>NC_066861.1:12999419-15701086 GCF_025177605.1 Cucumis melo
GCATCGTTCGCCAAGCAGCCGACGGCGGACCTTCAACGGTCGTGGATCTTTGGTCTTGCAAGCTGAATCGTGAATCCCGGTCGAGCTGAACCAAACCGACCCGAGCCGTGAATCCAAACCGACCCGAGCCACGAATCCAAGCTGACCCAATCCACGAATCCAAACCAAGTCGAGCTGCGTGTTAAGCCGAGCCGCGAGCTGCGAGCCGAGTTGAGCCGAGGATCGAGCCGAGTCGAGCAGCGATCCAAGCCGAGCCACAAGCTGATCCAAGCCGAGCCGAGCCGCGAATTGACCAACCCAAGCCACGAGCCGAGTCGAGCCGATCACCTCTAAGCCAAGCCGAGCTCCATGTTCACCGAGCCACCTAAGCCTTTCTTCCTCCACTTTGGGTCACGGTGAGCCTTTGGTAAGGATTATTTTGGTGAATTTCCTAATGTTGCTATAACTGGTTCGAGTTTAGATTTTGGAGTAAGACATAGTCCTACCTTTCGTTCCTTGAAGGTATTAGGGAGTTGACGCTCAAGTTCTCGGGTTCCGCGACAGGCTTAATTGGAGATAGCTCTCTTTTTCTCGGGTAAGTCAACAGATGTTGCTTAGGACCATTTAAAATGACTTTTACTAGTGTCGTCGTTTAAAACCTTTGTGATTTCGTTTAGGTGGATTCGTTGAGCGTGGACTCGATCGAGGGGCATAACCAAGTTTCAGGTAAATGATTTTCTACTACTGGACCTTGGATCGAGGCTGGAAACGTAGTAATCCACAGGGGATTATACGTTAGTAACTGTACTGAATGAATTGACGCATGTTTGACTATTAAATATCGCTTTATACTCTTGTCTGATTAAAGGTAACGTGATCGCTAGTTGTAGCTTGTGTGCCATCGTATGTAATGAGTTGTTTACGGATAGACACCGATGCCCGGATGTTTTGTGTATTGTAGTTATGTTAATGGGCTATGTTGTGAACTGAAATTGTATGTCGATGGACTTAAAAGTCTTAAGGTTAGGTATGTGGTAGTCTATTGTCTGGATATTGGTTATGGAGTTATGTCGTGGAAGGACTATGAGTCTGATTCTGATTTGACTGGTTGACCGGATCTAAAGAATATCACAATGATGTGTGAATTTGATACCCATATAGCAACTGAGGTTATGGTTGTTTAAACCTATACTGTATGACTGACGAAGTCTATGACGAAATTGTAATATGAACGTTGTCGGAGTATGACTGTTGTAGACGGTTTAGTATGGACTGAGGAGTAACGGTTAGCTTCATCTATGGGGTAGTGTACCTTACTGATATGTGTATCCTTCGGGATCACTAGACTGATACGTGCATCCTTCGGGATCACTAGACTGATACGTGTATCCTTCGGGGTCACTAGACTGATACGTGTATCCTTCGGGATCGCTAGACTGATACGTGAATCCTTCGAGATCACGAGACTGATGTGTGCGTTCTACGGAACCACTAGACTGTTTATGTAGGGTACCCCTGAATAGGAAGTTAACTGTTATTCCCTAACGGGCCCAGTAGTGGGTCTCTTACTGGGTATATTTTATACTCACCATTTTTCCTCTTTAACTTTTCAGGTAAGGGTACAGCGAGGGGCAGACCGACGAGGGGCAAGAAGGATGCGTGAAGGCCATATGGACGCGCCTGGTTTTCTTTATGCTTTCGCCGATGTATTTTGTTACTCGTTATTTTCATTGTTGGATCGAGTCATGTTTAGAATATTTGGTTTGTGATTTCGATTGTTGATGAGTTGAGTACTGTATTTTGGAACTCTCGTGATTGTGATTTAAAATAGGGCCCGAAACTATTTTTTTGTAATATTTCTAAAACGTTTTTTTTTTAATCAAAACGGTTCCTTTATGAGTTGTGTGTTTTGTGGTTGAGTCTTAGTACTGAGTAGTGACCTC
Source organism: Cucumis melo (assembly GCF_025177605.1). NCBI lineage: Eukaryota > Viridiplantae > Streptophyta > Magnoliopsida > Cucurbitales > Cucurbitaceae > Cucumis > Cucumis melo. The sequence goes on from NC_066861.1 coordinate 13,001,342, forward strand.
AGCTTAGTCCGGAAAGTTTGGTCGTTACATAGTGTACCTTGTAGGTACGATGTCCTTCAGGATTCCTCGACTGATATGTGCATCTTTCGGGATCACTAGACTGATACGTGTATCCTTCAGGATCACTAGACTAATACGTGTATCCTTCAGGATCACTAGACTGATACATGTATCCTTCGAGATCACTAGACTGATACGTGTGTCCTTCGGGATCACTAGACTGATATATATATTCGACAGGATCGCTAAACTGATTGATGTGTGCGTTCTACGAAACAACTATACTGTTTTATGTAGGGTACCCCTTAATAGGAAGCTAATTGTTATTACCCCAGCGGGCCCAGTAGTGGGTCCCTTACTGTGTATATTTTTATACTCACCCTTTACTTTTTAACTTTTTCAGGTAAAAGTAACGCAAGGGGCAGATCGGCGAGAGGCAAGAAAGATGTGTGAAGGCCATATAGACATGTCTAGCTTTTTATGCTTCTGCTGAACATATTTGTTATTTCTGTTTCTTTTTAATTATTAAATGGAGTCATGGCTAGAACAATTGTTCTTCTGCTTTGTTTTGGTGACTTTATGGATCATGTTTTGGAACTTTTGGAAAGCGATTTAAAATAGGACCCAAAATTGCTTTTCTTATGTATTGAAGGTATTAACAAATCGTAAACAGGTCTTTTTATGAGTTTATGTGTTTTACTGTCGAGTCTTAGCAGTAAGTAGTAACCTCAGCTTAGTCCAGAAAGTTGGGTCGTTACAACGCGTCAGGATAACATGTAATTTCCGACGTCGACCCCAACGCATGATGCATGGCGTTGGGAATACATCTCTAATAATTAATGTCATTTGTTTTTCGATCGTCGTGTATGCGTCGAGAAAACATATAATTCTCGACGTTATTCCCGACGTTCATTTTACGGCATCGGGAATAGTGTTTTCTCCCGACGTTTTACATTGGGCGTCGGAAGATCCTGTCATTCTCGATGATTTTTCTGCTAACGCCTTTCTCTGCGTCGGGAGAATCCTGATTTCTTGTAGTGACAGTCTTCCTCCAATCATTATGGAAGCATCTTCTCGTTAAAACCACGGTTTTACTCCAGTCAAAGGAATCTTCTTTTTCAATTTCAGACTCAGTAGTTCTTTCTACCTCTTTTATCGTCTCTATAAGGCTTAGGGGAATCTGAGTCAGAAGAGCTACCTTGTGACACCACATCAGCATATGACCGTCGTGGATTATCTGAATCAGTTTCTGAACTAACGCCGTTAATTCTTAAGTTTTCGTTGGCTTGTTTGGTGGAATGTCTTCTTTTTGGAGTAGTTTTTCTTTTTGTAGACAACATCTCGACAAAATGGGCCCACCCATCCTTTTATGTTCCTTCCGTTACCAAAATACAACATCTTCTTCCTCTGTCATCTACCTGGAATATCTCAGCAATGTACCCACTAGGTTGTATGTCTTCTGGACCCACAAGCAATATTCTTCAAACCTTTTCTCAAGAAAAAACCTTGTAATATGTGGTGTATCTAGCAAGGTTTTAAAGGTGGACTTCAACCACTCCAAAGATTCTGGCGTGATGGCTATATGGAAAAGGATTTGTATGGCCATATTTCTGTTATAAGCATCTTTAACTCTTTGGATCGGTTATCCACGGACATAACGAAATCTTTTTTCTCAATGGAGCATAGACAAGATAGTTGTCGAAGAAAAGCCATACAAAAGAGGTGAAAAAAAAAACTAGAAAAGGAAAGATGAAGAATGGGTAATGAGAAGTACCTTAGTAGGTTGAAATTAATTTGAAACTGCAAGAGAAGAAGAAAGGCTTTGTTGAAATTAAATTTGGTAGCTTCTAGTAAATGTGAAGATGAAAAGGTCAATAGGATCTCGACAGATGTGTTCTGGTCTTAATTTTGCCTGAGTTGATGAGGAAGTCTGAATTCCGAAGAGGATTCTAGAGAGAGATCAGACTCTCATCTTTCCCTTGCAACGATTGAAATTAGAGGATATCAAATTGGGAATCAGAAGACACTCATCATTATTATTACGCCCTTGTGTATTATGTTAAGATTGCATGTTAGAAAGAATTGCATGATCACAAAGTTTGACACACATATCTTTATTTACAACGATCAAAGACCTTAACGCTTTCAATAACCTTAACTAAATAATCTATTATTTGATAGAACTTTGAAAAATCTACAAAATGGTTTGGTAGAAGGTATGTTGTATCCAACATACTCTCACTTTGACTAAAACTTCAGTGGTATATATATAATGTTGAGTATAGTGAGAAAAGCATATAAATACAATAAATCAGGAGTTTCTTCCACTTGTCCTAGATTGCATAGCTCGTAGTCCTAAACCCATTAGGTGACCCTCAAATACTTTAGCCATGACGGCCTTTGTAAAGTACAAATCAACAAGATTATCCATCGAGACATTTTTATGTGATGATCACACTATCTCCCAAATAAGGTGATATTTTCACTCTATTTGTTTGTCTCTTGACTTGTCCATTGTGTGCAAGTTTGACGTCTTCTTTCTTTATACTTCTCGGCTACAGCTCACTCCTCATGTAATAACATTTCTTCTTCATCAATTCCTACATTTAGAAACATGAAAACTCATAATAAATAAGATTTTGGGTTTTCTAACAATGTCATCGCATAATAGAGTTTTTCTTAAGATTTATTCCAAGTTAATGCCTTCTTAACTCAATTATCCTAGAACAAAAGATTTATCATGGTGTAAGGTTAATTAATTGATGACTTATGAAGCTATATTTGCTCAAACCATACACCTATTGCATTACCTCAAGTATAAATCATAAGTAGTACTTGAGATATTACTAAACCCTACAAATATCTTGTAAATATTTTTTTGAAAATTTTCTTATAGATGTTATTTTTCTTAACAATGAAGTTTCTTTCCTCACCCAGAATGCTTATTTTCCTTCTGTATAAATAAAACCGTCAAAAAGTCAATATAAACATTAAGAGACTCTTGAGTTTCTTCGTCCTATCTTTTATTTTTATTTTTATTTATTTGAAAAGAACTTTCCAGCTATCAAAATTGAAATAGCTACATCATCAATCTATTTAGGTTTAAAATTAATCTAATCATCATCTCAGCAGCATTCCATTGTTGTTTCAAGCACTATAATTGAACATTATTGAAATTTCAAGAACAAAGGGTAAGATTTTGAAAAATAGGACCAAATAAGAACTAACCCCAAAAACCTGGGGAAGGAGAGGTATCTTTTCCAAAATTATATATGTATATAATTTGCACCGACTACTCTTTATTTAGATATGGAGTGACTATTGAGCTCAATTTGTTGTTTCAGTATAGGAAGCCTGCCTAAATGTTTTTTACGGTAAGTTAGAACCAGATTTTCTTCAATTGTTCTAATTTCAATCTTTTCCAGATCAAAAATTGCTGAATTCTTCTGGAATACATTTCTTTTTTAAAACAAAGAGGATCCATCCAATAATTGTTGTGGGGTTGGAGAGTACAACAGTTTTCAGGAGGTTATTCAGAATGAAGAGAAGTAGATGTGATGAGAACTCCATGAAAAAATTGTACCTTCTCTAAAATATCTTCCAATCCATCATTCTTATTTCTATGATCGGATTTTTCCCGACTCCTTTTTGCCGGACATTTCTCTTTTCCCTCCTTTCTGAACTCTTCCCTCTATATATATACACTCCATTATTGGCAGACCGACCAGTTTTGTATAAAATTAAATAATAATAATAATAATAATAAAGAAAAAAGGATAAAATAGATATGAACTGTGCCTTTCCCAATATCAGTAACAAGAACTAATCTTCTCCATGCCCTTTTTTATTTCTAAATTAACGTTAAGTCAAAGGGAGATACTGAAAGCAAAAAACTTTTGAGAACATCATCGTAATATGATCAAAGAGACATCAGCTCATGAATTTATCATACCATGTAAACATATAAATATTGGTTACATGATCTCTTAAGAGATGAGTAAACATCACATGGTTATTTAGCTGTCAACCCGGGTTGACCAAATCGAGGCTCTCAATCATCTTGATCTTCATGAGCTGGATTTCTTTTGGCTTTCTATTCAAGTCGATCATCTGCATTTTAAACCGTGTAAACATAAGTGTAATCGTACTCCAAATTTGAGGGTTTTTTCTTATAATTTTGCCTGCGTTTGGACTTTTTCAGACTCTAGCATTTTCTAACCCCAGTTGGGTAGATCAGTATTGTTGAAAGTGATCTGTTGTTTTGATCAAGCTCCCAAACTCTGGAATGTGCTAACTCTTAAAAATGCCCGAATGAAATGGTGAGCAACCATTCGTCGATCCATTTATAGATAAAGGGTTCTCAACAAGCACACACACAAAGATTCAACTTTGAATAACGAATTAATGAGCTTCTTTAGGCAATTGTAGTGCGGGGGCCCTCACCTCAACTAATGTTTCACCCACCATAAGAGTGCATAATCAATTAATATATACTAATACATATCTACTTAACACTAATACAAAATCTAAATAATGTCAAAACAATCTTAGCTCAGTAATAATTAGTATAACATTTCATCTTAGAGGTGGACGATTCTAAGACGAAATGTTATTATGAACTAAATATCTCATTTATCAAGTCTAAATCAAATACAAGATTTAATAATAAAAAATGATCTAAGAGGTACTAGTCCAACATAAGCGTAATTGATGTGATAATGACAATATTACTTCCAAGTCATTGTTTGTCAAAAATTTATAACATTTTGGATGTATGTCATCCGTGAGTCTCAACGTCAACTCAAATGCTATCAATAAAGAGAATACCTTGAATCAAACCATGTTTCGTTCAAATAAAAATGGTCTAAAAATATCTAAATAATATAGAGGCTCTAAGTTTGAGTCTTCACAACTTTTAAGAGAAAATTGTGGTTCGCACATATAGATCGATGGGTTAACTCATCATTATAACTATAGAAAACATGACCACTTCGAATGATTATTGTCACCATGAAAATATCCATAATTAATCTTGTTATATACATATTGACCATGTCCATATTTGTAGAAACTCATCACCTCCATACGTGATAAAGAAGTGAGTCGTGGTCAATATGAGCATTATCATGGATAGATCTTCTAGGAATGAAAGGTTCTAACCATGGTTAGAATCTTATGCGACATGCATGACTTGAGATTCTTCAATAAAGGGGTTAATTCTTCAATGAGGTTTTTCCAAATTCAGTTTCTTTGAAAACAAAAGTTTTGGATTCCAAATTGAGAAAAATTGGAAATGGGAAGAGATGGCCAGCCTAATGAAAAATTTTGGAATAGTAAAAAGGAAAAAGTACAATGATACATATCGAGACAATTAGAGGACGTGTAGACAACGTCCACAATATTTCCAGGAATCTGGAAGATTGACTTGGCTTGGGTTAATCGCAATAATTAGAAAAGGAATCTAACTTGGCTGCGATTTAGAATAGTTGAGTAAGGTACCATCAATGCAATTCTGTTGAAGAAATGAGAAGCTTAAGAAGATTTTTTGACATTTTAAAGAAGGGCATGCAATCTCAAATTACAACATTCAACAACCTAATAAGTAGTTCAATATATCTGTATTAAATTCATAAAATAAGTTCTTCCAATACAGTGCTCCAGTCATATTCCATAACGCACTTCCTCACTAAGGGGCAAGCTAATCATGAAACTATTCCAGTAATCATTCAAAATACTGGTAAGCATTCAATGAACTTCCTCGTTAAGAAGCAAGCTAGCCATGAAACCATTCTAGTTAGTTATCATCTAAACTACAAAGCAATAAAGTCCAATGCCGACAAAAGATATGTTAGAAATACTGGGTTAAATTGAAGCCTGGGATCCATTTAGCATTTTCAAGAAAACAATTTTGTTCATACACTGCTGGATAAAGTTGTTTCTCTTTCTCAGGATTCCAAATGTCTGGTCAATTAATCTCAATCAATTTTACAATATCAGTATCAGTTGACTGAATAATATTTTTGACAAAAATAATCACCAATGATCTAGAATTGACAATTAGACAACTTTTCAGCCAACGACAAAACCACAAATGTGTGGGTACACTGATTTTAAAATCATATCCCAACCATTAAAACGTAAACCAGCTTACAGAGTAAGACATCTAGAACTTCTGCAATCTGCAAGACCTTTGGAAGCAGCCAGCTTCTGAATGTACGGTCAGAGTCGCTTGGCTAAATTTTAAAAGCATCTTCACTTGGTTGAACCAGAAACTGTTACGATGTTAGAAACTTCAGGGTGGCTATCGAAACAGAACTCAACCTCCAATCCATTAGATGTGATTTGTTGTTAGGAAAAGCGAAACATTTAAGGGTCACAAAGTCATGAAAATCTTCTTTTCTCACAAAACCAAAGGTCACAGATTCAATCTCACGTGTTGTATGCCACCAAACATATAAACTGCAATTACTACTGATTTGACATCCATATCCACTAGGAGTGAATCTACACGTTTGTTTTTTTTTTTTTTTTTATTATTGAATCAACTAAAGCTTGCTAAGAGCCTCTGTTTGAGACGATATTGAAAATTAACATCTCTAATCCCATATTAAATTCTTGGTTTTGTTTGTTATTTCCTTATTCCACCCAAATGCATAATTAACTCTTGGTCTTCAAATTTCTTAAGATGTTTGATGATACTTTCAGCATAGTGAGGTTTTAAACGAATCCCTTTTTTAAGCATCAACCTTGCTAGTATTGCAGCATCCACAGAGTGGTCATGCTGATAAAGTCCAACTAAAAGAAGAGAATAAACATCAGCATCAATGTAACATAAATATCCATTCCTATCGACTTCGTAGCATAAGCTAAAACCATCTAGCACTCGCTCCTCTAAGCACAGTTCCCTGATCATGAGACTGCAAGCCACACCATCTGGCTTCACCCCGTTGGCTAACATGTTTCTAAATAGCTTCTCTGCCTCTGGAATCTTTTTCATCTTAACTAAAGATATCACAAGCGAGCTACAACAATCACCATATGAAGCACCGCCTCTTGCAACAACTCTATCAATCAACTTATAAGCCTCCTCCACGTGCCCATCTTTACAAAATTCCTTGACTAAATAGCCAACCGCAACACGATTTGGAGCATGACCATACTCTTCCATTCTGTCTAATACCTTCAATGCCTCCAGAAGGAAGCCTTGTTCACATAGACTCTGGATTATAGAAGTGTATGTGACAGTATTCGGACGGCAAGTTCCCCCTTGTTTTTCCATCTCCTCCAACATTTCCATTAGCTTATCCATAATTCTGAGCCGAACAGCGCCATTAACTAGCACAGAGTAAACCACTGTATTGGGTGCATATCCATTTTCCTTCATAGCCTTAAATAACCCATAAGCATCCTCCCAACGACCCACATCACAGAATCCTTTGATCATAGAAATATAAGTGATCATATTAGGATGTATGTCAACTGAATCCATCTCTTTCATCAACTCCATCGCCTTATCCATCTCACCCTTCTCAGTACATAACCTTATAACCAGATTATAAATTGTAGTGTCAGCACGCAAATGAAATTCAGACATTTTCCTTAAAATGGACAAAGCCTCTTTGGTAAGCTTAGCTTCTTTACACAAGTTTAAAATAATCTGAAATATCCTAATATCAACAAGGCAACCCTCCCTTCTATAATCTTCAATAACGTTAAAAAGCAAACATGGGCTTACATTAATTCCAATCAGTTCACAAGCTCTACTGTACATAAAAGAAGTATGCCTATAATTAGGCTGTCGACCAGCCCATATAAAAAATCTAAGACCCATTTGCGATAGTTCGGAGGAACATTTATATAATACTTCGTTGACACATCTAGAATCCAACTTGGTCTTGACAGTAGCAAGGGTTTTCTCCACATTACCATTGTTTTTCTCCAAATGGTCATAGAATAAATCGGAAGAAGAGAGTGTACTTAGGTGAAAGGTAGATAAGGTGGAGATGTTGAGAAGAATTGAAGATGATCGGGGGTAAGAGATTCGGAAGAGAGCCATTGATTTGATAGGGCAATTTCAGAGAAACAAAATGGTTTCTTTCTTTTACGAGAAGCAGCAGCTGCAAACGATTTAGATAAACTATTGAAAACATAGTCATTGTTCTTAAGAATAAGAAACAAACAAAAATTGAAAAAAAAAACAGTTCAAAAAATCGAAGATTACCAAGAATTGATAGATACCAACGAAAGCAGAGTATGCAAGGGGATGCAAAAGAAGTGGGTTGTGGCGTGGGGCCGGCAAACGACAAGTTAGGTTGCCACCGACGGCAAGACCTGAAGACTGAAACGTGAGAGAGAGGGGCGGGGTCTCTCAATCCTCCCTCTGGATTGAAAAAAATCCATAAAAGAATATTTTAGATTAATTACATTGTTTTTTTTTAAGGTATGTTAAAACAACGAAAACTATCGAATTGAGTTACTTTTTATTTTGATTTGGATTCGATTGAATTCTTTTATGTTTTTTTCATGAGTCAGATTCTGGATGCATTTTTTTTTCACTAATATTTTAAATTTTAATTTATCTTTTAATAAGATTTCACATTTTCTAAGACTTTAATATAATTGATTTTCAAAAATATGCTGGAATTTATAACTTTAATAATTATTGTAATAAATAATCTATTTATTATTAAGATATTATTTAATGTAGATATATTTTTAATATAGTATAAATTCTTAGCTAATGTGGTAATATTATAATTAATTATTTCTATAAATTAATTGATTTCAATTTCATAATCAACTCAAATTTCATATATTTTCCGACATCAACCATTTTATTTTCTCCAATCACTTTTTCTGTCTCATTCAAGCCTATCGGCCTATTCTGTTAGTTTAGATTTTGTTTACTTCTGTTTCTTTATCTCAAATAGTAGTATTAAAATCGATTTTGATTATGGTTTTAAAAGCCAAATGGTCCTTATAGCTAAGGCTTACTCTCTTGCTCGTTCATGTTTGATCCCTCGATTCCTTGCATATTACTCACTGCATATTATATACCTTCTAGTCATGTTCTTAATTTTTTTTGTTTATCATATATACATTTATATAATATTATATACCATATATCATTCAGTATTATATACCATATACCATTCAATATTATATACCTTACCGTCGGTTCCGTGAACAATATATATTTATATAATATAATATATCTTATACCATTCAATATTTCGATCATGTTCTTAAAATTATTCTTGTTTCATTACGGCATATTCTTGTCATCTTGTACAAAATATTTACACATAAATGTTCCGTGAATAATATATACTATTATATACGACAAAGTAATCTATTTCTGTTATGTAATTTATTAGATATATACACCTGCATATATACAATAGCAAGCATGTAATGACATATAGTTCTATTATTTTTTGACATGTATGGCCAAAATTGTTATCTATTTTGATGGTTTTTTAAATGATTCCAACAATTACATTAGTTTTAGTATTTCCGAAATATTAGTGAATGAACTTATGTCTTTTAAAGATCTATACAATATCCTTAGATCCAAGTTAGGCAGTTATATTGATATACACATTTGTCTAGGTCCTATAGCATGACTTAAGTAGAATTTGGATATAACCAATAATAACGATGTTAAATGGGTTCACCATATAATAAGATCTAATTTTGAGCAACACAACGCTTATTGTTCATTCGGTTGGCCTTTTAGCTATTACTTTGGGTTTTTCGTCTTCTAGTTCATTCCAACTAGACATTCATTCAGACGGAGGGTGTTTTTTTTAAAATATAGATATGTCTAAGATAGATTCCACCTAATTTGAACTAAAAATACATGACATGTTTCAACCAAAACTTTGTTGAAACAGTCCTTGCAAGTCATTGCTATTAGAGACAACTTTTAATACGTTAAAGTTAAATCAAATAAGGAAGTGTTGATTTTGCAGTGCGTATTTGAAGACTGTTTATGGTCATTGCGTGCTTCTTGTTGTTTTCATGGGGGTAGGACATTATGGGTTCTTACTAGGAAAGTCTCAAAGTTTCTATCCATTAGAGAAATGGAATCGTGCGCCATCAAAAGTTCATATCACATTAATGTTCAATCATGATGCAGGCACACGTGTTTTGCCTATAAAAACCCCCTTCCACCCTTCTTCTTTCTCATTTGCAACCTTGCGAGCCTAAGCATCCCAAAGCTCTCTCGAATTCCCTTGCATTTTTTGGCGAGATTCCGAACAACTCTTCACATTCCTTCCCAACAACTTCAATGGCCTAGAAAAAGATCACGATGCCTTCTGAAGCCCACTCCCCATTAGTTAGAAGGAAGAGGCCTTTCACCTCTCTTTCCACTAGTCTTGGTGGATCCCTCTTGTTCCTGTTTAGTCCCCTTCATTTCGGAAGTGGTTTCTATTTCTACATCTGTTTCTTTCGCGATCACGATTTCTAAAGAACAATCTGAGCACCCTGATAAAGCCAACGAAGCTGATGGAACATGTGATTTGATTGATGGGATGATGGAGATGATGAAGGAAAGCGAAAAGGGTTCTGAAGAGAGAAATTCTGTGAGAATGGAGAGAGAAAAAAATCTTGAGAAATGAAAAGTGAGGGATTTTACTAAAAGAGAGATATTATAAGTATGTCAACAATAATGTCTGTTCAAAACCAATAACAATGATTTATTTTTCTTTTTTACTTTAATTGTCAGTCGAAAACCAACATTAAAGATATGTGTCTTTTTTCAAGTTGTCTGACACTGTTCAATCATGTTTTATTTTTTGGCCTGACTTCAAAAGTCAAATTTCTTGTAGTGAGTTTTTATTGATGAAAATTTTTGAATATGTCATTATTACAAAATATTCATCCAAATGTGATTTTGAAGACAAGAGAAGATAAGCAAATAAATTGCATAGTGCCATCCTAGGCAAGATGGCTACAAGATTTGTTGCATTCTTCACGCACATACCACCATCCTAGGCGCGATCGTTAGGCGACATGATATAATAATGACAATATATTTGTATCTTTAATACAAAATCTTTGACCTTTTCGTGTTATAAAAGGATCAAACATTTTATTACCATTTCACATTTAATTTTCAACGTTATATTTCCTTAACTACAAACGTTTCAACAATTAATTTTCCAATCAATAACCAATGTCTATTTTGGTCTCCTCACTCTATAAACTTATTTCATACTTCATTTTGTAGAAAAGTGAAAGAAAAAAAAAACTGAGATTTTCAAGCAAACAAAAAATGTTTATTTGAGTGTTGAGATTTCAATTAGTTTCAATGCAAAACCAATTGAAAACACAACTATTTTATCCTAGGGACGATGAGGCAATCAAATGATCTGTTTGAACAAAGGAGCAGAGCCACGTAAAATACAACGCGTTTTGGAAGCAAAAGATGTTCTTCTTCCTCACCTTGAAGAAAGTTGTCGTTGTATGTTCCACTAAAAAACCAAAGGTTCCAGAAACCAATCCAACAGAGGAGCAAATCAACAATCTTATCACATGGACAGAGACAGACTTCATCTGTAGAATTTAATTCTAAATGATTATTACAGCATTATATAAACCGGGAAAAAAGTCTGGGACGCATTATAGAAAAAATATGACACTAAGGAAGCGAGATCCAAGAAATACGCAGTAAGTAGATACTTGTAGTATCAAATGACTAATGATAGATCTGGAGCCTCAATCACAAGAGATATAAAAGATTGCACATGAAATTATCAGTGAAGATATGTTACTTGATAATCAATTTCAAGTTGTTATTATTATTGATAAGTTCCTCCTATGTGGAAAGACTTTAAGAAAACTCTAAGGCACAAAACAAAAAAGTTCTCGCTTGAAAGCCTAATTACGCGTTTAAGGATGGAAGAGGAGGCAAAAAGACATGACCAAAAGGAGAAGGTGAACATGATTCTCAGAAAGTAGTCTACCATAGTTCTGAAACCAGACTTGAAGCCGAAAGGGAACAAAATGAAACGAGCTTCTAACAATCAAAAGAACACTCAAAATCCCCAATCCAGAAGTACGATACAAATTATTTTTTATAACTGTAATAAGCTGGACACTTAGCTAGAAATTGTAGAAACGAAAATTGTCTTGCTGCATAGGCGAACCTGGTAGAAGAGGATTTAATAGCTATAATTCCTGAGGTTAATGTGATTGAAGGGTTTGAAGGTTAATGGTTAGACATTGGTGCATCTCGCCATGTCTGTCACAACCTTAGCTTATTTAGAAAATATAATGAGATTAAGGATAAGAAATATCCTTCTAGGAGATCGTCAGACAACTAAGGTGGCCGACATTGGAGAAGTAGAACTGAAATTCACATCTGGCAAGACGCTTGTACTAAAGGAAATTCTGCACACTCCTAAAATTCAGAAGATTTTAGTCTCATGATATCTCCTTAACAAAGTCGGCTTCACTCAAATAATAGGATCATATCTCTTTACTTTAACCAAAAATAATGTATTTGTAGGAAAGAGTTATGCAACTAATGACATATTTAAGTTAAATTTGGAAATGAATAAGAAAATGTCTTATGCTTACATGATGTCTACTTTTAATATTTGGTATGCTAGACTTTTTCACGTTAATAAAAAACTAATTGGCAACCTGAGTAAGTTGAATCTTATTCCTAAGTTGTCTTTTGCACATGAATTTGAAAAATGTGCATGTTGTAGTCAAGCTAAGATAACAAAGACTTCGCATAAATCTGTAATTAGAGTAACCGAACCTTTAGAGTTAATTCATTCTTATTTATGTGAATTTGATAGCATGTTAACTAAGAATAGTAAAAGGTCTTTTATAACCTTTATAGATGACTGTTCCGACTTTACTTTTATTTACCTACTTAAAAATAAAAGTGATGTCTTTGACATGTTCAAGGTGTTTGTAACTGAAATAGAGAACCAATTTAATAAAAGAAGTAAAAGACTTCGTAGTAATAGAGGAACTAAATATGATTCAGTTGTCTTTAATGAGTTTGATAACTCAAAAGAAATAAAACACATTAAAAACTGCACCTTACTCTCCTAAAATGAATAGAAAAGTTGAAAGCAAGAATAGAACTCTAACTGAATTAGTAGTTTCTATCTTGCTTGATTCAAAAGCAGCACCATCTTGGTGGGGTCAAATAATCAAAACTATTAATTATGTCCTTAATAAGATTCCTAAGTCAAACAATAAAAATTCACCATACGAAGTCCTTAAGAATAAAACATCAAACCTGTCTTATCTTAGAACTTGGGGTTGTCTAGCCTACGTTAGAATACATGATCCTAAAAGAAGAAAACTAGCCTGTAGAGCCTATAAATGTGTCCTCATAGGATACGCTAAAAACAGTAAAGCTTACATGTTCTATGACTTAGAAAATAAGGTAATCATATAATCAAACGATGTAGATATATTTTTTAGAGGATAGATTTCCTTTTAAATTTAAAAATAGTAGGGGTATAAATAGTTAAACTAGAAGGGGGCTCAAGTTGAAGTAATCTACCTTCAGCTAGGATCCAAACCAAAGATAAGGAAGTAGATTTTGAACCTAGAAGAAGCAAAAGAGCGAGAACCATAAAATACTTTGTAGAAGACTTCGAAATGTACAACATAGAAGATCCAAAAGATCTAACAGAAGCCACAACCTCAGTAGATGTCGACCTATGATTTACAAGCCCTAATTGAACAGGATGAGAAACAGTGGAAGGTCGTTTGGAGGATGAAATGCCGAGGAATATTAGGTAGATATAGAACAAGATACAAAAAACATATTTCAGGACTTATTAAATGAAGAACGTAATGAGTTGTACCCCGGTTATTCTCAATTTTTCTCCTTGAACTTTTTTGGTTAAGTTGATGCACGTCAAGGTTCTAAATGGTTGGAGTAATAAGTCCTTCGACATGTTGTTAGAATTCTTAAGAGCAGCGTTTCCAATGTGTAATATTATTATCCCTAGTTCAAGTTATGAAGCCAAACGAAAACTTCGTGACTTGGGCTTGGGATACGAGACTATTCACGCGTGCAAGTACGATTATGTATTGTACTAGAAAGAGTTTACCGATTTGCAATATTGTCCTACATGTGGCGAGACTCGATACAAGGTTAATCATAACAAAGGAAAAAATTTTCGCATAAGGTATTGCGCCACTTTCTTAAGGTATCGAGATTACATCACTTGTATGTCTCGTAGGAAGCGTTCGCTAACGCGAGATGACATAGGGATAAACGTGTTGAAACAAATGATGTGTTGAGACATCCAACTGATGCGGAGGGATGGAAGCACTTTGATTGTGAATTTCCTTATTTTACTTCTGATCCACGGAACGTACGTCTGGGGTTAACTTCAGATGGATTTAATCCATTTGGTCATATGAGTACCTCGTACAGTATGTGGCCTGTTGTGTTACTTTCTTACAATTTGCCATCATGGAAATGCATGAAAGAGACAAATTTCTTCATGTCATTACTCATACCTGGTCCTAGATCTCCTGGTAGGGAAATCAATGTGTATCTCCAACCATTGATTGAGGAACTGAAAGACTTATGGAATTTTGGGGTGCGTACGTATGAATCTCTTACCGGTTAGTTCTTTCAACAACATGCAGCCTTGTTGTGGACAATTAATGACTTTCAGCCATATGATGACCTATCAGGGTAAAGTACAAGGGGTATTAAGCATGTCCCATATGCATGGGTGATAGATCATCATTTGGGATACGAGGTAGAATATCTTTCGTGGGACATCAACGCTATCTTCTAGAGAACCACGTGTGGTGTAGAAGTAGGCTACACGGTGGAAAGGTAGAGCGTAAGCCTTCTCTAGTGGTGATGAATGGGCATGAAATCTTATAACAGGTAAATCAGTTGGAAATTCTAGTTATGAGTAAACATCCTTTAGTAAAGGATAAGAAAAGAAAGAGCTCTTAATTTGACAAAGAGAAGTATTTTTTCGAACTTCCTTACTAGTTGAGACTACTGTTACGTCACAAACTTGACGTAATGTATATTGAGAATAATGTTTGTAACAATTTGGTTGATACGTTGTTGAATATTGAAAACCAAGGATACCACGAATGCTCGGTTGGACCTACAAAATCTAAAGATAAGAAAGGATTTACACCTTATAGAAGTTGGTAACTGATTGGTCAAGCCACACGCGAGCTACACGTTGACTAACAGGGAGCGAGTTGAGTTTTGCAAGTTTCTGAAATCAGTGAAGTTTCTCGATGAATTTGTTTCCAATATATCACAACGTGTGAATAAAAGAGAAGGAAAAATATCAAGTCTCAAAACGCACAATTGTCATGTTTTATTACATCAATTGCTACCTATTGATATTCGAGTATTCTTATCAAAAAAATGTGTACACTACTATTACCGAACTATGTAGTTTTTCTGTGACTTGTGCACCATAACCATAAGAGTAAGTAAGTTGGAAATATTGAAAACATATATCATAATCATATTTTGTAAGTTGGAATGAATACTTGTACCTGCCTTCTTCAACGTTATGGTATTCCTAGCCATTCACTTACTATATGAAACCAAGGTTGGTCCAGTTTCTTACAGTTGGATGTATCCCATTGAAAGAAATCTATGCACTTTGAAACAATATGTTCGAAATAAAGCACGTCCCAAAGGGTTTATTGTAGAAGCATATAATGCATCGAGCACCTTTTGTTCATGTTACCTAAGTGGTATTGAGACTTGATTCACTAGAGATGAGTGAAATGATGATACCATTTCAGAGGATGAGGTGATTGGTGAGTTTTTTCAAGTAGAAAATACGATCATTAGGTGTCTCAAGTCTTCGTACTCTATCACAAGAAGTGAAACGCTTCTTTCATTGGTACATCCTCAACAATGTAGACAAAATATCGAAATATCGCAAGTAAGCATTTCTTATCTTCGTATTGAGACTTGATTCACTAGAGATAAGCGAAATGATGATACCATTTCAGAGAACGAGGTGATTGGTGAGTTTTTTCAAGCAGAAAGCACGATCATTAGGTGTGTCAAGTATTCGTACTCTATCACAAGAAGTGAAACGCTTCTTCCATTAGTACATCCTCAACAATGTAGACAAAATATTACAGTATCGCAAGTAAGCATTTCTTATCTTCGTATTTATTAGGTATAGTTGTTCAGTATTTGTTGTACATTGTTGTTACACAAATTAAACTCATAATCATCCCCGTCAGGAAACATTTGATGCTAATGCGTCGGCAAGCTCAAAACGCTACTGATTTGTACAAAAGACAACAACGGGGATTCCCTTAATGATTTCGAGCACAGGTATATAGCGTGCATATATGACATGTATGCACTAATGTATTTGCACGTGAATGTATATAATCATTGTCACAAGGATTTTAGGTTTTAGAATTGCGTGAGACTGAAAATCTATCTCACAATTTCTTCTCACTTGCGATAAGATTATCATTTGACATTCGTTGGTATAATGGATGCATTGTGGGTGGGCTGAGATTTCACACGTTAAAATTTGATTCTCGGTGCACTATACAAAATAGTGGAGTGATGGTCATTTGTGAAAGCAATACAAGTGGAACTGGCGAAAATAATTTATACAGTGTTCTGGATGAAGTATTGCATGTTCAATATCCAATGGGAAGAAGTGTTTAGCTATTTAAGTGTCGGTGGTATGACACGGACGTCAGCAAAAGTTAAAGGACACATGTGGAATTAAGGTATAAAGCTATTAACACGTCCGTTTTTGGTTCCCTGAGGAACCGATAATTCTTACGACACAGGCACATCAAGTATTTTACCTAGATGACCCAAAAAATAGTACTAATTGAAAAGTTATCCAAGTGGTCTAGAATTAGTGTATATAGGACATGCCTGAAGTAGACGATGTTAAGAATGAGCAATTGAATGTACTCAAAATCGTTGTCGGCCATCGAGTGGATGAACACATCGAGGATGACACTATGTGAGGACTGACATTGATCCCACAATCATTGAAAGATCGATTGTACGTCATGTCGCTAACAACTTAATAGACACCGGAGATGAACAATTATCACATCAAAGCGGAACAAGCGACGAAGAATCTGATGGAAAAACAAAAACCAAGTAGAGACATGCAGCAGCGGAAGATAAAGATCATGTTTTACTCTATATGCATCTAAACGATTTAGAAGCTAACATGCATATGCTATGCAATAGACCTAAACGAAGAGAGAGGAAGGTAAACGATGAACTTACCTTTGTAGTTCTTAACTTCTTCTTTGATCCAAAGCTTTTTCTCTTTCTGAAAATCACGAGCAAGGACAACCACCAAGCTGACCTATTATGCTCAAGACCAAGAACTGAGTTGTGAGACTCAGCTATGTGAAGAGAATTTTTATAAGAGAAAAGGGAGTTAATCGTTTAGGTGTTACAAGAGCAAAAAACTCATCCTTTTTTTCATTCGGTAATGAGAAATTTTATATGAAATCTACATGCAAATTACATGTAATATTATTTCATATAAGTTCAACACCTCATTAATCCATTAATTATTAATGGGATTAGTAGCTTCAAATTCATAATTAATTGCCACATTTCCCATTAACCGTTAATTAATAGAATAGTTAACCAAAGGGGCATTTTGGTCATTTGACCAACTTTAGTCAAAGTCAAACTTTGACTTTTCTTAGTCAAAAGTTAACTTTTTGACTTTTTACTAATTTTTCCGTCTTGACTAATTCTAACCTCCCGAGTATGAATCCGTATTCATTTCTCTAAAATTCAAATCATATTTGAAAATAAATCCGGTCAAAGTTTAAAATCAACATGTTGACTTTTTTGACCGTTCTCTAAACTTTTAAAGCTTTTAAATATGAATCTATATTCATATTCGTTTAAATCATATTTACCAACTTATATCTAATATATTTGTCGGTTTCTCTCTTTCTTCTTAATTCGAACAATTCGAATTACTTCAACATACTTGTTCTTAGTTGAATTCATATGAGCTAGTAGGAGAACTCAATTGACCTATAGATCATGGGCTCCAATGATCCGAGATTAACTGGCTAAACTCTTTTAGACAAAAGTTAATCAACATTCGTTAACTAAAGAGTCATTCCACTAAAGACTCTTAGTTGCACTCCATTCACTATAGATATATTTATGTCCACCTGATATAACCACAATGGGTAAGTCGATCCTTCACAGGTTGTTCGTAATCTTGGCTGGGTCAAAATACCATTTTACCCCCGAGATTACATCTTCCTCCTTAAAACCCATTGATCCACTATTGAATAATTAGTTTAAGGTCCAACCTATAAACCAAAATCCTTCTCGAGCCAATGAGAAGGTGGGGCCCCTTGTTCAAGACTTGGATTCAGTCCTTAAGGGAACAACCTATCTACTATCCCATAAGTGGGTAGGAGTGAATTTCATCTTGCACCCTATGTCCCTAGTTAACCACTGGGTCTTACCCTCTGAAATGGGAGGCTTATTAGGCCAGCGATGTTGAGCTGCCTTCACCTATACAGATCTAAGGATACTACCTAATGAACAGAAGTTCATAGTTAGCTCAAGATTAAGATCAAGTTACCTAGGCCATCATAAATGAAATATTCAATTTATAGTTTACGGTGTTAAAACTAAAAGTGACTACTTTGTGGTTCCAGTCTTATGCAAACCATTTACATAGGACGCCCCCACTCCCATGTCTCTACATGAACAATTCAAGATTACATCGTTTGTACTAACTACGGAGCGGGCCGCATCTACAGTGTTTATCCAGAATAAGGCGCCCAACCTTATTCATACACTATAGACCATTTGGGCTATTAACTTGAACTTAATCCATGTTTATGTCTTTACATAAAGCTTAAGTATATATGACAAACTAGTAAATAACCTCGAGACCTTAAATTTATTGGTTTTAAGATTATAACATTCAATATTGAATCAAATAACAAAGTATGAGTTTTAGGACATAAATTCCAACAGAATCATAGTGACGAACCACGTACACACATAATTATTTAGTTTATATTTCAAATCTAATTATATGTTAGTATTTGGTTATTAAATGTTTGTTTTCTATGTCCACATGTACTATGTCGTCATACCCAAGCGATTTCAACTAGACAGATGCGATGTTTCTCGAGTTCATTAAGAATCTAAATAACCCTGAGGGAGGATCGTCATTGGTGGACGACATTTCAGGTGAGTCAATGGTACGTTAACTCGCAATTATTTGAACTTTTTTCTCACATTAACTTGTTGTGTTAATTTATTCAGCAAGTACTGCTAAATTATCTCCGACTTTGACTCTTAAGAGACGTACGTAGTCTCAACTTCTAGAGTTGGAGCGCTACGTTCATGCCAATGGAAGGATTTCGATGTCGATCGCCCCTGACGTGGAGAAACCTATTTCGCAACAAACTGTTCGCTTCAACCAGGCGATAGACGTGTATGTAAGAAAGACATTTCCAGTCCGCTACCTTAGGTGGGCGGACGTAAGCAGAGAATACATCGAGGTCATCAAAGGCGACCTACAGGTACGTCCACTACACATTTATGTTTTCATTTTAAACATATTTAAGTTAACCAAGCTAATGTGTTGTTTTTTGCAATGTGTAGCGTATTTTTGTGCTTGATTTCAACAATCAAGCAATGAATAGGTTTGTTGAGCAGCAAATGCTGAGTACCTTTATAGAGTTTAGGGGCGACTGTCATAAGCATTTCAAAAAGTACAGCAACCTTGAGGAGGCACGTGCCAACCCACCACACATATTAGTGAGACATGTAGAGGATTGACACTACCTCTGTGATCATTACATAATCCGTGCATTCCAGGTGAGCAACGATATGCTTTGTAATGGTTAATTCTATTTTCAACTTTTAATATATATAAGAAATAAACAATATAATTGTTTTCATGCAGAAGGATCACGAACTAACAAGGCTGTTAGACAGAAGCAGCCTTACAATCATAGCAGCGGGTTGAAGTCGTTTCTACAACGACAGCACGAGCTCACTGAGCAAAAAGGTGAGTCGACAACCGTGTGGAGTTGTTCCAACAAACATAAGACTTTTGTATCGCAAGGCGCAAAGGATGAACATGTAAGTTATTCAAACAATACTTCTACCCTTATTTGTCCTCTTTAATTTTTTTTGTGACTTATTAACTTAATTTCTAAATTTGTTGCTGAATCAAATGTTGAACTCCAGTCCCAGCCTAGCCTAGAGGGTTCTCGACCACTCTCTGGAAAAGAGATATGCGAGACTGTGTTGGGTAGACGACCGGGCTACTCAAAAGACCTTGGTTGAGGACCTAAGCCCAAATCCCGCAAGACGATAGTGTGAACAGTGCCACGACCTCGTGTTCACAATCCATGGTAGAGCTTCAATTATGGGTGGATCTTGATGAAGCTAAGTGAGCGATTGAAGAACAGAAAAGAACACAAGATATGTTAGCTTCACAAGTGAAAAAAATGCGGAAGCTTATAGAAGATATGACTCAGGCACAGCAAGGACTACCATTTGATCCCTAGCTTTACGGTACGTATATATGTTTCCATTATTCTTAAGTTTTTGAAATTACATTATTCAGTGATGATATGCATATGTACTAAACTTAGGCACTTTTGTATCATTGTAAGTTCTGCAGTGTAGAATGGCGTACGAGGCTCGTTATGATACATACCTTATTTTCTATGGATTTCTGTGTACTTTTTTTAAACATTTACTATTTTTGATTTGTATTATGAACTCTGTTGAAATTTTTGACATTTGTTGTATTATGAACATTTACTATTTTTTTTTATTTCGTAATCATATTTAATTTTTTGTTCAATTTGATATTTTATATCGGTGTTTACTAATTTATATTGAATTTTCTGTAATTTAGTATTGTATAAATCGTACTAGAATCGAAAACAAATATGAATATTATAATTGAATAAAAAAATTAGAAAAGAATAAAAAATATGTATTTAAAGGATTTCCCGACGCACCACATACGTCAGAAATATGGTCTATCTCCCGATGCATACAAGAAAGCTGAGAACATGGTTCCCAACGTCGCATCAAGGATGGTTATTTCCGACGTACGACGGACATCGAACATGTGGACTCTGGGGATGGCTTGTTTTCGACGCACGAATAATGTCAAAAATGCCACCGTCGAGAGACATATACTCCTGATGCGGTGTTGGTGACGCGTCGTGAATCTGTCTCCCAAAGTATTTCTTTCGACTCTCTTCTCGATTTCTCTTGTGACGCCAGAAACTTATTTCACAATGAATTTTACACGTTTTCTGACGTTTTTATGCGTCGAAAAAGGCCGACTTCTTGTAGTGAGAGCGTCCACTAAACTGGAATATACATGAAAGGCTTTAAAGCACGGGCAATTTTAGAACTTCACTCAAGTAATGTTGTGTGTGCAATTTTGTTAGAAGTAAAGTTCAAAACTACGAGTTACTTTACAATACTCTAAACTATAGTCACTAAGTAAAGGTTCAAGTCATTAGACACCTTTACTTAAGCACAATATTATAAAGATAAACACTGCTCGATGAAAATGTTTTAAAAATATTCAAGTGGGGAACTAATAGTAAAAAAATTTCAAGTGGAAAATTATTGATGAAAAATTTTGAAGATGTCATTATTACAAAATATACATTCAAATGTGATTTTGGAGAGAAGAGAAGATAAGCAAATAAATTGTTTAATCCATCCTAGGAGAGATGACTAAGCGATTTGATTCACTAATCTCCACACGCAATATGCCATCCTAAGCGAGATGGCTACAAGATTTGATGTATTCTTCACGCACATACCACCATCTTAGGCGATGATGTAATAACGACAATATATTTGTATCTTTAATACAAAATTTTTGACCATTTCGAGTTATAAAAGAATCAAACGTTTTATTACCGTTTCACATTTAATTTTCAATGTTATATTTCCTTAACTACAAACGTTTCAACATTTAATTTTTCGATTAATAACCAACGGCTATTTTGGTCTCCTCACTTTATAAAACTTATTTCATACTTCATTTTGTTGAAGAGTGAAAAAAAAAAAAGCTTTCTCTAAAACTTTTTCTCTATTAGATTTCTGAACAAAAAAAAAATTGTCTATTTAAGTGCTAAGATTTCGATTAGTTTTAGTGCAAAACTAATTAAAGAACACGTCTGTTTTATCCTGGGAACGACGGGACAATCAAATTTGTTTGCACAAAAGAGGAGAGCCTTAAAACGTCTTAAAGAAAATGAGATTCATGACTCAGCTCTCTTATTGTAACTTGTTTCTGTCTTGTAATAGGCGTTTTGATCAATAGGCGACTTGACCAGTACGTAAACCGACTAAAGAAGGTGTTTTGATCAAACAAGATACAAGTACGCTAGGTATAATACAAGGCGAGAAAGCGCGTGTTCTGTCTAGACATTTAGTTTAGGCCTTAAGGCTTCTCAAGGCATTATTCTTTCCAGGCGATTTGCTACAACAGTTTTGTACACTGGCAATGGCAATGAGTGTCCAACCATTAGTTAGCCAGATTATAAGAGAAAGGAAGAGGGAGACAACAAAAGAGAGAAGAACATTTGAGAGAGAAAAGAACAATGGAAAGGGAAACGAGAGAGAGGAGCGAGATTGGGTAGTAAGCCTGAGCTCAATATTTTCTTTGATAATTTCACCATGTTGACGTCGGGGTTTTATTTTGGTAATTACACCATTTGACGTCAATTTGGGTAATCTGTACGAAAACTCCCAAATATCTGTATGCATTTAACTCATATGACGTTGGGCCGAGACTTTATCGACACTGCACTTGTTCACCCGTAGAAGCGGCACTTTCAGTCTCCGATGGGTATGTTTATGTTCCCATCCCTAATTTGTTATCCGCTTCTCTTGCTGGGTTTTACTGAAACAAACTCTGTCATTCATTGTTCTTTCTTTTAGTTTTCGGTGTAATTTCACGATCTTGTCGTAGAAATAGTTTCATACATATAACTAATCTTATCTTGAAAAAAGTTGTGCAAGAAATTTGATATGGAAGTGTTGCTCGGCACATATCCTACCCCTAGTTTCCTAAGCTCCTCCGTTTCTTCTCACAGAACACCTCCCACTATCAAATTACCATCTGGGGTTTTAACGCCAAAACTTAATGTTAGCCATTTTCGGAGAAGTTGTGTAAATTCTGATGCCCCTATCGTCAACAGCTCGATCAGTATAGATTTTGGCCACGAAAATGGAGATTCTAGAGGTAATGGCGACAATATGGAGTGGGAAGTGGAATTGCTTCAAGAGCTTGACCCTTTGGGGTTTCAACCACCGAAGAAGAAGAAAAAACAGATGAAATCGAAGCTTCTTGATGACACTGAGGGCATGGACTGGTGCCTGAGAGCTAGGAAGGTCGCTCTTAGATCTATCGAGGGAAGAGGCTTCGCTTCTACCGAGGAAGATCTGTTTTCTGTGAAGAAGAAGAACAAGAAGAACAAGAAGAAGAAGAAGATTATGGGAAGTAAGGATAATGGGGTTAATAAGAAAGGTGATTTCATTGAGAAATCCCTAGAGTTTGATTCAGATGAGGATTTGGAATTGGATATGGATTTGGATTTGTTGGATAGTTTAGCTATTAATGACAGTAATCATTTGAGTAAGAGTGTGAGCATAATGGGTGGTGGGATGTTTGAACAAAGGAAGGAGAAAACAATGGAGGAATTTATTCAAAGATTGTCCCAGTTCTCGGGGCCTTCAGATCGTAAAAAGGAAGTCAATTTGAACAGAGCAATTATAGAAGCACAGACTGCTGATGAAGCTTTAGAGGTTATTTCTGATATGATACTTGCTGTTGGGAAAGGATTGAGTCCTTCCCCTTTATCTCCTTTAAACATTGCCACAGCACTTCATAGAATTGCTAAGAATATGGACAAAGTTTTGATGATGAAATCACATAGGTTAGCTTTTGCTCGTCGAAGAGAAATGTCTATGCTGGTTGGTATTGCCATGACAGCATTGCCAGAATGCTCAGCACAAGGCATCTCCAACATTGCTTGGGCCTTGTCCAAGATTGGAGGTGATCAACTTTATTTGTCAGAGATGGATAGAGTTGCAGAAGTTACCTTGACCAAGATAGAGGAGTTGAATTCTCAGAATGTTGCTAACATTGCTGGAGCATTTGCTTCAATGCAACATTCTGCTTCTAACCTCTTCTCTGGATTGGCAAAAAGAGCATCAGATATAGTCGATACCTTTCATGAACAGGAACTAGCTCAGGTATTGTGGGCTTTTGCGTCTTTAAATGAGTCTGCTGACCTTTTGCTGGAATCTTTAGACAATGTTTACAGTGATGCAAGTCAAATTACATGCTATCTTAGTGAACAATCAATAAATAGTAATCAAGAAAGCACTGTTGGTGTCAGTAACGATCTTGAATCAGATGGAGCTTTAGGCTTTCCAGTGCTCAAATTTAATCGGAATCAGCTAGGAAATATAGCTTGGTCTTATGCTGTATTTGGGCAAGTGGACCGAAGTTTCTTTTCCCACATTTGGAGAACCATAAGCTACTTTGAGAAGGAAAGTATTTCAGAGCAGCATAGGAATGATATCATGTTTGCTTCTCAACTGTGTCTTGTGCATTACTGCTTGAAGCGGGAATATTCACATATTCAGTTATCTTTAAGCGTTGATCTCGAAGAGAAGGCCATTCTTGCTGGCAAAACTAAGAGGTTCAATCAGAAAACTACATCATCATTTCAGAAAGAAGTAGCCCGTCTTCTTGTAAGCACAGGCCATGAATGGATCAGGGAATATGTATTTGACGCTTACACTTTAGATGCAGTTATAGTAGATAAGAAGGTTGCTTTGGAGATTGATGGTCCAACACATTTCTCAAGAAACACAGGTTAGGTTTCAGTAAATCTACAGCATTTAAAAGTCTTGTAAACCTGGTCAGTGTGCCCTTCAGAAATCAAACCAATAAAAGTAAGTTCTTCCACTGTATAACAGGGATACCTTTGGGACACACTGTGCTGAAACGCCGTTACATAACTGCTGCAGGCTGGAAGGTGGTATCATTGTCTCACCAGGAGGTAACTGCCTCGTTTCATGGTCAATTGGTCTTTTATTAAATGGAAAGCATGTTCCTTTATAATTCTTATTTGTTCTTTTTTTTTTTTAATAAAAGGATCTAAAAAGTTCTCTCTAATGTAATCTATTGATGGTGTTTTCTCCTGTAGTGGGAGGAACTACAAGGCGAGGTTGAGCAATTGAACTATCTACGAGAAATCCTCAAAGATCACACAGATTAAAGGTAGTATGAATGATGAATAGCCCTTGGGAAAGGTATATTTCTGTATTGATAGTTGGCATTTGTTTGGAAAATCCGCATGCAATCAACTACCTTTTAATAATAACTGAGATGCTTTGGATGAGTTTGTGATACTCTTGTTGGGGATGGATGTGATTTGATTGTGAGAGCATTACAAATTAGTGTATATTTAGCATTTATAAAAGGGTTCATTGTATCAATAGAGGGTTTTGATTTTGATTTTCTTTAAAGTTTAATGTATATACTAAACTGTTACAACTGTTAGTTTTTAGCTTTGTCAACCGATCCTGGTGAATTTACCAGTACACATTCTTTCATGGTG
This sequence comes from Cucumis melo, assembly GCF_025177605.1. Classification (NCBI taxonomy): domain Eukaryota; kingdom Viridiplantae; phylum Streptophyta; class Magnoliopsida; order Cucurbitales; family Cucurbitaceae; genus Cucumis; species Cucumis melo. The sequence goes on from NC_066861.1 coordinate 13,027,001, forward strand.
ATCTTCTCTGTTATTGTTTTCAAACTGAATAGGTGATCACTGATGTGATAAGAATATGAGAAATGGTTGGGATAGGCCATATCATTATAATGGTGTTGTAGTAGATTTTATTTGTCGGTCCTTGGCCTTACCATGGGTCATTGTCTCATTTTTTATTTCTTGTTTCCATCTTTTTAGAAACATATGGGTTTGGTAAACATTCTGTTTTTCTTATGCATGTATTTTTGGGGATAAGGGTTTCCGATTAGTATTTCATATTCTAAATGTTATAATTCTTGTGCACTGAATTAAAATTAATGAACCTCCCACTAGGCACAATACTCACCTCATTGGCCAAGATGATATCTTTCTGAATGGTCATTGATTCTGTTAGTTCTGCCATGAGCTTCAGAACTAGTTTAAAGGCTACGAAAACAACACCATTTCAATCACAAATAATAGAACCATGCCTATCCAAATTTTATGTGCCTTGTTGGGGTGTACTTTAAATTTCTAAACTCCTTGTTATTGGCGTGGAACGAGTCTCTCTTACCATGTGATGCTCGCCAAACACCCTTCTATTATTTAAGTTAGTCTTGAGTTTACTCTATGCTAGTGAAGTAAAATGTTAGGGTTTGAGAACTTCTCTCCATGGAGTTTCTTCTTTAAGGATGTTGGTTGGATGCTTCAGCTGATGGGAGACTGTTATCGAAAACCTTGAAGGAGGGTCATGAAATCGTGGACATAATAGTTAAATAACAACTATCCATATTCCATGATAGCAAAATGAGCATCTCTCAACTGATATAGTGTTTCTACTTCCAACCTCGAAATTAGAGGTTTAATTCTCCATCCCACCCTACTGGCTTTTTATTAACAGTAAAACCTTGCATCAAATTTTAAGATAGTTTTGAATAAAACATCTAATCTATTCATTTTAAAAAAACAAATTATATCGGCAATGTTTCTGTAACCCTAATTTAATTGTTTTGCTCTATTGTAGATTTCTATGAGAATAATTTGTCGATTTGAATAATTTAGATTTCGTTCGATAACTATTTTATTTTTTGTTTTAGTTTTTTAAAATCTTGCTTATCAACACTATTTCTATCTTCAAATTTCTCTTTATTGTATACTTTTTACTAATCGTTGAAAAACAAAGCTTAATAGGCGAATTGTCTAAAATGACAAAATATTTATAAAATATAGCAAAATTTTATATTATATACATGATAGATATTGATAGACACTGATATGTTTCTATTAATCATATTGATAGATAGTACTAAAGTTCATTGGTGTTTATCATTGATAAAATTCAAAATTTTGTTATATGTTTTAAATATTTTAGTTTATTTTACTATATTTAAAAATATTCAATTTTAAAAATTTAAAATTAGTTTTTAAAGTCTTTTTTCTTGAAATTTGATCCGAATTCAATCTTGAGAAGAAAGAGACCTAATTCAGAAAAAATAAAAGAACAAAAGACGAAATGGCTCCCTTTAGAAATAAAGAGAAAATGATTATTTAAACAAGGTTATCATAGTTTCATTATTCGTTCCGTTATTTCTCTGTTGAGCATAATTTAAATGCCTCCAACACTATTGTGGATAGTGTTTGGGATTAACTTTTAGAATGAGTGTTTTTTAAGCTAAATTATTTAATTATAATTAGTTTTATAAAAGCGTGATAGTTTTGTTCTGACGAGATTTTCGGATGAATTTCGTTCGTGAAGTTGAATTTGTGTTGATGTTGTATTTACGTTGATTTGATGTGATATGATTCGATCTTTAGGATTTGATCCTCTGATTCTCTCTCGGCTGGATTTTGGACTTTTGGAGTTTTAGAGCCTTCCAGCTCTTGGGAGAATTCTTTCTAGGTCTTCGGGAGTAAAAAATTTCCAACCCACAGATGAAAGAGAACTCCATTTATAGAGTTCCCTAGTAGACTTTTATGAACTTGGGTCTTGTTGGTCTGGACCAAGTCTATGGGCTCAATCACGTGCATTTGAGTCATATTTAACTTTGGCCTAAATTAAGCTTATTTTTTTTGTTTAATTGAATTTTAGCCTAAATAAATAATATTTAATTGAACCAAAATAATTAATTTGATCCAATTGTGACATTATTAGAATTGACCAATTTGTCTTTAAATTTAATTTGGGACACATGCCAATTTTTAGTTAATCCCAAATGCAATTATTTAGTAAATACGTGACAATTTGTGATTGGATCCAAAAAATTTTATTCAACAAATGTCCCACTTTCAAGATTTATGCACGTGTATGGGTGGGTGAATTTCGAAAAAGATAAATTTGAAGTCCAAATACAAGCATTTTTTGCTCAATTTGACATGTCAAATTAATCAAACTACGAGTTTAGTACATAAGTTTGATTTAAATTTGAAATAAGGGTTGAAATATGACCAATCCTTAATTTGAGAAAAGTTTAAGGTTTTTTCTTCAACTTACTTTGATTTGAGGATAAAAATTTTAATTTGGTTTTTCTTTTATAAAATTTAGAACCATATTTTAATTTGAGATAAGGATGAGGTTTTTACCATTTATCTTGAAGATGCACAAGAATTTGGAATGAACAATTTTAATTTTGGGATAAAATGACGATATTTAATTTTGAGATAAATATGAGACCTTAATCTTGGGATAAAATTAGATTTATGGCTCCAACTTAAATTTGAAATAACAATAGAGGTAAAATCTAAATTTTGAAATATTTAAATATGCTTAATTATCTCAAAAAGTGGAATTCTAGATTTTATTCCAAAATAAAATAACACAAGATAATTGAATTTTAATTTTATTTAAAAAATTAAAAAGTTAAAAAATGTTTAAATATCTCAATAGTGAAATTCGAAATTTTATTCAAAATAAAGTAACATAAGATAATTGAATTTTAATTTTATTTAAAAAATTTAAAAAATTAAAATATGTTTAAATATGGGGTCTTTTAAAAAAAATATAACAAAGTGACAAAATATTTACACTGTATGAAACAAGTCCATAAGTCCACAATAGAAAATACCAAAAATGCCCTGTCAACAACGAGTATAATATATTTGGTACACGATCGTTTAAATTTGGATATTGTTTGGTATACGATTGTTTAAATTTGTTTGTTTAGATTTAGATAGCCAAATTTAAACGATTTATTTTTTAAATTCTACTGTTTAATTTGATAGTTTAGATTTGTTGTTTAGATTTGGTTACACAATCGTTTATATTTGGCTAAAAGTTTTTTTTCAAGATTCTTTTGGTACACAATCGTTTAGATTTGGCTAAACGAATTTTTTTAATTCTTTTGGTACATGATCATTTATTTTTTTTACATGATCGTTAAATTTTTTTACTTCAATCTAAATGATTTTTTTCAAGATTCTTTATACACGATCTTTTAGATTTGGTTACCACCAAATCTAAACGACATAAAAAAGAGAAGAAAATAAGAAAGACGATAGAAAGAAATAAGATTTGGTTACCAAATCTAAACGACATAAAAAAAGAAGAGGAAAAGAAGAAAGGCGATGAAAGAAATCACAGCGGAAAAAAAAACAGTGAAAGAAAAAGATGATAGAAAAAAATCGTAGAGAGAAAAAAAAAAAGATGGAATGACAAAGCTGAAATATTTAAACAATGGCTAACTTTATGGGCTTTGTTACACATGCCATAAATATTTTAATAGTTTGTTATATTTATGAAAATTTCCTTTTAAATATCTTAAAAGTGAAATCCGAGATTTTATTCCAAAATAAATAACATAAGATAATTCAATTTTAATTTTATCTTATTATTTAAAAAATTTTAAATCATTCAAAATCTTATTAGGAATTGGACTTGTTAGTCTTATAAATAGACTCATACCTTGATCATTCTTTTCTCATCAAGTAGAACAAAGGTCTGAAAGAAAAAACTTCTCTTCTCCCTCTTTTTTTTTCTTCTTTTCTAATAATTTTTTTAAACTTCTTGTCCCTTTTCTTTTTCTTTTTATAGAAACTAAAGTTCTCGTGCTTTTCGTTGCTTCCAAACGCGTCTTTAAAAGGTGAGGATTTTTTTTCTTTCATTCTTCTTCTTCTTCTTCTTCTTCTTCTTTTTTGCAATCATTTTCAAAGGTGACTCCACCGTCGATGATCCAACTTCTACTGAGGGACGATCGGACATTTGTCGTTAGATCCACTGCCTTGGTAGGAGCGATCAGACATCTTCGTCGTGTTTCGTTATCAGCAATCCAAATTCTACTAAGGGACGATCGGGCATTTGTCGTCAGATCCACAGCCCTAGTAGAAGTGATGAGACATCTTCATCGTGCTTCACCATCAGTGATCCAACTTCTACTGGGGGATGAACGAACATTTGCTGTCAAATCCACCGTTCTGGTAGAAACGATCAAACATCTTCGTCGTGCTTCGCCGTCAGAGATCCAACTTCTACTTGAGGACGATCGGGCATTTTCCGTCAGATCCATTGTCCTGGTAGAAGCGGTCGAACATCTTCGTCGTGCTTCGCCATCAGCGTTCCAACTTCTACTAGGGGTAGATCAGGCATTTGCCGCCCAATCCACCGTTATAATAGGAGTAATCGGACATCTTTGCAGTGCTTCGTCGTCAGCGATCCAACTTTTGTTGGGGGACGATCAGGTATTTACCGTCAGATCCACCGTCCTAGTAGGAGCGATCATATATCTTTGTCGTGCTTCGCTGTCAGCAATCCAACTTCTATTAGGGTACGATTGGGCATTTGTTGTCAAATTCATTGCACTGGTAGGAGCGATCGGATATCTTCGTTATGCTTCGCCGTTAGGGATCCTACTTCTATTGAAAGACGATTGGGCATTTCTCATTAGATCCACCATTCTAGTAGGAGCGATCGAACATCTTCGTCGTGCTTTTCCGTCAGTGATCCAACTTCTACTAAAGGACGGTCGGGCATTTGCCATCATATCTACCATCCTAGTAAGAGCGATCAAACATCTTCGCCATGCTTCGCCGTCAGTGATCCAACTTCTACTGGGAAACGATCGGGCATTTGTCGTTTGATCCACCACCCTAGTAGGAGCGATCAGGCATCTTGAAGAGACAGAGGTGAAGCTGCAACGTTATCATCATTTGGAGAGATGGAGGCAAAGTTGTACTATCAACGTCATCTTGGAGAGGCAAAGGCAGAGCTGCGCAATCGTCTTCCTCTCAAGGCTACAACATATTAGAGATGAGGTAAAGTTTTTTTTTTTTTTTTGCAACAACATTTTTTAGAGGAGGCAGAGCTGCATCTGCATCGATGAAGCCTGTAGTCTTCAAATTTGCTTGAAAAAGCAACGATGAAGGGTTTTTTTTTTTCTTTAGGCTTGAAGAAGACAAAACTTTTGAATTTAAATACGAGAAAACATCGATGAAGCATATTCAAGCTTGAATATGAGAAAGTGTTGATGAAGCCTTCGAGCTTGAATATGAAGATGCATGATGAAACCTTTGATCTTGTACATGGAAAAGTAACAGTGTAAATCTCAAAGTCGGTGGAGCATTGGTGAAGTCTCCAGTCTTGCATTTGAATGAGCCTTTATGAAATTTTTGAACTCGAATTTGAAGAAACATCAACAAAGCCTTAAAATTTGATTTTGAGGAATTTTAAACTTGTATAAACTTAAATTTTAAGAAACATTAACAAAGCCATGGAATTTGATTATGAGAAGCTTCTAAACTTGACGATGGAGTATTGAACTTTAGAGGAGTGATGCCACCTTATAAGCATCTAACTTTGCAACATTTTGCTCCTAGAGCAACACCTTTTTGATTTGTTATATTGCCTCTAACAGGGCATCTTCAACTTTAAGTTGATATTCTTTAATGAGAATGAAAATCATCGATTGCTAGTGTCATGCTTTATATGATCATGACACCACTCTTGTTTTCCATTCTTCTCAACTGAGTTTTTTTACTGGACTGAACTTAAAGTTTTCCTTAAACTAACTACGTACCATTTATAATATAGGGATCAAGTCATAACGTAGTTCAATTATTTTTTTTTTTACTGGATTGAACTTAAAGTTTCCCTTAAAGAACTTAAAGTTTCCCTTAAGCTGCCTACGTACCCTTTATAATATATGGATCAAGTTATAACGTAGTTCAACTTTTTTTTTTTTACTGGACCAAAATAATGACAGTTGATCCATTGTCGATAAGAATCCGATTACTCTTTATTCTCAAACATATCCAGAAACATACAAGGGTTTATTGTGAAGTTTAGATTCCAACAGTAAATCCTCATCTAAGAAGTCTATAGACATGCAATAAAGAGTACTCTCATATGTCGCAATTGGAGCACTTGAACTTGATGCTCCTGAATTTAACAGTGCATTAATAAGGATGGTTTTGGTTTCTTTAGGAAGTGATAACAGATCATCCACATTGAACCTCGATAGGTCTTTTGACTCTTCCTCCTCCTCTAGTGATCTTGGCGGGATGCTTTCTTCCTTCGTTGCGTTAATAGCATGACATGCAACGACTTCTGGGTTTTCATCCTGATGATCACAAAGGAAACTTGTTGGAAAGAAGTCTGCCAAAGTTACTAAGTGCTGAGGTCGAGGAAAATCCTTGTCTTCCTTGTACACGAGCTTAAGCTTTTGAGTCTTCTTCTTCTTCTTATTCTTTTGAGCCTTATTCCCTCTTCTATAATTTCTGTAGAAGGGGGACTCTTTTTGGGTCGGAGTCAACTTTCTTTTCTTTCGACGGATCACAATGATCCATCATTCGTTGTCTTCTTCGACCGATCTTTCTTTTCCTTGAGAATCCTCGAGTTCAACTTCCTATTAGAATTGGACAACTATAGGATTACAGGTCCCGAATTGGACAAAGCTTTTCCTTTGCTCAAAAATCAATCTTGACGAAGGAGCCTCTGACATTATCGTCATTGCAACATGGTTTGTTTGAGCTACTTCCTCCAAATCTAGCTCGATCTTTTTCTCACGAGCTAACCTTAGAATTAACTCATTCAACACAAAACATTTCTTTACAAGGTGACTGATGACCCGATGATACTCGCAGTACTTGAGATCATCTACCTTTCCTGCTTGTTCAGATCGCTTACATTCTGGCACCTGGATTAGCTTCTTCTCCTGTAGTTGCTTTAGCATGTCTGCAATATCTGAATCAGGAAATGAGTAAACTTTTTCCTATCTTTCTTTTAAAGTCAGACGTCATCTCTTGCTTCCATCATCCTTCTTTTTAGCTCTCACTTCCTTTCTTTTGGAGAACTTCAGTGGGGTCCTTCATGGTGCTCTTCTCTATTTTTTCAGCACCCCTCGTCTCTTTCTTATCTTTTCTTACTTCAAGAACAGAAAGATCCTTATCTCCTCTGCTGGCGGTGCTGAACTTCATATCATGAGCGCGAGTTGCTAACTCTTCAAATGTGCGTGACATTATTCCTTGCAGAATGTAGATGAGTCCCCAATGCATGCCTTGGGTGCACATTTCTATAGACGGTAGTTTGGTGAGTTGATCTTTGAAGTCAAGACTTAGAGCCCTCCATCAGTTGATGTAGTCGATGACTGGCCCTCTCTTTCGTTGTTTCGTGTTTGTAAGCTCCATCATGCGTACGGTGTGTCTGGTACTGTAGAAACGGTTGAGGAATTCCTTTTCTAGTTGTTCCCAACTGTCAATGACTTTTGACTCTAGATCGATGTACCATTCAAAAGCATTCCTTTCAAGCTTCAAACGAACTACCTGACAAGCTGGTCTTCTCTTGGTTCTACATTCTCGCATGTTTCGATGAAGTGGACAATGTGCTTCTTTCGGTTGCCCTTTCCATCGATTTCTTGGAATATCGAAGGTTGGTACCCAAGCGACATTCTTAAGTTGTCAATTCTCTTGGTGTACGGCTTAGAGTACATGAAAGAATTTTGCGGAAGTCTTCCATACTAAGCTCTAATAGAATTCGTGATCATATCCTGTAGCTACTGAACTGAGAGAGAAGCAATAGAAGCTGATTGTTGTTGTGATTGATTTTCTTACGTCACATTCTTCCCTTTATCACTAGCTTTGACAACAGGAGTTTGACTCAACTCAATAGTTTCACGAGTTCACATCTGCTTTCTTAAAGTTGTGGTTTCATGTTCTCATTCCACCACAACCATCATTAGGATGTTAATTTTCCTCTCCATCTCCACTATGGCAGCCTCGACCGTTATATTGGCCATAATGACGGACATCACGTCAGGGTGTGCTTCCTTCTTTGACTTGCTAGAGACAGAATCAGAATTATCATACAAAGGATTTTCCTTGATGATAATCCCAACTTTTGGAGACTCCATCAATTGCTTAAGAATGCTCTGCACGATGGTAGAGCCTTGATCTTGCTTCTAGGTGATTTCCTTAGAACGACTGCGGGTGATGGGTCCTATGTAACCGTCGCTTGCAACAAAAGATTTGGATGCAGCCTTCTTTGATGCCATTGATTTTCATGTAGATTTGGATGACGAGAGAGATAAGAGGTAGAGATGTCTCACTGGACGTGCCAATTTGGTCACACGAGATTTTCGTAGAAACTGTGTTCGTGGAGTTGAACTTGTGTTAATGTTGTATTTACATTGATTTAATGTGATGTGGTTCGATCTCTAGGATTTGATCCTATGATTTTCTCTCGACTGGATACTTACGCTTGATTTGAGGAAGCAGAGCATGTGATGTTCTTGAAGTTGGAGTCTTGGAAGAAAGTTTGTATTTTCAAAGGAGCTGTATTTTCAAAGGAGCTTCAATCTTAGAGGACAGTCGACTTCAAGAGTTGGGGAGTCTTCTAACTCTTGGGAGAATTCTCTCTAGGCCTTATGAAGTCAAAAATTTCCAACCTCCACATGGATTTGAGTTCCATTTGATCAATGGGCCTAGTTCCATTTGTTATATAGAGTTCCCTAGTGAACTTTTATAAACATGGGTCTAGTTGGTCCATGGGTCAGGCTTATGGGCTCAATCTCATGGATTTGAGTCATATTTAACTTTAGGCTAAATTAAATTAAACTTATTTTTGGACTTAATTGAATTTTAGCCCAAGTAAATAATATTTAATTGAACCAAAATAATTAATTTGATCTAATTATCATAATAAAGACACGTGACATCATTAGAATTGACCAACTTGTCTTTAAATTTAATTTGGTACACATGTCAATTTTTATATTAATCCCAAATGCAATTATTTTAGTAAATGACGTGTCAATTTGTAATTGGTTCCAAATTTCTTATTCAACTAGTTTTGTTACTAGTTTGTTATATTTATAAAGTGATTTACTTTGACCGAAAGTAATGACTAATTTTTGTGTTCAATGAAAATTTTAGAATCTGTTAAGTTGTAAGAAATACATTATTATTTGAGATTAAGACAAATTAGAGGTTTATAATAAAAAACGAATTAAACATTTTAGAGAAGTTTTAAGAGAAAACATATAATTGATGGAGAAAGTCAAAGACGAAACCATTTTAGAGAGAATTTTAATAGAAACAACGACAATTCAAGATAACAACCTAAAGTAGCAAATTATTTATTTGTTTATTTGTTATTTTTTTTTTTAGAAAGACTAAAAATTAGGGAGAATAACTCTAAAGAGACTCCATAAGAAGAAGAAAAAAAACTTCAAAAGGAAAAAGTTAAAGAGCAAAAAGTTGAAGAGATAAAAAAAAATTAGAAAAATTACATAGAGAGTTGAAACCATCGGAGGGAAAAAAACGATAAAAAATGAACATTTTTTTTAGAAACGAAAAAATTAGAGAGGGGTAGAATCTAGAAAAAGTAAGGTTAAAAAAGGAAAGAAATTAATAAAAAATAGTATTCTAAAATATAGTAAAAAAATTAAAATATTCACGTAATATAACAAAATTTTAGATTTTATCCATGATTAGTGTCTATCAATGTTTGTTAGCAGTCTCGATAAAATATAAAATTTTCCTACGTTCTATAAACATGTTCAATAATTTTGTGACTTACAATAGTTTTCCTAAAATAAATTAAAATTTTCTAAGAAAAATTTTTAAAAATAAAATATTTGACAAAATATTTACACTCCATAAAAAAATCTAAGTATAATAAATTTTATTCTATGAAGCATAAATAGATCGTCACAATTTTCTATTTTTTGAAAATTCCCTCTTTTATAAACAAAATTAGAACAAAATAAAAGTGGATAGGAAGATAATTGTTTAATATGAAATAATACATTTTTAATAGAGAAATTTCCACTCAATTATCCAATACAAACCATTGAAAATCACTTTCAGAGTGATTCATCCAAATTTACTTAAAATGAATTTTTAAGGTGTTTTTTCAAAAATAGAACAAACCAGTAAAATATTTACATCGTATAGAACAATTTTGAAAATAAAAAAAAATCCACATGCCCACAATGTAAAATTCCAAAAATATCACAGTCAACACGAGCGTTTAGTTTTCTTTTAAACGATCGTGTACTATAATCTAAACAAATGATCTATGGTCATTTAGATCATTATACACGATCATATAGTTCATTTTAAATACTATACTTTAGTAATACCCGATCAGCCACACTATCGTTTACCATTAACTACACGACCATTTAAGATGTATTACAAGGATAGACAATCGTGCAGTGAAATAATGTACTTTACACACTACTACAAAACTGGGTTTACTTGACACTTTTTACTTGTTGAGTATTTGTTTACTTTAACGCTTTTCAATGTGTATATATTTATACTGTAGCGTCAAGTATATATGACTTCTTGACAGTTTTTATACGTCAAGTAATCCAGTGTCAAGAATAAGAGGAGTTTTGTTTTTGACAGTTTTTACATGTCAAGTATTTGAGTACTCTTGACACGCTTTGCATGTCAAGTTTTTTTTTTAAATGAAAAATTATATACTAAAAATATCCATATAATTTATCTTGTACCTGTTTTGAAGTCCAACAACATTCAAACACACATTAATTGAATAATTAAAATCAATTCAAACTTTCCACCGAAGAAATTATATATATATATATATATATATATATATATATATATATATATATATATATATCAAATGAACCATACATATATAAGTTGGTAATTACATACTAAATTACAACATATATATATATATGCAACCCAAACTTCTAACAATAACTTAAACTTTTCATCTATGTCGATATAAACAAAATATATATGTAGCCTAACGGTGTACCATATCAAAACTTGTCTTTCTCACCTATATCTAGTATCAACAAAATATCAACAAAACAAATTCACCTATATCTAGTGTCAACAAAACTTGTCTATCTAACCCAAAAGAACTTAGCTATCACCATAATCACATGTTGCCACCCAAAAAATCAACGAGCTCCATTTGCATACTTCATCCAACTCGAGTTGACTATATGAGGTCCTTGTATCAATCTGATATGAAACCCAAAATATTGAAGTTAAAAGCTAAATTCTATTTGCTTTAAGCATCAAAAGAATTGTTCATCCATTTCCTTATTACTTCAACTCCTATCTAACAAATCAAAACCTTAATCTTCAATATACATATAAGAATCAAATTTTTAAACATAAATTCAAACAGAAACAAGAAAATTATATAATAACATCAGCCAACTACTTTTAAAAAAGGATGAGTATCAAATAACAAAATCCTCCCATTTCGGAGATCGGTGAATCAAAATACAATGCAATTCAAGTGCAGGGGTCATACTGAAGAAGCCAAATCGTATAATTTCAATGTCTTGGCAAGTCCAAAATTCCCTATGTTATGGTCATGCAATAGCAAGCCAAGTCACCATGACAATTCAAAAGTTTATTCCAAGTACTAATGTAATTAGGAATTTAGGACTAAAGAAAGTTGTACAACTTAATTGACATAATTCTTGAAATGTAACACTACAAGTACACAAATGAAGTTCAAAACTTGCTATCAAATCTCCACTTTCACCCTTGAAAATGTACAATTCTGAAGAATCATAATGCAAGGAAGAGTCAATTGAAGTATGAGAAATCATTCTTGAAGAATTGCAGCAATTCTGAAGGTTTAAACTCAACCTATCCAATCTTAATAGCGGTAGAGATAAAAAGTCCTAATGCCGCAAAAATGTATCACGTAACTAAACTTAAATTAATTGGAAAATTTATATCTTGTAAAATAACAGTACAACATCATAGAAATCACAAAAACCAATCCAATCCACACTACAACAACATAGAACTCACAAAAACTGACTTCTCATGGCCTCCGAGGTTCATTTTGAAAAGTACTGCTTCTATTTTAAATTCAGAATCGATTATAATAATACGAGAAAAGTTTATTTTGTAATCCAAAGAAAAAGAGCATAACTCAAAAGAGACCCCAGGAAGTGGGGAGATAGATACCAAAAAGTCCGTATATCACATTAGAGCATTACTCGGGGTCCATCAAAGACCAAAAGCAAGGCGCTAGGCTCTTACCGTTTTTTCCTTTTTCTAGAGCCTAACACATTGCTTTTCGAAGCTACTAAACAACCGATGTTAGAAAGAAAAAAACTGAATGATCACATGAACAGCTACAATGACATAATCAAGCCAATGCGAGCTCCCATCACTAGTGTAATCCAAAGCCATATAAAAAAAACTCAACTTGCAACCATATCAGATTAAGCTTAATAAATGGCAGACAAATGCATAAACAAGGCTAAATCAGTAGTTCCAAGGCTAAATCAGTAGTTCCATTAGATCTATGCAAACTTTATAACTATAATCATATAACAATGTGAACGTTAAAATTTATGACACTGGTCATTCTCATCAAAACAAGAAGCAATCTAATGAACAGCTAACTTTATGAGTCATTTAATTCTAAACTGCTTGGACCCCATAGACAGCAGAATTTAATTTTTGGACTGAGTCCTTTACCTCACGACTTGCATTGCTACGTAGACTTCGAGAGTTTTTCCATCCTTCTTTAACATATCCATTATGGTCTCCATCACCAAAAGAACTGATAAGAGACAAAAATATTTTATATGAGAATACATGACAAGGAAGTTTACACACAATCTATGATAGATTTTTTCCAAAAATAGCAAATGGCTCAACTAATCATATATGCAGTTGAACATAAATGAAACAAAGAGAAAACTAATCTGAATAAGTTTATCTAATAATATAAATGTAGATACCGCGAAAGTATGAGTCGGATACCTCCACATTCCTGAGACTAGCACAATCATAGAAAGCAACATGATAAACAACCAACTGTCTGTTCAAAAATCTCCGGTAAACAACCAATGTAAAACTCCGGTAAGAAATAACCGACACACTTCAAGACTTGGGAGAGAAACTAGTGGTAGTAAATAAAAACAAGTCATCATGTCAATTAACAAACCATGAACCAAAGTTATACCAAATTAAACAAGCCATGAACCAAGGAAAAGAAGAATGAACATACAAATAATTCTCAATGGTCGATTAGACAGTATGGCAAAACGAAGTCATATCATGTCAATTGAAAACTTATTGATAGAAACTGAGCAAGTACACCTAGCATATCTATAGAAACAAAAAAATTTACATTATTAATTAAGCCAATCTCACAAGTAAAATAAAACTGAAGAACTTGGCTCGTAGTATTTTAGGGCTAGATGAGGCAGAGTCAGATAAGTGGAAATTATTCATAATGTTACAAGGAAATTGAGAAAAGAACTAGCATATAGCAAATATACTGGGCGAAAAATCACTCACATGTATAAAGATTATTCATTAGGGTCTGCAATCCATCAGCAGTGAACAAACTTGTTTTTCCTGCATTAAAAGGGCATGCTTGTTAGTAGGAATCTGTTCCCATCTCAAAAACCTTTAGAGAAGAAAAAGTTCGAAGGATACATCATACAACCACCCTTAGAGGAAATAGAAAAATGCAAAAAAGAGGTAACCAAATATACTTACATATTCAGCATACTGAAGTGCTTCAATACTAGTCAATGATGACTTCAGTGAACAGAAAACTTCCTGAGTACACAAAATTCAACCACAAAAATATTCAAACAGCATAGCATAGTCGATCACCAACAAGAAAACTAAATGATAGCAAACACCTCTAACCAAGAAATAGGAGGAAAAGGAAAATAATATTTTTCCTAAGATCAAAATTAAACATGAGCCATATATGTGAAGTTTGTATAATGGGATACACATCACATCCATGTTTAATAAGAGGTCTATAGAGTTTAATTATATCATGAAAATTACCTAAAATGCTGGAAGAAAGCACATAATCTCCTCCAAGGGCCTCCATCACTACCCCTCATCTTCAAATATCTCTTCAGTTTCACCTCAGTAATGAGGGAAAAATAGATCCTAGAATCAGGTCATAACAAGCATATTGTTGGAGTAAATCAAGTGTAGAATACCTCTGGAAATATTGTAGTCAAATGATTTTCCTAATCAGTTAGGGTAGGAAGTTCTCTAGGAACTAGTGGGAGCTTTCCTGCCATAAAATCCTGCAGAAAGATGTTACAACCACACCTTGATAATTAATACCAAAAAAATATAGATTAAGATGAACAGAAAGGAAGAGAGACAGAAAGCTCTGCTTGGACGACTATGAAAGATATGCATACCCTGAAGGACATTCCAGAATAGTCAATATATTTCTTTTTCCGATATATGAAATACATTGGAACATCAAGAGCATAGCAAACATACTTCTTAAATATGCATTTTGACAAAATGAAATATTACAAGAAATATTTATGGCTAGGGCACCAAGACGCTGCAAGTAACAAGATAGAACAAAGAACTACTATCTTATAAAAAGTATCCTGCTATAAAAAAATTAAGGTATTTTCTGCAGAAGACAAATATTCCTAAACCAAAATCACAGCAGCAAAATGAGAACAAACTTGCGGCGGTGGAGGGAGTTAGAACGAGGACAGGGCGGAGTCACGTCGGCAGATGTAGGGTCACGGATGGAGTCACGAACTTACAGCGATGGACGGAGTTAAAGCCACCCGACGTGCGACGGTGGGAGTTGGAGTCGTCCGACGTACAATGGTGGGAGCTAGGGCTGCAGTTTAGATGATACCATTTGGAGATTTTGTGATGAAAGGAAGAGGAAAGAAAAAAGATCGTGGTATGGAAAGAGAAAGGAATGAAAATTTGGGGGATATCTTTTTTTTTTTAGAAAATATATTTTTTTTTATTTCAAAATAGTCAATACTTGACATTTAAAACATGTCAAGTAAATAAAACTATTATTGACATTTTTTAGGTGTCAAGTATAGGAAATTTTTTTGAAAAATTATGCATTTTTTAGTTTTTTTTGTTATTCTTGACGTTTTTTCATTTTACTTGACAGTTTTTATTAAAAGCATCAAGTATTTCTAGACTGCAAGCGTCAAGTAAACTTAGTTTTGTAGTAGTGACATGATCGTGTTGACCATGGTAAACGATCATGTTGATTATGGTAAACGAGTGTGTTGACTATAGTAAGTGATCGTTAAGATAATGTCAACACGATCGTGTAAGGCGATGGAGAAAAGACTTGAAATATAAATGATCGTGCTGAACATGATACACGATCATGTTGATAATGGTAAATGATTGTGTTGATCATTTAGAATGGTATTTAAGCAATCTTGATATTTTTAAATATGAGTAAGATGAAGAAGAATATTGAAACAATCGTAAGATTGCTTCAAATTTTTTTGCTGAAAATGATGAAGAAAAAATAGGCGATTTAAACAAAAGAATAAATCATGTAAAAATAAAAAAAGAAAAAGAAAAAGAAATTGGAAAAGGAGATGAAATCAAATAGAAGAAGGAGAAAGAGAGGTGACACGAGGATAAATATATAAATTATGAAAATATTTTACCAGTTTCATAGATTTTTATCTTTTGTTACATAGATCGTAAATATTTTTTAAGTTTCGTTACATTTATGCAAATTAACATCTCTATCTAAAATTATTTTTTCATTGTTATCAAGCATCACAAGTTTAGAAAGAAAGTCATCGTAAAAAATGATTTTAATTCTTTTAAAATCACTTTCAAGCGTGATCCTTCTTAAATTCTAACAACTTCAGAAAAGATTTTGCAATTTATTTCGACTGTCTTTCTTCTTAAATTATTTTTTACGTCGTTTAATATTTTCATCGTCTTTCTTCTTTTCTTATTCTTTTTCACGTCGTTTAATCTTTCTATCGTCTTTCTTTTCTTTCTTTTTTTTCGTTATGATTTCTTTCCATCGTCTTTCTTATTTTCCTCTTTCTTTTTTTATGTCGTTTAGATTTGGGATCCTTTGAAAAAAAATAGTAAAATCTAGAAAATCATGTATAAAAAATCTTGAAAAAAATCATTTAGATTGGAGTAGCCAAATGTAAACGATCGTGTAAAAAAAATAAATCGACAAATCTAAACGATCGTGTACCAACAGAATTAAAAAAATCGTTTAGCCAAATCGACAAATCTAAACGTGTACCAACAGAATTAAAAAAATCTTTTAGCCAAATCTAAACGATCGTGTAAACATATCTAAACGATCGTATAAAACAATAAACAATCGTGTAGAAAAGAATTTAAAAAAATTGTTTAGCCAAATCTAAACGATCGTGTACCAAGTTTTGAAAAAAAATTCGTTTAGATTTGGGTCCCAAATCTAAAGAATCGTGTAACCAAATTTAAACGTAACCAAATTAAACGATTGTGTAACAAAATTAAACGATAGAAATAAAGAAAAATAAATTGTAACCAAATCTAAACGATCGTGTATCAAATGTATAAATATATTACGCGCGCATTGTTGACGGGACATTTTTTGTATTTTACATGGTGAATCTGTGTGTTTTTTCTGTTTTCAAAATTGTTTTATACAATATAAATATTTTGCCATTTTTTTTTTATATATTTTTGAAAAGACCACCGTATAATACAGTGAAACTTTTATTCATTATTATTATTTTGTGACAGATGTATGGTGAAACCCTTGATGGGAGGAAAAGGATAAAAGCGTGTTGAGATATTGGATAAAAGAAAGAAAAAAGAGGAAAAGAAAAGTGGTGGAGAAACGCCAGGCAAAGCAAAGGTACACATCAGTAAGGAAGAAAAGAGGGAATGGAATAGTAAAGCAAAGACCATCAAAACTAAATTATTAAAGTCTACCCTACGCTTTTAAATACTCCTCCATTTTTATTTCTATATTTTTAATAAATCTTAAATTTTGAAAACTATTTTTATAGAAAGTTAATTAAATAATACTAACTTTTCCTAAGAAAATGCCGTATTTAAATAAATTTCCAAAAATTTCAATAAAAACTATAGATAACAAAAAGTTTTAAACAAAATATATCAACAATAAACGAACTAAATTTAAGATTTAATAACATTAGAAATGACTTTTAGAACAAAATGGAGGAAGATATCATGCTAGAGGGGATTCCTAAGTAACGTGGTGGTGGAAGTATAGTTCTTTCACCATGTGCATGTGATTTGTTTCGGTTTATACAACGAGGGAGTTTGAATAATTGTGTTTGAGCAGAAAAGAAATAAATTATTAGATTAAATTATAAAAAAAATACCCATAAACTTTACATTTTACGTAACAAAATGTCCATGAAGTTTCAAAAATTTTAAGAGCACCACTAAACTTCCAAAACGAGTTAAAAAATATCTCTACCATTAATTTTGGATAGAAACCGTCAATGATTTTGTATAAAAAAATATTCCTAAACTTTAAAATATTTTAAAATACCTTACACTTAAAAAATGTTAAAAGAATACTCTTGTTGTTATATAAACAAAAATCGTTACTAAGTCTTAGATCTTTAATTTTCATCTTTTTGTCCCCACCCATCTTCAATACACTCTTACTCTCCTTTTGTTAACTAATTAACATTTGTTTATCTAAAATAAATAAAAGGAATCTTTTAAAAAATATAAAAACACAGTAAAATATTTACACACTATAGCACAATTTCGAAAACGAAAAAAGTCCACTGACTCACAATGAAAATATCAAAAATGTCCCAGTCAACAACACCGTCAACAATGTGCTTAATATATTTTGGTAAGTGACTGTTAGCCAAATCTAAACGATTTTTTTCAAGTTTTTTTGTACATGATCGTTTAGATTTTATCATTTAAATTTGGGTAGCCAAATCTAGATGATTTTTTTTTTTTTTTTTAAATTTGGTACACGATAGTTTAAATTTGGCTACACAAATCTAATGATTTTTTAAAGTTCTTTGTTACACGATCGTTTAGATTTGGTTATACGATTGTTTAGATTTGGGTCTAAATTTTTTTAAAAATTCTTTGTTATAAGATCGTTTAGATTTGGCTATTTGGTATACGATCGTTTTTTTTACACGATCGTTAAACGACGTTTTTTTTCTCAAGATCTTTTATATTTACTATACGATCTTGAACAACCAAATAACAATTTTAAAAAAAAACATATATTTTATATTTGGTACACGATCTTGAACCAAATAACAATTTCAATAAAAAAAAGAAGAAGAAAAAGAATCGCAAAAGAAGAAGAGAAGAAAGACGATGAAAAGGAAGGGAAAACTTGGAATAATTAAAAAAAAATGGTCACCTTCATGGACTTTTTCATTTTGTTACACGGACCATAAATATTTTATTGGTTTGTATGAAGTATATAATAAGAAGAAAGATAAAAAAAAAAAAAAACAAATGATTTTAAAACTAAAATATTTTAAGAAACTTAAATATTTTAACAAATTTGTATGTTAGTAGTCGAGTGTGCTAATAGCTAAATATTTTTTTTATTTGACTATTTATTGTGTTGATATGTTTTAATGAGAGATTTTGATGAAGTAATTTTGTGATTTAACTTAATTTTGGTTTTGGTTTTCGTTGTTGAGTTTTGTGTATGTTAAGAATTCGAAAAATAAGAAAAATATGTGAGTATCTATATGAAAAAATTGAGAACATTAAATTATTTAAAAATTGGCTCTTTTTCAACTTAAGAAAACTTCAAACAAATTAATCATCATTTTAATGGTAAAAGCATTTTTAACTTCTTTATTTAAAAGTTATTTTTGTCTTGATCAATTAACACTTTATGTTCAAATACTAACAATGAAGATATTCTTTTTTTCTTTTTTACTTTTATTAATTTTAGGGTATTTATGAAACTTTTGAAAGTTCAAGTGTATTTTTAATACAAAGATTTAATGATCTTCAACTAAAACTAATGGTAAGGATAATTTTAAAACTTTTTTGAAACTTTAAAGTATTTTTGACACAAAGTGTAAAGTTCAACAACATTTTCTTTTTAAAATTTTAATCTTTTTATTACTTATACGTTTAATTTTTTAACTCAATTTATTATGTTAAACGTTTTGAACCTTAGGGGTCATTTGAGGCAAAGATTATCTAGGATTATAATAACACATGACTACAGTACATGCTATTTAAAATTCTTCAATTAGCTACAGTAAACACTATTTTAAAACTCTTAATTTGCTACCGCTTTTGACATTCGTCATTTTTTTATTTTTTGAAACAGTGTTTACTATTTTCTTATCAAACTAAAATAGTCTATACACTAAACACATTATTATAACTAAAACTAAAATAATGTATATCCCAAACACAAATTATTCTAATCAAATTATAATAGCTTACTATTTATTAAAAACGCACAAGGATTTATACGTCATTTATATGGAAGATTAGTAGTGAGGTTGTACGGCAGTTGCTTTAAAGATGATAGCTTTTGGAGGAGGCAACAACTTTTGGGGAAATTCAAACAATAAACATTGAGATTGCAAAAGGTTTGAAATATGGAAAAAAGAAAGTATTTTAAGCAAACTAAAAAAAAGGGATAGAGATTGAATAGGAGAGGAAGCGTGTGGGACCGAGATGGCAGGGGGTTGTGTTGTATTGTTCAGTTAGGTTGAAAAGAGAGAAAGAGGATTGGGACATTTGATTTTGGTTTGGTTTTAAGTTGGGGGTAATAATTGAATGACAAGGCGGCCGCTGGGTCCTCCTAAATAATCTTTTCCTCTTTGTTCTCCCAATTATTAAACACAAAAACCATGGGCCTTCTCCACACAAACTACCTTAGCTTCTCTCATTTTCCTTCCATTCATGCACCCAATTTCTCTTTCCACCACTTTTCTTTTTCCACAATTCTATCACCCTTATCTCATTCTATTTCTTTTACTTTCAACCCCACCATCAAGCGGACCCACAACTCCTCCTAACCTCACTTTCGTATCATTCTTTTTTAATTTTACCTTCTACCTCTCTACCCTATTTTAATGTTATCAAAGGTCTATTCCTCATACAATTTGTTATAAACCTCTTAATATTTATCATTGATGAGCAATAGAAATTAATACAAAATTTTCTTTAATGAAAAACTAACAAAATATTCACGATCCATGTAACAAAATAAAAAAGGTCATGAATGTGGTAATTTCTTTTAAATATTTCAGGTTTGCTCTTTCTTGTCATCGTTTTTCTTTTCTTCTTCCTCTACATTTTTTTTCCGTCGTCTTCTTCTTTTTTTTAAACTGTTATTTGGTTTAAAATCGTATGTCAAACATAAGATATCTATTTTTTATTCTTTTCAAACTGTCATTTGATTGTTTAAGATCGTATACTAAATATAATCTTTTTTGAAATAAATGTCGTTTAGATTTGACTGGTAGTCAAATCTAAACGATCGTGTACAAAAATAGTCAAATCTAAACAATTGTATATCAAAAAGTCTTTAAAAAATCATTTAGATTTGGGTAGTAAAATCTAAACGATCATGTACGAAAGAAAAATGATCGTGTAGTCAAATCTAAACCATTGCATGCAAAAGAATATTGAAAAAATCGTTTAGCAAAATCTAAACGATTGTATACCAAATTTAAACGATGATATAACCAAATTAAACGATTTTGTACAAAGAATATTGAAAAAAAATAATTTAAATTTTTCAATCCAAATCTAAATGACCAAATATAAATGATCAAATCTAACAATCGTGTATCAAACAATATCCAAATCTAAACGATCGTGTACCAAATATATTATGCACGTTGCTGATGGCGTGGTTGATGGGGGCATTTTTGGTATTTTTAATTCTGGGCCTATGAGCTTTTTCCGTTTTTGAAATTGTTCATACAATGTAAATATTTTTTTTTCGTTTTGTTATATTTTCTTATCATACTCATACCAAATAATTTTTATCAATATCCATAATAAAAAGTTTAACTTTTTTTTTTTAATTTCACTAGAAGAAATATTGTTTATGATGTTGGTTGGAAAAGATAAACACGGATGTTTGATGTTGATTTTTAAAATGTGGATTTTTAATGTTTGTTTTAAACTGACATAAAAAAGAAAGTATTAATGTCGGTTTAAAACGCGACATTAAAGCTATCTTTTTTTTTTGTAGCATTAATATTTTCCTTTTCTTCTCCAATATTTCCTCTCTCAACCTACTCTCCTCGATCAAACCCTCTTTTGCATTCACTCTCTTGTCGTCATTCAAGCCCTGTGTGTCATCATCGTACTTCATCGTGCATCCACCGTGCATCACCGTCAAATCTAATCGTTAGATCCAAACATCGTAGCTCACCATACCTCGGTCACCATTTTCGGTCTAATCGCATGCCACCGTTCATTCCACCTTCACCATGCTCATATCTAATCTCGCCACCATCACTAGAACGTCGTTTCAGTTTGTTTGCGTTCCACCTTCATTGTCCATCAAATCTAATGACTCCAAAATTGTTTCATTTGTGTTCCACCGTGCGACTACCTCCACCATGCGTTAGATCTCATCTTCTCATCATCGTTCTTCAACTCGTTTTCTACCATTCAGCCACGGCTCTGTCGTGGCTTTCACCTCCACCATAGATCCATTTCACCGTCTGTTTTTCAGATATGTTCATGCTCCACCATTCAGATCTAAGGTTCTTTGGTTGTCCATCTCAAATCCGAGTTTAAACCATCACCATCGGCGCTCATATTTGGGTAAGATCTGTTCAAGCTCATTTCATGATTCTTGTGTGGATTGTTTGAGTTGTTTATTTGCATTCCTTCTTAATTTGGAGATTTACAACCTTCAAGGCATCCAACACTATATCCATGGTCAATGAATCTCGACCATATTTAATAGTTGTTTAACTTCTTGATATGTTTCAGGTAATGAATTTAAAAGAATCACTGCTTGATTTTCATCTGATATCTTCTCATCGATTTTACTAAGCCTTTACCTTGATTCATCTTATATCCAAAGAACTTTTCCTTTAGATATAATTTATTTGGCAAGGACTTTGTCAAGTAAAGACTTTCTAGTTTTTTCCACAACTTCCCTGTAGTAGTAGCCTCATCTACTAGCCTAAGCACTCCAAACTCTGATACCACTTGTTAGAAATTCTATCCAAACTCTATTACCACTTGTTAGAATTTCGTACACTAGACCAGAGAACATAATGCCAAACCAGAACACAATAGTCAAATAACCACAAAGTGATAAAAGAATAAACAACACAAAGATATACAGTGGTTCAACCAATTTGGTTTACATCCACTAGCTTGGAGGGATTTTATTAACCACAATTAAGATACAATTACAGATATCAACAAGATAACAATAATCTGTAATTTAACACATTGAACTCGATTATACCATCGACCAAACACCAAGAAACTGAGAAACCCACGTGTTGGCTACTGCCTCTGATATCGAGATCCAAAACCACCGAAGCCACATTCTCTGACCAGAGATCAACATGTTAAGCAACCCATTACAACTGAAGAAGAACCAACTAGTGCCAAGAAAACCCACGACTAAACTTGCTGCCTCTAACGTCGGATCCCATTGTCGAAAAAATGCCAGAAGAACTCACAATATGCCTACGTTAGATGTCGTCAACCATAGCTAAACTAGCCGTGAAACCTCCCAAACTAGAAAAATCACTTAAAATCTGCCACCTAGACTGCTAGAGGAACACTCAAAAGTACTCACTGTCGGATGACCATCCGACGTCGTTCAATGTCAGTTCTCTTTCTCTCTCTAAGTGTTGGTTGCTTCTCCCCCTCTCTGTTTTGCATAATTTTCAGCTTTCCTCCCTTCTTTTCTTTTTCTTTTCCCCAATTAAAATACCTAGAAGAAAGTAGATGTAAGTAATTGCAAAATTTCCATTGAGGCAAATTACAATTCTACGTACCCACAAGTAAAAAAACTCATTTTAATAGATTTAAATAATTTGTCATTTTCTACCAATCTCCCTCATGACAAACTATTTAAGACACCAAACAGATTCTCTCAATCACCCTATCATCCAGATTTAACCTTCAACTCATCTAATTGGTATTTAGACCTATAAGCTGAAAGAATCTTGGCTACCAGCTTAATCTTATACCTAGGCTTACTGACACCTCTTGTACCTGGTTTAATTTTGTAAATTCACTTTGATTGAATGAGTTTTTGAATAGAAGACTTTGGAATCAATGACCATGTCTGATTCTTTTGTGAAGAGAACAACTCTACTTCCATAACATCCTTTCATTGTTTCTTTGAATTAGATACAATTACCTCCTAAAAAATAGGAGGTTATGCTTCAATACTATTAGTTACACAAGTAAAAGCATAAGCAACTAAATCAGCATAACCATACCTCATAGGAGCATGTTTCACCCTTTGAACCCTGTCAAGAGTAAGTTGATAGCTTTGTAGGTCATTGTTACTTGAGCTTTCTTCACTGAAAACTCCCTCATCAATCAAAGTCCTCTCTTGTTGAGACTGTACACCTTCAAATTTAAACTATTGTGTAGCCTTTATTTTTGAAACTAATGATGATTGATCACTCGATATATGTAAACCTTTGCCTGATGGTCGTACTTATGAATCAACTCTGGCCTCTGTTACAACATGATCAATTGTCTGTTGCTTCTGCTGCTTTGATGCAGTAGCAACATTACCTAAAATTACAGTACCTTCCATCACATACAGACTATTCCCTAAGGTTCCCCTCAGTTTAACCAAAGAACCCTTGGTAACTTTCAGAACTCCGTTCTTAGATTTATATGCATAACCTAATCTATCTAATTGACCAACAGATATTAGATTACATTTGAGTTCTGCAACATACCTCCCATTTGCGAGCTTTCTGATCGTCATGTCATATGTTGCAATTTAAACTGACTCAGTTTCCTTAAAATCACATGGACCGTTATCACTCAGCAAGGCTTTTCCCCCATCATTTTCTAAAAGTCAATAAGAAAATCTTGATTAGGAATCATTGTGGGACACAATCAAGACCTCTATTGAATCATATCCATCAGTAGCATTCGTTGCACTAGTCTCAGCTACATGTTGTTTCCTTTCTCTTATTCAAAGGGCATTGTTTCTTAAAGTGTTCTTATGACACAGGAAACATTTTCTAGCTTCACACTTTAATTTCGTCCTGGAACTCTTCTCTTTGCCTTTCCATCTATTTTTCTTACTTCTTTCTCTAGCCATGAGTAACTCTCTATCCTTGTGTTCTTTCTTAATTTCGAGATTTCTAGCCTAGAAGGCATCCAACACTATTCATGGTCAATAAATCCCGACCATATTTAATAGCTGCTTTAACTTCTCGATATGTTTTAGGTAATGAATTTAAAAGAATCACTTCTTGATTCTCATTTGACATCTTTTCACCGATGTTACTGAGATCAACTATAATCTTTTAACTTTCATCTAAGTTCTCTTCTAAGCCTTTATATTAGTCCATCTATATCCAAAGAATTTTTTCTTTAGATATAATTTATTTGGTAGGGACTTTGTCAAGTAAAGACTTTAATTTCTAGCTTTTTCCATAATTCCCATGTAGGAGTAGCCTCATCTACTAGTCTAAGTATTCCATCTGAGAGATACAAAAGGATTGTCGAATAGGTCAATTCATCCATATCCATTTTGTCATCTTTTGTAATAGTTTCCGGAAGGTTCTCTTCATCTAAGATTTTTGCTACTTTTTGTTGAACCAAAATAGCTTTGATCTTTTTCTTCCAAAGAGTAAAATCACCCTTCCTATCAAACTTAGTCACCTCAAACCAAGCTGAAGTCATCCTTACAAAACAGATTCAACAAAGAATATGCCAACTATAAACTATACCACACAAATCCTTCTATAAATGGAGGAAAATGGTCTTTTTGCCTTATATATCTTTTATCTAGTTGGTAATTTAAGGCTTAAATTACTACATTTTAGCATGATTTTTGTTAATTTGGCTAATCAAGCAATTAGATATGGTCCAATTAGGTCACATGTAAAGGAATGGAGGAGTGGCACATGAAGAGCTTTTTATTTTTCGGGGGTTTTAAAAGAAAATGTTTTTTTTATATAAAAATTATTTATTATATTAGGCTTGTGACTAATGTTTAGTTGAGTCTAATAAAAATAAAGTTTGTTCTTGTACCTGAAATGGAACGTTGAAAGTGTCAAATTTATGTAACATATCCAAGAGGAGCTTAAAAAGCGGAGGTAGGTAGTCATAAAATCACGGTGTCAATTTCTCTTTCTCCAACTTTTGTTGTGTGCATAAAATTAATGACAAATTTTAATTCTTAAAATCAATTGGTCGTTTTTTTTTTTAATCCATAGTTCTTAAAATTCCATACCATTTACCAATGGTATTATTAAAATTAAATATGGTACTTAAAAGTGTTGGTTTTACTTTGTTAACTACTTTAGGTTGAATTTACTTGTATGAAATTTTTGTTTAAATTACCTTCTATCAAAATGTTTATTGAATTGCTTAAATTGAGCCTACATTGGTAAAAAGTCTTAATTAGTTTAAAGAAACTCTATTCAGCAATACCGACCTACGAAAGGGAGAGGGAAAAAACCTAATTTGATAACTTTGTAGGACTGTGATGATGTGCATTAGTGTTCGATGAGTGGCGATGGGAGATGGAGAGAGACAGAAATTAGTAGTTAGAGATTAGGATCGTAGAATAGAGAAGTAAAAAAACCTAGGCTAGTTCGTACCTTTTTTTTTTTTTTTTAAATAAAGTCTATGGACACTACTTCTATCGCCAGCTTTTTTTAAATTTGCTATCTATCTTCTACAAACGGTTTAAAAAACCAAACCAATTTTTGAGAAATAAAAAAGTAGTTCTAAAAAACTTACTTTTGTCTTTAAAATTTGAATAAGAATCCAATCATTGTATTTAATGCAAATTATAGTAAAAAATGGATGAGAAATATACTTAATTTTAAAAATTCAAATAGTTAACAAAAGAAACCTAATTATACTTCATATGTAATCATTATGGTACAAGTGTATTTAGATGAAATTAATCTAGAATTTGACTTAACCCTCGTAAAATTAGGCTATCAGTTTATCTTAATCCGAAACAAGTTAATCACGTATAATCTATCACATCTTTATTTATTTATTTATTTTAGATTTATTCACCGATATTCACCCACAAATAACGTAAACTATAAGATGAATTCCAATAATTGAACTTATGTGTAAAAGAATGTGAATCAAAACTTTGTTGGAAGTATCTCTTTTCACATGAAAATGACATCAAATAATGAAATTTGTGGATAAAAAGCAATAGTTTTGGTAAGTGAAGTGAATCTTAAACTCAAGGAAATTATAAGATGATTTAAGATGCATTTGAGAGTGAGTTATTCTTATCCTAAGTTGTTGTAGTTGCAGTATAATAGCATGTATTTGAGATTAGAAGAAAAACCATTCATGTTTTAAGAGCAAAATAAAAAAAAATATATATGAATATAAAATAGTAAAAAATCTATAGGAAAATAATATATAAAATAAAGGGTTTTCAGTATGAAAAAAGAATATTTATTTTAGTAATTAAGAGGTAGAGGTGGTGGGATAAGGTTAGCTCCAAATACACCCAAAATTTGAATAAGAAAAAACTTTTTAATTAGGGGTTTGAAATGAAAGAGTGGTTTTATGATTTAGAGTTATGCCCCTGATTGGGGAAAATATTAATTTATGTTGATAAAGTTTGAATAAATAAGAAAGGGAAAAGGATTGAAAAGGGAAGGAAAAATGCATTGAATTACAAAAAAAACCGAAAAGAGATGGGGGGAGACATGTGCGGCCCACGTGGTTGCTTGCCATTAAACACGTGGAAGTTCCCTTTCATTTTCCAGTCAACACGTGCAACTTCTTTTTCGTTCTATCATAATCTCAATTAACATTCTTCTCCAAGTTTATATTCAATGTACTAATGAATATTTTCAATGAAGCATTTAATTATAAAATCTGTAAAATTTTGTTATGCAATCAGAGATAAATACTGTCTGATTATACATGACAATGTAATCAGATTTCTATAGATATGTCTTCAATTTTAATTTTCCTAAATAATTCTATTATTTGTGTGTTTGTTTTGTGTGATTACTCTAATTATTCTTTAGAATATAATTATACGTAATTATAAACATCCATAAGTAGTCATCAAAATTTAATTCAGACAATAATCCATGCAAATCAAAATTTTGAAAGACCATTTTTCGAACTTTCATTTTGAAAAATAGAAACCTGTATTTAGGTTAACAAAACATACCAAAACAAATACCTCAAATAGTATCTGCACTTAATTTATTGAAAAAATACACATTTATTAAAAGGGATCTTTTCAAAAATATAAAAAAACGGCAAAATATTTATATTGTATAGAACAATTCCGAAAATACAAAAAAACCCAGAGGTCAACCGTGTAAAATACCAAAAATGCCCCGTCAACAATGCGCGTAATATATTTTGGTAACGCGATTTGGTATAAGATCGTTTAGATTTGACTATTGTTTGGTACACGATCGTTTAGATTTGTTTTTCAATTCTATCATTTGGGGTTCCAAATCTAAATGATTTTTTTTTCAAAATTCGGTATACGATCATTTAGATTTGGCTACACAATCGCTTAAATTTGGCTACCCTAAATCTAAACGATTTTTTTTCAATATTATTTATACACAATCTTTTAGGTTTTGTTACCCTAATTTAAATGCATAACTAATTTTTACAAGATTCTTATACACCATCAAATTTGGTTACCTAATCTAAACGTAAAAAAAGAAAAGAAAAAAGACGATACGATGCATGCATGAATGAAAAAAAAAAGAAAAAGAAGAAAAAGGACGAAAGACGTGCATACACCTAAAAAAAGAGAGAAAAACAAGAAAGACGATAGAAAGAAATAGATTTGGTTACCCAAATCTAAAAGAAATGGAAGAAATCACAGCTAAAAAAGAAGAGTACCGAGGAAGACGATAAAAAAATCGCAAGGAGAAAAAGATGGAAAGGCAAACCTGGAAATTTAAAAAATTGCTAACTTTATGGACTTTGTTACACGGGCCGTAAATATTTGTAGTTTGTTATATTTAGGAAAGTTTTCCTTTTTAAAATCACAACAATAATTCAATTATATTCGTATTTGAAATGCATTTTATTTAAAGAAAATAAGATTTGATTCTATTTTTTAGAAAATTAGAAGGATATAGAAAAATCAATTCGATAAATTAGGTCCATATCACACTATTTCTAGATTTCCAAAAATGGTAAAATTCAAGTCGAGCTCGCATTTAAAAAATGCAAAATTACAAACCTACCCTTTAAAATTATAAACATTTTCACACATCATTTGATATGTTGTTGATACAATTGATGTGTTTTTGATACACTTATTATGATTTGCTAATACACTCGATGAATTAAATAACACTTGATGCACATCATTGGTTTGATGCACTTGAATTTTGTTGATACATTTTCTAAACTTTGCAAATAGACTCAATCAATTAAATACACTTGATGCATTAAGCATGATAATTTTGATGTATTGTCGATACACTTGATGGATTTAATACACTTAATATGTTTGATACAATTAATAAATTACTGATAAATATTTTAATCTTCACTAATACACTTGATGCAGTTCATATGTTTGATACCCTTGATGTAATGCAGATACGCTTTCTATATTTACTGATACACTCGATTGATTAAATGCACTTGATACACTTGAGGTTCTACTAATACAGTTAAGGTTCTGTTGATAGTCTTACACTACAAGAAGTAAGGGTTATCCCGACGCATACAGACATTGGTAAAACCCACAAAAAGCATTGACAATGGCTACTCTGACTCAGAAAGCCACGTCGGGGACAAGTCGGTAGTAATGTGTCGCAATAGGTAAAGTCGACGTCGGAAACAGACAACGTTGACCATTAGTTTTGCTTGACACTGGCTTTGCCAACTGGCATGATACATCAGAAAAAACATTAAATCTAACATTCGGTCAACACGTCGGCAATAGTGTATTGTCGACGTACAAGACGGTGTTGGCAAAAGGGGATCTCCGACGCGGCGTCGAGAAAACTTGGATCGACAGGCGTCGAGGGAACATGGATAGACACCGCGTTCGTAGAGGCATCTAAAACTGACACCATTTATGCGTCGAGAAAACCTTTTTAAAATATTTTTATTTATTATTATTTAATTCTTTTTTCTATTGGATTTTGATTCAGTTTAAATTCAATAAAATTCTGAAAACAGCTAATGTAAAATTACTAAAAGATAATTAAAATGCAAAATTGAATTTATATAAACATTAATTCAAATGTTTAAAAGGTACAATAGGTTCAAGAATTACATAATAAATAAAAACTAAAAACTAAATATACTAACGATCGCGAACACTAGTTTCCCCACGTCTCCCAACCTACAATGACGAAATTTAAATTTAGATATATATCACCGATAAAAAAATTAAAAAACTTAAAAAGTTGAAAAATACGTACCGTAATGGAATCAAGGTCCTCTCTGTGCTTGAGTCAGTTTTCAATCATCTTCCTCATTTCTTCCATTTGTCAGGCATTTTCTTCATGTTTTTTGTTACTTTCTTCCATTGCTCGCTCATGCAACTTCATCACTTTGTTAAGGCGAGCTTTTAGCTCGATAACCTTCCTGGCGTGTATCTCTTGCTCATATGATGAAGACAAAGAACTGCCTGCAGTCCTTCGGGACTAGCCTGGAACCTCAACCAAGACCTTTTGAGTAGCCTAATCGTCTACCCAAGACTATCTCACACATCTCGTCCCCATAGAGTAGTTGTGAACCCTCTAGAGTGGGCTATGACTGGGGTTCCAACATTTGATTCTGCAAGAAAAGTTTTTATTAGGTCAAACTTATAAATTAAATGTACGGAATAAAACAAAAGATTTTCTTAAACTTACATGCATTCGCAGTCATTTACGTAACAAACTGGCCACCCCCGAGCGTGTGTTTCTCTAAACAACTCCACTTGATCTATTGGATGTCCTCGTTCTTCAATGAGCTCGTGTTGTCGTTATGGAAACAACTTGGATCCTCTATGTGGTTGTAGGGCTGCTTCGCTCTAGCAACCCTATTCATCATTGATTGCTCCTACATGCAGGCAATCAAAATGTTACATACAAAGTGAAAAGATAAACTAACATTTGAGAACATTAAACATTGTAAATCACCTGAAACTATCGAGTATAGTGATTGTAGAGGAAGTGTCAATCTTCCACACGATTCTTTAATCTGGGGGTGGGTTGGATGTGCTTGTTTAGGATCACTGAACTTCTTATAATGGCGATGCTTCTCTCCGCTAAACTCCTTCCAAGTGCTAGCATTTGATGCTCAACAAATCGAGTAAGTGTTGGATTTACGAAATTCAGCACGAACTATCGCTACAAAAGAAAAGTACACAGGAGTTAGGTTTCCATATACATATATAGGTATGGTAATTAATTTAAAAACTTACCTGTAAACCGTCTAGTACAAGCTCGATGTACTTAAATGTAACGTCAGTCCACTTAAAAAAGTGGACTAGAAATGTATTCCACTCAACACATTGATCGTACAGCTGAAGCGAACGACATGTGGTGAGATCAACTTGTCCCATGATAGAGCGATGGATATGGCAATCTTCCCATTTTGCTACATGTATCTCTCTAACTCCAAGTTCCTAGAGTGTTGTCATCTTTTAGGAGTCCTACTATTTTGTTGAGAGGCATTTCAAAAACACAAAACTATCAGAAACGTAAAACTCCATGTTTATGAAATGAATTGTTTATGTAACGCAACTAACCGAACATGTTGCCCACCGAGGACATTCCTCCCGAAGTATTGAACGCGTTAGAGTCAAAATTGAAAAGAGCATCTGTCTCATCGAAACCATTGGGGAATGACATATTACCTACGGAAAAGGTAAACCAAATTTAATTAAACAAATATGAGTATCTAAAACTATATGTATATATATATATATATATATATATATATAATAAAATATATGTGAATACATGATTCTTCATCGCTTGATCCGCTTTGAACGGATAATTGTTCATCATCATTGTTTATGAAGTTGTCAACAACATGACATACAACCAGTCTTTCCATCATTGTAGGATTAACGTTGGGTTTGCACAGGGTGTCATCCTCAATATGTTCATCTACATGATGTCCGACAATGATTTCTAGTACATTTAGTTACTAATCCTCAACATCATCCATTTCAAGCACGTCTCATGTACTTTTATTTTAGACAACTTGAACAAATTTCCAATTGGCACCATTTTTTGGGTCAACAATGTAAAAGACTTGTTGTGCGTGGATTGCGGAATGATTGGTTCCTCAAGGAACCAAGAATGGGACATG
Organism: Cucumis melo; assembly: GCF_025177605.1. Taxonomy (NCBI): domain Eukaryota; kingdom Viridiplantae; phylum Streptophyta; class Magnoliopsida; order Cucurbitales; family Cucurbitaceae; genus Cucumis; species Cucumis melo. The sequence goes on from NC_066861.1 coordinate 13,058,657, forward strand.
TTGATTGATTTGTACCCTAATTCCATGTGTGTCCTATGGTTTTCGTTCTTGTCCGTATCAAACCATCTACACTTGAATAGCCAAACGTGTCATCCCATCGGATATTGAATGGAAAGAATTTCATCTAATACATCATTGAAATTGTTGTCAATGCTTCCACTGCCATTGTTTTCACTGACTACCATGACTCCACTGTTTTGTGTTGTGCATTGGAAATCACACTTATCGTATGAAATTGTACCCCACCTACGATTTATCCACTGTAGGATCGAACGTCAAGTGCAGGTCCCATTGCGAGTGAGAAAAAATCACGAGAAAGGTTTTCTCTCTCACACATTTCGATGACCTGAAATTGTTGTGTTAATGAATCTTAATTTTGAAATAAACTTATACCAATTCTCAAATTATATACTCTACGTACCTGATCTCTGAACTAATCAAGAAAATGCCCACTAATGTCATTTGAATAAGTCGACAGTGTTTTGAGCTTGACGACGTATCAACCTCAAGTGTTCTTTAAAGTACATAGTTGTGAGTTTTTGTGACGATTATAACTTAAAGAAAAACTTAAAGCGTTAGTGAAGTATATAATTGAGAGTATGTACTTACGATACTTTGCAATTTCATCTATATTGTTCAAGATGTACTAATGTCCAAGGCATTTCTCTTCCTATGAGAAAGATCGTGAACTTGTTGCACCTAATGTTTTTTAATAATGCTCTTGAGTTTGAGGCCCTAAAAGCTACTTTGAGCCTATGTATGTTGAAAGCATAGCAATTACAAAGTTGGGCTCTCTTGAAGGATTTCGCAACCCATCCGGCGTTTCTGTCCAAATAAAAAATTCAAATTGAAACCACCTTAATGATGATGGTTGAGGAGACATGTTTTGTTAATCATGAGTTATCTAATAATTCATTAATTTTGTTGTGTTGGCAACTAATCTCTATTAGGGTGTTGATGTGGGATCTTTTATAAATATCTTTTATCTTCTAAAAATATATGCTCTGTCATCTTCAAGAAGAAAATTTAAATCTACTGATTATCTCTTTACAAGCTCAACAAGTTTCCAATGCTTCATTCTTTTTTATCTCCTCACTATGTAAGGAGATGGTATTTGTCATTCACGACATTCTTTTAGGACATTTTCCAAGCTACAGTTCGTGAAGAATTTTTACAAAGGTAAGTTATTACGTTTTTAGATATTATATGAAGATTGTTTGATATCTTCATAGACAACTCAAGATGTATCCGAGATAAGAGATTTAAAGAAGACTTAGTAGTTTGATATAGGATCAATTACTTCTATACGGGGAGTCTGGCCATCTTCATTAGATTCAAATACAATTTAGGGGGAGCTTGTTAATTTTTAGTTTCTGTTTATAACTAAAAAGAGTACTAGATCTAGGGAGAGTGTCTTTTAGATTATTAAAGTGTTATACTCATTTGAATATGAATAAAATGTGCTTATCTGAGCTATAAAAGCTCTTCAGACGTAGGTGGGTTCACCAAACTGGGTTAACAAAGCTTTCTGTGTTCTCTGCATTATTTGTTTTTACTGTTCCTCTAGCAACTCCTATAGTTGCTAACTAAAGTAACAGCTATAGGTAATTTACAACTATTTTATTTTCTTCAATTGGTATCAGAGCAAGTTTTATACGAATGAATATGATTAAAGAAGGAGGATCTACTACTCGTCCACCAGTTCTTGATGGCATAAATTATGCTTATTGGAAGGCTCGTATGACAGCTTTTCTCAAATCAATTGACAATAAAACCTGGAAAGCTGTCATCTCCAGTTGGGAGCCACCTACTATTACTATAAAAGACAAATCTACACCAAAACGAGAATCTGATTGGACTGATGCTGAAGATCAAGCTTCTCTTGGCAACTCTCGTGCCCTTAATGCTATTTATAATGATCAAAATGTATTTAAATTAATAAATACTTGTACATCTGCAAAAGAAGCTTGGAAAATTCTTGAAGTTGCATATGAAGGAACGTCAAAGGTAAAAACTTCTCTATTACAATTGTTGAGTTCGACTGCTTGAATCCTTAAGGATGATGGAAGATGAATCAATTGCTGAATTTAATATTAGAGTTTTGGACATTACAAATGAGTCCTTTGATCTAGGTGAAAGGATTTTTTAATAAAAAATGGTAAGAAAAGTCTTGAGATCTTTACCTAGAAGATTTTATACGAAAGTAACTCCAACAGAAGAAGATCATGATATTGAATCCTTGAAGTTAGATGAATTACTTGACTATTTTCATACGTTTGAAATTTTGATATCCCACAGAGAAGATAAAAAAGGTAAAGATATTGCTTTTCAATCTATTCATGATGAAGAAACTCTTGATAAAGATAAGTCCTTTACTGATAATATTAATGATTCCATAGCCATGCTTACAGAGCAATTTTCCAAAGTTGTTAAAAAATTCAAAAAATCAAATAATTATGACTTTAACAAAAGAGATTGAAACAACTTTAGAAGAAAGGATTTTGATAAACCTGTTGTCAAATTAGACAGGTCCTTCAAATGTAGAGAATGTGAAGGTTGTGGTCACTATCAAGCTGAATGTCCAAATTGTTTAAAAAGACAAAAAAGAAATTTTAGTGCAACCTTATCCGATGATGAATTTGAATATAGTAGGCTATACTTCCTTCAACAAGTTCTGCAAATATTGTTGAAGAATGAGTTTTCTCTTTTATGTACAAAGGGGGAGAATTATTGTTGTGCAGAGAGTTGGTGTTTAACATTGCTATTTTGTTTATGTGCTATAAGCCGGATGTTATTGGTATTTATGTGCAGTTGGTGCTAAAAGTTCCTTTTGGATTTATATCCTTTTGAAGACAATTGTTTATTTTTTATTTTGAAGACCTTGTATTATTTTAAGGGCTTGTATTTTGCTTAATGACTACTCTCTTGTGTTTCTCATGAGTATATATATATATTTTGCATTTTGCCTCTTGGTGGCGTCAAGTTTAAAGAAGAGGCTCAAGTTTGTTATTAGTTGCACATAAAAGAAAAACTATTCATTCTTCGTTAGAGGAAGGGTTTGTTACATTTTTTTACAAATATTAAAATATTTTTTTTTATTTAAAGATCCTCTTATTTTCAGGGATCTCTTTAAATATCTTTTATTTTTAAAAAGGTATGTATTGTACGACTTCAACCTATCAGATCATTTCATCATCTAGTCCTTCTGGAAATGCTGCTGAAAGTTGAGTGTTCTGTTTTATTCGCAAAGTGAAAGAAAGCTCTTGTTGTTGTTTGTTAAGCTGCTAATAATTGGCAACTTTTTGCTACGATATATGATTATTGAAGGCCTATTTATTTTGAAGACTTACGTTATCTGAAGATTTATATTGTACTTTTTTTTTTTTAGATTTCTCTTCTATGTTATTCAATATTATTTTACGAAGTCTTGATTTTTGAAGATTCAAGAAGAAAATATATTCAAGATTATCAAATGTTGCACATAAAAAGAAAATTAATCATACTTTATCAAAAGGGAAAGTTTGTTACATTTTTTTGACAAATATGGAATTAGTTTCTTTTATTTAAAGAAAGATAAAAGATCTTCCTTATCTTTAAGGGTTTTTTTTTAAATACCTTTTATTTTTTAAAAAGATTTGTTCTCTGCATCTTCAAGAAGAAAATTCAAATCTATTGATTATCTCTTTACAAGCTCAGTTGGTTCCCAGTACTTCATTCTTCTCCCCACTATAAAAGGAGATGATATTTTTCATTCTCAATATTCTTTTAAGACGATTTCCAAGCTACAGTTCGTGAAAAATCTTCACAAAGGTAAGTTATTACCTTTTTAGATATTATATGAAGATTGTTTGATATCTTCATAGACAACTCAAGATGTATTCGGGATAAGAGATTTAAACAAGACTTAGTAGTTTGATATAGGATCAATTGCTTCTACAGGGGGAGTCTGACCATCTTCATTAGATTCAAAAAATATCCATGGGAGGTCCTAGTTACTTTTAGTTTATGTTTATAACTAAAAAAAGTATTAGATCTAGGGGGAGTGTCTTCTAGATTATTAAAGTGTTATACTTGTTTCAATATTAGTAAAATCTGCTTATCTGAGCTATAAAAGCTCTCCAAACGTAGGTGGATTCACTGAACTGGGTTAACAAAGCTTTCTATATTCTCTGCATTATTTGTTCTTATTGTTCCTCTAGCTATTCCTATTGTTTTTAACTAAAGTAACAGTTATAGGTAATTTACAACTATTTTATTTTCTTCAACAGGCATTCTAAACACAAAAGTACAAAAAGAAAAAGGCATCAAAACTTGAGATATTCAACTCTGTAGAAAGTTCATTCAAATTCACATTTTACAATTGTGTAAATTGCAACACTATTTAAACTATTTGAAAGGTCACTGGGAAAAAGTTGTAATCTTTCATCTAATTGTCATGATTCAACAAAAAAAAAAGTTCTTCAATTTCATAAATAAATCATCATAGTTGTAAGTACATCATATGTGTGGATACATATAGCCTTAAATATGTAGATGAGTCATAATTTCAGAATTCAAGTCTTTTAGTGACCAAAAGTCTCTTGGGTCTTGAAGGATTGCAACTTTTCTCCGTAGGTTTAAACCTGAGCTCAAAAGCAAGCATTTATCCCTCTTGAAGCTTTTTAACTCTAGCACTTACATTGATCTATGTGTCATAATGATTGCTTCTAGGTTGACTTAGAATGTTTTCTTGTTGATTATCAACATAATTAAGCTTAGTCATTTGAGCTGGACCGAGCTTGTTGAGCTTGTTTTTTTCTTGTAAAATTTCATTGTTTTCCTTAATTGGTCATGTCCTTGTCAAGAATGCTTACGTGTAGAATTATCAATTGTTTAGAGTAGCCCTATCGACAACATTCCATGATTGGTTTGATTCAAGAAGGAAATTGACTAGAAACTTACGCTATCTAAATTTAATTATCTTTGTGAAATTTTTTAGGCTTAATGCAGATGTTTGATTTTGTGGACATTATCGAACCAAATTAGTTGAGCATCTAGTTTAATTAAGAATTTAATTAATCAATTAAGTTACTTGTAACCACGTTAGTGGCAAGTTAGCTAAGCACATGAATTAACAAGTAAGATGTTTGTTTTATTTTATGATCAATTAATTAAATGAATGTAACAAAATATATTTCTCAACCTATGCTTTCTCTCTATTAGTAATTTGCATACAATTCTCAATTGGTACTTGAAATTTATCGACGATGCATCAAAACACCTTTCGTATAACCTTAAAAAGATTTGAACTATAATTAAAAGAAACACGAGTGTGTTGGCTATGGATTCATGTGACCAACTAGTACCATAGTTCTAGTTTGAGTTAGAAGATTAGAAATTGTATTTTATTTGAGGAATGAATGATAGAGCATTTTTTGGAAACATTATAATTATATTTGATATGGTTGGAGAAGAAAAATAAATGAATAAATAAAGAGAGAGAGAGAGAGAGAGAGAGTGAGTGTGTGTGTGTTTGTGTATAATAGGATGGGGGAAGTGTGGAAAGGATGAAGGATATGTTGGGTTAGTGTGGAACAAGGAAAATGAGAAGGACGTAGATGTGTCATGGAATGCGGGATGGGGAGATGGAAGATTATGGGAGGGGTAGTTTGGTAATATTAATAAATAAATAAATAAATAAATAAAAAAGAAGAAGAAGAATGTATCATAGGAACATAGGCATGAGATGATGCGATCCAATGACATGTTCAAATCAAAACCAAATTCAACTTCATATTCATAATAATTAATCATACCTTTTCTTTTCTTTTTTGAAACTTCCATTTCTGTTTTCTCCCATCTCATTCCCAGGTCCCATCATCTACATCCCCCTTCTCATTTCTTTTCTTTTTCCTTTTTCAATCTTTCTTCTCCTTTTCTTTTTTTCCTTTTTTATATACACTATTTCTCTTAAGTTTTACCCAATCATACCCTTTTTCTCTTTTTCTTTTTCTTTTTTTCAAGTCAAGTATAGTTCTCCAGTTTTTCAGAAAAAAAAAATAACCCTACAAGACAAAATTTATTAGGCTTTATTTTCCTACAAATTATAAAATATTTTATTGATTTTTCTATTTTTATAATTTTTTATTAATAACTTAACTTAAAATAAATAATAGTAATAATAATAATAATAATAATAATAATAATAATAATAATAATAGTACTAATGATAATGAAAAATAAGTGCTTGTTTTTACATTTTTTAATACTCATGAATTGAACAACTGAGAAACAGCATAGATTCTATTTCTAATAGTTTGTGATTTCGTGATCTAAATGGTGCACAATGTTTTTATGTTCTGATTTATGTCTAGAGTTTGAATTTTAAATTTTAAAAGGTAAAACTATATTAAGTCAAAGATAAAATACTTAAAAATACAATATATCAAGAATCAATACTATGTAATGTGTCGTAAATAAATTAGGTTAAATGGCAAAATCGATTCCTATAGTTTAAATAAAGTTAGGAGTTAGTCGTTGTAATCTTAAAAGTCTTAAACTTTAATCTCGGTGATTTAATATAATTTTATATAACCATTTGAGCTAAGTACAATTTGACAATTATACACATTTTTTTAACACAAAACATGTTGATAAATAAATTAATAATTTATTATCTACTAATATTTAGTGGATAGCTACAAACTTATCGTAGTTTAAACTAGAATTTAAATTTCAATAGCTACTAAACATATGTATGAAAACATGAAATAAAAGCATGCTTTCATTTAAACTACATTTCTATTCACTTTGCTGTATACATTGAGATGGCTTGGTAATTAAGCATGTAACTAAATTCGAGATTTACCATTATTGTTTTTCTTGCAAAAAGTAATTCTATTGTTATAGATTAATTCATAACTTATATAACAATTAGATTTAAAATATTAACATGTATAATAATTTTTTTTAATTGTAAATATGAAAAAAATATATTGACTATCACTAAGTCTATTATTTATAAATCATATTAAAATATTGATCTATGTGTTAATAGATCATAAGAGTCTTAACAGTAATAGAAGTTTATATATCATTAATAAACTTTGTTATATTTATAATTTTTTACGTTTGATTATTATATCTAAATTTATTATCTATTATAATTAGTTAAGTTTTATCATTTGAGTATATCCTATCAAAATAAATGTAGTCAATATAATTTGAAAACGTTTATTTTTAATTTTAAAGATTAAAAAGGAATAGAATGAGGTTCTTTTAAACAATAATTAATATTTGAAAAATTAAACCAATTTTTAGGTACACTAATAAAGCATTATCAGTAGGTATATGGTTGGAGATATGGTGAATATTATATTCTCTACTTTGTTTAAAAATTTAAACTCACATTTGTAGGAGAGAGAGTTTGGCTTAATCACATGCATTTTCTCTCAAAGATTTTGGTTAATCCAGGGGATTACTCTTATCAAAATAAATTATTTTAAAAAATCATAATATTACCAAACAAAATTTCACAATGCACTTAACTTTTAATAAATATCAACAACTAATCCGAATGTGCAATATATAATAAATATTATTAATATATAGATGTTTATCGGTGGCTATAATCACATGTCAAACCTATTAATCATCCAACACTCATGTTATGTATCTATAAGATACTCACTTTTAATGGGATTTGTAAAAACACACCAACATCCAAGGATTTTCCAAATTACTTTGAGAAAATGAAGAAATTTTGAGTTTTGTTTATAACTTCTTAATTTCTTAAATTTTTCATTTATTTATTTATTATATAATATACTTTATTATTTTAATATTATATTTTCTTGATTTTCTTATTCTAGTTGTGCCGTATTTTTACAACACGAGCTTCGGTCGTCTCCTACGTCGAAGGTAAGGCATCTCCTTTTGTCATCCTAATGGTATGTCGGTTTTTCCCTACTCGTTATATAATTAATAAAATAAATATTATTTTGCATGTTTGATATATATTAAATTTCTATTATTTGATACTAATAGTAATAATTATTTATCATGAAAGATTGATACATAGAAATGTCATTAAGAATATGATAATCAAAAAGCAATTGTTCGATATTATATTTCAGATATGCTTCTGTAGTAGCAATATCGAGAGAAATATTTTAAAGAATATTATGTACTTGTCTTAATTTCTTCCCGTGGTTAAATGAGATGACGAGTTATTGATAATTGAAAAATCATAAATATCAGGCAACTAAAGAACCAACATTTACCTGAAGTGAATGTTGTAAATTTTAATAGTGGTGGATGAAAATAATCAATCTTGACCAATTGGAACAATCTCATTCTCTGAAGTGAATGTTGTGAATTTGATGATCGTTATAACCACATTGAAATAAGATTACTTTTTGTGGTTGGCCATTATAATCATCCAAATCTCAAAAGTAGCACATAAAATGATGGTCATAAAAGAAAAACTTCACAAAAAGAAAAGAGAAAAATGTGGAAGCAAATTTTGCATATCAAATTGATAATATATTTGGCCCATTTAGTATTACAAATTTGAATATGGTAAAGTTTATAATATTCTAAAGAGAAAATCATCATATTTGATAAAATAGCAAGTGTTTTATTTATAAATTAATATAATAATTAATGTTTTCTTTTTTATCAATTATTTTTGTATATATTCTAATTTTTTTTCTAATTGCAATTATTTTGTTTAGTGAAGGAGCATTGATCATTTTCTTATGTTGAATAACTTAAAAATGAATTTAATGAAGTTATATGTCTGACAGACAGTGCAACTACGGAGAGTTACTGACAAGTAAAAAAATACTTTTCAAACCGACAATGCTAGAAACAAAAGTCAATATAATTTCAGGTTTTGTAAACCTGATTGAAGGGTTTGGAAAAGCAAATATTACTTTTCCTAGAGGAATAAAATTTACAATTGATAATGCATTGTTCTCTAATCAATCAAAGAGAAATCTATTGGGTTTCAAAGATATACGTTGCAATTAATGGTTATCATATTGAGACTGATTGAAAGAATGGAATAGAATATCTTTATATGATATATCTGCTGTCTCTAACGAAAAACGTATATTATAAAAGTTGCATGCTCTATCTTCTGGACTATATTATACAAGTAATTGAAACATATGCAACAATGAACCCAAAGTTCATGAATCCAAACATATTTGCAATTTGGCATGATCGATTGAATTGTTCAGAATTCATAATGATGAGAGGAATTATTGAAAATTTACAAGGACATTTATTGAAGAACCAGAAGATTCTTCAATCTAATGAATTATAATGTGATGCTTCCTCTCAGGGCAGATTAATAATTAGACCATCACCGGCTAAAGTGTGAACTAAATCTCCTACATTTTTTGAACAAATCCATGGTGATATTTGTGGATCCATTAACCCACCAAGTGGACCGTTTAAATATTTTATGGTCTTAATAAACGCATATACAGATGGTCACATGCATGTGTACTTATTATCAAATCGAAATCTTGCATTTGTAAAATTTCTTGCTCAAAATAATTAAGTTAAGAGCACGTCCTGATTATACAATTTAGAACATTCGACTTGATAATGCTGGTGAATTTACACCTCAAACATTTGATAATTATTGCATATGTTTATTGGGATAAGTGTAGAACATCTTGTAGCTCATGTTCATACATAAAATGGTTTGGTAGAATCATTTATAAAATTTTTGCAATTAATTGCTAGATCGTTGCTTATGAGAGCTAAACTCCCTACACCTGTATGTAGATATGATATTTTGCTTACCGTGTCACTTGTGTATATTAGACCATATGATATTTTGCTTACCGTGTCACTTGTGTATATTAGACCAACTTCTTATCACAAGTACTCGTCATTACAATTAGCATATGACCATGAGCCAAATATTTCTCATTTGAGAATTTTTGGATGTGCCGTATATGTTCCAATTGCTCCACCATAATGTAATAAGATGTATCAGCAAAGGAGGCTAGGAATACATGTCAGATTTGATTCTCCATTAATTATAAAATATCTTGAACCCCTGACGGGTCATGTGTTTAGTGGTTGCTAATTGTCATTTTAATAAAACAAAATTTCCAACATTAGGGAGAGGAATTAAGAAGTTGAAAAAGAAATTACTTGGAATGTATCATTATTGTCTCATTTAGATCCTTGTACAGATCAATCTGAACTTGAAGTTCAGAAAACAATTCATTTGCAAAATATAGTAAATCAATTATCAGATGCATTTGTAGATGCAAAGAAAACAAATAAATCACATATAGCAGCTGCAAATGTGCCATCAAAGATTGATATCCCAACATAACATGTTATTCTTAATGAATCTGGAACATGTTAGAAGCATGATGACCAGTAGGTTCCAAAGATAAAAATTCTCAAAAGAAATCAAGTCAATAACTCGATTAAGGATATGAATGTTCCAAAAGAATCCAAATTTTGACTTATGACAAAAATCTTAAAAATAAAAAAACTGAGGATAATAATAAGATTTCAATAAAATATGTCATGACAAGAAAAAGATGGAACCAAACTAATGTAGTTGTTGACAACCTTTTTTGCATATAATGTAGCTCTTGATATTATATCAGAAAATAAAGATTTTGAACCAAAATATATTGAATAATGTCAATGGAGAAAAGATTGTTCTTGGTGGAAAGAAGCAATTTAAGCAAAATTAAATTCACTCTCAAAGCGACAAGTTTTTGGACAAGTAGCCTAAACACCAGAAGGTGTCAAACATGTGGAATATAAACGGGTATTTGTGAGGAAAAAAAGATGAAGATAATGAGATCACAAGATATAAAGCAAGATTAGTTGCACAAGGTTTTTTCACAAAAACCTGGTAATAATTATGAGGAGACATATTCTCTTATGGTAGATGCAATCACATTAAGATTTTCAATATGGACATACATCTTATGAATGTAGTCACAGTATATTTATATGGATCTCTTGATAATGATATTTACATAAAAGTCCCAAAAGGATTTAGGATACCTAAAATATATAAATCAAGTTCTCGAGAACTATATTCAATAAGGTTACCAAGATCATTATATGGATTGAAACAATCAGGATGAATGTGATAAAATCGCCTAAGTGAATATTTTTTGAAAGAAATATATCAAAATAATCCACTATATTCATTTGTTTTTATAAAGAAGACAGTCAGGATTTGCTATTATAACTATATATGTTGACTTTTAAATATAATTGAAACTCTTGAATAGCTTTCAAAGACAATAGAGTATTTTAAAAAATAATTTGAGATAAAAGATCTTAGTAAAACAAAACTTTGCCTTGCTTTACAAATTGAGCATTTAGCATATAGAATATTTGTTCATCAATCAACTCATATAGAAAATATTTTGAAAAGATTTTATATGGATAAAGCACATCTAGTGAACATCCCAATGCAAGTTCGTTCACTAGATGTGAAAAAAGATATATTTCGACCTCGAGATGGTAATGAAGAACTCTTTGGTCCAGAAGTACCAAATCTTCGTACAATTGGTGCACTTATGTATCTTGCTAATAATACAGTACCAGATATTGTATTTTCAATAAATTTATTAACTAGATACAGTTCCTCTCCAACAAAAAGACATTGGAATGGAATTAAGAATATACTTCGTTATCTCCGAAGGACAATTGATATGAGATTATTTTATTCAAATAAATTAAATTTTAACCTAATTGGTTTTGCAGATTCTTGATATTTATCTTATCCATATGAAATTATTTTATTCAAATAAATCAAATTTAACCTAGTTGGTTTTGCAATCCTGTATATTTATCTGATACACACAAAGCTAGATCTCAAACGGATTATTTATTCACATGTGGAGAAACTGTTATATCCTAGCGACTAGTGAAACAAACCATAACAGTCATTTCCTCAAATCATGCTGAAATTCTTACAATTCATAAGGCTAGCCGAGAATATATATGGTTAAGATCAATGACTCAACACATTTGGGAATCATGTGGTTTATCTTCTAGTAAACTCCTTCTAAAAACATTATACGAAGACAACACGACATGTATAGCTCAAATAAAAAGAGGTTATATTAAAGGTGATAGAACAGAGCACATTCCACCAAAGCTTTTTCTACGCTCATGATCTTGAAGAAAATGACGACAATACATTACAACAAATTTGTTTAAATGATAACCTAGCAGACTTATTTGCAAAATCATTACCTACTGGAACTTTTAAAAAATTGATGCATAATATTGAAATGCACAACTCAGAGATCTCAAGTGATGTTTCCATGAGGGGGAGTAAACTGTATTAGTGTATAAATTATATGAGATATGTACTCTTTTTCCATCACTAGGATTTTTTTTTCCATTGGGTTTTTTCCTAGTAAGGTTTTAATGAGGTATATTCAATCTAACTAATGAGCATCTAAGGGGAAGTATTATAAATACTATTAATATATAGATGTCCATTAGTGTGCTTAGTGGCTATAGCCACATGTTAATCCATTAATCATTGGACTCTCGTGTCATCTGTCTATAAGATACTCACTTTTAATGGTTATGTAATTCACCTCATGCTTGCCAAATTGCTTATAAATAGTGGTATTTTGTGGATTTGTAAAATCACATCAATAACATCAGAGGATTTTCCAAATTACTTGGAGGAACACTACTAGAAAAAGGGCCTACGATGACAGTTAAATTCTGTCATGGTAAGATTTTGTGACAGTTATTTGTAGTAATGGAAAGTATTTTATGACAATACGAAAATACTGTCATGAAAAGTATTTTTCATGATAGAAAATAAATGTCACGAATCTCTTATTTTATGATAGATAATAACTATCATTATTTATATTTATAACAGATTATAACTGTTATTATTTATCTTTTATGCCAAATAATAAATGTTATTATTTATAATTTATGACAATGATTAACTGTCATCATTTCACCTACCATGACTTTAATAAACTGTCAAGAATACCTTTTCCATGACAGTTTTTTTTTTTTTTTTAATTCAAATGTCATAATTTTATTTTTAGTCTCTGTTTTTTTGCCTTTTTTTTAATCCCTGTTTTTCTTGTTGCCCTGCCATTCCACACACCAATTCAATCAAAAAATACTATACAATACACCCATATGGAAAGAAGCCGTGAATGCTTTAATATATATATATATATATATATATATATATATATATATACTTTTACATACACTTTGTAATATATGTACAATTGTTAATAAATGGTTTGTACAATGAAACAATGCACATATATGTTTTGGTACCAACAAGCTATTTAAATAAGTACATTTAAACCAAAATTTTGCTACCAAACCTACAAAAAGACCTATAAATCAATCAATTGTCGCAAATATGACTTTACTGTTCCAATGGATTCTTGCAAAACCTAGTAAGAAAAGAAAATGAAATTTTAGAGTATGACTCTACACATCAACATAAGCATATACACATATTGACATACACAACACATTCACTTCAACAACACGGCACATATACAACACAGTACATACACAACATAGCACACAACACATACACATTTGATGATGATTGGAGTAGGACTGCAATATAACAACTTTAAGTAGTAGGACTGCAATATAAGCTTCTACCAAATATATCGTGTCATATATTGAAAATATTAAACGACCTTAATAACTCAAACCTTTACATTTGATGATGATTCAACATGTTATTGTAATATAACAACTTTATGCCCAAATAATTGCAACATTATGTCACCCCCATTTCACACTATATTCGTGCTCTAACAGTTGTTCTAATATCAAACTTGATAGACTGCACTCATATGTCCTAATATCACACTATATCATGCTCTATTGAAACATTCCATCACTCATATGTTAATACCCTTTCTTTAATGGATTGCACATATGAATGTATATCGAATCAACCAAAACTTGATACATATGTTGACAATAGACTAAATAAGAGGGAATCAAATACTAGACAGAGTAAGAACACAGTACATACAGAACATTCATCATCCAACACAACACAACCAGAATTCTTTATTCTCCATTTAAATAGAAGATCAACAGCATATGAACGTATATAATCAGATCAGCTTCAAAAACTGCATTTTACTAACCTCTAAGATAAGCTTACCTCATTGGTATCAGGATCTGTGATTTGTCTTCACCATTAAAGTGAGCTCTTCAACCTAACCAGGATTCCCAGTCTTCTTGACAAAATCTTCCTCCAGCACTGTATTTTCCATGGCAGCTAGAACACAAAACTTCCTTTTTCTTCTTTCATTTAATTCAAAAGCATCTTTTGTGGTACCTATGTGGTTCGTTTGTACCTTAGCCAGAAAAACATTTATATCCACCAAAATATGTGACAAAATATTTCAAAAAATTAATCAACGTTCTTATCCTAAGCACAATATACGTGCTTCCCTACAAACTCTGTCCATTCAGACCTTATATAATCAATGTCATCATGTGTGTAAGTACGGGGTGAATCTTTCATATGTAGACAATAAAGTGGTTCTAAATGAGTTTCATTCATAATAAATTATACATGCACGATAGTTTTAAGACTATTATGCTTACTATGTCTATGATAGAAGTACTCTTTGACAATATGATGTCACGCATAAACCATATCACATAATAACCACATTCTACCACTCCTGATTGCTTAAGACACTATGGATACACATACAAAAGACTTAACCTATGTTAAAAATAGAAATTAGTTTACAACTATAGTAACATAGATATTCACATACCTTCACGATCCTCCAATTTGGTTTTTTCTTCTTCATTATGTTGAACGACCTACAAAAGAATATCATATTTTTACCTACTTAAAATACTGTGGAATAAAGAAAGAAGGAAGTAACGCAATAAGTAAGTATTACATACATTTCAACTACTTCAAATATATCTTAGTCAATATGATTTTTCAAAAGGTCTATCCAAAAGGTAAAACCCTTTGATCGATTTATTACAACCAAAGTCCAGTGATTCCTAAATATACGTATGAAACAATAAGACTACATATTAGACTACTGGAAGCACAATTTGAATCCTTTACTTTACGTTATCCACATATCCGAAATTGTAAGGAATCAATAAAAGTTGATCATAATCTATTCCAAGTAATCGAGCAGTCAACAATTGGGCACGTTCTTCTTTAGAACTCCCACAACTAATGGACCCAACATCAAAGAACTTGTATAGATTCAAAGTTTTCACTGATTCCATACGTGTGTATAGATATCTACAAGTCCATTAAAAAAACAATGAAAGAAAAGAAATTTCAAACATATTTACCAAGCAGTAACGCTATAATAAAATATCTTACATTATGTATGCATCAAGGCAAACGATAGCTATTGGACGCATAGAAGAGAAATCCTTCAACACTCAATCATTACGCAACATTTTCTTCGGACCCCAAATACCTCAAATGGTGTGGTGATCAATTGTTGATCCCATATGTTCAACTATTCGTAGTAAGAATCATAGGGCAACTGGAGCAGTTTGAATTGGTATGGGTGCGAATGTGGTCCTATCCTTACTAAATTCCCACAAGTCCATCTACCAAAAATATTAAAATTAGGGTTAATATAAATTGCGGCATGGATATTGTTGAACGAAAAATGCATTACCTTTATATTGTCAATAATGACAAGATGTTGTGGCCACAATATGTGTGAATCAACTTCCTCGGATATTTTGTAGATCCCTTACTTTGATAGAATGGGAATTGCATAATCCCCATCCACCATGACATCTACTGTCACTTTAACATTGTCACCTTCTACATCTGAATCAAATATGATCCCTCATGCGATGACATGATCTTTCGTTTCGAACGCCAACTTGCACGCATTCTAGCCTATTTAGAAGACTTTGTTAAATATGTATACCTGACACGAGTTTAACTATCGAATGAAGTTAAACTTTCGATTCATTAACCTTCATTTTCTCTAACGTCGCACCTTCCAGCTGCTCATTGTCCTTCGCTTTAGTCACCTTTAGGAACCAAGTTAATGGTAACGACAGTATATATATAGAACATGTAATATTATGGATTAAGGATCTTTAGAAAAACAAAGCTTTATTTCTTCATTCATTTCAACGACATCCTCTATATCTTTCTATAATTCTAAATCATTGGATAGATCTTCAAACTTGTTGAGATTTTCAGCCTTTTTGATGAATGATTTTCCTTTAGAACTCATATCCGGTTCTTCTTTTAATTCGCCTAGGAAATCATCCTTTTCTTTCATTATCAACAGTTTGACCTCCAACTCTTTAATTCTTTTGGCCATTCAATCGTGTTCTTCAGAAGTGGTCTTCTCATCCTCTTTTTCATTTGTTTTTGGTTGTGTTGCAGTATGGAAGTACTTTTTCTTCGTGACATACTTCCCCACACTACGGACTATTCCAGGACGATCCTTACCACCCAAAGCCCTTGTTGGAACATCCTCCTCACCTAAAGCATTAGTTTCTTTTGGGTGGCTATGACTTCATCCTAAAGAAGTGGGAAGAATGAAAATTAGTAGTTGCGTATAGAAAAAAGGTATAAAAATGTAATTACTTACTATAAGATTTACCACTTCCTTCGTCTCTTCATCCAGAATCTGTCCCTTACGATCCATATAAGCTTGTTTCCAAACTATGGATCAATCAATTTGATCTGATGACAATGCTTTCTATTTATAGTTCAAACACTAAGCCAAAGTTAAAATAATACACAGCAACTGCAAAGAATTAAGAATGTGCATCCATTGACAGAAAAGTACTTCTCTTCATAACACAATGAAATGAATTGATATGTATCTCATTTATGGCAGAAGAGTTTGTAATTAAAACCCCAAAGACAAAATTTCATTTTCATGAGAGTAAAAGAGAAAAATTGATTAAGAACAGTTTATAAACTCACTGTCCACGTACCAAATGGAAGAAATAAGAAGAAACACAAACTGACAAAATCACCTAACAATGATAACACCCATTTTTTATTAGTAAAACCTTTCAGAATTAGTAATTATATTCAAAATTCAAACACCATATAATCCTACACCATACAACAAGACATATAGCAGAATAAAAATATATAAAGAAAATCAGCATGCAGCTGTGTGTTCGTGTAAAAACTCCTATAATCAAATATAACAAATCATAACTTACTAACTCCTTCATAAGATTCGTGTACCCCTTCCTAGAGGTTCGGTGGTTGTACTTATGTTGCTTCTGCTTCTCCTTCCCTTCTTCACTCTTTTTCTTTACATTTGATTATACAAATTTAATCAATTAGCATATGAAGCTTATAAAATTGCAAATCATATACCCCTTATACGTCATTACACCAGGATTAGGGCCACGTGCAAGCCATTATATTGTGTTTGAGACGACCTTTCCTTCGTGTAATTCACTTATCACCTATTAAAAAGAATAGTCAATCATTGGGACTGGTAACCAATAAGAATAAAACAACAAGCAATTTGAAGTAGTCATTCACTTTATCTCATACCCATGCACCGAATGATCGATTATGTTCAACTTGTAGCCATTGTCCATTTTTTGCTCTTATTGGGTTTTCCATTTTCAAATGGTTCATATGTTGTCTACAAAATAGGTCACAAATAAAAATTATGTATTGTGAAGGGTAACTTAATGGTGCTGGTGTATGATCATAAGAATGTGTACTCTATATATGGATGTACTTTTTCAGTGTTTTGTAAAATGTGAAGATGTGCTTGCTTCAATTGTTGTATATTAGGCCTAACATATGTTCCCGCTGATAGAGGTCTATCGATTTGTTTGTCTTCCTTGAATTTAGTGACCCAAGACCAATTGGATCTAATCCAGAAATGAACTTTGAACAGAATTCAATAGCCTCCTCACATATTTGTGCTACTGCAATGCATCCTTCAGGTCAATTTCTATTACGAATAAAACTTTTCAACACTTTCATGTATCGTTCAAATGGGTACATCCATCGCAAATATACAGGACCACAAAGCTTTACTTCTCTCACAAGATGAACAACGATATAAACCATAATTGTGAGAAACAAGGGTAGAAAATACTTTTCAAGATTACATAAAGTCATAACTATATCTTCTTGCAATGGGTCAAGCTCTGATACCGAGAAACTTTTAACGTAAATCACATTAAAGAAAAAATATAGTCTACTTATAGTGTATCTCACATTCTTCGATAGGATTGAGCGTATTGCAATTGAAAACAATTGTTGCATTAAAACGTGACAATCATGCGATTTAAGGCCAATAAGTTTTAAGTCATCCAAAAAAACAAGACTTCTAATATTTGATGAATACCCTTTTGGAACTTTAATTTCAGACAAAGTCTTAGAAAATCGATACTTCTCCTCTTGACAATGTATAGCATGCTGCAGGTCTGTAAGTTCTATTACCTGTAAGCATTGATGCCAATTATGGTCTTATATTCATCTCCACTGGATCAAGTCTAGTATTCATCCCATCTTTACTTTTTCCGGGTATATCAAGCAATGTTCCTACTATATTCATGCATACATTCTTCTCAATATGCATTACGTCTAGACAATGTCGTACATGTAAGTTCTTCCAATATGGTAGTTCAAAGAAGTCTAATCTTCTTTTCCAATAGTCATTGTCACCTTCGTTATTATTCTTGCCACACTTCTTTCCATCATTTCTTTGAGTTTAAAGTAGATGGCCTCCTCAAACAAGAGTTGTGGAGGATTTCATGCTCTTGCTTACCATAAAAAAAATTGTATTCTTATGGATGATTGCTTGGAAAATATTTCTTGTGTCCCATGTATGCATTTTTTTCCTTGTTGTAGTCTGATTCAAGTAGTATCTTCTACACATATTGGACAAGCCTTAAAACCTTTGACACTACACCCACATAGATAACCGTATGCAGGGAAATCATTGATAGTTCATAATAAGACGGCTCGCAAAGTGAAATATTCTTCTTTATATGCATCAAAACACCGAATCTCATCTTCCCATAAAATTTTAAGGTCATCAATTAAGGGCGCTAAATAGGTGTTGATATCATATCTCGATTGCTTCGGACCTGATATTAACATTGTCAACATCAAATGTTTCCTTCTCATACACAACTATGATGGAAGGTTGTATATTGTAGTAATTACTAGCCAACAACTATAGTTCATCGATAAATCTCTAAATGGGTTAATTCCATCAGTGGACAAACCTAAATGGAGATTTCTTGGTTCTGACCCAAAGGTTGGCCACATGTGATCTATCAACCTCCATGATGGAGTGTCAGCCGGGTGTCTCATAATACCATCAACTTTTCTATCGATTGCATGCCAGTGCAAGTTCTTAGCATTCTCAAAGCTCTTAAACATTCTTACAAATCTTGGAACTATTGGAAAATATCACATTTGCTTAGCAGCCACTTCATTTTTTTTTACTTTGTTGAGTTTTTAGTGATCTTCCACCTTGAAAAACCATACTTAGGACACTTTGTCATGTTTGCATACTCTTTTCTATATAAACAACAATCATTAGAACATGCATCAATTTTTTGGTAACTCAGTCCTAAGGCACTAGTGTTTTTTTCGCTTCATATAAAGAAGTTGGTATTTCGTTGTTTCAATTAGGAGATCACTTATTATGGACAAAAATTCAGAGAAGTTAGTGTTACTCCGACCATATCTAACCTTTAAGTTGTACAATCTCACGAGCACTGAAAACTTCGTGAATTTCTTACATCCTGGATATAAGAGTTTCTTTGCATAATCAAACATAGTATCAAAGCCATTTGATGTATTACAATATTGATCATGAGCGGATTGAAACATGTTCATTGTATTAGAAAAATCGTCGTGTTCATATTTTTCATCAACTGTATTTTTCATTCTACTGGTAACTGTCTTTGAGTTCAAATCTTCACCATGTCAGAACCATAGCTTGTAAATTTTATCAATTCCATTGGCGTACAAATGATACCGAACTATTAAGACATCCTTAAGTAAACGATTCCCGCATTTCAAACATGGAGATCTTATCCAATTAGAACCTTTGGCATGAGACAAACCAAATTGAATAAACCTTTCGACCTCTACATCATATTCTCTAGACATTATGTTTTCTATCATCCATGATTTGTCTATTGCGTAGATGTCACAAACTTGAATCTTTTATATTGCCCTCTAAACAAACCTAGTTACAAAAGAGATAGATGGCAACTGAAGGAAATGAATCAGTAACTACACCCTATTATACACATATTTCATATAGAACCCAATAGAAACTAGAAGAACACGCAGAAGATGAAGTACTTGGGTTCATATAGAACACTTGGTAAACTAATTCTTTCTCTGCAATTAACAAGTATTTTCTTTTTCTTTTTTTTCTTTTGAACATGATTGCATTAATAATGAGGTTGCAATAAAAGGAATTTTATTGACTTTTCAAAGAAAATATAAGTGTGATAACGTAATACTCATTTTATTTAAACAAGGATCCAATTGAAACATTTAAAACAACAAGTCAAAAAAAACCTCTATCATTGACTAAATTTCTCTTAAACCATATGGACAAAAACAGACCAACAATGAAGCTCTTAAACCATATGCAAAGCGTTTGACCATATTCTCTTTTCTTTAGATCAGAGGTTCAATCCATTATTTCTACGATCTTAAGTAAGATAATAATAAATAATAAATAAATAGATAGTTACAAATGTAAAGTATGTTTGAAATACATTTTCTTAAGTTAAGCCAAACACATTCATAGTAATAATTTTGTGAAAGTGAGTTAGAGTTAATGATGATATTGACATGTGTTTCATCTCTAAGGATAAAAGAGGTTTAACGTTCCATCTCTACATTCATTGTTGTACCCAAAACGTTTTTTACAACATGTTTTAGAAAAACCTTTTCTTAGAACAGGAAAGAAAAAATTACAACGATTCTCCATTATGAAACCCAACTCAGTGCTCAATATAGCCCTACCCATCCCATCAAACCGAAGAAGCAATACAACATTTAAAGGAGAGCAAATATTTTCTAATAAGAAACAACCAATAAAGTGATAAAATACATATGCCACAAAAAACAAACTAGCCCACAAAATAAAAAGAAGCCTCTCTACATAAAGGGGGCCCCCAATCCTATAAAATGAAAGAAGAAGAACAAGAAAATACTTTGTTTTAAAACCTATTCAACTTTCTCTCCAAACAAATCCACATAAAAGGAGGCAGCGACTGTAACGACCCAACTCTTTATACTAAGTTGAGGTCATTACTAAAAAAAATAACAAGAGGCACTTTTTTTTAAGAGGGAAACTAAATTTTCAGTAAAAACAGAATGCTGAAACACTGATACATATACACGGAAGCAAAACTGAGTCCCCATATGGCATGTCACAGATCCTTCTCTGTCGCTCGCCAGCTTTCCTCTACCTTTACCTTCGCCTGAAATATTAAACATAGAAAGAGTGAGTATAAACATATACTCAGTAAAGGACCCACTACTAGTCCTGCTAGGTGTCTGTTAACTTTCCACTAGAGTCGTGTAAAGAAGTACCCCTGAACTGGCACGTTCCCGAACACGTGCAATCTATGATCCCGTAGGAACAAATCTGGTCTTCAGTGAACCCTAAGGAACACCTAGGACAATCTTATCTTTAGTGTACCGAAGGAAACACTATAACAATCGGGCTGCATTTGATCCCGTCGAATCACTCGAATCATGTCTATGTCAATGTCAATGTCAGACTGGTGGTCCCGTCGGACTACGCAGTCCTAAAAAGGTGGTGATCTCGAAAGACACCCATGCAAGTACGACTCTAATAGACAAAGTTAACAAAACACCCTATCCATAACATGTAACATGTCATAACATCATAACATGACATAAGTATTAATCTTAACGTCTTTAATCATGTGATTAATATATCATGCATTAACATAAACATCAACAATCGTCAACAACATACTACCGTCATAACATCAATCATCAATATAATGACAGTCATTATCAATAGCATCAAGTTATGCATTTTAGCTACCATTAATGTATAATCATAAATACATGCAATCTCTTAACTTTAGTTGAAGGTCTAGTAGTAGAATCTCTTACCTAAAGATTTTAGTCAAACAAAGTACTCCTTAGCTGACAGTAAAAACAATCTCCAATTAACTTGATCCTAATCATAAAAGGAAAACTCAGTATCTTAATTCATGAAATTAGCAATTGGCTAACATCCAAAAATTCTCCCAAATTAAATAACTTCTCAAACAAAAGGGGTTGAAACCAATTCAACCTTGATTAAGAAAAATCCAAGATTTAAATCTTCAAAAAAATTAGTCAATTGAACCTTTAAAGAAACCTCAAATAGATCCAAAATTAAATTAATAAAATGTACTTACCAGGGTTACTCAAATGGAGGTTGAAAAATTCTCTTATCCTTAATGGAAAAATTCATCACTTTGAATCTTCAAGCTTCCAAAGATACCAATCTTAATTACAACTGGTGAGGCGGCAACAGCAGAGGGTTATCTTAGAGAAGAAGATGAAGAACCTTTTTCTTTTTTCTTTACTTTCTAACTTAAGCATTTCAATGCTGCTTATACACTCAAATAATAACAATAATATTTATTATTATTATTTTTGGTATTATATATATATATATATATATATATATATATATATATATATAATACCAAAAATATACATATATCTTTATTCTCATTATCTTTCCCCAATAAATGCGTTAAATGCACAAAATCTTAAACATTTATAACCATTAATAATAATAATAATAATACTTCTTTATTATTATTATTTTTCTCTTTCTCTCGCCAAAATCTACAATAATTATATATATTTATTTAAACTATTATTCTATCTTTTAAATAAATATATACCTTTTTCGTTCAATCAAATCAACCATCTCTCCTCATGGATTATCTCCTTTTCCAAACAAATATAATTATATTTCATAATATAATTAACTACACTTTTCAAATATATATATATAATACTCAATTAAATCCAATTTTACCCAAATCAACTTTTCCCTCCAGAATCCCAAATCTTAAATACTCAATTAATTTAATCAATCAAATCTTTTCCAATAAATCACTTATAACTTTCAACATGAACTATCTTAACCCAAGCATAACAACTCCACTCCATAATCAATATTTATCTTTTTGCAGAATAATTAATTATCTTTCATAATAATTAATTATTAATTATCTTTCTCCAAAATAATTAATTATCTTCCACAATAATTAATTATTATTTATCTTTCTCCAAATTAATTAATTATCTTCTACAAGAATTAATAATTATTTATCTTTCTCCAAAATAATTATCCTTTTATAAATAATTATATTTTCCCAAAATATAATTATTTTACTTTTTCTCCCTTACTACGTATCCTTTCTCCAAAATACAATTATCTTTTCTTTAAATAATTATATTTCAACAAATATAATTATCTTATTATTTCAATAATTATATTTCAACAAATATAATTATCTTTAAATAATTATATTTCAACAAATATAATTATCTTTTCCTTTCACATAATAATTATATATATATTTCCACATATATGTATAATTATCAAATCTCCAACAAACTTTTCACCCCACAATTTAATTAAATAACATCCATAATTATTTAATTAAATTCAACTTCAACAACACACAAAAAAAAAAAAAAATACACAACTTTACTTAATTCTCTTAACCTACCATTTAATCAAAATCTCAACAAACACCATAAGCCAAAACCTCTAATTAATTAAATATTCATCCAAGAAATATTTATTTAATTTCAATTCCCACATAAATCAAATAATTCTTATTAAATGAATCCAAAATAACGCCCAATAAATTAAATCTAATTAAATAAAATTAAGATAATTAACTTCCAAAATTATCTTAATTTTTAGGGCGTTACAGCGATGGTATTCGAAAATCACAATCTCACTCAAAATAATAATAAGAACATAAAAGAAGAAAGGGTGAAAACTAAGACTTACGAACCTTCACGATAGCAGCGGTGTTAAGAGAGAGGAGACAGGGCATTCAAACCTTCATGATTGTAACGCCCCAAAATTTCGAGGTAAGTTTTAACATTTTTATGTTAATTTTCGGGAATTTAAAATTTTGGGTGTTAAATTTTGTTTGGTTTAAAAGAGAAAAGAAAAAGAAAATGAAGGGTATAATTTTAATAATATGATATAATATAATATAATATAATAATAATAATAAAAATTATATTATATTATATTATATTATATTATATTATATTAT
This sequence comes from Cucumis melo, assembly GCF_025177605.1. NCBI lineage: Eukaryota > Viridiplantae > Streptophyta > Magnoliopsida > Cucurbitales > Cucurbitaceae > Cucumis > Cucumis melo. The sequence continues at coordinate 13,082,993 of NC_066861.1, forward strand.
AGTATATTATTATTATTATTATTATTATTTTATATATATATATATATATATATATATATATATATATATATATAATTTTAAAAAACCCTAAACCTATTTCCCCTCCCCCGCGCGCCGCCAGCCCCCCCCCCGGCGGTTCTCTTCTCCTTCTTCTTCCTTCGTCCAACCGTCGCCCAATCATCTTTTCCTTCTTTCCCGACCGCGTCCGCACCCTCAGTCTCCGTCTCTGTGGTAGTCTCTCTGTCTCTGTCATCGTCGGCTTCACAACGTTGACGTGCAATCAACCATCGCGAGCCCTCCAAACTAATCACCCGACCGTTCGCGAGAACCCCCCATCTCAGACACTCTCTCTTTCTCCGTCTCGTGTATCGGGTGACCGCCGGTCGTTTCTGCCCTTAGTCGAACGAGTTGTCGACTCCTCCACCTTCGACCGTGTTCGTTGCGAGCCATCCCTCCATTTCCGTCGTGCGTCCCCTTCGATCGTCGTTGCATGAAGTCGAAAACTAGCCGTTCGCGAGTGTGTCGGCTACAAACGATCGAGTCAAGCCAAGTTAAGCAAGCCGAGCCGCAAGCTGGATCAAGCCAAGTCACAAGTCGAGTCAAACCGAGCCGCAAGTTGAACCAAGCCAAGTCGAGACGTGAGCTGAACCAAGCCAAGTCGAGCCGAGCCGCCTCCCAAGCCAAGCCGACCTCCTTGTTTCTCGAGCTGAACTAAGTCACTTTCCTTCCAAGTCGGGTCCCGGTGAATCTTTGGTAAGGATTACTTAATGAGTTTCCTAACGTTGCTATAATCGATTCAAGTAGATATTCAAATAAAACGTGGAACTGATTGGTTGGGTTAACTGTTGATCCCCTGAAGATGTTAGAGGAATGACGCTCGAGTTCAGGAGTGTTAAGGCAAGTGTAGTTGGAGCCAACTCTTCTCTATTTTGACTGATTAAAGGTAACGTGATCGTTAGTTGTAGCCTATGTACCTATATACGCAATGAGTTGTTCTGATGATGGCACTGGTGCCCTGATGTTCTGTGTATTATGATTATGTTGATGGGTTGTGCTGTTAATGGGAATAGTAATGTCAATGGATTATGAAAATCTTAATGTTATGTAAAGTTGAAGTCTGTTATCGGGATACTGGTTATGGAGTTATGTTGTGGAGGGACTAAGAGTTCGGAAACCTCATGTGTAGATTGTGTATACGCCGTTGAACTGTGCTGTAGGCCGAATACGACTGTTATGCATAATAAGGACATTACGCATAAAATAGATTACCTGTAGATGTGCTAGGGTTTGAACTGAGACGAATTATAGTCAGGTGGATTTACAAAGTGATGATTTAACTAGTCTCTTTACGCTTCCGCTGACGTATTTGTTAATTTCTATTCCTTTTGAGAATTAAATGGAGTCTTGTTTAGAACATTTGATTGGTTGTTTTGTTTTGATGGTTTTGTGAACTATATTTTGGGACTTTCGAGAACGTGATTTAAAATAGGGCCCAAAACTATTTTTGTGATATTCACTACAAGAGATGTGGGTACTCCCGACGCACAAATACGTCGGCGAAAATGCAAAGTACGTCGGGAAAGGATATCCCGACGTACAAAACGACGTCGGGAGAAATGCGTCGCGAGAGGCTTTTCGACGCCGATTTGGTACGGCGTCGGGAAAGGCTTTCCCGACGCGAGGAGGTGCGTCGGCATCGACGGCGTCGGGAAAACCTATTTTTTGACGTTTTTTTTCCGACGTAATGAACGTCGGGAAATATTTTTATATCGACACTAAAGACAACATCTTTGCCTTGTTTTGGGCCCATTTTTTTAATTTTATTTTTATTAAAATGTTTCATTATTGTCCATTTTTTATAAACCGACATTGAGTCCATGTAGATAAATATTTTTTTACCCCAATAAATCAATAAAATTAATATTATTTTAGAAACTATAATATTTGTCTTTTACATTTGTATACACAAAATGGAATCTTATATTATGTTTATATATTCTACAACGGTACATGAAACAAGATCCTAATACAAAACTTAAATAAGAAATCTTAAACGCCTTCTCAAACCTTCAACGATCGTCTGACTTTCTACACAATCGCTTAGCTTTCAGTTTGATATGACTTCAATCATTCTACAAGCAATATCAAGAACACCCAACACGTGGATTTTGAATCTTCAACTGGCGCAACTATGATCAGCCCTGTTGTGGAACTTGGTTCAGTTCGTAATAATTGCAATTTCCCCGACTACTGTATCAAACACCTACAACACCATTCAAACATTTTCTTTCACCAAACTGAATTCTCCTACTTAAACCATTAAAATCAGTTTGCATAAGTAAATCTCACCCTCTATCAAACACTTTTAACTTTACCCAATTGAATTCCACTTTCATTAGAGCCAAACACTTTACCTATGGGTGAAAATGTAATGATATTCCCATTTTCTTTAAGAAATTATTCACTGCCTTTCCAACAATCCATACTGAATCATAGCCAAAAATCAAGGCAAATATTTAAAATAATGCAAGGAAATAATAGGAACCTTAAATTTTGCGACAAACTTAATCCAAAAGAAGTAAAACTTGCAGAAACTATAATCGACAATGAAAAGAAAAGAAAGAAAGAAGAAATTGCTCACCGCTCCAAGAACAAACCCAAGCAAACATAGAACCAGAACCAATATTTCCCGATACTTCATCTTCCTTTCCTATTTCTGCAACATTAACCACATAAATCTCAACCAGAAACAACATCCATGCAAACAATAAAATCATCAACAACGAAATAGAAAATCAAGCCAATTTTATAGCAATTGCAACAGAATAAAGAAGAGAAACTGCAGACCCTACTCACATTTTTTATTTGAACAATGTAAAACAGAGTTAATCCGATCATAGTATTTTTTGGTCAGCATGATCTAGCACACACCTAAACTAATTTTCATAAAAAAAAACCCTAAACTAATTTTTATCAAAAAAAAACCCTAAAACATAAACTTAAACTAAATAAATTTACATATTTCACTTACCTAAAGTGGCAGACGGCGACGAGGAACAACGGCGAGGGCGGTCGGCGACGGACGGCGGCGGAACAAAAGGATTATGAACGGCGGCGACTTCTTCTTCTTCTCCTTTCTTTTTTTCCTCCTCTCGGTTTCGGTTCTGTGAATACAGAACTGAAACGAATTTAAAGGGGATTTCCCGACGCAGTGACGTGGCGTCGGGAAATCCCTCAAAATGCGTCGGGAAAAGGGGAATTCCCGACGCTCATTAAACCCCTTTTCCCGACGTTTCACGCGGCGTCGGGAAAAACCCCTATTCCCGACGCCACTCCCGACGCACTGTTCACGGCGTCGGGAAAAGGGGTTTTTCCCGACGTATTCTTGCCGACGCCTTCGTGGTGCGTCGGGAAAGATGGTTTTCCCGACGCATCTCCCGACGCGTTGTTGAGGGCGTCGGGAAAGCCCTTATTCCCGACGTTCTTTATGCCGACGTGATTTTCGGCGTCGAGAATGCTCCATTTTCTTGTAGTGATTGTGAACGTTTTTAATGAATTGTAAACAGATCTTTTTATGAGTTTGTGCATTTTACTATGAGTCTAACAGTAAGTGATGATCTCAGCTTAGTCCGAAAAGTTGGGTCGTTACAATGATAGCAACAATCGACGACGTTCGAAGACGGAGAAGTTAGGGGTAGCAGCAGCAGCCGACGACGTTGAGGGAGGAGACAGGAACGGGGACAAAGACGTTCATGGGGAGGGATTTTGCGTTTGAAGAAGGAAAGTGGATGGAGGGTTTTGGTCCATTTTTTTTAAAAATAAGTTTTATTTTAATAAATTTGAATTAAAAATTATTTAATTAATTTTTTTAATGCCGTTACATATTATGACAACAAATAGTTGTCATGTATTTGTGAAATCCTAAAATACCGTTTTTTTCTGTCAAAACCAAGTTTTTTGACATTTAGTGATATTGATTTCTTCCCTCCTTTCAATTCGGGATGAAACCAATTTTCATAATAGGTCTCTTTTCTTGTAGTGGAAATAGGGAAATTTTGAGTTTTGTTTATAATTTCTTAATTTTCTTATTTATTTGTCTATTTATTTATTTATATAATATATTTTATTATTTGAAAATTATACTTTTAGTTGTTTCGTGTTTTTACGGCATCTATAGACATATAAAGAAAAACCCTTTTAAAATGTTATGACAGACCAAACTGTGATATCCTTTAAAAGCACATTTATCCTACGCAACTTGTTTCATTTTTTCTTTTTGTTATTTTATTTAAAAGCACCATGTTGCAGTGCAGTTACTAATTAAAACTATATTTTAATAGTACATGAAAAGACTTCTTTCAACAAATTTTAATATTTCTATATATAGGAAATGCCAAATTAAGCATTTTGATACACAATAGACTTTAATTGAATATATTTTTGCACAACCACACATATTTGAGGATTTTAATTTATTCAATGCCAAATTAAAAAATAACTCAGAGATTAGGGTCACCATTTTATAACAAGACAAATCAGGGTCCATTTTAGTATATTTAGCATTCCATTTTATAACAAGACAAAGCTTAAATTAGAATTAAGTGTCTAATTTCGAAAAGTCTATTAAGTACATTTTTAAATATTATTAATCAGTAACCAGTTTGTCATCTGATATTTCGTAGGTTTTGGAAGACATTTTTATATTTATATTGGTGAAATTTTCAAATAAAGGTAAGAAAGTATAATTTTTTAAAAAATTTTATTAATCTATTATTTATTTATTTAAATTATATATTTAATTATTTTAATATTATATTTACTTCTTTATTCACAAAATCTTTTTTCTAATAAATTCTGAAACTTTAAAAATATTACATAAACCTCCGAATGTTTGATTTTAATCTAATATAATTGACAATTTCAAAAGGGAATGGCAACAATTGGTCAAATTTCACAAAATATTTAAAAATAATATAAAAAATATTTCATTTTCTATCGCTAATAGACATTAATAGACATTTATATATTTCTATCAGTTATATTGATAGACAATAATAGAAGTCTATCAATATTTATCATTGATATAATCTAAAATTTTGTTATATGTTGTAAATATTTTAATTTATCTTATTATATTTAAAGATGTCCTTTAATTTATTAGATATATAATTAGATTTATATCTAATAGAATTAAACTTCCAAGGTGTGTCTCATATATTTGGAAATTTAAAAAAAAAATGTTGTATATGTGTCAAAGAGTTATTATATATAAAACTTAAAATTTACCCCGTTTCATAAATGGTAAGAATTTACGTAACAAGAAACTAAAAACTCACAAACCTAAATAGACACACAAACTTGAAGAACTATGTGTAAAAAAATCAAAAACTAAAGTTTATGCTTACCCTAAAAATGATAATAATTTAACGTTCAACATTTAAAATAATCATAAATCATACAAGAACATATATATTTAGATTATGGAAGAAACGTGTAACACATTTTGAACAAGTTAAATTTTTTTACATTACAATTACATGAATAACATTCTATTGACTACTTTTGTATGTTTATTGAATATTTTAAAACAAAATCCACAAAATTTGTATAAAAAAATAAATATCGATTAGAAAACATTTAACACATTTTAACAAGTTAGACTTAATTACATTGACATGAGCAATCTTTTGTCGACCACTTTTTGTTATATATTGAATTTTTATAATATAGTAAAAGGATCCATTCTTTTGAATAGGATAATTCAATTAATAACGAAAATGAAATTAAAAAATTCAGAAAATTCAAATTTGTTATACATTTTTTTTTTTAAAATAAGGTATTAATTTAAGTAGATGAGTGTAAATAAGTTAAAGTAAGATGGTTTTAAGTTAAGTGAAGTGGATAGTTGATGAATATGGGAGAGAAATGAAGGAAAAATGATTAAGAAGCAGAAAAAGAAAAGATACAAGGGTTAGTAATGAAATTAAGAAGGAAAGGAAGTAATCAGGAATGGGGGAAAGAGAATTATGAGATAAGAAAGAAAAAAGGGGGGGGGGGGGGGGGTGGCGTTGGCGTGATTTAGAAGTAAATGAGTTTTAATGAGAAATTCGATTTATTGAAAAAAGAAAAAAGAAAAAAGAAAAAAGAAAAAAGAAAAAAGAAAAAAGAAAAAAGAAAAAAGAGGGGAAGGGGCTCGGAACCTTGAAAGACAGAGAAAGAGAGCGTGTTCGTTGTGTTTCCAAAACGAGCAAGTTGCTTCTTTCCTAAAAGCCCCCACCTTCCCCCCCTCCCTCTTTCTAATCAAAATTCACTGAACCCAAACCCCCATCTTCATACTCTTTCTCTTTCCCCTTTCCCCTTCCCCCTTCCCCCTTCCAGTAAAATTAAAAATCCAAAAAACAAGACCCCATCAAATCAATATTCATCCCCCTCTTCCTCTCTTCCAATCACCGCCTCTCTCATCATCATCATCATCATCATCATCATTCCATAAATTCCCCCATTTCTCCTCTTCCCCTTTTCCGATTTCACTTTTTTTCTTTTCTTCCGTCTCACTTTCTAGATCCATTTTTCATCCTACCCTTTTGCGATTCCCTCATGCTCCTCCTTCTCCATCCATTCCTTCTTTGATTTTGTCTCTTTTTAATTTACATGACTCTTGGATTTCAAGAAGCTGAGAAAAGGGGAGTTCCCAATCCCAACCATTTTCTTAATTTGCACCAACCCTCTCGAAATCATCACTATTTCATGGATGCATCCTCCAATAATTCCAATTTCGGTTCCGATTCCACCAATACGATTACGTATTACGCCGCCGCAGCACAAGACCGCCGTAAGGTCGAGTATTTGCGATCTCCATCCCAGGGGACACCACGTCGATTGGTGCCGGCCGCCAGCTATTTAGGGGTGCTGCTGTGTTTGGCGGCGTCGTTGTTGATTCTTCCGTTGGTTCTACCGCCGCTGCCGCCGCCGCCCTTGATGCTGCTGCTGCTTCTTCCGATTGGGATTTTGGGAATGCTAATGGTGTTAGCCTTTATGCCTTCTAATGACACCAAGGATATAACCTCTTCCTCTCATACATATATGTAATGTAAATGTTCGATCATCTTTTTTTTTTCTTTTTTTTCTTTTTGGGAAAATTTTGTATGTTCTTTAATTTCTCTTTGCACTTCAACAAAAGAAGAAGGAAAAAAAAAAAAGGGGATAGATTGGAAATCGGTTCTTTGATTACTTGAAAAAGTTTAATTTGTTAGATTTAATAATGATGATCATGAATCTGGCTGCTTCAAATTTTTATTTACCATTCTTTTATTATTTTTGTTTCTATGAATCTGTACCATTGCATTCTCTCACGTTTCAATTCTTTTAATTACTGTGGGTCCTTCCATTTTATGTCTGTCTTCTTTTTTTTCTTTTCTTTGTTTTACACCATAGCTTCAGAACTAGACTAGACCCCATCTCATATATAACAAATATTATATAATATAAGGTTCTGTGTTATGGTAATTACCAATTGGTTTAATTTTATTGGTTGAATTGTATAGGCACTTGACTTGTTCTTTTTTCTTCATTCTTTTTCTTTTTTCGTTAATTCTAGAAATAGAATAAAACTATCTCACTTTATAGTAAGTACGAAATGGTGACGAAATTATATAATTTGATACATAGTCTGAGTTTTGTTTTGTTTTGTTTTTTTTTTTTATTATTATTTTTAAATCTTGTCGACAATAAATTTAGTTTATTATATTTCAAGATATCTTATTTTTTAAAGAATTCATTGGCGATGGGGGAAAGTTGGGCGAAAGTTGTGCGAAAGTGAGGATTGTAATCACAATTAACACCAGTATGTTGGCTATATCAAGGAATAAATATTCATATTACCCCAGATTCAGCATCATGACTCAATTTCCTTTCAGTAGAGTTTATGGTTTATAGGGTGTTTTTCAATAATAGAACAGGTAAAAATATCTTTTGGTTACACAAATCTTGTACCAAATGATCTTGTATTCTCTTATCTAGTTGATCTTGTATATTGTACCCAAGTTTAAATGATCTTGTATCTTTGTATCCAATCTAAATGATTTTGTACTTAGCTTAAACGACCACGATCTTGATACACTTTTGTATCTAGTCTAAACGACCTTGTACCTTGAAACCACTTTAAATCATTTTGTACCTTTGTATCTAGTTTAAACGATTTTGTACCAAGTCTAAATGATTTATTAGTGATATTTGTCTCTGTGGATAGACAATTAATTATTTAAATATTGGTACACGATCGTTTAGTGAAAAAATAAGAAGAAAAAAGAAAAGAATGACGACACAATACTTGATAATGAAAAAGGAATAAGAAAAAAAATGCCTTTAAATAGATGATGCCGAAGATGAGATATGACAAAAAGATGAATAAATTCTTAAAGAGGAGATAAAGAAATTATTGGCATATGAAGAAGATGAAGAAGTAGAGAAGTAACACATTCAACATGAAATTCAAAACCAAAAAAAGTAAATCTAGTTTTTATTAAAATACGGCTTCATAAACTTTTATTTTTCGTTAGATGGATACTAAATATTTTTAAATTTTGTTCTATATATGTGTGTGTAAATTAACTTAAAAATTTTGTCTATTAAACCTAACAAATTTATAACAAAAATTTTAGTTCATTTAAATAAAAATTTAAAAAAAAAATAAAAATAAAAACTTTTGTCTTTTAACATTTAGGGTGTGTTTGAGTGAGGAAAAAAGTTATGGGAGAAAATGATTATAATAATCTTAGGATTATGATAATCTTAGTGTTATGATAATATGTGTTTGGGGGAAAGATCGTTATTGGTAATGTTATGGTAATATGTGTTTGGAAGAAAGAATATGAAAGGTACTGTTATGATAGTATGTGTTTGGGGGAGAGATTATGATAGTAGTGTTATAATAATATGTGTTTGGAGGAATGGTTATGATTGTAGTAATTTAAAAAACAATAATAGTATTTAGATTGGGTTATTTAGGTAGGGTATTGTAGGGTTATAAAAAAGTAAAAGAGATGATAAGATATGATTATTTTAGAGATTAGAATAATCCTAATCCTCATTTATCATAATCCTTGGATCAAACACGGTTTGACCTAATTTCTTAATCTTTTCCCCCTAAAACCCCACCCCAAACATACCCTATATTTTGATTTGCGTACCATTTCAAACTATTACTTCCTATCTCTTTTCCAAGAGCATGAGTGATGCCAATCGGCCATATCTTTTCTTTTCTTTCCTTTTTTCCTTTTTCTTTTCATGAGTGAGAAGGAAGGAGAGATGGAGAGAAGCATAGACGACAAGTGAGAATGGAAAAAAATGTTTGTAAATTATTTTTGTTTAATTTAGAGTCTCATATAGTTATTTATAATAATAAATTATAAATAAGAAAAATTATCTTAATTGATAAAATTATTGAAAATACTTATAAAATATAACAAAGTTATAGATGATAGGAGTCTATCGTATGATAGATTTGAAATATTTTTATATTTTAAATATTTTTGTTAATTTTGCTATATTTAGGAGTGTTTCTTCTAAATATTCTTTTACCGACGTTTCAATCTATTTTAAAATTTTTGAAATTAGATAGGTAGATTTTGAGAATGGAATAAACAAACATTTCTTAAAATCAAAATTCATGAATTAAAATTGTAATGTTTTAAAATTTCAAATATGAAAGCTTCTATATTTCAAAATTACTTTTAAAAAGTAGTATTCTCATCTTCAATAAAGAAAGGAAGAAAAGAATATGAGAGTAAAAAGGGAGGGAAAGATTTTCAAAAGAGAGAAAAAATAGAGGGAAAGTCTAACCCAACATAAATGGACTGGGCCTTTAACTTGGTCCATTCAAATTGCTAGAGTGAAATTTATGTCGGGGGTTAATGTTGCGATGGACTTCAATTTTTATGTTCAAACTAACCCAGCCTTTATTATTAATAATATATTGAAGAAATAGAAAAATGAAATAAGGGAAGTAGGCTATTAATTATTTAATATATTTATTTTCATTAATTTTAAAATATTCATACATTAGATATTCTATCTATATATGCTATATAATTAATTCTAATCAAAAAAAATTTCAAATTATTTTTCGTGATTTTAGTCAAAATTTTTCAATATACTATATCTCTCTTACTTTCCAATCTCTCTCTCCATCCATTCTTTCTTATTTCGTTCGTCTCCTTCAAATTTTGCGTTGAGTGCATATTTGTTTCCTTTATTAATTTTGTTTATCCGCTGAGTGCATAGTATGTCAGTACAATTTTTCAATGAATTTTTTTATTAAGAAAATGTATGGTAAATGAAGTATATATGTCACGTACTTTCTTTTCGTTTTGCATTGTTTTTCATATATTGAAAATTAATTTGATAAATTCTTCGGTGTTAGAAACTAATTTCGGGTTACATAAAACAATACCCGTATATATTTTAAATAATATTGTATATGATATAATTATATTACATCTATTTTTGATAACTGAATATTTGACAATTTCAACGTATATCTAAAAGTATGATAGACATATTATATGATATATTATATTGGATATGTGGTTTTTTCAACGATTACGACAACTACATTAGCTATAGTGTATCAAAAATTTTAGTAAATGAATATATGTCTTTTGAAGTCTTATACAATAATCTATTATACCGTATATCTAAAAGTATGATAGACATAATTTTTGATATAGTATACATTATATGATGTATATCATTCAGACTCTTGGTGATCCATTTGAAATTCTCTCTTTATTTCCTTCTTTCTCCCCTATTGTTTTTTTTTTCCTTTTTAGTTTCCTTCCTTTTGATTTGTTTTCTTCTTTTCTTGTTCTGCCTTTGTTCAGTCTCCTCCTTTTCCTTGATACCTATATTTTGATATAAACTTGTACTTTCACATAATGCAAAATTTGTTACAAAATTAAAATACAATTTAAAATATGCACACATACATTATTATCTAATATTATGTTAAATATACATGAATATATAATGATCTATTTAAATCGAAAACAGTTTCAATCACGATAAAATTTTACAAATTAACTTCCAATAAATGAAAATCAATGCAAAATTTATGAAATATAATAAGTATATTGTAACGCCTTAAAATTAAGATAATTTTGGAGTTAATTATCTTAATTTTGTTTAATTAGATTTAATTTATTGGGCGCTATTTTGAATTCATTTAAGGGGTTTTTATTAATTATGTTAAATTATTTGGGTGTTATATTAAGGATTGGAGCCAAAATTTAATGGTTGCGTTAAGATAATTCATGTCGGAATTTTATGAGTGATTTATTGGAAAAGATTTGATTGATTAACAAGAATTGAAGATTTAAGTTAATTTGAGATTTTGAAGGGAAAAGTTGGTTTTGGTGAAATTGAATTTAATTGAGTATATATATATATATATATATATATAGATATATATTTAATCAATAATTTAGATTTTTGTGGAATATGATATTAATTATTTGGTTTTGTCTAAATAATTAATATGGAAAAGTAAAGTTAATTATATGACGGAATATAATTATTTGAAAAAAAAAAAGATAATCCACGAGTTGGGAGATAATTTATTTGATTGGACGAGAAAAAAAATATTTATCTAGAAGAGAGAATGATGGTCTAAATAAATATAAAAGTTTATTATAGATTTTGGTGTGAGAAAAATAATAATAATAATAAAGAAGTATTATTATTATTATTATTAATGGTTATAAATGTTTAAGATTTTGTGCATTAATGTATTGAAGAAAGATAATGAGAATAAATATATATGTATATTTTGGTATTATATATATATCCTAAAAGAAAAAAGAAATAATAATAATAATTATTATTATTATTATCATTTGGATATATAAATAGCATTGGAATGTTTAAATTAAAAAGAAAAAAAATTCTTTATCAACCAATGATATCTTATGATTAAATGAAAGTAAATATATTATTTATTTTTAAATAGATAAGTTAAAAGATACGTCTGATAAAAAACAATTATGGTTTTCACTACATTTTTCTTTTATGTTAGATAGTGAGAGAAGAAAAGAAATTTGTAGGAAGGACACAGTTGGAATTTTGGCAAAATTTTGGGGAATAAGTTTCTTGGTAAAAGTGTGTCACCAAACTTTTTGAATATTCTCATCTTTTCCTATAATTTTGGGTTGTGCTTTCTTTTATTCAATGTATCTATCACAGAGTACATAAATAAGGTAGCCGAATTTTTTAAACACAATATATTTTTCTTAGTTGGTTCTAAAATTATAACATTACCGAATTGATATTAAGTATTAGATTTCAGCGGATCTTTCTTCTACTTTTTTAATTTTAAAATTAATATTATTCGTGTTTGTTTTGATTTGGTTAGATTATGAAAATATATCTTTAATAAATCTTTAATATATTTATTTAACTATATTTTGAAAATATCTCTTTAAAAAATCATTAAAATATTTTTAGTTAGATTTCGAAAATATGTGTTTTTAATAAATATTTATATATATATATATATATATATATATTAATTAGTTGTATGATTTGTCTTTAATAAATTTTTAATTTGTTTAGTTGTATGTTTTATTTAACCAATTTATACCATTAAGTAGGATCATTTGTTTGTCGTAATTTTAATTTCAAATTAAACCGTTGTTTTTTTTTTATTCTTAGTTATTTTTTAGAGTATTTTTATCTCATTTGTTTTTATTATTTTAAAATCATAACAAACTAAGATTTAGACTACATCTTACTTGTTTCACATATTTTTATGTTAATTATTTTTTATATATCATATCTTTTAGCAATATATTTTTAAAAGTTGTGTATGTTATACAATTGAAAGTCGATAATAGAATTTTAACCAATAAGTGTTTCCTATGATTTTACAATGAGTAAGAACTATTTTTTATGGTAGATGGATCGACACTTCACAGTAGCACAATTATCGTGTCGTTGAGGTTTATGTCCCATTTGCATTTTATTTTCAATAATTTGTTGATTATGTTTAAGATAAACTTTTTCCAACTTCCAATCTATTTGTGACTCGTTTGACGGTTTACTGGGATGGTTGCTACAATTCCAACCTCATTTAAATTGTTGAGGACAAGTATGTTTCTTGGCTTATGTTAGTTTTATCAAAGTTTCCCGATAATCACCTATTTGTGGTTGTTGACTCTGTATCAGCTAGTACTTCTAGAAGTACAATATATTTTAATAGTTAACTATCCAAATCTCAACATTCCTCACAACATTCGCATCATGATGCGGGAATTATTGACTTTGAAGCGTTTGAAACGTCGCAGGCTGACATTTAATGTTTAGAAGCAAGTTTGTATTGAAAAAAGTGTTGAGCAAGAAATTTTGGCCAATTAAATTACGCCACGTTATCACAACAAAATTGCAATATTTATAATTTAATTGGATTTCGGTATTCAAGTTTTCTAATATCTAACTCAATTAAAGCCTCTGGTGTAAAAATTGGGTCAAAGAAATAATGAGCCCAAGTCCAAGCCCGTCGAGCAAATGGGTCAAAGTCCAAGTCCAACATGAAAATAGGCCCAAACCCAAGCCTAACAAGCAAATGGACCCAATTCACCTAAAGCCCATGCAACTTTTCAATAAATAGAGGTCTTTTTATTCATTTGACAGATCTTTGGTTGAAGGAAGAATTGAAACTCTGAAAAATCGAAGCTTTGAAGAATTGAAGCTCTAAAAAATTGAAGCTATGTAGAATTGAAGATTTAAACTTTAAAAAAACTCTCAAGACGTTCAAGTTCTTATCAACCCCGAGATCATCATCTTCTGAAAGATTGAAGACTTGGAAGATCAAACTTTCCTATAATTCTAGAAGATTAAAGCTCAAATTGACTTGCAACTACAACTTCCTGAAGATCGAAGACCAAGAAGTTTTAAGTTTTAATTTGTATTTGAGAGAAAACATCAAAGGAGTAAATATTAGAGATTGTATCCACAACACTATATAAATCAATATACAAAGTTCAATTCCACGAATTACATTTCTTCGAAAATCTCGTGTCAACAGTTTGGCACGCCCGATGGGACCGTCTCTACCTTTCATCTCTTTCTTTTTTTATGAACATCTGAAGAAATCATGATATTTAAAGGCAATACTTCCAAAAGCTCTAAGCGACATCAGCAAGCGACTAAATACTCGCAATCGCTTAAGGGAAACTCAATCATATGGGGATATGCCACCCTTTGAGGTCACAAAGAATATTTGGGAATAATTGTCAAAACCACCAAAATGTGGAATTGTAATAAAAAAAAACTCTGTGATTGACAGACACAATTCTTCCTTTGAACACTCAAGAGAGGAGATGCCCCACCCAAATATAATGTTAGTTATGGTGACTGACGTGGATACAAGTGAAGATAGAATGACAGAGCTTGAAAAGAAGATTAACATGCTCATGAAGGTGGTTGAAGAAAGGGATTATGAGATTGCATCTCTGAAGAATCACATCGAGAGTTGCGACACTACTGAAGAATCACATACTGTCAAGAATACTAACAAAGAGAAGACAGTTATGCAAGAAAGTCGACCACAAATGCAACCTCAATTGCATTGCTATCTGTTCAGTAGTTGCAGGAAATGATTGCAAACTCCATCAAAACTCAATACGATGGACATGCTCAAACTTTCTCTTTGTATTCCAAGCCATATGTGAAGAGGATCAACAATTTGAGAATGTCGAACGGGTACCAACCACCTAAGTTTCAACAATTTGATGGAAAGGGCAATCCAAAACAACACGTTGCTTACTTCATCGAAACATGTGAAACTACTAGTACACGAGGAGATTTGTTGATCAAATAGTTCATCCAAACCCTTAAAGGAAACGCATTTGACTGGTACACCAACCTTGAAAGTGTTGGGTTTTATGTCCTAAAACTCGTAGATAGTAAATATAATCAATTGACCGTCATTAATAAAGTATTTTATTATTTAATTTCAATAAGTGTTATTGATTATTTTATTAGTTTTGTCTTAATAACCCAAATCCAATAAACTAACATCCTAAGCTGTTTGATGAGTCTTGAACAGTATGTAGAGACATACAGGGATTAATGTTCAAGATCAGCTTAAAGAGTCTATAGTATAGGGTTAAGGTTGGGTACCTTATCCTGTTAACACTATGGATACGGCTCACTTTGTATTTGATACAGACACATTGATCAAATGCGTTCATGTATGTGACATGCGAGTGAGGGTATCCTATGCAATGAGTTTGCATAAGACTGGACCACGAAATAGTAATCACTAGATGTAACTCCGTTAACTAGTTGGATTGCTATTTCATTAGGATGACCTAGGTAACTTAGTCTTAATCCTGAGTGTATTATGAACTCCTGTTTGCGAGGGATTGTCCTTTGATTTATACGAGTGAGAGTGGCCAGATTGCCGACTCAATATTCTTATCATTTTGGGGACAATACCGAGTGGAGAGCTGGGAACATAATCACACAAGATGGAATTCACTCCTTCCCACCTTTAGGGTAAGTAGATAAGTGTTCCCTTAAATGGTGTCTCCGAGACTTGAACAAAGGGCCCTACCCTCTTAATGGCACGAGAGGGGTTTCTGTTTAGTGGTTGGACCATAAACAGGTTGTTCATTAGAGGAGCACTGGTATTTAAGGACCAGAGGTAACCCAGGGGTAAAACGGTAATTTGACCCAGCTGGAGTTACGAACACTTGTGAAGGACTAACTTACTGGTATTGGTCTATATCCGTGGACACAGAAATATATCTACAGTGAGAAGAGTTCAGCTGTGAGTCTTTAGTGGAGTGTACACACAGTTAACGAATATTGATTAATGTGGTTAATGAGTTTAGCCAATTAATCTCATATCGTTGTAGCTTCTGATCTGTAGGTCCATTAGGTCCCCTTCCTAGCTCATAAAGAGTAATGAGATTTATTTATATTGGTTGTAATTTGAAATGTTCAAATTTACTTTGGGAATTAATATAATGTATATTGATACATTATAATATAAAGTTTATATTTTAATTAGACTTTATTATATAAATTTAATTTTGGATATGATTCAAAATTAAATTATGAGAGAATAAAATATTTGAATAAGTTCAAATATCAGTTTAATGTGAATTAGATTCATATTAAAACTATAAGTTAAAATTTAATGTGTATATGATACATATTAAAACTATAAGTTATGAGAGAAATTTATATTTGAATATGATTCAAATTATGGATTAAATTAAATATAAGATATTTAATTTAGAAATTAATTAATTGGAGCATTAATTAATAGTTTTGTTTAATTTGATTTAATTAAATTTGATTTAATTAAATTAATTAAATTAAAACTATAGGTTATGTGAGAGATATTCATTTAAATATGATTTAAATGAAATATTAATTAAATATGATTTAATTATTTAATTATTTATTTAATTAATATAATTAATATAATTAATTAATTAATTAATATTAATTTAATATTAATTTATTTAATAAGGAACGTGGGTGGTTTTCCCACGTTCCCAATTATTCTCTCTAACTTCCCTCTTCTTCCGACTGAAGAAGAGGGAATTTTTGCGTAACAAATTTTTTTTTTTTCTCTCAAACGGGAGAGAGTTCTGCGAAGAAGTCTATCCATTCTCTCTAAAAAAAAAAAAAAATCTCTCCATTCCCTTATTCCAATTTTGGTTCCCACAAACCATCTCAATCAGAGAATAGGAAGGTTTTCAAGTGGTGGTGCCCCAAAAATTTGGTGATTGGCAGATTCAGAGTCGTCAACGAGCGTAAGTTATATTCTCTGTAATTTTTAAAGCATGTTTAATCAATATTTTTTGCCAATGTATTGGTATTTTTAAGGTTTTAATTAAAATTGAGTTTCTGTATATTTTCCGCTGTAAAGGGTTTTCATCCCTTCAATTGGTATCAGAGCCATCTCAGTTTTAATTGAGAATTTTAAAAATTTGCATTGGTTAGGTGGGATCTCTGCATTATGAATGTGGTTTTTGCAATTGAATGTTTCTGTAATTTTGGCCATAGATTTACTGTTTTGATAAGATCAAAATGTAAAGGCCCCTGCGTTTTTGGGCATTTTAATTTGTAAATCTGTAATTTAGAGTCCAATTTTTGGATTCGGGGTGTTTTTCTGAGTTTTTTGACACCAAATTTGCCCAAAACGGACACCCGGAAGGCCATCAACGAGAGTTTTTCGATTCTGTACGAAAACCGAGAAAAAAAAAAAAAAAAAAAAAAAAAAAAAAAAAAAAAATCCGCGGCTGGAGGTTGAAGAAGGGATGACGTCATCGTGACGTCACTGGATGTACGGACGGCTCCCGCGGCTCGGCTCGGCGGCACTTGTACGGACGGCTCGGGTGTACGGACGGCTCGGCTCGGGGGTGTACGGACGGCTCGGCTCGGGGGTGTACGGACGGCTCGGCTCGGGGGTGTACGGACGGCTCGGCTCGGCTGTACGGACGGCTCGGCGCGGTCGGCTCGGTTCGACTCCGATTTTTTCATATGGTGCCGGTTCAAGGGGTTTTGGGCCGGTTCTTCCTATTTTAGGCCGGTTCAAGCATTTTTTAGCCGGTTTGAAGTTTTTTGAAGGTTTTGAGGCCGGTTTTGGAGCTTTGAAAGCACTTTTAGGATTTTTTAAGGCTTTATTATTGTAATTATTGCTTTATTTTATCCTAGAGGCCAATTTTACAGGTTCAATTGTTATTTAATGCTTTATGGATGTCATTTAGATGAATCCCACCTTAGGTTAAGCATGTTCATGCATTTTTATATATTATAAATGTTATAATGTATGGTTTTAATGCATGATTATGAATTTCATGAGTAATTTAAAATATGTTGATATTTTAAATATATGAAATTGAATAAGCATGATGCATGACATTACTTAGTTAAATATAATTTGTTATATTTAAATTAATGTATTGTGTATGCTTGATTGTTTTTCATATTTTTTAATATAATTGTTATATTAATAAAAGATGAAAATTAATTTGCATTGTGCATATTACATCCATAGTTTAATATAATTGTTATATTAATATAATGTATGCATGTAATATGGTTTTATTTAATTATAATTTGATTTTAATTATTTAAACCATAGTATGTATGATTATATGGCTAATTAACTAATTTTATAATAGTTATAAAATTTGATTATTAGAAACCGTCAACCTATAATAAAGAGTTGCATGCAAACGTAGGATCTTAGGATTAATTTGGTTTAATTTTAAATTGTTTAAAATTAAATAGACCTAAGATCACATTAATTCTAATAGGATTAGAATTAAGTCTTATTTTTAGTTTAATGAAACTAAATAGGACAAATAGGATTTTAAGGTTATAAGGGAACTCCACCGGTAAAGTTCTGTCTAAGGCTGGGGGTACTTAAGTTGACGGTTTACGGAACACCTCCTACCTGGGAACTGACCCGGAACCGGCGTTGAATTAACCTTATTCCTATTAGCATAAGATGTCACTAGGTAAATTAAATGGTTTAATACACCTAGAAACTTTAGTGTAAAGTTTTATTATAAGTGTTATAATAAGAATAGACTTAGTTAGATTCATTTAGCCGGAATTTAGCTAAGTGCAACTAAACCTAAATTAATAGAACATTTTAGTGGGAGAAAAATGGTATATATGATATATCAATTTTTATTTTTGCTTTCACGTCCCTAAGAGTTCACACGTGAGATCCATACTCGGCTTCGTGTCGCCCTGGGCGCGGCCTCCTTTCGGAAAGTGTTTGTATGGGTCAATAACAAGGTGAATAGGGGAAATGTTCATAGTAAGTGGGAGAAGGACGCGTGTCAACGTATCCTACGGTCTCCTCCATTAGGTTGCACCGTGAGATTTCTATGATCCGCCTGCGTGTCGTCCTGGAGCGACCATCCCTTCGGAGGGCTTGATCATATAAGTCGGAACATCGCAAACTCCAGAAATGGATAGGATTTCTTAGGTTAATCTTCAACAGTTGTCTTTCCTAAACGGTAGCCTGTTGAAGCGTACCTCTGGGATCTGAAAATGGTAGGGTCACACTTACGGGATGAATTAAGTTAGTTAATGAATCCTTGACCGAACAACGATAGCTAAGAACTATAGGAATAAGAGTTATTCTGGTATTAGTAATTAGTTGAGATTGTCTCAATTCAGAAGAAGAGTAATTGATCACCCTTCGGTGATTTTTGTTCTAAACTTCTGAAGTATCGTTGCAAAAACTAAATCATTAGTTTTATTAGGGTTCTTTGATTGTTTGTTTTTGCTGAATTGATTGGATTGTTTTATGTAATGGGTTAAGACAAAGATAACTAATATGGTCAATTGTTTGCTATTTCAGCATGTCTTCCTCAATTATTGCATTGCTTAAAAAAGATCAATTAACCGGTGAAAATTATGCGACGTGGAAATCGAAACTGAATATGATTTTAGTTATCGTTGATCTAAGCTTCGTCTTAATGGAGGAATGTCCTCTTTTCCCCACTAAACATGCATCCCAAAGTGTTAGGGATGCATATGACCGTTGGACAAAGGCCAATGACAAGGCTCGCCTCCACATCTTGGCTAGTATGTCTGACATACTAAGCAAGAAACATGAGATCATGGTCACTGCACGTCAGATCATGGACTCTCTTAGAGAGATGTTTGGACAACCGTCCATTCAGATCAAACAAGAGGCAAATGTTGCCCATTCTAAGAGGAGGTTTGTACCTTCACCTTCTGGATCTGAGAAAATTCAAAAGAGGAAAGAAGGGAAAGGGAAAGGTCCTACTATTGCTGTTGAGGACAAAGGGAAGGCTAAGGTAGCCATCAAGAGGAAATGTTTTCACTGCAATGTTGATGAGCATTGGAAAACAAATTGCCCTAAGTACCTTGTTAAGAAGAAAGAAAAGGAAGGTAAATATGATTTACTTGTCTTGGAAACATGTTTAGTGGAAAATGACCAAAATGCCTGGATACTTGATTCAGGGGCCACTAACCATGTTTGTTCTTCTTTACAAGAAACTAGTTCCTTCAAGCAGCTTGAGGACAGTGAGATGACACTCAAGGTTGGAACGGGAGATGTCATTTCAGCTCGTGCAGTGGGAGATGCTAAGTTGTTTTTCGGAAATAAATTCATGTTTTTGGAAAACTTGTACATAGTTCCTAAAATTAAAAGGAACTTAGTTTCCGTTTCTTGTCTTATTGAACATATGTACTCAATTAATTTTTCTATGAATGAAGCGTTCATTTATAAGAATGGTGTACATATTTGTTCAGCTAAGCTTGAAAACAACTTGTATGTATTAAGACCTAATGAAGCAAAAGCAGTTTTAAATCATGAGATGTTTAGAACTGCTAATACTCAAAATAAAAGGCAAAGAATTTCTCCAAATAACAATACCTATCTTTGGCATTTAAGATTAGGTCACATAAATCTCGATCGGATCGGGAGATTGGTAAAGAATGGACTTCTAAACAAGTTAAAAGATGTTTCATTACCTCCATGTGAATCTTGTCTTGAAGGTAAAATGACAAAGAGACCTTTTACTGGAAAAGGTTATAGAGCCAAAGAGCCTTTAGAACTTATACATTCAGACCTCTGTGGTCCGATGAATGTAAAAGCTAGAGGGGGTTTTGAATACTTCATCTCTTTTATAGATGATTATTCTAGGTATGGTTATTTATACTTAATGGAGCATAAGTCTGAAGCTCTTGAAAAGTTCAAGGAATATAAGACTGAAGTTGAAAATCTATTAAGTAAAAAGATTAAAATACTTCGATCTGATCGAGGTGGAGAGTACATGGATTTGAGATTTCAGGACTATATGATAGAACATGGAATCCAATCCCAACTCTCAGCACCTGGTACACCTCAACAAAATGGTGTATCAGAGAGGAGAAATAGAACCTTGTTAGACATGGTTCGTTCAATGATGAGTTACGCTCAATTGCCTAGCTCGTTTTGGGGGTATGCAGTAGAGACTGCAGTTCATATCTTGAACAATGTTCCCTCGAAGAGTGTTTCTGAAACACCTTTCGAGCTATGGAGAGGACGTAAACCTAGTTTAAGTCATTTCAGAATTTGGGGTTGTCCAGCACACGTATTAGTGACAAATCCCAAGAAGTTGGAACCTCGTTCAAGGTTATGCCAATTTGTTGGTTACCCTAAAGAGACGAGAGGTGGTCTATTCTTTGATCCACAAGAAAATAGAGTGTTTGTATCGACAAATGCTACTTTCTTGGAAGAAGACCACATGAGAAATCATAAACCACGAAGCAAATTAGTATTAAGTGAAGCTACTGATGAATCAACAAGGGTTGTTGATGAAGTTGGTCCCTCATCAAGGGTTGATGAAACCACCACATCAGGTCAATCTCATCCTTCTCAATCGTTGAGAATGCCTCGACGCAGTGGGAGGGTTGTATCACAACCTAACCGCTATTTGGGTTTAACTGAAACTCAAGTTGTCATACCAGATGATGGTGTTGAGGATCCATTGTCCTATAAACAGGCAATGAATGATGTAGATAAGGACCAATGGGTCAAAGCCATGGACCTTGAAATGGAGTCTATGTACTTCAATTCAGTGTGGGAGCTTGTAGATCTACCTGAAGGGGTAAAACCTATAGGGTGCAAATGGATCTATAAGAGAAAGAGAGATTCAGCTGGGAAGGTACAGACCTTTAAAGCTAGACTTGTGGCAAAAGGGTATACCCAAAGGGAAGGGGTTGACTATGAGGAAACTTTCTCTCCTGTTGCTATGTTAAAGTCTATAAGGATTCTCTTGTCCATCGCCACATTTTATGATTATGAAATATGGCAAATGGATGTCAAGACTGCTTTTCTGAATGGCAATCTTGAAGAGAGTATCTTTATGTCTCAGCCCGAGGGGTTCATAACCCAAGGTCAAGAGCAAAAAGTTTGCAAGCTGAATCGATCCATTTATGGGTTGAAACAAGCATCAAGATCTTGGAACATTAGGTTTGATACTGCAATCAAATCCTATGGTTTTGACCAGAATGTTGATGAACCTTGTGTATATAAGAAAATCAACAAAGGAAAAGTAGCTTTCTTAGTACTTTATGTGGACGATATCCTCCTCATTGGGAATGATGTGGGTTACCTTACTGACGTTAAAGCTTGGCTAGCAGCCCAATTCCAAATGAAAGATTTAGGAGAGGCACAATATGTTCTTGGGATCCAAATCATAAGGGATCGTAAGAACAAAACGCTAGCACTGTCTCAAGCAACCTATATCGACAAATTGTTGGTTCGATATTCGATGCAGAACTCTAAGAAGGGTTTATTACCTTTCAGGCATGGAGTTCACTTGTCTAAGGAACAGAGTCCTAAGACACCTCAAGAAGTTGAGGATATGAGACGTATTCCCTATGCCTCAGCTGTGGGCAGCTTAATGTATGCTATGCTCTGCACTAGGCCAGACATTTGTTATGCAGTGGGAATAGTCAGTAGGTATCAGTCCAACCCAGGGTTAGACCATTGGACGGCGGTTAAAATTGTTCTCAAGTATCTTAGGAGAACGAGAGACTACATGCTTGTGTATGGAGCTAAGGATTTGATCCTTACAGGATACACTGATTCTGATTTCCAAACCGATAAGGATTCTAGGAAATCCACATCGGGATCAGTGTTCACCCTAAATGGGGGAGCTGTAGTATGGCGTAGCATCAAGCAAGGATGCATTGCAGACTCTACAATGGAGGCTGAATACGTCGCTGCTTGTGAAGCAGCAAAAGAAGCAGTTTGGCTTAGGAAGTTCCTACATGATTTGGAAGTTGTTCCAAATATGAACTTGCCCATCACTCTATATTGTGATAACAGTGGGGCAGTAGCCAATTCTAAAGAACCTCGCAGCCATAAACGAGGGAAACACATAGAGAGGAAGTATCATCTGATACGGGAGATTGTGCAACGAGGGGATGTGATCGTCACCAAGATCGCTTCGGAGCACAACATTGCTGATCCATTTACGAAGACTCTCACGGCTAAAGTGTTCGAGGGTCATCTAGAAAGTCTAGGTCTACGAGATATGTACATTAGGTAACCTAGGGCAAGTGGGAGATGTGTAATGGGTATGATGATGCCCTAGTTTATTGTATTTGTATATATACGTTTTATGTAATATACTTGTACATTTTACCATTTCCAATGTTTGAGGATTACTCTACTATGTACATCCCATAAGGACTAGAGTTTTAGTCCAAGTGGGAGTTTGTTGGGTTTTATGTCCTAAAACTCGTAGATAGTAAATATAATCAATTGACCGTCATTAATAAAGTATTTTATTATTTAATTTCAATAAGTGTTATTGATTATTTTATTAGTTTTGTCTTAATAACCCAAATCCAATAAACTAACATCCTAAGCTGTTTGATGAGTCTTGAACAGTATGTAGAGACATACAGGGATTAATGTTCAAGATCAGCTTAAAGAGTCTATAGTATAGGGTTAAGGTTGGGTACCTTATCCTGTTAACACTATGGATACGGCTCACTTTGTATTTGATACAGACACATTGATCAAATGCGTTCATGTATGTGACATGCGAGTGAGGGTATCCTATGCAATGAGTTTGCATAAGACTGGACCACGAAATAGTAATCACTAGATGTAACTCCGTTAACTAGTTGGATTGCTATTTCATTAGGATGACCTAGGTAACTTAGTCTTAATCCTGAGTGTATTATGAACTCCTGTTTGCGAGGGATTGTCCTTTGATTTATACGAGTGAGAGTGGCCAGATTGCCGACTCAATATTCTTATCATTTTGGGGACAATACCGAGTGGAGAGCTGGGAACATAATCACACAAGATGGAATTCACTCCTTCCCACCTTTAGGGTAAGTAGATAAGTGTTCCCTTAAATGGTGTCTCCGAGACTTGAACAAAGGGCCCTACCCTCTTAATGGCACGAGAGGGGTTTCTGTTTAGTGGTTGGACCATAAACAGGTTGTTCATTAGAGGAGCACTGGTATTTAAGGACCAGAGGTAACCCAGGGGTAAAACGGTAATTTGACCCAGCTGGAGTTACGAACACTTGTGAAGGACTAACTTACTGGTATTGGTCTATATCCGTGGACACAGAAATATATCTACAGTGAGAAGAGTTCAGCTGTGAGTCTTTAGTGGAGTGTACACACAGTTAACGAATATTGATTAATGTGGTTAATGAGTTTAGCCAATTAATCTCATATCGTTGTAGCTTCTGATCTGTAGGTCCATTAGGTCCCCTTCCTAGCTCATAAAGAGTAATGAGATTTATTTATATTGGTTGTAATTTGAAATGTTCAAATTTACTTTGGGAATTAATATAATGTATATTGATACATTATAATATAAAGTTTATATTTTAATTAGACTTTATTATATAAATTTAATTTTGGATATGATTCAAAATTAAATTATGAGAGAATAAAATATTTGAATAAGTTCAAATATCAGTTTAATGTGAATTAGATTCATATTAAAACTATAAGTTAAAATTTAATGTGTATATGATACATATTAAAACTATAAGTTATGAGAGAAATTTATATTTGAATATGATTCAAATTATGGATTAAATTAAATATAAGATATTTAATTTAGAAATTAATTAATTGGAGCATTAATTAATAGTTTTGTTTAATTTGATTTAATTAAATTTGATTTAATTAAATTAATTAAATTAAAACTATAGGTTATGTGAGAGATATTCATTTAAATATGATTTAAATGAAATATTAATTAAATATGATTTAATTATTTAATTATTTATTTAATTAATATAATTAATATAATTAATTAATTAATTAATATTAATTTAATATTAATTTATTTAATAAGGAACGTGGGTGGTTTTCCCACGTTCCCAATTATTCTCTCTAACTTCCCTCTTCTTCCGACTGAAGAAGAGGGAATTTTTGCGTAACAAATTTTTTTTTTTTCTCTCAAACGGGAGAGAGTTCTGCGAAGAAGTCTATCCATTCTCTCTAAAAAAAAAAAAAAAATCTCTCCATTCCCTTATTCCAATTTTGGTTCCCACAAACCATCTCAATCAGAGAATAGGAAGGTTTTCAAGTGGTGGTGCCCCAAAAATTTGGTGATTGGCAGATTCAGAGTCGTCAACGAGCGTAAGTTATATTCTCTGTAATTTTTAAAGCATGTTTAATCAATATTTTTTGCCAATGTATTGGTATTTTTAAGGTTTTAATTAAAATTGAGTTTCTGTATATTTTCCGCTGTAAAGGGTTTTCATCCCTTCAGAAAGGGACTTTTTCAACCGCTTCTATAAACACAAGACAACAGAAGGGAGAGCCACTTATTGACTACATCAACCGATTAGAGCTCCGAGTCTTGACTATAAGGATCAACTCACCAAACTGTCTGCAGTAGAGATGTGCACCCAAGACATGTATTGGAAACTTCTCTATATTTTGCAGGGAATAAAACCCCCACATATTTGAAGAGTTAGCAACTCGTACCCATGATATGGAACCAAGTATTGCCAACAAGGGAGTAAAAGATTTATTGGTTCAAAAAATGTGGAGCGACAAGAATGAAAATAATGACACTAAAATGATCACAAATAATGTCATAAATGAGTTTATGATTGTTCATGAGACTCCATTGAAATCTTTCTCTAAAAGAAAAGAAACAAAAATTGAAAGAAAGCATGATGACGAATAGAAGCATCGTCCAACTCTTAAAGAAAGGCAGGAAAAAGTTTATCCATTTCCTGACTCTGATGTTGCAGACATGCTCAAGCAGTTGCTAGAGAAACAACTTATTCAACTGTTAGAATGCAGATGACTAGAACAAACAGAAAAATTAGATTATGCTAACTACTGTAAGTATTATCGGGTCATTAGTCACCCTGTTGAAAAGTGTTTCATGTTGAAGGAGCCGATTCTAAAGTTTGCTCGTGAAAATAAAATTGAGTTGGATATTGATGAAGTAGCTCAAGCGAGTTATGTTGCAGTCAAGATGACTTCAAGTGTTTCGCCATTAACAGAGTTTTATGATCAAAGAAAAAGCTTGATTCAATATGGGACTTTTGAACCTATACTTGTTCGATTCCAACAGAAGATCATGGCGATGGACTCTCAAAACAAAGAAGAGCTTGATGATGGCGAAGAATGGATAGTCGTGACTCATAAAAAAGAGAGACAAACAAATTCCATTCAAATGAAGTCACACTTTCATAAAAAACATGCAAAAGGAAGCATCTCTCATAAAAAGAAAGGGAAAAGAAATAAGAAGATGTGGAAGCCTAAGCCTATAAAAGAAAAAAGACGAGGATTTCCTCTAACCTCGATGATTGATAACTTTGACAGAATTCCTCCGAAGAAGCTTTCTTAATGAGAGGAAGTATTAGAAGTCACTGCATGTCATGTTGTCAGCATAGCAGAGGTAGATAACAATTATGCATCTTCTGAAGAAGTTAACAATTCAAATGAAATCAAGCAAAGGGCTTCTATCTTTGATCATATCAAGCCTTCAACTGCTCCTATCTTCAATCTTTCAAAGGTTGAGTATGGCTACGAAAGAAGAAGAAAACCAACGTCCTATGTCTACTTCCATTAGAACTTCAAGTTTTAAAAGGCTAAGTATCTCCATGTTGAAAAAAGATCAACCTTCAACATCTGTTTTTGATTGTCTAAAGATGTCAAGTGATCAACATGGAAGAGAGATGAAACCTTTGAAGGCAAAACCATTTCATGAAGAAAACAATAATGATAAGATTCACGGTTGTGTCTCATCACACATAAAGAGGAAGTTGCATGTTGACATAAATACAGAAGGTTCCTTGATAGTGAAGCTAAGAATTATTATATTCACCAATTTTACAAATGAAGAAGGTGAGCAAATCCTTGATGAGGATATGAGCTCCTAAAATGTGCAAAGCTCTTTATAGCAAAAGCCTAAATTGCATGATGCTCCTAGACCACAAGAGATTAAAAGGTGAGTGGCAAAAAAAAAAAAAAGTTGAAATGCGTTATGTCTTGATCCATATGTTATAAAAAGGTTATGTAGGCAGCTTAAAGTTTACTTTAAGTTCAATCGCACGCAAAAAAAAAAAAAAAAAAAGATTATGCTTCATTGTGATGACGTAATCTCATAGTAAAGGACATGTATGCAGTATAAAATGAAATTCATGAGCAGTCACACCAGAATAAGAATTTTTTTATTATCATTCAACATAAATCTTGCATTTACGAGAATTGCAATGAAAAAAAAAGAATGGGGGAAAATCGGGCAAAGTTAAAGCTTCCACTTAAAGTTCTTAAATTCTTCGCATGCAACCTCCATACTCTTATGAATCGTAGCTAGGGCTTTGGTGGCTTCTTAGGAGATAGCAAGGGTGTTTAGTTTTCTACCCTCTTAAGGTGGACATTTAAATATTATTTAAGGGGGTTAGGTCGTCTGCATGGGTCTTCCCAATTCTTGAAGGCACTGTTGTTATTTCTGGTCTATGTCTTGAGATATTAATGTTCGAAGACTTCATCTTCCTTAAAACTCAAAAGCTTCATTGATGCTTTCTCATATTCTCATTAGAAGGCTTTGTCTTCCTTAAGTTCAAAAGCTTTGTCGTTGCTTCTTCAAGCACAAGTTCGAAGGCTTTAAGTTCTATTGTTGCTTCTTCAAGCTCAAGTTTAAAGGCTTTAAGCTTCATTGATCCAGTGAGCTTTGCCTCATCTTCAATGTGTTGCGGCTAAGAGGATCATCATCTACATCTTCAATGTGTTGCAACCAAGAGGATTATCATCTTGGTCTTCAATGCATTGCAGCCAAAAAGATAATCTTCTTCATCTTCAATGCGTTGTGGCCAAGAGGATCATCATCTTCATCTTCAATGTGTTGCAGTCAAAAGGATCATCTTCTTTGTCTTTAATGTGTTACAGCCAAGAGGATCATCATCTTCATCTTCATCTTCAATGTGTTGCAGTCGAGAGGATCATCACCTTCATTTTCAATGTGTTGTAGCGAAGAGGATCACCATCTTCATCTTCATCCTTGATGTGTTGCAGCCAAAAGGATCATCATCTTCAATGTGTTGCTGTCAAGAGGATCATTGTCATCTTCAATGTGTTGTAGCCAAGAGGAACATCATCTTCAATGTGTTGTAGCCAAAAAGTAGCAAAGCAGGACATCGAGGAATGTCATGATAGAGCTATGTGGTCTATCATGAACAAACCCAAGAACCCAACAAGCCGAAAAGTAGGGCGTCATGATAGAGTTGGATGATCTATCATGAACAAACCCAAGAAGCTAACAAGTCGAAGAGCAGAGAGTCACAATAGAGTTGCATGATCTATCATAAACAAACCCAAGAAGCCAACAAGTCGAAGAGTGAGGTGTCATGATAGGCGTCACAATAGAGTTGTGTGGTCTATCCTGAACAGACCCAAGGAGTTAACAAGCCAAGAAGCAACAGGGCGTCATGATAGAGCTGCGTGGTCTATCATAAACAAATCCAATAAGCCAACAACCCAAGAAGCAGGATATCAAGGAATGCCAAAACCAAGATGCAGATGTCACTTTATATGTATTAGTTTCTACACCTATAAAAAAATGTCGAAGTGAAAGTCAGTTATGAGTAAGAAAAATTATTTTTTAAAAATTGCAAAAGAAAGAAAGAAAGAAAGGTTGGGGACAGAATGGTTAAAAACAAAAGTTAAAAAAAATGAAAAGAAAGAAAAAATGAAATAAGAAGCCTGAAAAAGGAAAATAAAAGAAGAGAAAAAAAATGAGGGAAAGAAAGAAAAGAAATTTTCTTTTAGAATCATAAAAAATATATAAAACAAAACAAAAGTGTTGATGATGTGAAAAAGAAAATTAAATTAAAATAAATTAAAAATAAAACAAATAAATAAAAAAGGAAAAGAAATACAATTTTTGAATGTGGACCAAGTCCTATCAATTTCACCATTTTTTCCCTTGCCAAATCAAGGATCAAAAGAAATAAAAAAAAATAATAATAAAAAATAATAAAAGAAAAATAAATAAATAAACTTTTCTCCTCTCCACCAACCCTCTATATCTCTCTTCGACGACCTTTAAACCAAAAAAAGAAAAGAAAAGAAAACATTGTCGATGCTGCTACCGCTCCCTCTGTTCTCCCAAACGAAAAAAAAAAGAGAAACATTTCAAGCCTGAAAATCGGCCTCTTTATCGCACTAATTGACTACTCCACGTACACAACGCAGTGGTAGAAAGTCGCGACAAGAAGAAAGCTTCTGACATTCGACCTTCTGCTAGAAGGTTTGGCCACAAGTTACTTGTGCTTAGCCACTTTGTTTTAAAAAATAATTGGAAAAAAAAAACTTTCCCTTCAGTTCCACTTCTTTTTCTCCATCAATTTCAAAATAAAAAAAAAAATCCATAGAAAGAATAAACATTTTTTTGGAAATACGGGAATATATTACTTTGCTATATTAAAATTTGGTGCATTGTGTAAACTTTTATATGAGTGCCAAAAAAATCAAATCTCAAACTTCCTCTAAATTGAAATACGAGATTCTACTC
This sequence comes from Cucumis melo, assembly GCF_025177605.1. Taxonomy (NCBI): domain Eukaryota; kingdom Viridiplantae; phylum Streptophyta; class Magnoliopsida; order Cucurbitales; family Cucurbitaceae; genus Cucumis; species Cucumis melo. Next base: position 13,112,559 of record NC_066861.1, read on the forward strand.
CAAATTGGTTGAGAATGGGTTAAGATTTTACTTTTATTATTAAAAAAATTATTAAGCAAATTTGTTTGAAGGTTGGAGAAAATTTCTCCACAACTCACGTTTTTTTAGGCTTCCTCTTGGATAATTATTTTTAGATTTTATCCTAAATCATAAATTCATTTCAAATTTAAATTAAGTAAAAAAACAAAAAAAAAATTGGCAATATCCCAATATTTTATAAGTCTCAATCCTCCAATTAAATTCATAAAAAAAATTGTGAATTAAATTCAAAATTAATCCAACATCTTTTTAAATCAAACTTATGTCCAAATTCATAGTATGATTAATTAATTTGACATATTAACTGGAGCCAAAATCAAGAACAAATCACTTGTATTTTTTGTTTCAGTTTATCATTTTTTAGATTCATTCACCAATACTACACGAATCTCGAAAAGGAGGTATTTGTTCAGCAAGAAAATTTAGCCAATTAAATTATGCCACGTTATCACAACAAAATTGTGATATTTATAATTTAATTGGGTTTCAATAATCAAGTTTTCTCAGATCCAACTCAATTAAAGTCTCTGATGTAAAAATTGGGCCAAAGAAATAATGGATCCAAAACCACCAAGCAAATGGCCCCAAGCCTAAGCTCAATACGGAAATGGGTCCAAGCTCAAGCCCAATAGGTAAATGGGTCCAGGCCTAAGCGCAACAGACAAATGAGCCCAAGCCCAATAAACAAATAGACCCAAGCGTACCTAAAGCCCATGCAAATTATCTAGAAATAGAGATCTTCTAATTCATTTAATAGATCTTTGGTTGAAGGAATAATTGAATCTCTGAAGAATCGAAACTCTAAAGAACTGAAGCTCTGTAAAATGGAAGATTCAGACTTAAAAAAACTCTCAAGACGTGCAAGTTCTTATCAACCCCGAGATCATCATCTTCTGAAAGATTGAAGACTTGGAAGATCAAACTTTCTTAGAATTCTAGAAGATTGAAGCCCAAATTGACTTGCAACTACAACTTCCTGAAGATCGAAAACCAAGAAGTTCTAAGTTTAAATTTGTATTTGAGAGAAAGCATCAAATGAGTAAATATTAGAGATTGTATCCACAACACTATATATATCAATATACATAGTTCAATTCCACGAATTACATTTTTTTTCGAAAATCTTGTGTGAACAAAAAGCTATTTATTTTCCTATTGTTAACAATTGTACGTTTTAAACTTAGTACGATTATGTTGAAGCATACATCCTTGATATTCGGTGCAAGGATTTGTCATGTGCTTGGTATTTACATGCTTCGACGTTTAAGAAATGTGATATTTGAATAGTTCGTAAATTCAAAAATACCCACCAACGTGTTGTAGACATTGTGAAAAATGATCACAGGCAAGCAACATCTTAGATTGTTTTTTAGTGTACAAAGTCGTTTTTTAAAGATGAATGACTAAGCTCCATTTCTTCCTTGTGATGTTATTAATTATATGAAAATGCATCATAGAGTTGGTGTAAGCTATGACAAGGCTTGGAGAGGGCGTGAGATTGCTTTGAATTCTATTAGGGGTACTAAAAAGTTCTCATATGCCATGTTGTCAACATTCTCAAATGCACTGATTCGAAATAATCCAAGTACATGTTTTCACAACTACCGTGTAATTCAATTACAATACCTTCTAAGTTACTAAGTAACACATTTTTAATTTCACTCTTTACAGGAACATATATTGTTGAAGAAAGCAGACGATGAAGACATATTTAAGTATTATTTCATATTCCTTTGCTGCTTCTATTGATGCATGGAATTACTGTTTACCAAAAATTTTCGTTGATGATGCGTCTATGAAGAATAAATACTTTGGTATGCTAATGTCTGCCTTCACACCTAATGGTAATTCTCAAGTTGTGTCTCTTACGATTGTTGTTGTTGATTCAGAGAACTATATGTCATGGTCATGATTTTTTTTTCGTAATCTTAAAGATGCATTTAGAGAATCTAATGACCTTTTATTGTGTTTGATGCTCATAAAAGTATAGAGAATAGATTTTGATGTTGTATACGAATTAGCTGAACATGAGTTATGTGCATTCCATTTGTATAAGAATCTTAAAAAGAACCATAAGTCTCTTCCGATTGAAGTCTCTTTCCATAGTTGTGCTAGAGTATATACACCTTGGAGTTAATTGATTACTACATGAGACAACTTGATCATCTTTTTCCATCTATTAGGCATGAGTTAGAGGAGGTTCGCAGATGCAGGTGAGCTAGAGCATTTTTCAAGAGGAAGAGATACTTGTTGATGACAACCAACATATGTGAAAGTATGAATTCAATGTTGAAAGAAGCATGAGAATTACCTGTCATTTGCCTTCTTGAATGGTTCAAAAATAGTTTTATAAATGTCGTACTAGTTGGAGTTTCTAGCGTACAGAACTTTCGATATATGCACAAGATATGATTCGAGTAGCATTAAGGCAAAGTCGTGCAATGAATGTAAGTTGCTTCTCGGAATAATCATCATTATCATTATTAAGGAGCTTATTGTATTTGACATTTATTTTAATCTTTTGGCAGACATATCCTATTTATAATCAACATGAATTTGAAGTTCACCACAATAACAAATAATTTGTTGTCAAATATTTTGGATCATACTTGCTCATGTCGACATTATGACCTAGATATGATCCCTTGTTCTCATACATGTGTTGCATTGTCTAGTAGGAATCTTCGTTTTACATATGTTTACAGATAAATTCTACCATGTTTCAAATCTGGTAAACCTATATAGAAAGAAAACACATCTGGTTGGTAATGTAGAACAACTCAGAAGTATGCACCAAGTTGGAGATTATGAATTTCTTCCACCACGGGAGACCTAAAAAAAGGATTACTTCTTGCTTATAAAAGAAAGCTATTGTTCATAATAGCATGTGTGGTATGAGAGTTTAAAATTGTAGGTCTTGTAAAGAATCTCTACGACGTCAAGTTCCCATTTTAGTAGTTCTCATTAGCTTATATTATTGTCATATTTTAGTAGTGATTATGTTTTGTCATTTTAAGTTTCAACATTACTACAGTTTTTTATTAATGAAAGTGTTCTCTATGATTTTTGGGTTTCTTTGGTTATATATTAGAAACAGTTTTCTATTTGTAGTTCTTTATTTATCATGTTGGACTCTATGAGATACTATATCTAATTACACAATATTTTTAGGTAAATTTTCATAAATATAACAAACTACTAAAATATTTATGGCTCATGTAACAAAGTTCATAAAATTAGTCATTCTTTTAAATATTCCAGGTTTGCCCTTCTGTCTTTCTTCTCCCTTCCGCTGCGATTTTTTTCTATCGTCTTTCTCTATTTCCTTTTTTTTTACGTCGTTTAGATTTGGGTAATCAGATCTGATTTTTTCTATCGTCATTCTTCTTTTTCTCTGTTTTTTTTCACTATGATTTCTGTTCATCTTCTTTCTTCTTTTCCTCCTCTTTTTTTACATCGTTTAGATTGGAGTAAACAAATCTAAAAGATTGTGTATAAAGAATCTTGAAAAAAATTGTTTAGATTGAAGTAGACAAATCTAAACGATTGTGTAAAAAAATGATCGTGTACCAAAAGAATTAAAAAAATTGTTTTGTCAAATCTAAACGATAGTGTACAAAAGAATCTTGAAAAATAAACGATCGTGTACCAAAAGAATCTTAAAAATTTTTGTTTAGCCAAATCTAAACGATCGTGTACCAAATTTTGAAAAAAAAATTGTTTAGATTTGGGATTTAAGGTAGTCAAATCTAAACGATCGTGTAGCCAAATCTAAACGATCATATAACCAAATTAAATGATATAATTGAAAAAATAAATCATTTAGATTTGGCTATCGACCAAATCTAAACGATCGTATATCAAACAATAGCCAAATCTAAACGATCGTGTAGCAAATAACAGTCAAATCTAAACGATCGTGTACCAAATATATTACGCACGTTATTGACGGCGTGGTTGACAGAACATTTTTTTTATATTTTCTATTGTGGGCCTGTGGGCTTTTTTCGTTTTCGGAATTGTTTTAAACAATGTAATATTTTGTCGTTTTGTTATATTTTTGAAAAGACCCCATACTTTTAGATATTTATCCAGGGGTTTATATAGTAAATATTCTATCTTGTCTGTGCGATTATTAATATAACTATTCTTTCTTAAGCCTGTTATGTTGTGTCCAATTTTTTAAGTATGATAAATCTATATATTTCTTAATAAGTTGGAAGTATCCAGTTTATGGGATTCCATTCTGGAAAGAATAGAGGGAATAAGAAGATGAATTTTCTTAGAACTTTTCTAAGAAAATTGGATAATTTATAGAGGGAGAGTTTTAGAATAATTATAGAATATATTATTGTAAAGAATGTGTGTTCTATAAGGTCTTTCAAGGGTCATGTTTATAAAACTCTATGAGTTACTCCTAATCCTATTGGAATAATTAGAATTTTAAAGTGGTCTTTTAAAAAACATAACAAAACAACAAAATAATTACATTGTATAGAACAATTTCGAAAACGAAAAAACTCACAGGCCTACAATGGAAAATGCCCCTGTCAAAAACGCCGTCATCATCGCGTGTAATATATTTGATTAACAATTGTTTAAATTTGACTATTATTTTGTACACGATTGTTTAGATTTGATTGTCTTAGATTTGATCTTTTAGATTTTTTGTAACCAAATCTAAACAATTTTTATTTTCAAGATTTTTTTGCAAACGATTGTTTAATTTGGTTACATGATCGTTTATATTTGGTACACGATCATTTAGATTTGGGTAGCCAAATCTAAGCAATTTTTTTTCAAGATTCTTTAGTACAAGATCTTTTAGATTTGACTATCCAAATCTAAACAAATTTTCTTTTAATTATTTATTACATGATCATTTAGATTTGGCTATTTTTTGTGCATGATCGACCCAAATCTAAATGAATTTTTTTCAAGATCTTTTATATCTAGTAACCAAATAACAATTTGGAAGAAAAAAGAAAAAGAGAAAGAGAAGAAAGACGATGGAAAGAAAAAAAATTGTAGGAAGGCAAACCTTAAATATTTAAAAAATGGTTACCTTTATGGACTTTTTCATTTTATTACACGGGCTGTAAATATTTTGCTGGTTTGTTATATTTATGAAAATTTTCCAATTTTAAAATTAATTATTTAATTATTTATAGTTAATTATTTGAATCCAATTCAAATTAATTAATTAATTAATTCTCTCTCGTTGTATGAATCACATCCAAATAATTAATATATTTGAATCTTTGTTCAAATAAATTAATTCTTCGATTATCTATTTAATTTGAATCTCATTCAAACTAAATAACTTATTTATTTATATAAATCTTATCTAAATAAATAATTAATTATTTGAATCATATTCAAATAAATTACTTCTTCGTATCATGTAGTAATGATTTGAATCTTATTTAAATAAATTTTATAATAAATAATGTAATTAATTGTATATTAGAATTTACTGTCAATGACAAACGGTTAACGAAAGTTGACCGACAATGATCAACGGACAACGATCATAAAAAAATATTTGTTGGCAGTTGACCTACAGTTGTTATAAAAATGGTAGATGAAAGTTGGTGATAAACGATCATTGAAAATGACCAAAAAAAAAGTCCACCAAATAGCGGTAGATGAAAGTTTGCCACAACGGTTAGCAAACAACGATCGATAAAAGTTGACCGACAATGGTTGCAGAAAAAGATAGTTAATAGTAGGCCAACAACTTTTTTTGAAAAATGATTGATGAAAGTCTAACGACAATGGTTACCAAAAAGGTTGACGAAAGTTGGTCGACCATGTTTGTCGAAAAGCAGTTGACAGATGTTGCTTGGTGGTAATGCCATAAAACGATGATTGATCCAAAAACAACAGAAAGTATGCAACAGCGGAAGAAAATGATCATGCTTTACTCTATATGCATCTAAACGATTTAGAAATTAACATTCAACTACTAAACGATAGACCTAAACGAAGAATGTAGAAGGTAAACGATGAGCTTACCTTTGTAGTTCTCAACTTCTTCTTCGCTCCAAAGCTTATTCTTTGCCTAAAGATCAAGAGCAAAGGACAACCACTATGTTGACCTACTAATCTCAGGACCAAGAATCGAGTTGTGGGACTCGTTTTTATGAAGGATATTTTAGAGAGATGGAAGGAGGAAGGTGAATCGTTTAGAGGTTTTTATGAGATTTTCATCATCATTTTCTCATTCTGAAATGAGAAGTTTATATAGAAAAATTACATGCAAAATGCATGCAATTTATTTCATGTAATCTCAACACCTAATTAATCCATTAACTATTAATGGAATTAGTGGCTTCTAATTCACTATAAGCTACCACATTTTCCACTAACATTTAGTTAATAAGGAAATTAGTCAAAGGGTAATTTGGTCATTTGACCAATTAAGTCAAAGTCAAACTTTGACTTTTCCTAGTCAAAAGTCAACTTTTTGACTTTTTGCTATTTTACCCGTCTTAACTAATTCCAACCTCTCGAGTATGAATTCACATTCATTTTTGTAAAATTCAAATCATATTTGAATATAAATTCGGTCAAAGTTTTGTTTTTTCAAAGTCAAAAGTCAACATGTTGACTTTTACAATTTTGACCGTTTCAAAACTTTCCAAGCTTCTAAATATGAATCTATATTCATATTTATTTAAATAATATTTAAACACAAAACTTAAAGTTTATATCTACTGACTTATATCATATATACTTGTCGGTTTCTCTCTCTTTTCTTAATTCAAACAATTTGAGTTACTTCAACATATTGTTCTTAGTTGAATCCATATGAGCTAGTAGGGGAACCTAATGGACCTATAGATCATAGGCTCCAACGATTTGAGATTAACTGGCCAAACTCTTTTAGACCAAGCTTAATCAACATTCCACTAAAGACTCATAGTTGCACTCCCCTCACTATAGATATATTTATGTCCACCTGGTATAAACATGATGAGTAAGTCGATCCTTCACAGGTTGTTCATAATCTTGGCTGGGTCAAAATATCGTTTTACCCCCAAGATTACATCTTGCTCCTTAAGACCCACTGATCCACTATAGAATAATTGGTTTTAAGGTCTAACTTATAAACCTGAATCCTTCTCAAGCCAATGAGAAGGTGAGGCTCCTTATTCAAGACTTGGATTCAGTACTTAAGGGAACAACCTATCTACTATTCAAAAAATGGGTAGGAGTGAATTCAGTCTTGCAACCTATATCCCTAGCTATCCACTCGGTCTTATCCCTGAAATTGGAGGCTTATTGGGCTAGCAAAGATGAGCTGCTCTTACCTATGCAGATCTAATGATACTACCGAATGAACAGAAGTTCATAGTTAGCTCAGGATTAAGTTCAAGTTACCTAGGTCATTATAATTGAAATAGTCAGTTTATAGTTTACGGCGTTATAACTAAAAGTGACTATTTCGTGGTTCCAGTCTTATGCAAACCATTTGCATAGGACGCCCCCATTCCCATGTCTCTACATGAACGATTCAGGATTACATCGTTTGTACTAACTATGGAGCGGGCCGCATCCATAGTGTTTTTCCAGAATAAGGCATCCAACCTTATTCATACACTATAGACTATTTGGGTTTTTAACTCGAACTTAATCCATATTTATGTCTTTACATAAAGTTCAAGTGTATTGACAAACTTAGTAAAAAAGCCTCGGGACCTTAATTTATTGGTATTAAGATTATAACATTCAATAATAAACTTTATTGAATCAAATAACAAAGTACGAGTTTTAGGACATAATTCCAACAATGATCACAAGTTGATGACGACAACTATCAAAGGTCAGTCGACGACAATTAAAAAAAAGTTGTCGGACTTTGGTTGACAGTGATTGCAGGAAAGAGGTACAGAGTACACCGCGATGATAAACAAAAGTAGTTGCTAAAAATATGATGACCGAAGGTTTGCCAGCGTTGGTCGATGACATGCTGATGACAATCACCCAAAAACGATCATAAAAAATGTTGTCGAAAGTCGGATGGTAACAATTGTAAAAAAGTGGTCATTCAAAAATGGTGACAAAAGGATGTGGGTGATAATCGCTAAAAAACAATCATCGAATGTTAGCAGGTGGTAGACATCAAAAGACATTTTTTGGAAGTTGGTCGACGATGGTTGACAGAAAGAAATTGTCAAAGGTTGACTGACAGTAGTTTTTGTAAAAAAATAGACGAAAGTTGGTCGTCAGTGATCAATGAAAAATAGTAGCCAGAAAAATAGTGACCAAAGGTTTGCTGATTACAATCAATGATGGTCGATAGTTTTCTTACAACAATCTCCCTAAAACGTTTACTCATAGTTTGGTTGGAGAGGATTGTCAGAAATTGGTCATCAAAGCTTGGTCAGAAGTGGCTATGAGAGAAGATGGTAGACATAAATTGGCTATCGATGATTGCGTGAAAAACAGTTGTCGGATGTTGGTCGATATCAATCTGCAGAGACAGTTGCCGAAGGTTGGCTGGCAAGGATAGCGGAAGGTGGTGGTCGTAATGTTTCATAAAAATGAGAGAGATTAACCATTAAACACTCAAAATTCATTTTTCTAAAAGTTGATTTTAAGTGTCATTCCTAAACCACATTATTTTATACACTCATTTTTTTCAAAATCCATTTCAGATGGTTGCCAACACACATGATTTTTTTTTCAAAACAACCTTTTTTTAACTTATTCACTTATGAAAATGTATTCCAAATGCACCCTAAATTAACCTTCATTCATTAACTATAGGGAAAATCATTAGAGACCAATAATTGAACTTTTATGCATGGTTGAACAAGTTGTGTCCATGGATACAATCAGTATAAGCCAATAAATCCTTCACAAGTTGTTCATAATTACAACTAGGTCAAATGCTTATTTTACCCATAATTACCTCTTCTCCTTAAGTTCCGTTAATTATTCTGATGAACAATTTGTTTATGACCCTACTATAAGCCAAGTCCTTCTTGGGCCATTGACAATTAATAATTAAGGGAATTACTCATCTACTTATCCTATATGAGAAAAAGTGAATTCCATCTTGTTAAATTGTGTTTCCAACTTCCCATTTAGTCAAGTCCCCAAAATAGTAGGCATATTGAGTTAGCAACTTGTGTCACTCTCACCCTTGCAAATCAAAGGAATGACTTCATAGATAGGATTTCATAAGTCATTAAGACTAAGATTGAATCGCACATGATCATTCCACTACAAGAAAATTTGGATTCAATGACACAATGGAATAAGGAAAATGGGTTTAAGGGGAAAACGTGTCATTAATGCCAAAAGGCTCGTTTATGGCGGGAAAAGACGAAACTTTCGGATTCATGTTTTTTTTGACACATTTTAAGCGTCACTTAACCATGATATTTTTTAAGCGTCATCGTTTACCTAAAATTTTTATTATTTATTATTTCACTAAATCAAAAAGGGGTATTTTATAAAATATCCCAACCCCAGCTCCTTTCTTCTTCCGTTTTTGTGACCCAATCGTCCTTGACTTCTTCCTCTTCCCTCTCATTCAATGTTCCCTCTTCCTCTCAATTTCAACTTTGTGTCCTACTCTAGCAAGATAGCAAACAACCTATTTTAGCTTGTAGTGAAATGTGTAACTTTTTTTTTGTTGAGATTTTTAATCGTATAGTTGAGGTTCTTGCTAGAATAGAAATTATTGATATTAGTTTATGATGTGGTGTACATGTGTGTTTGTGTGTGTAGGGTGTCAATTTAAGATACTTTGTTGACTTTTTCGAATCTTTTCTATATAGGATATAATGTTAGGTTTTGAGCTTATTTGACAATGCTAAATTATTTGGCTTTTTGAGCTCCTAATGCTTATACTTTATAACTAAATGAAACTATTTGACTATGCTAAACAATACATAATCCATCAAATGAAATATTGAGATTCACTACAACAAATAGTATTTTTATAGTTGAATGTTCTTGTGTATGGGTGTTATTAAAATAATATGAAAAGTTTCTTTTATTATTTTCATTATTTATTTATTTATTACAATGTTATTTTGGTTCAAATTTTAATGTGTAGTTTTGAACGATATTTTGTTGTATTTAGTTGGTTCAAATTTTAATACATAGTTTTATAAATATTTTAAATAATTTTATCATTTTAAATAATTTTTTCTCAATATTTTAACTCGACGAAAATGACATCGTATTAGTTATGGAGATCACTAACCCCACAATTGGCATAGTGAAATAGGTTTTTCATTTTCTTATTTAAATTATTATTAATATTATAAGAAGGAAGTAGTTTTAAGGATAAAAGATGTTGAGATATTTAATGATAAATAAAAGTATAAAGTAAATAGAAATATATTTAATGCAGAAAAAAATATGGGGGATTGAAATATATGATGAGATGGGGAGGTGGTTATTATATAAAGTTTAGGGAAGGGAAGTAATGATTTTTGGTATGCATGCCAATTGACTCCTCCAGGAAGAAGGAAGCCCTAGGTTGAACAAGAGGATCTAGTCGCTCATCAAATCTTACTGTAGATCCATTTCCACTTCGTATTGTTCTCTAATTCTTCTTTTCCTCACACCTTCAATCGCCATGGATGAAGAATACGATGTTATTGTGCTTGGAACCGGTCTCAAGGAGTGCATCCTCAGTGGTCTTCTCTCCGTCGATGGCCTTAAGGTCTTCTTTTTAACCCTTTTTCATTTTTCTACATAGATCCTTTACCCCGTTCTATCTTTACTTTCTCTAATTTATCTCCTTCAATTTTAAATTTGTTCGATCAATGTTCTGTCTCTGATTCTGATCGGTCTTACCAGGCACTTCTTCTCATTTCTTGCATTTTTCTTGCCCTTTTGTATCTTGATCTTACTTGCATCCTTGAATTACTTAACTTCTATATCATCCTACAGATCTTTGTTTTTCCGCACTTGAGTTGAGGTGCGCCCAGATTAAGAAATGGGATATTGTAATTCTTTTCTTTTATGCATCACCTGTGAAGCAATTTCATGCCAGTCATTTTTATATTTTGTTCCGAAGCATCGAATTACTTATGAGGGGAAGGAAATTGGTCGGGGCTGTTAGTGGAAATTAATTACTCTTTGGTCTGCTACATCTTTCCTTTATCATTGAGATGGTTTTTTACACGTTTGACTTTTTTTTTAATTATTTCTTGGCTGTTAACTGGAGTTATGGGGTTCTTTTGAGTTTCGACACATACCATAGTGACTGCCGGTCTTTGCTTGCTATTTGAAATGGTTAGAAGGTTTTTCTTTGACCTCCTTTTTTCATGTTTTAGGTTCTGCACATGGATAGGAATGACTATTATGGAGGGGAATCTTCATCGCTTAATCTCATTCAGGTCCTCTTCTCTGTTGGCTAGCCCAATCAGCTTATAAAATTCCAGTTTATTCTTGTGCTATTCTTCAATCATATCATGTATTTACTGTTTTAATTTAATTTGCAGCTTTGGAAGCGGTTTAGGGGAGATGACAAGCCACCTGCCCATCTGGGTTCTAGTAGGGACTACAACGTGGACATGATTCCAAAGGTCTTTCTTCCCCACTTTGTTTGGTTTTTTGCTAGTTTCTTGCACACTTTGTCAACTGATATGCTCATTACTTCTATTTTCTAATGAATATGTTCTCTCATTATTTACACCTTTTCTTTTTCATCATTCTCGATGTTATATTAATACATTTGTTTTTTTTTTCTTTGTGGCTAGTTTATGATGGCAAATGGAACACTTGTGCGTGTCCTTATCCATACAGATGTAACCAAGTATTTGTCTTTTAAAGCCGTTGACGGTAGCTATGTGTATAACAAAGGAAAGGTAAGTGTACTTTCATTTTTACTTTGTTTAAGTTTGCATGCTCTTTTTTTTTTGAACTATTATTGAATGTAAGTTATATATATAACTTAATGCTGCCATATACCTTTCTATAGATTCACAAAGTTCCAGCCACAGATATGGAAGCTCTTAAATCTCCACTTATGGGCTTATTTGAGAAGCGCCGAGCTCGCAAGTTCTTCATCTTTGTTCAAGATTACGATGAAAGTAATCCTAAGACACATGAAGGAATGGACTTGACAAGAGTGACAACAAAAGAATTGATTGCGTATGCCTCAATTTCCATATATAACTTTGTTATGTTATTGATGTTACTATTCTTTTTCTTTTTGATGAGAAACATATGTTATTGACGTAACTATGAACTTCATACTAAAAGAAACTTTAACAAAGACATTTAAATAACTCTCACTAATGATATTTGAACGATCCTTTGGGATTTCCTACTTATCCTCGTAGAGAAAAATCATTCCCCATTGCTTTTAAATTGAATGCTAGGCACCATACGATATGGATACCTTGTTTCGTAACCTTGAGGATTGACCGATCACATAACAGCGATAGTCTTATTGTTGAAAGTAAATATCCATTTTGTTGCTTGGACTTGGCAATTGGCGTAGGTTTATTGTAAAAATCAAAGAATCTTTTTTGTGCCTGACTAATTGATATGATAATGAGGAGTAGCTGTTGACAAACATGTGGAAAGATACATGAAGCATACCGTTCTTTTCTTTAATTCCTCTACCCATCGCCTAGGGAGGATCAAGAATTAGCAATGTGTTGAAGCAGATTTATCTCTTTGCCGGTAAAATATCGCGTATTTCTCTCGATATAAGTGCACCATAAGAAGCAAGCGACAACTTCTTTGCCTTGTCTTGAAAGGTTGATAAGTGAGAAGAGATTTGATATTGATTGGCTTTTACCTTGTAGTCCAAAGTAGAAAACCATTTGGAATAGAAGAAAAGCTAGTTCTAAAAGTAGGTTGCTTGTTGAACATTGAATGAAATATGGACTTAGAGATTCTGCTGCGTTCTTAAAAAAATGTGTTGACTTGGAAAGAGAGCCATCAAAGGATTTCTCGTTTGGATTTTGTTTAGGTTGCTAATACTATCTAAACCAGGGGATCAAGGGCCAAAACCAGGACTCGTTGACTTTGAAGAGTAGCTTTTAAAGCTGAGTCCATAAGAGAAAGCCAATCTTGAAAATAATTCAAATTTCATCCAAAACAAAGGTTCGAAATAGACAAGGTACCATTCCAAATATGGCTTACCGGTTTTGGAAGAGGTAGTAGGGATGGCATACAATGGAGAGTAGAATAGCTAGTAAGGACGACCATAACCCTGATTAGGTCGATATCGAGTGGAATCCACGTGTACTATTTATCCCTTTTTAGGGCCCCTAACTTGATGTGTAGGAGTATTTAAAAGTACATGAGAGACTTTCTGTGGGAAGGGTGGACGAAGGACATGGATCTCACCTGGTCAGTTGGGATGCAATGGGGCACCCTATGAATCAAGGGATTTAGAGATTCGTAATCTAAGAATTTGCAACAGATCATTGTTGACTAGTGGCTTTTCCGCTTTTCCCTTGAATCTGATTCTTTATGGCATAAAATTACTATAAGCATGGCACCCATTCTTTTAAATGGATGGCGAAAGGGGTTAAAGACACACAACATAATCCTTGAAAGGATATCTCTTTCAAGCTTTCAACCTACTTCTGGTTTTCTCGTCTCGTTGTGGGGGATGGTAAGGACGTGTATTTTAGGGAGGATCGATGGGTGGGGAGACTTCCCTTCATTTTTTATTTTCACATCTTTATCATTTATCCTCTTCCAAAAACTTATGGTATCAGATCTTTTGGTTGGGTTCGATAATCCGCGCCTTTCTCTTTCGGGTTCCGTCGTAATTTGACCAATAGGGAAACGATGAAGGTTGCCTCTCTTCTTTTTTTGGTTGAGGGGTGCAACTATAGGGAGGGAAGAAGGGATGATTGTGTTTGGAGTTCTAACCCGAGTCAGGGATATACATTTACATCCTTGTTCAGTCTATTGTTGGATCCCTCCTCTCCTATGGAGTCTGTCTTTTATGTGGTCTAGAGGACTAAGGTTCCTAAGAAAGTCAAGTTCTTTATCTAACAAGTCTTGCTTGGTCGGGTTAATACTGTTGATGGGCTTGTCAGGAGGAGGACTTCACTTGTTAGGTCTTTAGTTGCTTGCTTTGTTGGAAGGCAGAGGAAGACTTTGATTTTCTTTTTTGGGATTGCCCGTATGGGCAGGCTGTGTGGAGTTATTTTCTATCGGAATTTGGTGTTAGCTATGCTGACCATCAGGGTGTTCGTGCGACAATCGAGGAGGAACAAGTGTTTTGTGGTAGGGAAAAGGGTCATAACGAGGTTTGTTCTTTGATTAGATTTCACATTTACTTTTGGGCTTTGATTTCGAAGACTTTTTGTAAATATTACATTGGTAACATTTTACTCAGTTGGATCCACTTCTTTTAGTCGAGGTGTTTCCATGGGCTGGTTTTTTTGTATGCCCTTGTATACTTCCATTTTTTCTCAATGAAAGTTGTTATTTCTACAAGAAAAAGAAAAAAAGTAGAGAAATGAGGGAGGGAGATACTTCCCAACCAAATTTCCTTCTATAAATTTCTATGGAGGCCATTCCCAACTTCAAAGGAAACAATAGAAGTAACGAGAGCTTTAGAATCATAGGCTTCCTTCCATCCTCTGAGCCCAAATGATATTGACTTTCTTCTTTGAGTTGAACTCTCAAGGTCGCTTTTTTTTTTTAATAATAATAATAGAAATAACAACTTCCATCAAGAAAAATTGAAAGAACACACAGGCGTATAAAAAACCAAGCTTACAAAATACAGGGGGCCCCCTATACAAGAAGGGGGATCCAAGTGTACAAAATCAAGTCTAAAGGATAATTATTAAAGATCTTCGAAATCGAAGCCCAATGAGAAACATGAAAATGAACGATAGACCAAATCTCCCCACTCCTCCTTCCAGACCTTCTATTCCTCTCATCCCATAGCACTCACAAGATGGCTCAAACACAAGCACGCCATAGAAAGAACCTCCCTCCCTAAACGACGGATTGGGGAGGAACTCCATGATCATCACTCTAACATCTCCTTGACGAATACATGAAAAGCCAAATGTCTTGAAAAAGGCATCCCAAACACAACTCGCCAACTCACAATGCTAAAGAACATGGTCCAAGTCTTCTTCCGTCTTTCGACACAGAATACAGTAGAAAGGCCCTACGAATGTATTTCTGGGGGGACCATTTGGGAGGAGAGACCTCTTTATACTTTGTTTTCTCATCTGTATCATTTGTCACCTTCAAGAATTTGGGAGTTCTTGTTCCTTTTAGGTTATGTTACTCTCTCTCCAATATGGAAGCAGTGGATGTGGTCTTTTCTTGCTTTACTCCGAGATCGCCTCTATAGATATGGGAGAAGGGACATCAAAATTGGGAGCCCCAATTCTTTGGAAGGCTTCTCGTGCAAATCTTTCTTTGTTGTTTGGTTGATCCTTCTCCTTTAGGAGTGTTTTTCTTTTTGATGCTACAGAAGATTACGATCCCTAGGAAGGTGAGGTTCTTTACCTACAAGTTTTAGACGGCCGTGCTCTCATATGTTGGATCGACTCGTGAGGAAGTTGCCTTCCCTTGTTGGCCCTTTTTGTTGTATTCTTTGTCGGAAGGCGGGGGAAGACTCGGAACATCTTCCCTAATGCTATGAGTTTAAGAGTTGTATTTGAGATTCTTTCCTCCAAATGTTTGGATTGATGCATGCTTGTCATTTTGATACTAGCGCTATGATCGAGGAGTTCCTTCTCAAGCCGCCTTTTGGAGAGAAGGGTGGCTTTTTATGGCTTGTTGGGGTGTGTTCGATCTTATGGGTTTCGCGGGTGAGCAGAATAGTTTTATTGGAATGGAAAGGGACCCTAGGGAGATTTTGTACCTCGTTTGCTTTTATGTTTCATTGTAGTCTTCAATTTTTAAGTCTTTTTGTAACTATTCTATAGGTGCTATTTTTGCATGGTTGGAGTCCCTTATTGTAAAGGGAGCTCCCTTCTATTGTGGGCTTGTTTTTTTCTTCTATGTCCTTGTATTCTTTTATTTTTTTGTTAATGAAAGTTGTTTTCACATACACATATACGCACCACCCTTCTCCCTCTAAGGGCCGATAGAAAGTTTCACAGTATTCTTGTGGGGCATCCAATCTGTAGGGGAGGAGTCAAATTTTAGACTCTGAATTTCTTCAAATAGCACTACTTTCAATCCCAAAAAGATGCTAAAGTATATTTAGAAGGAAGACCAAAATACTTTTAGGAGAGAGATCTCCAGACTCCAATTCTGAATTCTCCAGAAAGGAGTGGATAATAGAATTTTGCTAGTTAGCAAGATGGGAGCAGCCTCTTTGTCGTTACCTTCTCAAAATAATCTCACAACATTTTCTTAAGGTAATCTTCCCTGTATGTTGAAAAGAACCAATTAATGTGTGGACAAGGCTTGTGAGTGATATTTGAACCAAGTTAAGGTGCCCACGTTTTCCAAGAGGTGATATTCCTGGAACCTTTTTCAAAATAGGCTTCTAAAAGACGGAATTACAGTTCAATAGGCTGACACTATCTTTTTTTGAGATTCATCACTAGTTTCCAAAAGCTTGTTTTTGTGGATGTTGAGATTCAAACCAAGGCCGCAACACGTTAATCTTCTTGTTCATAGTATATTTGGATATATCCTTTTTCTGATTTCCTAAAATAGATGTGTCTTTTATTAATATGCTGCAAGTAAAGACGAATGTGCTTATATGGAATTGATATGGTTAACAGAAAGTATGGACTGGATGACAACACTATTGACTTCATTGGTCATGCATTGGCACTTCATAGAGATGATCGCTATCTTGATCTGCCTGCATTAGATACAGTAAAGAGAATGAAGGTGACAACCATCTAGACTTGCTAATTTTTTCACTTTTTTTGTCGTATGTTCTTGTGCATTAAATATCTCTTCTCCCCTTTTTTATTTGTGTGATAGCTTTATGCGGAGTCTCTTGCACGCTTTCAAGGAGGGTCTCCATACATCTATCCTCTATATGGATTAGGAGAGCTTCCACAGGTCTCTCTTTCTCTCGTCCTCCCTGTTTACCTACTCTTGCCTTATTAGCTAACTTTATTTCTTTTTTTGTATATCTGCCTTATACTGCTTTATTTAATCCTATACTCTCTTTTCTTTTACAGGCATTTGCTCGCCTTAGTGCTGTCTACGGTGGAACATATATGTTAAACAAACCTGAGTGCAAGGTTGTCTTTTAAATTTGACTATCTGATTTCGTATTGGACTATACTTTTCTTTACTGCAAATCACGTCTTGCTTTTTCCACCATTTATTTGGGTTGTTTCCGGTAAAAACATTTCAGAAAGTGTTGTCTCTTTGAAGTAAATTGGGTTGGTTTTTGAATTCTAGGTGGAATTTGATGACGAAGGAAAAGTTATTGGTGTCACATCAGAAGGGGAAACTGCCAGGTGCAAAAAGGTTGTCTGCGATCCTTCCTACTTGCCCAACAAGGTAAGGGATTTATTGTCCTATCAAATCATTCTGTTTTTTGGATTAGTTTCATTTTATGACAGGTTTTGGACATGCAAATTATCTATAACATGAGCCTTTTTCTTTTCTTTTCTTGACCCTATAGTTCATTATTGTACTTTTCTTCTCATTCTACAATTTTACCAGTAAATGGAGCCCTATTATTTATGATAACTTTATTTAAATCATTGTGTAATAGCCTTCACCCCCGTCAAGGAATCAATGAATGATGATGTCTCTAAACCAAATCAAATATATCTCTCTTTTTTAAGTTATGAAGCCTGAAGTATGTGATTGAAACGAAATTCTTCCCAACTTATAGGATGTTGTACATCTTGAAACAGGTCAGGAAGGTTGGTAAGGTTGCCAGGGCCATTGCCATAATGAGCCACACAATACCAAACACCAATGATTCCCATTCGGTGCAGATTATTATACCGCAGAAGCAGTTGGGTCGCAGATCGGACATGTAAGTTATTGTATGGTGCTTATCACTATAATTCCATTATGCTCTTCTCTTCGTTCAATTGATGTTCTGAAATTATGTAGGGTGGTTTTAGGAGAAGGCAGAAATCTTAATTTTTTTGTCAACTCTATCTGTTTTGGAGATCATTCCTTCGATTCCATTTTAACAATTAAGATAGCTTTGACAGATTTCCAGAGAAGTCTCCATGACTTTCTCCACTTGTTTTTTCCAATAATTTAATGGCTTGGCTATGTCTTATCTAATGGTACAAATTTTCAAATGGAAGTTTTGAAGTTCTATTGCTTTACGACCAGAATTCACTCCACTGTTGGTTTTCCCTATAATTTAATACTCACAACCTGCCTTCTACTGGCTTGGCTAGTTGTCATCTAATGGCATAAAAGGAAGACTTCAAGATTTACTGCATACAACCAAAATTCATTTTTATTTCTGATCTGTCACCGAGTTTCAGATTCAATTATCTGTGTTATAGAGGGGGTTAAGCGTTGGCATAAATATTTTTGAAGAATAAAAAATCTTAGTAGTGCTTTGCATATACCAGTTTGTTGGTTGAGGTAGAACAAGTTTATCTACGTTGTAGCTTTTACCATATAATGGGGCACTTTGTACTTGACTAGTGAGTTTTCATTTTAAGAGTTTTGTTAAGTGTACCTCAACCCTTCTAAACCCTTCAATCAACTATAACTGTGCAAAGATCAGTGTCCGAATGGCTTTGTTGAAACTTCGATAATGCTCTTGGAATCAGTTGTGTTTTTCCCTATTTTCACCCATCTTCTTATAACACAGATTGTTTTTAAATCTTTGCTGTGTTTTGGCAGGTATGTTTTTTGTTGCTCTTACTCTCACAACGTTGCTCCAAGAGGCAAGTTTATTGCTTTTGTTACCACAGAAGCTGAGACTGATCATCCCGAGTCAGAACTAAAACCAGGAATTGACCTGCTGGGGGCCATTGATGAGATATTTTTTGATACATATGACAGATACGAGCCAGTCAATGAACCATCTCTGGACAATTGCTTTATATCCATGGTGTGTATTAACATTGAAAGCTTTTTCTCCTCACTCCCTCTTCCTCTGCATGCACGTTTATATGCGTGTGCATCTGTATTGAACTAATTTGTATGCTCACTTTCAACAGAGTTATGATGCTACAACACATTTTGAATCAACCGTTGTTGATGTGCTCAACATGTATACAATGATAACTGGCAAGGTGAGGATCATTTTCCCCAACTCTTTTAAAACTTCAAATTTGAACATTTTTTTGTAGAAAATAAACATTATATAGATTCTCAATATTTTTCCCAATCATAAAGTTTAAGCTATGGTGGGAGTTACCTAGAATTTAAGATTACTACAAGTAGTTACTTTGACAACTGAATATAGTAGAGTTAAACAGTTGTTCACTAAGCACTGGACACTGTGAAAGATGTTAAAAATAATACTAATAATAATTTGTAGTTCATTTGTGGTTAAAACTTTTTGTATTGACCACGGGAATCTGGTGCGTAGTGAATTGGAGTTTAATCTTTAGTAGGGTTTGGTGTCTATTAGTTTTGGTGGTGGGAAAAGTAGTAAGAGATGGTGTTTTGTTTTTTCAGGCTGTTGATCTGAGTGTGGATTTGAGTGCTGCTAGTGCTGCAGAAGAATGACAAAGCCTCGGAATGCTTTTTTAATAGTTCGCTTCTCTTTTTTTCATTCTCTACTATCATCTATACCCTAAAACTTAGAGATGTGCTTGTATTTTCTTGTGAAAAAATGATTTGATTTGGTCCCGTGTTTTCTTTATTTCATGGACTAATTATAAATTTATGTGTTGACGCGCACTGATTACTTCAATTTTTTCATCTTCGCACTGCATTCTTTTTAGATCATTGGAATGGTAATGCCACAGTTAATAAACTTTGGATATTAAAGTAGTAATAATAACAAATATCTGCCGTCTAATGTTTATGTACTTTTTCTTTGCAAACTAGTAAATTCCAAGGGCATTCTGATTATGTAAAGCTTTATCTGAAGAAGTGTTATAGTCTAAGGTGCACTTTTAAAAACAATTCAGAGAAATGAGGCCCTCTTTGGTAAGAAATATTGTAAATAAACGGTTCAATAAAAATATTTGTATTTTATTTATAGGGGTGAAAACAACTAAATTGCAGACAGACTTGAACCGACTCAATTTGGGTCAAGTGACGTTTCATGAAAAATTGACTAGAACCGAACTGAATGGATGTAGTTTGGGCTTTTTTTGGTGTTTTCCTTTCTACCCTTACAATCGTAAGTTCTCAACTCACGAAAGCAACTAAATTACAGATAGACTTGAACCGACTCGATTTGGGTCGTCACGTTTCATGAAAAATTGACTAGAACCGAACTGAATGGATGTAGTTTGGATTTTTTTCTTGGTGTTTTCCTTTCTACCCTTGCAATCGCAAGTTCTCAACTCACAACCCTTCCCTCCTCCACACTCTCTCTCTCTCTCTCTCGACCTCGACCTTGACCTCTCGACCTCGACCTCTCGACCACCTAAAACCAAACTCTCTCTCTCTCTCTCTCGACCACCTAAAACCAAAGAAGAGGCAGAAATCTCATTTTTCTTGCCGAAGAAAAAAAAAAGAAAAGTAGAAAGGGAATCTCAAAGAAAAGGAAGAAGAAAAAAGACAAAAGCTCAAAAGAGGAGAAGATTATGATGTAGAAGAAGATTCCATAAAAGGAGAGGAAGAAGAGTCACAACTGCTGCATTAGATCTGAGAAAGAAGAAGAATCACAAATCTGAAGGAAAATGTGATTTAAAATTTTATTCCTTTTAATTTCCCCTGCCATCAGATCTGCAGATAGTGAAAGAAAAATGTGCAATTTCAAGGTTTTGTTTCAGATCCCTTTCCACCTGACCCACCAGTTTCGACTCAATCAATTAGGGTCAGGTTGATTTTTGTTTGTACAAGCTCGATTCTGTTCGAGTTGGGTCGGTTTGAAGGAAAATTTTTCCCGTCCTGTTTCATTTATGCTAGCATGTTTTCTTCCTAACAAATTATCATGTAATTTCATAAAATTTACAATAAATTACCTAATTCAAATGATTTTTAGATTGTTTGTAAATATAACAAAATAAATCAAAGAATCATCAAAATTTTAGAATTTATTATTGATAGATTTTAAAATTTTTGCTATATTTTCATCAGCAAATATGCAATAGTATGTAATTTTTCTTAAAATATAATTTTGCATTTCAAAATTGAAGACATGGATACATTGAAAACTACATAGATGTTCTTAAAATTTACACACAAATTATGAATTTAAAAAGTTAATTTTCATAAAGGTAATAAAATACAAAAATATTTATGATATATGTAACAAAAAGCAAGAGTCTATTAAGTCGGTACAATATTTTTATAATTTTTAGATTTGTCCTTAGATATTGTGGATATATTTTTTTCTTCTTTGTAATTTATTCATGTTCTCTTCCTAGATTTCTTCCTTCTTTCAAAATTTCCTATACCATCTTCACCGTTTTCGGTATGATTCTTTGAAACTATTTCATTTTGCTCATATTCGAAAATATCAAGATCATTTAAATACCATTTTGACATGATCTAAATGATCGTTTATAATGTGTCAACACGATCGTTTACAATGGTTAGCACGGTCGTTTAAATTTAAAGCATTTTTCCATTGTTTAAAAATATCTAAATGATCGTGTTGACATTATCTAAATGATCGTTCACTATAGTCAATACGATCATTTAGCATGATTAACACGGTCGTTTAGGTTTGAAGCTATTTTTCCATTGTTTAAAAAGAACTATATAATCGTGTGGATATGATATAAATGATCGCTTACCATAGTCAACATGATCATTTAGTACATGGTCAACACGACCATTTAGATTTAAAGCTCTTTTTCTATCGTTTAAAAAGAACTATATGATAGTGTGGATATGATTTAAACGATCGCTTATCATAGTCAACACGATAGTTTAAAATTGAAGTTTTTTTCCATCATTAAAAAGAACAACACAATCGTATATCATGACCTAAACAATTGTAGACCATTTGTTTAGATTGTAGTACAAAATCATTCAGAAGAAGATTACTTACTCGTGCGTGTGGTCGATTGATCGCATGTTGACTGAAATATTTTGATATTTTCTATTATTGGTTTGTAGACTTTTTTCGTTTTTTAAATTGTTCTATAGAGTGTAAATATTTTACCTGTCTATTATACTTTTGAAAAAAACCACATTTAAAATCATAAACAAAAATTGAATAGTCTATATTTTGCCCAGAGAAGAGAATGGGAAAAAGAGTTGCATAATATATATATTATTTACTATTGGGTTTTATGTTCTAAAACTCCTAAATAGTAAATATAATCCATCGACCGTTATTAATATTAATAAAGTGTTTTATTATTATAATTTCAATAAGTGTTATTGATTATATTATTAGTTTTGTCTTAATAACCTAAATCCAATAAACTAACATCCTGAGCTGTTTGATGAGTCTTGAACAGTACATAGAGACATACGGGGATCAACGTTCAAGAATCAACTTAAAGGGTCTATAGTATAGGATTAAGGTTGGTACCTTATCTTGGTAACACTATGAATACGACTCACTTTGTATTTGATACAAACGCATTGATCCAATGCGTTTATGTATGTGACATGCGAGTGAGGGTATCCTATGTAATGAGTTTGCATAAGACCAGACCACAAAATAGTAATCACTAGATGTAACTCCGTTAACTAGTTGAGTTTCTATTTCATTAGGATGACCTAGGTAACTTAGTCTTAATCCTGTGTGTATTATGGACTCTTGTTTGCGAGGGATTGTCCTTTGATTTGTACGAGTGAGAGTGGCCAGATTGCTAACTCAATATGCTTATCATTTTGGGGACAAGACCGAGTGAGCAATTGGGAACATAATCACACAAGACGGAATTCACTCATTCATGCTTTTAAGGTAAGTAGATAAGTGTTCCCTTAAATAGTATCTCCGGGATTTGAACAAATAGCCCTACCCTTTCTATGGCACGAGAGGGGTTTCTGTTTAGTGGTTGGACCATAAACAGGTTGTTCATTAGAGGAGCACTAATATTTAAGGACTAGAAGTAACCTAGGGGTAAAATGGTAATTTGACCCAACTGGTGTTACAAACACTTGTGAAGGACTAATTTACTGGTATTGGTTTATATTCGTGAACACAGAAATATATCTACAGTTAGAAGAGTTCAGTTGTGAGTCTTTAGTGGAGTGTACACACAGTTAACGAATACTGATTAATGTGGTTAATGAGTTTAGTCAATTAATCTCATTTCATTGTAGTTTCTAATCTGTAGGTCCATTAGGTCCCTTCCTAGCTCGTAAAGGGTAATGAGATTTATTTATATTGGTTGTAATTTGAAATATTCAAATTTACTTTGGGAATTAATGTAATGTATGGTGATACATTATAATATAAAATTTATTTTTTAATTAGATTTTAATATATAAATTTAATTTTGGAGATGATTCAGAATTAATTTATGAGAGAATAAAATATTCGAATATGTTCAAATATTAATTTAATGTGAATTAGATTCATACTAAAACTATAGGTTAAAATTTAATGTTTATATGATACATATTAAAACTATAGGTTAAGAAAGAAATTCATATTTGAATATGATTCAAATTTGGATTAAATTAAATATAAGATATTTAATTTAGAAATTAATTAATTGAAGAATTAATTAGTAGTTTAATTTATTTTGATTTAATTAAATTTGATTAAATTAAATTAATTAAATTAAAACTATAGGTTATGTGAGAGATATTCATTTAAATATGATTTAAATGAAATATTAATTAAATATGATTTAATTAATTAATTTAATATTAATATTAACTTAATATTAATTTATTAAATTTATAGGGAACATGGGTGGTTTTCCCACGTTCCCACTTTTCTCTTAACTTCCCTCTTATTCAGTCTGAAAAAGAGGGAGTTACTGGTACGACGATGCAAAAGGGTTCTGTGAATTTTTTACGTACGGGTTATTCTCTCTAAATGTTTTTCCTCTTTGGAAAAAGTTCTCTGAAAAATTCCCTCCTTCCAATTTGATTCCCACAAACCATCTCAATCTAGAGAATAAGAAGGTTACTAAGTGGTGGTGCCCATAATTGGTGTTTAGTAGATATAGAGATGTCAATGATCGTAAGTTTCCTCTTCTTTGTTCTTCTAAGTTTTCTTGAAAGCATGCTTAGCCATATAAATTAACTTTATAATTATTTTGCCAATGTATTGGTATTTTTTTAGGTTTCAATTAAAATTGGGTTAAGGTCTCTGTAATTCTTCCATTGTGCGAAGGGATTTCATCCCTTCATTTACTACATACTATTTAAATTCCATTTTTCTTTACTCCATATCATTTGCAAATTTCAAATTTTTTTGTTTGCTAAATTTCATAATCCGATATATTCTAAACAGTCATAACCCAATATATTCTGAACAGTTGAATATTTGGACCCTATAATTTGACAATTAAATGATTTGATAGGTTCATTAAAACAAAAAAAGACGTTTCTAAACATATGACACTAAGCTAACTTATGTATGAATATAGAAAATTTTTATAATTTTATGTTTTATCTGGTAAATTTATTTGTTTTAGTGATAGAAACTGATAGATGTTTATTTGAGATAAAAAGTAAAATCTTGTTGTATTTGTGAATATTTTCAACAATTTTACTATTTGAAACAATTTTCCTTAAAATGAGGATAATTTACATTAATGTAACAAAATAAAAAAATATTTACGGGCTGTGTAACAATAAAACAAAAGTCCATAAAGTTGGTAAAATATTTTCATAATTTCTAGATTTGTCCTTGAATATTGCGGACGATCCGTCACTTTTCTTTCTTCTTCTTCTTTGTGAGTTATTCGTTTTCTTTTCCAGATTTCTTAATTTCCTTTTCCAGGTTTTCTTTTTTATATTTTTAAATAATTTATTCTTCTATTTAGATCTTCTATTTCATCTTCACCATTTCCGGCAAGATTCTTTGAAGCACTTCATTTTCCATTATCAACATGATCGTTTACCATGTCCAGCACGATCGTTTAAAATTGAAGTTATTTCCCCCTCGTTTAAAAAGAACTATATGATCGTGCTGGTATGATCTAAATGATCGCTTACCATAGTCAACACATGAGATTAATTAACTAAACTCACTAACCACATTAATCAATATTCATTAAATGTGTGTACATTCTATTAAAGACTTACATTTAAACTCTTCTCACTGTAGATATATTTCGGTATCCATGGATACAAACAAATAACAACAAGTTAGTCCTATACAAATTATCGTTTTACCCTCAAGTACTTCTTAGTCCTTAAATACCAGTGCTCTTTTAATGAACAACTTTTGCTAGTCCTGCCAATAAGCATAAATCACTCTTGTGCTATAGAAAGGGGATATCTCTTTGTTCAAGTTTGAGAGACACCATTTAAAGGAACACTCATTTACTTACCCTAAAATCGGGAATGAGTGAATTTCATCTTGTGTGATTATGTTCTTAGCTCCACATCTGATCTTGTCCCCAAAATGGTAGGCTTATTGAGTTGACAATCTAGCCAATTTCATTTGTACAAATCAAAGGACAATCTCTCGTAAAGAAGAGTTCATAATACACTCAGGATTAAGACTAAGTTGTCTAGGTCATCCTTTTGACATAGGAACCTAATTAGTTAACAGAGTTACATCTGGTGATTATTATTTTGTGGTCCAAATGATAACTTGTAGAAATATGAGTTATTGTAGCCTTTTATGTAAAATAATGAAGCCTTATTGCATAAGATTGGAAGAAAATGCAAGTAAAAGTAGAAGAATCGATTAACTTGTGTATGGGGAACTACGAAAGAACTTTATCCTTATTTATCGTGTTTTACTTGTCTTATCACAGAATTGTAGACAAAAAGAAACATAGCCCAATGATACAATGTCAGCAAGGAGATGTGTGCAACCATCAAGGCGAAAATCACAATAAGCTAGGGCGATTTGAAGCACTAGCAGAAAAATTTGGTTGGTGTAAATGTCAGAAAAAGGACAAAATGACGTTTGCGCATCGCCAATGCAACTTTATCAGAGCATTAATGAGGTATGGAATGTCTTGTCAACATCACCCCCCGCCTATAAATAGAGGCTTTTACTTCAGACTCAAGGTGCAGAATTGGATCTTGAAGAGCAAGCTCAACCCTTCCTCATCCATTTTGTCTTGAGTTTTAAGTGAGAGCTTAGAACAAGACAGAGAGAGTTTTACCCTTCCCATTTTCCCTCATCACAATAGGAAAAAATCAGAGCCAACTAATACGATATATTATATCATGAGGCTTGACTCATTTCCTTGTATCTGCATTTTATATTTTTTATCTAGTAAGTTGTAACATTAACTCTATGGCTAAAAGGCTTAAAGTTCTTTTTATAATATTAATGCATTTCTTCTACCATTGTTCCATTTCTCTTTTGCTATTCATTTTTGCTACATTTAATTAGTTTTCTGGGCCATGTAATGCATTATTAATATTAGAGAATCTGGATGTGTGTTTTGTAAGTTCTGTTTCACTAAATGCTGACATCAAAGCTTTGTTTATTCAAGGAAAAAGACAATCACATTGATTGTAATCACCTGACAAGTGAAAACCCGTATTTAACTAAGTGGACGACGAAGATATTGTAGCAATGCAATCTCATTGCCGAATTAATCCTTTGCATAAGTTACAGAAATGCTAATGTGAGTGGCAAAATCACCGAAAGGATGCTTGCCTTAATTTAGGATGAATTTCTTGTAATGCATATAGTCCGATTAGATACAAATCATAGCTTAACTTTAGGTATTTGGATCCCAAGAGGGGAGCAAGTATGGAAAAGGTGCTGAGAGGACACTCACCTTAATTCTAAAGTTAATAGATGATTTGTATCACCTCGAATTATTAATGCACAATACACTGCGATTAATTAGTCAAATATTTTTTCATGTCTTGCCTGTTACGTGAGTTTAGACTTCATTATCCTTCATCACCATGTTCATCTTTCACTACCAATTCCACCTTAGTGTATATAGTTTGGACAAACATATTGTGCATATGTACACTCATAGAGTATACCGCATAGGATTAGCTGTGCTATAGATTCAATTGGAATATTCATTCCCTGAGTTCGACCATGGACTTATCAGGAAACCTCTCTTCGCTTATGCTTGGGCAGTAGAGAGAAAAATTTATATACATGCACATCATTAGGAAATTAGCAACATATAGATAGGACATGCATCTTTTATCGCATCATCCTATCCTAGTCGCCCACTAAGTCGTTCACTGAGAGTCTAGCATGATACATCTACGAAATTATTAAGCCAATGAGGTGTATAAACGACCGTGTATCTTATCACGTAGGATTATGTACATGATCGTGTACCCTAGTGTGTATCAGTGAGTTGCAATAGAAAGAGTAAAATGATAAACTCATAGCAAAATACTCTTTACATTTCAAATCAAGTCACCAAACTTATGCAAACTCATTACATAAGACATCTCCACTCACATCTCACGTACACAAACGCATTGAATCATTACATTTCTATCAAATAAAAAGTGGGTTGTATCCATAATGTTACCAGGATAAGGTACCTAACTTTATCCTTATACTATAGACTCTTTAAGCTGTATCTTGACATTGATCTTTGTGTGTCCCACATACAGTTCAAGACTCATAAGACAGCTTGGGATGTTAGTGTTAGGTTTTATGTCCCAAAACTCATAGATAGTAAATGTAAATTGTTGACCGTTATTAATAAAACGTTATCATTATAATTTCAATAAAGTGTTATTGATTATATTATTGAGATCAATGTTAGAGATTCAGCTTAAAAGGTCTATAGTATAGGGATAAGGCCAAGTACCTTATCCAGGTAACATTATGGATACGACTCACTTTGTATTTGATACAAATGTGATGATCCAACATGTTAATATAGGTGACATGCAAGTGAGGGTATCCTATGCCAAGTTTTCATAAGACTGGACCACGAAATAGTAACCACTAGATGTAACTCCATTAACTAGTTAGGTTTCTATGTCATTAAGATGACCTAGGTAACTTAGTCTTAATCCTGAGTGCATTTTGAGCTTCTGTTTGCAAGGGATTGTCCTTTGATTTGTACAAGTGAGTCTAGCTATAGTGGCGACTCAATATGCTTATCATTTTGGGGACAAGACCAAGTAGGGAGTTGGAAACATAATCACACAAGATGAAGTTTACTACTTCCCGACTTTAGGGTAAGTAGATGAGTGTTTCCTTAAATGGTGTCTTCAGAACTTGAACAAAGGGTCCTACCCACTCTGATACGAGAGGGGTTTTTGTTTATTGATTGGACCATAAACATGTTGTTCATTGGAAGAGCACTGGTATTTATGGACTAGAAGTAACTCATAAGTAAAACTGTAATTAGACTCAGCTGGTGTTACAAATACTTGTGAAGTATTAACTTACTGTTATTGGTCTATATCCATGGACACAGAAATATATCTATATGAGAAAAGTTCAACCGTGAGTCTTTAGTTGAGTGTACACACAGTTAACGAATATTGATTAACATGATTAATGAGTTTAGCATATTAATGTCATATCATTGTAGCTTCTGATGTATAGGTCCATTAGGTCCCATTCCTAGCTCAAAAAGTATAATGAGGTTAATATATATTGGTTGTAATTTGAAATGTTCGAATTTACTTTGGAAATTTATATAATGTATATTATATAAATTTAATTTTGGATATGAATCAAAACTTTTGTGAGAAAATAAAATATTTGAATGAGTTCAAATATGAATCTAATCTAATGTGAATTACATTCATATTAAAAGCATAGGTTAAAATTTAATGTGTATATGATACACATCTTATGAGAGATTAATATTTGAATATGATTTAAATTTGGATTAAATCAAATATAAGTTATTTAATTTAGCAATTAATTAATTGGAGAATTAATTAATATTTTATTTAATTAAAATAAAATAAATTAAAACTATAGGTTATGTGAGAGATATTCATTTAAATATGATTTAAATGAATTATTAATTAAATATGATTTAGTTAATTATCAATTTAATTAATTTAAATTAATAACTCTTTTAAGGGAGCTATTTAAGGAACGTGGATGGTTCTTCTACCTAACCCAAAAATCTCTCCAACTTCCTCGAATCAAGAAGAGGGAGGTAAGGGTACGATAGATGGTAAAGATAGAGGTGCTTTTGGGAACTCTGTGTACTTTGCGTTTTCTCTAAAGGAATAGTTTTTTTTCTCTCTGAACAAATTTCCATTCCAATCTTGATTCATACAAACCAAAATCTCAAGCTCAACATATGTAAGTTCTGTAATTTCTTTCTTTTTGTTTGTTTGTTTGTTTTTTTTTTTTTTTTTTTTGTGAAAAAGCATGCTTCGTTTTAGATTATAGTAAATATGTTTATGTATTCTTTTTTCAATGTACTCGTATTTTTAAGTTTCCAATTAAATCTATGTTGATGGTTCTATTTAAATTCTTCCGTTGCAAGGGCCTTTCTCCCTTCAATTGGTATTAAAGAAATCTCAATTTTTAATTGAAAATTTAAGGAATTTGCAACTGGTCTGGTGAGTTCTCTACATTCAAATGTGGATTTGCAATTAAATGTTTACTGTAATTTTGGTTACTGTTTTTGATATGATGAAAATGTAAAGACTCCTGCGTTTTTTTTTTCGCTCTTTTTACTATAAACTTGTAATTTAGAGTCCAATTTTGGATTCGTGATAAATTTAACATAAAATTCCCCCAAAATGGGTCATCAGAAGGCCTTCAAATTAGCATTGCATAGAAAACAAGGCCGAAAAAAGTTCAGCTTGACATCGTCAAGCACAAAAGGGAAGCAAGACTGACGAATCCTACATGTTGTAGTTGGCGACTCGCACTCGGTTCACACGATTCGGCTTGCGGTCGACTTGGTTCACGGTGTCAACTCTGGTTCGGCTTTGTTCGGTGTCTGGCGACTCGGTTCATCTGTTTTTGGATCAATTCTTCCTTTTTGGGTTGGTTCAAGCTTTTTTGGGCCGATTTGGTGGCTTTTTTACTAGCTCAAGGTTTTTGGAACTGGTTTGAAGCTTTCTGCAGGTTTTGAGATCGATTTTGGAGTTTTGGAAGTTGTTTTAGGATATTTTTAAGGTTTAATTAATGTAACTTTTGCTTTATTTTACCTTAGGGGCCAATTTTACAGGTTTAATTGTTATTTAAATACTTTATGAATGTCATTTAGATAAATCCTATCTTAAGGTAAGCATGTTCATGCATTTTTTTTTTATATTATAATTGTTATAATATATGGTATTAATGCATGATTATTAATTTCCTAAGTTATTTAATGTATGTTAATATGTTAAATATAAGAAATTGGATAAGCATTATGCATGACATTACTTAGATAAATACAATTTGCTATATTTAATTAACGTCTTTTATATGCTTGAATGATTTTCATGTTTTTTTTTTAATATAAGTGTTAGACTATTTAAAATGAAAATCAATTTGCATTGAGCATTTACATCCATAATTTAATATAATTATTATATTCATGTAATGTTTTGTATGTAACATGGTTTATTATTTAATTATTTGATAATTAGAAACCATCCACTTATAATAAAGAGTTACATGCAAACATAGGATCTTAGGATAAATTTGATTTAATTTAAATTGTTTAAAATTAAATAGACCTAAGATCATATAAATTCTAATGGGACTAGAATTATGCTTTATTTTAATTTAATAAAACTAAGTAGAACAAATAGGATTTAAGGTTATAAGGAAACTCCACTAGTAAAGTTTCTGTCTAAGGCTGGGGTACTTAAGTTGATGGTTTACAGAACACCTCCTACCTGAGAACTGATCTGAAACCTGCGTTGAATTAACCTTATTCCTATTAGCATAAGATGTTACTAGGTAAATTAAATGGTTTATTACACCTAGAAACTTTAGAGTAAAGTTTTATTATAAGAGTTATACTAAGAATAAACTTAGTTAGATTCATTTAGCCGAAATTTAGCTAAGTACAACAAACCCTAAATTAATAAAACATTTTAGTCGAAGAAAAATGGTATGTATAATATATCAATTTTTAGCTCTCACGTCCTTAAGAGTTCACACATGAGATCTATATATTATGCTTCGTGTCACCATCGGTGCGGTCTCACCTCAGGAAATGTTTGTACGGGTTAATAACATGATGAATAGGGAAAATGTTTATAGTAAGTGGGAGAAGAACGCATGTCAACGTATCCTACTGTCTCCTCCATTAGGTTGCACCGTGAGATTTCTATGATCTACCTGCGTGTCATCCTGGAGTGACCATTTCTTCAAAGGACTTGATCATAGAAGTTGGAACAACGCAAGTTTCAGAAATGGATAGGATTTCTTAGGTTAATCTTCAACAGTTATTTTTCCTAATGGTAGCCTATTAAAGCATACTGCTGAGATCTGAAAATGGTAGGGTCACACTTATGGGATGATATGTTAGTTAATGAATTATTGATCGAAAAATGGTAGCTAAGAACTATAAGAATAAGAGTTATTATGGCATTAGTAATTAGCTGAGATTGTCTCAATTTAGAAAAGAAGTGGTTGATCACCCTTCGATGGTTGTTGCTCTAAACTTCTGAAGTATCGTTGCAAAAACTAAATTTTTTGTTTGATTAGGATTCTTTGATTATTTGTTTTTGCTTAATTGATTAGATATTTTATGTAATGTGCTAAAGACAAAGATAGCTAATGCAGTCAATTGTTTGTTATTTCAACATGTCTTCCTCAATAATCGCTCTACTTAAAAATAAAAAATTAATCGGTGAGAATTATGCGATGTGAAAGTCAAACCTAAATATGATTTTTTTTATTGATGATTTACGCTTCATCTTAAAAGAGGAATGTCTTACTTCCCCTATTCGAAATGCATTCCAGACTATTAAGGATGCATATGACCGTTGGACAAAAGTCAATGGCAAGGCCCATGTCTACATCTTGGCTAGTATGCCTGACGTACTAAGCAAGAAGCATGAGTCCATGGTCACTGCACGTCAGATTATGTACTCTCTCCAGGAGATGCTTATGCAGCCGTCCATTTAGATCTGCCACGAGTCCATAAAATACGTTTATATTGCCTATATAAAGGAGGACCAATCTATTAGAGAACATGTTGTCGACATGATGGTCCACTTCAATGTGGTATAAATAAATGGTGCGATCATTGACGAGCAACGCCAGGTGCCCTTTATCTTGGAATCTCTTTCGAAGACCTTTCTTCAATTTCGTAGCAATGCGGTCATGAACAAGATAGAGTACAACATGACTACCCTCCTAAACGAATCGCAAACTTTTCAGTCTCTTATGAAAAATAAGAGATAAAAAGAAGGAGAGACAAACATTGCCTATTCTATGAGGTTTCAGAAAGGTTCATCCTCTAGAACCAAGTATGCACCTTCATCTTCTGAGACTATCCAGAAAAAGGAATGAGGGAAAGAGAAGGACCCTACTACTGCTACTAAGGATAAAGTATAGGCTAAGGTAGCCACAAAGAGGAAATGTTCCCATTGCAATATGGATGGACATTGTAAGAGAAATTGCCTCAAATACCTTGTTGAGAAGAAGAATGGAAATAAGGTAAATATGATTTACTTGTTTAATGGAAAATGACAAAAATTCTTGGATACTTGATTCAGGAGCCACTAACCATATTTATTCTTCTTTACAAGAAACTAGTTCCTTCCAGCAACTCAAGAAAGAAAGGTTAGATTATGCTCAAGGTTGAAATGGAAGATGTCATTTCAGCTCGTGCAATGGAGGATGCCAAGTTGTATTTTAGAAACAGATTCTTGTTTTTAAAAAACTTGTACATAGTTCTTAAAATTAAAAGGAACTTAATTTTAGTTTCTACGTTTATTGAACATATGTACTCAGTTATTTTTCTATGAATGAAGTGTTCATTTCTAACAATGGTGTACATATTTGTTCGGCTAAGCTTGAAAAAAACTTGTATGTATTAAGACCTAATGAAGCAAAAACAATTTTAAACCATGAGATGTTTAAAACTGCTAATACTCAAAATAAAGGGCAAAAAATATTTTTCAAATAACAATACTTATCTTTGGCATTTAAGATTATGTCACATTAATCTTGATTGAATCATGAGATGGGTAAAGGATGGACTTCTAGATGAGTCAGAAGATGATTCATTACCTCCATATGAATCTTGTCTTGAAGGTAAAATGACTAAAAGATCTTTTACTGGAAAAAGGTTATAGGGCGAAAGAGCCTTTAGAAGTTATACATTCATATCTCTGTGGTTCGATGAATGTGAAACCTCGAGAAGGTTTGAATACTTTATCTCTTTTATAGATGATTATTCAAGGTATGATTATTTATACTTAATGGAGCATAAATCTGAAGCTCTTGAAAAGTTCAAGGTGTATAAGGTTTAAGTTGAAAAATCTATTGATTAGTAAAAAGATTAAAATATATACTTTGATCTGATCGAGGTTAAGAGTACATGGTTTTAAGATTCCTGAACTATATGATAGAACATTAAATTCAATTCCAACTCCCACACTAGAAGAAAATTGAGCTTTAATGTCGGTTGAAAAAAATGGACATGGATGTTTAATGTCAGTTTTAAAATTAAAAGTGTAACTTTAATGTCGGTTTTAATGGACATTAAATATCCACTTTTTTACAAGTGATGTTAAACATATATTAAAGACAATAATTTTAATATTTTTAGGGTTTCATTTTTTTTATTATTTCAAACCCCTAAATCACCCATCTCTCACCCTCTCCCTTTCTCTTTCCCTTTTCGTTTTGTTCATCTTCTTTAACCACAAGCACACCTAGTACCGACACTTCTCCCTTCCCTCCCTTCCTCCTCTAAGCCTCCCATAGCTGGAGACGACATTCAGGTTGATGCTGAGTTCATTTACTAGACCTGACTTTGTTTGATGAACTCGATAAGCCTTTCCTCAATATATATACATATAATTATATATTTATACGAACTGGCGAAGTACAGAGAAAGATCTTTTCATTCCCACGAGGGAAGGTCTTATCAAATCAAACGAGAGGCTATTCCTCTTTTCTTCGCAAAAAAATCACATTTCATTTTCACTTTTAATTCCATTTTTTCTTCCATTTATCCCTTCCATTTCTGTTCTCATTTGATAATTTGTGTCGTTGTGTTGTTGTATTCATTTTGCACCAAAAAATGGAAGCAGCAATGAGATTGTCACGAATCAACTGGCAGATGCAACATTTTCACTGGAAATGTTTTGTGTAATGACATATTTAAATGTTTCTATTCATAGCACCATTGGCTTTCA
The DNA here is from genome assembly GCF_025177605.1 of Cucumis melo. Classification (NCBI taxonomy): domain Eukaryota; kingdom Viridiplantae; phylum Streptophyta; class Magnoliopsida; order Cucurbitales; family Cucurbitaceae; genus Cucumis; species Cucumis melo. The sequence goes on from NC_066861.1 coordinate 13,146,981, forward strand.
ACTCTGGCCTTCATTCTTTGGACGTTACTTTTGCAGCAAGCTTCAATATTCTTGGTTCTTCCTCAATGAAACTTTACCTCTTGCCCAAGATTTGCAAGATTTCGATTACACTTCTTTCTTCTTCTCTATCGGTCGTAACCCTGACCTTGCCCAAATCTAATTCCAAGGCTTCAATGGTAAGTTTTTTTTTTCTTTCAATAATTAATTTGCTTCTTTTTTCCAGTGAAATCTTGATTTCATTTCTTTAATTTCATTTTTCAGGGCTTCTTCAAGATATTTATTTTGAGTTGGATTATTCCAATCCCTCGTTGCATATATCCATGAATTCTTTTTTCTTGGCATGGATTATCAAGAATTGTAATGACCCAACTCTTTATACTAAGTTGAGATCATTACTACTCAAATGAAAATAAAACTCCATCAATTAAAATAGAAAAATATCAAATTTTCGAAATTAAAAACTCAAATATTCATAAAAAAAAATAAATAACTAAAGTAAGTAGAAATAAATCTAAAAGTAAGTTCCTAGCTCGGGACCTATCTAATTTTAAAAGAGTAAAATAAATAAAAGTGCATAAATACTGAAATAAAAAAATCTAATAACATAAAGTGGAAGCAAAAGTGACCCTATGGCATGCCACAATCACTTCTTGTCATTCGCCAGCTTTTCTCTGTTCTTACCTCTACCTTTACCTGAAAAATTAAACATAAGAGAGTAAGTATAAAAAGATACTCAGTAAGAGACCCACTACTAGTCCCGTTAGATAACTGTTAACTTCCTATTAGAGTCTTGTAAAGTGGTACCCCTAACTGGCACGTTCCCGAACACGCGCAATCTGTGATCCCGTAGGAACATCTTTGGTCTTCGGTGAACTCAAAGGAACACCTAGGACAAAATGGTCTTTAGTGAATCTTGAAGGAAACACTAAGACAATCGGGCTGTGAGTGACCTCGTCGAGTCACTCGTAACATATCATCTCATACTAGACTGGTAATCCCGTCGGACTACACCCTATCCATAGCATGTAGCATAACATAACATCATCACAAACATGACATGAGTATTAGTCGAAACATTCTAAATCATGAGATTAATACTTCATGCATAAGCATCAACATCATCAAATATCATCATCATAAACATAACTCACCAAATATCATCATCATGCATAAGCATCAAAATCACAAACTGTTAACATGACATGAGTATTAGTCGTTCCGACTGAGTTATGTTTATGACGATGATTAACATGCTAAAAAGCCCTAATTCAAATTAAATTAGTGTTAAGATAAAACACTTACCTTTGAAGCTTCCGATGTTCCAAATCTTCTCATGATTATGAATTTGGGACCAACACTAGTATTGACCCGCTATTCTCCGGACATAGAACTGGATTGTGGGGCCCATTAAGTGAAGAAATAATTAGAGAGAGATAGAATTTGGAGGTAAAAATAAGGATGAGATTGAAAGAGGAAAAATAGATTTATTTTATAATTCAAAATTATAAAATTGGCAAAATCTTCTACAATTTGAAAAACAACCTTTAAATAGACATATTACAAGTAAAATTGCATGTAATAACTTTCTTAAATCTCAACACCTAATAATCCACTAACAATTAGTGAAACTTAGTGGGTTAGGTGTTTACATTTCATGTAGCCACCTATACCACTAAATGTTAGTGGGATTATCAAAATGTTGATTTTTTCCACTAACTTAGTCCAAAGGCATTTTGGTCATTTTAGTCATTTTGACCAATTAGGTTAAAGTCAAACTTTGACTTTGTTAGCAAAAGTAAACTTTTTTTACTTTTTACCATTTTGTTCGACTTGACTAATTTCGACCTCGCGAGCATGAATCCACATTCATTTTTCCAAAATTTAAATCACATTTGAACATAATGTCGATCAAAGTTTGACTTTTCAAAGTCAAAGTCAACACTTAGACTTTTTATAACTTTGAACTTTTTCATAAATTCCAAGCTTCTCAATGTAAATCCATATTCATATTTTTAAACATAAAGCTCTATAACCAATGACTATATCACATATATTTGTCGGTTTCTCTCTCTATCTAATTCGAACAATTCGAATTATTCAAACATATTGTTCTAAGTTAATTCCGTATGAGCTAGCAGAGGAACCTAATGGACCTATAGATCATGGACTCCAACGATCCAAGATTAACTGGCTAAACCTTTTAGACCAAGCTAACTAACATTCGTTAATTAACAGGTCATTCCACTAAAGTCTCGTAGTTGCACTCCTCTTACTATAGATATATTTATGTGCATTTGATATAACCATGATCAGTAAATTAATTCTTCACAGGTTTTTCATAATCTCGGTTGGGTCAAAATACCGTTTTACTCCCAAGACTAGATTCTGTTCCTTAAGTCTCACTGATCCACTATTGAACATTTGGTTTAAGGTCCAACCTATAAATTGAATCCCTCTCAGGTCAATGAGAGGGTGAGATCCCTTGTTCAAGACTTGGATTCAGTTCTTAAGGGAACAACCTATCTACTAACCCTAAAACGGGTAGAAGTGAATTTCGTCTTACACCCTATGTCCCTAGCCATCCACTAGGTTTTACCCTTGAAATGGGAGGCTTATTGGTTCAGCGTCGTGGAGCTGCCCTCGCCTATGCAAATTTAAGGATAATATCGTTTGAATAGAAGTTCATAGTTAGCTCAGGATTAAGATTAAGCTACCTAGGTCATCATAATCAAAATTGTCAGTTTATATAGTCAACGATGTTATAACTTAAAAGTGATTATTTCATGGTTCTAGTCTTATGAAAACTCTTTACATAGGATGCCCGTACTACCATATCTCTACATGAATGATTTAGGATCACATCGTTAAGTATAGAGCATGCTGCATCCATAGCATTTTCGGAATAAGGCACCCAACCTTATTCATACACTATAGACTGTTTGGCTATAAACTCGAACTTGATCTACGTTTATGTCTCTATATAAGGTTTGAGTCTACATTAAATAGCCTTGGGACCTTAGTTAATTGGATTCAAGAATATAGTATTCTATTTTCACTGATAAGTTCATAATAACCACTTTATTGAATAAAATATTATTTTAAATTACAAACTATGAGTTTTAAAACATAAATTTCAACATTATATATTTTAATTTTGAGGATATTAATTAATCAATTAATTAATTAGTATAAAAGTATGGTTTAATAATTGAGTAGGATGGGCAATGCATAATTGGGGGTATTAGAGCACCAAATCAAGTTGATAGATCTAGAAAGCGATTTTTGTTTTCAAGGTCTTCTAGACCAGTTTTTTTTGTCCTTTTGTTGTTTTCAAAGTTTTCATGCAAATGAACGAATTTCAAATCTTTTAAGGAAAAGTTTAATTTTTGAAGTCTTCATGATCATTTCTGTCTTCTTTCACTCTTTAAAATCTTCAAGAAGGATTCGTCTCAATCTTCCAGGAATTAGGCTTTAATTTTTGAAGACTTTAGAAAGTTTTTTTTCCTCAGATTTTTGAAGTCTTCAACTCTCTAGAAGGAGTTTAGTCTTTAATTGAGGAAACTTTAGTCTTCGTAAAACATTCTCAAACTTCCATAATTCGACATTATGTGGCCTTGTTTAGACTCAATCTAGACTACAGATTGGGGAGTCATAAGTGTAGTAACTGAACTCAAAGTATTAATCAATTGATAAAGAATTGGGGAATCATAAGTGTAGTAATTGAACTCAAAGTATATGTGATCAAACTGAAAATGTTGGTTAGTTGAACATTATTCTTTCTTCAAAGGCTTCCTTTTTACTCATCTATAGCATATGGAAATAATATGTGATTGGAACAATAGACAACTACGAGAATGTTTTGTATTGAAATTTTTGTTATAATTTTAAAGATTAAATAGTTTGTTTTGATATTGCATGTAGAATGATTAAAGACATATCAGGTTGAAAGCTAAGCGATTGTGTAGATAGTCAGGCTATTGTTGAAGCTTGAAGACTGAAAAGGCGTTTAGGATTTCTTATTTAAGTCTTGTATTAGGATCTTGTTTCATGTATTGTTGTAAAATGTATATATAAACACAATATTAAGATTTCATTTTGTGTATACAAATATAAAAGACAAATATTATAGTTTCTAAAATAATATTAATTTTATTGATTTGTTGGAGAGAGAAAAAATATTTATCTACATGGACAATATTTATCTACATGGACCCAATATTTGTTTATAAAAAATGGACAATACTGCAACAATTAAATAAAAATAAATTTGAAAAAATAGATCCAAAACAAGGCTTTAATGTCGGTTTTAAACTAACATTATTTGGGATCTATAATAAGTTATAAACCGACATTGTTGGCCTCTTTAATGTCGGTTTTAAAATGACATCAAAGCCTAACCGACATTAAAGGGCTTTTAATGTCGTTTTTTAATCGACATTAAAGCCCAACCAACATTAAAGGCCTTTAATAACATTAGTAAAGATGTCGGTTTTAAACCGACATTAAAGGCCAAATTTCTACTAGTGTCAGCACCTGGTACACCTCAACAAAATGGTGTATCATAAAGGAGAAATAAAACCTCGTTATACATCGTTCCTTCTATAAGGAGCCATGCTCAATTGTCTAGCTCGTTTTATATATGCAGTAGAGACTATAGTTCGTATCTTGAACCATGTTCCCTCAAGAGTGTTTCTGAAACACCTTTAGAGTTATGGAGAGGACGTAAACCTAATTTAAGTCACTTCATAATATGGGGTTTTCCAGTACACATGTTAGTGTTAAATCCTAAGAAGTTGGAACCTCGTTCAAAGTTATGTCAATTTATTGGTTACTCTAAAGAAACGAGAGGTGGTTTATTCTTCGATCCACCATAAAACAGAGTGTTTGTATCGAAAAATGTTACTTTCTTGAAAGAAGACCACATGAGAGATCATAAACCACGAAGCAAATTAGTATTAAATGAAGCAAATTAGTATTAAATGAAGCTACTGATGAATCAACAATAGTTATTGATGAAGTTGGTCCCTCATCTATCAAGAGTTGATGAAACAAAAACATCAGGTCAGTCTCATCCTTCTCAATCGTCGAGAATACCTTGATGCAGTGGGAGGATTGTATCACAACCTAACTGTTACTTGGATTTAACCGAAACTCAGGTTGTCACACCAAATGATTCATTGTCCTATAAAAAGGCAATGAATAATGTAGACAAGGACCAATGGGTTAGAACCATGAACCTTGAATTTAGTGTGGAAGCTTATAAATCTACCTGAAGGGGTGAAATCTATAGGGTGCAAATGAATCTATAAGAGAAAGAGAGATTCAGCTAGGAATGTACAAACCTTCAAAGTTAGGCTTATAGCAAAAGGGTATACCCAAAGGGAAGGGGTTGACTATAAGGAAACTTTTTTCCCTGTTGTTATGTTAAAGTCCATAAGGACTCTATTATCCATGACCACATTTTATGATTATGAAATATGGTGAATAGATATCAAGACTGCTTTTCTGAATGGCAATCTTGAATAGTGTATCTTTATGTCTCAGTCTTAGAGGTTCATAATCCAAGGTCAGGAGCAAAAAGTTTATAAGTTAAATCAATCCATTTATAAGTTGAAACAAGCATCCGAATCTTGGAACACTAGGTTTTATACTGTGATCAAATCTGACAGCTTTGACTAAAGCGTTGATGAACCTTGTGTTTACAAGAAAATCAACAAAGGAAAAGTAACTGATGTTAAAACTTGGCTAGCAGCCCAATTCCAAATGAAAGATTTGGAAGAGGCATAATATGTTCTTGGGATCCAAATCATAAGTGATCATAAGAATAAAATGCTAGTAGTATCGATAAAATGTTGGTTCGATATTCGATGCAAAACTCTAAGAATGGTTTATTACCTTTTCAGGCATGAGGTTCACATATAAGGAACAACATCTTAAGACATCTCAAGAAGTTGAGGATATGAGATGTATTCCCTATGACTTAGTTGTGGTCACCTTAATATATGCTATGCTCTGCAGTAGGAATAGTAAGTAGGTATTAGTCCAACCTAGGGTTAGACCATTGAACAGTGGCTAAAATGGTTCTCAAGTATCTTAGGAAAACGAGAGACTACATGCTTGTGTGTGGAACTAAAGATTTGATCCTTACAGGATACACTGACTTTAATTTTCAAACTGATAAGGATTCTAGAAAATCCACGTCAGGATCAGGGTTAGACCACGTCAAGATTCTAGCAAAAGAAGCAGTTTGGCTCAAGAAATTTCTGCATGATTTGGAAGTTGTTCCAAACATGAACTTGTCCATCACTCTATATTGTGACAACAGTGAGACAATAGCTAATTCTAAAAAACCTAGCAGCCACAAACGAGGAAAACACACAGAGATGAAGTATCACCTGATACGAGAGATTGTACAACGAGGGAATGTGATCGTAACCAAGATCGCTTTGAAGTACAACACTGTTGATCCGTTTACAAAGACTCTCATGACTAAAGTGTTTAAGATTCATTTAAAAAGTTTAGGTTTGCGAGATATGTACATTAGATAATCTAATGCAAGTGGGAGATGTGTAATATGTATGAGAATTGCCTAGTTTATTGTATTTGTATGTATACATTTTATGTAATATACTTGTACATTTTACCATGTAACGCCCCAACAGATCATTTTTTTTTATTATTTTATCGTCTTAGGAGTAATTAGGTAAATTTCGAATTTGTTTATGGAATTTGATTTTTGTCCTTTGACCTTATAATTATTTAAGGATTAGAGTTATTTGTTTGGTTGGACTTTAATTAATTTATTTGGAAATAAATTGGTGATGTTATTTGTTAAAGATTAAGGTTGGTTGGTTAAGGAGAGAGAGGTGAGGATTTAATTAGGAAGAGAAAGAAAGAATTATTTTAAAAAGAGAAAAAGGGGGGATTTGATGAGATTTGGAGGAGGAGAGAGAAGGTGGAGTTATTAGGGTTTAAATGAACCTTGGGACCCGTGTTCTAAAAGTAAAAATCTTTGGAAAAGAAAAAGGAGAGAGGAACCTAGACAAATGTAGTAGCTGACGCGCTGAGTAGGAAAGTTGCACATTCAGCAGCACTTATCACCAAGCAAGCCCCCTTACTCAGAGATTTTGAGAGAGCCGAGATTGCAGTCTTAGTAGGAGAGGTTACTTCACAGTTGGCTTAGTTGTCAGTACAGCCAACCCTGAGACAGAGGATTATTATCGCTCAGTTAAATGATCCTTATTTGGTTGAGAAGCGTCGTTTGGTAGAGACAGGGCAAGGTGAGGACTTCTCCATATCCTCTAACGATGACCTTACGTTTGAGAGACGCTTGTGTGTGTTGGAAGACAGTGCAGTCAAGACAGAGCTTTTGACTGAGGCTCACAATTCTCCATTTACCATCACCCTGGAAGTACGAAGATGTACCAGGACTTAAGGAGTGTCTAATGGTGGAGGAACATGAAGAGAGAAGTGGCAGATTTTGTCAGTAGGTGTTTGGTGTGCCAGCAAGTGAAGGCACCTAGACAGCGGCCAGCCGGGTTGTTGCAACCCTTGAGTGTGCCAGGGTGGAAATGGGAGAGCGTGTCGATGGACTTCATTACAGGACTGCCCAGGACCCTAAAGGGCTATACGGTGATCTGGGTTGTTATCGACAGACTCACGAAGTCAGCCCACTTTGTTTTAGGAAAATCCACTTACACTGCCAGTAAGTGAGAACAGTTATATATGACGGAGATAGTGAAACTGCATGGAGTGCCCGTATCCATCATTTCAGACAGAGATGCTCGTTTCACATCGAAGTTCTGGAAAGGACTCCAACTTGCATTAGGCACGAGGTTAGACTTCAGCACGACCTTCCACCCTCAGCCTGATGGTTAGACAGAGAGATTGAACCAGGTTTTGGAAGACATGCTGCGAGCCTGCGTGCTAGAGTTTTCAGGGAGTTGGGACTCCTATTTGCACTTGATGGAGTTCGCCTATAATAACAGTTACCAGGCCACTATCGGCATGGCACCATTTGAGGCTCTGTATGGTAAGTGTTGTAGATCTCCCGTCTGCTGGAGCGAGGTTGGTGAGCAGAGGATGCTAGGCCCCGAGTTAGTGCAGACCCCAAATGCGGCCATACAGAAGATCCGAGCTCGCATGCTGATAACACAGAGCAGACAGAAGAGTTGTGCTGATGTACGACGTAAGGATCTCGACTTTGAGGTGGGAGACATGGTCTTTCTGAAGGTAGCACCTATGAAGGGTGTTCTGAGGTTCGAGAAGAAGGGGAAGCTGAGTCCACGCTTCATAGGGCCGTTTGAGATACTGGAACGAATTCGCCCCGTGGCTTATCGCTTGGCGTTACACCCATCTTTTTCTGCAGTGCATGATGTATTCCATGTCTCCATGCTGAGAAGGTATGTCGCAGACCTGACGCATGTAGTGGACTTCGAGCCACTGCAAATTAGCGAGAACTTGAGTTACGAGGAGCAGCCTGTCGAGATCTTGGCAAGGAAAGTCAAGAAGCTCCGTAGTCGGGAAATTTCACTGGTCAAAGTTCTTTGGCGGAACCATGGAGTTGAAGAGGCCACGTGGGAGAGAGAAGAGGACATGAGAGCCCAGTACCCCGAGCTGTTCGCGGATTAGAACTTTCGAGGACGAAAGTTTTCTAAGGAGGGAATGTTGTAACGCCCCAACAGATCGCTTTTTTTTTATTTTATCGTCTTAGAAGTAATTAGGTAAATTTCGAATTTGTTTATGGAATTTGATTTTTGTCCTTTGACCTTATAATTATTTAAGGATTAGAGTTATTTGTTTGGTTGGACTTTAATTAATTTATTTGGAAATAAATTGTTGAAGTTTTTTGTTGAAGATTAAGGTTGGTTGGTTAAGGAGAGAGAGGTGAGGATTTAATTAGGAAGAGAAAGAAAGAATTATTTTAAAAAGAGAAAAAGGGGGGATTTGATGAGATTTGGAGAAGGAGAGAGAAGGTGGAGTTATTAGGGTTTAAATGAACCTTGGGACCTGTGTTTTAAAAGTCAAAATCTTTGGAAAAGAAAAAGGAGAGAGGAACCTAGAGAAATTTTGGAAAAAAAAAAAGGAAGAAATTGTTGAAAACCCTTGCCGCCGCCGACCTTAGCTCTGCCGCACCGTCGCCCTCGCCGCCGGATTCCAGCCGATTCGTCGGGTGCTCAGCCGTAATCCCGAGCCGGTTCTTCGTCCGTTCTGTGCCGCAGCGTCGAGTCAGGAGTTGCGAAGCGTCAGCCGTTCAGCTGAACAGTTCAGCCAAGCCGCAGCCATCCGCCCGATTCAACCCGCGACGCTCCGCCCCGATCCGACCCGCGCAGCCATCCGCCCGATTCAACCCGCGTCGCTCCGCCGGCCCGTTCCGCGTACCCCTTCGCCTTGAAACCCGTCGTCGCCCAGCCGCGATCGCCCGTGGGAGCCGAACGTCGGCCACTGAAACCGAGTGTCGTCGGTTGAAGCCGCGAAGTCGAGCCACGCCTAAGCCCCTAGTCCAACCGCGTCTCCCTTCGGTCGCAAGCCGAGCTGCGCCCATTCGCTAGCCGAGCCGTGCCTCCCTTCTGCCGCAAGCCGAGCCGCACGCGCGCAGCACCTGTATCCGAGCCGAGCCGGTCCCTGCTTTCCAGCCGAGCCACCAAGCCTTTTTAGCCATCTAATTTTTGGTCTTTCCCCACGTTTCCTTGGTAAGTTTTGGTAAGTTAGTTGGGTTTTGGCATACCCAACGAAGAGAAATTTTAGTTTTAAATAATTTAATTTTTGGATTAAAATAAATTATTTTTCTGAAAGGGGCCGGTTGGACAAATTGGTGTTGGAGCGTGGGATTTCTCGACTTAAAGGGAGTTAGCGCAACCTTGATTTTGGGGTAAGTTGCTTCAAACGACTCTTGGACCTCTGTTCCATGAAGGTTAGGTTTTAATTGTTGTTTCTAATCATTTAGGGCCCCGCTGCTTGGAAAGCACATCTTTTTCTTACTATTTGGACTCGTCAACCAAATCTCCAGGTAAGAGATTTCTACTACTAGCCCTACGACTAGAATCATGAGACTGCATGCATTCCTAGTTATGCACTTGAGGACTACATTGCATAACGATAGTATAATTAATGAGGGCATGATGTGACTTATTATGATGACATGGTTAATGTGTGACGGCTGATTATGACTTTATGTTTGGTTGTAGTGATGAGATGTGATATGATTACATGATGATGTTATGTATATGTATGCTATGGTTAGGGTGTATGTTAGCTCCTTATTAGAGTCGTACCCACATGGGTGTCCTTCGGGATCACCACCTTTATGACACAGACATGATGGAGAGACCCGACGGGGTCGCTCCCACTTATGACTGCGTAGTCTGATGGGATTACCAGTCTGACATTGACACAGACATGACGTGAGCGATCCGACGGGACCGCTCTCACAGCCCGAGCGTCTTAGGTATTCCCTTGGGAATTACCAAGGACCAGCTTGCCCCTACAGGGGCGCGTGTTGCACGTGTTCGGGGACGTGCCAGTTATGGGGGTACCAGTTTCTGGACTCTAATAGGAAGTTAACAGGCACCTAGTGGGACTAGTAGTGGGTCCCTTACTAAGTATTTTATACTCACTCTTTCCATGACATATTTTCAGGTAGAGGCCGAGGTAGGGGCAAGGGTAAGCTGGCGAGCGACCAGAAGTGACCGTGGCGAGCCATAGAGATTTCTGCTTCCGCTTACCCCGTTTTAGACATTTTGTACTTGAGTTTTATTTTCTTCCTTATTTACTATTTCATTTCTTTAAAAGTAGATAGGGTCCGAGTAGGATTTTAACATCATTTACATTTTGCATATTACCCTGATTTGGTTTTATAAATAAAATTCTGAGGTTTTTTTTTCGTTTTAACTAAACTTTATGACTTAAATCATGTTGTTTACATTTAGTAATGACTTCGGTTCAGAATAAGGAGTTGGGTCGTTACATACCATTTCCAATGTTTGAGGATTATTTTATTATGTACATCCCATTGACTACCACTAGACTAGAGTTTTAGTCCAAGTGGAAGTTCGTTGAATTTTATGTTCTAAAATTCTTAGATAGTAAAATGTAATCCATTGACCGTTATTAATAAAGTGTTATTATAATACCAATAAAGCGTTACTGATTATATTATTAGTTTTGTCTTAATAACCTAAATCCAATAAACTAACATCCTAAGTTATTTGATGAATCTTGAACAGTATGTAGAGACACACATGGATCAATGTTCGAGATATAACTTAAAAGGTCTATAGTATAAGGATAAGGTTGGACACCTTATCTTGATAACACTAATGGATACGACTAACTTTGTATTTCATACAAATGTAATGATCCAACGCGTTGTATAGGTGACATACAAATAAGGGTATTATATGCAATGAGTTTGCATAAGACCGAACCACGAAATAATACCTATTAAATGTAATTTCTTTAACTAGTTAGGTTTCTATTTAAGTAGGATGACCTAGGTAACTTAGTCTTAATCTTGAGTGTATTATGAACTCCTGTTTGCAAGAGATTGTCCTTTGATTTATACAAGTGAGAGTGATCAGATTGTCGACTTAATATGCTTATTATTTTGGGGACAAGACAGAGTACGGAGCGGAGCTGGGAATATAATCACACAAGATGAAATTTACTTTTTTTTCGACTTTAGGGTAAGTAGATGAGTGTTTCCTTAAATGTTGTCTCTGGGACTTGAACAAAGGGTCTTACCCTCTCTATGGCATGAGAGGGGTTTCTGTTTATAGGTTGAACCATAAACAGGTTGTTCATTAGATGAACACTGGTATTTAAGGACTACAAGTAACTCAAAGGTAAAACGGTAATTTAATCTAGTTGGTGTTACGAACACTTGTGAAGGACTAACTTATTGTTATTGGTCTATATCTATGGACACAAAAATATATCTACAGTGAGAAGAGTTCACTTGTGAGTCTTTAGTGGAGTATACACAGTTAATGAATATTGATTAATGTAGTTAATGAGTTTAACATATTAATCTCATATCGTTGTAGCTTCTGATCTGTAGATCCATTAAGCTCCCTTCCTAGCTCGAAAAGGACAATAAGGTTAATATATATTGGTTGTAATTTGAAATGTTCGAATTTACTTTTGGAATTAATATAATGTATGACGATACATTATAATATAAAGATTATTAAACTTTATTATATAAATTTAATTTTGGATATAATCCAAAATTAATTTATAACATAATAAAATATTTGAATGAGTTCAAATATTAATTTAATGTGAATTAGATTCATATTAAAACCATATGTTAAAATTTAATGTGTATATGATACACATTACAACTATAGGTTATGAGAGAAATTTATATTTGAATATGATTCAAATTTGGATTAAATCAAATATAAGATATTTAATTTAACAATTAATTAACTGGATAATTAACTAATAAGTTAGTTTAATTTTATTTAATTAAAATAAATTAAACTAAAACTATAGGCTACATGAGAAATATTCATTTAAATATGATTTAAATGAATTATTAATTAAATGTAATTTAATTAATTATTAATTTAAGGAAAATTTTCATATATTTATGGTCTATGTAATAAAATGAAAAAACCCATGGAGGTAGCCATATTATTTTTTTAAATATTTCAGATTTGTCCTTCCTTTTTATCGTCTTTCTTCTCTCATTCCTCTACGATATTTTTTTCCATCGTCTTTCTTCATTTTCTCTTTTTTTTTTGTTCAAACGGTTATTTGGTTCAAGATTGTCTATCAAATATAAAAGATCAATTTTTTTATTTTTTTTCAAACTATTTGTTCAAGATCGTGTAATCTTGAAAAATATCGTTTAGATTTTGGTAGCCAAATCTCGACGATTGTGTAACTCAATTAAATGATTGTGTACCAAATAATCTTGAAAAAAATCGTTTAGAAATCTAAACGATTGTGTACCAGACAATAGTCAAATCTAAATGTTCGTGTACAAAATATATTACGATCAAATTTAAACGATTGTGTACTAAACAATAGCCAAATCTAAACGATCATGTACCAAAAATATTATGTGGGTTGTTGACGGGATATTTTTGGTATTTTCCATTGTGGACCTATGAACTTTTTATGTTTTCGAAATTATTCTATATAGTTTAAATATTTTGCCGCTTTGTTATATTTTTGAAAAATCTCTTAATTTAATTTAAATTAAATCAATAACTCTAGAGTTATTAGGGAATATGGGTGGTTTTGCATGTAACCAAAAATCTCTTTAGATTCCTCTTTCTTCAAAATAAAGAAGAGGGAGGTAAGGGTACAACTGATGGTAAAGAAAGATGTGCTTATGGGAACTTTGTGTTTTCTCTCAAGGAAAAGGTTTTTTCTCTCTGAAAAAATTTCCATTCCAATTTTGTTTCCCATAAACCAAAATCTCAAGCTCAGAGGTTAGAGAGGTTTTCAAGTGGTGGTGCCCAAAATTGACGTTTGGTAGATATGAAGATTTTATGGTAGGTAAGCTATGTAATTTCTATTTTTTTTTTTTTTGTAAAAGCATGCTTTGTATTTAGATTATAGTAAATTAGTTTTGTATTCTTTTTCCAATGAACTAGTATTTTTAAATTCTCTATTAAATTTGAGTTAATGGTTCTGCTTAAATTCTTCCGCTGCAAAGAGCTTTTATATCTTCGGTTAGTTTATTAAATTTAGGTTATTAAAAAAAATAAAAATATTACTAACATTTATTGGAATTACGATAATAACCCTTTATTATTAATTAATAACGGTTAATGAATTACATTTATTATCTACAGAGTTTTAGAACATAAAACCTAACAATTGAACCTTAAGGCACAAGCTATTTTTAGGACTTCTAAGTTCTAAGGAATAATAGAAACCATTATGCTATGTTTCAGAATGAGAAGAAATTGGGGAAGCCTACTGGCCAATAAAGAATGATCCCTTAGATATATGGGTGACAAAATGATTGTTAAAGCAAATTTTCCAGTGATTTGAGCTTTGAGTATAGACGATTTCCTCAAATATATGTTTATGAGTTAGTAAACAATCATGTAGATCATGATACACGACCGTGTAGTTTATGATACACGATTGTATAGTTCATGATAAACGATGGTTTTGAAAAGTCCTATAGTAAACAATCATGTAGTTCATTCTATTCATGACACATTCAAAGAAAACAATACAAAATTGATGTTTAATTGTAAACAAAGATAATAATAGTAGAAGTATAATGAAAAAGAATAATAATAATAATTGTAGAACAATGATCATGATTTCAAAAAAATATAAAAAGAAATTGCAGAAGAAGAGGAAGAAGATAAGGAAGAAGAAGGAGAGATCGACGTTGTGAAGAAGATAAAAATGAAAAAGGAAGAAATCAAAGTCCCTAAAATTTAAAAGCGACCAGGCAAATTTTGGTTGTTTATTTTATTAGATGAACTATAAATATTTTAGTATTTTGTTATATATACGAAAATTAACGTACATTTAAACTAGAATATTAAAAAAGAAACTCTAGTAAAGTCCGCTCATTATTTTTTAGTCATTTGCTTGGAAGGAAAAGAAGAAAATAAGAAAAACAAATGATTAGAAAACCTAGTCCCTCTCTCTCCCCTCCCCTGCGTTTTCACCCCGCATCAGCTCCTCCCACGCGTTCACCTTTTCCTTCGCTCGGTGCGCTGCTCTTCTTCTCTTTTCTTTCTCCGGCGAGGCCACATTTTGCGACAGTGACTCCTTACACGGTATCAACGACGCGAGCTTCATCTTCTCTCTTGCGACCGGAGTGACCCACGAAGCGAAACCCACCAAACCTCTTTAGCCGACTGCGACCATCGGCAAACCCACGACGTTTGGCAACTTCCGGAACTTGGTCTCAGAAACCTGCACGACCCAAACACTCTGACATCAACGTTTCTTTTCTTACCTTTCGAAAAGGTTTGACTCTTACTCATTCTTATTTGGCGTTAGATTTGAGTTACCCGGTTTCAAATATGTAGTTTTAAGCGTGTTAGGACACGAAACAGCTAGCCTTCGAGTTGTTTCAGGTGAAAATTTAGTGGGTTGAACACTCCTTTTTAACTAGTTTAAGGTTCTTTATGTTGTCTCGTATCTGTAGATTTGGATTAGTTTGGAATTATTCGAACTCTTTTATGCGAGGGTTGAAGTCGGTATCAGCGAGTTTTAGGCATCACAGAACTATTTAGACCCTTTTGAATTAAATTAAGGTGCTATAAATTAGTTTAGAACTCTTGGGTACTCTCCATTTCTAGTTTAAATTTGATTCGAAGTCTTCAGATTGAGATCTAAGGTTGCTTTGGCTAAGATCACCCACTCCTAACACTTTTTGAGTCTTTGAATTATGTTTTGAACTAAGTGCTCACCTTGGAACCATGTTTTTTTATTTTATTTATTACAGGAGGTCTTTGATTTGTGTAGAAGTGCTTTAAAACACTTAGATATGTGGAATTCTATATGTTGGGTTTGGTTGCTTGTGTGAAAGCATGATGTGTGATTTATTCCTATTATGAATAACTATACCTTATGTATGTGATCTTGAAATTGTGATGTGTTCTGATTTGGTTGGGGACACCTGGATACTACTTGTGTCGATTTTATAGTGTATAATACATTGAAATGCCATTATGCGTTCATTGTGTTGATTTTATAATGTATAATACGCCGAAATGCTATTCTATGTCTTTGTGAATATAAGCATGTTTGTGGAGATGCTTGAACATGTATATATGTTTAATGATGAAAGCATAATTTTGTTTTATGTGGTTTTGGCATAAAGCATGTTTAGAGTAGCATCTGACCTTGTTGTTTTAGCTAGGGTTGGTGATGGTGTTGGTGCAATAAGTTTAGAAAGAAAAGTATTAGAATTTTTTAGAATGTCGACGTCCTTTGATGAAATCAGTTGGGGCCATTGAAGAGGTAGATAGCCTTGGATAAAATCAGTTGCGGCCAACAGAGAGTGTCAGTGGCCTTGGATAAATCATTTGGGGCTGATAGAGACTGTTAGTGGCCATGGATTTGTCAGTGGGGTTGACGGACTTGATGGCCCTAGATAAAAGTCAGTTGGAGCCGACATCTAATTTTGTTGTCCCTGGACACAATTAGTTGGGGTCTATATGTTAAAGGATTTAGTTTCAAAAAGTTTTGTTAAAAATTTATGTATTGAGCAAATTCGAGAAGCTTGATTAAGATTTTGATATGAATTATATGATGAGTTAACATGTTGTAACTGGTGTTTACTTTTCATGTATGGTGAGCATGTGTATTTTGCATGTGTACTTGTGACCATTTTATGTATTGGGTGGGCCCCTATGTTGTAGGTGTTGACAAGTCTTGCGACTTTGGTGATGCTAAAGAGAAAGCTTGAGAAAGATTGACCATTAGGCTTGTTTTGTTTCTTTCGACTCTTTTCCAAATGTTTATTCTACTTAAGAACTTTGGTAGTCGAAAGTATGTTTTAGATCTAAGTTTGTTGTGTTTGCCCTTGAATTGGGTGGTTTTAATAGACTTTATATCACGCCCCACCCTAAAAGTCACTTCATGCGACTTGATGGGGGCGTGCCGCCTAGGCATTCAATGCGTATCACTCTGCGTGATAAATGCCGAATGCCTAGTAAGAGGAACAACTTCTCTTACTAGTCTAACGTGAAGCTTCAACCTTGGACTCAAGAGACCTCAACTCAACGCAGCGGAAAATAACTTTAATAACTCATTAGAAACTCGCTTAACTTAGCCCTTCTTAATCTCTTATCCATTCAGCAATGCACACAGAATAATGTAGTAGAAAAATACATAAACACAACATCTTTTATTACTTAGACCAACACTTTACGATTACACTTTCCTTATTTTCTTAGTACAAAGGGAAATCTTAAACTTGAACACCTAGCCCTGCCTTCATAGAACTATGATGCAGCCCTCGGCGTTCAAGGTGTTCAGGAGTGTAATTTCTCTCTTATTACAAGGAAATATAAGGTAAAAGAGCACAACTTGCTCACTCAGCTTCCACACATGGCAACTCATCTTACCTCTCTTTACTTGGCCTTAATGCTTGGCACCTGGGGAAGGGAAACTTAACACATAAGTCTAATACTTAATGAGTAAAGCTTTTTAGGAATACCTTTTTGGGGAATACCATACAATCACATAAATTTATTTTCATTTTATAAATGCAGGAGCACAATGCCTCATTTCATAAATCATATGAATCTCACATTAGTGTCTTATTCTTTTTCACCAAGAACATAAAACGTTCCGTACGCCAAGGCTACTGGGATTCACTCTTGCCAGCACCCTGCGTTTAGACTACTGTGATGTTCACTCTATCCACAGTGTTCAAGAACTTTCTTGATTCACTTCTCGTTGTACAGTCATCCACACGACGCCATTACACATTATGTGCACACCACATAATAGTTGCTCACTTGATAAGAATAAGGCCAATGGTTTACATGCACACAAGCGTCACAATCATCACATAGAAATTGGTAGTTTTTCTCTTTTCAATCAACAACATCAACAGCAACACAACAATACATAGATATACACGATGCATTATGCATAACCACAAATTCAAAAAGAATACTTTCAAACACACTTCTTTAAGAAAATATTCACAAAATACTTCCTTTATTTTTTAAGATCACTCTTACAAGAATACCTAGTTTACGAAAGTCACTCGCAAAAACACTTATTTTACTTAAGAAGGTAACTCACAAAATACTTAGTTTCCTTCCTTTCCGGGCACCTAGCTCACTTCCTCTTTTCGCCTAGCTTCTTCAACAACAACTTAATTCTTAGCTCTTCCTCGACAACTTCTCTAAATAATCACTCTTTCTTTGATCCTGTTGGTCCTATTTATACTAATCCTTTGGTTCGGTTAATCACTGTCAAAACTCTCTTTACCCACCAGTTCCTACTTATAACTTTACACGTGTCGTCTTACTGCTTGTTGGGTTATGCAGCCAATCTAAGCTCAACGAGTAGCCAACTGTTAACTTGAGATTAGACATTCCTTTGAGATGCTAACCTTATCGTCTCGGGAAGCTAAACTCTTCCTCACCACCCTTTTCTTCTCGCGTTAGGCTACAAACGCCAACTCCTTTTTCTTAACTTCACTTTGGGTTATCGCAATAGAACACCTAACTTCTCTTCCAACAGAATGCCTACTTCACTATCGCAAACTTTCACCCGAAGTCGCCTTTCCTTAAAACGCAACTTCTTCTGCAAAACGCCTTGAACTTAGCTAAAATAATCCTTTTATCAAGTTCTTCTTCAACAGGACTCCTCAAGACTCCCCTTTCGGAACTGCGCCGCACACTTTAGTTGGGTTTTTTTGTTTCAAAGATTGGTTTGGGATTGACTTTAGCTTGAGTTCGTTAGTTATGTTACGGATTTGAATTTAGGAAAGTTTCTTTGAATCTGATTGGAAAGTGTTTAAAATAATAGTTTTCTTGATTACATCTGTGGTTAAACTGTTTATCAAGTGTTTTTCAAGTACATAATGTTGTGGTTATGTAGTTATGCTATTAATTTTTTCTAAAGCTTTATAGATGGTAGAGTTAGTTAAAATGTAACTTTTGGCAGTGTATTTTATTTTTGTATTGAAATTTGGGGTGTTTCAAGTTGCTTGCTTGTGGTTGTCTTCACCATCTAGCTAAAAATTTACATCAATTCACTATTAATCATGCTCAGACTCGAGCTCAGAGGTCTTCTACTGGAAGTGAGCAGGAATTTCACTCAAGGTATTTAGGCACTTGGTGGGGAATGGAGAACACTGACGTGTTCTTGGGTCTGCACGATTTTCTTGAGCGCATGCGTCAACCATCTGCCTCAGATTTTGTCAAGTCCATTAAAAGGTTAATTTGCTTCCTATACCACTGATACAAGCACACTATAGGATATTAATTGACTTCAATTAGTGTTATATCTTTCCTTCAAGTTTTATTTGGTTTCTTTACATGTTAAATGCAATGCTTCCTCATTGTTCCTTCTCTCAGTCCTTTGGTTGAACTTCGAGTTTCTTGCTATCAAATTTTTTTTATTTGTTTTCTTTAGTATGTTTTAATTAGATGTTTTTTTTAAAAGAAAATTCACGCAGTTTTCATTTTATCAGTGAATGAAGTAAAATTGGACTTCTAAAGTAGTGTTTTTGTGCGAGCTGAACTAGTAAAGTTGATGATATTATTTTAACATTTGAGATAAATATACTTAATTTGATGAAGTTTTCACCAGAGAGTGGTGACGATCTCCTCGTTTGGGCTTTTCGTTTTAGTTGGCATTAATTTTGTTAGATTCAAATTCCTGCCCATGAAAGCTAGATCCATGGAAGGTTATAGAAATAATAGGATTATTAGTAGAATATTAGTATGGTTATGATAGACCACCACCTCCTATAATTCATCACTACAGCCCTAGAGGAAAGAAATAGATACCTATAATACATCAGTATAGCCATAGAGGAAAGAAATAGATAGCAAGTTAGTTAGCCTAAACAACCAAATAAATAGTTAGGCTGTTATAGAAGTTTGTTACAAAAATAGTTAGAAAGTTAGTTAGGAAATCTGTTAAAGTAGTTGAATATGTGCATTATAAATAGCTATAGAAGTCCAGTGAATAGGCAGGAAAAGTCTTATGAGGAAGTCTTTGGTTAATTCTTGGAAGACAGAATAATCTAGAGAGAGGATCATTACTTGTAATTGAGAATTACTTTCAATAAAGAGATTGTAATTGATTACCAGGAGGAGTTCCATCACATTGGTATCAGAGCGGTTCAATCCTGGACAAGAAAAGAAAAATGGCGAAGAAAACCGTAGAGAGATTTGAAGCCATTGAGCAAGAGATTATCAACATCCAAACCGAGTTACAAAGAATACCGATACTTGAAGCGAAAATCACGAAACACTTAGAGAAAATAGAGAAAATAGATTCTCAGAATGAACAAATTCAACATCAGCAACAATTAATCTTGAAGTATATCGAAGAAATGATGAAAGAACAGTCAATAACACACAAATCAGAAGGATCATCAAGCAAAATGAAAACAAAAATGGCAGAACTAATCTGAGGTGAACGGAAATGAAAAAGATGGTGAAGAGAAAAACAATGATCGAAGTAAGTTCAAAAACGTTGAGATGCCAGTGTTTAATGGTGAAGATCCAGATGCATGGTTATTTCATGCAGATCGATATTTTCAGATCCATAAGCTAACAGATTCGGAGAAGATGACCGTGGCGACAATCAGTTTCGAAGGACCAGCCATGAATTGGTATAGAGCGCAGGAAGAACGAGACAATTTCAAGAATTGGTTGGATTTAAAAGAACGATTACTCATACGATTTCGATCAGTAAGGGAAGGATTGATTTGCGGGCAGTTCCTAAGAATCCGGCAAGAATCAAGCGTGGAGGAATATCGTAATCAATTCGATAAATTGATGGCGCCTGTATTAGATTTACCAGATCAGGTAATTGAGGAAACATTTATGAATGGGCTTGTACCGTGGATTAAGGTCGAGGTCGAGTTTTGTAGACCGGTCGGTATAGCCGAAATGATGCTATTGGCCTCGCTCACTAAAAATCGGAAAATCATCTGAAACGAAGCCAATCTTAAAGGCTACAGTGGAGGGGAACATCAAATAGAATCAATAGAAACGCCCTATCTGATCGAGAACCATGAATGGAGAGTTGACCCAGCAGAAGTTTATGGACACATGAAGAATAAGATTGTTGGATGGGATGTGCTGATCAAATGGAAAGGATTGTCTCGAAATGAGGCAACATGGGAAGATTATGATGGAATTCAACACAAGTTTAGAATTACTTTCAATAAAGAGAGATTGTAATTGATTACCAGAAGGAGTTCCATCAGGTTATTAGAAGGGACAAAATAGTAATTAGTAAGTAAGTTTGTTAGGATTTTTTGTTTTAAATATAAGACGAGGGCTGAAAGGAAGAGTGGAGAATTTTGTGGGATTGTTAGCTTGTTCTTATGATATTATAGCATATCATCACTATATTTCCATATAATTCTTTATTTTAGTGTTCCTTGTGACTCTTTGTGTTCTTTTGTATGTGATTGTTAGATGGGAAATGTGGGATCCTAACAAGCCAATCTCTTCATTTTCTTCTAGAAGGAGAAAAACACTCATTAATGGAAATTTTGAACACATACTCTTGGTAGGAAATGGATTAGCATTTCCAAATCTCTAAAAGAAAAGAACTTATCGTCTAAGAAGGACCGACACTCCTCGAAAGGTGTCAAACACACCCGCTGGTGTGTTGATTATTTTATTATTACTCTTTTAATTTCGGACATGGCTGGGACTTGGCTCGGACACGAAACCTGTACACTTGGAAATAAAATAATTAAAACTAACATTTGCCCAAACGCCCAGCCCAAAGACGCATCAACCCCACATTTTAGGGTTATTATGACTCTGTCCTTTTCTTTTCCTCAAAAACAGACCTCCCACAGCAACGATATCCCTCATTTCTCCACGCCCAAACCTCCATGCCCAAACGTTCACACCAAACATTCATGTCCAAACCTTCATGCATAAATTCATGAATTTTATGGTGTTTAACTTGTTATTTTGATATTTTTAAATGGAATATTTGACAATATGTTTATATGCTGGACGTATGCTTAATTTTCTTAATAAGAAAATAATGTATAACCAACATGTCTTGTCCTACTTTTTTTTAAATTGGCGTGTTGTCATGTCGGTGTCTCTGCTTTCTAGCTTGTCATTAGTTCCTAGTGACAGAGTTTAGTTTTATTGTTATGCACAAGACAACCTTCAAAAAGACGTATTGGTTAAGGCATTGGATATAAATAATTTGTTATTTAGTTGAAGGCCACTTAATATCACCTCCTTGAGAGTTGAGATAGTATAATATTTGATACCTTAAGTGACTTACTACATAGTACTTTGGACTATTTAGTTTGGGCATTTCAATCTCAAACTTGGGAGGCTCGATTTGTATGCCTAATATATAAATGCATGATGCATGGATGTGTATCTATGAGGATGCTTCAATTTTCCAAGTTTTAGATCGATATTGTTTGTTACTGTATATTGAAAGAGTTTGGCAGTAATTACTAACGTTGATTTTTTTCTCTAGAGACAAGTCTTTAGCATGTGTGAGGATATTGATTGTTGAGTTTGAAAATTAAGGTACATATGTATTAAATTTTGGCTGAAAACTTTATACTGGCAGCTTTATTGTGTCATTTTCGAATAATGCTCCCGATCCTGAAAG
Source organism: Cucumis melo (assembly GCF_025177605.1). Classification (NCBI taxonomy): domain Eukaryota; kingdom Viridiplantae; phylum Streptophyta; class Magnoliopsida; order Cucurbitales; family Cucurbitaceae; genus Cucumis; species Cucumis melo. The sequence goes on from NC_066861.1 coordinate 13,169,277, forward strand.
GGATAGTGCTTCTGTCCAAGAATTCTTTGCCAAAATGGAGGGAGCTTTTAGAGCTCATCCACTTTGGTCTGGTTGCTCGGAAGAAGAGCTGGAAAGTGCTGGTGAGGTGAGTTCACTACTTTTGAGCATATGAAGCAAATAATTAATTTTCAGCGTGTATAATACAATTAATATTGTTAAATATAGTAATAAAACAAACCTACCTGTAAATGAGCAAAGGCACTTACTGTTCCCATGTGCATATATTTGACAAACTTAACATAATTAATGATATTAACAAAACCCGGATCTTTGTGCATATTTTTGAGAAAACTTGCAAGTTATCTTTCTAAAGGGATCAAGTCTTTCTAAAGGGATCAGCTATTATGTCAATTTGCAATAGCACAGGATTTATGTGCAAAGTATTTGCTGCTTAAGTGATTTATTATTTCGAACATTTATTCTCTTTTCTAATCCACCACTGTCTATTAAATACAGGGATTGGAGAAGTATGTCATGACAAAGTTATTTTCTCGTGTCTATGCTTCACTTGCAGATGATGTCAAAATAGACGAACAACTTTCTGAAAAAATGGCATTGATTCAACAGTTCATTAGGCCAGAAAATTTGGATATCAAACCAAATTTCCAAAATGAAACATCATGGTTGGTGAGTAAAGGTTAAAGTCAAGTTATTTTCATATAGTTTTTGCAATTTTGATCTCCTCTTTCTTAAACTTTAGATCCGTCTGATTCTTTATTTGCACATAAATCATACTTTGAAGTTCTTTCGATACATTTTGCCAGCACAATAATTTTTCATCAAGTGATACTCTATCCAGCGAATTTAACTGAAATTTCTAGAATTTTTTCTCCTCAGCATATCATCTATTAAACGTTTGCATATTTTATTTGGATATTTTAGTATAGTTCAAAAATGTCACACAAGTAATTTTTCTATATCTTTATTGCTTCCCTATTCTTTGGTAATGCCAAAGTGTACTTGGAATTGTTAGAGAACCAACTCTCGGATCAGTTGATGCTTATCTATAATGAAAATAAAAGAATTTTACACGAACGTTATATTTTAATGTATATTTACTTAGAATGATTATGAAAGCCCCCTAGGTTCGGGAAAATTCTCGAGTTATATTTTATATCTTCCATGAGGAAGTGGTGGGAGAAAGACGATGAAATACAAAGCTTTTTGAGACATTCTTTTTATGGAACGATGAATGACGTTTCTTCCACACAGGCTTGTTCTTACTCTTCACTCTGATAAAAGAATATCTTTAATTCAATTTTTGAACACATATTGTCTTTAACAATTAAACTCTCTTTTTTGGATTAGGTCATACCTGACATTTTAGTATGTGGAATTTTCCACCATCTGAATCTTTGCAGGTCATTAATACAAGTCTCACCTACATGTTTACGTTTTATTGACAGCTTGCTCAGAAGGAACTCCTGAAGATTAACATGCACAAAGCTCCAAGAGATAAGCTTGTGTGTCTTCTCAGTTGTTGTAAGGTCATCAGTAACTTGCTATTTAATGCTTCTATTGCTTCAAATGAGAATCCTCCGGGGGCTGATGAATTCCTTCCTGTCCTCATTTATGTTATTATAAAGGTGATGTTTAAAATTATTATTTAATGTCAGTTTTTTGTATCTGATGATGTGATTACTCGTGATGCTCTTTGGCACTATAGCATGTATCCTTACGTGTCTGCATTTGATATTGTGGTTTTTTTATTGAACATCAGCAAACTCTAGCCATCTCTATTTGGCATTAAAATGAAAAGTCCGTCTTATATACTACAAAATTATTTGTTTCATATCTTAGAAGATAGCTATTGTTGTATAAAATATAGAAACTTATCACATCATGCTCATAAATTTGTTTTTCATGCACAATCTCTTGTAGGCAAACCCTCCACAACTGCACTCAAATTTATTGTATATACAACGATACAGGGGTCAATCCCGATTAACTGGAGAAGCAGCATATTTTTTCACAAATATACTCTCTGCCGAGTCATTTATCTCAAACATTGATGCAAAGGCCCTCTCAATGGAAGAAATTGAGTTTGAAAAAAACATGGAATCTGCTCGAGCACTCCTATCTGGGCTCTCTAGTGATGTTGAAGCTATTTCTAACAAAAATAACTTGGATGAAGGGGTAGGCCATTATTCAGAACTTGTAGAAACCAGTTCTCAAGCTTCTGTTGAATCTCAAGTTAGACCTAAACCCACTGAAGGGAAGCCTAGAACTGAGGCACCACATGCCAAAGATCAATCAACAGTAATGGAAGTTCCATCCCTCTCAGATTTGGAAAATAAGGGAGCGACTATTCTTTTAAACGATCAGACAGGAGGAAGGCAAGCATTGCGAGATTATCCATATTTGTTTTCCCAAGTTGGGGATCTTACATTTAAAGATGTAGAAGAGCTTCTTAGTCAATATAAACAACTTGTTTTCAAGTATGTTTCCCTTTCTAGAGGGCTGGGTCTTACAACTGAGTTATCATCCTATTCAAATTCTGAAATGTATTCCCAACATCATCACGAGTCTTTCAAAGAACCTGAAGATGTTAGAGATATGACATCAAATGATGAGTCCGCTGGAGAGGGACATAGGTTAATTGATGGTCCAGATGGAACATCGCTGTTTGGAGAAGAAAATGTTGGATCGGGGTTAGACAAGGTAGTACTACCTCAACATGAAGGAAACAACGAAATGTCTCAATCCTAGCACCTTCAACATTTTTTTTTTCAGTCTGATTATCTTCCTCAAATTTCTGCCCATCAGCAAAGAGATCATGTGAGGAGAATATGATGTTTTACGTAGATGATGAGTAATAGCATTAGACGTCAACCAAGGAAATTTAGCCCTGATTTTGGATCCGGCAACGGCCAGTAAATCAGATCACCTCCACGAAGACATACTGATGGCTATCAGACTCAAAAATTCTTCCCATGTTTCAACAAGTATATCTCTATTTTTCTCCACTTGTAACATTGTAGCAATTTCATTCGGGAGCATATCAATAAATTTATAGATTGAAAAGACTTGGACTTCATATCAATATACATTGATCATTTTTTAATTAAACCATGTACTATGAAAATATATCTTATAAACAACACACTGAGTTGCTTTATTTTGATATAAGCTTTCTAACTGTACTTTCAAAAATCATGCCCTTGTTTTTGTAATTTTACTAACCTTTCAAATGTTTGAACCTTTCTTAAGAAAGGTGAAAAATTATTGGCTTCCTATGAAATTAAAACCTTTCTTAACAGTATATTTAGTCTTCGAGAGGTAATATTATCAAACTGGCCTATGAAATTGAACATATTTTGGATAGAATTGGCTTTACCTGAGTTGAACTATGAGAGTAGTATGGTTAGTTTTGGGGAATTTTGTACGTCCTATTTTGAGAGTTTACTGTCTCCTCAATCTTTGGGGTTCACAATCTCCTTCTCAACCTGATAATCCAATCCAATCCATATTTTGAGGAATTTTGTATTGGTTTTACCTGAGTTGAACTATGAGACTAGTGTGGTTAGTTTTTGTGGAATTTTGTATGTTCTATTTTGAGAGTTCACTGTCTCCTCGCTCTTCGGGGTTCACTATCTCATTCTCAATCCGATAATTCAATCCAATCCATATTTTGAGGAATTTTGTATAATGACTTTACTTGAGTTGAACTATGAGAATATTTTGTATGATGGCCTATTATCGAAGTGACATTTGTGACAATTTCTGAAAATCCACGATTTTGGGGCTTTTGATTACATCATTGCTTCTCATTTCTTCTCCATGCATATTTTTCTCACTACTTCAATCAACCTCCTTATTTACCGTTTTCTCATCAATATAAGTTTCATTTGGTTACTATTGTTTTTGAAAATTAAGTTTATAGAAACTACTTTTGCCTCTAATATTTTTTGTTATTTATAGTCTATCAATGGTTAGGGGTGTAAGAGTAATCCAATAACCCGAATAACCCGGACTACCCCAACCCAGGATTAGTCTAAAATTCGAGTTGGGTTTGGTTGGACTATTTTATTTTATTTTTTAAAATTTTTCTTGGGTTGGGTAGAAGGTTGAAAAGTTCGAATCAACCCAACTTGAATTAATAATATATATTTATGTTTATATATTTATATTTATATTATTAATTTATTATTATTAATTTAGTGAATGGAAAAAAAAGTAGGTCATAGGCTTACGCCTCATCCTCATTTCATTCAACTCTTCCTCTCATCTCGGCCTCTCATATTCGGTGTTCACCCTCTCTTTCTCAATCTCCAACGTTCACCATCTCCCTCTCAACCCAACAACTCAATCCAACCCATATTTTAAGGGTTGGGTGGGATTGGATTGGAATACTATTTGGGTTATTCGGTTGCCAACCCAACTAACTCAAAAATATGGTTTGGGTTGGGAATATCCTCCAACCCAACCTAACCCATTTACACCCCTCGATGGTTGAAAAAACCAAGGCAAAATTGAAAAGCTAAATAAAATAGCTTTTAAAAAGATGTTCTTATTTTTTGAGTTTTGGCTAAGAATTCAAATATTCATACATTATATTTAAGAAATATGTAAATCATTATAAGACTTCGATAGAAAATAAGATTAATTTTTAAAAACAAAAACAAAAATTTTAATGGTTAACAAACAAGATTTTAATGTTTATGTTCTTACTTGGGAGAGCTATATTTGACTACTCTTTGCTTTCTTTCAAGAAACCCATCAATTTCGCCGAAGAAAAAATAATCCATTTGCAATCTAGTTAAGAGATTCATCTGGTGGAAGAACGTTCAATGTATGAACTTTCTTAGACTTGGATTTTGTTGAAAAGAATATTAGAATGTCGAGGTCAAATAAATTGATGTGTCGTGATGAACCATTGCCCTGAAAGCAATTATGGCCTACCAAGGTGTCAATCGTGTTGTCGGTTGCTCCCTAAGGTTAACACACCTCCCCTATAGAGACGTGCACTCATTGGAATAAAAAATAGAAACAAACCAAATAATGCTCAGAACAATCTTTAAGGATTATGGAAATAGAGAAGGATATAAAACGGTTGAGAAGATGAACTTATAGTGAAGGTCCCAAACTGTAATGCCTAAAAAGGTGGCATGCGTCAACGATCCATATGCGGCCTAAGCAGTGACTTGGTTGACACTGAAGATCTAATCGAAATTGATGGTAAGAAGCTGTCTTTGAAGAAGTCTAAAACTGATGCTAAAATGGGCTTAGGCCCACGGTCATTTCCAACAATCTCCTACAAATGACCGTAGCAGCAAAGTTACCAGATAGACAAATAAGAATAAAATTTTGACAATTATGTTTTGAGTTAAGATAGGATATTAAGCTTAAACATCAATATCTAAAGATTTGAATTGATGTGTAGTGAAGTAAGGCAAACAACCTTGTTAAAGAGAGTGAATTACATCTTGAACTTTCAATAACATTTGTTGACCCTCACAACGCACTTTATTCCTAATTTTGGTTTGTTTATGCAATATAGATTTGCGCTTATGACTATGCAAGGAATCTCAGGTCACTGTGAAAACTTTAGAAAAAGACCTTTAAACTCTTTCATAAAAGATGGTCACACCTTCATTAGCTATCATGTTATGTGCTTCATCAAGTCTATCAAAATGAACCATTCAAAAAGAGCTATGAAGACTTTCATCATTATCCATACAAATCATGGACCATTCAAAAGGTTTTAGTATCACTCATCAAGTCCATTTAAGGACTATCCACACAATGAGCTATGGACCATTAAGTCTATCGTAACAAACCATCCAGTAAGAGACTATGGACCATCAAGTCTATCACAGACCACCTAATATCAAGTGTTATGGATCACAGAAGGGCTTTAGACCCATGTTTACTGAGGAATCTAGAACCACTTTTTTAGTTAGTCCTTTGGTTAAAGGATCAGCCAGGTTCTTCTCAGATCGAGCAAACTCTATGGAAAATAGTTCATTCTTTTAGCAATTGTTTCGTAGCTGCATATCTAAGATGTATGTGTCTTCTTTTGCCATTATAAACACTGTTCTTGACAATACTTATGATAGTTTGTGAATCACAATGTATAGATACTAGTACAAATGTCCCTCATGATGGTACACATCTTCTATCATCATTATTTGTGACCCAGTTTACGTCACTATATCCTTCTAACACCGAAGGGAATTTGTTAAAGTGCAAACATTAATTTGTTGTTCCTTTAAGATATCTCAACAAATGACCTAAAGCATCCCAATGATATCTATCAGGATTATATGTATATGTACTTAATCTACTGACAACATATGCAATATCAGGTCTAGTGTAGTTTATTAAATACATAACACTACCTATGATCTTTGCATATTCAGGTTGAGACACACTATTGCCCTTATTCTTCTTAAGATGTTTACTAGCATTATAGAGAGTTCTCACTGGAGAAACATCAAAAGAATCAAATTTCTTTAGTATTTTCTCAATGTAATGGGATTGACACAAGGACAAACCATTTTCAGTTTTTCTAGTCTTAAGACCAAGAATTATGTCTGCTTCTCTTAGGTCTTTCATTTCAAAATGTTATGACAAAAAAAAACTTGGTATTTTTTATTAATTCCATGTTTGTTCCAAAGATCAACATGTCATCAGCTCCAGACAACTTTGAACAAATACATGTATCTGAAGAATTTACCTTAACCCATTGTTTATCAAACATTATTAATTTTTTCATACCCTTGTTTAAGAGCTTGTTTAAGACCATAAAGAGATTTTTTAAGTTTATGTACTTTATTTTCTTGGCCAATAATTTTGAACCCTTCTGGTTCTGTCATATAAATTTCTTCTTCTAAATCATCATTTAGAAAAGTTGTTTTTACATCCATTTGGTGAATAAGAAGATTGTGAATAGAAGCTACAATAATCAAGACCCTAATTGTAGTTATCTTGGTTACAGAGGAGTACGTGTCAAAGTAGTCAATACCTTGTTTTTTGAGTAAGTATACCCTACCACTACTAATCTAACCTTGTATCTTTCAATTGACCAATCTGGTTTTGTTTTTCTTTTGAAGATTCATTTACACTTAATCGGTTTACTTCTTTGGAAAGGTCTATCAATTCTCATGTTTGATTCATGATTAGAGAATCTAGTTTACTCTTAATAGTCTCTTTCCACATACCCGACTCTATAGAGTTTAAGGCTTCTTGGTAAGTTTTAGGATCCTCATTTATTAAATACAACCTCGTGAAATTACAGTCAATTTCATCGTGTCTTTCCATTACAAAAATGTTTAAGAAATTCGGTCCAAAACTTTTCTCAGATCTTTGTCTTTTACTTATTCTAGGTTCTAATTCACATATTACATTGGAAGTATTAACAATTTTAGATTTAGATGTTTTACTAACAACCGAGAGGTTTTTGAGATTATGCGTACTATTAGACAAGTAGGGAACAAACAAAGATTTAATTTCTCTTTTAAAAGGAAAAACATGCTCGAAGAACTATTTATCCCTAGATTCACTTATGATTTTGTCATTTAAATAACCTATATGTATGACTATTTGGGGCATACCACCCAAACCAGTTTCAACTCAATTAAAGTATGTTAGAGCGGTTTTTGACTTGTGAAATGTTGTGGATTGCAGTATTCCACTAATTCCGAGTGATTAGTACGTTTAAGGTGCATGGTGGATTTTGGTTCAGAATATGTTTTTTGGAAAAACTCCCGATGTCAATTAAGTTTTTTAAAATAAGTTTTGATTATCAAATAATATGTTTAATGTTTAGGCGTTCTAGAAGTTTATATTTGTTCAAGAAAGTGGAGTTTCGAGTTGAGAATTATAGGATTGTCGATCAAAGTAAGTAACACATCCTTTCCACAGTATGAATTTTGATAAAGTTATGTTTTGATTGTTGAGATTTAATAAATACTTGGAAGTGTTTTTGCTTTAGTTTTGGTTACTTCTGAAAAACTTTTGAAACATTTGAAATGGTTTGATTTAATAAGTTGTGCTGCAAAAATTGTAATTTGAAACTACAAGGTTTGTTCCGAATGCTTCTAACTGATTTGAGCAATTTTGTGTTTTGGAGATTGTATCCAAATCTGGAAATACTAAGACTTATTATTTGTGAGAAGTATAAGTTGAAATTGAAGTAAGTAATGCATATGTTTTTTTCACTAGAGAGTCTAATTTCTATATCCTTGATGACTTTTAAAATCTTAAATTTATTTTCATAAAAAGCAAGTAAATTTATTATTTATAACTTTTTTTGTTGTTGATTAGAGTATACCTCTGTTAGGTTTTTACCATTGATATACTTTAAGAATATTGAATTCATTTTCATGGAAAGTATATAAATGGATAGATTGATACTTTTCTTTTTTTTATTGATTAGAGTCTATCGGTAATAGGTTTTATCGGTAATAGGTTCATTCTTATACTTTTGGTGTTGTCGATTAGTGATAGGCTATTGCTAGTTTGCTTTAAGTTTATAGGTTCCTCTTAAAATTAAGTAAATTGTGTTTATAGTTAAAGTCTATCAATGAGACTATTCTTAATATCGTTAAAGTGAGATTATTATTATTTTCTTATTTTTTTTTGATAGACTATATCAAGGACAAAAAGTATATTGATTCTATAATTTTTTGCATTGGTATACTACTTATATCAACAAAAGATTGAAGAGAATGAGGAAGACTAGGACTATGAACATGAAAATAGGTTATAGTGCATGACAAAACGAATGAAGCGTGAAGTTATTAGAATTATTATCTCCTTTGCTATATTGTTTTATGACTGATAGGCTCAATATATATTTATAAACTTATAATTTAATATCTAGACCAACACAAGTAAGAACAAGAACTATGAAAATAACAAAGGTAGAAAATGTTAGGTTTGTAGTAAATTAGTTTTGTGGATGGTTGATTTTGAGAAGTGTTGTATCAAGTTGGTGCCTTTCTATTTCCATCGAGTATAAGTAATAAGGATTAAATAATTGTAACATTTTTATGGTAACGAAAGTATTATTTATACATCGTATTAATGATAGCCTTCATACCTCTCACCAACATTTCTTCAAATTGATCTATCTTTCATATTTGAACTTGATTTTGTATTTTTAATATGAAAAAAATGTGAAACCATTGCAAAATTTTCTTTGTGCTTTGTGTTGAGAAAAAAAAAATTATTTTTTAAAATATATTGAAATTTATCACTAATACTAGTTATCGTATAGACTTTGATTAAAGCTATCGATGATAGATTTTGATTGACGCTGTTAGTGGTAGACTTCGTAAAGTCTATCATTAATTTTTATAGCGATCGTCCCCAATATTGATAGACTTAAAAAATATGTTAACAAAATAGGAAAAAAAAACACCACCATGACACTCATAACATTGATAGACTAGTATAATACATAGAAAACAACCTAACAATGATAGATTAGTTAATATCAATAATAGACTAAAATATGAGTAAAAGTGAACGTGTACATCATTGCTTTGAAAATGAAAAATTGAAGTCTCCAACCCAAAAACAAATATTAACTCATAAAACTTAAAAAGAAAAAAAACAACGTAAACGAAGTTTACCAAAATCATCAAATTCGCTAATAACTTAAACACACTGCATTTAATGTGTATAGAATCCCCAAGTCTCAATTCGATTTTCAGCATTAAGAATTTTGAAGACAGAAAAATTGAATGTTACACAGATCTGAAAAAAGCAAAAATGAGTTGTTCGGAAACAGCTTTGGTTGTAGCAGCCAATGTTGGAGTGGTTGAGAGTTTAAAATTTCAAACGATGAGAATTTCATGAATTCAACTCAGAAAAGATGATAGATTTCTCTTTTGTTCCTCCTACGAGATTATTCAACATGATGAACAGTGAGAGAGTTGCCAAGAATCACCTCAAAAGAAGAAGCACGAGAGAGAAGATTTCCAATTTTAGAGGATGAATTTTCTCTTAATCGTAAAAGTTTAATTCAAATAACAACTAAATGAATGAAAGATGATTTTTTTTTTGTCATATTTATAATTATTTAAAAATGTTATTACATACTCGCTTAAGTTATCCTAAGAATGCAATTACCTTTTTTGCTTGATATAAAATTAATCTTTAAATAAGAAGGGAAATAGATTTATTTTTAAAAAAGAGAAAACAATATGGTACACATTTTTAAAAACTTAATGTATTCAACTTATGAAAATTAGAGATAAAATAAAAATAAATCTTATTTTCAAAGAATAAAATAGAAAATTAAATATTAATTAAAAATTCTATCAGATTTTAGGGATGCTACTTTTAAAAATAGTGTTTATTTATAAAGGTGAAATAAACATAATTTTAGAAGTAACTAACATACTAAGTACAAAAAACGGTTACTTCTATCCCTCCTGAAAGGAATCTCAAACAAACCCTCATTTTTCAACGTTTCATGGGAAGTTATGTATGCTGTTGTGAGAGAATGAAAAGATTAATAATTCATTTATGAAATTTAATTGAAGCTGCTTTATTATTATACACACGAATGTAGGCTAATTTCAAATAAAAGTGGATCAAGAATAAACAAATTCAACAAATAAACTCAACGCCTATTGATTGTACAATTAAACACTAAATAAACTTAAAACATTTCACATATTGGCCATCCCTTCCCCATCAACTTCAATCATATTAGCAAGAGAAAAGCTCAAGGGAGCTTGGAGGCCTAAAGCAGTAGTAATCAAGGAATAATACCAACCCTCCTCTCAAGCGGTTCAAAGAAATTGCCAGTCGTCCTCATGTGCTTCCTCTTCGTTCGGCATGTGCACCGCGCCATCCGCATCGTCCTCCACTAACCTACTATGGTCATTCAATGCACTGCTCTGTCTCCCTGAATTTGTGGAATGTGTTTCAGCAACAGTAAACAATGGAGCTCCATCTGACTCCTCTGCCAACTTCGATGCCCGATAACAGAAATTGTCAAAATCATCTAGCACCAGGTAGAAAACAAAAAACGAAGGAGCGAATTAGGAAACCAAGATTAGGTTTTACAACATGAAATGAATCAATCAAGATCCAATCCACAATTATGAAGCTAGAGGAGTGTGCACACCTTTGTCACGACAATAAAATCCAATTGCTAGAGAAGGATCTATGGATTCTAACGGGATGTGCCGGATGACACTACAGAAAACAATGTAAAGAAACATATGTATATATATAAGAGAACACAATAAATAAATACATAAATGATTAACGAAAGATGAAAAACAGTAAACTACAAGACATAAGATATGGAAAAACTCACTTGCAGTGGTAAGAGGAAGTATCAGCCTCTAGGTCATCCTTATCAATATTAACTACCTAAAATGAAAGCATTGTTAGACACTCATTACCGATATCCCATTCTGTAACTTCACATGAACAAGAAAATCGCACAACAGACATTCAGCATCGAAAACACAATAGGATGAAACAAAAGTTAACATGTGACTTTGCTTACTCCTACAGCAATTCGCAAATAATGAAACAAAGTTAGTAACCACAATCATGATGTAAACATTTTGTTTTCAGGATACCATAATTTGTAACAAATTTTATAGAGTACATCCAAACCCAAGCAAATCTATATTTGAGGGATTTAACATTTTATCATTACAAATAAGATTTATTTACAACAATGTAAATGTTATCCTAGAGTTCAGGGAGACATTTGTTCGGGATAATATGGAGCTTTAAAAAAAGTACTACATTATAGATGTACGTTTATTAGCGGAGCTCACCAGCCTACAATGGATCACAATGCCTATGAGTACTAAGGGGTACTGTAAAACATTTAAGACTTTAATTCAAGTGTCACACATGTACCTATGCTTGTTTCAGATTCAAAGATCTAGCTGGAGCTCGAGAAACCAAAATTATTTTATTTTATTTTATTTGGGAGCTTTCATTGGTAGAAATGAAACAATGTAAAAGGCATACAAAAGGAGGGGGGAAATATCAACAGAAAAGGAAACCCAAAGAAACTACTGAAAGGGGCTCCGATCCAATAAAATCAAACTGAGGTCATAGTTTAAAAGAATGCCTAGTGACCATGAACCCACGAGGCATTGAGCCTCACCATCTCCGAAAACTAATCACAAGGCCTCTCCACCTCTCTAAAAAACTTGTTCCTACAAAACCAACCTCACCATAAAATAGCAAAGACGCTCGCTTCACACAAAAAAATTATTGTTCCCCTGAAAAGGCAAACACAGGAAAATTTCTTTGAATAGTATAATGACCCACTGGAATTATTACAAGCCTTGAAGCACACCTCTTCCTCTCACCACTCCCCTACTGTAACTCCAACCACCACAGAATCACCAAGTTCTTGATATAACCTTAACCATCCAAAAATATGGAGGAATATATCTAACACTTCAACCCACCCCTTCTCAAACGCGAATGAGAGAGTTTCAGCCACTAATACCTTTGTCCCATGGCTGGAAACTGATAGCACAATCTAGGACCAACCCATTCCCAAAATCTAACAATTTCCTCCTTAGAAGATCTTCACAGAGGACTTTCACCAACTTTTCACAAAACTGTCATCCCCAAATAACTTCCTCACTCCCTTGTCAATTTCCTCCCAAAAATCAGTCACCTCGTCCTTCACCACCAAAACACCAGTTCCTTCTCATTATAATCATCCCCAACCCCCAATTATAACATGTCAGACACAACATCTTCAAGCACCTTCACAAGGGACGGCTCTAATTTTGGAGGTTTCGCTCTTTTAATCTTAGACAAACTTGATGCTTTCAGTAGACACCATTTAGCACATGCCAAAAAGAACCTCAACCCCCTCATTCTTTACCCTCTACTACAACTACAAATAGAGAAGAACATCTGCTACTGCTTCGTTTCACTATAACAACACAACTGCCTCTCACATTTGAGATCAGCTGTACCCAACACAAAACCTTGAGTGCTCGTCATCGTTCAGCATGAAGCTCTTTCAAAGTTTCAATCAACCCTCTGTGAGGGGACTTAAAGTACGTTCTTCAACTCTCATGGAAACCCCAATGAGACACCCAGCTCTCTATTATTATCAGCATGGTGATATCAAATATCATACACATACAAGCAAGAATAATTTAGATAATATTAGAAATGGAGCTCTAAAGGAAATTAATGTACCTGCTGAACTTCATGAGGATCAAGGTAAAAGGCATTTTCATCTTGAACGCCCACTATGTATGTTGAAGCACCAGGCTTCCCTCCCAAGATTCCCAGGCTTTGGGGAAAGGTAAATGTTGTACGCAATGATGGGATGTACCTTCACAAGTTGAATAAATATGTTGAACATAAATTTCAAAGCTCAGTTTCTACTAGTCAAACTATGGATATAACACGTAAGCCCTTACAATAGTCAGGCGAAGCAGCTACATTTTAGCATATGAGCCAGCAAACGCATAAATACATCTTTATGACAATCAGTCAAAGATTTTTATATATATAAGAAACAAACTTTATTGATGCATGAAATTTACAAAAGAAGGTGCCAAAAAAATGTAATTTTCTGTATATTTCACAACGAGAGAAGGGTTTTCTTAAATAGAGAAACAACCCACTACAAAACCAAGTGACAAGTCCATAAATACCTCTTCTACAAACTCTCCATTGAGAAAGGCATTTTTAACATCCGGAGCAAATGTTTCTTGATAATCAACTCCATTGGTATGAGTAAACCTCTTAATAACCAATCTAGCCTTCAACCTTTCAACATTACCAGCTTTACATTTCACCGTGAACACCCACACCCACTTGCATTCAACTGTTTTCTTATCTTTTGGTGGTTGAACTATCTCCCATGTTCAATTTTGATTCAGACCATTTATCACTTCTACCATTGCTAATTTCCAATTCAAATCATTCAGGGCGTTCTGTATATTCCTTGCAACAAACAGGTTGGTTATTTTGGATGTAAAGGCTTTATATCAGACAATCAATGATAACAAAAATAGTTTGCAGTTGGATATTGACACAATTGCAAGTACTTTTCCTACGAGCAATTGGAATATCCAAATCAGAGACATCCGGCAAGGAATTTTGAGAAAAAAAACTGGGAGAATTAGAAGTAGGAGGAGATTGTATGTCACCTGGATTGTCTAACAATTTTTGACCGATGAAGAAAATTGTTTCCATTAAGTCGGATCGTGGTGATTTGGATAGTGGGGCTATTGGAATGGATACAATTGTCATCTTTAGCCATAGTAACTTAATATCCAACATGGTGGAAGCAACAAAGATAAAAAAATGGATAAAACTGATCTAAAAACACAAACAAAGTTGTCAGCAGTGATGGACGACACGGAAATGGGTGACTAGCGAGGACCATGAAGAATGATGATGAAAAATACACCAACTTTTAGCCAAAAAACACAGCTGTCGGCGACGTCCAAAGAGTGGTGGTTGGTCGCAACAACTGATCGGTGTATTACAAACAACGACGATAACCTTCGAGGCAATGGAGCACGTGGGCAGCAGTGGCAGGCTGTAAGAATTTTAGGACCGTAAGTAGGAGGAGAATGTACGTTACCTGGATTGTCTAAACTTTTTGACCAACGAAGAAAATTGTTTCCATTAGGTCAGATCGTGGTGATTTGGATAGTGGGGCTATTGGAATGGATACAATTGTCGTCTTTAGCCATAGTAACTTAGTATCCGACATGGTGGAAGCAACAAAGGTAAAAAAGAAAAAAAAGGATAGAACTAATCTAAAAACATAAATCAAGTTGTTAGCGGTGACATGCGACACATAAAGGGGTGATTGGCAAGGACCACAATGAACGATGACGAAATCACTAAATTATATCCAAAAAACACAACTGTAGGTGACGTCCGACAAGTGGTGGTTGGTGGCGACGATCGATCGGTGTATTACGAACAACGACGATAACCCTCAAGGCGATGGAGCACGTGGGCAGTAGCAGCAAACTGTAAGAATTTTAGGACTATAAGTAGGAGGAGAATGTATGTTACCTAGATCGTCTAACACTTTTTGACCAACGAAGAAAGTTGTTTCCATTAAGTTAGATCGTGGTGATTTGGATAGTGGGGCTATTGGAATGGAGACAATTGTCGTTTTTAGCCATAGTAACTTAGTATTCGACATGGCAGAAGCAACAAAGGTAAAAAATGGATAGAACTGATCTAAAAACACAAACAAAGTTGTCAACGGTGAAGGACGACACGAAAAGGGGTGACTGGCAAGGACCACACGAAGAAAAAGACCAACTTATAGCCAAAAAAACGCAGCTGTTGGCGTCGTCCGACGAGTAGTGTTTGGTGGCGACGATCAATCGACGTATTACGAACCAACGATAGCCCTCGAGGTGATGGAGCACGTGGGCAACAACAGTGGGCCGTAAGAATTTTAGGGTATTTTAGGTTTTCAAAAAACTAGAGCTTTTATAGGGTTTCAAGAACATCCTCTCATATCCGGCCAAAAAATATAATTTTCTATCTGTTACACAAAGAGAAGGGTTTTCTTAAATAGAAGAACAACCAATTACAGATATGGAAAAAATAATTTTGGTAAATATAATACAACCATTGGCAATTAAGGGCTAGTGGTGTGTTTCTAGCCCCAAAGATATTTGTGTAATTTAATGTAGTTTTATTTCCTTTTTTGTTAGGTCTTATTATGGCCTACATATATTCTTCTCTCTTGTACTCTTTTGGTTATTAGAAAATAATAAGAGGCTCCTATCTAGGTTTTTTCTCTCACTATTCGTCTTCTTCTTCTTTTCAATAGGGTATCAGAGCATGGTGACAAAACTCTAGCCACCATTTATTGGCGAAAACCAACCGGTGCAAGATAACCTTAGTTTTGCACTAGCCCCACATCAGACACAACAATCACCACCAACTAGGCAAAGAGGGCGTGGGCAAAGTTGCAAGAGTTGTGATTTTTCCTGCAGCTAATACTGCCTCTGCTGTCCAAGCTGCAATTGATCGTTATTTTCAATCCTTGCATATCCATGGAACTCTAGTGCCACCACACCCTTTGATAGAAACCCTAGCCAAAACATACACTGTGAAAACGAGATTAGTGAGTCGTCTACCTACAACAGAGGTAAATTTTCTGCGCGGCAACAAGCTTACCGCAACAACCAGGTTTTCCTCATCATGCGTCGCCTAGTTATGAACATTAAGGTTCGGTTGGTTTATCTCCAGTAATGTTTAACAACAATTGACTAATCTTCAGACAAGTTTTCAGGAACAAATTGTTGCTCTTGGGGCAGCTCTAAGTGCTTCCATAAACTCCACAAATTTTGACAATCCTTCAGTCTTACCATTGTACTCCCAGTAACCTATTTCCCTACCTTAATTGCTACAAATTATTTATCTGGCTCCATAGGAAGTTCCATAGGAGTAATTGGAGGGAAGAGATTGAACGGCCAAAATTATTTCTTGTCCTGTCAATCCATTAAGATGACCCTTGAGGAGCGTCACAAATTTGGGTACCTAACAAGGGAGGTACAAGACCTAGACCAGGAGACCCTCAAGAGCAGATTTGGAAAGGAGACTCCTTTCTTCAATCCGCGTTAACGAACAATATAAAACCTCAAATTGGGAAAATTTTGTTGTATACTGTTAGGGACATATGGGATACAGTTAAGAAGTTATACTCAAAGAGGCAGAATGCGTCTCACCTTTCCACTTTATGCAAGTAGGTTCATAAGTGCAAGCAGAGGACAAAAGGATGTCACTTCATATTTTAACAAATTTTCCCTGATTTAACAAGAGATTGTCTAGAGAACTATCCTTGTGAACGTGTTCGATACTCCAAAATTAAGGAAGTTGATTGTGAATATGATCTCCTTGCAAGCTTGAATTCCAAGTTTGATTTAGTTCATGGTCATATATTGTGTCATAGGCTATTCCTTCATTGATGGAGGTATGTTCTAAGGTTCGATTAAAGGAAGATCGCACAAGTGCAATGAACATCGTGGCTATTTCTGGTACTGATTTTGCAGCCTAGTACGAAGTCCTCCAGTTCTAAAAGTGAAAAGCAAAATGGGAAGCTTGTCCAGTATGTTAAAATTGTAAGAAATATCCGCCAAGTAACAAGCATAATTATGGTAGGGCTTTTATGAGTGAATCAATCGGAACTTCACAACCCCCAACCCCTGCAGGGAATCACCTTGGTACCCCTCTTGGAGCCTTTGCACAATCAAGTACATTTCAATCCTTTAGTCTTATCAGCATCGATGGGAAGAATCCCTAGATACTTGATTAACGTGCTACTGACCATTTAATTGGATCCTTTAAAGATTGTATATGGTATCTCCCATGTACTAGCAATGAAAGAAATAGGAATGCAGCCGGGTCCTTTGCTCTTATTGCAGGCAAGGTCATATTTCCCCTTTTGATGGCCACCTATTGCAGAATGTGTTACATGTGCCTAAGATATCTTACAATTTACTGTCTTGTAATATAACCAAGGATCTACATTGTCAAGCTAACTTCTCACCTGATACTATTTTTTTCAGGACCTGAGCTCGGGGAAGATGATTGGCATTGCCCGACACAATAGGGGACTCCATTTCCTTGATGATGATGCTTCCTCTAGGGATTGTTATAGGAGTAGTGTATTGTCATCTTATTTTTCTACTTTTGGGAAAGATCGTATGTTGTGGCACTTTCGTCTTGGCCACCCAAGCTTTCAATATATGAAAGAAATATCTATTTCCTCATTTATTTTCTAAAGTGGATCTCTTCTTGTCTTGTGATGTGTGTACTCGTGCAAAACAGCATAGTCTCGTTTCCGTCTCAACCCTTCTTTGTATTGTGATGTGTGTACTCGTGCAAAACAACACAAAATCTCATTTCTGTCACAACCCTACAAACCTACCCAACCATTATTTACCCTCCTTCATAGTGATGTTTGAAGGCCTTCAATGGTCACTACCGCTTTAGGGAAATGTTGATTTGTAACCTTTATTGATGATCATACTTGTCTCACGTGGGTCTTTCTCCTTATTGATAAATCCAAGGTCTCATCAATAATTCAACAATTTTACACAACTATTGAAACATAGTTCAATGCCAAAATTGTTATTTTGTGTAACGATAATGGTCATGTGTTCCTAAGTAATACTCTTCGAAACTTTCTATCCTCTACAGGGATTGTCCACCAAAGTTCTCGTGCTTATACCCCACAACAAACAGTGTGGCTAAACGAAGAAACCGCTACCTCTTTGAGGTTGCTCTCTCTCTCAAGTTGTTTACTTCTCTCCTTCCTACTTATGGGGGACGTAGACCTCACTACGGCACATCTTATCAATAGAATGTCGCCATAGGTCCTCCACCTCTGAACACTTCTTAAATCTCTCAAGGCGTTCTACCTTACCACACGGCTTATTCCTGATGTTCCTCTATGTATGTTCCAGTGCACCATTTTTGTTCATAGTCATATGCCTAACCACACTAAGTTTGCTCCTCATGCTCAATCATGTGTTTTCATGGGGTATCCTTTGCACCAGAGGGGCTACAAGTGTTACCATCCTTCTCGAAAGTATTTCATATCCATGATGACACATTCCTTAAGAATAAACCCATCTTGAGTTAGCCATCTTCATGGGAAGAGTGAGAGTGAAGAAGGCACAAGATAGTGCGATGCAAATGGGTGTTCACACTGAAGTACAAATCAGATGGGACCTTAGACAGATACAAGGCTAGGCTTGTTGCAAAAGGGTTCACTCAGACTTACGAGATTGATTATTCAAAGACTTTTTCTCATGTGGCAAAGTTATATACACCCAAGGTATAAGTGTCTTATACTTGAGTTTATCTTGTATTTTCTTATAGTTCATTATAATAAACTAAGATCTTGTTCTATCTGTTGTAGTCAATGAAGAGCGGCCTCTCTATCAACTTGATGCAAAAAATGCTTTCCTAAATGGTAATTTAGAAGATTTTTGAAGCTTACGGACTTGGTGGTCAAACTTATGGTTTGAAACAATCTTCTAGGGCATGGTTCAACAGATTTACCACCTTTGTTAAATCTCCAGACTTCTCTCAAAGACATTCTGATCACACGTTTATAAAAAGGTAAGAATTTGGAAAAATTGTTGTGTTGATTGTGTATATTGATGACATTGTCTTGTTAGGAGATGATACTGTTGAGATTACCACATGAAAAATGAAGATGGGTAATGAGTTTGAAATCAAAGACCTAGGGAATTTGAAGTACTTCCTTAGGATGGAGGTGGCATGATCGAGCGAAGGGATCTCTGTTTCACAAAGGAAGTATACTCTTGACTTGTTAAAGGAAATAGGCATGACTGGATGTAGACCTACTGATACCCTTATGGAGTTCAATGCGAAATTAAGAAATCCTGGTGACGAAGTTCCCGTTAACAAAGAGAAGTATCAGCGTTTAGTGAGAAAGCAGATTATCTAACCCACACGAGACCATATCTCCTATGTAATTAGTATTGTTAGTCAGTTTATGCAAGCACCCTACGAGAAACACATGAAAGTTGTGAATCAAATTTCAAGATAATTGAAAACTACTCCAAGTAAAGGCCTAGTGAGAAAGCTGATACTTCCATGTGTTTGTGTGGGGTAAAATCAGTTACCAACAGAAAGACAACTTTGGGATACTGTGCATTTGTGTGGGCTAAATCTTGTTACTTAGAGGAGTAAGAAGCAGGGGGTTGTTGCTAGGAGTAATGCTGAAGTCGAATATAAAGAGATCTGGCTGCAAAAAGTTTTGGCTGGTCTTCACCATAATTATGAGTTACCTACGAAGCTCTTCTGTGACGATAAAGCTGCTTGAGCATAGCCAATAATCCAACTCAACATGACAGAACAAGACATGTGGAGATAGACCGACATTTTATAAGGAAGAAACTTGATGATGGTAGTATTTGTATCCCATACATTCCTTCTAGGTCAACAAATTGCTAATATCCACACCAAAGGGTTACTCAAGCAGTGCTTTGACTACTATATTAGCAAGTTGGGTCTACTTGACATCAATGCTCCAACTCGAGGGAAAGTGTAAAAAACTAGGTGCCAATGGTGTGTTTAAAGCCCCAAGGGGTATTTGTGTAATTTATTGTACCATAGTTTTATTTCCCATTTTGTTAGGGCTTATTCTTCCCTCTTGTATTCCCTCGGTTATTAGAAAATAATAAGAGTGGCTCCTATTGTGGTTTTTCTCCCTATACTAGGGTTTTCCGCGTACACTTTGTGTTTGTCTTCTTCTTTTCAATAACAACCAATACAATACAATATAATACAAAAAATAAAATAATAAAAAAATAATCAATGGGAGTTACAAAAGATCTCTCCACTCGGTCAAAAGAAAGGTGAGAGAATATGATCTATAAAGGAAAGTGCATGTCCTAAAATGAGATCCATCCAAAGAATTCTTTTCCTTCCTTGTTAAGTAAACCATTGATGTCATTCAGAATAATAAGGTGCCAATTTGATGCAGCAATCAAATCTTTCCAAAAACTAGATGCAAACTGACAGCTGATGAACAAGTGATTTTGAGTCTCTGCACAGTTCTAAAGATTTACAGATGATGCAAAATTGTGGGGACAAGTGACTTTGAGTCTCTGGACAGCTTTACTCATTTACATATGATGCAAAGTTACAGGGACAAAACCATGTATGAGGCACAGCGTTGTATTCTATCAAGGGTATTTATGGCATGGTGGCTAAGCTCCCAGAGGAAAATTTTGATTTTCTTAAAGTAATATCAGTTTAGATAGCTTCCATCATTCCATGTAGGTTGTCTACCGTTACTGTCCACCGCCATTAAGGTCAACCAGCAGATTTAATAGAGAATATGCCTTTCGTAGTCAACTTCCATGCTCAATAGTCCCTGGATTATGTCGATTGGATATTATTCAACAAATTCATGATGCTATGTCCTTCCTCCAATTCCTCATCAGAAAGATCTCTCCTCAAAAACAAATTCCAGCCACCATGATCACCAGAAGTGTCCTGGATAAAGGAATTTTTGTGCAAGGAAAGGGAGTAATCCAGGGGGTAAAATGCAGCCAATGTCTCATAAGCCAACCATCTATCAACCCAAAATGATGTGTTTGCTCTCCATTATCCACTTTATTGTCGACCCAAGAACCTTTCTAGCCATTGAGAAACATTTAAGGCTCATTGAGGCTGTTGAACAGGCTTCTGGATTGAATGTTAATCATCAAAAACAGGAAATCATTGGGATTAAACCTGATCATGAAGAAGCTAAGCTCAAAGCAAACATTTTTAATTGTGGTCAATGGCCAAATATTTACGTTGGTCTTCCTTTATCTGGTAAGGAGTACTATGGCTTTCTGGACTCCTATCATTCTTCTGAGAAGATGAAAGAAGACTCTTCTCTTGGGGTCATTGATATTCTTCTAAGAGGGTCGATTTACTCGTCCACAAGCTACTCTCACAAATCACAAACCTTTACCTCCCCTCTTACTATATGTTTATCTTCAAAAATCCATCAAAAGTGGTGATTGCTAATGAAAAAGTAAAAACTATATGAAAGATTCTTTGGGAGGGGAGCTCTGCCACATCTTGTTAATTGGGAAGTCACTAGATCCATTCCTTAAGGTGGCCTAGGGCTTCGAAGTTTGAAAGAAGCAAAGAGAAACAGGGTTTTGTTGGCCAAATAGATATGGAAATATTATCATGAAGAGGATGTCCTATGGTGAAAAGTAATTCATGCCAAATATGAAAAGCCCATCACAAACTTGTGGCCGAACATCACTTTCACAAATTACTTTAGAGTTCCTTAAAGAGTAGTTCTAATACACGTTCATCTTCTAAACCATATTGATATTAGTGACAATCTCAACCAACAGATAGAAGAAATTGACAGTTGAGCTCATTGCAAGAGCAACCCGATTGTATCAAGCTCTTAATGAAGTCCTAGCTAATTCAACATCAGTAGCAAGACGCAATCAAAAGTTCTCCAACCCTACGTTTGACCTGATCAGAAGCAAAAAATCCACTACACCACATTTTTCCCATCACAATCAGCACATCTTTAAAGGAAATGGAGAAAACCCATGTAACTTGGAGGATGTGAAATACCCTCCTATCGACAAAAGATCAGTGGGGATAAGTCACATGCCCTTCTTTATAAACCTAGTTCCAAACAAGGTCATGCATAGTTAGTTCCCTTCACAATCCCTTTTCCTATCTATCCGAATCCATCAAACTAAACAACCTAAGTTTCATCAAACCTTTGGTCACAAGTGACTTCAAGCACATGTAAGACAATTGAACCGCTATTAGGAACAGTCTATGCTAAGATGAATCTACCTCTCTTAGAGAGAAGAATTTGTTCCCCCTTATTTGGATTTTCCGATACTTTTTGTACCCTGGGCTCTCCTCAAAAGTCAACATTTCCCCATTTTCAGTTTTTATCGATGGAGTAGAAAGTTTAAAGTCAATGCATTTCTATGCTTAGAAAATTGGTCAAAGTTTGATGTATTTTGCAATCAAAATAATTGTTGTCATAGGTGTGTCCATTTAGTATACTTAACAAGTGGTTTCATATAAAATAAAATAATAATAACAATAAAGTATACTTAATACATCTCCTAAAAAATAGTAGTAATAATAGTATACTTAGCTAGTGTTTGATGCAGATCAAACAAATGTCGGATCTACTCTCTCTTTGTACAACTGGTGTCTATGGCATCTAGTGGATTAGCAAATGTGTAAGATGTGCCCAACAAGCATCAAACATAGACACACTAGTCAAACTAAAGTGTCTGTGCTTGCGCTTCTTACGATGGGTTTTAGCGTCATCCATACATATCCTCCAAAAGACATCTTTACATTTCATTTTTCCAACTTTCTTTTCACAAAATCCGATTTAATAACAGGCAAAACCTTCACCCACCCTTATCCACAAATTCTGCCACTCACCCTTACCCACAAACCCTCCCACCATAAAGCAATTCTAGACTTAAAAGAGCTTGATACATCAACCATTTCCAACCTAGAGCTTCAATTTTTAGTACTTATCAACACTTATAATTTTCAATGAAACTGCTAAAGCCAATTATTTGGAAAAAACTGTAGCCGCTAAGGCTAAACTTACTGCATCTTGAACGAGAATCTAATTGCACTGTTATGAAAATGAAAGTCAAGCCCAAAGTATTAAAAAATACATGGCCAGTAAACAATTAAAACATACCTTGGGTTGATTTTTTCAAGTCCAAGAACCAAAGGAACTAATAAAAGAATGGGGCTCCAATCATGTTGGCCTTTTGAAAATTCAAAACAATGTCTTGAGGCATCATCAATGTATAAAACTGGAGCTCCGCCTCTCTCTCCGTCTTCGTCTCCAGAAACAATGTAAATGGCCATCGGAAGTTGCTGGTCTTGGAGAATAGGGGTCTCCCTCTTTGAGCGGACTAGAGTTTCCCATGACCTACACATGGCATATGGTCCCACCCATGACCCAGCAGCAAGGTCATAGGCCCTTCCTGCCTGAAGAAGATTATGAATCGAAAATGCCGAGGTATCCGAGTCACCAAAAAGGTGCAAAATTTCAACATATTCTTTATCAAATGGCTGTCAATTAAAGTAAATTAGGTTTAATGCTAATTTTGTTTGGGAAATAAATCAGCAAGTTAAACAAATCTTTCGGTAACATCACCAGCCATACCTTCTGCGAAGGCTTTCTCCAAGATCTTCCTAATCTATGAAAAAGCAATGCCTGCACATAATATGGAGATGAATAAAAGAAAACAACATAATACCTTTTTGGAGACCCTCATAACCAAAGTAAGGTCAGTATAAATAAATAAATAAAATTAAACGACACCAGAACCGAGATTGAGGACACCAATGGATAGAAAAACATAAACAACTTCACCAAAATAAATCAAGTCTGAATTTGTGTACCTGAGAAACAAGCATTTGGCTGCTTCTTAGCATGCAACCCCAATTAACATCACTGGTGTATTTCGAGTCTTGAATAACATTGAAACCTAAAAAAGGAGAGACAAAAAATAAGTTAGTCGGAAGTTGTCAAAGAAGTATATGGAAACTTATGATATGTTTATAGGTAAATGTTGATGAAACCTTTACGATAGGTCATCAGAATTCTAGATGAAAAATCTTGCTCAAATCCTGCTACACCAGTGCTAGATGCTGCATCATCAGGAAGGTGATCTTGGGAAATTTTATGGCACACACCAAGAAGCCATATATCACCACCGGAGGTATAGACACCACTTCTGCGAGAACCCAGTATGCGCTCCTGAATTCTCCTCATTGAGCCACTTGTCATAACTTTCCTTACAGTTGCCCAAACATTGTGTCGAGAATGAAATACCTTCTTTTCACTGACAGAGGAGTCTTTGTGATGGTCAAAAATTGAGAAATTGGATGAAAAGAAGCCTGACCATAAGGAGGCTTTGGAGGATATGTGATTTTTAGACCCTAACTCCGAGCAAACAGATCGATGAGTTCTATCTATAACATCAGCTGTAGTTTCAGAAGAGCATGTTGATTTCAGATCTTTCCCCCTTCCCATGAAAACCCTTCATTACCGAGTCAAATAACCGAAAAACAGATCAGTATACGGTGAACAACACCACCGGCGTTGTTTCAAAGGAATTTTCACCAGCCAAATTTAATATATATATATATATATATAGATAAATATATAAAAGAGCGAGGTTCAAATAAAGAAACGGAAAAAGGATCATCTACGGGGAAAACTTCTTAAGATCATTTTTAGACGACTTTCTCCTTCAAATATTAATTAATTACAAATTTGACGGATAAATGATTTGAAATTTTGAAATAATCTGATCGTTAACCGTCTTTTAAAAAATATAACAAAGCTAAAATATTCGAGTATTTTCAAAAATATAAAAAAACGACAAAGTATTTACATTGTATAAAATATTAAAAATACCCATGGACGTAATATATTTGGTAACACAATTTGGTACACGATCGTTTAGATTTGTGGTACACAATTGTTTATATTTGTTTTTCCAATTCTCTCATCCTTTAATTAATTGGGTTACACAATCCTTTAGATTTGACTACTATTTTTTTTCAATATCGTTTAAATTTGGCTACAGTCTTAGATTTGGGTATATGATCGTTTAGATTTGACTACATTATTTCCAAATCTAAACGATTTTTTTTCAAAATTTCGAATGTCATCGTTTAGATTTGGCTATAAGATCGTTTAGATTTGGGAATTTTCTTTTTCAAAATTTGGTATAAAGTTTTTTTTTTAATATTCTTTATACACAATCTTTTAGTTTTGGTACCCTAATTTAAAGACCTAACCAATTTTTTCAAGATTCTTATGCACCATTAGATTTGGTTACCTAATCGAAACGTAAAAAAAGAAAAAAAGAAAGATGATATGATGCATGCAGTGAATGGAAAAAAAAAGAGGAAGAAAGACATGCACGCATCTGAAAAAAGAAAAAAAAACAAGAAAGACGATAGAAAGAAATAGATTTGGTTACCCAAATCTAAAAACGAAACTTTTTTGAAAGAAATCGCAATAAAAAAAAAGAGTATAAAGGAAGACAAAAAATCATAGAGAGGAGAAAAAGATAATTTATGGGCTTTGTTACACGAGTCATAAATATTTCACTAGTTTGTTATATTTAGGGTTTAGGGTATAAAGATAATTCATCGTCAACAACGCATGTAATATATTTGGTACACGATCGTTTAGATTTCACCACAAATCTAAACGATTTTTTTTTTTCAAAATTTGGTATATAATTGTTTAGATTTGGTACACAATCGTTTAGATTTAGCTACCCTAAATCTAAACGATTTTTTTTTTCAAAATTTGATACACGATCGTTTAGATTTGGCTAAACGATTTTTTTTAAGATTTTTTATACACAATATTTTAGCTTTGGTTACCCTAATTTAAATGGCTAAACGTTTATACATCATCTTTTAGATTTAGTTATCCTAATCTAAACAACGTATAAAAAAAAGGAAAGAAGAAAGACGATGCACTTAGCAAACGAAAAGAAGAAAGAAGAAGAAAGACATGCATGCAGCGAAAAAAAAAAAGAGAAAAACAAGAAAAACGACAGAAAGAAATCAGATTTGGTTACCCAAATCTAAACGACGTAAAAAAAACAAGAAGGATGGAAGAAATCGTAGCTAAAAAAAGAAGAGTAAAGGAGGAAGACGATAAAAAAATCACATAGAGGAGAAAAAGATAAAAGGGAAAACATATAATATGTAAAAAATGGTTAAATTTATGGGCTTTGTTACCTGGATGGTAAATATTTTAGTAGTTTGTTATAAAAGTTTCTCGTTCTTTAATTCACGTAATTTTGAAATTTTACAATTAATCGTAAAAAACCTGTTAGTATATCCTACAACACATCTTGAAAGATACTTTATCCTCCCATTCTCTCACTTGATTTGATTTACCATTTAATCAAATTTCTCATCCAACAAATACCATTTTCGAGAATTGTGTATGTACAGTAGATGAATTTCGAAAAACGTAACATTGAAGTCAAAATACAAGCATAGCATTGAAGTCAAAATACCAGTAATTTCTTTTTTTACTTTGGCTCAATTTGACATGTCAAAATCAATCAAACAATGAATTTAGTTCCTGAGTTTGAATTAAATTTTGGATAAATTAGATCTAGGATAATCTTTGAAATATGGCTTAACTTTAATTTGAAATAATTTGAGGTTTTAAATTTGATTTGAGGATAAAAATCTAAATTTGAATATGGAATAAATTTTAGAATATAACCAAATTTTAATTTGAGATAAAATTGATATCAAAATACAAGTAATGTATTCTTGATTTTGTCTCTATTTCATTTATCAATTTTGAGGATGAAATTTGAATTTTCCTCGATTTTGCTTTGGGATGAATTTTAGATAATGATCCAATCTAAAATTTGAGACAAATTAGAGGTCACGTTCGCAAATTAATTTGAAATTTGAAGTTGGATGAAATTTGGAATAAAATTTGTAGTACAACCAAATTTTAATTTAAAATTATGAATGTATGTTTTAATTAAATTGTATCTTTATCATCAAATAAGTCAAGCAGTCTAATAACATCATCTTCATTGAACCATATGTTTCTACTTATGCATGCTATCCTCGAAATAAAAAGAGACTCCATCAATTGGAACAGCGAGAACATCCAAAGGAAGTTTGTGCCAGCTAGCCTCAATAGTAATCACTTTTTAAGCTGTGGCAAGAGGCCTATGAAGAATTTTTGGAAATGAAGAAGGAACAAAAGATTGCAGGTTGAGAAGTCGCATAAGGGTTAGATGGAGTAGGAGGATTATCATAGTGAATATTAGACTGGCCAGCAGAATGAATAACAGAAGGTTCAATGGGAGCACTAGTTGAAGTTGTACCAACAAGAGTAGGGACAAAGTAGGCTCAGAGAAGGTTGTAGGAGGCATGCGAGAAGAATCATCAACTGGATTAGCAGCATGAGAGAGATATCGGGAACAATAGGATCAATAAAAGAATCAAATGCATTAAAGGTAAAGTCATCAACATGAGAGTCAATAAGAAGGCCAATAGGAGAAGATCCAATATTTGAAGAACGAGGAGGACAGACAGAAGCACTAGGTGCATCAGACACAGAGGTCTTATAAGGGACAGTTGGAGCAACAAAAGTAGTAATATTAGACTTAGGAGGAATCGAGTTAGATTGAGTAACAAAAGGACGTCGGGGATGTCGTAACAACTCATGCAATGCAACATGGTCATCCTCGTCAAGGGAATCAAAGATGGACTCAATAGGAATCGTATTTTAAGCAGAAACCAAACTAGAAGGCTTGTAGATGAGTCAAATGCAGACACAAAAGAGACATGAGCAAGCTTGACAACATTAGAACTAGATTGCTAATGAGAACTAGAAGTAGAAGAGGCCACAGAGGCACCAACAGACGAGTCAACATCATCATGCAAAGAGTCAGACGTCAGAGAAGCTTGATAGAAAGTAGTTTGACTACGAAGATGCTTTAATGGACTTTGAACAGGGACTATCTTGAATTGTTTAGATTTGGGAGGAATAATAGGCTTAAAGCTTGAGGGAGAAAGAGTTGACGTAGTAGCAGGTGAAATAGAAGTAGCATAACGATAATGTCCTTTACGAGTGGAAACCATTTTGACGATGGAAGACACTAAGTAGTCACCAGAGTGCAGTAAACAAAGCGACAGACATGATCGGGGATTGGTGCAAGTAAACACTACCCAAGGAAGAAGAAGAGACTCACGTAAATGACAAATCAAAGAAAGAAAATTCAAATTTTTACCTTGTAGGTCGAGTAACTGAGGGAATGTCCAAAAATAATAAGTAATTAACCCCAAAGACAAGCCCAGAAAAGGAAAAACAACTAGAAAACTTTAATTGCTATGAACTGTATTTACAGACTCCAATCCCAACTCGTAAATCTTTAGAAACAGTGGCTTTCAAGGGCTTCGTGGGAATATCAGCAAACTGAAGAGAGCTTTGAACATGCTCTAAAACAATCACTTCAGTTTCAACCAATTTCCTCATAAAGTGATGGTGAATGACAATATATTTAGTATGGTTGTGCTAAACAGAATATCGCACTCATGTTATCACAATAGAGAACCATAGAATTTTTAGAAATCCCATATTAAAAAAGCACCTATTTCATCCATAACAGCTACGTACAACTACACCCACCTGCAATATATTCCGCCTCAGCTATAGAGAAAGATACACAATTTTGTTTCTTGCTAAACCATGCAATAAAATTATTGCCCAAAAAAGAAAATCAACCACCCAAAGTACTCTTGTGGTCCTTAGAACACCCTGCCCAATCTGCATCACAGTAACCAACAAGCATTGAGGTAGATCAAAAGGGTACCACAAGCCATATTCCAGGGTACCAAGAATGTATTTAAAAATTCTTTTATCATAGTGAATATAAGAAGCACGAGGATCAAATTGATAATGATCACAAACTTCAACAACAAAGGCAATATCAGGTTTTTTAGCAGTTAAGTATAAAAGACTTCCAATAATATTGCGATACATACTCTCATCAACTTTTTCCCTAGAATCATCTCTTGGTATCTTGGTATGGGAAGCAACAAGAGCCCTTTTAGGTTTCAACTTATCAATACCAAACTTTTTGACCATGCTTTTAACATATTTCTCTTGAGATAAAAAAAAAATCTCATTATGGCACTATCAAATTTGGAAGCCCAAAAAGAAAGTTAGTTCATCGACCATGCTCATTCAAATTCGGATTGCATTTGATCAACAAACGTCGTCACAAGAGCTTTAGGAGATCCACCGAATATGATATCATCAACACATACACTTGTGTAACCAAAAAATCTTGTCTCAAATTTTGATAAACATAGTCTTGTCTGCTTCTCCTCTACTATACCCTTATTGAGACAAAAACTCAGTTAAGCGCTCATACCAAGCCTGAGAAGCTTGCTTAAGTCTGTACAAGACTTTATGCAGCTTATACATGTGATTTGGATTGAAGGGATCTACAAAACTTTTCGGTTGAAAAACATATACTTCTTCGTTGAGAAAACAATTTAAAAATGCACTTTTGACTTCCATTTGATACAACTTGATTTTGAGAATACAAGCTAATCTTGTTGGGTTTTATGTCCTAAAACAAGTAGATAGTAAATATAATCAATTGACCGTTATTAATAAAGTGTTTTATTATTATAGTTTCAATAAGTGTTATTGATTATATTATTAGTTTTATCTTATAACCTAAATCCAATAAACTAACATCCTAAGCTGTTTGATAAGTCTTGAATAGTATGTAGAGACATACAGGGATCAATGTTTAAGATCAGCTTAAAGGATCTATAATATAGGGTTAAGGTTGGGTACCTTATCCTGTTAACACTATGGATACGACTCACTTTGTATTTGATATAAATACATTGATTCAATGCGTTCATGTATGGGACATGCGAGTGAGGGTATCTTATGCAATGAGTTTGCATAAGACTAAACCACGAAATAGTAATCACTAGATGTAACTCTGTTAACTAGTTGGATTTCTATTTCATTAGGATGGACATGCGAGTGAGGGTATCTTATGCAATGAGTTTGCATAAGACTGAACCACGAAATAGTAATCACTAGATGTAACTCTGTTAACTAGTTGGATTTCTATTTCATTAGGATGACCTAGACAACTTAGTCTTAATCCTGAGTGTATTATGAACTCCTATTTGTGAGGGATTGTCCTTTGATTTGTATGGGTGAGAGTGGCCAGATTGCCGACTTAATATGCTTACCATTTTGGGGACAAGACCGAGTGGGGAGCTGGGAACATAATCACACAAGATGGAATTCACTCCTTCCCACCTTTAGGGTAAGTAGATAAGTGTTCCCTTAAATGGTGTCTCCGGGACTTGAACAAATGGCTCTACCCTCTCTATGACACGAGAGGGGTTTCTGTTTAGTGGTTAGACCATAAACAGGTTGTTCATTAGAGAAACACTGGTATTTAAGGACTAGAAGTAGCCCAGGGGTAAAATGGTAATTTGACCCAGGTAGTATTACGAACACTTGTGAAGGACTAACTTACTGGTATTGGTCTATATCCGTGGACACATAAATATATCTACAGTGAGAAGAGTTCAGCTGTGAGTCTTTAGTGGAGTGTACACACAGTTAACAAATATTGATTAATATGGTTAATGAGTTTAACTAATTAATTTCATATCGTTGTAGCTTCTGATCTGTAGGTCCATTAGATCCTATTCCTAGCTCATAAAGAGTAATGAGATTTATTTATATTGGTTGTAATTTGAAATGTTTAAATTTACTTTGGGAATTAATATAATGTATATTGATACATTATAATATAAAGTTTATATTTTAATTAGACTTTATTATATAAATTTAATTTTGGATATGATTCAAAATTAAATTATGAGAGAATAAAATATTTGAATGAGTTCAAATATTAGTTTAATGTGAATTAGATTCATATTAAAACTATAGGTTAAAATTTAATGTGTATGTGATACATATTAAAACTATAGGTTATGAGAGAAATTTATATTTGAATGTGATTCAAATTTTGGATTAAATTAAATATAAGATATTTAATTTAGAAATCAGTTTAGTTTAATTTGATTTAATTAAATTAATTAAATTAAAACTATAGGTTATGCGAGAGATATTTATTTAAATAGGATTTAAATAAAATATTAATTAAATATGATTTAATTAATTAGTTATTAAATTTAATTAATTAATTAATTTAATATATATTAATTTAATATTTATTTATTAAATTAATAGGGAACGTGGGTGGTTTTTCCACATTCCCAATTATTCTCTCAACTTCCCACTTCTTCTGTATGAAGAAGAGGGAATTTTTGTGTAACAAAACAGAAGATGAGTTCTACGAACAAGGTTGCTCTCCTGTTCTCTCTGAAAAAAAATTTCTCTGTAAAGAAAAATTCCTTCAATCCAATTTGGTTCCCACAAACCATCTCAATCAGAGAATAAGAAGGTTTCCAAGTGGTGGTGCCCCAAGTTGGTGTTTGGTAGATTCAGAGTCGTCAACGAGAGTAAGTTCTTCTTCTTTGTATTTTATTCAAAGCATGTTTAGCCATAAAAATCAGTTTTATAATTTTACCAATGTATTAGTATTTTTTTAAGGTTCTAATTAAAATTGAGTCTCTGTAGTTCTTCCGCTGTAAAGAGCTTTTTATCCATTCAAATCTAAGCATCAAGCAAATGGCCTCAAGACGAGCAACTAGAGCAAATGTTTCACCAAAATCCACACCTTCAATTTGAGCATATCCTTGTGCAAGAAGGCGAGCATTTTTCTTGGTTATAATTCCCTGCTCATCAATGTTATTTTTAAATACCTACTTGGTTCCAATAATATTAGCATAAGCAGGTTTTGGAACCAACTTCTAGACTTTACCACGTTCAAATTGAAGTAATTCTCTTGCATAGCAGCAATCCATTGTTCATCTTTTAGAGCCTCATTAACACTGGTAGGTTCAAAAGGAGACGTATAACATACATTCCCAATCATTTTAATATAATCAAAACGATTCTTTTTACAAGTTGTAATTCCACTGTCTATCTCTCCTATAATACTATTGGATGAATGATTCTTGATAATATGAGCTAATAGAGCAATTGTTTTGACAACTGATGAAACAGTCGAACTAACGTCTTTAAAGTCATCCCTAAAGTTAATAACTGGCGAATCGATAGAATGAGCACTGCCTGACTCATTGGCAGATGAGGACATTCTAGAGTTAGTCCTTTTAGCATTGACTGAAGTAGAATTCTTTGAACTACATTCACTATTGAGAGAAGAACTCACAGGGAAGACCACTGGGTCATCATCATCTCTATGCTTTACCAATCTTTCAATAGTGTCATTAATGACAACAATAATAGACTCTCTAACAGTTCTGGTGTGCTTGTTAAACACTTTGAAAGCTTTACTATTTGTAGAGTAACCAAGAAAATCCATCCATCTGACTTAGAGTTCCATTTATGATGAAACTCCCTATCTCCCAAAATATAGCACATACTACCAAAAACATGAAAGTACCTTATATTTGGCTTACGTCCCTTCCACAACTGATAGTTGGTGAGTGACATACCAGGATGGAGAGAAATACAATTGTGAATATGACAGGTAATATTCGAAGCTTTTACCAGAAAGTATGAAGGAATAGACTTGGCATGCAACATTACACTAGCCATGTCCTGCAATGTTCTGTTCTTGCACTCAACAACCTCATTCTGTTGAGGAATCAAAAGAGCTGAAAATTCATGAAAAATGCCTTCATTTACACGAAAGTTATCAAAGGTAGTATTTTCAAATTCATGTCCATGGTCGCTGCGAATAGAATAATAGCTTTGTCTTGTTCCTTTTGAAGTTGAAGACACAGGGCATAATGAACTGGTATTTGATTTCTCTCTTATAAATTTCACCCAAGTGTATCTTGAAAAGTTGTCAACACAAACAAATGCATACCTTTTTCCACCAAGACCTTCAACTTGTATAGGACCCATCAGATCCATAAGTAAAAGTTCGAGCACACAATTCGTAATACATTGTCCAACAGACTTGTGAGAAATCTTAATTTGCTTCCCAATAGGACACTCGTCACAAAAATTGTGAGATTTAGCTTTCAATAGAGGAATTCCTAGAGCAGCTTCAACACTAATAGTCTTGCATATGGAAGAAAGGCTAATGTGTCTGAGATGCTTAAACCATATATTTCCACTTCATCTGATTTAGACAAGTTGCACACAGAATTCTGTAAATCAGGATCCCAATGATAACGATTGTTTGATAATCGAGTTCATTTCATAATAGTATTTTTGTCATGGTCCTAGAACTTCACACTTATCTTGACAAAATCTGACAAAAAAAAAAAAAAAAACTTTCATTACACAATTGACTGATATTGATTCAGTTAGTTGATAAACCTTTTACAAGCCTCACATTTTGAAGATTCGGTAAGCTTGGTTTACTTATGTTCTCTTTGCCAAGAACTTTTCCTTTTAACTCCATCTCTAAAAGTAACAGGACCAGCATTGTATTCCTTGAATTATGAGAAGAATGCAAAGCTCCCAGTCATATGTCTGGAACACCCGCTATCGAAATACCAGTCTTTTGATCTTGAAGTATGAGCAGAAGTACATGACACATTAGAATTGTCAATAATTTCTTTTCTCTTCACTCTCTAGACATACTTAGATTTTGAATGAGAAAGATTTTTTCTGTTGATATTTCCATAATACCTTCTGTTAGAGTGACGTAGATACTCATGCAAGCGATAACAAAATGGTAGTATATGGCTAGATCGACTGCAAAAATGACAAGTCCATATTTTTTAAGTCCTCTGTGTAGTCCTTCAATGAATAATATTAACTCCTGAAAAAACTGTTTTTTCTTTATTGCAATCTTTACTATCTGACGCACGAACACCATCTTAGTTGACTTTCCAGAATCAAAACTTTGACCAGAAAAGTCTAGTCCTTTTTTGTCACTTTTAGACTTCCCATCATTTAAAATATTATCCAAACTCTCAGTCCCTGAGGTGAGCATTTAGACAGAATTTGATAAAGATTCAAAGTTAGGACGAACATCCTTCGTTTCAATTTTAAGTGTAGAAATCATAGTTATTAGACGATGATTGTCATCCATCAGAGTATGTATTCTCTCTTTTTGTTGTTTCGACACATCTCGCTCTTCTTCCTATAAAAAAAAAGATCATCATTGCTTGGCTTAACAAATTTAAACCTTCCATCATTTTCAGTGCAATTTACAACAGACTTCTAATCATACAAACTCTCAATGTCCTCTTATTCTTCTTCAACAGTACAACTGTTTCTTCTATTTCACTATCAGAAGATGACTCATCATCAAACAAAGTAATAGTCAAACTCTTCTTCTTTCTTTTGAGAAAGGTAGGGGCTTAGCTTGATAGTGCCCAAACCCTTCACACTTATGACATCTCCATATAAACTAGAAGAACTTAAACTACCACCATAATTTGAAGAGTTTAAACCACAAAAGTCTTTGTTATTCTGACTTCCATGATTTCCAAAACGTTTATGAAACTGACTTCTAAGCTTTGAAACTTACTTCATCAAAAGAGCAATAAAGTCGGTTAAATTATCATCATTATCTCATTCTTTATGTTGTTGAGGAACATCCTCACTCACAGATTGTAATGCTACTTCAATTTTTTTTAATCACAATCTCCTACATTCAATTTAAATTTTCTTAAATAACCAAACATTTCATTGAGGCAATATCATTAGCCTCTTCTATGGTTGTGACTTTCATGCTGAACTATTAAGCAAGGAAGCACAAGACTTTTCTGATCAGTTTCGTATCTGAAATTTTCTTTCCTAGAGCAAAAGATTCGTTTCCTATGTTAAAAACACAAAAGTTAAATTCAGTTATCGAATCATCTTCAGACATTTTAAGAGCTTAAAATTATTTTGAAGTTAAAAGTTGCAGCCAAGACATTTTCACCTTGGAAATTTGTTCTAAAATACTCTAGACCTCCTTAATAGAAGTGCAAGTGTTCTTAGCAGAAGTGCAAGTGTTAATGATTTGAACACATTTCGATCCACTCAATTGAAAATTCCATTTAAAGCACGAGAATTTCTCAGAGATGCTTCATCTTCAGCATTAAACCATGAGATTTAAGGCTTATGAGAGACTGTTCCACAACATCCTTACAGTTGAATGTTTCTATCCAGTTACTGCAGCTTTCCATGTCTTGCTATTAATAGATTCTAAAAATGTTATTATCCTTGCTTTCCAGTAGATATAGTTAAATCCATCCAGAAGAAAATGTCTCGTAGTTGAACTTCCTTCATGAATAGATTCCATATCACAAATAGACTTCGTAACCCACTCTGCTACCAAATGAAAAAAAATAAAGACTCTATTAACTTGATATCTTAAGTTAACACGCGAGTTAAAAAATGAAGGAACAACTTAGGAAATAAATAATAATAACAATCAGAACACCAAACATTAGTAACCTAATTCGATAACACAACATATACTTCTGGGGGGTCATTGACTCATAAGAAGAGATCATATATTGCTTTGCGATATAGTGTTGGGTTTTATGTCCTAAAACTCGTAGATAGTAAATATAATCAATTGACCGTTATTAATAAAGTGTTTTATTATTATAGTTTCAATAAGTGTTATTGATTATATTATTAGTTTTATCTTATAACCTAAATCCAATAAACTAACATCCTAAGCTGTTTGATAAGTCGTGAATAGTATGTAGAGACATACAGGGATCAATGTTCAAGATCAGCTTAAAGGATCTATAGTATAAGGTTAAGGTTGGGTACCTTATCCTGTTAACACTATGGATACGGCTCACTTTGTATTTGATACAAACACATTGATCCAATGCGTTCATGTATGGGACATGCAAGTGAAGGTATCTTATGCAATGAGTTTGCATAAGACTGAACCACGAAATAGTAATCACTAGATGTAACTCCGTTAACTAGTTGGATTTCTATTTCATTAGGATGACCTAGCCAACTTAGTCTTAATCCTGAGTGTATTATGAACTCCGTTTGCGAGGGATTGTCCTTTGATTTGTACGGGTGAGAGTGGCCAAATTGCTGACTCAATATTCTTATCATTTTGGGGACAAAACCGAGAGGGGAGCTCGGAACATAATCTCACAAGATGGAATTCACTCCTTCTCACCTTTAGGGTAAGTAGATAAGTGTTCCCTTAAATGGTGTCTCCGGGACTTGAACAAAGGGCCCTACACTCTTTATGGCACGAGAGGGGTTTCTGTTTAGTGGTTAGACCATAAACAGGTTGTTCATTAGAGGAGCACTGGTATTTAAGGACTAAAAGTAACCCAGGGGTAAAACGGTAATTTGACCCAGCTGGTTTTACGAACACTTGTGAAGGACTAACTTACTGGTATTGGTATATATCCGTGGACACAGAAATATATCTACAGTGAGAAGAGTTCAGCTGTGAGTCTTTAGTGGAGTGTACACACGGTTAACGAATATTGATTAATGTGGTTAATGAGTTTAGCCAATTAATCTCATATCGTTGTAGCTTCTGATCTGTAGGTCCATTAGGTCCCCTTCCTAGCTCATAAAGAGTAATGAGATTTATTTTTATTGGTTGTAATTTGAAATGTTCAAATTTACTTTGAGAATTAATATAATGTATATTGATACATTATAATATAAAGTTTATATTTTATTTAGACTTTATTATATAAATTTAATTTTGGATATGATTCAAAATTAAATTACGAGAGAATAAAATATTTGAATAAGTTCAAATATTAGTTTAATGTGAATTAGATTCATATTGAAACTATAAGTTAAAGTTTAATGTATATATGATACATATTAAAACTATAGGTTATGAGAGAAATTTATATTTGAATATGATTCAAATTATGGATTAAATTAAATATCTATATTTAATTTAGAAATTAATTAATTGGAGAATTAATTAATAGTTTAGTTTAATTTGATTTAATTAAATTTGATTTAATTAAATTAATTAAATTAATTAAATTAATTAAATTAAAACTATAGGTTATGCGAGAGATATTCATTTAAATATGATTTAAATGAAAATATTAATTAAATATGATTTAATTAATTATTAAATTAATTAATTATTAAATTAATTAATTATTTAATTAAATTAATTAATTAGTTTAATATATATTAATTTAATAATAATTATTAAGTTAATAGAGAACGTGGGTGGTTTTACCACGTTCCCATTTATTATCTCCAACCTCCCACTTCTTCCATCTAAATATTAGGTAAGTATAGGGCAATTTGTGTCATTTTTGTGTAAAAACTACAAGTATTTGAGACCTACAAAGGTATAATTTCTATAAACACTAAACATGTAAAGTAGTGTTTCATGCATGTTAGTTTTTTTTAATTAGATGCAATTAGACTGTTATTAGATCCTAAATCCGCTGTGTATATCTCGAGGTCCATCACCCAAAACTTCACTCACAAGAAGAAATATAAAAAGGAATGGTTGGTTTTCTTGATTGACTCTTTTAGATGCAAAAATCTGACCGCTAGGCTTACCTGTCGCTCCCCGCCCACCTAACCACTTCATGCAACCAATAGAAGGTGTGTCGCTCAGACACCCAACGCGTACCTCTCCATGAGATAACGAGTTGTACGTCTAGTATGCAAAATTTCTCAATGCCCCAATCTTCAACATAGAGTTCCAATTTTAAACTTAGAAGATCTTTACAACTCAACGCAACGGAAAACACTCAAACAATCAACTTAGCTTAATCGTTTAGCCTTCAACACTTAAACCTTTTAGCTACTAAGCGATAAGCGCAATAGGGATACATATACTCAACACAGTGAAAGATAGAAAACACAACTCTGCTTTTATTACTTGATCCAATACTTTACAATTACATTTCTTTTCTCGCAAGACACAAAAATAAAACCTAAGTTGTAAGCTCCTTGCCTTCCTTCATCTACTAGGATGCTACTATTTGCGTCAAGGTGTTTAAGAGTATAAGAACCCCTTTCTTATCCTTCTCCTTCATCGCCTAGCCATCCATCTCACAGACAAGACTCATCCTACACATAAAACTGAGATACAACCCTTTCTAAGTATAATAACTTTAAACCATCCGAGACAGATAACTTGATCAGCCCCATGTCACAACACATCTTACCTTTCCTTACTTTGCCTCAACACCTGAACACTTGGGGAAGAAAAACTTAAACACGTAAGTCAAATACTTAGTGAGTGAAGATTTTAGAAAAGCTTTTTGGGAATACAAGTCAAGCACAGATTCATTTTGACAAGAGATGAGCAAAATGATGATACCATTCCAGATGACAAGGTGATTGATGAGTTTGAGAATTTCAAGAAGAAAGTACGACCATTAGGTGCATCAAGTCTTCAAACTCTATCACATGAAGAGAAACATCTCTTCCATTGGTACATCCTCAACAATGTAGATGAAATATCAGAGTATCGCAAGTAAGCATTTCTTATATTCATATTTCTTAGGTATAGTTGTTCAGTATTTGTTATACATTGTTATTATACAAATTAAACTCATAATCATCCCTTTCAGAAAACATTTGAGGTTAATACGTCGTTAGGCTTAAAACGCTACTAATTTGTACAAAAAACATCAACGGAGATTTCCTAAATGGTTCCGAAATCATGTATATATCGTTCACACATTTGATAGGTAACATGTATGCACTAACGTATTTGCATGTGAATGTATATAATCATTGTCACATGGATTTCAGGTTATAAAATTGCGTGAGATTGAAAATCTATCTCACGGTTTCTTCTCACTTACGATGAGACGCACTTAACGTTCAGTGTTATAATGGATGCATTATGGGTGGTGTGAGGTTTCACACGTCAGAACGTAATTTCCAGCACACTACACAAAACAGTGACGTGATGGTAATCGGTGAAAGCAATGCCAATGGAAGTGACAACAACAATTTTTACGGTGATTTGGACGAAGTGTTGCACGTTTAATATCAATGAGAATAAGTGTTTGATTATTTAAGTGTCGATGGTATGACACCAACGTCAACAAAAGTCAAAGGACATGTGGAATTGGGGTACAAAGCTATCAACACGTCCTATTTTTAGTTCGTCGAGGAATAGGTAATTCTTACGACCCAGGTACATCAACTATTTTACCTAGATAACCCAAAAATGGTAGTAATGGGAGAGTTGTCCAACTGGTCCAGAATAAGCGTATATGAGACGTGCCCGAAATGGATGATGTTGAGAATGAGCAACTGAATGTACTCGAAATCGTTGTCAGCCATCAAATGGATGAACACATTGAGGTTGACACTCTGTGCAGGACTAACGCTGATCCTTCAATCATTGAAAGACCGATTGT
The DNA here is from genome assembly GCF_025177605.1 of Cucumis melo. NCBI lineage: Eukaryota > Viridiplantae > Streptophyta > Magnoliopsida > Cucurbitales > Cucurbitaceae > Cucumis > Cucumis melo. The sequence goes on from NC_066861.1 coordinate 13,208,751, forward strand.
ACGTCATGTTGCTGGCGATTTCATAGACGATGGGATGAACAACTGTCATATCAAAACGGAACAAGCGACGATAAATGATCGTGAAAAACCATGTACCCACATATTTATTTAGTTTATATTTTGAATCTGATTTTGTGTTTGTATTTGTTTAATGAATATTTATTTTCTATGTCCATAGGTATTATTTCGTCATTCCGAGTTCGCCGAGGATATAAATAACACTGTAGGGGGTCGTCATCTGTGGGCGACAATTTGAATGAGTCTCTTGGTACGCTAACTCACAATTATTTGAACTTATTTATCACACATTAGTTTGTTGCTTTAACTTATTCAACAGAAACTACTCGACCATCTCCAACACCTAAGAGACGTGCGTAGTATAGACTCTTGGAGTTGGAGTGGTGCGTCCACGCCAATGGCAAGATTCCCATGTCCATAGCCCCTGACGTGAAGAAGCATATTTTGTCACACTCTATTCGGTTCAGCCAGGCCATTGGCGTGTGCATAAGAAAGACATTTCCAATCCGTTACCTTAGGTTGTAAATATAGGAAGAGAATACATCGAGGTCGTCAAGGGAGACCTACAAGTACGTCCAATACACAATTGATCTGTTTTCATTTGAAACAAGTTAACCAAGCTAATGTACTGTTTTCTGTAATGTGTAACACTTTTTTGTGCTTGATTTCAACGATTAAGCAATAAATAAGTTCGTTGAGCATCAAATGCTCACTAGTTTCAAAGAGTTTAGAGGCAACTGTCACAGGCACTTCAAAAAGTACATTAAGGATGGGGACCTAATAAACCTACAGATCAGAAGCTTTGTATTATAATGTATCACCATACATCAGATAAATTCCCAAAGTAAATTTGAACATTTTAAATTTAAACCAATATAAATAACTTTCATTACCTTTTACGAGCTAGGAAGGGGACCTAATAGACCTACAGATCAGAAGCTACAACGATATGAGAATAATTGGCTAAACTCATTAACGACATTAATGAATATTCGTTAATTGTGTGTACACTCCACTAAAGACTCACAACTGAACTATTCTATTGTAGGTATATTTTTGTGTCCACGGATATAGACCAATAATAGTAAGTTAGTCCTTCACAAGTATTCATAACACCAGTTGGGTCAAATTATCGTTTTACCCCTGGGTTAATTCTAGTCCTCAAATTCTAGTGCTCCTCTAATGAATAACCTATTTATGGTCCAACCACTAAATAGAAACCTCTCTCATGCCATAGAAAGGGTCAGGTCCTTTGTTCAAGCTCTGAAGACACCATTTAAGGAAACACTCATCTACTTATCTTAAAGTTGGGAAGAAGTAAATTCCATCTTCTGTGATTATGTTTCCAGCTCTCCACTCAGTCTTGTCCTCCAAAATGATAAGCATATTGAGTCGGTAATCTGACCACTCTCACCCATATAAATCAAAGGACAATCCCTGGCAAACAAGAGTTCATAATACACTCAAGATTAAGACTAAGTTACCTAGATCCTCCTAATGAAATAGAAACCTAACTAGTTAACGGAGTTACATCTAGTGGTTACTAGGATAAAGTACTAGCATTATCCCTATACTATAGACCCTTTAAGCTGTATCTTGAACATTGATCCCTGTATGTCTCTACATACTGTTCAAGACTCATCAAATAACTTATGATGTTAGTTTATTGGATTTAGGTTATTAAGATAAACTAATAATATAATCAATAACACTTATGAAAATTATAATAACACTTTATTAACAATAGTCAATGGATTATATTTACTATCTACGAGTTTTAAAACATAAAACCCAACATCTTCTTCAACAAGAGTCCATTTTTCCTGATATGGACGTCACATTACCATTGATGAATATGGAGAATTTGAGATTTTTCAAAAAATCAATATCCAAGAAGACCATTTGGAATCTAATTCTTTTACACTACATTACCTTTTCTAGAAAACCTCAATCCACTTGGTCAAAGGCTTTTTCAAGGTTAAGCTTAAGAATCCACCTTTTCTTCTTTTTGCCCCATTTGCAATTAACATCTAATCTAAAGTCTATCTTCCCCTGATGAAAGCGCCTTGGAAAGGGTTGATAATTGTAAATCCAAGTCTTTTCTTGTTTGCTTTTGTTTATTTAAGCATTTGGAGTAAGTTTGTTATTTTTCTTGTTAAAGAAAGATGAAAAAGCATAAGGCTTGGAGTTTAACTAATGGAAAAAGTTAGTATTCATTATTTAAAAAAAAAAAAAGAAAAGAAAAAAGAAGAAAATGGAAAAGAAAAATGGAGTTAGTGGGTTAAGATTTTTTTTAAAGGAAGAAAGATAAGGGGTTTATGGTGATATTTTATTAAAAAAGAAAAGAAAAGAAAGAAATAAAAAAAGAGAGAGAGAAAAATGGATTTAAAGGCTTCTTCCTTTTCTGCATCTTATTTATCTTCTTATTTTCATCATCTTCTCTCCAAGGAAAGAAACCCAACTAAGTAACATCTCAATTTTAATTGGGGAGGAAACGACAATGTAGGAGCTTGAACACAAGACCTTCGTGGACCACCTGCTCTGATACCATATTAAACCACCAATTCACCCAAAAGCTTAAGCTGGTGGTTGAAGGAAAATTTAATTATATATCACTAAAAAGCTTATTCAATTTTCCACATTTTCTATGAAGAGCATTTAAGCTGAAAATAATTGGAATTAGGTGCAAATTCAGATGAAAGCCAAGGAATTGCTGGAATTTGTGATTTGGAGTAACTTCTATTTTGGGAAAAATTTAGGCAAATCAGTTGAGAATTAGGTCTTATGTCTACAAGTAAGTTGTAGAGGACTTAAAATGATGAGTTTGACATAACGTTAACTTAATTTTATAAAGAATTGAGTAAGCTATGAGCTACTAAAGCTAAAACTATGAATTTGGAATTTTAGGTTAAAGTTGTGAAGAGTTTAATTATGTTTTTTAAGTTGGAAGCTGAAAATGATGTCTTTTGTAAACCCTACACCCAAGGACATTTAAGTATTTTAAAGGGTGGAAGGATAAGTTTAGGTTGGAGTTAAGTTAAGGAAGTAACTCAAAGAAGGGCTAAGTTGAAGTTTTCTAATAGTAGCCTAAGTGCCATCTTGGTGTGTTAGTTGGTCATTGTAAGAGTGTCAGGGTTAGTGGAAGATGGAAAGTCATGTTAAAGTTATTAAGTTGTTCTTAATTTTTAGGGTTAGATGATTAAAGGAAGCCAAACGATGGAAAGTTAAAAGAAATGAAGTTGTCGGCCAAGTGGATGTGACAAGGGTTGTCATGATGAATTTTTTGGCTAAGTCCAAGTGCTAGGCATGATAGGCGACTAAATGAAAGGTTTAGAACCTTTATAGAGGTAGCTAGGTGTCCAAAGCATGAGTTGTATTGCGATGGGAGAAAGAACCTTTAAAAGGTTGTCCTAGGCCGCAAAATGCACCAAGGTGAGAAGAAACAAGGTGTGAGTTGCTGGTAGGCTAACTGTGGATGAAAAGAAGGCCTAGGCTTTGAGCATGGAAGCCATGTGCGTGTGGAAGGCTTATGCGACCATTTGAGTAAGTTTATCAAGGCATCTTGGTAGAAAGCTTGTGGGCGTGGAACCTTAAGATGGGCGAGGTGGTAAAGCTTATGGGTGTTCTAAGCATTTCGATTAAGTGGAGGACAAAAGCCCATAATATGCCAAGTCCATGTTTTACGGCAAGCATGAGGTGTTAAAGGGCTGACATGTAGAGTGCATTATATAAGGGCCACTTCAAACGAGAAGAGCTCATAAATGACTCATGTGTTTCCCGTTAAATCACTAGTAAAACTTCAAAATTAAGTCTAATTTTCATAGTAGGGTTGCCAGACAAAAACAAGGTGAGGAGGTTTGAGTTTGGCTTTAAGAAAGAGAAAAAGGTCATTTTTTTGAAGGAATTTGAGTAGTGTAGAGTCTTTGGAGGCTACAGATTGATTTTCTTCGAATTTGAAGCTTACATTTTGAGGTAAGCTAGTTATTACTCATCAAAGTTGGGTTTAAGTTTTGGACGAAAAAGTAATTCCTGGGCAATGCTTGAGGCTGGCCGAGTGTCAAGGAAGGTGAGGTGAGATCGATGTAAGTTTTAAGAAAAAGAGGTTAGTTGGAGTAGGAGCATGCTACAAGGCATGGAATGACTAGGAAACATAGATTTTGATACCTAGTTATAGCTTGTTTTGGCAGGTGAATAGGAAATAGGACAAATCTATAGATCAAGGACCTAACCAACAATTTGAGAGTGTCAAAAAATGAGTTTGAAACAAATTTCTAAGCTTGATGTAGTGAATTTTATTTATAGCATGCTTTGAGTTAAAGTATTTTGAATATACTAGATTTATAAATGATTTACAAAGTATAAGTTTCGAGTTTAGAAATGAGTTATGAGCAAGCATGTTTGAGTTGAGTTTCTAAAGCATTCAAGTTTGAGCAATGTTTCCTTAAACATGAGATTTATGAATATGTATTTGAATGTTAAGTTTCTAAAGCATTCAAGTTTGAGAAATGTTTCTTTAAACATGAGATTTATAAATACGTATTTGAATGTTATGTTTATGAAAATATTTAAGCAAAGAATTGTTTGAGCAAAGCTAGATTTGTAACTTGCTTGATGCAAGAGATCTATACAAGCATGCTACTTTAGTTGAGTTAAAGTATAACATGAGATTGATGAGTATGTTTTAGTCTATACCTAAGATGTTCTGAGTTGATAGTAACCCTACGGAGGAGATTTTCATGTGCAGAGAGGTCATGTGATGAAGATATCTAGTAGATTCTTAAAGTTTCCATCATAGAGACTAGACAGACATGAGGGCCTCTACGAATGTCTAGATTTTCCATATCATATTAACATAATGAGATAGGATACTACTGGTGTCTAGAGCTTCGTCTCGTAAACATACACAAAATCAAGGTATAGCAAGAAAGAAAGATAAAAGTTTAAAAGTTATGCTTTGAGAAACGAGTTGCTTTGCTAAGTTTATTTATTTACCAATAGATTTATAAACATTTTTTGTTTTTAAAAGTTGTCACTTAAGGGTCTTATTAACTCACCCTTCAATGTTTTATTTTCCTTTCAGGTAGAGATCGAAGTTCTGATGCTTGACTGTAGATTCGCCTACTCTGCTAGAGTTTTGATTTAGTATCTTTAGTACAACTTATATCTTTTCATGCATGATGGTCTATAGTTAAATTAGTAAAAGATTAGTGTGTGGTGTCTAATAGATCAGTATGGACTCCTAACTTGACTTCGTGATTGAGTTATTTGGGTTGTAAAACTCTGTTTTCTTTCATGTCTATGTAAGACTTGTTAATCAGGTTGTCTATTTGTTAAATGGATCTAAGGTGGTTCGCCAAGTTTAGTTGTCTTTCTGCAGTTTGTCTATTCTTATGAAAAAGAGTGTTAAGTTTAAGTTTAAGCAGAGTTGACAGTTATCGTTAGAAGGAGAACGATGTTGGACGGCTTCAAGTCGTCGTCTCGAATCAATGAGGGGTTCTCCAGAATGGTGCATGACAATAATTGTGTCCATAACCTATTTCAATCGTTAAGCTAAAACTTTGGCCACCATCTTATGAGTTTTTGTGGTGAGGCTAGTGAGGCTGATGAGTTTGAATTTTTTTTGAAAAATCGTATTTTTTTTCTTTTGTATCAAGCAAATAAAGTTTCCTTGGACACATGCGTTTATTTTTATATTACTATAAAAATCACGAAGTAAAATTTTAAAACCACTCTTGAACTTTGGCTAATTTCGAATGAGATATTTAGTGGTGAAACCATCCATACCTGATGCTTTATTTTTTATGAGTGCTTTCACTACTCTAATGGTTTCCACTTTTGAAAACGAGAAGTAAGGAACACATTTTAACTTGGTGTAACTGAAGGCCAATCAATGATTAAAGTAATAAATCTTTCTTCTAGAAACCTTGTGTATAGATTATCATAAAAACCCAAGATGAGTTTTCCAATGTACTGTATTAAAAAAACGATGGAGAAAACCAGAATTCTCATCTCCCACTACCTACCAACCAGTTAAGCTTATTTTTCTATATAGATTCCTTTCTTCAATTCTATAAATGCTCAATAACTCAGCTTGTAGGGAAGATCTGAAGACCATCTCCTTGGCGTTTAAACCAATAGTTTTTGCAATTATGTCATATTTTTCTTATTCTTGCAACCAGTTCTCTTCTTTCTATTTAAGAGCTGCTGAAAAGAAGCATGTTAAGCTTTACCTACTAATTTAACTTTTCTTAACTACTCATGTAAAATAAATTGGCCCAACCATTAAAGTTAGAGTTACTAAAAGCTTCATCTACGATATTTGATAGTCTTGATTCAACAGTTGTCTATTGTAAAATCTTAAAGGTGAGAGACCCCATAAAACTACTCCAACCTATAAACAACAAGGGAAAGTGATTAGAACGGTATGTGCTTTGTGAGAGACTTTAGTATTTTCAAACTCTTCATCCTACTCTTTATTAGAAAAGAAAAATAGACCTAATAAGTATCTAGAGATCGTGCCACCCTCTTTAGGCCATGTGCATATTCCATTCTAAATGGGCATTTCCATGAGGTTTGGCAAATCAATAAAGTTGTTAAATGGTCGCATTCCTTGAGTGTTCTGTTGATAGGAAAACATTCATGTGTCCAATGAGTAATGTTAAAATCTCCTATCGTATACCATGCGTCAACACAACAGTATGAAAGAGATAAATGTTCCAATTAGACGAGTCTTCTTTCTCTATAACCATAGGGGCCATAGACGTTGGTGATTCAATAAATCTTTATTCAAGTTGTGGAGCATTTTACTGACAAAGAAAACCTTCCTTTAATAATTCTAAAAATTGATTCCTTGCTCATATCCCATATAGTCAACAATCCTAGGATAAGCCAACTAATTCCATAAAAATCCCAACCAATTTCCTTAGATTTTATGGAAGTAGCATCAAAACTTCACATATTTGATTATTCAATCAACGCTACTTTCAGATGAAAATTTTAAGAAATTTCTTAAAGGCTAAACACTCGATGGATTCTTTAGACCTATTATATTCCAAGATACTACCTTTATTGAGAAACAAACTGATATAATTAGGAGGTAAAATTGGACAAACTGATGAGACCAAAATTACATCGAAATCTTTAACGATGAAAACCAAATGGTCTAACAAATTCTGAAGGTTTTAAGAAAGATGACCAAAGCGCACCATATCTTGAATCTGAATCAGCTACAGATAGTGTGTTAAGGTCCACACCATCAACTTCCTCAATGACCTTATTATCATAGGAGCTCTTCAAGCCTATAGATTTTTCACTACTGACACTAAAAGACGAATCTAAGTTAGCTTGGACTTTGGAGCTGCATGATGGAATAAAATTTCTATAGCAGAAGCATGTAACGTAGTTCAATTTGGGGAAAACAAAAAATACAAAGAATAAAAAAAAAGGATTAGATCTCAAACCTATCAACATGCTTTTCTAAAGAGGAAGGGAGAAAAGAAAAAGGGTTTTTCTAAAATATAACAAACTGGCAAAATATTTACACCGTATAGAACAATTTTGATAACAAAAAAAGACCACAAACCCACAAGCCCACAAAAGGAAATACCAAAAATGTCCCAGTCAACAAGCGATTAATCAACCACACACGTGCATGTAATTCTTATTCTAAATGATCATGATACTAATCATGTAGAAAATGATACATGATGGTGTATGTAGTATCAATATGATCATGTAGTTTTTTTTTAACGATGGAAAAAAATGTTTCAAATCTAAGCAATCGTGTTGACCACACTAAATGCTCATGTTGACTATATGGTAAGCAATCATTTAGATCATATCCACACGATCGTGTAGTTCTTTTTAAACGATATGGGAAAAGAGCTTCAAATCTAAACGATCGTGTTGACTATGCTAAACGATTGTGTTGGCTATGGTAAGCGATTATTTAGATCATATCTACATGATTGTGTAGTTCTTTTTAAACGATGAAAAAAGGGCTTCAAATTTAAACAATCGTATTGACAATGCTAAACGATCGAGTTAACTAGGTAAACAATCATTTAGATCGTGATATTAAAATGATCTTGATATTCTAGAATAGGAGCTAAAACAAAAAAAGAGAAGATGAAGAAAGAAAAAAAAAAGATGAATAAAAATAGAATAAAGAAAATCTGGAAGAGAAGCTAAAGAAATCAGGGAGAAATAAGATGAATAATCGCAAAGAAGAAGAAGAAAGAGAAATGATAAATCGTCCAAAATATTAAGGGCAAATATGAAATTTATGAAAATATTTTACTAGCTTCAGGGGCATTTCGTTTTTGTTACAAGGGCCATAAATATTTTAGTGTTTTGTTACATTTATGAAAATTAACAAAAAAAAAAACAAAACCTAACATTTGTATATTTTCCTTTCTTTACATAAATCAGATCCCAATATGTAGAACACCATCGGAGTCTTTCTTGTTATTCTCAAGGTGAGAATAAGAGAGGTGTGTGCTTTTATGATTTTTTTTCTTTGGTGAAAGGAAAAAAATATTCTATCTTTTTAGAGAGATTTTTAAAAGAATTACCAAGAGATCTTGAAAACCAAACAAGAAGAATTTTTCTGCCCAACTCTCAATGTTTTAACCAATTTAAGAATGATAGAGTAGGAATAACTTCCCCTCCTTTAACGTAAAAACTCCGTTATTTCATTAATTGAATTTATATTAATTTATAAAATTAATATAAATTTAAATCATATTATATCTCATATAATATAAACTTGATATTTTATCATATATAATATAACATATGGTTTATTTCTCTCGTATGACTTATAGTTCTAATATGAATCAATTTATATTAATTTTAACCTATAGTTTATTTATAAATCTTATTCATATCATTATTAATATTTGGTTTATATTCAAATATTAATTTCTCTCATAAAAACTTTTTGTTATAATGTATCAAATACATTATATTAATTGTATCATATATAAATTATTTCCTTTGATCAATTTGAACAAGGAAAACTTACATAAATGTAACAAAACGCCAAACTATTTACGGCCCGTGTAACAAAGCTCATAAAGTTAGCCATTTTTTAAATATTCCAGGTTTGCCCTTCTCTTCCTCGCGATTTCTCTGTGATTTCTTTCATCGTCTTCCTCTTTGATTTCTTTCATCGTCTTTCTTCTTTTTCTCTTCTTTTTTTCTGTGATTTATTTCCATCATCTTTCTTATTTTTCAATTATTTTTTTTACGTCATTAAATCTTTCCATCATATTTCTTCTTCTTTTTTCATTGCGATTTCTTTCCATCGTATTTCTTCTTTTCTGATTTTGTGATTTCTTTCAACCGTCTTTCTTCTTCTTTGATTCTTTTTTACATCGTTTAATATTTACATATTCTTCTTTTCTGATTCTTTTTTACATTGTTTAATCTTTCCATCGTCTTTCTTCTTTTCTTTTTTTTACGCGTTTACATTTGGGTAACTAAATCTAAACGACTGTTTATAAGACAAAGAATCTTGAAAAAAAAATCATTTAGATTGGAGTAGCCAAATGTAAACGATCGTGTAAAAAAAATAAAAGAATGTGTATAAAGAATCTTGAAAAAAAATCATTTAGATTGGAGTAGCCAAATGTAAACGATCCTTTAGGAAAGTAAGCGATCGTGTAAAAAAAATAAAAGATCGTGTATAAAAAATTTTGAAAAAAACCTTGAAAAAAAATCATTTGGATTGGAGTAGCCAAATGTAGACGATCGTGTAAAAAAAGTAAACGATTATGTAAAAAAATCTAAATGACCGTCTACAAAAGAATTACAAAAATAGTGTACCAAAATTTTTAAAAAAATCATTTAGATTTGGGTCTCTAAATCTAAACAATCGTGTAACAAAATTAAACGTAAAAAGATATATTGTAGTCATATCTAAACGATCGCGTATAAATTGTAGCCATATCTAAATGATCGCGTATAAATTGTAGCCATAGCTAAACGACCACGTTGTAGCTATATCTAAATGATCGCGTATAAATTATAACCATATCTAAACGATCGTCTTGTAGCCACATCTAAACGATCACCTATAAACTATAGCCATATCTAAACGATCGCGTATATATTGAACCATATCTAAACGATTGCATATAAATTATAACCATATCTAAACGATCGTCTTGTAGTCATATCTAAATGATCGCGTATAAATTATAGTCATATCTAAACGATGACCTATATATTGAACCATTACTAACAATCGCATATATATTGAACCATACCTACACGATCGCGTATAAATTGTAGCCATATCTAAACGATCGTAAACATATTACGCGCGCGTTATTGACGACGTGGTTGATGAGATATTTTTGGTATTTTACACGATGGGCCTTTGGGCTTTTTCCATTTTTGAAATTGTTGTATACAATGTAAATATTTTGCCACTTTTTTATATTTTTGAAAACACCCCTTTGAACAATTCAAATTAAACCAAAATGAATTTAATTCTTGTTTATCATTACAAATCTAATAAGTGGACCTTATAGACAAACAGATTGAAGATTCAATGATATGAGATTAATTGATTAAACTCTTTAATTAAATTAACCTCGATTAATTATCAGTCATTCCAATAAAGACTAACAATTGCACTCTTCTTATTGTACATATATTTTTTGTGTCCATTAGATATAACCAATCATCGATACAATGACCCTTCACAAATTGCTCGTAAATACAGCTAGGCTAAAATTAACATTTTACCCTTGTAATTACATCTAACTCCTTAAGTACCATTGTTCCATCTAATGAACAATAAGTTATAGTCCCACAATAATTGAACCCCTCTCACGCAAGGAGAGGGTGTGGCGCCACATTATTCAACCCTTGGAATCAACCCCTAAGGGAGCAATTTCTCCACTTACTCTATCTATAGAGAAGGAATGAATTCCTTCTTGTGTACATGTGTTCCTAGCTCCTCAGCCAAACAAATGCCTAAAATGATTTGATATTAAGTCGATGACATAGACAACTCTCCCCCATGCAGATCAAAGAATCAATTTCATATGTAGGAGTTCACAACTCAGTCAGAATTCAGGTTAAGTTAGCTATGGTCATCTTGGTGAAATGTAGTATCATTTGGTAACAATGTTAATTAGAGATACTATTCATTTTATGGTTTGGTCTTATACAAACTCTTTGTATATAGAATATCCCCGCTCTAATGTATTGACATCGATGATCAGGATCATATCATTTGTAGTACTTTAGAATAATTGTAACAGTTACAAAGCAGACCATATTCGTAGTGTCACCAGTTTAAGGTATCCAACCTTATCCATCTATTACATATCGTTTAGGCTATCATTGAAACATGATCTACTTGTATGTCTCCATATACATGTTTAGGTTATAGAAGGTAACCTTGGATTTCAGTTTATTTGTTTTTATGGATTAATGCAACTAAATGTCAAATAAAATAAATTACTTTATTTTATTAGATAAATAAAACATTTGTACCATACAATTCAAACTACATGATCATGAGATTTAGGGCATCAACCCTAACATGCAAACCTTAACGAGGTTCGAGTTTTCTTCAAATAGTGTAGGTCTGAAAGGTTGGTTCTCTTGGGGACACTTCTTTTGAGCCTTGCAAGCATTCTTGAAGGATATATTTTTTAAGATAAAATGCTTCAAGAAGCTTTTTGGGAGTATAAATTCTTTTTGTCTTTACTGAATCAGCTGCTTACCAAGGAGGGAGCGTTAATATTTTTGCTAAAACACGACTTATTAATTTGGTTGGCGAGAAAAACACAGAGTTGAATTGAGTTGGTCATTATTATATGAAGAGTTATTTGTGAGTTGATGTGTTTAACGAGATTGAGAAGTATAAGTTTTCTTTGTGAGAAATATAAGCTAACGTGAATAATGAAGTAATAAATAGATTTAATTATTGATGATCTAAGTGATTAACGCTATGCAGTTACACAAGGAATGAATTTGAAAGAAACAGAGGCAGAAAAATAGAATTTTAATTAATCGATTTAAGTTAGTCAGCTTCAACCTAAATTAACCACAAGCTTCTGTTACACTTGCAGAATAGTAATTGAAGTACCAAAAACCATTTTCTCGACGACTTCAAAGCCTTTAAATTACTAGCATAGCTAACCAAAAGATGTAACTCCAGAGGTATCCAACACATGCATGAAATAATAAAAGTTATCAAGACCTTCAATCAATCAAATGCAATTTACCATCAACCAATTGAAAGTTACACTAAAACTTTATTGAAATGGCAGAAGATTGGGTTGAACCAGAAGGGAACGTTTGATTTCTCTAAATTAACTTTGTCTGAGGCAAGCAGAAACAAGTAAGGTTTTGACAGGTAATAAAAAAATGAAGATTGTGGAGTATAGCAAGATCCTAAAATCGAGCTTATTAAATTAAGTCAGAGATGGTTGGGCTATTTAGTGAATTTTGTTCATTGACACATAACAAAATTATATACAACTTATTTTAAAAGTGTAATATGATGTAGTACCATGCTAGATAGAAGTTACCTCATTCACTTAATTACGCTTAGACAATCTTATTAATTCTAAACTAATCAACAAACTGGGCATAATAGTTTTCCATTCTTGGCTATTGGCTACATTAATCTAATTCAAGTTAAATAATTTAATTATCTAAATCATATTCAAGTAAAATTAATCAATCATATTATATAGCTGTAGTTTGAATCTCATTCAAATAGACATTATATGTAATACTCGTATTTTCTATCCCATTTTCTTGCTAGAAAGTTGAAAAGATAAGCTAAGAGTTTGCCCAAGAGTCTCAGACTAAGTCAAGGATCTTGGGATAGCATCGTGGGGCAGATTGAAGTAAAACAAGAACCTGAAGGTAGAATCTCGAGACAGAGGCATTTAAACTTAGTCTTGCTCCACCAAGAGAAAAGGGAGAGAAAGGAAGAAGTGAGAATCTCAAACCAACTTTGAGTAATCTTGGGTGAAATGGAAAACAAAGAGAAAATATCAATACTATGGTAGGGACATTTGGATGATGGATTTCAGAATTGAAAGATAGTAAAGTTTAAAGGTATGCTCGCATGCCATCTTGAGGCTGTGGTAGCCTAAGATGGAAAACAAAAAGGTTTTAGAGATGCATTTCGGGTCAGGGACTGAAAGGATGTTATTTGAGGTAAGTCGTTATCAAAATGATAGGTTGTTATGGATGTAAGTATGCAAAACAAGAATTTATTCCTAGTCTAAAATAAAAGAATTCAAGAATAGAGAAAGACTAGATGAAATATGAGGGTTAGGGATTACCTCAATTACCTTTTAAAGTTATCTTTTTAACCCTTCTTACCTTTGTGGAAATTGAGAGTAGTATGGGGAAGAAGGGTGTCGAACCCTAGAGAGCACTTAAGATTCAAAACTTCAAGATCCACAAACAAGGTCGATTAGTAGCTTCAAGATCTAAAAGAATGTTAGAAACATAAAAAGGGGGGGGGGGAGGTTTGTGGAAGTAATTTTTGAACTATAGTAAAGAACAAGTATTAAGGGATGATTAGTGACAACAAGTAATTCAAGTAAAGTTTTTCTTTCAAGTTTAGTAGAGAGATTTTTTCTTGGGTAATTACCATGTTTCTTATCATTGAAAAAAAAAGAAGATTAATTAATCTTTTCTTGAATTTATAAGAATGGAATTTTTACAAAAAGAAAGTAACAAAATCTCTATTAAAACATGATTAATCTCAGCGACCAAAGTATGTTCAAACCGAGGCAAAATTTATCCTATTCAAGATTTGCTAAGGAGGGGATAGCCACTACCCTTAGCAAAATTAATGCCCATTTCAAACTTGTTATGCAAGAATCAATTAGTAGAGAATTAAAGACAATCTCAACAATTAATTCAACATAACAAACCATTGCAAATCAAAATTTAAGTTCAGCACTTTAAGAATTTGTAAAGAAATTTCAATGAAAAATTGATGAGAAAAACTTATTTGTTTTATTGAAATTTCAAAAGAAATTGCAAAGGGAAACAAGCAATCAAATAAAAAATTGAAAAGATATAGAAGGGAATTTAATTCTCAAAGAAAACATGGTAATTTAACCCAAGAAAAAGTCTCAAAATATTACCTTAGCCCATGAAGATTGATGAAATTCTTGAAAAAATGTTGAGGAAAGAATCCATTTATTTAACAAAAGTAATCTTTATTGATAGAGTTCCAAGAATTTGCTACAAGAATTGAATGAGAAATAGAGTTTTTTTTTACTTGGAATTTCTTATCTCTCTCCCAAAAAATATGAGGGATTTTATAGAAGAGAAAATTGGAGAAAAAAGTGGAATTAGTTTTAAAAACTGCCATTTTGCGGTTAATTTTGGAGATGGTTGCAAATGTAGCAATTGTATTCAAAATAATTAAGTACATAGCAACATTTTAAAAAAATTGCAAATTTAGCAAAATCTGTCAAAATCTATCAATGATAGGAGTCTATCACTGAAAGATCATGTAGCAAATGTTGGTCTATCACTGATAAACCATAAGAGTCTATCAACGAAAGAAGTCTATCATTGATAGATTTTGCTATATTTGCAATTTTTTTAAAATGTTGCTACATACTTAATAATTATTCTAAAAATTGCTACCCATTGTAATTACCCTTAATTTTGGGGAAAATGATGAACTGGGTCAAAAATGGGTTTGGATTGGGTCTTGGGTTGGCCCAATTAAAGAGAAAAAAAAAAAAGAATTGCAGCTGCTGAGATTCAAACTCATGACGAGGGAGAGGCGCGTGCAGACGAGGGAGCGACACGTGGCGGGTGCATGGGTCGCGAACCGGTTCGCGGATTGGGTTACCGGGTCGGATTTGGGGTCGTGCGAAAAATGAAAGGAAAAATAGAGGCGCGCCTAGGGTTCGAACTCGTGACTTCACGGCAGACGCATGGCATGATCTGGTGATGCCACGTGGCGCAGTCTGGTTCGTCCAATTTCCCGGTTTTGCCCTTAAACTTGTTTTTTACCGTTCTTCTTCGTTATAACTCCGATTTAAGTGATTTCAGTGATGTTGGACTCGTATCGAGGTGAAGTTTCATATTCTACATAAAAATGACATTTTAGTGAGTAAATGGATAAATGTTTGGAAAAATTAGTCTAATAATGTTAGGTCTAAAATAGCCCTAACAGGAACATGCTCGGTCGAGATTGGAAGCAGAAAAGGGAATATTAGGGTTCTCAGGTATGATCTCAGGCATGTCTAGCTGAGAAGAGTGAAAATTTTGGGCTAATCTCAACCGAGATCACTTAAAAATGTGTGATGGATAGATCTCCAAGGATTTCTATTGCAAGGTTAGCGTTTTTCAGACGTAATGAGTGTTTTTAAAGACATCAGAGTTTCATTTCTCACAATTCTCACTTCTAAGAGCAAGTAGAGAGAAATTGAGTTTCCTTGCAAGAGTGAGATCAAGGAAAAAAGGTAGTTGGACGCCAAGCTTCAGTTGGGTGTTCGGTCGAGAGACATTCGAGAAGGCAAGAGTGTTGGTGAGTTTGAGCTAAAGAGGAAGAGTAGAGCTTGAGGTTAGATCCAAGTGAGTTCAAGTTTCTTCCAAGTAAGTTCAAGTTTCTTCTTCCTTGTTTAAGAAGCTTAAAAGCAAGTTTGCTAAGTTAAGGCTTGTTGTTTTAGACTCTAAATCTGTTGGGAGCTCATGTTGAGCTAGGAAAAGCTTGAAGAATCGATCTTGAGCAAGCTAAGACCACCCAAACAGTTCAAAGAAGTCAAGGTTAATAAGAAAAGAGTTCTCTTGAGAGGAAAGGTTAAAGATAAGAAGTTGAAGAAGTTCCTTTAGGTTTAACCCAAGAACCTAACCAAAAGTTGTGAGTGACTAAAATGAATTTCTAAGCTTGATTTAAGAATTTATGTTTTAAAGCATGCTTGGAGTTTAAGCATTTGAATATTCTAGATTTATGAAATTATTTACAAAGCATGAGTTTCAAGTTTAGAAAGAGTTATGAGAAAGCATGATTGAAGTTCTAAAGAATTCAATTTGAGAAATATTTCTTAAAACATGAGATTTATGAGAATGTGTTCGAATGCTAAGTTTCTGAAAATATTAGAGCAAAGAGATAATTTAAAGCAAAGCTAGATTTGAGACTTGCTTAATGCAAGAGTTTTTTTTTTCATAAGCATGCTAACTTAAGAAAGTTAAAGTTTTAGCATGAGATTTTTGAATATGCTTAAGTCTATACCGAGATGTCTTGATCTGATAGAAATTCTATGGGGAAGATTATCTTGTGTACAGGGGTCGTGTGATGAGGGTATTCAGTAGATGCCTAGAGGTTCCATCACATAGACTAGGTAAGAGACGAGGGTCTCTACGGATGCCTAGATTTTCCATCTCATGATAACTATAGCGAGATAGGGTGCTACTAGCACCTGGAGTTTCGTCTTCAGGTATTGTATTGAGGGAGAGGGCTTCCTCCCTGAGATTTTTGTCCCTTAGATACGAAGAGTTTAAGGTATAGTAGAAAGAAAGAAAAGATTAGAAAGTTAAAAGCTAATTTTGAAAAGAAAACTGCATTGCTATGTTTATTTATTTTTTCCTCAACATTTTCATTATCAATCTTTGTTTTAAAAGTGTCACTCACGGTGCTTTATATCTCATTTTTTTCATTGTTTAATTCTCTTACAGGTAGAGATTGTGGTTCAGGCACCTGTTAAAGTATTTGCCTACTTTGCTAGAAGTTTGATTAGATTTTTGTATGATTCATTCCAAGCTAGTAAAGGACTTAGTTGTCGTTGTTTTTAATAGACTAGTATGAGAGTTTTGTTTTGAGTTTGTAATAGTGTTGTCTAGTTGGGACTTTTAACTTAGTTTTGTCTATATAAGATTGTAAACAAGTTGTCCAATCGTTGGATTAAGTTAGACTTTTCTTTTTGCATTTTATGTCTAAGATTAATTGAAAAGAGATAGATAAGAGCTACATGTTAAGCATGATTGATAGACATTATTAGAAGAAGAACGATGTCGGTCGGCTTCATACCACATCTCGAGCCTAGTGAGGAGGTGCTCTGGGATGGGGTGTGACATTATGATTATTGTATACCTTGATACATCAATAATTATATTGATCGTGTATCTAATATAATAAATATATTTTATTTCGTAGATTTGAAAATTATTTACAAATTTCTTTTCGATACATTTGATCTTTATTGGTTTGTGGCAAGCTATCAAGGGGCCTTAGGGATCTAAGCTCCAATAATCAAAACTTAATTAACTAACACTTAATTAGGTGAGAAAAAGTGTGTCCAATGCTTTCTCAATAAATCAAATAACATTTATACCATCAATGAAGAACTTTAACTAATTAACTAACAAGTAGTCTTAGCAGCAAGAATGATCGAACAACTAAGATAAAATGTCTCTAATCTAAATAATTCTTAGGAAAGTAGTAAAAATGAGGGGTTGAGATTTTGGTTGATAGGAAAACTAAATGTAGGAAATAAGATTGCTGGAAATAAAAATGGATTGAAAGAGGAGAGAAAGTGAAACACGAAATTACTTTTGCTAATTAAGAGACTGTTGGACATTCTATGAATTAATTCATTGATTTACCATGCAAACTTTGTGGGCTAACTAATTATCAATCTTGATCGACTGTTAGAAACAGCAGACATACTCTAAAGGAAAACCAATGCGGGATGTCGATTCCTAAATTAATTAAGTATTCTCGCACAGACCTAACTATTTACTTAACTAATCATATTAAGCTTGTAGATTGATTAGAACATTTGATTAAATAGCCCAAATCTAAAATAGATGCATTTCATTCCGTAATGTTAAATTATCTTTCACTAACACTAGAACGCTAGAAGTTAAATTAACCATGACTGTAACTAAAACCTATTGCTACTCAAATTAAGCATGTTTTTATTACAATTATGGGTAACTATAGCATGCATTGTTGGGTTTGATGTCCTAAAACTTGTAGGTAGTAAATATAATCCATTGACCGTTATTAATAAAGTGTTTTATTTTTATAATTTCAATAAGTGTTATTGATTATATTATAAGTTTTGTCTTAATAACCTAAATCCAATAAACTAACATCCTAAGCTGTTTGATGAGTCTCGAACAGTATATAGAGAAATACAAGGATCAATGTTTAAGATCAGCTTAAAGGATCTATAGTATTGGGTTAAAGCTGGGTACCTTATCTTAGTAACACTATGGATATGACTCACTTTGTATTTGATACAAACGCATTGATCCTACACGTTCATGTAAGCGACATGTGACTAAGGGTATCTTATGCAATGAGTTTGCATAAGATCGGACCACAAAATAGTAACCACTAGATGTAACTCTATTAACTAGTTGAACTTCTATTTCATTAGAATGACCTGGTTAACTTAGTCTTAATCCTGAGTGTATTATGAACTCCTGTTCGCGAGGGATTGTCCTTTGGTTTGTACGGGTGAGAGTGGCCAGATTGCCAACTAAATATGCTTATCATTTTGTGAACAAGACCGACTGGGGAGCTGGAAACATAATCACACAAGATGGAATTCACTCCTTCCCGACTTTAGGGTAAATAGATGTGTTCCTTTAAATGGTATCTCCGAGATTTGAACAAATGACCCTACTCTCTCTATGGCATGATAGAGGTTTCTGTTTGGTGGTTGGACCATAAACATGTTGTTCATTAGAGGTGCACTGATATTTAAGAACTACAAGTAACCCAAGGGCAAAATAGTAATTTGACCCAGCTGGTGTTACGAACACTTGTGAAGGACTAACTTATTGGTATTGGTCTATATTCGCAGACACAGAAATATATCTATAGTGAGAAGAGTTCAACTGTGAGTTTTTATTGGAGTGTACACATAGTTAACGAATATTGATTAATGTGATTAATGAGTTTAGCCAATTAGTTTCATATCGTTATAGCTTCTAATCAGTAGGTCTATTAGATCCCATTCCTAGCTCGTAAAGAGTAATGAGATTTAATTGTATTGGTTGTAATTTAAAATGTTCAAATTTACTTTGGGAATTAATATAATGTATAATGATACATTATAATATAAAGTTTGTATTTTAATTAGACTTTATTATATAAATTTAATTTTGGATATGATTCAAAATTAATTTATGAGAGAATAAAATATTTGAATGAGTTTAAATATTAATTTAATGTGAATTCGATTCATATTAAACCTATAGGTTAAAATTTAATGTGTATAAGATACATATTAAAACAATAGGTTACAAGAGAAATTTATATTTGAATATGATTCAAATTTTGAGTAAATTAAATATAAGATATTTAATTTAGTAATTAATTAATTAAAAAATTAATTAATAGTTTAGTTTAATTTTATTTAATTAAATTTGATTTAATTAATTAATTAAATTAAAACTATAGGTTATGTAAGAAATATTCATTTAAATATGATTTAAATGAAATATTAATTAAATAGGATTTAATTAATTTATTAATTTATTAATTAAATATTATTATTAATTTAATAAAATTAAATTAATAGGAGACATGTGTGGTTTTTGTACATTTCCTGATTCTCTCCAACTTTCCTAGTTTGAAGAAGGGAAAATTATACGCAATTCATAGAACTGTTCTAGAAGGCGTACGATACAATTCTCTCAAGAAGAAAATTCTCTCTTAGAATTCTCCTCCTTCCAATTGGTTCCTACAAACCAAATAATCCAAATAATAAGAAGGTTTCCAAGTGGTGGTGTCTCTAAATTTGGTGGTTTGTAGATCCAGAGTTGTCCACGAGCTTAAGTTTACTGTTTTATGTATTTCTCTGCAATTTATTTCTTAAAAGCATGCTTAGTCTCTAGGGAATAGTCAATGTATTTATATTCTTAAGTTTCAATTTAAAATTGAGTAATGGTTCTATGATTCTTCCACTATGCAGGAGATTTCATCCCTTCATGTATAACATGTGCAAACAAACATACAAGTATTCTATTCGTGATTAAGTAGTCAAATTAATCTACTTTGCATGCTGATCTTAGATATTGAGGCAAGAAGAAAAATCTAAAGAACATACATGAAAATGTCTGTTATATTAAATGGGTGTATAAGTGCAGAATTTGTCGGTTTCCATTTTTTTCCTCAATTGTTTATACGTATGTGCCCTTTCAATGACTTCTAACACCTCGTAACATAGCAACCATTCAATGGTAACAATATAGTGCCCCTTTGAATTCTACATTTCACACCTCATGGATTTTTTTTTTTTTTTATATATAAAATTAAACTTTCTTATGACGAACTCTACATTTAACTACAAGTTTGGGGATACACAAACAAATGCTATTCATGGATTGTCTATGTGGACAAAAAATTGAAAGTGCACAGTTGGCCTCTAAGATTTTCTCAAATGATTCCAAGCTTAATGGTGAAAATCGTTAGAATCCATTCATGTTCAAAAACTTTTTTTTTCTTTGAATATTATAAATTTTTTTGCTACAATTTTAAAAACAGACATTTTCAATTGATTAGAAATATAGTGAAAAATGCTAATAATATTCATACCTCTTTGTCCCTACTTGAATTTAGGAACCATAGCATAACTTTAGGTTGGTATGAAGTATGGGATTATAAAGAAACTTTTAGTCCAAAGATTAGGCATCTTTTCCGCATCCTTTAAATCATGTTCAATTTTTATTTTTATTTGATTTTTAAATAATTATTAGATTGTTGTAAAAATAAGCCACAACCGAAATACAAAAATCGAAAAAAAATATAAAATTAAAATAATATAGTATAATATATAAATAAATAAATAAGAAAATTAGAAAATTAGGAAAATTTCACCATTTTAATAATTTGGGAAACTTTTCTAAATATAACAAACTATTGAAATATTTACGGCCCGTGTAGCAAAACCCATAAAGTTAGTCATTTTTTATTTGCCCTTCCATCTTTTTCTCCTCCCTGCGATTTTTAAATCGTCTTCCTATGTATTAATCGTCTTCTTCTGAACTCTTCCCTGAGATTTATCCATTTTTTTTTTAGATTTGGGTAACCAAATCTATTTATTTCTATCGTCTTTCTTGTTTTCTCTCTTTTTTAAATGTGTGCATGTCTTTCTTCCTCTTTTTTCTTCTTTTTTCATTCACTGCATGCATTGTATTGTTTCTTCTTCTTCTTTTTTTTTTTTTTTTTTTTTTTTTTTACGTTTAGATTATGTAACCAAATCTGATAGTATATAAGAATCTTGAAAAAATTGGTTAGACATTTAGATTATGGTAACCAAAACTAAAAGATCGTGTATAAAGAATATTAAAAAAAATCATTTATACCAAATTTTGAAAAAAAAATCGTTTAAATTGTTTGGATTTGGGGTAGCTAAATCTAAAGGATTGTGTAGCCAAATCTAAACGATCGTGTAGCCCAATCTAAATGATCGTATAGCCAAATTTAAACGATCGTATAACTAAATCTAAACGATCGTATAACTAAATCTAAACGATCGTATACCAAATTTTGAAAAAACAAATTGTTTAGATTTGGAACCTCAAATCTAAACGATCGTGTAGCCAAATCTAAACGATTGTATACCAAATTTTGAAAAAAAATCGTTTACATTTGGAACCCCAAATCTAAACGATTCTATAGCCAAATCTAAACGATCGTATACCAAATTTTGAAAAAAAATGAGCCAAATCTAAACGATCATGTAACCAAATCTAAACGACAGTGTAACCTAATTAATTAAACGATCGTGTAACAAATTAGTCAAATCTAAACGATCGTGTGCCAAATCGCGTTATCAAATATATTACGCGCATTGTTGACGGGACATTTTTGGTATTTTACACGTTGGCCCTCTAGGCTTTTTCCATTTTTGGAATTGTTCTATACAGTGTCAATACTTTGCCAATTTTTTGTATTTTTGAAAAGACCCCTTTTAATTTCTCCATTTTCTCCCACTTTCTCCAATTTCTTTGGATTTCTTTCCAATAATGTTAACTTACAAATCCACCAAATGCCACAACTTATAGGCAACTTCGCAAGTAGGATGTGACGTTACTTGGCCACTAAGAGTCCATGTTTACTTGACACATTGCATGAGTGTTGAATGATTAATGGGTTGACATGTGGCTATGGGTATCTAAATAATAGTATTTATAATGCTTCCCTTTAATTGCCGATTAGTTATATGAAATAAGCCTCTTTAAAATCCAATGGGAATAGAATCATAGTGAAGACAAAAGAATACATATTTCATAAATACTTACAAAAATTAAATTTACTCCTCCTTATGAACACATCATTTTGAGATCTTTGAGTCCCCGCATTCCAATGTCGTGCACCAATTTTTCAAAGGTTGCAGTATGTAATGATTTTGTAAATAACACTAGGTTATCCTTTGAACAAATTTGTTGTACCCTGATGTCACAATTTTCTTCAAGATCATAAATATAGAAAAGCTTTGGTGAGATGTGTTTTGTTCTATTACCTTTATAACCTCCTTTTATTTGAGCTATACATGTTGTTGTTTGAAGGAGTTTACTAGAAGACAAACCACATAATTTCTGAATGTGTTGAGTCATCGATCTTAACCACATACATTCTCGGCTAGCCTCATGAATTGCAAGAATTCCAACATGATTTGAGGAGGTGACTATTATGGTCTACTTTACTCATACCCAAGATATATCAGTTCCTCCACATGTGAATAAATAACATGTTTGAGATCTAACTTTGTGTAGATTAGATAAGCATCTAAAATATGCAAAACCAACTAGATTAAAATTTAATTTATTTGAATAAAATAATCTCATATCAATTGTTCCTCGAAGATAAAGAAGTATATGTTTAATTTCATTCTAATTCCTTTTTGTTGGAGAGGAACTGTATCTAGCTAATACATTTATTGAAAATGCAATATCTGATCTTGTATTATTAGTAAGATACATAAGTGCACCAATGGCACTAAGATGTGGTGCTTCTAGACTAAGGAGTTATTCATTATCATCACGAGGTTGAAATATATCTTTCTTCACATCAAGTGAATGGATTTGTATTGGGATGTTCAATAGATGTGCTTTACCCATATAAAATCTTTTTAAAATCTTTTCGGTATAAGCTGATTGATGAACAAGCATTCTATCTGCTAGATGCTCAATTTACAAACCAAAGAAAATTTTTTGTTTTTTCGAGATCTTTTATCTCAAATTCTTTCTTAAGATATTCTATTGCCTTTGAAAGCTCTTCAGAAGTTTCAATTATATTTAAATCATCAATATATAGTTATAATAGCAAATCCCGACTATGATTTCTTTATAAAAACGCGTAGACATATTGAATTATTTTGATATCTTTATTCCGATAAATATTCACTCAGGAAATTGTACCACATTTGTCCCGATTGTTTAAATCCATATAATTATCTCTTTAACTTAATTGAATATAGTTCCTAGTAACTTAATTTATATGTTTCAGGTATCTTAAATCTTTCTGGAACTTTCATATAAATATCATTATCTAGAGATCAATATAAATATGTTATGACTACATCCTTAAGATGCATGTCTAAATTTTCGAACACAACCAGGTCAATTAAAAATCTTAATGTGATTGGAGAATATGTCTCCTCATAATCAATACCAGCTATTTGTGAAAAACCTTGTGTAACTAATCTTACTTTATATATTGTGTTCTCATTATATTCATTTCTTTCTCTAAAGAATACCCATTTCTATCCCACAGATTTGACACCTTCTAGTGTTTGGACTACTGGTCCAAAAACTTGTCGTTTGAAAGTGAATTTAATTCTTTTTCAGTTGCTTCTTTTCATAAAGACCAACCTTTTCTCTATTGACATTCTTCAACAAATTTTGGTTCAAGATCTTCATTGTCTGATATAATATCAAGAGCAACATTATATGAAAAAATATTCTCAACGGCTATATTAGTTCGTTTCCATCTTTTTCTTATCATAATGCAGTTTATCAAAATCTCATTATTATTCTCATTTGTTTTATCTTCTTCTACATTTTTGTTAGAAGTCAAATTTTGGATTTCTTCTAAAACATCCATATCCTTAATTGAGTTATTGACTCGACTTCTTTTTCGAGGATTTTTTTTTATCTTTGTAATCTATTGGTTTACCACGCTTTTGGCGTGTTTCAGATTCATTATTTTCTGAACTGATTTGCTATATTTTGCAAATGAATTATTTTCTGAACTTAAAGTTTATATTGATCTGTACGAGGATCTAAATGAGACAATCATGATACATTCCATGTAATTTCTTTTTACAGCTTTTTAATTCCTCACCCTAATGTTGAAAAATTTGTCTCATTTAAATGACAATCATCAAATCGTGCAGTAAACACATCACCCATTAGGAGTTCAAGATATTTAATAATTGGTGGGGAATCAAATCTAACATATATTCCTCGTAACGCCTTAAAATTAAGGTAATTTTTTTTAATTATCTTAAGTTTTAATTTTAAGCACATTGGAATTAACGGGGTGTTAATTTGAGAAAAATTGAAAATTTTGTTTGAATTAACCAAATATTTATATGATTAATAGTAAATTTAATGTCATTGATAGACAGTGATAGAAGTCTATCAATTTCTATCATTGATAGAATCCAAAAATTTTACTATAGCTTGTAAATATTTGTATGTTTTGTTTACGTTTGTAAAAATTAATCATTTAGATATATACTAATTGAAGGAAAATTTTCATAAATATAAAAAAATGAGTAAAATATTTATAGTTGGTGTAACAAAATGAAAAAAGCCCATGAAGTTAGCTATTGTTTTTTAATATTTGAGGTTTGCCCTTCCCTTTTATCATATTTCTTCTCTTTTTACGGTGCTATTCTTTTTTTCTTTCCATTATCTTTCTTCTAGACCTCTTCCTTTTTTTTTCCAAACTATTATTTGTTTTAAGATCATGTATCAAATATAAAAGTTCTATTTTTTTAAAAACATTCATACTGTTATTTGGTTGTTCAAAATTCTGTAGTAAATATAAAAAATCTTGAAATGAACCGTCGTTTAGATTTGAGTCCAAATCTAAACGACCGTGTACAAAAAATAGTCAAATCTAAACGATTGTGTACTAAAGAATCTTTTAAAAAAAATCATTTAGATTTGAGTAGCCAAATCTAATGTACAACAAAATAAACGATCGCGTACCAAATTAAACAATCGTGTAACCAAATTAAACGATCGTTTCGAGATAATCTTGAAAAAAATTGTTTAGATTTGGCTATCCAAATCTAAACGATCGCGTATCAAATAATAGCAAAATTTATATGCTCGAGTACAAAATATATTACCTGCATTGTTGATGACGTGGTTGACGGGACATTTTTGGTATTTTCTATTATGAGCCTGTGAACATTTTTCGTTTATGGAATTATTTTAATATTTGTCAGAAAAAAAACCCTAATTGAATATAATTCTATTTTATATATATTCTTATGTCTATATACAAGGTCCACTTTTTCTTCTTCAAATTCTCACATCTTCCTTTTTGGTGATTCTCAAGGTTATTTAAGCAATACACAGATATATTCGAGTTTACAACCATGTGATTTAATGCAACATTTTAAAATGCTTTTGTAGGTGTAATGTAACGTACGAACATAAAAGACCATCATTGATTAGTGAGGAGAAGTAGAAGATTATTGTTCTTGAGATTTAAGCCATTTAGTGAATTTATAAGGTACCTTTTTAAAATCAGTTTTCAATTTTGTAAGTATAAATGCACGCGGAATGAGAGTTCAATTTAGTGATTGCACTTTTTTTGTTTTGTATTATTTCGTTGTAAATATCCATTATGGATTCACATGTTCAAGACAAGTAATAAGATTTAATGTTAGGGTTTTTCATCTTCATAAATAACTTTTTTATTTTTAAGTTAAGAAAATACAACTACTAAATCTATAAATAAAAATAAGTTATTAGGGTTACTCAAATAGAAAATTAATATTTTTGTTTAAATTAAAATTCCAAAACACCATAAAATCATACAAACCAAAATTGGAAAAAAAAATCTATACATAAAAAAAATTAAAGAGATCACGAAAATTTAAAGAAAAAAATTTGTTTTGATTTGAATTAAAGATTGAAATTAAGAAAATGTTGAAATCTTGAAAATCAATAAAAAAAAAAGAATTCTACTTTATAATTTTTTAATGTGAATCATACGTGTTTGATTACTAGTCTAATAAAAAGCATAAGAACAAAAAATCTCGACTTTTTGGACAAAAAATGGCCAAGGTCAAACCCAATGCTTTGAAAATCACCTAAGCCTCCCACTCATGTACCCTAAAATTAAAGGTTTTTATTTATAGAAATTGTGAGTTGGATGACTTTGCTTTTAGCATCGAGTGAGTGTTGCGCACTCTACTTTCTGATGCCGCATAGTATACATATCAAACTCCAAAGCGCGATAATGACATGGCTTCTTGTTACTTTCTGACAAATACAGAAGTGCATACACACCCTTTAAGTAGTGTAGACAGCGGTCTAAGATACTGAATATCATTTCGTACGAGAACATATCAAGATTAGTGATAAGCTATTCAAGAGTTGATTCACCTTATTTGAGAATTTAAATTCAAGTTGGGATGAAATTTTGAAAACACGGAAAAGAAGTAAAAAAAACCTTGCAAAAATTCAAGAAAAATAATGTTCTAAGGGAGTTGATTTCATTAGTCATTTCCTTAAAACATACTTTGGTTGATCATGGAAACTTGTACAAATTACCTCATGCTAATTAAGTCTAGAAGCATAAACAATTTGAATTATTTTTTTTTCCAAAAACAATTTTTTCTCATACAACTTATCTCTTAAAACCAATTTATAAAGAAACGTTGCATTAAATAGAAAGTCATTGGCAACGTTCATTACAAACAATTTAATGATATAGACTCAATTGAACATACAATATCTATATCAATTTTCATTTAATTTAAGATTTACTGAGAGTCGATAGAAATAAAATAAAACATAATAGATCAACGATATCCATTCTGAACATTATGTAAATCCATAAGTAGTAACTACACAACACCCTAAACTAGAGAGTTTAGCTAGCCACTCTTAGCTCTCAAATACATACTTACATACAAAGTTGCAAGCATTAAATTAGAAAAGAGATAAAGAATCGGAAAAACTCTATCGTCGTATTGCTTTTCCTTTGATGGAACCCGTTAATCTTCTCTTGATCAGCATTTTTTACGATCTCGAACGGTCTGTTAAAATAATTTGTCACACTCTATAACATTTACAGGGGTAGGAAAAAGAGGGGGAGAGGAACTAGTGTTTCTTTTTCACTTCTTTCTTTTCTTTTCTAATTTAAAAAGAAAAGTATAATATAATATCCTCTAAATTCCAAGTAAAAATTTCTCTTTTACAAAAAAATTGACATTAGAGAGCAAAAAAATTTGGAAAATAAGATTCCAGTATTGAAACCAAAAATTAAAATTTAATTGAAAGAATTTAATAAAAAAAAATTATTCATCTTTTCCAGGATTTTAAGAAATTTATAATTAGTTTTGGTAAACTGAAATTCTAATTTTCCAAATGAGAATAGACAATGGAGGACTGTCATTGATTTAGAATTAACAAGTCGAAAGATATTCAAAGATGTAATTTAATTCAAAATTAGCCTAATTTTGTATCATGGAATGTCGCATGTTTAATGTATTACATTAAAAGAAAAAATATAATAATGTAATGGATGAAATTTCAAAACATAGAATCTTTACCGGTTAATTTTTTTAAAATATACTAAACCGACAAAATATTTATACTGTATAGAATAATTTTAAAAACGAAAAAAACCCACCACTCGACAATAAAAAATACCAAAAGTGCATCAGTCAACACTCGATTAATCGGCCACACGTGCACATATAATTTTTCTTCTAAACGATCATGATATGCGATCGTGTAGGTTAAGTATGAATACGATCATGTACTTTTTTTTACGATGGAAAAAAATGCTTCAAATCTAAATGATTGTCTTGACCACGCTAAACGATCGTACTGAGGTAAGCGTTCATTTAGATTATATCCACACAATCGTGTAATTCTTTTTAAATGATGGAAAAATGACTTCAAATCTAAAAGATCGTGTTGACCATGCAAAACAATTGTGTTGATCGTGTTGACTAGGTAAACAATTTTGGAAGAGGAGCTGAAAGAAAGGAAAAGAAAAATAAAAATAGAAGAAAGATAATTGAAAGAGAAGTCGAATAAATGTGGTAGAGAAGATCAAGAATAAATTACAAAGTAAAAGAAGAAAGAGTAGTGACAAATCTTCCGAAATGTCAAGAGCAAATATGAAATTTGTGAAAATATTTCACCAACTTTATGGGCATTTCGTTTTTGTTTCACGGGCCATTTAAAAATGATTAAAAGTAGGAAGATAAACTCGGAACATTTGAGAAATATTAATTACATAATAGGTTAATAAAATGATGTATGGAATATTTATATGGTATGTTCAATTGGGATTGCAATCCAAATCGGCCCTCTATATATAATAACCTGAACACTCTTAACAATACTTTCTCACAATAACTTTTATGCATAGTGTGTGTTAACTTTGATCCGGATCCATTCATCAATACACAACAATCTTTGCACTCATTTACAATACAACTAAAAAGGGGTTTTTTTAATTATCTTTTGCAATATAATAACTTTTCCCTTTCATGAAATAAATAAGATCCCTATGTTCGCTTTTTTTAGAAAGAACCAACAAAGTTGTTGGGAGACAACTTAAAAAGAACACACACAAACATTTTTTTAAAAAAAATAGAAATAAAAATGAAGGCAAAGGAAACTAAAGGCTGTGTATATGGACACTGCAAAATAAAAGAGAAGAAGATGGTATGATGATTATTAAAGAATGTTTTTTTTTTTTTTTTTTTTTTTTTTTTATGGTTTAATTTGTGTTCATGAGCAAAGGCTGTCCAAATCTCAAACATCCCCAACACCCAACATGTATTACAATAACAACTGTAGTTGCCCCAAATGTTCTTGAACTATACGTACCATTTGCACCATTTCTCAATCATTTCTCCACATGGGAAATTTCTTATGTCCATGTTTTCATTTTAATTATTCTCTGTTCTAATCTTTATTTGGTTTTTGTTATTTTATTCAAATCTATCTCAATTTTTTTTCACACCTTTGTCCCCCACCTCTGCTCTAATCCAAATACCCATGCAAATTTTTATTATATATATATTTATGTTGCAAAACTATTAAAATTATTTTTAAATACGATAATCTATTGATATCTATCACTAATGGTTCGTGATTTTTTATTATATTTTAAAATATTTAAATTTATTTCGTGCTATACATTCAAATTCTAATGTTTTGTGTTTTATTTTAAATTTTGTATTTTTTAAACAATTAATCATACTAGATTTCTTTTTTTTTTTCTTTTCTGGAAATTTGTAGAAATGACGAGAACAATAAAATGCTTCATAAATATTGGACACGTGGCCCAAAAGTAACTGTTTATTTATCATTACTCTTTTTACAAAATAACAAAATCATTCAATCTAGTAACTCATTGGAACTAAAAAGTAAAAAAAATGCTATCACTAATCCACTAACTCATGTTGGAATGTAATTTCTACATGATTGCTGCATAATTATCTTTTGTTTTTTTTCAGTTAATTATATGTTTGCGTTAATAATCTAATTGTCATCTAATTACTATTTTTATCTAGTGTTTGATTGTCCTTGGTTACCTGTTATTCTTTGACATATAGTTACTAGTTTTTTGCATTGTTCTTTAATTGCCTTCTAGTCGTTATATGATAAATAAATTCTTTGACACATAGTTATCGTTTATATTAATGTTGTCTTCTGACTGTTTATTGATTGCTTTCTAATTATTATTCAAGGATAATTAAAAGACAATCAAATTGTAATATCAGTGTTAAAGATTTGTTCGTTACATATTTAAAATAATGAGATTAAATATATCAAAAGACTCGTTAATTATATGTCAAGATAATTAATGGTTCCTTTTCATTTTTATTTTTAATTATTGATGGTACAAAAACTTGTAAACCCACATCCATATCAACCTCCTCGATACTCTTAAATTTTGTACACGGTGTCCACAACCTAAGGGGAAAAAATGAAAAAGAAAAGGAAAAAAAAAAAAAAAAAAAAAAGAAAACAAACTCTCTCTATATTCCTAGACTAAAAAAAAAAAAAACCATGAGCACATATGTTTAGTTTATGTTCATATTTATGCATATATTTTTGGTTAAAATTGAAGTTTTTAATAATGATCTTTGGAACATATATTTAGTTTATGTTTAAATTGATGATTATATATTAATTATATTTTATGTTTTAGGTATATAGTATGAGGATAACATAAAGGATGGTTTAAAGTACCCACTGAACTTTGAATTTAAATTATACAATTAAATTTTGAGAATAACGTAAGATTGTATGAAGTTGTGATGAAATTATTGCAATATCCAATCACAAATAATTGTGATGTAAATCACTTGGGATCGTTTTGTTATGATGCCTATATTATGAATAGGTTGTTAGTGATCACAAAAGTGGCGAAATTGGTAAACCTTTAGACATCAAATTAAAGTTAATTCAATTATTCATGTTTATTTGATGCTAATGAATGAAATGATATTATGAAACATTAATGATTTTCTCATAAGTGTATTGATGTTCGTTATTATAAAACATTTAAATTGCCCAAAGGTAGATTGGTAGTTTTATAATTTTGAACCTTATTGTGATTAATTGAGGAATGTTTGGTTAAATATTTTGTGTATCCAAAGATAACTCATGTATCTAATTTGAGTATTTAAATTACCAATTATGTGAAATTAAGTCAGTCAAGTATAAATATTGTACAGTATCGTGTCTTTCCAAGAAGAACTTCAACGTATAAGTTAATGATTATTTAATATTTTTTGAATTTTATGTTGTATCTTTAAGTTTATTTCTCAAAGCAATAATGTATAAGTATATTTATTTTATAATTGCAACATCGCCTTCCATTTCTCTTCATATTTATTTTGTAATTGCAATATCGACTACGTCTATTATCAAGTTTAATGGATACAATTTCTCTTATTGGTGCGAACAAATCCAATTCCCTCTTGGAATTTTGGATCTTGATTTGTCACTCTTAAGTGAAAAACCTATTACACTTACTTCTACCAGCAGTGATGGGTATAGATCTTTCTATAAAACTTGGGATAGATTAAATAGATTGAGCTAATATTGCATATGAAGAGAAACAGGAGCACATATGTTGCAATTACAAAATAAATATGCTTATATATTCTTGTTTTGAGAAATAAACTTAAAGATACAACATTGATTCAGATAATATAATAATCATTGAATTATACATTAAAGTTCTTCTTTGGAAGACACAACAATGTACAATATTTATACTTAACTGATGTTAGATTTGATTTCACATAATTGATAATTTAAATGCTCAAATTAGATATATTAGTTATCTTTGGATATACTAAAATTATCTAATTAAACACCTCAATTAACCACAATAAGGTTCAAAATTATATTACTACTAATCAACATTTCGGCAATTTAAATGTTTTATAATAATGAAAATCAATATACTCATGATAATATCTTTATGTGTTTTATAATATCATATCATTCATTAGCATCACATAAATATGATAATTGAGTTAGCTTCGGTGACTAACAAATTATTCATAATATAGACATCATATTAAAATAATCATAAATGATTTATCTCCTTAATTTGCAAAACACTAATGAAATATCCATAAGACTTACTAATTTGGCCATTTTGGTGACTAACAAATTATTCATAACATAGATATATTACAATAAAACAATTGCAAACATTAATAATTAAATTAACGCAACTTTAATTTAATATCTATAGAACACTTAATAATTTGGTCATTTTAGTGACTAAAAATGTTTTATACTATAGATATTGTGAGACCCTGACTGCATCTTGAAGCAACGCGTTGAGAGTATAGGTGACAAGACCGGTTATGCAACGAGACCATGTGTAATGAGAGTTGGTGACTAAAGCATTGCAAAGAAACTACGTGTCGCGTTCTAACTATAATGATGAGAAGGGGCTACGTGATGAAATTGTTACGCGACATGAAGTGACTACGGAAGAAATTGTTAGACGAACGAAGCTTACTCGAAAATAGACATAAACGCGAATTGAAGACTAATACCTTCTGTCCAATGTGCAATTTGCATTTACGGATGTTGTTGTCAAGCCATGCTTTTGTCTTTTGCTTGTAAATCTTGGCGTTCTCATAGGCTTGAGAACACCACTCTTGAAGTTCATGCAGTTGTAGTAACCTTGCTTCTCCTGTGGTGTGATTGTCGAAGTTTAAAAATTTTTGCACGCCCATAAAGCTTTTTGTTCCAACTCTAATGGTAAATGACAAGCTTTCCCGAAGACTAACGCGTAGGGAGACATTCCAATAGGTGTCTTGTATGCGGTGTGATAATCCTATAATGCTGAGTCCAGGTGATCAGCTTAGTCCTTGTGGGATTAATTTACCACTTTTTCTTATATCTTCTTGATTTCTCTACTGAAAAGCTCTACCTAACCATTTGTCTGAGGGTGGTAGGCGGTGGAAACTTAATGGTTAATGTTGTTCTTTGGAGCAGTTTAGCCACAATGCAATTATTGAAATGAGAACCTTCATCGCTGATAAGGGCTCTAGGTGTCTCTAATCACGTGAAGATGTTCTTCATAAAAAATTTACCGACTATTATCACATTATTCTTCGTGCAGAAGATAGCTTCAACCCACTTCGTAACGTCATCCACAACCAACAAGATGTATAAGTGGCCACCAGATTGAGGAAACGGTCCAATAAAGTTAATTCCCTATACATTAAAGAGTTCAATTTCAGGATGGGTTTTTGAGGCATTTCGTTGCGATAAGACATATTTCTCATTCTTTGGCATCGGTTATAGTTGTCACAAAGTTCCTCACATGTTGAAATAAAGTAGGTCAAAAGTACCCACTCTGCAAGACCATCGCAACATCTGACGATTATTTCAGTAGTTTCATATTCAGGGACACACATTCTCAATATCTGGCCTGGCCCCAACTTGTAAAGGAAAGGGTTCATGCCATCTATAGAAACGATATTCATGAAACAACTTCTTTCTTTGCTGGATGTTGATGTCATGCGACCATGCTTTGCAAACTATGTAATTGACTAGTTCGCATACCTGGACTTATTTACTTCAACGTGGAAGAGTTTTTCATCAAGAAAACCATCTTCAATCTCCTTTTTCTCACGTTGGAATGGTTCATTGTTCAAACGTGATAAGTGATCCGCCACTTGGTTCTCGGTACCTTTGCGATTTACAATCTCCACATTAAACACTTAGAGCAATAACACCCATTTGATCAATCGCGGTTTGGCATCCTTTTTCTCCATGAGATATCTGATCGCAGAGTTATCAGAGTATATCGTAACTTTGGAGCCAACAATGTAACTCCTAAACTTTCTATCGCAAAGACTACTGCGAGCAATTTCTTCTCTGTAATTGTATAATTCTCTTGGGCATCATTGAGAGTTTTGCTCGCATAGTATATAAGGTGGATCACTTTATCCTTCTTTTCACCCAACATGGACCCTATCGCCATATCACTTCTATCACACATGAGTTCAAAGGTTGTAACCAATCAAGAGTGATGAGGATAGACGTTGAGGTCAATGCATCTTTTAAGGTCTAGAATGCCTTGTTGCATTTCTCATCGAAGTTAAAGGGTTGATCGACACATAATAGGTTACTAAGAGGTTTGACAATTTGGAAAAATCCTTTGATGAATCTTCTATAAAACACAACATGTCCTAAAAAGTTCCTCAACAACTTAACATCTGAAGGCAGTGGCAATTTACTAACTACATCAATCTTCTCGGGGTCCACTTCTAATCTCGCCTTAGAAATCCTGTGCCCAAGCACAATTCCCTTTGTGACCATGAAGTAACACTTCTCCCAATTAAACATTAGACGTGTCTCTTCACATCTCTTTATTACTTTTTTCAAACTGCCCAGAAATTTTTTAAAAGAGTCCCCAAAAACTGGGAAGTCATCTATAAAGATCTCAATTAATCCCTCCAGGAAGTTTGAGAAGATAGCCATCATGTACCTCTAGAATGTCCCTGGCGCATTGCATAAGCTAAAAGGCATGCAGTGAAATGCAAACGTGCCATAGGGACATGTAAATGTGGTTTTATGTTGATCTTCTTGTATAATAGTGATTTGGTTGTAGCCAAAATAACCATAAAAAAAACAGTAGAATTTTCTTCGTCCAAGCCAGTCCAATGTCTGATCAATGAAAGTGAGGGAAATGGTCTTTATTTGTCGATGCATTCAGTTTGCGGTAATCCATGCAAATCCTCTACCTCATGACTATTCGTGTTAGGATTAGCTCATTATTTTCATTCTCCACTACAGTCATTCCTCCTTTCTTTGGAATGCATTGGACTAGGCTAACCCTTCACTGTCTGCAATTGGATAGATGACCCCACCACTTGATAATCTCTTTCTTGACGACTTCTTTCATTGTGGTGTTTAATTGTGTCTAAAATTGAATGGTGCCCTCATGTACTTCTTCCAGCCTAATATCCTTGCGTCAGACACGACGTTAACTTATTCTAGTACATACTTAGGGTTCTCTTCCTTAAAGAATTCTTCAAGGCTGAACAGTTCATGATAGACTTCTTCCTCGCAATAGTCCCACCCTAGGGACTCTATTA
The DNA here is from genome assembly GCF_025177605.1 of Cucumis melo. Classification (NCBI taxonomy): domain Eukaryota; kingdom Viridiplantae; phylum Streptophyta; class Magnoliopsida; order Cucurbitales; family Cucurbitaceae; genus Cucumis; species Cucumis melo. Next base: position 13,243,595 of record NC_066861.1, read on the forward strand.
CGTTGCAACTTTCATCATCAGCAGAGAACTTCATCGTGTTGACAACATTGAATTTAATTTCCTCGTCATTAAAATGCAGTGCAACTCCCCTTGGAGGACATCTATGAGGGCACAATTAGTTGACAGGAATGGCCGTCCCAAGATGATAGAAACATCTCAATCAGCTTTTTAGTCTAGAATGATGAATCTACGGGGAAAAAATATTTGTCCACCTTTACCAAAACGTTTTCAATTTTTCCCTCAGACTTGGCAATAGATCTATCAGCAAGTTGGAGCCTCATGTGATTTAGTTATACCTCTCATATCTTCAACTTCTTGAATATAGATACAGACATCAACTTAATGGTCACCCCAAGGTCACATAGAGCACGACCTAGATCTATCCCGCCTATCGAGTAAGGCATTCTGAAACTTCCAAGGTCTGTCATCTTCTTGGGTACCCAATTTGTTAAGACGTCACTTGTTGTCTACATTAGATCCACTGTTTCACAATCATTTATCCTTTTCTTCTTAACCTAGATAACTTTCAGGAACTTGACATAGGAAGGGATTTGATCTAACGCATCAACAAACAGGATGTTGATGTGAAACTACTTCAAAATGTCCAAAAATTTGTAAAACTATTGATTGTTGCTTTTCTTCTTCAGACGATTAGGAAATGGAGGAGGCGATAAAGGATTGGAGCTTTTCACTTGGTTAGACGCCTCATTGTTCTTCACGCCTCATGCTCTCTACTTCCTTGTTTGGTTCGTTATTATTCTGTAAGGAATAAGAATCATTAGTTAAAGAGAAATTTAAAGGACTGGAATTATTACTTGAGCTACCAATCTTGATAGTAGAGGTAGAAGTAGAATTTCTACGTTCGACGTCAGGTTCACAGATGGTCAAATTCCTTCCGATTCTAAGTGTCACAGCTTGCTTTTCTTTGTCAGATCCTCTCGCCTGGTTAGACATTTATGTGTTGCTCAGGAGAGATCCTCGCCAATTGCCCCAACTGTAGTTCCATGTACAGAAGGGTATCATTCTTCTGCATATACTCATTAAGTAAGGCTTCCATTGATTGGGATGAAGATGAGGTAGGGTTGTTTTGTTGGTGGTGTTGAGTCGAATGGTGTGGCCTATCATTATATTGTCTTTGGCGATAGCCAAGTGCTTCGTTGTGCTAATTATTGCCTTAACCACCTTACTGCCTTGGAGCAATATTCTCTTGACCCCCAACTAAAATTTAGGTGTGGTCTCCACCCTTTATTATTCGTTTCTGAATAGAGATTCTTGACATAGACAATAGTTTCAGTGTTTATTGGGCATGCGTCAGTAGTATGGGGACCTTCGCATCCTACGCAACCCAGATCAGCCAGTTACACCGTTGTATTTCTATCTACTCCATCCTCTATCCTTTCTTTGTTTCCTCTGGTCCCTCTATTAGTTGCGATCCAAATCCATTATCTCTCCACTCTTGACTATTGTTGGCCATAGGGTTCAGCGTTGTTTTAATATGGTTGTAAGAAGATTTTAACATCCCTCCAACGAATAGAACATCAACAGACTACTGTGTATCCTTACTTAGTCCAAAATAAAATTGTTCCGTTAGAACATATTCCAGAATGCAGTGATAGGGGCATCCTTTTATCATCCTCATAAACTGTTTCCGTGCGTCAATCAAATTTTCTCTATCTCTCTATTAGAAGGTAATTAGGTTCTTTCTTCTCCTTGCATTCACAAAGGGTGGACAAAACTTCTTTATAACCTTCTCAATTAGATCATCCCATGTTGAAACCTCTCCTTGTTATAAAGAGTTTGGCCATCGCTTGGCCTCATCACGTAAAGTCAATAGAAATAACGTGAAACACAGCTCATCTTGCAAGGTTCCACGCATATCAAAAGAGTCGTAGATAGAGTAAAAGTTGCGGATGTGATCATGAGGATCCTCGCGTGTATGTCCTCCAAATTGTCCAGTGTTCTGTATTATCTGGAGTATGACAAGTTTAATCTCAAACCTTGAATTCTCACCAAAAGCTGGGTAGGCGATACCAAGATTGAAGCCATACAAGTTTGGGCATTTTGGTTGATAGGGTTATGCTGGTTGTTTTGGTTCTCCATGTCGTTTGCTCTATTCAACCTCTGCCTTTCTCTTTTGTTTCTCTGAAATGTTCGCTCTATCTCAGGGTCAAGTTTGAATGTAGGTTGTTCACCTTCACTCATAAACTAAGTTGCGTACTCTTTGGCTAAAGCATGTGATTCAGCTGCAACAAAACTTCTGCATAATATCAGCGTACAATTAAGTTAAAAAGAAAAACATTAAATTCCCCAACAATGGTGCCAAAACTTGCTTGATTACATGTGTGTTCTATTTTTACTGGTATTATGTTCATAGATTTGACATGATGGGCTCTAATTGAGTAACTGTCAAGCGACTAAATAGGGTTTTGGAAGGTGCACTCCTATTCATGCATTGCTAAATCGCTAAAGATACACATTATCGTGCAAGTTTCCTCTCTATCGTGTAAGTGAAGAGAGGTTTTCTAGTAATTTCAAGGTCGAATTATCTAGTAATTCATTATAGGCATTACATTATAGGCATTACATGCCTATAATGAGTCCACCTTGTAATTATCTAGTTACTAGAAACTCATTATAGTGAGTTTATACTAATTAATTATTACTTGAGCTACCGATCTCGATAGTGGATTATAAACTCATTATAGGCATGGTAAGGAAGGAATAGTCTAATTATCTAAATGCAATAAATTGTGTTTAAATGATTCGAGACGATACAAAGCATACTTTAACTCTGAATTAAGGGGAGTTGCCTCTTGGCACTTTCGTCATACTTGCTCGCCTTTCAGGATCCAAATACACAAAGTTAAACTATGATTTATACCTAATCATTTTATAAGTATTCTAAGTTGTTTCTTCTTGATTAAGATGAGCAACCTCTTGGTGCTTTTGCCACGCACATTGTCATTTCTATGATGCATGTGAAGGACAAATTACTCGACGTTAAGATTATATTGCTACAACCTCTTCACCAATCGCGTAGCTAAATGCCTGTTCTCATTTGTCAGATGATAACAGTGAAATCCATTGTTCCTCTCGAATATACATTGTTCATGACAATCGCTCTTAACTCAACAAAACTTAAAACGCACTTACTATGATTCTCTAGCCATTAAAACACATTTTGTTACCAGCAAGATAGTCAGACAGATCAAAGAAAGCAAGAAACAAAAGTAAGAGAGAATGAAATAAAAAGTGCATTGAATAAAATAACTTTAGGCCTCTCGGACATGAGGTGCATATTACAACATAATACATATAAATACAAAATGGAAGATAGAAGAAAGTGTTACAACTCAAAGTATGATTTCTCATGTTCTTTGGCTCTGATTTTTGCCTATTGATGAGGGGAAAGATAAAGGGGAAGAACTCTCTTTCTCTCTCTCTCTCTCTCTCTCTTTTGTTTTGGGCTCTCACCTAAAACTCAGGAAAAAGAAGAAGATGGACGATGTAGAAACTTGCTCTACGTCCAAATATTTGCACCCTTGTTCTGAAGTGAAAGGCTCCTTTTATAGGCGTGAGTTGAAGTTGACAGGAGGCCACACGTTATTAATGCTTCAGAAAAGCTGCAACGCGCCGTGCAGACCGTCATTTCATCCTTTTTACGCTAACTAATTTTGTCTGTTATTGTCTTAACGCCTAGCTTGCTTTTTCTTTCTCGTGTTGGTTGAACGCATCTTCTTGTGTAGACGTTATTTTGTCGAGCTTCACTTCTTTTACCTAAAAATCCTAAGATAAAAGCACTAAAAATGCAATAAAACATGGATAAGACTCTTTCGTGTCATGTTACATAAAAGACTATAATAACTTATATTTTTACAAGTTATCACACTCCCAATTTAAAATAATGTTTTTCCTCAAGCATCATCTCAGGATTCTAAGCATGGTTTTCTTGTGTACATCACTAAACCATTCATAATGCATTTCTAATCTATCCTGCATTCTAGCATTTTTTTTCTTTGCCTATTCTAATCTTGAAAATATTTCTATATTCTAAATGTGTCAATCTTAAGTCTCAAAATTTCCTTGTTCACATCAAGAAAATCTTATTTTCCTTTTTTGTGAAATAGTTGTTTAAAAAATTATTGGTTCCTTTCTTTTTCTTGCAACACTTTTATTAGGTAGATTTATTTATTTACGTTAGGCGTTGAGTGGGAAATCATAGGTACTCTATGAGTTTGTTCCTCTCCTCAACTATAACTCTTATTGCCACTTATTTACTTATTCTCAGATTTTTTATGAAGCTTTGCTTCTTATTTATTTGGTAAGAGGCGGCAACATAGAAGTTCTTATTTCAATTGAATTTAGAATAAAAGAATAAGTTGGTTCTTTTTTAAATAAAAGCTCGAAAAAGAAAAGGTTCCTTGTTTTTCGAATGCTTTAACTCGGACCTCACACACCCTCAAATTTAGAGTCTCGAAAGGTCCTCATTGCAAAAAAGTGAACGATAAGATGAACTTAGAAAAATTTACAAAAGAGGCTTTGAGGTGAAGCTTTGCTCGTCCAAAGACTACAAGAAATATTTACTAAGTTCATTTCGCTAGGAAAAGAGTCATCGCTAGGTAAAAGCTAGATTAATTGAGCATATATTTCATCATGAAAATTATCTTTGCAAAGAATAAAAGAAAGCATGAAAAGAATCCATAAATGAAATAAGCGACAAAAAAAGTAAATCGCAAAAACTAGAAGACATAAGCACTTAAGAAGAGAAATATGATTAACTTAATTGAATATGCATAATACAAAAGAGCTGAAATTGAAAAGGCAAAATAATATAAATTCAAAAACATCACCCCCAAATTTAGTTCTCTGGGCAAGGATCAGGTTCGCCAGGAGTGAAATCTGTTGGTTGAATAGGGTTGATCAGGTTCTCAAAGACCATCCTTTCGTCCTTTTTGTGCTAACTAATTTTGTCTGCTAGTGCCTTAACGCCTAGCTTGCTTCTTCTTTCTCGCGTTGGTTAAACGCGTCTTCTCGCCTAAAGTTATTTCATTGAGTTTCACTTCTTTTACCTAAAAATCCTGTGATAAGAGCTCTAAAAACGCATTAAAACAGGGATAAGGTTCTTTCGTGTCATGGTATTCATAAGTTAATCAAATCGCCTACTTTTCCCTTATTTTCTTATACTCTCATGCATTTAGAATTCAATATTTTACATAAAAGGCTACAATAACTTGTATTTCTACAAATTATTATTCATAAACTTGTTCACACACTCTTCGACTAAAGCGTGCGATTCAGCTGAAACAGAACTTCTGCATAAGAGTAGCACACAATTTAAATTCAAAAAGGAAAATTCATTACTTCCCAGGTAGCAAAATCTTACTTGTGAAATTATGTGCATATGCAATAGCTTGTGAGTATGTCATATTAAGGCTTTAATTGAGCGACTATAAAATTACTAAAGTAGGATTATGCGATGAAAGGTACAATCTTATTCATGCATTGCAAAACTTCTAATGATATGTGTGCAATACAAGTTTCTCTCTATCGCCCAAGTGCAAGTGAAGAGAGGTTTCCTAGTAAGTCTAGGGTCGAACACATGGAATTAATACTCCTAATGATCTTAACGTGGAACTAAACTCATGTGGTATACTCTATATAGTGCATTAATATAAACAATATCATTTATCATACTTATTTTCAAGAAGGTGCCTTTAGTGGTGCAAGGTGAGCATGTCGGTGAGATAAGATGGAAAACGAACTCGCTTTACAAGCATGGAAGGACAAAATGCTTAATTAACTAATCGCAATGGATTGTGCTTTAATTGTTCGAGGTGATACAAACCATGTATTAGCTTTAGAATTAAGGCGAGTGACCTTTCGGGCCCTTCACCATATTTGCTCGCCTTTTGAAAATTAAGCTATGATTTATATATAATCGTCTTGTTTGCATTATTAGTAATTTATCCTTAATTAAGGGGGACCAACCTTTCAGTTCTTTCACCGCACACGTTAACATCTCTACAAGGCCACAAGATTTCATTACTACAATCTCCTTGTCGCTTGCTTAGTTAACAACATGTTCTCACTTGTTGGGTGATTGGGATCAATATCATTGTCTTTCTCTTGAATACACAACGTATTGACATCCGCATTTAACTAAACAAAAATTATAAAACAAACAATAAGATTCTCATGTATTAAAAACACATTCCATCACTCATGAACTAATTAAACGGATTGAACATGGATAGTATAAGAGAAATGAAAGAATGAAAGAAGAAATTCATTACTATTATAAACATAACTTTAGGCCTTTCGGCCGTAGAGTACATTTTACAAAGCAATATAAGATAAATAGAAAATGGAACACAAAGAAATGCGTCGAGCCTCAAAGTATGATTTCTCATACTCATTGGCTCTGATTTTTGCCTGTTCTTGAGGGGGAAATTGGAGAGGGAAGAACTTTATCTCTCTTTGTTCTAAGCTCTCATCTAAAACTAAAAGGAAGAAGAAAGAATTGACGTTATGAACTTTCTCTCCAGCCAAATTAAAGATTGCACACTTGATTCTGAAGTAGAGGCCTCTAATTATATATGAGGAATGATGTTGACATGACATCCATGCATCATTAATGCTCTTAAAAAGTTTCATCGGGGTCGCGCGAATGTTCTTTTCTCCTTTCTTTGACATTCGTGCCAACAAAATTTGTCTGCTAGTGCATTAGATTGCCTACCTTAATTGCTTGTCACTGGTTGGATGCGTCTCCTCACGTAACATTCTATCACCAAGCTCTACTTCTTTTTTCCTATTATCCTGCAATAAAACATGTAAAATGCGATAAAATAGGAATAAAGTTCTTTTGCAAGAAGCGATACACAAGTTAATCAAACCACTTACTTTTTTCTTTGTTTTCTTCTATTCTTATGTGATAAGACTTCATTATTTTAAATAAAAGCCCATTATAACTTGTATTGCTACAAGTTATTAGTTGTTCCCTTAAGCGTTAACTTCACGTCTTAAACAAAGGGGCCCTACCCTTTTATTGACCCGAGAAGGATTCGTTTTATAAATTGGACCTTAAACAAATTGTTCATCAGAGGACCAGTTGAGGCTTAAGGGACAAGAAGTAGTCTCAGGGATAAAATGGTAAATTGACTCAACGAAGATTGCGAACAACTTGTGAAGAATTGACTTACTAATTCTCGTTATATCATGTGGACACAAATATATTATAGTGAGGAAAGTACAATTACATGCTATAGTGGACAATCCCGATTAGTTAAGAAATGTTGATTAACTAATTAAAAAAGTTTAGCAGTTAATCTTGGATCGTTGGAGCTCGTGATTTGTAGGTCCAGTAGGTCTCTCTCCTAGCTTTTTATGAATTTAAAGAAATGAGTGATTGAGAAATTCAAATTATTCAAATTTGTTGAGAAAAGGAGTAGTTAGTAATATTTAATATAATTAATGATTACAAATTGACAGAGAAATGATATTTAAATACCAAAAATTTGATAGGAATTTGAATTAGATCAATCAAATTGATTGAGATTTGTGATTAAAAAATAATTAAAATATCAATTAATTACATAGTTTAGTTAATTATTAAGTTATATTTTATTTAAATTAGAATTTTCAAAATTAATTAGATTAATTGTAAAAATCATTTAATCAAATGAAAATCTTTTTCTTTGGAGTCAAGTCAGTTGACTTTCATAAGTGGAATTATCCAACAAATAGTGCTACATGGACAAAGTGCTTGGTTTTGAGTGGTTCAGTTCATTCCACACTTTACCATAAATCTCACTCATAATTGATTGATTTTTAAAATGGTTTTGCATGTACGTTTTCTATTTAATACACAATTTGATTGTGTTTTTAGAGACGATGATTCTTGTTGATTTTTGAAAAACTCATGTAGTGTTCCTAAACTCATTTCTCATCAACTCACAAAATCAGTCACACTTGATTCTACAATCAAGCTCTAAGCCTTGAAAGTATATGTAAAGAATACTTCCGTAGTTGTTCGAGAAAATTTTAAACTTCAAGGGTAAGTTATAAAATAATAATTTTTTCAAATGGTTTTAACATGCTTAGTTAATCCTCAAAATTCATAAAATTTAGAGTGTTTTAGTTTTACTCTCTTTTGCTACCATGCTATTTTAACTTTCATCTATAACTTTTTTCTACCATGCTATTTTAACTTCCATCTGTAACTTTTCTACTGTCTAAAATTTAACCATTTAAATGAAGAGGAACTTCAACTTATAGATTAATTCTCATGTGAGCTTTGAAGGGTAGGATTTGGTAGGTTCATGGACGTGACCCTTGAGATTGGTCAACCTTGGTCGACCTTTGTGTCAAATCAATTTTCTTTTTTTTATCTCTATTGAATCAAATATTTGACCAAATTTGTATGTTTGATCCAACGATCATGATAAAAATATATAATATTACCGTCAACTCTTGTCTTTAATGTCAACTTGAGATATATAGTAAGTGTTTTAATATACTGGTTCCAAATTTATGATCATTCATAGTTTTGTCATTAATTTGATAAATGTCAATAGTGATTTTTAGCAGAAAAAATTTCTCATCCAACAAATGTATAAAATCAATTTGAGATTTGAGATTTTGATAAATACCAAAAAATATGACAACAATAACACTAATGTCATCAAAATCTTGAAATATGAAATGCCGACCTTGATTGATGGTTTTACAAAAGCCATGGTTTTCATTTTAAAAAAACGAAGAAAAAAATAAAAAGTAATAAATATTAAAATATAAGATAATTTATATACATGTAACAAAACTAAAAAATATTTACGACCAACGTAACAATTTATTAAAACCTATAAAACTACAATTATCCTTTTTATAAATTTCAGATTTGCTATTTGTTGGTTTTGAATATTGCGTAAGCATTATTTACTTCTTTTTCTTCTTTGTGATTTATTATTCTCCTCTTCATATTCTTAATTTCTTCATATTATTACTTCTCCTTCTTCATATTTCCACTTCTTCTTGTTTGCAATTTCTTCATTCCTCTTCAAGAATTTCTTCCTTCTTCTTCTCTCATCTTTTTTTTCTTGGTACACGATCTAAACGATATTGGTGCATGATATAAAAAATCGTATACCAATATCTAAACGATCAGTTATCTATCCTAAATAGACAGAGATATACCACTATCATTAATAGATCGTTTAGATTTGGTACAAAATTGTTTAAACTGGATACAAGATCGTTTAGATTGGGTACAAAGGTATAAGATTGTTTAGATTTGGTACAATAGTACAAGATTGTTTAGACTTAGTACAAGGATACAAGATTGTGTAGTACAATCGTTTAAGTTTGGTACAAAATCGTTTAAGTTGGGTACAAAGATACAAAATCGTTTAGATTGGACGCAGAAAATCATTTTTTCACATTATAGTATTGTAGGCTTTTTCCTTTTTCAAATTTATTCTATATGATATTTATATTTTCTCGCTTTGTTTTATTTTTGAAGAAAACTCATATACCCACAATGCATATCAATCAATGTTCCAAATTAACTAAAATGTCAAAGATGGATAGAAATAGCAATATACTATTAACAAATATATTGAGAATTGTTTTATACCGATATTCATAATTTTCTTGTATTTTGCTGATATCTTGCAATACAATAAAATGTATTTCTATTAATTCATGTTGAAGTTGAAGTATTAAACAAAATAACTATGTGTTTAGAATGGTATGAAAATATGGACGGAATTCAAAAACATTGATAAATAAACACACATATTTACAATGAATACAAAAACTATCCCCTAAAACCAAACAAGTACAACTAATTTGAAGATTGCTAATTTAGCCATCCTTTCTAAATTTTGTTAATTAACTAATATTTATAGAGAATGGGAAATGACAGAGACACGCTTTAGAAAATAATAAAAACAAGGTGTTATGGTTATGAAAAAAATCAATATATATAATGATGTATATTAAAAAAAAAAAGAAAAAAAAAAAGGAAAACAAGAAATATGGAGGATTTAGAGGTTGGAGATAATATTAAAAAAAGAAAGAAAAAAAGAAAAAGTGGTGTTTGGTTGAGTAAAGCAAGTACATATAGAGAGACAAAGACATTGCCAAAACACGAGAAGTTCACGTGCAACTCTGAATTGTTTGCTTCTTCATTTCAACCCCACCATTCTTTTGTTTATCACAAAAAAAGTCCCCACCTTCTAACCTTTGGTTCCTGTCATTCACATTTCCCATTGCCCATCTCCTAAATATTATCAATTACTTAATTCCCAATGCTTTGTCTCCTCTTTTTTGTTCTAATTATCCCAATTAAATTAATCATCATGTTCATGTTCATGTTCATGTTCTGGAGTTTATTATTTCATAATTACTCTCTGCTGCCAAGTACAAAACAATCCCAACAACTAAATCCGACCAAGTTTTTTATTTTAAAATTTAGTTTCTATAATGAAATTGTGTGCGTTAAGTTTGTTAGGAAACACATGTTTATATTGTTCAGATTAAATGTTTCTAATCATTCAGCTAATGTGTTAGATAGGATTTTGTGATCAAGGTAAAGTGAAGTTGAATATAGATGGTTTTTGCATATGTTTGAAGTTGGGAACATGCCACATTTTACAATACGTCTTCCTAATATGCTTCTTGAACTTTGTGTTTGAAGGCTTTTGTGGTGTGGTGTCAGTAGGGTGTTTGAGTCAAAGTTTGATATTAGCCAGCTGTTTGTCGTTTGTCCAACATTTATTTACTCCTTTTTGTGTATAGAAAAATGCCTCAACTCAACTCTTTAGACTTACAAGGCAATTCCTTTCCCTTTCGAAAAACCGTACACATTACAAGCTTTTCCATTATATATTTTATGGCAATTTGACGAGTTACGTTAAACAGATATTAGTTACTTTTTTAAAGTTTGAATCCCACATTACAGCATATTATAATAAAAAGTACTCTTAGACACACATGAATTAGTTACTATATATTAAATTTAGATATAAACTTTAATTACTCAATTGTTTGTGAGGAAGATATTTTACCTTTTCTACGGTCTCTTTTCTGTAGTGAATGTTTAACTTTACTTACTTTTTATGGTTGCAAGCAAACTTCTTCATAATAATCTAGAGGCTCTCCTTAAAATACTTTTCAATGAGAAAGTTATATCATTCTACATTATTCTACATTATTCTCATTCGCATTAAATGGAAAGAAAATTAATTGGAATAGAGAATCAAATTTATGATATTAGGTTAAGTAAATGAATAAATTAGATTGATAAAAATAAATTAATATGTATCATCACACACTTGTACCCTAGTGACGGATCCATAAATTTTGTATAGGGGCACTATATAATATCTCTCTATATTGATATATTAACTCTACAAAATTAGTATTAAACTATATAAGTATTATGAGTTATCACATATATTGGAAAAGTATTAAAACTAAAAATATTAAGAAGAATTTGAATTTATTGACAAATTGATATGGTACGTATATTTTAACAATGAACGGAAAAAAAATATCCTGTACCCTTTAATTCTAAAATTAAATTAAATAAATATATGTCTAAGTAATATAAATGTAAAAATTACCTCAAAAAAGAAAAAAAAAAAAGAATAATACATTTTCCATGGAATATTGTTGAGAGAGTGAAAGTTTAAATCACCAACTTTGTTGCATTTTTTTTTCTAAACCTTTGTTAGATAACAAATAACGGTTGCTAGAAAATAAGTTTAGGTTTTATGTTAGTTGGGTTTTTTTTCTCTTATTAATAAATTTTTTTCCTTTTATGATATTATTGAAATTTGTCAATAAAATTGACATTTTAAAGAAATAAAATTATTGAAATTTGGAAAGATATTTGATATTTGGAGAAAGAAAATTAATGATGTTTGGAATAAAATATATTTTGTGACAATTTAGGAAGAAATTTGATATTTGGGAAAAGAAAATTATTGATATTTTAAATAAAAACTATTTTTTGGAAGAATAAAATTATTGAGATTTGGAAAAATATTTAGTTTTTGGGAAAAAGAATTAATGATGTTTGGAATAAAATATATTTTGTACAATATAGCAACAAATTTAATATTTGGGAAACAAAATTATTGATATTTGGAATAAAAAATATTTTATAAAAATAATTAAAATACAAAAAATTTGAAGCTATGACTTAATTGTTAGAAGGTGGAGGCACAATCAATGCACCATAACCATAATTTAAAAAATATAAAGTATTATTTAATATATATTATAATTGGACCCTTCAAAATTAATATTATAATAGAAAAATCGATAAAGTAAGAGAAACGAGTGTCCCATTTATCGTTTAATAAATTTGTCTCTACTAGTACCGATTGAATGTGTTAATTAAATAAACAAATATGAAGGAGATTAGAATTTACATTATTTGTAAAGAAATTTATAGATCATATTCACGATTCTCGAAGAAGAGAATCAATGATATTAAATTTAAAGGGGAGGAACACAAGAAGAAGCTACTTGGGTGTGTTGCTTTGCATTTGCTAAAGTACTGAAGCTTTAACTAAATATATAAACATAGTTCAACGGCACTAATTAACTTTACATCTAATTAATTAAATTTGTGTCAAATGGAATCTTGGTCATTCATTTACATCACATCATCCATTTCTTTACTCACTGCTTGTCAGCATTAACCATATAGAATTTAATTGTGTTTGTTTTGGAGGACCTAATCTTTTTATTCGAATCCAATAATTTTAAAAATTCAATTCAATTCAATACCCACATCTTTTCTTTTCTTTCCTTTTTCTTCTCTTCATAACAACGAAAATTCTTTGCTTTTTTCATATATTTTATACCCAACACCGAGTCTTAGAGCCAACCATATATATAAAAAAAAAAAAAAAAAAACGTATTATTAGCTCTGTTCTACTTAGGCAAGGTTTTTTTTTTTTTTTTTTTAAATTTATTATTAAATTAAAATATTTGGAAAATGACATTTAAAAAAAATATATACATAATCTCAAAATAACGTGTGAAGCATTGCTAAAATCTGGTAAAATGGTCGAATTATATTTATATGAAAATTTGAAGATATAAAAAGTGGAATTATTAATTATGATTTAAATTACATGGTTGAAAATGTATGGAACTTTATACGGTGGGTATAGAAAGAGTTAAGCTGAGGTAGGTCAGGCTACATGTCAGATTGCCAACTCTACTCAAAACGATAACCTCTTCAAAACATTCTCTTCTTTCATATTAGAATCATCTTAATGCCACCCTTTTGTCTTTGTGTCTCTATATGTTTGTGTTCTTTTCTTTTCTTTTCTTTTCTATTCATTTATCCTGATTTTTTTCTTCCATCCAAATTTTCATCCTCACACATGGTACACATCGATCATTTTTCATTTTTCATTTTTCTCTGACTTTGTAGACTTACATATATATATATATATATATTGATTACACTTATAATAACAATTCAATGAAGTTATATGGTTAATAAAAGGAAAAGAATTGATATGACTTTTATTCAAAATTCATACGAATGGAATATATGATGTAATATAAAACTAAACACAGATTATATTTGTGATTAAAAAAAATGTTACTCGTTTGTATTAATTTAATTATGAATTCAACAAACAATTGTAATTATGGAGGCCAAACAAATGCATGAAACTTGTTAAAAGATAAGGTAACATCATCAATTTTAAAATTCTCTTTTACTAATTGTGAGACGAAACCCATAAAAATCAGTTTTGTATTGCTTGTTTAGTAGGATCCAACCAAAAAAGGAGAAACAAAAAAAGGACCACCAATTAAATAAGGTGAATAATAATAATAACCTTATCATGTTCATGTTGAAAATAATGCACACATAAATGCATAAATAACAATTGAAAAAAAAAACAAAAACCCCTCTTCTAATTTTTATATATGTATTATTATTATTATTATTATTATTATTATTATTATTATTATTATTATTATTATACTACTGCTACAGGGTGACCCATTAGGTGGTGGATGATGGCTACACACAACCAATAAAGTAAAGGGAATTAGAGAAATAATTATTTGGGAAGGGAATTGAATAAATTAATTTTGAATGAAGGGGGTGGCACTCCCAAGTGGGGTCTATGAAAATGGGAGTTTGTCTGGTGGGTTAAGGGGACAAAGGCAGAGGGGTTTGATGGTCCAATTCCCGCTGAGACCTTCTCTTTTCTCTATATATATATAAGAAGCAGAATCCTTCTTTCCCCTAAACATTTCTTCAACCAAAGCAATCCAATTGACACAACAAAACAAACAACGTCACACACAAATTAAAATGAAGATCATGATGATGTCGAGTAGTGGAAGCTCCAAGAGAAGGCTTTCATCATCTCCAAGTAGAGGATTTGGAGGAGTTCTTAGAGAGCAAAGGGCTAAGCTTTACATTATTAGAAGATGTGTTGTTATGCTTCTTTGTTGGCATGATTAATTAGATGGTGTTATTGAAGATCAACAAAATTAACACAATAGGTTTTTCTTCTTCTTCTTTTTTTTTTCTTTTTTTTTTTTTCCAAATTATTGTTTTTATTTAATTATTTTGGAGTGTAAATAGAGGGTAGCTAGGAAGAGAAAGACGACATGGATGGAAGAGTTTTTTTCTTTTTCCACGACAGATTTTTGGTAGATTTAATTTGGCCTTGTTCTGGGTCACAAGATGTGTAAAAATATTAGAGGGAAAAAGGAAACTCTTAATTATCAACTTTGGATCTACTTTTTGATTTCATCTCTTTCTTTTTCTTTCTAAAGTGAATTTGGATATGTTTTCCTTCTTGTCTCTTTCTTTCCTGTCCTTGAGTATTGAGCATTTGGAGTGTTTTGACTTTGCCCACTTGATCAAAATGAAACCACATATTAATTAATGGGCCTTGTTCTCTCTTTATCTGTAGATCTAGCTAGTTCTGTGAATGGGATACGAAATCCTTACATTGATGATGATTCACAGACCAATGTTTTAGTGTATCTTTAAATCATCAATCCTTTAAAGGTTTAACTGAGAAATTTAATATTTAACAACTATTTCTGAACTAAAAAAACTGAGAATAAAATTGACTTTTGATGAATATTTTCTCAATTGCACAACAGAATGAGAACGAAGGAAAAAGGGCCAAAAAGGGATGTTTTGAATCCATTAGTTTTTTCTTTCCATTTTCATTTCTCAGCTTAACTTTACTTACAATAAGGCATTTCACAGACTCCCCACTTCTAGCCATAATCATTTCTCTCTGCTTTATTTTTTTGGCACCTGCAATAAAATAAAATAAGTTATAATAATTAAGCTCATGGTACACACATTTATTATTTGTAAAAATGGAAAAGAAAACAAAACTAAGCCCACAAAGATGTAAAATGTCACAAATGCTCTCGTTATTGATATACATTTGACGCACCTAATGCACCTAATACCTATTGATACACATGATACATTTGATATTTCTTGATACCCTTTGGACCTTGATACACCTAATACTTCTTGTTACACTTGATTCTTCTCGATACAGATAACCCTTGGGCCTAGATACATTTGATATGCTCTTGATGAACATTTGATACACCTGATACCTTAAATTGTAACACGTCTACTTTTACTCCAAAATAATTTATTGATTGAATGTTGATTGTTATAAGTTGTTGTTAAGTTATTGTAAGATATATTGTTGATGTATTTGAAATGTTGATTATTTGTTATATATAACTGTTGATACTTTCATATATTTTTAATGCACTTGAAAGGTTACTTCAAGTATTTACTGATTGATGTCTGATACACTCGAGTATTTAAAATGTTTACTTGTGTTTATTGTTTGGTGTATGATAACTTAACTTGTCGATGTTGAGGTTGAATTTGAGGAAGAAGAAGAAGAGGAAAGGGGTATGAATTAAGGTGAAAGAGATGAAGAAATCATGAAGGGATAGACAGCCATGGCAGAAGCTCGGTGTTCACAGACATCTTCTGGTTTTTGCATCAGTTTGAACTCCTAAAAAAGAATTAAAAGGTGAGGTTTGTTCTTTTTTTTTTTTTTTTTAGAAATTTCATTCAATTTCTAACAAGTCTTATGAAGGAAGCATGAGCAAATTCTGATTTTAGATTGGTGTTTTTCAAAAAGGCATTGAGGTCTTAAATGCTTTGGTCTTAAAAGCAAATTCTAACAAGTCATGAATGCTTTGGTTTTTCAAGTCTTTTAGATCATACAGAGGGTGTTAAAAGCTCTTTTAGGTATGGTTTAAAATTTTATGAAATTTCCTGCAACGTTTATGAAGAAAGCGTGAGCTACAAATGATTGGAAGTAAGCTTAATTTCAGGAGCAAGTTAGGGGATAGTAGAAGACTCGATTTTTTACTGTCTCTGTTTTAGGGAATTTCTATAGCAATTTGTTGGAAATCTTTTTCCTTCCTTCAAGTAAGTTGCAGAGGAGTTAAAAATGAAGAGTTTGATATAAGCACATTAATGTTGGTGAAGTATTGAGAAAGTTATAAATGTTTGAAGTTAAGTTGTTAAATCTGGAAAATTGTAGGGAAATAGGAGAAATACTCTTTCATGCCTAAGTTTACAATAGTTGAAGGTCATCGTTTTGTGCGTCATCAAAAGTTAGTATAAAGATATCATACTATATAAGGTTTTGATGCTCAGTTTTGGTTTGTTTGACAGGCAAAGAGAAAATAAGTCGAGTCTACACACTAGGGAACTAGCCTAAGGCTGTGAGTGACAAAACAGAATTCAAAACAGATTTCTAAATTGTTGTCTATGATTATATTTTTATGAATAGTACATGATTTCTATTAACGATTTCAAGCATAAGTTTTATGATAAAATTAGTTATTAACGATTTCTATTTTTATGAATAGTACATGAGCACGTTATTATCGACGGTCTGAAAATTAGTTGAAACCATATCATTTTAAGCAAGTATTGTTTTTAGATTTTTAGCTTTCCACGAACAATCTTAGGAAGCTTGAGCTTTACGAAAGATAAAGATAGCATACATATTTTGATGATTTTTTTTATGTTTCTATTGACTACATGACTGAGATGTTGAGCCTGAGGCTATATTGTACCATGTTCAAGTTAGATTTCGCTGTTGACGTTGAGTATACTTCGAAGCGACGATGTTGTCGTGAGTGTTGGGCAGGCCCTATTACATCGTAGAGCTTATAAACGTTAGTTGTATTGGGCGTGCCCTACACAACGTAGATTTGTCATGTTAGTTAAAATATTTTGATATACTTGATATACCTTACTAGATTTCAACGACGTACATGCTGAGTATTTGAAAAAGCTATTCTTATTATTATATGTTCATATTTACAGCTTGATTAAAGAGATTTATATGTGTAAAGTTTTCATGTGCTCTTATCTTTATATTTACAGTTTTAAACTGAGTTGTCACTCACTGAGCTTTATAGCTTACCCTTCCAAGATGAGTCACTCATTAAGTTTTATAGCTTACCCTTCCAAAATGTTTTACTCATGTGCTCTTATCTTGATATGCCTTGCTAGATACTCTACAGTTTGTGTAAGTTCTAGGTGATGTAGTTGTATAAACCTTTGTTGGTTATGTTTTTGGTTAAGGTGTCTCCATCATGTGTACTTGTTAAATTAGTTATTTCAGAGCTGCACTTCATGTATGTCTATGATTTGTCTAGGTTCCGTTGTGTTGTGTAGCATGTAAACTAGTTTATAAACAAGATTAGCATGTTTATCAGGTTCAAGAGTTCAATAAAGTTAATAGATATCGTTAGAGGAGAGAGATGTCAGTCGACTTCACGCTGTCTTTCGAGCTAAGCTAGTAGGTAGTTAGGAAGGGGGTGTGACACTACGGACCCACCATATCTTAACAAACTCCCCTTTGGGTCTGGGAGTTATTTGATAAAAAATGCACCAGATCAACATAAGAAGAATAGTCAATAAACATTCCACATAACCAATTGTATAGAAAAGTCAGAGATAGAAGATAGAAACCAATATCTCAACTATCATTCATAGACAAAGAAACAAAAACTGATAGAAGCAAAAAAAAAAAAAAATATAGTCCAATTCTTCAACCATACAACCAGAGATAAAAAAGAACGACAAACATTGTCAAGCAAAAAGAATTGGCAACCCATCACCCCATCACCCAATCTCTCCACAAAACAACCCAAAAAGTTAATCATACTCCCCCTTGTAGATGAAAAGATTTACTTATGGATCCAAGGACTCCTGAGATTCAGCGATCCTGGCTTTAAGAGCATTAAGCACTGCGTCCATAACTGTGTGACGACTAGTAAGTGTAGCCTGAACCTGATGAATTTCCTCTAGGGTGACATTGAGAGCTTGAGATTCGTCAGTCAGAAGATGCACAACTCGTACTACCAAGTCATGAGATAAATGCAAGCCAGTGATTGGGACTTGCAAATCTACACCCGATGAGCTAGAGCCCCAATGGGGAAGATGAAATGTAGTAGGAAGGTTAGACACATGGGAGCCCTGGAACAATTTATAGTTGAGAGAGATAGTCTGAGGAGCAGGACCCACTACTTCACCATCAGCAAGCACTTTTGGGTGTTTGGACAACGGAAAGCCAGTAATTAGACGAGGAAAATAGATTGGAATGTTGATCGCATAGGTGTCGACATGGCGAAGGATATGCTGAAAAATGAACTCCCCTACGTCGATAGGTCGTCCAATACCAATTTGAAAGATAAGTTACACTAGAGCTGTAGATATCGTTGTCATATGAGTTGATGGAAACCAATTCGCCACCGTTATCTTGTGAAGAATCACGTACTTCACACTCAGCTTAACAACAAGAAATTGCTCGTCAATGGGACATGAACGTACCATCCCACGAGAAAGTTCTAAGGCAAGCTATTTAGAGGCGAGCTGACATACAACTGGACCAGTAGGCACAACAACATTCAAATAATCATTTAACAGAGAAGGAGAGACATGAACACACGTACCCCGTACATGCACTTTGAAAAATCAAGTGTTTCAGATTCGTTAAAATCAACAAAAAGAGTAACAATAAAATCCCAAACCAATTTGGGATAAAACACACCAAGATTATTGATCGTGCACATCATTCTTGCCTTCTCAACCATCTCGATAATGTCAGCACACGAGCGATGTTGATCAGATATAACGAACTCATCGGCAATCTGACGCTTCATTACGTACTTCCATTTAAACATACATTCTTTTGAATGAAAAGGGATCGTGTCAATTGGTACAAAAAGCACATTTGAAGGTAGTTTGCGATGACCTGCCTTAGTGGTCACCACACATTGCTCCTTGGACGGCTAACGAAAACAAGCCTGACAGGCTCAATTGGTGAAATAGAGCTATCTTGAACAAGCTGCTCTAGCATGGAAGGCGGCATAGTGGATGGACCAGCATTACATCCAGTTTTAGGGTGCACTAGAGTAGGAGGAGGCGAATCATGAGTTTGAATCGGTGAAGTAAAACGAGGAGGAGAATTATCCCCATGAGTTACATGGGTACCAAACTCCTTGAATAACTCATGAATAACTAAATTCGTAGTTCGCTTTCCCCCGCCTCGATCAAAAGTTACTCGTGGGGTAGCAGAGAGTTGTGGCGAAGAGTCAAACAGCTGACGATAGACGGCTTCGCAGCAGACACTCTGTTTGGTTGAGGGTTCTTTGACGATTCTCCTACACAGGCATCAATTGCGGTACCCACCTTGAATCTTCGTCGCATAATGTCAGCTAGAGCGATATCATCATTGGAATCAGACTTGACCATTACAGTCTCAACCGATTCGATCACAGGTGCCTTGAACTTACGCTTTAGAGGTTATCGAGATGTTTCACTTTTGACATTGGAAGAACGTAAAAGAGAGGGAGGAGGAACATACGCATCTGACACAGTCTCTTGAACGACATTCTCAGACATTGACTGAGCAGTAGAGGATGATCACTGATTTCCTGAAGATGTCGTAGTCTTCGGAGAGGGCCGAAATCATCTTGATTCTTGGAGCCTTGACTTATTGATTAGCACACGAAGATGGATTCATTTTGTGAACTGGAGAGAAGTACTTCTTGTGTCTTTTTGAAACCATCTTCGAAGAATAGGAGGATATGCAGCTGACCCAAATGTGATGTTTTAGAAGTGAAAGATGAACCACACACGGAAGAAGATAGATCATAAGTAAATTTCAACTGTTAGACTTCAACTTACACAAAGTATTGACTAACGCCAAGTGGGCCCACATATTTAATTTAGAAAGCCCAACTCCCAATAATTGGTATGCCATTAACTTGAACACACGTAAACCTGCTTTAAGACTTTCAAATATGGATGCTTCCAACGGCTTTGTCAAAATATCAGCTAATTGAATTGAGCTCCACACATGCTCTAAGAAAATGATCTTTATTTAAACCAGTTCTTGAATGAAGTGATGACGAATGTCTATATGCTTTATTCTGCTATGTTGAACGAGATTCTTTGAAATATTGATGGCACTCATATTATCACAGTACAAAGTCATCATATCTTGCTGAATATCATATTCGGTCAGCATTTATTTCATTCAACAGCTGAATGCAACTAATTCTAGCGGCTATATACTCTGCTTCAACAATGGAAAGGGAAATGATGTTTTGTTTCTTACTAAACCATGCAATTATGTTATTACCCAAAAAGAAACATCCATCAGAGGTACTCTTTCTGTCTTCGACACATCTAACCCAATTAGCGTCACAATATCCAACAAACAAATTGTAGTGTTAAAGGAATACCATATCTCGAACTCAACAATACCCATAACATATTTCAGGATACATTTAGCACACCGAAGGTGAGATTCTCTAGGATCAGCCTGGTAGCAAGCACACACACCTATGGTATAAGTTATATCAAGACGACTGACAGTGAGATACAACAAGCTTCCTATGCTACTGCGATATAAGCTTTCATCCATCTTCTTTCCATCATTATCTTTGAAGACTTTGATGTGCGTGGCTGTCGGAGTTCACTTTACCTTAGCCTGTTCAAGATTGAACTTCTAAATCAAATTTCGAGCATACTTCTCCTGTGAAATGAATATTCATGAATCTCTCTATTTTATTTGAAATCTCCGAAAGAAGGTCAGTTTACCAACCATACTCATTTCAAACTTAGCCTTCATTTGCTATACGAAGGCGATGATTAAGGAATTTGGATAACCTCAAAAAACAATGTCATCTACGTATACCTGAGCAACTAAGAATTTATCTTTCCTTTTCTTGATGAACATCATTTTGTCAGTACCACCACAAACAAACCCCTGTTCTAACCAAAAAAAAAAAAAAAAGATAATTGATCATACTAGGCACGAGGAGCTCGTTTCAGTCCATATAGAGCCTTCTTCAACCTATACACTTGATCCAATTAGGCAAAATCTTCAAATCCTTTTGGTTATGCTACATATACTTCCTTCGCGATGGATCCATTCAAGAAGACGCTCTTCACATCCATCTGATGTAGAATAATTCAACAGAAACAGGCAAGACATAATAGCAAAGGAAAAGATTCTAGATGAGCTACAGGTGCAAACGTTTCTCTAAAATCAATTCCTTCAGTCTGAGAATAATCTTGTGCAATCGGCCGAGCTTTATTTCGAGTCACATTGCCTTTCTCGTTAGTTTTATTCTTAAAAATCCATTTGTACCCATAATGTTAACATCTGCAGGCCTTAGTATAAGTTCTTCCTACATAGCCTTGATATTGTGCTCATCCTTCAATGCCTTGGTGACACTAGTGGGTTCGATAGTGGAAGTAAAACATACATCGACAATCATCTTGGAATAATCTGATCGAGTTTTCTTTCTTGTAGTAATCCCCTGGTAGTGTCTCCAATTACACTACTGACAGGATGATTCTTTTTCACATGAGTTGAGGGTGCAAGTGGTTGAATACTTATGTCAACTGTTGACTCTTCTACACGATCAGATGTTATCCATTCTACTGAACACGTATGTTGATCAATTTTATAAGTCTGATCCGACGCTCCTTCTACTACAGCTACAGGAGTAACTTATACTACTCCAGACTCGTCTGTTTCTGATCTTTTAGTCCTACTATCCCAGGCTTTCGTATAGGCAACATCTTCATTATCAAATAGGTTTCTTGCATTCATATCCTCAGTATCAGGAATTCAAATATTTATAGATTCGACCATAGAGTTTGTCCTTTTGTTAAATACTCGATAGGATTTGCTATGAATAGAGTACCCAAGAAAGATTCCCTCATCAAATTTTGAGTCCCACTTTTAGTAATAATCATCCACTTTTAGTAGTACAACCAAATATATGGAAGTATTTTATGTTTGGTTTTCATCCTTCCACAGTTGATAATTTTTTAAAGTAGTTCTAGGATGCAATGCAATACAATTGTGTAAATGGCATGTCGTGTTCACCACTTCTACCCAAAAGTACACAGGTAAGGACTTTGCATGAAGCATTACTTTAGCCATTTCCTACAACATTCAATTCTTCCTTTCTACTACACCATTCTACTGAGGAGTCATCAGAGCAAAGAACTTGTGAAATATTCCTTCGGATTGATAGAACTCAGTAAAATGTTGATTTTCAAACCCTCGACCATGATCAGTTCTAATCCTGGGTTCATTATGATCTTTCTAATGTTGAAGTTGTAAGCATAGATTCTGAAGGTCTTGAAGGTGTCTAACTTTTCTCTAATGAATCATATCCACGTATACCGAGAGTAATCATCTACAGTAACGAGAACATACCTTTTTCCCCCAAGACTATCAACCTGCATTATCCCCATCAAGTCAAGATGTAATAATTCTAGCACATGTGTGGATGATCCCTGTTCAGTAGCCTTGTGTGAAGTCTTTATTTGTTTTCTTACTGGGCATTCTGTGTAAAACATATCAGCGCACTGCTTTAGTCGAGGTAATCCTAGTACCGCCTCTGCCTTCTGAGTCTTGTAAATCTTGGCCATACTAATGTGCCCGAGTTTCTTATGCCAAAGCATTTTCTTTATAGATCGAGACAGATTGCATTTCATTTCTTGACTCGCATTATCCCAATGCTAACAATTATCCAAAAGTCTGGTCCCTGACATAACCG
Source organism: Cucumis melo (assembly GCF_025177605.1). Taxonomy (NCBI): domain Eukaryota; kingdom Viridiplantae; phylum Streptophyta; class Magnoliopsida; order Cucurbitales; family Cucurbitaceae; genus Cucumis; species Cucumis melo. The sequence goes on from NC_066861.1 coordinate 13,266,746, forward strand.
TTGTCTATTCGCTATTTAGAACTTCACATTTCTCTTTGGAGAACTTTACAGAATATCCTTCATCACACAATTGACTAATGCTAATCAGATTTGCTGACAGACCTTCAACCAGTTTGACGTTGTTTAATTTTGCCACGCTAGGCAGATCAATGTTTCCTTTGCCAGTCACATTTCCTTTGACTCCATCACCAAAAGTGACTCGACCTATCCTGAACTCATGTAATTCAGTAAACAATAGTGAGTTACCTGTCATATGTCTAAAGCAGCCGCTATCAAAGTACCAGTATTTAGGACTTTTCGTAAGAACGGTGGTAAAGGCTACATAACACTTGACAATTCCTTTAGCTCTCTACTCCATCTTCTTTGGCTTAGAATTAATTAAGGCTCTTCTACTAAACTAATGACCTAATTTTTTCCTCTGATGAAGTTTGTAGCACTGCGGTCCAGGTTCGCCGTAAAAGTGGCATATCCATTTCCGAGTCATTACACCATTTTTCTTTTCAGCTTCAATTGTCAAGGTTCCTACATCCTCATCTAGGTACTATTGATCATACACTCAAACAAAATGCAGGAGACTTTCCTTTGGCTAACACTTGGCCTCTATGGTATCCTAAACCTTCCTGATCATTTTTTGTTTTCCAATACGAAGTACATTGTCGAGACTCTGTGTCCTAGGTGAGAGCAATCTGACGAATTTCATCAGAGTTTCATATTCACCAGACACCTTTCTTAACTCACTCTTTAGATCACATACAGTGGTCATCTGACGATGATTATCATTGTATAGAGTCAAGAATCTTTCTCAGTATTGTTTTAGTAGTTCTTGATCCTCTTTCCACAGACAAAGTAGTTCTTCAAAATAAAGGGAGAAAACTTGGGCTTCGCATCCCTAGTCTCTTTAACCACCGCTTCAGGTGGATCTATCTTAGGTACCCTGTGGTCGTGAGATATATTAACACCATGTTGTTTAAAGATTTCTTCAACTTTACAACGCATTAATGCTTGATCGTAACATTTTTTAATCACTCTTTAAGGATGTATCTTCATTAGACAGGGTAATTGTGAGTCCCTTTTTCTTCCATTTCAAGTAGGTTGCACACTCTGCTTGGAAATATCCATGCCCTTCACATTCATGACATTTCATCATCTTGTCAGTTCTCTCATTTGATAGAGTATTGCGATCATGATCTCTTCTTCTAGTCGGAGTTACTGCGTTTGTTGCACTGGAACTGAAATAGTTCGTGCTGTCATTGTCTCGATTTGTTTGCGATCCATATCCTCCTGCCTTTTTGTAAAATTTATTCTTGAACTTTGTAAAACATCATGATAGTAGAGCCACCGCTTCTGCAAGATTTTCATTAGTTGGATCTTTCCAGCTAAGTTTCGAGGATTCTTCGCACTCCCCTTGAAAAGTGATGTCATTCTTCTTTTTCTGACCTTAATCTTCAAATCATAGCTCAAACGTTCGTAAGGATCCAAATAATTTATCTAGCTTCATCGAAATTATGTCATTAGCTTCCTCAATAGCAGTCACTTTCATATTGAATCTTACTTTAAGAGATCTTCGAACTTTTTGAACCATCTTCTTCACTTCAAAGATTTTCTCACCAAGAGCGAATGATTTATTTGCAAAGTCCAACACCCGGACATTAAAGTCAGTAATGGTTTCCTCATCATTCATCTTAAGTGCTTTGAAACGTGAGGTCAGAATCCGCAACCTCGATACTTTCTGAAAAAACAGTGCGATAATCAATTAAACCGTCAGTTAATACTAAAGCTAATAACAGTTGTAGTGGCTAGAGGGACAACAGAAGAGAATAACATAAGGAACTTTGGTAACCCAGTTCGGCCAATGTTGCCTACGTCTGGGGAGTTGCGCACAGTCCTGATGAGTAATTTTATTAAGATTCACTTTAGTCAATATACATCGATACAACATTTGTATTCTGTTCAACTATATGACTATATAACATGTGTCTCGGCTTCAGACTTTAGGCTCCCCCTGAATGCATGAGCGAATGTCTTCGACGATATCTTTATATACTTCTAAAGATTACTGTGATCATGTAAGCCACTGTCTCATCCTTTTTATTACTCATCAACAATATCAACTTAGATACACATGCTGATTTTATAGACATAAGATCATACTGTCTTTTCGTTCCTGCAGCTTCTGCAATAAGTTCTTCGTTAACCTTCAACCGTGAATAATCTTTTTAATATTTTTCCGCATACAATCCCTGTATTCGAAAGTCCTATTTATACATATAAAATTTATATGTATAAATCTTATTTCTTCAAAGATAATTAGCAAGATTCCTAAAATAAGGGAGGATCTTTTATCCTTTAATTATCTTATCTTTTAAAAGAATAATCTCATAATATCTTTTAGACAAAATCTTTTTATCCTTTAATTATCTTATCTTTTAAAAGGATAATCTCATAATATCTTTTAGACAAAATCTCCAACAAACTCCCCTTTTGTCTAAAAGGAATTTCTTTTCTGGTTCAAAACAATGCATCTCAGAGACTTTTCATAAGAGAACAGTCAGCAAACATCCATATTCACCACATAATTAACACAGCAGTTAACACAATCATCATTTCATTTGTCTACCTTGTAGCTAGTATTCAAAACAGCATATGAACTGCACAACTTCAACAGAAACATCAACATAAACAGCTTCAAGATATTGGCCTGCAACAGACTTCAAAACAATATCTGAACTGCACAACTTCAACAAAAACAGCAATATAAACAGCTTCAGGATATTGAACATCTAAACTATACAGCTTTAACATAAATAACTTCAGGATATCAGCATATTCAATATTCAATAACACAACCATTATTTAGAGTTAGGGTATCAGCATTTAGATGAACCAGAAGACTTGAGAAGAAACGGGGTAGAAGGATAATGCTTTCAAGTTGAATGTTCTGTAATACCCACACCATTTCAAGCATAATACATAACCACTCTATTAGATCTTCGAGATCTTATTTAAAAGATATGGATAAAAGATTCATATTTATGAGGAAGATATTTTATGTTTTATCTTTTATCTTTTAAAACAAATATCCTTTTAACCTTCTTTTTAATCTCATTAATTCGTTTTGACAAAAATCCCAAATCCCAATAAACTCCCCTTTTTTGTCAAAAAGAGAAGAATTATTTTTATGTTCAACTAGATGCCACATAATAAAATATCATCAATAGGAAATCAAATAATTGATATAAAACCATCTTGAGATGCAGAGACTTCCAGAGGCATATATCAATAAGAACTCAATAAAAGCCATCAAATTGACAGTAGTCAAAACTGAAGCCATTGTAGAAGTCAAAACATACTTCACCAGAAATAGCATCACTAGAAGCATCAAAACATAGGGAACATCATAGAAACAAAATATACTGCTCTTTTTGATCCAAAACAGAATAAGCACATCTACCACAAACCCTTTAATCCATCAAAAACAAAATATGCACAAAACTCTTCAATCAACATTAATAATAATCATATAAACTCCATAAAAACAACAAATTTTAGCATCTCCTTTAGGTGGCCCATCTAAAACAACTTTTTGCACAAAACACTTCTCCCCCTATTTAACACTAAGGGATACAGTAGAAATCTCATTCACTGGCCAAACTGTCAATGTTCCTCGAGATAAGACAGAAGCCAAAACATCAATAGATAGATGCAAAGACTAAGAGCTTTCCACCATAGTGATTCCCAGAAATCCATGATACTCAAACATGAGTGATGTTCATTTGATACATTCACTTCATCAGAATGTGTCTGATCTTCTTTAGATAAATGACATGAATGATTATTATTAGACACCCAGTGATAGCAGTTATCAATCTGTCTGGTGCCATTCAAAAGAACATTTTTATTAATATCAGTCACAATACCTTTTTCCTTGCTAAAATTAATAGTATAACCTTGATCACATAGTTGACTGACACTAATTAGGTTTGCCTTGAGCCCTTCAACATATCGTACATCATTTAGACATGATAGATTATATTTCTCAATATTTCCTTTTGCAAGGATTCTTCCTTTTGCACCATCTCCAAGCATAACATGTCAAGATATACATTCTTTTAGTTCGGAAAAGAAGGATCTATTTCCAGTCATGTGTTTAGAACAACCGCTATCAAGATTCCAAGCATCAGTTGAAGATTAAACTGTTGTAAATGCAATATTGTAGTGTTCGGACGGTTTAACTCTCCAGATCATACGACTTCTTTTTCCTTTGTTCCAATTTTTGAAAGTTGATTTATGCTTTAAACTGCCATACTCTGCCTCCCGCTGCCACCATTTGTCTCTTTGTAGTTTAAAACAAAAAGGTCTAATATGACCTTTTTTACCACAGTAATAACAAGTCCATCTTTTAGTTTTAGCTGAAGGATTAACAACTGTCATTGTAGGAACTGTTTCAGTTTCGTCTTTTACTAAAGCAGGAATAAACTTTGTTTCAGTTGTAGGTTTAATACTTCTCTCTGAAGCATCAAAACCAAGACCATATTTACTTGAACTATTTTGTCCTGAATTTAGTATTAAGTCTAAATTTTCAGTTCCTGAATTTAAATCTTCATAGACTTTATCGTCTGATTGTAGTCTTTCTGAACTTCTTTCAATTTCAACTTTAGAGATGATATGACAGACATTAATCGTTCATTTTCTTCCATAAGGTCTTGAATTCTTTCTTTTTGTATAACTCTGGCTTCAGTATCTTCTTTCCAGTACTTTGAGCTTGTCAAATGTCAACTCATTATCACAATTTTCTTCAGAACTTTCACTTTCATCATCAGAATCAGTTTTTGTAACGTGTATAGTGAATGCAATCATGCCATTATCTTCTTCTTTATCATCAGTGTCCTCATCTGACAATGTATCACAAAAATTTTTTTGAAAGCTTTTCTTTTGTCTTCTTAAAAACGTGGGACATTCAGCCTGATAATGGCCAACTCCCTCACATTCTCTACATCTGAAAACTCTTCTTTCGCCCTTTTTTTCGTCCATAATCACTATTCCTCCTATTTGAATTTTCATTAAACTTTCTCGTATTGTTCTCACCATCTTTTCTTTGATAGTTAATCAGATTTTGAGCGTTTGATCCTGTGGTATTCAAGTTTTTGAATTTCTTGATCACATTAGAGAACTGTTTGATCAGGAGGTCTATTGATTTGTTCATAATTGCTTCCTTATCAAACTGATTTACCGTACTCTCGTCTTCATATATTAACTTGAAAGCGATGCCCTTGCCTTTCTTGTTTTCTCTGTGAGATATAGCCATCTCAAAAGTAAGCAGGGACCCAAAAAATTGATCTAATTTTAATTTGGTTATATCATGTGCTTCCTCTATTACAGTGACCTTCATGTCAAGTTTTCTTGGTAGAGATCGCAATATCTTTCGCACAATCTTAGAATCAAGAATTTTTTCACCAAGCAGCAGTGATTCATTAGGAATCTCCAGAACTCTCTCATTGTACTCTGAAACTGATTCATCTTCAGACATTTTAAAAGCTTCAAATTTCGATTTTATCAACTGCAGTATGGATATTTTGACTTTAGAAGTCCCTTCATAAGCAACTTCCAATATTCTCCATGTTTTTTTAGCTGTACTGTACGAGTTTATAAGTTTGAACACATTTAGATCCACACCATTGAATATTGCATTTAAAGCTCTAGCATTCCAAATTGATGCTTGTTCTTCAGCATCTGTCCATTTAAACTCAGGTTTTGGAACTAATACACCATCCACAGTAGTCATCGGAGGCTCATATCCAGCCACAAGAGCTCTCCAAGCTCTCCCATCTAATGTTTTAATAAAAAAATATCATACGAGGCTTCCAATATGAGTAATTTTTACCATCCAGTACAGGAGGACGAAAAACTGAAGGTCCCTCTTTGATTATCTCTATGATCTTGCAACCCGCTCTGATACCAATTGAAAAAATAGTGAGATAATCAATTAAACCTTCAATTAATACTAAAGCTAATAACAGTTGTAGTAGCTAGAGGGACAGCAAAAGAGAATAACACAAGGAACTTTGGTAACCCAGTTCGACCAATGTTGCCTATGTTTGGGGAGCTGCGCACAGCCCTGATGAGTAATTTCATTAAGATTCACTTTAGTCAATATACATCGATACAACATTTGTACTCTATTCAACTATATGACTATATAACATGTGTCTCGGCTTCAGACTTCAGGCTCCCCCTAAATACATGAGTAACTTTCCTCAATGATGTCAGACTCCAGGCTCCCCCTGAATGCATGAGTGAATGTCTTCGACGATATCTTTATATACTTTTAAAGATTACTGTGATCACGCAAACCACTGTCTCCTCCTTTTCATTACTCATCAACAATATCAACTTAGATCAACATGTTGATCTTATAGACATAAGATCATACTGTCTTTTCATTCCTGCACCTTCTGCAATCAGTTCTTCGTTAACCTTCAACCGTAAATAATCTTTTTAATATTTTTCGGTACACGAACCCTGTATTCAAAAGTCCTATTTATACATATAACATTTATATGTATAAATCTTATTTCTTCAAAGATAATTAGCAAGATTCCTAAAATAATGGATGATCTTTTATCCTTTAATTATCTTATCTTTTAAAAGAATAATCTCATAATATCTTTTAGACAAAATCTTTTTATCCTTTAATTATCTTATCTTTTAAAAGAATAATCTCATAACATCTTTTAGACAAAATCTTCAACACTTTCACTTTGGTGGTTCCTATATATGCAACTTCTATAATATTCTAGGCTTATTTAGTTGAAGTGCATGTATTTATGAGTTTAAATACTTTGTGGTCTACACAATACAGGGCATTTAAGGCTCTAGAGTTTTCGAGAGACTCTTCATCTTCTTCCTTAGTCTAGGTGATTTCTGGCTTTATCACGGTCTTACCAGCAGCAGCTTGTGTAAAAGGTGGTTTCCATCCAGTTAACACTGCTTTCCAACATCGACTATCCATGGATTTGAGGAAGGAAACCATCTTGTTTTCTAGTAGCCATAATTCGTTCCTTCTAGCATCAGAGGTTTAGTCGTTAATGTCCCTTCTCGTACAGACTCCATTGAAGAACTTGTTTTAATACCAATTGAAAAAACAATGAACGGATCAATAACTATATTTGAAGATATTTCAATGCTCTTAACACAGTAGGAACAGTAACTAGCACATATAGTAGTGAGAATAGAGATAGTAGACATTTGTTAACCTAGTTCGATGACATTACATCTACGTCTGGGGGGGGTTCTTGACCCGATATAGGACATTTTATTACGAACAACTGCAGACCATAAGTGACAGAAGTGTCTTTCATGATGTTTAGTACAGAGCTTATAGTTCAAAGCGTTCTCTATATAGTGAGTATACGTGACAAAATAATCCACAAACATTTTATTTATTAAGTCTATGTTTGATTCTATCTAATCAAAACCTCCTTCTTAATCACTATTGCCTGATTAAGTAATACAAAGATGAAGATCTCCCCCTTGATCTATTTTCTCATCAATCATCTGATCAGGGATATGTATGTGAAAGAGTTATACGCGATCTTCATTTGGATGATATGTTGCTGCCTTTTTCATTCATGCACAAACGCATAACATATTGAGAAAGATATTTACTAGTGTGCACTTACAAGCAACGCACAGCTGGTTTCAGTAGCAAACAATTCTTCACCTACAAGAAATAATTTCAGTAGCAACAAATCCAACATTACACTTCTCTATATAAATGGTTTTCGTTTACACGCACCTATCCGATCACACTAATCATATCCCCCACAAAGGACTGAATAATCCACATATATTATTCTTATTCTCCAAGAAAACCGATAACTACAACCATATGACAAAAAAAGAATCTTTTTCTCTATTTTTCACATGTGATATATCTTGCACTGTTTGTTTAACAAATACTACAGGCCTACCATATCTTAACAGACTCTTTTTACATTTCCCATTTCCCATTTTCCATTTCCTGCATTACATTCATTACATTATTCATCAACTAAATAAACTCCCTATTGGGTTTGTGTTCGTAAACTCTTAGATAGTAAATATAATCCGTTGATTTTCATTAATAAAGTGTCATTTTTGTAATGTCAATAAAGTGTTATTGATTTTTAGTTTTGTCTTAATAACCGAAATCCAATAAATAGACATCCTAAGTTGTTTGATGAGTAATAATCATAACACTAGCATTCTTCATCTTAGTGGTTTGCTATCTTTGTCAAAGGGACAAGTGCCGTGTTGGAACTCCAATAATTTCGTTAGATAAGCAAATGAGCTACAACAGCTTGACTAACCTAATTGGTCGGGTATATGGTTATCTTTAATTTTTTTAGATAAGAATTGGTCTGCCATATTTCTCATTTTGTTAGTATCTCATAAGTGATAATGCAATTTTCATTTAATTGTTCGTCTATACTTCACTTAGCTGCTACCCTTGTCAATTTGTAGAGTGCTTTTTCATGAACCAATGCTTGTTGAGAACTAAATCTAGAAGTTTGTGTGGGATCATTATCCAATTCTCGTACTCAGAGTTGGAAAATGCAACAGAAAAGTTTTCGAGCTCCCATCTTGTTGGGCGTGGGGGAAGTAGCTTTGTCTATCGTGGTGAATTGAGGGATGGTAGAATAGTGGCAGTAAAGCGGCTCAATATTCAAGGAGGACCAGATGTAGACTACTTGTTCTTAACAGAAGTATCAGTTCCACCGATCCCTTTATCATCAGTTGACACATTTTTCCTAATATCTCTGGCAGAATAATATTGTTATCTTATTTTCTTCCATATTTTGTCGTTCAAATACAATTGTTATCAAGTCTGAATCATTGTCACGTGGTGCCTCTACTTGGTTACTGCACAGAGTCATTAGATACATGCGCGAAACCGTGAGCAAGGACACAAGCATTATTACTGATGCGGTATGTTTTTAAACTACTTACATTGTAACGTTATAAATACTATAATATGACTATTTTTTTTAACAAAATGTCTACTTGACTTTTTATGTTTTATAGATTGATACAAGAAACTCGTACTCACAGCTTGAATTGGATGAAGTACGAGTGGAGTGGGCTGAATTTTTATCCCGGTACATATGATAGATACACCTAGATATGATCTTCTTCTTAATTTTGTAAATGGCTAACATAGGAGAATGCCCATAACATTTTTTGTGTAAACGTTTTGTTCATAGCCATTATACTTATAGATGATGTAATAGATGCAAAGGGATAGAGACTTTAGTTTTGGTATACAAAATAGCTATTATTATTGGTTATATAAGAGGTAGCTATTATTATTGTTGATTTTGGAATAGGCCACAGACAGAAAATTTTAGTTGGCTATATTTGGATTGGAATTATGTAATCGTTGATGACATTGGTGAGAACAAATGAAATTATTGTTGGTTTACTTAATTATTTTGTCATTTTCTTGTTGCGTAACTATACTAGTTCTGAAAATTTTATTTTGTTGATGGATATGTTTTATTGAAACAAATGTACCTAATGCAAGAACCAGAAAATGAAAATTTGTATATTTAATATATATTAATAAACAGTACTATACATAACGTTTAAATATATGTCAAGTATACGATATTCCTTTACATGTAAAAACGTCAAGTATATGTTTACTTGACACGTAGAAGGCGTCAACTATACAACATTACTTGACACATAAAAGGTGAACTTTGATGAATTACTTGACGTTAATACAGTGTCAAGTAAACGTATACTTGATGGTTTTTTAGTGTCAAGTAAACGGATACTTGACGGTGTTTTAGTGTCAAGTAAACGTATACTTGACGGTGTTTTAGTGTCACGTAGACGTATACTTGATGGTTTTTAAGTGTCAAGTATACTTATACTTGACGGTGTTGTAGTGTCAAGTATACGCATACTTGACGGTGTTTTAGTGTCAAGTAATCAGACTATACTTGCCAATCGATTACTTGACGCTTTTAAAAACATCAAGTAAATGTTTACTTGACACTGTCTTAACGTCAAGTAATCTGATTTTTGTAGTAGTGATGATTGTGTTGATTTTTTGATTGCATGTAAGAAAAAATGCATGGATGTTCTTTCTTGTTTGCTAGGTATCATTCTATCATAGTCTATGGTACACTTATCCTATCCTAAGCTTACCTGATCTTGAATAGGAAAAAGATCATAATAATTTTGAGGTCCTTTTAAAAAAAATTCTCTCGTTATCTCATTCATTAATGAATTCTTTGCTAAGTCACGATGAACCTACAATCCTTTATAAAATAGTACTTGTGCTTAAATTTGCTTGTTGCCACCCTGAAAAGTCGGTCAAACCACCGAGTCTACCTAAATGAATCCTAGATTATTAAAAGCTCAACCATATATATATATATATATATAAAGCTTGCTACCATGAAAGAAACAAGAAAAGAAAATATCCAAAGTAAGAGAAAAGTGGCAAAGCAAAATGTTTTCTTTTAGATCAAAAGGTGAGGTTTGACTAAACAAGAAAAAAAATATAAAAGCTAAAAAAAATATGAGAGTATTTTCTACGGTTGAGTTGAAAGTTTAAATTTCCTTCGTAATGAGTTAGGGTTATTTGATGTTAGTGAGGTACAAACCCCTACGGAGGAAACTTTTCTTTTAACTTATTAAAACAAGTACAACCCTAATCCAGTGTTCCTAAGTAGCATGAAGGATTTGATAGATTTCTAATTCTACAAGGAGAAATCCTTCCCGAACTAGAGTAGAGGGAAAACAAGCCTAGGATACGTTTTAATTCTTTTGAAGCATGCCTAGTATGTCAAAGAAGCAAGACCTTGCATTCAATAAAACATGATTTAGCTTAAATAAAAGTCCTTTTAAAAGATTCCTAATCAATTTTCTTGCTTTTTAGAATATTTGATTGATCTTAAGCCTATGCATGAGCGAAACGTTAAGATTTGAGATTCAATCATAGCATCTCTTTTGAAAACCAACCTATGCACAAATGCTTGAGTTTCAATTCTCGCAACAATGTATGATTCCCTTGCATGGTGTAAGACTGAATATTAGCATATTTTATTTTTGCTTGCTTGGGATGATCAAGATTAAAGTTTGGGTATTTTGTTAGGACTATATTTGTAGTGATTTTTAGTATCTAACTCTTCTTGCATCATTACATATATTCATTAAGTTTATCTCTTTATAGAGAATCATAATTTAAACATCACAATGAACCCAACGCAAAGAGAATTGCTTAAAAAGAATAAGAACGAGTCAAAAAGAGACTAAGATCATTTTTATAATTTTTTCAAAGAGGTGCATCGCTCCCAGCACTGTGGAGCGCCACGAAACGACGCTTGAAGGCTAACATGTGCAACTGATTGAGCGCTGCAAAGCTCGTGAGAAAAATGGTTAAGCGTCGCAACATTCTCTCAAGCATCGCAGCATTCTCTCCGAGTATTGCAACACTTCGAAGATTTTGATGCACGGAGCCCAATTAATTTCCATTTAGCCTTTTAAAACCCCATTTCACTTCACTATGTGTATCTCTTAATCATTTTTTAGATTCTAAAGTTCTCTCTCAAAATTAGTGTAAAACCTTTCTCTATTACTCAATAAAATTCTCCAATTTTTGCTGCAAAGGCTTAATTTCTCGCTCAAAATCTCTTTTGTATGTTCAATTTCAATGATGGGCTAAGGTAATTCTTGCAAATTTGAGTCCTTTTACTTTAATTTCATAAGATTCTTTGTCTAATTTTGCATTTCAATATGATCTTGGAGCATTTTTCCTTTTTTTGCTTTTTAATAAAGGATTCTTTAAAAGACCATCCTATAATTTTAGAATTTAACCTTAATTTCTTGAGGTGATAAACTCATTGTTAGAACTTGAATGTTATCTTGGAATAAATTATCTAGCATCACGTAACATCTTTTTGAATTTGCCCGTGATTGTTAATTTGAGAATATCCCCCTTTAAAAGGTCTCAATTTGAAACTCTTGATCTTAATGCAATTCAATGTGATTTTGTTGAAACTACTAAGATGGATACCTAATTGCATGAATTAGAATGAATCTTATTCTTTTACATTGTTCGTTAAAGTAGGGCAGTTGATCCTAAAAAAACCTATTATTAAGGATCAAGTTGAATGCAAAATATACTTTTGTTTCCATGATTAGAATTAAGGTGAATCACCTAATTCCCTACAGTTTTTAACTGAGAGAGAAACATTTACTTTCTATGTCTTGATTTCTTGCTTACAATTCAATTGATCATTTCCCAAAGATTAGGACTTTTTCTTTTCTTTTTTTCATTTTTTTTTGTTCCAATTTGTCACAATCAACCCTCCTCTCCCTACGTTTTTACTACTATTATTATTTTAGATTCTTGAAATTACTAATTTCTTTGATTTTTAGGTTCCAAGTGCTTCTCAAGAACTCTCTTAAGACACGACCCCAACTTTCGGTACACTACTTGCAATCATGTTAAGTAAGTTGGGTAAAAATTTTTTGAAGGGCTTTTTAGGTAGAGATATTCTTTTATACCCAATTGTAAAATATTTTTGTATATTGTTATATTCATTTGACAATCTTTTGTGCAATAGTTACTTGTTCTTGGATGATGTTAAATAAGAAATTTTGGAACCAATCACAAATTGCCACGTCATTTACTAAAATAATTGCATTTGGGATTAACTAAAATTTGGCATGTGTCCCAAATTAAATTTAAAAATAAATTGATCAATTCTAATGATATCACATGTCTTTATTATAACTATTAATTAATTATTAATTATTAATTATTAATTATTAATTGGAACAAATTAATTATTTTGGTTCAATTAAATATTTTTTATTTGGGCTAAAATTCAATTGAGCCAAAAAATGAGCTTAATTTAGCCCAAAGTTAAATATGGCTCAAATCCATGTGATTGAGCTCATGGGTCTGGTCCATGGATCAACTAAACTCAAGTCCATAAAAGCCCACCAGGGAACTCTAGAAATTGAGGAGTTTTCTTCATTTGTAGGAGATGGAAATTTTTTACTCCAGACTAGAGAGAATTCTCTAAAGAGCCAGAAGACTCCATAACTCCAGAAGCCGACCACCCTTGAAGATTGAAGTTCTTTTGAAGATACAAGCTTTCTTCAAAGACTCCAACATTAAGAACATCATGTGCTCCGCTTCCTCAAATCAAGCATAAGCATCCAGTTAAGAGAGAAGTAGAGGATCATATTCTAGAGATCGAACCGCATAGCATCAAATCAAGACAAGCACAACATCAACACAAGTTCAACTCCACCAATCAAATTTCTTTGGAAATCTCATGTGAACAAATTGGCATGTCTAGTGGGATATCTCTACCTCCCATCTCTCTCTCGTCATCCAAATTTACAAGAAAATTAATGGCATCAAAGAAGATCGCATCCAAATCTTCTGTTGCAAGCGACATTTACACAGGACCCATCACCCGCAGTTGTTATAAGGGAATCACCCAGGAGTAGGATCAAGGTTGTGTCATCGCGCAAAGCATTCTTAAGCAATTGATGGAGTCTCCTAAAGGTGGGATTGACATTAAGGAAAATTCTTCGTATGATAATACTGATTCTGTCTTTAGCAAGTCATAGAAGGAAGCACACCCTGACATGATGTCTGTCATCATGGTTGATATAACGACCGAGGCTGCCATGGTAGAGATGAAGAGGAAAATTAACCTCCTGATGAAAGTTGTGGAGAAATGAGACCATGAAATCACAACTTTGAAAGAGCATATGCAGATTCGTGAAACTACTGAGTCGAGTCAAACTTTTATTGTCAGAGCTAGTGATAAAGGGAAGAATGTAGTGTAAGAAAACCAACCACAACAACAATCAGCTTCTGTTGCTTCTCTCTCAATTCAACAACTACTGAATATGATCACGAATTCCATTAAAGCTCAGTATAGAGGAACGCCGCAAACTTCTTTCATGTACTCTAAGTCGTACATCAAGGAAATCGATAACTTGAGAATGCCGCTTGGGTACCAACGTTTGAAATTCCAGCAGTTTGAGGGAAAAGGCAATCCAAAGCAGCACATCGCCCACTTCGTCAAAACATGTAAGAATGCAGGATCAAAAGAAGACCAGCTTGTCAGGTAGTTCATTCGAATTTGAAAGAAAATGCTTTCAAATGGTACATCGATTTGGAGCCGAAAGTCATTGATAGCTGGGAACAACTAGGGAATAGTTAGAAAAGAAGTTCCTTAACCCTTTCTACAGCACCAGACGCACTGTAAGCATGATGCAGTTTACAAACACGAAACAACGAAAGAGAGAGCCAGTTATCGACTACATCAACCAATGGAGGGCTTTGAGTCTTGACTGCTAAGAATGACTCATCGAACTGTCGATGGTAGAAATGTGCACCCAAGGCATGCATTAGGAACTCCTTTACATTCTACAAGGAATAAAGCCACACACATTTGAAGAGTTAGCAACATGTGCTCATGATATGGAGTTAAGCATCGCTAGTAGAGGAGCTAAGGACTTTCCTATTCCTGAAGTAAGAAAAGATAGGAAAGAGACGAAGGGTGCTAAAAAGATAGTGAAAAGCATCGTGAAGGAATCTATGGTCGTAAGCATGTCCCCATTGAAGTTCTCCAAAAGAAAAGAAGTGAAAGTTGAAAAGAAGGATGATGGAAGCGAGAGACGACGTCTGACTTTAAAAGAAATACAGGAAAAAGTTTACCCATTTCCTGATTCATATACTGCAGACATGCTAGAGCTACTACTGGAGAAGCAGCTGATCCAGCTGTCAAAATGTAAGCGACCTAAACAAGCAGAAAAGGTAGATGATCCCAACTACTGTATGTATCATCAAGTTATTAGTCACCCAATCGAGAAATGTTTTGTGTTGAAGGAGCAAATTCAAAGGTTAGCTCGTGAGAAGAAGATCGAGCTAGACTTGGAGGAGGTAGCTCAAACAAACCATGATGTAGTGACAATAATGTTAGAGGCTCCTTGTCAAGATTGATTTTTTAGCAAAGGGAAAGCTTGGTCTAGTTTGAGACTTTCGAGCCTATAGTTGTGCAATTCTATCAAGTCTAAACTAGTGCACGAGGAAGACAAGGATTTCCCTCGACCTTAGCGCTTAGTAACCTTGGCAAACTTCTTTCTAACAAGATTCCTTTGTGATCATCAGGATGAAAACCTAGAAGTCATTGGGTGTCATGCTATTAATGAAACGGAGGAAGAAAACATCCCGCCAAGATAACTAAAGGAGGAGGGAGTGTCAAAAGACCTATCGAGCTTCAATGTGGATGATCTGTTATCACTTCCTCAAGAAACCAAAACCATCCTTATTAATGCATTGTTAAATTCAGGAGCATCAAGTTCGAGTGCTCCAACTGCGATATACGAGAGTACTCCTTATTGCATGTCTATAGACTTTTCAGATGAAGATTTACTTTTGGGATCTAAACTTCACAATAGATCCTTGTATATTCCTGGATATATTTGAGAACAGAAAGTTGGTCGGATACTCATTGATAATGGATCGACTGTCAACATAATGTCGAAGTCGACTATGAAGCAATTAGGCATCTTTATGAACGATCTCTCTCAAATAGCAAGCTGGCAATCCAAGGTTTCAACTAGGGCAGCCAAAGAGTAATAGGTATGATATGCTTAAAACTCACAATTTGTGACCTAAAGGTTAGTGCATTGTTTCATGTTATAGACTCGAGGACCACTTATAAGTTGTTACTCAATTGTTCTTGGATTCATGAAAATGGAGTAGTAACTTCGACACTGCATCAGTGTTTTAAATTTTATCAAGATAGCGTAAAGAATGTTGAAGCCGACTCTAACCCGTTCTCAGAGGTTGAGTCTCACTTTGCAGATGCAAAGCTTTATTTGAAGAATGACAATAGCCCAAAAGTCGTGCATGTAAAAATTTCTCTTTTAAACAGAGAAGATAATTAACAGTTGAAATCACTTGCAAGTAGGAAACCACGTAAAAGTACAGGAACCTTTAACTCTGGAAAGGGTGAGGAATCCACGAGCACCACAATAAGTATGACCTTGATGGATGAAAAGACTTCAAATCCATCGATTTTACGCTTTGTCCCTCTATCGAGACACAAGAAAGGTGAGTCACCACTACTACAAAAACTCTCTTGACGATTTTAAACTATAAAAAATGATTATTCTTGACACTTTTAAAATCGTCATTAAACCATCAAGATACAAATATTTATGACATTTTAAAACTGTCAAGAGTACATTTTTTCATGACATTTATTAACCGTCAAGAAAAGAAAGTGATTGTTTATGACATTTTGTAACCGTTAAGAGTATGCTTTTTCATGACATTTAGGAACCGTCAAGAATGTCGTTCATGACATTTCAAAACCGTCCAACAATTTTTCATTTTTTAATTATAATTTATTTATATTTTTGTTCATGTATTATGCTCCCATTGATCCTATATAGTGGTCCAACAATTGTTCTATTTTAAATACATATAAACGACAAATATTCATCAAATGACAACTCAATATCATCTATTCATATCATTTCCAAAACTTTGCATCATATTCGTATCATTTACAAAATCAATATAAACAATTTCATCAGATTTCCAAGAATTCAACTAAACATCATCTAATTAAGTAACTTAGCCCAAAAGTATATCATCTCTATACATAAATTTTCATAATGTCAACCCCTACATATGAACAATTCACCTATCAACAATTAATGTTGTGAGTGGTTGCTTAGGTAGTCCATTAAGAGCATTTAAGAAATCCTGCATGTCAACCTGCAAATCATGGTACAAGCTGAACTGAACGCTCATTGGCATAAACATCAAAAGTACAGTAAAAGCAAAAATCAATCATACAACAAAAACAGACTATATATGAGCTTAAGCAACCAAAAAGATATAGGTCAAGAATTCAAGAAATAAGTAACAGATTATGTTTAATAAGGAAGAAACAAAATCCAAATTGTACAAATATTGTCGAAATCAAATGAAATAAATGGAGTGAACACAAACTACCATTATAAACATCCAGAAGGTTCAAATGTTGTACGAATAGACTAATGAGATTAAAAAATACCAGTCATACTTGCATAACAGACTAAAAAATTGTAATGTTTCCAAAAAGAGGCATTCTCAAGTCCATTATAATAAAACCTATGTTTGTCAGTTTCTGGTATCAACAATGCAATAGTAGTGTTGAACATGCATAACCGTGTCACTTACATTTCTTGGTCTGTGAACTACCACGGCCTTCCTCTATTCTCATTCATTCATCATTCAATGAAACAAAGTTAAAAGATTTGGATCTTTTCAATTCAAAAATAAAAATTAAAAAAAAAACAAATAATTCAAAAAAGTCTAAAAAGTCTAAAAATTATACTAAACAAGGAATAATTAATTAAACAAAATGGAAGTGATGACTCTTAAGAAAACAAATTACCAAAAGCATATCCCCATCCAAATTTAGGGGTTTTCTTGTCTCTAAAATAAACCAATAAAACAATGAACTTCAAGAATTAAAATTCACAAAAATAATTTAGTAAAAGAATGGCAGAAAACCTTGACATTATAAAATCCACTATAACGGAATAGATGCATTCTGCAAACTTATTTTATTGCATGCCCACCCCTTCCGAGATTTATTGGATAAAAAATTTCAGTAAACTTATAGCACAGACAGTAACAAAATGGTTGCAAACCTGCATTGACCGTAACAATCTTTAAATTAGCATTATATGACATCAATTCTTGATTTTTTACTTCATAAGCATCCACCTGACCATGAGACAATTGTGAGAATATTTTATTTAACCATTAGAAAAAATACTAAAAATCAAGCTCATGCACATAATATTTTAAGTAGAGTTGTTAACATACTATCTTTTTATAGAAATCGTTATCAGTCTTCTTGCCATTCCAAGTTCCCCATTGTCGACTTCTTTCTGCTCATATCATAAATTATAAAAGCCACTAAATGACTGGAATGATCCATTATCTATAGAACATTAATAAATAACTAAGATATACCTGTAGCAAATTCATTATCTCCATTCCTGATCAAGATTCCTTCTTTTTATCCATTAAGACTTGGTTTAGCCTTTCCTACAAACATACAACAACTGCTATCTGTAAATAATAAACTCCTCCAACAGAATCCAACCTGAGCCTAGAACTGAAAAATAACTCAAAGATATCTCACCTGCAATTTGATGTACTCCTTTTCTTTCTTCTTCATCTCAAGTATTTGTTGAGTTCTTACTTGCTTTGCACACAAACAGAAGACAACATTAGTACTAAAATTATTAGATAGAAACCAGTATGTATCTCACAGCATCCAACTACCATAACCTAATTTCCAATAACCATTCTTTGAAATTCATCCTTTTCCTGCAGTAGCTTGTCAATTTGAGCTTTGAAAGCAGCCTTAGCTTTTGCTTCCTAATGGAAAATAATTTCCTTGTTCAGTACTAAATAGAGAGAAATAATAGAATTTAGACAAGTCTCAAGATTGTACTGTTCGTGTAATTGTTGCAATCTCCCTATCTTTAGCTTGTACTACCGACTCTAGCCTCTCAACTTTGGTCTCTAATCTTGATATATCTGAAAGTAGCCTGCCACAAGAAAATGAAGGTTTTTATAAAGCCATAACGTTCGGCGTTCCAGTAGTAGCAGGTTCGTCGGCGCAGGGGCTTCTTCAACGCTGGCGGCGTTGGGTCAGTTGCGAGAAATGGGAGTGTGGCGAGGAGGTTGTGGGTTGTGAAGAAAGGGAAATTGGGTCATTTCCAATGGTTGCAGGTTCGACGGCGTTCCAATGGTAGCAAGTTCATCGGCGTTCCAAAGGTAGCAGATTCGACGGTTTTCTTTGACGTTCTTCGGCGCAGGCGGCGTTAGGTCAGTTGCGAGAGATGAGTGTGGCAGCGAGGGGTCATTGTTTGTGAAGAAAGAGAAATTGGGTTTTAGGTTTTTTTAAAAGAAAACTAGTTTTTTATTTAAAATGTAAAAAGAAATTAGGTTTTTTAAAAAAAATAAATTAGGCTCTTATTTTTTTCGATTATTTAGTAATTCTTGACATTTTTGAAACGTCAATGAAAATTATCTTACTTGATGTTTCAAAAATGTCAAGAAATTTTAAAAATTACTTCCCTCAACCTTTTCATAAAAAATTTTCACATTTAAAACGTCAAGAGTTTAATCGATATTACTTGACATTTTTAAAACGTCAAGGATAACTACATATTATTTGACGTTTAAAAAACGTCAATAATGTCGAATTTATAAAAAAATCTTGACGTTTTAAAAATGTCAAGAATTTAGTAGATAATACTTGACGGTTTTAAACCATGAAGGAAAAGTGCATATTACTTGACAATTTAAAACCGTCAAGAAAGCTGAAAAATGACTACCCTCCACCTTTTCATTAAAATTCTTGATGGTTTTCCTTTTAAATCATCCCTTTCTTGACGTTTTTTTTTTCCAAAAATCGTCTAGAAATTAAAAACATAACTGTCAAGAAAGACTCTTTTTTCTAGTAGTGCATCATTCATAGAGTCTCCAAAAGACATGGAGGTTGGTGATATTGAAGTCCTAAAAGAAAGCTTCACTACATCGCTTACCAAAATAGTTAAGCAAGAAATAAAGGTACACTTGATGGAATCAAGCTTGCCTCAAAGGCGAACAAAAGATGAATTTGACCCTAAGGCTTACAAATTGATGGCGAAAGCAGGTTATGACTTCACAGCTCACACCGAGTTCAAAAACTTGAAAATTCATGAACAACCTGAGCGTTCCTCAACCCAAAGGAAGCTATTATGGGAAGAACATGTTATACATGTGTCAAAAAAAAAAAAAAGGACTCGGATGCAAGTCACCAGAGTAAATCTGTATAATTAGAAGGAGAAGGACAGAGTGGTTGACAGCAATCACATAACTATAGAGGAGGTTGATAGTATAGAAGAGAAAGAAGGTGACAGTCAGAGAACCTCAGCATTTAACCGAATTAGACCTCATGTTTCATGCGCCCTAGTATTTGAAAGGCTAAGCATGACGGAGACAGAAAGAGAAGGTCACCAGTCAACATCTAGCCTTGACCGATGTTTGGACTTTCAAAGGCTAACTATGACCTTTAGAAAAGATAAAAGCACATGTCAAACCTCGACGACTACAAGACCATCAGTCTTTGAAAGGCTAGGCATGGCTAAAAAGAAAAATGTACAAACACCCTGTGCTCTAATTTTTAATCGTCTTGGGGATGGAAGCCCACATGTCAAGACTGATTCTTGCATAGATACAAAGAAGAATGAATCAACATCTCGCACGTCAGTTTGGCACCGAATTAAGCATACAGACGTCGAGAATTTCCATTGTAAGGAGCTTCCTTATGAGGCAAAGGGAGAGGGAGAAATTCATAGCAATGTTCCTTCCCGAATGAAAAGAAAAACTTTTGTTACTCTCAATACAAATCAAGGTTCGTTGAAGGTGAAAAGACATGATATTATACTAACTAATCCTGAAGAGGAAGTCTCATAATAAGGAAGAGGTGAAACCTCATGTCATCACATCACTATTATTGAAGAATCAGAGATTGAAAAATGTGGAAGATGTCCTACAAAGTTTAGAGGATGGTGACCAATCTACCGTAGATGAGTTAAAATACAATAGAGGAACCACACAAAACTTTCATTAGTGCATGTCTCTCTAGTGAAGAGGAGGATAAGTACATGAGTTTGCTCACCGAGTACATGGATATCTTTGCTTGGTTGTACAAGGAGATGCTAGGATTTGATCCAAAAGTAGCAGCCCATCATCTTGCAATGAAACTAGGGTATCAACCAGTTAAGCAAGTGCAACGACGTTTTTTTATCAAAGTTTATTCCCCAGATCGAAGTTGAAGTCAACAAGTTGATTGAAGCAGGATTCATTCGCGAGGTCAAATATCCAACATGGATAGCAAACATTGTCCTTGTCAGAAAAAAGAACGAGTAGTTTCACGTTCGTGTAGCCTTTCGTGACCTAAATAATGCATGCTCTAAAGATGATTTTCCTTTGCCTATCATAGAAATCATGATTGATGCAAATACGAACACGAGGTGCTATCCTTTATGGATGGGTCGTCTGGATATAACCAAATACGAATGGTCCTTTCTGATGAATAAATGACAAGTTTTAGAACTCCAAAGGGAATATATTGTTACAAGGTGATGCCCTTTGGATTTAAAAATGTTGGTGCCACTTATCAACGTGCTATGCAACAAGTGTTTGACGATATACTACATAAGTATGTTGAGTGCTATATTGATGACCTTGTGGTCATATCCAAGAGACGACAAGACCATTTAAAGGATCTAAAAGTTGTGTTTGACTACTTGCAAAAATATCAAATGAGGATAGACCCTCCTAAGTGCGCATTCGATGAGACTTCAGGAAAGTTTCTTGACTTCATTATAAGGTAACGAAGGATTGAGATAGACCAGTCCAAGATTGATGTCATTAAGAGGATGCCAAGGCCAAAGAGTTTGAATGACCTAAGAAGTCTTTAGGGATGATTGACTTACATTCGAAGGTTCATCTCCAACCTGGCTGATGGTGCCAACCTTTTCAAAAGTTAATGAGAAAAAGGAGAATTTTGTGTGGGATGAGGCTTGTCAAAATGCTTTTGATAGCATAAAGAAATACTTGCTTAATCCTCTAGTATTAGGAGCTCCAGTACCTGGGAAGCCATTAATACTGTACATTGCTATATAGGAAAAGTCTATAGGCGCATTATTGATATAAGGGAAGGAGAAGGGAAAGGAACGTGCTCTCTACTATCTAAGCAGAACCTTAGTTGGGGCCAAAATTAACTATTCTCCCATTGAGAAAATGTACCTTGCAGTTTTCTTTGCCATCAATAAGTTTAGGCATTATATGCAGGCCTTCACGATTCATCTATTAGCAAATGTGGACCTTATAAAGTATGTTCTGTCTAGGATGATTATCTCTAGACACTTAGCCAAATGGGTGGTTTTACTCCAGCAATATGACATTGTCTATTCCCCGAAAGGCAAGGCCACCCAATTCATTTAGATTAGAAGTTATGTGAAGACTTGCTAGATGATGAAGTTTTCTTCACAGAAGTTATGGAACCTTGGACTATGTATTTTGATGGCGCAACGCGAAGAAGTGGTGCAGGACAGGCATCGTCCTCATTTCTCCTGAGAAACATGTGTTGCCTTATAGCTTTGCGCTTGCTGAACTGTGCTCGAACAATGTGGCTGAATATCAAGCCTTGATAATTGGCCTTCAAATGACATTAGAGATCGGAGTATCATTCATAGAAATTTACAGTGATTCAAAGTTAATAATCAATCAGTTTTCGCTTCAGTAATGTGAAACATGAAGATTAGAACCCATACTTCACTTATGCTCGACAATTGATGGAAAAGTTCAACAATGTGATGTTGGAGCATGTCCCTAGAATAGAAAACAAGAGAGCGGACGCATTAGCAAATTTGGCCACTACTTTGACGATGCTGAAGTATATAACACTAAATATACTACTTTGTCAATGATGGATTATGCCTCCAATTTTGTCTGAATTTTAGGAAGCGAACATAGCGACATCTCATTTGATTGATGAAGAAGATTGGAGTCAATCTACATAAAGTATCTTGAATATGGAATGCTTCCAAAGGATTCTCATCATAAAATTGAGGTACGAAGAGGCTGTACACTTCATTTATTACAAGGGAACCTTATATTGTCGTTCTCTTGAAGGACTCTTCCTTCGATGTCTTGGAAAAGAAGAGCCGATAAAAGCTCTAAAGGAAGTGCATGCAGGCGTCTGTAAAGCACATCAATCGAGACCAAAGCTTCAATTTTAGTTGAGAAGAATAGGCTATTATTGGCCTAAGATGGTTCAAGATTCAATGGACTATGTAAAGAAGTGTGAGGCTTGTCAATACCATGCAAACTTCATACATCAACCTCCAGAGCCTCTACATTCAATTGTGGCTTCCTGACCGTTTGAGGCTTGGGGACTTCATTTGGCTGGTCCTATTACACCAAAATCATCAACAAGACATTCTTATATCCTTGAAGCAACATATTGTTTCTCAAAGTGGCTGAGGCCATTGCCTTGAGAGAGGCCAAAAAAGAGAACGTGGCAGACTTTATTCGTACCCACATCATCTACTAATACGGTATACCTCACCGGATCGTGACAAATAATGGAAGACAATTCTCCAATAGCATGATAGACAAATTATGAAAAAATTCAAGTTCAAGCAATACAAGTTATCCATGTACAAACGCAGTTGCGAATGGCTTAGCAGAAGCATTCAACAAAACATTATGCAATCTTCTGAAGAAAATTGTTTCCAAGTCAAATATGGATTGGCAAGAAAGGAACGGTGAAGCATTGTAGGCTTATCGAACCATTTATCACACTTCTACAGAGGTTACGCCATATTTGCTTGTTTACTGTG
The DNA here is from genome assembly GCF_025177605.1 of Cucumis melo. Classification (NCBI taxonomy): domain Eukaryota; kingdom Viridiplantae; phylum Streptophyta; class Magnoliopsida; order Cucurbitales; family Cucurbitaceae; genus Cucumis; species Cucumis melo. The sequence continues at coordinate 13,290,245 of NC_066861.1, forward strand.
TAGAGGTTGTCCTTCCCCTCGAAAGAGAAATCCCATCATAAAGAATGGTAGTGCAAGAGGGGTCAACTACTGAAGACAATGTTAAGTTACATCTTCAAGAGTTAGAAGCACTTGATGAAAAGAGATTAGAGGCTCAACAAGCATTGGAATGTTACCAAGTGATAATGTCTAAAGCTTTTGATAAGCATGTTAAACCTCGCTCCTTTCAGGTTTGTTATCTAGTACTTGTTGTAAGACGACCGATCATCACAACGAGGCATACAAGAAATAAGTTCATACCTAAATGGGATGGACCCTACATTGTCAAAGAAGTTTACATAAATGGTGTATACAAGATTGTTGATCGAGATGGATTAAAAATTGTCCCAATCAACGACAAGTTTCTAAAGAAATTTTATAACTAACGACGTTATGTACAAAAAATCAGTTGAACTATGTTATGACTTGACCCTGTATTATAAAGGGTACGTAGGTAGCTTAAAAAAATTTAAGTTCAGTCATATATTATAAAAAAAAAATTATCCTTTGAGCTAGGTTGTAACTAGAGCATCATTCATCACAAAGGCAACCAAATAATGTATACGAATACTAATTAAATCAGAAAATACAATGACAAATTGCATTCAACATGAGGAAAATAAGACGTTGAACGATCAAAGAATGAACGTTTTATTACAAATTTTGGTTTCAAAAGTCAAGATAACAAAAAAGGATAAATAAGAGGAGGTTGTAAATCAGGGAGTCCATTTAAGGTGTTTCAACTCCTTTAATGTGTTTTCTAAAGATTCACGAAGGGCTAACAACAGTTTAACATCAACATCATCAACAATAAGTGCATATTCTAGTTTGTCAATTTCTTCACAAGTCTTGAAAATATCATGTTGCTTCTGCTTCAGTTCTGTGTCGTTTTTAGAAATTAAACCAGAAAGTTTATTGGACTCTATGCGTACTGCTTTTAGCTTTGCTTCTAGTTTAACCTCCTTCGCAGATAGTCGTGCAAGCCGATGTTGGAAGCTACATGTCTCCTCCAATAGACAATTCTCATCAAGTCGTAGAGTCTTCATGAAACCTTTCGCCTCTATTAGCTAGGAATCCTTAGTTGATTGGAGTAAAATTGAAGAATGCATTTGATCATGGTTCTCGACAATTTGGAAGTAACCATCCATAAGCTCTTTTAAAAAGGTAAGGTTGTTGCTGCCATTGGTCGCAATTGCATCAAAGATATTATGCAATTCTGGTTTAAGGATATTTACTGGCTCAAAAGAGGTACGAATGATCTTTTGTCATAGGATTTCCCATAAAGTAATGGCAGTTTGTCAACAAATATTAGAAATTCAGTTGTCTGTACAAAAATGTGAAATCTCAGAAGCTATGATAGGCTTCGTTCCTTCCACTCATTGAAGGGACTCCTTAATCACAAGAGGACGAGTCAACATAGTAGTTGCACCTATGGATGTCTTAGAGTTTTTACTATAAGTAAGTGTAGAATCATAGCCTTCTGGGTTCGCTATCGACTTTGAGGATTCTCCGATGTGTAGGACACGGTCATCTAAAGAGGACTGAAAAGTAAAGTTAACAATAAGAAATGAGATTGCGAGTAAAAGGATAAAAAAAAATTGTGAAAAGGAACCATGGGGAAGGCGATGTCAAAAAATTGTGTAACATTGGAAACTTCAATTGGAGGCTCTTCATCATCAATCGATTGTTTGTCAAGCCTCTTGCATCTCTTTCAATGACGATCATCATTGCTGCTTTAACTTTCTTCAGTATGATCAAAAGGGTGCTTGCCGGTTATCAATATGCGGATGTCTTTACCCATATTGCCAGTGCCATCTCTATCAGAAAGTTCAAATTGTGCAAAAGGGGTCGAATCATCCACCAAGCATTGTGTACCTTTCTCAATTTTTCTAATGGGTCGTTCTTCGACTTCAGTAGAACCTATCTTTTTTACTTTCACTTTCAAAATTATTCTCAGTTTTCTTGGTGGTTTTGAATTTGACATAAGGGGGAGTAGAGCAATCCATCAAATGTTGCACTCTTTCTTGGAGGTAATTACCATGTTTTGCAAGCCACCATACCTTATAGTGCGAAGTAACATGGGTGTTTAGGTTAGAGGCATGTGCAGAAAGATATACTTGGGAAAATGTGTTCTCGCAGATGCAAATCATTCAGTAATATTGTACATTGGCAAAATCAACTTTGGGAAGTTTCTCATTTAAGTCAGTCTTGATAAAATCCAAGTTACCGACTAAAGAAAAAGGACTATAAGATTCAATAATTATGGAGGATCCACATTGGGAGGATAGAAAGCAAGAGCGAATGCTTATAAAGAAGGCAACATTCCAATAAATTAAATTTCCATCATCCTTTAAAAGTTCATCTTTATCCTTTGTCTGAAGGCACTCGTGCAATGACACATACTTCCCCTTGTAAATATGTGTGTGAACCACACATGGACCTCTAAGTCTCGTAGAGACCTTATAATGAGTGTTGGAGTAAAGAGCAAGCCATCCATGAACATATTGTAGGGGAAAACATGCATTTGACTAACCAAGAGACGAAGTAAAATCATGAATCTGGCGTAGGCCACTATAAATATTGTCTAGAACAGGGAAAGCAAGGCTAAAGGTGTAGCCTTTTGCATGAGGCTAGCAACCTTAAATACCTCTAGACGAAAGGAAATTTGTTTGTCAGGAAACACAAACACACACAACCAACATGATAGAAAAGTCACTAGATAGGTTTTGTTCTTATGTTCATCTGCCACGTTTAAATTAGAGAATAAATTAAGTTTATCTTTAGACCAGTCAAGTCGTCTGATAGGAATTCCATCTGGATTATGAGTTGAGCGAGGGCGAGACTTTTTTTTTTGCTTCAAGTTGGTGGCTTCGGGTACTTTACTTCAAACGGTGTAACCTAAAAAGAGATTCATTCGCTCACGGGGATTCGAGAGTGATTTATGTGTTTAGATGCAATGTGATAGTAGGCTGCAATTAAATTGGCTTTTTACATTGGCTTCAAACGATCCTAATAATTCTTGATGGTAGGGAATGCTTTCATCGTAAAATTTATTTCAATTTATGTCCTAAAACTCGTAGTTTGTAATCATATTCTATTCAATAAAGTCGTTATTGAGAAATTGAATACTATAATCTTAAATCCAATAAACTAAGACCCCAAGGCTATTTTGAGTAAACTTGAACTTTATATAGAGACATAAACATGGATTAAGTTTGAGTAAGTAGCCCAAATAGTCTATAGTATATGAATAAAGGTTGGGCGTCTTATTCAGAGATACTATGGATGCGACCCGCTTTGTGGTTAGTACAAACGAGGTAATTCTAAATCGTTCATGTAGAGACATAAAAGTGGAAGCATCCTATGTAAAAGGTTTACATAAGACAGAACCATGAAATAGTCACTTTTACATTATAACACCTTTACTGTTTAAAAGTGACTATCTTGATTATTGATGACCTAGGTAACTTAATCTTAATTCTGAGCTAACTGTGAACTCCTGTTCACTCCAAATTATCCTTAGATCTGCATAGGTGAGGGCATCTCATTAGCGTTGGCCCAATAAACCTCCCATTTCAAGGGTAAGATCGAATGGATAATTGAGAACATAGGGTGCAAGACGGAATTCACTCCTACCCGCTTTAGGGTTAGTAGATAGGTTGTTCCCTTAAGGACTGAATTAAAGTCTTGAACAAAGGGGACTCACCCTCTCTTTGGCTCGAGAGGGATTCGGTTTATAGGTTGAACCTTAAAACCAATTGTTCAATAGTGGATCAGTGAGACTTAAGGAGAAATATGTAGTCTTTCAGACAAAACAATAGTTTTCGACACAGCTAAGCTTATGAACAACCTATGAAGGATTAACTTACTCATCATGGTTATATCAAATGGACACAAATATATCTATAGTGAGGGGAATGTAACTACGGGACTTTAGTGGAATGACCTGTTAGTTAACGAATGTTGATTAGCTCGGTATAAAAGAGTTCAGCCAGTTAATCTCAAATCATTGAAGCCCATAATCTATAGGCCCATTAGGTTTCCCTGCTAGCTCATATGGAATAAATCTAGAACAATATTATGGAATGAGACGAATTATTCGATTTTGGAGAGGAGAGAGAAACCAACAATTATATGTGATATAGCCCTTGGTTTTTAGATTACTAATAGAGCTTTATGCTTAATTGGGTTTAAATATTAAAGATATGAATGCGGATTCATATTCGGAAGCTCAAAAAAGATGAAAATAGTCAAAGTTGTAAAACGTCAAAATGTTGACTTTTGACTTTGAAAAGACAAACTTTGACCGACAATATATTCAAATGTGATTTGAATCTTGAGAAAATAAATGCGGATTCATGTTCGAAAGGTCAAAATTAATCATGACGGATAAAATTGTAAAAATTCAAAATATTGACTTTTTGGGTTGAAAAGTCAAAGTTTGACTTTGACCAAATGACAATTTTACCCTTTGCCCAAAGTTAGTGGAAAAATCCAATATTTTGTTGGATAAATTCACTAACTATAGTGGGCTAGGTGTTAGAAAACTATGAAGACATTAAGCCCACTAATGGTTAGTGGGTTATGTGTTGTTAGCTCATGTGTTTGCATGCAGATGCAACCTGGCATATAAATTCTCTATAAATTGGGCTTTTGAGGCCTTAAGGTTGGGGCTTGAAAATTTTTTTTCTAAAAAAAAAATTAGGCTGCTATATTTTCTATTTGGTTTTTTAAAATCAAAATTAAAACCCAAACACTTTTCCATATATTTTCTATTTTTTCTCTCTCCCGGTTTCCTTCATTCAACGAGTCCTACAACCCGGTTCTGAGTCCAAAGGATAGTAGGTCAACCCTAGTGGTGGTTCAAGCATCAATTGAAGCTTCAAACATAAATTTTTCTTATAAAATCCTATATTTGATCTTATTTCGATTTAGGGTTTATTGTTAATTAATTGCAATTAGGGTAATATCTATCAAAATCTACCTTTAATAAAGAGTCCTCCTAGCACCCATAGGTCCCATAAGGAGATGGACATCTCACAAGATAAGGTGTGAAGGGTGTTCGTTGAAGGACACCATGCCTCACAGAAAGCTCGAACAATATTGGCATTACGGTCATATGTGTACATAGAGGCCATTACAGCGTTAAATAAGCAAGCCATCTTAAGTACCGTCGTATTTCAAGAAACAACAATCTCTAATCATTTCCAATAATGAGAAAGATAGTAAAATTCTCCATGAACTTTGAGTCAAGTGCCCCAACGAATTTTTGGGTCATTTATAATTCGACGACCTAATGTTGATTGAGGATTCTCATTAGAAGCCTTGTTGTGGATCGAGGATTAGAGAAACCAAGATTTTATAGATGAATTAAGGCTTACGAATCGTTCTTGAGACCATTTAGGCAAAAAAACTATCCTTTGGTAATTGGAAGTGCGACATATTCTCGAATGCCTCTTCTCTCATTAGGAGAATGACCCCACTCTTTATGGATTGATTTGAATCCTTTAGGATAATTAAACACCTTTTAGTAAAATCGGAACACTTGGTAAAGTGCACCACGGCAAGCAGAATACTTGCACAAAGGGGGCGAGGGTCAGTTAAAAAAATAATAAAAAAAAACAAACAAAGAAGGAAAAGAAAAAGAGAGAGAAAAGAATAAGGTGTTCAATCGTTCCTACTAGAAGTTGGATCCGACGGCAAAAGCCCGATTGTCCCTAGTAGAAAAATTGGACCGCTGATAGTGAAGCAAAATGAAGATACGTGATCGTTTCTACTAGGAGTTGGATCCGACAGTAAAAGCCTGACGCCCCTAGTAGAAATCGAATTGCTGACGGCAAAGTAGAACGAAGATGTCCGATCGTTTCTACTAGGAGTTGGATCCAGCGGCAAAAGCCTGACACCCTTAGTAGAAATCGGATCATTAACAACAAACCAAAACGAAGAAGCTCGATCGTTCCTACTAGAAGTTGGATCCGACGGCAAAAGCTCGATTACCCCTAGTAGAAATCAAATCACTGACAGCGAAGTAGAACAAAGATGTCTGATCCAAATTCTTGTGCATCCTCATAACAAATTAGGGTATGGTAGAAACTTCATCCTTGTCTCAAATTAAATTATGGTTCTAAATTTTATCAAAAAAAAAACATCAAATTTAAATTTTTATCCTCAAATCAAAGTAAGTTGAGGATAAAAGCTTAAACTTTTCTCAAATTAAGGATTGACTATATTCCAACCTTTATTTCAAATTTAAATCAAATTCATGTACTAAATTCATAGTTTGATTAATTTGATATGTCAAATTGAGCAAAAAAAAAAATGTTCGTATTTAGACTTCAAATTTATCTTTTTCCAGATTCACCCACTCATACACGTGCATAAATCTCAAAAAGGGACATTTGTTGAATAAAATATTTTAGAACCAATCACAAATTGCCATGTCATTTACTAAAATAATTACATTTGGGATTAACTAAAAATTGGCATATGTCCCAAATTAAATTTAAAGACAAATTGGCCAATTCTAAAGATGTCACATGTCTTTATTATGACACATGTATTTATTATGACAACTGGATCAAATTAATTATTTTGGTTCAATTAAATATTATTTACTTTGGCTAAAATTAAGTATACTCAAAGTTAATATGACCCAAATCCAAGTGATTGAACCCATGAGTCTGGTCCATGGACCAACTAGGCCCAAATCCATAAAAGCCCACCAGGGAACTCTATAAATAGAGGAGTTCTCTTCCTTTATGGGGGTTGGAAATTTTTTACACTAGAAGATCTAGTGAGAATTCTCCAAATAGCCAAAAGACTCCCTAACTCTTGAAGCCGACCACCCTTAAAGATTGAAGTTCCTTTAAAGATACAAGCTTTCTTCCAAAACTCCAACATCAAGAACATTACGTGCTTCGCTTTCTCAAATCAAGCATAAGCATCCAGCCGATAAAGAATCAAAGGATCAAATGCTAGAGATCGAACCACATAACATCAAATCAACACAAGCACAACATTAACACAAGTTCAACTCCGCGAATCAAATTTCTCCAAAAATGTCGTGTGAACATATGCACTCATTTCTTTAAAATGGCCTATAGAAAAAGCATCTTTCAAGCATGATTATTGATGATTTATTTATTGATTCTTTAGCATGATAAAGCATCCTATTGAATTGTCTCTAATTGTTGATTTGAAATTCTCCCAAAATAATCTTCTCTAAGATAAAGGATATCCCACTTTTAGAAGTGTCAATTAGAAACCCTTGTTGTTTATGTAATTCTTGTTGATTATGTGGAAACCGCTAAGATGAAAACATAACCACTTGAATTAGTATGAATCTTGATGTCTGTCATTTGTTCAATAAACTAAAGCAATTGGTCCTTTAAGGGCCAATTGATTGATTTTCAATCTTGATTGCAATTATATCTTTGATTCAATGATTAGAATTAGACTAAAACACTCAATTCTCTCTTTTTAATTCTTGAGAGAAACCATATCTTTGCACTTTTTTAATTGTTGATTGAAAACACATAATTCTATATATAAAAAAAGCATTTGATTTTTTTTTCTTTCTTTTCTTGTCCACCATCAATTCCCCCATGCTACAATAGTACTTGATTCTAGAAATCTTTGAACATTTTTTATTTCTTGATTTATAGCTTATCATTGAATTCTCTTAGCATTTGATCTGTCAGACCCCCTCCCGGACTACCTGCTAGCTTAGACCGAAAGGCGGCGTGAAGCCAACCGACAACAATTTTTCTTTACCTGTATATGTCGAATCTGCTTAAAACTTTAATGTGGTGAACTTGCCAATCTAGTATATAAACTATTATACATGCAACAAAACAGAGCGGATCCTAGGCTAGTCAAACACATACATGAAGTGTACCTCGAAATTAACAGATTTCACGAGTAAACCTAAAGACACCTTAATAGAAATATAACCAACAAAAATTTACACAACTGTAGCTCCTAAAGCTTATACAAACTGTGGAGTATCTATAACATACAAGGGTGTATATACATCATAACACAACAGACTCTATTTCAACTCGAAACACGTACTGGCAATCGATAACAGAGCTTCAGCAGACTAAGGCAGTTTACCAGACACCGGAAACTCGATCTTTACCTGGAAAATGGGTAAAACATTTTGGAAAGGGTGAGTTATAAAGCTCAGTGAGTGACTTAGTTTAAAACTATAAATTTAAAGATAAGAGCACGTGAAAACTTTACACATATAAATCTGTTTATACAAGTCTTAAATGTAAACGTGTAGTAGTAAGAATAGCTTTCTCAAATACTCAGCATGTACGTCATTGAAATCTAGCAAGGCATATCAAGTATATCTAAATATTTTAACTAATATGACAAATCTACGTTGTGTAGGGTACACCCAGTACAACAACGTTTACAAGCTCTACGATGTAGTGGGACTCGCCCAACACTCTCATCGTCTTTGTCGTAGTGGGCACTACAAGAAAATGGAGCATTCCCGACGCCGAAAATCACGTCGGCATAAAGAACGTTGGGAATAAGGGCTTTCCCGACGCCCTCAACAACGCGTCGGGAGCTGCGTCGGGAAAACCATCTTTCCCGACGCACCACGAAGGCATCGACAAGAATACGTCGGGAAAAACCCCTTTTCCCGACGCCGTGAACAGTGCGTCGGGAGAGGCGTCGGGAATAGGGTTTTTCCCGACGCTGCGTGAAACGTCGGGAAAAGGGGTTTAATAAGCGTCGGGAATTCCTCTTTTCCCGATGCATTTTGAGGGATTTCCCGACGCCACGTCACTGCGTCGGGAAATCCCCTTTAAATTCGTTTCAGTTCTGTATTCACAGAACCGAAACCGAGAGGAGGAGAAAAAGAAAGGAGAAGAAGAAGAAGTCGCCGCCGTGCATAATCCTTTTGTTCCGCCGCCGTCCGTCGTCGACCGCCCTCGCCGTTGTTCCTCGTCGCCGTCTGCCACTTTAGGTAAGTGAAATATGTAAATTTATTTAGTTTAATTTTATGTTTTAGGGTTTTTTTTGATAAAAATTAGTTTAGGGTTTTTTTTTTATGAAAATTAGTTTAGGTGTGTGCTAGATCATGCTAACCAAAAAATACTATGATCGGATTAACTCTGTTTTACATTGTTCAAATTAAAAATGTGAGTAGGTTCTGCAGTTTCTCTTCTTTATTCTGTTGCAATTGCTATAAAATTGGCTTGATTTTCTATTTCGTTGTTGATGATTTTATTGTTTGCATGGATGTTGTTTCTGGTTGAGATTTATGTGGTTAATGTTGCAGAAATAGGAAAGGAAGATGAAGTATCGAGAAATATTGGTTCTGGTTCTATGTTTGCTTGGGTTTGTTCTTGGAGCGGTGAGCAATTTCTTCTTTCTTTCTTTTCTTTTCATTGTCGATTATAGTTTCTGCAAGTTTTACTTCTTTTGGATTAAGTTTGTTGCAAAATTTAAGGTTCCTGTTATTTCCTTGCATTATTTTAAATATTTGCCTTGATTTTTGGCTATGATTCAGTATGGATTGTTGGAAAGGCAGTGAATAATTTCTTAAAGAAAATGGGAATATCATTACATTTTCACCCATAGGTAAAGTGTTTGGCTCTAATGAAAGTGGAATTCAATTGGGTAAAGTTAAAAGTGTTTGATAGAGGGTGAGATTTACTTATGCAAATTGATTTTAATGGTTTAAGTAGGAGAATTCAGTTTGGTGAAAGAAAATGTTTGAATGGTGTTGTAGGTGTTTGATACAGTAGTCGGGGAAATTGCAATTATTACGAATTGAACCAAGTTCCACAACAGGGCTGATCATAGTTGCGCCAGTTGAAGATTCAAAATCCACGTGTTGGGTGTTCTTGATATTGCTTGTAGAATGATTGAAGTCATATCAAACTGAAAGCTAAGCGATTGTGTAGAAAGTCAGACGATCGTTGAAGGTTTGAGAAGGCTTTAAGATTTCTTATTTAAGTTTTGTATTAGGATCTTGTTTCATGTACCGTTGTAGAATATATAAACATAATATAAGATTCCATTTTGTGTATACAAATGTAAAAGACAAATATTATAGTTTCTAAAATAATATTAATTTTATTGATTTATTGGGGTAAAAAAATATTTATCTACATGGACTCAATGTCGGTTTATAAAAAATGGACAATAATGAAACATTTTAATAAAAATAAAATTAAAAAAATGGGCCCAGAACAAGGCAAAGATGTCGTTTTTAAACTGACATTAAAGAGATCTTTAATGTCGGTTTAGAAACAACATTAAAAGCATCTTTAGTGTCGATATGAAAATATTTCCCGACGTTCATTACGTCGGGAAAAAAACGTCGGAAAATAGGTTTTCTCGACGCCGATTTGGTACGGCGTCGGGAAAGCCTCTCGCGACGCATTTCTCCCGACGTTCTTCCCGACGCCGTTTTGTACGTCGGGATATCCTTTCCCAACGTACTTTGTATTTTCGCCGACGTATTTGTGCGTCGGGAGTACCCACGTCTCTTGTAGTGGGGGCCTGTCCAGCACTCATGACAGCATCGTTGTCACGAAGTTCACTCAACGTCAACAACGAAATCTAACCAGTGTGCACACAATAATCTCTAGCCTCAGGCTCAAGATCTCAGTCATGTAGTTAATGAAAATTTCATAAATCATCTAAAAATATTAAAACATGTCTGCTTATAAATCTTACACAGAGCTCAAACTTTACTTAACTTTTTCGTGGAAAACTGTACTTCTTAAAACAAAACTTCTTACTAATTCATGCTTTGCTTAAAACATTGTGGTTTACATACTTTCCAAACATTTAATATCTACGTGCTAGCATAAATTTCATTAAGAAATCTAGTCTCCAAATGTATACTTGAAAATAGTCATGAAATTCAAATACCTTTTATGGCTTCGTAAATAAACATTTATCGCTTTCAATCATAAATAACAATTATGGAAAATATTTCAAAATTGGTTTTGTCACTCACAGTCTTGGGCTAGATCCTTGGTCTGTAAGCTCGGTTTAATTCTTCTCGACCTGCCAACAACACAACCGAGTTTTAGAACTCTAAACATTCTGGTTTTCTAAAGATATATATAACATATCATACTAAAGATGACGCTCACGAAAACAAAGCTTAAGATATAAAATCCTATTTCAACAACTCTTTGAAATTTCCAGATTTCTAACATAAACTTCAAATGACTATAACTCCTTCAATATTTAACTAAAATGAGTGTTCTTTATATAAAATCTTCATTTTCATGTCTTCTATAATTTAGCTGAAGGAAAGAAAAGACAATTCCCATCAGATTGCTACAGAAATGGCCCGAAACAGAGAGAGTTTAAAAATGGAGTCTTATGTTATCCCTTGAGTTGTTTTTGAAATTAAGCTTACTTTAAATCATATTTAGCTCACAATTTCTTCATAAAAGTTGTAGTAAATTGAATAATCTTTCCAGCCAAACCAAATATAAATCCTAACTCCACTGGTGCACTATGAAATACAAGAAAAACAAAAAACCTCTTGAATTCGCGTGAAAACCAGCTACCCTGTTTTCTTCATCAAAAAGCACCCAATGAATATCAGAATTTGCTCCAGCTTTCTTCATAAAATTTGTTTGAAAATGAGTTAAATTTCAGTAAATGTAAACCTCACATCTTAATTCCTTCTGAAAAGTTCAAACCAAATTAAAAATCAGTGAGGTGCAGAATGAACCAAGATTCTGCCATGGATACACTTTGCTTGAGTTCTCCTTCTCTTCTTCAACCTCAAAACTCTAGTAAAATTCCTCTTCTTCTTCCTTCCAAACTCTCTCTTAAATTTTCTCTCTAAATTGAAGAAGGAAAAATGGTAGATGGATGAGAACCTTTTGAAGAAAAAGTTTGGCGGTGAAGGGAAGAGAAGAAGAAGAAAAGAAAAATGAAATTTTTCGAAGAAGAAAAGAAAATTGAAAATTTTCTTCTCTTTTTTTCCTTTTATCCTTTCTTTTCTTTTTTCTTTATTTTACCTAATAAAAACATTAAATATACATATATATACACACACTTAATTTCCATTTTCTTTTCTTTTTTTTTCATATTTAAAGAAATTAAACCAAGAAAATATCGGGTTTACACGACCTCTACTTGCTCTATTCTACTTATCAATTGAGTAGTAAGTTGTGTATTTTTCTTTGATTGAAGAGTTCTTGGTAGTGAATAATTCTTTATTCATCTCTTTAAGTTGTCTCATTCTGTAGTTTATTTATTGTATCTTTCTTTCTAATGTTGTACTAATTCATATTAAAATAGTTATATTTCTTGCATATTTTGATATTTTAAACGACCCTATCAAAAAGCTTTTTTCAACAAGTTACAACATACAAAATGTTTGTTTATCACAAATTCTTGATGTTTTAACGCAGGTTTATATCAAAAAGAGGTGGGATGCGAAATGAAGAACCATCTTAGATGACCATTGCTTGCGTCAACCAACTAAGCGATATACAAAAAGATACCAGGAGATATGAATCCCTAGAGAACGAGTGAATTGGTGAGATTGTCAGCAAAAAGGGCAAACTAACATCGTCGAGCAATGCTAAAAAATCAGGAGAAGTAATGGAAAATAAAAACCCTGTGCAATCCTATCACAAAAATTCCTATAAATAAGATGACATCCCCATCATTTTAACATGTGCAATCAGCCGTGAAGGAATCCAACTTCATTCTTAACCTTTCTTCTTTGTGCTTTAGGTGAAGCTTAGAGTAAGAATTGTAAGAAACTTCATGCCCCATTTAGAAACTTCATGCCCCATTTCTCCTCAATTTGTATTAGGTGTAAACAAAGCCAAAGAACACAGGAAATGATGGTCTGTGGCTTAACACATTTCTTTTCCTTACCATTTGTAACTTTTATATTTTAGTTGTATTAAAAATATAAACTTTATGGCTGAGAGGCCTAAAGCCTTTTATCATGAATGCAATATCATTTCAGTTTCACTCTTTCATATCTCACTTGTCGTGTTCATTATTTTTCTGTATTATGAATGATATAAAGAAGTAGTTAGTTTCTTGAAAAATTTGTGAGTTTGTAAAATTTATCTTATTTAGTCAGAGCATCATTCAATGCCTAATTCTATTCTAGAGAATGAGTTAGGTCAGTGAGTTAACTACTCGAGAGAGCAAGTAACTAAGATCTTACTAAACAAGCAAGAAATTTTAGCGTTAAAATCACTTCAATGGAACATTAACATGCATATTAGAAATGTGAGTGTGCGTGGCATCAAGGCACCGAGAGGCTACTTGTCTTAATAAAGGATGGATGATAAATAATGCGTGATGAAAGGCTTAGATATAAATCACGTCACAATTTTATTATATGCATCTCAAAAGGCAAGCAAGTATAGCGAAAACATCGAGAGGTCACCCACCTTGATTTGGAATTGGTTATGAAATTTATATCGTCTCAAGAAACCGCACACTTTCCTTGTGTTGTGTCATAATGTAAAGAATTTTCTGTCATTATTCTTTGCCTATAACAAGCTATGTTCAACATCATACATAACTTTCGCTTCCATCCCTCTTACGCTACATGCCTTTAGTGTACATAATAGTAGAACTAATTAGATGATAATGTAAATCTAATTTACTGTATAGATAACGCATGAGGCTTTATAGGCGTTAAAATCTAGAATTACTAAAAATCCTTGTGTTTGATCTTAGCCTACCTAGGAAACCTCTCTTTTTGCTTACATTTGGACAAGAGAGAGGAAAACTTATTCGTAATTGACACATCCATAGAGTTAATATAATACTTGAATCTTCCATCCCATTTGCTTGCTAAGAGTTGAGGAAGGGTTAAGTATTGTCCAAAGAATCTCGAGCCATATCAAGCATCTCAAGACAACATTTTGAAGTCTTGGATTGTTCATCTTAAGGTAGAGGCTCAAGGACTCGATCCTGTTCAATTGAGAGAAAAGATAGAGAGCTTTGGTTAAAGCAATCTTGGATAGTCTTGGGAGATATCAGACAAGATTTAAGATAGAAGGGAAATCCCAAAGCCAAGGCATGAGCATCTTGATGCTTGCCGACTAAGACAAAAGATAGAAAGGTTTTAGAGATGTGTTCTCGTGACATCTCGATGCATTTCGACCGAGACTAGAGACAAAAAGGAAATTTACTAAAGTTTTTCTGGCTGATTTCGGGCCTTTTCGAACGAGAAAGGTAAGGATCCCAAAGGACCTCGGGTCGATCCCGACTAAGATCATTAAAAAGCATGTGATAGATGGATTTCTGAAAAAATTTTGTTTTGAGGGTTTTAACATATTTTGCACGTAAATTTTTTCTAAATCCCTCTTCCAACCAGTTTCCTCTCATTTTACATCATTTTCTTCAAAGAGAGGAGAAGAACTGGAGAAGTGAGAAGATTCTTGAGGGTTTTGAACCAAAGCAAATAAAAGAAGTCGAGCCTGCATCAGAATCATGTTTCCTTTCAAGAAGCATTCACAAAGTATGAGTTTTGGCAAGTTTAAGATGGAGGAGAAGAGTTAAGGCTTGAAAGTTTAATCCAAGTAAGTTCAAACTTTTCCTTTTTTGTTAAAGAAGCTTATGTGCAAAGTTTTCTAGTTAGGGCTTTTGATTTAAACTCTAAATCTTGTATAAAGCTTGATTTTAAGTTAGGACAAGTCTTGTAGAAGTGTTTGGGGGCAAGCTAGGGTCACCAAGACCCTAAAGAGATCAATTTGAGCAAGAAAAGGGTTCCCTTAAGTAGACAGAGGGAAAGAGAAGAAGTTAAGAAAATTTCTCATAATTTGGAACCCAAGTTTGACTTGAGTTTTCTTGTTGTTTCAGGGCAAAAAAAGATAGGAAAATCTATAGATCGAGGAACTAGCCGAAAGTTTGTGAGTGACAAAACTGAGTTTCAAATGAATTTTTAAACTTGTTTTACTAAGTTATATTTATAGCATGCTTAGAGTTAAAGTATTTGATTTATACTTTAGTTATAAATGATTTACAAAGCATGACTTTCAAGTTAGAAATTTTTTGATGAGATTTATAAATGAGTATGCATGATCTAAGTCTTAAACCTTTCAAGTTGAACATGTTCCTTTGAACATGAGATTTCTAAGCAAAATATTTGAATGTTAAGTTTATGAAAATATCTAAGTTAAAGATATGGTTAAGCAAGCATATGATGCAAGAGTAGCAACGAGTTAAAGAGCTCTAGTAGTTGAGTACAAGTTAAGCTAAGTTGAGATTTAAGCAAGTATACTTGAAAGCAAAGCATGATTAAATGTTCTAATATTACTAATATTTACACTTGCAAGCATGACTGAGATTTTAGACTAAGACTACGATGATATTATGTGCATAGAGAAGATTATTCTCTTGTCGATTATTCAGTGTACTCCATAATAACAAGGTTGTCGTTAGTGTCAGGCGTGCCCCACTACAACAAGGACGATCGGAGTACTGGGTGTGCCCTACTATATCGTAGAGTTAAAGTTATTAAGGAGGACGTTAGGGATATTGAGCATGCATGCCCTACCATAACATAGTAATGTCATGCTAATTGATCCTAAGTCATTAGTTGCTTTGCTAGAAATACTTGCCTAGAGAAAGTGTTATGTAAAGATTTTTTTCCTAAGTGTTTGCATACTTGTTTTAGTAAAGGATGTTTTGCTTTTAAAAGTTATCACTCACAAGGCTTTATAGCTCACCCTTCAATGTTTTCTTTCCTTTGCATGTAGAGATCATAGTTTGACGCCTGACAAAAGGCCAACTACTCTGCTAAAAGTTGGATTTAAGATTTTTAGTATGACTAATTCCATTTTGTTCATGAGATGGTCAGTAATTAAGATTAGTATTGAACGTAGTTGTTGTGCTTGTACTAGACTAGTAAGAACTACTTAAGTTGAGTTTGTAAAGTTATAGTCTTATGTTGTTGTGACTCTGATTTCAAGACTTGAGTAAACAGGTTGTCCATTGATTGGATACCTTGAAGATGTTATGAAGTATTATGTTTTCAGGTTTTAGATGCTTTCCACAATGTGTATGTTTACAAAGAGGTAGATTAAGTTCAGGTTAAGTAGGGTCGACAGGTATCATTAGAAGGTGAACGATGTTGGTTGGTTTCATGCTACCGTCTTAGGCCTAATGAGGAGGGGCTCTGGGATGGGGTGTGACAATTAAGCAACAAAATGGTTAATTCTACCTATTTTATCGCATGATTTTAGCCTTGTCGCCTAGCTTAGTCGCAAACTAAGAACCACATTGTCACATTTATGATAAAACTATAATATGTTACACAAACAAACAAGTACTATTCAAAATAAAACTAAATCTCATTAAATTTCAAAAAACATAATTCACGTTAAATTATAAAAAAAAAATTGAAAAAGATAGCATACCTTAAAAGAATGGAATTGTGTTATAGTCCTAAAAAATACAAAATGCTGCGATGATGGCAAAAGTTAAAGGTACAAAAATTCATAAAAATTAAAGAGAGTAAGTTACCAAAATTAAAACTAAAAATAGACAGGAAAAAAAAAAAAAAGAAAAAAAGAAAAAGAAAAGGGAGATGAGATGTCGGAAGAAAACAAAGGTTTAACTATAACTCTTTATGGAGGAAAGTTAAATTTGATATTCTAATTCTATATTTTACCAAAAAATTAAGATATATAGATTTATATAAATAAAAAATTTTGAAGTAGATATTAGAGCTAAAATAGGATTGCTTTTTAAAAATATTTTCTTTCTTCAATGTTCAAGTGTCAATATCTTCGTAGCTCAAAACCTACAATTGTTTAATGATGTTGATCACCAATATACCAAAGATTGCCCAAGTCTTTTCTACTATCCTTTAGGTTTAAAGCTTAGTTGTAAGACCAAATTTAGTGATTAATTTTATGAAGTTTAAAGTGAGAGATCAATGAACACAAGTGATTTTAGCAAAATTCACTCAAATTCATCCTCCTTTTTCACAATCATGTTGTGTAATTATATAGCCAAATCACATGCAAATTAATTTGATACCGAGTGATTATTAAGTAAGTGAATTTGGTCGATCACTTGATTGAAGAGCAACACATCAAGCATATAGGTTATTCACCAAAATTGGGATAATTCCTCTAAGGGTGCAATTTTCCACTAACATAAGATTAAAGTCAACATTTGGCTTTCAAGGGTCAAAAGTCAATTTTGACTTTTGATTTTTTTTTACTAGAATTCAAAAAATTTCTCTGTCTTTGATGCATTAATTTAAAATTAATTTTAGTTTTAAACAATTAAATAGAAATTAAATAATTAAGTAAACAATTTTCATAAATTATTTTCCTCTCAAGCATAACCAATTCAATTGATCTAATTCGAATCTCTATTCAAATTTTCAATATTTAAATCTTATTTAAATATCATTTCTCTCTTAGTTCGTAATTGTTAATTATATCGAATATTATTAACAATTTTATCTTTAATAAATTCAAATGATTTGAATTTCTCAATCACTACGCTCTAAGTTTAATTCCACAATGAGCTAGTAGAAGGAGCTAATTGACCTACAGATCATGAGCTCTAACGATCCAAGATTAATTGGCTAAACTCTTTTAACCAAGCTAATCAAGATTCATTACCTAATTGATACTATCCACAATAGCCTGTAGCTGCACTATCCTTACTGTAGATATATTTGTGTCCACTTGATATAACCATGATTAGTGAGTGAACCCTTTACAGATTGGTCATAATGTCGACTAGGTCAATTTATCTTTTTACCCGAGATTATATCTTGTTCCTTAAGCCTCAACTGATCCTTTAATGAATAATTGGTAAATTGACCTAGTCGGCATTATACTGACTTGGTCAATTCACATATTATTCATAATGTCGACTAGGTCAATTTACCATTTTACCTCCCGAGATTACATCATATTCTTAAGCCTCAGCTAATCCTTTAATGAATAATTTGTTTAACCAAATCCCTCTCAAGACAATTTTTTCAAGACCTAAAGTTTGCACATAATGGAACAACCTATTTATTAACCATAAAAGCAAGCAAAAATGAATTTCGTTTTCCACCCTACGTCCCCAACTATCCATCCGGTCTTACTCATAAAATCAGATCTATTGGGCTAGCGTTATTCAGCTACCCTATATCATACCCTCTCCCTAGCATCCTCTCTAGTTATAAGAGATAGCGTAAAGCCAACGTATACCAACACAAACTGACCAACCAAACCTTAACTAAGTAACTGGATCTCTAATGTCAACAACATCTAGGACTTAGCCTAACTTAATAACAAACATATAGACACACATATTCGTCAAAAGAAAGTAGTTACTTAAACCTACTGGACAAAATGGACAACTAGCAGCAATAAGCTCGGCTCTCGGACAACGATCTTTACCTAAGAAATGAAAACATTTTGAGAGAGTGAGCTAGAAAGTGATGAAAAGTAGTAGACATCTGCAGTGGAATTATACATCAATTTTACCCTAAATGCATTTAAACGATTTAGAAGTTAACATGCAACACTACCCTAATTAAGTAAAATTAGAGTTATTAGAATGTCATACCTTTGAAGCTTTCCAATCCTCGTAATCTCCTCACAAACACGATTCTGAGACCACCACTAGTGTTAACCTACTATTCTCCGAAATTAAAACCGAATTATGGGACCAAATAAGTGAATGAATTAAGAGAGAGAGGTGGAATCTTTTTACGAACTTAAAATGAATAATTTCAAATATTATCAAAAGTTTTTTGAAAATGGTTTTTCAAAACATTTTATAAAAAAAATAACATGCAAAATGCATGTAAATCCTTTGCATTTGATCAACACCTCACATTGCACTCATTCTTAGTGGACTAAATATTTACATCCGATTTACGCACTTGTCCCACTAAGTGTTAGCGAGATTATTCAACAAAATGTTGGATTTCTTTACTAACTTTAGTCCAAGGAAAATATGGTGTTTTCGAGCTTTTGAATATGAATTTGGATTCATATTTTTAATATTTAAATCTCATTTAACTATAAAGCTCTATCACTAATTGATAACTGACGACTATACCACATATATTTGCTAATTTCTCTTTCATTACCTAATTCGAACAATTAGAATTATTCCATCATACTGTTCTAAGTTTATTCATATAAGTTAGCAGGGAACCTAATGGACCTATAGATCATGGCTCTAATGATCTGCGATTAACTGGCTAAACTCTTTTGAGTCGAGCTAATCAACATTCATTAACTAACAGGTCATTCCTATAAAGTCTTGTAGTTCCATTCTCCTCACCTATAGATATATTTTTGTTCATTTGATATAACCATGATCAGTAAGTTAATCTTTTACAGGTTGTTCATAACCTCGACTGGGTCAAAATACCATTTTATTCCCGAGAATACATCTTACTCCTTAAGTTCTACTAATCTACTATTGAACATTTGGTTTTGGGTCCAACCTATAAACCGAATCCCTCTTCGACCAATGAGAGGGTGGGGTCCCTTGTTTAAAACTTGAATTCAGTCCTTAAAGAAACAACCTATCTACTAACCATAAAGTGGGTATGAGTGAATTCTCTCTTGCACCCTATGTCCTTAGCCATCCAACTAGTCTTACCCCTAAATTGAGAGGCCTATTAGGCCAATGTTGTTAAGTGGTTCTCACCTATACAGATCTAAGGATCTCTCCACTTTCATGTCTCTACATGAACGATTCAAGATCACATCGTTCGTACTAATTACAAAGCGAGTCACATCCATAGTGTCTCCAGAATAAGGTGCTCAACTTTATTCATATATTATAGACCGTTTAGACCATATACTCAAACTTGATCCACGTTTATGTCTTTACATAAAGTTCAAGTCTAAACTAGATAGCCTTGGGACATAAGTTTATTGGTTTTAAGATTATAGTATTTAATTTTCACTAATAAGTCCTCGATAACCACTTTATTGAATAGAATATAATTTTAAACTACGAGCAACGAGTTTTAGGACATAAATTAAAATAGAAAGCTTAATGAGTGACTTCTTTTTAACAAACACACTTTATAGAACAATGAGTAATAGCAAAGTTTTAGCAAAATATTAAAAACAATTACTGAAGTCTTCTTTCTCCTTTTTATACTCTGAAACTGATCCTTGGGCATGGCAAAGCTAAATCAATACTATAACCCTAAATCTCGATCCTAATAGCATAACACAATCAATGCTACTAGTTCATCCTCTGAGACCATCATCTCAATAAATCCTTTGATACCATCGTCTCAATAATCCTTTACACATAATATCCTCCCTCATAAGGTTATAATAAATATAAGTCTCGAGTGTAGATTAAAACATGCTTATTCAATCATAAGCTTTAAAAAAATATCAATCATTACAGGATGGAACACGACCTAAGCAGCCCTGGTGCCTCTAATTGGAACACCAGAACGCTCAACTTAAATCTTTATCTTTTCATCTTAACACCTAACTTGGTCTTCATATTAAACTACTAGGTGCCAAACTTCGTAACACAAGATAATAAAAACAAACTTTTTTTTATTAACTTAGCATGCGAACAGTATAGATTACATCTTCTTCACAAACAAAACTAAAACAAAGATTTTAGGCCTCCAATTTCTGGTACTGCCTTCTCAGAGTCCAAAACTAAACGGCTGGCTACTTGCCTTTTTCTTTCTTAACTTGGCCTTTTTCTTTCTTAACTTGGCCTTAACACCCTAGATACATGGGGAAGGGAAACTTAAAACATAAGTCAAATGCTTAATGAGTGAGGTTTTAGAAATTCTTTTTGGGTATACAACACGTACTAATTTTCATAACAAGCTCACGATGCCTCATTTAAAACATAAAACACATATTAGCCTCTACTTATTCTTTTCGCCAAGAAAATAAATCATTCCCACACGCATAGACTGTTGTGATGACCGTATCATTGCTTGTTAATTTATGTGCATATGCAATAGTTCATGGGTATGTCAGGTTAAGGCTCTGATTGAGTGACTATTAGGAGACTGAAATAGGATTATGCAATAAAAGATGCAGTCCTATTTGTGCATTGTCAAACTTCTAATGATATGTGTGCAATACAAGTTTTTCACTCCATCACCTAAGTGTAAGCAAAGAGAGGTTTTCTAGTAAGTCCTGAGTCAAACACAAGGAATTAATGCTCCTAATGATCTTCTCGCACAACTAAACTCATGCGGTATAATTTATACAGTGTATTAATATGAATAGTATAATTTAACCTTAATTATTTACACTAAGGTGCTTTTGGTAGTGCAAGGTGAACATGGCGAAGAATGAAATGGAAAATGAACTCAGCTTGCAAGCATGGTTGGAAGGAATGCTTAATCAACTAATCATAATGAATTGTTCATTAATAATTCAAGACAATATAAATCATGTATTAACTTCAGAACTAAGGCGAGCGACCAATCGTCGCCTTCGCCATACTTGCTCGCCTTTCAGGTTCCAAATACTTCAAGTTAATATGTGATTTATATCTAATCATCTTGTTTCCATCATCAATAATTTATCCTTAATTAAGGCGAGCAACCTTTTGGGTGCTTTCACCGCACACGTTAACATCTCTACAACTTATTTGAAGGATAAATTCGACTACAAGATTGCATTACTACAATATCCTCGCTGCTTGTTTAGTTAACTACATGCTCTCACTTGTCAGGTGATTACGATCAATATCATTGTCCTTCTCTCGAATGCATAACATGTTGACATCCATGTATAACTAAACACAACTTATAAAACAAACAATAAGATTCTCTATTGTTAAAAACACATTTCATTACTTATGAACTAATTAAAGCAAATTGAACATAGATAGTAGAAGAGAAATGGGAGAATGGTAGAACAAATACATTACTATTAATAACATATCTTTAGGCCTCTCAACCATAGAGTACATATTACACAGTAATACAATAATAATAGAAAATGGGATTCAGGGAACTGTATCAAGCCTCATAGTATGATTTCTCATACTTCTTGGCTTTGATTTTTGCTTGATTGTAAGGGAGAAATGGTAAAGGGGAAAAACTCCCTCTCTGTTTATTCTAAGCTCTCATCTAAAACTCAAGGGATAAAGAATGGATGAGTATGAACTTGCTCTCCAGCCAAAGATTGCACACTCAATTCTGAAGTAGAGGCTTCTATTTATATGTGAGAAGTGATGTTCACAAGACATCCACGCATCATTAATGCTTCTGAAAAGCTGCAATAACATCGCGCAGATGTCCTTTTGTCCTTTTTCTGACATTCGTACCAACTAAAATTGTCTGCTAGTGTATCAAATCACCTAGCTTGATTGTTTGTAACCCCATTGGTTGGACGTGTCTCCTCGCGTAGTATTCTATCATCAAGCTTTACTTCTTTTTGCCTATTATCCTGTGATAAAAACATGTAAAACACAATAAAACAGGGATGAAACTCTTTTGCAAGATGCAATACATAAGTTAATCAAATTACTTACTTTTTTCTTTGTTTTCTTCTACTCCTATGCAATAAGACTTCATTATTTTACATAAAATGCGATAATTAATTTTATTTCTACAAGTTATCAATCAACACAAGCATCTCTTCGAGAATTTCTTGGTTCATTTCTCGTTGCTCAAGCTGTTAACTCAATAAGCTTCTTTTAACGCATTAGCTAACTTCTTACTGCCATGTAGTTCGTACACCCGATGGTTGCCTTGACTCATTATGTATAAATAATAGCTAGCTTATGATAGGGATAAAGCTAAGAGTTTTTACTTACATACATACTTTTCATTCAATCGTCAAATAGAAACTTTAGCTTAGGAACTTCTTTTTTATATAAACAAGTTTTCTTATAAACATTAAGAAATTTCAACAAGTACAAAGACAACATGAGACTTAAAATTAAAACTTTAAAAAGCTATGTTCGTTCTTTTAAGAAAATCATTCAAAAAAATACTAAGTTTCTTTCCTTTAATCACCCAACTCCAAGTCCCTTTTTCTCGCCTAGAGGCTTCTTCAACAAGATAGCACTTAAGTAATTGTTCTTAGTAAAGTTTTAGAGTAACCTTCTTTTCTTCGGTCCTTTCACTTCTACTTGAAGTTTTATACGTTTGTGAGTTTAATATCCTTCCTAAAAATACTTAGCTTAAACACCACACGTTGCCCACTATCTAATCACGATTAGAGAATTTTCTGAATTTTCCTAACTCCTTCGCCTGTTTCTTTTGTGAAGTAACGCCAAAACGCTTAACTTTATGTCGTTGAGCTTCAACACATACTAGTCTTATCACGTCGCCTAGCCTTAACGCGATCTGCCTTTCAAAATGCCTAAAAATGTTTTCTTCTTCAAAATTCCTTCTTTACAAGACACGAGTCTCACAAAATAACTCTTTGCATAATAAAATATTTATATCTTTGCAAAACAAGCTTTGCTAAAACATTCTCAACTCAAATATCCTGTAAACTGATGGAATTTAAACAAGCACAGCAAAAATAGAATCGATATGTTACCCTAACTACACCTAGTTAACTTGCATAACCCTAGTTAACATGAATAACCCTAGTTTACAAGAAATTACCTTTGTAGTTTATGAATCAATCAAATTTTCTCCAATCACAAACTCGGACCACCACTAATGTTGACCCACTATTCTCTTGACGTAGAACTAAGTTGTGGGACCCGACAGAAGAAGGATTTGAGTGAGAGAGAGATGGAAATTTAGGAATGGTAAAATATTGGAAAAAAACTTGGTGATTTCCTTTTAAGTAAATGCAAGCAAAAATGGTAGAAGTTTATTATTCTTTAAAAAAAAAATCTTCTTCTTATCAACAAATTACATTCAAGTTTGCATGTAATTAAATCGCCAAAGACTAACACCTCACAATCCACTAACCATTAATAAGCTTTAGTGGGCTTGGTGTCAACATCTTATGCAACCACATATCCCACTATGAATTATCCAACAACATGTTGGATTTTCCCACTAACTTTAGTCAAAGGACAAAATGGTTATTTGACCATTCAAGTCAAAGTCAAACTTTGATTATTTCAAGTCAAAAGCCAACATTTTGATTTTTTACCATTTTGTCCATCTTGACTAATTTTGACCTCATGAGCATGAATTTGATTTCATTTTTTTTAAATTTAAATCACATTTAAGTATATAGCCAGTCAAAGTTTGACTTTTTAAAGTCAAAAATCAAAATTTTGACTTTTTACCACTTTAACTGTTTCCATCATTTCTAAGCTTTAGAGTATGAATTTGTATTCATACTTTTATATTTAAATCATATTTAAACATAAAGCTCTATCTCTAATCTGATAACTGACAATTATATCACATATACTTGTAGGTTTCTTTCTCCTAGCCTAATTTAAACAATTGGAATCATTCCATCATATTGTTCTAAATTTATTTCTTATGAGCTAGCAGGGGAACCTAATGGACTTATAGATCATGAGTTCCAATAATCTCAAATAACTAGCAAAACCCTTTTAGATCAAGCTAATCAACTTTTGTTAACTAACGAGTTATTACACTAAAGTCTCATAGTTGCACTCCCTTCACTATAGACATATTTGTGTCCATCTTATATACCTATGATTAGTAAGTTAATCCTTCACAGGTTGTTCGTAACCTTGATTGGGTCAAAATATTAATTATTTTACACCCGAGACTACATCTTGCTCCTTAAGACCCACCGATCCACTATTGAACAATTGTTTTAGGTCCAACCTATAAACTAAATCCATCTCGAGTCAATGGGAGTGTGTCTCTTGTTTAAGACTTGGATTCAGTCCTTAAGGGAACAACCTAGATACTAATCTTAAATTAGGTTGGAGCGAATTTCATCTTGCAACCTATGTCCTAGCTATTCATCCGGTCTTACCCTTGAAATGATAGGCTTATTGAGCTAGTGCTAATTATAAGCTTCTCTCATCTATGCAAATCTAAGGATAATCTTGTGTGAACAAGAGTTCATAGTTAGTTTAAAACTAAGATTAAGTTACCTAGGTCATTATAGTCAATTTTAATTAATAAACAACGTTATAACATAAATGTGACTATTTCATGGTTCAGTATTATGTAAACTCTTTACATAGAATGCCCTCACTTTCATGTCTCTACATGAACGATTCATGATCACATTGTTTATACTAACTACAAAGCGAGTCACATTGATAGTGTCGCCAAAATAAGATGTCCAACCTTATTTGTATACTATAGACTATTTAGGATATATACTCGAACTTGATCCATGTTTATATTTCTACATAAAGTTCAAGTTTATTCAACATAGCTTTAGGACCTTAGTTTATTGGATTTAAGATTATAGTATTCAATTTCACTAATAATTTCTCAATAATAACTTTATTGAATATAATATAATTACAAACATGAGTTTTAGAACATAAATTCCAACAGAAACTAGCATAAGCATGTTTTCTTTATAAATCTCATCAATATGCTTTAAACTTTTCAATACTTTCTAAACATTATCCTCATGCTTTAAAAATTATTAATATAAAACTAAAATATAACTTAAATACCTTTACTCAAAGCATGTTTAACACATAATCCTAGTAAAACAAGTTTGGAAATTAAGTTTAAAACACATTTTGTCACTCATAGACTATAGCTAATCCTTTTGGACTAAAACTCCTCTTATCTTTTCTTGACTTGAAGGTAGAGAATTTAAGTACAAGTTAATCCTCTAAAATGAAAAATATCAAACTTAACTAAAAAAGTCTAAAAAACACCAAAACAGCCCAAAAATGGTGTCATAACACATCTAACCACTAGCATGGGCAATAGGCAGCATGCGAGCACACACAGGCCCTCAGGGGTGCCTAGTCGCATGTTTACCCTATGCTCGGCATGTCATGTGCCTATGCCATGTCCTGATGCCTTTGGGCACACATGACCTGCTTCACAACCTTGGCGTGTGTTCCACGTCGCCTAACTGTCTGCTAGCCATGTAGTGTAGATGTTATAAGCCTAAGATAATCTCTTATCTTCAAATGCACGCATGCCCTAAGCCTTACATTCTGATGCCTTGGCCATCTTCAACCTTGCCCAAAAATACTGCAAAAGTTTCATAAAACTTCACTAAACTTCTAGAGCTTACAACATTTAATCTAGCCATCAAAATTGCCACGCCTTGCTCCAATATACTTAACATTGCTTAACTTAACTTTAGAAATAACACAACCATAACCAAACATATGCAACGGAAAAATAACACAGAACTTCACTGTTAATCATATAAGCTCAAGAGTTCTATAACAGTATAAAATACAAATCTCAAAACAAGAGCTTAACAAGGAAATGTCAAAAGTCTTCATAATCTTCAGCCTTCAACGATTGGTTAGCTCCTTATACAATCGCCTAGCCCCGATCGCTTACCTTTTAACACGATCGCTTAGCCACCTAAGTGATCGCTTAGCACCAATGGTTTACCTTTCAACTCGATCGTTTACCTTTCTAAACGATTGCTTAGCTTTCTAACAACCTGGGGGAGGAAAAACTTAAATCGTAAGTAAAAGACTTAGTGAGTGAAGTTTTAAAAAAAATCTTTTGGAATGCAATTCATAAATCATTTTCATTTAAACATAGGCTCAATACCTCAATTAATTTATGCATTTCAAAACACATAAGTACACATTAGTCATTCATATTCCTTTCCACCAAGAACATGAACCATCCCTCATATAGACTACTGTGATGTCCTTTCACGATCATTAGCATCTTTTGAGATTTCATTGGTTCATTTCTCGTTGCTTGGGTCGCTAAGCTTAATACGCTCCTTAATCTCAACGTATTAGCCAGCTTCTCACTGCCATGTGGTCCTCTCATCCCATGGTTGCCTTGAGTCATTATGTGCATATAATTAGCTAGCTCATTAATAGGAATATGACTAATGGTTTACTCTCAATACAATGCAATACCAGTAAACATGAACTTTAACTTTTAAACATAGCATTAACGTTGTCTTCATAAATCATAAATGTGCATGTCGAGATACATGAATCATAAGACTTGTAAAGAAAAGCTTTTGAAATCTCTAATCATTTAGAAAATCACTCATTGTACTAAGTTTCCCTCTTTGATCAACACTCTTCTCCAACCTTCTTCTTACCTAACGATCTCTAGCTTTTCTCTTTGTAAAATCACAGAATAATAATCATTTCCTTTTGTCCTCTTCTCTTATTTATATTAATCTTAAGTTGGATTAATCACTACTTAAATTCTTATAATCTTGCATGCTCTTGCTTAGCAGCAAAATACATGCAATATGCTTAAGACACATGGAATCCACTTCACTGATTTGAGAATTATAACCTTGAGAACCTTATTCTTCTAAACGATCGTTCAATCCTCTTACGTGATCGTTTATTCCTTTAAATGATCGTTTTCTTCTTATACAATCGTCTAATACTTTCTTACACGATCATTTAATTGTCTTATTGCATCACAAATCTGATTCTCTTGAAAAGTTCGGAGAATATAAGACTGAAGTTGAGATTCAATTAGATAAAACTGTAAAAAGACACTTTGATCAGATCGAGGTGGAGATTATGTGGACTTATGATTTCGTGACTATTTAATAAAGCATGGAATCCAGTCAAAACTCTCTGCATCTAGTACGTCTAAGCAGAACGGTGTATTAGAAAGAAGAAACTAAGCATTGTTGGGCATGGTTTGCTTTATGATGAGCTTTGCTCTTTGATCCTCAAAGAATAAAAAATTTGTATAGACAAATACCAGATTCTTAGGGGAAAACCCTATCATAAATCACCAAACCAAGTAGTGAATTAGTATTAGGATTTCTAAAGACGTTATAGATAAACCTAGTTCATCCACTAAAGTAGTTGATAAAACAAGGGAATCTGGTAAGTAACATCCTTCTCAAGAGTTGAGAGTGCCTCGAAGTAGTGAGAGGATTCTTCATCAGCCTAACTGTTACTTGGTTTTATCAAAAATCAAATCGTCATACTTGATGATGGTTTAAGAAGATCTATTGACTTTATGAAAAGCAATGAATGATGTAGATTGTCTATCTAACGTCTAGAAATGACTAGCTATGCACTTTCAAATAAGAATTTTGGAAATGCAAAATGTGTTCTCAAGATCCAAATTGTTTAGAACTACAAGAACAGTATACTAGCCAGTCTCAAGCATCTTATATAGACAAAATGTTGTCTAGATATAAAATGCAGAATTCCAAAAAGGTTGGATTGTCGTTAAGTATATTCTAAAATAGTTTAGAAATTTAAAAGACTATATGCTCGTGTATAGTGCTAAGGATCTGATCCTTATTGGATACACTGATTCTGATTTTTAAAAATATAAGAAAGTCTGCATGGAAATCAGTACTCACTCCAAATGAATGAGCAGTAGTGTGAAAAAGCGTAAAGTTAAAGTGTACTATATCTGGGTAATTATGCATCGTAGTGACGTTGTAGTAACCTCGATACTTATTGAGCAATTCGTGGATGTTTGGTTTACAAAGTCCTTCACGGCTAAATTATTTGAAGGTCACCTAAATAGCTTAGGTCTACGAAGTTTGTGCACTAGGACTAATAGGAGAATGTTTGGGCGTATGCCCTAGTTTATTGTACTCATATGAGTAATTCTCTCACGGCTAAATTCAACATTATTTTCTCTTACTAGGAGTTTTAGTCCAAGTGAGAGTTTGTTGGAATTTATGTCCTAAAACTCGTAGTTTGTAGTTAAAATTATATTCTATTCAATAAAGTGATTATTGAGGATTTATTAGTGAAAATAGAATACTATAATCTTGAATCAATCAACTAAGGTCTCAAGGCTATCTAGTGTAGACTTGAACTTTATGTAGAGACATAAATGTGGATCAAGTTCGAGTTTATAGCCCAAACAGTCTATAGTGTATGAATAAGGTTAGACACCTTTTTTTGGGAACACTATGGATGTGGCCTGCTATGTAGTTAGTACAAATGATGTGATCCTAAATTGTTCATGTAGAGACATGAGAGTGGGGGCATCCTATGTAAAGAGTTTGCATAAGACTAGAACCATGAAATAGTTACTTTTAAGTTATAACACCGTTGACTATATAAACTGACTATTTTGTTTATGATAACCTAGGTACTTAATCTTAATCCTGAGCTAACTATGAACTTCTGTTTAATCAGAATTATCCTTAGATCTGCATAGGTGAGGGCATCTCAATAGCGCTGGTCCAATAAGCCTCCCATTTCAGGGGTAAGATTAGGTAGATGGCTAGGGACATAGAGTGCAAGATGGATTTCACTCCTACCCGCTTTAGGGTTACTAGATATGTTTTTCCCTTAAGGACTATATCCAAGTCTTGCACAAGGGATCCTACTCTCTCATTGATCTGAGAAGGATTTAATTTATAGGTTGGACCTTAAATCAAATGTTCAATAATGAATCAATGGGACTTAAGAAACAAGATATAGTCTCGAGGGTAAAACAGTATTTTTAACCCAGTCGAGGTTATGAACAACCTATAAAGGATTAACTCACTGATCATGGTTATATCAAATGGACACAAATATATCTATAGTGAGGGGAGTGCAACTACGAGACTTTAGTAGAATGACTCGTTAGTCAATGAATATTGATTAACTAGGTCTAAAAGAGTTTAGCCAATTAATCTTAGAACGTTGAAGCCCATGATCTATAGGTCCATTAGGTTCCCTTGCTACCTCATACGGAATTAACTTAGAACAACATGTTGGAATAATTCTAATTGTTCGAATTAGGTAGAGAGAGAGAAACCGACGAATATATGTGATATAGCCATCCCATAAGGCTTTATGTTTAAATGTGATTTAAATGTTAAAAATATGAATATGGATTCATATTCAGAAGCTCGAAATTGATGGAAATGGTCAAAGTTGTGAAAAGTCAAAATGTTGACTTTTTTACTTTAAAAAGTCCAACTTTGACCGACTTTATATTCAAATGTGATTTGAATTTCAGGAAAATAAATGTGGATTCATGCTCGGAAGTCCATAATTAGTCAAGATGGATAAAATGGTAAAAAGTCAAAATGTTGACTTTTGACTTGAAGCCCACTAAGAGAAAATGGAATAATGAATAAATCCACTAATGGTTAGTGGATTATGAGATGTTACATGCAAATTTTGCATATAAATAGTGTATTTAAGGGGCAATTTTTAAATTGAAGAATAATGAATAAATCCACCAATGGTTAGTGGATTATGAGATGTTACATGCAAATTTTGCATATAAATAGTGTATTTAAGGGGCAATTTTTAAATTGAAGAAGATTTTGCTATTTTGAATTACAAATTAACCTAAAGTTTTTCTCTCTCCCAAAATCTCAAACCTTAAAATTCCTTCCCCAATTTCCATCCATCTTTCTTTATTTTCTTCATTGAACAGGTCCCATAACTCGGTTCTAAGTCCGAAGTATAGCGGGTCAACTTTAGTAGTAGTCTGAGGTCTGTGATCGTGAGAAGATTTGGAGCATCGGGAGCTTCGAAGGTAAGTGTTTCTTTTAACCCTAATTTAGTGTAATTAGGGTTATGCTTAATGCATGTTAATCACTAAATTAAGTTTAGTTGCAATTAAGGTAAAATCTCGATCCTTTTATCCGCTGTGCATGTTTCGTATCCATCATTTAACAATCCCTTGATACTTGTTTTCCACTCCACAGACCACCTTTGGTCACCTAAGGATAATTTAAAACATCTCATTTCCATGCTCAACTTACAAAACCTTCTAAGAAAGTCTTAACACCCTTGGCTTGCTATGACACACAATCTTTAGTACAAAAAGGTTCTCAATGCCTAGCACACACAAATGCCTTGTCTTATCTTCCAAAATGTTTAAAACATGTCTTTAGAGGTTCATATGACACCTTTAGCCACCTAGCCATGTCCAGAACGCCGGTTACCAACACTTAGCCTAAAATCAACATTAAAACCCTTTCTTCCTTTCACTTGGCCTCCAACCTCTCAAACCTTCGGCCACCTAACCAAATAACAATTTGACTTCAACTTCTACTAATTTTAGCTTTCTTTCTAAACATAAAAATTCTTAAGAAATGTTAAGTTAAGGTTTACACCTCACTTATGCAAATCTAATAATAATCCCGAGTACACATAAGTTCATAATTATCTTA
This sequence comes from Cucumis melo, assembly GCF_025177605.1. Taxonomy (NCBI): domain Eukaryota; kingdom Viridiplantae; phylum Streptophyta; class Magnoliopsida; order Cucurbitales; family Cucurbitaceae; genus Cucumis; species Cucumis melo. The sequence goes on from NC_066861.1 coordinate 13,321,414, forward strand.
CGATTCAGAAAGTCATTTTTAATGAGTTAATTAATGGTGTTATAAAGTAAAAGTGACTACCTCATTGCATAGGATGTTCCACTTACATGTCTCTACATGAGCATCTTAAGATCACTTCGCTTATACTAAAGACAAAGTGGGTTACATCCATTGTATCTCCAGAATAAGGCGTCCAACCTTATTTTTATATTATAGACCATTTAAACTATTACTCGAATTTGATCCACATTTCTATCACTACATAAAGTTTAAATGCTCATATTATAGTCAAGAAATCTTGTTTATTGGATTTTGAATTTATAATAACCAAATTCCTTATTCAATAACAACTTATTGAATAATACTTCAGTAACTATTTTATCGAATAATAGAATAGTTTAACATTCACAAATCACACGGCTTTAGAACATAAAACTCAATTTAAAAAAAAAAAAAGAGAATGTTTTTAAATTTAAACATGAATATATCAAAATCTTTTTGTTTTAAATTTTTAAATTTAATCGTGAATATATCAAAATTTAGTATTTTTTTTTTTAAAAATTGTTCCCTACCCTTGTATATCGAAATCTATTAATCTTTTTTTGACAAGATTGATTCAATTCTACATGTAAGGGTTTTAAAATGTGAAATTACATAGAATAATCATATAACCAATGACTAGGGACGTTCGCAAAAATAGTAAAAACATTTATGATAATAGGGCCCATGTTACTATATTTTTTAAATTACAAAAGTAGCAAATTTAAAAGCGAATAGCCCTCTGATAGTCGTCTGATATATCTAATTACTTATATATTTGTCATATTTGTAATATGGAAAAAAGAGGTGTTATGGACTATTTATTTTTAAATTTTTTTGTCATCTTATGTAATTTCCTTGACTAAAAAAGGCAAATAGGAAAAACAAAAGTTTCTCTCCCATAACTTCTTTTGGACAGCGGATATGATTTTTCTATCCTTTTATTTTTTCTCCTTTCTTTAGCATTACGCTGTGTCATGTTTAGATTATGTTTTTTATCTACTTCTTCTATAATAAAAAATTACAATTATTTGAGGTTAATTTTTATAAATATAATAAAACACCAAAATATTTTACGGTCAATGTAACAAAATCAAAAAGCTCGTGAAACTGACCATTTTTTTAAAATATTCCAGGTTTACCCTTGCTGCTTTTGAATTTCGTGCGACTTCGATGTCTTCCTTCTTCCTTTCCATCTTCTTTCTTATCTTCTTCTTCTGCAATTTTTCTTTTATAATTTTTTTTTTGAAAAATCATTATCTTTGTTTTCAATCAATCATAAATCATGTATTATTTTTTTTCTTCAAAGGTTATTCGGTTCAAGATCGTGTACTAAATATAAAAGATCGTACATGATCTTGGATAAAAAATTGTTGGACATTGGTATATGATCATGTAGCAAAATCTAAACGATTCTGTCACCAAATATAAATCTAAATGCTATTGCTACAAGATCGTTGACCAAATATAAAATATTTAAAAATTACGCATGCTTGTGACCAATTAATCTTGTTGACTAGACACTTTTGATATTTTTCATCGTGGATTTTTCTGGTTTTGAAAATTTTCTAATAAATTTTTTACGATTATTTAATATGCATAAAATATAAATTTAACAAAATGTCATTAATAGATGATGATGTCTACCAACTTTGATCATTCATAAACTTAGAAGTTATTAATTTTCTGTATCTAAATATTGTTTTATTATGTAGAAATAATGATTAAAAACTAGTTAATATTGACTTCATCACTATAGAATTCTATGATGTATATCACTTATATAATTTAGAATTAGACTATATTTAATAAATATCTCAAAGTGCATCCGATGTGGAAACTCTGAAGCCTATCCCATATGCAGGCCACGTACCAGTCCAACGTGTGCATAATCGTCAAAATTTTATCCACTTCTTCTCCAATGGCCTACTAGAAGCTTGAAACTCCCGACCTCGAAATGGCCACTCCAATTACAACTCCCATGGGAATGGCCTTAGCTTCTTCATCCTCTAGTTTCCTTTCCCTTCCTCGCACTCCAGCAAACCTCTTACTCCCGTCAAAGCGGCCGCCACGGCTCTCTGTTACTTCTCTCGCCTCTCCAGATTTAGATCCATCGTTGCCTTCAAACGTTCACACCTTCTGGCAATGGCTTCGCCAGGAAGGCGTGGTCTCCTCTAAGACTCACGTGAAGCCTGCAATTTTCCCCGAAGGCCTCGGACTGGCCACCACTAAAAACCTATCCAAGAACGAGGTCGTTTTGGAGGTTCCTAAACGATTCTGGATAAATCCCGACGCCGTTAATGATTCCGTGATTGGCAATGTGTGTAGTGGGTTGAAACCATGGATTTCTGTTGCTCTGTTTCTGATTAGAGAAAATCTCAACGGGGACTCTCGTTGGCGACGCTACCTCGATATTCTCCCCCAGGAAACCGATTCCACAGTGTTTTGGTGGGTTTGGCTTGATTCTTACTGTTTAATCTGTTTTTGTCCTTTTTATGACGCGTTTTCATAATTGTGGAGTTGATGGAGTGCTTGTTTTGATGTTTCAGTGCAGGTCTGAGGAGGAGCTTGCAGAGATCCAAGGTTCGTCTGTCATTGATTTGGAACTCCGGTTTTTATGTTCTTAACAAGCTACCATGCTTTCCCAATCTCAATTGATTGAGGCTAGAACACTAAAATCAGTACAAAGTTGGGTTTATTTGACGGCAATGTAAAACTTTAGGAACGAGAAACGAGTTAGGTTTTTGATGTGTGGATTTCTTATGAATATTTAGGATTAGGGATGTGGCTCTGGTCCGTAAATTAATTAGTGTGGTGCTTTAATCTTGAAGACGACTCTTCCTTGTGCTATTCATTATCATTTAATAATTGATTATAGCATTAATGCTTCATGAACTTTTCAGGAACCCAACTTCTGAGTACGACTTTGAATGTAAAAGAATATGTTAAGAGTGAATTTCTCAAGGTTGAAGAAGAGATATTGCTCCGCCACAAAGATCTATTTCCATCACAAATCACACTGGATGACTTCTTTTGGGCTTTTGGGATACTCAGATCAAGGGCATTTTCACGACTCAGAGGCCAAAACCTTGTTTTGATCCCCTTTGCGGACTTGGTTAGATCTCAAACTCTTACTTTATTAGGCATGCATGGAAATTTTAAGTAGCTTTTTAATAGAAGCCATAAAATATTTGGTTGATTATAAATTATTGTAACTTCTTTACAAATATGTTTTATGTTAAAACATTTCTATAATAATTATTTTACAATATATAGTTTATATTTATATTAATTTTCACAAAAATATTTAAGTTTATTACATTCAAATACAACTATATTTATTAAAGTTGTTATCTTCTTGAATATAAGTCTGCCTTTTAAAATATCAAATTCAAAATATGGATACTCCAAGAACATGGAACAATTTTCAAAAGCACATTTGTCAAACCTATCTTCACTAAAGGATTAGAACACAAAACAAAAATCTGGATTTCCAACCATGAATGAAGCATGAAAATTTAAGACCACGAATCAATTGCCTACCTAAATCTAGCATCATGGACTAAGTCCAGTATCTTACAAGAACATCATAACTCAATGGTTTATTATCTAGCACATAACAAAAGTTTTTCAGTCCTTTTGTAATTTAAATTTTAACTCTGTCAACACAACTCGTAATTAATCAGGTCAACCATAGTGCTAACGTAACCTCAGAAGAACATGCATGGGAGGTTAAAGGACCGGCAGGTCTCTTTTCATGGGATGTCCTATTCTCTCTCCGCTCCCCACTTTCTGTGAAGGCTGGTGACCAGGTGAAGTATTAATTTCTACGTAATGACTAATAGTTGGAGTTTTCGCTTGTTGAAGTTTTTATTCCAAATCTATAATTTATGTGTAGTGAATAAAACATGAGACAAAACAGGACAAGACAAGATAAGGGGGCATTTTGATCTGATCTTTTCATGAGTAAAATGATGATTAAATTGCTTTTATGTCCTTTCGTTTCAATCATGTAATCAAAACTTACCCAACCTCCTGTTGGTAAAAACCTCCCACTTTTACCTATGAAATAAGCAAAAAATAAATAAATAAATAAATAAATAAATAAAATAGAGAAATTAAAGGAAGGCAATAAAACTGGATGCACAAAAATTACTGGAGTTGCACCAAACTGAAGAAAAATACCAAAAATTCTACTATATGAAAAATATTACAATCACACAGAGATATCTCCCCAAACCCCAATTACAAAGTTACTCTCAAAGCTCTTGACTACTTACAATTTATTTTCCACTTCCAAACTAGAGAATACAAAAGGAAATTTGACTTGAATTAGCATACCTAAACTTAAAATGTTTCTGAGTTGAACGAATTGAAACTAAAGATATAAACTTTTCATATAGTACTTAGTTTCCATGACTCCCTTAAACTTTTCATATATTAGACTGCTGCACTTCTGAATTCTAATATTTTGCCAAAACCCCAATACCAGAAACTTAAAGTATAAAATCCGTAGTTGAACTCAAAAATAAGTCGGAGAACTTCCAAAATGCATTAGTTGTTGCATTAAACATAATATGGGTCCTATGTCTATTCATTTTTCTTATTTTTCACCTAAGATAGCTAAAAATGTAATTTGGCCTTAAAAATATACTTTACGACAAGGTTTTCAGGAAAACCAATATTAGTGATATTTTGAAAGTGGATTAACCTTCTTTTGACTGTATATTCAACAGGTGTTTATTCAATATGACTTAAAAAAGAGCAATGCAGACTTAGCTCTTGACTATGGGTTCATAGAGCAAAAGTCCGACCGCAATGTATACACACTAACGTTAGAGATACCAGAGTCGGATCTTTTCTTTGCTGACAAGCTAGATATCGCTGAGACAAATGGTCTCGGTCAGACTGCGTACTTTGACATTGTTTTGGAGCGTCCTTTTCCACCTGCAATGCTTCCGTTTCTACGGCTGCTAGCTCTTGGAGGTACAGATGCATTCCTTTTGGAATCTCTGTTTAGGAACTCTATCTGGGGTCATCTTGAAATGCCTGTTAGTCGAGCAAATGAAGAGCTTGTATGTCAAGTGGTCCGAAATGCTTGTGAGGTGGCTCTTTCCGGCTACCATACCACCATTGAAGAGGTAAACCATCGAATCTTCATTTATACGTTATTTTTTCATAACATTAAACTACTTTCATTGACAAAAAATTAAAAGAATACGCGAACGGACGAAAAAAACAAGCCCACAAAAAAGGGGATTCCCACTACCGGAGATTCCAACTACACAAAATTAAGTCCATAGGATAATTACAAAAACTTTTGATATTGAAGCTCAATGAGACACCAACCTACTGCATACTTTATCCACCACAGTGTTACAGAAAGAGACTTCTCAGGTTGTTCCCAAGAGGAAGGCCCAGGTGAGAAGGGAGAAGCTCCCCATTTTCGCAACCAATCCACTCAGTCCAACTCGTGATCTTCTCTTCCTGTGTATTGATATCCAAGACGCTACACTTTCCTCTATTAATTTTCAACCTCGACATCTTTTTGGAGAAAGCCAAAAGACGGTTCAAGAGGAGGAACGAATTAACATTACTGGAGCAAAACAAGAGTGTCCTTCGCGAATTGAAGATTTGAAGGAGACACCCTATCCTTTCACACTTCAAAGGGCTTAAAGATCTTACCGTCAACTCACTTACTCACCAGCCTACAAAAAACACCCACCACCAAGATAAAGAGGAAAGAGGAGAGAGGATCTCCCTGTCTCAGAAAAATTCAATAAGCTTCATCAAGTTATTAACACAATCAAATTATATATTATATAGTAAAAAAGACATGCAAATCCTATTTGCATTTTAACTTGACACTCAACAATCTTTAACAAAGTTGATTTGGTGGATAAAATTGACGAAGAACAACACACCAAGCACCTAGCTTAAACACCATGGATATGGTGGAAAGAGGATGGGATAATTTCACTAACTCAAGGTCAAAGCCAACCTTAGATTTCCGAGGTCAACATTTTGACTTTTGACTAAAAATAAAAAATTTCCTTTGTCCTTGATGTGTTAATTTTGATTAAAAATTAATTAAAGAATTTAATTAATTAAAAATCCACTTAATCCCAATCAATCCGATTCATCTAATTTGAAACTTTTTTTCAAATTTTCGATATTTAAATCTTGCTTAAGATTAAATATTAATGATATCTTATTTAAATCTTATTTAAATATCATTTATCTTTCAATTTGTAATTTATGATATGATTAAATATTAATGGCAATTTATTCTATCGACCATTTTGAACGATTTGAATTTGTCGATTGAAGTGTTCTAAATTTTATGTCATAATGAGCTAGTAGACTTAATGGACCTACCAATCACGAGCTCCAATGATTCAAGATTAACCAACAAACTCTTTAACTTGGCTAACCAACATTCGTCAATTAACGAGACTTTCTACAATAGCCCGTAGTTGCATTCTCCTCATAATAGATATATTTGTATCCATTTGGTATAACCATGTCTGTAATCTTGGTTGGGTTAAAATACCGCCCTGACGTTACTTCTTGTTCCTTAAGTTTCGTTGATCCTCTAAATGAACAATTGGTTTATGATCCAACCATTAAATCAAATACCTCTCGAGCCGGTGAGAGGGTGGGACCCCTTGTCAAGTCCGGAGCCAACACATAAAGAAACAACTTCTCTACTATCTCAGGAAGCACGTAAAAGTGAATTACGTCTTGTACCTTATGTCTCCAACTATCTACTCGGTCTTATCCTAAAATGGAAGGTCTAATGGATCAATGTTATTGTGTTGCCCTCACCATTGCAGATTTAATGATAATCCCGAATAAACAAGGATTAATAGTTAGTTTAGGATTAAGGTTGAGTTACCTAGGTCATCAAAATCGAGATAGTCAATTTTAAACAGAAAACAATGTTATAAAATAAAAGTGAATATTTCATGGTCCGATCTTATGCAAACTCTTTGTGTAGGATGTCCCCACTCATATTTCTGCACATAAACGATTTAGGTTAAGGTGCCCAACTCTATTTCTATACAATCTAAGGTGCCCAACTCTATTCCTATACAATCTACTATTTAGATCCAAATGAATTAGCTGAAGACCATGACCTCTCCAAAGTTGAAGAGAAGAGAAAACAAATATGTACAAAGTTGAAGGAAGGGGGCTGGTAGTCTGAATTATTGCTGTCAATTTTAAAAAAGAATTGCGATCATGTTGGTTTATATGGGGATGAGCAGTACGTTATAGTACAAGTTTTCTTGATGTTTGAATTAGTAGGGTTCGATAGTATGTCTCATGAGATTAGTTGAGTGTGCACAAGTTACCTCAACACTCGTAGATATGAAAAAGAAAAAAGGAACTCAAATAGATGTCGACATAGTCTCTAAATCTTAGCAAGTTCAGTTAGATTTCTGAACTTTGGATTGTGGTTTTATACCATTTTTGTGATTTAAATGATAACACAAGTATGACGTGCTTATTGAACAAATATTGGTAGTTACTACTTTGTTTTGTCCAATTGTGAAGTCTCCGTCACTATTTTTTAATTTATCGTTATTATGCCGGTCAATATTGTTCAATATGGCATGTCATCTTATGGTTGCTATCAACGAAGACTATACAGAACCACAATGCAAGTTCAAATAACGAACTAAATGGACACAATTATCAAAGTTGAAAAGACTACATTTAAATTTTAACCAACCTAGCTTAGCTGCCTTGACACAGTTGTGTTACTGACTCTCACTCATTTGACAACGGCAATGAATTGCAGGATGAGAAGCTAAAAGAAGAAAATCTTGATTCAAGATTGAGGATTGCTGTTGGAATAAGAGAAGGGGAGAAAAGGGTATTGCAGCAGATAATCCAAATTTTCAGAGACAGGGAGCTGGAATTGGATCAATTGGAATATTACCAAGAAAGGAGGCTAAAGGATCTTGGGCTATGTGGGGAGCAAGGTGAAATAATCTTTTGGGAGTCCAAATAGAAGGCCCCTTCTACTGCCTTAACAAAAAGGCTGAGAGAACATCAAAACATCCTTTTTCAGGAATTAAATACATGGGGTTCCATTATTGGCGTGTTCTTGTCCACCTGATGTTTCAATTAATCTGTGAGTAAATATTTGGTTTCTTCTAAAATCAAATAGGCTAGGTACATTGTCTCCATATTTTAATTAACTAATTTATATTAATAATTGGTGATGAAATATCCTTTATTATATCCGTATCACAGCTTACGTGTTGCACAGTTCAGTTAACGTTACTATGTATTTTTCTTTTTACTTGCATTTATCATCCTTCGTTAATGATGCAGTTTTTTTGTTTTTGTTTATTCTTTTTTTGTTTTCTTTTGTTTTTGGGTTGAACAATGTGAGGGTTGATGGATTCAAATAAATGTCTAAGTTTAGTCGATTGAGTTATGGCCATGCTGGTTCGTTTGGAGAGATTCAACTCAATAATAATCCTTGATGGTATTTTTTCACGATATTGATATGAATGGATGATTTACTCTGCACAACAATTTAGAATACAACTTTGATATTAACTTGAAGAATAGGGAGAAGTTTTAAGAACTCTCTAGTTTGTTTCTGGAACGGATTTTGTTTACTGAAATAGTGTTCATATAGCATAGACATATCAACAACCCCTTTCTCTTTTTAAATTTTTAATATTTAAATAGTTTATTTTCTATTTATTTATTACTTATTTTAAATAACTACATATTTATAAATGAAGGAATCAAATCGTCAGCAAAAGTTGCTTTGGTTCGATTCAAAATAAAATGCAGAAAAAGTTGAAACAAAAGTACAGAAATCATGTATTTGCAATTTAGAAGTCAAGCATTAAGGAAAAAGATAATAAAGACATTATGCCTTTGCAGAAAATACTTTTGCTGCAACGCTCTTCCTCCATTGTTTATCTACTTCAGTAGGCCTTCTTTGCTATGACTCATTGAAATGAAAGACTGGGGGGAGTCCTTGTGAGAGAGGGAAATTTGGAAGAGAGTAGGATGAAAGGTTTAGATAACTGCTTTTTTTCGTTTTAAGAGAGAAATAAAGATTCTAGAATAGGAGAAAATGTGAGTGAGCTTCCCTCTACACTATATTGTGTGCGCAAGTGGGCTCAAATGTACCAAATATATTACGGCCAATTAATCGCGTGTTGACGGGTATTTTTGGCATTTTTTATTGTAGACCTGTGAGTTTTTTCGTTTTCGAAATTGTTTTATACAGTGTAAATAATTTACCAATTTGTTATGTTTTTTAGAAAACCCATTTTTCTTATCACTGTTTTGTAAAGGCAGTTTGAGTTTTCTTTTAAAAAAGTATATATTAAATAAAAGAATTTGCAACTGTTAACATTTAATAATTTAAGAATATGATTATGCACCTCTTTGCAAATGTTGAAAGAGAAATTTTGAACCAATCACAAATTGCAACGTCATTTCTCAATCGAAGATTTTCGTATCCCAATATGTAATTGAAGACATAAGTTAGTTCATCTAGGTTAAAATTCTTAAGATAATCATATTTATGCATCAATTTTCTTATTTTGTCGATCTAGGGAAACTAAAGAGTCAACGGAGCAAAAAGGACTTAATTTCGAGCTAAAACAAAAGAAAAGAGGTCAAATAAAGATCGGTTGCAAAATGATAATTTCGGCTTCATTGGCGTCGTGCCACGACGCCTTAGACCTGAGAGCTTTAGCAACTTCGTGACACCAATACAAGGGCCACAACACTACCACCAATTGCTGCAACGCCCAACTGTATTGTCCCAGCGCGCACGTTTCCTCCCCAAGTTGTTATAAATCCCCATTCTTTTGTATTTTCTCATAATGCAACATCCACATCAAATTGTCATTAGTTGTGTAAGAGTATTATTTAAATATTTTCTTGTGTATTTACATCAAGGAGAAAGGGAAATAAATACAAGTTCTATGAGGTAAGAAAGGTAACAAATAATACAAAATCATACAAAATAAGATAATATCTTCTTAATTACAGTAAAATATATATACATTAATACCCTCCCTCAAACTCAAGGTGGCAGAGTAGCTGTCAGCTTGAGTTTGGTACGCAATTGATTGAAGCGAGTAGATGGTAAGACTTTGGTGAAGATATCAGTTGGTTGCTCAGTGGTGGAGACAGGTTGCAAAAGAAGAGTGTTACTCAAGAGATGATGACGAATGAAGTGACAATCATTTTCGATGTGCTTTGTACGCTCATGGAAACATCATTGTGGGAAATTTGGATGGCACTACGATTATCACAATAAAGAAGAGTGGTACCTTGCTGGGGAACACCCATATCAGCAAGAAGCCAACGAAGCCATAACAGTTCAGCGGTAGTATCAGCAAGAGCACGATATTCTGATTCAGTACTAGAACGAGAGACAACACTTTGTTTCTTACTACGCCAAGAAATGAGAGAATCGCCTAAGTAGAAGCAGTAGCCTGTTGTAAAACGCCGATCAGTGGGATCTCTAGCCCAATCTGCATCAGAATAGCCAGATAATACAAGAGAGGATTGAGAAGAAAACTGAAGTCCATGCCCCAAAGTCCCTTTGATATAGCGAAGGATACGTAGTACGGCAGTAAAATGGATGGTTCGAGGAGCAGCCATAAATTGGCTAACAATGTGAACAGCATATGCAATGTCTGGGCGAGTCACTGTTAGATAGATGAGACTGCCAACTAGTTGCCGATACAGACTGACATCTTCAAGAGGAACACCATTATAAGGGGTCAAATGAACATTGGGATCTAACGGCGTTGAAGCGGTGTTAGAGTCAGTGATTCCTGAGCGAGCTAAAAGATCAGAGGCATATTTAGTTTGGGACAATAAATACCCGTCTGAGCGGCGAGAGACTTCAAGGCCAAGAAAGTAGTTGAGAGATCCAAGGTCTTTCATTTCAAAATGTTGACCAAGGTAATGTTGGAGATCAGATATAGCTTGTGGATCATTACCAGTGATAATCATGTCATCAACATAGAGAAGAAGGAGAACAATTCCCTGGGGTGTGTGGCGAGTAAAGAGTGCAGTGTCATGAGGACTAGAAGTAAAACCAAGTTGAGTGATGGTAGAGCTAAATGTGGCAAACCAAGCTCGTGGAGCCTGTTTGAGGCCATATAGTGCGCGACGCAAGAGACATACCTTGTGAGGAGGAGAAGAAGTACCAGGAAGTGGCTTCATATACACTTCTTCAGAAAGAGTCTCATTAAGAAAAGCATTTTTAACATCCATCTGAAGAAGAGGTCACTGCTTGGCAGCAACAACAGCTAATAAACTGCTAACAGACGTCATTCGAGCCACAGGAGCAAATGTTTCTTCATAGTCAATACCATATTCTTGGGAATACCCTTTTGCTACAAGACGAGCCTTATATCGCTCAATAGTACCATCAGAATGAGTCTTGATTTTGTAGATCCATTTACAACCAATGAGTCTTTTACCAGGAGGTAAGTCAACATAGTCCCAAATATGCGTCTTTTCAAGAGCCTGTAATTCATCATTCATCGCTTTCTGCCATAAAGGGTCAGTACTAGCCTCTTGATAAGAGGTAGGTTCAACAAGAGAAATAATAGTGAAAAAACAGTGATAATCTTGGAGATGAATAAGAGGTTCCCTTACCCTAGTAGAACGACGAGGAGGGGTGTCTGGAGTAGGTTCAGGACTGTCATCAGAGATGGACGATTGGTCCGAGATTGCCGAAGTAGGTGCAGATTGAGCAAGCTCATTACCAAGAGGAGACTCAGAGGGAGGAAAAAAGTCAATAGATGTGTCAGTGAAGAAAGGTTGAGGACTAGAGAAGGAGATGTGGAAGGAGGACAAACGAGAGAACATAGTATGCTCCCAAAATGTGACATGGCGAGATATACGAAGTCTATTGGAAAGGGGATCCCAACAACGAAAACCTTTATGTTCTGTGCCATAGCCAAGAAAACAATAGAGGCGGACACGTGGTTCAAGTTTAGTGTGTTCATGAGGATGCAGAAGAACAAAGCAGGCACAACCGAAGGTTTTAAATTAGAATAGTTGGGAGGAGTACCATATAGTTTTTCGAATGGAGAGATGTTCTAAAGAACGGAGGAAGGAAGACGATTGATAGTATAGACGGATGTAAGAGCTGCTTCACCCCAAAATTTCTCAGGGCATGAGGCAGAAAGAAGAAGGGCACGTACTGAGTCAAGAATGTGGCGATGTTTGCGCTCGGCTCGTCCATTTTGTTGAGAAGTGTGGGGGCAGGAGCGCTGAACAAGAGTGCCCTATTGGGAGAGAAAAGATAGAAGAGTGGAGTCTTTATACTCCAAGGCATTGTCGATGCGAAGGGTTTTGATGGGACAAGAGAATTGGGTGCGAATCATATTAGCAAACTCAATATAAGTGCGAGATAATTCAGAACGGTGTTTGAGAAAATAAATCCATGTAAATCGAGAGAAGTCATCAATAAATAAAACATAATAGCGATAACCATGGGCAGTGGAGGTAGGGGCAGGGCCCCAAATGTCAGAATGGATTAAATCAAAAGATTTATCAGATATAGAAGTGGATGTAGAAAAAGACAAAGCAGGTTGCTTAGCAAGTTTGCAATTTAAACAATTAAAGGGGATAAACTTGGTAGTACTGTTTAAATGGTTAATAGAAATTAAATGACGCAACTTTTCTGGAGAGGCATGACCAAGACGAAGATGCCACTGATATGTATCAGAGTCAGTGACAGGGGCAGAAATGGAGGAAGGAGAAGGGACCTAAAGTGATAGGAGCTCAAACAATCTTCCTACTTTGCGACCCGTCCCAATCGTCTGTGGATCCTGAACCTGACAACCATTGGGAGAAAAAGTGACAGTTAAGCCAAGGTCGCACAATTGACCAACAGATACTAGATTAAAGGTTATGTTTGGGACACAGTAAGTATGGAGAAGATTCATACTGGGAGTATTAACAGTGCCAATGTGTGTGATATTCATACAATTGCCATCAGCAGCATAAATGAGAGGTAAAGATTTAGCGGGAGTAGGAGTGTTCATAAGAGAATAATTAGATGTCATATGATTGCAACATGCAGAGTCAAGAAGCCATCGATTACCTGATGAGACGGCAAGTGCAGAGGAAGATGATGAAATTAACTGATTTAGCAAACTTTGGAGATCACTTATCTAAACTGAAGGGTGGTAGGATTATCTAAAGTAGCAGCAACAACAGAGGAGTTCCTGGGTTTAGTGAAGTTCTTTGCTCTTGTAGAATAGCTTCAAGGTCGAGGTGGTTTTATGGGACAATTATTCAGAATATGACCTCGTTTATGGCAGTACCTGCATTCTATTTTAGGACAATCAATAAATTTATGACCAGTGAGCTTACAATTCTTACAAAATGTGCTTGATGCTCCAGGTGGTGAATAAGTGCTGGCAAGAACAACATCAGAATGTTTAGAGAGATTGATGCCAAGACGTTTTTCTTCAAATAATATTTCTTGGATAGCAGCATCCAATGAGGGCAAGGGACTGCGGTGCAACAAGGCAGCCTTGACAGATTCATATTCTGGACGAAGTCCCATAAGGACTTTAATAAGACGAAGATGATCTTTACTGATTTTAGCTTGATCAAGTTGAGTCCAGATAGGTTGAAGCACGGCTAGATACTCATTGACTGATTGTCCAGCTTCTTGATTAAGATTAGCAAGATTATTGTGCAATTGATAGTAATGCGCTAATCCGACGAACTTAAATCGTGTAGACAGAAAATCCCATAACTCCTTAGCACTTTCAAAAGCATCAAATTGTGTATGGATAGTAGGAATTGATGTGTTACTAAGCCAGGTGATAATCTGATGATTTATGCTGTCCTATTCTTCAAGGCGTTCGATAAATTTTCCATCATCTTCCTTGTCTTGTTTGGTCGGTTTGGCAATATCACCTGTGACAATACGCCATAATTTTCGTCCAATTAAGAAACTTTTTATTTGATTGGCCCATGTAATATAATTAGAACCATCAAGAATTGTGCTAATTGGACGAGCAATTTCACTTTTCTCCATCTACTCACAAGAAGAAACCAAGTCAGCGAACGACAATAATTAAATAAATAAAAAAAGAGGGGGTTTTCGGGTCAGGTTTTAGATAGGGGCTGGGGGCGGGTTTGGGTATTGGCGTGACTGGACGCGTTTTGGGGCTGGGTTCGGGTTTGGGTAACAGGAGATGTTTTCGGGTCGGGTTTCGGCATAAGGAAAATAGGAGATGGAGCGGGTTTCGGATTCGGGTCTCACAGAGATGGAGAGCACGCTCGGCTTTCGGGTCTGTGAAGAGACGGCGTCGCACGCTCGGCTTTCGGGTCTGTGAGGAGACGGTATCGTACACTCGGCTTTCGGGTCGGATAGGCACGTAAAGACGAAACACGAAGAGATCTCGTGGAATGGGTTTCGACTTTCGGCTTCGGTCGGCTGGAGACAGGTTTCACGGTGATCGGAGCGTCGACGGAGGTCAGAGACTAGAGCGTGTTCGACTGGGAGTGGGTTTCTCGAAGACCGGCTCGTACGCGCACAAACTGGCTCGGCTTCACAGATCTGGAAGGAGTAGAGAAGACGCGGGCGTCGGATGGGTGTCGGCGGCGGCGAACGCGTGCGTCGGATGAGTTACGGCGGCGGTGGCGGTTTGAGCAGTAACCTAGGTTAAATTTGGCTCTGATACCATGTAAGAGTATTATTGAAATATTTTCTTGTGTATTTACATCAAGAAGAAAGGGAAATAAATACAAGTTCTATGAGGTAAGAAAGGTAACAAATAATACAAAATCATACAAAATAAGATAATATCTTCTTAATTACAGTAAAATATATATACATTAATAAGTTGGATCATTTCATTCTTGTAATTTCTTTGAAAAAAATTCTTAAATAAAATTCTCTCTTTCAGTCCTTTGAAGATGTTCTTTGTGTTCCAATTTTCTATTGAAGCTACTCCAAGATCAATAAAGAAGTAAAGGTACCTTCTTGGGAATAAGTTTTTAGTTAATCTTTCTTAGAGAGCTATGTTTTAATTGCATTCTAATTTCAGTTTTTAATTGAATTCCAATCTTGCTTTTATATAGGTTCATGTTTGAATGAATTGATCACTCATAATACCATCAAACTCTTTTTAATTTATAATATTGTTCTCAAAGCATGTCTTTTATTTTAATATTTTCTTAAATTATCCAATTTGAATTCAATTAATTAATCATTTTTAAGATAGAGACTTTTCTTACTTTTGAATGTTACAACATTGAATTCAAGGATCCTAATGCAAATTTAAAGAATTGCATGGAAACTACTAAAATGAAAGTGTATTTGATAAGGTTAGTATGAATCTATTGCATTAATTGGTTTCTTGAAGTAATTAATTGTAGATTTAAAATTAAATGCAATTTTATTATTTGTTCAATGATAGCAAGATTCGCTAGAAATATTCATTCTCACTTTTAATTGATTGACAGAAACATCTTGTGTGCCCTCATTTCATCAAACACACAAAACATTTACTAAGTTTTCTTTGCTTTGTTTGCAATTCTCACAAAAACCCCTTAAATTCTCTGACTTCAAGATTTGTGTTATCCTAAACAAATTTTTCCTAAGATTCGACCCCTTAATTATTCTTTACTAATTTTTTGATAGTATCTTTGATAAATTAAGTTTGGGTTACAAATCATTTTTGTTGGTGTGATTGGAGGAATCTTTAAGCCTTTTATTTTCTTTTTAAAACGGCATACCTTTCGTCCTACTAACAAATTGGTGCCATTGCAAGAGAATCTTAGTACTAGGCTCCTAATCTTTAGTCAAAATGTTGAATTATAAAAAAAAAATCAATAACAGATTGTGTGTGATTATTATTCCTTTTGCGTATGATCCTCTCCTTCAAGAGTCTTGAGTTCGATTGCTTAATAGATATATATTTCTCGAGAGGAGCGACTACATCTGAAGGGAAAAAAAGAGAAGCAAAACTCCATCGAAATCAAGATCAAGAAAAGCTTCAACAAGAAGAGTTTGAAGTGGAAGAAGTCCAAAGAAGAGAAAAAAAAAATCCAAAAAGAGAATAATTGGGAGTTTTGGAGATGACCCACACAAATCTGAAAGACTTTTATATGGTTTGTGACGACATGGGAGCTCGAGAGTTATCGAAGAACAACTAAATTTGAAGGCTTCTCGATTTTTTAAAAGGTCTTTATAAGTACAAGATGGAGGTGGAGGGATTTGAACTCAGGACCTCTTATCCTCGGAAACAAACAGATGTCAGTTGAGTTAGACTCATGTTTTCCTTGACCGATTATGCGAAAAGTTTGCTCAACCTTCTGCCCAGATCAATCACTACATGGAATGACCTAAAGAAGAAATTTCTAGAGAAGTTCTTTCTTGCATCAAGAGCCCACGTATAATGAAAGAGATCTATAGTATTCCACAAGTCGTGGGGAATCTTTATTCAAATATTGAGAGAGATATGAAGAGTTATGTGAAAGCTTGCCACATCACCATATCTCGAATCAAAATTTGATTCAATATTTCTATTTCGTTTTGTTAGTCTTGGATTGAAAGTCGTTGAAAGCAAATGATCTAACCTCAACTATGGCATAAAATTCCAAAACTTTGGGAATAAAGCAACCAATGTAGACTTTTCATCTTCTGCAAAGGTAAACAAAGTTCGATCTCAATTATCTAATTTGACTTCTCTTCTGACATAGATGGCGAAGAGGGTAAATCAACAAGTGATGGTTTGAAGTGTTTGTGGAGTGCTTAGGCACCCAAAGGACAAGTTTCCCGAGATCACAAATGAGGTCAATGTGATAGGAGGCTTCAATAGGAAGTATGGTCCTCACAGTGACATGTACAATGCCAGATGGAGAGACCATCCCCACTTGAGATAGGGAAATCAAAGACAATATGAGCAAAGGCCTTCCAATCCAACTTCTTCTTCATCAGGTATTTCTCTTGAAGATATAGTAAAAACTCAACTCTCTTAAATTCCAACAGGAGATATACCAACTACAAAAAGATTCTATACAACTTTCTTAAGATATCAAATAAAAAATGAGACGAGGACAAACTTCACAAATCTTGGCAACTTACACAATTGGCGACGGTTGTGAGCAAGCTTGAAAACATAAGTAAACTACCCACCCAACCAGAGCACGCCAACGGTACCAGAATTTTCCTTAGAAGTGAAAAGAGTTTATCTCCATCCACTTCAATGTCATATTTTAGCCCCAATCCTCATCCTTCTCAAATTAAAAACAAGGTAAAGAATGATGAGAAAAACGAGACAAAAGACCCACCGTCCTCTACAAAGATATGTGAAAACTCCTTACCCATTGTTCCTTATTATATGCCTAAAGCCCCCTTTTCCTAGTAGATTGACACTGAAAAGAAAGGAGGCTAGCAACGATGAAGAGCTTTTAGAGGTATTTAGAAAGTTGCTAATAAACATTCTCCTCCTAAATGCTATTCAACAATTCTCAAGGTATGATAAGTTTCTTGAAAAACTTTATAGTTTGCACCAACAAGAGGAAGGCTAAGGAAAAAAGAAAAGTGACAATAAGTGGGAATGTCTTGGTTCCCTTAAAAAGAAATATCCCAAAAAAAAATGTAAAGACCCCGACATGTTTACTTTACATTAAACTATTGATGATAGAATGATTTCTCATGCAACGTTAGACTTAGGTGCTTCCATAAATGTTATGCCTTTTATTGTGTATCAAGACCTAAATCTTAACAATTTGCAATGTGCAAAAGAAAAATGTGTGCATTCAACTTGTTGATAGATCATATATAACTCCTCTTGGAATTGTTGAAGATGTGCTTATTAAAATAAGTAATATTTCTTATATAGATTTTTATATTTTGCAAATGAATGGACAACCTACTAGACCATCACCTACCATCTTGCCAAGGATATATTTTCTTAAGACCGCTACAACCATTATAAATGTTGATCAAGGATCTCATAGTGTTGAATTATGGTGATGTTGTTTTCTTTCAATATTTCTAATGCCACGAAGTTCTCAAAGGAGCATTTGTCTTTATGTTTGTTTGAGATATATGATTTGGTTGATGAGATAGTAATGAATGTAGATGAAAATTGTGATGAGATTGTTAACTCTCTTTATTGACTTTAATTTTGACAACTTGAATGATGATGAAATTTCTTTTTCTTCTCATGAGCAAGGGATTGAGCTCAAGGCTCTCCTCCCCCCCCCCCCCCACCCTAAATGTGTTCTTAGGAGAAAAGAATAGAATTCCTGTATTAATCTCTAGAGAGTTTACATCGAATCAAGAGCTTATTTCGCAATAGATGGTAAAAGTGAACAAAAAGACAACGAGATGGATATTGGATGATATGAAAAGGATAAGTCATTCTCTTTACATTCATAGAATCATGCTTGATAAAGGAGCAAAAGTGGTAACCCGACCTCAAAGAAGATTGAATTCAGTCAAGAGGGAGGTTGAGCTAAAAGAGATTTTGAATCTCAACGAGGTCAAAATCATCTATTCCATTTTTTATAGTACATGAGTAAGTCCTATCCATGTCGTGCTCAGGATTATGTGACAGGGCCAAGCACGCGGCTATGATGGGTGCGCAATGTGTGTCATGCGAGGTTAGCACGTGGTTTGGCACCTTAATAGGGCCTGCATGCGCGCGTGCAGTTTGACTGCCCCTAACCATGCGCTAGCCTTACCCATGTACCATTTTTTAGTCATTTTTTGTGTCTTTTGGAACTTTTTAGCAAAATTTGGAATTTTTAAGGATCAAGTTGACTAATTATGGATTTATTATTCTAATTACAGGTCAAGAAGATAAAGAGCAAGTCCACGAGACTTAAGGGATATAACTGATAACTTGTAGAAATACAAGTTCTTGTAGCCTTTTAGTTAAAACAATGGAGGCAAATTAAAATACGAGATAAAAGATCAAAACATGTAGCTTTTATTGCAAATTTATAATATTAAGAAAATGCACCTTACATAAGTCATCATGCATGATTAGTTGTGCTTTTAAGTGTTTTTACACGTAGAACGACAAGAGAAATGAAGTGAATCGCAAGAACTCAACAAGAAGAAGCTGTCTGGCAAGTCGTAGATCAAGATGCCAGTACATCATTATGCGAGATGATTCACTAGAAGACAAGAGTGGTAATTTGGAGATGATGTGACAAGAAACGACTACTTTCTACACTAACATTTTTAGGCAAGGACAAATGTGCAACATAGCAAAGGACGAATGTGCAGCATAGCGCAATTAATTTTTCGCCTAAAGTGTGCTTATAAAAGACTCCAACTCCACCATGAACAAAAAAAGAGGAGGTCATCCCATAAGGAGGTTAGTGAAAGGACGAGTATTAAAATTCCTTCACCATCTAGAATTGAATTTATTCTTCCACCTCTTCTCCGGTCAACATCTGAGTGAAAGCTTAGAGAGAGATTAGACAGAGAATCTCACCCTCCATTTCCTTAACTTGTAAAAGAGCAAGGGAATGCAAACTAGTACATTATGCGGCTCGACACATCTTTTTAGTTTCCATTTTTTGTACTCTATAATGTGTTGTATGAATGTTCTTATTCTCATGGCTAAGTGGCCTACATTATCAATACAAATTCATATGTTTATCCACTGTCTTTCTCTTATTTTATTGCTATTCATCTTGTTGAAGAGTTATATGTAGTTTAAGTATGTGTTTGATAAAGGTTCTTTAAGTATAAGATACATCGTGTTTAGTTTGAGCTTAACTCATCGCTTGGCTAGCGCTTGTCGCCAACTATTTGAGAGAGTAAGTAGCAAAGACCTAGCTAAACACGCACAGAAGGGAGTATGAAAACAAACTTCGTTCTAGCGTTTTTTCTTCAATCATTTGTATCCCTATGGGAGAACAAGTATGATGTTTAGACGTTGAGAGGTTGCTCGCATGATATAGAGAGGTAAATATGAAGATTATAACTAAGAAAGTCTAGATATATATCACTTGATTTATCTTTACCATCCCCAAACGTAACATGTCAAGATGAACATTTTTGTTAACTCAAAGAAGAAAGATTGATTCCCTGTCATTTGTCTAGTATACCCACTATCAAAATACCATATATCTGTTGAGGACTGAATCATTGTAAAAGCAATACTACACTTTTCTGATTGCTTTACTCTCCAAACCTTATAACTCCTCTTTCCATTTTGATCGAAGGAATTAGCTTTATGCTTCTGTAGACGATAACTACTTTTCGATGATGAAGTTTGTCTCTCTGTAACGAATAACAGAAAGGTCCAATATAACCTCTCTTACCATAGTAATGGCAAACCTAGCTAGTTACTTTTGATGAAGAGCTAACAACTTTAGTTTTAACTGGTTGATCAGGATTTACACCTACAGTAGCAGGAACAAATTTTATACCATGAGTCTGATTGATTCTTTTTTCAGATAAGTTAAAACCAAGACCACATCTGTTTGAACTAGACTATCCTGAATTTACTGACTTCATAGTCTATTTATACTCTGTCTGGATCTCTCTCACTTTTTGTTTTAAGGAAGATATGACTGATAATAGCCATTCATTTTCTTCCATAAGATTATATATTTTTTCTTTCTACATTGCTCTAGCTTTTGAATCTTCTTTCCATTTAATCTTCAATTGTTCAAAGGACGGGTTGTCTTCACTTTCTTCTTTTGCATCTTTAACTTTATCTTTAGATAAAATGCTAATAAAAGCTTTAGTACATTCACCTTCTTCATCACTTTCATCTATATCATCATAAGATAATGTAGCATTAGAACTTTTCTTCTATCTTTTCATGAAATTAGGACATTCAGCTTGATAATGATCATATCCTTCACATTCGCTGCACTTTAAAGATCTATCTAATTTGACAACAGTTTTAACAATATCCTTCAAATAAGCATTAATTGTGCTATCTAAACCTGGAGGACGAGTTGTTGATCCACCTTCCCTGATCGACGCCATTGAAGACTCAATGAACCAGTGTCAATCCGATCTGATACCAATTGAAAATGACATAAGACAATCAAAAGTCCTTTAGTTAATTCTGATGTAAATAACAACTGGAATAGCTAGGTAAGTAGTAGAAGAAAAATAACGTAGAGAACTTTGGTAACCCAGTTCGACAAATACCACCTACATCTAGGATGCTGCGCATAGCTCAAATGAGTAATATTATTAAGATTCACAATAGTCTATATACATCAACATAGTACGTGATATTCAACTCAAGTATATGACTATATTAAAGTACTTAATAACTTATGAGTTCATGCTCTCCTGAACATATGAGTGAATCTTCTTGAATATGTCTTCATACTCCCCCTTTGTGAACCAAAAACGACTAAAAGTAAGTTAAATTGTAGGGACAAGTTAAAGAGATCCTGTGCGCGCGATTCTTGAAGTTGTTCTATTTCGAGGGTTATCTGAGTTTATTCACAGGGAATCAGATTTACATGTCTTCAGGTAAGTTTTAAAGTATCTCAAAATAAAGATTTTGATATAAAGAACACTCATTGTGGTTAAGTATTGAGGAAGTTATAGTCATTTGAAGTTTATGTTAGAAATCTAGAAATTTCAGGGAGTTGTTGAAATAGGATTTTATTTCTTAAGTTTTGTTTTCGTGAGCGTCATCTTTAGTGCGACATGTTATGTATATCTTTAGAAAACCAGAATGTTTGGAGTTCTAATACTCGGTTGGGTTGTTGGCAGGTCGAGAAGAATTAAATCGAGATTATAGACCAAGGATCTAGCCCAAGACTGTGAGTGGCAAAACCAATTTTGAAATATTTTTTATAACTATTATTTATGATTGAATGCGATGAATGTTTATTTCCAAAGCCATGAAAGGTATTTGAATTTCATGACTATTTTTAAGTATACGTTTGAAAACTAGATTTCTTAATGAAATTTATGCTAGCACGTGGATATTAAATGTTTGGAAAGTATTTAAACCACTATGTTTTAAGCAAAGCATGAATTAGTAAGAAGTTTTGTTTTAAGAACTACAGTTTTCCACGAAAGAGCAGAGTAAGGTTTGAGCTCTGTGTAAGATTTATAATCAGGCATGTTTTAATATTTTTAGATGATTTATGAAATTTTCATTAACTACATGACTGAGATCTTGAGCCTGAGGCTAGAGATTACCATGTGCACACTGGTTAGATTCTGTTGTTGACGTTGAGTGTACTTCGTAACAACGATGCTGCCGTTAGTGCTGGGCGGACCCACTACGGCAAAGACGATGGGAGTGCTGGGCGGACCCCACTGCATCGTAGAGCTTGTTAACGTTATTGTATTGGGTGTACCCTACATAACGTAGAATTGTAATGTTAGTTAAATGCTTCGATATACTTGATATAACTTGCTAGATTTCAATGACGAACATGCTGAGTATTTGAGAAAGCTATTCTTACTACTACACGTTTACATTTACGACTTGTATAAACAGATTTATATGTGTAAAGTTTTCACGTGCTCTTATCTTTAAATTTATAGTTTTAAACTGAGTCACTCACTAAGCTTTATAGCTCACCCTTTCCAAAATGTTTTACCCATTTTCCAGGTAGGGATCGAGTTTCCGGTGCCTGATAGACTACCTTAGTCTACTGAAACTCCATTATCGATTGTCAGTACGTGTTTTGAGTTGGATATAGAGTCTGTTGTGTTATGATATATATACACCCTTGTATGTTATAGATACTCCACAGTTTGTATAAGCTTTAGGAGCTGCAGTTGTGTAAATTTTTGTTGTTTATATTTTGATTAAGGTGTCTCTAGGTTTACTCATGAAATCAGTTAATTTCGAGGTACACTTCATGTATGTGTTTGACTAGCCTAGGATTCGCTGTGTTTCGTTGCATGTATAATAGTTTATATACTAGATTGGCAAGTTCATCACATTAAAAAGTTTTAAGCAGAGTCGACAGATACAGGTAAAGAAAAGCGTTGTTCATCGGCTTCACGCCATCTTTCGGTCTATGCTAGCAGGTATTCCGGAAGAGGGTGTGACAAGTTTAATGGATGCGATGAGGAAGGTAAGGTTTAGGTGCAGAGCTATGCTTGAGGAAAGCATTGTTTTAAATTTAGGAATGTGATAACTTGTAGAAATACAAGTTATTGTGACCTTTTAGAGAAAAACAATGAAGTCAAAATCAAGATAAAGGACCAAAATGCATAGCTTTCGCTACAAATTTATAATATTAAGAGAATGCACCTTATATAAGTCATCATATGTCACGCCCCACTCTAAATGTCACTTTAGGCGACTAGATGAAGGCGTGCTGCCTAGACATCCATCGCGTACCTCTCTACGAGATGACCACAATCACCTCGTAAGTAGAGCAACTCTTTCACTGGTCTCTTCGCAAAGCCTTTTTCAAAATTTTTTGCAGCGAAAAACAACTTTTAAACTTAGCTTCGTCGCCCCAGCTCTTATGACTTAAACTTAACAACTTGTAGGGGATAAGCACAAAGATAAACACAGTGGAAAAAGAAATTAAACTTCCTCTCTTTATTAACTTAACATTTTTACAAGGTCCATAATTTTTTACAAATACAATCCTTAAACATTGCTTTGCATAAAATAAAACCTCGACTGGTCTTCACGTCGTCCTTCTTTTCACCAAGGTATTTAAGAGTATAAGGCTCATTTTCTTTGTTCACCGCTAAATGTTGCTCCTTGTGGCAGGGTACCTAGAGGTGTAAAGGCATCACTTCATTCTTCACCTTGGTCGCTTAACCTCCAAATTTCACAGCCAGCGTTTAGAGCTTCCTTTCTCTGACTCAACTCTTTGGCTCTCTAGCTCCCTAGATTTGGTTGAACCAATCTAGGTGTTGCATTCACTTTCCTTCTGAACTGAGTCATCCGCGTTAAGGAGCAATGTGCTTACCAACTGGCTTCTTAGACGCAAGATAAGATGACACAGCCAACATGCTGCATAAGACTACAGAGTAACTATGCCTTCTCTCCTTAACTAGGCTACAATGCTTAAGATCCATCCTTCGCTTGGCTCAATGCCTAACAACCTAGAGAGGAAAAAACTTAAAACATAAGTCAAATAGACTTAGTGAGTGATGAGTTTAAGAAAACCTTTTTTGGAAAAACAAAACAAAATCAACAATCATAAGCTAAAACGGCAACATATAAATCTTATCGCATCAAGTCATAAACAATTCAACCATCAATATAAGAAGCGCTGCAAGCCCCACATACTTAGAGATAATCTCGCAAATCATTCTCATCACCAAGACTTGGGATTCTCCCCTCACCTGGACTTGGGACTCACACTCAACCAGCATCACACGAGTTACTTGGGATTTCCACCAACGCCTTATCACATTCAATCTTTCTCAGACTTAGAAGTCACATTCAACCAACATCTCATGACAACCTTGGTTAGACTTGGGATTCTACCCTCGCCGAGTTTTGAGATTCATAATCAACCAGCATTACACAAGTTACTTGGGATGTCCACCAACGTCTTGTAATAGATCATACCACATCATAAAGCATAATCCACACAATTAACAACAAGGGAGTATTAGCTCATAGCTTACTCTTATCATAGATTATCACAAAAATAATCAAGTCATGCAATAGACATAATCACAAGGTTACAAAAGAATACATGTAACACCATATTTGTAAAACATTTCTTTCCAATGCAAAGATCGTAAATTCAAACGTTTTCGTTACAACAACTGTTCAAAAACACTTTTCTACTTTATGAAGAATCATTCATAAACCGCATTCAAGCATCGAAAAAAGTTAACTGCGAATAATATTCAGAAATAACGTTCAAAAATTGTTTTATCACTCACGAAAATACCTAGCGTCAACTATTTCCTTCTTTACTTTTGGATTCCTCTTCTTGCCTAGCGCTTCTCTCAACCAACCGTTCAGCACTCAGAACTTCTTGCTTGTAATTGTGTATGTTCAATTTATACATGCATTATGTTCGTAGATTAGACATGATGAGCTCTAATTGAGCGACTGAATGACGACTAAATAGGCTATGCGTTAAAAGGTGCACTCATATTCATCTGTTGATAAATCGCGTAAGATATACATCATTGTCCAAGTTTTCCTCTTTACCGTCCAAGTGTAAGCAAAGAGAGGTTTTCGAGTAAGTTCAGGGTCAAACACAGGGAAGTTAAGCTTCTAAGTTATCATATATAGTAAATGATATGAACAATATATTTCTTATTCTGAGTATTTACACTATGGTGCTTAGTGGTGCAAGATGGACATGGCGGAATAGAAAAATGAATTGCTAACTCAATATAAACATGGCAAGGAAGGAATAGTCTAATTATCTAAACGCAATAAATTGTGCTTAATGATTCAAGTCGATACAAAGCATACTTTAACTCTCAATTAAGGCGAGCTGCCTCTCGGTACTTTCAACATACTTGCTCGCCTTTTGGGATCTAATTAAATACACAAAGTTAAACTATGATTTATACCTAATCATTTTATAAGTATTCTGAGTTGTTTCTCCTTGATTAAGGCAAGCAACCTCTCGATGCTTTTGCCACACACATTTTCGTTTCTGCAATGAATGCAAAGGATAAAACTTAACGATAAAATTGCTACAACTGTCTCGCCAATCGCATAGCTAAATGCGAGTTCTCATTTGTCAGATGATTACAATCAAGTCCATTGTTCTTCGCTCGAATATACAATGTTCTTGATGTCCACTCTTAACTCAGGAAAACTTAAAACATAGATATTATGATTCTCTAAGCATTAAAACACATTTTATTACTAGTATGTTATTAAGACAGATCAAAGAGAGCAAGAAGAAGAAATACGGGAGAATGAAATGAAAATTGCAATGCATTGAATAAATAACTTTAGGCCTCTCGGCCATGAAGTGCTTTTTATAATACAAAACAATGTAAATACAAAATGGAAGACAGAATAAGGTGCTAAGTTTCAAAGTATGATTTCTCATACTCTTTGACTCTAATTTTTGCCTATTGATGAGGGGGAAGATGAAAGGGAAGAATTCTCTCTCTCTTTTGTTATGGGCTCTCACCTAAAACTCAAGGAAAAGAAGAGGATGAACGATGTAAGTACTTGCTCTTCGACCAATTTTCACACACCTTGTTATGAAGTGAGAGGCTATATTTATAGGCGAGAGTTGATGTTGACAAGACCTCTCACTTCATTAATGCCTCTGAAAAGTTGCAACGGTGCGATACAAACGTTCTTTTATCCTTTCTCTGAATTTTTCGCCAACCAATTTTGTTTGCTAGTGCCTTAAATGCCTAGCTTGCTTCTTTCTTCTGGTATTAGTTGGACACATCTTCCAAGGTAACGTTATTTCATCGAGCTTCACTTCTTTTTCTAAAATTCCTACAATAAGAGCTCTAAAACGCAATAAAATAGGGATAAGGCTCTTTCGTGTCATGTTATTCATAAATTTATCAAATCGCTTACTTTTTCCCTTATTTTCTTCTATTATCATGGTTTTAGACTTCATTATTTTACATAAAAGGCTATAATAACTTGTATTTCTACAATTTATCACTTCTCCTTGTTATCTTTATCGACATTTTTGGACAAAACTATCTTATTTTCCTTTGGTCTTTGGCTCTATTTATAGTGACATTTCACATCGAAGGGTCACTTCCACGCTTTACACGTCTCTCTTTACTAATTTATCTCACTATGCAGTTAATCCAAACTCGACACGTAGGCTAAACGTCAGCGGTAATTAGACATTCCATTGAGACGCACACCTTATCTCTTTGGAAAGCTAAACTCTTTAATCGTCTAGCTCTATTTTTCTCTTCTTAGGAAGCAACAGACATTTACTTTCCTTATCAACTTGTTAAGTAATCTCAACAGGATACCTACTTCCTCGTCTCATTTCCTTGAGTGCAGATACATCTCCTCGCTTTACTACGCTTAAACGCTTAACTCGTGGCATCCAGCATAAGCTTCTTCCTCACCAGTTATTTTTATCGTGTCGTTTACCTTTACGCGATAGAACTTAAACTTAAGCATTTCTCTTCACGTTGCATTTTCTCTTTTTCACATCCTTTCTCTCAGGATGTCCCATACTTACTTTTATCCGAACTAAGTTCCTAGTGAGGATCCTTTTTGACAAGACTTTCTTTCTTCAGATCAGGGCCTCACATCATAAGTGTTTTCACACGTAGGATGGCGAAAAGAAGAAATGAAGCGAATCACAAGAAGAATCGTGTGCAAGAACTCAGTGAGAAAAAGTTGTCTGGCGAGCTGTAAGGCGAGATACTAGTATATAATTACATGAGATGAGTTGCTAGAAGACAAGGGTGGTAGTTGGAGATGATGTGACAAGAAACAACTACATTTTGCACTGACATTTGTAGGCAAGTACAAATGTGCAACATAACAAGGAATGAAAGCTATCCTTCACCATCTGTAGTTGTATTTCTTCTTCCGCCTCTTCTCCGGTCAACATTTGAGCGAAAGCTTAGCGAAATATTAGAGAGAGAAGCTCACCTTCCATTCACTAACTTGTAAAAAAGCCAAGGAATGCAAACCAATGCATTTTGCGGCTCGGTACATATTTTTACTTTCCATTTTTTCTCTATAATGTGCTGTATGAATGTTCTTATTCTCATGGAAAGAGGCCTACATTATCAATACAATGCATATGTTTATCAGTTTTCTTTCTCTCACTTCGTTACTATTCATCTTGTTAAAGAGTTATAGGTAGTTTAGGTATGTATTATTACATGTTTGATAAGGGTTCTTTAAGTATAAGATTTATCATGTTTAGCCTGAACTTACCTCATCGCTTGGACAGCACCCGTCGCCAACTGCTCGAGAGAGTAAGTAGTAAAGACCTAGCTAAACACGCGTAGAAGGGAGTCTGGAAACAAACTTTATTTTGGTGTTTTGCTCCCAATCATTTGTGTCCCAAAAGGAGAACGACTGTCGTGTTTAGGCACCGAAAGGTTTCTCGCCTTAAATAGAGAGGTAAATGTGAAGCTTATAACTAAGGAAGTCTAGATATATATCGCTTGAATTACCTTTACCATTTGTGTCTCTAAAGGAGAACAAGTGTGGTGTTTAAGCGCTAAGAGGTTGCTCGACTTAAATATAAAATGATCAAATGACCTATATCGCATCAAACCGTATCTCGCGTTTAAATCGCCTATAATGCAGAGACTTTTATTCGTCTTCTTAATGCAAGTTAGTTCACTTTCCATAATCATCCCATTCCATTCTCCTCTACAAAATCCTCTGTGTAAATAATTAGATTAGCTTACTTTTATACTTATACTATATAGAATTTATACCGCCTAGAATTAGAAGTAAACTTTATATCAATGTTTAAAATTCCTTGTGTTCGACCCTAGCTTACCCAACAAACCTCTCGCTTCGCTTATACTTGGGAAAGTGCGAGGAAAATGTGTACTAAATGTTGATAGTATGCATTTAGCAAAGCATAGGTAGGACATACATCTTTTATTGCATAATCCTAACCTGGACACCTGTTTAATCGCATTAATTATTAGAACTTCTCATGATACATCCACGCGAATTCTGTATAAAGAGAAAGATAAAATCAACATGCAATAGCTTAAAACTTTGAGTGACAAATTAAGTTTAGATGATGATTTGAGCATTAGTCTAAAAAAGATGTTTTACTTAAGCAAAATAATTAGCATTTTTTATGAGTAAAAGTATGTTTTTAAAGTATATAAGAACTAGTGTAGAACTATAAAGTTAGTATTAGTAAGTTACCTAAGAAAAACTAAAGATTTGTACAAGTTTAGTATTAGTTACCTAAGAAAAACTAAAGATTTGTACAAGTTTAGTATTAGTTACCTAAGAAAAACTAAAGATTTGTACAAGTTGAAAATAGTGTTTAAATGAAAGGCAAAAGAAAGAGTACGTTTTCAAAAGGTTTTCAGTAAAGAAAAAGTAACATGGTACTAAAATAAGTGATTCTTAAGCATATCTAAGTGTAAATTCAAGTAAATAATTAAGCAAAGTTTAAGATTGAATAAGCATAAGTGTAAGCATAGCAAAAGATTACTTAAAGCATGAGTAAGTAAAGAACTAAAGCATATTTTAGATAAAGTTGATGTATGTTTATTAGTAGTATTACGAAAACTTGTTATAAGCATGAATTGCATCACCATAAACCCTAGACATACAAAGATTAGTTTGAACCCTTTGGGAAGGTAATGACAGCAAGGATAAGTATCCTAAGATAGTTTAATGTGACAGCAGGGATAAACTTGAATGTCCTAAGGAAGTATCATTTTCATGTGCACAGAGGAATTGGTCCACTGTTTTGAGGGCATTGTAGCATTGATTCAATTATGCAATCATGTGCTTAAAGTCCACTTCAGTAAGGACAAAAGAAGTTATCATACCCAGTTAAGTACCGATAGTATTGATTATACCTTGTTTCCAGCAAGACTGTCATTGTCTATATCGATTCAATTCTACCAAAATAGAGTTAGCTAGAAACTATGACTCATCAAGACTATCATTGTTTGGACGAGTTAAATTCTACGAAAAGTGGTTAGATGAGTTGTAAAGTAAAGTAAGCAAAACAAATAAGTTGTAAAGTAAAGAACAAGAGAAATCTATTTAAGAACTTTACTTCAAGATAAATGAACGAGAATGTTTTATGAAACTCGGAAATAAGTTTAAGCTAAAGTTTTGTTCATGTTTTATTAAAGCTAGTCACACAGAGCCTTTCAACTAATGTTTTCAAAATGTTTTCATTTCTCAAGTAATGATTGTGACCCAAAGCTGAACCTATCACTGTCAGTTGTCCAGTTTAAGTTCGGGTTGTCATTGTCCTTTGTGGACTTATATATTATGAGTTAAAATAGAGGAGGTAAAGAATTTTAAATAGTTTAGTACAATTAAATTGTTTTAAAACTAGAGTTTTATTACAGCGTGTTCTTATAAGTTTTTCGATTGTGCTATTTGAAGGAAGTTTTACTTCAACGTTATTGAATATGTCTTTTGAGTAAGTAAAGTTTTAAGTTTAGAAGGTTGGTACGTGTAGTAAGAAACTCGGCATATATAGCTAGATAAGTTGCTAGGGGTGGGTGTGACAGTTAATGTATGTTTTAAGTAGTTTAATTTTTGTTTGTGCATAAAGTATGTTATGTAGATTTAAAATCTCATCGTATGATTAACATTCTTATACATTGATAGTATATTATAAATGTTATAATATATTGTATGCACTTGTAGAATTTCCTATAGTATTAGTGTAAGGTGTTATATTAATTTAAGAAAAGTATGTTTATATTTTTCCTTGACTCAGAGTCATGAAATATAAAAGCATGGCATGTTATAAGTTTTGTCTAACGTATAAGTGTTATAAAATGAATTAAACATCTTAAATTCATAATAAAGATAAATTGTATCGTCACCTAAGGTTAATTAGTTTAACATTTTTTTCATTTTTTATAGGAAATAGGTCGATATTTTGTGAAAGTGTGGTTATAAGAAACATATTAAAATTTGAGAGAGAATCATCAAAAATTACAATCATCGCACAGAAAGAGAACTTTAAGTTACAAACATTAAGAATCGGGTACTTCACATAAATAGGCACATCAGAGACATTAGATCATTCAAGTTAACCCTCTCCTAGTGCATAAATGAATGAAAACAAGGTAAAAGAAAGCATCCCTGGTAGGCAAATCATTCGGGTGCAAGGAACTTCTCAGGGCATTTCTCATTTCAGCTTAGCCAGGTCAATCGAGGCTAGCTCTTAAACAATCTTGCCTCCACAATAGAGTTTCACTTTCTACCCATTTACTTTGAAAATCTCACCTTTATATTTACTTAATTGTCATTAAATTTAAAAAATCTAACCTTTTATCATTTTTAACATTTATATATATAAATGTGTATCATGTGTATATTCAATGTATCAAATGTATCATATGGATTCGATTTTTTTGTCATCTCTGTAAAATGAAAAAAAAAAAGTATGACAAGCTTGTAAATTTCTAAACTCAAATTGTCACCAACTACATTTCTTTTATAATTAACATGGGATCAAAATATTGTACTTGGGACAAAAATGTCTCCTAGATGGTTACATAAAAAAAAATTGAAACTTAATTTTGAAGTGATATTGTAAGATAAAAAATAAACTCTTTTAAAATATAAAGACTAAAAGTTGTTAAATACTAAGGGTCATTTTAGCCCAAATAGTAGAGTGGGGTGAAGTGAACCATTAAAGTCCACCCACGTTTGGACCTTGGGGATTAGGGTTATTCAAACACCCTTCACTCCCTCAAAATCCTTCTCGTAATGCCCCAAACTCCTTCACGTAATCCTCCTCATAATCCCCAAAAACTCCTTCACGTAATCCCCTTCTCTCATTCTCTCTTTCTTTGTTTACGTTCTCCTCTCCTTCCCTCTCCCTTCATTTCCATTCTTCGATTCCCTCCATCTCCCTTACCTACTCTCTTCACACATCAAAATACTTTCTTCGCTTCGTCAAAACTCTCTCTCGAATAAGAAATGGTGAGATTTGCGGGAGATTTTCATGGGAAGGTTGATTTACCGGAGGAATTGGTTGTTCTGGTGGGATTTGTGGAATGAATTTGTGAAGTTATGGAATGGTTGCTTCTTTGGCCGGATTGAAATTCTTGAGGCAAAAGGAAATCATCAAAAAATTTCATCCTTCTCTCTTTCCCTTTAACGTCGAACTCGCTAAAAAGAAGGCCGCTTGGACTAGATAAGAAGTGGAAGCCGCGAAAGTCGTCGCGCTTGGTGAGGCGCAGTTGCGAAAGGGAGATGATGAAAGAAAAAAATGGAAAACAAGAAAAGGATATAAAGAAGAGCTGAGTGGCCATCCAAAAAAAAAAATCATAGAAGATAAAGAAAGAAAAAATGAGAGATTTTAGGAGTGCTGGCTGTGGATTTTGGTTTTGGATGTTTCGCTTTTTTCTTTTCTTTCAGATTTCGTTGTTCCGTTACTAGCTAGCCTCGATTGATTAAGGGATAATCATTTCATTTTTAGGAAACAAGATAGATTATTATTGGATTGTTATCTTCTTTTTTTTTTTTACTTCTTATTTCTTATAAGACAGTGGAAAACAGCAACAGGATAGCTTTTTTGTTTTGTTGTAGATCTTATGGGATACTTTTTGGATGTAAGAAGTATTATATAATATGATCTCGGACTAAGATTACTCTGAGATGTCCTCGAGCTAAAGAACAAAAGCATTGTGTAATATGCTCTTAAGCTAAGGTTGCCCCAAGATGCTCCAAGCTAAAGAACATAAGCATTATGTATGTAATATTATCTCAAACTAAGGTTGCTCCGAACTTAAAAACATATTCAATTATGTAATTGATCCCGGGTCAAAGTTGTATCGAGATGTTCCCAAGTTTAAGAACATAAGCAATTATATCATTGACCCCAGGCTAATCTCGACTAGGATTGATCTCGAGATTCTTCCCAAATTTTAAAAAACTACTTGAAGGAAATATTTTGGTCTCTCTCAGTAGATACTGCGTTATATTTAAATTTGAAATAAAGACAAAGAAACCAAACAACATTTTTCTTGAGAAAACTTGGGACCTGTCGGGACAATCTTAGCCCGTTATCATATTACATACTTATTAAAGTTTGTTAATAAAAAATGATTTTTTTTCTTTTCTCCCAACTACAATTGTTGACACAATCTCAAATAAAACTATAATTGAAACTATATATATTTTTAATGTAATCGAAGTTCCACATTTTGTTCTAAGATAACATTTATAATGTATACATACTTGTGTAGAAGAGAGTATTATATATTAATTATGGTTGACTACATATCATTTTCACTATATTTATTTTCATATTTTATCAAAAAATTTGAGAAAAAAATTAAAAATATATTTAAAGTTCAAGTACAAAAATAAAAGATTTGAAAATTAACATTTTGGAACTTAAATTAAAGTATTGAAGGTTTAGAGTGGAAAGAATTTTAGTAGATAAGTCTACCAAAATCGGCTAAGCTTCATTATCCATAAAGTTAAATGAAGATCAAAGTAAAGTTAATAATATTTAGTAAAATAAAATTAAGAAAAAAAAGTGTATTATATTCGATGTAAACACAGATATTATAATACTAGACTATTATAATAACAAGACTATTATAAATCACATTTATCGTCCAAACTCAAACACCTTCTAAAATTTAAAATTTTTAAAAAATAGAATAGTCATTTAAAGAGATGTTGGTTGGCGGAAAGTTAGTTTGGCGCAAAGTTGAGAGTGGAGATCCGTATCCAACGGAATATATGTTCTTATTTCATACCATTTATCTTTCTTCTTTCTCTTCTTCTTCTCCCAAAATCTTCCATTCCACTTTCTGAAACACACAGAATAGAGTTCACAAGACGGAGGAATCTGAGTTCCCACGGGAACGACGATTCCTCATTTATGCAGGACAATCGCTCTTCTGTTTCTCCACGTACGCCTCTCTCAAATCCCCATCTCAGATCATCTTCATCTCCACCTCTTTTATCTAATTTCAACGTTTTCTGTGGCTTTTCAGGTCCAAAATGGTGTTACGATCTCGGTAACATGCCAATGTAACATCTAAATTCACGTCAAATCCTCTTCCAGGCAGCCGCTGGAAGTTGCCTGTTAATTTTCTAATGCCATTGTCGTCGAACAAGGTAGCTTCTGTCCATTCCATGGGGATATGGCAATCTATTATTCTCTATTCTACTCGTCAATTTGGCTGATTTTACTTTTGGTTTCATTTTATTTCTATATGGAGAATGTAGAATAGCATGCCGTCAATGCCCAATTCAAGTTAGTCCTTATGATTTATGAATGAGGTCTGTTTATTTCTGCATTTGCAACTGATTTAGCAATTTTTTTATGATGCCAAACAATATTGCAAATTGAAACTGTCTTCATCGCCTGGTCAGACACTCCTAAATTCGTAATGTGATTAATTTTTCTGTTATGTACCACCACAAAATGGTAATACTTGCGACTTTGACTATATTATAGGTCTCTTCTTTGTGGAGTGGGCATTTAGTGCCCTGGTGCTTTCGTTAAATCATCATAGAGGTTTAGAACTTTAAATCTAATACAATGGGTGGTTGCACTTCAAAACTTAGTCGAAACCTCAAAGCATATAGGAAGTACTCATCACGATTTGGAAAACGACGTAGTAAGATTTCAGCTACCATTCCTGACGTTAATATCAAAGCGATCGGAGATTCACGAAAACATGCTGGAGGTTTCAAGGTCAATGAGTTTGTTCATCTCGATTTTGAGAAGGGAGCTGCGACTAACCGTGCAAGGTCTGAAGTTTCTAACATGACATTTCATCTGAAGCAGCTGCATTGGAGCCATGGCCAAATTGATGCAAATGGTATATTTCTTCTGCTCTCAATCATTGAATAAAAAATATTACTTTATTTGGTATCCCATGACAGAGAATCATACTATTGCAGTGGACATTCTTCGCTCATAAGAATTTGAACGAACAAGTAACGTATCGTCTTCACACTTGCCTCATGAAATAAATACAAATACATCGAGTCTTCATCATACATGAATATCCGCCATCGTGTCTGCTCATGTATTCGACTAGTTATGGACTTTAACAAAATCCGTGTATCTTAAATTCCTAAGGGAATTCTTTTCATTTTCCTCTCTCATCTACCACCATGTTGGATGATTTGGATGGAAAATAAGATTCTACTTTGATTAAGTTGGATATATTCATCTAAATCGTGAATTTTGAAATCGTGTCACCTGCAGGAGTTTACCAAGATGAACCATGGTTCGACTCTGCTAGTATTTTGGACTCTGACTCTGATGACGAGGAGTTCAGCAGTGTTCATGGAGGTAAAATCTTTACTTCTTTCGCTACAGCCAACGATTTCTTTCACACTTTACTTACACAAATTGTTACCATGTGTTTTGAGATCGCAGATTGTTTTCCTTCAATTGGAGACCCGAATGCTCAATTGTTTCAGTATGAAAGCACATCGTGCTTCATTGACACTGGATGTATGTATGAAGGTTTCTATGAAAGTTATCTCAAAATCGATGGGGGTGCGCAGAACTTTGAATATAAGAGTCAGGAGCTCAATATGAATACTTGCCTGCCTTGTTTTCCTCCTCCAGCTAGTTGCAATGAGAAGAATCGTTCTTCTAATACCCAACCGGAAAATCAAAAGAAGTCGGCAGTTATCATGCTTTCTGTTAAGAGAAAGTCTGTTGACGGATATGAACGGACTGAGTTTCGTACGTAAACATGCTTGCTGTGGGGAACTTGTGTTAATTAATTATAGATTTTAAATTACTGATGTGTTGGTTCAACTTGTATACAAGTATAACTCTTTGATGCACAGGTACGTCAGAGAAAATTTTGTACCGCCCAACAGCAGGACTTCAAATTTCATGTGCAAAGGGAGAAAAGTTAACTCCGTCGTCCTGGTCCCCTATATCACCTTCAGTCTTTAAGCTTCGCGGAGAAAACTATTTCAGGCATGTTCACGAGTTTCACGTCCATTGATTGTGTGCACATCTTGGGGCTTTTCAATTTGTAAAAATTAAACTTTGTTTCTTCTCCTTTCTAACTCTGGACACCTATTGTATAGAGACAAACAGAAATACCCTGCTCCAGATCTCAGCCCATACGTACCAATTGGAGTTGACTTGTTTCTCTGCCCGCAGAAGATAAATAACATTGCTCAGCATATTGAACTTCCACATGCGAAAGCACATGAAAAGCTACCATCAATATTAATTGTTAACCTACAGGTCTTTTATATTATCACCTTTTTACTGTTCAATGAGCTTTCGAATTAGGCTTTTGTCTACCATTACAAAAATGGAAAAGCAATGTGATAATTTCATGGGTTCTACTCTGAAAAATCTTTGGCCTTCATTATTTTAATGGGCTATATTGATGACAAAACCTGAATGTTACAAATTGAAACATAATTAGCCGAACTCTTGATTCCGTTTTGTTGTTTTTGTTTTAGCTGCCTACATATCCAGCTTCCATGTTCCCTGGTGATTACAACGGAGAAGGGATGAGCCTGGTACTGTATTTTAGACTGAATGACAAGTTTGACGAAGAGATATCTCTTCATTTTCAAGACACCATCAAGGTTCCTTTTCTACCACTTAATTTGAATTTTATATTTACTTTTGATATTTGAAAATGTATGATCTACCTACGAAGATTTCCAAAAAAACGAAATGAATATGATGATACGTCATTCTTCTTTCTATTTGAAAAGTACTTTTTATTCCACTATGCTACTTGCAACGATAGCTCTGATAATCATAATAGTAATAAAAAAGATCTAAAGCTGATTTTCTTCATCAGAGGTTGATTGAAGATGAAATGGAAAAGGTCAAAGGATTCACAAGGGAATCCTTGGTTCCTTTCAGAGAAAGGTTGAAAATAGTGGGTGGGTTGGTTAATCCTGAAGATCTCCAATTAAGTGCTACTGAAAGAAAGCTAGTTAGTTCTTATAATGAAAAGCCAGTGCTTTCACGACCTCAACACAACTTTTTCAGGGTAAAATGATTTCCATTTTTTGAGTTCATTCTGATAGTAATGTTAGAGATCTAGGCTTCTTGATGACTGACTTTTGCATTATGGTTATTTCAGGGAAAAAATTATTTTGAGATTGATTTGGACATACATAGATTCAGCTATATATCAAGGAAAGGTCTCGAATCATTCCGTGATCGTCTGAGGCATGGGATACTTGACATTGGTTTAACAATCGAGGTACTTCTATTATATTCAAACTTGGTAACACCAACTTGTATGTATGTAAACTTTCCAAAGTTTCAATCAATGAAATGCCACAACATGGGTCTATTTAGTTCTTCTCAAGAACATTGTGTAAATGTACTAATGTAACATGCTAATTAGTCCGTACAACTCTTTGACACATTGTGCCAACTCAGCATCCTTTTAATGGTAGAAGTGGTAGAGATTAAATAAAGTAAAAGTAGAATCTAAAATTCAGCCGCAAAATTAAGTAAATAAATACAATAGTCAAATTAGGGGAGTGATTTAAATGATATTGTTAAGGTTGTAAATACGAAATAATGAAGCTGAGTAATTTGTTTCGAGTTATGGCAGGCACAAAAACCTGAAGAACTGCCTGAGCAAATGCTGTGCTGTCTACGATTGAATAAGATCGATTTTGTAAACCATGGGCAGATACCTACAATTATGAGTGCGTAAGTGAAACTTGAGTGTTGGAAGATGATTGGAAAGCCAACATTCCTGTGCATTATCATCACCAATGAAGTAAAAGGGACAATAGAAGACAAGTGTATTTATTTAAACATAAGCCCAAGGCCTTTGCAAAATGATAGGATCTTAGAAACAAAGCTTGAGATTCATTTTTATTGATACCATTGTTTTTTTTTTCTTTCAAAATCTGTGTTTTCTTATGCTGTGGATATAAATATTCATATCCAAAAAACTACTCATGCTAAGATTTTATAACAAAATTACAGATATATTCTATTCATATGGTTGGATTTTGCAAGAATTCACTAGATATTTTTCGTGTATTTATTTATAAATTAAAAACCTAAAGATCGTTCATAAATTTCTGCACAATAATTCCTAATTATCTCTACCTTACTAATGTTACCTGTGACGAAAACATTCGAAGTCTAATTTAATTTTCATCTCTCAATCTCAAATTGAATCTCAGCAAATTACAAGCATTACCAATAATAATTAAAATGATTTACTCAACAAAAGAGAAACAATTTTATTAATTATAAATATAGAATACAAAAGAGTACGTAGGTCCAACATGATAGTCGTAGATAAGAAATCTAAAGCGTGACTAAGCTAAAATTCACAACAATTCACTACTATAGAAACTGACTCTCTTGACGATTTTAAAACTGTCGTTGAATCCAGTGTCAAGAAAGGCCATTTTCTTGACGGTTGTAAAAAACGTCAAGAATTGTTAACGTTGACAGTTTATAACCGTCAAGTATTCAATTTTTCATGACAGTTTATAACCGTCAAAAGTGTAAGTTTTAATGACAGTTTAGAACCGTCAAGAATAGGACTACGAATGACAAAAAACCGTCAAAAATACGAATATTCATGACATTTTAAAACCGTCAAGAGTGCATTTTTTATGACATTTAATAACTGTCAAGAAAGTCATTGTTTATGACATTTTGTATCCATCAAGACTATTCTTTTTCATGACATTTGGGAACCGTCAAGAGTGCTTTTTAATGACATTTTGGAACCGTCAAGAATTTCGTTGTTTATGACATTTGCAAACCGTCAAGAAATTTATTGTTCATGACACTTCAGAACCGTCAAGCAATTTTCCATTTTTTTAACTGTAATTTATTTATATTATTGTTCATGTATTATGCTCTCATTGGTCTAAGAATTCAACTACAAATAAACGACAAATATACATCAAATGACAAATAAACATCATCCATTCATATCATTTCTAAAACTTTGCATCATATTCGTATATCATTTACAAAACCTATATATATAAACAATTTCAGCAGATTTCCAAAAATTGAACTAAACATCATCTAATTAACTAACCTAGCTCCAAAGTATATCATCCCCAATACATAAAGTTTCATAATGGCAACCCCCTACATATGAACAGTTCACCTATCAATAATTCACCTAAACTCTAAACCTCAACAAAGTCTCAAAAGTATATCAATCAACCCCCCCTCTCCCCCTCCCCCTCCATATGAACATTTCAAAAGATCAGGCACAAAAAATAAAGTTTTCTGTTTTAGAGATGACAAATAAGTCCTAGATCATATGTACGAACCCAAAAACTCAACCAACCCAACCCGCACCTCATCTAACTCGGCCTGTGAGTATGATTTTCGTGTATCAATCTGTAGACATGCAAAATAAATGAATTAGTATTCATGAAAATTATTATACCCACAAAAGAAATAGTTTGAAATATAACATACCGTATCCGAGATGACAATGCTTCCCCTATTTACAATTTCTCTCATATACTTCATGACATAGTATCCACACGTAGTGCTCCTGACTTGTAGTGGACAATATAAAAACAATAAATTAGAATAACAAATTAATCTTAATTGCTAGTAATCTAAAAAATACAATGAATTTAAATATTTATACTTGTCTTTACTGTTCGCCATAAAGTTTGTTTCATGTTTTTATTAATGTTTTTTTGCGAGTGAAATTTCGCTATTGCTCTGTTTTGGCAAGATAAGATTGCACGTATCTTAGAATATTGTACATGCATTAGAATTAACAGCACTACATGATATAAAAGATTAAACTTACGTGTCGGTTACATATCTTGTAGTTGCTTTTGATGTCATCCTTAGCGAGTCAAGTTAAAACATTGTATCCTCATACGCATTTATGGCAAGAGTGCCCAATGACCCCTAATTATACAAAAATGTAAGTACTATTTTATTGTCAATGCAACCGATACCCTAACTAAACTTACCCAAGATTAAAAGGAGCAAGAACTACTTGGTTTGCTTTTGACACCATCAATCTACTACACAAGTTTCGAATTCGAGATTCTTGTGTGTTTCTAGAAGAGATTGGGGACGGATCTACGAAGACATACTGCACATTTTCTTTCGAACCAATAACAGATGAATACAAGTACCTACAAAATATATAAACTCGCAAAGGAGATACATAAATTTAGATGCAAAGGAATGAAATTGACTTATATCATATAGGCCACCAATGTAAACGTTTTGACTTCGTTCATGTTACAAAGATCAATGATATCCTCTCGAAGCACAGAACTATTTCGACTAGTGCCAAAAAGGTCAGCGGGTAGTGAAAAAGTGATGTTGGAATCTTTCTCCATTACCTTCTCAGCATATCTGAGAATCGACTTCAAAGCTAATGGCAAAGTTGATGTCGATTCACATACAACTTCTTTTTCTATAGGCATTTTTATTAAGTCCCTCTCCTAATTCAAGAACATCTACATTCAGTAAGACGTACAATATTAGACATTCCAGTTTAATTGTGGATGACATACCTTCAAGACGTCCAACTCTAGTTCATTCACCTTCATCACCTCCTTCCCTTTCTTTTCATTTTCTTTTGGTTTGTCTAACGATTCCACTTCTATTCTCTTATCCTTCTCTTCAATCCCCTCTAACATTATTGGTCTTGAACAACTCCCGTGTGCAGATAATGGTGTAGACAAGTTTGAGCAAATTTGTGCTCTAATTCACTAACTCGCCTACGGAGTTCTTCATTCTCAACTAGAATGTTCGCCTCATCTTTTAATGTTTTCTTAACTGAATGAAAGTACGTTGTCGGAGTAACGTATCCACCAACCCCACGCACACGACCATTGTGCTCTTTTGTACCCAATGCTTGGGTTAACACATCATTCGAACAGTGTCTATTCACAGACGATGAATCTGTATTCATTGATATCTCATACTAAAAAGATAGCAAAATTAATGTAAGTTATAGAAATGATTGCTTATGTAATGGATAATTGAAATGTGTGATTTACATGTAATGACTTACTATTTTATGGACGACTTGCTGAATGTCGTCGTTGTCGTACTGTCCTTGTTTGTTAACTCGAGCTTTCTTCCACATTTTAGCTTGATCAACATAAACTTCATTTGAACCCTCCTTCATTCGAGAACATGGAGTTCAGGTGGTAAACATATTAGCTTGTATTCCATTTTAGGTATAAAGCAAACTTACAACTTTTTATGTAACCCCCCTAAATGAAAAGTCTTACAATAAACAAACTTACAACTTTTTATGCAACTCTAGAAACTATACAAACAACAAGACAAAGCCTTACAAGAAATAAACAAACCCTCCCCCCTCCCCCTAAATGCCAAGCCTTACAATAAACAAAGTTAAAACTTTTTATGCAACTCCACAAACTATACAAAGCCTTACAAGAAATAAACTTACAACTTTTTATGCAACCCCATTCTCCCTAAATGACAAAGCCTTACAAGAAACAAACTCACAACTTTTTATACAACCCCCCCCCGACAAGTCTTACAATAAACAAACTTACAAACTTACAACTTTTTATGCAACTCCACAGACTATATACAAAGCCTTACAAGAAACAAACAACCCCCCTCCCCAAATGACAAAGTCTTACAAGAAACAAACACCCCCCCCCCCCAAATGACAAAGCCTTACAATAAACAAACAACCCCCCCCCCCCCCCCTCCTACCACCACGCAAGCAAAGAGGAGCATTACACCAGATATCAAACCAAACAAGAAGGAAATAATATTAAATAGACATCCCAAATTCTATAAAGTTTCTTCGGGAACAAAGAAAGAACAAACTACAAAAATGAGAGTTTCCTCCTTAAACATCTAAACATCTTACCATTTCCTCCTTAAGATTGACATACCCTTTCCTTAAGATTCTATGATTGTATTTGTTCTTCGATCGTCTATCTTGTTGTAATTGTCTTTTTTCCTATATCCAAATGTATTTGTTAATGAGAAAGTAGTAAATATTCTTCTGAATGATTTTCATTTATAAAAGTTATTCATACCTGAAAGGTCTCAGATAACCTTGACCTTACAAACTCTTCCCAGTGATTTTGCTCAATGAAGGAATACTTTTCAGGTGGAACTTGAAGCAATTGTGGTTCATCTTTATGCGGCATGATGTATTTCGTTGTTAGCCAGTTCTTAAACTGACGAAACAAAATACCTGCAGTTTGGAGAACGTTTTTCCTAAATCTTGGATCAATGACGAATGCAGCCTAAATAATTATAAGTACTTAATTAAGTGTCCATACAACAAGAACATTATCAATATAATAAGCACATTTAAAGTTATATATACCTCAACTGTAGTGAATATCTTATCTTTCAGTTCTGCAGGCACACTTTTCCAAGACGTATATGTGATAGGGACATGATAATGGGTTGCAGACCCTACGAAAGACTTTAACTTGGCTCAGTTCTCACCAATAGGTGCTCCGTCTTCATTGTACCTCACCACCTACTTGTCTCCCAAACTTCTAATGCGAGTTACATCAAACATAATAGTAGGTCCTCGTCGTCGCTTCAACTCTTTTGGGGTTTCATTTTTAGTATCAATCTCTTCAACTCTTTTGGGGTTTCATTTTTAGTATCAATCTCTTCAACAATTGACCATCTAACATCACTTGGATCCTCAACATAAAACACTTGCTTTGCTTGGTTTGCTAGTATAAATGAGTCTAACTTGTGTCCTACTCTATTTAAATCAACTAAAATATAACCAAGTTTATCGATCCGAACACCACCACTATTCTAAACCCAATCGCATTTAAACACCGGAACATTAAACGTATTATAATTGAGTTCCCATATCTCTTGTATCACTCCATAGAATGACACATCTCCAATGACGGGATTTTTATCTTTAGAACTAGACACTTACATTGTTTTTTCAACTAAGCTAACTCCACTGTTTTGTACACTTCGATTCTTCTCACAAGATTTTGTGTGATAGTGACATCCGTTTATTGCATAACCACTATATGTAATAACAAAAGGATGAGGGCCATCAGCAATCCACCTTAAGTTATCTGAAACTCCACTATTTCCAACTTCAAGCTCAGTTGATACCTACCACAAGAATTCTTATTTTAAGTTCAACACATAACATAACATGTATAACTAAATTACAAGGTTCAACACTATACCTCTTCTCATAGCCAATGTATAAAAGTTCGATTATGTTCCTCTTGAAGTCATTTTTTATTTTTAGATTTATTTCGATATTGTAGTTGCAAAGCCTTTCATATGTTTTCTTTGTAGTCATCATTCAAACATTGTAATATAGTTAGATTAATTATATAAAAGTCAATGAAACGATGAAGAAAGTAATGAATAAACTTACTCCATATATGGTTGAACATCAATTGTATTTTCCAACACATATCGATGACACTACAAGAAATTTGGCCTTTAATGTCACTTGGCGACCGACATCTTTGCAAGCGTTATTAAAGGCCTTTAATGTCGGTTGGGCTTTAATGTTGGTGTATAACCGACATTAAAGACAGCTTTAATGTCGGTTTTAAACCGACGTTAAAGGCCTTCTATGTCGGTTATAAACCGACATCTTTGGAAGTGTTATTGAAGGTCTTTAATGTCGGTTCATCTTTAATGTCGGTGGATAACCGACATTAAAGCTGTCTTTAATGTCATTTTTAAACCGACATTAAAGATGTCTTTAATGTCGCTTATGATACATCTTTAATGTCGTTTTTCCACTGACATTAAAGAGGTCTTTAATTTTTTTTAACCGACATTAAAGTTGTTTTTAATGTCGTTTTTAAACCGACATTAAAGACATATTTAATGTCGTTTTTAAACCGACGTTAAAGACACATTTAATGTCGTATTTATAATAGTTTTTATGACGGCAAAACCGATATTATTTAAGTACGAATTACGTCTAGAAATGTTTGTCATCGTATATTGTAAAAAATAAAAAATGGCTTGCACACTGGCTATAATGCCTACTACTCAATGCCTTATAACTAGTTCACCTGCAATACACACAATAATACCTAAAATTCCAGCATACACTTCCATATAGAACTACAACAAATACACATCATCCAACACCTACATATAATCACATATCAATAAACACAACTATATTCAACACTATAAGTCCAACTACTCCAAATCCTCCAATATATCCACTTATATATATAATCACACATATCAAACAACACATCCTGCCATCCATGGCAAACCAATAATAAACACCTACAATGCATAAGATCCAACACTAAAATACGAGCACACTTTTTCACACTTCCATATAGTACTACAGCAAATACGATCATCCAACACCTAAAATATCAGCACACCTTTCCACCCTTCTACATAGTACTACAACAAATAAAATCATCCAACTTCTAATCACATATTTAAATAAACAACCAACAACTGTAAGTGAAAACTAAAAAATATAAAGATAATATATAAGATCGTGATTAATAAACAATGTATATGTACAATAAAAAGTTCCTTCACTAACTAAAGTATACGTACAAACTATCTAACAAACAACAATTAGTACGGGACCACCTGCCCTTCAAAAAACTATAGGACTACCTGTCCCTACAAAAACTTAACTCGACCAACTACTAACCTAACTACAAAAATCAACTACTAACCTAACTACAAAAAGCAACTACTAACTTAACTCGACCAAGAAACACATTTAAAATCTTACACAAATCTACTAACAAAAGCTGCCCATTCAGTTCGAATCTCGTCAATCTCCTCTTGCCTATATGCATTTTTGGTATTGAACTACACACAAATAGAAAGAT
This sequence comes from Cucumis melo, assembly GCF_025177605.1. Classification (NCBI taxonomy): domain Eukaryota; kingdom Viridiplantae; phylum Streptophyta; class Magnoliopsida; order Cucurbitales; family Cucurbitaceae; genus Cucumis; species Cucumis melo. The sequence goes on from NC_066861.1 coordinate 13,365,825, forward strand.
ATGGAAAGTATGAGTTTAGATCATAAATTGTAATATGTAAAAAGTTAAAGTAGAAACTTACAAGGCTAGTAATAGAAGTACTAGAATTATGCACTATCTCATGTATGTACTTTTGCACGTAGTACCCACACCGTACAGAATCCAATTGACGAGGACACTGCATGTATATAAATTGAATACAAATTAATCTTATGTTTCATAAAAAATAATTACGTGTAAATGCAAATTACCTTTACAGGTCTCCATTTTGGAGTTGATCGATAGCGTTGTAGATCATGTTTCGCTTGCCATGTCTTCAACCCTCTAAATATTTTGAAACATTAGAAGACAATAAATTTAAATAAAAAGTAATAAAGTGAATACACTTACACATTTATGATTCCATGAATGTCTTCATTGACTTTACTCCGAAGAGAGTCCAAAACATAAACGCAATTTTCACGAAGATCGATAACATGCAACATCCAATGAAAATTACAATAAACAACATCTTCAATGTGAGTACACATTTAAGCTCAATGGAAATTTATTAATGTGTTTCTCTTCTTTATTTACCCGGTATTATATGGAATTAGCACTTTCTGTTCCAAGTTAACTGCTTCTAGCTGGTTGGCTAAATTTCTGGATCGAAGATCACGATCTTTGATATGTGACGATATTTTTGATTGGTCAATGACAAAAAAATTCCTTGCACAGTCACATTTATCCCAAAGACATCTAAGTAAAAGCAACCATAGTTAAAATATCAGCAAACTAACTACAATAGTGGTATTGGAGATAAAGATGAGTATAAGTTGTCTTATACTTACGTAATATACGCTAGTATACACATATAGCCAATTTCAACCATGTCGCAGTAATGCAACAAATCTTCACGAGCTAAATAAATAAATTTGTCACTTCCAAATATTAGCTCGTTCATTGGGATGCGAATCATGTCTACATCCTTCATGTTGTTCACGACATGTCTATTTAAAAGTTTAATAATCCCGTTAGCGTTAGTATAATTTGAAGGGTATACGACATCCTTCCTAGTTAAATGCTCCTATCACAACCAAGGTTCTAAATTCAAAATATATATACAAATAAAATCAAAACTTAATAGTAAAAAAAGATACACACTTGTTTGTCATTGATCATAGAACAAGCCGACGAGGCCATTCTATAATGTTACCCAATGCTTGATTTAAAGTCTCTATCTTTCCCTTCACTGGATTGGGTATAGTCAAATTTTCTCCCGTAACCACGTCTACTAGAACTTTAACATTGGGACATCCAATGTTATCCTCAACTATCGTGGCTACTGCAACAATATTATTAATGGATCCTATAGACAATTGGCATGGTTTCCTTTACAAATATTAAAAGCATAGTTAAGAACAATTGATCCTATATCGTTAAAAAACTAAAAGTGACAACAAAGTCAATTACCTCCACTCCTTTATTGGTAGGTGTGTCCTCATCGGCATCAAGATCTATATTAATACTTCCAATGGATGACCTCGAGTGATTACTTCTCTTCTTGTCACTTTTGCATCTCGAGTCATCCTCTTCTTTATGACACATTTTCTCCTTCCCTTTTACTTTGTTAAAATATTGTGATTGAGAGACAAAACCACCCACGCCTCTTACACGTCCATCGTGCTCCTTGGAACCCAATGCGTCAGTCAAGATGTCCTCATTTTTATTTGTTGCAACTAATTCGTCCTATAAAACAATACAAGTATTTTCATCATCAGTTAGGTTTACAAAAGATTATTTATTGTAATCATAAGTATACTTACAATCCGAAAGGCACAATCTCGAGTAGCATCATCAAAATAATCATTATTTCTTCCTTTCCGTGCTTCTTTTCAAAGAGTTGAACGATAGGAAACATCATGCCTAATTTTCTACAACAAAAGATAGATATTTAATTAACAACAACATATTAAGATAAATTCTTCAATTTAATTAGAAATACTCACTAGTTCATCGACAAGATTAGCATATCCCTTACGTGACATGTGGTGATTGTATACGCATTTCGACCTTCTTTCCCTTTGAATACGACTATAATCCTGTACAACGTATTAGTTTGTAGGTAGATATCAAAACAAAATTAAAGTGAAAATGTAAACTTATTTACCTCTCATTCTTCACTTAGTCTAACATCCACAAACGATTCCCAATCTTCTTGATTTATATGAGAATAGATTTTGGGAGGAAACTGCAAGAGTGATGGTTGATCCTTAGACGGAAGTATATACTTCTGAGTTAATGTGGTCTTGAACGTTCGAAACTTTCTTGATGCAGACATAAGTATAGAATTTTTAGCATTGGGTTGTAAATCGAACGACATCTACAAAAAAAAAAAAAAAAAAGCTTAGTTAAACTTAGAGTGTAAAGCAAACTACATTATATGAAAAACATAATAATAGAACTCATACCGATATACAATCATAGATTTTATCTTTTAGCTCATTCGGAACTTCTTTCCAAGAGTTGTATGTGATATGAATCTGTTGTCGAACGCACACACCAATGTAACTTTGCATTTTCTTAGACGTGGCTCCAACAGGTTGTTCGTGTTCATTAAATTGAATGGGCAACTTTTGCCCAAAATTTCTCACTAAGGCCAACTCAGACATAGTAGTTGGCCCACGTGGAACAAATGATTTCTTTCGTACTTCTGGAAGCATTTCTCTTTCATCCTCACTGCTATCCTCCATCTATGAATCTGCAAAAAATGAAAATACATTAGTAAGCAAAGTCAACATACATAAGCATAACAATTATGTTACGAACTTAAACATAAATACATTATAAAGCAAAGTAATGACATACCATAAATATAGCAGTTATATTACGAACTTTAAACATAAATACATTATAAAGCAAAGTAATAAGATACCATAAGCATATCAATTATATTACGAACTCTAAACATAAATACATTATAAAGCAAAGTAATGACATACCCTTCTCTACCCATCTACCCTCACAATCATGTCTAATATAAGTTGAATTTGTATCATCAGTCTCATTAGGTGTATCAACATTGGGCATCCTTTTAATGGTTTCATAACCACACTCTTGAATCATATCTCCTATTTCATCTTCAAAGAAATCTTCTTCAATAGTTCTTTGTGAAGATGTTAAAACACTGACCATTTAGGATTTGCAGAATCTTGGACATAGAATACTTGTTTTGCTTGAGTGGCTAAAATAAATGAGTCTGATTTATGTCCAATACGTTTGAGATCCACGATGGTAAACCCAAGCTCGTCCACTTTGACTCCACTTCTATTGTCAACCCAATCACACTTAAATAAAATAAAAGATAATTGATGGTACTCAATCTCCCATATCTCTCGTATTACACCATAAAACGTCATATCTGACATGACAGGGTTTTTGTCATTAGAACTAGAGACTTGCATCGTAGTAGCGGTTATACTAACTCCACTATTTGAACTCTCCTAATATCATCACGCCTTTTTGTGTGATAGTAATAACCATTAATTATGTAACCAGAATAAGTGGCCACATCTGGAGAAGGTCCGTGAGCTATCCATCTTAAAGAAGGCGTGATAGAATTTTTAGGTACTTTGAGAGTAAGTGCAACCTACACAATATATTGGATTTAGTTAGATCCAAAACAAACATAAAAGAGTATGATTATAGTGATTACTCGTGTGGACAGCCAGCGACTGAATGAGCAATTATGCTCTTTTTGAATCCACTTTTTACTTCGAGCTTTACCAGAGTTAAGCTTACGCAAACTCTTCATATGTTGTCTGTCATAAATGACAAGTTATTAAGTAATTACATAAACAACTTATATAGAATGAGAATAGATAGGATTTAGCACGTACTCGACGTATGGTAGAACATCATTTACATTCTGAATGACATAAAGATGAGCTTAATCTAACTGCTCCTTACTCGGTCTGATAAAAGAAGAAGCTGATAATGCTCTATCCATGTTTAAATTCTTTTTTATTACAGATGAGTTAAGTCCAATAGAACTAACTCCAGCAATAAATTTAGAACAGAACTCTATAGCCTCTTCAACAATATAATTTTCTACCATACATCCTTCTGGTCGATTTCTATTTCGCACATAAGTTTTTAGGACTTTCATATATCGTTCAAAAGGATACATCTACCTTAGATGAATAGGTCCACAAAACTCAATTTCTCTTACGAGATGCACTACAAGGTGTACCATTATAGTGAAAAATGATGGTGGAAAATACTTCTCCAATAGACATAAAGTGACAACTACATCTTCTTGCATTCCTTTCAATTGTCTTCTTACATATAGCATTAAAGAAGAAGCATAACCGAATAATTGCAAGTCTTACATGTTTCGGTAAAATACCACGAATTACCACAGGTAGCAATTGTTGCATAAGAACGTGATGGTCATGCGACTTAAGTCCATACAGTTTCAAATCTGTGAGTGACACTAAACTTTGAATGTTCGATGAATAGCCTTCTGGTACTTTCAGTTCAGATAGTGTCTTACAAAAACTCAACTTCTCTGCTCGAGATAATGTATAACATGTCAGGGGTAAAAAGATCTTTTTCTCTCCTACTTGAGGGGCAAGCTCTGATCTAATGTTCAATTCAACCAAATCTAATCGACTTTTTACTCCATCTTTGGTTTTACCGGGAATATCAAGCAATGTGCCAATGAGATTTGCACAGACATTCTTTTCAATGTGCATCACATCTAAACAATGTCGCACATCAAGAAACTTCCAATATTCTAATTAAAAAAAATAGATCTTTTCTTCCAATAAGTTCCTGAAGAACTCATTTCACTGTTCTTTTCGTTGATAGTTCTCTTACCAAATGAGTGTTTGTACTTACTTATTTGTATGAAAATTTCTTCCCCACTCAATGGTTCTGGAGCCAATTCTAATTCTTGTGCACCATTGAAAACTTTCTTTTGTTTCCTATATGGATGATGACGTGGTAGAAACTTGCGATGCCTAATATATGCCATCTTCCTTCCTTTTGGCAAATAAATTGATGAAGTTTTCTCCCCACAAATTGGACATGCATGATATCCTTTGACTGTACAACCACACAAGTTGCCATACGCAGGAAATTCATTAATGGTCCATAATAAAATAGCTTTTAGCCTGAAACATTGATCTTGATATGCATCGTAACATTCCACCCCATCATGCCAAAGTATTTTCAAATCATCAACTAACGGAGCTAAATAAACATCTATTTCATTTCCCAGTTGTTTGGGACCAGATATTAGTGCGGTCAACATAAAAAATTTTCGCTTCATACACAACCATGGAGGTAAGTTGTATGTCACTAACATAACTGGCCAACAACTATATCTACTGCTAAGATCTCCATGCAGATTTACCCTATCTGTGGAAAGAGCAAGACGTAGATTTCTAGGTTCTGACCCAAACTCTGGCCATAAATTGTCTATTTTTTTTCCATGATAATGCATCTTTTGGATGTTGTAATAGATCATTCACTTCTCTTTTTCTGGCATGCCACATCAATAATTTTGATGTTTCTTTGCTTCGAAACATTCTTTCAAATCTTGGAATTGGGGAGAAATACCACATGACTTTCACTAGAACATTCTTAACCTCCTTCTTTGAATTTTTAGGAATCTTCCATCTTGACATACCACAAGAGGGGCATACATTTGCATCAGACAGTTCTTTCCTAAACAAGCAACAATCATTCCTACAGGCATGAATCTTCTCGTACTTCATTCCAAGAGTACACAAAATTTTTTTTGCTTCGTAAGTAGAAGTAGGGCATTCATTGAGAGTAGGTAAGATGTCACAAATTAATTGTAATAACTCAGTGAAACTCTTATCACTCCATCCAAATTTAGCTTTCAAATTATATAACTTTATCAACGTAAATATTTTGGTAAAATTCGTACAATTAGGATATAATGGTTTCTTGGCATCATCTACTAGTTCCTCAAAATTTTCTGACTTGTCATTAAAATAATTATGTGCAGCCTCAAACATTCCAATTGTGTCATCAACATCATCCTCGTCAATTTCTTCTTTTACACTACTAAAGACACTTTCATTGTTTCTCTTTATTGGTAGTGATTCACCATGAAAAATCCATTCTTGATAACTCTTATCGATGCCGTTAAAAAACAAGTGATCTCAAATTGTATTAACATCTAAAGTTTTTGCATTCACGCACTTTAAACAAGGACAGGCCATGACATTCGATGTCTTTGAATGCTTCAACTCATTTTTAATAAACATCTCAACCCCATAAGCATACTCAGATGACGTTCTATTCTTTTGCATCCATGACTTATCCATATTATATAAGATGCAATTTAATCTACAAAAAAAATCGAGAAACAACGAAATTAAGTAAACTTAAACTGAATCCACATTCCAAAAACTAACAAGTTCTATATAACCCAAACCAAAAGCCTCTATATTATACACTCAAACAATTACAAAACTCAACTATGGGATAGAATAATACGGGAAAAAAAAGAGTATATGAATGAAAACTCAACTATGGGATCGATACAATATAATGCATAAGGTCCGAAACAATATATATAACAACTTCATGGAACCACACCCCACCACTTGCCATGCACACATGATAATAAATCCCTAAAAACACTAAAAAACACTACACAAAACCAATGAATTCTATCCGATGAATTAGGAAACAAAACCTAAAAACATTAAAAAAAAACTTTATAACAAACATGAACATTACACAAAACCAAAAGAAAAACTTACATTAAACTTCTTTTGTCTACCAACACGAAAACCACAAAGAAAAATCAAGATTTTTCTTCCTTGATAGCCAAACAGAAACTTCCCCAAAAACCGCTTCACACCTTAACAGAGGAAAAATCTAAAAGAATTAAATCAACAAACAATTCAATGATGTGAAGAAGAAGAGCAAAGTGTTTATTTACGAGCAATGTAGGGACAAAAAAGGAATGTACTAATTCTTCCCCTTCTAATATAGTATAAGTAATTTAAGTAAAATTTCAAGTTTAGTCCCTCAATTTTTGGGGTTGTCTATAGATTTATTATACTTTTGATTTTGTGCCAAATAGGTAAGGAACATATTTGACATATATAAAACTCTAATTGATATGTTATACACAAAGTTAAACAATAAATAAGCTACTAATCGATTAACATTAAGTTATGACTACCAAGTTTAACTTAAATTTTAATGAAAAAAATCTAAGTTTCTAAACTTTTAATTCATACCTCCATGGAATTTATCAAAATATTCGAAGTTTAGAAATGATAATACATAAGAGATAAAAAAATCCAAAAGTTCTACCATGACTAAACTTATAATGTTTTAAAGTATACTTTAATAATGGTGACATGACTAAGCATGAATAAAATTAAGATTCATATAAACTATAATTGTCATGAAAAGTTTTGTAGGACCCATCAAATGCCCATGCAATGAAGATTTGAGTTTATAAAAAGCTCAAGTTTGTAAGGTAGCATTTGCAGAGTCAAACTATTCAATCAAACAATTTCTTTGGTGCTTGCTAGAACAGTTATTGGTATCATTGGTAAGTAAATTATTAAGAAAAAAGAAATTATATAAATCCCACTTTCTAAAAAGTAGACATATTTTAATCCATTATTTAGTATATAAAAAGTAGACATTTAGACAAGAATATGAAAAGAAAAGTAATGAAACTTTTTTCGTTCGAAGTGTTATTCTTTGTATTCCAATCAGGTCTCTAACTATAATCATGTAAAATGAAAAGACGAAAAATAATAACAAAAGATATATCTATTAGAATCAAATTTAGTTCTACATATCCTAGGCATACTTAAGTTCTACATACTTTCACAGGAAAGAGTGGTAACTGAAATTAATGTTTAACAGAGAAGTACAAATCATTCATATTACTGAAAACTGATGCCTAAAACTAATAGTTAACGGGAATAAAAAGTACTTATTGATGGCTGATGAGGACCAAAATCATATGTTCTTCCATTGCTCTTATTCATTGGATTGTTTGCATCTCCTATTCAGAATCTTTAATTTTTAGTTGGTTCCTAACGTTAACTCTAGATATAACATCACTCAGCTGCTATATGGTCCTCTATTGAATCTAAATCTCAACTGGTTTGGGTTAATGCTGTCAATGCTATCATTTTTAAATTTGGCTTGAGCAAAATCAGAAGATTTTTTAAGATAAGCATCTAACTTGGCAAAAACAGTTCGATATAGTCAAGATTAAACCTTTTCATCGGCACTTTCTTCCTCTTTTCTTGCAAATTACTTCCCAATGATATTAGTATGAGTTGAGAGATTTCTTTATTCCCTATGTTTTGTTAATTTCACTCCCAATAATGTTCCTTACAATAATCAATGGAAATTCTGTTTCTTGTTTACAAATAGGAATGAAAAGTACGAATCTTTTTTCAGCTTAAACATTCAATATTTCCGTAAGAATGGCGGCTAGCTGGTGGTTTTCCATCCATCTCCAAATGCAGTATTCCACTTGTTATAGATCAAGAGCATATCTCATGTCCTACTCTTGTAGCAATTGTTTATTTCTTAAATTAGATTCGAATAACACCGAAGTAAAATTTCAAGATCTTCTATAGAAACAACATGAAATGCACGCAAATAGTTAGCAATTCGGTAATGTTTTCAGAGGCTACTAGAGCTACCTAATAAAGATCCACTCTTGCAACTTCAATTTTCTCTCCCTTAAAAAACTGAGGTAGTTTTTTTTCATTTACTGATAAAGATAGCAAGATAAACAGATACTCAAATACTGAAACAAATTGAATTTTGAGATTGATGGGTGGTTTGCAATCTAAATCGAAATCAAAAAACATGCAGCTTAAACCCCAAATTAAAAAAATCGCAACCACTTGAAAGAAGATGGAAATTACCATCGTTGCTGTGAATGTGAGAGAGAGAATGAGAATGTGAGAGGAAGATGCGGACGAGTTTGTTTAGAAGGAGAGAAATGTGGCCGAATTTGTTTCCAAGGGTGGGCGATCAGAACAACAATGGTGGCGACAACAAGCACATTGGTGGCGGCGATAAAAATGGTGGCGTCGATCACTTATTTGGAGAAGAAACGGCCATCGGAGAAGAAATTGAGGGGATTCGTTTGGAGAAGACAAGTGATGCAAAAATAATTTGGAGACGATCGAATAGATTTGGAGAAATCGAGTTCGTATAGCAGATGGTCGAAAAGAGTAAAGTAAGAGAGAGAATGTTATTTTTTCACAAAAAAAATTATTAAAAAATTAAATGGACCTTTAATGTCGGTGGAAAACCGACATTAAAGTGTCTAATTTTTTCGCAAAATAAAAATATTAAAATTAAAATTTAAATGGACCTTTAATGTCGGTTTTCAAAATGGCGGACCTTTAATGTCGTTTTAAAACCGACATTAAAGCTTAGTCTTTAATGTCGGTGGAAAACCGACATTAAAGGTCCACCTTTTCAAAACCGACATTAATGTTCTTTTTTCATTTTTCCCAACTGACATTAAAGCCTATATTTCTTCTAGTGTGAGCTTGACATAGAAGTTCTTGTTCAGGTTTAAATGGAACTCTCATGGACAACGACCTACCAATGTTTGAAGTGTCTAAATGGTCTTGTGACTGGCGAGTCCCAAGCCCAAAGGGATCTACTCTAGATAAGAAATCAGAACAAAATTCAATAGCTTCTTCTATTAAATAACTTTCAGCAATACAACCTTCTGAACGATATCTATTCCTCATAGAGTTTTTGATGACTTTCATGAATCTTTCAAAGGGATACATCCATTGAAGATATATAGGATCACAAAGTTTGACTTCCCTAACTATGTGTACTATGAGATGAATCATGATTATGAAGAATGAAGGAGAAAAATACTTTTTAGATAAACACAATGTTACCATAATATCTTCTTCCAACTTGTCTAATTGTTGCGCATATAACACCTTGTTGCATACAAAATTGAAAAAGATGCACAACCTAGTTTAGCATAACGAACATGTTTTGGTAGCACCGATCTTATCGCAATGGGAAACAACTGTTGATGAGCACATGACCGTCATAAGATTTTAAACTATTAAGTCTTAAATCTGTCATTGACACAAGGTTTCCAATATTGGAAGAGTAGCCTTTGGGAATCTTTATTCTTGACAAAGTCTTCAAAACACATCGTTTTTCTTCCTTTGTAAGAGTATAACACGCAGGAGGAATGAATATTTTCTTCTCACTACTAATAGGGGCAAGCTCCGATCGAAGTTTTAGATCAACTAAATCACATCTAGCATTCAACCCATCCTTACTTTTATCAGGAATATCAAGAAGCGTACCTAAGATATTCATGCAAACATTTTTTTCGATGTGCATCACATCTAAACAATGTCTAACATGAAGATCTTTCTAGTATGACAACTCAAAAAAGGAAGATAACCTATTCCAACAAATCTTTTCACTTCTGTTCATCGATAAGTTCTTATGGATCTTCTTTCCTTTAGGAAATTCAAGATCTTTCAATTTTAAGTACACATCCTCCCTAGAAAGTGGTTCTTGAATTGTTCCAAGTTCTTTTTTACCGTTGAATGACTTTTTTTGTCGTCGGTACAGATGATCGCGTGCTAGAAATCTTCGATGTCCTAGGTATGCTATTTTCTTCCCATGTCGTAACCTTATAGAATTTGTATTATCTCCACAAATTAGGTATGCCTTATACCCATTAACCCAACATCCACTGAGGTTACCATATGCAGGAAAATCATTAATTGTTCACAACAAAACCGACCTTAAGTTGAAACTTCTTCTCGATAAGCATCAAAACATTCAACACCATTTTCCCATAAAAGTTTTAAGTCTTCAATTAGTGGTGCTAAGTATGTGCCTATATCATCCCCCGGTTGTTTTGGTCCTGAAATTAGCATTGATAGCGTCATGTACTTTCTTTTCATACACAACCATGGTGGAAGATTATAAATAACCATCACTATCGGTCAACAACTGTATTTAGAATTCATGTCACCATGAGGATTCACTCCATCAGCTGACAATGTTAAACGAAGATTTCTAGGTTCAAAACCAAAGTCTGGCCATTTAAAGTCTACTAACTTCCATGGTGGAGAGTCCACTGGATGTCGTAACTTACCATCCTCAATTCTTTCACTAGCATGCCAAGTCTGGTTTTCAACACATTCAATACTTCTAAATAGCTTTTTAAATCGTGGAATGGGTGGGAAGTACCATATCACTTTTGAGGGAATTTGCTTTCTCTCTTCATTTCTATCCTTAACGTTTTTCCACCTCGATTGACCACATTCAGGACATTCGGTTGCATTAGCAAATTCTTTCCTATAGAGACAACAATTATTAGGACATGCATGAATCTTTTCATATTCCATTCCTAATGCACCTAATGTTTTCTTTACTTCGTACAATAAATTTGGGAGTTCATTGGTAGTTGGTAAAATTTCCTTCAAAGTTTTAAATAATTCTGAAAAACTGGTACCACTCCATCCATATCTAACTTTTAAATTATACAATTTAACTAGAGTAGAAAATTTGGTGTACTTTTTACATCCTTCGTACAATGGTTTTTCAGCATTAATAAGCAATTTCTCAAATCCATTTGAGTCTTTTGAATACTCCTCGTACTTCAATCATTTCTTTTACACTTCCAACATCATTCTCTTCACATGCATGTGTGTCAAACTTTAAAGATTCTCCATAGAAAGATGAGTTAGGAAAAGTTCTTCACCATGCCAAAACCAAATTTTATAACTTTCATCAATACCATTAATATATAAATGATCTCTAACACTCTTTCTACTATGCTTTTCACAATTCCCACATTTCAAACAAGGATAACGAATATAGGAGGTACTTGTATTCGAAAATCCAAATTTGATGAAATTTTCCACACCCAACTCATATTCTTTGGATATTCTATTTTTGTGCATAGATGACTTATTCATAATTGTAAATCTATTGACAAATAAAGTAAATTAAATTAGTTCAAAAAGTATTGTTGAGATAATTAAAAGAGAAAATAAATATGGAGATTAAACAAACATTCGCTTAATAAGACTAAATCTCCACCAACTAACCAAATAAAGAACTTAAAACTATTTATAAATAAGATTACAGTGTCTTTAGGGGCCACCTCATACTTTGCTCTATTCCTAAGTCCCTAAACTATCATGACAATTTATAAATTCTGTTCTCTAACTATTACTTTGTAATTTGTTTTTCCTATGTAAATAATCTATATACAAAATTGTGGTAACAAAAAGTTATTGATTTAACAAAAAATGTCTCAAAAGAACATCAATAGAAAAAAGCACAAAAGGTGATTGATTATTAAAGAGAATCTCAGGCGCTTTTTACAAATCTAAATTACCAAACGCAACGGTTAAGCACTAGTATATATTCTTTCCCTAAACTAACCTATCGTCTTTTATTCTTTTCCCTTTAACAATGCTCTTTCTCCATAAACAATAATAATAACCATCATCACCATCCAACTTTTGTTCCATCCTAGCTAATATACATTGGTAACACATATGAATATTGGAACAAATTATGTAAATCTAAATTAAACATCTAATAGGATTACACACTAATGTGAAAAACCAATTTCAAAATTAAACATATTATATTATTATTATTATTATTATTAACCATTTTTCAAAAATATATATTTTTATGAAACAATTGTTTCTCTTAAGAAAACAAAACGAAAGAATACAAGTTCATATGAAAAACCAACCCCACAAAAACTATACTAAACAAACCATTATTATTTTGAGAAAAAGCTAATATTGTTTTTTAACGAAGAAAAGATGAAGCCTGTACAAATTTGTGCTGCAATTTTCAGAAAAGAAAAAAAAAACAATAGAAGGAGAAATATAAATGTTGTCTGAAAAAAACTGCAAAATGCTGCATAATATCCCTAAAGTTGAATAGACGATCTGGCATGATTATGTGAATTTTGTCACTACACCTAATAAATGCTAAATCCTTTATATACTTATATACATTGATTGATTTTATTTCATGATGCCTCTTTCCATAAACAAATTCATTTTTCTATTCATCAATCAATTAAGTCAAAACAAATTCCTAATTCTCCCCTCCATCATAAACAAATTCATTTTTCTACTCTCGCTCCTGTATCTACAACAATCCCTAATTCTCCCCTCCATCATATTGTCGGACACTGGATTTCGCATTACCAACAAAACAGATCATTGTTCATTCACCCTGAATTTGGGAGTTTCCTGTCAAAATTAAACAGTAAGATCCTAAATCGAATTCGGATACCGTTATGATTCAGAACAACGACGTGAAATTAAGAAAATAAGACTTCGGTGAAGAAGAAGAAGCTGTCTCCATAATAGAGAAAATGTAGTAATATCCTCGTCGATTTACATCGGAAGGAGGAAAAAAAAGGCTAAAAAATTATTTTCCTTGATTAACTATCTTTTGATATACTAATCGTCTACCAAGAAACCAAAATCAGAAATAAACCTATATACAGCAGCAAAAAATAGTGCAAGAGACAAAGTTCCTAAAGAAAAGTAAAAGAAATCCAAAGTAGCTACACTTTTAAATCACCAGTGCAAGAGACAGCAAAATCCCCTTAATTACCAAAATCCACAACCCATTGAAAAACAGAGCAATGACCACTTGAAAACACAAATACATTGAAAAATGCAAGCCCAATATATATTTCAGAGTATTTACGAATTAGATAAAAAAAAATAGCAAAAGTGAAATATGAAAAAGGGCTAACCGAAGGAAGATTGAAGATGACCGGACGCAAGACGATCGGACGATAAGACAGAAGACAGAAGAGATGGAAGTCGAGACGGCTGGGGAAGATGAAGATGAAGAGATCGAGATGGGTTACTTTCTGCGTGAGTCTCTCGAGTATCTAGCACCTTTGTTAAATAAAATATTTGATGGAAGACGACGACGACGACAACCAAAATCAGCGAACAGAAGACGACGAACGAAGACAGAGCGACATTCAGCAAGATGGAGCGACGTTCGACAACGGGGGAGACGAGCGAGGCACAAAAATTCCACACAGGCATGCGATTTTGGGATTGTAATTTTTAATATTTTAATTTAGGGATTGTAATTTTTTTAAAAAAAATTAATATTTTAATTAAAAAGTTAATCTTGACGTTTCTAAAACGTCAAGAAATATTGAAAATAACTCCCTCCGCTTTTTATTAAAACTCTTGACGTTTTAAACCGTCAAGAATTTAATTGCTATAAATTGACGTTTTTAAAACGTCAAGAAAAAATACATTTTACTTGACGTTTACAAAACGTCAAGAATCTTGAAATTATAAACATTCTTAACGTAAATGTAAGGCCCTAATCCAGAAAAGACGTTTTATAAGGGAAAGCCTTGTTAGAAAGTTCTTTAGGTAAGTGTTGAGACATGCCTCAGGCAATGATGCGAAAGAAAGCAGGCAATGTGAAGAGAAAAGCAATAGCCAAAGGACTCTATCGAGAAAGGCAATGCGCTGAGTGAGGCATTGGTAGGATATTCTGAGAAATACTGGTACCCAAGAGATTCAGACAAGGAAGTAAAAGTCTTGTCAAGCGACATGACAAATCGTTGTGGAAAAAAAGACGACGATAGCTTCTTCAGGAAGAGAACAGTAACAGTCAGACAATTAAGAGTTTGGCTTCCCAATGAGATAAGGTATGTATCTCAAGGGAAAGTCAAATTGCCGCTGACAGATAGGCAATGTGTAAGTTCGGATTGGCAGCATAACGCGGTGCGTGCTAAGATAACATGTGTAAGGTCTCTATAAATAGGACCAAAAAAGCCAATGAAAAGGACAATTTTTCTTAAAAGAAAAAGTGTAGATTTTCCTAATGAGGGAAAAAGAAGAAACTTTTGAATATTGAACGGACGGATCCTCCAACCATCAGACGAAAAGAGAAAGCTAAAAGCCAAGAAGGGAGAAGCCAAGGCTAAGTATTTTGTGTGAGTGGCACCTTATTTTAAAAGTTGTTACTTTCACAGTTTTCAGTTACTCAAGCAATAGCTTGTGAGTGACAAAAATGATTTACATATGTATTATGAATAACGTTATAGTGTTTTGTTTTATGAGTATTGTTCAAAAGAAATGAATGTGGTTTTATTCCCCTTCTTTGAATGATCAAGTATGTTTTATGAATCCTAATTCTATGGCTATTAAGATCTATCTTTGTGAGCACTTTTTGAAAGTAAGGTAAAAGGGGTAAATGTTTCCACAAACTTGAGTATTCTTTGAAATATGGAAAAATTTGTTTTATAAGTAGTGCTAAACAGTTTAGAATATGATTTCTAAACCACTAGTAGATCTTTGTTATGAGAAGTACTCTTTATACATGATGCATATTGAGTATTGTTTCTTTGTGTTGATGATTACGAAATGCATTATTGACTTTGTTGATTTGTCCTATGAATGAGCAATGATATTGTGTTGTATGGTTGTGGTTTGATATATCGCACGATACTGGATGGAATCCCAAGTAATTTGCACGATACTGGCAAGAGCGAATCCTAGGTCAGCGATGGGAGAATTCCCAGGTCGAGGTGGGTTGTGAGAAAGATGTGGTGAGATATTTTTGGATATCATAGGTAACTCATGTGATACTGGTAAGAGCAAATTCTAGGTCAACGAGGGAAGATTCTTAGGTCTCATAATGGGCTTGTTGTGAAATGATTCTAACATATGGGATTGTTAGCGCTCGCTGTGAGAAAGATGCTAATGAAACGCTGGTGAAGTATAACTCCCAAGTCTAAGAATGTGAATGTGGTGAGATGTTGTGGGATATTCCATGTAACTCGTATGATACTAGCAAGATCAAATCCCAGGTTAGCAAGGAGAGATTCCCAGGTCTCAGAATGACCTTGCGATTGTGATCATTGTATAGTTTGGTAACTCGTTGTGTGGTTATTAAACTGTGGTGGTTATGCGATATGTGTTAATTGTTCGCTGCGACGAACTTCATGCGTTATGACTTACTACTTATTTTATTATGGATTTCTTGTGATTTTCCCAAAATTATTTTCTTAAAACCTGTCGCTCACTAAGTTCGTTTGACTTACGTTTTAAACGTTTTCCTTCCCCAGGTTGTTAGGCGTTGAGGCCATGTGAAGGTTAGTTCTAAGGCAGAGTAAAGAAGCCTTGACGATTGTCATCTAGCTCAAGGTTGCAGAGAATGAGAAGCTTCACACCTCTAAGCACCTGCCTCAGAGAGGAAATTGAAGAGGCAAAGAAGGAAAAGGGACAGTAATTAAAACAAAGACCAAGTATTAGTGCCAAGAGCGTTCTGCCAAGTCTCTTCCACCGCGGCATGAAGGGTTGCATCTTGGTGGAAGAAGAAGGACGCGAGAAGACCAGAGGGTTTAGTTTGTACAAGCAAAGTGTAATTTGTAAATCTATAAATTATAAGCTTTAAGTTAATAAAGGAAGGAGTCCAAGTTTTTTATGTGATATATATGTGTGTTATTTTCTTAAGTTGTTTCCGTTGTAAAAGAGGCGAAAGTCTTAAGGCTTAAGTGGAAAAGCTTCACTAAGAGACAAGATAAAAAGTTGTTCCGCTTACTAGGCGTTTAGCGCGTTATCTCACAAGAAGTACACAACGAATGTCTAGGCGGCACGTCCTTCATTTGGTCGTGAGGCGTAGCATTTGGGGCGAGGCATGACAAAAAAATATATATAAATCCATATATATAATATATTTATTTGATGGTAGTATGAGATATATTAGGTAATTTTAAAATAAATTTATTATATTCATGTAAAATGCATGACAATTCCATATTAAGTTTATAAATAATATTTAATTTATTCTATTTTAGTATCACATTAAAGGCTTATTAAATATGGAATTTATCTCCTAAAACTTGTGTTTGTAACTTAAGATTGTATTATATTCAATAAAGTTGTTATTGAAGAATTATTAGTCAAATTGAATACTATGATTTTGAATCCAATAAACTAAAGTCTCGAGGCTATCTTAAGTTAAACTTGCACTTTATGTAGAGACATAAACATGGATCAAGTTCGAGGATATAGCCTATGGGGTCTATAGTATATGAATAAAATTGGACACCTTATTTTAGAGACATTATGGATGTAGTTCGATTTTGGAGTTAGTACAAATGATGTGATCCTAAGTCGTTCACGTAGAGACATGAAAGTGGGGGCATCCTATTTAAAGAGTTTACATAAGACTGAACCATGAAACAGTCACTTTTACATTATAACATTGTTTGTTGTAAAAAACTGACTATTTCGTTTATTGATTATGTATGGTAACTTAATCTTAGTATGAAGTAACTACGAATTCTTGTTCACATGAGATTATCCTTCAATATACATAGATTTGGGCAGCTCATTACTGCTGCTCCAGTATCTCTCCCATTTGAGGGGTACGATCGGGTTGATAGCAGGGGACATAAGGTGCAAGACGGAATTCACTCCTACACGTTATAGGGTTAGTAGATAGGTTGTTCCCTTAAGTACTGAATCCAGGTTTTGAACAAGTGGCTCCACCCTCTCATTGGTCTAAGAGGGATTCGGTTTATAGGTTGGACCTCAACCAATTATTCATTAGAGGATTGGTGGGACTTAAGGAATAAGATGTAACCTCAATGGTAAAACGATATTTTGACCAAGTTGAGATTACAAACAACTTGGGAATGATTAACTTACTAATTATTGTTATATCAAATGGACATAAATACATTTATAGTAGGGGAAGTGCAACTACAAGACTTAAATAGGATGATCCATTAGTTAATGAATGTTGATTAGCTTGGTTTAAAATAGTTTAGCAAGTTAATCTTGGATTGTTGGAGCGTATGATCTTTAGGTCCATTAGATTCCCCTATTAGCTCATATGGAATAAATTTAGAATAGTATGATGTAATGATTAGAATTGTTCGAATTAGGAACGAAAAGAAAAACTGACAAGTATATGTGATATAATCGTCAGTTATCAGTTTAGATATAGAGCTTTATGTTTAAATGTGATTTAAATATAAAAAATATGAATTTGGGTTCATATTCAAAAACTCAAAATTGATAGGAATGATCAAAATTGTCAAAAGTCAAGGTTTGACTTTTGACTTTGAAAATTCAAATTTTGACTAACAATATATTCAAATATAATTTGCATTTTGAGAAAATAAATGTGGATTCATGTTTGGAAGGTCGTAATTAGTCAAGAAGGACAAAATGGTAAAACTTAAGAATGTTAGACTATTTTTCTAAAAGTTTTACTTTAACTAATTTTAAAAAAATACCAAAATGCCCCTTGATTTAAGTTAATGAGAAAATCCAAAATTTTGTTCGATAATCCCACTAACTCTTAGTGGCTAGATGGTTGATCACAATAATGACACCAAGTCCACTAAGGTTGAGTGGAGTTTGAGTTGTTGGCTTTGTAAAAGTTTACAAGTAAAAGTGAGCATGATAGACCGAAAAACTAAGTCGACTGACCAAACCGAAAGACTAAAAAATTGACTGACAGACCTAACAAAAACTGACTAACGGATTGACCCTTACTCATCGATGTTGAGGTCGGTTTGACACTTTACTAAACTGACTATGGTCGGTTCAATGTCAGTTTTTTCAAAAAATCGACTTTGATCGACCTATGATCACCCCTAGTTGCATGAACCTTTTTTTAGGCCATTTGAAATTTTTTGCTGCTAAAGTTATTCTTTAAAATAACCTCTTTCAAGTTCAGCCTTGTTTCACAAGAAAACCATTTCTCCTTATTTTCCATCTCTTTTTCTCTCCTGGTTTCTTCATTCATCAGGTTCTATAACTCAGTTTTGAATCCAAAGATAATTTGTCAATTCTAGTTGTGCCCTGGTCTAGTTTATGTGAAGAATTTTGAGTAAACGAAGTTTCAAAGGTAAAATTTCACTTTAACCCTAAGTCAATTTAATTTGGGATTTCTTGTTAATCAAGAGCAATTAGGGTAAAGTTTTGATCCAATTTTCGTTGCATATGCCTAAAATTCTTCAATTTTTTGGTTTTTTTTTTTTTTTTTGTTTAAGATCGATTTGAATTGAAATTTGAATCTAATTTTCTTCTATCAACTATGGTAAAAAAAGTAATTGACAATTATTAGGGTTGGAGTATTAAATATTAGGATGCGTTTGGGGGAAGAGTTGATTTATGGAAGGGTTAGTGTTTTGATAAAACTAGTGTTGTGATCAACATAGTTTTATCATAACCCTTGTTTGGAGGAAGGGTTTAGAAATGTAGTTTTATGAGAAGAGGTGTTTGGGGGAAGGGTTATGATAGTGTTATAAATAAGATGTGTTTGGGGGAAGGGTTATGGGGATTTTATGATAAGATGTGTTTAGGGGAAAGGTTAGGTGGGTAGTTTTATGGGAAATTTATGATAAGATGTGTTTGGGGGAAGGGTTAGGTGGGTAGGTTTATGTGAAATTTATGATAAAATTTATTTGGGGAAAGTGTTATGTGGGTTGGGTTAATAATTTTTTTTTATGTAGTATAATATTTTTTAAATGAGATTGTAAATATGATAAAAAAATTCTTATTAAATATTTTTTTACGAAAGCGTCGAACCCGTATTATTGCAAATAA
Organism: Cucumis melo; assembly: GCF_025177605.1. Lineage (NCBI taxonomy): Eukaryota > Viridiplantae > Streptophyta > Magnoliopsida > Cucurbitales > Cucurbitaceae > Cucumis > Cucumis melo. The sequence goes on from NC_066861.1 coordinate 13,385,465, forward strand.
TTTATTGTATGTGTAATGTTATTAAATTAGTAAAGACAGTTGTCCAATTTGGAATTAATTTCAGAACATATTGTGAAAATTTTATTAAAATTAATTTTTTAGAAAGACAAATTAATTATTTCCTATTTGTAATTGACGATAGCGATATCCCCCTATTTTGAACATATATAATCTAGTATAACGCCTCGGTGAAATTGTGACTATTTTTCTTAATTTTAAATAAACATTATGAAGGGAAAAAAATAGTTGTCTACAATAGGAAAAGCATAAACAGTCAATATCATACAGAAAAAAAAAAGCAAGCAAATAAGAAGCAACTCAAGTCAGTACAAACATAAACTACCTCGTCGTGTCTCTAAGAGGACTCTACAAAATCCCTCCCTCTCATCCTCAAGCATGAGTATGAAACTCCGAAGGTCGTCCACACAAGACAAAAGATGCCTTTGCAATAGCGCCCTATCCAAACTCGTTAGTTCTGGCATCTCACGCAATATGCAGAAGAATTTTGTGTCCACATGGTTGTCATTGACAAGGGCGCGTGTAGGCCACTCCACAATCATCCTGAGTTGCTCGTTTGTTTGGTCGAGTGCCAGATGTATGCCTTCAACATCCACCTCTCGCTGACTTTCCCTCTTCTTCTTGGATCCACTCGATCTAGTCCTACCCTCTGAAGCGCGAAAATGTCGTGATGCGTGTACATCGTCCTGCGACAGGTCAATCCCCTAGCTGTACACAGGCGGAACTCCTCGTTTCCATCCATCATGTCAAATCCCTCATATCCGTCAGGGTCATTAGACCCCACGTCCGCGAATGTCTCAGGGAACCGACCCGTTGCCCTATCGCGACCGAACACATATGTAAGTTCATCGTAATACGAAAACGATTTGTTTAGGAGTCCCTTCGTTGCAGGATGCCACTGTGGGAGAAAAAAGGACCACTTATGAGTACTGATAGAAAAATTGTGAAGTAAATGTACATTGCGAACACCATGTGACGTTCATATTATTTTCCTTACCCTAACCCAATTATCAAATAATTCTTTCTCCGCAATTATTCATTTCTCTTCATCATTCCACACAAAGCCACTACGTGCTGGCCCCTACATTTCGCCGATGGCCTGGAATGTCCGCTTCAGTGTCTTTATTCTACAGTCAATTACAGTCGTTGCATGGACACGACATCCAGATAGTTTCTCCGCCATCATCTGTACCAACTGAGCCAGGTAACCTAGCCGGAACGTACCATTATTGGATTACCATCCCCCCATTAACACCAACTCCATTAAAGACTCCACAAGAGTGCCCTCCTCCTCCTTCGTCCATGTCACACCCCCTCCCGGACTACCTGCTCCCTTAGACCGAAAGATGGCGTGAAGCCGACGAACAACGTTATTCTGTACCTGTATCTGTCGACTCTGCTTAAAACTTTCATGTGATGAACTTGCCAATCTAGTATATAAACTATTGTACATGCCACAAAACACATCGGATCCTAGGCTAGTCAAACACAGCTAGTCAAACACATACATGAAGTGTACCTCAAAATTTACCAATTTCACGAGTAAACCTAAAGACACCTTAATCAAAATATAACCAACAAAATTTACACAACTACAGCTCCTAAAGCTTATACAAACTGTGGAGTATCTATAACATACAAGGGTGTGAATACATCACAAATACAACAGACTTTATGCCCAACTCAAAACACGTACTGGCAATCGATAATGAAGCTTCCGCAGACTAAGGCAGTCTATCAGGCACCGGGAAGTCGATCTCTACCTGGAAAATGGGTAAAACATTTTGGAAAGGGTGAGCTATGAAGCTCAGTGAGTGACTCAGTTTAAAACTATGAATTTAAAGATAAGAGCACGTGAAAACTTTACACATATAAATCTGTTTATACAAGTCGTAAATGTAAATGTGTAATAGTAAGAATAGCTTCCTTAAATACTCAGCATGTTCATCATTGAAATCTAGCAAGGCATATCAAGTATATCGAAGCATTTTAACTAACATGACGAATCTACGTTGTGTAGGGTACACCTAGTACCACAACGTTTACAAGCACTACGATGTAGTGGGGCCCGCCCAGCACTCCCATCGTCTTTGTCGTAGTGGGGCCCGCCCAGCACTCACGACAGCATCGTTGTTACGGAGTACACTCAACGTCAACAACGAAATCTAACCAGTGTGCACACGGTAATCTCTAGCCTTAGGCTCAAGATCTCAGTCATGTAGTTAATGAAAATTTCATAAATCATCATAAAATATTAAAACATGCCTGCTTATAAATTTTACACAAAGCTCGAACTTTACTCAGCTCTTTCGTGGAAAATTGTAGTTCTTAAAACAAAACTTCATACTAATTCATGCTTTGCTTAAAATATTGTGGTTTAAATACTTTCCAAACATTTAATATCTACGTGCTAGCATAAATTTCTTTAAGAAATCTAGTCTCCAAATTTACTTGAAAATAGTCATGAAATTCAAATACCTTTCATGGCTTCGTAAATAAACATTTATCGCATTCAATCATAATAACAGTTATGGAAAATATTTCAAAGTTGGTTTTGTCACTCACAGTCTTGGGCTAGATCCTTGGTCTATAAGCTCGGTTTAATTCTTCTCGGCCTGCCAACAACCCAACTGAGTATTAAAACCCTAAACATTCTGGTTTCCTAAAGATATACATAACATGTCGCACCAAAGATGACGCTCACGAAAACAAAGCTTAAGAAATAAAATCCTATTTCAACAATTCTCTAAAATTTCCAGATTTCTAACATAAACTTCAAAGAACTATACCTTTCTCAATACTTAACCAAAATGAGTGTTCTTTATATCACACTCTTCATTTTGAGATCCTCTAAAACTTACCTGAAGACATATAAATCTGATTCCCCGTGCATAAACACATATAACCCTCAAAACAGAACCACTTCCAGAATCGCGCGCACACGACCTCTTTAACTTGTTCCTACAATTTAACCAATATTTAGTCATTTTTGGTTTACAATTTCTTCATGAAAGTTGTAGTAAATTGAATAAGCTTTCCAACCATACCAAATAGAAATTCTAACTCCACCGATACACTCTGAAATACAAGAAAAACCAGAGACCTCCTGATTTCGAGTGAAAACCAACTGCCCTGTTTTCTTCATCAAAAAGCACCAAATGAATATCCGAATTTGCTCCAACGTTCTTCATAAAGTTTGTTTAAAAATGAGTTAACTTTCAGTAAATGTAAATCTCACCTCTTAATTCCTTTTGAAGAGTTCAAACCGAATTAAAAACCAGTGATGTGCAGAATGAACTAAAATTCAGCCATTGATACACTTTGCTTGAGTTCTTCTCCTCTTCTTCAACCTAAAAATTCTAGTAAAATTTCTCTTCTTCTTCCAAACTCTCTCTTAGAAGTTCTCTGCAAATTGAAGAAGGAAAAAGGAAAAAAAAAATAAAGGGAACTTGGATGTCTTCAAACTTGGCGGTGAAAGGAAGAGAAGAAGAAGAAGAAATTTTTCTTGGATTTTTCTTCTTTTTGTCCTTTCTTTTCTTTCTTTTCTTTAATTAATTTAATAAAAATATTTAATATATAAATATATATATTTATATTTACACTTAATTTCCATTTTTTTTTCTTTTATTTTTCCACATTTAAAGAAATTAAACCAAGAAAATATCGGGTTTACAACTTACCTTCCCTTTAGAAAATTTCGTCCTCGAAATTTAGAATGTCCTTAACTGAAAAGTATCGGATAGCTCTTCTTCATCTGATATTCTGGTTCCCAAGTTGCCTCCTCCGCTCCATGATGTCTCCACAAAACTTTTATGAGTGGAATCGTTTTGTTTCTCAAAACTTGTTCCTTTCTGTCGAGAATCTGAACTGGTTCTTCAACATAACTCAAATCTTCTTTTAATTCAACTGGTTGATCTTACTAAACTTTTTAGTAATATTAGAATTTCACATTTAATAGTCACAAACAAATTGTGCGCGTTCATTTCATATGCAACAGTACATTTTACAAGTCAATAAAATGCGCATACAACTGATGACTTCAAATGTAAAATTTTCTTATCTAAGCGTTACGCAACTTCCAATCTGTGAACATCGATTCGGCTAGTTCATCACGCCACTGAGACCACTCGTTTTTCGTCTCAATGTAGTGGATGTCTTCTGAAGCAGTAGTTGTCGCGTATGCAGAATCCCCCTCGTCCACATCGTAAACGTCGTCACAATATGTCATTTCTCTGTTTATCAAATTGTGGAGCAAGCAACATGCTAGTATGGTACGACACTGGACTTGTAGGAGATAGTATGACTTTCCATGAAGAATGGCCCAATGACCCTTAAAAACACCGAAGGCGCGCTCAATGACATTCCTTGCCGAAGAGTGCTTCATGTTGAAGTACTCCTTTGCATTTATTGGTGCATTTCCAGCACCACGCCACTCTTGCAAGTGGTACCGCTGGCCTCTGTAAAGAGTGAGAAATCCCTCAGCGTTTGGATAACCCGCATCACAGAGATAATAATATCTTGTTATTTAAACCATTTGTTTATGCGCTTTGAATATGTAAGTAGAAATCGGCGTATTTTTATTATAAATAAGAAATACCCTTTGGCACTGTAGTCCATTTTCTCGTGCTAGGGCATCTTGTAGAATCCACGAGTCTGCCACGGGTCCTTCCCAATCGGCGAGGACGTATACGAAATCCCCTTTCGTGTGCACACGCCCAATACGTTTGTGGCCATTTTCCCCTTATGCGTTCTGAATGTAGGTCGATCTCCTGCGGGTACGTTGACTTTTATGTACGTCCTGTGTAACGCGCCAAGGCAATTCTGCACGTTGAAATAAGTGCGACGTACGTAAAGGTCAAATACATTGAACTTCTACCATGCCCACCTCGAAACACTTCCAACTTTGATAATTGCAGTTGTTTGTTACCAGAACAGGTCTCTTTATCAACTCCTCGTACAGTCGAACCACAGCCAACAATACGAGGTTAAAATGTAAAGATACTGTCTCACCGGATCGTACAAATTCCCGTTGAATGACGCGGTTCGTTACGTCATGAGCAAGGACGTGCAAGAACATTGCTACCATTTCCTCAACATTGACAATCTCTGTCGATGAAAGACCAGCCACATTTCTAAGTAAATGGCATAGAATTACGAATGTTCGCATGTCCATATGCGTGCTCTGTCGACACACAAGATCTGACTCGTGTATCATGTGAAAGTATGCAAGCTGCCTAATTCTATGGCGTGTATCGGACGGTGTATGTGGGAGACGCTTATTGTTGTTCATTAGTAGCTCCAATGTTAGTAACATCTGACGTTGGGCCAACGTGAATGCAGTTAGGACTCCAAGAAGTGTTTGTTGATCCATTGCGAAGTATGTAAAGTTTCCTAAAATATATGTACTAAGTGAATTAGTACAATATCGATATATAGTGTGAAAAGATCCCTAATGGAAGCTTATTATGCACTTACAAAAACCCTAAACTTAGTAATATCCCTATTTACTAAAACCCTAAACATATAACAAATAACTTGTTTTAAACATTATTTTAAAAAACAGGTTGCAATAAAAAAATCCTTATGAAATTGTAAGTACAATCTAATGTGGTTCCGCTATTATAGAAATAGTATGTGAGATACGTACGTACTCGTGAAGATAGTATTTTAAAAAAAACCAAACTTGACATACGTATGTGTCATAGTGCATACAAATTTCAAGTAATTAAACACATCTTTTCAAAGTTGATGAAATGTGTATTCAATTAATTTAATTTAATTACTATCCAAATTTATGATCATATTTAAAAAAACAGTATTGGTAAAAAGTTGATGATATCCAAATTTATGATCATATTTCAATTAATTAAACACATCTTTTGAAAGTTGATGAAGTTAATGTCTTTTTTTTTTTTTGTAAAAAACATTGTTCATTAGTCGTACTTATAACAATGAATGAAAATCTCGTGTTAGCCTATTCTTGTTATGATATGGTAGTAGAAAAGTTTTTATATTTTTTAAATTAGGAATTGTTGTTAATTAATTGGTAGTTAATAGGAATTGTTGTTAATTAATTGGATATTTTTTAAATAGGAATTGTTGTTACTATATAAAAAAAGAAGATAGTTAAAAAAGAGAAAGTGAAGAATGCATACACATTATAAATTGAATAATATTTAACAAAATGTTCATAATAAATTTATACAAAACCTAAAAAAAATAAGAAAAAAATACTGAAAGAGTATACAAAGTCTACAAACCGCCATTACAATAGTACCTATTCAAAGATTATACTCGTGAATTGCGACGTCCTGCATAAGATAAAGAACATGGTTAATATCTGTACATAAGACACGATATAGAAGGTAAAAAATAAAGAATATTACATATACATACCTTATATGACGATAAATCTTACCCGAAATCAACATTGAATGGGAAAAGGGATTAATAATGAACATCCAAAGCATAACAAAAAGAAATTTTTTTTATAATTGGTAGCCTCAGAGTTTTGAAACCATTCAAAATAATGAATAGAATTTCATCGTAGTGGACACATCAAAAATAACAAAGTAAACATGAAACGATAACAGAGAAAGGACATAAACATATACCAAAAGGAAGAAAAAAACATATACCAAAAGGTGGACATAAACATATACCAAAAGGAGGACAAAAGCATATAAGGTAAACATGAATACAATAGATGAATATAAGTACATAGTAAAGAGTTTGTAAGTGAGAAAGGAAGACAGAAGCATATACCAAAAATATATAAGGTAAACATGAATACAATAGATGAATATAAGTACATAGTAAAGAGTTCATAAGTGAGAAAGGAAGACAGAAGCATATACCAAAAACATATAAGGTAAATATCAATAAAAATAGATGAATATATAAGTGCATACAAAACAGTGAGAAAGGAGGACAGAAGTTAATTGCAAGAATATGTAGGGTAACTTAAATGAAGAATCAGCAAAAAAAGGTAACTTACGAAGGAGAAGATACAAACAGAGAGAAGAATGCAGTAAATGAAAAGAGGAAACGTGGTGTATATATAGGGGAAGATGAGGCAAGTTGGGAGGGCCTTAATGGAAGCAAACCAAAAAATAAAGAGGAAAGTAATACACTGGAAGCTATCCATCAATAAAAGACAGGGAATCTCTGTTAGAACTGACATAAAGCATCGAAAGGTCCAAGGAGTCAAAGGCTATGTACTGAAAGCTATATCAAAAGCATACAATCTAAACAGATGGAAGAGACAGCACTGGAAGCTATACAGAAAGCATACAGTGTATACAGATGGAAGAGACAATACTATGCAGCCAGGTAATTTTTAACCCAAAAGATGGAAGAGACAATACTATGGAAGAAAAGTGGGTAAATAACTTCAAACATATTTTGTGAATACAAAATCAGGCAACACAATTGATAGCAAATGTTATCAAAACAATGTAAAATGTAAAGCAAGAAGACAGAATGAAATGCCAAAATAAAGTAGAGCAATGTAAAACAATAAGACAGAATGGAAGGCCGCAAAAGCATGGACAAATGCCTTTACATACATATATGGAAAACAAAAATCAGACAATACCGAAACTAAATTATCATAACAGAGAATAGAATGCAAACAAATAAATATATTCCAAAAGAAAATCAGTTTGTATTGAAAATGGGAACTCATCATCGGCTAAAAAAAATTGGATTCAAAAGACTCTAATACCTCCCTACCAAGCTCGATCGGCACCTAATGGCAGACAACGGTGTGAAGTTTCTATCTTATCAGTGAAGGAAATGACTAAATGGCAAGCGAAACACCCAGCCGCAACAATGGAACCGCAAGCGGCAAGGAGAAAATTACAGGGTCACCTTTAACAAAATGACTTTGGAGGCAAAACCCTAGATTCCAAAAGGAAATCGTGTTTAAAGCCAACGCCGTTGAAGGGTCGGCTTCAACAAACATGCAAAACCCTTGGGGACTGAGAGAGACAGATGAGAGAGATGCAGATAGAGATTCGGCATCACGAAATGGGGGTTCATCGGTGAAACGCAACGAACGAATGAAGGAACAAAATATCAACAAAATGTGGGTTAGGAGAAATTGATTTTGCATGAAGACGGATTGAGGGACAACACAAAACGCTTCAGTAGAGACAATGAAACAACCTACTTGTAGATTTTCAACGTTTGTGTCGCCACAGTGAAAATGATATAGATCTTCAACCTATAAAAATTTAGTCGAGAATTGCAAAAGTTCATGTAAAACATTAAATATATAGCCCATTTGAACATAAGTCAGAAACACACATTTATTAAATGGGTTGATTCGCTTGGGCAGGCTACAGATATTATTATTTCTTATGTCGTAAAAAACTCTAATCATCATAAATAAATACAACCAAATGCAAAAGTTAAAAAAAAATGTCTACAACAGGAAAGGGAAAATCAAATTGTTCCAACATTCATACAACTTGTTGGAATGAAATTTTATATAAAAATATCCAAGAGCCAGAACAAGATATACGTAGTAGAATGATAAAGGCTAAAATATATATTAACATATGCTTCGATATATGAAAAGGATGCAAAAGATGGTTTAAAAATTTTCATCAATCCTAAAAGACCCAGTCAACTGTTAAAACGTCACCCATCTACAGTAAGGTTATGAAAGCAAAACTAGTTTTCGTTTTCTAAGTGTTTATATCTTACAAATATAAGCCCCTGTTTAGAAGAAAAATCTTTCGTAGAATCCGAGAGAAAAACTAGATTGAGTAATTGCAAAGTTGGCACCACAAAATACATTAATACTGGTACCGGATACCTTACCATAGACAATTTCATTCAGATCACTGAGTGATGGAGTCCTCTCCAACAATTGAGCCAACATTATTAGAGTCAGTGTGTGAAATTATGTTATACTGGTAATGAAACATAACCAAAAAATAGAACGAATTCAAACAACCAAGTCAATAGTAAACATCTAAGGCCATAATGATTCGTAAGGTGATGTCATTGAGAAGTTAAAAGCACCATAAATGCAAACTACTTACTAATGCACAATAAGCCAAAAAATAAACCATGAGAAAGATGATAGCTTAAAGAAAGTACTAATTTACTTCGATAAATAATTGTCATCAAATACTATTTTTCATTTAAGAATTTCAATTTTTATCAATGGTATAAATCCCCAGAGAAAAAATTGTTATAACTCACATCTGCAACACACGAAAACAATAGTTCATAACAATTGATTGGTAAACAAATAGCTTATTTCATATTCAAACGTTGATCAACAAATAAATGACACAGAGCATGTTGGTGATAGAGAGTAAAACTTGACACTTCCAGATATACTTCACCTAGTTTAGTCAACTTTGATCAACCTATAATGAATGATAGTCAACAAGTCTAACCTTACTTAACACATCATGGCTGATGGATAGTAGCTCACCTTAACACCTACAGGAAAACAAATAACAATAAAAACATTTATGTGTATCAATATCACTCATACTACAACGAAAACAACTTGAATACGGAGATAATTAATACAAAAAGAATCTCACTATTGCAATGGGTAGTAAATCTCAAGGTCGATGCCAAGTTCAACCAACCTTCCATCTGAAACTCAGTAAACCTCAACAATGACAAAACATTGCTTCTGAAAAATCAAAACAAACATGTTAATTCTTTGTTAGAAGAATGAATTTTAACATTAGTGTCAACAAAAACAATGTGAAATCAAAACCACCTCAATCGCTTAGTTTTACATATCTGATATGTCATTTCGACATTCTTTCAAACACATTGTCTGCAGCAAATTGAGTTTCACTTTAAGCTCTCTTTTCTCTATGTTTAACCTTTAGAAATATTATCCAAGAAATAGTATAAGATTCACACACAAAACAAATGTAAAACATGAAAAGTTAAAATGTAGCAGTAAAAAAAAAACAAAAACAACTTGACTGCTACAACTTCTTAACACTACTACTATGGCCCAAGTGAGTAAGCTTTTGCCGCCAGGTTCCATGTGTAGCAGCAAGCCTCTGATTCTCATAATTAAACTAAATAATTTAGAATGATTTAGAATATTGAACTTGAAAACAAATGGTAAATATGTCAGAATAATATTTTATGATTTTAGTAGTAAAGATTTTGACATATAGTTTTATACATTGTCCAACAAATCTGTTAAAATAGCTATCAATTTTACCAAAAATAAATAAAATAAAATAAAATATATTTATAATAAACATATATATCCATAAATCTTATAGCAAAGTCGATCATGGCAACACGATCGACGAAGAGTTCATTTTGCTTAGTAAAACCAATGCCACCAGAAGTCCCAAAAATTCCATCTTCAACCCTCTGCTTCGGCTTCTCAACCTAAAACAATATCAAAATACATCGATTCTAATTCCATTTTATGTATTAAAAATAATAATAATAACAATAAAAAATAAATTGATTACCTTCTAGGGCGGGGCTTTAGTTTTGGATTTGAACAAAGCAAGAGTGGTGAAACCATCCACCGACAAAGAAACAGAGTGATTTGGAAAAGGATTCAAAATATGAATTTACACATGAACTTATCCCCTAGAACTTCAAGGAATTAAATCGAAAAATAAAATTAAAATGCAAGTTCCTTCTTAGTAGTCGCCATAATTTTCCTACTTTGACGGTTTAGTTTCACTCAAGAATCAACTAAAGTTAAGCATATTATACGTTTCTTCCGATTCAAAACAGAGAAATGAGGTTTTAATTGAAATAGCTAAGATAGAAAAAATACCTGTTTTGAAGAATTGGAATTGAGATCTTAACGGCAAGGAATGAAGAGATTCGGGCGAGGTGGCGAGCGATGATGAGATGAAACTATTGGATTTTTTGTCTAAAACTCGTAGATAGTAAATATAATTCATTGACTGTTATTAATAAACTGTTTTATTATTATAATTCCAATAAGTGTTATTGATTATATTATTAGTTTTATCTTAATAACATAAATCCAATAAACTAACATCCTAAGTTGTTTGATGAGTCTTGAACAGTATATAGACATACGGGATCAATGTTCAAGATCAGCTTAAAGGGATAACACTATCACTTTATATTTCATACAAACACACTGATGCAATGTGTTCATGTATGCGACATGTGAGTGAGGGTATCATATGCAATGAGTTTGCATAAGATCGGACCACGAATAGTAATCACTAGACGTAACTCCGTTATGGGTTTCTATTTCATTAGGATGACCTAAGTAACTTAGTCTTAATCCTGAGTGTATTATGAACTCCTGTTTGCGAGGGATTGTCCTTTGATTTGTATGAGTGAGAGTGGCCAGATTGTCGACTCAATATGCTTACCATTTTGGGGACAAGATCGAGTAGAGAGCTGAAAACATAATCACACAAGATGGAATGCACTCATTCTCGCCTTTAGGGTAAGGAGATAAGTGTTCCCTTAAATAGTGTTTCCGGGACTTGAACAAAAGGTCCTACCCTCTCTATGGCATGAGAGGGGTTTCTATTTAGTGGTTGGATCATAAACAAGTTGTTCATTAGAGGAGCACTGGTATTTAAGAACTAGAAGTAACCTATGGGTAAAATGGTAATTTGACCTAGCTGGTGTTACAAACACTTGTGAAGGACTAACTTACTAGTATTGGTCTATATCCGTGGGTACAAAAATATATCTACAGTGAGAAGAGTTCAGCTGTGAGTCTTGAGTAGAGTGTACATATAGTTAACGAATATTGATTAATGTGGTTAATGAGTTTAACCAATTATTCTCATATCGTTGTAGCTTCTGATCTGTAGGTCCATTAGGTCCACTTCGTAGCTCAAAAAGGGTAATGAGATTTATTTATATTGGTTGTAATTTGAAATATTCAAATTTACTTTGGGAATTAATATAATGTATGGTGATACATTATAATATAAAGTTTATATTTTAATTAGACTTTAATATATAAATTTAATTTTGGATATGATTCAAAATTAGTTTATAAGAGAATAAAATATTTGAATAAATTCAAATATTAATTTAATGTGAATTAAATTCATACTAAAACTATAGGTTAAAATTTAATGTGTATATGATACATATTAAAACTATAGGTTACGAGAGAAATTCATATTTGAATATGATTCAAATTTAGATTAAATTAAATATAAGATATTTAATTTATAAATTAATTAATTGGAGAATTAATTAATAGTTTAGTTTATTTTGATTTAATTAAATTAATTAAATTAAAACTATAGATTATGTGACAAATATTCATTTAAATATGATTTAAATGAAACATTAATTAAATATGATTTAATTAATTATTAAATTATTTATTTATTTATTTATTTTAATATTAATATTAATTTAATATTAATTTATTAAATTAAATAGAGAACGTGGGTAATTTTCTCACGTTTCCACTTTTCTCTCAATTTCCTCTACAGAAGAGGAAGTTATTGGTACGATACACAGAAGCGAGTTCTGTGAATTTTTACGTACGTCACATTCTCTCCAAAAATATGGTTTCTCTTTGAAATTTTTTTCTCCAATAATTCCATTTTCCAATTTGGTTCCCACAAACCATCTCAATTCAAAGAATAGGAAGGCTTCTAAGTAGTGGTGCCCCAAATTGGCGTTTGGTAGATTCAGAGTCGTCAACGTGCGTAAGTTCTTCTTCTTTGTAATTTTTCTTGAAAGCATGCTTAGCCATATAAATTATTTTTGTAATTTTGTCACTGTATTGATATTTCTTAAGTTCCAAATTAAATTAAGTTATGGTCTCTTTTAATTCTTCCGCTATGTGAAGGGCTTTTATCCATTCAATTGGTATCACAGTCATCTTAATTTTAATTGAGAATTTTAAAAATTTGCATTGGTTAGGTGGGATTTTTTGCATTATGAATGTGGGGTTTTGCAATTGAATGTTTCTGTAATTTTGGTCATAGATTTATTGTTTTGATAGGATCAAAATATAAAGGCCCCTATGTTTTTGGATATTTTAATTTGTAAATATGTAATTTAGAGTCCAATTTTTGGATTCGAGATATTTTTTTAAGTTTTTCGACACCAAATTTGACCAAAATGGACAACCGAAAGGCCATCAACGAAGAGTTTTTGAATTCTATACGGAAAAGGAAGCGAAAAAGAATCTATGTCTAAAGGTTGAAGAAGGGCTAACATCAGTGTGACGCTATCGTGACGTCAACGTTGCATCAGTAGACACAGAGAAAGGCTTGGCTCAGCGGCTCGACGCGGCTCGATTCTCTAACGGTCAGCTCTAGTTGGCTCGGTTCGACTCCGGTCGGCGTCGGTTCTTCATTTGGCGTCGGTTCAGGCTGTTTTTAGGTTGGTTCTTTGTTTTTGTGCCAGTTCTTCATGTTTTGGGCCAGTTCTTCATGTTTTGAGCCGGTTCAAGCATTTTTTGGCCTGTTTGGAGCGATTTTTGACTGGTTTAATGTTTTTGGGCCCGATTTGAAGGTTTTTGAAGGATTTCAAACCAATTTTGGAGCTTTGGAAGCACGTTTAGGATAAATTTAAGACTTTATTGTTGTAATTTTTGCTTTATTTTATACTAGGGGCTAATTTTACACGTTCAATTGTTATTTGAATGTTTTATGGATGTCGTTTAGATAAGTCTCACCTTAGGTTAAGCATGTTCATGCATTTTTATATGTTATAAATGTTATAATGTATGGTTTTAATGCATGATTGTGAATTTCATGAGTAATTTATAATATGTTGATATTTTAAATATATGAAATTGGATAAGCATGATGCATGACATTACTTAGTTAAATATAATTTGTTATATTTAAATTAACGTCTTGTATATACTTTGTTGGTTTTCATTTTTTTTTAATATAAGTGTTATATTAATTAAGATGAAAATCAATTTGCATTGTGCATATTACATCCATAGTTTAATATAATTGTTATGTTAATATAATGTATGCATGTAATATGGTTTTATTTAATTATAATTTGATTTAATTATTTAAACCATAGTATGCATAATTATATGGCTAATTAACTAATTTTATAATAGTTATAAAATTTGATAATTAGAAATCGTCAACCTATAATAAAGAGTTGCATGCAAACATATGATCTTAGTATTAATTTGGTTTAATTTTAAATTGTTAAAATCAAATAGACCTAAGATCACATTAATTCTAATATGATTAGAATTAAGTCTTATTTTAGTTTAATGAAACTAAGTAGGACAAATAGGGTTTAAGGTTATAAGGGAACTCCATCGGTAAAGTTCTATCTAAGGCTCGGGGTACTTAAGTTGACGGTTTACTGAACACCTCCTACTTGGGAACTGACTCGGAACCGGCTTTGAATTAACCTTATTCCTATTAACATAAGATGTCACAAGGTAAATTAAATGGTTTAGTACAATTAAAAGCTTTAGAGTAAAGTTTTATTATTATAAGTGTTATAATAAGAATAGACTTAGTTAGATTCATTTAGTCGGAATTTAGCTAAGTATAGCCAAACCTTAAATTAATAAAACATTTTAATGGGAGAAAAATGGTATATATGATATATCAATTTTTAGCTCTCACGTCTTTAAGAGTTCACACGTGAGATCCATACTCGGCTTCGTGTCTCCCTGGGATCGGCCTCCCTTCGGAAAGTGTTTGTATGGATCAATTACAAGGTGAATAGGAGAAATGTTCATAGTAAGTGGGAGAAGGACGCGTGTCAACATATCCTACGGTCTCCTTCATTAGGTTGCACCGTGAGATTTCTATGATCCGCCTACTTATCGTTCTGGAGCAACCATCCCTTCAGAGGGTATGATCATTTAAGTCGGAACATCACAAACTCCAGAAATGGATAGGGTTTCTTAGGTTAATCTTCAACAGTTGTCTTTCCTAACGGTGGCCTGTTGAAGCGTACCTCTAGAATCTGAAAATGGTAGGGTCACACTTACGAAATGAATTAAGTTAATAAATGAATCCTTAACCGAACAACGGTAGCTAAGAACTATAGGAATAAGAGTTATTCTGATATTAGTAATTAGCTGAGGTTGTCTCAATTCAGAATAGGAGTAGTTGATCACCCTTCGATGACTGTTGCTCTAAACTTCTGAAGTATCATTGCAAAAACTAAATCATTTGTTTTATTAGGGTTCTTTATTTGTTTTTGCTGGATTGATTGGATTATTTTGTGTAATGGGTTAAGATAAAGATAAGTAATACGGTCAATCGTTTTCTATTTCAACATGTCTTCCTCAATTATCGCACTGCTTAAAAAAGAACAATTAACTGGTGAAAATTATGCGATGTAGAAATCGAAACTGAATATGATTATAGTTATCGCTGATCTATGCTTTGTCTTAATGGAGGAATGTCATTTCCCTACTCAAAATGCATCCCAAAGGGATCCATATGACCATTGGACAAAGGCTAATGACAAGGCCTATCTCTATATCTTGGCTAGTATGTCTGATATACTGAACAAGAAATATGAGATCATGGTCACTGCATGTCAGATCATGGACTCCCTTAGAGAGATGTTTGGGCAATCGTCCATTCAGATCAAACAAAATGCTATTAAATATGTTTATTATGCACGTATGAAAGAAGACCAATCTGTTAGAGAACATGTTCTCAACATGATAGTTAACTTTAACGTAGCAGAAATGAACGGAGCGGTCTTTGATGAGAAGAGTCAAGTGTCCTATATCTTGAAATCTCTTTCGAAGAGCTTTCTTTAATTTCGTAGCAATGCATAAATAAACAAGATAGACATGACTACCCTCCTAAAAGTGTTGCAAACTTTTCAGTCTCTTAAGGGACATAAAGAAGGAGAGGCAAATGTTGCCCATTCTAGAAGGTTTGCACCTTTATCTTCTGGATCTAAGAAAATCCAAAAGAAGAAATGAAGGAAGGGGAAAGGTCATACTACTGCTGCTGAGGGCAAAGGGAAGGCTAAGGTAGCCATCAAGGGGAAATGTTTCCACTGCAATATGAATGGACATTGGAAAAGAAACTGCCTCAAGTACCTTGCTAAGAAGAAAGAAAAGGAAGGGAAATATGATTTACTTATCTTAGATACATGTTTCGTGGAAAATGACCAAAATGTCTGGATACTTGATTCAGGAGCCACTAACCATGTTTGTTCTTCTTTACAGGAAACTAGTTCCTTCAGCAACTTGAGGAGGGTGAAATAACACTCAAAGTTGGAATGGGAGATGTCATTTCAGCTCCCGCAGTGGGAGATGCTCAGTTCTTTTTCGAAAATAGATTCATGTTTTTGAAAAACTTGTACATAGTTCCTAAAATTAAAAGGAACTTAGTTTTCGTTTCTTGTCTTATTGAACATATGTACTTAATTAATTTTTCTATGAATGAAGTGTTCATTTCTAAGAATGGTGTACATATTTGTTCGGCTAAGCTCGAAAACTATTTGTATGTATTAAGACCTAATAAAGCAAAAGCAGTTTTAAATCATGA
The DNA here is from genome assembly GCF_025177605.1 of Cucumis melo. Taxonomy (NCBI): domain Eukaryota; kingdom Viridiplantae; phylum Streptophyta; class Magnoliopsida; order Cucurbitales; family Cucurbitaceae; genus Cucumis; species Cucumis melo. Next base: position 13,401,970 of record NC_066861.1, read on the forward strand.
GATGTTTAGAACTACTAACACTCAAAATAAAAAACAAAAAATTTCTTCAAATAACAATACCTATATTTGGCATTTAAAATTGAGTCACATAAATCTCGATCAAATCAGGAGATTGGTAAAGAATGGACTTCTAAACAAGTTAGAAGATCATTCATTACCTCCATGTGAGTCATGTCTTGAAGAAAAAATGACAAAAAGACCTTTTACTGAAAAAGGTTATAGAACCAAAGAGCCTTTAAAACTTATACGTTCAGACCTCTATGGTTCGATAAATGTAAAAACTAGAGGAGGTTTTGAATACTTCATCTCTTTTATAGATGATTATCCAATGTATGGTTATTTATAATTAATGGAGCATAAGTCTAAAGCTCTTGAAAAGTTCAAGGAGAATAAGACTTAAGTTAAAAATCTATTAAGTAAAAAGATTAAAATACTTCGATCTGATCGAGGTGGAGAGTACATGGATTTGAGATTCCATGACTATATGATAGAACATGAAATCCAATTCCAACTCTTAGCACCTGGCACACCTCAACAAAATGGTGTATCAAAAAGGAGAAATAGAACCTTGTTAGACATGGTTCGTTCAATGATAAGTTATGCTCAATTGCCTAGCTCGTTTTGGGGTTATGTAGTAAAGATTGCAGTTCATATCTTGAACAATGTTCCATCGAAGAGTGTTTCTGAAACACCTTTTGAGTTATGGAGAGGACGTAAACCTAGTTTAAGTCACTTACAAATCTGGGGTTGTCCAGCATACGTGTTAGTGACAAATTCCAAGAAGTTGGAACCTCGTTCAAGGTTATGCCAATTTGTTGGTTACCCTAAAGAGACGAGAGGTGGTCTATTCTTCGATCCATAAGAAAACAGAGTAATTGTATCGACAAATGCTACTTTCTTGAAAGAAGATCACATGAGAGATCATAAACCACGAAGCAAATTAGTATTAAATGAAGCTACTGATGAATCAACAAGGGTTGTTGATAAAGTTGGTCATTTATCAAGAGTTGATGAAACCACCACATCAAATCAGTCTCATCCTTCTAAATCGTTGAGAATGCCTCGATGCAGTGGAAGGGTTGTATCACAACCTAACCGTTACTTGGGTTTAACTGAAACTTATGTTGTCATACCAGTTGATGGTGTTGAGGATTCATTGTCCAATAAACAGGCAATGAATGATGTAGACAAGGACCAATGGATCAAAGCCACGGACCTTGAAATGGGGTCTATGTACTTCAATTCAGTGTGGGAGCTTGTAGATCTACCTGAAGGGGTAAAACCTATAAGGTGCAAATGGATCTATAAGAGAAAGAGAGATTCAGCTGGGAAGGTATAGACCTTCAAATCTAAACTTGTAGCAAAAGTGTATACCCAAAGGGAAGAGGTTGACTATGAGGAAACTTTTTCCCCTATTGCTATGTTAAAGTCTATAAGGATTCTCTTGTCCATAGCCACATTTTATGATTATGAAATATGGCAAATATATGTCAAGACTGCTTTTCTAAATGACAATCTTGAAGAGAGTATGTTTATGTCTCAGCCCGAAGGGTTCATAACCCAAGGTCAGAATCAAAAAGTTTGTAAGCTGAATCGATCCATGGATTGAAACAAGCATCTAGATCTTGGAACATTAGGTTTGATACTGTGATCAAATCTTACGGTTTTGACCAAACGTTAATGAACCTTGTATATACAAGAAAATCAACAAATGTAAAGTAGCTTTCTTAGTACTTTATGTGGACGATATCCTCCTTATTGGAAATGATGTGGGATACCTAACTGACGTTAAACACTTGGCTAGCAGCTCAATTCCAAATGAAAGATTTGAGAGAGACACAATATGTTCTTGGGATCCAAATCATAAGTGATCGTAAGAATAAAACGTTAGCACTGTCTTAAGCAACCTATATCGACAAAATGTTGGTTCGATATTCAATGCAGAACTCTAAGAAGGGTTTATTACCTTTTAGGCATGGGGTTCACTTGTCTAGGGAACAATGTCTTAAAACACCTCAAGATGTTAAGCATATGAGACGTATTCCCTATTCCTCAGCTATGGGTAGCTTAATGTATGTTATGCTCTACACTAGGCCAGACATTTGTTATGCAGTAGGAATAGTCAGTAGGTATAAGTCCAACGCAAGGTTAGACCACTGGACGACGGTTAAAATTATTCTCAAGTATCTTAGGAGAACAAGAGACTACATGCTTGTGTATGAAGCTAAGGATTTGATCCTTACAGGATACACTAATTCGGATTTCCAAACCGATAAGGATTCTAGGAAATCCACATCAGAATCAGTGTTCACCCTGAATAGAGGAGCTGTAATATGGTGTAGCATCAAACAAAGATGCATCGCAGACTCTACTATGGAGGCTGAGTACATCGTTGCTTGTGAAGCAGTTTGGCTTAGGAAGTTCCTACATGATTTGGAAGTTGTTCCAAACATGAACTTACCCATCACTCTATATTGTGATAACAGTGGGGCAGTAGCTAATTCTAAAAAACCTCGCAGCCACAAATGAGAGAAACACATAGAGAGGAAGTATCATCTGATACAGGAGATTGTGCAACGAAAGGATGTGATCGTCACCAAGATCGTCGGGAGCACAACATTGCTGATCCATTTATGAAGACTCTCACAGCTAAAGTGTTCAAGGGTCATCTAGAAAGTCTAGGTTTACGAGATATGTACATTAGGTAACCTAGAACAAGTGGAAGATGTGTAATAGGTATGATGATGCTCTAGTTTATTGTATTTGTATATATACGTCTTATGTAATATACTTGTACATTTTACCATTTTCAATGTTTAAGGATTATTTTATTATGTTCATCCCATAGTGACAAGAGTTTTAGTCCAAGTGAGAGTTTTTTGGATTTTTTGCCATAAAACTCGTAGATAGAAAATATAATCCATAGATCGTTTTAATAAACTGTTTTATTATAATAATTTCAATAAGTGTTATTGATTATATTATTAGTTTTTTCTTAATAATATAAATCCAATAAACTAACATCCTAAGCTATTTGATGAGTCTTGAACAGTATGTAGAGACATATGGGGATCAATGTTCAAGATCAGTTTAAAAGGTCTATAGTATAAGGTTAAGGTTGGGTACCTTATCCTAATAACTCTATGGATACGACTTACTTTGTATTTAATACAAACACACTGATCCAATGTGTTCATGTATGCAACATGCGAGTGAGGGTATCATATGCAATGAGTTTGCATAAAACCAAACCACGAAATAGCAATCCCTAGACGTAACTTCGTTAACTAGTTGGGTTTCTATTTCATTAGGATCACCTAGGTAACTTAGTCTTAATCCTAAATGTATTATGAACTCCTGTTTGCAAGGGATTGTCCTTTGATTTGTACGGGTGAGAGTGGCCAGATTGCCGACTCAATATGCTTATCATTTTTGGGACAAGACCAAGTAGAGAGCTGGGAACATAATCACACAAGATGGAATTCACTCCTTCCCGCCTTTAGGGTAAGTAGATAAGTGTTCCCTTAAATGGTGTCTCTAGAACTTGAACAAAGGGTCATACCCTCTATATGGCACAAGAAGGGTTTCTTTTTAGTGGTTTGACCATAAACAGGTTGTTCATTAGAGGAACACTGGTATTTAAGGACTAGAAGTGACTTAGGGGTAAAACGATAATTTGACTCAGTTGGTGTTACGAACACTTGTGAAGGACAAACTTATTGGTATTGGTCTATATCCGTAGACACAGAAATATATCTATAGTGAGAAAAGTTCAGCTGTGAGTCTTTAGTGGAGTGTACACACAGTTAACGAATATTGATTAATGTGGTTAATGAGTTTACCCAATTAATCTCATATCGTTGTAGTTTCTGATTTGTAGATCCATTAGGTCTCCTTCCTAGCTCGTAAAGGGTAATGAGATTTTTTATATTGGTTGTAATTTGAAGTGTTCAAATTTACTTTGGGAATTAATATAATGTATAGTGATACATTATAATATAAAGTTTATGTTTTAATTAAACTTTAATATATAAATTTAATTTTGGATATGATTCAAAATTAGTTTATAAGAGTAATTTAATGTGAACTAGATTCATTCTAAAACTATAGGTTAAAATTTAATGTGTATATGATACATACTAAAATTATAGATTACGAGAGAAATTCATATTTGAATATGATTAAAATTTAGATTAAATTAAATATAAGATATTTAATTTATAAATTAATTAATTGGGGAATTAATTAATAGTTTAGTTTATTTTGATTTAATTAAATTTGATTAAATTAAATTAAAACTATAGGTTATGTGAGAGATAATTATTTAAATATGATTTAAATGAAACATTAATTAAATATGATTTAATGAATTATTAAATTAATTAATTAATTAAATTAAGTTATTTATTTTAATATTAATATTAATTTATTAAATTAGTAGAGAACGTGGGTGGTTTTCCCACATTCCCACTTTTCTCTCAACTTCCCTCTTTTTCACTGGAGTTATTGGTATAATACACAAAAGCGAGTTCTGTGAATTTTTACGTACGTCGCATTCTCTCCAAAAAGATGGTTTCTCTCTAAAAAAATTTCTCCAATAATTCCTACTTCCAATTTGGTTCTCACAAACCACCTCAATTAAAAAAATATGAAGGTTTCCAAGTGATGGTGCTCCAAATGGGCGTTTGGTAGATTCAGAGTCGTCAACGTGCGTAAGTTCTTCTCTGTAATTTTTATTGAAAGTATGCTTAGCCATAGAAATTAGTTTTGTAATGTTTTTTTGCCAATGTATTGGTATTCTTTAGGTTCCCAATTAAATTGAGCTATGGTTTCTTTTAATTCTTTCGCTATGTAAAGGTCTTTCATTCCTTCATAAACAACATATAGATGAAACATTAACTGAAGGCGCGACGGTGGATGACTCAGTGGTGGTGGTTCGACCTTAAACCCTAAAGTGAGATTGGAAAGAGAGGGAAGAGAGATGCGAGAGCATAAAGTGAGAACAAGAAATCGTAAGATGTGAAAAGTAAACGAGGTTTAATGTCACTTCTAATTTTATTGACTTAATTTTACAATAATTAAAAAATTAACCATGACTTTAATGTCGGTTTTAAACTGACATTAAAGCTCCCTCTTTGATGTCGATTTAAAACTAATATTAAACATCCACATTTTAAAAAGTGACACTAAATACCTATTTGCATTTTTTCTAACCGATATCTAAGCCCATATTTCTTCTAGTGTATCAAGGTAACCACAAAAAGTAGGCCACAACTGGTTGTTGCAACTGTCAATAACTAGACAAGATGCATGCAGTATTTCTATTTGTAAGGCATGCATCTAAAATAACATAGAACTTTAAATAGTTTTGGAAGATGCTATTTTGTAATATTTGTCAGTTTGTTTCTATTTCATTCTTTGTTTTGGAACATAGAACTTTTATGATAGTTTCAAGTAATGAATTCATTAGTAGAGAAATAGATCTTTGTTAAGTATTGCTTGGATTATGTTAAGCTCTTATAAGATGTTATAATTGTCATTTTTTTTCTCCTAGTTTATTCATAAAAAGTGCTTTCTGAATGGTCTGGACTTATAACTAATACTAAAATATACTTCTCATAATTGTAGATTGTTTGCCTGATAGTTCTTTATCTTTTTGAAGCTCCTAGTTAAGGTAAGATCTCAATCTCTCAAACATTATTTTTTCGAAAGTTATGTTCATGGATTTTTAGTTGTACATAAAGTTGAATATTTGCATATTATTGGCTAAGATATTCTTTTTTCTTTTTTTTTAGTCTTTGCCTTTTTGTTTATTGTAATGTTAGTCAGTTTAAGTTGTCATTTTAATGTTAGTTGCGAGATAGTAAGATTGAGTTAAGACTTTTGTTTTGGAGTTCTTGCTTGAGTAGATATATAACAAACCCTCGAATTTGAAATTCTAGATATATAATACACCCCCCCCCCCCCTCCGACTTTGGTTTTATGAACCTTCTTATTGGTTTTTGTCAAAGTTGGAGTTGACTTCCTCTAATATAGTTTGTGTCCAATATTGGTCTCTTCACATTACTCTTTGTACTCAACAGTGTCATTTTAAGTGATTTTTTGAAGTTTACTTCTAAGGTCATGTTGATCCGTTACTTTTTGTGTTGGGGTTAATGCCCTAAATCTTTTGGTCTTGTAGTTTGTAATTGTATATATTATACAAATATTTTATTTATTTAATAAAATAAAGTATTTTATTTTATTTGACATTTAATTGCATTAACCCACAAAATCAATAAACTAACATCCAAGGTTATTTTCTGTAACTTAAACATGTATGCGGAGACATACAAGTGGATTATGTTTAAATGAAACCCTAAATGGTCTGTAGTATATGGATAAGGTTGGATACCTTTTCCTGGTGACACTACGAATACGACTTGCTTTTTAGTTGTTACAATTGTTCCAAAGTGCTACAAATGATTTGATCCTAATCATTCATGTCAAGACATTAAAGCGAGGTATTCTATACAAAAAGTTTGTATAAGATCGGACCATGAAATGAATAGTATCTCTTATTAACACTGTTACTAGTTAAGACTACATTTCACCAGGATGACCATAAGTGACTTGACCTAAATCTTAAGTGAGTTGTGAACTCTTGTCTATGAAGGTTGCCCTTTGATTTGCATGGGTGAGAGTGGTCTATGTCGCCAACTCAATATGCCTACCATTTTAAGGATTCGTCTGATTAGGGAGTTAGGAACACAACTACACAAGAAAGAATTCACTCCTTCTCTATAGATAGAGTAAGTAGAGAAATTGTTCTCTTAAGGGCTGATTCTAAGACTTAAACAATGTGGCGCCACACTCTCTCTTGGTCCGATAGGAGTTCAGTGTAACGCCCCGAAAATTCGAGGTAAAATTTTCTCGTTTTATGTAAATTATTCGGAAATCTAAAGTGTTGGTGTAAGTTGATATAATAATAATATAATATTAATTATATTGTTATTATTAATATTTATTTTATTTATTATAATATTAATATTATAATTATTATTATTATTTAATATTATAGTAATATTATTATTTTAAAACAATGACATTATTATTACATAATATTAATTTATTATTTATTTAATATTAATATTATTATATATTATTATTAATACTTTATATAATTATTATTATTATTTTATAATATAATTATTAAAAGTATATATATATATATATATATATATATAATAAAACTTTTTTAAAAAAAAACCCTAAAGAGACGCGCGCCCCCCCCCTTTTTTTTTCGTTCGTTTTCGGTCTCTTCTCCACCGCAGCGCCGCCGCCCATCCATTTTCTCTTCTTCCTCCATCCTTCGCCCGACGCCGCGCCTCACCCTTCTCTCTTCCTCTCCGTCACCGTCTCCTGTTCCGCCTCCAGCGTCGTCGTCTCCGTTTCCGAAAACGAACAGCCGCCGCGACCATCCATTTCGGATCTCCTCTCGGCTTCAAATCGTCCTCCGCCGTCAAGCCATCGCCCTCCGCCGCGTGAAAGCAGAACCAGCTGTCGGAGTCCACCAGCCGCGACTCACCCCGTCGTCGAACGCCTCCCAGTTGTCGTTCGTCACGGTCGTCGGACGCCGGAGAGCCATCGTTCGTGGCTGCCCGTTTTCATCCAACCCGACCCGGTTCCAAGCTGACCCGACCCGAAACCGCTTCCAGTCCGAGCCGAGTGAGCCGAGTGAGCCGAGGAGCCGAGCCACGATCCGAGCCGCGAGCCGAGCCGCGAGCCGAGTTGAGCCGAGGCCAAGCCGAGCCGAGCCGAGGCCAAGCCGAGCCGAGCCGAGGCCAAGCCGAGCCGAGCCGAGGCCAAGCCGAGCCGAGCCGAGGTGGAGCCGAGCCGAGGTGGAGCCGAGCCGAGCCGAGCCGAACGCCTTCAAGCCGAGCCGAGCTCCTTGTTTCACCAAGCCACCTAAGCCTTCCTTCCTCCGCTCCGGGTCACGGTGAGTCTTCGGTAAGGATTGTTTTCGATGAATTTCCTAATGTTGCTACATCCGATTAGAGTTTGAATATTGGAATAAGATATGGCCCTACTTTTCTCCTTTGAAGGTAGTACAGAGTTGACGCTTGAGTTCTCGGGTCTCGCGGTAGGCTTGTTTGGAGGTAGTTTTCCTTTCCTTGGGTAAGTCAACGGATGACCTTTTAAAACAACTGCTACTAAAGTCATCAACTAAAACTTTCGTGTTTCGTTTAGGTGGATCTGTTGAGCGTGGATTCGATCGAGGGGCATAACCGAGTATCAGGTAAGGGTTTTCCTACTACTGGACCCCGAATCCAGGCTGAAAACGTAGTAATCCACAGGCGATTACACGTTAGTGACTGTACTGAATAACTGTATGCGTGTTGACTGTTAAGTACTGATATTATATGTTGTCTGATGTAAAGATACTGTGACTGCTAATTGTGGTTTGAGATTTTTGTTGATGGACCTTGAAGTTACGGTTCAGTATGTAGTAAAACATTGGTCTGGATGTTGTTCATGGAGTTTGGACGGGGAAGGACAGTGAGTCCGGTTTTTGGTTGGTTAGTCGATTGGATCTAGGGTTTTCCCTAATGGTGTGCGAATTGGTGATGCGTATAGCAACTGAGGGTGTAGATGTTTAAACCTATACTATCTGACTGACAAATGCCTATGGCGGAACTGTAATATGAATGCCGTTGGGATGTGACTGATGTAGACAGTTTAGTATGGACTGAGGGGTAACGGTTAGCTTCATCTATGGGGTAGTGTGCCTTACGGATAAGTGCATCCTTCGGGAGCACTAGACTGATAGGTGCGTCCTTCGGGAGCACTAGACTGATAGGTGCATCCTTCGGGAGCACTAGACTGATAGGTGCATCCTTCGGGAGCACTAGACTGATATGTGCATCCTTCGGGAGCACTAGACTGATATGTGCATCCTTCGGGAGCACTAGACTGATATGTGCATCCTTCGGGAGCACTAGACTGATATGTGCATCCTTCGGGAGCACTAGACTGATATGTGCATCCTTCGGGAGCACTAGACTGATATGTGCGTTCTACGGAACCACTAGACTGTTATGTAGGGTATGTAACGCTCCAAAATTTTTTTAAGGTAAAATTTTTCTCGTTTTATTTAAAGTGCAAATTGATATATTAATGATATAATATTGATTTTATTATTATTATTAATATTTATTTTAATTGTTATAATATTAATATTATAAATATTATTATAAATTAATATTATAGAAATATTGTTATTTATAAAACAATAAAATAAATTATTATTTATTTAATATTAATATTATTAATATATTATATTTATTACTTTATTATTATTATTATTATTATTATTTAATATATATATATATTATTATTTAATTTAATTTAATTAATATTATAAATTTATTTAGAATTATATATATATATATATATATATATATATATATATTAAATTTTTTTAAAAGAAAAACCCTAATCCCGCGCCGCTACCCCCCCCCCCTCGATTTTTCCTTCTCCCTTCCGTTTCCTCTCCCCGACGCCGCGCCACCGCCCGAGCTCCTTCCGTCTCTTCTTCGTTTCGTCTGCCGGCGCCGCAGCCATCTCTCTCCGTCTCTTCTTCGTGTCCGTTTCGGCGCCGCCACCCGTGTCTCCTTCTCCTTTCATCTCTTCTCCTTCCGACGCACCGCCACCATCTCTTCCTCTCCGCCTCCGTCACGAGCGTCGAAGTGGATTCCGCCGCGGCCTCTCCGTTCTCATCTCTTGATTCAGACGCCGGCAGAAACAGAGGGGAGCGCCGTCTCCGCCATCCGCTCGTGTGTCGTCCGCAAATCGCCGCCGCGTTCCGCCGCCGGGAGTGTGAGGATTAAATCGGCTCCAAGCCGGCTGTCCAAGCCGAGCCGAGATCGCGGTCCAAGCCGAGCCGAGATCGCTGCCAAGCCGAGCCGCAAACCCTGTCCAAGCCGAGCCGCGATACTTGTTCGAGCCGAGCCGCCATCCTTGTCCGAGCCGAGCCCTAAGCCGAGCGAGCCGCGAGCCGAGCCGCGAGCCGAGCCGCGAACCGAGCCGCGAGCCGAGTGAGCCGAGTCACAAGCCGAGCCGAGCCGAGGTGGAGCCGAGCCGAGCCGAGCCGAACGCCTTCAAGCCGAGCCGAGCTCCTTGTTTCACCAAGCCACCTAAGCCTTCCTTCCTCCGCTCCGGGTCACGGTGAGTCTTCGGTAAGGATTGTTTTCGATGAATTCTCTAATGTTGCTACATCTGATTAGAGCTTGAATATTGGAATAAGTATGGCCCTACTTTTCTCCCTTGAAGGTAGTTCAGATTTGACACTTGGGTTCTCGGGTCTCGCGGTAGGCCTGGTTGGAGATAGCTTCCTTTCCTTGGGTAAGTCAACGGATGACCTTTTAAATCAACTGCTACTAAGGCCATCCACTAAAACCTTCGTGTTTCGTTTAGGTGGATCTGTTGAGCGTAGTTTTCGATCGAGGGGCATAACCGACTATCAGGTAAGGGTTTTCCTACTACTGGACCCCGAGTCCAGGCTAAAACCGTAGTAATCCACAGGGGATTACACGTTAGTGACTGTACTGAATATCTGTATGCGTGTTGACTGTTAAGTACTGAAATTATATTTTTTCTGATGAAAATATACTGTGACTGCTGTTTGTGGATTGAAATTATATGTTAATGGACCTTAAAGTTACGATTCAGTATGTATTAAACCCTGGTTTGGATGTGGTTCATGGAGTTTGGACGGGGAAGGACAGTGAGTCCGGTTTTGGTTGGTTAGTCGATTGGACCTAGGGTTTCCCTATTGGTGTGCGAATCGGTAATGCATATAACAACTGAGGGTGTAGATGTTTAAACCTATACTATCTGACTGACAAAGCCTATGGCGGGACTGTGATATGAATGCCGTTGGGATGTAGATGATGTAGACAGTTTAATTTGGACTGAGGGGTAACGGTTAGCTTCATCTATGGGGTAGTGTGCCTTACGGATATGTGCGTCCTTCGGGAGCACTAGACTGATATGTGCATCCTTCGGGAGCACTAGACTGATATGTGCGTTCTACGGAACCACTAGACTGTTATGTAGGGCACCCCCGAATAGGAAGTTAACTGTCGTTCCCTAACGGGCCCAGTAGTGGGTCCCTTACTGGGTATGTTTATACTCACCCTTTCCTTTCTTCAACTTTTCAGGTAGGGGTACAGCGAGGGGCAGACCGACGAGAGGCAGGAAGGATGCGTGAAGGCCATATGGACGCGTCTGATTTTCTTTCGCTTCCGCTATGTTTTTTGTCAGAATATTTTGATTGTGATTTTTGGACTGGTGACTTGACATTTTATTTTGTGACTTTTGAACTATTTAAAATAGGGCCCGAAACTGTCTTTTGTAAGGTTTATAATGTTTTAATGAATCGTATCTGGTCCGTTTTAAATTTTATTTTGAATGGTCGAGTTTTGGTTTTTGGTAGTGACCTCAGCTTAGTCCGGAAAAGTTGGGTCGTTACAGGGTACCCCCGAATAGGAAGTTAACTGTTGTTCCCTAACGGGCCCAGTAGTGGGTCCCTTACTGGGTATGTTTATACTCACCCTTTCTCTTCTTTAACTTTTCAGGTAGGGGCACAGCGAGGGGCAGACCGACGAGAGGCAGGAAGGATGCGTGAAGGCCATATGGACGCGTCTGGTTTTCTTATCGCTTCCGCTATGTATTTTGTCAGAATATTTTGACTTGTGATTCTGAACTGGTGACTTGATATTTTTATTTTGTGACTTTTGATTTATTTAAAATAGGGCCCGAAACTGTCTTTTGTAAGGTTTCTAATGTTTTAATGAATCGTAACTGGTCCGTTTTAAATTTTATGTTGAATGGTCGAGTTTTGGTATTTGGTAGTGACCTCAGCTTAGTCCGGAAAGTTGGGTCGTTACATTCAGTTATAGTGGGACTATAATTATTGTTCATTAGAGGAATCAGTGGTACTTAAGGAGTTAGATGTAACTACAAGGGCAAAACGATAATTTTTGGCATAGTTGTACTTAAGAGCAATTTGTAAAGGGTCATTGCGCTGTTGATTGGTTATATCTAATGCACACAAAAATATATCTACAGTAAGAATAGTGCAACTGTTAGTCTTTAATGGAATGACTGATAGTTAATGAATAAAGATTAATTTAATTAAAGAGTTTAATTAATTAATCTCATTTCATTGGAGCTTCAATCTGTAGGTCCATAAGGTCCCCTTGTTAGCTCAATAAGAATAAATGAGAATCAAATTTATTTTGGTTTAATTTGAATTGTTTAAATTGATTAAAGTGAATAAGTTGTATATGATACAATTAATATAATGTACTTGATACATTATAATATAAAGTTTTTATGAGAGAAGTTAATATTTGAATATTATTTAAATAATAATAATATGAATAAGATTCATAAATAAACTATAGGTTAAATTAATATGGATTCAATTTATATTAGCATTATAGATTATATGAGAGACTTAAATCATTGCTTATATTATATATGATATAATATAAAGTTTATATTATATCATATATAATATGAATTAAATTTATATTAATTTTATTTTATTAATATATATTTAATTAATAAAATAACTCCCAACGTGTAGAGAGAGTGAGGGAGTTATTTTGATAACTTCCTTGATAACTTCCCTCAATCTCTCTTAAGTTGGTTGAAATATATAGAATCACTATGCATTCTCATCTCTCTGTTTTCTCTTTTTTGGACATTCTCTCTGTTCCAAAAAGAAAAAGAATTCTCTCTCATATTTTTTTCCCACCAAATTACAGAAGTCCACAACTCTCTGTTGATTTTTTCCTTGAGAATAACGAGAAAAACTTCGTGGTGTTCTTGAAACTTCGAAGAAGATTTCTTGGAGGTTCTACAAAGGTTAGTTTCTTTTTCCCTTTTCCTTCATAGAAGCATGTTTAGGTTTTAGTTTTTTTTTTTTTTTTGAATTGTTGATTTTGGGTTTTACAAATTGAATTCCATTTGCACGGTGTTCATATGCTTCCACTTTGAGAATTTCATTCTGTCACTTTGTCCTCTCCCAATTGTGGGCTATGTTTGATTGTAATTTTTTTATTTTGCTTATATATATAAGACTCAGGGTTGGTTATACGCGTAATTAATTCTATGCAATAAATCATCAATCATGATTATCGTACACAAATTACTCACTATGTATCTCTTTATCGCATGAAAGCTAAGTCCTCTTTGATTTCAAGTTTTCCAATTGCTTGCCCAAGTATAAGTGAAAACAGTAGGTTTATCTGAATGATCCAGAGTCGAACAAAGGGAATTGATATCAATAATTAGTTCTAGGATTTACTCATCATTTAGGCGATATAAAAGAATTACCTATACAATATAATGAAATGTATGTTTAACTATAATTACTCATCTACACTAGAAGGTCTATAAAAGGTGAATTAGATGGATGCGAAATGAAGATGCAAACTAACTTGTATTAAGAATGGTTGAAGGAATGTTTATATATTAATAGGCAATTAGGCCATGAAAGTTTTGATGCGATATAGCTTTCATAACTAGTCTATGATTAAGACGAGCTCCTCTCGAAGTCTTTAAATGCCACCCTTGTCCTATTGTCAGGGTAGAAATGACTCAACCTAGTTAGGCAAGATATATCTAGAAGGTTTCACTTATAAGGCTTATAGTACTTCTCTTTTAATGGTGACAACCTCTCAGCGCCTAAACCTACACTTGTTCTCCTTTCGGGATACAAATGGTGGAAGTTATCTCAACAAGATGAAGTTTGTCTCCAAACTTCCACTTGCGCGAGTTAGCCATATCCTTGCTACTTGCCCTCTTGGGTAATTAGCGATATACACTAGCTAAGTGATGAAAATAACTCAACTAACACAATAAGAGTTATAAGCAAAGCAACTTATCAAGAATCTCTCATGAGTCCTAAACTACAAATAACACATTGACAGATGAAAATTAAAGAGATGAATAGATTGAAGAGATATAAACATGTAGAATATACATAAAGGAATATAGGTCTTCGACCATTGTACAATATGAACAACATATATTATAAAGAATACAAAAATGGAAAGAAAAGAGAAAGGAAAATGTTTACAAGTTAGGGAAAATGGGAAATGGGAAATGGGAAATGGGCTTCCCTCAATTCAAACTTCAAGCTCTCACTCATAGGTTGACTGAAGAAGAAAAAGAATATTACTTCTATAGATGGCGAAAAAGCTACTAGCTCCTTTCCGCCCTTCTCTAGGTTTGGCCCATTCAAGCACTTTTGGGTCCATTCAGACCTCTAACCGAACATAAGCATATGACTTTTCACACAGCCGGCTACCACTTTGCTTGGTAGGGAAGGAGTTCTTTATATAAGTAACTTTTGACGGGAAACTTCTATTCTTCTGATCATGTCAGCATCAAATTTAGTATTTGTCAAGTCACATTAACTCTAACTACCATTCTTGTCTTCTAGTGAATCGTCCTCGCGTAGTGATGAAGCTCCTTGTCTAGCATTTGTTCTCGCTAGATAGACTCTTCTCGCGTAGCTCTTACGCGATATCCTCTACGATTCACTTAATCTCTTCTTTTACTTTTATTCTTGTGTTAAGACATTAAAACACGATAAAACATGCATGGATGCTTATGTAAAGTGTATTTCTAAATACTAATGCTTTTCTCAACATAATTACGGCATTTTAATACACTTCTTCTACATTTTGGCCTCATTATTCTATAAAAGAGGCTATAATAACTTTTATTTCTACATTTTATCAAGATGCAGATGAAAGTGAATCCTAGGTCAAAGATGAGATTGAGATTACCATGAGACGCTAGTAGAAATCTCGATTCAATCTGTGATGTTGGTGAAAGTGAATCCCAAGTCTATCGCGTGATGCTGGTGAAAGTGAATTCTAGGTCTAGGTGATGAGAGATGCAGGTGAAAGCGAATTCCAGGTTTAAGCTATTAGATGTGAATGGGAGAATCCAAAGTTTGGGCAGTGATTAGTGAATGTTTGTTGAAATGAGCGCATAGTGCTGTGACACTCGCTATGTTTGTACTTGAGTTGAGAATTTGGTGATGCATTGAAATATTTGTGTTCTTGATATTAAGGTCGTTATTGTTGAATCTGTTGTATTCCTTAAAAAGGTATTTCCTAAACCATCACTCACTAAATCTTTGACTTACGTTTTAAGTTTCCTCTCCCTAGGTTTTCAAGCATTGAAGCCAAGTAAGGAATGAATGTCAGATGTAGAAGCCAAGTAACGGAGGGAAAGTCGGGTTGTTATGTAAACTTGTGCGGCGTGCGTCGTTTCATCCTATCTCTCGTTTAAGGAGTCAGTAGGTTATAACTTCACTCCTTAACGCCAGAGGTTACAACTCAAATCGAAGAAAGGCATCTGATGCTTCAAGGTTGGTGAGGCCAAAGACAATGAATATGAAAGGACCGAACCAGGGAAAGGAAGCCTTAAAGATTGTCCTTGAAATGGTTGGTAGACGACCAAGGAGAAGGATGAAAATAAGGTCCTTACACCTCTAAATACCTTATCATAAGGAGCAACATTTCAATGGATGAAGGAAGACGCGTGTGGATCGGAGCTTAGGTTTACTTATGTGCCTTGCGAGAAAAGGAATATAATTGTTAAGTGTGAATTTGTGCAAAGTGTTAAGTTAATAAGAAGTTATGTTTATTCCGTTGTATTATTATTTGTATTTTACCGTTTAGTAAGTGATTTGTGTTATGGTAAGAATATTAGGTGATAAAGTAAAGTCTAAAGATTACACATTTTCCGCTACAATAAGTAAGTCTCTGAGGTTTGAGGCGAAGGCTTTACGATGAGACAAGTTCAAGTGCTTGTTCCGCTTACTAGGTGTTTATCATGTCATCTTGTGGTGAGGTACGCGGTGGGTGTTTAGGCGGCTTGCCCCCCATTTGGTCACAAGAAGTGGCGTTTGGGGCAGGGCGTGACATATTTGATAGGGTAATTATACCATTTTGAAAAGATACAAAAATTAGTTAAAATTTGAAAAAGATTTGAAAAATTGCAAATCTCGATCTAATATCTACCTCAAAACGACCACGAAATTGGAAAACTAAAAAAAACCAAATAAATGAGAAAATTTTAATATTTTTGAAAAATCTCGTTAGTCGATCCATCGTTGAACCATAATAGAGGTTTAATCGATTTAAAAAAAAAAGTTACTTTTGCAAAAGAAAACCTATTCAAAAGAAAGAGAGAAATTAGAGAGAGAAACAGAAATTAGGAAAAAGGAAGGGAAATTGCCAAAAATAGGTTAAAAAAATAGCTTTAAATGAATTTTGGGACAAGTTTTCAAAAGAAAGACTTTTAGGACAATTTGGGTGTGAATGGACAAAAATGCCCTTCATTACATTTCTATCGCTCTCTATTGATTTTTCGCCTACCCACGTTCGCTTTCCCTTCTCTTTCGTATAAAACACCTGAAGTAAAAAAAAAAAAAACATCTCCTTTCGTTGGCTTTTGAAATTTTCCGCTCTGCTCTTCGAAGATACTCCGACTGTTCGTCTGTCGTCGGTCCTCCAGTGCATTTCGTCGCTTCTCCTTTTCGAACCTAAGAATCAACTTTGAGCGTGTTCTCTTATTTCAGTGAATTTTATCTGTAACCCATTTTCAATATATTTGCTGTAAATGTTTGGTTTTGGAATCGACTTATTTGCTGGAATTTGTTCCTTTTTCTTCAGGCTTCAATCATGACATCGACATCGACATCGACCGACGGACCCTTGTACAAGATTAATCCTTCCCATCATTTTTATTCCCTAGTAAGTTATTTGTCTCATTTGGAAAAGACAACACATAATATTAAGGCCAAACTCAAACCCGATCAATTAGCCTTATTTAGGAAAACAAAGTTTGGGCACTTTTTGGACCTAAATATTGTCTTTAATGGGCCACTCATCCACTACTTACTGTTAAGGGAGGTGGAAGATGAAGGAAAGGATTCTATAAGTTTCTTACTAGGGGGCGTTGTTTGTACTTTCGGTAGGAGAGAGTTTAACATCATAACTGGACTATGGGGTCCTAAAGAGGACTATATTCAGTTGGTTGGGAATAGTCGACTGTTGGAGAAGTTTTTCAAAGACAAGGAGTGTGTTTATGTTAGCGACTTAGAGGATATATTTTTGGAATACGAGGGTGATGACGATGATATTGTGAAATTAGCTTTAGTCTACTTTATAGAGATATCTTTGTTGGGAAAAGATAGGCGAACCAAAGTGGACATTGATTTTTTCAAGATTGTTGATGATTGGAATACATTTAATAATTATGATTGGGGTCGAATTGTTTTTGTACGCACGCTAAGTGCCTTGAAAAGAGCCTTGGACAAGCAATATGCCAAGGGAAAGAATAAATCAACACAGACAAAAAAATATACTATCAATGGATTTCCGCATGCATTACAGGTATGTGACTTCTTACTTCTTACTTCAAAACTTTTAAACAATCGTTTAGTTATTTTAAACGATAGTTTAGTTATTTTAAACGATAGTTTAGTTATTTAAACGATCGTTTAGTTGTTTTAAATGATCGTTTAGTTGTTTTAAACGATCGTTTAGTTGTTTTAAACGATCGTTTAGTTGTTTTAAACGATCGTTTAGTTGTTTTTTAACGATCGTTTAGTTATGTTAAACGATCGTATAGTTGTTTTCAAACGATTATGAAACCACTTGTTTATATATCTATATATATTTTGTGGCACTTTCTAAACTTGTTTGTCAAATGTCGAATAGGTTTGGGCATATGAGTCTATACCAACCATCATTGGATGTGGTGTAGATAAAGTAAACGATCATGCCATACCACGAATGCTGAGGTGGGTGTGCCAACAATCACCAAAGTCCAAAACTATAAGCCAGGTGTTTGACTCGCCAATGGTAAGTAGCAAGCAATAGTAACTTACTTAAGGATCGCATGATTTTGTGCTTATTTCTTTGTCCTAAATACATTTTCCTTTTTCTATTTGCAGTTTATAATTAAGGCGGTCATTGAGATGACACTTGAAGAGGAGCAGTTGAAAATTGCTTTAGGTAAACTTTTTGAAAACTTCCGCTCATCTACCATTATTCAGTCGAAGAATGGTGGTTCAAAAAGAGTAAGAGAAGTTGTTAATGATGAAGATGACTTCAAAAAGAGTAAGAAACAGAAGTCCAAGATTAAGATGAAAAAGGCTATTCGGAATCTCCAAGATCGTGTAGCGCTTGTTGAAGGGCAACTTAATAGTATAAAATCAGATATTGACGAATTGAAGAGCATGATGTCAACCATATTGAAGCACATTGGACTTCAAAGAAAGGTTAGGAATGAAACTGTTAAGTGTATTGACGTTAGTTGTTTCATATTTGGTAATTACTCATACGTTAAGTTACATGTTCTTGCTAATTCATTTTGAGGTTCCATAGGGTGATGAAGGGGACCACAAGGTCTCCGAAGGCTTAGTAGATCATACATTAGAAAGTAAAGAAGTGGATAATGCTAAGACCGAAGATGTTGACACATGCGGTACCCCTAATTGGTTGAGGATGCCAAAGGAGGATGAACACATTGAAGTTAAAAAGAAGGTTTAGTTCCATGTTCTTGCTAATATTGATGTTTAATTTCTATCATTATCCACACTAATGCATTATGAGCTTCCATAGGGCGACGAAGATGTGTTGGAGAAGAAGGTTGATATTGGTTTAGAGGAGCCAATAGATGTCGTTGACGATGAGGACGTCACAGAGATAGAACCATTTCTCACTCAACGACCACACGTTCGGCCCGCCCGTAGGAAGCGTGCAAGTGTTTACCTATCAACCCCATTCACAACTCTACCTAAACGGTATGTGACATCAACCACCAGCACCTCTCAGTATGAACCAATTGTTTATGATCCTATGCACAAAATACTTGACGTCCATTTAGATAGATTTCGAGCTTGGATTACAGACAAGCGTACAGACGATGAGCTGCGTGAAACCTTTCATGGGAAAAAATCGAAGGCTTTTTTCAGAGACTTGTTTATGTGTCGTCGGTGGTTCGCGGATGTGGTATGGGATTATCTTATCATTTATGCAATTATAAATTTTTCATTGTTATGGTTCTATACATTTACTGCTTACTTTTGTTTCTATTAGCATTTGGATGCACTTTTTCTTTTCATTCGCTTAAAGATTAAGGCAGCCGAGATACCTTCTTCTCAGAACTTCACAAATGCAGACACAATCTTTATGGTTTGGAATCGTCATGTTACTTTATGTATGTATTTGCGTTTGATATTTGTCTTTCGGTCTGATATTTGCGTTTGTATGTTTTTCTTTGCAGCGTATTTTAGTTTCGAAGTGGCCCCTATACAAAGAATGTATTAAAGAGAATCGCCCGTTTGACTGGGACGAAGAGTATAGGTTGGTTGACTATGTTGTCGGGTCAAAAGAGGACTTCCAAAATCCTTGGGCAAGTGTTGATTACGTTTACTCTCCATTCAATGTCCATGGCAACCATTGGGTTCTATTATGCTTGGATTTGGTAAGTTGTCAAGTGAAGGTATGGGATTCGCTTCCGTCACTTACAACTGTCAAAGAGATGACAAACATATTACTGCCCATTCGACAGTTGGTGCCAAAGTTGTTAGATAGTACTGGCTTCTTTGATAGGAGAGGTAGATCATCGACATACAAGGAACCTTGGCCAGTTGTCATTGTTGACTCAATTCCACTTCAACGAAATAATAGTGATTGTGACGTATTCACAATTAAGTATTTTGAGTACATAGCTGCTGGTGTTGGTTTAGATACATTATGTCAAGAAAACATGTCCTACTTTAGAAAACAATTAGCATTTCAATTATGGACCAACACTCCTATGTATTGAAATATTTACATAAATCACAAGTATCAATTGGCTGTTCGATTATTCTCTATGTTGCATTTCAATTAGTATCAATTGGCATTTCAATTAGTAGTATCGATTATTCTCTATGTTGCAAAACTACTTGTAGCTAAACGATCGCTTAATTTTTTTATGATTTTAAGAAGATCGTTAAGACATCGTTTATTAAGAAGATCGTTTAGACATCGTTTGTTAAGAAGATCGTTTAGACTTTACCAAACGATCGTTTAGACTTTACTAAACGATCGCTTAATATTTTGACGTTTATTAAGAAGATCGTTTAGACATCGTTTATTAAGAAGATCGTTTAGACTTTACCACTAAACGATCGCTTAATATTTTGACGTTTATTAAGAATATCGTTTAGACTTTACTAAACGATCGCTTAAACATATGTGCGCGATGAGTATTTCTCTACACGAATATTTTGTGATATGTATCTAAACGAATACAAATATTAACTCAAATATTCTTTCTCAATTTTGGCCGCGTTTAATTGAAAATATCACAAAGTATTTATTTTATAACAAAGTTTAAAATTATAATATGTTATTCTCTCTATAAAAATTACATAAAAAATTATATAAACGAATACAAATATTAACTTAAAAGTACAAGAACGAAATATATATTTTTTTATTTAGCAAAAGTATTTATTGGCCCAAAGTTCCAGCACATATTGTTGTCTATGTTTGACACAGTTAGACAACCAAAGTCACTAGCAGTTACAAGGCATTCAACAAATTTAGCACAGAAAATTCCACAATCCAATGAACGCCCTTTCTGTAATGTGGCCTTCGATCTGCATATTAGCAAGGGCCATATCTGAAATGATCTGAATGGAGGTTGACTCCAATTGCAATCGCGAGTGAGGGGATGCATCGTGCAGGCATTTGAAGAGCTTCATCAACAAGTTTCTGCTCAACATAATTTGGCATTGAGTCGAACACGTAGATCCTGCATTTTCTCATATCAGCTGCAATAGCCAACCAGTGTTCTTTTATGTTGATGCAGGTAATCACGTAGTTGACATCTCCCCACCCTGGTATGTGGTTGTAATCACCAACAGCAGTGTTGAAATAGTATTCCACATCTTTTTCTGTCCATATAGTTAGGTGTGCTGTTGGGTCTGTCCATTCAGCTTTCGTATTATCTGGTGTGACCAGATGAGTATCGAAAATATGGTTCCAAACAATGCAGTCTGGTTTATTGATTCCAAACTTCAAGAACAAGTCAAAAAATTTAGTCAAAATATAATGATGCAGTTTAACTTCTATACAAAAAAAAATTAAAGAATAACAACTTACTAGAAACGAGGAATGTAATATTCTAAAAGAACGCTTGCAAAGGTGCTTGAGATGCAACATTTTATTCTGCAAGTGGGATAATAGCAAATCCAATGTCTACAAAGAAAAAATAAACGATCGTTTAGTGAATGAAAGGAGAGTATAAGCGATCGCTTAAGAAATGTACATGTGATCGTTTACTTAGTAAGCGATCGCTTAAGAAATGTACATGTGATCGTTTACTTAGTAAGCGATCGTGTAATATTAACTTAACGATCGTTTAGTTAATAGAAGCGATCATTTAGTTAATAGAAGCGATCGTTTAGTTAATATAAGCGATCGTTTGGGAAGAGTACTTACGTCTCCATGTACCCATGTGTTTTCTTCAAGCTGTCTGAAAAAGTCTTTCTTTCTGGTTGTGGAGACTACTTTCCTTTGTTCATGGGTTGTTTTTCTTGATCTTTTCCATTGTAAGTATTCCTTCCATAATTTTGGATCCACTTTCCACATCGGATTATATGTATCTACTTCTCTGATTTCCACATCTGGGACAGGTGTTGTAGATTCTGATATGATCTGAGCAGATGTTGTGGGTGGATTACCTTGTTCATCTTCATCTTGCACCTCTTTATTTGCTATTTTACATAGCTTTCTTCTCTTTATTGGTTTTTCTTGTTCATCTTTATCAGGCACAGTTACTGGTTCTTTTTCAACCAAAGTAACTGCTTCATCATTTTTTTGAATCTCAACCTGTTTTTTTGTTGTTTCCTACAATGTAATCGTATTAAACAAGTAACAAACTATTAATTCAAACGACTACAAATTTTTTGTGTATACATACCAGTTGAGATTCTTCATTACAATTTGTACAGTTTGATCCAATGGAGCCAATTCACAAAGTGCAAGAGGTTGGCTCACAAATGGAAGGGACTAGTAATCATTTGTGGCAAGTCTGTTTCTTTCTGAATTTGATGACTTAGACTATCCGATATATCTTTTATAGTCATTAGCAAGTCTGCATCCCTACCGTCTATGCTTATATCACTACCACATTCCTGTTGATGTTCCCTAAACAAAATGAAAAAAAACATGAGAATAAGAAAAAATACAATTGTTAGGTATTTATAAACTAGTAAACAATGAATGAAATGTTAACCTTTGGGTTTCCTCTTGATGTTCAGTATGTTGTTCTTCAGTAGGTTGTTGTTCAGTATGTTGTTCTTGAACAACATACTCATTGTCATTCTGATCAGTATGATCATTCCCTTGATTTTCAGTTTGATTCTAATAAACAAATAAAAACGAACATAAAATTAAAAAAATAATATATTGTTAAACCATCGTGTATATAAAAGTAAACGATCGCGTAACTTTGATAAACGATCGTCTATCAAAGTTAAACGATAGAGTAACTTTGATAAACGATCGTCTATCAAAGTTATACGATCGTGTAACTAATGTATTATGAAAACAAATTTTACCTGGACCAATCTCTCCAGTATCTGCTTCATTTCATACAGGTCCAACGACTGCTTTGTGATTGTGTCATCCATCCTACAGACTATAGAAGTCAGTGTGGATAAATCCTTACGAACTTCTTTTATTTCCTTCTTCAGTTTCTTGTAGGATTTTAAATGACTTTGTTCTTCTTTGTCATTGGACTTCTTTGATCTGAAATGTTTCTTCTTGGTGATTGGATGCATTTCAGACTCGTCAGCCACTGTTTGACTTTGTTCTCTTTGGGGTGACAGTTGTTCTCTTTGTAGAGATGAGTCTGATTGCTCCAATGGATTCATCGTCCTCCATTTGCATGTTATCATCCCCTCGAATTCGACTCTCCATGAAAGCTTTCTCTTGGGTTGACATCTTCAGTTTAGGTTGAACAACAGTCTGCAATGTAATTGTATTAAACGATCGTGTAATTGTATTAAACGATCACTGACAAGTTTTACTTACATTTTTGTTGTCGAATATGTTCTTCTGCAGCATTTTGTAAGATGGAGCTTGCGTACAATTCCATCTCAATATCCTAGGGATTAATCCCTTACTGTTTCTTGTGGCCAGGTGCTCATTTGCAGTTGAGAGTACTTCATAAGCCCACACCTACAACATTTAAACAAACATGTTAAACTTTGATGTTCAATTGGCATTTACTTAAAGTGTATGAACAAATAAAAATCACCTGAAAAGCAAGCACGTAGCCTTTGATGTTGTAGTATGACACTGCTTTGGAACTTCGTGTCTTCTTCAGCTCGTATGCTTCTTTTTTTCCTTGGAGACTTGTCTTTAAACTGTTGAGCAGACGAGTGTAGAAGAAAGTTGACCAATCGAAGCTTTTAAATGCTTCTTCATCATCAACTCTTCCCAAAGTATCCATGTCAAACTGTGTTTTCTTATCCTTCCCGACCATCACAGTTTCTATAAAGACGGCCAAGGCGACCTTCACAGCATCGTCATCATTTGTAAACTCAAAATTCTTGAAAATTTCCTCAATTTCCAAGCATGTTATTAGTTTCTTATTTTCTGATCCGAATAGAAGACTTTGTAGGCGCTTGCTATCGCAATCTTTCTCCAATGGATTGTTTGTTGGCCACAATCCAGTTATGATGTTGAATTCCTTTTGGATAAAACGGACGTTCTTCCCCAAAACTGAGAAACAGATTCCATCTGCGTTACCGTCTTCAGGTATCTGCCTCAGCAAGAAATGATGGATCAACTGGCCGTTAAAGACCATGTTCACATTCAGCAATGGACCAAAAATTATTTTTTCGAACATTTGCAGCTGGTCTTTGGTCAGTTTATCCTTAATAAGACTGCCGATCTTGTGCACTTGGCATGACACAGTGGCAGGGAAATACTTGTCGCTAGGTACAACCATCCTGAAATGATAGTTAATCGGAAAGTAATAAATTTAACAATCTGGAGAACTATATTGAAGACAGAAGTCGAATCTGAAACCCTAAACGCTTCACAATAATAATTTAAGAACACAATGATAGTTTTTCAAGACACAAGTCGAAACGTTTGAAATATAAAGAAAGGAAAAGTGTAACGTTATAGTAGGAAAAGTTCGGGAAAATACCTTTTGACGTTGACGAAAAATATGGACTGAGACAAAAATGGTCTAAGAGAACAATGGACTGAGAGAAAACGAAGATGAATGATCAGTGCGGTTGTGTATTGTGTAGTGACGAAAAACGAACGAAGAAGGCGGAACGTATATATCGGTTGTTTTTACCAAAGGGGCAATATTGTAAATTTGCGTACTTTTTTTGAAATGTTGAATCGCGGTTGTAAACATTTCGCGGGTGTGTTTTGTTGTTTTAAAAGATCATTTAGTTTTTGTAAACGATCGTTTAGTTGTTTATAATCGATCATTTAGTTAATTTCAAACAATCGATTGGTTGTTTTAAACAATCGTTTAGTTTTGTTTGATCGATCGTTTAGTTTTGTTTAACTGATCGTTTAGTTGTTTTCAAACGATCGTTTGGTTGTTTTTACACGATGTTTTGCTTGTTTTTAATCGATCGTTTAGTTTTGTTTAACCTATCGTTTAGTTGTTTTCAAACGATCATTTGGTTGTTGTTAACCGATCGTTTAGTTACTTTTAAACGATCATTTAGATATTTTTAAACGAACGTTTAGTTATTTTTAAACGATCCTAAAACCAGTTTTTGTGTTCTTAAATGAATAAGCCAATTGTTATTTTCGTCTTCTTCATCCATCTGGAAGCACAGAAAGTAAGAATGTTGGGACAAATCATTTAGAAAACACATCATTAACGAACATTCATTAATTAGTGTAATACTTAGTACATTGGTAGAGAAATTTCTAATCTTGTATGCTCGACTTGTCGGTATATGAAATTGGATTGGTACACGTTAATCTGTTGTGACCTATTTGTTTACACCGACCACACTTATGCAATTTCGGAGCTTCACCAACACTTGGAATCCTCTTTTTCTTCGGTCGACCAACTCTTTTGACTACTTTTGAAGGTAAAACAGTCATATGTACGTAGTCTTCGCTTGTCTTCCAATCTGACTGATTCCCAACTGGGTAGACGGCCTCCGCATATGCAGCCAACAAACATTCATTAGTGTAATAATTAGCACATAAACTATAAACATTTATATTACGATCCCGTGCTGCAGCAATGACATGTGAGCATGGTAGTTGCTCAGCTTGAAACTCCTTGCAAGTGCATTCTTTAGTCTGAAGGTTTACGACCTCCTCCTTATCTAAATCTTTGACATGAAATTGGTAACAGTCAATTGGGTTGACCTTCATTGTCAAAGCTCCTTCTTGTTTCTTTTGAATAACTAACTCTGCCCATTTGGTCAATGTAGACGTCACTTTAATGCCTTCTTCTCGACACTCCCAAAACCAACATTGTAGCAAAGCTCGATCATTTTCAAGGAATGAAGCAATAGGCAAATCTCTAGGTTCTTTCAGTATAGAATTCATGGACTCTGCTATATTTGTTGTTATCATGTTATACCGTCTTCCTGGGTAGTGAATACGAGACCACCGTGCTATTCCAACATCATTTAAATATTTTCCTAAACCATTAGAAAATGCAAGAAGATGTCTCCACGCTTCTACAAACGTTGATTCACGATATGTTCTCGATGCATTATAAAACAAAGTAGCAACCGTGTCATTCTTATATTTATCGTGCAAATTTTGACTCAAATGTTGGACACAAAGGCCGTGGAATGCAGAGGGAAAAACTGATGAAATACCCTTGGCGAAGCATGTTTTTTGATCTGTCACAAAGCCTAGATTAGGCACCTCCCCTATTGCACCTTTCAATTTTTCTAAGAACCACTGTATTGAGTCATCTGTTTCTCTATCAACTACTCCAAAGGCTAGAGGATAGATCTGATTGTTACCATCTAAACAAACGACCACTATCAACTGACCCCGATATTTGTTCTTAAGAAATGTTCCGTCCATGACTATGACCGGTCTAATGCAATTTAAGAATCCTCTAACACATGCACCAACAGCCATAAAAAGATATTTAAAGAAACGATCATCTTTGAGTTCCATGTGAAATATTGTACCTGAATTTGTAAATTTGAGTGCTTCACCATATCTACGCAAAAGATTATATGACTCTTTAGGAAACCCTCGCACTCGTTCATATGCATTTTCTCTGGCACGCCATGCTTTCTCATAACTCATATTTATGCCATAGTCTTGCCTCATGTCTTCTATGATATCACGTGGTTTGTATATGCGACCGGGTCCCTTGAATTTGGACTTTATTAATTCTCCAACAACCCAAGCTTTTGCTTGCCTATGGTCACGATTCAAAAACTCAAGAGAACGTGAATGAACTTTCACATACTTTTTAATCTTGAATATATTTGAATCCTTCAGTCTAACCGCTCGCAATCTCCAACCACACTTGTTGTCGATGCATCTAACGAAAAGAACCTCTTTTGTAGACTTTTTTACTACAAACTGAAATTTTTTTTCATTGCCAACACACTTAATCTCATTGACAAATCTCTCTTGTAAAAAAAGATTTGTCCTACATCCAACTCTTCACTTGTAGAGCTTTCTTCGGACCAGCTACTTCCTTTTGTCTTCAACTTCCGACTAGAGGAGCTGTAGTCAACTTTACCTTTTCCTTTACAATCTTTTGTAGGAGCATCTCTTTGTTCTGGGATGTCAAACAATTCATTGTACATCTCAACTGACTCCCATGTAAAAGTATCATCTTTTGAATGATATGACTCATATGATTCCCATATAGCCGAATTGGTCTCTATCATGTTATCACACAAGCCAACCTAAACTTCACCAATATCAACTTCATTCTCATCTAATGTATCCATTCCAATTGGAGGATGAGGGTTTAAATTTTGAACTTGGTTGCTCACAGATACTGAATTGTAATCTTTGTTTGACACTTTCATGCTTCGATTGCTTGTAGGCTCAAATGATAGGTATAGGGGGACCTCCAATGGATTTTCACTAAGAATATAAAACTTCAAATCACGGTCATTGCTTAACTCAAATGGAGGAGCTTCCTTTTCCCCTTTGATCTCATATATACATCTTATCTTTATGTTGAACTTTGTAGGGTCAACTTCTACAAGGTCATATAGTTCAGACTGTAAATCTTTGTGCCTTATTTCTTTAGGGACAACAATGCCTTTTAACACTCCTCCTTCATATTTTCTTCGTCCCTCATCCTATGCACCACCGTGACGCACTAAAATCCGAACATGTGCCATCCTTAAACTACCTTAAGTAGTTTTGTATCTTCAAAAATTGATTTGAACTTAAGAACCTACAAGATGCGTGCAAGATGTAAAGAAATAAAAAAAATAACTGCAAGATGTGTGCGGGCCTAAGAGAGTTACTAAACATGCAAAGAATAGATCTACATGGATTAGGAGGTGTACCAATTTGATTTTGAAATAAATAGTGGAAGTTTGGAACGTGCGAGATACGTGCGAGATGTGTGCGAGATAAAACACGAGGGCCTAAGAGAGTTACTAAACATGCAAAGAATAGCTCTAAATGGATTAGGAGGTGTACCAAGTTGATTTTGAAATAAATAGTGAAAGTTTGGAATGTGCGAGATAGGTGCGAGATAAAGCATGAGGGCCTAAAAGAGTTACTAAACATGCAAAGAATAGCTCTAAATGGATTAGGAGGTGTACCAAGTTGATTTTGAAATAAATAGTGAAAGTTTGGAACGTGCGAGATACGTGCGAGATGTGTGCGAGATACGTGCGAGATAAAGCATGAGGGCCTAAGAGAGTTACTAAACATGCAAAGAATAGCTCTAAATGGATTAGGAGGTGTACCAAGTTGATTTTGAAATAAATAGTGAAAGTTTGGAACATGCGAGATACGTGCGAGATAGGTGCGAGATAAAAAAAATACGTGCGAGATAAAAAAAAACCTTCATTCCTTCTATTCCTATTGCTTACTTCTCCTCTATTTGATCCAACTAAATCCTCATCCTCTAGTTCAATTCATTTTTCACTACCCATTGAACTTTCTAAGAACCTAAAACCAAACTTTGACTAAACTAATTTACGGCAAATAAGTCCAATTCCAAAAACCAGACAATTACGGATGAAAATAGCACCAAATACCCGAACCAAACATTTACTTACAGCAGATAAATTGAAAATCGGTTAGACATGAAACTCATCCAAATAAGAGAAAACGCTCGAAGTTGATTGAATGGTTCAAATAGGAGCGACGAAGTGCACTGGACAACGACCAACGAAGGGCAAGCGACGATGGGCAAGCGACGATGGGCGGAGTAGGTTCAGGTGTTATACGCGAAAGAAAAGAGAAGGGAAAGGGAACTATACGTGAAAGAGAAGGAATCGATCGTGGAGAGAACGGAAAGCAAACGTGGAATAGGGAAAGGAATGACATTTTTATCGATTCACATCCAAAATGTCCTAAAAATCTTTCTTTTAAAAACTTGTCCGAAAATTCATTTAAAACTCTTTTTTTAACCTATTTTTGGCAATTTCCCAAAAAGGAAGAGAAAGGAGGCAAGCCCTAGGCCCCATCCTTCCTTGTCTCTGACGCACCCCCGTTCTTACCTGTCTCCTTTTCTACAACCCGCACTCTTTTCGTTTTGCTTCAGCCGAACAGCAGCGTCCCATCGCCGGACCTTCTCATCCACCCACCTGTTACGTCTCCGGTAGAGTCAAGCGAATCCGGCGAACAACTGCGTCGCGACGTCCAATATCGTGAGCTGTGTCCTCCACGACCGGTGACGTTTTTGTGACGGGCGACCCTCAGTTCTCGCTTTCCAGAAGCTTTCGTCCTTTTCGGTGAGTTTCGGCGCTTGCCCACTTTAGTTCTACATTAGATTTACTTACCCTCTTCTTAAAGGCTCTATGTAGGTTTAAGCGTCAGTGGGTTGATCACTTTAACCTTCCTTTCTAACTAGGTTATGGTCCTTTTGATTTGTCACGATTTGCAAATTAACACCCAAAGCTCTTATTTGTAAATTCGAAATAGTCTCAGAACTATTTGCATTGGTTTTTTTTAGGTAGTAAAGATCTGTTTGAACTCTTTTGGACACTTTATAAGTCCTGTAAAATTAGTTGACAATTTGGTTGTAGTTTGGACTTGATTCCAAGTATTCGTATTAAGGACTTTTTGAGAGTTCGAATAAGGTTTCTAACCTTGGAACCATGCGTTTCTTTGCCTTGTTTTTGTTTTTATAATTAATTTTTAAAAATAATTTCAGGAGACTTTCGATTAATTTAGAAGCGCTTAGGTGAGTACAATTTTGCTGATTGGGTCTAGTATTTTAAAAGCCCTCGGGCGTTCGCCTAGGCGCTAGGCACAGGTCTGACACCTTGTCTTCTCTCACATAATAAGGCAAGCATTAAGCACATGCCCTTGTGAATCCTTAAGTCCCAGAGTCCTGGGCATTGGGGATTTTTCATTTCTTTTTAAAAATTGTTATAATTAGGGTATTTACTTTATTAACTAAAAAATAAAATTTAATAAGCCTAATGTGGTACTTTTATATGCAGTGCATCTCACCACTTTTTTTCACCTTGCTCTTAAGTCTCAAGAGGCTATTGCTCTTTAAAAAATATTGGTTAGATTTGTTGCCCTGTTGCCTACTATGCTGTTTGATTTATTCCTATTATGGCTTATTTTCTTCTTGAAATTCTGATGTGCTATATGGTTGAACTCACTTAGACGGTTGTCGTGTTGATTTTATAATGTTTAACATGCTGAGGTGCTATTATGTGGTTTTGTGAATATAAGCATGTTTGTTTTGTTGTGTTGAGAGCATAATATCGTTTTATGTGATTTTGACATAAAACATGTTTTGAAGTAGCATCAAAATTCTGTAGATTCAATTTTAGTCATCTAATTCTCGCCTTCTCATCATTTTTGAAATTTAACTGGGAAGCTATGGAGCAACAGATTGTTGGGCTTCGCTGCCAGAGAATTGGCTGCAATGCCTTGTTCACTGAGGAAGACAATCCCGAAGGTTCCTGTCAATACCATGATTCGGTTTGTTAAAACACTCACATACTCTTTCTCCTATCAACTTCAATAAACTTAGAATTACGGATTGTTGTTCAGTTTGAAATTTATTAAGCTATCCCAGCTTGGAATTAAGTTTCATAATGGAAACCAAGTTTATTCTCTCTTTAAAAGAAAAAGGTTTGTTTACAAGTGTTAAGAAGCTCTCGTGTAGCTCTTGGGAATTTAGTGTTCATGGCTTGTTTAACATACTTTATTGAGAGATGCTTGCTATCATTTACATTGTTTCATTTAATATTCAGAAAATTTTGTGGACTAGAAAGTTTCCAAATGGTATAGTTAGACTTTATTGGAAGTCGGCTGGTGGGGGGCACTGACGTTCTTCAGTTTTTGTATTTCATGTTTCCATTGTATCAAGGGTCAAATGAACAAATACTCCTTAAATGTCCATTCTAGTATAACACATTGGGATGTAACATTGTACTTTTATACTCTCAATAAGTTGAAAATTGTATCACAAGTATACACCTTTTTCTCCTTCGCCATTTCCTTTTATTCGATTCCTCTCGGCTTGTATTTGGGCAGCCCTTGAACTCTCTTGGTTTTGACTCACACCAAAGGTTGGGTTCGTTATGAATTGCAGTTACAAAGCCATAAGATCTCTCACAATTATGAGCCTGGCTTGGCCTGTGAAGTCTGATACTACGTAGACCTTAACAGTTCCTCATCTAGTCGTTACTGTCAAACCCCAATCTGTCTCACCATGAAGTCAATAAATGTTGGATCCATGACAAATTTAGGCTCCAAAACCATTAAAGTTGTCTGGTCATATTCCTTCTTGAGTGAGTTGTGATGAATACCAGGACTAACAAGAAGAACTTCCTTCTTTATTTCAACAATCTAATCGAAAATTATAGAACAAATGAATTGAAGAGGTCTCAATTCAAAGAACTAGGGCTACCTTCTTGATCTCCTATCTTTCAAGGATGTAATTTCTCTAGTATAGAAATCATATCCCTCTTTCTCGCCCAACTAAGCTATTTATACTTTTCTATTAGCTAGCTACCTTAACTAACTAAAGTGCCTCAACTTATCATAGTTAGTTATTTCTTGCACGTGCTCTTTTTCCGCCTTCTACTATTCTGTAGAATAATTGGAGGTCTATCATTACTCCTCCCTTCCAAATTCACCTTGTCCTCAAGGTGCAAATCTGGATGTAGCATCTGCATTTCTTCATACTTTTCCCACGTTGCTTCATGTGGTGGCAATCCTTACCAACTAATCAGCACTTCCTATTTTCTTGACTCATCCTTCCGATAATCAACACTCTCTTAAGGTACAACCTTCCACTCATGAGTCTCGGTCAGATGTTCAGAATACACATTCTCATGTTCACTGATCATTTTCTTCGATTGGAAAACATGAAAAACCGGATGGAAAGAGTACCAACTGGTAATTCCAGTTTATATGCTACAGGACCCACCTTTTTGATAACCTTTAAGGTCTAAAAAATTTGGGAGAGAGTTTCTCATTTCTTTTCTTTTTCATAAACGACTGCCTGTAGGGTCTTAATTTGAGAAACACCATGTCACCTAGTTGGTATTGCACGTCTCTCCTCCTTTTATCAACATATTTCTTCATGTTTTCTTGTGCCACCCTTAGATGTTCTTTTAAAACACCTAGAGCCACATCTCTTTCTCTGAGCTATTCATCCAACATGGATTTCACTGTCTCTCTTTTGCCATAATAGATTAATGGAGAAGGTTGTCGCCCGTACAGCACTTGGAAGGGTGTTACACCCAACGCCCTTTGGTATGTTGTATTATACCAGTACTCAGCCCATGGCAGCCACTTCAACTATTCTTTTGGCTTTTCACTGCAGAAACATCTTAGATAATTCTCTATTTCGTGATTTACAACCTCGGTTCAATTTCGTTTCTACTAAATGAAAAAGCTCTCTCCAGAAATGGCTGAGGAAAACCTTGTCTCGGTCTGATACTATTGAAGAAGGAAAACCATGCAATCTCGCTATTTCTTTGATAAACACATCAACCACTGTCTTGGCCGTGTATGGATGTTTGAGCAATAGAAATGGCCGTATTTGCTCAGTCGATCAACTACAACAAATAACACCTCAAAACCTTGGGCCTTAGGCAATTCTTCTACAAAAGTCCACAGAAATGTCGCTCCATGGTTGATTAGGCACTTCCAAGGGCAAGAGTAGGCCAACAGGGGACAAGGTGAATGCCTTATTTCTTTGACACTAAGCATTCATCACAATATTTTTCTACATCGGTTTTCATCCCCTCCCAGTACAATTCAGCAGTTAATCTCTTATAAGTTCTCAAAAATCCCAAATGGCCTTCCAAAACCGAATCATGATATATATGAAGTATAGTAGGAATTAAGACTGAAGATTTAGAAATTACCAACCTGTTCTTATACTTCCACATGCCATGTTGTATTGAGAACTTTCCTTCGGTTGCTTCAGTCGAGCCACTCATCTCTGCTACTATCTTTTGTAACTTGGGATCTTTTTTAACTTCCTTTTTAATTGTCTCAAGATCAACAATATTTGTAGTTGACAGGCTGTACAAGTCCATTGTTGGAGATACTCTGGAAAGAGCATTGACCGCCTTGTTTTCCATCCCTGGTTTCTACTCTACTTCGAAGGAATAACCCAATAGTTTGGCTAGCCATCTTTGATACTGTGGTTGAACCACTCTTTGTTCAAGAAGAAACTTCAAAGATTTCTGATCTGTTCTGACTATGAATTTAGTCCTTAACAGATACAGTCTCCATCTTTGGACCGTCAAAACCACTACATCAATTCTCTTTCATAAATCAGCCATGCTCTGTCCCTTATAGTCGAAGTATGACTATAAAAGGCAATAGGTCGTTTCACTTGAACTAGTACTGCTCTACTCCCACACCCTGATGCATCTGTCTCAATTTCAAAAGGAAGGGAAAAATCAGGCATTGCTAGATTGGGGAGAGTCATCATAGCTTTCTTAAGCTTCTCGAAAGCTTCTTCAACTTCACTGGACCATTTAAATCCTCTCTTTTTGAGCAATTGAGTAAGAGGAACAGCAATGGACCTATAATGCCGAACAAATTTTCTATAATATCCTGTCAAACCAAGGAATCCACGCACTTCTCTCACGTTGGTTTTACATGGCCATTCAGCTACCGGTTTGATTTTTTCCGGGTCTGTCTCTACTCCTTGTTTTGATATTATGTGACCAAGATATTCAACCTTGGATTTGGCAAAACTGCATTTTTTCTATTGGCATAAAACTCGTTTTCTCTTTGGATTTTAAGTACCTTCTCTAAATGTTTTAGATGCTCTTCAATACATCTACTGTAAATCAAAATATCATCAAAAAATACCGACACAAACTTCCTCAAATATGACTTGAATACCTTATTCATCGATGATTGAAAGGTGGCTGGTACATTAGTAAGCCCTAACGGAATGACTAAGAACTCATAGTGTCCTTCGTGAGTTCTAAATGCTGTTTTTTCGATATTTCCTCATTTATTTGGATTTGATGGTATCCAACTTTCAAATCAATCTTTGAGAATAAGGATGCCCCGTTTAACTCATCGAATAATTCTTCTACAACTAGAATTGGGAATTTGTCTGGGATAGTAGCATTGTTCAGTGCCCTATAATCCACTTAAAAACGCAAGCTGCCGTCCTTCTTTTTGACTAGGAGAATTGGGCTTGAATATGGACTACTACTCGGCCTTATAACCCCTGAGATCAACATTTCTCGCACTAGCTTCTCCATTTCTTGCTTCTGATGATAAGCTTATCTATAGGGTCTCACATTTACAGGATTGGTGTCTTTCTTTAGGTGTATGTGGTGTTCAATGCTCCCAATCGGAGGTAACTTTTCAGGCCATTCAAACACATCTGAAAAGTTGTCTAACACTGTCTTCACCGATTCTTCCACAGTGCATATATTCTCATTTTTGTTTGGTTCAGCTGTTGATATTTCCATCGGTTCAACTGTTCTACATTCCACCAGAAAACCTTGGTCATCCTCTCCCCAAGTTTTTATCATATTTTTAAGGCTCACTCGAGACTTAGTGAGACTTGGATCCCCTTTAATACTCACTCTTCTACCTTGATGCTGAAATGTCAAAAGTAAATTCTTCCAATCTACTTCGGTTACTCCCAAGTTCTAATGGCAGAAATTCGTCCTTCACTATCCATTCTTCTAGCTGAACTTCTACTCCTTCGCAAACTCCCTTTCTTTGGACTGCCTTTCTAGACCCCAATATAACTCCATAATGAGGAGTTTCTTTCGTTGGTAGTTGTAGAAGGTTCGCTAATTTCTCAGAGATGAAATTATGAGTGGCCCCACAATCGATCAACACAATAACCTCTTCATTCTGTAGTTTCCCTCTCACTTTCATGGTCCCTAGATCATTCAATCCTACCATAGAGTTGATTGATAATTCAACACAAGTCGTTTTAATTCCCTTGACTTCTACATTGTTCATTCCTTTCTGTTTCCTCTTCTTCGATAATTTCAAATTCCTCATTGTTATCGGTTACTACAAACATCTGCAATTCTCTTTGATCTCTCATCTTGCATTTGTGATCGATTGAATACTTCTCATTACACTTGAAACACAAGCCTTTCTCCTTACGAGCTTAGAACTCAGCATCAGGTAGTCGCTTGAATGTTCCTTCTCTTTTAACTTCATTCGCATTCAATCCTCTCAAGGTAATGGTCCTTATAGGGAATGTAGTGTTTCCTGTTTTCAGTTACAGAGGTGCCCCCAGTGTTTTTCAAAGTTCCTCCAGAATTTGGCGGGTATTTTCTAGTTGCGTATCCATTTAAATTGGCTTCTCCCTTTATGATTTCTCTATTCTCAACTAATTGAGCTATTCCCTTTGGTATACAAAACTCCACCTCGGCTTTTATCCAAGGAAACAATCCATTCATGAATGTCTCATCGATTACTCTATATTAAACAAGTTTATCAAACAAGTTTCTATATTCTTCTACAGTAGTTTCCTGTTTAATTCGAAGAAACCTTCCACATATTGATCCCTTTCTCACTGATCGGAAACGTATTAATAATCTATCCTTCAAATCTGCCCAGCTTAAGAACTTATTTCTCTCCTCTCGTGATCAGTACCAGTTTAATGTTGGACCTTCGAAACTAATGGTTGAAACTACCATTTTCTCAGATTCACAAAGTTTGTTAATTTGAAAGTACCATTCTGCACGGAATAACCACGAATCAATATCCTCGTTGTTGAAGATCGGCATCTCGATTTTCTTGAATTTGTTTCGGTCTCCATTGTTATCCTCTGTATCAGACTTCTTATCGGCTTTTTTCGAACCGATTTTGCGATTGGTAGATCGTTCGTTTTCCTTCGCACTTCTCGTTGGCGACTTGCGAACCATTGATTCTGATAACCTTTCGCTCATCTCATCATCGATCTCTCCGTTGCCGTTTCCATGAATCGCAGTATCGCCTGTTGTTGCTTCTTGGATTGCAATTGCATCAATTCAAGATTCTTTGTGGTTTCGGTCAGGTTGAGTTCGATCACAGGAATTTTACTCATCTCCTTCTTTATTCCGACAATCTCCTGATCGATCAACTCCATCCTTTCCTCGATCCTTGTTTGAACCATTTTGGATTTCTTCCCCAGAGTTCGTCTCTGATACCAAAATGATGAATACCAGAACTAACAAGAAGAATTTCCTTCTTTATTTCAACAATGGAATCAAAAATTACAGAATAAATGAAATTAGGAGATCTCAATTCAAAGAACTAGGGCTACCTTCTTGATCTCCTATCTTTAAGGATGTATCAAGCCTAATTTCTCTACTACAGAAATCATATCCCTCTTTCCCGCCCAACTAAGCTATATATACTTTTCTATTAGCTAACTACCTTAACTAACTAAAGTGCCTCAGCTTATCATAGTTAGTTATTTCTTGCACATGCTCTTTTTCCCCCTTCTACTATACCGTAGAATAATTGGAGGTCTATCAAGTTGATTTCTAAGTTTAGTCTATGCTGGCCCAATAGTTTCTTAACTTATGGACAAACCTCGATTTGTCTCAACTTTAAAACCATTGGCTATGAAGCATGGGCACTCCTAAAATGGGCAAATGTTGGTGTTGGACACATGTCAAGTGCTGACACACTCCGACATGCCTTGGACATGTGCCTGACATGCTAGTTGGCATGTCTGTTATTTTATTATTTAATTTTTAAGGTCCGACGTGGCAGGACATGCCTCAACACGGCCAGACATGACAAGCGACAGCTCAGGACACAACAAGCTGCAGTTTTTAAGGAAAAAAGTTTAGAACATTATAATTTGTGTCTAGTTGAGTGACGGTGAAAGGAGGGGCGGGTGGCCACGTTGGTGAGGGGTGGTCGGCGTCAACAACATTGATTTGACTGAGCGATGACAAAGGGAGGGATCGACGTCGTTGGGAAGAATCAAGGAGGAACTCTGGAAAGGGGGAAAACTGGATAAGGGAGGAGAGATGAGAGGGCTGTCGTGGATGTCGAAGAGACTAGTGGAGGGAATAGGGTAGGGCTTTTTTACATCCCTTCCATGTTGGATTTTTTTAAAATGGGTTTTTGACTTTTAAATGCCCTTTCCTTTTTTTTTTTTTTTATTATTTATTACTTTCAAAAAACATTATTTTAATAATTAATAAAAAAACTGAAGTATTTTATTTCTAAATCTTTTAATGTTATACTTATATATATGTACTCAAATATATGTATGTGTGTGTATGTATTTTTTAAAAAATAACGTGTCCTCGATGTACGTATCCTTAACGTGCCGCGCTCTACAGTTTCAAAAATTGGTGCATCGTCGTGTCGTGTTATTTTGTGTCTTGTACCAGTGTTCGTGCTTCTTAGGCCATTGGTGGTCTCCGAGATGAATTTTGACTATGTTGGCATAGAAGTTATTGGAGTTGCAAACCTGACTTGGCCAAGTCAATTATTGGTGGCTTCCTCACTTCATGAACTTGCTACAAGTGCCTAATGTCAACTATGACAAAGATTGAAATATTCATTGATATGTCGATATATCCATCAATGTATCCGTAAATTGGAAGGTTCTACATCGATATTTAGGATTAATTGATATCTCCAATATCTTTTATAAATACACAAAACTCAAAAAGAATTTCATCTATTTAATTCCAATGTGAATAGGAATGCTAATAACAGGATGCATTATGTAGTTTGAAAGCAATGACAACTTAATTATTGATTCATACAATTTTATTATTTTTTTATTATTAGAAATATTTGTTGATAATGATATTGATGTATCCATCTGTAATCCTATGATGACTGCACATTGATAAAGAATGGTTAATTTCCTTATTACTCAAGGCCGTGGGATTTCAGCTACAACCTCCAGGGATCCAAAAGGTGGTCAGCCATATTGCATACATTTTCCCCTAGAGGTTGTTGCTGAAATTGAGCAGTCGTAGGCTTTGCGGTGGGCAATTAACTCTGTTGCTCTCCTGTTGCAAATTGTGCTTGAAAGACCCTTTTCTTCCTACTAAGCTCATGTTGGTAGTATGTTAGATACCTAGATTAGTATAGGGTAGGGGTATAAGGGTGATTAGTTATGTAGGCAGTTAGATTGTTATAAATAGGAAGTTGGTGAGGGAAAAAAGGGAGATCAGTTTTGTGGGTAGTTCTTCTGCACTCTTTCTTGAGAGAGAGGATAGGCAGAGAGGGTATTTTACTTGTTCGTAGTTAATTTCTGCATTTTCATCTCAGAATTGATATTCATCAATTATTCTCTGTAATAGTGAGGTTTATATCAATTAAATAAGAACACATCTTATTGGTGTTCTATCATAGTACTTGAAGTTGTGTTTATGATTATACTCTTAGTTCAATTAAAAACAAGGGTCTTGGTGGTGTAGCTGGGCAGAGGGGTTCCCTTGTAATTAGTCTTCTTATGATTATTAACGGTTGGAGGACTCTTCTTGGTTAGCTAGGTGGGAGGGGTTCCCTCTACCCTGCTCTTAGGCTGTTCTTTTGGCTCTACTGGTAAATATTAACCTTTGTTGTTTATAAAAAAATAATAAAAAACAATTATTTAGTAATTACATGTTTCTTTCCTCAACAAGTTATGTTGTCTTGTTCCTTTGCTGCGTAATGTGTACTTTACTAATTGTCTTTTTCCCTTTACATGCTATGCGGCCACGGGTTTGGTTGAAATTTGTGGTCTTCATTGTTCCCAGGGAGTAAGTTCACATCCACCTATTGGCTCTCAAGAAAATCTTAGTTTGTTTTCATACAAGGATTTTGTTTTTTTTAAACATATATTTGATAGAAGGTAAGTTGAAATATCTTTTGCAGCCTATATTTCATGATGGGATGAAAGAATGGAGCTGTTGCAAGAAAAGAAGCCACGACTTCAGCTTATTTTTGGAGATTCCAGGGTCAGATCTTTTTTCGTTCTTTTATTTTTAGTTGGAATGCTACACTGTTTCCATGCATAATTGATATGAACTGATGTTTTTTGATTCCATTCCCACACTTTCCTAGACTATATATATTACTTCTATGCAAATACAAATTTTTTTCAGGGCAATTCTAAATATGAACCAAGTCTTGGTATCCAGACCCTCAAGAATTTACTCTTGTTTTTTAGATTCATCAATTTTTCTATAGATCGTGTAACCATTTTATTACTCCATTTCCGGCTTTGAGTCCTCATCCTCTGATGTGCAACAGATTCACGTACTTGCTTCGTTACCCCTCACATTCTGATGGGTGGGTGTGACTTTTTTGTGCTGTCACTTTGCTCCTTGATAATATATTCGCCTGAAAATTATCTGATCCTACTACATTTGGCTTCTAAAAAAACTAGTAGGATATTAAGTTCTTGGATAACTTAAACTCATTCCATCAAATCCCTTTACTATTTGCTTTGGCCCATGTTGACCGTTAAGCCGCACACAATGGTTTAATGATATGAATTATTGGTCTTCACTCCTTGTTTATATGGTTTTTCATTTGGACTTTGGAAGATATGTGTTGTATTCATACTGCATTTTTGTGACAAGTATGACGTGTTCTTCTGCATAGAATATGTTTTTGTTTCGCTGATCTTTCAT
Organism: Cucumis melo; assembly: GCF_025177605.1. NCBI lineage: Eukaryota > Viridiplantae > Streptophyta > Magnoliopsida > Cucurbitales > Cucurbitaceae > Cucumis > Cucumis melo. The sequence continues at coordinate 13,441,328 of NC_066861.1, forward strand.
TTCTGTAAATCTGTCTACAATTTATACAAGTGAGCATACCTTTCATGTTTAAGACTTAGATGGATGGTATTAAAAGTTAAGGTTGGTCTTCGAAAGCCTTTTAAGTTGAATCAAAGTTGTAGTTTTTGTTCACTTTTTTGAATAAAGATGCAAGACCGGAAAACATACAACTGAAAAGCCAGTTTTGACCAAGCCAACCACTGCTGTTAAGAAGTTAAGTCCTCCTTTGTCTTCCATGACAAATGCATTAGGGAAAGAGTCATGTGCTAGGTGTCAGCAAGGTTTCTTCTGTTCAGACCATGGTAAGCGCATCTTTTTACTTTCTTTCAATTTGTATCGGAGTACGGTACCTTGATTTTATGCTATATTTGCTGATGAGTTTGGTATCCTCATCTGGCAACTCTCCTGAATGTTAATATTGTAATTTAATCCAAGTTTGAATCTTAGGTACACAAATTAAAGGCACTAACAAATCTATTAATGAAACCTCAACTATACCCGGTGCAAGCAATACTGATACTCAGGCCCCTCCAACAAAAAAAAAAGAAATTGGTATTAATGAACCTCAGATCTGCAAGAATAAGGGGTGTGGTAAAACTTTCACAGAGATGGAGAATCATGAAACTGCCTGCAGTTACCACCCCGGACCTCCTGTTTTTCATGATCGGTTGAGAGGGGTGAGATCATATATTTACTAAACTTTAAAAACACCTTTTTTTTTTTTTTTGTCGTCATGGCGTTCAATTATAGATTTATCAACTACCGATATTGATGCTTTCTATGTTTGATTTAAAGTGGCAATGCTGCAACATTCACGTTAAGGAATTTGACGAGTTCATGGAAATTCCTCCCTGCTCTCGTGGTTGGCACAATGCCGATCCAGCATAACTAAACAACATAGCCATATAAGGTATTGAGGTTCTTGCATTTTAGAAGAATGCACTAACCCTTTGGAATTCTGTTTCAGTTGGTTTTTTCTTTCTTATTCGATGAAATCTCTCAATCTAGACAAATTTATATATTGCATATTTCTCCACTCCATCTTCCTTCCAGAATTGATTGAACTACCAGAAGCTTTGCAAAGATAATCTATTTACTTCCGAGATAAATATCATAATAATTTATATGGTACAGGGTTTACCATGAACTTTTATTGGACTTGTTTTGTAGTACAACCTTGTGTTTCTATGAAGATATTGGAAGGTGGACTGGTTGGTCGTATCTGATTCCGACATTCATTTCCTTATGGCTTATAAATAGGAGAAACAACTGTGGAGATCTAGTTAACTTCATCAGCATATATACTAAATGAATGAAGCTTCAGTATGGTTATGATAACTTCAATGTTGTATATTTTTGATCCTGCGATATAACATTATTAATCTTTTGAAACTATGTCCTCGACATGTTCTTCCCTATAGATGCTTATCTTGTGGCCGCAATGATTGGCATCCCCCTTATAGTTAAATTCTCCTTACATCTGATGGCAAACTAGAGCCATATTGTTGCCCCCAGCAGTTTGATTGAATGGTATATGTATTCATTTCATCTAATCACACAAAATATAGTTGATTGACAAGGTGTGAAAAGTGTGTCATGTGTAGTTGGTAAAGTTTAAAGAGTAATCATGCAACAATATATGCTAATTATTGTGGAAAATGAAACACTAGTTGCGAGTGAAGAATTGTGAAAAGGGTAGAGATTTACCAATTCACCTTGACAAAAGATTATTTATAAAGATTCTTGCTTATTTATGTATTGTGGTGGCAAATAAGGATATTGAACTCAAAGGACTTGAATTCAAACTCAGAAAGATTGTTACAAAAAATAAGAAAGCATTAAAAGATCAAGCAAAAAATTTAAAGAATTATGTTGCGAAAAGAAACAAAGTATATTCTAAGTTGTTCCAACTCATGATAATAGAATATGTGAAAAAACTACTCAATTAATAAAGGTAAGGCGAGAGTAATTGGACATTTGAGGGGGGTTTTGGAGGGTTTTTCAAAGAGTTTTTGAGTTTCCTTTGGATGAATTAGCGTATGGGAGTGAGGGATGCTATTTATAGAATTTTAGGGCGGTGGAAATTTAACTTGGAAATTTAACTTTTGGTGAAATTGGTGAAGAAGAGGAAGGAAATGGGGCTTTTAACGTCGGATTGGGTATTTTATGTGTAAAAAAGGAAGTAACATGTTAGTCTCGAATAGCAGTAGATGATGGGCGAAAAGAAATGTGTAAGAAGTGTTTTCGGATTGAAATCCATATTTAAATGTGTAAGAAGTGTTTTCGGATTGAAATCCAGATTTTGAACTTATAACCTTGGGGTGGCGTGTGTGAGTGGATGGACGACATGTGTCATGGCAAATTTGCAATATTTACCAAAATGCTATTTGATTAATGCTGAAGAAATTAATTCATTGATGATGGGTTTCGAACATGCGACCTTGGAGTAAAAAATGCTGAAAAAAATGTGTGGTTGTGATTCGAATTCGGTGGATTATGCACATGGAATTTTGAATTCTTTCTCATTATTTACCATTTTCCCCTTGTCTTCAGATTGCTTGTTTTCCTTCTTTTCGACTCTGTTTGAGGTGATTTTCGTTGCATTAGGTCCGTAGCGGAGTCTACTATCACATTCGGCATACAAATATCAAAATAATGAATATGTATGCACTATGGGTTGAGAATAAGCTAGTAATAAAGAGGTAAAGATTTGTCCTAACAAAATACCTCCAACTTAAGCTTTGTTTGTCTCGTGCGAAGTAAAACTAATAAGGATTAGTCAATCATGTAGCATGCATGAGAAGCAAACATGAACTTAAGAGAAAAACAAACAGTGATGCAAGTATATAGGCGATCATTAGCCTGTTACTCAATGCTTTAACAATCTATTACTAACGAGTATAGGTGATCATTAGCCTGTTACTAACGAGTTCAACCTAACCACGTTACTCAATGCCTTAACAGTCTATTCAAATCTATACTTAAACTTTATTCAAACTATCAAAGAGATTACAAGCTACTGATTGAATTTAGGGTTTAACTAAGTTCATCCGAAACAAGCATGTTTAGACAAACTTAAGTTTGCTACTCCGTCACTAGACATGCTTCGAAAGGGTTAAAAAGACATCTTAGACTTGTTTTTTTTCCTACTATGGATCGAGAAGGATTCATCCTCTTTTCTAATTCCTTAGTCTACTCGATGTTATGTTAAGAACTTTAAGAACTGGGTAGTAACTTTCTTTTGCTTAGGTCAAAGTGAGGGATTCCTAGGAAGGGTTTCGTGCAACACTAACTGATCATGTAGGAATGCTCAACCTTTCAACCTACCCGACTATATTCTTATCTTTTTTTTTTTTTAGCTTTTACATGCATAGCGCATAAATTTTTTCTTTTTCTTTTCTTTTTGCTCAAGGATACCTCACGTATTGCTTATAGTTAACACTCTCTTTTCTTTCTTTGGTATGCAAAAAAAAAAAAAAAAAATGGTAGCTAGACCTTGCTAGAATCGATGGACTATCTTTGTCTAGGGTTTTTGACTTAGTTTCTAATGACCGTTTCCTTCGAAGTGACAACCAACTTTATTAATGCCTACCCTTTTGTAAAGGAATCTAGTTTGTTATGACTAGAGAAGAGGTTTCTAACTCATGTTTGACAAGACAAGAGTGTTAAAATCGTCTCAATGTCTAAAGAGTAACTCCTATCCTTTTTTAATTCTATCTAGGCTAGATTTGGACTAAATGTATCATAGACACTTCTTAATAACGCAACAGAGAAGACAAGGCTAGAAATACATCCATTCTTGTATCTTAAAATTACTTCTTTAACATTTCTTTAGCTAATTCTTGAGTATCTTGAATTACCATTCTTGTATCTTAATATTAGTTATTCTTAGTTGTTCTTTAGTTAATTCTTGTATCTTGAGTTAGTTCAAAAATAAACTAACTCAATCCTACAAAGTTAGTTCTAAAATAAATAACTTCAATAACTATTGTAATTTTTCAGCCTATATAAAGGCTTCCCCTCTCATTAATAAAAAAAATCAGAAGTATTATTTAGGAAATTCCCTAAAGTTTATGCATTACTGCATCACCGTTCCTGCAATAACAATAATAATAACAATAATGATAATAATAACAATGACAACGACGACGACGATGTCCATTTAGTCTTAAATCTTTGAAAACGCTAAGAGGCACGACATTTATTGATGTACCTAAATCAAACATTACATTAGATATGTCTATATTACCTATTATGCAAGGGAGTGAAAACATTCCCGGATCAACACATTTTTTTTGGAAAAATTTTCTTTTAAAGAGAAGATACATTTCTACTAACCATTGTTTTTCTTGGTTCCTACTCATTCTCTTGTGAGTACATAGTTCTTTGAGAAACTTTGTGTACCTCGCTATGCTCTTGATTGCCGTCAAGAGGGGAAGGTTGACTTTGACCTTCTTGAAGACTTCAAGGATTTCTTCGTCATTCTTAAATTCCTTCCTTGGTGATGCAAGCCTAGAAGGAAATGGAGGATTAGAACAGTCTCTTGAATCATTATTGAAGGAAGAAGAAGCATCAGAGGAAGAAGGGTTAGTATGTACCTTATTCTCTTGATTAGAATCGACTTTTTCTAAGTTTGGATTGCTTTGAGACAAGGAGATACCATCTTTTTCATTTAAAATTCTGCCACTTCTTAAAGTAATCGCACTCACATTTGCGTGGTTGGGCGGGAAGTTTAGCCTTCCTTTCCGTTTTAAGAACATGTATTGCTAATTGATTAAACTTACCTCCTAACTTAGTAATTAATGCTTTCGTAATATCTATGTCACTTCTAATGGCTTCAAATGCATTAACGATTTGTTCACCCAACTTAACTAAATTTTTCTCAATCGGTTTTGAAACTATTTGAGCTAAGAGCTAACTTGGAGATGATCTCCTCTAGGTACGTACCTTGTGATGAAGATGATGAAGTGGAAGTGTTGGTAGGTTTGGGTTCTTGAGGACTCACCTTAGGTTTGGATGGTCCCTCTATCTAGAGTTATAGGTGTTACTCTGTGAATCATTTCTTCTAAAACCTCCTATGGGCATTGATCATTGTGATGGCCTAGTGGTTATTTATAGAAATACAAGTTATTATGGTCTTTTAAGTAGAACAAGGGAGCCAAAACACAGGATAATGTGTCACATAGTTTCTATCGCAAATCCATAAACATTAGAGAATATAACTTGCATAAGTCGCATGCTTGTTTTATCCTGCTTTTTAGTGTTTTATCGTAGGATTATAAAGAAAAGAAGACACAGTGAATTGCAAGAGGAGTGCATGCAAAAGTACTGTGATAGGAAACTTGTATGGCGATTAAACATCCTTATGTGAGGAACCACATCATCACGCGATGAAGATTCACTAGCAGACAAGAATGGTAGTTGGAGTTGATGTGGCTTGACAGGGCTGCAATCGATGCTGACATGTTCAGAAGAATAGAAACTTCTCGTCTAAATTGGTCTATATAAAACCTCCATCCCTACCATGTAAATATGTCGGGTCTGAATGGACCAAAACCTAAAGAGCTCCATAAGAGCCGGCAAAAAGGACTAGCCTTTCCGCCTTTTGTAAAAGATCTTTTCTCTTCCTGGTCAAACTTGTAAGTGAGAGCTTAGAGAGAATCCTTCTTCTTCTTCCCCCTAACTTGTAAAAGAGCCAACGAATGCTTAGGCATTTTGCAGCTCAGATCCTTTTTCTTGCTTTCCATTTTTGTACTTTCATTGTAATGCCAACGTTCATTTTTTACATGGTCATATGACCTACATTCTTTAATACATTGCAACTTTTCCCCTTTCAATCTATCATTCCATTACTGTTCATTTTTGAAGTGTTATAAGTAGCTTATGTTTGTGATAAGTTCTTGATAAGAGATTTAACTTATAAAGTTCTATCGCGTTTAGTTAAGCTCACTCCATCATTTGGCTAGTGTTTGTCGTCAATTGCTCGAGAGAGTAAGTAGCAAGAACATAGCTAAACGTGTGCAAGGAGGAGTCTGTAGACAAACTCCACCCTAGCGATTAAACCTCCATCATTTGTATTCCGAAAGGAGAACAAGTGTGATAACTTGGCACCTAAAGGTTGTTACCCTTAAAAGAGAGGTAATATGACCCTTACAAGTAATGAAATGTATATAGTCATTGCGTAATTATTTTTTATCATTTACATCTCGAGAGGTGAGTAAGTGTGGTGTTTAGACACTAAGAAGTGTTCACCTTAAGTAAAAGATGTTAAGTGAACGTTATGGCATCAAGGACTATCCCATGGCCTAATTGCCTAACAATGCGGAGACATTCCTTCACACTTTCTTTAACACAAGTTAGTTCAATCTCCATATTTCAACCACGTATTGTCACTGTTTACAAAATCTCTAGTGTAGATAGTAGATTTAGTATACAATCATACATTTATTTTATACTATATAAAAATTGTATACTGCCTAGATGAGAAGTAGACTTTAGAATTAAGGTTTGGTAGAAATTTTATGTGTTCAACCTTGGTTTAGCTAAGAAATCTCTCACTCTACTTACACTTGGGCAAGCGAGAAGAAAACTTGTACTACATATTTACCATTTGGAAATCAGCAACGCATAGATAGGAAGACACCTTTTTTATTCCTTATTTCTACTCTAATTGCCTACTAAGTCATTCACTTAGAGCTTATCATGACATATCCATGAATAAATGTTGCACACACACGAACTACCACCCCTTAGCAAGGCACAAACTCCACAAGCAGTGACCTTAAGAACCTCCCCTTGCTCTAGAAACTGGAAAACAAAAATTTCTAAGAATTTTTCATAAGTTGTTCCCATGAAGTTATGGTTTGCAGCTCTAGGTTAATAAGCCATCTTTTTTAGTGATCGGGTAATGAAAAGGGAAAGGCCCTAAGGTTAACTGTTCTTCGGTTACCCCGTGAGGTGCAAGGAGTTTACAAGTCCATGAAAAATGTCTAAGATGCTTGTGTGCATCTTCCCTATTTGATCCTTTAAAGATGTAAGTTCGTGATCAAGTCCAACCTAAGGTGGAAGTTTGTTGTGGTAGGTGGGATCACTATACTTATTGGCCTTTGATGCACCTCAAGCTCATAAAGTTCCTTAAGGGTTTTTTCGGGTATCTCCTCTCCATTGTATTGTTTAAAGGGTTCTCTAGGGTTGTCTTTAAAAGTCTTTCTAAAGGTGGTTATACTTCTTTGTGAATATGAGATTCTAGATTATTTGAGCTATTAGCCTTTTTATTTTATTTTCTTAGTTTCCTCTCATGCAATGTAATATCTTCTACAAATTCTAAACTAGAAGCATTAGGCATCCTAGTCATGCACTAAGGAAACCAAAGAAAAAGAAAATAACATGCAAACTTTTTTATATGTTTTTTTAAATGTTTTTTTAGAAGCTACAAATTCAAAATACTTTCTAAAGATATCCAAAAATATGCAAGCAAGAATTCAAGAAAGTAACTATGTCGTGTCACTCCTCGACAACAACATCATTTTTTGACAAGGCAGGAAAAGTGTGTAATATGTAGTTGGTAAGGTCGTTTAAAGAGTAATCATGCAACAATATATGCTAATTATTATGGGAAATGGAACACTAGTTGCAAGTTAAAAGAATTAGAAAAAGAGTAGAGACTTATAACCAATTCACCTTGACAAAAGATTATTTATAAAGACCCTTACTTATTACCGTAGTGTGGTGACATATAAGGGCGTCGAACCCAAAGGAGTGGAGGGGATTCTTACTTGAATTCAAACTAGGAAAAATTGTTAGAAAAATTAAGAAAGCATTAAAAGATTAATCAAGAAATTTAAAGAATCATGTTGTGACAGTAAATTCTAAGTTGTTCCAACTCAAGATAATAAAATATCTAAAAAATTTACTCAATTAATAAAAGTGAGGCAAGATTAATTGGACATTTAAGGGGGTTTTGGAGGGTATTTTGTAGAAAGTTTTGTGTGATTTTTGAGTGGGAACTTGATGAATGAGCGAATTGGAGTGAGTGAAGTTATTTATAGGATTTTAGGGCAGTGGAAATGTAATGTTTGGTGAAATCGGTGAAGAAGACAAAGGAAATGGGGCGTTTCACGTCAAATTGGGTATTTCATGCGAAAAAAGGAAGTAACGCGCATTGGACTTGAACTGGCAACCTGAAGGACGCATGCAATACAAATGGTTGACACGTGGCTGCAAATGACGAACGAAAAGAAACGCGTGCAAAGTGTTTTTGGATTGAAAATTCAAATTTTATTTTACTTCAGTTAAAACTCAAACTTGTAACCTTAGGGTGGTGCATGCTTGTTATTTTATATGCATATGCAATGACTCGTGGTTACGTCATGATCAGGCTTTAATTGAGGGACTGACAGGCGACTGAGATAGGTTATGTGATAAAAGATGCAATCCTACTCATGCGTTGCAAAACTTCTAAAGATATGCATGTAGTACAAGTTTCCCTGTCTATTGTTCAAGTACAAGCGAAGAGAGGTTTCCTAATAAGTCTAGGGTCGAACATAGGGAGTTAATGCTCTTAAAAATCAACTAAAATCATGTGGTATAGTCTATATAGTATTGGTATGAATATAATTTATCCTACTTATTTACATTAAGATGCTTTGACGATGCAATTGAATGGAAAGTGAACTCAGTTCTAGGCATGACAAGAAGGAATGTTTAATTTTCTAACCACAATGAATTGTGCTTTAATAGTTTGAAAAGATACAAAGCATACATTAACTTCAAATTAGAGCGTGTAACCTCTTGGCACCTTCGCCATACTTTCTCGTCTTTTGGGATCCAAATACCTAAAAGTTAATATGTGATTTGTACCTAATCGTCTTGTTTGCACTATTAGTAATTTGTCCTTAATTAAGGTGGCAATTTTTCGGTGATTTCGCCGCACATGTTAATATCTTTGCAACTTATGCGAAGGACAAATTCGGTAACAATATTGCATTTCTACAATCTTTCGCTGCCTTCTTAGTTAGCTACGTGCTTTCACTTGTTAAGTGATTGTGATCAATATCATTGTCTTTCTCTCAAATACACAATGTGTTGACATCCGCGTTTAACTAAACAAAACTTATAAAACAACAAAAAGATTTTCTAGTATTAAAAACATTGCAAGCTAACTAAACAGATTGAACATGAACAATAAAAGGAAAATGAGAGAATGATAGAAGAAATGCATCGCTATTATAAATATAGCTTTAGACCTCTCAACCATAAGGTACATATTTCATAGCAACACAATAAAGACACAAAATGGAATACAAAGAAATGTGTCAAGCCGTAAAGTATGATTTCTCATATTCCTTGGCTCTAACTTTTGCCTATCTTTAAGGGAAAATGGTGAGGAAAAACTCTCTCTTTTGTTCTTAGCTATCACCTAAAACTCAAAGGGAGAAGAAAGAAGGGAAGAAATGAGCTTGCTTTCCTGTCAAGAACGCACACCCAAGTTTGAAGTATAAGATTTACTTAGAAGGATTGATGTTGACAGGACATTCCACGTGTCATTAATACCTCTGAAAAGTGGCATCAGCGTCGTGCATATGTCATTTTATCCTTTTATTTAACATTTGCACCAATCAAATTTCTGACATTCAAACTATTATACCTTTAGATTGAAGTTTTGTTTTAATTAGAATCTTAAGTTTTAAGATTTGCCCTTCATTTCGACTTTTTCAAAATACTCATGTTCGATCTTTATGTTTATCAATTAATTTAAAATAATTATGAAATAAAAATTTGAAGTTAATTTTAAAAGTTATGAAAAAAGGGCCGCAATATTAGCACCAAAGATTGAAAGTGAATTTAGTAAAAATTTAGGTTTAAAATGTTAAAGGGAAATGAGTAAAACGTGGGTGCTAGTTGGATGACACTGGGCCTTACATCCTTTCCATGTGGTCCATTTTTATGGTGCCATGTGTCAATTTTTGATTATTTTCTTTCTTCATCTCATTTCTCTCTAATTTTTTATTATTTCTCTCTTTATTTTTTCTTCATCTGAATCTCAATTTCACTTCTTTTGCCTTCATCTCTTGATTGTTCTATATTTCTAACTGCATGATACATCTACGAATTAAACAAGTCAAGTGTGTACGATAAGGCACCGAGAGGTGTTCGCCTTAATATAAGATAGTTATAAATAATGAAATTAAATAGGTTAGATATAAATCATCTGGTAACACATATAGGATGATTTGACGTGATGATTTATAACTTCAAGTATTTGTATCTAGTAACATAAATCATTTGGTCACATTATCTGCAACTCATCCTATATTAAGGCGAGCAACCTCTCTATGCCTCATCACTGTACACACTTGCATTTTTTACATGTATGTTAAGGAGAAATTCAATGATAAGATTGTATTTCTACATTCTATTCACCATTTATTTAGTTAAATCCAGGTCACTACTCTTTCGAGTGACAACATCTATCAAGTACATAATACTTTCTCTCGAATAGAATGATGTATTGATTATAATACTTAACTGAACAAGAGAAATAATACTAATATCTAGATTCTCTAATACAAATTATGCATTTCATTGTATCATGTTTACAAAGAACTAATGCTATGGAGGAGTAAAAAAATGGGAGAATGAAATGAAATTACAAATGAAAAGTACAAGGGATGAGTCGAGACTTTGAGCATAATTTCTAATGGTCATTTGCTCCTTTTTTCCTAATACAACTAAGGGGGAAATGAGTTATGGATTCCTCTCAACTCTCTTCTAAGCTCTTGATAACTTGTAGACATACAAGTTATTATAGCTTTTTAGGAAGAAAACATGTAACTAAATAGATAAAATAAGTAAATTATGTGTTAGAATTAACAAAAAAGTTTTATGTTTGTTTATCACATTTTTCATATCTGGTATGAATGCAGGTTTTTAGGCGAAAAAAAGAAGAATAGCTTAGCAGCAAACATCAAGCAAGGAGACACGCGACCACCAGGCGATCAAAGAATGAAGCTAGGCAAATCACATTGCTAGAAGATAAAATGGTTGGCACGAATGTTAGAAAAAGGATTGATGAATTAAAGAATTAATGAAGGGAATGTCTGCAGCACGAAGCAGCTTTATCAAAGAACTAATGAAGCCCATACGATGATAAGTCCTATAAGTCCTCACATATAAATAGAAGGTTGTTTCTTATAAAAAAGTGTGCAAAAATATTGGAGAGCTGATAACTTGTAGAAATACAAGTTATTATGACCTTTTAGGTAGAACAATGGAACCAAAACGCAAGATAATGTGTCGAAACGCGTAGCTTCTATTGCAAATTCATAAACATTAGAGAATACAACTTGCATAAGTCTCTGTGCCTGTTTTACCATGCGTTTTAGTGTTTTATTGTAGGGTTATGAAGAAAAGAAGCAGCATAGTGAATCATAAGAGGAGTGCGTGCAAAAACTCTGTAATAGGAAGATTGTCTAGCAATTAACATTTGTAGGCAAGGAATCACATCATCGCGCAAAGAAGATTCACTAGAAGACAAAAATGGTAGTTAGAGTTGATGTGACTTGACAGGACTGCAATAGGTACTGACATGGTGCAAAAGAAAAAGATAATTTCCTACCTTCTATAGAAAGCCTCCTTCCCTACCATGAACACTTAGCTAGTCTGAATGGACTAAACCTTAGAGAGCTCCTTATGAGCCGGTGGAAAGGATTAGTCATTCCTCTTTTGTAGAAGTTCTTCTCTTCCACCTCTTCTTCGGTTAACCTGTAAGTAAGAGCTTAGAGAAAGATTAGAGAAAGACTTCAGCATCTTCTTCCCCCTAACTTGTAAAAGAGTTAAGGAATGTTTAACCATTCTATGGCTCAACTCATTTTCTTTACTTTCCATATTTGTATTTCATTTGTAATGTTTGACTTTTATATTGTACAATGACATAAACCCCTACATTTTTCGATACATTGCAACTTTATTTCCTATCAATCTATCATTTCTTTGTTGTTCATCTGTTGAAGTGTTATAAGAAATCTAACTTGTGATAAGTTCTTGATAAGAATCTAACTTATAAGGTTCATCGCGCTTAGCTGAGCTTTACTCCATCACTCGGCCTACGTTTGTCGCAAACTACTCAAAAGAGTAAGTAGCAAAGACATAATTAAACGAGCATAGGAAGAAGTTTGAGAACAAACTCTATCATGGTGATTAAACCTCCATCATTTGTGTCCCGAAAGGAGAACAGTGTGGTAACTTGTCGTCTAGAGGTTGCCACTCTTAAAAGAGAGGTAATGTGACTCTTACATGTAATGAAATCTAGATAGCTACCACTTAATTTCTCTTTATCATTTGTGTCTCGAGAGGTGAGCAAGTGCGGCATTTAGGCTCTAAGAAGTGTCCGTCTTAATTAGAAGATTTTTAAGTAGTCTCTATCTCATTAAGGACTACCGCATGGCTTAATCGCCTACAACGCAAAAACCTTCCTTCACATTTCTTTAATGCAAGTTAGTTCACTCTTCATTTTTCCACTATTCCATGTCACCTTCTACAAAGTCTATAGTATAGATAGTAGATTTAATGCACAATCATACTTTTATTTTACTATATAGATATTGTATACCACCTAGATGAAGAGTGGACTTTATAATTAAGGTTTGATAGAAATTCCTTGTGTTCGACCCTGACTTATTTAGGAAACCTCTCACTTCGCTTACACTTGGGTAAGTGATAGGAAAACTTGTAGTCAATGCAAATATAGTAGGTACGCGGAAGGGAGTGTGTGCTTTTATTGCACAATCCTAACCTAGAGACATAGTGAGCATCTCGCGTGCAATGACCATGCTCACCCTATAACGTAATCGCAGACTTGGAACCTCAATGACACACCTACGAACTAATTGCTTCTGCAAAGAGAGGTTTGCGATAGGATCATTAAGATAATGAAATCTAATTTACATATTAATCACGCAACCCATGCGATGAAATCAAACAACCAAGAGCAAGTTCATTGCATCTTTATTTTCCTTGCGTGTTTTAGGTAAGAACTTAGAACAGAGTTGAAAGAAATTCTTCGTTATGCTTCTCCTTTGTGTATTAGGCAGAAAACTGAGTCAATGAGTATGAGAAATCATACTCAGAGGCTCGACGCATCTCTCTATACTTCCATTTGTAATTTTTCATACTGTATTTATAATTTGAATATCATGGCCGAGAGGTCTAAAGTTTTAATTTTAGATCCAATTTCCTTCCACTTTCATTCTCTCATTTCTTTATCTATTCATGATTATTGACCCTATGTAAAAAGGAAAATGACATGAGGCGTAATCAATGCTAAAGAATCTGGATGTCTACCTGAGTTGTCTAGTTAAGTTAAGTACAGCAATCAATGCCTTATTTTATTAAAGAGAAAGAATAAAGTAATGACTATTGCCACTTAACAAATCGATGACCTAGATTTAACTAAACACGCGGCAAAATGAATGTAGCAATACATTCTTGTCCCTGAATTCATTCTTAGCATGCATATCAGAAATGCTAGTGTGTGTGACGATAAGGCACCAAGAGGTTGCTCGACTTAATACAAGATGAGTTGCATATAATTTGGTCAAAAAAATTAGATATAAATCATCTTTTAACTTTAGGTATTTGGATCTCGAAAGGCAAGCAAGTATGGCGAAGCATCAAGAGGTTGCTCGCCTTGAGTCTGAAGTTAATAAATGCGTTGTGTCGCCTTGTTGGATTGATTACCCTTGCTTTCTACTTGCTTATTTAGACATTCATGCATTCATATGGCCAACGCACACTAGAGTTCATATTCCACAAATCACCAACGTCATTTTCATCTTGTCTCTCCAATGCATGTAGGGTATATATGCATAGTTAGATAATATTGTCCATATATTTATATTGTATAGATACAATATGATTTTAGACAAGAAAGACTGAAGCCTTAAGATCATTAGTTCCTTGTGTTCGAACCTGACATATCCAGGAAATCCCTCTTTTTGCTTATACTTGGGTAAGGGAGAGAAAAACTTGTACACACACAATGCATCTTTAAAGTTAGCAACACATAGGCACTACAAGAGACTGAGGTACTCTCGACGCACAAAAACGTCGGCGAAAATGGAAAATACATTGGACAAGGATATGCCGACGTTTTTCATGGCGTCGGAAAAAACGTTGGGAGAATCGAGTCGGAAGAGGTATTTCCGACGCCCTATTGGTACGGCGTCGGGAATACCTCTCCTGACGCCGTGACATGCGTTGGCCATAGTGGCGTCGAGAGTTCCTCTTTCGACGGACCTTATGCCGACGCAATGTGCGACGTCGGTAATGCCTCTTTCGACGTTTTTTCCTGACATCTGTTGTGTGTCGGGATACCCTTCCCCGACGAATCTTATGCATCCTAGTTTCGACGTTTCATTGCGTCGGGAATTCCTTTTTATATAATTTTTTAAATATTTAATTTCTAATTTTGTTTCCTAAAATATTTTGCTCGAACATTCACAACGACATTCGGGGTGCTCAAATATTTTTCCTAACGTTTTGGATTAAATTAAAACAAATTTAATATAAATTAAGAAATACAAACACAAATTAAAAAAAAAAAGATTTAAAATTAATAATATGAATAAGTTCACAAAATATTGGTAAGCTTAATACAAAAAATGTAGTTCTCATAATACAGAAAAACGCAAACATAACAAAATCTTCCAACGAGGCGCGTATGCGTCATTCTACATCTTCGATCTTAAAATGATATAAAAGTAACTAAGTTTAGTACATATATCCATATGTTCACTGTATACTATCATTGCAAAAACTTAAGAATAATGGAGACATATATACGTACTGCAAAGCAAAGGATCATGTGGTGGTCCCTGTTGTGCACAAGTGAAGTCTTCTATCAGCTTTGCATTTGTTCCACTTGTGAAGCTAACGCTTGGTGATTTCTATCTTGCACTTCAATCCGTTCCAAAGCTTCATTAAGTTTAGCTTGTAATTCAATCTTTTTTTGTATGGACTGCGAACAAGATGTCGACGAACTACTCACATTCGTCGTCCTGCGGGCCTTCGGCTTGGGTCTCCAACCAAGGCCTTTTGAGTAGCCTGGTCGTCTACCCAACACCTGATCGCATATCTCATTCTCAGAGAGTGGCTGACTACCCTCTAGGGTAGGCTGGGATTGGAGTTCTAGCATTTAATTCTACAACAAATTTAAAAACTATGTTAGGTAACGCGTAAAAATATATAATGAAAAAGGATAATTAATAGGGGCATAACTTACATGCGCATCTTTTGCGGCCTGCAACACGAACGTTCCAGCTCGAACGTGTGTTCTCAGAACAACTCCACACGATCGATCGACTCTCCTTTTCTCTCAATGAGCTCGTACTATCGTTGTAAAAACGACTTGGATCTGCTACTATGATTGTAAGGCTGTTTCTGTCTAGTAGCCTTGTTCGTTCGTGATTGCTCCTACATGAAAACAATTATATTGTTTATTTCTTATACATATTAAAACTTGTTATCATAATTAATCACTGACAAATACCTAGAATGCACGGCTTATATAGTGGTCGCAGAGGAAGTGACAATCCTCATGACGTCCAACCAATGTGTTTGGTGGGTTGGCACGAGCCTCCTCCGGGTCGCTGTACTTTTTGAAATGTCTGTGACAGTCTATCCGGAACTCTTTAAAGGTCGTGAGCATCTGATGCTCAACAAACCTATTCATTACTTGATCATTGAAATCAAGCACAAATAATTGCTACACATTACAAACATAACACATTAGATTGGTTAAACTTAGATATGTTTCAAATGAAATCTTAAATATGTAGTGGACTTAATTACCTGGAGGTCGCCCTTAACGACCTCAATGTATTCTCTCCCAACGTCGCCCACTTAAGGCAGTAGACGAAAAATGTCTTCGCACGCACACGCCTATCGCCTGGTTGAAGCGAACAGCGTGTAGGGAAATAGGCTTCTCCGCTCCAGGGGTGATCGCCATCGAAATGCGCTCATTTATTGCAACGTGGCACTCTAACTCTAAGAGTCGAGACTGCGCACGTCTTCTAGGAGTCGGAGTCGGAGTCGCAGGTTGTTGAGAAGAAGACCTTGCTCAATAAATCGATAATAACTACAATCCAATTAAGTAGGTCCCTAGTATAGTTCCCTATCCATGAGTTTTGTACTCTGAGCTGTAGAGTTAGTAGAAAAAATTTCTTCTTCGGCTAATGTTAGGAAAAAAAACATGAAATAATCGTAAGTTAAAATGAAGGAAATTCTTAGACTCACTCGTATTGTCGTCCACGGACGACGACCCTCCCGCGATGTTATATAAATCGTCTTCAAACTCGAGGAATATAGGTCTGTCTCCATAAAATTATTACGTAGATATGACGATGACATAATGGCTGTGGACATAGAAAACAAACATTCAATAAGCAAATACGAACACATAGCTAGAATCAAAATATATAAACTACATAAATATGTGGGTACGTGGTTTGTCATTCATACGAGGTACTCAAAAGTCCATAACTTTTTCAATTCCTCAATCAATGGTTGGAGATACACATCAATTTTCCTACCAGGAGATTTAAGATCGTGTATGAGCAGTGATATAAAGAAATTTGTCTCTTTCATGCATTTCCATGGTGGCAAATTGTAAGGAAGTAACACAACCGGTCATATACTATACGAGGTACTCATTTGACCAAATAGATTAAACCTATCTGAAGCCAAGCTCAAACGCACGTTCCGTGGATCACAAGCAAAATCAGAAAAATTCAGAATCAAAGTGCTTCCACCCCTCTGCATCAATTGGATGTCTCAAGACATCATCTGTTTTAATACGTTTATTCCTATGTCATCTCATGTCAGCAGACCCTTCCTGCGATACAAACAAGCGTTGTAATCTAGGTACCAAAGGAAAGTGGCGCAATACCTTATGCATAATTTTTTTCCCTCTATTATGATTAACCTTGTATCTAGTCTCGCCACATGTAGGACAATGTTGCAAATCAGCAAACTTTTTTCAATACAATACATAGTCATACTTGCACGCGTGAATAGTCTCGTATCCCAAACCCAAGTCACGAAGTTTTCGTTTTGCTTCATAAAATGAGCTAGGGATAGTAGTACTACACATTGGAAATGTTGCTCTTAAGAGTTCTAACAACATGTTGAACGACTTGTTACTCCAACCATTTAGAACTTTCACATGCATCAACTTAACCAAAAAATTCAACGACAAAAATTCAGAACAACCGGGGTACAACTCATTACGTGCTTCATTCAATAAGTCCTGAAATATATTGTTTGTTCTATCTCCATCTATATCTACCCCAACATTCATCGGCATTTCATCTTCCAAACGAAGTTCCTCTATTTCCTCTTCATGTTCAATAGGGGCTTGTAAATCATTTAGCATACCAAACATATCACCTTCTTAATTAAATTGCATGCTACTAGTTCCTTCATCAAAAGGATTATTACTAGTTCCTTCCTCAAACTTTTTTGTACCTCTAGAGCTTAACGACTCTCCATGATACACCCATTCTGTAGTAGGGGGATATTCCAATAGTCAGTAGATGTCGTTCCACACCCTCTAATGAGCTCCAATTTAAATTTAAACATCTCTTGCATGGAAACCTTAATCGTTCTTAGGCATCAAAATGAAACTTGGCAAATTCTAAAAATTGGGTCACTCCCTGTCTATACGCAAGGGAGAACTTATTTCTAAGTTTCATCCAACCCTTATCCATCGTTTAAGTCCCTAAAACATAAATAGATTTGATTAGAAACATATCTCTCTCACTCTCTCACATCTATAACTTACTCTCCTGAATTTTTATTATTGTTCAATAACTAACTTCAAACTACAGAGGCTTTTATAACTGCAAGATAGTCAAAACAAATCTTAACACACATATTACATTTTCAATTCAAAACATAAACCTCATTCAAATTTAAATGCAACCATAACCCCATTTCCCCCCCCCCCACCCCCCATCCCCCAATTCAATTTTCAATTTAACTATAAATCTTAAACCCCAAATCCTTCAAATTTCAATTCAATCACAAATTACGCACATTCTATACAAAAATATATTTAACAAACAAAAATCTATTCCAAAAGAAAATCCTAAAACAATTTTCTTAAAAAAAAATCTTAAAACATAAATTTAAACTAAACAAACTTTATATTTAAACTTACCTAAGGTGGCAGACGACGGCGAGACGGCGATGAGGGACGGCAACAACGATGGAACAGACGGTGGCGAGCTACGGACGGCGAAGGCTCTTCGTTTCTCTCTTCTCCCTTTCCCTTTCATTTTCAGTTCTGTGTAAAACAGAACTGAAATGTTTATAAAGGGAAAATCCCCTATATGGCATCGGGAATAATGGTATTCTCGACGGTCATTAAAAGGGTTTTTCGACGCGCTATGGTGCGTCGGAAAAACCCCTTATGCCCGACACCATTTCCGATGCACTGTGCATGGTGTCGGGAATAAGGTGTATTTTAAATTTAATTTGACCTATTCCCAACGTCGTTTGGTCGATGCATGCTTGACGCATCCGGAATACCCATTTTCCTGATGCCACTCCCGACGCGTTGTGCATAACGTCGAAAATACCTTTATTCCCGACATGGCATCGGGAAACCCCCGTTTTCTTGTAGTGAGGGTAGGAATCAACGCCTTTTATTGCATGAGCCTAGCCTAGAGGCCTAACCCAGTCGCATACTTAGAGCCTAACTATAATGCATGCACAAAATGAAAAAAAAAAAAAAAAAAAAAAGCAACCCTCACCTAAAGTAAAGAAGAAAGGTAGAGGATGAAGTTGAGCTTAATCTCCAAAATTTTCATGTTTTTTCTTAAGGAAGTAGTCTTGTATTTATAGGCAAAGGTCGATGGGACTTAACATCTTTTAGGCATCATTAATTGTTTGATAAAGTTGTGCAGCCCCTTAGATCTCCCTTTTGTCCTTTTCTGACATTTGCACTAATCATTCTTGTCTTCTAGCGATTAGCGATTTAAATCGCCTAGCATCATTATGCTTATTGTCTGGTTGACGCACACATTCTCGCCTGATGTTTGTCACTTTGCTATTTCTCTTTCTTTTGCCTAAAAATCTTACATTTAGACATGAAAACCGTGATAAACAGGCATTTTTCTCTTTTGATACTTGCAACACGTAGTCATTTTATTTTGGTACGTGTTTTCTTCCTTTTTCTCGTGTTAGGATTTCATTGTTCTATCTAAAAAGTCATAATACTTGTATTTTACAAGTTATCACCAGTCTGTGTCCATTTTCCAGGCTCTTCCTAGGTATATCACTAAAAATTCGAACCTACTCTTTCCACGAATTAGAGACAACTACTACACTAGTCTTTTTAGGAGTTCAAGAGTAAACTCATTCATTTTCATGGATAGATCAAACCGTAAAAAATGACTCTTTTTAAGGATTAAGATCAACCCTTCACTATCATATCGTCACCTAATTGATCAACGTGTTCCTCTATGATTCACTTCATTTCTTCTTCTTTTCATCATCATGCGTTTACAAACATTTGAACTTATAGTTAATCAGGCATAATGGATTATGTAAGTTGTTTTCTCTGAAGTATATAAATTTGCAACAAAAGCTACATGTTTTGGTCTTTTACTTCGCATTTAGACTCCATTATTTTACATGAAAGGTTATAATAACTTGTACTTCTACAAGTTATCACTATTTCCATGAGATAGTTAACCTTAGGAGACAATTACTCATGAAACTCGGATAACAGAGTGAATAAAATTGTCTTAAGGAGACATGTGAATTCAAGACTCAAATTCTATTCGGTATAACAGGTCTTACATTTTCTAATATCTTGATTATATCATTCATATAACAAGAACTACTTAATCTTCATTCTTAGTACTCGATTATTTTTTTTCAAATAAATGTCTTTTCTAACTTTTCCAAAGATAAAATATTCCTAAAATATATATATCATTTTTCTCAAGTAAAAATACACATTGCCTTCCTAAACCATGTAATTGAATTGTACCCATGATCCCTTAGATATTATTGAAACCATGTATCATTTTTTTACCTTACGGATCCATGATTGTTTCTGATCAATTTAGCCTACGATAAAAATGTATGAATTCATACTAATTCATTATGCTATAAATCAACCAAAGATGTGTAACCCAATAACTATAAAATACCTTTTTGCTGAATTTTAATTTAAAAAGTCGTTTATTAATTTTTTTTTTATAGGTTTAATTTATATATATAGAACAAAATCCAAAATTATTTATAGTTTATGTAACAAAAAATAAAAGTCCATGACCACCATTATATCATAGATTTCAGACTTGTCCTTTTTGGTTTTGAATTCGTGTTGAATGTATGTGCATATTCTTCATATTATTACTTCTTGTCGTTCACAATTTCTTCATCTCATCTTCTAAAATTTCTTCCTTCTTCTTTTTTCATCTTTTTTTTTCTTCTTTTTTCATTACACGATCGTATACCAAAATATAAACAATCAGTCGTCCCAGATAGACATAGATAGATCACTATTTATTCCACATGGATAAGTGATAAATCTAAACGATTGTTAACGATTGTTTAGTAAGACCTAAATAACAATCGTGTATCAATATCCAAACAATCTTTTAGACTATATTATATGATCATTTAAATTATAAGCTTTTTTCGCACGTGTGTTGTCGATTGATTACGGGGTATTTTTGTTACTTCACATTGTGGGCATGTGGACTTTTTCCTTTTTCAAAATCATTCTATATAATGTAAATATTTTACCAATTTGTTATGTTTTTAAAAAAACCTATAGTTGTTTTCAAATACATTCATAATTTATGATAATAGGGTTCATGTCACTACATTTTCTAAATTACAAAAATAGTAAATATAAAAACAGATAGTCGTCTGATAGTCGTATGATATCATTAATTACTTGTCATATTTTTTATATTTGTCATATTTGCAATATGCAAAAAAAGAGGTGCTATAGATAGTTTTTTTCTAAATTTTTTTATCATCCGATATAATTACTAATTTTTATTTTGTTAAATTCTTCCTTCAGGGAGAAATCCACAACCCATGATTACCCTCCGTAGTGCTTTTTCTATTATTTTAGTTTTTTCATGCTGCAAATTCATTTCTAAATAGAAAAAAAAAAAGAGTTATTTTAAATGACGCATTTTTAAAATATTTAGAAATATAGAAAAATATCACAATTTATATGATAGATCATGATAGACTACTATCTATATCTATCATGAAACTTATAGACACATTTAGTCGTATATCTTGGTTTATAATATATAAACGATGATATTTTATAAATATTTTGATTTATTTTATTATATTTAGAAATAGCTAAAAAAAAAGAGAAATTGTAAAAAATAAAAATATTTGACAAAATATTTATACTTCACTAAAAAAAATCAAGTGTAACAAATTTTGTCTTTAGTAGTTTTGTTCGGTAAATAGTTTATCAATTTTTTATTTTGAAAAAATTCCAAAAAGGAAAAACAATTTCAATATATAATTTCAAGTTTCATGTTTATTTCTTCTACGTTTATTCAATAAAATAACTTCTAAACCGTTGATTAATGATTACAAAGAATTTATGTGTACACTTTTAGATGGCTTTTGTAAGGTCTAGTTTGTAGCTTCATTTTTTGTTAAAAAAAATTGAAGAAATGTACGCATTGCTTGGCTCGTCAAAAAGCAAACCAATATTTTTTGTGTTTGGATTGAAGAACACCCTGAAAGATGCAGTTGTTTCTACAGATACTCTCTTTGTAATATTTGGTTTTCCGTAGAAAGAAAATATAGCAATATGACCCCTCATCAATTTTGGTCAATCAAACACGGAGTTCTTATCTACTAGATAGTAGCCAACTGGATGAATCTGGATATTCTTTTACCTCGAAATCTTTCACCTTGTATATCACACACAAATACTTGTATACATACATAAATTTTAATAACTTGTATATCAAGAGATGACAACAAATAGGACTTTTTTTTATTATTATTCATCGATGTTTATAAGTGAATCTCAACTGATCTCACGAGACAACCCATCTTGAGTGTCAAGAAAACTCGTAAGAATATAAATCTTAAGTAAATGGCTACCATAGATTAAACTCATGACTTCTAAGATAGGTGACCACAAGTGTGGGACTTAGGCTTAAATCTTTAGCATCTTCTCGGTCTCCTATGCCTCAAAATTTTCTAATTAATGATATGAAAAAATAAATAAACACCTAGGGGCTTTTTCCCATCAAATTTCCAGTAGAAAAAATCCAATGTTATAGTAAAAAGCAACAGACTATTTCTGATTGATACCTGCTAAGCTAATTACAGTATGGACTTTCCCCAAGTTGAAGGGAAAACACGAAGTAAAGAGAGAAAAAAGGTGAGCACAAGAGTAATTAAGACACTGGCATTCTAAAAGGGAGTGTTGAAGGTTCGAAGCTCTGTAATTCTTTCTAATTCCTTGGCTACATTTTTAATTGTCTAATATATGAACCTAAATGTTAGATTTCGCTGATCAATCCTCCAAGTCAGGATCAACGGAAAGATTTAAGGGGAGAACGTCAGTCCAGAAAAGAGAAAGAAAATCACTAGAAGTGCTTTCTCATTGACTTGTTTTCCCTGGTCAATCCAATTCGTGCATGGACAACTTGTTAATCGGTACTCTTTACTTTGTGCCGCTCGCATACCTTGGCTCCGAATTCCGCCCACCATTTCTCGGCTTGTGCTTCTGTAAAATGTCTTCGACTGCACACAATGAAATACAGGAAAAAAACTTAGAATATGCTTTTCCTCGCTGGTTAACTGATAAATGAGATTGTTGGTACCATAAAATAGCAGCAATAACACTTTTGAATATATGTAATCAGGGCTGATTAATTTTGTATATAGGTACCTTTAGGTAGACAAAATTTAAGTGGATAAGAGAGGGTGGGAGAGGAAGCCTATTGGCCATAAAAATAAAAATAAAAAAGGATGATTTTAAATCAGTGACACAATTGACTTTAAATTGAAGCCAGCAAACTTTCATACTGACAGGCCAAACAGGTCAGTGAACAAGTTCAAGAAAAGAAAAAAATATGTGTTAAGAAGATATTTGAAAGGTTAAACTTATCTTATGTTAATCTCAAACACCAGGTTAGGATAAACTTAGTTTTTTCAAATAGATTTATAACAGTCACTTTCGTGATACTCTTAAATGAAAAAATATTTCTATGATAACATAATACAACACTGGACTAAAAAGCTTAATAGGTCGAATAGTTTAGAGTAAATGTAATCTTTTGAATATATTTTCAATACTCTAAATTGAAATGAGACAAGAGTTAAACTGAATTATATTAAAGATCGCTATTAAACTCAAAAGTTAAAACTATTACGCTAAAGTGAATTTAGATTTTTTCATTAAATTCTTGACAACAATTTCTCATAAAGAAATCAAAACACCGAATCTTTTAATACACCTATAGGTAGTTGGGGGTATATAAACTCTCTTTATTACCATTATAAATGAAATTTATTTTTCTTCTAAAAAAATTTTTTAGAAGTAAACAAGAAATCAAGAAGAGGGTATAACTCTAACCTACACAACAACGGTCTCCTATCACAAAGCCAAATTATATGTGAATATATATTACAAACAGTTACCAAGCAAACCTTACATTTTATCAAAACCCTATAAGATAAGGTGTCAACTAAAGTATTAAGTTAAGGGGTTACGATGAGGTAAGGAATTCCAACAATCAGCACTAGAAAGATATGGATTGATGACAAAGCCATCATACTATCAAGTAAAATTTAATGTCATGTAAGCGCTCAATAAACTTTCACAAAAAGGGAGCTAAATTTAGTACCTGAAACGAACTCGTTTCAGCTCATTGAATCCTCCAGGCAAAGCAGACAAAGTTATATACACGCCTGGTTCGTCTTGTACAACCCATTCTGCCTTCTCGTTTACTGTTTTGATTCCAGTTGATAAGGTTTGACTTTTTGAAATGCCATTCGACTCCAAACGTGAGTTTATGCTCATTGAAAGGCTCTCGGTGGAAAGCTGGTTCAAATTACTACCATTTTGCCCAGAAACAGTGCTAGAGTTAACAATAGCAGTTTGTGCCTCTGGCATTTTTTCAGCCATCTCTTTTAACTGCAAAACAATTAAGGGAGAGAATAGAAGTCATGCATAAATATTAACTAAAATATTAAATACTGATAAATTCTTCAAATTAACACTCATACAATTACATTAATGAATCTGTAGATTTAGTGGTAAAAATAAACTTATGAATCTTCAAAATATGACTATCCTCCAGATGGTCTTTTGTACATATCGTATTTAGTCTTTTCTTTCTTGTAATTGAGATAAGAACAAAAGATTTAAGAAAAACTATTATTTAGATGAAGAAATATTCCAAGTAATTTTGACCCTCTCGAGTAAACTTAAGCCTAAACAACTAAAAAATTGCTTCCTTCCACCCCCACCCCCCCCTCCCGCGCACACATACATTCTTTATAATCGTCTGCTAGTAAACTTTCACGCTAATATCAACTATACCCTAATAAAATTTAACATGATAAGACATACTGTATTATTTTTATTAGTGAAGGAATATAATTCTTTTTCTACTTCCAAATTTACTGCATGAAACTTGGTTTTGACTCATCAATTACTTCTTTAAGAACATGTGGCTAATCCATCCATCCTTTAAGACTTCCTATCCTCTTGGTGAGACGTGAGAGTTAATGAAAAATGGAAAAGTTTCAACATTCTTAGAAAGTTAAAAAGTCTTAAACGTGCTTGGTGTAGCCATGCAAAGCTGGTCTGCACCTGATCTTTATAAATCCCTTGATGGATGGCTCTAAATTCGACCGGTTCACAAAATGAGTTGGGCATTATTGCTATTTTATGTTGGGCAATCTGGTCGAATTAGGAATAGTTATTGATTGAATAATCTGACTCCAGATCATATCTTGAATAGCAAATGGGTCCTAAAGTATTTCAAGAACTTGAACTCCTTTCTTTGATCCAAAAGTGGGAAGTGGGTCCTCGTTTGTCTGCTACCTCCTCAAAGAAATGCAGTCCATTCGCCTGTTTCTTAAAGTTGGATGTTAAATGTGGCTTGGAAGTCTGTTCCTCCATCCACTGGTCCAAGTGCTATTGTCCAAAATTCTGATGACGGTTTGAAGGTGATGGTTCATCTTTTTATGTGGATTTTGAAGCCCTCGTGGCCGAAATTCTTGCAGTCCTTTTGGGGATTTGACTGATAACACCAATTTCATGAAAATTTGTTAGTTGATTGTTTGCAGATGATTAATTTGATTTCTAGCAAAACACAGTCCCTAAGTGAGGTTGGGTGTTGGACTGAAGAAACCAGGGATGTGTCTAAGCATTTTCATTTCATTTCTTTTATACACGTTTCTCATTGTCATAATTCGTGGCTAATAAAGTTGCTAAGCAGGCTAGGTCTTGAAGATTGACAGAAGTTTGTCTATGACTTCCTGTGTTGATCTAGCTGTATTGGACTGTTTTCCTATTTCTTCCCTAGTGACGTAATAATATTGGTTCTGTCAAGAAAAAAAAACGCTTAAAGGTGCTTTTAAGAAGTGGAATATGGGATCTTAAGAGAAGGAAAGCAATGTTCCTGATGAGGCAGAGCTGGCACACATTTATTTGAATTCCCAAAAGTTGCAGAAATCTCAACAGTTGCATTAGATTTTCAATAATTGAATCTGACCCTTCCACTTCCATCAAAGTTAAGTAATTTGTCTTTTCCTCTCTCAGCAAATCCGGATAAGCATTAATATTGAGATCTTTTTGCATTAAATACGAGGAGAGAAGACAATGTCGGTTAGTACTCTGAAATTCGAACTCATTTTGCATTGTGTGTGATGACAGATGAGTACTTTCCAGAGGCACCCAGATCGTACCGCTGTATTGTGGGATTATTCATCAATCATCTTGTGTTGATACTTCACCCAAAATGAAGTTTGCTTAATGAAAGAATAGACATCTTGAAACTGCAAAAACATTATCATTTCAAATACTTGAGCATTTTTTCGTTGATGCTATTTCCACTACTTGTTTTCTTATAATTGGACGCATTGCTCAATTCTCCAAGTTCACATTCCTGATCATGTTCTTTTTCCAACCGTCTTTGTTTTCCATTGAAGAAAAATATCGGGTTGAATGTGTGTAGTTTGTTGATCCCAAGATTCACCACAAAACTAGGTGGCACATAAATACCTCTTCTTCAAAACCTCCATTGAGAAAAACATTCTTAATTGTTGATTGGCACCAATCAAAATTAACTGCAACAAATAATAGAATTTTTATAGAATTAATTTTACCAACTAATCCAAATGTTTCTTTGATAATCAATTCCATAGGTCTAAGTGAATTCCTTTGAAACCAGTCTTGCTTTGTACCTTTCGATACTACCATTAGCTTTATATTATACGGTGAACACACATTTGGACCCAATATTTTCTTATCTTTTGGTAGTTCAGCTATGTCCCATGTACAATTTTGTTTCAGCGCAATGGAAGATGAACAACCCATAGCAGCCCCTAGCTTTTGCTAGGGTTCTTTAGGGTTTCAGAAAATGATTTGGTGTCTGGTGCTCCACTTGGAGTGAGTTGAGTGTTATCAAACAATCTATCATGTCATCATCTACGAGCTCCAATGACTACCTTCGACAGCCAACTCCGAAATCATGCTGAAAAGGTATGCTCTCTTATTCCTTTTAGTAGGAAATGGTTTCTTAAATAGAAGAAACATCCATTGCAGTTAAAGAAAATGAAAAAAAAAAAACAAATATAACACAATAAATACAAAAAAGATTTAACAAAAAGAAAAAAGAAGAAACATCCATTGCAGTTAAAGAAAATGAAAAAAAAAAACAAATATAACACAATAAATACAAAAAAGATTTAACAAAAAGAAAAAAGAAATAACCAACAAGTCTCTTCATTTGGCTTGGTTTGTTTTGGTTCGGCTAGTCCCTTAGTTTCTTATGGTGCTCTCTCACTAAATTTTTGTGCTTCTTTGCTGGAAGTATTCTTCTTTTTGATCCATGCTCTTCATTTGCTGTACTTGTCTCCAATATTTGTCTTCTATATTCGGAAATTTTGTATTTTTGGACCAATAGTCTCTTTTCCGTAAACCTAGACTTTCTATCTCTTTGTTTTTAGAATAGCGATGCTTACTTAAGGTTGTTATCGTGGTTTAATTTGTAGCAATCGGAAATAAAGAGTCATCGGCTATCCAAATTTTCTCATTACTGGCACAAGGAATATAAGAAACAAAGTACTCCGAAAAACCTGTCAAGTGATTTGTGACCATGGGACTTGCGCACCCGACAAAGGCGGCACAGGTGCTTTCTAACCATTTGGCTGGTGGGTTGGCCCACTGTGTAGATCAACGGCTTCTGAATCTAGTGGAGTAGTTTTCCAATGGTGGTGTCCACGGCGGCGGCTTCTGTTTTGGTCTGGGTTTTTTCCTAAACTGTTTTCTAGAATTTCATTGTTGCTTTGCTCTCATACCATATTTGATAGTATGGGGTTCCATCTCAAAAGCAATTGGCAATGAGAGGAGTAACCTATCTACCTTATAAGGAATGTGAGTCTCCTTGGTTTTTTCAATGTGGGACTCTTAACATCTCAATAGTTTTCATTACTATCTTCATTCTCTCCACAATAACTTTGGCTACGACTTTATAAGCTAGTGTTGTGGGACTGATTGGCCTAATATCTTTAACTAGCACGGCATCCTCTCTGAATCAAACAAATAAAATTCTTCTGAATACAAGCATTAAGTCGACCATTCTCATGAAATACTGTGAAGAGGGCTTGATTCTGTCTTTCACCAAATTCCAGTGTTTTACAAGAAATTCAGTCGTGTATCCATCCAGTGCCACGGCCTTATCCTTCCCAAGGGCTTTTATTGCTGAAAAATTTTCAGATTCTGAAAAGCTGGCTGTAAGCCTAGCATTTTGGCAAGTGGAAACGCATGGCCAATAAAAAATGAAGGGAATATATCTTTTTCCTGGAATTATTTTGTAAAGACTCATAAAAATACAGTATAATGCCTTCAATTACACAGAAAGAAATGATGACCACTCCTTGATCATTAACTAATTCAGGGATTAAGTGTTTCCTTTTTTTTCTTTTTTGCTGCTAGGAACCGATGGAAAAATTCTGAATTTTTATCTCCGACTTTTAACCAATTCAGCTTGCAGTTCTGAATCTTGTGACTTTCTTCGACAAGATAAATGCTTATTAACTCGGCCTTTAAAGAGTTTCTATTCGTCATATCCCCTTCACTTATCCCAATGGTTTCCGCCAAGACGTCCCACTTATCAATATCCCCTAATAACTCTTTTTCTCTTCGCCTCTGAGTTTCACAGAATTCTGCATGCCACGATTTTAGAGCTATTTTAGTCATTCTCAAATTCGCACCAAGGGCAGAGCCTGCCCACCCATTAATTTCTGTTCTGCCCCAAGCATCTTTAATAATACTGTTAACAAGCATTTATATCCAACCAACTTTGCGAAATTGAAAACGAGAAGGCCCCCATTTCACTGAACCTGCTTCCAAAAGAATAGGAAAATTATCAGAAAATATACGGGTTTGTCTAAGAGCCCTTAAATTGTCGAACTCTTCATCCCATTTTTTATTAATGAAAAAACGGTCAAGAAGGATCTAGCAATTGAGTTTCCCTCCCTTGACCAAGCGTATCTTCCATTTTGTAAGGGGTCCTCCAGATTGTTTACCGCCTCAATGAACTTATTAAAATGCCTCATCCCTCCTGTTACTCTGCCGTAAGGAATTCTTTCATGTGCCCATCTTGTTATGTTGAAGTCACCTCCAATACACAGCCTCGGGGAAATGTTCTGCAAGGGAAGTTAGCTCAGACCAAACAAACCTCCTTTCTCGATATTCATTTGGGTCATAAACATTTGTCACCCAACAAAGCTTTTTGCTAATAGAGATGCATTTAACTGAAATGGAATACCCTCCTCTTATAGTTTCAACAACCGAGATTTTGCTTTGATCCCACAACGTTAACATTCTACTAGATAATCCATTTGATGCCACAAAATCCCAACCAATGTCTTTGGAGCTCCATAACGATTTAATAAAGGCAGCATCGAAATTCTCTTTCTTGGATTCCTAAATCAGTACTATGTCCAGATTTACCTTCTTGAGAAATTTCTTGAGGGTGATTCTCTTATTCAAGTCTTTTAGTCCCCTTGTATTCCAAAAGAATATCTTCATCGGTAGGCAGCCAGCCAATCAGAAGGATAACGAACTCCAATTAAGCCAAAATAACTCCACAATCCTTGACCACAGTTAGGTGGGCAGGAATATCCAAAGACTTCAATGGAGAGAAGCAGGACTCGAAACTTAAATCATTTTCATTAGCAAAAAGGGTAATGAGATTCTTGCCAGAGAGCTCTTCAATAGCTGACTCTTCTTGTTCCTTTATCAAATCCTCCGAATCTTCACTGACGCTAATTAGGGAGTCAGTTTCCACCTGTCTTCTTCTCAGTAGAACGCCTCGGTGGGGAAATTGGAGTTTCTAAGCTTTTAAGAGCATAAGCATGAGATTTGAACTATCTGGATCAGAAAGCTAGAATTTACAAGCATGTTTTATACTACTTTATACCCAAGTTATCTAGAGATCATTGAGACCCATTAGGGTTGGTATTGTGCACAGAGATAATTTTACACTAAGGTGAGGGCCCTTATTGGGTGCCTAGAGTTCCAATTCAGTGAGAGCCTAGTAGCATTCATTTAATTCTGCTACTATGTACCGAGTTTCAGCGAAATCAGGGATCTTGGTATCAATTTGATTCTACCATACCCGAGTTAGATACAGACAGCTCATAGATGGGTATAAGAGTAATGAGAAAGTTTTATAAGCTTATGCTAGGCCTCCAATCACTCAAGTTTACAAGAGAAGGGATAAAAAAGGGAATTCCACCTAGACAGCTTGGTAGTTAGGATGGCCAGTGGTCCTCATGACTCGTGGCAGCAGGAACGTAGGAATATATATATGAGTGTTTTGTGTTAGGGTTCAGGATTTTTGTCATTATGCATTTTGTGTGAACCTTGTTCATGGTGGAGAGAGCAGCCCTCTTATTTGGCTAAATCCCTTTTGTTTAGATACTCTTTTGTGGCTGTTGAACTGATAATTCAATATATATATCTAAATACAGTTAGTCTTTCCCTTAATATCTTTCTATGCATTCTGCTGGAATCTTTGTGTGGTTGTGTGTGCTGTTTGGCTGATTTATTTGAAGGTAGGATAAAAGCTTAACAATTGGTATCAGAGCGAATCGACACCCTGGGGAGGTGGAAGAAGATGACGCAGAAACTAATTGAAGAGCGCTTGGATGCTTCGGAAGCTGAGATCGAAGCAATCAAAAAAGAGGTTCAACGAATACCTGTCCTGGAGAAGACAATGGAAAGATGCACGCCATGTTAACCGAAATGTATGAGGATCGCCAGAGACGGCTAGGAGAATCTAAACTGATCGGAGTAAGTACTAGAAAACAAAAAATTCGAACTGAAGACTTGGTCGAAGGAGACGAGGAAGGGGAAACCTCTTTGAGTTTAGAAACAGGGGCAGTGCAAGATCGTATAAAACTTAGAAAACTGGAGATGTCGGTTTTTAACGGAGAAGACCCGGACGGTTGGATTTATAGAGCAGAACACTACTTTCAGATGCACCTTCTGAATGAGCAAAAGAAGTTGAAAATCGCAATAGTAAGTATGGAAGGGAAGGGCCTATGTTGGTTTCATTGGGCAGAGAATAGGAAGCGTTTCCGATCATGGAAGGAATTAAAAGAGAGAATGTACAATCATTTTCGTAATAGGGAACATGGAATGAGTTGCATGCGATTCTTGGCAATAAAACAGGAGAGTTCGGTGGGGGAGTATCTGCAGCGGTTTGAAGAGTTATCGGCGTCGTTACCGGAAATGAAAGAAGACGTTCTGGTAGGGACCTTCACGAACGGGTTGGATCCAGTTATTAGAACCAAAGTATTTGCAATGCGGGTCGTGGGCTTGGAGGATATGATGGACGCGGCCCGATTAGCCGAAGAGAAGTTGGATATAGCTAGGGCTTCGCAAGGCCCATACACTAAGGATGGGAAACCGACCCAAAAGCACCCGCCAAAAATTTCGGAAATCCCTTCGACTAAGATCCTGACATTGGCTGAGAGGATTCCCACGAGTTCAAATCAGTCGAGCAACCCACAAAACGTTGCGGCGGGGAATGGTGGCCGGCGAGAAAACAATTTTCGAAGGTGGACGGATTCTGAACTGCAAGCACGACGTGACAAAGGGTTGTGTTATCGGTGCGACGAACCATTTAGCAAAGGCCATCGCTGCAAAAACAAAGAGCTTCACCTCTGCGTGGTCGCGGATGATTTAAAAGATATTGAGATGGAAGACAGCACGCACGAGGGAGAAATGGTTGAAGTCAGTCCGGTGGTAGAATTATCACTAAACTACGTTGTGGGTTTGACAGCAACGGGTACGTTTAAGGTGAAAGGAACTGTTGATGACAGAGAACTCGTGATCATGGTGGATTGTGGAGCCACCCATAATTTTATCTCCCAGAAGTTGGTAGAGAGCCTCAATTTACCCATGGCTGAAACAACAAATTATGGGGTCTGGAAAAGCGGTGCAAGGCCGAGACATGTGTAAAGGCATCACCGTGGGTCTGCCAGTGCTAACCATAGTAGAGGATTTCTTGCCGTTGGAGCTGGGTAACTTGGATATGGTGCTGGGGATGCAGTGGCTGCAGAAGCAAGGCGCAATGACAGAGGATTGGAAAGCCCTCACCATGACTTTTGTTGTTGGAGACACTAAGGTAATCCTAAAAGGGGACCATTCGCTGACCAGAATGGAAATATCCTTGAAGGTATTAGTTAAAACGTGGAAACCGGACGATCAGGGATTTTTAATTAATTTTAGAGCCATGGGCATTTCGAAGGCTAACCAGGAGTTAGTAGTGACAGATTCAATGGAAGATTTCCAACTAAAGTTTGAACAACTACAACAGGAATTCAGTGATATATTTGATATGCCCGACGAATTGCCCCTCCATAGGATCCAGTTGAAAGAAGGTACGGATCCCATAGGATCCAGGAGTTAGTAGTGACAGATTCAATGGAAGATTTCCAACTAAAGTTTGAACAACTACAACAGGAATTCAGTGATATATTTGATATGCCCGACGAATTGCCCCTCCATAGGATCCAGTTGAAAGAAGGTACGGATCCCATTAATATGAGGCCATATCGTTACCCACATGCCCAGAAAAACGAGATTGAAAGATTGGTGAATGACATGCTAGCTTCGGGCATTATAAGACCTAGCACCAACCCCTTTTCCAGTCCAGTTATCTTGGTAAAAAAGAAGGATGGGGGATGGCGGTTTTGCGTCGACTATCGTGCTCTAAACCAAGCCACTGTACCGGATAAGTTCCCTATTCCCATGATTGATGAGTTGCTGGATGAGCTAAATGGAGTGAGTATCTTCTCTAAAATAGACTTGAAATCTAGGTACCATCAAATCTGGGTGCGTGATGAAGATGTACGCAAGACAGCCTTCAGAACACACGAGGGCCATTACGAATTCCTAGTCATGCCCTTCGGCCTCACCAATGCACCCGCTACGTTCCAAGCTCTTATGTATCAGGTTTTTCGACCTTGTTTACGTAAATTCTTGCTGGTATTTTTTGACGACATTCTTGTGTACAGCAAAGACGTGGAAGCACATCTAGAGCATCTCATTGTGGTATTCCAACTGTTGAGAGCATTGCCTTTTTGCTAACGGGAAGAAATGCCATTTTACAAAGGATCGAATTGAATACCTAGGCCATTGGGTGTCGGCCAAGGGGGTTGAAGCTGATCAAGAGAAGATTAAGGCTATGTTAGAGTAGCCAATACCAAAGAATGTAAGGGAGCTTCAAGGGTTTTTGGGGCTGACCAGGTATTATCATCGGTTTGTAGCAAAATATGGCGTCATTGCTACACCACTTACGAAGCTGACCAAGAAGAATAATTTCCGTTGGTCGGAAGAGGCAACAAAAGCATTTGAACAACTTAAGAGAGCCATGGTAACACTTCCGGTGTTAGCATTACCCGACTTCCAACTGCCCTTTGAAGTAGAAACAGATGCGTCAGGGTTCAGTTTGGGTGCTGTATTATCGGAGAACAAAAGACCAATCGCGTATTTCAGCCAAAAACTCTCAGAAACAGCTCGTGAAAAAACTGTTTACGAAAGGGAGCTGACGGCCATAGTGTTGGCAATGGAAAAATGGCGGCACTACCTATTGGGTCATCGTTTCGTGGTATATACTGATCAGAATGCGTTGAGGCATATCCTGGAACAAAGAGAAATAATACCCGGTGTACAAAAGTGGTTGATGAAGCTGGTGGGATTCGATTTTGAGATACGCTATCAAGCTAGACCAGAAAACAAAGCCGCGGACGTTTTGTCCCGTATTCCAATTGAAGCTGAGTTAAATGTCATTATTGTCCCCTCTTTGCTGGACATTACAGTGATCGAAAGGGAGGTGCAAGAGGACGAGAAATTAAAGGCAATATTTGACAGAATTGTGGCAGATCCGGACTGCATTCCCCATTATACGGTTCGCCAAGGTAAGCTATTTTATAGGGGCAGATTGGTTCTCTCAAAGACATCGAGCTTCATTCCTACGATATTACACACTTTCCATGTCTCGGTCATTGGGGGACATTCCGGACAGCTACACACCTACAAAAGGATTGCAGCTGAATTGTTTTGGGAAGGGATGAAGAATGACATAAAGCAGTATGTAGATCAATGTCATGTTTGCCAGCAAAACAAGGTCCAAGCGTTATCTCCAGTCAGGCTGTTACAACCTCTTCCTATTCCTAACCGTATTTGGGAAGATATTTCCATGGATTTTGTGGAGGGTCTACCACATTCCAAGGGGTTCGACACAATATTGGTGGTAGTTGATCGCCTGAGCAAGTATGCTCATTTTGTTACCTTAAGTCATCCGTTCTCGGCTAAAATAGTAGCTATGGTGTTCATCAAAGAGGTAGTGCACCTCCATGGATATCCCCGCTCGATAGTATTCGACCGTGACCAAGTCTTCTTAAGCCACTTTTGGAAAGAGTTATTCTGATTGCAAGGGACCCACCTAAAGCGGAGCACGGCATACCATTCCCAAACCGATGGACAAACGGAGGTCGTTGACAAATGCTTGGAACTTTATTTAAGATGTTTTTGTAAAGAGAAGCAAAAAACATGGAGTGATAAGGTTGCGTGGGCTGAGTATTGGTACAATACCAACTACCAATCGTCGATCAAAAGTACCCCTTATGCGGTAGTTTATGGACAGCCCCCTCCTCCTATCATTTCATATGGTCAAAACGGGACAACTCCAAATGATTTGGTGGAGCCTCAATTGCAATCTCGAGATAAGATGCTGGCAGCCTTGAAGAGGCATTTACAGCATGCCTAAGAGCGAATGAAGAAATTTGCAGATGTACATCGCCGCGACGTGGTGTTTGACATTGGGGACAGGGTATACTTAAAATTGCAGCCTTATAGACAGCAGTCAGTAGCGAAAAAACATTGTGAAAAGTCATCGCCAAGGTATTTTGGGCCATATACTGTGTTGGGTAGAGTGGGAGAGATCGCCTACCTACTGGACCTTCCAGAAACTGCCAAAATACACCCCGTTTTCCATGTATCACAACTTAAGAAAGCGGTAGGAGACAAACATCAAGTCTATCCGAACATTGCAATGATCAATGATCAAATGGAGTTAGTGTTGGAACCGGAAAATGTGACCCAACTTTGTTGGAACGAGGCTCAACGTGATTGGGAATATTTGGTACAATGGAAGGATCAACCAAGCCATGAATCAACATGGGAGTCCTACGCGGTGCTTAGGCATCAATTCCCAAATTTCCACCTTGAGGACAAGGTGGCTCTTCTCCATGGGGGTATTGCTAGGCCTCCAATCACTCAAGTTTACAAGAGAAGGGGTAAAAAAGGGAATTCTACCTAGACAGCTTAGTAGTTAGGATGGCCAGTGGTCCTCATGACATGTGGCAGCAGGAACCTAGGAATATATATATATATATATATGAGTGTTTTGTGTTAGGGTTCAGGATCTTTGTCATTATGCATTTTGTGTGAACCTTGTTCATGGTGGAGAGTGCAGCCCTCTTATTTGGCTGAATCCCTTTTGTTTAGATACTCTTTGTGGCTGTTGAACTGATAATTCAATATACATATCTAAATACAGTTAGTCTCTCCCTTAATATCTTTCTGTGTATTCTGCTGGAATCTTTGTGTGGTTGTGTGCTGTTTGGCTGATTTATTTGAAGGTTGGATAGAAGCTTAACAGCTTATTTGTTGCTTTGCTAAGTTTCCTTTTACATAAATTTATAAAGCATGTTTTGTTTAAAAGTAGTCACTCAATGGGCTTTAGCTCATGATTTCAAATGTGTTCCACTTTTCAAGTAGAGATCATGATTCCCGAATCTGACTTACTGCTACTTTACCTCTAGTTTAGGGTTTTATTGTATGTCATAACTTTGAACATGCATTTTGGATTGTGTATTTACGTGAGGGTTGAGTTGACAGTTATGAATGTCTTGGACTACTAAACCATAGTCTTATGTTTGTTTTGTGTAGTGTTTGTGTTATTTTGAGTACTAAACCCTAGTTTGGTGTGTTGTTATAGGTTGTGCAGTTATATTAAGTTTGTGTAGATGAGTACCTTTTATGTTTTCTGTAGTTGATTCTAGACTTAGATTTAGAAGTTCAGTAGTTGTTAGTGAGTGTCGTAGAGAGAAGTACGATATTTACTGGCTTCACGCCTTCTCTAAGGCTTAGAAGGCGTAGAAAAGGGAGTTTGTGAGCGGGTATGAAATTTTCAATTTTCATTATATCAATAAAAATTTTATTTCCATCTCGAAAGATTAGATTACCTTTGTAACAAGTTCTGCAAGATTAACATATATGCTTAAGCTTGAGGGGGCAAAGTGTTACAGTATACATATAAATCCTAAGCTTATAGTTTATTGTCCTTTATTGTAATGTTATTCATTCTTAGTTTAGGACTTCTAAGCATTCCTATAAATATCGAACTCTAATCAGTTTGGAGCTCTCTCATATTTGTGGGTTTTACTGTAGCACCTTGCATTTAGAAGGAGGATATGAATGAACCAATATCACATCTGAAGAAGAAGAATTCCGAGGACATAAAAGTAGGGTTAAAAAAGGCAGGGTTAAAAAAGGCAGGGTTAAAAAAAGCTTACAAGAATTGAAAATGACTGCCTATACCAACAAGGTGCACATGCCTTTTTAGTGGCTCAATCATAGAAACTTCAAAGTTAAGTGTGCTTAGCTTGGAGCAATTTCTATATTGGGTAACCTTTTGGAAATTTTCCGAGGATGCATCTAAGCAAGGACAAAACATGCTGAAAGAACCCTCACTCTAATAAGCCTTTAAGGCAAGCAAGGATGAAATTGTCAGGTCATAGGGAATGCAGGGGAATGTTGGGGCCTTCAGTTGCCAAATCTGAATTTGAATCCAAATCCTAGGTTTGGTGCGTTACACTTACATCCAAGTAAGTTTAGTTATAGTTAAGAAGAAAAATTATAACCAATGAACACCAAATAAAAAAAAATGAAAAAATAGAAAAACCAAAACCGTAGTTGACACAACCAGATCTTGAATTCGAAATGAGTGAAGTGCAGTGGAAATATCAAGAGCATTGCCCTGAACCATCAAATGCCAGAGTAATCTCTCTATTAGTTTCCTAATTTCAAAAATAAGAATAAAAAAAATCGAACAAACACAACAATATCTGAACTACCAATTTGAAAGACTACAGACACCCTCACACACACAGGAAGTATTGTGTTATCGAAAGAACCCAGATCTTTCTTTTGAAATAGAAACAAAGAAAGGCAACTTAACAATAACAAACAAAGAATTGGTTTTTTCTCTACCTCAGACTGTAATGTTTTCAGTTATCCTTATTTCACAGGAAAAAGGAAAAAGTTGTAGGCTTCGGATTGAATCTAAAAGTAAAAGAACAGGAAAAAAAAAAGAGCAGAAGAAAGAACCCACTTACTTATGGCATGGGAAGCTTTGAAAGGAACATAATTTATAAAATGCTGGGAAGATGGGATGTAGTTCAACATAGTTGCATGTAATAACAAAAGAGGAGTATGGGCATAAGTTTTAAAGTTTATTAACGATGGAAATGATATTATGAAGGAAGCTAACTGAATAACAGCTCCTTTCCTTACTACTTCTGACCATATATATTTGACAATTGACGTTATTAGTAAAAGTGGGAATGAATATGATGGAAAGAAATAGAAAATGATTTAACAACCGTTATGAAATATAATAGAAATGTTCTTACAAAATCTAACCATAAATAAAAGACTCTAACCTGAGCCGCAAGGGATTTAATAACTTCCTTGGCTGATTTGCATTTTTCAGCTTCATCTGCAGCTATTGCAGTAACCTCCATCAATTTCTTTGAGGTCTTCTCGAGTTCAGCTTCAAGATTTTTGGATTTGCAAGTGAGCTCTTGCACCTACAAAAAAAATTCTAGTCAATGATCAGAAGTGCACTCAAAGCAGAGTTCAAAAAGTAAAACTAAAAATAGCTGAAAGTTCATTAACGTGGGCCATGTCTTCAATCATTCACATGCTTTTTTCTTTTACACTACTTCCTGACTAAATACAAAATAAGCTAAGGCCCAACGAAACAGGACATCCTACCAACTTTCTGGCCCATTTCTATTCTTGTCAAAAAGGATACGATTCCTTGCATTAAAACAATAACAAGAGACTATTCTCAAAATAGAAAGAAACAAAAACATAAAATTAGGCTGAAAAGACAGAGTCAATCCAAATTAAGCATAAAAAGATTGGGATTCAAGTCTCTTGGACACTTAATTCAGAACTAGTACTCTCCTTAGATTCAAGAAAAAGCCAAATCTTCTGATTGATGTTGTTAGCTTAAACGTTAACTTTTTGGATGTTTTGTCTTCGTCATCATGATTATTAGTGGAGGGCAAAGATCCTTAGGCAAGAATTATTTGGGTTGGATAGTTTTGAAGCAGCCAATTGCCTCTTCTTGGTGTTCCCTTCTCCTTTCAAACCGAAGCATGTGGGATACAAAATTTCCGTCTGAAGTGGGCGCTTTTCGACATAGTGTTTATATTTTCTTTGTATTAATCTCTTTACTAATGTGCCAATGCTTTGTTGGTTTGGTTCTTTTGTTGTTTCTCCTTTGTGATTGTTTGTAGGTCGTTTTCCCTTTTGTATTGCCCGAGTTCATCTTGGTTTAGTTTGTTAGGATGGTATTGTCTTTTTCTTATTTTGCTCTTAGTATAATACTCTTGTACTATGAGCATTAGTCTCATTTATTATTAATAAAGAGGCTTGTCTCCGTTTTTTAAAGAATCCAAATTAAGCATAAATTCTAGATGGAAAAGTCATCAAAAAACATAGAGAGAGAACACCAAGTGGAGTCATTAATTCAAGTAACTTCATATTAATCAACCCGTTTAAATTATTTATCTTGAAAAACTCTAAAATTTCTCAAATAAAAAATCAGTAAGGAAAGCTTTCACTGAGTTTATCCATAGAAATTGAGAATTAAGCTTCAAAACCAACAAAAGCTGCATGGCATTGTCTTTTAACATTTCAACAAAGACCAAGAAAAAACAACGGCCACAAACAAGACTTGGGAAAACGATGCTTAGAGCCCAAATGCTTAAAAAGGAAGTGCAATGAAAATTGTTGGGAGGACTCCAAAGACAGAATTCTATGGACCGAAAATACAACCAATCTTTTGTCAGACAGACCTTGCCAAAAACTGAAGATCAAAATCTCTTCCTCTTTCTGGATTATATTAGTACTCAAGGTGTAGCTGTTGATCCCTAAAAAGATTCGAACCATAAAAGATTGGTCAGCCTTAGCCCTCACTACCGTCAACGATGTTCAGTGCTTTCTAGGTTTTTTGTTTTAAAGGAAATGAGCCTCTTTATTCATATAGATAGAAAACAAAAGAGACTAGTGCTCTAAGTACGTGAGTATTATATAAAGAACATAAAGCATAAAGCAAAAATATAGGAAATTCATCAAAGATTTTAGTACTTTGGCAGCACCTTTAACCAAATGGTTCCGAAAAGGTAAATTTATTTGGACAAAACTTCAAGAGGATAGTTTGGAAAATATGAAATTAAAATTATATTCCACTCCGGTTTTGATACTTCCTGGTTTTAACAAAGTTCATCAAGTGGTTGCTGATGCTATGGGCAATGGCATAGGAGCAGGACTATTTTATCTGTAGAGAACCACCCAATTGAGTACTTTAGTGAAAGGCTGAGTGAATTTAGACAAAAGTGAAGCACTTATGAACGAACAAGAACTTCACGCCAGCGTGAGAACACTATCTTCCAAGTAAGGAGTTCATACTTTTTACCAATTGTCTATCACTAAAATACCTCACACTCAATGACACATTAACACAATGCACGCAAGGTGGATGTACTTTCTTACAAAGTTTTGATTTTCTCATTAAACATAGAGCTGGAAATATAAGTAAGGCCGTTGAAGCTCTAACTAGAAAATTAGAAAACACTCTTTATTAGCTTTACTAAAAGGAAAAGTTGTGGCCTTTGATATTTTACGCGATATGGAAATAACAGATTTTTCTCATACTTGAGCCAACTGTGGCCATGCCATTAAGTACTGACGACTTTCATTTGGTAGAAGGTTACTTGTTCAAAGGAAATCTCTTATGCATTCCACATACTTCTTTAAGGGAGGTCCTCATCTGAGAATTACATGCTGAAGGATTAATTGGCCACCTTGGCAGGGAGGCCTTTAATTTGGTATCTAACATATACTTTTGGGGTCAAAGCCAAAAGGACACATAACTTTGTTAAGCATTGAATTGTTTGTCCAGGCCATGCACAAAATATAGCATTGAAGGGGTCTTATATAGTGTGTATATATATGTTATTGTGATTGTCCTTAATCGTATTACATTCCTAGCTTAGTGTTTCTTTGTACTCCTAAATAATATTCAACATTTTCCAAATATCGAGTAAATCATGGGGCCTCAGTGACGAATTTTTTTGTAAATATTCGAAAGGTCATATTTTGTTAGATTGGAGAGACCCTTCCACTAGGGTGCCCCTTTTATGGTATTTTCTTTAATGCTTTTGTATTATTTCTTTTCTTCTTTTTTTTTTTTTTCTCTCCATGTAAGTTGGTTTTTTATCCCCAAAAAAAAGACAAACAAACAAACAAAAACAAAAACAATAAGGTTTTACCTGTGCCCTCAAACTAATGATTTCCTGGGTTAAACTGTCATTTGCACGCTTAGAATCCTCTGAAAAGTCTTCAGATGATCGAATCGGGCTTGATGTTCCCAATACAGGAGATGTTGCTCGAGAAGCTAATCTGGAAGCAGGAATAGAAACTTATGATACTTATTTAAGAAGCTTTATATGGAGGGATAAATTCTCCGGAGGAATTATAAGCCCTCAATTTAAAATGCTCCCATATAAAAATGTGAACAAAGGACTACTTTGTCACTGTTGTTTTACATTAAATACCTGGAGTGCACGCTTTCAGCATTATTAACAGCACCAAAAGATGAAAGTCTAGAGAGTGTTGCTTGCAATTTTGGAACCCACGTCTCTTTGTCCATAACACCATTAGATTTATAATGCATATTTCCAGTTCTGGCCCTAGAATTTTGTGAAACAGAACTGGATTCCATGGCCTTCTTTAGCTTATTGAAACAATCATCGCACACTCGATACGGCTTATTCAAATTTGGGGCTAAAGATGCCTTCAGGGATTTTTTGCTGCTGCATGCTTTGCAGAATACTAGACCACAGTTGTAACAGTTGTGACGCTTCCTTCTGAAACCAAATGGGTTGTGACAACCAGAACATACAGAATGGTCAGCACTTGATACCCATTTATGAAGACATATAACAACAGTGAAGTTTGAACCACATGCAACATTTTTCACTTGCTTATCTTTCAGGACATCTACAATGGTAGGTGTATTTCTGTGATTGTTGTCTCCATGTCCTAACTGCCCATTTGAACCTTTTCCCCAAGTATAAACCTCAGTTTTGGAGGTTAATACTGCAACATGATAAGAACCACAGGCAACCTCTTCA
The DNA here is from genome assembly GCF_025177605.1 of Cucumis melo. Lineage (NCBI taxonomy): Eukaryota > Viridiplantae > Streptophyta > Magnoliopsida > Cucurbitales > Cucurbitaceae > Cucumis > Cucumis melo. The sequence continues at coordinate 13,482,641 of NC_066861.1, forward strand.
ACAAAACTGTTGGCAATTTCACCTTCAACACAAGTAGGAATCTTTCCATTAGCTGTAGCACTTCCTAACTGGCCATAAGCAGTACTCCCCATTGTATATACCCGTCCTGCCGATGTTAAAGCAACTGTGAGATCATTGCCACATGCCACTTGACATATATTTTCTTCAATCAATGCAGCTACACATTCAGGAACAAGTCTAGGCTCATTATCTCCATGTCCAAGCCGGCCTTTGTCTCCATCACCCCATGTGTAAAGTTTTCCAGATGAAGGATTTGCTGAAGTACCTGAATCAGAAAGTTCATTAATTGCTTCAACAGCAGCAGCAGTGTGCCAAACACCACAGGCAACTTTTGTTGTTCTAAGCCCTCTCAAAGTTTCCACTTCCCGTGGAAAATTTGAAGTAATATGATCCCCATGACCCAAGGCTCCGAAAGAACCATCCCCAAATGTGAATAACTGACCAGCTGATGTCACCACAGCTGTATGCCACACTCCACAAGAGATATAAGATACACGAATCCCCTCCATCTGACCACTTACCTTTTGTGGAATCCAATGACTAACTTCGCTACCATGACCAAGTAGACCATAATTATGAGTCCCGTCACCCCAACTATAAAGATCCCCTGAAAGTGTTACGGCACAAGTATGGTACTCTCCGCATGCTACTAGTTCGACATTCATGCCACTGAGAGTATCAATGATTTTTGGATGAGAAACATCAGCTTCTACACCATGCCCAAGCCTCCCACCTGACTCCTCACCCCAACTAAAAATCTCACCCTGTCTGGTAACCAGCACAGCATGTCTGCCACCACATGCAATACCCTGAACATCTAGAACAACTGTTGACTCCAATGCCTTCGGTAGCTGAGCGTCCAGCTTGGAGTTTAATGAACATTGGCTGCCAACCTTGTTCACACCACCACCCAACAATCCATCCCCTATACCTTCTCCCCATATATAGACATCCCCCAAGGCATCAAAATCTTCTGGACATGATCCTTGACTTGATGAGCTCACTGCACTGGATAAACTAACTCGAAAACCCTCAGATGCAGAAATTCGGCCATTTGAGTTATCTACAAGCGCAGTTGATAGAGAAGGATTGACAATTGACTTGGGCTGGCTAGTACCCTTGGAAACTGCAGTGTAGGTTAATAGTTCAGAAAATGCTTTCCCTAGTCTGTTCTGTCCAGTATTTTCGTAAGAAACCCCATCAAGATCTCCAGGATCCTGTCAACCAGAAGAAGTGAAAAATGTGAATTAGATCTACATACTAAGAATAACGGACAAGAGTAGAGATTGAAATAATTGTAATTATCGTTGTACAGACACATGGTGTAATAGATGGAGAATTCCTTCGCATGCGCGCATGCGGACTATCTGAAGATACACTCTCACATCTTGATTCAACTCTCCACTTGCGATGGTTTCCTCGTGTGATCAATGCCTTCAGACCAACAAACCAAACTTCAGCTTCATCCTTGTCTTTACATATCTGCCCATCAGCAATGAAATTGGTTTGTTAAATTTTCATTCAAGTTTCTAAAAGTAACTGCAAAACTTCTTCAATTGTCACGAATACAAAGATATTACAAAAATGCTAGCATGCGTGCAAAATAACAACCGGATACAGGAGAACTTTAACATTAGTGGTGACTGGTGAGTCAGTCTTACAAAACTGTCAGGACCATATGTCTAAATGGGATAACAAAATCAAATAGGAAAAAAAGAAAATTCAGGGAATGAACACCGTAATCTCTTACCAAATCTAATGATCTATCATTATACAAGAGTGAAAATGACTGGTACTCCTTTTCGGGTTGTGGATGCTGCTGAAATATTGCCTGAAAAATAAATACACGCATACATCCTCTTGAAATTGGAAAACTAAAAAATGAATATAAGGTTTACAAAACCAGATGAGAAATCCTTTAAAGACATGCTGAGTAGGTATCCTGAAGGCGGAATTTCCAACGTTATACTGAACTTACGCATTTTGGTAAATGTTTTACGGATTTTTTCTAAAATAAGAAGCAACAAAAGCTAGTTTTGATATTTTATTATTCCCAGACAATGACTTAGAAATCAAGGATGTGTATGTAAACTTACAGTACGTTGGCCAGGAATGATCTTTGAAACCAAACTTAATTTTAGCTGCTTCTCATCTTTTCCAGAGTACCATAGTAGTAAAGACTCATCCTGTTACATTTAAAAGGAAAAAGAAAAAAAAAAAGGAAAAAGACATCCTGTAACCAATCCAGTAAAAAGAGAAAAGAAAACATAATGGCATTACTTAGTCTGGTTGGAGTCCGGATAGACAACTATAGATGCCTCAATGCATGAGAACGAATAGGATATAGTTTTACGTTGGTTACAATTTTTTCAGTTTGACATTCTACATCATCAACAATTAATTAGGGGCAAATATTCATCAAAATCAGGACATAACTAACTTCCAAAGGATTGAAATGCTGCAATTACCTTGATCTTTAAAACTGACTCAAAAACATAAAACATGATCGTTACTGTAGCAAAGTATTACATTTAATAAACTCGCTCAATGTTTCTGTGAAAAGTTGTTTACATAAGGTTTCAGCCTTAGAGAATGGAGTCATGGACAAAATGCACAATCGGGTACTGCAAGACATGAGAAAAATAAAATGAGGCTACGTACGCTTTACCAACACTACAGGCCACCAAGATAATTCTATGACAGTGCAGAATCAATGAGCTCTAGCAGTAACAAAAGCTTTTTGTTTTCAATTGTCTAGAATAATCTGTAACGACCTTTTATAAATAGCACCGATGCAACTTTTTGAAAATAAAAAGGAAAATTAATAAACATAAGAAATAACGTTTATTCTCTTACAGACTAATAGAGTATAGACAGTGGGGAGAAATCAGGTATGAATATTTATGCTTTACATAGTTCAAAAGCCAGAGGGAACAATAAGAAATAAACGGGAACATAGCAAACTGCCCCCAACATTCATTCTCTGGTCAGTAGACTCAGTACAATCTTTTGACATCATTTGCCTTCAGTAATATAACTACAGATAAATTATTTTCAAATTCAAATAATTACTACTGAAGAACCGGAGCTTTCGATTTCACCAAAATATATAGATAGATAGATAGATAGATAGATAGATAGATAGATATTATAATAATTAATTAATTAACAAAATTCTTACACTTGAAAGCCTGAAAGGGCAGAACTTCGGCTTCCCCCTCCTTCCATATTTAAGTAAATGTGCCCCTTTCTTAAGTGCTATAATGGCCTATAAAAGTCAGACGGTAAAGTTCGGCGTGAGAAGATGGGACAACAAATGAGAGAAAATTATTATTATTGTTGTAGACTTTTTTCTCTCGAGAAAGTTGGAAGAAATTCTTCAGTGGAACAATTAGAACATGCAACAGAAGCCCTTGATAATTCATATTTGTTTGCAGGAGAACGATGGACGAGCTATATTTTTGCCTTATGACAACATTATGTCATAGTTTCACGTTAAGAGTAATTGTTAATGGCTGCAGCATTACGTCATTTCTCAAGTGAAAACATCTGTAATCAAGAACTTGATTTTGAACTTGCCACTCTACTTGAAACTTCAAATCAGAAATATATCCACGCGACAAACGATAATTCATATTCATAGTTCAGAATAGAGCAGTTTGAAGAACTGGAAAGGAAAAGTTTGCAACGCCTTCACATTTTTAAGCAGGGCCATATATATATTCGTTGACGACACTAAACGGATAAATAAAAAATATGAGGAAAAAATTTGAAAATAATAAAACCAACCTGCTCGATATCCCTCTGGGCGAGACCAACTTTCTGGGTATCGGCCATTCAAGATGCAGAATCAAGCGCTACTCTAGAGCAGACCAAACATCCATTTGAAGAATAAACCCAAACGTAGTATCTCAAGAAACAATCGCTGTTCAAACTTTGCGCCATGAAAAGCATTCTACTCGTCCTCTCGAATGAAAATACTTGCGAAAAAATTTCCTCACCGCATGAAAAAAAAAATTCCAACACAATGCTCAAACAGCTCCTCCACTGGTCACTATTCAGCTCAGACACAGCTGAAACCACCCGCATGTAATCTCTCAAAGGAACCCTAAAATACGCATAGCGAGAAATCTCTACGAGTCTCTTCGATTATCCACAGATTATCAGCGGAAGAAGACCATTTTAACCAAATTACCCCCAATTTCAACGTTGGTGGTTAGAATTCATAAACATTGCATTCAACAATGATGCATTGATGGGAGCATTACAGATTAATCCAATGTCCACGAGAATGAGCGCCAAAAAGATTGCAAAACAGAGCGTGAAATAAAAGAAAAATCAAAGAGATCTGGACCACCTGGGAGGTCTTCAATGGCTTCTGAAGGAAAATTCCCGTGGCATTGAGGAATTTTTGACGTGCGGCCTTATACCTGCGCGCTCTATCGTCTGTTTTCTCTCTCTTTTGTCTGTATCGAGTTTTTTGATTTTGGAAGGACGAAGATTTTAACTGTTTTTTCTTTTTCTTTTTTTCATACATTTTTTTTTTTAGCTCAATTCCAAACGACTTCTTTATATATATATATATATATATATATATATATATATATATATATATTTATATAGTTTTGTATATTTATGTGTCGGAATTGCCATGTCAGCAAAAATGGAATATCTGGGATGTGACAAATTTTTTGTTGTACTTTGTTGCACCTTTTTGGTATTATTTGTATAAATGTCCGCTACAAGACAAATCGTGTGTTTCGAAGGACAACAACAAAACATTTGCCACCTGTACACCTCTCCAGTTCTTTCTTTTGACCAACTGATTTCCCGCCTATTTTCTGTACCGTTTTTATCAGACCAAATTTCGACTCTGTGGATCATCTTCTGTTTTGAAGTTTGTTGTTTTCCTTTCTTTTCTTTTTATTTTAGTTCACCAAACTTTGAGGTTTCCGATCAAGTTATACTTCCGGATTTTATAACATAACATGGTGGTTAAGTCGTTTACTTAGTAAAATATAACAAACTATTAAAATATTTACAATCGTATAACAAAGTTCATAAAATTAGTCATTTTTTAAATATTTCAGGTTTGTCCTTTCATCTTTCTTTTCCTCTACAAATCGTCTTTCTTCCTTTATTGTTCTTTTTTTTCCGCTATGAATTGTCTTTTTTCTTTTCATCTTCTTTTTTTACGTCTCAAATCTGATTTCTTTCTATCATCTTTCTCTTTTTCTCTTTTTTTTGCTCTTTCTTCTTTTCCTTCCTTTTTTTGTCATTTAGATTTGGGTAACCAAATTTAATTTCTTTCTATGGTCTTTTTTTTTTCCCTTTTTTTCCATTGCGTGCATCGTCTTTCTTCTTTTCCTCCTCTTTTTTACATCTTTTAGATTTGGGGTCATGTATAAAAAGAATCTTTAAAAAAATCGCTACAAAAGAATTAAAAAAATTGTTTAGCCAAATCTAATCGATCATGTACCAAAGAATATTGAAAAAAATAAACGATCATTGTAAACAAATTGATCATGTACCAAATTTTGAAAAAAAAAAAATCGTTTAGATTTAGGGTACGATCTATAATCAAATCTAAACGATCATGTAACTAAATTAAATAATAGAATTGAAAAAATAAATCATTTAGATTTAGCTATCCAAATTTAAACGATTATATACCAAACAATAGTCAAATCTAAACGATCGTGTACCAAATATATTACGTGCATCGTACCAAATATATTACGCGCGTTGTTGACTGGGCATTTTTGGTATTTTCCATTGTGGACCTGTGAATTTTTTTCATTTTTAGAATTGTTCTATATAGTGTAAATATTTTACCGCTTTGTTATATTTTTTAAAAGACCCCTACTAATTAGTGGATGTTTTTCTTTAAGTTGTATTTTGAATTAGGATTAATTTTCATACTCATTTTTAAGAGTGTTTGGTACTAAAATAATTTTTTTTCAAAAATAATTAAATTAGATGAAAATTTTCTATTAGATCAAATTATTATTTTTGGTGATGTCTATTTTGGATATATTCCATGATACAACTGTAATAATTTGTTTCATGAGAAAGGATGTCATCTGCAAAATGAAAAAAAATATTTGCACAGGTGTTATGTTTGTTACATGTGTTTGGATACTTTAAGAGAGTGTAGCAAGATAACAAACTTAATTTTTTGTTAGTGGAGATGAACTTACTTCTTCTTGTCACTATAAGTATTTATAACATTAAAACCCTCTTAAACTTATATTCTCGGACCTCTCTCAACGTTTGTATATTTAAAAATTGAAGTCCCCAAACACCCACTTTGAAAATCTATTTAATCTAAAAGTCATGTCACTGTCATGACAGTACATTGTATTTTCTCACACTTCATATTTGTTTCCCATTTTCTAAGATGTTTGAAGTTTGAAGCATACTCAACTTTATCCTCTTTATTACTCTCTGATCTATATACAAGGAATCACCTTGTGCATTCAATTTTGCTTTTGAGAATTTGCATTGAAATATAGAGAAACACATAATATATTTAAACCTAACTTACCAGGATGAAAATTATGGGATAGTATAATGTTTGATTTATTTTAAATGTAATCTTATTATTAATGTGGCCTATGTGCATTACATGTTATCTTATCTCTTTTGGACCTATTATTTTTGTAATGACTCAACTCTTTATACTAAGTTGAGGTCATTACTCAAAAGGTAACAATAACAAAATGCACTTTCTTGAAAAGAGGGAAACTAATACTTTAAAGATAAATAACAATTTTGACAATTTCTTGAAAAGAGGAAGACTAATTTTTTATTAAAAACAGAATATTGAAATACTGATACATAGACGCGAAAGCAAAATTGAGTCTCTATATGGCATGTCACGGATCATTCTCTATCGCTCACCAACTTTCCTCTACCTTTACCTTTGCCTGAAATATTAAACATGGAAAAGGGTGAGTATAAACGTATACTCAGTAAGGGACCCGCTACCCAGTCCCACTAGGTTTCTGTTAACTTCCCATTAAAGTCCCGTAAAGAAGTAACCCCTGAACTGGTGTATTCCCACATGTAATCTAGTGATCCTGTAGGAACACATCTGGTCTTCGGTGAACCCAAAGGAACCCCTAGGATAAAACTGGTATTTCGTGAACTCGAAAGAACACCTAGGACAAATCGATTTTCAGTGAACCCGAAGGAACACTTAGGACAATCGAACTATAAATGACCTCGTCGAACCACTCATATATATAACATCTCATGAGACTGGAGATTCCGTATGACCACACAGTCATAAAAAGGTGGTGATCCCTAGGGACACCCATCTGGGTATGACTCTAATAGACAAAGTTAACAAAACACATATCCATAACATGTAACATATCATAAACATCATAAACATGACATGAATATAAATCTTAACGTCCTTAATCATGTGATTAATATACAATGCATCATCATCAACGTAAATTAGTCATCAACATTATGGATCTTAACTATATCAATGCATAATGAAAAATTACATGCAAGCTCTTAACTTCTGTTCGAATGTCTAGTAGAAAAATCTCTTACTTGTAGATTTAGTACTCCCTAGTTGACAGTAAAAATTCTCCAATTAATTTGATCATAATCATAAAAGGAAAATTCAGTATCTTAATTAATAAAATTAGCAATCAGTTATCATTCACAAATTCTCCCAAATTAATTAACTTCCAAAAAACTTGGAGTTGAAACCAATTCAACTTTATTGAAAAAATACAAGATTAAATATTAAAAAATTAGCCAATTGAACTTTTAAAGAAACCCCGTGTAACGCCCCAAAAATTAAGATAATTTATTGGGCGTTATTTTGAATCCATTTAATGAGAATTATTTGATTTATGTGGGAATTAAAATTAATTAAATATTCCTTGGATGAATATTTAATTAATTAGAGGTTTTGACACGTGGTGTTTGTTGAGTTTTTATTAAATGGTAGGTTAAGAGGATTAAGTAAAGTTGTGGATTTTTAATGTTGTTGAACTTGAATTTAATTAAATAATTATAGATGTTATTTAATTAAATTGTCGGGTGAAAAGTTTGTTGGAGATTTGATAATTATAAGTATATGTGGAAATATATATATAATTATTATGTTAATGGAAAAGATAATTATATTTGTTGAAATATAATTATTTAAGGAAAAGATAGTTGTGTTTTGGAGAAAGGATATTTATTAAAGAAGAAAAAGTAAAATAATTATATTTTGGGAAAATATAATTATTTGTAAAAGGATAATTAATTACTCTGGAGAAAGATAAACAATAATTAATTATTTGTAAAAGGATAATTACTTTGGAGAAAGATAAACAATAATTAATTATTGTAGATGATAATTAATTACTTTGGAAAAAGATAAATAATAATTAATTATTGTGGAAGATAATTAATTATTTTGAAGAAAGATAAATAATAATTAGTTATTGTGGAAGATAATTAATTATTATGTAGAAAGATAAATATTGTTTATGGAGTGAAGTTGTTATGGTTGAGTTAAGATAATTCATGTTGTGGAAGTTATAAGTGATTTATTGGAAAAGATTTGATTGATTAAATTAATTGAGGACTTAAGTTAATTTGAGATTTTGGAGGGAAAAGTTAGTTTTGGTGGAATTGTAATTAATTGAGTATATATATATGGATATATATATTTAATTAATAATATGGAAAAGTGAAGTTAATTATATGATGTAATATAATTATATTTGTTTGGAAAAGAAGATAATCCATAAGGAGAGAGATGGTTGATTTGATTGGACAAAAAAGATATATATTTATTTGCAAGAGAGAATAATGGTTTAAATAAATATATATTTATTGTAGATTTTGGTGAGAGAAAAATAATAATAATAAAGAAGTATTATTATTATTACTAATAGTTATAAATGCCTAAGATTAAGGCATTGATTTAGGAAAGATAATGGGAATAAAGATATATGTATATTTTTGGTATTATATATATATCCTAAAAGGAAAAGGAAAAGAAAATAATAATAATAAATATTATTGTTATTATATATATCCTAAAAGGAAAAGGAAAAGGAAATAATAATAATTATTATTATTGTTATTATTCGGGTCTATAAATAGATTGGAATGCTTAAGTTGGAAAATAAAGGAAAAAGAAAAAAGGTTCTTCATCTTCTTCTCTAAGATAACCCTCTGCTGTCGCCGCCTCAGTTGAAGTTAAGATTGGTCTCTTTGGAAGCTTGAGGATTTAAAGTGATGAATTTTTCATCAAGGATAAGAGGATTTTTCAACCTCCATTTGAGTAACCTTGGTAAGCAAATAAAATTTAATTAATATTTTATTAATTTAATTTTGGATCTATTTGAGGTTTCTTTAAAGGTTCAATTGGCTAAACTTTTTAAGATTTAAATCTTGGATTTTTCCCAATCAAGGTTGAATTGGTTTCAACCTCCTCTTTTTAGAAAGTTAATTAATTTGGGAGAATTTTTGGATGTTAGCCAATTGCTAATTTCATTAATTGAGATACTAAGTGTTCCTTTTATGATTAGGATCAAGTTAATTGGAGAATTTTACTGTCAACTAGGAACTACCTTTGTTTGGCTAAAATCTCCAGGTAAGAGATTCTCCTACTAGACCTTCGAACTGAATTCAAGAGACCGCATGTAATTATGATTATGCATTGATGGTAGCTAAAATGCATAATTTGATGATAATGATTATACTGAGATTATGATGATAGTTGATGTTGATGATGATGACTGAGATTATTATGTTGATGATTGATGATGACTGATGTTATGTTAATGACCGGTAGTATGTTGTTGATGACTGTTGATGATTGTTAATGCATGATATATTAATCACATGATTAAGGACGTTAAGATTAATACTCATGACATGTTATGATGTTATGTTATGCTACATGCTATGGATAGGGTGTTCTGTTAACTTTGTCTATTAGAGTCGTACCTGCATGGGTGTCCTTCGGGATCACCACCTATTTAGGACTGTGTGGTTCGACGGGACGCCAGTCTAGCATGGATATAGATATGATTCGAGTGATTCGACGGGGTCCTCGCATCCCGATTGTCTTAGTGTTACCCCCGGGTTCACTATAGACCAGCATGTCCTAGGTGCTCCCTCGGGACACCGAAGACCAGATTTTCGTTCCTACGGGAGCGCATGTTGCACGTGTTCGGGAACGTGCCAGAGATTGGGTACCATTTTCAGGACTCTAATGGGAAGTTAACAGACACCTAGCGGGACTAGTAGTAGGTCCCTTACTGAGTATATGTTTATACTCACTCTTTCTATGTTTAACATTTCAGGCGAAGGTAAAGGTAGAGGAAAACTGGCGAGCGACAGAGAAGGATCCGTGACATGTCATATGGGGACTCAGTTTTGCTTCCGCGTTTATGTTTCAGTGTTTTAACATTCCATTTTTAATGAAAATTTATTCTTCCCTCGTTTCAAAAAAGTGTCTCTTGTCATTGTTCCGTTTTAGTAACGACCTCAGCTTAGTATAAAGAGTTGGGTCGTTACACCCCGATTAAATCCAAAATTAAATTAACAAATTATTGATTCAATTTCCTTAGCTTACCAAAGTTACTCCAATGGAGGTTGAAAATTTCTCTTATTCTTGATGGGAAAATTATCACTTTAAATTTTCAAGCTTTGCCAAAGGGACTAATTATAACTAAAGCTGGTGAGGTAATGACGACAAAGGTTATGTTAGTGAAGAAGATTTAAAACATTTTTCTTTTTTCTTTTCTTTCCAACTTAAGCATGACAAAAGTATTTATAAACCCAAATAATAACAATAATATTTATTATTATTATTATTTACTTTTCCTTTTAGTATATATAGATATATATATTTCCATTATCTTTTCTCAATAAATTTCTTAAATGTACAAAATCTTAGACATTTATAATCATTAATAATGATAATAATACTTATTATTATTATTATTCTCTCACCAAAATATAAACATATATATTTATTTAAACTATCATAAATATATATTTTTTCTCGTCCAATCAAATCAGCTATCTCTCTTCTCATGGATTATTTTATTTTCCGAACTATTAAAACTATATTCCGTCATATAAATAACTTCATTTTTTCATATTAATTATTTATACAAAACCAAATAATTAATATCATATTCCACACAAAATCCAAATTATTAATTAAATATATATATTCTTCTATATACTCAATTAAATCCAATTCCACCAAAACCAATTTTTCGAAGATCTCAAATTAACTTAAATCTTTAATTCTTTTAATCAACCAAACCTTTTCCAATAAATCACTCATAAAATATAACATTATTTTAAGCCAATAATTAAATTTTAGTTCAAATCCTTAATATAACACTCAAATAATTTAACATAATTAATAAAAACTCCTTAAAGATTTGGGATGCTACATTCTTTTTCTCAATAATTATATTTTAATATATAATTATCAATTTTCCTTTCAAATAAATCAAATTCCTTCTTTTTCCTTATTTACCCAATCATATCAACTTTTTTCCATAATCAATATTTATTTTTCTTTAAAATAATTAATTATCTTCCACAATAATTAATTATTATTTATCTTTCTCTAAAATAATTAATTATCTTATATAATAATTAATTGTTATTTATCTTTCTCCAAAATATATATAATTATCAAATCTTCAACAAAATTTTTCCTCTACAATTTAATTAAATAACATTCATAATTATTTAATTTAGTTCAATTTCAACGCCACAAAAAATCCCCAACTTTACTCAACCTTCAAAACATACAATTAATCAAAATCTCAACAAACACAACAAGCAAAAACCTCTAGTTAATTAAATATTCATCTTACAAATATTTAATTAATTCTAATTTCCACAAAACCAAATAATTCTCATTAAATGAATTCAAAATAATGTCCAATAAATTAAATATAATTAAAAAAAAACTAAGATAATTAACTCCAAAATTATCTTAATTTTGGGGGCGTCACAATCTTCCCTCTTTTAAGAAACTTTCGTCATTGAAAGTTCTAATCTTCAAACAACTCGGGATATCGGGCTTTGATGTCTTAATTAATAACAATTTCTACCAAACTCCATAATCTTTAATTAAATAGACACACCCATGTATATATATTTAATTAATCCAACATAACACACCAAATACATTCCTTAACTTCGAATTTTAATTAATCTAACACCAAACAAATTCAACTTCCAATTCTACTTAATGTAATACCCATAATAAGTTCTTTAAATTTTTGGGATGTTATAATTTTACTTGTGATTACTACATGCATTTGCACATATATTTTTGTATCAATATATACAATTGCACATTTAGTCTTCAAAGAAATAGTATAATTGGAGACGTTGATAAATTTATACACACAATGATTGGTGAATGAGTATGATTCACATTTTAAAAGAAAATAGTAGAATATTTATCTTTTCTTTTTTTATTTAATCTTGAATGACATTTTCTTTCTAAACCTCTACTAATTCACTAAGTATTTGAACAATAAATCTACATAATTTGGTGTGGTAACATTTTTCAATGTAATAGAAGTTGTCATAAAAATTGAAAAATATTAAAACATATATTTAAATGAACTAATTAAATTACAAGTTTTTATATAATAATTCAGAACTACATTTTAACTTTTTCAATGACGAACTAAATTTAAAAAGTTTTAATTAAAAAATTATTTGATATATTTTAATTCAAAATTTTTATGTTTCTAAAATATGGATGTGACAGTAATTCAATTAATTATTTTGATATTATAATTTATCATATGAGAATTGAGACTTAAAGTATTTCTGGAAAATGTCAAGAATTCTTGTGAAGAAGGTTATCAACCCTAGGATGTATTAATTTGGATTTTCAAAAAGATGTCAAGAAAAAAACAATACTATTAGCTTCGTATAATAATTAACTGAAATAAATACATTATTTAATTATAATCCATTTAATTGTTTAAATTAATTTAATTATATTAGTTAGTTATTTGTTTAGGGGATGAAATATTTATGGGTATGGTTTTTTATTCATAAAATTTTTAATTATCAATAATACATACAAATAAATTTATAAATTGCTTTTAAAAATAACTTTTTGTTAGACGAATATTTATATCTATATACGTGAATTAATAATTTATATCTATTTAATTAAGGTTCAAGATTCCTAAGATTCCTAATTTAGTATGGATTAAATGGGTAGACACCTATTCCTAGATTGATTAGGATTTAATAGGAGTCCTAATTGATCTAGTATATAGAGAGACTTAGGGCTATCGTCCCCACACTACAAGAAATTAGGGTTTTCCCAACGCACAAAATATTGCCGGGGGAAGAGATATTGGAAAACAACACATATGTACGCCGTAACGGGGGTGTCAGTAGAGGGAATCTTTCCCGACGTTGGACATATGACGTCGGGCAAAGCCAACCCATCCCCAACGTTATACACATAAACATTCGAGGAAAATGAAATAATTAAATAATATTTATTTTCTTTTCCTTGACGCTATCCACACGTACGTCAGGAATGGGTACCCTATGTTCGACATGGACATTTACGTTGTCGGGGGAAAGGAAATAGTTATTTAATTATTTACTTTTCTGCAATGCCATGCATAAGTACATTGAAAATGTAGCGGTCATTCCCAATGTCGACATTGACCGCATTAGGAAAAAGGAAACAATTAAATAATTAGTTGGTTTTTCCTTGACGCCATGCATACAACGTAGTTATGGTCAATATTCCCAACGCCATAAGTGATACGTTAGATATATGGGACACCATGTCCAACATTTCACTTATGGCATCAAAAATAGTAGGGATCTCCCGATATTTTCGTTGTGCATCGGGAGATCCCCTATAAATTCATATTTGTGTTCACAGAACACAAAATTGAAAAGAGAAAGAAAGAGTTAGAGAGTTAGAGAGGAAGAGATACGTCGTTCGCCGTCGTCATTAGGGTCCTCTGCTGATTAACGTCCCGCCCTCATCGTCCTATTCTGCCGTTATTGCCCGTCATTTTGGTAAGTTCTTTTAGTTGTTTTTTGTTTTTGTTTTGTTTGTTTGTTTATTTGTTTTTTTGTGTTAAAGAAATGTATGTTTAAAATGTATATCGAATATTGTTTAAAGGTTTAGGGTTGAATTTATTGAATTTGTATGTTTAAATGTATATTGAAATTGCTAGAGGTTCAGGATAAAAGAAAAATATCTTTCATGGGACATCAACATTATCTTCTAGAGAATCACGTTTAACGTAGAAGTAAGCTACATGATGGAAAGGTAGAGTGTAAGGCTCCTCTAGTTGTACTTAATGAGTATGATATCTTGGAACAGCTAGATTTGTTGGAGTTTTCAGTTATGAGTAAACATCTCTAATTGAAAGATAAGAAAAAAAAGAGCTCTCAATTAGACCAAGAGAAGTATCTTAGCCTTTTCCAACTTCCTTACTGGCAAGACTATTACTACGTCATAAATTGGATGTAATGCATATTGAAAAGAATATTTGTGACAACTTGGTTGGTACGTTATTGAATATTGAAGGAAAAACGAAAGATACCATGAATGCTTGGTTGGTTCTACAAGATTTGTAAATAAGAAAGAATTTACACCTAATAGAAGTCGAAAACAAATTTATGAAGCCGCATGCAACGTACATGTTGACTAGTAGCAAGCGAGTTGTGCTTTGCAAGTATTCAAAATCAATTTAAGTTTTTCGATGGATTCGTTTCTAATATTTCATGATGTGTGAATGACAGGGACAAAAAAATATCAGGTCTTAAAACATACGACTATCATGTTTTGCTACATCGACTTCTCCCTATTGGTGTTCGAGCATATCTTCCGAATGATGTGTCCACTATTGTTGCTGAATTGTGTGATTTTTTTCATGACTTATGCACAAGAACGATACGGATAAGTGATTTAGACCGATTGCAATCAAATGTCACAATCATCTTTGTAAATTCGAAAGAATATTCCTAGTTGCCTTCTTCGACATAATGCTACATCTTGTCGTTCACCTGCCGTATGAAACTAAAGTTGCTGATTCAGTCGCCTACAGTTTGATGTATCCCATTGAAAGAAGTCTACGCATGTTAAAAAAAATTTGTTCAAAAAAAGCACGTCCTAAGGGATCTATTGCAGAAACATATGTGATGAATGAATCATAGACTTTTTGATTGAGATATCTAAGTGAGATTAAAACTGATTCACTAGAGATAAGTGAAATGATGATAACGTTCCCGATGACGAGGTAATTGGTGATTTTGAAGTGTTCGTGCAAAAAGTAAGACCATCAGAGGCGTCAAGTCGACGAACTCTATCACAGGAAGAGAAACGCCTCACACATTGGTACATCATCAACAATGTAGATGAAATAGCAGGCTACCGCAAGTATGCATTTCCAAAACAATAAGTACTTAGTCTTTCTTGTATTCTAAAACAATAAGTACTCAGTCTTTCTTGTATTCCAAAACAATAACCACTAATTCTTTCTTGTATCCCATCAAGAAGAAGATCCTAATAAAGACATTCGAGGTTTTGGTTGAGTAAGACAATACTATTTTATAGCCATTAAGATGTATGTAACTTATTCTTGACAATTTGACAGGAATGATATTGGGTTAATCTATTATATAGATCTAAAATATTTATTCAAACACTTTTAACCCTTTTAGAAAATAACTCATTGCTTTTATTAATTTGCAATTCAACAGTACTAAGTGTATTTTGGAATATTTATTTATGAATACCAAACAACTCTTTTAATATATATATATATTGAAAGTTAATAAAGAATTACAAATAATCATGGTGAACAACCATTTAGACAGGTGTTTTTTTTTATTATTATTTTGCATTTTCATTCGGTCATATTTTTACATTTTCATGTCTATTAATTAACTTTTCGAAGTCCTCATTTTAAAAAGACTCTTACCTTTTAGACATGCTAAGTTGATTTTACATCCACACTTGTCATAAACTTCATTTTAAAATTATTGAAGTGTGTAATTTAAATAACTTGTAAGTTTTTCATTTCAATAATCGTTTGAAAAATCAAAGTGTGATAAAAAACAATTGATATAATTTCATAACATTTGTTAATTTTTTAAAACTAATTGTTCACGAATTATCAATTAATTTATATATTAACATTGTGTGTAGAACAAATTTATTGGAATTGTGAAATAAAAAAATGTTCTTCCTTTTTAGATTTCGTTCGATGATTTTCTCAACACGGTATTATTTTGAAAATATTTCTCTTAAAAAAATATATATATTTGAATACAATTTCAAACACGTTATAATAGATGTAACAAATATAAATTTTGAAATGCAAAGAGGTTCTTTATTTTTATTTTTGATTTGTTGTGACAAAAATTTGTGAACAATGGTAACTTTTATCCCTTCTTAAGAAAATTTCAAATTTTATTAACTATAACTTTTTATCATCATCATATAGGAAAATAAAATAAATAATTAAATCAAAATAATGCACCTCATTCTTTTTTGATAAATTAAAAGTTAAGAAAGTGAAGTTGTGTAACGAATAGATAAAATATATTATGAACTATTGAATTAATAAAAAAGTAGAAACTATAATGAACACACATAAAAATTAACAAATAATTTTTTATTACGAACAATTTCAATCTTCATCCTCATCTTGAGTAATCTTCGATCTTCAATTTTCAATCTTCAATCAATTTTCAAAAAGTGACAATTGACACACAATGTGAAAAACATCAAAATAACTCTATGCTTATATATTTGATCTTGACTCAATTAATTATTAGTCGTTTTTTTCATTTCAATTAAAACTCAATTTTTAAAGGTAAACTAAATTATATATGGTCAATTATTATTATAATTATTTAACTATACTTCTTATGCTAAAGAGACCTTGAGGAGGCTTTTTTTTAAATCAATTTACGTAATAAGTTTTTAATTGAATATATTTAATTTTAAACCATTCATTTATTTAAAAATAATATAAATGTAATTTTTTTTTATTCTGGCTTTTTATATATTATAGATTATAGATTAGATCTATTAGATAAAAAGATAATACCCTAATTAAATATTATAATGGGTGGTGCCTATAAATAGAACCATAGTAATTATTGGTTCATCTCACTACCTCATTCAAATAATTCACCCTTCCCCATTAAAAAATCTAATTAAATCCTAAAAGTCAAGCGAGAGAAACACAATCCCTTAGATGACAATCAATGTATGTTATTTTCTAACTAAATTTAATTTGTGAAAATCACATCTAATTCAAAGATCTTGATTTATACAATGTTAGGGATTTATTACGATGAAAGTAGAGATCAGGATAAATTTGATACCATGTTGATCAATAGAATAAAGTTAATACTGAAAGATTGATAAAGCATGCAATGAAAGCTCATGAATCATAATAGCATCCTAAGTGGATTAAATTAAAGGATTAAGCATGTATTCATAACTTGTATTTTTTTTCTTTAAGTTATACCTTTGAAGCTTGAATCCAACACTGATTTCTTGGTGTTTTAATCAAGAATACAACCTTGGACAACGGCTATCATCCTTATTTTTCTCTTAGACTTAGAATTAGTTTGTAGAACTAATGAATGATTAACTTAATAACAATAAGTATAGAAAGCTTTTGCTATTTTGTTAAATTTTCACTATAAAACCAGCAAAAAGTATTAGTGAATTGCTTAATTCATTACAAAAAAAAATCAGCGATTGGCATTAAAAACCTAATCAAATTAAGTTATTATATATATAAAATGATGGAAATGGAGAAACTTTTTAACTCCATTTTACCCTTTATTATAGTCTTTTTTAGTCTTGTATTAGTGGCAATTTTGTCATTCACATGTTTGTTGTTCTTTTCACATTCAATAAAATAGAATTAACTTTTCATCTTCTTATTATAACTTTTCTTAAATTTTTAAAATTTTCTCTCAAATTAATTATATAATTTAAATTTATCCAAATCCATTCACATTCCTTCCCTTCCTTTAATCTTCCATCTCCCAACTGTTCTTGTTCCTTTATCTCATATTTAACTCTTTTGTATGCAACCTTTCAAATTCAAATCTTTGGATATAAATACCCCATTTTTTCATTCATGTTCATGAGTCGCAACAAAATGCTAAGGGTAAAGAAGAAATCAAATCGTGCTTTTCTATTATCTTCCGATTCTTTTCTTTTCTTTTTTACTAGAAGTTCTGTGTGTGTATATTCATTTATTTTTAATACGTAACAAAAGTTAGGAAAACTTGAACCACCAACTTTGTGGTGGGCATGTACATATGTCTAATATGCTCTTTTATGTTTAAGTCATGTAATATTGTGATTTTTTTTAATGTAACCATGAGAATCTTGCTCATGTTTTTTTTCTTTATTTAATTTTTTTTATCAAAACTATTTTATTAATGAAACATTTGAGTGACTTATACTTTGATTTGGTTAAAACAATGTAAATATTGTTGAAATTTATAAAATATATACATAAAAATAATAAAAGGTGTAAAGCAAGAAATATTTCCTTTAATTTTTTATCGACAAAATCATTAAAAAAAATTATGATTTCGCATTTAAAATTTCATAATTTCAAAAGAAAATGATTTTGGTGGATGTTTTTACCTTTTCACTATAACTTTTTTTTAGTCTTTCTTTAGTGGCAATTTTCGCATTTACGTAGATTTAATGTTTGTGGCCATTTTCACATTCAACAAGATAGAAGTTAGACTTCGTTAACTTTTCATCTCCTTATTAAACAAAAGGTTTTGATTTCATAACCGATATTAGTTAATGTTCTATGTTATTAAGGTCATAATGTACTTTTCCATCTTCCACAACGTAACTGATATTATACAATGCTATATGTTATTACACAACCTAACAATCTTTCTATCTTCCACCTTATTTAGATATACATAGATTAAATTGTTAAGTTTGCAATATGTAAGCTCAAGATATTAAGAAATGAAATTTGAATTGTGCAAACAAATCAAATTCAACATTTGATGATTGAAAAACAAAGAGACATAGAAGAAGAAGATGAATTTGAAAAATATTGAAATAAGTACCGTTTCAATTTTATAAAGTTAAGTTAAAATTATAATTTTTTTTTGGTGTCATTTTCACCTATTATATTTAGTGGTATATATATAAGGTAACATGCCAGAGTTAACGAGAATTTGACACTTCAAATCCAATTAAGTTCAACGTGGAATTTCAAAATGTAATCTGGGATAATTCCACTAAGAAGTATTTGGACTAATCCATTATATAGTTATATGAATTTCATTATTTAATTAATCAAATTAGTTAATTTCCAATAAAATTATAAAATAATAATTAATTTATTAAAATATTTAACTCATGATAATTTAATATACCAACATTAAATTAGTATGTTATCCGATAATCTTCGTCAATTCAATTAACCTAATTCAAACCGTATTCGAATTTTCAATATTTAGATTTTATTGAAATATCGTTTCTCTCTCAATACTATATTGTTAATTATATATATCAAATGTTATTAGCAATTTGTTTTCAATATCGATTCGAAGAATTCAAATTTCTCTATCACACTATTTTAAGTTTAATTCCATTATGAATTAGTAGAGAAATCTAATAGACCTAGATTATAAGCTCCAACGATTGGAGATTAACAATCTAAACTCTTTTAGCCAAGTTAACCACCATTTGTTAACTAACTAAAGAGACCGATCACTATAACTTGTTGTTGTACTCTCCGAACTGTAGATATATTTGTGTCCACTTAATATAAACCACAATTAGTAAGCCAACCCTTCTTAAGTTATTTATAATTTCGGCTAGGTCAAAATATTGTTTTACCCTTGAAGATACGTCTTATTCCTTAAACCTCAGTTGATCCTCTAATAAACAATTGGTTTATGGTTCAACCACTAAACTGAATCCTTCTCAGACTAGTAAGAGGGTGAAGGCCCTTATTCAAGACCTGGAGCCAGCACTTAAAGACGCCCTTATTTACATGTCTCCACATGAATGATTTAGGATCTCAATGTTTGTAATACTTTACAAAACATTTCTTATAACTACAAAAACAGGCAACATCCAATAGTGTCCTTAGAATAAGGTATCTAGCCTTATTCATATACTATAAGCCGTTTGGCTATCTATTCGAACATGATCCACTTTTATGTAAGAGTTAAGTACTCATATTCAACCTTAAATCTTAATTTATTAGATTTAGGGCTTTCTAATACGAAATAAGCAATTTACATATTCGATAACATATTTACCGAAGAAACCTCAGTATCAATACTATAAAAATATGTTTATCGTTTACAAATGATGAGTTCTAAGACAAAACTCAACCAATAAATCATCCTCACACTATTCATTAGGTAAAAGCCTATTTAAATAGCCTATACATGAGAAGTAACAAGCTTACAAACGGCCTAACTATCCCCTAATAGATTAATTAGAAGTATTGTTATTTTCACATATGGTCATCTCTTAATATCCATACTAGATTTTCCATTTTTACTTTTTGTCCTCTTGATTTTCCTTTGTTTGTTTCTTTTGTTGGTCATTCTCTATTTTCCCCTTTCTCATTCGTCGATGGCTAACAAATGTTGAAAAGGTATAGTCAATGCACGAGAGAGTGAAAGTAAGGAGCGAAGAGAAAAGACCAAAAACAATTGAGTATATTGAGAGAGAGAGGAGAGTGACGAGCAAGGACAAGAGAGAAAGTAGCGAGAGAAAAGAGTCGGCAAAGTAACCAAGTTGTGTGCATAAAATTCTTTGGGTAATTTCACTCAAATATGAGTGAAAGAAACTTCAATTTTAAAAAATTAGGACAAATTTCAATTTCTTCGATTTTTAATCATTCATCCGATCCAATGGGCTATTTATTTCCTTGATAATTAAGTGAAGTAGAACCCAAAGTACGACCCATAATTGACAGAAATTCTATCTTTTTTTACTTGTAGTTTGGCTGTAGGAACTCTTCTTTTTTTTTTTTTTTTTTTTTTTTGCTTTTCATTTCTCTGTTTAGCATCTCAACAATTTATCCATTTCAATCCAAAATTAAGATAACCGTCTACATATTAATATACCTATACAATAGAGGATTGGACATCAATATTAAAAAATGAATCAACATCTTCAGTAACTGTTTCAAAAATGAATAGAATTACTAATTACAATTGCTATAACCTGGTTTGGAAGTATAAAAATTTATTTATTTGTATAAAATAAACATCATAAATGTTATCTTCCTGATGCTGAAGCTCAAATGCTCAACTCTGGGTAAGCAAATCAATTAGTACTGTGGCACACAAAGATTTGATCATCTCCCTATTTAACATCTGTTTCTTTAATTTCCTTAAAAAAGTGGATGGAAGTTTGCCTTGTTCGCTTGCCAAGAACTGGAGAAAGAGTATCATAATAGTTAGATGTCATGTGACGAACTACTTGAAATTTGAATAGAAAATGAAATAGCTTTTAAAAGACCTTTTGTCTTGGTCAAGTTATTGGAAGCAATGACAGAGGATTTCCACTGATTATAGGTCTGTTCAGCCGTTGGCTTGCATCGTTTTGATCTTGGAAACTAGAAATTGAATGCCACATTAATAGCCAATAAATGATGCAAGCCTACTAAGCATGAATGGAACAAGAAAAGAAACCGAGACCCTACTTCAACACGCTGAGACAAACAATAGTTTAAGGCTTGAATCATGATAATGAACAAAACAAATATTGGAGATGCAAAAATGCTAAGCATGGCATTTTTGAACATGAACAATTAGTTGAGTTCTTTCATGAAATTCAAGTAATGGGGTTGCAACTACTTGATACCTCTTCGCAATCATCAGATAAATAGCCGCCATCCTCGCGTTTTCTTTTCTCTGGCAATGCATCTAACAAGTCTGTTGCAATTCAATCATTAAGAGAAAAACCCACAAGCAAAGCCAACAAAGTGAGAAAGTGGAGAAAATGAAAGCATGAAAGACACATACCTCTGTTCCCTTTGGCATCCCTGGGATCTTTCTTTACACTAGAAATCCCAAACACATCAAAGCACAAGTCCTTCATAGAAGTGGCAACCTGAAATGACAATAATTGGTTAATAATTGTCTCGATTTCTATACACAAATTAACAAAAAGGAGTAAAATTCTTACACATGAAAATTCAGATTCAGATGTTCCACTGAGTTCAATGAGCTTAACTTTGTCAACCTTTAGCTGTTGTGAAAGAAGCATTTCAATGAGTTAAAGCATATATATATATATATATACACACACACACACACATATTCCAAACCGAAAAAAGATGGACTAAATCCTGAGGTACCTTGTTCTTTTTTGCACACAAGTAAAAAGCTACAGCTGTAAATACTGGTCGAGAGAAGTCAGCACTAACACGTCGAGAAGCTGGAAGTGATGCAACAAAGCGATCCTTGTATCTAAAACAAATAAAAAGGGATACATTGTTATGGGCCGATCAATTTTTAATAGGCAATTTAGATTACAGATTAGTATAATAGATAAAAGGCAAACGAAATTGGAAAACATATGAGCAAGAATACGACTTTTTCATTACTTCATAACTCCAATAACAATAAGATTTGCGAAGAAATGTGAAGAAACTGATATGAAAGCTTTAAATTAAACAAATCTTACAGAGATAAGCCCTTTTGGACTGAAGCAACAAGCCTAACACACCCAAACTGTACTGCCAATTCTCTGATGTCGAGCCTACTTCTGCAACATCAGAGGAGTTCAGTAAAGATACTAAATATAAACAAAGAGTCCCAAAAACAGAAATGTAGAGTAGGAAAAACCCACTTGAAACCAAGACCATTCTGCAACAAATTGAAAGATCTGGTGTACGCTTTTTCCGACATCCCAGCTAACTTGATTGCACTGGATCTATCAAACAAAACCCCTAATCTGCAATTACATGCCGCGATTCTCATCAAAATCCAAATACAAATAGAATTCAAATTAGGAACAAGAATGAAACAAAGTTCAATAACGCCCGTACCTGGTAGCGGCAATTTCCAAACAGATGACGGCCTTGCAAACCTCACCCTGAAAAACAAAAACCAAGAAAGAGGGTGAAATTAAATGCAAAGTTGAAGAATAAGCGATGAAAGAAGAATTGAAAGAGATGCTTACAATGCCAATAAGGGAAGAATTGAAATGGAGATCGGAGAGTCGACGAAGCTCCCCAGCTTTTCGGATGAGGGATTCGGAATCGGCAAGATCGAGCTTCCTGGCAATGTTGTGGAAATCCATAAGGGAGCAAATTAGAGGAGGGATTGGTTGAGGGTGAAGAGGAGTTGGAATGGAAATGAGGGAGGAAGATGGGAGATAAACGAAAGAAAATGGCGGGACGGTTGGGGTTTTCGCGCGCAGTCGCTGAGGACGATTTGGGGCAACACTTTTGGCGCCATTTCAAAATTTTCCTTTTTCTGATTTCGCGGGGCGGGGGTTCAGTTTTTATTACATGCTTTGTGTCTTTTTTTCTTTTTATAAATAATTAAAAAAATAACGAATAAAAAAAAGAGTAAAAAGTAAAAATATAGTAAATAATACATATGATAGCAAATTGTAAATTTTGAAATGATATTGATTGTAGTTAATTTACAGGGAAACTACTGTAAATGTTATAAAACACAAAACTATTTAGACATGTATAACAAAGTTCATAAAGTTAGCCATTTTTTAAATATTCCAGGTTTGCTCTTTCATCTATCTCGATTCGTCTTTCTATTGCTATTTCTTTCATCGTCTTCTTCGTGCGATTTCGTTTTTCTTCTTTCTTCTTTTTTTTTCTACAATTTCTTTTCATCATCTTTTCTATTTTTCAATTCTTTATTTACGTCGTTTAATCTTTCCATCGTTTTTCTTTTTTTCCTCTTTTTTTTTTCGCTTTTCCATCGTCTTTTTACTTTTCCTCTTCTTTTTTTTTGCTGCGATTTCTTTCCATCGTCTTTCTTCTTTTCCTTTTTATACGTCATGTACAAAAAATAGCAAAATCTAAAATATTGTGTATAAAGAATATTGAAAAAAAAATCATTTAGATTGAAATAGTCAAATGTAAACTATCGTGTAAAAAAGTAAACAATCGTGTAAAAAAAATAAAAGATAGTGTATAAAGAATCTTGAAAAAAAATCATTTAGATTGGAGTAGCCCAATATAAACGATCGTGTAAAAAAAAGATTGTGTATAAAGAATCTTGAAAAAAAATCATTTAGATTGGAGTAACCAATGTAAACGCTTGTTTAAAAAAAAGTATACGATCGTGTAAAAAAAATAAAATATCGTGTATAAAGAATCTTGAAAAAAATCATTTGGATTAGAGTAGCCAAATGTAAACGATCGTGTAAAAAAAATAAACGATCGTGTAAAAAAGGTAAACGATCGTATAAAGAAATCTAAACGATCGTGTACCAAAAGAATTTAAAAAATAGTGTACCAAATTTTGAAAAAAAAAAATCAATCTAAACGATCGCGTATAAATTGTAGTCATATTTAAACGGTCGCGTATCAAACAATAACTAAATATAATCGATCACAAATATATTACACACATGTTGTTGACGGCGTGGTTGACGGGACATTTTTGGTATTTTATACGGTGGGCCTCTGAACTTTTTCTCTGTTTGGAATTGTTTTATAGAATATAAATATTTTGGCGCTTTTTATATTTTTTGAAAAGACCCCTAAGTTATAAATACAAAATAGTGTTTATTGTATCCAAAAGTGGTTATTATAGTTTTGGATAATTTTTGCCCCAAACGTTTCTAAATTTATGAAAAATTGTAGTAGATGACCCAATTTATGTACATTTTATATTAGGGTTTTTAAAAAAATATAACAAATTGGCCAAATATTTACATTGTATAGAACAATTTCGAAAACGGAAAAAGTCCAAAGGCCCACAATGAAAATATAAAAATACTCCGGACAACAGTGTAACGACCCAACTTTCCGGACTAAGCTGAGGTCACTACCAAATACCAAAACTCGACCATTCAACATAAAATTTAAAACGGACCAGTTACGATTCATTAAAACATTAGAAACCTTACAAAAGACAGTTTCGGGCCCTATTTTAAATCAATCCAAAAAGTCACAAATAAAAACTCAAGTCACCAGTTCAAAATCACAAGTCAAAATATTCTGACAAAATACATAGCGGAAGCGATAAGAAAACCAGACGCGTCCATATGGCCTTCACGCATCCTTCCTGCCTCTCGTCGGTCTGCCCCTCGCTGTGCCCCTACCTGAAAAGTTAAAGAAGAAAAAGGGTGAGTATAAACATACCCAGTAAGGGACCCATGCTCCCGAAGGATGCACACATCAGTCTAGTGCTCCCGAAGGATGCACATATCAGTCTAGTGCTCCCGAAGGATGCACATATCAGTCTAGTGCTCCCGAAGGATGCACGCATCAGTCTAGTGCTCCCGAAGGATGCACATATCCGTAAGGCACACTACCCCATAGATGAAGCTAACCGTTACCCCTCAGTCCAAACTAAACCGTCTACATCAGTTATACCCCAACGGCATTCATATTACAGTTCCGCCATAGGCTTTGTCAGTCAGATAGTATAGGTTTAAACAATTACGCCCTCAGTTGCTATATGCATCACTAATTCGCACACCATTAGGGAAAACCCTAGATCCAATCAACTAACCAACCAAAAACCGGACTCACTGTCCTTCCCCGTCCAAACTCCATGATTAACATCCAGACCAGTGTTTTACTACATACTGAACCATAACTTCAAGGTCCATCAACATAAAATCTCAATCCACAATTAACAGTCACAGTATCTTTACATCAGACAAATATAATAACAGTACTTAACAGTCAACACGCATACAGTTATTCAGTACAGTCACTAACGTGTAATCGCCTGTGGATTACTACGTTTTCAGCCTGGATTCGGGGTCCAGTAGTAGGAAAACCCTTACCTGATACTCGGTTATGCCCCTCGATCGAATCCACGCTCAACGGATCAACCTGAACGATAACACAAGGGTTTTAGTTGATGACTCTAGTAGAAGTCGCTTTAAAAGGTCCGAAACGACACCCGTTGACTTACCCAAGGAAAGGAGGACTACCTCCAAACAAGCCTGCCGTGGGACCCGAGAACTTAAGCGTCAACTCCTTACTACCTTCAAGGGAGAAAAGTAGGGCCATATCTTATTCCAATATTCAAACTCGAATTGGATGTAGTAACATTAGGGAATTCATCAAAACAATCCTTACCGAAGACTCACCGTGACCCGAAGTGGAGGAAGGAAGGCTTAGGTGGCTCGGCTCGGCTCGGCTTGGACTCGGCTCAGCTCGGCTCGGCTCGGCTCGGCTTAACTCGGCTTGGTTCTCGGCTCGGCTCGGCTCGGCTCGGCTTGGACTGGAAGCGGTTTTGGGTCGGGTCAGCTTGGAACCGGGTCGGGTTGGATGAAAACGGGCAGCCACGAACGATGGCTCTCCGGCGTCCGACGACCGTGACGAACGACAACTGGGAGGCGTTCGACGACGGGGTGAGTCGCGGCTGGTGGACTCCGACAGCTGGTTCTGCTTTCACGCGGCGGAGGGCGGTGGCTTGACGGCGGAGGACGATTTGAAGCCGAGAGGAGATCCGAAATGGATGGTCGCGGCGGCTGTTCGTTTTCGGAGACGGAGACGACGACGCTGGAGGCGGAACAGGAGACGGTGACGGAGGGGAAGAGAGAGGGTGGCGGAGACGGAGACGGAAGAGAAAACGGTGAGGCGCGGCGTCGGGCGAGGAAGGGAGAGGAAGAAGAAGAAGAAGAAGAAGAAAAAAATCGGGGGGGGGGGGGGGGTGGGCGGCGCGCGAGGGTTTCCTCTCCTTTTCTTTTTTTTTTAAAAAAATATATATATATATATATTAAAACATAATAAACATAATTAATATTAAAATATTAATATTAAATAATTTAAAATAAATAATAATATATATTAAATAAAAATAATAATAATAATAATAATTTATAATAAAACATTAATACTAATTAGTTATAATAATATTAAATAATAATATTAATATTTATATTAAGTAAATAGTAAAAGGATATTGTAAATTTTAATATTAAAATTGAAATGACAATAATACCCAATACTAATAATATAATTAATATTATATTATTAAAATTCACTTAAAATGCGAAAATTTTTACCTCGAGCTTCGGGGCGTTACAAACAGCGTTGTTAACAATGCGCGTAATATATTTGGTACATGATCGTTTAGATTTTTATTGTTTGGTATACGATTGTTTAGATCTGGGTAACCAAATGTAAACGATTTTTTTGCAAGATTATTTGTACAAGATTGTTTAATTTTATTATAAGATCGTTTAGATTTGATCGTTTAGATTTGTGTATTCAAGTCTAAATGATTTTTTTTCCTAGATTCTTTGGTACACGATCATTTAGTTTTTGCTACCAAAATTTAATTTTTTTTAAAAACATTTTTTGGTACACGATTGTATAGATTTGGGGTTGGCTACCCAAATCTAAACGATGTTTTTTTCAAGATATTTTATATTTAGTACACGATCTTCACAACCAAATAACAGTTTGAAAAAAAAAACAGATATTTTATATTTGGTACACGATCGTCAATCAAATAACAGTTTGAGAAAAAAAAAAAAAGAAAAAGAGGAAGAGAAGAAAGATAATGGAAAGGAAAAAAAGTTGCAAAAGAGAGAAAAAAGACGATGAAAATGAAAGACAAACCTGTAATATTTAAAAAAAATGACCACTTTCATGGGCTTTTTCATTTTGTTACACGGGTCGTGAATATTTTACCGGTTTGTTCTATTTATGAAAAATTCCCTTTATATTACGTGTTGCGTAAAGATATGAGTAAGATTTCATGATGAATAGCAAAAAAGAATTTTATTAAGGATTCAAAGGTTCAAAAGTTATCTCGTTACAAGAAGATATATACTTTATTTATAGAGAATTTAAAAGCAAACTAACCTTAATCTTGATTACTGAAACATACTAACCGCACAATCCTAATAAAATTAATGAAACTAATCTCTTAATCCTAATAAATTAAGAATTTGACCATAATATCATAATCCTACAACAAAACAAAAATAAGGAGAATTACGTAATAAAAAAATTTAGAAAAAAGTAGCCCATAACACATCTATTTTGCATATTGCAAATATGACAAATATAACAAGTAATTCGATATATCAAAGGGCTATCAGAGGGCTATTCACTTTAAATTTGCTACTTTTACAATGTAGTGACATGGACCTTATTATCATAATTTTTGTTGTTATTTTTGCAAACGCCCCTAAAAATAATATTATTTTATATCAAATATTATTCTTTTAGTTTAAATTAGAGAAATTTTCAAATATGGAAAAACGGAAAACTAAATTTACATTCTACAGCAAAAAATGTGAAGCGTACAATGGGTTTAAAAACTTTTAAAATACCTGATCTACCCCTTTTTTTGTGAAATTTTTTTGCATGATTTCCATTCTTCTTCATGATTTCCATTCGATATCTCTTCTTTTTCGATCTCCTTATTCTTCTTCTTGGCTAGTTGTTCTTCCACTAAATCGATAAGTAAGGTTTGGCTCTCTTCTACCTTTTTTTTTTTTTTTTTTTTTTTTTTTTTTTTTGGTTTTCTTTTTCTTGTTGTTGATTTTTGTGTCTTAAAACTTGTAATTTGTGAATGTTAAACTATTTTATTATTCAATAAACCTTTTTTTGAAGTATTGTTCAATAATTTGTTATTGAATAAAGAGATTTGCTTATAATAAAACTCACAATCCAATAAACAAGGTTTTCCTTGACTATAGTATGAGTACTTGAACTTTATGTATAAAGACATAAACGTGGATCAAATTCAAGTAATAATATAGGAATAAGGTTGAGCCTTATTCTAGGGACATTATGGATGTGGTCCACTTTGAATTTGGTACAAGCACAGTGATCCTAAGATGCTCATAGACAAACATGTGAGTAGGACATCCTATGAATGAGAGTATATAAGATCGGACCATGAAATTGTCACTTTCACACTAAGCATCATTTAATGTTTAAAACTGACTATTTCTACTATTTGATGACCTATGTAACTTGACCTTAATCATGAGCTGACTATGAACTCTTATCTACTCGGGATTATCCTTAGATTTGCATAGGTGAGGGTAATTCATCAGCACTGGTTCAATACACCTCTTCTTTTAGGGGGAAGATCAGGTGGATAGTTGAAGACGTAGAGTGCAAAACGAATTTCACTCATGCCCACTTTTAACGTTAGTAGATAAGTTGTTCTCTTAATTGCTGACACTAAATGTTGAACAAAAGGGTTTTGCCCTCTCATTGATCTCAGAGGGATTATAAGTTGAACCTTAAACCATTTGTTTATTAGAGGAACAACTGAGACTTAAGGAACAACTTGTAATCTCGGGAGTAAAACTGTAACACTGCAAAGTTTAGGCTAATTTCTAATTGAATTATTTACGAATGAATTGTTTTGGGCATTAATTTAATTTGAGTTGGAAATTTAAATGTGATTTGGTGGAATTTTATTAATTAAATATATGTATATGAGTATGTATATGTAATTAAAGAAATTTAAAATTTGGTAGAAAAGATTACTAATTATATATTTGTAAATATAATTAATAATAGAAAAGTGTAATTAATGAGGAGAGAGAGTGTTTGTATGTGTTGATTGGTTGAGGGGAAAGGATGAATTAATTAGGAAAGATATTGCAAAGTCGGTGCTGCCGCCCTATGAAACCTACATTATGAAGGAAAGAGGTGAAGAAAGAAGCTGCAAAAGTTACTTAAGTATAAGTACTACGTGTCTTGAAATAAAGGGAGTAAAAATGACTTAAGTATAAGAACGACACATTGTGAGAAAGGAGCAAGAGTTCTAACGAGACAATGCGAGAAAGGAAAGTTTTAGGTTTAGCTTTAGGTGAATACAAGAGTCAAGGCAACCATGCGTTTAGTGGTCCATATTCGAGCTAACTGCCTAAGCAACTAAAATTGAACCTGTAAATCTCTAGGGGATGCTGGTGATGGTATATGTCGTCACAGTAGTCTATGAGTTGGAATGATTTATTGTCTAGGCGAAAGGAATAAGTAGAGACAAATATGGTGATCAATTTTTTTAATGCATGATGAGGCGTTGTGAACTCGTTCTTGCAAAATGAATTTAAACATCTACTTGTATTCTCTAAATGTTTTTCTAAAATGTCACTAACTAAGCGTTAGACTTACGTTTTAAGTTTCTCTTCCCAGATAAGCGAAATGAGGAGGCTATATTGTGAAGGCGAGCCACTGCATTGTGCTAGACCTTAAAAAGTTGGGCAAGGCGTTTGGAGCTTAAGTTTAGAAGTTTTAAGTCTTAAATCGTCACTTGTAAATATACTAAGTTTGTTTGAGGAATTACTAATAAAATTGTTAAGTTATTCCAAAGTTTAAAATGTTACTTTTATATATCGTCGAGCATGTTTTTAAGTTCAAGTTTAAGGTTACATAAAAGCTATGTTTAAGACAATTGTTCTGGCGCTTTGTAAGAGGTGTTGGAGTTGTCCAAGTCGCGTTTGTGCTTGAAAACTCGGGGAAAGGACGCGTTCTGGGTGGGGGTTTGACATGCCCCCTTTCTTCCTTTCTGTCAGTCACTACTGTTCGCCATTGTCAACATCCTCCTTGCAGTCGACATTTGCTACAAAGTCGAGTGTTCAACCAACATTCAGTTTGATCGTCCGCGTCCAAGGCGACACCAGCTAACACACATCGCTTCTCCACGTGAAGCTGAGCTGCCAAGATGCTTGTTTGATTATATGCAATGAGTTCTTTGTTATCGTGAACATCAAATTTAGTAATTATGCGACTAAACTAGGTGACTAAGTGTTGAAATTTATGTCCTAAAACTTGTAGTTTGTGGTTTAAAATTATATTTTATTCAATAAAGTGGTTACTGATGACTTGTTAATGAAAATTGAATACTATAATCTTGAATCCAAAAAAGTAAAGTCTCAAGGCTATCTAGTGTAGACTTGGACTTTATGTAAAGACATAAAAGTGGATCAAGTTTGAGTATATAGCGTATATGAATAAGGTAAGGCGCCTTATTCTAGGGACACTTTGGATGCGACCCACTTCGTAGTTAGTACAAACAGTACGATTCTGAATCGTTCATCGTTCATGTCAGGTCTTGGGCTGGTTGAAGAAGTTTTTGGGTTGATTCAAGCAATTTTGGGTGTTTTTCCGGCCAATTCGAGTGGTTCGAGAGTTGTTTTATATTACACCAAATTATTAATGTAATAATTTAGTTCTTAGCTTAATTTAGGAGCCAAAACCAGTCTATTTTAGAGTATTTTAATTAATTATGTATGTGATGTATGTTTTAATTAAATTATGTCATATAGATTTAAAATCCCACCCGTAGGTTAACATGTTCATGCATTGAAAGTCTATTATAAAGGCTATAATGTATCACATGCATGTTAATTGATTAATATGATTAATTAGTTGTTTAATTAATTAAATTAATTTTGATTAAATATGATTTAATGAAATTAATTAATAAATTTGATTAATGTAATATAATATAATATAATATAATATAATTTAAAGTTAAATAATTTAAAATCTATATTAATTGATTTCTTTATTTAACTGTTATATAATGTTTGAATGAATGTTATAGTATTGCCTATTTCTTTTATAAGTGTTATAAAACAAATTAGACATCTACAATTTATAACAAAGATAAATTGCATGCTCACATAGGTTAAAAACATATAAGCCAAATTTTCATAGAATTGTGTCGATATCTTGTAAATCTGGTTACAAGAGGCTCATGTGATTAAGATCTTGTCAAAAAGTCAGATAAGATGACTAAGGTTGGAGTTTTTTAAGTTGATGGTTTATGGAACACTGAAATCTTTTTCAGCTCTTGTGCCTAGTTAGCTTAGTTTTATTAGAAGAAATTTGATCTTTAATGTTGGTTGGAAAAAAAATGAAAAAGGAGCTTTAATGTCGCTTTTCAAAAGGCGGATGTTTAATGTTGGTTTAAAGTCGATAATAAACATCCTCCTAAACCGACATTAAACATCCTCCTTTTGAAAAGCGACATTAAAGCTCCTTTTTAATTTTATTTTTATTTTGTAAAAACTTAACTATTTCTCTCTCTTACTTTACCCTTTCTCAATATCCCACATGTGATTTCTTCCTCTTTTGACAATTTTTTCCTTCTTTTCTCAATCTCATACTCTTCTTTCTCTTCTTCGAATAGTTGCCGCCACCATCACCACCGTTGTCCTTCGTGCCCAGCTTGTGCCCATCACCACTGTCATCACTCTTTCCTTTCTTCGACTGTCGTTGTGCTTGCTACCATCGTCGGGAGTCTTTTTCTTTGACAACGTTCGTGCCTAGCCTTCGCCACTACCATGCCCAGCTCGTGCTCGCCACCACCATCGTCACTCTTCCCTTTCTTTGACCGCTGTTGTGCTTGCCACCACCGTCGAAAGTCTTTTTCTTCGACCACGTTCATACTTAGCCCTTGCCACCATCGTCCGCACGCCCACGTCTATCTCACAAGCTCAGATCTGGTTTGTTCGTGGCCGGATCTATTCTAGAAGCACCGATTAGCTGTCGTCTGAGAGGTTCAATAGGTATTTGTAATCTGATCTAATTTTTTTCTTGAGAGATAGATGGTGGTGGAGTTATAGTTTTGGGTGATTCTTGTTTTGGGTTTTGATATTCTTCTTTTGGATTAGGTTATATTAACATTTAGCTTAAGCTTGTTACCTTTATTCATTATGGATATCTCACCCCAAAATTTTAGAACAAGAAATCTTATGTTGAAACATAGAGTATGACAAAATTATTTATGCTAATAACCATTTGATGCAGAAGTAGACTTTTAGAAAAATAAAAGGTTGTAAAGTAAAATACATGATCATATTATTTATGCATTAATCTAAGAGATGATGAATAGGTAATGTTGAGAGATAATGACATACCTATTCATGAAGAAGTAGACTCTTAGAAAAGTTACCCTAAAATTTCTAATTAATTATTTATAAAATTGAGCATCATAGTTTTTGAAGCATATCGATGTCATCACTTTTCTTGGTTCAATTTGGTCGTGACAATTTCGGTTGTTCATTTTCACTTTCATATTTAAGGATCCAAATGATCCTTAAAAGTTCTAGCACCAAAATAAATCAAAGTATACGAACTAGAAATATTTGATTTAAATATGGAGGAACATCATCCATAGATAACATCAATTTGCAAGAGGATGTTAAAAGATCATACATTTTTACTAAACATCTATGCCATCTTTCTTTGATATTCTTCTTTTGTGCATCATAAAGTTAGCCATTTTTTAAATATTCCAGATTTTCCCTTCCATCTTTCTTTCTTCCTCGCGATTCGTCTTCCTCCTCTATTTCGTCTTCTTCGTTCTTCCCCTGCGATTTCGTCTTTCTTCTTTCCTCTTTTTCTTTTCTGCGATTTCTTTCCATCATCTTTCTTATTTTTCAATTCTTTATTTACTTCGTTTAATCTTTCCATCGTTTTTCTTCTTTTCCTCATTTTTTCGCTTCGATTTCTTTCCATCGTCTTTCTACTTTTCCTATTCCTTTTTTCGCTGTGATTTCTTTCCATTGTCTTTTTCTTTTCATTTTTTACGCGTTTGCATTTGGGTAATCAAATCTAAACGACTTTGTATAAGACTGTGTACAAAAAAATAGCAAAATCTAAAAGATCATGTATAAAGAATCTTAAAAAAAATCATTTAGATTGGGTAGCCAAATGTAAATAATCGTGTAAAAAACAATAAACGATTGTATAAAAAAATAAAAGATCGTGTATAAAGAATCTTGAAAAAAAATCATTTAGATTGGAGTAGCCAAATGTAAACGATTGTTTTAAAAAAGTAAACGATCGTGTGTATAAAAAATCTTGAAAAAAATTCATTCGAATTGGAGTAGCCAAATGTAAATGATCGTGCAAAAAAAAGTAAACGATCATGTAAAAAAAGTAAACGATCGTGTAAAGAAATCTAAACGATCGTGTAGCAAAAGAATTAAAAAAACCGTGTACCAAATTTAAAAAAAATCATTTAGATTTGGGTCCCCTAATCTAAATGATCGTATAACAAAATTAAATGATGGAATTGAAAAGATAAATTGTAGCCATATCTAAACGGTCGCGTATAAATTGTAGCCATATCTAAACATCGCATTGTAGCCATATCTAAACAATCGCGTATATATTGAACCATATCTAAACGATCACCTTGTAGCCATGTCTAAATGATCGCGTATAAATTATAGTCATATCTAAACGATCGCATATATATTGAACCATATCTAAACGATCGCGTATATTGAACCATATCTAAACGATCGCGTATAAATCGCAAATATATTACGCGCGCGTTATTGATGACGTGGTTGACGAGACATTTTTGGTATTTTACACAGTGGGCCTTTGGGTTTTTTCCGTTTTTGGAATTGTTTTTTAGAGTGTAAATATTTTGCCGCTTTTTTATATTTTTGAAAAGACCCCTTTAATTAAATTAAATTAATAGGGAACGTGGGTGGTTTTCCCATGTTCCCTGATTCTCTCCAACTTCCCTCTTCTTCAGTTTGAAGAAATGGGAGTTATATGCATTTTACAGATAAGTTATGTAATGCGAATTCTCCAATTTTCTTTGGTGAAAGAATTTTTTTCTCTGTAAAAAATTTCCTACCAATCGGTCCCACAAACCATCTCAATCCAAAGAATAGGAAGGTTTCTAAATGGTGGTGCCTCAATTTGGAGTTTTGTAGATCTAGAGACGTCAACGATCGTAAGTTTCCTCTTCTTTATTTTTCTCTGTATTTTTTTTTAATTCACCATGCTTAGCCATAGCCATAGAAATTAGTTTTTAATTTCTTTTGCCAATGTATTGGTATTTTTTAGGTTCCTAATTAAATTGAATTAAGGTCTTTGTAATTCTTCCACTGTGCATAGGGCTTTCATCCCTTTAATTAAGAGAGTTCAAAATAGTGGAATTGGTATAACAACCACTACAATGCAAGTTACTAGTTCTAAAGACAAAAACCATGTCATGTTAAATATGATGTTTTAGGGCGTAATACAAGAGATATGGGAGATTGATAATAGAAATGAAGTCAAAGTGGACGAGCTTAGGTTTATCACTGTGTATCTCAAACGTATTGGGCATAAATCAGACCCATTTATTTCAGTCTCCCAAACAAAACAAGTATTCTATGGCAATGGTATAACATCTCCACAAAGAACTATTGAAAAAGATTTCTTTGAAGATGAAATAGGAGATATGCTTCAAGAGTGTGGTTATGGAGTCATTCAAAGGATGCCTAATGCTGATACCCCTAACGAGGTTGATGATACAACTTCAACATATATTAGACATGATTGTGAGGGTAGATGGGTAGATAAGTAATGATTGCGGTAAATGTTTTATAAGGGTATGCTATTACTTTGCTTTTTAATGTATTTATGTTTAGAGTTTGTAATAAATATGCTTATGGTATGTCATTACTTTTCTTACTAATGTATGTATGTTTTTTTGCATATTCATAGATGGGGAATTCAAATACTGACAGTGAGGATAAAAGACAAATGCTTCAAGAAGTAAGAAACAGATCATTTGTTTCACGTGGCCCAACTACTATGTTTGAGTTGGCATCAGTAAGAACTTCTAGGCAACAGTTGCCCATTCAATTTAATGAACATAGGCAACCTATTAGAGCTACTTCTTAGAAAATGCAAAGTCACTTTGGTGCGTGCATTTGATAGCAAATTTCTGTGACATACAAATCTTGGAAAGAAGTTTCTAATGAGCTAAAAGAGAAAATATATGGTTGTATATCAGTATGGATTCTATAATTACGTTTTTCATACAATGTAGTTTGGTTTACACCCTAAGTGCAAATATGCTTTTCTTTTTTATTGTGTAGATGTCATTTTATTTACACCCTAATGCCAAACATTATATACTTATGTCTGCATCAAGAAAGTTTCAGATTTTCAAGACGACGTTGACTCAGAAGTATATACTTACGTTTAAGGATCAACCATCACTCCCAAACTT
The DNA here is from genome assembly GCF_025177605.1 of Cucumis melo. Classification (NCBI taxonomy): domain Eukaryota; kingdom Viridiplantae; phylum Streptophyta; class Magnoliopsida; order Cucurbitales; family Cucurbitaceae; genus Cucumis; species Cucumis melo. The sequence goes on from NC_066861.1 coordinate 13,518,866, forward strand.
TCCTCCTAAAATTTATTCTCATATAACTCAAGAACATTGGGAATTGTTTGTGTACGTTAGACTAAGTGAAGAATGGGCAGTAAATAATTTTTATTACATGCTAACTTCAATATTGTTTTGGTATGTAACTACAAACTAATGTGTTGTATAGGGTTATAGTTGTATTTAAAGAGAAAGAAGGTCGAAATGTATATACAATCACCACATGTTTCGCAAGGGATATGTGAATCTTGCAGATGAATTAGTGAGTCTTTTTAATTAAATTAAAGAATTTATCTTAATATGTTTATGCTAATTAAATATATATCTTTGGTTGCAGAATATAACACGTGATGTTTCCCATTGTTCAACTCTTTAGAAAGAAGTATAAAAAGGAAAATAATGACTATTTTGATGATGCTACTCGAGATTGTGCCTCTTAGATTTCAAGTTTACTTATGATTTACTTATATATAATATATAATCTTTTGTTAACTTAACTGATGATGAAAATACATGTATTGTTTTATAGGATGAATTAGTTGTAACACATAAAGATGAAGATATCTTGATTGAAGAATTGGGTTCCAAGGAGCACGGTGGACGTGTAAGAGGCGTGTGTGGTTTTGTCTCTCAATCACAATATTTCAACACAGTAAAAGGGAAAGAGAAAATGATAACTCTTGAAGTTGAAATATGTTATAAAGAAAAGGATAACTCGAGAAGCAAAAGTTACTAGAAGAGAAGTAATCACTCGAGATTGTCCATTGGAAGTATCAACGTAGATCTTAATGCCAATGAGGATATGGACAACACACTTAATAACAAAGGAGTTGGGGTAATTGACTTTGTTGCCACTTTTAAAATTTTAACGATATAGGATCAATTGTTCTTAACAGTGCTTTTAATACTCAGAACACCATGCCAGTTGGCTATAGAATCAATTGATAATATCATTGCAGTAGCCACGATTTTCAATGATAACATTGACTGTCTCAACGTTAAAGTCTTGGTAGACGTGGTTTTGAGAGAAAATTTAACTATATCCAATCCGGTGAAGGACAAGATAGAGACTTTAAATTAGGCATTGGGTAACATTATTGAATGGTCTTGTCGACTTCTTTCTATGCTTGATAACAAACACATAAGTCTCTTTTTTCACTATTTAAGTTTTGAATTTATTCGTGGTTGTACATTGAGTTTAGAACTTTGGTTGTGGTAGGAGCATTCAACCATGAAGGATCTTGTGTATTCTTCAAAATACACAGACGTTAATGGGACTATTATGCTCATAAATAAGCATGTCGTGAACAACATAAAGGATGTCGACATTGATTTATTTAGCTATATAGGATATAGGATCAATTGTTCTTAACAACGCATCCCAATGAATGGACTAATATTTGGAAGAGACAAATTTGTTTATTTAGCTCGTGAAGACTTGTTGCATTACTGCGGCATGGTTGAAATAGGCTATACGTGTATACTAGCATACATTACGTAAGTATAAGACATCTTTTACTCATCTTTATCTCCAATACCATTGCTATAGTTATTTTGTTCCTATTTTAACTAAGGTTTCTTTTACTTTGATATCTTTTGGATGAATGTGACTGTGTACAAAAGTTTTTTGTTATTGACCAATAAAAAATATCGTCACATATAAAGAATCTTGATCTTTGATCCAGAAATGTAGCCGACCAGTTAGAAATGACTAGCTTGGAATGATTAGTTCTAATTTCATATAATACCGAATAAATAAAGAAGAGGAACACATTGGTTTTTTTTCCATTGAGGCTAAATGTATACTCACATTGAATTTGTTGCTTATTGTAGTTTTCATTGGATGTTGCATGTCATCAATCTTCGAAAAAATTGTGTCTATGTCTTGGACTCTCTTCGAAGTAAAGTTAATAAGGGCATTCATAAAGTCATAAATGTGTAAATGTATTCACTTTATTACTTCTTATTTTACTTTATTGTCTTCTGATGTTTCAAAATATTTAGAGGATTGAAAACATGGCAAGCTAAACACGATCTATAACACTATCGGTCAACTCCAAAATGGAAACATGTAAAGCTAATTTGCATTGACACATAATTATTTTTTATGAAACATAAGAATAATTAGTATCCAATTTAAATATATGCTGTGTCCTCGTTAATCGAAATATGTAGGGTGTGGATACTATGTCCAAAAGTACATATACGAAATAGTCATAATTCTAGTACTCCCATTACTAGCCTTGTAAGTTTCTACTTTCACTTTTTATATGTTACAAAATAAATGATCTAAACTCATTTTTTCCATATCTTTCTTTTTATATGTAGTCCATTATAAAAATGCATATAGGCAAAAGGAGATTGATGAGATTCGAACAAAATGGGCAAGTTTTTTCGGCTGATTTGTCTAAGATTTTACATGTTTTTTTTGTCGAGTTAAGTTAGTAGTTGACTTTAGTTTGTGAAGGATCTGGTTGTTGTACATATACTTTAGTTTTGGGCTTTTCTGCTTGTAGCTTTGAGTTAAGTTTTTGTAGGGATGAGCGATCCTACAATTTTTGAAAGTGCAGAGGGTTTGATACTAATTCTTGTTTATTATATAGTTTGTACATATACTTTAGTTAGTGAAGGAACTTGCTATTGTACACATACTTTAGTTTTGGATGTAGGAACGAGTGGTCTCGTACTAATTATTGTTTAGAGAATTATTATGTAATCATGATCTTACATATTATTTCTAGATTTTGAGTTTTTACTTATAATGATTGGATATAGTGTGCTTATTCAAATGTAATTATATATAGGTGTTGGATGATTGTATTTGTTGTAGTACTATATGGAAGTGTGGAAAAGTGTGCTGGTATTAGGTGTTGGATGATGTGTATTCATTGTAGTACTATATGGAAGTGTGGAAAAGTGTGCCGGTATTTTTAGTGTTGAATCTTGTGCATTGTAGGTGTTTATTATTGGTTTACCATGGAGGACAACATGCGTTTATTGATATGTGATTATATATAGGTGGATATATTGGAAGATTTAGAGTACTTGATCTTATAGTGTTGAATATAGTTATGTTTATTGATATGTGATTATATATAGGTATTGGATGATGTGTATTTGTTGTAGTTCTATATAGAAGTGTGGAAAAGTGTATGCTGGTATTTTAGGTGTTGATCTTGTGTATTGCAAGTGAAATAGAAACATAAGGTTTGCCACAGAGTAGTAGACATTCTATAGCTAGTGTGCAAGCAGTTTTTTTTTTTTTTTTTTTTTTTTTTTTTTTTTTTTTTTAATATTTTTCACAATATATGTTGACAAACATTTCCTGATGTAATTCAAGACAAATAATGTTGGTTTCGGCGTCATAAAAAATGGATAATAATGCAACAATTTAATAAAAATAAATTTAAAAAAACAGATCTAGAAACAAGGCTTTGATGTCATTTTTAAATTGACATTATTAGGGATCTTTAATGTCGGTTTAAAACTGACATTACTCTTTAATATCGATTTTAAACCGACATCAAAGACCAACCGACATTAAACACCTCCAACAACACTATCAAAGATGTCGATTTAAAATCGACACTAGAGGCCTTTAATATCGGGATAAAATCGACATTAACAAGCAACCTCTCACTAATCTCACTACTCGAAGGTCATTAGGTCCTGTCTTCTTCTTGCATTTTCAATGGGCAGGAAGAACTTCTTTATGAACTTTTTAATCTAGGTATCCCAAGTTGTAACTTCCCCTTCCTCCAGCGAGTTTGTCCATTGTTTTGCTTCGTCACGTAGTGTTAGCAAGAATAATGCCAAACGCAGCTCGTCTCATGATATTCTTGACATGTTGAACGAAGCGCAGATAGAATAAATTTTTTTGATATGCTCATGAGAATCTTTGCGTGGTTGTCCCACAAATTGTCTAGCATTCTAGATCATTTGGAGCATTACTGGTTTGATCTCGAACCCTGCATTTTCGCCAAACATCGGATACACGATACTCGGGTTGAAATCGTAAAGGTTCGGTGATGTATATGATCTAATAGGGCGGTCCATATCATGGACTAAATATGTGGGACTATGCTAGGGGACATTTTGATTGGCAGGGTTGTTATTGTTATTCTAATTTTCCATGTTTGAACGATTTTGCCTCTACCTTTGTTTGTGGTTTCTCCAAAATGTCACTCTATCTCAGGGTGAAGTTGGAATTCGAGTTGTTCGCCCTACTAATAAACTTGTTCACGGACTTTTCGACTAAAAGACGTGATTCAGCTAAAATTGAACTTCTGCACAATTTAGCGCACAATTAAGTTAAATAGGAAAACTTTAAATCCCTCGGCAACGGTGCCAAAAACTTGCTTGTTTTTTTATGCGTTACATTTTTACAAGTATTATGCTCGTAGATTTAACACGACGACCTTTAAATGAGCGACTATTAGGTGACTAAACATGGTGATGCGATAAAATGTGCACTTCTATTCATGCATTGCTAAACTGATAAAGATAAACATTATCGCGCAAGTTTTTCTCTCTAGCGTCCATGTATAAGCGAAGAGAGATTTCTTGGCAAGTCCAAGGTCGAACACAGGAAATTTAAGCTCTTAATTTATCCTATCACGCACTAAACCATGCAATAAAATCTATTCATTATAATTATGAACAATATGCTTAGTTATCCTAACTATTTACATTACTGTTCTTGGCGATGCAAGGTGAGTATGTCAAGATGGAAAAATGGAATATGAACTCATTATAAACATGGCGAGGAAGAAAAAGTTTAATTGTCTGAATGCAATAATTTGTGCTTTAGTACTTCAAGGAAATACAAAGCATTTATTAACTTAGAATTAGGGCGAGCACCCTCTCAGTGCTTTTTCTATACTAGCTCGCCTTTCGGGATGCAAAATACACAAAGTTAAGCTATGATTTGTATCTGATCATCTTGAATGTGATATTAATAACTTATCCTTAGTTAAGGTGGGTAACCTATCGATGCTATCGCCACACAGAGTATCCTCTCGGTAATGTAAGCGAAGGATGAGTTTGGCAATAAGATTGCATCGCTACAATCTTCTTGTCACTCGCTTAGCTAAAAATGATTCTCACTTGTTAGGCGATTACAATCTATACCATTGTTCTTCTCTCAAATGTACAATGTCACTATAAGCAAATTGTTATTTAGTGACAAATTTTTAATGACGTAACAAATTTTTGTCAGTAAAAGGTCATTTATAGCGACGCAAAAAAAAAAAAAAAGTCACAAAAGATTATTATTAGCAACACATTTTAAATTTACGTCACTAAAAGAATTAACAACACAATAATAATGTCAATAAAAAAGTTATAGCTTTAACAACAAAAATAGATGTTGCTAAAAGTCTAAAAAATTCCCCTCTTATCTCCCTCATCTTTTTTTCATTAAACAATTTTAATTAAAAAAAACCCTTCCCCCTACCCATTACCAACCCGAAAAGCTTCCATCTCCACCTTCTCTCCTCCATGGCCGAACTACCCATCTGCACGAAATGAGGTGATCGACAACGAATCTTCATGACAACGACAACGCTTCTACGACCACGTCGAATGAACCACGGCGAACGAACCACGCTGAACCAGACCGAACGAACTAGCGAACGAACCACGCTGAACCAGGATGAACGAACCACGACGACAAATTTGCACGAACCACGCCGATGGCCAGCTGTACGAACCACTATGACGACCGACTGGACGAACTACCCGACGGCCACCAACCTCGAACGGTTCCAAAAGCTGCTTCTTGCGACGATTCTGCCCGAACTTCCTTGAACACTTATGTTCCACATCTATGGAAACCCAAGACATTCCGATGAGATTCTTAATTTTTAAAATTTTTAGGGCAGTGTATTTGGATTTTGATTTGTTGAATATTTAGTCTCTTAATTAGTTTTAAGATTGGGTTTTATCCTTGTAGCGTTTGCATAGTCTTGATTAATGTTTAGATTTAAGTAATGTCTTGTTGAATATTTGTTTTGTTAATTAGATTTAAGTAATGTCTTGTTGAATATTTGTTTTGTTATTGTGTTTTCACTTCTAGGAATGAAGTTGTGAGTTTAGATTGTTGTTGTTAATAGAACAACAACAATATAATTTTTATTGACTTGATACCCAGATCTTGATTTTAGGTTTTTAGAATTGTTGTTTTGATTCCTCTTTCTCTTTGTAAGTGTAATTGTTGTTCTTTCAAATGTGTGTTGTATACTTTATTATTAAGTAATTTACATATGGCTTTAATTCTAACACATGGATTTCTAACTTAGGTACTTTAAGTGTTGTACTTATTATGGATTGAAGTTGGATAAATTTAAAAGATCGAGCTTCTAGTGAATATTTTGATGTTGTTGCTAACTTTATCGAAATTTCAACTAATCATTTACACGAAGAGGAAAGAACAAGATGTCCTTGTTCAAATTGTTTGAATGTCAATTGGAATAGATTAGACGTTATAGAACGTCATTTGTATAATTATGGTATGTCCCGGACTTATAAGCGATGGATATTTCATGGAGATACTATTGATCTTTCTCCATTTTTAAGGTCTAGTTTGAGGTTTCTGGTGCAACGTTTTCCAATATAAGTGAATGTAGAGAAGAGAATGTAAATCTTAGAGAAAACATTGGAGTTAGAGATACTAGGGGTGATGAGATGGTAGAGATGATTCATGATCTACATGGGCCAATGTTTGAAGAATGTAAAAGAGAATCAAACGAGCAAGATGAGTCCGATAAAATAAGTGGAATGTTTCCTGAAATAGAAGAGGAGTTATATCCGAGATGTCCAAAGTTCACTTCATTTAATTAAGTGAGATTGAATTATTTCAACTCATGCATTCCAATGAGAAGAAGGGGTAGGTGAATGAGGCAAAAGCGAAATATGTAAGTAAAGTTGTATGTTCATTGTTGAAATTTTTCTTAACCTATAATGGATTGATACTATTATGTAATAATGGTGTAGGATGAGATGGTGGAATTAAAAACAACTTCATCACAAAAAGGGAGTGAACCTCTTCTAGAAAGGTAAATATGTGAATGGGTATTGGATAAACGGTCGGGACATGTGAAAGGACAAGGTTGGGGACTAAGACCCAAGAATGCTAGAAACGAAACAATTCAACACAACACAAAAGAAGCAAATGCACAGATTGCTCACTTGCAAAGTATAGTTGAATCATAACAAGCTACAATTGAAGCAATTTAAAGAAGATTATCCTGTCAAGAAGCTACCTCCAACATGGAACGAAGTTCAGAACAATCAAATGATAGTCAATAGGTAAATTTTTCAACTTAATTAGTTTGATATATGAAGTGTCAGATTAGAGTAGTATATAGAAACATGGTATATTGTGAATTGATATGACTATCCTACAGTTATGGTAGTCATAGATTCGTTCTTCTGATGATTTTGGTCATGAATTTGTTGCTTTTGACTTAATTAGTTTGATCCGTTTGATTAGTGTCATAATGCTTTGAAGCCGTTTATTGAGTTTAATTATAATGAATTGGCTGCTTTAGACATGTCCCCCTCCCTCTCATTGTTTTAGAATGTTTGGGTTTCATCTGTTTGATTAATGTCATAATGCTTTGAAGCCGTTTATTGAGTTTAATGGTAATGAATTTGTTGCTTTTGATGTAGACATGCCCCCCCCCCTTCAAATTCTTTCAATTTAATTAGTTTGATATAAAGTGTTGGATTAGAGTAGCATATGCGAATATGATATATTCGTTCGTGTGATGATTTTGATCCTTTGATGTAGTCTTGCCCCCCTCCCCCTCATTTTTTTAGAATCTAATGCTTTGAAGTCGTTTATTGAGTTTAATGATAATGAATTTGTTGCTTTAGATATGCCCCCCTCCCCCCCCAAATTCTCTCAACTTAATTAGTTTGATATAAAGTGTCAGATTAGAGTAGCATATGTGAATATGATATATTCGTTCTTGTGATGATTTTGGTCCTTGATGTAGACACCTCCCCTCTCATTGTTTTAGAACGTTTGGGTTTCGTCTATTTGACTAGTGTCATAATGCTTTGAAGCTGTTTATTGAGTTCGATGGTAATGAATTTGTTGCTTTAGACATGTCCCCCTTCCTTCTCATTCTTTTTTATAAAGTTTGAGTTTTATCCATTTGAGTATGTTATATTTAAAGTGCCTAAGTTTCATTTTTTGCTTACATGTTTTACTTATTTATGCTGTTATATTGCTTTTCAGATTTGATGCACAAAAGGACTTCTGATGAATATGACAAGATTTTGGTTCGTATCTTATAATTCTTTGTTATGCACATACTTTTGGTCCAAGTAGGATTTTTTTTGTTGTGCACAATACTTTTGGTTTGTAGGTGTAACTTCTTGGTTATAGCTTGGAACTAACTAGATGTAACTTAGTGCTTATAACTTATGTTGACATTACTTAGAACTATTTATGAAGATATTGAAGTTTCTTGATATATATTTCTTGTGATGAAGTTGGAGTTATTGTATGTTGCTTAGTGATAAGTTTTTAAAATTATTATGTTTGACATCTTATAACAGGTTTATATAATTAATCAATCATATATTATTTTTTTATGTAATAAAATTCTTCTACTGGCGCTTTCAATAACGTTGCAAAAAAATTGATTTTTATAAAAAAAACTGTAGGACTTTTTAGTGGCACACTTCATTACGTCGTAAAAGCTATTTATAACGATCTCAAAGTAACCTTCAGCAACAATACAATTTGTCACTAAAACATCGCCTTTAGTTACATGTTGAAAACATCACTGTAGAAAATAAATAGTGACAAATTATGTTACTATAAAAGTAAGCCTTTAGTAACGCACAAACGTCGCTAAAACTTTAACTGACATGAAATCTGCGACAGTCCTAATGACGAAGGCCTTTTCGTTGTTAAAACTATTAGCGATGCATTGTTAACCTTTGTGACGTTTTCTGTGTGCCACTGAAAATGGAATTTCTTGTAGTGTGTTAAGATACTCGTGTTTAACTTAGCAACACTCATAGTACATCCATTATGATTCTCTAAGTATCAAAAACACAATTTATTACTTGTTAGCTAACCAAATAGATGGAACATGGAAAGAATAAGAAATATGGGAGAATGGAATAAGAAATGCATTGCTTTAATATAAACAACTTAAGGCCTCTCGACCATGGTGTTGATCTTATAAAACAACACAAGAAAAATACAAACTAAATTTCAACAGAAGATGTTACACCATAGAGTCTGATTTCTCATACACTTTGACTCTGATTTTTGCCTATTGATGATGGGGAAGATAGAGGGAATGATTCTCTCTCTATTTAATCTCCCACCTAAAACTCAAGGGAAGGGAGTAGATGGACGATGTAAGAACTTGCTCTCTGGCCAAATGTGCACACACTAAGTTCTAGAGTGAGAGGCTCTATTAAAAGAGGAGAGTTGAGGTTGAAAAGATGCCACGCGTCATTAAGACCTTTGAAAAGTTACAACGGTGCAGTATAGACGTCCTTTTGTCCTTTTTCTGAATTTCTCGCCAACCACTTTTGTTTGCTAGTGCCTTAAACGTCTAGCTTTTACTTCTTTTCGCCGTAAAGCTTCACTCCTTTTTGCCTAAAATCCTACGATTAGAGCACTAATACATAGTAAAATTGGGATATGGTTTTTTGGTATCGTGCATTTCGAAGAATAATCAAATTGCCTACTTTGTCCTCTATTTTCTTCTATTTTCATGCAATAAGACTTCATTATTTTACTTAAAAGGCTATAATAACTTGTATTTCTAAAAGTTATCAAGCATCATCTTAGGATTCCAAACATGATTTATTTTATGTACATCGCTAAACCTTTCAGAATGCTTTTCTAATTTATCTTGCACTTTGACGTTTCTTCTTTTCTTCCCCTACTCTAAACTTAAAAATATTTCAAGATTCTAAATGCGACAAGCTTAAGTCTTAAAATATCCTTATTCGTTTTCAGAATATCTTCTTAATTTCTCTATTAGATACTTTTGCCTGACCATTTGTTTGAGGATGGTAGGCAGTGGCTATTTGTACTTCCCGAGCAATTTAGCCATGATCTGATTAATGAAATGAGATCCTTAATCGTTGATAAGGGCTCTAAGGGTTCCAAATTGGGTGAAGATGTCTTCCTTCAAGAACTTACTGATCGTAACCACATTAGTTTTCGCGTAGGAGATTGTTTCAACCCACTTTGAGACATAGTCCACAACAACCAAGATGTAGATGTTGCCACCAGATTGAGGAAATGGTCCTATAAAGTTTATTCCCCACATATAAAAGAGTTCAATTTCTAAGATCGGGTTTTAGGACATTTCATTGCGATGAGACATGTTTTTCGTCCTCTGACACCGATCACACTTGACCACAAAGTTCCTTGCATCTTGAAAGAGAGTAAGCCATAAATACCCACTTTCCAAGACTTTTGCAGCCGTCTATTGTCCACCAAAGTATCCTCCATAAGGTGCTTCATGACAGTTGGTGAGTATATTAGTTGTTTAATATTCAGTGACACATTACCTTAATATCTGATCTGGCCCTAATTTGTAAAGAAAAGGCTTATCCCATCTATAAAAGCAGCATTCGTGAAACAACTTCTTTCTTTGCTGGCTGTTGAAGTCTTGCGGCCATGTCTTGCATACTAGATAATTGACTATGTCAGCGTACCAGGACTTCTTACTTCAACGCAGAAGAGTTGTTCATCAGGAAATCCATCTTATTAACTGCGTTTTGGTTTCCTTCTTCGACATGAGGTATCTGACGCCGAGTGTTCAGAATGCATCGTGACTTTAGAGCTTATAATATCGCTCCTAAACTTTTCTATCGCTAATACTACTATGAGCAGCTCCTTCTTAGTGGTAGTGTAATTCTCTTAAGCTTCATTGAGGGTTTTTCTCGCATAGTAGATATGGTGGATCACTTTGTTCTTCTTTTGACCTAGCATAGCTCCTACTGCCACATCACTCGCATCACACACAAGTTTAAATAGTTGTGATCAATCTGGGGTTATAAGGATATGCGCTGGTTGCATTTCTCATCAAAGTCATAGGGTTGATTGGTGCATAGCAGGTTACTAAGAGGTTTTGGCGATCTGGAAAAATCCTTGAATGAATATTCTGTGAAATCCTGCGTGACCCAGAAAGCTCCTCAAAGGTTTGACATCTGAAGGCGGTAGCAATTTACTTACCACATCAATCTTCGGGAGTCCACTTTCAATCCCGTATGGGAGATCTTATGCCCAAGCACAATTCCCTCTTTAACAATGAAGTGACACTCCCCTAGTTTAAAACGAGTCGTATCTCTTCACACTTCTTCAAAACCTCTTCTAAGTTGTTTAGACATTCCTTGAAAGAATCCCCAAATACTGAAAATTCATCCATGAATATTTAAACTGATCTCTCCAAGAAGTTCGAGAAGATAGCCATCATGCACCTTTGGAATGTCCTTGGTGCATTGCATAAACTAAAAGGCATTCAACGAAATCCAAATGTACCGTAGGGACATGTAAATGTCGTTTTGTGTTGATCCTCCGGGGGAATTGTAATCTAGTTATAGCCAGAATACTCATCCAAAAAGTGATAAAACTCTTTTTCCACAAGTCTGTCCAAAATTTGTTCAATGAAAGGTAGGGGAAGTGGTCATTCTTCGTTGACGCATTCAACTTGCAGTAGTCCATACAAATTCTCCACCCTGGACTATTGACGTTGGAATCAACTCATTTTGGTCGTTCTTAACAACAATCATCCCGCCTTTCTTAGGGATACATTGGATTGGGATAACTTATTCACTAACTACGATTGGATAAATAACTTCCATGTCAAGGCATTTGATGATTTCCTTTTTAACAACTTCTTTCATCGAGGGGTTCAATCGCTTCTGGAACTGAATGGTGCCTGTTTAATCCTCTTTTAAACTGATTTTGTGCATGCAATAGGATGGACTTATGCCTTTGATGTCCGCCAAGGTCCATTCTATCACCTTCTTATTACATTTTAGCATTTTCAATAATGCATTCTCTTTTGTAGCATCCAAGTGGGCAGAGATGATGATGGGTAGAGTGTCATTTTCTCCCAAATACGCATACTTTAGATGGTTGGGCAAAGGCTTGAGCTCTAATTCTAGTGGTTCTTTAATTGATGGCTTTATCTTCTTTTCGTCTTTGGTTTGCAAATCCAAAGGCTTGAACTTCTTTTTGCCAAAAAAGGTGTTTACTTCTTCTAGTTTATAATCTGGCTCATCTTCCTCAAGGAATTCTTCGGTGCTAAACAACTCATAATAGGCTTCTTCCTCGCAATAGTCTCATCCAAGAGACTCTAACACACTACAGTTCTCAACATCGGCGGGAAACTTCATCGCGTTGACAATGTTAAACTTAATCTCTTCATCATTAAAACACATTGTCAACTCCCCTCTGATGGACGTCTATAAGGGTGCGACCAGTTGACAGGAATGGTCACCTCAAAATTATAGGAACCTCCCGATCAACTTTAATCAAGAATAATAAAGTCTAGGGAAACAAAAACTTGTCCACCTTCACCAAACATCTCCAATCTTGTCCTCTAGCTTAACAATGGATCTGTCTGTTGGAGCCTCATATGAGTTGGTTGTACCTCCCCTATCTTTAGTTACTTAAAGATAGAAAGAGGCAACAAATTCATGGTCGCCCTAAGTTCGCATAGAGCACGACCCAAATCCAATCTGCCTATTGAGTAGGGAATCGTGAAGCTACCAGGATCTGTCATCTTCTTTGGTACCCCATTCTTGAAGATGTTGTTTGTTGCTTGCGTTACAGCCACAGTTTTAAAATCATTAATTTTCCTCTTCTTCGCCAAGATGTCTTTCAGGAACTTGACTAGGAGGAAATTTACTCTAACGCTTCAACAAATGGGATATTGATGAGTAACTGCTTCAAAACATCCAAAAACTTAAAAAAATTATTGATCGTCGCCTTTCTTCTTAAGACGGTCAGGAAATGGAGGAGGTGGTAAAGGATTGTAGCTCGTTGTCTGGTTAGACGCTTCACCGCGTAGCTCTTCTCACCTTGTGCTCTCTATTTTCTTGTTTGGTACGTTTTTATTCTGCAAGGAAGAATCATTATTAGTTAAAGAGAAGTTTAAAGAATTAAAATCATTTCATGAGCTATCAATCTCGGTAGAAGTAAAATTTCTACGTTTGGATTCTGGTTCACGGATGGTCAAGTTCCTTCCGCTTTGGAGTGTCACCGCTTAACATTTTTCTTTACTGAATCCCCTTGCCTAGGCATTTCAGTGTTGCTAAGGGGGATTCGTTGGGTCTTCCAGAGATATCCTTGGTGAGTTGCCCCAGTTGCAATTTCAGATTCTTTATAGACGAGGCCTAGCGCTACAAAAGGGCATTATTCCTCTACATATATTCACAAAAGAGGGCCTTCATTGATGATGAAGAAAAAGATGAAGAATGGTTAAGATTTTTGTAACGGCAGTGGCGTTGGGCTGACTACTGTGGCCTTTCGTTGTATTGCTTTTGGCGATAGCCAGATGCTTCACCTTTGTAATTCACTTAACCACCTTGTCATTGCTAAACATTTTACTTTTGACCCTTAACTAAAATGTGGATGATCTCTTTATCCCACGTTGCACGCATATTGGAGTAGGTGTCATTCTTTACGTAGGTTACAGTCTCAGTATTCAATGGGCATGCATTAGTGCCGTGGGGACCTCTGCACCCCACGCATGTCACACCCTCTTCCGGACTACCTTCTAGCTTAGCTCGAAAGATGGTGTGAAGGTGACTAACATCGTTGTCCTCTATCAATATCTGTCGACTCTGCTGACCTCTTGAATCGAATAAACATGTTAATCTTGTATATAAACTATTTTACATGCAACACAACACAACAAAATCTAGACCAATCAAAGACATACATGAAGTGCAATCTTGAAATAACTGATTTAGCAAATAAACCTGCTGAAGACACCATAACCAAAACATATCCAACAAAGGTTTACACAACCATAACACCTAGAGCTTACACAAGCTATAGAGAATCTATATCTTACAAAGACATATATAATGTAACAAAACAGACTCTGTACAACTCCAACCATGTACTGGCAAATCGATCTGGGAGCTTCAGCAGACTAAGGCAGTCTATCAAGCATTGGGATCTCGATCTCTACCTGAAAAGTGGAATTTTTTTTTTGGAAGGGTAAGTTATAAAGCTCAGTGAGTGACTTAGTCTAAAACTGTACATCTAGAGATCATAACACGTAAAAACTTTACACATATAAATCTATTTAACCAAGCTGTAAATATAAATGTATAATAATAATAATAACTTTCTCAAATACTCAACATATACGTCATTGAAATCTTGTAAGGCATATTAAGTATATTAAAACATTTTAATTAACATGACAAATCTACGTTGTGAAGGGCACCCTAATACAACCAACATTTACAAGTTCTACGATGTAGTAGGGCCCACCCAGCACTCACAACAACATCGATGTTACAAAGTACACTCGACGTCAACAATGGAATCTAACCTGTGTGCACATGGCACCACATAGTCTCGGACTCAATATCTCAGTCATGTAGTTAACAAAATTCTCAAGAATTCATATGAAAACATTAAAACATGTCCACCATCTTTATCTTTCGTAAAACTCAAGCTTACTCAGATTGTTCGTGGAAAACTGAAAATCTAAAAACAATAATTGCTTAAAATGATATTGTTTCCACTACTATCCAGAAATTCAATAATAAGATGCTCATATATAAATTTCATCATAAAACCTAAGCTTGAAACTTATGATTGGCACCATTCATAGAAATCAAGTGTTATTCATAAATCAAATTCAAACATAGCAACACAATCACAAATAATAGTTTAGAAATAAGTTTTGAAATCTGTTTATCACTTACAATCTTAGGCTAGTTCCTTGGTGTGTAGACTCGGCTTATTTTCTCTTGGCCTATCAAACAAACCAAAGTTGAGCGTCAAAACCTTATATAGTCTTGTATCTTCATACTAACTTATGATGACACATAAAAGATGACATTCAACTATTCCAAACTTAGACATAAAAGAATATTTCACCTATATTCCCAGAATTTTTTAGATTCAACAACTTAACTTCAAACATTCATAACTTTCTCAATACTTCATTAAAATTAATGTATATTGTATCAAACTCTTTATTTTGAACTCCTCTACAACGTACTTGAAGGAACGAAAATGAGATTTCCAACAGATTACTACAAAAATGGCCTGAAATAAAGGTAGTCCAAAATCGAGTATTCTACTAACCCCTAAATTTCTCCTGAAATTAAGCTTACGTTTTGTCATTTTTGGTTCATGATTTCTTTATAAAAGTTGTAGGAAATTTCATAAGCTTTTCAACCATACATAATAGAGCTTCTAACTCCCTCTGTACGATTTAAAAAACCTGAAAGACCAAAGCCTTCATGAATTCGCACACCAAACTTTTGACCTGAATGCCTCTTGGAAAAACACCAATCTAACATCAGAATTTGCTCATATTTCCTTCATAAGACTTATTCAAAATTAAATATAATTTCCAAAATACCTCACCTTTTAATTCCTCTTGAGCAGTACAAACCAACTAAAAAACTAAAGAATGTCTGTGTCAATTTAATCTATCCAGAAAAGGTATGAGCTTGTTTCTTATCTTTTTCAGCCTCCAAACTGTAGAATCTTTACTTCCAATCTTCTCAAATTCTCTCTCAACTCAGCTTTGAAGTTAAAGAACCCAAAGGAGATGAGAAATGGTAGAAGACGCTTTGGCGGTTGAGAAGAAGAATGCGAGAGAAAAAAACTAACCGAATGACTTATTTCCCTCTTTTCCTCTTTATTGCACCTTTAAAAAACAAATATATATAAAAATAATATATTATCTTATTTCCATTTTCTTATTCCTTTCTTTTCTTTTTTCTTTTCTTTTTCTTCTTTTTTTTTTAAAAAAACTAAAATGATTAACACGAAGCATTGCCATTTTCTTCTTCAACAACTTAAATTCAATTTCCTATGTTATATGACAATAGAAAAGAATCATTAGAGAATCTCGGGTTTAGAATGTATCCTATTTTAGTCACCTATTGCACTGCCTGAACGAAGCTCGTTGCGGCATTAACTTGCGATAATGCCATAGATTAAAGAAGCTTGTTCATTTCAGTGACTTGAACTTGTAGTGCCACCATTGCATTCCTATCCATTCCATCTTCTAACTTTTCTCTATCTCATCTTTTTCCCTGGTTGTCATTTTGTGATCCAAAACCATCGTCTCTCAATTTCTGACTATTGCTGGTCATAGTATCCAACGTAGTTTTAATTTGGTTGTAGGATGATCTCAACATCCCATCTGTAAACACAACGTCAATAGATTGTTGTGTATCTCTCCTCAGCCCAAAATAGAACTACTTAATCAAAACGCATCCAGGGATGCTGTGGTGAGGGCATCTCTTGATCATCCTCTTAAATCTCCTCCACGCATCAATCAAATTCTCACTATCTCACTACTTAAAGGTCATTAAGTCCTGCCTTCTTCTTGTGTTTTCAATGGTCGGGAAAAACTTCTTCATGAAATTTTCAAATAAGCTATCCCAAGTTGTAGCTTCCCCTTCCTCCAGTGAGTTTTCCCATAGTTTTGCTTCATCGCGGAGTGTTAGGGGGAATAATGGTAAACGCAGCTCATCTCACGATGTTTTTGACATGTTGAACGAAGTGCAGATAGAATAAAAATTTCTGATATGCTCATGAGGATCTTCACATGGCTGTCCCCCAAATTGTCCAGCATTCTAGATCATTTGGAGCATTACTAGTTTGATCTCGAATCTTATGTTTTTGCCAAACACCAGATAACGATACCCAAGTTGAAATCGTAAAGGTTTGGTGATGCATATGATCTGATAGGGTGATTCAGATCATGGGCTAAATATGCAGGATTGTTCTATGGGACATTTTAATTGGCAGAGTTGTTATTGCTATTCTGATTTTTCGTGCTTGCATGATTTTGCCTCTGCCCTTGTCTACGGTTTCTTCGAAATGTTCGCTCAATCTTAGGGTCAAGTTGGAATTCAGGTTTTTTTCCTTCACTAATAAACTTGGTCATAGACTTTTCGGCTGAAGGACGTGATTAAGCTAAAATTGAACTTCTACTCAATTTAGCGCACAATTAAGTTAAATAGAAAAACTTTAAATTTCTCGGCAATGATGCCAAAAACTTGCTTGTTTGTCTCTGTGTTACATCTTTACAAGTATTATGCTCGTAGATTTAACATGAGAAGCCCTAAAGAGCGACTATTAAACGATTAAATAGGGTGATGCGATAAAAGGTGCACTCTTATTCATGCATTTCTAAATTGATAAAGATGAACGTTATCCCGCAAGTTTTCCTCTCTAGCGCCCAAGTATAAGCGAAAAGAAATTTTCTGGTAAGTCTAGGGTAGAACACAGGGAATTTAAGCTCTTAATTTATCCTATCGCGCATTAAACTATGTGATATAAGCTATATAATATAATTATGAAAAACATATTGAGGTTGATGCCCTAAATCTCATGGTCTTGTAGTTTGTAATTGTTTATATTATACAAACATTTTATTTATCTAATAAAATAAAGTATTTTATTGCATTTTACATTTAGTTGCATTAACCCACAAAACCAATAAACTAACATCCAAGGTTATCTTCTGTAACCTAAACATGTATGTGGAGTACAAGTGGATCATGTTTAAGTGATAACCTAAATGGTCTGTAATAGATGGATAAGGTGGATACCTTATCCTGGTGACACTACGAATATGGCCTGCTTTGTAGTTGTTACAATTGTTCTGAAGTGCTATAGATGATTTAATCCTAATCATTCATGTCAGGACATTAGAGTAGGGGTATTCTATATAAAGAGTTTGTATAAGACCAGACCATGAAATGAATAGTCTCTCTTATTAACACCGTTACTATAGGACTACATTTCACTAGGATGACCATAGGTGACTTGACCTGAATCCTGAGTGAGTTGTAACTCTTGCCTATGAAGGTGGTACTTTGATTTGCATGGGTAAGAGTGGCTTATGTCACCGACTTAATATACCTACCATTTTAGGGATTTATCTGATTGAGGAGTTGGGAACATAGTTACACAAGAAGAAATTCACTCCTCTATAGATAGAGTAAGTAAAGAAATTGGTCTCTTAAAGGCTAATTCAAAGGCTTGAACAATGTGGCGCCACACCCTCTCTTGGTCCAAGAGGAGTTCATTTATAGGGGGGACTGTAAATATTGTTCATTAGAGGAATCAGTGGTACTTAAGGAGTTAGATGTAACTATAGGGGAAAATGGTAATTTTTGGCCTAGTTGTACACGAGCAATTTATGAAGGGTCATTGCATTGTTGATTAGTTATATCTAATAAACACAAAAATACATCTATAGTAACAAGAGTGCAATTATTAGTCTTTAATGGAATAGTTAATGTATATAGATTAATTTAATTAAAGAGTTTAATTAATTAATCTCATATTATTTGAGCTTTAATCTGTAGATCTATAAGGTCCCCTTGTTAGCTCAATACAGATAAATGAGAATCAAATTTATTTTTATTTAATTTGAATTGTTCAAATTGATTAGAGGGAATAAATTGCATATGATACAATTAATATAATGTATTTGATAAATTATAATATAAAGTTTTTATGAGATAAGTTAATATTTGAATTTGATTCAAATAATAATAATAATATGAGTAATATTCATAAATAAACTATAGGTTAAAGCTAATATAGATTCGATTAATGTTAGAACTATAGATCATATGAGAGATCTAAACCATTGGTCATATTACATATGATATAATATATCATAAAGTTTAAATTATATGAGATATAATATATATTAATTTTATATTAATTTTTTTTATTTTAATTAATATATTTTTAATTAGTAAAATAACTCCCAAGGGAGTTATTCTACGTGTAGAGAGAGGGGGGAGTTATTTTGATAACTTCCCCTCATCTCTCTTAAAATGGTTGAGATATAGAATAATCTCACTACTCTTTGCAATTTTTGGATGATCTCTCTGTTCCAAAAAGAAAAAGAAATCCCTCTCAAAACTTTTCCCTTACCAAACCACAGAAGCCCACAACTTTCTGTTAATTCTCACCTTGAGAATAACGAGGAAGACTTCGTGGTATTTTTGGAAAATTCAAGAAGTTCAAGATTTTGTGGTGTTTTTGGAAAATTCAAGAAGTTCTTGGGAGGTTTTACAAAGGTTAGTTTTTTTTTCCCTTTTCCTCCTTAGAAGTATGTTTTTCTCTGAATTTTTTTTTTTACAAATCAAATTCCATTTGTATAGCATTCATATGCTTTTGCTTTGGGGATTACATTTCTTCATAGTATGGTAATTATCCTAACTATTTACACTAATGCGCTCGACAGTGCAAGGTGATTATGGCAAGATGCAACAATGGAATATGAACTCATTTTAAACATGGTGAGGAAGGAAAAGTTTAATTGTCGAAATGCAATAATTTGTTTTTTAATACTTGAAGGCGATACAAAGTAGTTATTAACTCACAATTAGGGCTAGCAATTTCTCAGCATTCTTTCCATACTTGTTCGCCTTTCAGGATGCAAATACACAAAGTTAAGCGATGATATGTATCTGATCATCTTGAATGTGCTATTAGTAACTTACCCTTAATTAAGGCGGACAAACTATAGGTGCTATAGCCACACATAGTATCCTCTTGGTAATGTATACAAAGGATGAGTTTGGCAAAAAGATTGCATCACTACAACCTTCTCATCACTCGCTTACCTAAACGTGGCTCTCACTTGCCAGGTGATTATGATCTATATCATTGTTCTTCTCTTGAATGTACAATGTTAAGGTACTTGTGTTTAACTTAGCAAAACTCATAGTACACCCATTATGATTCTCTAAGTATCAAAAACACAATTCATTACTTGTTAGCTAACCAAACAGATAGAACATGGAAATAATAAGAAATATAGGAGAATGGAAGAAGAAATACATTGTTTTAATACAAATACTTTAGGCCTCTCGACCATGGTGTTCATCTTACAAAAGAACACAACAAAAATACAAACTGAGTTACAACATAAGATGTTACGCCGTAGAGTCTGATTTCTTATACTCTTTGGCTCTGATTTTTACCTATTGATGAGGGGGAAGATGGAGGGAATGATTCTCTCTCTCTTTTGTTCTAAGCTCCCACCTAACTCAAGGGAAGGGAGAAGATGGATGATGTAAGAACTTGCTCTCCGGCCAAATGTGCACACACTGTATTCTGGAGTGAGAGGCTATATTAAAAGGTGAGAGTTGATGTTGATAGGACGCCACATGCCATTAAGACCTCTAGAAAGTTGCAAATGCGTTGCGTCCTTTTGTTCTTTCTCTGAAGTTTTTGCCAACCACTTTTCTTTGCTAGTGCCTTAAACACCTAACTTGTACTTCTTTTCGTCGCAAAGGTTGAACGGGTCTTCTCGAATAAAAATGATATCACTGAACTTCAATCCTTTCAGCCTAAAATCCTGCGATTAGAGCAATAAAACATAGTAAAACAAGGATAAGGTTTTTTTGTATCATGTATTTCGCAGAATAATCAACCTCCTCAAGCCCTAGCCTTAAATACTAACCAAACTATTCGGGAAGAATATGATCGATGGGTTAAGGCCAATGAAATGGAACATGTCTATATTTTGTTAGCATGTATGATGTTTTGGCAAAGAAACATGAATCCTTAGCCATGACAAAAGAGATTATAGATTTATTAAGAAAAATGTTCGGGCAACCAAAATGGTTCCTAAGACATGAGGCAATCAAATACATTATTTACACTAAGCGAATGAAGGAAGAGACTTCTGTTAGAGAACATGTGTCCTGGACATGATGATATACTTCAATATCGCTGAGGTAAATGTGCAAGGTATAGAAACCAAGACATGCTTAGTGGAATTACGATCGGATTTTTACCCTAATTGCAACTAAACTAATTTTGGTGATTAACATGCATTATAAGAACCCTAATTAAACTAAATTAAGGATGAAGAAAATCTTACCTTTGTAGCTTCCTGATCCCTTGATAATTTCCTTACACACTCGAATCAGGACCTCCACTAGAGTTGACCCGCTATTCTCCATACTAAAACCGGTTGGTGGAACTCGATATGTGAAGAAAATTTAAAAAGAGATGAAATTTGTAAATGGGAAATTAGGTATGAGATTTGGGAGGGAAATAAGTTTGGAAGAATTTTTTGAAAAATTAAAATAACTAATTTTTGCCAAAAGTTTTTCAAATATTTGAAAAATGCCCCCTTTAAATAGACTAATTACGTGCAAAATTGCATATAATTAGTTTATTATATCTCAACACCTAATAATTCACTAACTATTAGTGGAACTTAGTAGGCTAATTGTTTACATCTCATGTAGCCACCTATCCCACTAAGTGTTAGTGGCATTATCCAACAAAATGTTGGATTTTCCCACTGACTTTAGTCCAAGGGCATTAGGGTCATTGACCATTCAAGTCAAAGTCAAAAGTCAACATTTTGATTTTTTACCCTTTGTCCGTCCTGACTAATTCCAACCTACTAAGCATGAATCCGCATTCATTTCTTCGAAATTCAATGTAACCCCTCCAAAATTAAGATAATTTCGGAGTTAATTGTCTTAATTTTGTTTCATTAGATTTAATTTATTTGGCGTTATTTTGAATTCATTTAATGAGCATTATTTTATTTTTGTGGGAATTGAAATTAATTAAATATTTCTTGGATGAATATTTAATTAATTAGAGGTTTTAGTATGTGGTGTTTGTTGAGTTTTTGATTAAATGGCATGTTATGAGGATTAAGTAAAGTTGTGGATTTTTAGTGTTGTTGAAGTTGAATTAAATTAAATAATTATGAATGTTATTTAATTAAATTGTGGGGTGGAAAGTTTGTTGGAGATTTGATAATTATATGTATATATGGGTATATATATATATATATATATATATATATATATATATATATATATATATATATATATATATATATATATAATTATTGTGTTAAAGGAAAAGATAATTATATTTGTTGAGAAATATAATTATTTAAAGAAAAGATAATTTTATTTTGGAGAAAGGATATTTAGTAAGGGAGAAAAAGTAAAAATAATTATATTTTGGAAAAATATAATTATTTGAAAAAGGATAATTATTTTGAGAAAAGATAAATAATAATTATTTATTATGGAAGATAATTAATTATTTTGAAGAACGACAATTAATAATTAATTATTGTGGAAGATAATTAATTATTTTGGAGAAAGATAAATAATAATTAATTATTGTGAAAGATAATTAATTATTTTGAAGAAAGATAAATAATAATTAATTATCTGTATATTTATTTAGAAGAGAGAATAATGGTTTAAATAAATATATATGAGAATAATGGTTTAAATAAATATATATGCTTCTTATAGATTTTGGTGAGAGAAAAAAAATAATAAAGAAATATTATTATTATTATTATTAATTGTTATAAATGTCTAATATTTTGTGCATTTAAGGCATTTATTGAGGAAAGATAATGGGAATAAAGATATCTGTATATTTTTGGTATTATATATATATATATATATACTAGAAGGAAAAGAAAATAATAATAATAAATATTATTGTTATTATTTGGGTCTATAAATAGCATTGAAATGCTTAAGTTAGAAAGAAAAGAAAAAAAAGTTCTTTATCTTCTTCTCTGAGATAACCCTCTGCTGTTGCCGCCTCACCAGTTTTAGTTGTGATTGGTCTCTTTGGAAAGCTTGAGGATTTAAAGTGATGAATTTTTCCATCAAGAATAAGAGAATTTTTCAACCTCCATTTGAGTAATCTTGGTAAGCTAATAAAATAAAATTAATTATTTTATTAATTTAATTTTGGATATATATGGAATTTTTTTAAAGGTTCAATTGACTAATTCTTGAAGATTTAAATCTTGGATTTTTCCCAATCAAGGTTGAATTGGTTTCAACCCGAATTTTTCAAAAAGTTAATTAATTTGAGAGAATTTTTGGATGATAGCCAATTACTAATTTCATTAATTAAGATATTGAGTTTTCTTTTTATGATTAGGATCAAGTTAATTGGAGAATTTTTATAGAGAGTACTTTGTTTGACTAAAATCTCCAGGTAAGAGATTCTACTACTGAACCTTCGAACTGAATTTTTACAGAGACTGCATGTAATTATGATTATACATTGATGGTAGCTAAAATGCATAACTTGATGCTATTGATAATGGTTGTCATTATATGGATGATTGATGACTGATATTTTGTTTATGACTGATATTACGTTGATGACTGATGTCATGTTATGACTGACAGTATGTTGATGATGATGACTGATATTATTCTAATGATTGTTGATGTTGATGTTAATGCATGATATATTAATCACATGATTAAGGATGTTAAGATTAATATTCATGTCTTGTTTATGATGTTTATAATATGCTACATGTTATGGATGAGCGTTCTGTTAACTTTGTCTATTAGAGTCGTACCCACATGGGTGTCCCTCGGGATCACCACCTTTTTTATGATTGTATAGTCTGACGGGATTACTAGTCCATTATGACATTGACATTGACATAGACATGATTACGAGTGATTCGACGGGGTCACTCACAACCCGATTGTCTTAGTGTTTCCTTTGGGTATACTAAAGACTAGATTGTCCTAGGTGTTCCTTTGGGTTCATCGAAGACCAGATTTGTTCCTATGGGATCACAGTTTGCACGTGTTCGGGAACGTGCCAGTTCAGGGGTACTTCTTTACAGGACTCTAATGGGAAGTTAATAGACACCTAGCGGGACTAGTAGTAGGTCCCTTACTGAGTATTTGTTTATACTCACTTTTTCTATGTTTAATATTTCAAGCGAAGGTAAAGGTAGAGGAAAGCTAGCGAGCGATAAAGAAGGATCCGTGACATGTCATATGGGGACTCAGTTTTGCTTTCGCGTTTATGTACCATTGTTTCAGTATTCCGTTCTTAATAAAAATTTAGTTTCCCTCTTTTCAAGAAAGTGTCTATTGTTATTGTTTCTTTTTAGTAATGATCTCAGCTTAGTATAAAAAGTTGGGTTGTTACATTCAAATCACATTTGAATATAAAGCTAATCAAAATTTGACTTTTCAAAGTCAAAAGTGAACATTTTGACTTTTTACAACTTTACCATTTCCATCTATTCTGAGCTTCCGAATATAAATTCGTATTTACATTTTTAATATTTAAATCATATTTAAACATAAAGCTCTATCTAAAATTGATAATGGACAGTTATATCACATATATTCGTCTATTTATCTCTCTTTACCTAATTCGAAAAATTCGAATTATTCCAACATATTGTTCTAAGTTAATTCCATATGAGCTAGTAGGGAGCGTAATGAACCTATAGATCATGAGCTCTAACAACCTAAGATTAACTGGCTAAACCCTTTTAGACCGAGCTAATCAACATTCGTTAACTAACGGGTCATTCCACTAAAGTCCCGTAGTTGCACTCCCCTTACTATAGATATATTTCTATCCATCTGATATAACCATGATCAGTAAGTTAATCTTTTACAGGTTCTTTGTAATCTTGGTTGGGTGAAAATGTCATTTTATCCCCGAGATTACATCTTGTTCCTTAAGTCTCACAGATCCACTATTGAACAATTGGTTTAAGGTCCAACTTGTAAACTGAATCCCTCTCGAGCTAATGAAAGGGTGGACCCCTTTGTTCAAGACTTGGATTCAGTTCTTAAGGGAACAACCTATCTACTAACCCTAAAGCGGGTAAGAGTGAATTTCGTCTTGCACCTTACGTCCCTAGCCATCCACCCGATCTTACCCCTGAAATAAGAGGCTTATTGGGCCAGCGCTGTTGAGCTGCCTTCACCTATGAAAATCTAAGGATAATTCCGTATGAACAGAAGTTCATAGTTAGCTCAGAATTAAGATTGAGTTACCTAGATCATCATAATCGAAACAATCAGTCTTATATAGTCAACGATGTTAAACTTAACAGTGACTATTTCATGGTTCCAGTTTTATGTAAACTCTTTACACAGGATGCTCTCACTTCCATGTCTCTACATGAATGATTTATGATCATATCGTTTGTACTAACTACAAAGTAGACCGCATCTATAGTGTTACCAGAATAAGACGCCCAACCTTATTCATACACTATAGATTGTTTGGGATATAAACTCAAATTTGATCCACGTTTATGTCTCTACATAAAGTTCAAGTTTACACTAGATAGCCTCGGGACCATACTTTATTGGATTCAAGATTATAGTATTCTAATTCCACTAATAAGTCTTTAATAACCACTTTATTGAATAGAATATAATTTAACTACAAACAAGGAGTTTTAGTACATAAATTCCAACACTAGGAAGGGGACCTAATGGGCCTATGTGTAGATAAGAAGCTTCAATGATATGAGATTAATTGACTAAACTCATTAGCCATATTAATTAATATTCATTTAACAATGTGTACAATCCACCAAAGTCTCACACATGCACTCTTATGACTGTAGATATATTTCTATGTCTATGGATGTAGGCCAATAACAACAAGTTAGTCCTTCATGAGTGTTTGTAACACCAGTTGGGTCAAATTACTGTTTTACTCTTATTACTTTTCAAACCTTAAATAGGAGTACTCCTCTAATGAACAACATGTTTATAGTCCAACCATTAAACATAAAACCTCTATTGGGCTAGTGAGAAGGTAAGATTCTATCTTCTAGTCCCACAATTACCTTTTAAGGGAACACTCGTCTTCTTACCCTAAGTTGGAAATGAGTGAATTCTTTTTTATAATATTATGTTAACAGCTCCTCACTCGATTTTATCCTCAAAATGGTTGGCTTATTGAGTCGTAAACTAGCCACTCTTACCCATGAAAATCAAAGGACAATCCCTTGTGAATATATAGGAGTCCATAATACACACAAGAATAAAACTAAGTCACCTAGATCATTCTATTGAAATAGAAATCTAACTGGTCAACGAAGTTACATCTACCAGTTACTATTTCATGGCTCGATCTTATGCGAATTCATTACATAGAATACCTCCACTTCATGTCACCTACATAAACATGTTTGATATATGTGTTTGTATCAAATACAAAGTGGATCATATCCATAGTGTTACTGGGATAAGGTATCCAAACTTATCTGAATCCTTTAGAGTCGTTAGACAGTATCTTGAACATTGGTTCTTGTAAGTCTCTACATACAATTCAAGACTCATTAGACAATCCAAGATGCTAGTTCAATGGATTTAGAGTTATTAATACAAGATTGATACTTAATAATCAATAACTCTTATTGAAATGATAACAAGAACACTTTATTGATAATGATCAATTATTTACATTTACTATTTATAAGTTAATGGACATAAAAAGCAAATTTATATAGTGACTCAAGCCTCCAAAGAATACTGAGTGCACATTACAATATGATTCAATCCTTATGCGAGGCCACTTGAACAAACAAGATAGTTGGAGCATGTGATCGCAATTGAGGTGGATCATCTGATAAATCAATAGGCTCTTCTTTCACCGTTGACTAAAGTTAGTTAAAAAATCTAACATTTTGTTTAACATTTCCACTAATTCTAGTGAGTTGTGTGGTTGCATGAGATGTTGACACCAAATCCACTAAAGTCCACTAAGTGTTAGTGCTTAATGAGGTGTTGCATGATATGTTCATAATTTTACTGTCACCTTGTAAATGACCAATCAAAATGAAACTTATATTAAACCAATTAATACTACTTATATTACTAAGTAGTATAAGTGATAAAAGCAGGTTGATTTACAAGGAAGCACGAAGATTAGTTTCTTAAAAGTAATTATTTTTTTCATTTTTTTTTGTGTAAATGTAACAATTGCAAAGTCACATCCTATATTAAACTTTTTAAGTTTCAAATTTTCAAGTGGATTTTCTCCCAATTGGAAATTTATTATTTTTAGTTAGATATTCAACTAAATTTCTATTTTTATCAAAATCTTTGATGATCTTATTTAAGTTTTTATGTATTTGAATTTAACATTTTTTATTCATTGTGGTAGGAGAGCTAACCCAAGCCATGACAACAATAGTGCACTATCTAATAAAATTTGATACGTTGAAAAGAGTTTGTTATTTCTATTGGAGGAAAATAAATTCTTTTAAACCACAAAAACTTGCAAAGACCAGTTATCATCAAATTAAAATTTATATTCAAAGTGTTCCAATATCCTAAGAAAACTTGCAACTCATTTTATATTGTTGTGAGATTATATATATATATTAGATGTTTCAAATATTTTTAGCTACATGCATTGCATATGTTTTATAGCGAGTAACAAACAAAATAACTAAAGTACTACCCCAAATAAGAACAAAAATACTACCTCATTTTCTTAAATGATTTGAAATTAAGGTACCATTTTCCCCTAATTACTTCTAAAAACTACAATATTCATCCAATTAAATAAAAAAGAACTAATTAGGAGCATTATTGCATGCTCATACGAGTTACAGGGTCCACACAGAAAATGAATAAAAAATTTTCCAAATCAACTATTTTTTTCCAAATTTCTTTTATGAAATATGAAACATCAAACTTATTAATTTGATATAATATTATTGTCCATTTTGGACATAAATAGACTTATACATGCATGATAAGACTTTGGCCGAACATCTCCAATATTAAGAAGCATGTAGACATATTTAGAGCAGTATAAACCGGGTAATTAATTAATCATAAATATAAAGGAGTGGTAGAAGGTAGGTGAATGTGTGGTATTGGGTAAACAATAGAAATGGTTAGGTTAAACACACAAAAGAGATGTTACTTTTAAGTAATGAAGCATATAAAGATTGTTGTTTGGAAATGCAATAGCTAATTCCAAGTGTTAATAATATTATATAAAGAGGTGTCATGATAGAGTTTGTTTTGGAAGCTATTGGTAAAATTAAGAAATGGGAATTAGTTTATTGGAGTGGTGTAATAATAATAATAGAGCTAATTCAGAAGAAGAATGGCACATGAGATCAAGTAATTTAAGAAGAAGTGTAGTAGTAGTGTTGGTGTTGGGAGTGATAACAATAGTTACATGTTGGATAATTATTGTTCATAGATGGAACGAAAGGAAGAAGATGAGGAGGGGTCCAAAAACATGGCCAATCGTAGGAGCAGCAATAGAACAGTTTGTAAATTACCACAGAATGCATGATTGGATTTTGGGTTACCTTAATCTCTACAAAACTGTTGTGGTTCCCATGCCTTTCACTACTTATACTTATATTGCCGACCCTGCCAATGTTCAACATATTCTCAAGACCAACTTTGCTAATTATCCAAAGGTACAAGTACAATTGCCTTATAATTCATCTTATTATTAGTTTACCTTTTTTTTTTTTTTTTCCTTCTAAGAAAAAGTATGAGTAGTAATTAATTCATTAATATTATTGAATTAGGGTGATGTATATCATTCGTACATGGAAGTGCTTCTTGGAGATGGGATCTTCAACGTAGATGGAGAGTTATGGAGGAAACAAAGGAAAACTGCTAGCTTCGAATTTGCATCTAAGAATTTGAGGGATTTCAGTACCTTAGTTTTTAGAGACTATAGTCTCAAGCTATCAACTATTTTAACACGTGCCTCTTTACTGAACCAACAACTTGACATGCAGGTGACTTTATTCATCAAACCTTTTATTTATTCTTATTTTTATTACAGTAAATAAATATTATTAATTTTTAAACGTAGGAATTGTTGACGAGGATGACTTTAGATTCCATATGCAAGGTTGGCTTTGGTGTTGAAATTGGATCATTGGCTCCCAATTTGCCAGAAAATAAGTTTGCTAAGGCCTTTGATACAGCCAATATGATCGTTACCCTTCGCTTCATTGATCCTTTATGGAAAATTAAAAGGTTTCTGAATCTGGGATCTGAAGCTCTTCTTGATAAATCCATCAAAATCATTGATGATTTCACTTATTCTGTCATTGCCACAAGGAAAAAAGAGATCCAAGAAGCTCAAACTACGCCCACAGAACCCAATAATAAGGTCCTTCGCCATAATACTCCCTACTCATTGCCCTTCACTTTATTAACTTCATTTTTCGTCTATTTTAATATTTTAACTTTGGAAAATTGTCAAAACTAATAATTCTTTTTTCAGTTTCATTCTTCATAACTAGCATCAATTTAATTTTGTATAAAAAAGTATACCCTTTTCGACCTATATCTTAACTATGGATTCTTTTTAACTTTTTTGGTGAAATATTGACATTTATATAATTTTTTCTAGATATTATTTACTCAATCTTTTTCATCTATCCAAAATTAAAAATCACACACGGTCAAATGTAACAAGAGATTTGAAGTGTTTGAAAAAAATATTCATCCTAGACAAAATTGTACCAAAAAAACTTAAAAACAATCGATTGTTTTTGAACTTTTTAATACAATTTTCTTCGCAATGAACATTAAATAATTTTGTTAGATAATGTTTCCCAACTTTCAACTTCAAAATAAAAGATCTTTAACTTTTAATAATGTCGAAGATGTAATAAGAACTTTTAATTTTGTGTTTAATAAATTTATGACATATTATTTTTCAGTGTTTTAAAAAACATATTATTTTTTAATAAAAATTTAATTGAAAATTAAATATAAAGTGGAATTCAATTGTTTATGGTATGTGATGATCACAGATAAAACATGACATATTGTCAAGATTTATTGAGTTAGGGGAAGACCCTAACAACAAATTCACAGACAAAAGCTTAAGAGACGTTGTTCTAAACTTCGTGATTGCCGGACGTGACACAACAGCCGCAACTCTTTCATGGAGTATTTATATGTTAATGACTCATTCAGATGTCTCCCAAAAACTTTACTCGGAGCTCAAAAGTTTTGAAGAAGAAAGAGCCAAAGAACATAGCATTTCATTGCTTCAATACCAACCAAATGATATTCAATCCTTTGAGAGAAGAGTTATACAATTTTCACAACTCCTCAATTATGATTCTCTTGCTCGATTACATTATTTGCATGCTATCATTACTGAGACACTTCGTCTTTACCCTGCAGTCCCCCAGGTACTAAATTATATATTACTACTCCTTAAATAATTCATCTATCTTCATCAGTTTTTGTTGAGTTCTAATTTAAGGTCGGTGGCAAGCTTACAGATATCGCAATCAAACCTAAAGTATATCCTGTATAACTTAATGTAGAAGATAATCTAGAATGGTTAATTATAACAATATTTACAACTGGATTGTATCGATAGGCGTCTTATCAATGATAGAATCTATTTCTACTAGTGATAAAAGCTTTATGAATTATGGATTTTGTTACATTTGCAATTTTTTAAAAATGTTGTCATACACTTAGTTATTAATCTTATAATTGTTATCAATGCATTGCAATTATCTGCATGATCCGATAGGACCCAAAGGGAATTTTGGAGGATGATATATTGCCAGATGGGACAAAGGTAAGAGCTGGAGGAATGGTGACATATGTTCCTTATTCAATGGGAAGAATGGAATACAATTGGGGTCCTGATGCAACTTCTTTTAACCCTGAAAGATGGCTCAAACAAGGCATTTTCCACAATGAATCTCCATTCAAGTTTACAGCTTTTCAGGTCACTTGTCTTTTCTTTATTTATATGTTATCATTGGAACAGTAAAAAGAGAGTCCGTTTCATTTAACATTTCAATTGTTTAATTTTAAAAATAGTAATATTATTATTTAAAATAATTTTTTCTCTAGTCAAATTAAAATAAACATGGAAATTAGAAGTTTTTACATGTTATTGTAGGCCGGACCAAGGATCTGCATGGGGAAAGACTCGGCATATCTACAAATGAAAATGACTCTTGCCATTTTATGCAGATTCTACAAATTTAGTTTGGTGAGTGGGCATAGAGTCAACTACAGAATGATGACTATTCTCTCAATGGCCAATGGATTGAAAGTTACTGTGGCTTCACGCTCTTAAAAATTTAACTCTTTTTATTTACACTTTATCATCAACAATCAACCAAAAACAAATGTAATAAAATCTCATTTCCTTTTTTTTTAAAAAAAAAAACAAACTTGTTGATAATATATATGCTTAACTTTCGTAAATATAACAAATTACTAAAATATTTACTATTCGTATAACAAGTCTTATGAAATTAGTCATTTTTTTAATAAATATTTTAGGTTTTTTCTTTCGTCTTTTTTCTCCTTCTCGCTGCAATTTCTTCCTATTGACTTTCTTCCTTTCCTCTTTTTTTTTTTTGCTATGATTTCTTTCTATTATCTTTCTTCTTTTCTTCTTTTTTGTTTTTTACTTCGTTTAGATTTGCGTAACCAAATCTGATTTCTTTCCATCGTATTTCTTTTTTTCCTTTTCTTTTTTTTTTTAATGTTGTAACCAAATCTAAAATATCGTGTATAAAGAATCTTAAAAAAATTGTTTAGATTGGAGTAACCAAATCTAAACGATCGTGTACCAAAAGAATTTTTAAAAAATCGTTTAGTCAAATCTAAACGATCGTGTAAACAAATCTAAACAGTTGTGTATAAAAAATCTTGAAAAAAATCGTTTAGATTGAAGTAGCCAAATCTAAATGATCATGTAAAAAAAAAAAAAAACGATCGCGTACCAAAAGAATTTAAAAATATCGTTTAGTCAAATCTAAATGATCGTGTACTAAAGAATCTTGAAAAAGTAAACGATCGTGTAAACAAATCTAAACGATCGTGTACCAAATTTTAAAAAAATCATTTAGATTTGGTTACCCAAATCTAAATGATCAATCGTGTAACAAAATCTAAACGATCATGTAGCCAAATTAAACGATATAATTGAAATAATAAATCATTTAGATTTGGAAGCCAAATCTAAACGATCTTGTACTGAACAATAGCCAAATCTAAACGTTCATGTACAAAATATATTACGGGCGTGGTTTACGGGCAGTTTTGATATTTTCTATTGTGGCCTTGTGGGCTTTTTTCGTTTTCGGAATTGTTATATACAATGTAAATATTTGACGCTTTGTTATATTTTTAAAAAGATTCCTATATATAATTCTTATTTCTTCGTTTTTAAAAAGACACTCATTAAGGTGAATAATGATACTAGAAGTATTTGGTTCACATGCTAAATCATTTGGTGCATGGTGACTGAATTATTTGTATTAAATATTTGTAAAATTTTATTACTATTTTTTCATATATTTTAATGGTGTAATAAATTTTTAATATATTATATACTGAATTATCTAGTTAAAACTTAAAATAAATAAATAAATAAATATATGGTTAATTTTCATAAATGTAACAAAATACAAAAAAATTTATGGCATGTGTAACAAAAAGCAAAAGTCCATAAAGTCAATACAATATTTTCATAAATTCCAGATTTGTCTTTGAATATTGCGGACGATTCGTCACTTCTTTTGTTTTCCTTTTTTTTTTTTTTCATTTATTCATTTTTTCTTCCAAATTTCTTTTCATCTCCTCTTCCAGATTGTCTTTTTACTATTTTTGAACAATTCATTCTTCTGTTTAAATCTCCTATTTCATGTTTACCGTTTTTAGCAAGATTGTTTGAAGTTACTTCGTCTTCCTCATATTCAAGAATATGAAGATCATTTAAATATCATTTTGATATGATTTAAACAATCGTTTACCATAATCAACATGGTCGTTCAGCATGGTCAACACGATCGTTTAGATTTGAAGCCATTTTTCATCGTTTAAAAATAACTACATGATAGTATAGATATGATCTAAACGATCGCTTACCATAGACAACATGATCGTTTAGCATGGTAAACACGATCATTTAAAATTGAAGCATTTTTTCCATCGTTAAAAAGAACTACACGATCGAGTATCACGACCTAAATGATCATACACCATTCATTTAGACTATAGTACACCATTGTTTAGAAGAAGATAACTCACACGTGCATATGTATGACCGATTAGTCTCATGTTGACTAAGTGTGTGGCCCCGATCGCGTACTGCCAACACGATAATGACCTTGCGACAATGATACTGAACGAAGAGATTCTTGATTAAAGAATATGTTCCTCAAAAGAAGTGTGCGTAAGGTCCTGTCTCGAAGAAAGAAAGTTCGGGTGGAGAGGATCCTTTTTGGAAAGTCCTTTGGATAGGATTGTAGGAAATCCCACAAGAGAACATACAAAAGGGGAGAAGGCGACGCGAAAAGAAATGTTTAAGTTTAAGTTCCATTGCGAGAAGACGAGCGACGAAAAAAGAATAAGTTAGTGAGGAAGAAGCATGAGTTGATGCCAAGAGTTAGGCATTTAGCATAGTAACGCAGGCAGAAGTGCGTACGCCTAAGAAATAAGACAAAGAAGTGTCTTGTCAAAATGACTTGACCACTCGTTAAAAGAAAGTAAATTTCTGCTGCTTCTCGAGAAGTTAGGAGGGTCAAGCGATATAAAGAGTTTGACTCCCCTAAAGAGATAAGGTGTGCATCTCTAGAGAAAAGTCTAATCACCACTAACAGATAGCCCATGTGTCGAGTTTGGTTGGCTGCATGGCACAGTGAGTTGGTAAGGAGACACGTGCAAAGTGTTGAAACGACTCTTGGATGTGGAAGGTCACTATAAAAAAGGCTAAAGGCCAAAGAGAAAAAGAGAGTTTTTGTCCAAAAGAGTTAGATTTTTCAAATGAAAATTAAGGGAGATCCTGAATAATAGACAAGTAGTCGAGGGAATCGTTAGGCGAAAAGAGGCGTCCAAAAGTAGAGAAGGAAGGAGTCGAGGCTAAGTATATTAGTGAGTGATGAAACAACATTCAACATGATTACTAAACTATAATTTATTACTAATTCTTTTCTATGTTTGTTTACGAATTATGAATTAATATTGTGAGTAGTTCGTCCTAAATAGAGGAGTATCTTTGTTTGTTTTTTAGCATCTTTCATAATTGGAATATCTGTGAATCTTCCAGCAGTGGAAGATAGGCTTTATGAATAATAACCATAATTATTTAATGGTGTGCTTGTAAACTTGATACGTGGAAAGATATTTCGTGGATGAAAGTGTTCTTTCGTCGATTCTCATTGTATAATCTTGTTACACTGAAATGTTATGAAAGGAAAGAAAACTAGGAAGCTAACCCTTTTGTTTACTGTTTTTATTGGTTGTCCAACGAGAGAAAAGGCGATTTATCGCGAGACGCGGGTTGGGTACTAGTTCCAGGTCTTGGCGAGGTTATTATGAGATCCAGATTGAAAGTGAGTCCCAAGTGGAGAAAGATAAAATGTGACGAGGCGCTGGTGTAAATCCCAAGTAACTCGTGTGACATTAGTTAAGTGTGAATCCCAGGTTAGGGAGGGAATATTCCTAAGTCTTAGAATGGGCTCACTGCAAACTGATTCCAACGTATGGCATTGTAGCACTCACTTTAGGAATGATGTTAACGAAACGTTGGTGGAGTGTAACTCCCAGGTCTAAAAATGTGAATGTGGCGAGACGCTATTAGATATCTCAGGTAACTCGCGTGATACTGGCGAAAGCGAATCCTAGGTTAGACATGGAAGATTCCCAGGTCTCGAAATGACCTTATGTCGGTGATTGTGGTATAATTGGTGACTCGTTGAATAATTATTTGAGTTGTGATGGTTATGCGATTTGTATTAACAGTTCACTACGTCAAACTTCGTATGTTATGACTTACTGTTTATTTTGTCGTGGATTTCTTGTAACTATTTCCTTAAAGGTTTTCTCAAACCCATCACTCACTAAGTCCGTCTGACTTATGTTTTAAGTTTCCCTTCCCTCGGTTGTCAAACGTGAAGTCATGCGAAGGATGGGTCTCAGGCGTTGTACCCTAGTTAAGGAAAGAAGGCAGAGTTAATCTTGATGGAATACGATACATGCGCAGTGGAATAAGAATCAAAATTAGGGTTGATTATGAAATTAGGGTTAATAAAATACTCACCTTCGGAGTCTTCTGATCCTTGAAATCTCCTCTTTACTTGGGGCCACCACTAGTATTGACTCGCTATTCTTCAAACTTAGAACCGTGTTGTGGGACCCGTTCAATAAAGGAAATAAAGAAAGATGGATGGAAATTGGAGGAAAAAATAGGAAAAAAACTTTGGTGATTTTATTTTATTTTTAAGTGAAAATTAAAGTGGCGAATAAATTTTCAAATTTTTAAAAAGCTATTCTTTTATAAACAATTTGTATATAAAGGAATCACCAAAGCCAACACCTTACACTCCACTAACCATTCGTGGATTTATTCACCATTCCTTTTTTTCTTAGTGGACTTGGTGTCATTACCATGAGCTTCCACTTAGCTCACTAAGAGTTAGTTGGATTTTCCCATTAATTTTGGTCAAGGGGCAAAATAGTCATTTAATCATTCTAGTCA
Organism: Cucumis melo; assembly: GCF_025177605.1. NCBI lineage: Eukaryota > Viridiplantae > Streptophyta > Magnoliopsida > Cucurbitales > Cucurbitaceae > Cucumis > Cucumis melo. The sequence continues at coordinate 13,554,393 of NC_066861.1, forward strand.
AAGTCAAACTTTGACTTTTCAAGTCAAAAGTCCACATTTTGACTTTTCAAGTCAAAAGTCCACATTTTGACTTTTCAAGTCAAAAGTCCACATTTTGACTTTTTATCATTTTGTCTATCTTGACTAATTTCGACCTCCCGAGCATGAATCCGTATTGATTTTTCTAAAATTCAAATCACATTTGAATATAAAGCTAGTCAATGACTTTTCAAAGTCAAACGTCAAAACGTCAACATTTTGACTTTTTACAACTTTGACCCTTTCCATAAATTATGAGCTTCCGAATATGAATTTGTATTTATCTTTTTAGTATTTAAATAATATTTAAACATAAAATTCTATCTTAAAGCTATAACCGATGATTATATCATATATACTTGTCGGTTTCTCTCTCTTTACCTAATTCGAACAATTTGAATTATTCCAACATGTTGTTCTAAGTTAATTCCGTATAAGCTAGTAGGGGAACCTAATGAACCTATAGATCATGGGATCCAACGATTCGATATTAGTTGGTAAAATCCTTTTAGACCAAGTTAACCAACATTCGTTAACTAACGGGTCATTCCATTAAAGTCTCGTAGTTGTACTCCCCTCACTATAGATATATTTCTGTCCATCTGATAAAACCATGATCAGTAAGCTAATCCTTCACAAGTTGTTCGTAACCTCTGTTGGGTCAAAATATCGTTTTACCCCTAAGACTACATCTTGTTCCTTAAGTCCCACTAATCCATTATTCAACAATTTATTGAAGGTCCAACCTACAAATCAAATCTCTCTTAAGCCAATAAGAGGGTGGGGCCCCTTATTTAAGACTTGGATTCAGTCTTTCAGGGAACAACCTTTCTACTAACCCTAAAGCAGGTAGGAGTGAATTTTGTTTTGCATCGTATGTGCCTAGTTATCCATCAGGTCTTACCCTTGAAATGGGAGGCTAGTTGGGCCAGCGTCGTTGAGTTGTCCTCACCTATTCAGATCTAAGGATAATTCCGTGTGAACAGAAGTTCATAGTTAACTTAGGATTAAGATTAAATTACCTAGGTCATTATAAATCGAAATAGTCAGTTTTATATAGTCAACGATGTTATAATTTAAAAGTGAATATTTCATGGTTCTAGTCTTATGTAAAATCTTTACATAGGATGCCCCTACTACCATGTCTCTAGATGAACGATTCAGGATCACATCATTTGTACTAACTACAAAGCGAGCCGCATCCATAGTTTTACCAAAATAAGACACTCAACCTTATTCATACACTATAGACTATTTGGACTATAAACTCAAACTTGATCCATGTTTATGTCTCTACATAAAGTTCAAGTCTACACTAGATAGCCACGAGACCTTAGTTTATTGGATTTAAACTACAAACTACGAGTTTTAAGACATAAATTCCAACAAACTCCCACTTGGACTAAAACTCCTAGTGTGAGAAAACAATGTTGAATTTAATCATGAGAAAATTACTCATATGAATACAGTAAGCATATGAATACAATTAACTAGGTCATACACCCAAACATTCTCCCACTTATCCTAGTGCACAAACTACATAGACCTAAACTCTTTAGGTGACCTTCAAACAATTTAGCCGTAAAGGACTTTGTAAATCAAACAACCATAATTTGCTTAACAAGTATCAGAGTTACTATAACGTCACTACGATGCGCAATTACTCAGATAAGGTAGTACAATTTGACTTTACGCTTCTTCACACTACTGCTCCTCTATTTAGAGTGTATACTTATTCCGATGTAAACTTTCTAGCATCTTTGGAATTAGAATCAGTGTATTTGATAAGGATTAGATCTTTAGTACTATACACGAGCACATAGTATTTTGATTTCTTAAACTAATTTAGAATATACTCAACGACAATCTATCCATTTTGTGATTCTATATTTTATATCTAGACAATATTTTGTTTATATAAGATGCTTCAGACTAGCTAGTATTTTGTTCTTGTAGTTCCAAACAATTTGGATCTTGAGAACACATTGCACATTTCCAAATCTTTTATTTAAAATTGCATAGCAAGCCATTTCTTAACGTCAGATAGATTATCTACATCGTTCATTGTCTATTCATAAGTCAATGGATCCTCTTAAATAATCATCAAGTATGATGATTTAGTTTCCAATAAAACTAAGTAGCGGTTAGGTTAATGAACAATCACTACTTCGAGGCACTTTCAACTTTTGAGAAGGATGTAACTAACTAGATTCCTTAGTTTTAGCAACTACTTTAGCAGATGAACTAAGTTTATATATAACGTCTTTGGAAATCTTGTTCGATACTAATTTATTAAGTGGTGTGATGATTAATGATGTGGTTATCCTTTAAGAATATGGTATTTGTCGATACAAATTCCTTATTTTCTTAAGGATCAAAGAGCAAAGTTTATCATAAAATGAACCATGTTCGACAAGGCTCAGTTTCTTCTTTCTAATACACCGTTCTGCTTAGGCATACTAGATGTAGAGAGTTGTGATTGGATACCATGTTTTATCAAATAGTATTGAAATCTTAAGTCCTCATACTCTCCACTTCGATCTAACTGAAGTGTCTTTACACTTTTACCTAATTGAATCTTAACTTTAGTCTTATATTCTCTGAACTTTTGAAGAGAATTAGACTTGCGATGGAATAGGTAAATATGACCAAACCTAGAATAATCATCAACAAAGTTGATGAAATTTTATATTGTCGTTGAATGTTGACATTTTCATTGGTCCATAAAGGTCCAAATGTACGAGTTCTAATGGTATTTTAGTTCTGAAATATTTTCCAGTAAAAGATCTCTTGGTCATTGTTCCTTTTAAGATAATACCCATACGAAAATAAATAGTTATCTTCTAACTAATTTATAAGTCTACTCTCAACCAATCTCCCAATAGTATTGAGATTTATGTGATCGAATCTTAAGTAGCATATATTGGTATTAGAAGAAACCTTTATCTATTATGCTAAACATTTCAGTATTTTAAGATAAAGTTTGCTCCAATTGGTCTTAACTTATATAAGTTGTTTATAAGTATAGCAGAACAAAATTAAATGCTTTTTCTAGGAAAATGAACACTTCATTGATTTCAAAATATATTCTATACATTTGTTTTGAAATACATGAAATAGATATTAAATTCCTCAACTTTTGAGAGGCATACAAAATATTTTTATGTATGAAATATCTATCTAAACAATTTCAGATCTCCCACTGCTTCAGGTGAAACAACATCTTTTGTTTCAAACTTTGAGGATGATTTCATCTTCACAAGCTTTTCAATAACTAGTTTCCTGAAATAAGAAGTAAATATGATTAGTAGTTTCCGGAATCTAGTATTCAGGTTGAAGTATCGTGTTCCACTAAGCACGTTTCAATAGCAAGTAAATCATATTTACCTTGTGCTTCCTTTTCAACTTTCTTCTCAGCAAGGTACTTCGGGCAATTTCTCAACCAATGTCAGTCCTCATTGCAATGGTAACATTTATCTTTAGCAACTTTCTTTCCCTTACTATATTTGGGAGTCTTACTATATTTGTGAGTTTTCTCCTTTTCCTTCTTTTTTATTTGTGAAGGTCTAACTCTAGTCTTAGAGGACGATCCTCTCACTAACTTTTTTCTCTACGGTAGCAACATTTGCTTGCACTTCCTTCCCCTTACCCATGGTAAGGTTCTGGAATCGCGGGGCTCATTTAGAAGAATAGTTAAGGTGAACTCTATTTTGTTCAGAGACGTGCTTGTCTAAAACGGTACAAAACTCTTCGGAAGAGAGATTGTAAAATAAAGCTCACCTGATTTACCTCATTGATGGGACCGTCATTTACTTCAGCAATATTGAGGTCCCTTCCTTCATTTTCTTGGTGTAAATGTACTTAATTTCTTTGTGTCTAACGGACCATAAATGCTGACCAAACATTTTCCTCAATGAATCCATAATCTCTTTAGCCATGGCTAAGGATTCACGTTTCTTTACCAAACCATCAGACATGCTGGCAAGAATATAAACATAGGCCTTTTCATTGGCCTTAACCCATCGATCATATGCTTTCCGAATATTTCGGCTAGCATTTGAGGTTGGGACTTGAGGACGTTCCTTGGTTAAGGAAATCCTTAAATCATCAACGACTATTATTATATTTAAATTTTATTTCCAAGTCGCATAATTGTCACTGTTAAGTTTCTTAGAAGCTAAGAGTTGTACTATTGAGTTATTTATGCTGAAAAATAAAACATATTTTATTTATTCAAAAACTATAATCCTTTAAGAACCAATTAATTTAGCAAATATTAATAACATCCATCATTATTATGTTTTGCAGCGACATTTCAAAGGTTTAGAATAACCTCAATCGAAGGGTAGTCGATTACTCCTCCTTTAAACCAAGACAATCTTGACCAAATGCTAACTTTTGAATATCTAAAATTCCCATAGCACTTAGTTATCGCTACTTCGATCAAGAATATACTAACAACTTAGTAATTCTTGTAAGTGTAACCCTCCATTTTTTGATCTTAGAGATAAGAATAATTATACTCCCGAAAGTGGAAAGTCAATATGAAAACCGATCAAAGAGGCCCTATCCATATAAGGAGTTCGCGGTGTTTCAAATCCTATAATACAACTCCTCGAAGGGAACGTCGCTCGAGGGTAAAGAAGCAGGCAAATTATAGGAATCTTATGGTGCGACCTAATGAAAGAGACCATAGGATGTGTTATCACATATCCCTCACCCACTTACTATGAACTACTTCCCTTATTCACCTTGATATTGATCCATGCAAACACTTTCTGAAGGGAGTCCACTCTTATGCATGACCCATAGCCCTGCATAAACCTCACGATCTGAACTCTTAGGGATGTTGAAACTAAAAGTATGCTACTTTTCTCTAGCTAAAGTGTTCTAAAACGATTTTAAAGAGTACTTTGAAAAATAAGATCATATTTAGGCCAACTTAAACATATCCTAAGTCTAGGTGAAACATCCAGCATAACCATTATATCAGATTTTAACCTACGATGTCTAGGTGATAAACCAATTTTATTACCTCACATCTCTCACGCATGCTCATAAAACTAGGTTAACTAGGCTCAAGAACTGATTATGATCTCCAGGTAGCAGGTGTTTCGTAAACCATCGACTGAAGAACCTCCAACCTTAGTCATCTTATCTGACTTGTTGACAAGATCGAATCAGGTGAGCCTCTTATAAAAAATTTTACAAGATATCGACCTAATTCTATGAAAATTGGTTGATATGTTTAACCTAGGTGAGCATGCCACTTATCTTTGTTATAGATTTTAAACGTCTAATTTATTTTATAACTCTTCTAAAAATATAGACAATAATCTATAACATACATTCAACATTATATAACCATTATATAAACAATCAATTAATATGGATTTTAATTTATTTAACTTTTAATTAAATCATATTTAATTAATTAATTAATTTTATTAAATCATATTTAATTAATTAATTAATTAATTTTATTAAATCATATTTAATTAATTAATTAATTAATTTTATTAAATCATATTTAATTAAAATTAATTTAAATAATTAATTAATTTTATTGAATCATATTTAATCAAAATTAATTTATTTAATTAATCAAATTAATTTATTTTTATATTAATTAATTAACATGCATACTATACATTATAACCATTATAACATATTTTCAATGCATGAACATGTTAATCAATGGTGAGATTTTAAAATTATATGTCATATGTTATGCACATACAATTTAAGCTTTAATTAAAACATACATCACATGTATAATTAATTAAAAAACCTTAAAATGGATTGGATTTGGCTTCTAAATTAAGCTAAAACCTAAATGATTGCAATAATAATTTGGCGAAGTACATAAAAACTCCTAAGTCCCACTCAAATTGACTAGAAAACCAACAAAACCACACTGAACTAGCCCAAAACACCTTGAATCGATCCTAGAATCAGGTGAACAGGCCAATACACTACATAAGTACTTCAGCCACACGCGGATTGGATAGAGCGCACAGACAGATCAAGCTCATCAGGCGCGCGGGATTGGACCGAAACTAGGTGCTAGGCTGCACGCTGGGCTGAAGTGCTGGAGTAGTCAAGGTCGAACAGGACAGGGAACAGGTCGCGAAACAGGTCTTAGAGCGGGTCACCAGGTCTGAATTTGGGTCTGTGGCTATTTTCGGGTCTGTCTTCAAAGAAATACCAAATTTTTCTATTTTCTCTCTCCCGGTGTAACAATTACAACCTACTTTAAAGGACTCTAATAAAAAATTACATACCCTTAAACAAATTAATTAAGCCACAAATAGGGCCAATTGCAATAATTAACACAAATAAAAACACCTAATTTAGAGCTAAAACCATAAATCCATTTTAGTTCATCCATAAAATTTATTAAACAAATTACAATACCCACCATATGCAATTGAGTAAAATCATGCATGCTCTAATACCACATGATGGAATATGGTACACGCGCAGCAGAATAAGAATCGAATTTTACCCTAATTGCAACTAACTAATTAATGATTAACATGCCCTAATTAAAACAAAATTAGGGTTAATGAAAAACTCAACTTTGGAGCCTCTCGATCCTCGAAATCTCCAAGTTACTCGAGTCGGACCGCCACTAGTATTGACCTGCTATTTTTATCCTTTTAGACCAAGCTAACCAACATTCGTTAACTAACGGGTCATTCCATTAAAGTCTCGTAGTTGCACTCCCTCACTATAGATATATTTCTATCCATCTGATATAACCATGATCAGTAAGTTAATCCTTCACAGGTTGTTCGTAACCTTGGTTGGGTCAAAATACCATTTTACCCCCGATACTACATCTTGTTCTTTAAGTTTCACTGATCCATTATCAAACAATTGGTTTAAGGTCCAACCTATAAACTGAATCCCTCTCAGACCAATGAGAGGGTGGGGTCCCTTGTTAAAGACTTGGATTCAGTCTTTAAGGGAACAACCTTTCTGTTAACCTTAAAGCGGATAGGAGTGAATTTTGTCCTGCACCATATGTCTCTAGCTATCCACCCAGTTTTACCCCAAAAATGGGAGGTTTGTTGGGCCAGCACTGTTGAGTTGCCCTCACCTATGCAGATCTAAGAATAATTCCGTTTGAACAGAAGTTCATAGTTAGCTTAGGATTGAGATTAAGTTACCTAGGTCATCAAAATTGAAATAGTCAGTTTTATATAGTCAATGGTGTTATAACTTAAAAGTGACTATTTCATGGTTCTAGTCTTATGTAAACTCTTTACATGGGATGCCCCCATTTCCATGTCTCTACATGAACAATTCTGGATCACATTGTTTGTACTAACTACAAAGCGGGTTGCATCCATAGCGTTCCCAGGAATATGCGTCTAATCTTATTCATATGTTATAGATCGTTCGGGCTATAAATTCAAACTTAATCCACGTTTATGTCTCTATATAAAGTTCAAGTCTACACTAGATAGCCTCAGGACCTTAGTTTATTGGATTCAAGATTACAATATATTATTTTCACTAATAAGTCCTCAATAACCATTTTATTGAATAGAGTATTATTTCAACTACAAACTACAAGTTTTAGGACATAAATTCCAACAACTCTGTAGCTTTACTTGGCGTGTTAGCCATAAAAATTTCTAATACGTCTAAGGAGTCGGTTGATAAGCGGATTGCTCTTTAGTGTGGATGGTCCAACTCTGAGGAAGGTGAGAGAAATACTCAAGTTAGTGAGGCCTAACCCGATAAGCCAGAGAACAAAAGAGTCGAAGAATTGAGCTAAAGGAAGAAAGGCTTCATACCTCTAAGTACCCTGTCTCAAGAAGCAACATTAGGTGGTGGATGAGGAAAGGGTATCCTTGGGAAGAAATTAAAGAGGCAAAGAAAGGAAAGAGGCAGTAACTAGAGCGGAGGCTGGATACCAGTGCCAAGAGAGATGCACCTTGGTGGTGAAGAGAGAACATAGTGCATTGCTACATGATGAGACGAGCAAACCAGACAACAAGTTGGAAAAGTCATGCTAGTTGAAGGACGGCCTAAAGATTAATTCTAAGTTATGTTGAACATTATGAAAGTGTTATGTTAGTAAAGAAAAGTTTTTTATTCATTCCGCTGTATTATCTTGTGTCTGTCGTGTAAGTAGTTAAAAGGTATTGTTAAGCTAAGTATTTGGCCTAACGATAAGGCTAAGTTAATGAAATTTAAGTTGACGTTTTTTGCTGTTGTGTTAAGAAAAACTTGAAGTTTTGGTTGAAAAAGAGAAGTTACTTCGTTTATTAGGAGTTCTGCAATTACTATGTGGTGTGGTAAGCATTGAGGGTGTAACGACTCTAATAGACAAAGTTAACAGAACACCCTATCCATAGCATATATCATATCATAAACATCATAACATGACATAAATATTAATCATAACGTCCTTAATCATGTGATTAATATATCATGCATCACCATAAACATCAATAGCCGTTAACAACATACTGCCAGTCATTAACATAACCTCAGTCATCATCATCAATCAATATAATGACAATCATTATCAATAGCATCAAGCGCATTTTAGCTACCATCAATGCATAATGATAATTACATGCGATCTTTTAAATTCAGTTCGAAGGTCTAGTAGGAGAATTTCTTACCTGAAGATTTTAGCCAAACAAGGTACTCCCTAGCTGACAGTGAAAATTCTTCAATTAACTTGATCCTAATCATAAAAGGAAAACTCAGTATCTTAATTAATAAAATTAGCAATTGGTTAACATCAAAAATTCTCCCAAAATAATTAACTTTCTAAAAATTTGGGTTGAAACCAATTCAACCTTGATTGGGAAAAAATCCAAGATTTAAATCTTAAAAAATTAGTCAATTGAACCTTTAAAGAAACCCCCAAACAGATCCAAAATTAAATTAATAAAATAAAATATTAATTTAATTTCATTGTCTTACCAAGGTTACTCAGATGGAGCTTGAAAAATACTTTTATCCTTGATGGAAAAATTCTATCACTTGAAATCCTCAAACTTCCAAAAAGATCAATCTTAAAGAAGAAGATGAAGAACCTTTTTTCTTTTTCCTTTACTTTCTAACTTAAGCATTCTAATGTTATTTATACACCCAAATAATAACAACAATATTTATTATATATATATATATATATATATATATATATATAATACCAAATATATACATATATCTTTATTTCCATTATCTTTCCTCAATAAATGTCTTAAATGCACAAAATCTCAGGCATTTATAACCATTAATAATAATAATACTTCTTTATTATTATTATTTTTCTCTCACAAAAAATCTACAATAAACATATATATTTATTTAAACCATTATTCTCTCTTTTAAATAAATATATATCTTTTTCGTCCAATCAAATCAACCATCTCTCTTCTCATGGATTATCTTCTTTTCCAAACAAATATAATTATATTCCATAATATAATTAACTACACTTTTTCATATTATTAATTATATACTCAATTAAATCCAATTCCACCAAAACCAACTTTTTCCCTCCAAAATCTCAAATTAACTTAAATTCTCAATTAATTTAATCAATCAAATCTTTTCCAATAGATCACTTATAACTTCCAACATGAATTATCTTAACCCAACCATGACTAACTCCACTCTAAAATCAAGATTTATCTTTCTGCAAAATAATTAATTATCTTCCACAATAATTAATTATTATATATCTTTCTCCAAAAATAATTAATTATCTTCCACAATAATTAATTATTATATATCTTTCTCCAAAAATAATTAATTATCTTACACAATAATTAATTATTATATATCTTTCTCCAAAAATAATTAATTATCTTACACAATAATTAATTATTATATATCTTTCTCCAAAAATAATTAATTATCTCCCACAATAATTAATTATTATTTATCTTTATCCAAAATAATTATCCTTTTACAAATAATTATATTTTCTCAAAATATAATTATTTTACTTTTCCTTCCTTACTAAATATCTTTTCTCCAAAACACAATTATCTTTTCCTTAAATAATTATATTTCAACAAATATAATTATCTTTCTCTTTCACATAATAATTATATATATATTTCCACATATACATATAATTATCAAATCTCTAACAAACTTTTCACCCCACAATTTAATTAAATAACATCCATAATTATTTAATTAAATTCAACCTCAACAACACTAAAAATCTACAACTTTACTCAATTCTCTTAACTTACCATTTGATCAAAACCTCAACAAACACCACGTGCCAAAGCCTTTAATTAATTAAATATTCATCCAACAAATATTTAATTAATTGTAATTCCCACATAAGTCAAATAATTCTCATTAAATGAATTCAAGATAACGCCCAATAAATTAAATATAATTAAATAAAATTAAGATAATTAACTTTCAAAATTATCTTAATTTTTGGGGCGTTATAGAGGGTCTAGACGATACGCCTCCACTGGGTTGCGGTAAGCGACTTTTTGGACGAGGCGTGACAATATGACATTTTTGAAATTTTCTATTGTGGGCATGTGAGCTTTTTCCGTTTTTAAAATTGTTTTATACAATGTCAATATTTTACCGGTTTATTATATTTTTAAAAACCCTATATATATGGGTTAATTTACATAAATGTATAACAAAACCAAAAATATTTACGGCCCATGTAACAAAAAATAAAAACCGATGAAACCGGTAAAATATTTTCATAATTTCCATGTTTGCCCTTGCGTCAGTTCTCTTTCTTCTTCTTCCTTCTCTGTGATTTCTTCTCTTCCGGATTTCATCATCTTCTCTTCCAAATTTTCTTTCTTCTATTTTTAAATGATTTATTCTTCTGTTTAAATCTCCTATTTCATATTCACCATTTTTGGCAAGATTCTTTGAAGCTACCTTATCTTCCTCATATTCCCAAGAATATCAAGATCGTTTAAATATCATTTTGAGATGATCTAAACGATCATTTACCATTGTCAACACGATCTTTTACCATGGTCCACACGATCATTTAAATTTAAAGTCCTTTTCCCATCGTTTAAAAAGAACTACACAATTGTGTTGATATGATCTAAACGATCACTTACCATAGTCAACACAATCATTTAGCATGACTAGTACAATCGTTTCGATTTAAAGTCCTTTTTTCATCGTTTAAAAAAAACTATACAAATGTGTGGATATGATCTAAACGATCACTTACCATAGTCAACACGATCATTTAGCTTGGTCAACACGATCATTTCAAATTGAAACCTTTTTCCCATCGTTGAAAAGAACTACACGATCGTGTATCATGACCTAAATGATCATAGATTATTCGTTTAGACTGTAGTACACGATCGTTTAGAAAAAAGATTACTCACAAACTTGTACGTATGGCCGATTAATCGCTTGTTGACTGGGGCATTTTGGTATTTTCCATCATGGGTTTGTGGACTTTTTCTGTTTTTGAATTTGTTCTATAGAATGTAAATCTTTTGCTAATTTGTTATATTTTTAAAGACCCCATATGTAATATAATATAATATGATATGACATGAGATACAAGTAAAATAAGCTTTTGTTCGTGTTTTTTCATTTTTAAAAAATAGAAATAGTTATAAAAACATATTTTGTTTCTAATTCTTATAAAAAGATATAAATAAATAAAGATATGACAAAGATATATATATATAAAAAAAAAAGCATATGAGAAAGATATTTAGGTTATCAAATGGGTTTGATTGTTCGAAACGATTAATTAAGCACGTTTAAGGCCCTAATGGGAGAAAAATAAAAAAAAGTTCCCCAACATAAATTTTCATTAAATTTTTGTTTTCAAAAATTGATTCATATGAGTAGAATATATTCACGTTCCTGATAAAACTATGAACTAAATGAATGTTATGTCAAATAGTAAATAATAATGTAAATCATCCTAGGCATTAAAATTATCAAGTATTTCATTCTTTTAATTTACTACCATAAAATTGTTTCTAACTATATCTAGGAACCAAACTTTGAGGACACGAATTTTGTAAGTGCATAATCAAGCATTTGGACAAAACGAAAAACAACAATAAGCATGAGTTGTGTGTTGGGGCAAAAAAATATTATTATTTATCTTGAATTTACGTATCTTTCTAGGAAATCTCAAATCATCGTCAAAAAAGTCTTCTTACTTGGTGTTCTAGAGTTCGCATCATTGAATGGAACAAACACGTTTGAAATCAATGGACACAGAGTAAAAACTTACTGTGAAGATAAGGATAGATTCACACCTCTTCAAATTTAGTTGTTCCCAACAAATGCCCGAACACGTGGTTCGTTCTTACGGTAATTGTAACGCTATTAAACAACACATCCAACTTTTATAGCATCTTTTGTTGCTTTCTTTACAACTTTATTTGTATTTTAGAAACCTTTTTATTTCTGAATTCTATGGAATGGAATTACGATTCTTGGGAATTTTGCTTGGCTATTTCATTGAAGTCTTTGTAAGTGAAAAGAAAATATGCGATAAATTGCTAGGCCACGTGGTTTCACTGCAAGGTAAAGCATCATCTCAAGTTTAAATTAGATCGACGCATAGCAAAGCATATGAAAATAAGAAAGTAATAAATTATAAAAATACAAGTTATTGTAGTCTTTTTAAATAGAATAATGAAGTAAAATTGTGATATAACATAGAATAGCGTGTTGCAAAGAATACGAAAATAAGAACAACACGATCCGCAAGTCACAAAAGACAAAATATTTGTTCATCATGATTTTTATTGTCTTAACGTAGGTTTTCAATATAAATAAGCAGAAAGAGAAATGAAGGAACCATCTTAGGCAGCCATTGTTTGCGTCAACCAACTAGGTGATCTACGAAAAAATACCAGATGATATGAATCGCTAGAAGACAAACAAGTTGGAGAGATGTTAGTGAAAAGGACAAAGTGGCATCTTTGACATAGCATGACAATGTTCAAAAGTTGGGACATTAATGGCACATTAGAGTCATGTACAATCCTATCACAAAAATGCCTACAAATATAACGCGGGCAGCTCCTTCATTTTCATGCGTGAGATCAACCATGAAAGAATCCAACTTCATCCCTATCCTTTCTTCTTTGTGCTTTAGGTGAAAGCTTAGAGTGAGAGTTTCAAGAATTTCACTCCCCATTTCTCCTCACTAAGAAATTATAGTATGCGACTTGACACATTTCTTTTCTTTTCTATTTGTAACTTTTCTTTATTTTTATTGATATTATAAACTTCAAGGCCAAGAGACCTAAAGCTTTTAATATGAATGCAATATTATTTCAGTTTCATTCTCTCATATCTTTACTCGTCGTTGTTTTCATTAGTTTTCTATATTATGAATGAAACAAAGAAGTATTCAGTTTCTTAGAAAATCTGAAAGTTTGTAATATTTATTTTGGTTGGTCAGATCTTCATTCAACACCTAATTTTATTCGAGAGAAAGAATTAGGTGTTGGAAGTTAACTACTCGAGAGAGTAAGTGACTATGACCTCACTAAACAAGCATTGAAAAGATTTTAGAGATAAAATCAATCCTATAGATTCCTCCTTAACATACATATTAGAAATATGAGTGTGTGCGGCAACAAGAAGACAAGAGGTAGCTTGCCTTAATCAAATGATGGAACATAAATAATGTAGATCGAAGGGTTTAGATATGAATTGTGTTACAACTTCAGTACTTGCATTTTGAAAGACGAGTAAGTATGGCGAAAGCTTTAAGAGGTTGTTTACCTTAATTTGGAATTAGTTACGAAATTTATATCTCCACAAAAGAGTACATATTTTCCTTGTATCACGTCGTAATGTAAAGGACTTTCCTTTACTACTCTTTTCCAATAACAAATTAAATTCAACATCATACATAATATCCACTTTCACCATACACCTTTAGTGTACATAATAATAGAGTTAAATAGGCGATACTATGAATATAACTTTACTATATAGATATCGTGTAAGACTTCTATAAGCATGATCCAAGATTATTTGAAAATTCCTATGTTCGACACTGGCTTACTTAGAAAAACTTGTACATAATTGACATATTCAAAGTTAAGCAACGAAAAAGGTTGGTTTTGTAGTATTATTATTTCTCTATAGTTTTTGAATTACAAATATTTTTAATTAACCTGATTGAGATATGATTTTTTATATATATATTATTGGATATTATCTGTTATCTCCTTGCAGATAAATACAATGTATGCTTATAGATATCATTGGATATTATTTGTTATATAGTATAAATATTTATTTTTATTTTAACCTGTGTTTTAAAATACATATGCGTGTATAGTGTGCTCAACAACCGGGTAGTAAAGAATGTATGTACTATGCTATGAAATTTCATGCATGACATAGTAAGCCAAAGGAGCAAAACAATTACAGATGTGGTATGCGTTTTCTTGCACCATCTCTTATAGCTATCATTCTTACATTTAATACAATTTAGTTAATACGTTACATTTATTTTGTTTACAGTTGACAAGACGAACACATTACACTCAATCAGAATTAGATGCAGTGAGAGTTGAATACTGTGAATATTTAGGACACTACATATGGTGCATGTTTTTTATTGCAATGAACCAATAATTTTAATATTTATAGGTTTAGGTATATTGTGGTATGATGTCAATTTTGGAAGGGTTATGCCTTTTATAATCATATTTTTTAGATATCATTTCTTTTATAAAAACATTGTTTTACAGTTGATTAATGAAAATTACTTAGTTTATTTGATGAATATCTAGTAATTATAAAATATATGTTGTTTGTGTTTCAATTATATGGTCTAATGGTATTGATTTTATATTTGTGATGGTTGATATTTTGCATGAGTTATTTAAAGTTGTGAAGTTGAATATTTTGAGTTGTGGAGTTGTGGTGGAGTTGCGCAGGTTTTATAATTGTTGATATTTTACAGGAGTAGTTTGAAGTTGGTTTGTAGTTGTATATGGATTTTGCATTGTACGTTTGTGTGTCTATGTATAAAGTACAAACTAGGTGTCTAAGTTATTTCTTGATATAGGAGGTGATATATAAAGTACAAACTAGATACAAATTTCATGTTTAAAAGCTTGTTTGGAGTTGATTATAGGTCACATATATGAGAGGGTTTTTTAAAAGGGAAATTGTATTGGGTGGCACAATAAAAATCTAATTTAGCAATATTAGCACTAGCCTTTTCAATTTTGCAAATATAGCAACTTTTTAATTTTAGTTGATATTTCTTATTTTATTTTTTTCATTATTCCAAAATTGTCCTTCTCTGTTGTTTTCTCTTCCTCTTTCGTTTTTCTTTATTATTCTCCTTCGTTTTTTGTTTTCCTCTTCTCTTCTCTGTCATTCTTCTTCACCATTTCTCCTATTCACCTACTTCTCTTCTCCTCGTCTTCTTCTGCCTCTTTTCCACCGTCCTTCTCTTCTCTCTTCAGTTTTGTTCTTTTAGATTTCTCCCTCTTCATCAGCTTCTTTTTTTTTATCATCTTCTCCTCGTCTTCTTCTCCTATTCTCCTCATTTTTTTCTTCAGAGAAAACAAGAGTTATGTATGTATTTCTTCCCTTTTTTTGAAGCCCTAATATTATTTCTGTGAATTGCTCATATATTATTTATTAAAATTCGGGCTACGATTTGTTCTTCCTCATCTCTTTTATTTGTTCCTAATATCTTTTATCGAAAGGAACTTTGTAGATCAGTTTGGTTTTATTTAGTTACGTTCGGTTCTTTTTTTTTCTGATTTGTATCAGTTTTTTATATCAGCGGTATAATATACTTATATTATATGTATTAGTTGATTGATATACTTACTACATGTTTTTTATTTTCCCAAAATTGTTGTAGTTTATTGTAGTTATGGTTAAATTGGCAGTAATTGTTTTTCAGAGTGGTCAATGAGATGAGCAACATTACTACGTGGATTACAAAACAAATTGTGTTTTGGTTGATGGAGTGATATCATCATTTGATTCTTTTGTGAACTTGATTCATAATGAAATTCAGGTTGAGTCATCTATTGAACTTTCAATTTCAATAATGATGTTCAACATGTTATTAAGATTGTAAACATACCATAACAACTGTATCGACAATACATAAAGTGTATCATGCTTAGTGCATCAGGTGTATTTAATTAATTGATTGTATCAACAGTTTCACAAGTGTATCAATAACATATCAAGTGTTTTAAACTAATAATAAGTATCAATAAAGTTTAGCAAGTGATTAAGTGTATTACATCTATCAAATGTATTAGCAAACAAACAAGTGTATCAACGATATATAAAGCGTATCATTCTTAGTGCATCAAGTGTATTTAATTGATTGAGTATATCAATAGTTGAGCAAGTGTATCAACAACATATCAAGTGTTTTAAACTAATAATATGTATCAACGAAGTTTAGCAAGTGATTAAGTGTATTAAATCTATCAAGTGTATCAGCAAACAATAACAAGTGTATCAACGATATATAACGTGTATCAACGATATATAAAGTGTATCATTCTTAGTACATCAAAGTGTATTTAATTGATTGAGTATATCAACAGTTAAGCAACTGATCAACAACATATCAAGTGTATCAAACTAATAATATGTATCAATGAAGTTTAGCAAGTCATCAAGTGTATTAAATCTATCGAGTGTATCAGGAAACAATAACAAGTGTATCAACGATATATAAAGTGTATCATTCTTAGTGCTTCAAGTGTATTTAATTGATTGAGTGTATCAACAACATATCAAGTGTTTTAAACTAATAATATGTATCAGTGAAGTATTAGAGAATAAAAAAAAGTGTACGAGGAGTACATCAACAAAACAAATCAGGTGTATCAACGGTATATATTGGTGTATCAACGGTATATATTGGTGTATTAACCGTATATATTGGTGTATCAACTGTATATATTGATGTATCAACCATATATATTGGTGTATCAACCATATATATTAGTATTAGAAATGACTGAAGGTACCTTCGTAATTTCGTATTTTTAAAATGCGGGTTGGACTTCAATTTTGCTATTTTTGCAAGTGTAAAAATGATGTGCTATGGGCCTAATTTATGATACTACAATTGTCATATTTGCAAGAGCCCCTTTTTAAAATTGGTATAGTTGACGGATAAGAAATTTCAACGAAAGAGTTTAGTTGACAGTAAAAAATTGTCAATATAAGGATAATAATTGATGGACAACACACGCCAACGAAAAAGGATATCTTGATAAGCTTTTCCATATTCTTGGTAGGCAAAAAAATGTCAAAATCTCATTTCTTGATAGCCAAAACCATCAAGAAAGAGTTTTTGATGACATGTTTTGGCTGGTTTTCTTGATGAACTTTGCCATATACTTGATGGCTAAAACCATCAAGAAAGATTGTTTGATGATATGATTGGCCATCAAGAAATCTAGTTTTCTTGATGGAAAAAACATCAAAGTCCTCTTTCTTAATGGTCAAAACCATCAAAAAAGAATTTTTTATGACATCTTTTGTCCACCAAGAAAATGGACGAGCTTTCTTGATGTCTGCATACTTGATGTGCAAAGGTCATCAAGATGGACATTTGCACATAAAAAAGGCTAAACTTGTAGTATTGCTACCCCATTTATCGCATGACCTTTAGTTTTGTCGCCTAACTTAGTTGCAAACTTATAACTACATTGTCACATCCACGATAGAACTAAAACGCATCCTTATTAAGAAACAAGCAGTTAGAGAAGTGGTAGTGTGTGCCACCTATATCATGTTTCACTTAATGAGCTATCATTATGAAAGGGTACGCGAGAAAACATTATATAAACTCCTCTAAAACCCTTTTACTTTTTCTCTCTCTAATTCTCTCAACTCTCAAGCATTTTGAAAAACTCTCAACATTCTTAGTTCTTCAAATTCCAATTACCATATTGTATTCATCTTAATCATTTATACAATAATCAATTTTCATGCCCCCATCCGAAACGTATTCCTCCCTCGTGTTCCCGGACGCAAACGTGATTTAGGCAGATCCAATGCCCCTAATAAAGCACCAGAACAACTGGACTTAAACTTAAACTTAAAGTTAAGCTCTTCTCAAGCTTAAACTTATCACTAGAATGCTTACTTTAAGACTTTATACTTAAAAAGAGCATGATGCCTTGCAATGTGGAAAAACAGTCTTGAGAGAACTTAATAACTTTATTCATTCTTTAACAAATTCAGTACAACTACAAGACAAATACTTTAAAAACTTAAAGCTGCTAAACTTAAACTCCGACACATGGCACAACACAGCGTCTCGACTTCTCTACGCGACCTCCTTGCTTCAGTTACCTGGGAAAGAGAAACTTAAAACATAAGTCTAACGCTTAGTAAGTGATATTTTAGGAAAACATTTCGGGAATACAAGTGCATGCATAAATCCTTTTTGCAAGATCAAGTTCAAAACACCTCATTATGAACTGAAAACAATAAATACAACATTAGCCTCTACTTATTCCTTTTGCCTAGACACTAAACCTCATCCATGCATAGACTACTATGATGACTCGTATATCATCAGCATTCCTAGAGATTATATGTTCAATTCCAGTTACTCAGGTGGTCAACTCGAATGTTGATCTCTCAAAGCATCCGACCACTTTCTCACTACCATGTGAACCACTCAACGCATGATTTCCTTGACCCTTATGTGCACATAATAGCTCGCTCATGATAGAAATAAAGCCAATGGTTTGCTCGCATACAAGGATTTTATACAACCAACATAAAATGAAATATACTTTAACTTGGAAATATACTTTCAAGAGTCATAATGGTTTACTCAAATACAAGCATTTCAGACTTTGTCGTTGAATTCCTCCTTAACATACATATCAGAAATGTGAATGTGTGTGGCAATAAGGCATCGAGAGGCTGTTCACCTTAATATAGGATGAGTTGCATATAATTTAGTCAGATGGATTAGATATAAATCATCTATTAACTTTAAGTGTTTGGTCCCAAAATGCGAGCAAGTATGGCAAAGGAGTCAAGAGGTTGCTCGCCTTAAATTTGAAGTTAATAAATGTTTTGTATCGCCTTAATGGATTGATTACCCTTGTATTGCATGTAATTACTTAAATATTCTTGCATCCACATCACCTAAACATAATTGAGTTCACATTCCACAAATCACTACAGTCATGTCCACCTTGTTTCTCCAATGCACGTAGTATAGGTATACATAGGTTAGATAATATTGTCCATAAAATTATACAGCAGCATAGATATTGCATGATTAAAATTTTAAGTGTATTAATTCCTTGTGTTTGACCCTGGCTTACATAGGAAACCTCTTTTTTTGCTTACACTTTGATGTATTTTTAGAATCAATAACGCTTAGGTAAGTGTCAGTCCTTTTATTGTATGACCATAACGTAGTCGCTTAACGCAGTCACAAACTTAGAGCCAAATTATTGTATACATACGAAAAAACAAGCAATTATCAATGTTGAAATTCAACAATAGTCTTAAACTTACCATTCTCTTTAAAGAATGATAATTGACATGCCCCAATCTAGAATGTCAAAAAACACACAACTCAACAATATAAGCATGAGAGTTGATATTACTACTATTATTCTTTTGGTATTTGTGCAAGTACATTCAGTTTTAAAATGCAATCACTTAAACAACCAGCATTTCTCACATACATACCCCCATTTGTCAAAAAAAAAACAAATTATCCAACTCAAATAGAACCTTGACCCATTTTGATTAATTAGAGTTTCTGACAATATATTCTTTTGAATCTCTATCACATGCCACCTATCATGGAGGGTAAGTATCTTTCTAGAATTTCATTTTAGTAGGATCTTCATTTAGCTGCCATAAAAACAATTGAACTATTTTTTATGTATATGTATAGCTTCTCATATGTAATAAAAAGTGACCTATCCTTATAAAAGTGGCTTGTACACCAACATCTATCCACTAACTTTTGGTGTCTAAAGCTATACTTACCTCAAAAATGGTGACAACCAAATCGTCATTTTCCATGACATTGGCTTGATTGTTGGAATGTTGTCCTTTTTTGTACTTGCACATTGTAGTGGTATGACTACTCTTACCAGAAACCCAACAATTTCTTCAAATGCACTTGCTAGCATCAGTCCCATGGTTTGTAATTTTCTTTTTTAAATTTGCCTCTGCTTTATACTTTGAAGCTTCAGCAATATGAGTCTTGACTTCATATTCTAATGAAGTTTTATCTACTTTTCTGTTATCCTTGTGAGCAGCGGAGGTTCACACCTAAGGTAAATGTTTCAGATCGTCAAGACTTTAAGAGTCGGTCTGGAGGACAAACATCGAGGTAGATGAGTTCTAGTAGGGCCTACCAGAGGCAGAGCCAAAGAACACCTAGTCAGTCTACTAGGTTAGCAATAAGACCGCAGACAGGTCAGGAGTTTGTTGATAGTGTAGTCAGGCAAACTCCAAGTGCGAGTTGTGGCAGAAATCATCGCACCATAAAGTTCTCCATGGATAACTTCTTTTGCTTTTGTTTGAAATTGAAGGGATAAAAGCCCTTTGTAGCGAAAGTAATTAAAGAGAACCATTAACTCAAATTCAATTAGGATTTAGAAAAATTAGTATATTGGAAAAATTATCGAAATTAAATTATTGTAACCTAAAAGCTAAGCATGCTAAAAAACAAAAAATACAGAGGAAAAAATATGTATGTTGAAGTCTCTATACCTATTAAAACACTAAGATTGGGGCATCACCACTTGGAAACCTCCCTAATCTCGGAGCAAATTGAGATTTTAGTTTGAAGGCACAAAAATGATCTTTGAAAGAAGAGAGATTTTTTTCTTTTTCTTTTTGAGAAATTACAGAGAACTCAAAATTCATTCGTCTCTGTTCTACCTACTTACCTCTTCTTCATGAAGAAGAGGAAGTTAGGGAGAGAGATTGGGATACATGGGAAAACGTCCCACATTTCCTAAATAACTCTCATGTAAGAGAGTTATTTAAATTAAAGGGTTTTTTTTTTTAATTTAACAAACCGATAAAATATTTACACTCTATAGAACAATTTAGAAAACTAAAAGAGGCCACAGGGCCCACAATGGGAGATAACAAAAATAACTCAATCAACTCATGGTTAATCGACCACACATGTGTGTGCGAAGTCTTCTATTAAACAATCGTGTACTACAATCTAAACGAATGGTCTATGATCGTTTTGGTAATGATACACGATTGTGAAGTTTTTTTTAATGATGAGAAAAAGGCTTCAATTTTAAACGATCGTGTTAACTATGGTAATCAATCGTTTAGATCATATTCACACGATCATATAGTTCTTTTTAAACGATGGAAAAATAGCTTCAAATTTAAGGATCATTAAGATAAATGATTATTTAGATCATATCAACACGATCGTTTAGATATTTTTTAAACGATGAAAAATGGCTTCAGATTTAAACAATCATGTTGACCATGATAAGCGATTGTGTTGAGAATGGCAAACGACCATCTAGATCATATCAAAATGATATTTTAACAATCTTGATATTCTCGAATATGAGGAAGATGAAGTCGTTTCAAAACAATCTTGTTGAAAATGATGAAGATGAAATGGAAGATTTAAACAAAAGAATAACTCGTTTAAAAATAGAAGAAATCACAAACAGGAAAGGGAAGTGACGAAATCGCAAACCTAGAATTATAATAATATTTTGTTGGCTTCATGGGCTTTTCTTAAATCGTTATATGGATTGCAAATATTTACCACTTTTATTATATTTATGTAAATTTACCTAAATTAAACTAAATTAAATTAATAAATAATTAAATCATAATTAATTCATTAAAATAAAATGTAAATGAATATCTCTCACATAGTTTATAGTTTTAATTTAATTTAATTTAATTTAATTTAATATAACTAAATTAAACTATTAATTAATTCTCCGATTAATTAATTTCTAAATTGAATATCTTATATTTAATTTAATTCAAATTTGAATCATATTCATATATAAGTTTCTCTCATAAATTATAGTTTTAATGTATATCATGTACACATTAAATTTTAACCTATAGTTTTAATATGAATCTAATTCACATTAAATTAATATTTTAATTCATTCAAATATTTTATTCTCTCATAAATTAATTTTGAATCATATCCAAAATTAAATTTATATAATAATGTTTAATTAAAAAGGTAAACTTTATATTATAATGTATCACCATATATTATATTAATTCCCTAAGTAAATTTCAAATTACTATTAATATATAATAACCTCATTACCTTTTACGAGCTAGGAAAGACCTAACTATATAAGATTAATTGGCTAAACTCATTAACCACATCAATCAATATTCGTTAATTGTGTGTACACTTTACTAAATACTCACAATTGAACTCTTCTCACTGTAGATATATTTGTGTATCCATGGATGTAGATCAATAACAGTAAGTTAATCCTTCTAAGGTGTCTATAACACCGATTGGATCAAATTATCATTTGCTCTTTTAATGAACAACATGTTTATGGTCCAACCTGAAAAAGTAAAATAGTTGTTACTTTAGCTATTACTTTGGTTAACAATTAATTAGAATAACTAAACAAGCAAAATGATAAATAACACACAAACTTTGTTAACCTAGTTCGGTAAAACCCACCAACGTCTAAAGAGCTTTTATACCTCAGATAAGAAGATTTTGTTAAGATTCAAACGAGTATTACACTTTAACAATCTAGAAGTCACTCACACAAGATCTACTACTCCTTTCAGTTATTTTTTGAAAACTAAAAATAATGAAGATAATCAAGGTCCCCCTGAAGTCATTGACCCTATATCAAATTACCAAGTCTTCTTTAAATCTCTTATCACGAATACACTTGAATCATCTATGAAGATAATAAAAATATTCATGTAATATCTAAAAGGTAATGATTTACCTTCGTAAAGATTCTTCACGAACTGGGAGCTTGAGATACGCCTTTGAAGTATGCCTTGAAGTGTAACGAACTTCCTCTTTTATAATAAGGAAAAAGTTTGAAATGGACAAGGAAAAGGTTTCTGATTGAAAGTCTTGTTATCGGCTGTTGAGAATCTTGTCGATGAAGAAAGGAATCTTTTTTTTAATATCCTTTTAGTGAGAGAAAAGATATCATCTAAAGGATTAATAAAATCCCTAAAGATAAGGAAGATCTTTTTCTCTTTTTCAAATAAAAAAAAAACTAAATACATAATTGTCTAAGATGTAACAAACTCCCCTTCTGACAAAGTATGATTAGTTTTCTTTTTATGCACAACACTCCATAAACTTGAGAAATCTTGATATTTAATTATGCTCTTTCTTTAATCTTTAAAACGCCAAGTGCCAAGACTTCATGAAATAACGTAATCTTGAATTTTACAAGAACTGCATTTTTCAAATTCACAAAAGTAGAAATTAATAAAGTCTTCAAAACTAAACATGTCTTCAAAATATAGAAACAAGAAAACAGGTCTTCAAAATAGATTCTTCTCAATAGCCAATATGAGTTATCTCTTCATAGCATAAAAAACTATCACGAGCTTTCATCGTAAGCTTTCAAAAACTAAAACTATCACCAACTTTCTCCCTCTTTGTGTAGAAATAGAAAAATCATCTTTCATTAGTATCACCAGTACAATCAAATGATGAAGGTAGCAAAGCTTTCAAATGATGTATTAAGGCAACTACCTCAGTCCTCCATTCTGTCAGAGAATTGATCGTGCTATTCAGGAAACAATACTCATCAAATAAAATGTTGATGATCCTTGAAGTTAAGGCAAATGGGATAAGAAAGCCTTTTGGAGAGGTATTTATGTGTTCTGTATCTGAAGAATTAGGAGTTGTAGGAGGCCGAACTGTATGTTGTATGTCTAGGTCATGGGATCTCTGGAGTAGTCTGTATCTTAAGGTCAAGGTTTTGGTAGTAGGACCTGGGGCATCTTGATCGGATACATTTTCTGGATATTTATGAAAAAGGATGCTGGAGAAAAGTCTAAGAGAGGAAATAGGAATTTTAACTCCAAATGTATCAACATGTTTTAAAAGTTGATTAAAGATAAATTGTCATAAGGAACCAATGCGACGAGTGAGTTCAGAAGCCAAAGCCTTTAATGTTTGGAGGGAAAGGACTTCTAGTAAAGGATTTTCAAGGAAGGTGTTGAAAATGTTTGGAGACAGCTTGAATGGTATTACCCTTATGTGGACTAATTCAAAGTCAGGATTGCGTGGATCATTAAAATCAGTTAAAAGATTTACAATGACCTCTCAAATTAAATAGGGATAGTAGGGACCAACATTGGACACGGTTTTTGAAAGGCTAGCTTTAAAAACTAAGTCCATAATCTCTAGGCAAAAATTATGTTTATCAGAAATTTTCTCTTCATCAGCCAATCTTTTTTTACCACAAATTTGTATTTTTGCACATTATCTTCACTATGAAAAGAAATTTCATCAATGGGAACAGTGAGAATATTTGGTGGGATTTTTCTTCAACTATACCTTGCGGTGACTATTTTAGGCCCTTTAGAGGATTTTTTAATGGATTTTTTAGACTTAGGAGATTCCTCATAGTTTTGTTCAACAGGACTAGGATCAAAAGAGTTTTTAGGGCAGGTTGGATTAGTATTAGGAATTGATTTAGAAGGATCAAGTATAGACTCAGACACATTTGGTACTACATGAGTAGAAACATTTACAGATTCAATTACATTTGGTACTTCTTCGGTAGGCACCATTTGATTCATTTGAAGGATCAATAGGAACATTGGCAGATTCATTAAGCATATTATCATATTAATCACTATTTTCATCAAGATCATCAGCAGAGACATTACTATTATAAAAAATTAGAGAGTTATCAACATGAACATCATTGAACATATTTTCAACCAATTCACTTTCCATAGAATCATTTATAGATTCAGTAGCCACAAATTCATCAACAGAAACTTCATATGGAGTTTTATAAGAAGGTTCATTAATAGGAACTTCAGAGAAGTTTGGATTAGCAAAAAATGACTTAGATTTTGTTCTTTTTTAGAAGTTCTGCAAACTTATATTATCCCTTTCATTAGAGTCCGTATCAGAATGAGAGTTTGATTGTTCAGGACTAGAAGAGCAAGGAATATCTAGATGATTAAAGGGGTTCGAGTGCATGGAGGTTTTAGAGTCATTGGTGTTTGGAGACTTACTTGTTCTTGTAGATTTTCCAAAAGGGCGTCGTGAAGGAATCATTTTCATCCCTTTTGGTTTATGAGAAGAAGGTCCTCTGATTTAGACATTGCGAATATTTTCCCTTGGGTTATTGTCTTCATAGGCAGCTTTTGAAGGGAAATGAGATTAAAGCTTGGTTTTCTTGGTATTCACCGTTGCTAAGAGGAAGGAAGAATCTTTTAAAAGAATTTTCGAAAGGGTTTGAAGGTTGAGGATGAAGTGGTTAAGGGTTTGAAGGAAGCTGAAGGAGTTTCAGAAACTCCCTCTCTTATTCTCTATTTGAAAATTTCAGAATACTTTTGGGCGAAGAAAAATAGGCTAAAAAATCAACCGGTTACTTCTATATTTATTATTATTATTTTCTTTTTGAAAACTTTGGCTTGGATTTAATATTGACTAAATTTGCAGACTCTCACACCTACCCTTAAATTTTCAAAAAATGCTGCATCAAGTGGTTTGGTAAAAATATGTGCTAATTAAAGAGAAGTTTTTTCATGTCTAGTGAGATAACATTATGTTCAACAAGTTCTTTGATGCAGTGATGTCTTATATCAATATGCTTCGTGCTACTATGTTGCACATGATTTTTAGAAATATATGTTGCACCCATATTATCACAATATAGTGTCATTGTATCTTGTTGAATTCCATATTCAATGAGCATTTGCTTCATCCATATTAGGTGAGTGTAACTGCTTCTAGTTGATATATATTAAGCTTCTACTATAAACAATGAAACATAGTTTTGCTTTTTACTGAATTGAGATATGAGATTGTTTCCTAAAAAGAAGCAACATTCTGAAGTGTTTTTCTATCATTTGAACATCCTACCAAATCGGCATCACAATATCCAACTAATGATGGATTTGTTTCATAAGAGTATAAAATTCCAAACCTATTTGTTCCATGAACGTACTTCAAAATTCTTTTAACGGCTACAAGATGAGATATTCGTGGATCAAATTGAAAATGAGCACAAACTTCAGCCTTATACTCCTTGAACTTTTCAAGAGCTTTAAACTTATACTCCATTAAGTATAAATAATCATACCTTGAATAATCATCTATAAAAGAGATGAAGTATTCAAAACCTCTTCTAGCTTTTACATTCATCGAACCACAGAGGTCTAAATGTATAAGTTCTAGAGGCTCTTTGGCTTTATAAACTTTTCCAGTAAAAGGTCTTTTAGTCATCTTTTCTTCAAGACAAGATTCACATGGTGGTAAAGAATCATCTTCTAACTCATTTAGAAGTCCATTCTTTATCAATATCCCGATCTGATCGAGATTAATATGACCTAATCTTAAATGCCAAAGATAGGTATTGTTATTTAGAGAAATTCTTTGCCTTTTATTTTGAGTGTTAGAAATTTTAAACATCTTATGATTTAAAATTGTTTTCGCTTCATTAGGTCTTAATACATACAAGTTGTTTTCAAACTTAGCCGAACAAATATGTACACCATTCCTAGAAATGAACGCTTCATTCAAAGAAAAAGTAACTGAGTAGAATTGTTCGATAAGTGAAGAAACAGAAATTAAGTTCCTCTTAATTTTAGGAACTATGTACAAGTTTTCTAAAAACAAGAATCTATTTCTGAAAAACAGCTTGACATCTCCCACTGCACGAGCTGAAATGACATCTCCCGTTCCAACCTTGAGCGTCATCTCATCCTCTTCAAGCTGCATGAAGGAATTAGATTCCTATAAAGAAGAACAAACATGGTAAGTGGCTCCTGAATCAAGTATCCAAGCATTTTGGTCATTTTCCACTAAATATGTTTCTAAGACAAGTAAATCACATTTACCTTCTTTTTCATTCTTCTTCTCAGCAAGGTATTTAGGGTAATTTTTCTTACAATATCCATTCACATTGCAAAGGAAAGATTTTTTCTTATCAGCTACCTTAGCCTTCCCTTTGCTTTTAGCAGCAGCAGGACACTTCCGCTTCCTTCCTTTCATTTTTTAGATTTTCTTAAACCCAGAGGATGAAGATTCAGACTTGGTTTCATAGAGTGCAACCTTCTTAAACCTTTTGGAACCAGCAACGTTTGCCTCTCTCTCTTTCTATCCTTTAAACATCTCATGGAGGGCGTCAATGATCTAACGTGCAGCGTCCATGGTCTCGTGTTTCTTGCTTAGTATGTCAAACATATTGGATAAGAGATAGACACAGATCTTGTCATTTCAAACATACTGGATAAGAGATAGACACGGATCTTGTCATTCGCTTTTTTCCAACGGTTATATGCAATCCTGATAATTTGGGATGCATTTCGAATAGGGGGAAGAGGACATTCCTCCATTAAGACGAAGCGTAGATCATCAATAACCAAAATCATATTCAGGTTTGACTTCCATGTTGCATAATTTTTACCGGTTAATTTTTTGTTTTAAAGTAGTGCAATTAATGAGGAAAGACATGCTGAAATAACAAACAATTGACCGTATTAGTGATCTTTGTCTTAACCGTTACACAAAATAATCCAATCAATTCAACAAAAACAAATAATCAAGGAACTTTAATAAAACAAATGTTTAGTTTTTGCAACGATACTTCAAAAGTTTAGAGCAACAATCACCGAAGGGTGATCAACTACTCCTCTCCTGAATTGAGATGATCTCAGCTAATTACTAATACCAGAATAACTCTTATTCCTATAGTTCTTAGCTATCATTGTTCGGTCAAAGATTTATTAACTAACTTAATTCATCCCATAAGTGTGACCCTACCATTTTCAGATCCCAGAGGTACACTTTAATGGGCTACCGTTAGGAAAGACAATTGTTAAAGATTAACCTAAGAAACCATATCCATTTCTAGAGTTTACGTTGTTCCAACTTAAATGATCAGGCCCTCCGAAGGGATGGTCAATCCAGAAGCACGCAGGTGGATCATAGAAATCTCACGGTGTAACTTAATGGAGGTGACCGTAGGATACATTTACACGTGTCCTTCTTCCACTTACTATGAAAAATTCTCTCATTCATCTTGTTATTGACCCATACAAAAGCTTTACGAAGGGAGGTCGTGCCCATGGCGACACGAAGTCGAGTATGGATCTCACATGTGAACTTTTAGGGACATGAAAGCTAAAAATTGATATATTGTATAACATTTTTCTCCCACTAAAATGTTATATTAATTTAAGGTTTGTTGTACTTAGTTAAATTCGGCTAAAAGAATCTAACTAAGTCTATTCTTATTATAACTCTTATAATAAAACTTTACTCTAAAGTTTGTAGGTGTATTAAACTATTTAATTTACCTAATGACATCTTATGCTAATAGGAATAAGATTAATTCAACGCCAATTCCAAGTCAGTTCCCAAGTAGGAAGTGTTCCGTAAACCGTCATCTTAAGTACCCTTAGCCTTAAGCAGAACAACCTTAAATCCTATGTGTCCTACTTAGTTTCATTAAACTAAAATAAGACTTAATTCTAATCCTATTAGAATTGATCTTATGTTTACTTAATTTTAAACAATTTAAATTTAAACCAAATTAATCATAAGATTCTATGTTTGCATGCAACTTTTTATTATAGGTTGACGGTTTCTAATTATCAAATTTTATAACTATTATAAAATTAGTTAATTAGCCCTATAATCATGCATACTATAGTTTAATTAATTAAAATCAAATTATAATTAAATAAAAACATATTACATGAAAAACATTACATTAATATAACAATTATATTAAACTATGGATGTAATATGTACAATGCAAATTGATTTTCATCTTAATTAATATAACACTTATATTAAAAACATTTCATGAAAATCAACCAAGCGTATAAAAGACATTAATTTAAATATAACAAATTATATTTAACTAAGTAATGTCATGCATCATATTATCCAATTTCATATATTTAAAGTATCAACATATTTTAAATAACTCATGAAATTTATAACCATGCATTAATACCATACATTATAACACTTATAATATATAAAAATGCATGAACATGCTTAACCTAAGGTGAGATTTATCTAAATGACATCCATAAAGCATTTAAATAACAATTAAATTCTTAAAATTGACCCCTAGGATAAAATAAAGCAAAACATTATACTAATTAAGCTTCAAATTATTCTAAAAGTGCTTCCAAGGCTCCAAAACCTTAAAAAATCTTCAAACCATGCCCAAAAACCTATAACCAATCAAAAACAGCACCAAACCGACTCAAGAATGCTTGAACTGACAGAAAACATGAAGAATCGACTCAAATCAAGCTGAACCGGCACCAAACTATGTGCCAAAAGAAGACTGAAGCCGAACCGAGCCAACCAAATGCTGAACCAAGCCAATTGGAGCCAACCAAGTTGAACTGCACCGATCGCAAGCCGTCCATGCAAGTTGTACAGAAGTCGACCCGAGCTATGCCTTCCTCAGTGTCTACTAATGTCACACTAACGTCATACTGATATCAACCCTTCTTCAACCTTCAGACGCACTGCAAAATTTTTTTGCTTCAGTTTCCGTGCAGTGCCTAAAAACTCACCGTTTGAAGCCTTTCGGTTGTCTATTTTGGGTAAATTTGGTGTCAAAATTCTCAGAAAAACACCCCGAATCCATAATTGGACTCTAAATTACAGATTTACAACATAAAATACCCAAAAACATAGGGGCCTTTACCAATTTGTTCATATTAAAAACGATAAATCTATGGCCAAATTTTACAGAAAACATTCAATTGCAAACCACATTCATAATGCAGAAATCCCACCTAACCAATGAAAATTTTTAAAATTCTCAATTAAGATTAAGATGGCTTTGATACCAATTGAAGGGATGAGAACCCTTGCACAGCGGAATAAATAACAGAGACCTTAACTCAATTTAATTGGAAACATAAAAATACCAATACATTGGTAATATGATACAAAAACTAATTTTCTAGACCCTAAGCATGCTTTCAAGAAATAAATTACAGAGAGTGAATAATAGGAAACTTACGCGTGTTAACGTCTCTGGATCTACAAAAATCTTCTTACTGTAGATATATTTATGTGTCCATGGATATAGACCAATACCAGTAAATTAGTCCTTCATAAGTGTTCGTAACACCAGTTGGGACAAATTACCGTTTTATTCTTAGGTTACTTCTAGTCCTTAAATACAAGTGTTCCTCTAATGAACAACTTGTTTATGGTCCAACCACTAAATAGAAACCCCTCTCATGCCATGAGAGGGTAGAACCATTTGTTCAAGTCCCGGAGACACCATTTAAGGAAACACTTATCTACTTACCCTAAAGTTAGGAATGAGTGAATTCCATTTTGTGTGATTATGTTCCCAACTCCCCACTCGGTCTTGTCCCCAAAATGATAAGCATATTGAGTTGGCAATCTGGCTACTCTCACCCGTACACATCAAAGAATAATCCCTCGCGAACAGGAGTTCATAATACACTCAGGATTAAAACTAAGTTACCTAGGTCATCCTAATGAAATAAAAACTCAAATAGTTACAGGAGTACATCTAGTGGTAACTATTTCGTAGTCTGATCTTATGCAAACTCATTGCATAGGATACCCTTACTCGCATGTTACTTACACGAACGCATTGAATCATTGCATTTGTATCAAATATAAATTGAGTCATATCCATAGTGTTACCAGGATAAGGTACCCAACCTTATCCCTATACTATAAACCCTTTAAGCTCACTAGAAGAAATATGACATTTAATGTCGGTTGAAAAAATGAAAACGGATGTTTAATGTTGGTTTTTAAAATGTAGATATTTAATGTCGATTTTAAACCAACGTCAAAGAGGAAGGGTTAATGACGGTTTTAAACTGACATTAAAGCCTTTCTTTATTTTTTTATTTTCGTAAAGTTAATATTTCCCTTTTAATTTAGGATTTTGTTGCTTTTGTTTCTTTAACCCATTGACAGTTGCCTCTATCCCCTTCCCTCCATCCATCTCAACATCTCGCATCTACTCTTCCTCCATCTTTCATCTCATCTTCTTCCATCCCTTTGATTTCCTCTCAACCAAACGAGGACTCTTCTCATTAGATTTTCTTGCCGTCAAGCGAACTCAAAACTCCAGCCAACTCTCAATCAACGTGAAATATTCTCTCTTCTTTGGTGAATACTATTAATATTAAAGAGGATGTTTGGGGAATACTCAGAGAATGACACAGTGAACATTGAGCAATAGCGGATGTTTTTGAAAGATGTTCAAAGAGAAGATAACAGAAAAGCTTAGGCCATCTTCAACAATTTCAAGCACCTCAATTTCTTTTAGAGAAGAGGCCTTCATCTAGAAGAATTCTTCTATTATCTTCTTGATCAAGACCTTAATCTTGCTCTCTCTCCCTTCCATGGGGTTCTCTCTCTTTCCTCTCTAGAATTTTCAAACCAATCTTATCACAGCATCATTCAAACATAGAAAATTAATTATAATATACTTGACTATCATTACTGTTTTGTCATAAACAATATTGTTTTGTTATAACACAGATTTTATGTGTATGAACAGTGAGTTCAGTATGAATAATAATATTATACTTTTCAAGCAAAACATGTGAAATTTCTCTTAACCAATTTTAAGATGAAAACCAGAACGTTGCTTTGAAAATAATATAGATAAGAAATTATGGTTTTCTGTTTGAGAACATATCTTGAATACAAATTATTTTTCAAAAGAATTTTTTTGTTTAAGAGATTTTTCAAACAAAGTAATTTTTTTAACCTTAGTCTGGTTAAGTTCGGATATTTCTACCTCTTCTTCTTTTCAAAGTCAATTTCCTAGACAAATGGTTGACAAAATAGTCTTGAACTTTATTAGGAAGTAATTCTTTTACTTGACCATATCTATTAAGAAAAGTTTCATATTCTATATCATGATCTTCTTGATAGATATACATATATAAATGACATTTTATAATATTCTATATCACGATCTTCTTTAATCTATCTCAATCAAGGTGTTGAAGTGGCGTTGATTTTCATTTTTCGTGAATAGTTTCTTTCCTCATTTGGAGATTTAATGCTTTAGTTGTTGTAGGAATTTATAACTTTAATTTGTGCACTTTTCATTTTCCAGTTGATTACGGATGAGTCCAGCAAATTGTTTTCGAATAATATTCAAGCGACGAAAGGTGAAGCATGTTACAAGCAATGGAGAATAGGTAAGCTTTATTTTTTATTTGATATCTTTTGAAGATATGAATGAAGGCTACAGAAATAGCCACGTGTAAGTGCTGATATACTGTTTAAGGTATGGATTTTTTCTTCGGTTAAACTATTATGTTTGTCAAGTCTTTCTTCTTCTTTCTTTCTTTCTTCTTTTTCCCCCTTGAAGAAAATATAAGATATTAACATTCATCAACTACATCAGCAGTAATTAAAGATTGATAACTTAAAGGTAGCAACAATTCTTGCACCACCCAGTTTCGAATCAACATTCTCATAATTCAAATCACATAATTCAGAAGCAAGATACAATTGACCAGTTCAAGAATCACAAATGTTGATGGTTGTACATGAAATAGCTTTTCAGGCATTATAGTCATGTTGACAAACTTACACATTTGTGTTTCCAAATGATATTTGATATGGATTACCTTCTTGTCCACTAGTGTATAAGTTCTTGGATTCCTGAATTGCAGAGCTGAATGAGAAATTCTTTCTGTCTCTATCTTTTTTCTCTCAAAGTTAGTGTTGTTTTTATTGATGTAGTAATGGTTTGGAGACGGTTTCAGAGTAAAAGATAGCTTTGGTAAACTCTTTGAGTATCTTTTGTGTAACTTACAAAATGTTATTCGGTCTTAGATGTGGGTATCCATTTAAGTTTATGATTTAGGATTGATTTGAAATGGTTGAAAGTCAAAGGAGAATTTGTTTTGTTGTTGAAAATCAATTGAGGTAAGTTAATAGCGTTTGATTTTTTAATTTTATAGTAACTTTGGTTAAAGTTCTTGTATTCAAGCTTTATAGGATTTGAGATGGTTGTAGAAATTAAGGTATTAAAGTTAATTAGGAAATTAATGTATTCAAGTTTCAATAGAGTTCGTGAATCATGTTACCAATTGTTTCTTACGTTTTTAAGACTTTGTAGGTTGTGTTTTTTACTTTTAATAGCTTTAGTAGTTTTTACTTTTTCCTTGTGTTGTAGGTTGTGATGCAACTTTAGTAGTTTTTAAGTTTTTTTCTTTTTTATATTCGTTGTGACTTTTTTGTATCTTATTTCAGTCGATGTAGGTTACAAAAACATTCCTTAAATATTATTCGAAAAATCATTCCAAACAAATTCGAGCACTTAACCAATAAAAGGTGTTTGTATAACTTTGCCAGAAGAATCAACGAATAACCAAACATGGTTAAATCTAAGATAAAAATTATGGTATAACAAGGAGGAACTATTAAAACATGCATAAACCTCTGACATTTCTTCATTTATCTTCTTCTTTGCCTCTTTTGCAGTCAAACCCACTAATGACCGTCATATCTTATTCTTTGGTGTCTCGGGTTGAAATAATTGCATTAACTCCTTATGAGCTTATGTGTAATATTTTCGTGTCAATCATTTTTTTAGAACTTACTTCTTTAGGATGGAAGCAGGTAAGCCTTTATTTTTTTTATTCTAATTTTTCCAGAATCCCTTATTTAATTTTTTCCTTAGAATTGAAACAGGTTGGCAATCTGCAGAGCAGAGACATGTACAATCATGTGGACTTTCTAAGAGAATTGAGTTAGTCGTTACATCCCCTGATTCAGGTATCTTTTCTTAGAAACAAAGTTATAGGTATCTTTCCTACATGTAAAATCTTTGGACTAATGGTTCTAGAGTTTGAGGTTCCACATGAGAATTGTCTATAAAAACTTTTTATTTGTTAAATTTTACTCTTGACATATGGTTGAACAATTTTCAAAAGTATTGCTATGAGTCAAAGCATAACAAGCCTTTGCTAATATGAAAAGAGGTAAATTGGGATTGATACGATGACTTGTAGTTATTGGTGATATTATTGGCATGGCAACTTTATGAGTTTTTTTACATTCACCTTCCGCTGAATTTTATACATAAAAAGTGAAAAGGTTAAATTTGAGCATTTTCGTAATAATTGTTTTGATCTTTTTTGTTGTTTTTGGGATAAAATCTACTATCATTAAGCCTTTTTTGTGTAAAATATATGATTGTGAACATAGGAAAGGTTAGCTCTAACCATTGAAATATTTAATGCATTGAAGTTGCTAGGATGCCACAATTTTTTTGCCTTGTTAGAATTTTAAAGATTAAATGGTTGATTTAGATATTGTTTGTAGAATGACTGAAGTCATATCTATATATGACCATTGGTTCTTATGCATGAAACAACATATACAAAAGGATTATGTCTGATTATACTTTCGATTTCACAGGCTGCATTTAAAGAAACAAAACAATCAAAGAGCGGGGGATAAGGAAATTGAATCCCTCAAATATGAAGTTAAGGTTATATTCCTTACTGTCAGGTGATTGGGCTAAAAGTTAAGTGATCGTGTAGATACCTAGACGATCAGGTAGAAAGCTAAGCGATCGTTAAATGTTGAAGACTGTGAAGACGTTTAAGATTTCTTATTTAAGTCTAGTATTAGGGTCTTGTTTCATGTACTGTTGTAGAATGTATATATAAAGACAATATTAAGATTTCATTTTGTATATAAAAATGTAAAAGACAAAATATTTATTGATTAATTATTGTGGAAGATAATTAATTATTTTTGGAGAAAGGTAAATAGTAATTAATTATTGTGGAAGATAATTAATTATTTTGGAGAAAGATAAATAATAATTAATTATTGTGAAAGATAATTAATTATTTTGAAGAAAGATAAATAATAATTAATTATTGTGGAAGATAATTAATTATTTTGGAGAAAGATAAATAATAATTAATTATTGTGGAAGATAATTAATTGTTTTGAAGAAAGATAAATAATAATTAATTATTGTGGAAAATAATTAATTATTCTGTAAAGGTTAAATATTGTTTATGGAATGGAGTTGTTATGGTTGAGTTAAGATACTTCACGTTGGAAGTTACAAGTGATTTATTGGAAAAGATTTGGTTGATTAAATTAATTGAGGATTTAAGTTAATTTGAGATTTTGAAGGGAAAAGCTAGTTTTGGTGGAATTGGATTTAATTGAGTATATATATATGGATATATATATTCAATTAATAATTTGGAAAAGTGTAGTTAATTATATTATGGAATATAATTATATTTGTTTAGAAAAGAAGATAATTCATGAGAAGAGAGATGGTTGATTTGATTGGACGAAAAAAATATATATTTATTTAAAAAAGAAAACAATGGTTTAAATAAATATATATGTTTATTGTAGATTTTGGTGAGAAAAAAATAATAATAATAAAGAAGTATTATTATTATTATTAATGGTTATAATTGCCTTAGATTTTGTGCATTTAAGACATTTATTTAGAAAAGATAATGGGATTAAAGATATATATATATATATATATATATATATATATATATATATATATCCTAAAAGGAAAAGGAAATAATAATAATAAATATTATTGTTATTATTTGAGTCTATAAATAGCATTAGAATGCTTAAGTTAGAGAGTAAAGAAAAAAGAAAAAGGTTCTTTATCTTCTTCTCTAAGATAACCTTCTGTTGTCGTCGCCTCATTAGTTGAAGTTAAGATTGGTCTCTTTGGAAGCTCGAGGATTTAAAGTGATGAATTTTTTCATTAAGGATAAGAGGATTTTTCAACCTCCATCTGAGTAACCTTGGTAAGCTAATGAAATTAAATTAATATTTTATTAATTTAATTTTGGATCTATTTGGGGTATCTTTAAATGTTCAATTGGCTAACTTTTTTAGATTTAAATCTTGGATTTTTCCCAATCAAGGTTGAATTGGTTTCAACCCCAATTTTAGAAAGTTGATTAATTTGGGAGAATTTTTGGATGTTAGCCAATTGCTAATTTCATTAATTAAGATACTGAGTTTTCATTTTATGATTAGGATCAAGTTAATTGGAGAATTTTTACTGTCAGCTAAGAAGTACTTTGTTTGGCTAAAATCTCCCGGTAAGAGATTCTCCTACTAGACCTTCAAACTGAATTTAAGAGACCGCATGTAATTATGATTATGCATTGATGGTAGCTAAAATGCATAACTTGATGCTATTGATAATGACTGTCAATGTATTGATGATTTATGTTGATGACTGATGTTATGTTAATGACTGGTAGATTGATGTTGATGATTGTTGATGCATGAGATATTAATCACATGATTAAGAACGTTAAGATTAATATTCATGTCATGTTATGATGTTATGTTATGCTACATGTTATGGAAAGGGTGTTCTGTTAACTTTGTCTATTAGAGTCGTACCTGCATGGGTGTCCTTCGGGATCACCACCTTTTTAGGACTGCGTAGTCCGACGGGACCACCAGTCTGGCATTGACATAGACATGATTCGAGTGATTCGACGGGATCGCTCGCAGCCCGATTGTCTTAGTGTTTCCTCCGGGTACACTACAGACCAGTTTGTCCTCTGTGTTCCTTTGGGATCACCGAAGACTAGTTATGTTCCTCCGGGATCACATGTTGCACGTGTTCGGGAACGTGCCAGTTCTTGGGTACCACTTTTTAGGACTCTAATAGGAAGTTAACAGACACCTAACGGGACTAGTAGTAGGTCCCTTACTGAGTATATGTTTATACTTACTCTTTCTATGTTTAATATTTCAGGCAAAGGTAAAGGTAGAGGAAAGCTGGCGAGCAACAAAGAAGGATCCGTGACATGCCATATGAGGACTCAGTTTTGCTTCCGCGTCTATGTTTCAGTGTTTTAATATTCCGTTTTTAATGCAAATGTATCTTCCCTCCTTTCAAAAAAAATGTCTCTTGTTATTGTTTCTTTTTAGTAATGACCTCAGCTTAGTATAAAGAGTTGAGTCGTTACAATCTTAGCTACATCAATGCATAATGGAAAATTTACATGCAAGCTCTTACTTCAGTTCGAAGGTCTAGTAGGAGAATCTCTTACCTGGAGATTAGCTTAACCAAGTTGTAACAACAAATAGTCAAGCTTTCCCAAACAACGAAGTCCTAATTAGTAAGGGAAAATATTAAATCCAATAACTTAATTAACAGTTGAATAAGGATCCAAAAATTCAGTTGTTTCAACTTATATAAAGTCGAGGTCGAATCCATATTATCTTTGGTTAGGAAAAACTCCACAGCTCAAACTTCCAGTTAAAATCTAACCAATTTAATCCAAAATTAAATATTTAGAATCCAAACTCAATATTTGTTGGGTATGCCAAAAACTCAATCAAAACTTACCAAAAATAGATTAAATAGGATTAAAACTAGGTCGGCGACTTGGCTTAAGAAAATTGACTCGATTTGGAATGGATGGTGGCTCGCGCATGTGGCTTGATAAACAGAGATGGCTCGAATGCGCATCGGGCTAGGGCTAGCGGATCGGATGCGGCTTGCGCGGGAGGCAGCTCGCTTGGGCAAAACGGGTTCGACTTGGACTCGCTTGCAGCTTACTCCGATGTGTACGGCTGGGATCCACACGACGGAAGTGCTTCCGACGATGGTTGACGTGCTCGACATGACGATCGACGATAGAGAGACGCGACGGTCGATGGCTTGCGATCGAAGACGACATGATGAAGACACGAAGGAAACAACGAAACAAAAATGGGGACAAGAGACAACGAATGGATGGAGACGGGTGAAGAACGACTTGTGGCGAAAGGAGGATCGATTTGGACGCGCGAACGATAGGCGACTGAAGGCAGCTGACCCGGGCAGATGGCTTGCACGGAGAAACTACTCGGGTCGTTGGCTCCGACAGCGAGGCTAGGCGGTGGAGTAAGGGGTGGCTAGGGTTTTGAAGATTAGGGTTTTCTTTTGATGAGGAAGATGGTAAATAGTAACCCACGCATCCTGAGGTCCTATTTAATATTATTATAACTATTATTATTTCTCCTTTTATTTTTCCTTATTCTCTCCCCAAAAATCTCATACTCTCTCTCTTCATTTAAAACCAATCAAATCTTTTTTCTTAAACTCAAATCTCTCACTCTCTCCAATCACCTCTCCTTTATCTTTCTAAAAATAATATATAACCTTAAATAATTACATTATCTTCATAATATAATTATTTTAACTTTAACTTCAATTAATTATATACTCCTTAATTATCCAAAATTCTTTCAAATACAAATCCCCTAACACAATTTACTTAAAAACAAACAAATTCAATCATAAATTCCAATTTCAATTCATTAGATATTTTCCAAAGTATCTAATTAATTATGATTTCTACAAATCAAATATTTCAATAAATCCAACTAACACTCAAATTAATTTCAACAATTGTCAAAATTAAAATTAAGATAATTAAGAATACATCACCTTAATTTGTGGCGTTACACTCTGCACTTAAAAGACATGTCTATTTTAATGGTAGATTATCGTTGTCCTTCCTTCTATTAAAAAAATTATTATGATCTTTGTTGTTACTTCCATAGTTGTTTGACGTTAAATTTTTAACATCTTTTAAAAAATTGTTTTATAAGCATGGCTATAGAATCATTAATACGATCATCATATGGTTTATCCTTCTTGTAGTTGGAATTGATGTCCTAAAACTCGTAGTTTGTAGTTAAATTATATTATATTGAATAAAGTGGTTATTGAGGACTTATTAGTGAAAATAGAATACTATAATTTTGAATTCAATAAACTAAGGTCCAGGGCTATCTAGTGTAGACTTGAACATTATATAAAGACATAAACGTGCATCACGTTCGAGTTTATATCCCAAACGGTCTATAGTGTATGAATAAGGTTGGACGCCTTATTCTGAAAACTCTATGGATGCGACCCACTTTGTAGTTAGTACAAATGAAATGATCTAAATCGTTCATATAGAGACACGAAAGTGTGGACATCCTATGTAAAGAGTTTACATAAGATGGAACCAAAAAATAGTCACTTTTAAGTTATAACACCGTTGACTATATAAACTGACTATTTCGATTATGATGACCTAGGTAACTTAATCTTAATCCTGAGCTAACTATGAACTTCTGTTCAAACGGTATTATTGTAACGACCCAACTTTTCGGACTAACCTGAGATCCTTACTTACTGCTAGACTCACAATAAAATGCATAAACTCATAAAAGACATGTTTACGATTCATTAAAATCTTTCAATACATAAGAAAAGCAGTTTTGGACCTTATTTTAAATAACTTTCCAAAAGTTCCAACACATAATCCATGAAGTCATCATAGAAAGACAGGAAAACAATTGTTCTAACCATGACTCATTTAATAAGTAAAAAAGAAACATAAACAATAAATACGTTCAGCGAAAGCACAAAAAAAAAATAGACATGTCCATATGGCCTTCACGTGTCCTTCTTGCCTCTCGCCAGTCTGCCCCTCACGTTACCCTTGCCTGAAAAAGTTAAAGAGTAAAGGGTGAGTATAAAAACATACCCAGTAAGAGATCCACTACTGGGTCTGCTAGGGTAATAACGGTTAGCTTCCTATTAAGGGGGTACCCTACATAAATAGTCTATTGATTCCGTAAAACGCACACATCAATCAGTCTAGTGATCCCGAAGGATACACGTATCAGTCGAGTGATCCCGAAGAATGCACACATCAGTTGAGTGATCTCAAAGGATACACATATCAGTCTAGTGATCCCGAAGGATGCACATATCAGTCGAGTGATCCCGAAGGATGCACATATCAGTTGAGTGATCCCGAATGATACACATATCAGTCTAGTGATCCCAAAAGATGCACATATCAGTCGAGGAACCCCGAAGGACACCGTGCCTGTAAGGTACAATACCTCATAGATAAAGCTAACCGTTACCCCTCAGTCCATACTTAACTGTCTTTAGCCGTCACATCATAATATCGTTCAAGCTAACAGTTCGGTTCATAAGCTTAGCCAGTCAGACAGTTTAGGTTTAGTCAATAGTCCCATCAGTCGCTATACATAAATCCAATCCATGCAATACCGTCACCTTATCTAAATCCAATCAACGAATCAATCATCTCTATGTGATTACACTTGGCAATCATTTCGTCTCAGTTCAAACCCTAGCGCAACTACAGGTAACCTATGATATGCATAAAGTCCATATTATGCATAACGGTCGTATTCAGTGTATAACACAGTCTAACAACAAATACACAATCTACATCTGAGGTTCCCGAATTCTTAGTCCATCAACGACATAACTTGATAATAGGTAACCCAACGACATACCTCAACTATACATGACATCAAGATTTTCATAACCCATCGACATTACTATTTCAGTTAACAGCACGACCCATCAATATAACTATATCACACGGGACATCCGAGAGTCTGTACTCCATCAGCAGAACCACCCCTTTACCATATATATATATATATATATATAAGCTACAACTAACAATCATGTCACCAAGTGCATACTAGTGGTGTTTCTAGGCATACGTGCATCGGTAACTTAAGTGCAGTCGCTATTGTGCAACCCTCATTTGAGTTACTACTTATCCCCTTAACAGCTTAACTCGAATAAGATAAGTAAACTATGCATCACGCCTATGTTCAGTCTGCAACGCAGTTCATCAATATATACGACTACACACTATAGTCTATAACCCATACTCCATCAACAACACAGCCCGACCGTATGCACAGACTACACATAACTGCTCAAAGATCACTATTCCATTAACAGTACAACCCATCAGTATGTATAAACTGCATATAACAGCCAAGTCATTTATACTCTGATCAATAATATAACCCATCAATATAGATGATGATATATTTATATATAAACCACCCATAACGGTCCAAACATCCAAACTCAATCGACGGCACATCCCATCATTATACTAGACTACACATTGCAGTCATGGTGTTTACACTCAATCGAAGGCATAACCTGGCAATACTTTTTGG
The DNA here is from genome assembly GCF_025177605.1 of Cucumis melo. Lineage (NCBI taxonomy): Eukaryota > Viridiplantae > Streptophyta > Magnoliopsida > Cucurbitales > Cucurbitaceae > Cucumis > Cucumis melo. The sequence continues at coordinate 13,595,665 of NC_066861.1, forward strand.
TTGATACAAACAGTCGAACAATACAGTCATTATATTATAATTCTCATATCAATCAATACGAGCCAATCTAAAATTGAGTCCAGTAGTAGAAGTACCTTACTTGAACTGTAGCTAATATCCTTGTTCAATTCAACGTCCAAACGAATCCACCTAAACACAAACATGAGGGTTTAACAATGACATCACCAAAATCCACATTACAAAACGTTCCAAAGCAATATCTACAGACTTACCAAAATAGAGGAGAGTTGGCTCCAACTACACTTGCCGTAAAACCCCAGAACTCGAGCTTCACCTCTCTAACCTTTAGGGGATCAACAGTTAACCCAACCAATAAGTTCAATATTTAATCCGACATTTAAACTCGCGTTGACTATAGGAAACGTTAGGAATTCCTTACATGGTCCTTACCAAAACTCATCGAGACTCAGCATGAATAAAACGGCTTGGCTCGGGAGGCAGCTCGACTCAGACTCGGCTCAGTTCTCGACTTGTGACTCGGCTCGGCTCAGTTATCGGCTCGGCTTGCGGCTCGGTTTATGGCTTGATTCACTGGTCGGATAGAAAGAGAGGATGGCTCGGATTGATCAACTTGGTCGGCTTGGGTATGGTGTGCGGAGCGAAGAGGGTCGAAGGTGGAAGAATAAAGTACGACGACGGTGGCGACTGGGCGTACGCGATCGAACGAGATCAGGGGTGGTCGAAGGTGTTTGGATCTAAGGCTGGAAGAGGAAGACAGAAGGATTAGAGGCGGCGGCGGATCCCAATGCATGAACGGAAGAAGTCGGACGACAGGCGGCTGGGCTTCAACTACCGCGAACGAACGAGGCGACTCAGGTGGGGGCGTCGGAGCACAACGGACGGCGACCTTAAGGGAGAGATCAGAGATGGTGGCGGCTGTCGGCTTTCAGGTGAAGGAGATGAAGGAGAAGAAGAAGAAGAAGAAGAAGCCGAAGGGGAAGAGGGGCGGCGCGCGGGAGACCCTTTTTTTAGGGTTTTTTTTAAAAAAAAAAATATATATATATATATATATATATATAATAATAATAATAATAATAATAATATAATTTATATTATATTATTATTATTATTATTATTATATTATATCATATTATTAAAATTTATACCCTTCATTTTCTTTTTCTTTTCTCTTCTAAACCAACAAAAAATTAACACCCAAAATTTTAAATTCCCGAAAATTAACATAAAAATGTTAAAACTTACCTCAAAATTTTGGGGCGTTACAATTATCCTTAGATTTGCATAGCTGAGGGCAGCTCAATGGTGCTGGCCTAATAAGCCTCCCATTTCAGGGGTAAGACCAGATGGATGGCTAGGGACATAGGGTGCAAGACGGAATTCACTCATACTCGTTATAGGGTTTGTAGATAGGTTGCTCCCTTAAGAACTGAATCCAATTCTTGAACAAGGGGCCCCACCCTCTCATTGGCCCGAGAAGGATTGGATCTATAGGTTGAACCTAAAACCAATTGTTCAATAGTGGATTAGTGGGACTTAAGGAACAAGATGTAGTCTCGGTGGTAAAACGATATTTTGACCCAACCAAGATTACGAACAACCTGTGAAGGAATAACATACTGATCATGGTTATATCAGATGGACAGAAATATATCTATAGTGAGGGGAGTGCAACTACGAGACTTTAGTGGAATGACTCGTTAGTTAACGAATATTGATTAGCTTGTTCTAAAAGGGTTTAGCTAGTTAATCTCGGATCATGGGAGCCCATGATCTATAGGTCCATTAGGTTCCCCTGCTAGCTCATATGGAATTAACTTAAAACAACATGTTGGAATAATTCGAATTGTTCGAATTATGTAAAGAGAGAGAAACCGACAACTACATGTGATATAGTCGTCGGTTATAGCTTTGAGCAAGAACTTTATGTTTAATTGTGATTTAAATATTAAAAATATGAATAGAGATTCATATCCAAAAGCTCAGAATTAATGGAAATGGTCAAAGTTGTAAAAAGTCAAAATGTTGACTTTTGACTTTGAAAAGTCAAACTTTGACCAGCTTTATATTCAAATGTGATTTGAATTTGAAAAAAAATTGAATAATGATTCATGCTCAAGAGGTTGGGATTAGTCAAGACGGATAAAATAGTAAAAAGTCAAAATGTTGACTTTTGACTTAAAAAGTCAGAGTTTGACTTTGACTAGAATGGTCAAATGACCATTTTGCCCCCTTGACCAAAGTTAGTGAGAAAATCCAACATTTTGTTAGATAATTCCACTAACTCTTAGTGGGATATCTGGAAGCTTATGGTAATGACACCAGGCGCATTAAGAGAAAATGGAATGGTGATTAATTCCACTAAGTGTTAGTGGAATGCAAGGTGTTGAGATTTTGGCCAACTAATTACATGCAATTTTGCATGTAATTAAGTTATAAATAGTCCTCTTTTCAAATTGAAAAAGACTTTTTTGGCTATTTTGATTTTCAAATTTTTTTTCCTGTCTTCAAAATAAAACTTATCTCAACCTAATTCCCTCCAATTTTTCCACATCTCTCTTTATTCCTTCAATTAACAGGTCCCATAACCTGGTTCTTAGTCCGAAGATTAGCGGGTTAACTATAGTGGAGGTCTAGTTCGAGTCCGAGAGAAGATTTGGATAAATCGGAAAAAGCTTCAAAGGTTTGTTTTCTTTGAACCCTAACTAGTGTAATTAGGGTTGTGTTTAATGCATGTTAATCTCTTAGTGTTTATATGCAATTAGAATAAAATCCGATCCTTTTATCTGCTGCACTTGTTTCGTTTCCATCACTTGTCACACCCCACCTTGAGCACCTCTTTACTAGGTTCGAGATGTGGCATGAAGCCAACCGATGTCGCTCCCTTCAAGAACGATAGCGTCTAACCCTTAAACTTGAACCTTTAAACAATAAACAAGCGGAAGCTAAAACACATAATTTTTAAACACAACTGAATAAAATCCTTCTCATAAAATAAACTTTATATAAGTTTTATACAGACATAACTTAACTTTATTTACATAGAACATAACCCAAAACCAACCTTCATAAACTTAAGTCTAATACCACAAAAGACTAACTTAACATAAGTACAAAATAACAAGACACATACGATGATAAAACCAAACGCTTCAACGGATAGATAGCAATGATTCAAGCTCCGAGGACACGATCTCTAACTGGAAAATGGAAAAACGTTTTGAAAAGTGTGAGCCAAACGAGCCAGTGAGTGATAGTTTCTCTAAATAACTTTTCATAAACCTTTTAGAAACAATAATGCTTATATCATTTGAAACAATAAACGATAAACAATAACATGAAAGCTTAAACTTCAAAGAATTTAGAAAACAGTAACTTAAATCCTTGTTTTTCCTGCTAGAAACCCAAGTATCTACTCTTACGAGATGGTAGTGGTTACTCGATACCAGCTCGTTCATAAATTTCAGAGATGGGCATCCCCAATTCCTGTTCCTATAAGATAGGCGTCCCTAACTCGTTCACACGGATAAGTGTCCTTACTTGTCCTTGACACCCCTTGTCTACCTCATTGAAGGTTGTTTGAGACATCTTGGTTCCGAGAAAACATTTATAAAACATAAGCTTTAAACTTCCTTTAAGAATCCCTCTTGCATAAAGAGCCTTTAATCTTATAATACCTTGATAAACTCATTTTCCAGTGAACCTTAAATATTCCTTTGTAAACAATATTTCTGAATAAATAATTTTAAACAATAACATACTTAAAAAACTATTCATAAATCACTTAAACATTTGCTTCAAATCAATTATATACAGTAGCTTAAGAACATGCTTGAAATCACTATAATAAATTCATTTTTCACTCAAACATACCAGCTTAAGTCCTTGGTATATAAATTTGCTCGATCTTTTCTTGACTTGAAATAATGGTAAAATAATCCATTTAATTTCCATTGATCAAGAAAATACCAAAACTTTACTTAAACTTCAAAAAATCACCAAAAACAATAAAAAACACCTCTTGACACAAGCTGGTGTGCAAGGATGGATGACACGACCTTGGCCACGTGGGCTGGCCTGCTTGCGTGCTAACCTCATGCAAAGGTACATCGCTTGCCTCACCTAACCGTGTGTCTGGCATCTCGCATGGCCCTCCTTGTGCGTAGGGCTTGCCACACACCTCCTTGAAAGCAACGAGTTGCTTGCCTTGCACGAAGGCTTTGTGTCCAACACCAGCCTAAGTGCACCTCAAACCTCTCTTAACTCCAACGTGCACACCCATCTCTCCTAGCATAGCCTATCACTCGGTCAACCACCAACTTGCTTAAGAACTACTTTTTTGCCAAAAAACTTAACCTAGCTTTAAAAACTCATAACTAAAAATCCACAACTTTTTTTAGGAAACTTCATTCTACAAAATTGCTAAAAAATGTCTTAAAGTTCTTACCTTAAAATTGAATGCTCCTGATTCCAAAGGATGTGCTCTGTAGTCTTCTGGAAGTGCACTTTGTTAAGATTGCTTCAAAAATTGACCTTCCTCACTTTCTTCTACTCAAACTCAAACCTCCTTAACTCAAATTCATCTAGTAGCTCTAGCCTTGAAATTAGACTCAATTTGTGATCTTTTGAGATTATTTTCAACCAAAATGCAGTAGTTGTTTGGGAGAAAAATCCCTATGAAGTTACCTATTTATACTAAACATTGCATGGACTTTATTGACACCACCTACTTGCCGAAATTTAACTTAAGCATGCACAGAACACCTGTAAAGCACTTCACTGACTCCATCTCCTCACCATCTTGCCTAACCAAAATGCCTAAGTGTCCGACAACAAGCAAATGCCTAATGAAAACGCTTTGCTAACCTTCAAGCATTGCTGCAAGCCACCCATCTTCCTCGCATGCAAGGTTGCTCACCTAATACCATGCTATCTAGCCTTCTCGTGTAGCCTCTTAATGTTCAAATAACCTCTAATTGATAAGCTTCCATGCCTAGCCAAGCACACACCCAAGTTTGGTCGTCCATGACACTTAATTGGAGGTTCTTCTTACCTAATGTCTTTCCAATAAGTCTTCACCTAATTAAGTCGAAACGCTTATAATAACCTCTTTAGAGGTTATTTTCCTTCCTTTTTGGCCGCCTAGACACCCCTAACTAACCTTTAAATTCCTTGCCCTTAAGCCCGTGATATTTACTCAAAATTTTCCTCTTTTTCAATAACCATGACACACATTGAATGATACATTGAGATCTTTTTCAACTTTAACCTCATTCAACTCTTATCCTTTCAAGCTCTTAAAAGACTTAAGTTCATATTTTATACTGTATAGTTATTGTATATTGTCTGGATGAGAAGTAAGCTTTATAACTAAGGTTTGATAGAAATTCTCTGAGTTTGACCTTGACTTACCTAGGAAACCTATCGTTTCACTTACACTTGAACAAGCGATAGAAAAGCTTGTACTGCATGTTTATTATTTGTAAATCAGCAACACATAGGTAGGAAGCACATTTTATCCCACAATCCTATCCTAATTGCCTACTAAGTCAACACTTAAAGCTCACATGATATAACCATGAAAAAACGTTGCACACACAAATCCAATACAAGCAGAAAGCAATTCCTTTCCCTTTCTTATCTTCTCTATCTGAGATAAATATTTCAAAGGTATGCAAAGAACCAAATAATTCCTCTAATTTCAAGGATTCTATATCATGGGCACCTTCAATTGCAGTTGCTTTCGTATCAAATCTTCTAGGCAGAGATCTTATAACTTTTCTCACAAGTTTGGATTCAGAAATCCTTTATCCGAATTCATTAGCTATATCTAAGACTCTAACATTGAAATCTGCAATTAATTCATATTCCATCATTCTCAAAGATTGAAATTTCGAGCTCAATAATTATAGTTATGATGGCTTTACTTCTGATGTTCTTTATAAGCAACTTCAAGAAATTTCCATGCTTTTTTTGCAGACGTACACGTGTTTATTAATATAAACACATTTTGGTCAACTTCATATAAATAGAATTGAAGGCACGAGAGTTGCCAAGAGAAGCTTGATCTTCATCATCAGTCTATACAGACTCTAGTTTAGGTGTAGTTTTTCCATCCGTAGTAATATAGGTGGTTCACATCCAGTGATGACAACTTTCCAAGTTTTACTGTCTATTGATTTGAGAAAGGTTGTCATACTAGCCTTCCAATATGCAAACTTTGTGCCATCACAACTGGTGGTCGAGTAGTAGATCCTCCTTCTTTAACCATATTCATCTGCACGAAATGCTCTTTGATACCAATTGAAAAGTAAAATAGTATGGTTTTCCTTTAGCCGTTACTTTAGTTAACAACTAGTAGAATAGCTAAGGGAGTGAAATGATAAATAACACAGAAACTTTGTTAACCTAGTTCTGTGAAACCTACCTACATCTAGAGAGCTTTTATAGCTTAAATAAGAAAATTATGTTAAGATTCAAACGAATTTAACACTTTAACAATCTCGAAGTTACTGATCACACTAGCTAGATCTAGTACTCCTTTCAAATATTTTCTGAAAACTAAAATTAATCAGGCTCCCTCTAAATTATATTTGAATCTAATGAAGATAATCAAGCTCCCCCTAAAGTCATTGACCTTATATCAAATTACTAAGTCTTCTTTATATATCTTATTACGGATACGGTAGGATCCTTTGTTCAAGTCTTGGAGACATCATTTAAGGGAACACTAGTCTACTTACCCTAAAGTCGAGAAGGAGTGAATTTCGTTTTGTGTGATTATGTTCCCAGTCGACATTGTCCCCAAAATGATAAGCATATTAAGTCGGAAAACTGGCCACTCTCATCCGTATAACTCAAAGGATAATCTATTGCGAACAGGAGTTCATAATACACTCAGGATTAAGACTAAGTTACCTAGGTTATCCTAATGAAATAGAAACCTAACTAGTTAATGAAGTTACATCTAGTGGTTACTATTTTGTGGTTTGGTCTTATGCAAACTCACTGCATAGGATACCTTCACTCACATGTCACTTACATGAACGTTTTCGATCATTGTATTTGTATCAAATACAAAGTGAGTTGTATCCATATTGTTACTAGAAGAAGGTACCCAACCTTATTCCTATACTATAGACCCTTTAAGCTGTATCTCGAACATTTTTCCCTGTAATTCTCTACATACAATTCAAGACTCATCAAATAGCTTAAGATGTTAGTTTATTAGATTTAGGTATTAAGAAAAAACTAATAATCAATAACTCTTTATTGAAATTACAAAAATAACACTTTACTAATGACGATCAACATATTATATTTACTATCTAGAGTTTTACAACATAAAGTCCAACAAAGATGCCATTTGAACTCCTTTCAGGAAGGAGGCAACTTCTCAATCATAATAGTAACTTGGAATAACTCACTAATGTCTAATCATTCACTTCGATGATAATTTGCAATTCTTCCATTTCATTGACTACCAACTTACCATGAATCATCTTGTTAAGAATTTTCTATTAGGAATTTCTTAGTACCATCATCTTCAAGCTTGTACTTTTTGTGTAATGCCCCCACAATTGCTTTGATGTATTGTAGGCATTGTAATATACATTATACAAAGTGTCCTCAAGACCATTAAATATATAATTATGAAATAAAAAGTCGAATACATTCATGCTTGCTTCATAACTTCCGTTTCAGGAGTTACAACTTATGGTGGGTTAATTAGGTATTCTACCCTCAAAATGTGAGCAAGTTCAACGTAGTGAGATAAAATATAATCTTTTGTTGTTATCTTAAAGTGTTATCTCCACTAAACTTATTTAGTTTTTCAGCATGAGGTTCGACAATGGTGATCCCATCATGGTTAAAGTAGTGACATTGGTGGAGGAGTTTACAACCATCAATTCAGATAGTTATTATCTTCAAATTGTTAGAGGAAACTCTGAATATAATTAAACTAAATACACTAACAAACGGATTAAACCTCAATTGACACAAATACACTAAAAATCGTTTTATAATCTAACTGTAGACGAGGCACACTTATGATAAGTGCTATCCTAAAGATAGTTATTTGCTTTGCATGGGCTTGCTAGTAGACTACATCGATCATCTTAGTAGAATACAATGATTAGCTTCGGTAGAATTGCCCTTCAAACTACTCACATTTGATAGAACTCTTAGATATTTACTTTCAACTCAATTCAATAATGAAAGAAAGAAAGATAGGAGAACTCTTCAAATTTAGAATGAAATACAACAAATGAAGAACTAAGTTGCTATTATTGACCAACAACTTAGTAATAACTCTAAAAGATACAAAAAATAGATAAATAAACATATGTCAAATTTAATTAAATTTAGTTGTTATTCGACTAAAATTAAATGTAACACGTTCAAGTTGAAGAAACTACAAATTTAACTTTTATACAAGTTAAATTTGTCCATAAAACATCATTTAAATATGATAGTTTTAAATTCAATTCAAAATTTCTAATAAATGAGTTTAATTTGTATAATTAAATCAATTTTTATGTTTCAATGTTCAACAAAACTTTCACTTTCTTTCACTATTTATATACAAATATATCCAACAAGAGCAAGATGAGTTTTTTTTTTTTTTTTTGAATTTATTTTTAGGTCTCATACCAGAATCAAGACGTGATAAGAAGAGGGTCTAGAAGACGTTAAATCAATTAGTATGAGAATATATAAGATTTTGTTACCAAATATTGGTAATCTAAGCCGAAATGAAAAAGTTAATTCCTTAACCAAATATTGAAAGCATGTATGTATCCATTACATTACAGTAACTTTAGAAAAAAATTTGTGATTGGTTTTTGCGAACAATTATCAAAAAATTTGTGTGACAAAATTTTAAGAGAAAAAGTGAAAACTTTACTTACGACCGTCCCCCTACGTGGTCTCTATTTTGTCGTTTTCTTGGTTTTGATCACCGGAGCGAGCGGTATATTCCAAATTGTAGACGGCGTTGGAGAAACCAAAGGCAGCGGAAACTGCAAGCGACCAGCCACAGTGAGGGAATTTTCTTCACCATCTTTTATGCTAAACCGCTGTGGGGTGCCACTGGATTGATGGAATTGAGCATTCTTAGGTGCTCGCACGGCAGGAGTCTCTTTAGAGTCTTCAAGCCCTTCCCTCTTTCTCTGAAAACGAGTATTTCCAATCCCCACCACATGCCAATACAAAACGGTTAGATATCATTAGTATTTTGGACGGGATGATTTTGTGACTCTACGTTCCAACCCAATTTTCATTTTCTTGTGTTTATCTGAAAATTAGTTGGTGGAGGCTCATCTAATAGAGCTTATGATGCATTGCTTTTGGATGCTGGAGGAACACTACTGCAGTTGGCAAAGCCAGTTGAAGAGACTTACGCATCCATTGGCTCCAAATATGGTGAGTGTTTCTTTCTTTCTTTCTTTTCTTTTCCGTTCTTTTCTTTTTTTTGGCCACAGTACCCAGTTCTACAACTTCACTTTAGGCTGAAGTTGTTGATCTACTACAAAGACGCTACCAAAGAAGCATCTTGACTGAATGTCTGATAAACTGAAAATAGAAATGATCAACTACCTATGAATTAATTTTCTGAGTTTTTTCCATGCTCATTGAGTAGGGCGGGTTGCCTAATGAGATTAATAGAGTTGTTAGAAAGCTGGTCCGAAGAATGACAGATATTAAAAAGAAAAACAAACCGAAAGATACCTTCAAACAAGCCTATATATTAATTGTCAATGTTGTATGTTATTCTCTTCCCTTATTCGTAATACCTAAGTTGCACATATGGAATATCAATATAAGAACTTTTTGAGCCTCTTTGAGAGAACTTACAATGATCTTGTAAAGGCATGAGATGTGACTAATGGGATGATATTCACTCACGGATTGAGCATAAACCTTTTTTGGTATAAGGCAAATGTATGTTTCATTGATGCTAGCACTGATATTTTCGTTCTTAAAACAAATCTTGAAACATCCTCTTTCTGTCATCTTTAAGGATGTTGCAAACGGATAACCCCTTTTCATCAATTGAAATTTGGTCCAAGCTTAAAAACGAATAAAAAATGGCCTTTTGGTTGACATCAGCCACATGTGAATGTATCTGCTTGACCCTAAAGTGCATGTGAATACCTGACCTTCCCATGAGGTCTCGTTCCTTCCTTACTTACTATTCCTTCCTCTTACTTCTTCCTCTTGTTTCTCATCAGACACAATTGGTTTTCTTAAAAATTATTTTAGGTTTTCCTATGTTCAGGTTCTTCCTCTCACTTCTTGGTCTCACTCTGACTTCTTCCTCTTGCACATTGTTCTTGCTCTCGTTCATTGGTCTCGTCTCATTTCTTCTCGCTCCTTGGTCTTGCTTCGCTTTTTCCTCTCGCTTTTTGGTCTCGCTCTGATTCACACTCCATCTTCCTTCTTTGATTCTAGATAGAGAAAGAAGAAGATGAAGAAGGTAGTTCGAATTTTACAAAAATGGGTTGCAGATCTGAGAGCATGGAATGTGAAACAGAAGAAGTAAGAAGAAGAATTGGAAGAAGGCGAGAATCATGAGTACGTTTCATTTTTAGTTCCTTTTGTAATTTCACCTGATGATGATGATTCACACTCCATCTTTCTTCTTTGATTCTAGATAGAGAAAGAAGAAGAAGGTAGTTCGATGTTTAAAAAATGGGTTGCAAATCTGAGAGCATGAAACGTGAAACAAAAGAAGTAAGAAGAAGAATTGGATGAAGGTGAGAATCACGAGCACGTTTCATTTTTAGTTCCTTTAGTAATTTCACGTTTCATTTTTAGTACCTTTAGTAATTTCACCCAATGACGATGCAAGGAAAAGGCCAAAAAATCTTTGTTTTCAAAACCTAGGTCAAATTTCATATGGACCTCCAATTTTAGGCTATCCATGCCATTTTCTCAAGGATGTTCCTATATTTCCTATTCTTCCTCGGGCTCTCTCTCACAGCAAAAAAACATCAAGGGCATTTTACCTATTTGGATGTTACAAGATTTTTTATTCTTCCTCTGGGCACTCTCTCACAGCCATCAACACCAAGGACAAGCACAAAACAAGGACATGTCTTGGTTGAATGTGTTTTTGCTATGAAATTTTTGGGCTACATTCTTGACTTTTTTGATGGACCACGTCCATGGCAAAAGACCCACAAGAGCTTTTGTTTTATACACTTGTGGTTATCCCCTTGAGGTTGAGAAAGAGGCACTTTGGGAGAATTTCATTCTTGCTTATTTGCTGAACTCTTTGGCAAGAAACAAGAGGATTTTCCAAGATAACAAACTCATACCACCGCTTTTTAATCTATGACTAGTTAATTTGGTTGTATCTTGGTGCAAATGCTCTCCTATCTTCCACTACTAGAGGTTTGCCTCCCTTGGAAAGATATGTTGTAACACACCACTTGGGGAAGTCTCCTTCTTGTAATTTCATGCTATCAATAAAATTTGTTCTTAAGAAAGAAACAAACACAATAATTAGTTTTCAGACATCAATTATTCTGCATATCCAAATACAAAATTTTATTAATATCCTATCCCAGAAATTTAACTCCAGGATATTCAACGGTCAAATATTTATTATTCATACCTATCAAATAAAACTCATGATTCAAACTGGCCATTCGAGCAATGACTATGACTTAGTACTTACTACTTGGACAATTATATCATCAGCTTCTTGTCTGCTGCTATCTAACTAGCAGTGTATCTTAATTTCCCTTGCATTTTAAAGTTTGATGTTTTACAGTAAATAGCTCATTTATTGTCTCTTGTTCAAAAAAAGCAAATAATTCAGTTACCACCTTGCGTTGTTCATCAATTATCAGTTTCTTAAGACATTCGATCGTGATTGACATATCATGTGCTTAAACAATCAATTCTAGAAAAAAAGTTTGTTTCTCTCTCCTATCTCTCTTCTCTCTTTCTCTCTCCTCTCTCCTTCCCTCCCCTCCCTCCGACCCTTCACCTAGCTCCCCGATTCTCCTTCCTGCCTGCAACTTCTCCGTCCGATAGTGTAGTCCATCCTTCACCCTCTCCTCTTGTGATTTTTATCAACTTGGAGGGACTAATGGAAGTGGTTAATTCCCACTATTGCCTCTGGTTAAAAAATGGGTTATTTAACATTGAGAATGTAGATTCCAACAAAATTCTCCAGGTCAAGAAGCCTCAGTTAAATTGGTTCATTGAGTCCATTAACGATCTGATTCAGGGATCAGAGAACAGATTCTTTCTTAGAAAAATGGTAAGGATGAAAGCGGTACCACAAGATCGATGAACTTCTGGGCACATTTAGGCTGGGTCTTAAGGTGTGTCGTCCGGCCAAATTCTGGTTATCATTCCTACGTTCATGTATACTCAAGGTAAGACAAGCAGGGATGGCAAGCGTTCTTAAAAATGCTAAAAAGCTCCTGTATGAAACAAGATTACTTGGCTTGGCAGTCCACCATCACTCCGGAAAGACACATAAACTCTCATACCTATTTATCTGGCTCAAACTATGTGGAAAAGGTGAGGAATCACGGTAAAGAGGTTTACCCTGTTTCTAGTTCAGCAAAACAGAGCATTCTATGGGAAAACCACCAACCAATATCCCCTGTTTTCCCCTCCAACAAACAGAGGATTCAGAGTTTCTTGGTCAGAGAAAGCAGGGAAGTTCTGAAAGAAGATTTTAGCAATGGGTTTTATCCAGACTTTTCGTCTTTGATGAATGGAACGATATAACTAAATTCTTGGAAGACTTCTTCCAAGTAAAATTTACCATTAATTCATTGTTTTCAGATAAAGCAATTATCAAAATCAAGCAAGGGCAGCTCGAAGATTTGATCATCACAGAAGAAAAATGGTTTGACTATGGGAAGTACCATTTGCTATTTGAGAAATGGGATACGGCCAAGCATGAAACAAGCCTCTTTATTTACTTCACAAGCTCAGCACTGTGAAATTCCAGATTACTTGAAGTCCATTGTTGGAGAAAGGTGGAATTACTTTGGTTTGAGTTGTGTTAGTGGATCATGAGAGGTTCGATAGATGCTTCTATTATTTTGGCCTTCTAAAGTTCTTCCCAAATATTCTGGTTCTAGTCACTCACTCAAAGATTCAAGACTACTTAGGGGGCATATTTTTCCATCAACAAGCTGCTTGGGAATTTGCTCTCCCTTGGTGTTCTCCCATCCATTTTGAAGTTTTTAGTCCGCAATCTTCAGCTGTTTTTGGGCTTCTTTCGGAAAGTTTTTTAAGTTTGCTTTGTTGTTATTTTTTTTCTGTTTTTCTTAGGGTTTCACTTGTTTTGTTTTTGTTTTTTCATTTGTCTGTACTTTTGTTTGTGATCACTCTTTTTGCTATTAATATAATTCTCATATATGAGCATTAGTCTCTTTTATTAATATATTTAATAAAGAGGCTTGTATCCCTTTTTTTAAAAGTAGATTTGTTCTCTACTTCATCAGTCAATCTCTGAATATTGTTTAGTGGATCACAAGAAGTTGTTTTTGGCCGTTTGGAGCTTTGGTTTCTTTCTTTCTTTTTTTTTTTTTTTTGTTTCTGTTTATTTCATCATATCTCATGAGGCACAAGAATGGTTTCCTTAGGAAAGAGAAATTAAAGTTATTTTGTTGTTGTTGGCAAGTCTTCTTAAGCTCAACATTGTTTTTTTCTCTCCTTTTTGGCTTGAGATCTAGAGGGGTTTGGCTTGTTTGTTTTGTTGTTTTTATTGATATATTAGTCACTTTACTCCTTTTTGTTCCTAGTATATTTCTCTTGTACTTTGAGCAATAGTTTTATTTATTATCATTAATAAAGAGGCCTGTTTCTGTTAAAAAAAAAAAGAAGCTTATAGCATTCTGGAGATAAGCTTGAATGGGGGGGGGGGGGTGGTGGTTATTTTTCGAGATTGTTTGATTTTTTATGTTTTGTTTGTAATAGGCTGTCTCTTTGTATTTCTTTACTTCTTCTAAGTTTCAGTTTTGATGTATCATTGCTCCCTCAGGATTTGGGACGTGGTGGAGTTGGTCTTTTTTTATGATTGATCTTTTGACGCTAGTTTCTTTTTTGTGGACATGATGAGGGCACTATGGGGTGTCAACCTAGTTGAGATATCCAGGTGTGCCTACTGATCCTCAGTCTCTTCAGTTGTGTGCTCTTTATACAACTTTCATGTACTTTGATTATTAGTCTCGTTTTATTAATAAAATATGAGACTTGTCTCTTGTTTTTTTCTTTAAAAAATTATCAGTTTCTTTGTTCTGTTTGATGATCATGCTTACAATCAATTTAGGTCTAAATAGCACTCCTGCTGAGATAAAGCAAGGATTCAGGAGAGCATTTTCTGGTCCGTGGCCTCAAAAGCTACGTTACAAGGTCCGTATTCTGTTAGACATCCTCCTATTAAGTTTGTATATAAAAGAAAAAATAAATCACATTAAATCACATTCTTTACACATGTGATATATTAGGAAGTTAGATGGTTAGCAGTTATAACCGAAATTAGTTAGTGAGGAACTACTATAAATAAGGGAAGATTAATGGAGAGAAGCATCAGAAAATTCATGTAAAAGCTGGCCGTTGAATCTAGAGAGAAGATCAACAGAGAGGAATATTGTAATCTGCATATTGAGAATAATAAAGTGAAATTTAAATACCAAAAAGGGAGTTTCATCATTTTGGTATCAGAGCATCGATCACTGGGCAAAAGATGGTGCACACAAGAATTGAAGGAAGACTCAATCAAATAGACCAAGAGATTTCCACGATGAAGAAGGAAATAAGCAAATTACCGGCGATGGAATCCAGCCTAAGCGAGATATCGAAGAACCTGCTGATATTAATGGAAACAATTGCCGACAAGACAACGGAATCCGCCACGCACAAATTTGCGACTGATAAAGGAAAAGAAAAGGAGGCGTCGACGAGCAAATCGACCGAAATAACCCGAAACGCAGAGGAGGGGCAAGTTGACGGAAAAGCCGATAACGATGAACCAGCGACTGATCGGAGCAAATTCAAGAAGGTAGAAATGCCCGTGTTTAGCAGAGAAGACCCAGATTCATGACTATTCCGAGCTGAAAGGTACTTCCAAATCCATAAGCTTACTGAATCCGAAAAAATGCTAGTATCTACTATTAGTTTCGACGGCCCGGCGCTTAATTGGTACCGATCGCAAGAAGAAAGGAATAAGTTTCTAAGCTGGGGAAATCTGAAAGAAAGGTTGTTAATTCGTTTCCGATCAAGTATCGATGGGACAATCCTGGGAAAATTCCTTCGAATCCAACAAGAATCGTCCGTAGAAGAATATCGAAATCTCTTCGATAAACTTGTCGCCCCACTTTCAGACATACCGGAGAAGGTTGTCGAAGATACATTTATGAACGGGTTATTACCTTGGATAAGAGCGGAGGTTTTCTTTTGTCGACCACAAGGACTGGCCGAGATGATGCAAATCGCACAGTTGGTCGAAAACAGAGAGTTTGTACGAAATGAAGCAAAATTAAATGGGTATTCCGGCGGGAAATATAATCTACAAACTACGAACAGCAGCAAATCGACGACCGGGAATACCACTACCGAAAACAGAGGGAATGCCACATTTCCAATACGTACGATCACCCTAAGAAACTCGAACGCTAATGAAGTCAGGAAGGAAACAAACTTTCGACGACTACCAGATGCTGAATTTCAAGCGCGGAAGGAAAAGGGACTCTGCTTTCGTTGTAATGAAAAATACTCGGCGGACTACAAGTGTAAAATGAAAGAGTTACGCGAATTGAGGATGTTTGTCGTGACTGGAGAAAATGAAGAGAGTGAAATTATTGAAGAAAAAGAAACAGCAGAGAAACAATTGGCAACCTTAGAGGTATAGATGAAAACCGAAATTTCGCTGAGCTATCAATTAACTCAGTGGTGGGGCTAAATGATTCTGGTACTATGAAGGTAAGAGGAAATTATTGAACAAAGAGATAATTGTGATGATTGATTGTGGAGCAACACACAATTTTATCTCAGAAAAGCTAGTAAAAACATTACGGCTATCAACCAAAGAAACAACTCACTATGGGGTTATCCTCGGATCCGGAACAGCTATACAAGGGAAAAGAGTTTGGGAAGCTGTGGAGATCCATTTGGCCGATTGGAAGGTAACCGAGGACTTCCTACCCTTAGAATTAGGGGGTGTGGATGTAATATTGGGGATGCAATGGTTACATTCACTTGGAGTCACTATTGTAGATTGGAAGAATCTGACCTTTTCATTCACAAACAGTGGTAGACAGATTTGTATCAAGGGAGATCCTAGTCTAACTAAAGCCCGAATTAGTCTCAAAAGTATGTGCAAGTCTTGGAATGATAACGATGAAGGTTACTTTATCGAATGTAGAGCAATAGAAGTGACAAAATCAGTAAGTTCATCACAAGAGGAAAGCAAATGTACATTCGAGGGAACAGAGTCGCTACAAGAGGTACTTTAACAATATAAGGATGTGTTTGAATAGCCAGAAACACTACCACCAAAAAGAGAGATTGAGCATCACATTTGTCTTAAAGAAGGGACCGACCCAATCAATGTGAGACCATATAGATACGGTTTCCATCAAAAGGCTGAAATGGAAAAATTGGTGGAAGAAATGTTAACCTCAGGAATAATACGGCCAAGCAAAAGTCCTTACTCCAGCCCAGTGTTACTTGTACAAAAAAAGGACGGAAGTTGGAGGTTTTGTGTGGACTATCGAGCAGTCAATAATGCAACTATTCCAGATAAGTTTCCAATACCGGTTGTGGAAGAATTGTTTGATGAGTTGAATGGGGCCTCCTTGTTCTCCAAAATTGATCTCAAATCCGGTTATCATCAAATAAGAATGGAAGAAAAGGATATTCCGAAAACAGCCTTCCGAACACATGAAGGATATTATGAGTTCCTTGTCATGCCCTTTGGATTGACTAACGCTCCGGCTACTTTTCAACCCTTAATGAACAATGTATTCAAGCCTTACTTGCGAAAGTTCGTTCTAGTATTCTTTGACGACATTTTGATCTATAGTAAGAATGAAGAGGAACATAAGAGTCATTTGGGAATAGTTCTCTCAGCCTTGAGAGAATATTCATTATACGCCAATAAAAAGAAGTGCAGCTTTGCCCAACCAAGAATAGAATATTTGGGACATATAATATCAGGAGAAGGCATTGAGGTAGATCCGGAGAAAATATGTTCAATTGCTGACTGGCCGATACCAAAAACTGTTAAAGAAGTCAAAGGATTTCTTGGCCTAACTGGATATTATCGACGATTCGTACAACACTATGGATCTATAGCCGCGCCACTAACACAACTTCTTAAAAAAGGAGGTTTCACATGGAACAAAGAAGCTGAAGAAGCGTTTGGAAGATTAAAGGAAGCAATGATATCATTATCAGTATTAGCCCTTCCCAACTTTAATAAACCATTTGAGGTCGAAACAGATGCTTCGGGCATGGGAGTGGGTGCAGTGCTGACAATTGAACAGACCAATAGCATTTTATAGCCACACACTGGCCATGCGAGATAGAGCAAAATCGGTTTACGAAAGAGAGTTGATGGCGGTGGTACTAGCAGTCCAACGTTGGCGCCCATACTTGTTGGGAACCAAATTTATAGTCAAAACTGATCAGAAGTCACTCAAATTCTTGTTAGAACAAAGGACTATTCAACCTCAATACCAAAAATGGGTGGCTAAACTCCTCGGATATTCATTTGAAGTTGTCTATAAACCCGGTTTAGAGAATAAGGCAGCCGATGCCCTGTCAAGAAAACCGGATGAGATATTATATTTTGGCTTATCAGCTCCCACTTTAGTAGATCTTAATACTATTAAAGAGGAGGTTGAAAAGGATGAAATGCTACAGAAGATGTTCACCGATGAAAAGGGAAAAGTCAACTAGCAACAAGCTAAGTTTTCGCAAAAAAATGGCTTGTGGCATTATAAAGACTGACTAGTTCTATCCAAATCTTCGTCACTAATTCCAGCCATATTATCTACCTATCATGACTCAGTAGTTGGAGGTCACTCAGGATTCTTGCGCACTTACAAAAGACTAGCAAGCGAATTATATTGGCCGAGTATGAAGGCGGATGTCAAGAAACATTTTGAAGAATGTATAGTTTGCCAACGGAATAAGACCATGGCTCTATCTCCAGCTGGGTTATTAACTCCTCTAGAAGTCCCACTGCAAGTGTGGAACGATATTTCGATGGATTTTATTGATGCGTTACCAAAGGCGAAAGGGTTTGAAGTAGTGTTCGTAGTAGTTGATCGGCTGAGTAAGTACAGCCATTTTATACCACTCAAACATCCTTACACGGCCAAATCAGTAGCGGATGTGTTTGTAAAAGAAGTAGTTCGACTACATGGCTTCCCCGCATCCATTGTATCTGATTGTGACAAGGTTTTCCTTAGTAACTTTTGGAAGGAAATGTTCCGTTTAGCCGGCACAAATTTGAATAGGAGTACAGCATACCACCCACAATCTGATGGCCAAACCGAAGTAGTTAACCGTGGGCTAGAAACTTATCTCTGTTGTTTTTGTAGTGAACGACCAAAAGAATGGGTGTCATGGTTGCCATGGACAGAATATTGGTATAACACTACTTTTAATCGATCACTAGGCACTTCGCCTTTCCAGGTGCTATATGGCAGAAAACCCCCATCATTATTATCCTATGGCGATGGCACCACTACTAATTCGACTTTAGCTGATCAGCTGAAAGAGAGAGGTACAGTTTTGGCTGCTCTTCGGGAGCAATTGTTATTGACACATCAACAAATGAAGCAATACGCCGATAAGAAACGAAGGCATGTAGAATTTAATGTGGGAGACTGGGTACTATTGAAGATTAGACCTTATCGACAACTATCGTTACGAAAGAAACGAAACCAAAAATTATCTCCCAAGTATTTCGGACCATATGAGATTCAAGCTAAAGTGAGAACAGTGGCATACAAGTTAGATTTACCAACAGATTTCTTGATCCATCCAGTCTTTCACGTGTCACAACTCAAAAGATTTGTTGGGGATCGCACGGGTATCCAACCAACCCTCCAATTTGTCAATGAAAATTTAGAGTGGCAAGCACAACCAGAGGAAGTGTTGCAGTATCAGAAGAATAAGGCTGGGGCTTGGGAAGTTCTAATCCGCTGGAAGAACTTACCCGACCATGAGGCTTCGTGGGAATCCTATGATGAAATACAACAGCAGTATCCCACTTTTCACCTTGAGGACAAGGTGAATTTAGAAGGGGAGGGTAATGTTAGACATCCTCCTATTAAGTTTGTATATAAAAGAAAAAATAAATCACATTAAATCACATTCTTTACACATGTGATATATTAGGAAGTTAGATGGTTAGTAGTTATAACTGAAATTAGTTAGTGAGGAACTACTATAAATAAGGGAAGATTAATGGAGAGAAGCATCAGAAAATTCATGTAAAAGCTGGCTGTTGAATCTAGAGAGAAGATCAACAGAGAGGAATATTGTAATCTGCATATTGAGAATAATAAAGTGAAATTTAAATACCAAAAAGGGAGTTTCATCATATTCTCTTTATTATTTGCTGATTAAGTTGCATGCAGAGTCAAATAAAAAATAGACTATATTCCACGTTTCGCCTCTCTATCTCTCTAAGTTGAGGAAACGCAAAACGTGTGTGATGTGATCGGCTAACTTATGCCTACATAGAGTAGTGCTCGGTTGTTTATAGAGTTGCATGGCCTACTATTGAATTAGAACACGGTCTACTATTGAATTAGAACACATGTAGTTCGTGAGGCTACAGGCCTCATAATGCAACATTTGTTTTTATTCAGAGGCTAATTGGTTTACCCAAATGGTTCATTGTGTCATATTGTTTTGGAGGAGATATGGCTTGAAGCAATTGTAGGGATTTAGACAGGGAGGGTAGAGGTGTTGAAAAGGGGTTCGATTTATCTTGTTAGTTACCTGTTGGAGCTTCTTGTCCAAGATGTCTTATTATTATTATTATTATTATTTATTGATTCTATCCATCAATATGTTCCTTTGTAATCTATATTTACTTTGGGGCTTGGCCATATTTTTTTAAGAAAAAAATTTATCTAAACTTCTAAACTTTGAGGTTGTATCACCTAAAACCTCAAACTAATAATTATACAAATTGAAACTCGTAACAAGTTAGACCCACCATTAGGATACGTGTGTATCAGACTTCTTTATATGCATGTGACAGACCAAAAGATAGGGTGTCATAAACCTTTCTTCGGCGATCAAATGATATTTATATTTCACCAAACTAAACAACTACTACTGATAAAACATAGCAACAATGGCAAGTCCGAAGTCTAACCACAAGGAGCTTACGATAGAATCTCTCAATGTTAAATCGGTCTATGGAAAGAAGTAAAAACGGAGGTTTTGGTTCTATTGACAGGGAAACTAAGTGGAATGAAATTGAAGTGCAGAAATGTAAACATACAGGTGTAGTTAATCGAGATGCCTTAGTTTAGTGGAATGTAATCACTCAATGTTCAGATCATTGAATGATCAATTTGTGACTTGAACTCCTTACCTATTCTTGGCCCACTTGATCGAAACCCCGATCAATGGTTCTAAATTATCTAATTAGTTAAACATGCGTAGATGAACCAGTACTAAACATATTTATCTAACCGCATTAAGCTTTAGGGAGATGCTAGGAGGAATGACTAACTACCACCGTCTAGTTAAACACTCACTGTGGTTTCTCTCTAGGTTGATAGGACAAACATCATAGACAACAAATTGTAAGCTTAACTAACCTATTGCCTCCTTTGAGGTTAACCCATGGTTATATGTCACATATTACAGATTAACCCGTAAGCATTCGAATGGCATGATTAATAATTGGTCATCAATCATCAATACAAGCATTCCATTTATAAACATAGAATTCAGATTGAAACCCATAGCAAGAATATATACATCATGAAATATGAAATTCTCCCAAAGTTACAAAGAGTTCATCCAATATTCACTAAACTAGGAAACCCACACCTTACCTCCCCATGGAAGTGTAGAAGATGAGGCCCAAAATCTACTTGATCAACTACAAAGAACACCCTAGGGGGAAAGTGGAAGAGAAAGAGGGGAATGGAGGCTGGAATCCCTAAAATGGTTGATCCCCCTAAGCTAGACCGAAAGAAGAATATATATATAAAAGAGCGAGAGCACGGTGCCCGGAAGGAGTGCCATGACACTTGGGACCCTTGTCGAAGCATCGCGCTACGCTTCAATACGCACGCACGCCTTCCGCCAATCTTTGGAGCACCACAACGCTTCACCATTTTTATGCTCTCAGGAAAAGTAGCGCTGGGCTGTCTCGAGAGGCATTTTGGTCATTTCTGTTCCTTTGAAATCTGGATGCTCTTTTTAGCTTTTAATTGCTCCAAATTAACATCGAACCGCTCGTAACAACTAATTCTGCCTCTTCAACACGATTTACCTGTAAAATAATCAGATACATTAAACATGAGAACAATCATGAATTAAAGGGAGTCAGATAGCATAATTCAGATGCTATCAGCTTGGATGATTGTAGATAATAGCAAATTTTCATTAATATGAGTGGTGTTTCATCTTTGGTGTCCATCCATTTTACTCTACTTCTCCAGGAAGAATTATGCGATAACTTTTTTTGGCCTCCTCTAATTGACTACATTTTTGTTGGTAACGAGCATTCTGTTTGTTATCTTCAATAAGTTGAGAGGGGAAGGGATGATTGGTTTTGGGCTCCTTACCTATCTGAGGGTTTCTTTTGCTGGTCAAGTTTCCTTGCTCTTAATTCTCCTTATCCAGTTATCCCACTCAGGAGCTTCAGTGTTTTCCTCTTTTCTGGAAGGTGAAAGTTCATAAGAAAGTGGAGTTCTCTGCTTGGCAAGTTTTTCATGGCAGAGTCCACAGGAGATTGTACTCAGTGACAATCTTTCTCTGTTTTATGCCCTCAGTAGTCAGTCGTATGTCTGTTGAGAACCTTCTTCCCCAACGTTTACCTGCAATGTAAAAGAGTGCAATATCCAATCTAACACAAACATAACAACGATGGAACAATCAATCTGTTAGCAATTTACAATAATCTCAATTCTTGATACGGAATGTCAGCCAAAGAAAAACAAGAGAATAATGAGAAACATAAATAACAAGATCAAGAAAGATTGAAATTCACTTGGAGAGAGTTGGTTCTCCTTTGCTGGAGCGCCCTGCAACTTTCTTGCCCAAAAACCCACAGTACCCTTTCACCTCTTTAATAGGTTTTTCCCACTTGGAGTCTAACAGTGTTCTTTCATCGGCAAGAAGAGGATCTTGACCATATTTTATGGGGTTGCCAGTTTGCTTATTCCCTTTGGAACACTTTTTTTGGTTTTTCATGCTGCAATGGGGCATTTCTATGACAGATGAATTCTCCCTTCATGATAAAGGAAGTCTTGGGGCAAACTTTTTTTTTTTTTTTTTGTGGGTAGTGTGGATCAGGAAGAATAGTAGAATCTTTTAGAGAGTTCGAGAATTTGATATGGAGGTGTGAGGGGAGGTGAGGTTTAATGCATCTTTGTAGGCGTTTGTTCATTGGACTTTTAATAATTTTTTTGTTGGTACCAGCACAGACGACCAAGAGGAAGGAGATTCAGAGGAGCTTTTAGAGAGAATTGCATAAGGTAATTCAGAAGAGCATCTGGAGAGAATTGTGTATTCTGAGGCCTTTGAAGCTGATATGAGTAATTTATTTCAGCTCTCAGACAACAAGGAATTTGGTGCAATAGAAGAAGCAGGCTGGTTCTCTCCTAACTCGAAAAAGGAAATCCCCCAGAGGCTCAGGTCAATTGTCGATGCTTGTGAAATTACTTTAGTTTGCACAGGCAACAATAAGCTAAGAGAGGATATTGGCAGGAATGAAAATCTTATCTTGGTACACTAGAGGGCTTATTGATCAATCTAAATAGTTGGCTGTTAAACGACTTCTAAAGAACACAAACCAGAGTTGATGTTAATCCAAGAAACTAAAAGAGCATCCATTGAATTAGATAACGTAAAAGCCATTTGGAGCTCAAAAGACATTGGTTGGGTTCATGAAGAGGCATTTGGTAAATTAGATGGTTTGTTGTCTATGTGTGAAATTTCTATATTATTGAATAAATCATAATAATTAAGAGTACATAATGATGTTTTACATAGGAAATATATAGACCTCAAAGAAATCACTAAAAGAAAATTCATAAAAGGAAAATAATAATGAAAAATACTAATGATTCATAAATCCTAATTTTTCTTTAACACCCTCCCTTAAACTCAAGGTGCTAGAATGACGAACTGGAGTTTGCTAAGAAAGCGTCCACAAAGAATAAACACAAACAATTTCTGACAATCCCGTTTTATATGGCCTGGCTTACGACAATGGTTACAAACAATCTCTGTAGAATATGGTTTTCGATGATCATAACTCTTCCTCTGAACATTGCCATCCATTGCTCGAGGTGCCTGGGGGTTATTGTTCTTGCTAATGAGAGCACTATTGGATTGAGGAATAGATACACCATTCGGAGAGCTTTCAATGCGAAAAACACGAGTGAAAGCATCGTCTAATGATGGAATCTTAGAGTCAGAGAGGATTTGTGCGTTCGCCATTCCAAATTCAGGTAAAAGTCCATTCAAAAAGATCATAACAACCATCTTCTCTCGTTAAGCTTGTTAAACTTTAACATCAGGACTAAAAGGTAACAGGCTCCGCTTTTTGTTTAGCACGGAAAAACTGCATACAAACCTCAAACATTCTATGTACTAGCTCTTTACTTGAATATAGAAAATCTAAAAATTCCAAAAGTTCTTTGATAGACTCACAGTGATCAACCAATCCAATTATCTCATTCTCAATGGAGTTTTCGATCTGAAGATATAGACGGGCATCATCACGAAGCCAATCCTTCTTCTTCTTTGCATCTTCTGGGGCATCGACCATATGATCATCCGTATCAGTACTTCTCAAATAGAGATTGTTCGATGCCAATCATAATAATTAGATCCATTTAACTTATGTTCGGTGATCTTAGAGGCTAGGGGAATAACATTAGAAACTACCATATTCTTTATGTCAACCATATTGGAGACACGCCCTAATTGTAGTCCACACAAACAAAACAAATTAATCCAAACAGCTGCAAGATTGGAACAAAACCAACCACAACCCTAGAACGAGGTAGTAATCCTCAATTTTCGACAAAATCGAATGATCTTCGATGGACCCAACTGCACAAATGATCGGAAAATAGGATTTGAGGCAAGCCAAGAAGACGGAGGTCAAAACAGACGCTCCACGCGCTCCCACGCGCCGGTGTATGGCTGCTGTACAGGAATCTTCTGGCGATGCGTGAAGCTCATAGGCGGCGTTTCTCGGCAATCGGCGACGACAGAATACGGTAGACGGCGATGGCCCTTCTTCTAAGCTGGGCGGTGTTGACAAATGGTCACTTAAAGATGACCTAAACTTAACCCCTAATGGAGAAGGAAGCCACCAATTACGAAATTCTAATAGTTCTGAAAATTCGAAACCCTATAGGCTCTGATACCATGTACTCAAGAAGTCAGAGAAAAGTATCTTTTTTATTATTTAATGTCAAAGTAAAGTTACATATATATAGAGAACAAAGGAACCCTAGATTGTATGTACAATTACGATAATGGACATATAAATATATATATATATATCATAATAGTAATCATTATATAGGAGATCTAGGTCAATTCACTTATAAAAGGGTAGGACTCAAATTGTTTTTTAAAACGGAAAGAAGCTTTTTTATTAATAATAAACTCAAAGTACAAGAGAGTTATACAGTGATAATAATAGAGAAGCCTAGAATGGGGATAGAGAGAGAGGATCAATAGGTGTAGCCGGACATCTCAACTAGGTTGGCACCCCATTAGCACCCTAATCATATCCAAAATACAAGAATGATATTAAGGTCATGAAAAGACCGAAAATAACAATAGAAACTTTCTAACGGTAGACAGATGCAAAGCTGAAAAGTAATAGCACAAGTGTGGAATTACATATTGATACAATTTAGGATTCAAATTGATACTATTTTATTAGTTTGGGGTTTTAATTGATACAAATTGTGAAGTTTTGGGGTATTAATTGTTTTTCTCTCTCTTTTTATGTACTTGTCTTTTTGTTGGTTAATGTTCATTTTTATTCTTACTTCTATCTACAAGGATAGACATAGTAATGGTGATATGAGCATATGGGATAAAATTAATTAGAGTGAACTTTGGTTTACTTTTCTCGTTTTTGGGCCCAATCAAGATCCGGACCAAACGAATCAAGTTTTGTAAAAGATGGACTAAACCATTGTCAAATTAGAAAAAGAGTTGATTAGTTTGATTTTCAGAAAATGAAAACCAAGATGTCCAATGCAAGACAGAAAGCAAAAAACGTTGCTTGGTTTTCCCATTTTTCTTTGAAGTAGGTTCATCTTCCTTTCTTGGACCCAAAAAAAAGGAAAAAAAAACGTATTAGAAGCTTGTATCAACTTTCAAAGTGGGCAATCAGGGTTCAGTCATGATTTAAACTTTGTTGAACGCTTCCATGTTCCTTTGTATTCTGCATTCTCATTATAATCTTTTTGCTTGTAGTATTGTAATATTATTTTTATCCTCTGTATTTTTCAGAATAAGTATTAGAAATGTTGTTTCTTGTTTTTAGTTTCAATAATGATTTCCTTAAGGCTATTTTATATGTTTTATTGTGGAAAAGCTACCCCATTGTTGGTTGTGTACTATATTGATAGGGAGATGGAAGGCCATTTTGGAAACTCGTCGTTTCAGAAGCCACTGGCTGTTCTGATGATAGTTACTTTGAAGAAGTTTATCAGGTGATGTTTTATTAACCTTTTAATTATTATTTACACAGTCCATCTTTATTTCATAGAAAATGATTTGCATGCTTTGTAATAGCCATATCTTTGGGAACATAAATTTTCTTATAAAGTCCATCTATTTGTGTAAATATGTAAACCAAGTCATTGAAATATACCAACCAACTGACTAAGCCCGTGGACAAGACCTAACTAGCTATATGGAAAGGGGCTCCAATATAAAGGAACTTTGTACAAGCTACTCTGTTTTTTCAATCTTCAGTGGGTCTTCTTGTGTTTTAGTCAATCTCCGGTGGTTCTCAAAAAATTTGAAAGAAAATGTCTTTCAAAATTTTCCGGTCCTATATTATTGGCTTTAATGGCAATTATTTTGGCTCTTCCATAAGAATTATGATAGGAAAAAAATCAACTAATCTAGATTTGATTCAACCCACCTCAAAGCTTCTTATTGGCGATCTTTTTCAACATTAATGGAAGCTGAGATGTTGTAATGTAAGACCCAAAAATGTAACGTCGATATATGTAAGAATACATGAAAGCTATACTAAGAATAGTAAAATTACAATAAATGACAAAAGATCAATAGGCTCATATTTTTCATATAACCCCCAAGTTGGAGCATATATGTTAATCATGCCAAGCTTGTGATAGAACTCCGGCCAAGTCAGCTGAATGAACTTCTTTTATTAGAATCAGTAACAAACACGCAGAATTGATGAGGTATCAATTCTGCCACAAGCTTCTTGATCTTGCTTCTCAAGACTCAAGTACAACTCTTCACTAAATTTCTGATGGCCTTCTTCTATCATTACTCCCCTATTTATACACATTTTCTTAACACATTTAACATGTGTTTTCTAACTAATTTCTAACTAATCTGTTAACTGCTTTCCTAACTAATTCTGTTGTAGCTTATTTCTTCTTTGGTAAACTAACTTGATTGGAGGTCTAACATTACTCCCTCCTTTGAGATTCACCTTGTCCTCAAGGTGTAGATTAGGGTACCGCTGGTGCATTTCATCATAGTCTTCCCACGATGCTTCATAGTCCGGCAGATTCTTCCAGGCAACTAGCACTTCCCATTTCCCGGTTTTGTCTTGTCTGTAGTCACGTGCTTCTTCCGGTTGCGACTGCCACTCGAGCTTCTCTGTTATGTTTTGTAGTGTGGGTACTATATTTGTCTGCTGATTTACGAACTTTTTTAGTTGTGAAACATGAAAAACAGGGTGGATAGCGGCGTCCGTTGGTAATTCCAATCTATATGCTACCTCACCAATTCTTTCGAGAATTTTGTAGGGTCCAAAATATCGTGATGATAGTTTTTCATTCCTTTTGCTTCGTAGAGTGGCTTGTCGGTATGGTCGTATTTTAAGTAATACTAATTCATTAACCTGGAATTCCACTTGTCTTCTTTTTCGGTCAGCATATAGTTTCATTTGTTGTTGAGCTAGCAATAAGTGCTCCCGTAGTGCGTCTAAGGCCACATCTCGTTCTTTCAACTGCTCGTCTATTGAAGAATTTGAAGTTCTTCGTTCTCCATAAGATAGTAGGGTTGGCGGTTTACGGCCATAGACCACTTGGAAGGGTGATTGTCCCAGCGCCTTTTGATAAGTAGTGTTGTACCAGTACTCGGCCCAAGGTAGCCACATGATCCATTCCTTTGGGCGTTCACTACAAAAGCATCTGAGATAGGTTTCTAGTCCTCTGTTGACTACCTCTGTTTGTCCGTCGGTCTGTGGGTGGTAAGCTGTGCTTTTCTTGAGTTTAGTGCCCGCCATTTTGAACAATTCATTCCAAAAGTGGCTGAGAAAAACTTTGTCTCGATCGGAGACAATGGAGGTAGGGAAGCCGTGCAGTCGTACTATTTCTTTTACAAAGCTTTCTGCTACTGTCTTAGCTGTGTAAGGGTGTTTAAGGGTCAAGAAGTGGCTGTATTTGCTGAGCCGATCTACTACCACAAGTATTACGTCCCATCCTTTTGCTTTAGGTAGACCATCAATGAAGTCCATGGAGATATCGCTCCAAATTTGATGCGGTATGTCAAGTGGTACTAATAGTCCGGTTGGCGATAGAGCTAAGCTTTTGTTGCGTTGGCACGTTACGCAAGCTTCACAATGTTTTTTAACATCTGATTTCATCCCTTCCCAATATAGCTCGCTTGCTAGTCTTTTATAAGTTCTTAGGAACCCGGAGTGTCCTCCTACTACTGAGTCATGAAATGTATTTAGTATGGCTGGGATTAGGGAGGACGCTTTTGAGATTACCAGTCTATTCTTGTAATGCAGGAGACTATTCTTTATTGTGAATTTGCTGGTTTGGCCTTCGTCCTCTTTGTTTAAGCTTGCTGCTATTTTCTTTAGCTTTTCATCTTTCTCTACTTCTTCCTTTATGGTTTCCAAGTCCATCCAATATGATATTGAAATACTGTTTAATTGTATGTCCGGTGGTCTTCTTGATAAGGCATCGGCTGCTTTATTTTCTAAGCCGGGTTTGTACACCACTTCAAATGAGTACCCCAATAGTTTAGATAACCATTTTTGATATTGTGGCTGGATGACCCGTTGTTCTAGCAAAAATTTCAGTGATTTTTGATCCGTTTTTATTACGAATTTTGTCCCAAGCAAGTATGGCCTCCATCTTTGTACGGATAGGACAACCGCCATCAACTCTCGTTCATATACTGGCCGAGCTCTATCTCTCATGGATAGTGTGTGGCTGTAGAAGGCAATGGGTCTCTTTGCTTGGATTAGTACTGCTCCCACTCCAAAACCGGACGCATCTGTCTCTATTTCAAATGGGAGTGTAAAGTTGGGTAAGGCTAACGTTGGTAGAGACATCATTGCAGACTTTAGCTTTCGAAACGATTCTTCCGCATCTTCGTTCCATTTGAATCCCCCTTTTTTGAGTAGTTGGGTTAATGGGGCTGCTATTGATCCATAATGTTGGACAAATCTCCTGTAGTATCCTGTTAATCCAAGGAATCCCCGAACTTCTCTTATATTTGTTGGGCATGGCCAATCTGCCACAGCTTTTATTTTCTCCGAGTCTACTTCCACTCCTTCTCCTGATATGATGTGTCCCAAGTATTCTACCTTCTTCTGGCCAAAGTTGCACTTCTTTTTATTGGCGAAGAGGCTATGCTTTCTCAGTGCAAGAAAGACCTTTTCAATATGCTCTATGTGGTCTTTTTCATTCTTGCTATAGATCAGGATGTCATCAAAGAAGACCAGCACGAACTTTCTCAAAAATGGTCTAAAGATGCTATTCATTAGGGCTTGGAAAGTGGCCGGGGCGTTGGTTAGTCCAAACGGCATGACAAGGAATTCGTAGTGGCCTTCGTGAGTGCGAAAAGCCGTCTTCGGGATATCTTTATCAATCATTCTTATTTGATGGTATCCTGACTTGAGGTCTATTTTTGAGAATACCGTTGCTCCATTTAACTCGTCAAATAGTTCTTCAGCTACTGGTATTGGAAACTTGTCTGGAATTGTGGCGTTGTTCACTGCTCGGTAATCGACACAAAAGCGCCAGCTGCCATCTTTCTTTTTAACTAGTAGTACAGGGCTTGAGAAGGGGCTATTGCTTGGTCTGATGATGCCTGAAGCTAACATTTCTTCTACTAATCTTTCCATTTCTGCCTTTTGTTGGAACCATATCTATAGGGTCTAACGTTTATTGGGTTGGTTCCTTCTTTGAGATGTATTTGGTGCTCTATTCCTCTTCTTGGTGGTAGTCTTTCCGGCCAGTCAAATATATCTTCGAACTGTTTCAGCACGTTTTGCAGGGGTTCATCTCTGATGGTTGTTACTGCTGTACTGTTTTGTCCATTTTCTGTATGAACTTGTACTACCCTGCATTCGATTAAGAATCCTTCATCTTGTTCAACCCAGGTCTTGATCATACTTTTAAGGCTAATGCGTGATTTAGTGAGGCTGGGGTCTCCTTTTATTGAGATCTGTTTTCCCTCACTAGAGAATGTAAGTGTGAGGTTTTTCCAGTCGACTACCGTTTATTCCAAGTGAGTGGAGCCATTGCATACCTAGTACGACATCCACTCCTCCGAGTTCTAATGGTAGAAATTCTTCCTTCACTTTCCAATTGGATAGTTGGATTGCCACGTTTTCACATATTCCTTTACCTTGTACTGCTGTTCCGGATCCAAGTATAACACCGTAGTGACCGGTTTCCTTGACGGGTAATTGTAGTGATTCCACTAGTTTTTCAGAGATGAAGTTGTGGGTGGCTCCACAATCTATAAGGATGATTACTTCCCTCTCTTGGATTTTCCCTTTGATCTTCATCGTGCCCGGATCATTCTGCCCAACAACAGAATTTAAAGATAATTCGGCAAAGGTCTTTTGTTTTTCTTCTTCTTGCAGTAATTCTTATGTTTTTTCTTCAGCGGTATTTTCCTCAATGATCTCGTATTCCTCACCTTCTTTTTTCACCACAAACATTTTCAATCATTTTGCATCGATGATCCGCTGAATATTTTTCGTTGCATCGAAAGCATAGTCCTTTTTCCTTCCGGGCCTGGAATTCTGCGTCGGGTAATCTTCTTGAGTTGCCATCTTTACGAATTTCGGTATTATTAGAGCTCCTCAAAGTGATGGTTCGCATGGGGAAGTTGGTATTCGTCTTGCTATCGCTGTTGGTGTTTGCCGGCGTTCTGCTGTTCGCTGTATTTTGCTGAAAATATTTCCCGCCTGCGAAATTATTCAATTTTGCCTCATTGCGCTCGATTTCTCTGTTTTCGACTAATTGCGCGAATTCCATCATCTCAGCTAATCCTTTGGGTCGACAGATTCTTACTTCCGCTCTTATCCATGGGAACAAACCATTCATGAAGGTGTCTTCGACAACTGGGTCTGGAACATCACTTAATGGCGCGACGAGTTTGTCGAACAAATTCCGGTAATCGTCGACTGTAGATTCTTGCTTAACTCGTAAGAACCGTCCCAATACTGTTCCGTCTCGGCTTGATCTGAACCTCACTAATAGTCTTTCTTTCAAGTTTACCCAGCTGGTGAACTTCTCTCTTTCTTCTTGCGATCGGTACCAATTCAAGGCAGGGCCGTCGAAGCTGATCGTGGAAACTAGCATTTTCTTAGAATCAAACAGTTTATGGATCTGAAAGTACCTTTCGGCTCTGAAGAGCCATGAGTCTGGATCTTCTCCGGCGAACACGGGCATTTCTGCTTTCTTGAATTTATTCCGGTCGGCTGCGGCTTCTTCAATCTCTGTTTTTCCTTCATTTCGGTCATCGGAGTTGCTTCGTCCCGATACGGCTGATTTGCTGGAATTTGCTTCTTTTTCCTTTCCCTTATTTGTCACAGACATGTGCGCATTGGGTTCCTCATTACGTTCACTGGTGGTAGTTCGATCCTTGGCTATAGTTTCCATTATCATCAACATCATCTGTTCTTGTTTGTTCGATTGGGTACGCATCGTCTGCATATTTTTTGCGATATCGTTCAGTGTTAATTCCATGGTTGGCATCTTCCCGAGCTCTTTCTTTATCAATGCTATTTCTTGATCCATTACTTCAAGTCGTTCTTCGATCCTAGTCTGTACCATCTTGCCGGATCACGGGCTCTGATACTAATTTGATAGAACTCCGGCCAAGTCAGCTGAATGAACTTCTTTTATTAGAATCAGTAACAAACACGCAGAATTGATGAGGTATCAATTCTGCCACAAGCTTCTTGATCTTGCTTCTCAAGACTCAAGTACAACTCTTCACTAAATTTCTGATGGCCTTCTTCTATCATTACTCCCCTATTTATACACATTTTCTTAACACATTTAACATGTGTTTTCTAACTAATTTCTAACTAATCTGTTAACTGCTTTCCTAACTAATTCTGTTGTAGCTTATTTCTTCTTTGGTAAACTAACTTGATTGGAGGTCTAACAGCTTGTTACAAAGGTAGTCTATTTGAACTCCACTTAAAGTTTTAGTGAAGATATCTGTTAATTGCCCTTTAGTCTTCGCTCTTCACATATTCGGTGACACTAATTTTTCTTTTTTTGTATTTTTCTCAAAAAATATGGCAATCAATTTCATCATGTTTAGTTTGTTCAGGAAAATTCTAGATTGAATGCAATATGAAAGGTAGCTTGGTTTTCACATAACTTGGTCGAAACATAATATTGAAGCCTAACTGAATCACGAGGTGAATGCACTCACAAACTGATTTCACCTCACAAACTGATTGTGTAATAGCTTGTATTTTGATTCAACCATTGATTGTGAAATTATGTTTTGTTTCTTAATCTTCAATGAAGCCAACTACTTTCAACAAAAACTGGCTTCAACAAAAGCACAATACTAGAAGTTGATTTCCAAACTCAAACAAAATGACCCAAGCCTTATCATCAAATAAAGTGGCGCCTCGAGATACAAAATATCTATTTCAACTTGGACAATAACATTTGTATCTTTTTTGAACACGAGAATAGCCTAACAAAATGCACTTCAAAGACTTGGGGTCTAACTTTGTCAAATTAGGACGAACATCTTGAACAAAACAAGTAAAACCAAATATTTTAGGCTCTGTAAAAAACAATGGTGTTAGA
This sequence comes from Cucumis melo, assembly GCF_025177605.1. Classification (NCBI taxonomy): domain Eukaryota; kingdom Viridiplantae; phylum Streptophyta; class Magnoliopsida; order Cucurbitales; family Cucurbitaceae; genus Cucumis; species Cucumis melo. The sequence continues at coordinate 13,628,160 of NC_066861.1, forward strand.
TTTAGTGGGCTTGGCCCAAGGAGAGATTTGACCTAATATTTTTTCATTTTTTTATTCCTCACTGTAGTCTATTTATTTCCCCATTGTATCATTTGTTATTATCAGAAAATAATAAAAAGAGAGATTTGCATTGTGGTTTTTCTTCCTGAACTAGCATTTTCACGTAAAAAATTGTGTTTCTTCTTCGTCTCTTTTTCAATATGGTATCAGAGAAAGATAGTGATCAAACCCTAGATAACACAACCTGTGATGGAAACCAAACAGAGGAGACAGCCGTCGGCATTAGCGCCATTGTTGATGCTCGGATCATCACTGCCATGGATGAATTGTTCCGCCGTCTTTAGATAACACTAGAAAACATAATTCTGCAGCTTTTTTCGTCGTTTGCGCCGCTAGAAGCGACCCACGCACCACCGCCGGAGGTCTATGCATCGACCCATCCTTTTTAGATGCCACTGGCCGATCTAGTGGTGCCACCCTTGTCTTCATCCACGACCTGTAGTGTCCCCCATGTGGCGATTCATGTGCTGCCACTTAATTTCGGTAGGTCATTGTTGCTTCTGCAGTTAAATCTGTATACCTTGCCACCATTGACATTAGTTATCATCCTGATGTTAGAAACCCTCAAATTCACTCAACATTTGAGGTTGGTGAGTCTTCGGCAATATTCCAACCCTAATGTTCAAGCTTCCTCTTCTTCGGGTATAGCTCCCAACAATTGGAAGGGCTTCGACAATAGATTGTAGCAATTGAGGCTACCTTAGGGGCGACATCCAACACTCCGTGTCATGGCCTTCATACACTTGTACCGATGTATTTTGAAAATTCAGTAATCTCGTTCCCCACTTTATCCTCTTCTTGTGTGACTAATATAATGGCACAATCTACGGGATATTTTCTAGGTGAAAAATTGTACGGCAATAACTATTTCTCATGGTCTCAGTCAGTAAAAATTGTCCTTAAAGGACGACGTAAATTTGGTTTTCTGATAGGAGAAATACCTTCATTGGGAGACCTACAGGAACAATACTGGAAGGGTGAGAACTCTATTCTTCAATCCACATTGATCAGTAGTATGGAGCCACAGATTGGCAAACTCATACTGTATCCTCAACTGCTAAGATATTTAGGACTCAACCTAAGAACTATATTCCAAACGTCAGAATGCCTCTTGCCGATACACATTAAGGAAGCAGGTTGATGAATGCAATCAAGGAACCATTGATGTCGCATCCTTTTTTAATAAGCTTTCTCTTATCTAGCAAGAAATGGACCTACGTAGAGAACTAGTCTGGAAAAGTTTCAGTGCTGGTTTGCAATACTCTAAAATTGAAGAGATTGACAGGATTTATGACTTTCTTGTTGGTCTTAATCCAAGTATGTTGCAGTTCGAGGGCGTATACTAGGCCAGAGACTAATTCCCTTCCTGATGGAAGTCTGTTTTGAAATCCGCCTCAAGGAGGATCGTACAAATGCTATGAGTATTTGGGCAACTCCTACTATTGACTTTGTTGCTTTTAGTGCAAGGTCCTCTACCAACAGCAGTGACAAGCACAATGGAAAATTAGTTCCTGTCTATGAACATTGCAAAAAACAATGGCATACCAAAGAACAATGTTGGAAGTTACATGGTCGCCCCCTAGGAGGTAATAAACATTTGCCCAATGACAGACAGAACACAGGGCGGGCATATGTGAATGAGTCTGCTGGACCTTCTCAACCACCCTATCCACACTGTAACTAGACTGATCCCAATTCCGCTACTTTAGGTGCCTTTGTCCAATTCGGTATACCATACCTCAGTCCTTCGGTCTTATTAGTGTTGATTGGAAAAACCCCCGAATTTTGGATTTTGGCGCCATAGATCATTTGACTGGTTCCTTTGAACATTTCGTGTCCTATATTCCATGTGCTGGCAACAAAACAATTAAAATTGCAGATGACTCCTTGGCCCCTGTTGTTGGGAATGGAAAGATTTCTCCCTATGCAGGGCTCTCCTTACATAAAGATTTGAATGTGCCCATAATTTCTTATAATCTGCTATCTCTATAAGCAAGGTTACTTATGAGTTAAACTCCAAAGCAATATTTTTACCTGATTCTGTCTCTTTTCAGGATTTGAGTTCGCAGAAGATGATTGACACTGTCTGGCATAGCATGGGATTCTACCTCTTGAGGACATCACCTCTTCTAGTAGCATTTCTAGGACTAGTCCTTTATCTTCCTATTTTACTACTTCTGAACAAGATTGTATGTAGTGGCATTTTTGTTTAGGCCACCGTAATTTCCATTATATGAAACATTTATTTCCTCATCTTTTCTCTAAACTTGATGTGTCTATCTTATCTTGTGACATTTTTATTTGGGCTAAATAACATTGGGTTTCTTTTCCTTCATAACCACACACCAACTCATCCTTTCACACTTGTTCATCATAGTGATGTCTGGGGACCATCCAAGATAACTACTTCATCTGGGAAATGGTGGTTCGAGACCTTTATTGATGACCATACTCGTCTTACCTGGGTCTTTCTCCTCTCTAAAAAATCTAAGGTCACCTCTATCTTCAGGGACTTCTATAACACTATAGAAATGCAGTTCAATACAAAGATTGCTATTTTGCGAAGTGACAATGGTATGAGTTCCAAAACCACACCCTCAATGAGTTTTTGTCCTCCAAAAGGCATTGTCCATCAAAGTTCCTTGTGCCTACACACCCTAACAAAATGGGGTAGCCAAGCATAAAATTTGTCGCATTTTAGAAATCGCTCGTTCTTTTATGTTGTCTACTTCCTTTCTTTAGCTTTCTATCTCTATGGTGATGCTGCTCTCACTGCAGCCCATCTTATTAACCAAATGTCTTATCTTATCCTACATCTCCAAACCCCTTTAGAGTGTTTTAAAGAGTCATACCCCTTTACCCGCCTTATTTTGATGTTCCTTTTTGAGTGTTTGAGTGCACCGCTTATGTTCATAACCATGACCCTAACCCATCTACGTTTACCCCCTCGGGCTCAGGCATGTGTTTTTGTTGGTTACCCTCTGCACCATCGAGGCTATAAATGCTTTCATCCGTCTTCTTGTAAATACTGTCTCCATGGAAGTTACCTTTCTTGAGAATCATCCTTTCTTTTCTTCTAGCCTGCTTCATGGGGAGAGTGAGAGTGAAGAGTCTAACTCTAACTTTAACTAGGTGATATTCTTAGAGTCTACCAGTTCTACTCTTGTTACTATACCAAGTTCGGATCCTCACAATATGGTCATACCTACGAATCAAGTTCCTTGAAAAACCTATTATAGGAAGAATCTTAGAAAGGAAGTTAGGTCTCCTGCTAATTAGCCGACTCCAGTCCAAGATTCTGAACCTTTATGAGATCAAGGTATGACTGATTCTATTGACTCGTATATTGATTGTGAAATGAGTGAAAGTGACAGGTCCGAGACACTATTCTTAAAAATATAGGTCAATAGGGTAATGTTGATATAGAGGTCATCCTGGACGGGAAGAGCAGTAACGATAAGAATGAGGTCAATGCAAGAGTTACTGAAAATGAAATTAGGGAGGATCGTTAAGAAAATATAATAAGTATGATCTGTCTCTAGACCTATTGCACTAAGGAAGGGTACTGGGTCCTTGCACTAAGCACTCTATTGCTAACTATGTTTCTTATGAGAACCTATCTCCTCAATTCAGAGCCTTCATAGCTAGTCTTGACTCTACTGTGATACCAATTGGTGATTTAAAAGTTTCCATTTTCTAAGTGCGAAGAGACAGAACTAGTAGACACGAATGTGATTGGATCAAGAAGGGAGAGTTGTTGAAGGCCTCTCCCAACCCATCAAATACGATTTATGATACCGGTGTAAACCACGACTACTAAGTAGTATTAGTAGTAAGATTGCGTCGATCTGCAAAATTGAGATAGTGTAAAAAATAAAAAGTGCTTGCATCTCTGGAAGTAACTAAACTAAATGTTTTTAGCTGAGGAAATAAGAATCTCAATGCAATCGTCTCAAGCTTGTGCTCTACTTAATGCAAAAATACCCAAATTAAGCAACTATTAATTAGGATTTGCTTTCTAATTAAATCAAGTGTCAATTAATGGAAAATGTAGCATACCCTAAATTAATTAAACACTCGTTAAGTTCTAAGGATAAACCGCGACAATTTATTTATTGGTAGCACTTAACCAACTAACCGATTAAATCTTTAGCCCTAAATCGCTCAAGCCAACTATGTGATCCTATTAACTTCGTGCAAGCCACACCTGTGAAACGATTCTTGTGTACATAACAACTGGTACACGACCATTAAGGATTGTATGTGGGTATTTAGAAATTAACATAGAACAAGTGATTTAGGTTCTCAATCCTAACCATTTACACTGCTAAAGATTATAAGAGCTACAGATACTTGGAAGATACAAAAATATTCATTAAGCACAGAATCCTCACAAAATTACATGTGGGTATATAAAAAATACCTAATCTAAACCATGAGCAACCTTGAATACATACTGAGATGGAGTAGTCTAGGCTCGCCATCGAGTCAAGTTACAGAAACAAAAACAACCACCTAACCTGTGCTAAAACCAAAAGAAGGAAAAACAATATAGAGAAAGCCTCCAATCCTCTCCCTTTAACCTTAATCCAAAATGATTTATATATAAGACTGGCAAGCGCTGCGGTCCTACTGGGAGAAAGCCCAACGCACAGCAATGTAGAGCAATGCTGTTTTGCTAATCCTCAATAGTATCACAACGCTAGGACAGTTTGATGGCCACTGCTTTGCAGCGTTGACCCTAGTGTCAATTATTTTCTGTGGCTCCTTATTTGTCATCATTAAAATGAATCCTGTTTGCATTTCTTCAGTACTATGCAAATGGTGAAGCATGGCATCTTCCAGATGGAGCTTATGCAACCCTGGGTGTTTTGAAAGATGCTGGAGGTTAATTCAAAGTTTCCCTTCATCTTCATCAAGGACAGATGCAGGATTTTTGTTCATAGTGTTTTTAGTGACATGGGTTTTTCTTGAACAGTTAGGTTGGCTGTTGTGTCCAATTTTGACACTCGGTTAAGGAAGCTGTTGAAGGATCTAAGTGTCTTAGATATGTAAGGATGTTTCTCTTTACAAATTCTTTGTCTATTTAGTTGCTTCATCTTTCCTTTATACTTAGCAGATATATTCATCTCATGAATGGATGACAATACGAGTTTCTTCCTTTGTTAATGTTTGATGAATAAAATAGATGAGAATTTGATTTTTCAGGTTCGATGCTGTTATAATATCGGCAGAAGTTGGATATGAAAAGCCAGATGGAAAAATATTTGAAGCTGCGTTAGGTACATATTAGTCTCACCTATATACATTTCGGAGACCGACTAACCTTATCAACTGAAAATTTAACAGAAACCTCCGTTGATAACCATTTTGCTTTTTGTTTTAAATTAACCTTATTTTCTCTCATTTCCATCTTTCTTAAGTACAAGAGTTGAATTCTTAGTCAAAAACCAAAAGTAAAGAAAAACAAGTTTCTTAAAACTACTTTATTATTATTATTTTTATTATTATTACTTATTTAGTTTTTAAAATTTAGTTTGGTTTTTAAAGACATTGTTAAAAGTAGATTACAAATGAAAGCTTAATTTTAAAACTAAAAACCACAAACCTGATAGTTGTCAAATGGGACATGAGTTAATTTATTCCCTAGTTTCATGGATGAGAGCTCTCCTGTCCATAAAAACACTAGAATTATGCATGAACAAACGAGTCAAGTTGGAATTAAGGTATAGTTTCTTTTTGTAGAAGAATGAGATAGAGGATTGTTTGTTGTAGATCAACTTGAAGTGAGGTCTGACAACGCTGTGCATGTTGGAGATGACCAGAAGGCAGATAAGGAGGGGGCCAATGCCGTTGGAATAGATTGTTGGTAAAACCATTGTTTTTGTTTATGATCAATTTTCATTAGCCAAACTCAAGGACACTCAAAGTTATTTGCATAACCAAAAAAAAGATAAAAAAAAAAAGATAAAAAAGAAGTGGTAATGAATCTGGATCAATTTGTATAAGCAGGCTATGGGGAAGCGATGTGATGACGTTTGAGGACATTCAAAATCAAATTCTCGTTCGAGCCTCCGGATTCTAAGCAGCTGATATTGTACTTCACTTCTTCCTATGGGACAGATATGAATCTGTATTGGGTTCTCAACTCTCTCCTTCCATATTGGGGTCTTTGTTGTTCATTGATTGCGAAACTCTGATGGTTGCCTCACATTTTTTGAAATAATTTATGTTAGGAGTTATTGATGGTGCGCACGCTCCTTATAAGATGAATAAACAATTTCTATAAGATTTTGAGATGAAACTCTATTTAAGCAGGATTTTCTGCACATATAACCTAGATAAATTGGTAAAATTATACAATTGTCTGCCCTTACTATTCTTTTTACATAAATAGTTTAATGAGCTATTACTTTTATTTTACTCGTACGGTCCTCTTTATCATCAAGTTTTTCTGAAAAGAATATTTTAAAAAATATATACTAGTATTAACACCAAACGATCCATTTAAGGGAAATTTATGAAATTTCCAAAAACAGCAATCTTTTCAGAAGTCAGACGAGAGTTTTTCAAGAAATTAGAACATTGGACCCTCTAATAAACAAAAGCAAGAATTTGTAAGAAATTTTGAAATAGAAAATAATGTATAATATTTGATAGACAGCATAATATATTTAATGTATATTTGATTTTTCTATATACAAAAGAAGATATATTTGATAACCGTAAATAAGATAATTTGTTGGGGCGGTTACACTGAATTAGATTGCATGTGTTTAGTTTCTCCTTTTATCTTCTCTTTCTATGACGTTTTTGACTTGTGGATCTGTCCTTTAAATTCACCTATTTTTCAGTGTATCTATCTGTGTAAATGCATAAACGAAGCCGTTGACATATACAAACGAATTAACCAAGCCCTTGGACAAGTGCTACATAGCCAAGCCCATATTCTTTTCAATCTTCAGTGAGTTTTCTCAAATAATTTGAAAGAAAAAATGTCTTCCAAATTCCTACCGGTCCTATTCTTACTCGTGCAAATCTTTGTATTAATGCAGTTGAAGCTCTTTTATAAGGACTATGGCTGGAAACAAATGAGTGATTTTTTCAAAATTACTTCCTTTTTTATTCATTTAATTCAACTTGTTTCAAAATTTGTTAGTTTACTCTTTCCAAACTCTTTGGTGGTTCAACTCGTAGAAGTTGAGATATGATAATGTCATATAAAATAATGTGAGATAAGTTCTTACTCATTTATACACTAGAGTATGCACATATATATAGAAGAATAAATGGAATTAAACCCTAAACTAAGACAGGGGAATTATAACAAAGGATAAAAGATTATTAAGGAAGGTGAAGCTATTAAAGTTGGTCTATCTCTCTCCTTAAGCTTAAAGAGGAGCCATTGCAACCCGTCGTCGTGGAATTTGATTATGTGGATATCATTAGTGCTATTAATGAGTCGTCTATCGGTATCTAAGAAACGAAAAATGCGTAGCCATTGTATTGCTAGCTCTTGCGCGTTTTGCTAACATTTACTCTTTTGTTAAGTGTAATCGGTTGTGGAATTATTTTGTTGCTTGCGGTAACTAATTTTTTTGCTTGCCTTTTTCTAGTTTGGAAGACCAAAAGCTTGTCCATACTCAATTTATTACAAAGGTACTTTATTTAAACTCCATTTAAAACTTTTGTGAGGATATCTTCTAATTGTTTTTCGATCTTCTCATATTTAGTTGGAAACCAAATGTTACACTTTTTTGTTTCTTAAAAATGGATAATTAATTTAAATATATTTAACTTGCTCATGAAACGTTGCGTTGGATATACAATAAAAGGCAAATGGTGTTCGGATAAACACCTTTAACTTGGATCAATTATCTCACTTTTATGTGAACCTGTTAGAATACTACTCAACAATAATAACAATAATTATCAAAGTATTGGCATAATGAATTTAACTTGAAAAAACTCCCTCAACATGAAGAGTAAAAACCTATAGACCGAGTCAAAATCTCCACTATAATCTTTAATGGGTACAACAAAGTTCTCACTAATCACAACTAGAGGTAAATATCTCGAGAATAATAATCCCGACAACAAATAACAATGACAACGAAGAAAAAATATAAAGATTTCACAATATGTGGTAGGCAACTATCCACTAGAATCTGAATGTAGATAGCTCCAAATGAAATCTCCACCGTTCAGAATAAAGACCATCGGGCCAAGAATACACTATCAAAATGTCAGCTCGATCGAACCACGGATCGATCCCCAAATGGCTGAAGAACAAAACTGCACGATGTTCTTTTTTCTATTTTTCTTTTTCTGTCTTTGTCGTCACACTCCAACTGTTTGTATAAAAAAAGACTTAACCTAAAAGTTAAGTGGGTTGGGCTTCAAAGATAAATAAGCCCATCAAATCTCCCCCTATTTCATTTTGAGGAGGAACTTGTCATTTCCATTGTGGAAAGACAAAACTCAAGCTTCAATCTTGGTAGATTCTTTGTCAACATATCGGATCTATTATGATCAGTATGTATCTTTTTAAGCTTAAAAAATTCATCATTTAAAGCATTTCTAAGCCAATGGTATCTCACATCAATATGCTTTGTTTTGGAATGAAATGTAGCATTCTTACCAAGGTGAATAGCGCTCTGATTATCATAGTATATCACATATCGTTGTTGCTTGAAGCCAAACTCCTGCACAAAGTGCTTCATCTTACATGCTTTTGTTGTTGCGATATACTCTACTTCAGTTGTGGAAAGTGCAACACATTTATGCAACCTTGACTGCCAAGAGACTACACCACCTGCAAATGTCATCAAGTAACCATAAGTAGACTTTCTACCGTCTAAGTCCCCTGCCATATCTAAATCAGTATACCCAGCAAGTACTGACTTTCCATCCCCATAATGTGAGCATCAAACTGGAAGTACCTCTAAAATATCTCATGATGCACTTAATTGCTTCCTAATGTTGTTTTCTTGGATTAGACATAAAATGACTAACAACAATAACAACATGAGCAATATCAGGTATAATACATATTATGGTATACATTAAGCTCCCAACTGCTAAAGCATACAAGATCTTACTCATATCTTCCTTCTTTTTATCTATAGAAGGGCCTTGTTTATTGCTCAGTTTGAAGTGACTAGGTAAAGGACAACTAACTGATTTTGCTTAACTCATCTTGAAACATTCAAGTACTTTCTCTATGTATTGCTCTTGTGACATGTATAACTTCTTGGATGCCCTGTCTTGAACTATTTGAATTCTAAGAACTTTCTTTGCTGGCCCCAAATTCTTCATGGCAGAGGATTTGCTCAACTGTTTCTTCAAGCTATCAATTCTCGAAACATTTCTGCCAACAATCAAAATATCATCAACATAGAGTAATAATATAATAAAATCATCGTAAAAAAATTCTAGACAAAAAAATAGCGATCAGAAGTAGTTTTTTTTGTAGCCTTGCTCCCCCACAACTGACTCAAACTTCTTGCACCATTATCTTAGTGCTTATTTCAACCCATAAAGACTTTTCTTCAATTTACACACCAGATGCCCTTTGCCTTTGCTAAAAACCCTTTGCCTGTTCCATATAGATTTCTTTATTCAAATGCCCATGAAGAAATGCAGTCTTAACATCCATCTGCTCAACCCCTAATTCAAGACTAGCTGCCAAACCCAGAATGATATGTATGGAAGACATCTTGACAATTGGAGCAAAAATTTAATTAAAGTCGATACCTTTCTTTTGACTGAACCCTTTGACAACCAATCTCGCTTTATAACGTGGTTTTGAGGTATGTTCTTCATGTTTAATTCTGTAAACACACTTATTTTTTAGTGCAGTTTTTCCTTTGGACAACTTAACAAGCTCAAAAATGTGTTTTGCATGTAAAGACTCCATCTCATCTTTCATTGCATCATTTAACTCTCTTTTGTGCTCATCCTCTATGACCTCTTCATAACTCTCAGGTTCTCCCCCGTCAGTCAATATCAAATATTCATTAGGTGAATATCTTGTTGACAGACGCCAATCTTTAACAGATCTCTTGAGTGAAACATTTGTAGGAACAACTGTTTCTGCTAACTGTTCTTGAACACTATCCTCTGCCCTAGCCTATTCAGAACTTTCATCTGTATCAAAAAACTGTTCATTTTGAACCTCATCTTCTATCTATGTAGAAGGTTATGTCAAAGAAGCTGAACTCAAATCGATCAGATTATCACTATGCTTAGACTTAGGTTCATCTATTTTCTCAATGTCTGCTATTGTTTGGTCTTTAACAAATACAACATCTCGACTTCTTATAATTTTTTTCTTAACTAGATCATATAATCTATAACCAAACTCACCTTGGCCATAGCCAAGGAACACACGTGGTTTAGTTTTTGCATCAAGCTTTGATCTCTCATCTTTAGGTACATGAACAAAAATCTTACAACCAAAAACACGTAGGTGACTGTAAGATATATCCTTACCTGACTAATTTCTGTTTGGAACTTCTGATCCTAATGGAAAATATGATATGATTCAAAGCATGTATAGTTGTATTTAATGCTTCTCCCTAAAAAGACTGTGACAATTGTGACTTAAATAGTAAGCATCTCACTCTCTCTATTCAATCTTTCAGCTATCCCATTTAACTACGGGGTCTTAGGAGGTGTCTTTTAATGTCGAATGCCATGATTTCTGCAATATTTATCAAAAGGTTCCCAATACTCACCTCCATTATCAGTTCAAACGCACTTAAGCTTTTCATCAATTTCTCTCTCAACAGAGGCATGAAACTGTTTAAACACTCCCAACACTTGATCTTTCATCTTCAAGGTGTAAAGCCATATTTTTCTTGAATGATCATCAGTAAATGTCATAAAATACGATGCACCCCCAAGTGACTTTGTTTTCATGGGACCACACACATTAGAATGTATCAATTTTAGTACATTTAGCTTTCTTAAATGCTGAGATGATTTCAAGGTAACCCTCGTCTGCTTTCCTGCCAAACAATGAGGACACCGTTTTAGAGGTGCACTCTTTAAATTAGGAAGATGATTTTTCTTGGTTAAAATCTTTAAACCCTTCTCACTCGTATGGCTAAGTCTTTTATGCCAAAGCTCAACATTCGCTTCATCAGTTACTGTATTTATATAAGAATCTATGATTTTAGCATCCATGTAGTACAATGAAGAAAATTTTTGTCCATTTTCTATAACCTGAGAACCTTTAGTAAGCTTCCATATGTCGTTATTGAAGGTATTGTAGAAACCTTCGTCATCAAGCTTACTTGTAGAAATCAAATTCATATGAATATCGGGAATATGTTTCACATTTTTCAAAATCATCCTAGAACCATTTCTATTCTTTAAGTGTACATCTCTAATATATGCCAACTCTGTTTGCTGATCCATCATTGCCCATCCTAACATTGCCAAAATCACCAGGAGTATAGGATGCAAAAAATGCCCTCTTTGAAGTATCATGAACTGAAGCATCACCATCAATCACCTAAGTGCTCTGTTGTGTGTGGCAAGATTTACAACATCACCATCAGACAAGATGTAAAAATCTTTAGTGGTTACAGTGATTGTATCAACATCACTATCATCGTCATTCTTCTTTTGCTTGCCCTCATGATTTTTACTGTCTCTTTTTAATTTTCGACAATACTTTTTTATATGCCCCCTTTTCATGGCAATAGTGACACTTAACATTTGTAAATCGGTCACTCTTGCTTTTGCTTCTATTATTACCTTTCGGACCTTTACTTTTACTCCTCTCCCTCTTTTCAGTAACTAGAACATCATCTGACTGCGAAGAAGAACTCTGAGACTTTCTTCTCATCTCCTTGTTCAACACGCTATTTTTTACTAAGTCCATACTTAGTACACCATTTGAGGCTGAGTTCGATAAGGAAGTTCTAAATATTTCCCACACGTCCAACAATGTACCAAGAACCCATAACCCATGTATCTCATCCTCAAACTTTATATTCATCCTAGGTAACCGATTCAAAATATCTTTGGAATGTATTTAAGTGATCTAACATAGGCACTCCATCTTGATACTTTAACTCCATCATCTGTTTAATCAGAAACATATTATTATTAGCAATTTTAGGGGCACATAGCTATTCGAGCTTATTCCACATACTTCATGCATGAGTTTCTTCACAAATATGGTTTAGAAAATTATCTTCTACCCATAGCCTCATAAACTCACACACTTTCCTATGACATAATTCCCATTCTCTATTAGTTTTGTTGTTAGGCTTCTCATTAGAAAAAATTGGAAGATGCAAGTCATTTACATACAATATGTCTTCCATTTTTCTTTTCCATACTTGATAATTTGACCCATTAAAGGTAACCATCTTAGTTGGAACTAGTATCCATATTCAACACAAGGCAATTCCAATTAAATCCCAATTAACTAACCAACTTAGCTCTGATACCACTTTGTTGGGATAAACACCTTGAACTTGGATCAATTATCCCACTCTTGTGTGAACTTGTTAGAATACTAATCAACAATAATAACAATAATAACAATAATTATTAAAGTATTGACACAACGAATTTAACGTGGAAAAACCCCCTCAACGTGAGGAGTAAAAAACTATGAACCGAAGTCAAAATCTCCACTATAATCTTTAATGGGTACAACAAAATTCTCCTTAATTACAACTAGAAACAAATATCTCGAGAATAATAATTCTGATAACAAACGACAATAATAATGAAGAAAAAATAGAAAGATCTTACAATATGTGGTAGCCAACTATCCACTAGTAGCCAGTATCCACTAGAATCTAACTATAGATTGCTCCAAACGAAATCTCCAACGTTTAGAATGAAGACCTCATAATAAGAATATTAAAAAAACTTTTTGTGAGAACTTAGTTACTATTTTTTGCTTACATTTTCTCAAATGAATGAATATTAAAGAAACTTTTTGAAGAATTTTTGCAAACCATACAAAAGGTTGGAACTATTTGAACTTAATTGAGTTATGCATTATCTTACCGTTATGGGCGTATTCATTTCATATATGCATGTTATAGTCGATTTATGAACTTAATTAAATTATTTTGTGACTATCTTGTAGTTATGGTAGCTACTTCATATCAAAATGACACTTGGTCACTTTTTAGGTGGTTTTGAGAGCCAAGTGATGTTTGGTTTGAAGATTGTGATGTTTTTGTTTTCTATTAGGTGATTGAAGTGACGGCATATGTGAGAACTATGCATATCGTGGAAAGTACACTTGTATTAGATGCTTTTGAAATTATGAAAACTAGATTAACTTTTGATCGTGTGAACTTTTGGCCATGTGAATTTTTTCTGGATTATATGTACTTAATGTCTTAGGGGTTTGTGAATTTGGAACTAACTTTGATCTCTTATATCTATCTTAAGCATTTAGATGTTACTTAAATTCACATTTGGAACGTACTAATATGTAGGATTTCATTTTTTTTTATGTTGGAACTTTATAAATTTTATTCATTTAAGTAGAAATTAAGTTTTGATCATATACGTAGAAATATATAATTACAAATATGAACAAAAAAAAAAAAAAAAAACACATTTGAAAGCAATTTCTCTGTGTTGAGAAAAATGTTATGAACGTAAAGTATAGCAATTTCATCAACGGCGCTATAAAATATAAAAATCTGTTTGAATGTAATTTCATATCAATTTCTATAACGTTGAAATGTAAGCCATGCTAAGTTTATTGGATAAATCACCCATGACAGCATTGAGAAATGAGCTATCAAAAGCTTTCACAATAGTGATTTTACATGCTATTTTTTATAATATAATTTTAATAGTGTATGTTTCTTGCTATTATATAATTTAAATAGTGTATGTTTCTTGCTATTATTAATGTTATAATATGAAAATCATAGTATATCTTTTCAATGTATTAATTAGAAAAGCTATAAAAATTTTTTGGTAACAATTACTACATGCTATAAAAAATCAACCACAAAATGTCTTGTTGATGCTATGATTTGTTACTATAGCATGATAATTTTGCAATTAAAAACAAATTTTTTACAACACCTTTTACGGCATGAAAAAATGCTATAGAAAGTGTAGGACTTTTATAACATTGCCTATGACAACGTCCCCAAAAATGTTATCAAGAACTTACAATAGCGTTTTTCACTTGTTGTCATGTGTGATATCTGTTGTAGTGGGAGTCTTTTAATTGTTAGGAGAATTCTCTATATATTCTATGAAAACTAAAATTTCTCCACACACAAATGAAGAGAACCTTTTTATCTATAGAGTTCTTATAGAAGGTTTGAGTTTGGTTGGTTTATGGGTTTGGTCCTTAAACTCAACTCTATGGATTTCGGTCTTATTTAGTATATGAGCTAAATTAAGTATATTTTTAGGTTCAATAGAACTTTATCTCAAATAAAAAATATTTTATTTTAGACATATATATCAATTTTTATTAAATAGTCTTAGATTCAATTATTTTTAATTTTAATGAGACATTTTGTGATGAGGATAGAAAATATTTATTAAAAGACTGTTACACATATCTCAATGTTTAAATGAAGCATGCCAAAAATTTAGCCCATAAATATCCAAATGGACAATTCCCAGCGTCAATACGTTAATATAAAATTTTGGTATTCATTTATTTATGTTAAATTTTTTATAAACAAAATAAGGTTGTTATCTGAATTATATAAATTTGGCATAAGAAAAATAATGGGCTAATATCTGACAGGTCAGTGGAATAGAAGCTGTAGGGGGGAATGGAATAGAAACTGAACGCTATATATTATTTTTCGGATTCTTTAAACAAAAACCAACTAAAATTTTCAAAATTCACACCTATAATTTACAAATTTTAAAAATAAAATAAAATTTTGAATTGGTATATAAGTGAGAGCTTGCATTGGAACTTGGTTCAGGTCAACGTTTCCATTTATTACTAACTAAAATATTATTTATTATTTTTGAAAAAAGAAATGAAAATTAAATTAATTTCATGGGAGAACGTGGATTTGTAGAAATGAAATAGACAATGGTACAATTTTTTTAAACTTCCCAAGAAACTGGCTGACTTTATCGACACTCTTCAGATTCTTCTTCTTCAATTAGAAAATAAATAGTAATACATTTAAATAAATAAATAATAAAAACTCTCCAAGTCAAATCAACTATGGGTTTTTTTTTTCTAAGTTTTGTTGCTAAGATCAATTTTTCTTGACTTTGAAGGGTTTGTGGTATATTTTCCTTGGTAGTTGTTTTGAAATCAGACAGCTTTTATTCACCATATGTATGTATAAATGCGCACCGTGATGAAGATTTGGGATTCTTTTATGACCATCAATACGTAGCTCCTCATCAACTAAAAACTAACCTTCTAATTAGCATTTTATTGAGATGTTCCTCCCGATTCAAAAATTTGTGAATTTTTTGACGATGAGCTACATAATTGGAATTCTCATTTATTTCACGCCTTTACCACTGGGCCTTGAGCTAAACCACAATTCTTTTTATTTGCACTCCTTCATAACGGAATAATTTTAACTGAACATTTTTTTCAATTAAATTATGAATTAAAAAATACTCGTACATCGAAAATAAACACAGCAAAAAGTTAATTATTGGCTAAGCATATTTTATAAAATAAAAATATAGAAAAAAAAAAACTTACATTCAATGTTGTCTCTAAATCTACAAATCAACAAATTTGAATCAAAAACCACCACTTAGAGTCGTTTGTCCACTTGGAGGGAACTTAATTGGGTTGGAAATTTGAGAATTTTCTTTTTTCCTTTTTTGAGAGCTTAGTCAAAGAACTCTCTTCATCCATATTGCTTCTGCCCTTCTGCATTAAAAGAGAGATATCCCTAGATAACTATGTAAGGGAATTATTTATTTAATTTAATTTAATATTAAAATAAATAATTAATAAAATTATATTTAATTAATATTTCATTTAAATCATATTTAAATGAATACATCTCACTGCAAAATATAACAAAGTTTTGGATTCTATCAATGATAGAAATTGATAAACTTCTATCAAGGTCACTAATAGAAGTATATCAGTGTTTATCAATGCCTATTATTGATATAATCTAAAATTTTGCTATATTTTACAAATATTTTGTCAAATTGTCATGTTTGACAATTCCCATAAGAGAAACAATAGTTACAGGTTTGATTTGATTTGATTTAAAAATCATGACAAAATTACGGTAAAAGAATTGCAGTGTAGTAGTGCCCATGACACTAAGTGGAAAAAGCACGAGAAAAATGAGGATCACGATGGCCCAACTCATTAAATTTGAGTTGAGAGAAACGTCCTCAATAGAATGATTGATACGTAGAACACAATAATTTGAATTAAGGCATAAGTAGAAAGTTAGTTTTTGTAACGCCCCAAGAGTAAGTAATTTCAAGTTTAATTATCCTAAGTTGAATTTTGGCAATTTTGAAAATCTTTTGAGTGTTATATGATTTAATTGTGGAAATCCTTGATTTGTAGAAATTAGAATTAATTAGATACTTTAGGAAAATATCTAATTAATTGAATTTGGAGTTAAGGATTGATTTGGTTTGTTTTTTTAAGTAGTTTGTGTTGGGAGATTGTATTTGAGAGAATTTTAATTATAGAAGTATATAATTATTTGGATTTAAGGTTAAAATTATTGTATTATGAAAATAATATAATTATTTGAGATTATTGGTTATTTATTTTGGAAGGATAAAGAGATGTGATTGGTTGAGGAGAGAGAAGTACTGATTTTTATTTTAGGAAAAGTTAAATAGAAGATAAAAAAAAAAGATTTGGTGGGTGTTAATTGAAGGGATCGGAGAGAAATAAAAATAATAGTATTATTGTTATTATTATTTTTATTTAATAGGGCATGGGGAGTTGTGCACTTCATCCCTTCCAATTGAAACCCTAATCTCACAAAGAAAAAGGAACCCTAGCCGCCCCTCGCCGCCGCCACTTTCCTCCGTCGCAGCCATCGCGTCAGCCACCTCCTCCGTCGCAAGCCACCTTTCTTAGTCACGTGTCGTGCACCGCCGATCGAAGCCCAGCCGTTGAGAAGATCGTCTTTGCCTCATCGTCACAAGCACCGCCGAGCCTTCTCTGTTTCGTTTTGCGTCCGTCGCGTCTCCTCCATCGCAGTCAAGTGTTCCGCCGCGTCGTCCGCCAAGTACCCACCATCACCGAGCGTCAGATCGAGTTGTCTTCGTCGATCTTCTGTAGCCGAGTTGTTTACCAGTCGATCCATCCGCCGCGAGTCACGCACGTGAAGTCTGAGCGTCTCCAGCATACGAAGAGCCGATCGCGCATGGAGTCCGAGTCGGGTTCGCCTTCAACCTGTGCTGCGCGTCTGGTCATCCGAGCCACGTCGAGCTCCCTTGTGCGTGCCTGCCTCCTCCAATTGAATTATTGATTTTTTGACTAAATTGAATTATTTTTCTTAAAGGACTAGTTAGATCAATTGGAAGTTTGAGTTGTGAAATTTTTCCAACTAAGGGTAAATTGAATTCAACCTCAACTTTGGATAAGTTGAATCAATTGAATTTTTTATCCTCTAGCAACCGTTAATTAAATTATTAAACTTAGTTATTTACCCTTAATGTTTAGAACTTTTCTTGGGAAGCTTGACAACAAAATTTTTCTAATCTCCAGGTAAGCGATTCTCCTACTAGACCTTCAAATTGAAGTAAGAGCTTGCATGAAATTTTTACGTTATGCATGGATGTAGTTGAGTTGCATAATGAGTTTAGTTATGATTACTGACAACCAAGACAGAGTTTATGTTTATGTTGACTGTTAGTTATGACATGGTAGTGTGATGATGATTATGTTTGATGATGTTGACGTTTGTGCATGAATTATTAATCTCATCATTTAAACTGCTATGGTTAATATTCATGCCATGAATATGATGTTATATTATGCTACATGTTATGGATAGAGTGTACTATTAGCTTTTTTTTTTTTTTTTCTATTAGAGTCGTACCCACATGGGTGTCCCTCGGGATCACCACATTTTTATGACTGTGTAGTTCAACGGGATCACCAGTCCAGTATGAGATGATATGTTTACGAGTGGCTCGACAGGGTCACTTACAGTCTGATTGTCTTAGTGTTTCTTTCATGATTCACTAAAGACCAATTTGTCCTAGGTGTTCCTTGTGTTCACCGAAGACTAGTTTTGTCCTAGGTGTTCCTTTGGGTTCACTGAAGACTAGAGATGTTCCTACGGGATCACAGATTACATGTATTCGGAAACGTGCGAGTTTAGGGATACCATTTTACAGGACTTTAATAGGAAGTTAACAGTCACCTAGCGGGACTAGTAGCAGGACTAGTAGTAGGTCCCTTACTGAGTATATTTTCATACTCACTCTCTTATGTTAAATTTTTTCAAGTAGAGTAGAGGTAAGAGCAGGAAAGCTGGCGAATGACAAGAAGTGATCGTGGCATGCCATAGGGGACCACTTTTGCTTCCGCCTTATGTTATTAGATGTTGATTTCAGTATTTTTGCGCTTTTACTTATTTTAATCTTTTAAAACTAAATAGGGCATGAGCTAGGAACTTACTTTTAGATTTATTCCTATTTTCTTTAATTATTTATGTTTTTAATTACGAAAATTTGATATTTTTTATTTTAATTGAAGGAGTTTTATTTTCATTTGAGTAGTAATGATCTCGACTTAGTATAAAGAGTTGGGTTGTTATAGTTTTCACTAATTTGTGAGGTAATGGTTATAAGACCTAAAAAAATGAGTAATCCGTACAAAAATATCATTTTATGGATATTATTTTTGAAAATTCAAGACCTAGGGATAAGTGAATATTCAAAAGAGTAATACTTAAATGTTTATATCAAGATACAACTATTTTTATCGGTCTCATCCATTATATATATAAAGAAAACAAAATTAAAATATTTAAAAAAGAATTTATTATACGAAAAAATAATGATCGAAAAATTTGTAAAAAAGCGGAAACACGTGGAGTGCATATAAGTAATTTTATGTTGAAAATGTTGAGTTAGATGTGACGGACGTATATGTTGTTTGAGTAAAAAAAGGCAAAATAAGGGTGTCCTCGCAAAACACAAAGTTGGCATTAAAACCCAACCTTGAAACTCGGCTGATCCTTCGGAGCTCTACACAAAATCAAAGGCCCATTATATATTAAAACTTCTATTGTACTTTTGTGCATATATATTATATATAGAAATAGCAATGTTGTTGCGATAATCGTCAAAGAAAGAATTAAGAAAGTAATCAAAGAGAGAAATTAGAGAATGGAACAAGAGAGAAATAGTGAAACAATTGGTAATGAAGTAGAAGAAGAAGAAGAAGAAGAAGAGGAGGAGGAGGAGGAGGAAGAAGAAGAAGTGATATTTCCGCTTCCAGGGTTTAGGTTTCATCCAACAGATGAAGAACTTGTTGGATTTTACTTGAAAAGAAAGGTTCAAAATAACTCTATTTCAACGGAACTCATAAGGCAACTAGACATCTACAAATACGATCCATGGGATCTTCCAAGTAAGTTGTAACACTATATTCAAATAATTAAAATAGAAGCATTTATTAATAACTTTGAATTTGATTGTGTGTATATATTGTTGTTTGTAGAGCTAGCATGGACAGGAGAGAAGGAATGGTATTTTTACTGCCAAAGAGATAGAAAATACAGAAATAGTGCAAGACCAAACAGAGTGACATCAGTTGGGTTTTGGAAAGCTACAGGAACTGATCGTCCTATTTATTCAAATTCCAAATCCAAAAGCATTATTATTGGTTTGAAGAAATCTCTTGTGTTCTACACTGGCAGAGCTTGTAAAGCCATCAAAACTGACTGGATGATGCACGAGTTTCGCCTTCCCCATTCACCACCAAATGTATGTACTTAACCAATCCATAATATATATGTATATATTTCATTTTAGAACACACTTTTTAATTATTTTGCTTCCCTACACTAACTATTGCTAATTATTTGGTTTCCAAAATTAAGTTTTTTTTTTCTTCTCTCGATTTCTTATGATCTTGGATTTTTAAGTAAAACAAGGTCTCCCTTATTTCTAGCCAGATTCTTACCAAAATAATAATAATAATAAAATAATTGAAAACTACTCCTTTTAGCATTTTTGAAATTTGACTTAATTTTTTCAAATAACATTCAAAAGTAGATAACAAATAAAATGTCTAGAGATGATGTGGTTGTAGGAACTTAAATTATATATCCAAATCTAAAAACAAAAATCACATGGTTAATAAAAAGAGATTTAGTTTTTATTTTTTATTTTTAAAAAATTAAGCTTATGATATCCACTTTTCGCTCATATTTTTAAAATGGAAAAAACTTTAGTTCAACTAGGATGCACCTATTGTTATAGCTACTGAGCTAACATCCAATAAAATAATATGCCATGTGACTTTTTTTTTCTTATAAATTGTTTTGCTTTTGGTAAGGAGATGGAACTTAAGATTAAGTTATATCAAATCATTGTACTTTTAAATTTAAATAAAAAATAAAAAAAGAAAATAAAAAATTATTTTAAATGACAATCTTCGAAAATATTTGTCAATATATCAAAATATCAAAATATCACAATCTTTTTTGTTCTATCACGACTCATCCTAAATAGATCATGATATTTTTCTATATTTTATAAATATTTTAATTTATCTTACTATAGTTCAACTCTTTCAATTTGTTTTTTTTTTTTTTTTTTGTTATTTTGAAATTTTAACTAAATTTTCAAATTTTATACTTGAGAAAAAGTTGCGTGAACAAGAGTTTGAAAATACCAAAAAAATAAATCTTAATTTAAAAAAATTAAAAAATATATATATATAAATAACGAGACAATTACAAAACAAGAGCATATCATTATAATAGATTTGTCTCTAATTTCTTCTGATGAATGTTTTTGTAGGAGTCATGGGTGATATGTCGAATCTTCAAAAAGACCAACATTTCCGCAGCTCAAAGAGCTGCTTCTTCTTCCCTACCAAAACAACATGAAACAATGAAAGAAAAACCCACCACCACCATTGATATTCCACTATCTACCTATGATCCATTTCATTATTTCGAAGCAAAACTTCCTGACCTTTCTGTTCCAAGTGAGCCCTTTATAATGGCCCCTCCTCCCATGGAAATGTCCGACATTGCAAAATCCGCTATCGATGTTTCCTCCATCCTCTTCAATATATCCTCTTCCTTGCTTGAAGACAACTCCAACGACCCTTTCACACCATTATTTCACCCTCCCGGTCATGTTCATCCTCACCCTCACACCTTTTCTTCCATCTCCACTTTACTACATCAAGAAAATGCATCGTTGGTAGAGTATTCACATTGCCCCAACTCACCATTGAGTTCCATGTGGAATAAGTTGATGAATTAACTGCGTATCTGATTATGGGAAAATTTTTAGTACTACAATAGTATCGTATTACTTCTTCTTTCGAACAAGTACTATGTAGTACTCAAAATTTTCTCATTTGATTGCTTTGTTTCATTTTGTTGTTGAAATTCAATATGTTTTTTCTTCTTTGGACTATGACTTGCACGTGATTGCTTCATTGAACATACAGTGAAAGCCATCATATACATATTCTTCAGTTTTTTATATCTTCCTTTTTACGTCTTTCTGCGTTAAACTTGCTTCGTAATTCAATTTTCCTTGTGCTGCGATGAATTTAACAGAAATTTATTTAAAAACCGAATGAGATTCTTTTACTTCTTAAAAAGACAAACTCGAAAGTTAAAGTCTTAATGTGAAAACGAGGCACAATCGTAATATAGAAACCTTCCCGAGAAAATATAATATAAAATAATAAAATATAAAATATAAAATATAAAATATAAAATATAATATAAATAAGAAAATTAAGAAGTAAAAATTAGAAAAATCTAAAAAATTTCCACTTTTCCACTTTCTCCCCTTTCTTTTGATTTTTTCCTAATATTGGTGTGTCTTACAACTCCATCAAAAGCCACTAGTTATAGGCAATTTGGCAAAAATGAGATGAGTTACAGGCCACTAAGATTTAGTATTAGAAAACACATGACATATATGTTGGATGACTAATGAGTTGACATGTGGCTATGGCCACTAAGCACACTAATGGGCATCTATTTATATTAATAGCATTTATAATACTCCCCCTTAGATGCCCATTACATATATGAAAAATATGTCTCGTTAAAACCTTACTAGAAAAAAACCCAATGGGAAAGAAATCATAGTGAAGAAAAAAGAGTATATATTTCATATATAATTATAAAAATAAAATTTACTCCCTGTCATGATAACATACTTGAGATCTCTAAGTCGCCGCATTCTAATGTTGTGCATTAATTTTTCAAAGGTTGTGGTAGGTAGTGATTTTGTATCTTTAGAACAAATTTTTTGTACTATGATGTTGCCATTTTTTTCAAGATCATAAGTTTAGAAAAGCTTCGGTAAGATGTGTTGCGTTCTACCGCCTTTAGTATAACCTCATTATACATGTCGTGTTGTCTTTGTATAGTGTTGCTGGAAGGAGTTTACAAGAAGACAAACCACATGATTCCCGAATGTGTTGAGTCGTTGAACTTAACCATATACATTCTCGGCTAGCCTCATGAATTGCAAGAATTTTGACATGATTTGAAGATGTGGCTGTTATGGTTTATCCTCCACATGTGAATAGATAACATGTTTGAGATCTAGCTTTATGTGGATCAGA
This sequence comes from Cucumis melo, assembly GCF_025177605.1. Lineage (NCBI taxonomy): Eukaryota > Viridiplantae > Streptophyta > Magnoliopsida > Cucurbitales > Cucurbitaceae > Cucumis > Cucumis melo. The sequence goes on from NC_066861.1 coordinate 13,650,991, forward strand.
TAAATATCCAGAATCTGCAAAGTCAACTAGGTTAAAATTTGATTTATTTGAATAAAATAATCTCATATCAATTGTTCCTCAGAGATAACAAAGTATATGTTTAATTCCATTCCAATGCCTTTTTGTTGGAGAGGAACTGTATCCAGCTAACAAATTTACTGAAAATGCAATATCTAGTCTTGTATTATTAGCAAGATACATAAATGCACTAATTGCACTAAGATATGGTACTTCTAGACCAAGGAACTCTTCATTCATCTCAAGGTCGCAATATATCTTTCTTCACATCTAGTGAACGAACTCGTAATGGAATGTTCAATGGATGTGCATTATCCATATAAACACTTTTCAAAACTTTTTCTGTATAAGTTAATTGATGAACAAATTAAATATCTCTTCTGCTAAATGCTCAATTTGCAAACCAAGAAAAAATTTTATTTTTCCGAGATCTTTCATCTCAAATTCTTTCTTAAGATATTTTATTACCTCCGAAAGCTCTTTAGAAGTTCCAATTATATTTCAATCATCAACATATACAGTTATAATATCAAATCCTAAAGGTGATTTCTTTATAAAAATGCATGGACATATTGGATTATTTTGATATCCTTCTTTCAACAAATATTCACTCAGGCGATTGTACCATATTTGTCATGATTGTTTCAATTTATATAATGATCTCTGTAACTTTATTGAATATAGTTGCTAGGAACTTGATTTATATGTTTTAGGTATCTTAAATCCTTTTTGGACTTTCATGTAAATATCATTTATCAAGAGATCCACATAAATAGGTTGTGACTACATTCATAAGTTGCATGTCCAAATTTTCACACACAATCAGGCCAATTAAAAATCTTAATGTGATTGCATCCACTACCGGAGAATATGTCTCCTTATAATCAATACGAAGTCTTTGAGAAAAACCTTATGCAACTAATCTGTAACGACCCAACTTTTCCGGACTAAGCTGAGGTCACTACCAAATACCAAAACTCGACCATTCAAAATAAAATTTAAAACAGACCAGATACGATTCATTAAAACATTATAAACCTTACAAGAGACAGTTTCGGGCCCTATTTTAAATAATTCAAAAAGTCACAAAATAAAATGTCAAGTCACCAGTCCAAAAATCACAATCAAAATATTCTGACAAAATACATAGCGGAAGCGAAAGAAAATCAGACGCGTCCATATGGCCTTCACGCATCCTTCCTGCCTCTCGTCGGTCTGCCCCTCGCTGTACCCCTACCTGAAAAGTTAAAGAAAGGAAAGGGTGAGTATAAACATACCCAGTAAGGGACCCACTACTGGGCCCGTTAGGGAGCAACAGTTAACTTCCTATTCGGGGGTACCCTACATAACAGCCTAGTGGTTCCGTAGAACGCACATATCAGTCTAGTGCTCCCGAAGGATGCACATATCAGTCTAGTGCCCCCGAAGGATGCACATATCAGTCTAGTGCTCCCGAAGGATGCACATATCAGTCTAGTGCTCCCGAAGGATGCACATATCAGTCTAGTGCTCCCGAAGGATGCACATATCAGTCTAGTGCTCCCGAAGGATGCACATATCCGTAAGGTACACTACCCCATAGATGAAGCTAACCGTTACCCCTCAGCCCTTACCAAACTGTCTACATCAGTCACATCTCAACGGCATTCATATTACAGTCCCGCCATAGGCTTTGTCAGTCAGATAGTATAGGTTTAAACATCTACAACCCTCAGTTGCTATATGTATTACCGATTCGTACACCAATAGGGAAACCCTAGGTCCCATCGACTAACCAACCAAAACCGGACTCACTGTCCTTTCCCGTCCAAACTCCATGAACCACATCCAGCCTAGTGTTTAATACATACTAAACCGTAACTTTAAGGTCCATCAACATATAATTTCAATCCACAAACAGCAGTCACAGAATATTTTCATCAGACACAATATAATATCAGTACTTAACAGTCAACACGCATACAGATATTCAGTACAGTCACTAACGTGTACTCCCCTGTGGATTACTACGGTCTTAGCCTGGACTCGGGGTCCAGTAGTAGGAAAACCCTTACCTGAAACTCGGTTATGCCCCTCGATTGAAAACTACGCCCAACAGATCCACCTAAACGAAACACGAAGGTTTTAGTGGATGACTTTAGTAGCAGTTGTTTTAAAAGGGTCGGAAGCGATAACCGTTGACTTACCCAAGGAAAGGAAGCTAACTCCAACTAGGTCTGCCGCGGAACCCGAGAACTTAAGCGTCAACTCTGCGCTACCTTCAAGGGAGAAAAGTAGGGCCATATCTTAAACCAACATTCAAACCCGAATCGGACTAGGTAACATTAGGGAATTCATCAGAACAAACCTTACCGAAAACTCACCGTGAACCGAAAAGAAGGAAGGAAGGCTTAGGTGGCTCGGCTCGGCTTGGACTCGGCTCGGCTCGGCTCGGCTCGGCTCGGCGGCTCGCGGCTCGGCTCGGCGGCTCGCGGCTCGGCTCGCGGCTCGCTCGGCTTGGGGCTCGGCTCGCGGCTCGGCTCGCGGCTCGCTCGGCTTGGGGGCTCGGCTCGGCGGCTCGCGGCTCGGCTCGGCGGCTCGCGGCTCGGCTCGCGGCTCGCTCGGCTTGGGGCTCGGCTCGCGGCTCGGCTCGCGGCTCGCTCGGCTTGGGGCTTGGCTCGCGGCTTGGATGGCGGCTCGGCTTCACGATCTCCTCGGCTGCGCGCGACGACAGACCCAAAAACAACCCGGCGATGGCGGCGACGGCGCTCCACTCTGTTTCTGCCGGCGTCTGAATCAAGAGATGAGAACGGAGAGGCTGCCGGCGTAAACCACTTCGACGTTCGCGGACGGAGGCGGAGATGAAGAAATGGTGGCGGTGCGTCGGAAGGAGAAGAGATGAGAGAAGAAGGAGGCACGGTTGGCGGCGCCGAAACGGACACGAAGATGGAGGGAGAGAAACGGCTGCGGCGCCGGGCAGATGAAACGACGAAGAAGGTGGAAGGCTCGGGCGGTGGCGCGGCGCGGAAGGGAGAGGAAACGGAGATGGATGAGGCTGGGGTGTTTGCGCGTGCGAGGAGGAAGAAGGGAAAAACGGAAGAAGGACGGGGGGGGGGTAGGCGGCGCGCGCGACTCCTAGGGTTTTCTTTTCTCTCTTTTTTTTTTTTTTTTTTTTTTTTTTTTTTTAAAATACATATATATATATATATTTAACAAAATAGGTATATATAAATAATTATTAAAATTATTAATATTAAATAAATTAAAATAAATAATAATATATATATATTAAATAATAATAATAATAATAAAGAAATAATAATAATATATTAATAGTATTAATATTAAATAAATAATAATTTAATATTATGTAATAATAATGTTATAATATTACTATAATATTAAATAATAATAATAATTATAATATTAATATTATAACAAATAAAATAAATATTAATAATGATAATATTTATAATATTAATATTATAACCAATAAAATAAACATTAATAATAATAATATAATTAATATTATATTATTATTATATCAACTTGAATTTTACATAAAACGAGAAAAATTTTACCTTAAATTTTCGGGGCGTTACATTCTTCCCTCCTTAGGGAACTTTCGTCCTCGAAAGTTTTATTCCTCGAACAGTTCGGGATAACGGGATCTCATGTCGTCTTCACGCTCCCATGTAGCCTCTTCTACCCGGTGATTCCGCCATAAGACTTTAACTAGGGGAATTTGTTTATTCCTCAACGTCTTCACCTCTCTAGCAAGCACCTCAACAGGTTGTTCAACATAACTCAAGTTTTCATCAATCTCTAATGGCTCGTAATCCACTACATGGGATGGATCTGGCACGTACTTCCTCAACATAGAAACGTGAAACACATCATGAACTGTCGAGAGTGATGGAGGCAACGCCAAGCGGTAAGCTACAGGGCCAATCCGCTCCAGGATCTCAAATGGCCCAACAAAACGGGGACTCAACTTTCCCCTCCTTTCAAAACGCAAGACACCTTTCATAGGTGCGACCTTTAAGAACACCTTATCCCCCATTTCAAACTCAAGGTCCTTCCGCCTCACACCTGCATAACTCTTCTGTCTACTCTGAGCGGTATGCATGCGTGATCTAATCTTCTGAATTGCTTCGTTAGTAGACTGAACTAACTCAGGACCCATCAATCTCTGCTCACCCACCTCACCCCAGCAAACCGGGGATCTACAACATCTGCCGTACAGGGCCTCAAACGGTGCCATGCCAATAGTAGCCTGATAACTGTTATTATAAGCAAATTCCATCAAATGTAAGTGGGAGTCCCAGCTACCTGGAAATTCCAATGCACACGCCCGCAACATATCCTCTAAAACCTGGTTCAGACGCTCAGTCTGACCGTCAGTCTGTGGATGGAAAGCCGTACTAAAGTCCAACCTCGTGCCCATAGCAGTCTGCAAACCCTTCCAAAATTTGGAAGTGAAACGGGCATCTCTATCGGAAACAATCGACACTGGCACTCCATGTAATCTCACTATCTCAGACATGTACAACTGCGCCCACTTACTAGCAGTATAGGTGGATTTACCCGGAACAAAGTGCGCTGACTTAGTAAGTCTGTCCACCACAACCCAAATCACTGTAAAACCCCTCAGAGTTCTCGGTAGCCCTGTAATGAAATCCATGGACACGCTCTCCCACTTCCATTCCGGTATGCTCAAAGGCTGTAATAAACCCGCTGGTTTCTGTCTTGGTGCCTTAACCTGCTGACATACCAGGCATTTACTAACAAATTCTGCTACTTCTCTCTTCATGTTACGCCACCAATAAACTCGCTTCAGGTCCTGATACATCTTCGTACTACCTGGGTGCATGGAAAATGGGGAGCTGTGCGCCTCAGATAATAATTCTGTCTTAATCACACCATCCGACGGAACACAGAGGCGTCCCTCAAATAACAGTCCACCATCAGAGGATAACGAGAACTCAGCCGTTTGCCCTGCCTCTGCTAGGCCACGTTTCTCAACCAGATAAGGATCGTTACTCTGAGCATCAATGATCCTCTGCCTCAAAGTCGGCTGTACCGTCAACTGGGCTAACTGCATAGTAACTGCCCCCACTGACACTGCAATCTCAGCCCGCTCAAGATCCCGATGCAATGGGGCCTGCCGGGTAATAAGTGCTGCCGAATGTGACACTTTCCTACTAAGAGCATCAGCTACCACATTTGCCTTGCCTGGATGATACAGTATCTCACAATCGTAGTCCTTCACTAACTCAAGCCACCTTCGCTGTCTCATATTCAATTCTTTCTGAGTAAAGAAGTATTTCAAGCTCTTATGATCTGTGAATATCTGTATCTTTTCACCATATAAATAATGCCTCCATATTTTCAAAGCAAAAACCACTGCTGCCAACTCTAGATCATGTGTAGGGTAGTTCTGCTCATGACTCTTCAACTGACGAGACGCATAAGCGACCACCTTACCCTGCTGCATCAAAACACAACCCAAACCTTTCTTGGAAGCATCACTATAAATCACGAAACTGCCAGAACCATCGGGTACCGTGAGGACTGGTGCGGTAACTAACTTCTGTTTAAGGGTCTGGAAACTGTCCTCACATGCCTTGCTCCAAACAAAAGGAGCTCCCTTTCTTGTCAACTGAGTAAGAGGAGTAGCTATACGAGAAAAGTTCTCCACAAACCGTCGATAATAGCCTGCTAAACCCAGAAAGCTACGAACCTCACTGACTGTGGAAGGTCGGGTCCAACCAGTGACTGCCTCTATCTTAGCTGGATCCACAGAGACTCCAGCCTTAGAAACCACGTGGCCCAGAAAGGACACCTGCTTCAGCCAAAACTCGCACTTCGAGAACTTTGCGTACAACTTATTATCCCGAAGTGTTTGCAAAACCATACGTAAATGCCCCTCGTGTTCGGCCTCCGTCTTAGAGTATATCAAGATATCGTCGATAAACACAATCACGAAAGTGTCTAGGAACTCCCTAAACACTTTGTTCATCAAGTCCATAAACACTGCCGGAGCATTCGTCAAACCAAAAGACATCACAATAAACTCGTAGTGTCCATATCTGGATCGAAATGCTGTCTTCGGTATATCCTCATCCTTAATCCTCAACTGATGGTATCCCGACCGAAGATCAATCTTAGAGAACACGGTGGCTCCCTGTAACTGGTCAAATAGATCGTCTATCCTGGGTAAGGGATATCTGTTCTTTACTGTTACTTTGTTCAACTCCCTATAGTCAATGCACAGACGCATCGATCCGTCCTTCTTTTTAACGAATAAGACTGGCGCACCCCAAGGTGACACGCTCGGTCGAATGAATCCCTTATCAAGCAATTCCTGTAACTGTACCTTCAGTTCTTTCAATTCTGCGGGGGCCATTCTGTAAGGGGCTCTGGATATAGGAACCGTGCCTGGCTCCAACTCTATGGCAAACTCAACCTCCCTGTGCGGAGGTAATCCTGGAAGTTCCTCAGGAAAAACGTCCGGATAGTCCCTCACTACTGGTTCTGATGACAGGGATACATCCGCCTCTCTAGTATCCACCACACTCGCTAAGATACCCCAAGTACCCTGACTGAGCAGTTTACTGGCCCTGATGGCTGAGATTACCTGAGGCAACGACTTTAACCCTCCTCCCTTAAATTTAAAACTGGCCATCGAGGGAGGGTTAAACGTTACCTCCTTACGTGAACAATCTATGCTGGCGTGGTTGGCGGCCAACCAATCCATACCCAGGATTACATCAAAGTCCAGCATATCCAGAACTATCAGCGTTACCTCAATCGCATGGCCTGCTAACTCAATCTGACATGCCTTCACCTTTTCCTTCGACAACATACATTCCCCGGAAGGAGTAGATACTGACAGAACATGGTGTAAGGGCTCAACCTCTAAGCGGGCATGCGACACAAATGCGGAAGAGATAAAAGAATGTGACGAACCCGAATCAAACAAAACTAAGGCGTAATGCCCCAACACTGGGAGCGTACCTGTCACTACTGTGCCCGCCTTCTCTGCCTCAGTCCTGTTGGTAGCAAAGACTCTACCCTGATGTGGAGCACCTGCTCCCTGATTCTGCGCGATCCCCGTGACTCTCAACGGGCATCTGTCAGCTGTATGACCCTCTTGCCTGCACTTAAAGCAGGTCCTGGTCCCGAATAAGCAACGGCCCAGATGGTGCTTCCCACAAGTGGTACACAACGGCTTCCCTCTGGCAGCCTCCCCTGCCTCAAAAGGTTTCTGCTGGAAGCTGCGAAACTCACCACCTGGTCTGAAATTCCGCTGTGGTATTGGAACAGGCTGCTGCTCAGCCTTCCTCTTCTGTCCCGACGTCGAACCTCTACCAGCGGTCTTAGACGAGTTGGCCCTCTCCTGTAAACTGAGATCCACTGCCAGGCGCAGTGCATCGGCATGAGTAGCGGGTCTGAAAGCTCGGACCAAACCCTGAATGTCCAGTCGGAGGCCTCTAACAAACTTGTCAGCTCTGGCCGCCTCAGTCGCTATCATCTCGGGAGCGAAGCGGGATAACATGTCAAATTCCGCATCATACTGCTCCACTGTCATGTCACCCTGCTCTAGGTTCAGAAACTCCTGCCGCTTGGCATCTCTCAAACTGGCAGAGAAGAATTTCGCATAGAAACTCTCCTTGAACTGCTGCCACGTGATCTGACTCACATCACCACCTAGCATCCTCTCTGTAGTCTCCCACCAGGCAGTACCTCTGTCAGTCAACATAAAAACAGCACACTGCACTTTCTGATCTTCAGGGCATTTCATGTAACGAAATATGGTCTCCAAGGACGATAACCACATCTGAGCCCTAGTGGGGTCCTCCAACGACCCATCAAACGTCGTGGGATTATACTTCCTGAAATCCCTCAGGTGCTTAGCCTCTGCCGACAACTGATCCGGCACAAACTGGGGTGCAACTGGTACCGGAGCCGGGGCTGGGGTAGGAACTGGTGCTGGAGCTGGCGCCGGAGTTGGCGAGGCAGGCTTCTGCTGCTCCCGCATTTGCATAATCATATCTCTAAACCTCTGCTCCATGGCGGCTAGGTCCGCATGAGTAACTGGCGCAGCCGGGTCAGGGGCTTGGGCTACAGGCTGCACCTCAGGCTGAACGCGTCCTGCTCCCCTTCCTCGGCCTCCTCGGCCACCCCTTCGTGCACCTCTCCTTGGTGGCATTTTCCTAATAACCACCAACAATTCCTTAAGTCATAAATTGGTAATTGAAATTGCAGTTAACTTAGGTAAGGTAATGCATGTAGAGTTATACATATACTTTCATGAGAGCGTACCTGACGAGCGGCAAGGATCGTTTCAGCCATAAGGACACAAAACACAGACTCACATTATAAGTCAGTCTACAGAACCTAAAACTTAGGCTCTGATACCAACTGTAACGACCCAACTTTTCCGGACTAAGCTGAGGTCACTACCAAATACCAAAACTCGACCATTCAAAATAAAATTTAAAACAGACCAGATACGATTCATTAAAACATTATAAACCTTACAAGAGACAGTTTCGGGCCCTATTTTAAATAATTCAAAAAGTCACAAAATAAAATGTCAAGTCACCAGTCCAAAAATCACAATCAAAATATTCTGACAAAATACATAGCGGAAGCGAAAGAAAATCAGACGCGTCCATATGGCCTTCACGCATCCTTCCTGCCTCTCGTCGGTCTGCCCCTCGCTGTACCCCTACCTGAAAAGTTAAAGAAAGGAAAGGGTGAGTATAAACATACCCAGTAAGGGACCCACTACTGGGCCCGTTAGGGAGCAACAGTTAACTTCCTATTCGGGGGTACCCTACATAACAGCCTAGTGGTTCCGTAGAACGCACATATCAGTCTAGTGCTCCCGAAGGATGCACATATCAGTCTAGTGCCCCCGAAGGATGCACATATCAGTCTAGTGCTCCCGAAGGATGCACATATCAGTCTAGTGCTCCCGAAGGATGCACATATCAGTCTAGTGCTCCCGAAGGATGCACATATCAGTCTAGTGCTCCCGAAGGATGCACATATCAGTCTAGTGCTCCCGAAGGATGCACATATCCGTAAGGTACACTACCCCATAGATGAAGCTAACCGTTACCCCTCAGCCCTTACCAAACTGTCTACATCAGTCACATCTCAACGGCATTCATATTACAGTCCCGCCATAGGCTTTGTCAGTCAGATAGTATAGGTTTAAACATCTACAACCCTCAGTTGCTATATGTATTACCGATTCGTACACCAATAGGGAAACCCTAGGTCCCATCGACTAACCAACCAAAACCGGACTCACTGTCCTTTCCCGTCCAAACTCCATGAACCACATCCAGCCTAGTGTTTAATACATACTAAACCGTAACTTTAAGGTCCATCAACATATAATTTCAATCCACAAACAGCAGTCACAGAATATTTTCATCAGACACAATATAATATCAGTACTTAACAGTCAACACGCATACAGATATTCAGTACAGTCACTAACGTGTACTCCCCTGTGGATTACTACGGTCTTAGCCTGGACTCGGGGTCCAGTAGTAGGAAAACCCTTACCTGAAACTCGGTTATGCCCCTCGATTGAAAACTACGCCCAACAGATCCACCTAAACGAAACACGAAGGTTTTAGTGGATGACTTTAGTAGCAGTTGTTTTAAAAGGGTCGGAAGCGATAACCGTTGACTTACCCAAGGAAAGGAAGCTAACTCCAACTAGGTCTGCCGCGGAACCCGAGAACTTAAGCGTCAACTCTGCGCTACCTTCAAGGGAGAAAAGTAGGGCCATATCTTAAACCAACATTCAAACCCGAATCGGACTAGGTAACATTAGGGAATTCATCAGAACAAACCTTACCGAAAACTCACCGTGAACCGAAAAGAAGGAAGGAAGGCTTAGGTGGCTCGGCTCGGCTTGGACTCGGCTCGGCTCGGCTCGGCTCGGCTCGGCGGCTCGCGGCTCGGCTCGGCGGCTCGCGGCTCGGCTCGCGGCTCGCTCGGCTTGGGGCTCGGCTCGCGGCTCGGCTCGCGGCTCGCTCGGCTTGGGGGCTCGGCTCGGCGGCTCGCGGCTCGGCTCGGCGGCTCGCGGCTCGGCTCGCGGCTCGCTCGGCTTGGGGCTCGGCTCGCGGCTCGGCTCGCGGCTCGCTCGGCTTGGGGCTTGGCTCGCGGCTTGGATGGCGGCTCGGCTTCACGATCTCCTCGGCTGCGCGCGACGACAGACCCAAAAACAACCCGGCGATGGCGGCGACGGCGCTCCACTCTGTTTCTGCCGGCGTCTGAATCAAGAGATGAGAACGGAGAGGCTGCCGGCGTAAACCACTTCGACGTTCGCGGACGGAGGCGGAGATGAAGAAATGGTGGCGGTGCGTCGGAAGGAGAAGAGATGAGAGAAGAAGGAGGCACGGTTGGCGGCGCCGAAACGGACACGAAGATGGAGGGAGAGAAACGGCTGCGGCGCCGGGCAGATGAAACGACGAAGAAGGTGGAAGGCTCGGGCGGTGGCGCGGCGCGGAAGGGAGAGGAAACGGAGATGGATGAGGCTGGGGTGTTTGCGCGTGCGAGGAGGAAGAAGGGAAAAACGGAAGAAGGACGGGGGGGGGGTAGGCGGCGCGCGCGACTCCTAGGGTTTTCTTTTCTCTCTTTTTTTTTTTTTTTTTTTTTTTTTTTTTTTAAAATACATATATATATATATTTAACAAAATAGGTATATATAAATAATTATTAAAATTATTAATATTAAATAAATTAAAATAAATAATAATATATATATATTAAATAATAATAATAATAATAAAGAAATAATAATAATATATTAATAGTATTAATATTAAATAAATAATAATTTAATATTATGTAATAATAATGTTATAATATTACTATAATATTAAATAATAATAATAATTATAATATTAATATTATAACAAATAAAATAAATATTAATAATGATAATATTTATAATATTAATATTATAACCAATAAAATAAACATTAATAATAATAATATAATTAATATTATATTATTATTATATCAACTTGAATTTTACATAAAACGAGAAAAATTTTACCTTAAATTTTCGGGGCGTTACATAATCTTACTTTATATCTTGTGATCTCATTATTTTCATTTTTTTTCACAAATACCCATTGATATCCCATATGTTTTACACGTTCTGGGTTTGGACTATTGGTCCAAAAACTTGACATTTGGAAAGAGAATTTAATTCTGCCTTAATTGCTTCTTTCTACAAAAACCAATACTTTCTTTGTCAACATTCTTCAACAGATTTTGGTTCAAAATTCTCATTTTCAAATATAATATCAAGAACAACATTTTATGCAAAAAAATTGTCAACAACTACATTAGTTCGGTTCCATCTTTTTCTTGTTATGACATAGCTTATCGAGATCTCATTATTATCCTCAGTTTTTTATCTTCTTTGACATTTTTGTCAGAAGTCAAAATTTGGATTTCTTTTGGAACATCTACATCCTTAATCTAGTTATTGACTCGATTTCTTTTTTAAGGATTTTTATCTTTAGAACCTACTGGTCTACCATGCTTTTGGCATGTTCTAGATTCATTAATGACAACATGTTGTATAGGAATATCAATCTTTGATGGGACATTCGTAGCCGCTATATGTGATTTAGTTACTTTCTTTACTTCTACAAATGCATCTAGTAACTGAGTTGCTATATTTTGCAAATGAATTATTTTATGAACTTCAAGTTCACATTGATCTGTACAAGGATTTAACTGAGACAATAATGATACATTACATGTAATTTCTTTTTCCAACTTCTTAATTCCTCCCCTTAATGATGGAAAATTTGTCTCATCAAAATGACAATCAGCAAATCGTGTAGTAAACACATCATCCGTCAGGGGTTCAAGATATTTAATAATTGATGGAAAATCAAATTCAACATATATTCCTAGCCTCCTTTGAAGATCCATCTTAGTACATTGTGGTAGAGCAATTGGAACATATATTGCACATCCAAAAGTTCTCAAATGAGAAATGTTTGGCTCCTGGCCACATGCTAATTGTAATGGTGAGTACTTGTGATAAGCTGTTGGCCTAATACGCACAAGTGATGCAACATATAAAATAGCATGTCCCCATACAAATGTAAGGAGTTTAGCTCTCATAAGAAATGGTCTAGCAATTAATTGCAAATGTTTTATAAATGATTATGCTAAACCATTTTGTGTATGATTATGAGCTACAAGATGTTCAACACTTATCTCAATAGTTATATAATAATTATCAAATGTTTGAGATGTAAATTCACCAGCATTATCAAGTCGAATATTCTTAATTGTATAATTAGGAAACTGTGCTCTTAACTTAATTATTTGAGCAAGTAATTTTTGCAAATGAAAAATTTCAACTTGATAATAAGCACACATGCGACCATCTACTGGATGCATTTATTAAGAACATAAAATACTTAAATGGTCCACTTGGTGGGTTAATCGATCCACAAATATCACCATGAATACGTTCCAAAAATGTAGGTGATTTGATTCCTACTTTAGCTGGCGATAGTCTAATTATTAATTTTTCTTAAGAGCAAGCATCATATGATAATTTATTAGATTGATTTAGTGGATGTCCATGTGAATGTTTTGATAATTCTTATCATTATAGATCCTTGATGACCCAATCGATTATGCTAAATTGCAAATAAGTCTAGATTCGTGAACTTTATGTTTATTGTTGCATATGTTTCAATTACTTGTATATGAGTATAATATAATCTAGAAGATAAAGCAGACAACCTTTTTAATATACACTTTTTCATTTGAGACAATAAATATAATATCAAGATATTCGATTCCATTCTTTCTATCTATCTCAATATGATAACCGTTGCAATGTATATATTTAAAACTCAATAGATTTCTCTTTGATTGACTAGAGAACAATGCATTATCAATTGTGATTTTTGTTTCTCTAAGAAAAATAATATTTGCTTTTCTAAATCCTTCAATTAGGTTTGCAAAGCCTGATATTGTGTTGACTTTTGCTTCCAACATTGTCAGTTTGGAAAAGTAGTTTGTAATTGTCAGTATTGTGCGCGTAGTTACACTGTTTGCCAGACATATAACTTTATTACTCATTTTTAAGTTATTCAACATAAGAAAATTATCCATGCTTCTTCATTAAAAAAAATAATTACAATTAGAAAAATAACTTAGAACTATACATATACACACACACACACACACACACACACACACACACATATATAGGGGTCTTTTAAAATATATAACAAAGTGACAAAATATTTACACTGCATAGAATAATTCTGAAAACGGAAAAAGCCCACAGGCCCACCGTGGAAAATACCAAAAATGCCCTGTCAAACACGCCATCATCAACGCGCGTGTAATATATTTGGTACACAATCGTTTAGATTTGACTATTGTTTTGTACAAAATCGTTTAGATTTGGGTTCAAATCTAAACGATTTTTTTTCAAAATTTGATATACGATCGTTTCGATTTTTCTATACGATAATTTTTTTTTACACGATGATTTTTTTTACACGATTGTTTACCTTTTTTACACGATCATTTACATTTGGCTACTCAAATCTAAATGATTTTTTTTCAAGATTCTTTACGTACGATCTTTTAAATTTTACTATTTTTTGTACACGGTCGTTTACCCAAATCTAAACGACATTTTTTCAAATATTTTATATTTATATTTCGTACACGATCTTGTGAATAACCAAATAAAAGTTTGAAAAACATATATCTTTTATATTTGATACATAATCTTGAACCAAATAACAGTTTGAAAAAAAAAGAAGAGAAAAAGAAGAAAGGCGATGAAAAGAAAGACGATAAAATTCGCAGATGATAAATTCGTAGACGAAGAGGTGAAGAAAGACGGAGAAGAAAGACGATAAAAGGGAAGGACAAACATGAAATATTTAAAAAACGGCTAACTATATGAGCTTTGTTACACGGGTCGTAAATATTTTACCCATTTGTTATATTTATGAAAGTTTCCCATATCTATAGTATATATAAAAGCTCCTATATGGAGAAATTTTTTTAGTCTATTTTACCCTTTTAATTATAAATATTCTTAATGTTCATTTGATGACAATTTTGTCATTCAACTTCAAGGATGGATAGTGGGTGAATCTTAACAATTTCTCTCCATTTCTTTAACCATTTCAATATTTAATTAAAAAATATTTATGACTCTAATTAACTTCATGGTAGTGGAAGAATTTGTATAAGCATAATAATAAATTCAAAGAAGCCTTATAGATTTCTCTAACCATACTTTCACCAATTTATTCAATATAAATATATGGTATCGCTTGCTTCCTTATAGCAACAAAAATGGAGAGGGAAGTGCAATGAGACAAGAAATATGAGAAGATAAGATAAATAGTGAATCTAGAAAATCGCAGCATCAATTAGGAGGAAAGGAAAATGCAAAAAAACAATTTTTATTTCTTCAGTGTTGGAGATGATCTATACAAATATTTTCTTTCATTTCTTTGTAAATATTATATTCTTTTTTATTTTTATTTTTTGTTATCTTTTAGTTATATAGACGAGTAAATGAAATTTTTTTTCCATATTATTTTCTATTTTATTTTTTCTTTTATTTTTCTAGCTAAAATGAGAAAGTAAAATCACATAAGAACTTGTGTTCCAGATCAACATTCTAAAATTTCGTTTTTTTTTTTGGAGAATGTGTTTTTAAATTTAAAAATTAGTATTATTATATTACTTAACTCTCTTTTTCTTCTTTTTGTTTTATAACTTCTACTTATTTCAATAATCTTCAATAATATTAATTCAAAATTATTTTATAATTTAGAGATAAAATATTAAATTTTAGAAAAGATAATTTAAATATTATCACATTTTAATTCATAACTAAACTTGAAATAAAGAGACTAAAAACAGTTTGCATTCACTATTTAATAGAAATTAATTTTGAGACATCTCTATCATTAATTATAATTATCAATAAAATATTAATTCTAAATAGAAGTAAAAAATGATGAGATGTAACTCTAAATTAGATAATGTTTTTTATAAAAATATGAAAATATAATTATTAGTCATATATTATTATATTTTAAAAGATACATACATCCACGTGCAACGTACGTGCAAAAAACTAGTATATATATATAAACAACATTAATTATTAATTCATAAATAAAGCACTTGCTATTTTATCAAATATGATAATCTTTAGGAGATTCAAAGCTTTACCACGTCCAAATTTGTCATACTGGATGAGCCAAATATACTATCAGTTTGATATACAAAATCTGCTTCTGCATTTTTCTCCTTTTCTTGTGGAACTTTTCTTTTATGATCATCATTTCATGTAGTTCTTTTGAGGTTTAGATGATTATAATGACCAACCATGAAAAATAATTACTTCTTATTTTACTGTGGTTATAACAATCGTCAAATTAACAATATTCACTTTAGAGAACGAGATTGTTCCAGTTGGTCAAGATTGATTATTTTCATCTACCACTACTAAAATTTACAACATTGACTGTAGGGAAATGTTGATTTTTTAAGTCGACTAATGTTTATAGTTTTTCAATCAATAACTAGTTATTTTATTTAACCACGAGAAGAACTTAAGATAAGGACATAATATTCTTCAAATATTTCTCTCGATATTGCTACTACAGGAGCATATTCGAAATATAGAATAATTGTTTTTTATGATCATATTCTTAATGATATTTCAATGCATCAAAGTTTCATGATAAATAATTATTACCATTAGTATCAAATAATAGAAATTTAATATATATCAAACATGCAAAATAATATTTATTTTATTAATTATAACGAGTAGGGGAAAATCAACCTACCGTTAGGACGACTGTAGAAGACGACCTACCTTCGAAGGAGAAGATGACCAAAGCTTGTGCTAATAACATGTGAAAATGAGGCACAACAGTAATACGAACAACGAGAAAATATAATAATAAAATAATAAAATATAGAATATAATATAAATAATATAATTAAGAAAATTAAGAAATAAAAATTAGAAAAATCTAAAAATGTTCCATTTCTCCGATTTCTTTGCATTTTTCCCCAATATTGGTGTGTCTTACTACTCCACCAAAAGCCACCATTTATAGGCAATTTGGCAAGCACGAGATGGTTTACAAGACCACAAAGATTGAGTATTAGATAAACACATGGCATGTTTGTTGGATGACTAATAAGTTGACATGTGGCTATGATCACTTGCACACTAATGGGCATCTATTTATATTAATAGTATTTATAATACTCCCCCTTAGATGCTCATTACATATATGAAATAATTGAATTCGTTTTTATAAAACCATTACTTGTTGGAACCAATATTTCACTAGGATGATCATTGGAAACTTGACCTTAGTCGTAAGTGTGTCGTGAACTTCTTTTTATGAAGGTTGTCCTTTGATTTGTATGGGGTGAGAGCGACCTTGATAACTGACTCAACAAACCTACATTTTAGAAATTTCTTTGAGTAAGAAGCTAGAAACACAACTACATAAGATGAAATTCACTCATTCCCATTCTTGTGATAGTAGATAATTGCCTCCTAATAGTTGTTTCTGGGTCTTAAACAATGTGGCCTCAACCTCTCACTAACTTGAGAGGTATTAGTTTATAGTTTGACTAAAACTATTTGTTCATTAAAGGGATCAGTGACATTTAAGAGGGGTAAAACGGTAATTTGATCCAATTGTAGTTATAAGCAATTGTGAAGGGTCAACTCATTGTTGATTAGTTATACCCGTGGATATAGAAATATATCTATAGTGCAAATTAAAGAGCGCATCTATTGATCTTTAGTGGAGTAACCGGTAGTTAATGAATATTGATTAATTGAATTAAAAGAGTTTAATTGATTAATCCTATACCATTGAAGCTTCTAATGTGTAGGTTATTTAGATCCTCTACTAGCTCACCACGGGTAACTATAGGAAATAATTTAAATTGTTCAAACTGATTAAGAGAAATTTATAATAATATGATTAAGACAATATGTCACACCCCCTCCTAGACCACCCACTCTCAGCCTGAAAGACGGCGTGAAGCGAACATATACCATTCTTCTACTCAACGATACGTGTTGACTCTACTAGAACTATAACTACCAATTTAAAACATAATATAAAGTGGAAATATAAACATACTTATATATATAAACATATAGTGCAACCCAAAACACAACTATAAGTGTGACCTAGACATGATACATAGTAACCACATACCAAGGTTATACAATACCATTACTAACTCCATCAACTCACATCTACTACTACAAACACGACTTATGTACAGATAAAAAGATACTACTTTATATAACATATTAGCTAATACTCTCTTAGAGGACTCTAGTAAATAGACAATCGAAGTAAGGTGTCGGGTCTACAAACTCTACCAAGAAAGTAAGAAAACATTTTTGGAAAGCATGAGTTAAAACTCAATGAGTGACTGGTTTTAAATACTAAACATGCTTAATAAATTATCATGAGTAAACAACATTTTCTATAAATTAAACAACGTTTTCTATAAATACATTTTAATAAACCAAGCAAGTACATGTTAATCAAACTCAAACAGTTTATCTCAAACTTTCTTTTTCATTTGCTAAGCCATAAATATCTATGTATCAATGAGATGAAAACTATAAACTGAGCATGAAAATCCTATCCTGTGATACGATACTTATGAGATGAAAATCTAGGCTTCAACACTGTTCTATCTCGTTATAGCTACTATGAGATGGAAAATCTAGGCGTCCATGGAGGCCATCATCTCTATCCTAGTAACAGTGATGGAAAATCCTAGCTATCTATTGAATACCTTCATCAAAGGACCTCTGTGCACAAGAAAAATCTCTCTCGAAGGGTTGCTATATATCTCAGAACAACTCAGTACAAACTAAAACATGCCAAATATTTCATACTATGAAATCATAATCTCAAACTCAATTGCATGTTTAGAAATTGTTCTTGAACTCAGAAATTTACAAGTTCTAAGTAGGTTTTGCTAAAACATTATGTAAACTCAAATACTTTGCTAAATCATGCTTTCAACTTTCTAACACTTTAAACACATGATTTGCAAATATCAATTGAAATCAGTAAGCTCAAACATGTTAGCGTGCCCTGCCCACACACATTTTTATAAACTTCATTATGCGGTACGTAACATGACTTAAACAGCCTTGACGCCTCAAAATGAAACGCTAAAATGCTCGACTTAAGTTCTTGAATCTCAGATTTATCGCCTAATTCAACTTAACTCCTTATGTTACTAAGCGATAAGAAATGTTATAACGCAGAGAACAAATAACAAATAACTTCTTTATTAACTTAACATAATGCGCTCTATAATACAATTTACACATTTCCTAAAATGCCTTAAACAACTTCAACACTTGGTAGCTCGACTTACTTAGCCCGACTTATATAACCTTAACGCCTGGTGACCTAGGAAGGGTAAAACTTAGTGAGTGATATTTTGAAACCCTTTTTGGGGAAACACAATACATTTAATAACACATTTCATAAGACAAGCTCGCCGAATTCGTAAACATACACCGCACACTAGTTTTTTATATCCCTTCCTTCCAAGAACCCTTCTCACACATAGGCTACTGTGATGATAGCATCATCACTAGCATCTTCTAAGAGTCTCTCGGTTCATTTCTTGTTGCTCAGGCTGCTAACACAACCATATTGGTCATCTTCTTACCGCCATGCAGTCCTTTTCTACATGGTTGCCTTGACGCATTATGTGAACGTAATAGCTAGCTTATACATAGGAATAAAATTAATGGTTTATTTTCAACCAGTCAATTCATGCAATCATCAAATGAATTTTACTTGAAACAAAACACAAACCTCCTTTGGAAATCATTCTCCTCATAAACACTAGAACATAATACAACATAAAGCTTAGAAAGAAAAGTTTTTAAAACATTTTAACTTAGAAAATCACTCACAACACTAAGTTTTCTTTTCTTAGAATGTCTAGCTTAAGCACCTCCTATCCTAATGCTTCTTCTTTTTAGCATAATAACTTTAAGAATTTTTAGCTTAACACTTCCTTCGTCTGACCTTTAACCTCTAAACCTAAACCCTAAACCTTAAACCCTAAAATCTAAATTGGATTAGTCATCCTAATTAAGTTCTCATAAATTTTCCAACTCCTAATTATAGTGCTATACGTGTAAGCTTATTATCTCCTCAAAGCATGCTTAGCTTAATCCTTTACACGTAGCCTACTAATTAAGTTTTAAATAGAAAATTTTCCAGAAAATTCCTTTCTCTCAATGCCTGGCCTTTGTTTGCCTTGCCTCAAAGCACCTTTCTTCCTTCTCACATTGCCTAACTTCAACTCCAACTAACACTTAAAACGCCTAGCTCAAAACACTTTTCCAAAAAAACCTTCTTAAAAGACCTTTTGAACAAATTCTTATTTCCTTTTGACCCTTCTATTTTAGTCACAGTCTCACACATATATTCTCAAAGTGTATTTTAAACATTGTTTAAGAAAACATGTTTAGAAATCACTTTAGAAATTCATTTTATCACTCACAAACTTGAGCTAGTTCCTAGGTCTATAAACTCGATCTATTTCCTCTCGCACTACAAGGATTGGGGGCTCTCCCGACACAAGCACATGTTGGTATATATAACAAAAGGTATCGAAAAAGGATCTTCCGATGTACATGGTGTCGTTGCGAAAGGCGTCGGTGTAGGCATTCCCAACATGCAAACAAAAAGGCATCGAGAATGCCTTACTCCCGATGTGTACATGCTGGTGGATAGAGTACGTCGACAATAGGACACTTTCGATGTCCCATTCCTGCGTCGGCAATGGGGGTCTCCCAACGTTCCCTCATAGGTCGATAATACTGTACTTCCAACGTCGCGTCAGAGATGGTTTGTCCGACGCATTCCTCGCGATTGGGGAGGGCCTTATTCCCGATGTTTTTTGTGCGTCAGTAGTTATTTTTAATATATATTTTTCAATTATTGTATTTAATTTTTATTTTTCGTGAGGTACTCTTTGGGGTTCTGATTGGATTTAAATTCAATCAAAATTTGAAAGAAAACTAACGCAAAATTAATAAAAAACTATTAAAATACCAGAATGTATTTATATTAAAAATTAAATCCAGATATTCAAAAATTAAAAATTCTTTGAAGACATTACATAGAAAAGAAGAAAAATGAATGATCTCCTAATCGTCGGGGACGCCATATTCTTACAAGTCCACACCTACAATGCCATAAAAGAAAATTTAGATATATATCACTGATAACAAATTAAACAACTTAAAAGTTGAAAAATACGTACCTAAGTGTTCAAGATCCTCTCTGTGTTCGACTCATTTTCCCAATCATCTTCTTCATTTCTTCCATTTGTCGGGCATGCAATTTTGACGTTCTTCATTGTTCTTCAATTAATTGTTGAGTGTTTTCAAAGCTAGCTCTTAGTTCACTAACCTCGATGGAGTGCATCTCTTTTTCGTATGAAGACAATCGAGGAACTGCTACCAGCCTTTCAAGACTCTGGCTTAGGGCCCCGACAAGACCTTTTAAGTAGTCTAGTTGTCTACCAAAAACGATCTCACATATCTCGTTCTCGAAGAGAGGTTGAAAACTTTCTGGGGTGGGTTGGGACTAGAGTTCCAGCATTTGATTCTACACTAAAAGTTTTAAGTTATGAATTGACAATTAAAAGTAGAAAATACACTACAACAGACGGGGGTACTTCTGACACACAAAAACGTCGAGGAAAGTGAAAAAATCATCGGGAAAGGATATGCCGACGTTTTTCGCGGCATCAAGCCACACGTCGGAAAAAGTGAGTTGGGAGAGGCATTCCCGACACGTGTCAAGAATGCCTCTCCCAACATCGTGTTTCCCGATGCCATCTACGGCGTCGGGAATTCTTCTCCTGATGCCATTTTGGCGACGAAACCACCGGTGTCGAGAATTCTGGAATGATTTCTTTCGACGTTTTTGTGCATCCTATTCCTGATGTTTTGTTGCGTTGGTAATTCCTTTTTACATATATTTTTTTAAAAATATGTAATTTTTAATTTTTTCCTTAAATATTTTTGTAAAATAACGACATTCGAATTGCTCAAATATTTTTCTGACGTTTTGAATTAAATTAAAAAAAGTTCATTATAAATTAATAAATAAAAACACAAATTAAAAAGAAAGATAGTTAATAAGTTTAAAAAACACAATTAATAATGTTCATAATACAAAAAATGTAGTTTTCATAATACAAAAAACTGCAAACAAAGTCATACGTCTCCTAACGAGGCTCGTACGCGCCATTCTACACCTTAGGTCCTACAATGATACAAAAGTAAGTAAGTTTAGTACATATATCTATATGTTCATTACATACTATCATTGCAAAAACTTAAGAATAATGCAGACATATATACGTACCGCAAAGCTAAGGATCATGGGGTTGTCCTTGTTGTGCCTGAGTCAAGTCTTCTATCGACTTTTGCATTCATTCCACTCGTGAAGCTAACATAACTGCAGAATAGCCAACACAACCTAATTATTAACAACAAAATACTTCAAAAATCTTCGCATCCTACCTACCCCTTCCAACAACGCTACCTTACAAGCCATCCAAACATGAAACAAATTCAAAACAAACAAGGCTACCATAACTGTAGGATAGTCATCCCAAATAGAAACATATTCAACACAAAAAAAGGCTACCATAACTGCAGAATAGCCAAGTGAAATCAACAACCAAGTTATTCAACACAAACAGGATACCATTAACCCCCCTTCAAATTGGAATGCAACCATAACCCCCCTTCATTAAAATTTGAATTCAACCATAAACCCTTCCCCCCACCCATTCAAATGTCAATGCAACCATAACCCTCCCCCCTTTATTAAAATTTGAATTCAACCATAACCCCTCCCCCCTCCTATTCAAATTTCAATGCAACCATAACCATCCACCTTCATTAAAATTTGAATTCAACCATAACTCCTTCCCCCCTCCCATTCAAATTTCAATGCAACCATAACCCTCCCTCCTTCATTAAAATTGGAATTCAACCATAACCCCCTCCCCCTTTTCATTTGAATTCAACCATAACCCCTTCCCCCCCCCCCCCAATTCAAATTTCAATTACACTAACAATACTACACACTAACAACATTTCAATTCAAAAATCTAATCCAAAACAAAATTTTAAAACAATTTTTTAAAAAAAAACCCTAAACTAAATTCTAAACCTAAAGTAAACTTATTTTAAACTTGCCTATATGGTGACAGACGACAACGGACGGCGACGAGAAAGGGAAGCGGTGCAGGATGGACGAGCGGCGAGGAAGGGCAGCAGTGGCGACGAGGAAGGGGATTTTTTTTCTTCTTCGTTTCGATTTTGTTTAAAACAGAATCAAAATGAAATATATAGGAGATTTCCCAACGTTGCCCGAAAACATCGGGAAATCCCCAACACGGAATAGAGAAAACATCAGTTTTCTCGACGCATTTAATGAGCGTTAGGAATACCACTTATTATTGATGCCTTTCCCGATGCGATGCATAGTGCGTCGGGAAAACCCATAAAATGTCCCGATGCACAAATTAACACATCGGAAATAAGGGGTATTCCCGATGCCTTTCCCGACGCACTATGCATGGCATCGGGAAAACCCATATTTTTCGACACCTTTCACGACGCATTATTTTGCCGTCGGGAATAGACCCTTATTCCCGAGGCCTTGATTTATGCATTAGAATAGCCCCTTATTTTCGATGTTTTTTATGTCGACATCGTTTGATGCATTGGAAAAAGTCTGATTTTTTGTAGTGATACAAGAAAAGATTTTCATAAACTTACATGTGTATCTAGGGCCGCCTGTGAAATGAATTAGTCACTTTCATTTGTATGTGTTTCTCTATACAACTTCACACGATCCATTGGTTGACCTCGTTGTTTAGTGAGCTCATATTGTCGTTGTAGGAATAACTTGGATCCACTACTGTGGTTGTAAGGTTGTTTCACCCTAGAAGCTTTATTAGTCTGTGATTGCAGAGGAAGTGTCAATCTTCCACACGATTCACCAATTTGTGTGGTAGGTTGGCACGTGCTTGTTCATGGTTGCTGAACTTCTTGAAATGTCTATGGTTGTCTCCCCTGAACTCTTTCTATGTGCTGAGCATTTGATGCTTAACTAATTGAGTAAGTGCTTGATCTGTGAAATCGAGCACAAACCATTACTACAAAAGGAAAGAACATATGGTTTAGGTTTCTGTATATGTAGGTTTAACATATATGTAACGTAATTTATAAACTTACCTATAAGCAGTCCTTAATGACCTCAATGTACTCTAGAGGAACATTACGCCACTTAAGTCAACGGATTTGAAATGTATCTTGCGTAAGCATACCGATGGTGTTGTTGAGCCGATCAACATGTGGTAAGATTAGCTTATTCGCTCTTGAGGTGATTAATATTGGGATCTTCCCATTCTGCTATACGTATCTCTCCAGCATAGGGTTTCGAGAGTGCTGATGTCTTCTTAGAGTGCGAATGGGTTGAGAGCCATCTACAAAAACAGAGCACTATAAAAAACAAAACTTCATGTTTATGCAATTGTTAATGTAAATGTTTATGTAACAGGACTAACTTGAAGTATGGCTCACCGAGGTCAATCCTTTCGTGTTATTCAACAAATCGTCAAACTCTAGAAATAGATCATCCGACTCTTGGAAACCGTTGAAAATTAATGACATAGTACCTGTGGACATAAAACCAAAAATTAATTAAACAAATGAGAATATATCAAACTAAATATATATATATATATATAAAAAGAAATATGTGGATACATGATTCATCATTGTTATTCGTTGTCACTTTATCCACTTTGAGATGATAATTGTTCATCATCATCGTTTATGAAGTCGTCAACATAATCGATCTTTCCACCATTGTAGGATCCGAAGGGATAAGAGCCCTAAGCAACGGAATAATTAAATAGAACCATTACTCAAGTTAATTTGGGAACCTAAAAATACCAGTACATTGGCAAAAGCAATTACAGAAACAAATTATAAGGCTAAGCATGCTATAAAAATATAATACAAAGAAGAAAGCTTACTCTCGTTGATGACTCTACATCTGTCAAATGCCAAATTGGGGTACTACCACTTGGAGATCTTCTTATTATCTGATAATGAAATTTTGGTTTGTGTGAACCAAAATTGGAAGGGAAGTTTTGAGAAAAGATTTTTCTTTAAAAGAATTCTTACACTACAAGAAATATGACCAATGATGTCGGTTAGAAAAAATGAACACGGGCCTTTAATGTCGTTTTAAAAAAGTGGATCTTTAATGTCAGTTTTAAACCGACATCAAAGATAAAGGATCAATATCGATTTTAAATCTACATTAAAGATCCACTTTTTAAAACCAACATTAAAGGTAATTATAAGAAAAGGATGGTAAGGAAAATACAAATGGGAAAAAGTGGGGGAAGCTTCTCTTAGCCTCCCACTAATTTTCTCTAAACTCTCTCTTTTTCACCCAAGACCTAAAACACAGTCATGCCGTCTCCCTCAACCATACGCCACAGGATGCCGATCATCATGTCGCTCGCTCGGGTAGCCGTTGGTTGATTTCCTCTCACACTCATTTGCCTTCAAGCGTCGTCGAGCAAATATCTTTATACTCTGTGTTTTCAATGTAAAAGGAAGGATGCTCGTTCTGTGAAAATTAAGAGGAGCGAAGATGTGGTGAAGTTCAAAGTTCGATGCTTCATAAATCTTTATACTCTTTATGTTTTCGACTCTGAAAAAGTGGACAAGTTGAAGCAATCCCTTCCACCAGGTTAGATTCACATTCTTAATAACAAAACATTGGAATGCTATATTGGAAGTGGCTATAACTGTATGTTGTTTAAGTGTTTTCAATGGTTTGATAGATTAGAAGTGTTCCATAATTTGTCTGTGACGACTATAAGTTTCCTAGGAAGAGGATAATAATACTCACATGTGCTTCCATCATCTGATTTTGGCTAAAATGATCTTTAATCTCATAAAACGCACCTTTTCTTTTACTGATTTCTCTATTAGTATTAATAGACCTTCTCTCACTAATCTCTCCCTAATGAATTTTTTTCCTACAACTTTGCATTTTCATCTTACTTCCTTGCATACGTTCCGTGACAAAAATTTGCGTATTTCTGTACCACTTCCTAAGTCTCAATCTGCTTAGCTATAAAAATAAATTGCTTTCGAGGATTCTGGGGTGGGCAAAATCATTCGGTTGAGTGTTTGTCCCTTTCTTTGAGGGATTTGACTTGAGAGGATGTTTAGACTTTTTAGGAGTTCAGAGATCAAAGATTTGTGACTAGTGAGCTATGAGGTTGGTTATCTCCTCTCCTCTCATGTTCGTTTTTCTTTGCTTTGCTGATAGCCTAGCACCCTTTTATTCTATTGTGTTCCCTTTTGTGGGTTGGTATTCTGGATGATGGTATGTTCTTCCATGTCTTTTCATTAAAAGGAAGGTTATGTATACATAAAATCACATGTCGTTTTAGTTTATGGTTATCTTTTTCAACAAAAAGGTCTCTACAATCCTTTCCTCAATAAGTTCTGTAAAATGAGATGAGGATGAGTTTGTTCCTGACATTTACTTCTCAACTTTTGCAAGTTTGAGTGTACAAGATCTGTGAAAGAATGGTTAAAGTTTTCTTGTGATAACAGGGATGAGAACTAGATTTTCAATGGCTTTTTTCCAACTATTTACCATATGGTTAAATTGCATTTTTGAGCTTGTGGTAATCTATATTCTGTCTTCCTTTTTGGGAATAATGGTTGAATACTGAATTTCTTGAAAAAAAATTTTAGGTTGAACTTGATAGAGATGGGGTTGTCAGAGGAAGAAATCACAAAAACTGTGTTGCAGAGGCTACATTGTTGGAGACTTCGAGCTTGCTATGTCAAGAGAAAATTTTCAAAACTCTTGAACTTCCTTGATCAAAATACTAACTCTATTCTTTTTTACTCTTCAAGTACATATTAACGAACATAAACTGTAGAGAGGTGGCTTTGATGCCTGATACTTGAAATACAATTTATTCTGTGACATCTACCATAGGTTTATTTGCAATGCAATATTAATCAATACATCATTGTATGAGAACGAGATTTGTTCTATAGGTATAGGTTCTGTACAACTGTGTGAAATTTACTTGGAAAATTAACCAAAGGTTGAAGGTCCAGGTATAATTTTAGGTGATGAGTTGTGCTTGTTGCTTATGAACAAGGCTATTCATCCCACACCAAGTTGTATACAAGTAGGGCAACCAAAGGGTAATGTTCTGATTATTATTATTTGTTAGTTATTATAAAATTTAGAAAGCTATGTTTGACCTAAGGCAATCAATATCTTAATGCATTTGGAAATCATTAATGCTTAGGGCTCTAGAGTCAAAGTTATTGATGCCTCATGTAGTCATACGATTCTCTTGAATATAATGAAGTCGTTGAATATTTTCTCATTATGGATATTTGTTATTCACATATTTTCATGCTATCATTGAAATTTATCTTACTTTGTCTGCTCTCAAATCCAAGTTTGGTATGATGCAAACGGTGTGAAAGTGTTCTACTAGGTGAACTTTGGTCCCTCGTTAGATTCTTATGCTAAAAAGACATTTATATATTTCTAGTTTTTTGCACTCAAATCTCATTATTAGCTCTGAGACATTTTATAGCATCTACCAATGACGATGTAGCTAAAGTATGGAAATTTGGTTCTGGTAGCAGAGGAGAGACTGCATTCATGAGTTGAAATGCAATGGAAACACATTTCATACTTGTTTTGATCATTGGCTCTCATGAGGTTAGTCACTAATATTTAATTTCACATGCTATTTTATTAACTCTTGAGTGAAAAGTTGGCAATATTCTCTAGAAGCAAGTAATATATCTATAATGCTTTGGTCCTTAAAAGCCATTTCAAGTTGTTTCATGCTTACAGTCTCATATTGCACATGGGATTGTTTAACTTCTATAATTTTTTTGCATTGTTGCTTGCAATTACTAATCCACCTGAACAGTTAGAAACATTTAATGATGTGATAATAAGATGACTTGACAAATACTCTTATTGGATAAGATTACTTGATATAACTGCAATTGATTTTGCACACTTTCTGTCTTCTGATATTATTTAACACCAAAGTTTTAACATTGAGATTGTTCTGTTTTAAATGGAATTGTTGGCTTTTAGTCACTGGAGCTTTGGGACATGACAGAAAACAAGACAAGAACGTTGAAAGCTCATAAGAAGTTGGTACCAGTCTGCCTTGGCTGTATCAAATGCTATTGGTTTAGCTGCTTTAGCAAGTCACAATGACTGTCAAGATTTGACAGTAACAAAATCGACGAGCTCTCTTCTCCAGCTAAAATATTGTGAAAGTAAGTTCTAATATTTTCAAACCAGGTGCTTAGACTTCCTTAAGGTTGATAGAAACTTCTTTTTGTTCGAGAAAAAGAATTTTGTATTGCAAGTATTTGTAGTTAAAATTTCATAATTGGAACTTGCTTTTTTGCCCTTAAGAGAATATTGTTAGTTAGGAGGACTTTGTTTAGCTAGGTATATATATCTCAAATGGTTCAATTTTACGGCAGTTATTTCAAGTTCCAAAATTCAAGTACTTAGGAATTTTTGTTTGCGCGTCATGTCATTTTTTTCTCCATTGTTTAACTTTCTCTATAAAAACAATGTTGTTGTTGATGAGTAATTTTATAAAATTAAGAGTAAGATGCTCTGTAGAGGGACAAACAAAAGAGATTTAATAATGAAGAGTATGTACGTATATATGTAGTTTAAACAATTCCATTCTGAACAACTGTAAGCTCTTCTTTGGGCCAATTGTTATCTCGTGGTGAGGTGAATATTACTGATAAAGTTGGTGGCTATGTTATGTTCTTCATGTACTCTTTTGGTTTTTTTTTAAATTATGGAAAAAATTTCTATTTTAGTTTGATATATGTTAAGGGTGTTAAGAATATACCAACCTAGTTGAGATATTCAAGTATACCTTATATATCTTCTAGTTTCTTGCTAAAAAAAATTATACATTATTATTTGTTGTGTACGTGTTATTATTGATAGTGGAGATTCTTGCTACGATTGTTGGACCGATATGACAACTCTAGATGGATGAATAAGGTTTAGTTATACATTTTAATAAATTTGTATTCCTTTTACTTCTTTGAAGTCTTGCCTTTTATTTACTTTTTTTTTATCAAATCAACGTGTAACAGAAGTTATCGTGCTCTTCATTGTGCCCATGTTCTACGAGAAATACAATGACAAGGTGGATGCCTTTGTAGAAAAGGCCATGGCCGAGATCAATAAACAATATGCAGTATTTAAGGGAATGAAAAGAGACTTGTATTCTAGTTCTATTAATACCTTTATTTGTGCTTCATCACTTTATAATTGTATTTTTTATTTATCCCCTTTGTTTCATGTGTTTTAATGTTGATATGGTTTCAGGTGCCAAAAAGAAAGAGGAGGGAGAAAAGGATGTCAAATTTGGGTTACAATTATTGTTGATTCTGTTAGAATAATTTTGAAGATTAATGGTTTATTTTGATATTGCTTGTAGAATGATTGAAGACGTATCGGGTTGAAAGCTAAGTGATTGTGTAGATACCCAGGCTATTACTGAAGGATGAAGACTGAGAAGGCGTTTAGGATTTCTTATTTAGGTCTTGTATTAGGATTTTGTTTCATGTACCGCTGTAGAATGTATATATAAACACAATATTAAAATTTCATTTTATGTATACAAATGTAAAAGACAAATATTATAGTTTCTAAAATAATATTGATTATATTGATTTGTTGGAGCGAAAAAATATTTATCTACATGAATCTAATGTTGGTTTATAAAAAATGGACAATAATGCAACAATTAAATAAAAATAAATTTGTAAAAATGGATCCAAAATAAGGCTTTAATGTCGGTTTTAAACTGACATTATTGGGATTTATAATGTCGGTTATAAATCGACATTGTTGGCCTTTTTAATGTCGGTTTTAAAACGACATTAAAGCCCACTGACATTAAAGGACTTCAATAACACTACCAAAGATGTCGGTTGAAAACCGACATTAAAGAGGCCTTTAATGTCCTTTTTAAACCGACAGTAAAGCCCAACCGACATTAAAGGCCTTTAATAACGCTGGTAAAGATGTTGGTTGTCATCCGACATTAAAGACTTTTAATGTCAGTTTTAAACCGACATTAAAGACCAAATTTCTTCTAGTGTTAATACGCGGAATTCCTAGAACTTATCTGTTTTTTTTTTTTTCATACATGCTTCCTCTTCTTAAAGAGTATATGGGAACGCAGGGAAACCACTCATGTTCCCTACTAATTTAACAAATTAAATTAAATTAATATAAAATAAATAATTAATTAAATCATATTTAATTAATATTCATCTCTCACCTATCCTATAGTTTGAATTTAATTAATATAATTAAATCAAATTTAATTAAATAAAACAAAAGTAAACTATTAATTGATTCTCCAATTAATTCATTACTAAATTAAATATCTGATATTAATTTAATCCAAATTTGAATCATATACAAATATAAATTTCTCTCATAACCTATAGTTTTTAATGTGTATCATATACACATTAAATTTTAACCTATAGTTTTAATATATATCTAATTCACATTAAATTAATATTTGAACTCATTCAAATCTTTTATTGAGAAATTATCAAAAATAGAAAATTAAACAAACTATTTTCAAAATATAAGAATATGTCATATTCTATCAATGATAGATATTGATAGAAACTGATATGTTTCTATCAGTGACACTGATAGACAGTAATAGAAGTTTATCAGTTTCTATCATTGATAAAATTTAAATTTTTGCTACAATATATTTCAGTTTATTTTGCTATAATTGAAAATGCCCCTATTTTATTCTCTTATAAATTAGTTTTGAATAATATCCAAAATTAAATTTATATAATAAAGTTTAATTAAAATATAAACTTTATATTTGAATGTATCATCATACATTATATTAATTTCCAAAGTAAATTTGATCATTTCAAATTACAACCGATATAAACAAATATCATTACCCTTTACGAGTTAGGAATGGAATCTAATAGACCAACATATCAAAAGCTACAATGATATGAGATTAACTGGCTAAACTCATTAATCACATTAATCAATATTCGTTAACTGTGTGTACACTCCACGAAAGACTTAGAGTTGAACTCTTCTCATTGTACATATATTTTTGTGTCCATTGATATAGACCAATAACAGTGAGTTAGTCCTTCACAAGTGTTCGTAATACCAGCTGGGTCAAATTACCGTTATACCCCTTAGCTACTTCTAGTCCTTAATTACCAGTGCTCCTCTAATAAACAACTTGTTTATGATCCAACCACTAAACAGAAATCTCTCATATGCCATAGAAAGGGTAGAGCCCTTTGTTCAAGTCCCAAAGACTGATAAGGAAAGCTCATCTACTTACCCTAAAGTTGGTAAGAAGTGAATTCAATCTTATGTGATTATGTTCTCAGCTTCCCACTTGGTTTTGTCCTCAAAATGATAAAAAGCATATTGAGTCGACAATCTTCCCACTTTTATTCGTACAAATCAAAGAGCAATCCCTTCCAGATAGGATTTCATAATACACTTAGGATTTCTAATGGTTACTATTTCTTGGTCCGGTCTTATGCAAACTCATTGCTTAGGATACTCTTACTTGCATATAACCTACATGAATGAGTTACATCTAATGGTTACTATTTCTTGGTCCGGTCTTATGCAAACTCGTTGCATAAGATACCCTTACTTGCATGTAACCTACATGAATGAGTTGGATTATTACGTTTGTATCAAATACAAAGTGAGCTGAATCCCTAATGTTACCAAGATAAGGTACCCAACTTTATCCCTATACTATAGACCCTTTAAGCTGATCTCAAACATTTATCCCTATATATATTTAGATATTGTTTAAGACTCGTCAAACAACTTAGGATGTTAGTTTATTGGATTAAGGTTATTAAGACAAAACTAATAATATAATCAATTACGCTTATTGAAATTATAATAATAACATTTTATTAATAACAGACAATAGATTATATTTACTATATATGAGTTTTAGAACATTAAAACAAACAGAATCAACGTCGTGTCTGCATAGAGTGTCATCCTCAATGTATTCATCCACACGATATCCAACAATGATTTTCGATACATTCAATTACTCATTCTTAACATCATCCACTTCAGACACATCCATATACGTTTATTTTGAACCACTTGAACAAATTTTCAATTGGTACCATTTTTTGGGCCTTCGAGTAAAAGACTTGATGTATATGGAATGCCACAGTGACTGATTCCTCAGAAAACAAAAAATGTGACATGTTAATTGATTTGAACCTTAATTCCACGTGTGTCCTATGGATTCTGTTGTTGTCCATGTCAAACCATTTCACTTAAATAGCCAAACACGTTGTCCCAACGAATATTGAACGTGAAATGTTTCACCTAAAACACAATTGAAATTGTTGTTGATGCTTCCCCTGCCACTGTTTTTATTGACTACCATGACTCCAATGTTTTGTATAGTGCATCATGAATCATGTTGTACCTTGTAAAATTGTACTCCACCACAATGCATCCAATGTAAGAGCAAACCTCAAGTGAAGGTCCCATCACAAGTGAGAAGAAATCATGAGATATCTCGAACAAAAAGTCTCATCTCTAATGAATCGAGCTTCAATCCCACTTAGATATCTCGAACAAAAAATCCATGATTCATTCATCACATATGCTTCTACAATATATCCTTCAAGACGTGCTTTGTTTCGAACAAATTGTTTTAATGTACGTAAACTTCTTTCAATGGGATAACATCCAACTGTAAGAGATCGGACCAACAACTTTGATTTCGTATGGTAGGTGAACGGCAAGGTGTATCATTACGTCGAAGAAGACAAGTGAAAATATTCTTTCTAATTTATAAAGTATGATTATGATACCTGATTGCAATCGATCCAAATCACTTATTCGTATCGTTCTTGCGCACAAGTAAAGAAAACCACACAATTTAGTTACAGCAGTGGACACATCTTTCGTTAGATATACCCGAACATAAATAAGGAGAAGTCGATGTAGCAAAACATGACAGTCGTGTGTTTTAAGACATGATATTTTCTCGTCTCTGCATTCACACATCGTGAAATATTATAAACGAATCTATTGGGAAACTTAACTAATTTCATATACTTGCAAAACACAACTCGCTCACTACTAGTCACATGTACATTGCATGCGGCTTCACAAATTTGTTTCTGGCTTCTATTAGGTGTAAACCCTTTCTTATTTTCAAATCTTATAGGTCCAACTGAGCATTCGTGGTATCTTCGTTTTTCCTTCAATATTCAACAGTGTTCCAACCAAGTTGCTACAAAAAATTCTTTTCAATATGCATTACATCCAATTAATAACGTAGAAGTAGTCTTGCCTAATAAAAAAAAAGTTGGAAAAAGATACTTCTTTTAGTCCAATTAAGAGCTCTCTTTCTTTTGTTATCATTTAGTGAATGATGTTTACTCATACCTGGAAACTCCAACAAATCTAGTTGTTCCAAAATATAATGCCCATTAAGTACAACTAAAGGAGACTTACGCTCATCCTTTTCATCATGTAGCTTACTTCTATGCCAAACATGGTTCTCTTAAAAATAGCGTCAATTTCACATGAAAGATATTTTTCCTCTTATCCAGAATGGCGATCTATCTCTCATGCATATGGAACATGCCTAATACCCTTTTGTACTCCACCCGAATAAGTCAACATACGTTGAAAAGTCATTAATTATCCACAACAAAACTGCATACAATTGAAAGAACTGACCGATAAGAGAATCATAAGTATGCATACCAAAAGTCCATAACTCCTTTAATTCTTCAATCAACGATTGTATGTAACATCAATTTTTCTACCAAGAGATCTTGGACCCTATATGAGCAATGACATGAAGAAATTAGACTCTTTCGTGCATTTCCAAGGTGGCAAATTATAAGAAATTAACACCACAAGGTATATACTATACGAGGTACTCATATTCCCAAACAGATTAAACCCATCTGAAGGTGGTCCCAAATGAACGTGCCGTGAATCTAAAGAAAAATTGGAAAATTCACAATCAAAATGCTTCCATCCCTCTACATCAGCAGGATGTCTCAACACATACTCTACTTCAACTCGTTTCTCCTTATGTCATCTCATGTTAAACGAGTCTTCTTACGATACAAACAATCATGATAATCTTGACAATCAACGAAAGTCGCAAAATACCTTATACAAAAAAAAGATCTC
This sequence comes from Cucumis melo, assembly GCF_025177605.1. Lineage (NCBI taxonomy): Eukaryota > Viridiplantae > Streptophyta > Magnoliopsida > Cucurbitales > Cucurbitaceae > Cucumis > Cucumis melo. Next base: position 13,684,509 of record NC_066861.1, read on the forward strand.
CCTTTGTTATGACTAACCTTCTACCGAGACTCACCACAAGTTAAACAATGTTGCCAATCGCCAAATTCCTTCTAGTACAATACACAGTTGTACTTACACTGATGAATAGTTTTGTATCTCTAACCTAAATCACGTAGTTGTCGTTTGGCTTCGTAGAATGAACTAGGGATAGTAGTGCCAATTGAAAACACTGCTTTTAACAATTCTTATAACATCTCGAAAGGACTTGTTACTCCAACCATTGAGAACCTTGATATGCATCAACTTAACCAAAAAGTTCAAGGACAAAAATTCTGAACAACCAGGGTATAGCTCATTCAGTGCTTCATTCGATAACTTCTGAAATATGTTTGTTGTCTCTTGTTCTACACAAATATTAAACGACATCTCATTCTTCAAATCTTGCTTCGTTTCTTCTTCATGTTCAATCGAAGCTTGTAAATCAACATACCTAACATTTTATTTTCTTAGTGAAAAAGTTTACTGCTAGTTCCTTTATCAAAAGGGTTACTACTAGTTCCCTCATTAAATCTTTCTATACCTCTATGCAAGTTCACTGGCTCTCCATGATACACATAGTCTATATAAGAGAGGATATTTCAATTATTAAAAGACGTCGCTCCACACCTTTTAATGAGTCCTAAATTGAGTTCATACATCTCTTGCATGGATACTTTATTCGTCCATAATCATCGACGTGGGACTTTGCAACCTCTAAAAATTGGAACACTCCTTCCCTATACTCAAACGAGAATTTATTCCTAAGTTTCATTCAAACTTTGTCCATCGTTAAAGACCTAAAACATAAATAGATTTTATTAGTCTTATATTCCTCTTCTCAAATGCTCAAACTTACTCCATGAATAACCTACATCGCATAAGTATCCAATCTCCCAACTTTCACTAAAGCTAAGTTTAAACTCAAGAGGCTACTATAATTACAGAATAGCCAAAACAAAGTAATCACAAGTTACTTCAATCTATACAAGCTACCTAACATTTCCAACAAACTTTATAATCCATTATAGGCCCACTATAATCCATTTTAGCTCTCCTAGAGCAACAATTTCAACAAACAAAACATAATAACAAATTAAAACTAAAGGCTACCATAATTGCAGAAGATACATAATAAATTAATTAAAATGCTTCAACTAACACTTCCAACAAACAACTTTCTCAATCTATTATAGGTCCTAATCCATTATAGTCCCCTCCCAACAACTTCAACAATTAAAACAATTTCAACAATTTCAACAATTCCAATGTCAACAATTTGAAATATTTTAACAAATTCAACAATTTCAAACCTAAACCTCTAACAATTCCAATATACATTTAAACATATATTTCAACAATTTCAACCCTAAACCTCTAAACATTCAATATACATTTTAAACCTACATTTCTTTAATACATAAAAAAACAAAAAAAGACTAAAAAAAGACGCACAACAAAAACGTTGAGAGATCCCCATTATTCCTGAGGTAGGGTATAGTGCTCCAGCTTCTCGACGTTTGACTTACGACGTCGAGAACAGTAACCTCAACTCTCGACGTTGTATTCATGGCATCGGAGAAAAACAAACTAATTATTTAATTGTTTCCTTTTCCCTGACGCGATCAACGTATACGTCGATAATGGACACCTAATTCCCAACGTATATATGCATGGCGTCAGGAAAAAGGAAATAATTATTCCTTTCTCCCAACACCGTAAATGTCCACATCAGGCATAGCAAACCCATTCCCGACCTATCTACTACAGCAAAAGATTTACTTGACATTTTTACCTATCAAGTATTGGTTTACTTAATGCTTTTCAATGCGTCAAGTAATGTAGTGTCAAGAACAAGAGGGTTTTTTATAGTTTTTAATCGTCAAGTAAAATTATACTTGACTTTTTTATTTTTTCAAATGAAAAATTGTACAATTTGAAATATCCATATAATTTTATTGCACCTGTTTTGAAGTCCTTCGTAGAGCCTTTGAGATTTCACAAAGTTGCTAAACTAATCATATTAATTGAACAATTGAATCAACCAAAACTTTCCATCAATGAACTAATATTTCAATAAATTGCATATATCATTGAACCATACATATAATTAACATTACATACTTAATTACAATAGCTCAAACTTTTACCATATGGAAAAATTGTCAGCCTAACTCTATATATGTCTAATATGAAAATCTTAAAGTCCGTAAACTGTAAATATGAGAAAAAGGTAACATTTGGCCTATATGCTCTGAATTCTTTCGCAACATGCTCTTAATAAGTGTTTTCCTACGTGTAGAAAAGAATAAGGATTTCAACATTAGACCCCACATGAAATCATGAATTGAGTCGTCTCAATTCATGAAGTTAATTCTTCAAACATATTATCTCTTCGTTAACGAAAATATGTATGTTGGCTATAATGTGCAGCTGTGGTCATAAATGCAAAATAATAAATGAACCTTTTGGAAATCTAAAACAACAAACTCTATCGACTTGTTAATAAAAGTTGTTCACAATTTGGAAAATAAGGAAACTAAAGTGGGATTGATTAATGAAATAGGTTCCTCAAAAACTAAGGAACGCAAGCATAAAAAAACAAACTGGAAAAAGAAAGAAAGAAAGAAAGCTTGGCAATCAAATCTTTAATTTCAATGAGAACTCTTTTTGTGAGTTCGGCTACTTGTATACCTTTGTAAATAATATCATCCTTTTCAATGAAAGCTTGGTTTGCTTAACAAAATAAATAAATTCTAGGGAAATTTGACTTTTCACAACATCATATCGAAATGCAATAAACTTAATTAAACTATAATTTTAGACTTACAGGGATGGAGAATAGCAAGATGGCAAGGGACCAATGGATGAGCGATTAATTTTGCTAATGAGTCATGCCATATCCTGAAAATAGTTATCCAATGTTTATTAAGAAGATCAATGCCTTTAGTTTAAGCATTATATGCTCAAATGAGACTTTAAAGCCAGGCAAGTTTTGGAGGATGCATAAAAAGCCATGAAATCCCTGAAACAACAATTTAAATATAACTAGTCAAAATACATTAATTCTTACAAAGCTTTAAATGTTGAAAATTAAGTCAGTTGTGCAGATTAAAGGAACAAGACATGCCGATCAACCAAGTGCACAAAAAATTTATAAAACAAATACGAACAACCAAGTGCATAGAAAAATTAACAAAACAAAAAGATATGATTTTTTTTTCTATGATATGATTTTTTTTCTATAGTAGTGAATAGCAGAAAATATCCATTCTCGAATTGTTTCTGTCCAGACTCCATTTTTATAATATCTGGCTCATAGCCTAATACTTCAGACATAATGTATGTATATCTATCTACAGTACAAATTATGATATTTGTATCTTATGAAATAGATAGAGTTGTATATGCTCTTAAATATATATATATATATATATATATATATATATATATATATATATATATATATATAGAAGAAGAAAGAATAAGAAAAATGGCATAACATACGTCCTTCCTCTAAAAAGGAACTATAAATGGCCCAAAGCGGAGTGAGCCAACTGGTGCAAAGCACAAAAATAAACAACTAAAAAGAATCATATAAAATTCAGATCACATCTAATATTGATGATTACTTCAACTTTCATCTAAATGAAAGCATAATTTCAAAAAGAAAAAAACATCATTAGAATTGTACTTACAATCCATATTCCATTCAATATCCCCACAAGGACTTCATATGTCTGAGTGCATGCACCATTCTCATCTGCGGACGCAATAACATGAGTCACATCTAGCTTCCATAATTTAGACATTGGTACCCGATAGTTTCGCAAACTTAACCAAAATATTATGAGAGAATAGAAGATTCATTAGATTATTGAGATGTAGTCAAGATACATTGTTATGAAATGGACTATATGAAATCAATCACTTGACATTAATTATGGCATTTGTTTACCCCATATGATGGAGATGCCCAATTACTCAAATCCTTATGGTTCATGGAAGAAAAAACATTAAACATATTAAAATTATTGTCACGAAGCAATTCTCTGTTCAATGCAACACTTCCAAAAAAAAATATCCATCGTAAAATATAAAATGAGTATTGCATTGGCATGTTTCGTATTTACTCCATGAGATTTAGAGTAAATTATCCATTTTTTTGCTTCAGATTTATGTTTGCATCTCATGTATCAAATAGGACAAAAGAATATGACCCATACATTTTAAGAACCGGTAGCACTATTAAAGCACAATGAAGCTTGGCCGATATTAAGTAATTAATTTAGATATTACAATCAATCAAGATTTTGAAGTGCCAACCCAAATTAAATAAATACAAGTTGAACATGTTATGAAATTGTGTGCTGATAATTTAAGGATTGGAAACCTACATCAACATAAATCACAATGCATAAAAAGAAATTTTAAAAAAATCGTCAAACCCCATACACATAAAAACTCAAAAAGGAATTTTAACAAATATCTTTGAGGCAAGATTTTACGAATATCATTGATATCGATAAACTTACGATTTGGCAGCTTGCAGCGGAGTCACATTGTGGTGGACCTTGGGGCAGAGACACGGGCGGCAGATCTCGAACTTGCGGAGTCACGTTTGGCCGGTGCCGAGTCACAAGCAGTGAAGCTTGGGACGAAGTCACAAACTTGAGACGATGGAGGGATCTGAAGCTACCAACGTAAAAACCACCTTCCAGTTCAAAATTTTCAAACATCTCAAGTGCATCTCGATATTTTTTACACAAAACCAAAATAAATTACGACGGAGTTTTCTTCCCTTAGAAAGCAGACCCAGCAAACCCTCAAACTTATGAATCCTCATTTGAGAGGAATAGGAAAATAGAAAGGGAAAAGGACAAGAAAACGGAAAAAAAAAAAAAAAAAAAAAAAAAAAAAAGATGAAGAGAAACCCAGAAAGGAAGAAATGGGAAAATCAAAATCAGGGGTAAGTAAAGAGAGATTAAAGATGAAAGAAGAAAGATTACATACCACCATGGGTGAGGTTTGAGAGGAAAGAAAAGAAGAATATTGTTATTGCTCTCCATACAATTATTTGTCAGAGCTATTTGTCCGTAGGGCGATGGAGAAATTTAGGAAAATCCCGTGCTTGGGAAGGAAATTTGGGTATACGAAGGGGAGAAATGAATGGAAAATTTGGGAATTGTTATGAAATAAAGAATAATGAAACAAAACAAAGAGAAGAATAGAGAAGAGAAGGAGAAGAGAAGACAATTGAACTCAATTGTGGTGTGTCTTACAATGGCACCACACTCCTCTATTTATAGGACATCTTATGGTATAAGTTACGTTATGGAATTCAATGGGATGGATGTTACAATATGGAATTGAATGTGAGAGTTATATGAAAATTGTAACCTATGTAGGTTATGGATAAATGTAGATATCCATAACCTAGACCCTAACCTATGTAGGTTATGGATATCTACATTTATAATATATTATTATATTTACAATACTCCCCCTTAGATATCCATATTAAATAAAAATAAATACCTCGTTAAAACCTTACTAGGAAAAAAACCCGATGGAAAAAAAATCCTAGTGAAGGAAAAAGAGTACATCATTTTTATACATTAATAACTACCTCATAAAAACCTTGCTAGGAAAATTCAATGAGAAAAATTATAGTCAAAGGAAAAAAATGCAGTACTCCTATTTCTTAAGGAAATATTTCTACTCCCCCTTATGGATACATCACTTAAGTTCTTTGAGTCGTCGCATTCCAATGTTGTGCACTAGCTTTTCAAATGTTGATGCGGGTAATGCTTTTGTGAATAAGTCCGCCAAGTTGTCTTTTGAAGAAATTTGTTGAACACTGATGTCACCATTTTCTTCAAGGTCATACGTATAGAAGAGTTTTGGTGAGATATGCTTTGTTCTATCTCCTTTTATATACTCTCCTTTGATTTGTGCTATACATGCGGTATTTTCTTCAAATAATATTGTTGGTAAATTTTTACTAAAAGACAAACCACATGTTTCTCAAATATGATGAGTCATTAACCTCAACCATACACATTCTCTACTAGCTTCATGAATTGCTAGAATTTCTGCATGATTCGATGAAGTGGCCGTCATGGTTTGCTTTACAGATACCAAGATATAGTAGTTCCTCCACATGTAAACAGATAACCTGTTTGAGATCTTGCTTTGTGTGGATCAGATAAATATCCAGCATCTGCATAACCAACTAGATCAAAGTTTGATTTATTTGAATAAAACAAACTCATATCAATTGTCCCTCAAAGATAACGAAGTACATGCTTAACTCCATTCCGATGTCTTTTTGTTGGAGAAGAACTATATCTTGCCAACAAATTTACTGAAAATGCTATATCGGTCTTGTGTTATTAGCAAGATACATTAGTGTATCTATTGCACTAAGGAACGGTACTTCAAGACCAAGTAACTCTTCATTATCTTCTCGAGGTCGAAAGATATTCTTTTTTACATCTAGTGATCGAACCACCATTGGAATGTTCAATGGGTGTGCTTTGTCCATGTAGAATCTTTTTAAAAGTTTTTCTGTATATGTCGATTGATGAATAAAAATTTCATCGGCTAAATGCTCGATTTGTAAGCCAAGACAAAATTTTGTCTTACCAAGATCTTTCATTTCAAATTCGTTTTTGAGATATTCTATTGTCTTTGAAAGCTCTTCAGGAGTTTCAATTATATTTAAATCATCAACATATACAGTTATAATCGCAAATCCTGACTGTGATTTCTTAATAAAAAACACATTGACAAATTGGATTATTTTGATAACCTTCTTTCAATAAATATTCACTTAAGCGATTGTACCACATTCGTCCTGATTGTTTCAATCCATATAAAGATCTTTGTAATTTGATTGAATATAATTCTCTACAGTTTAAATTATATGATTCAGGTATCTTAAATCCTTCAGGGATTTTCATATAGATTTCATTTTCCAAAGATCCATACAAGTATGTTGTAACTACATCCATAAGATGCATATCAAGATTTTTACATACAATCAGACTAATTAAATATCTTAATGTAATAGCATCCACCATAGGAGAATATGTTTCCTCACAATCAATGCCTGGTCTTTGAGAAAATCCTTGTGCAACAAGTCGTGCTTTATATCTAGTGACCTCATTATTTTCAAATACCCGTTTAAATCCCACAGGTTTTACACCTTTAGGTGTATAAACTACAGGTCCAAAAACTTCACGTTTCGTGAGTGAGTTTAGTTCTGCTTGGATGACTTCTTTCCACTTGGGTCAATCCTTTCTATTACGACATTCGTCAACAGATTTAGGTTCATAATCCTCATTTTCATGAATGATATTATGTGAAACATTATACGCAAAAATGTTATCCACAACTACACTAATTCTATTCCACCTTTTCCTGTCATGGTATAATCTATCGAGATCTCATTGTTATCTTCATATACTTGAGTCTCTTCCATATTTTTACCACTAGTCGTGTCCATGACTTTTTCTTGAATGTTTCTATTGTCAATTAAGTCATTTCGACTACTGGTCACTTTTCTTTTTCGGGCATTTTTATCCTTTGAACCCATCGATCTACCACGCTTTTGGCACAACGCTGATTAATTGTATCAACTTGTTGAGTTGGGATTTCAATTCTAGATGGAGCATTTGCATCTGGAATATATGACTTGGTCACTTTCTTAGTATCTGGAAATGTATCTGGCATTTGGTTTGCTACACTTTGTAAATGAATTATCTTTTGAACTTCTAGTTCACATTGCTTTGTACGAGGATCTAAATGAGACAATAACGATACATTCCAGTCAATTTCATTTTCCAACTTCTTAATTCCTCCCCCTACTATTGGAAAATTTGTCACATTAAAATGACAATCAGCGAATCGTGTAGTAAATACATCCCCCGTCAAGGGTTCAAGATATCTAATAATTGATAGGGATTTAAATCCGACATATATTTCTAACCTTCTTTGAGGTCCCATTTTAGTACGTTGTGGTGGGAAAATTAGAACATATATTGCACAACCAAAAATTCGCAAATGAGAAATATTTGTTTCTTGGCCATAAGCTAATTGTGTTGGGGAATACTTATAATAAGATGTCGGTCTTATGCGTATAAGTGGCGCTGCATGCAGAATAGCATGACCCCATATAGATAATGGAAGTTTTTCTCTCATAAGTAATGGTCTGGCAATCAATTATAAATGCTTGATAAATGATTCTACCAAACCATTTTGTGTATGAACATGAGCTACAGGATGTTCAATATTTATCCCAGTTGACATGCAATAACTATTAAATGCTTGGGATGTAAATTCACCAGCATTATCAAGTCGAAAGTTTTTTATTATATAATCCGAAAATTGTGCTCTTAATTTGATTATTTGAGCAAGTAATCGTGCAAATGCAAGGTTTCGACTTGATAATAAACACACATGTGACCATCTACTTGATGCGTCAATTAAAACCATGAAATATCTAAATGGTCCACTTGGTGGATTGATTGGTCCACATATGTCACCATGAATTCATTCTAAAAATGTAGGTGACTCAACTCCCACTTTGGCTAGTGATGGCCTAATAATTAATTTTCCTTGAGAACAAGCAATACATGATAATTCATTGGATTGAAGAATCTTCTGGTTCTTTAGTGGATGTCCGTGAGAATTTCCAATAATTCTTCTCATCATTATTGACCCGGGATGACCAAATCGATCATGTCAAACAGTAAACATATTTAAATTCATGAACTTCGGGTTCATGGTGGCATATGTTTCAATTCCTCGTATATGAGTATAATATAATCCAGAAGAAAATGTAGACAATGTTTCCAATATACGCTTCTCATGTGAAACAATAAATGTAATATAAAGATATTCTATATTATTTTTATTGTTAGTTTCAACATGATAACTATTTTGACGTATATCTTTGAAACTCAATGAGTTTCTTTGAAACTCAATGAGTTTCTTTGAAACTCAATAAGTTTTTTTTTTACTTACTAGAGAACAAAGCATTACTAATTGTGAATTTTGTTCCTCTAGGCAAAATAAGGTTTGCTCTACTAAAACCTTCAATCAAGTTTGTAGAACCTGATATTGTATTGACATTTGCTTCAAGCATTGTTTGCTACTCCTTCATTAACATCATTTTTCTCTTCGGGAGACTCAAAGAAGTCCGCCACATCCAAATGAGTCATGTTGGAAGGGTCAAATACATCATCTTGATAGGCAAAGTTTACTTCCACATTCTTCCCTTTTTCCTCCAATGAGGCTTGATAGAGGTCGACTAAGTGCTTGGATGTACGACAAGTACGAGTCCAATGACCTTTCATACCACAACGGAAGCATTGATTTTCACCATTTTTAATTTTCTTATTTTGTGGAGTCTTCCTTCTATGATCATCATTTGTGGTTTTCTTGAAATCTAAATTATTATTACCACGTAAAGTATAATTACTTCTTCTTCTACCACTGTCACGACCTCGACCACAATTACGACCACGACCTCGACCTCGATCATTAATATTATTTAAAAATACAACATTCTCTTCAGGGAATGGTGTTGCTTCAGTTGGTCGAGATTCATGGTATTTCATTAATAACTCATTGTTTTGTTCAGCCACAAGAAGACATGATATGAGTTCAGAATACTTTTTAAAACCTCTTTCTTGATAATGCTGCTGCAGGAGCATATTCGACATGAAATGTTGAAAAGATTTTCTCTAACATATCTTCATCAGTAACTTTTTCTCCGCATAACAATAATTTTGAACAAATTTTAAATAATGCGGAATTATAATCACTTACTGATTTAAAATCTTGCAACCTTAAGTGCATCCAATCATATCGAGCTTTAGGAAGAATAACATTTTTTTTATGATCATACCTTTCTTTTAAACTTTGTCATAGTTTATAGGGATCTTTTAATCACTTACTGATTTAAAATCTTGCAACCTTAAGTGCATCCAATCATATCGAGCTTTAGGAAGAATAACATTTTTTTATGATCATACCTTTCTTTTAAACTTTGTCATAGTTTATAGGGATCTTTTATCGTAAGATATTCAATCTTTAGTCCCTCATGAAGATGATGTCGAAGAAAAATCATGGCTTTCGCCTTTTCTTGACTTGAAGTCGTGTTTCCTTCTTTAATCATTTCTCCAAGATTCATGGCATCCAAATGAATTTCAGTATCAAGCACCCATGATAAATAATTATCACCATTGATATCAAGAGCTAGAAATTCTAATTTGGTAAGACTTGACATGGTAAAACTATAACAAAGAACAAATAAACTAACTTATATTAGAAATTTAATAAACATGTCAAACATGCATTCTAAGACAACTTAGATAAATATCATATTATGCACATGATACAAAAATCAATAGAACTCATATATAATAATTCAAAACATGCATGTTAATGTACAATAATTAAAATTACAAATAAAAATTACATATCATATTATGGAAAATTAACAACAATACACACCAAAAATGTTAATTTTACAACATACTTAAGTAAATTGATAAAAGCATTTAGATCATAAAAACAATTACAAAACTTATACTAATAGAAAGTAAACAACTAAATTATAAACACAAATGATAAAAAACCCATAAACTGTACATATATCTTAAAATAGTTGATATAAGAACCAAACATATAAATCATAAAGAAATTAAAGATGAACTAAATCATAATCTTATCATGAACTAAAAATATTTTTTAACAAACAATAACTATGTAAACGTAATATGTAAAATTACAACATGCAATAGGTATAAAATATTACATTCTTAAACATTTAAACTATGCATGATGTATACATGGATTGTTTCATGCAATATTCACAAATACCATAAAAACAAACTAAAATTATAACCTACCTTTTGCAAATAATAAAATTGTAGAGTGTCGTGTTGATAACGTGTTATGAAATAAAGAATAATGAAACAAAACAAAGAGAAGAATAGAGAAGAGAAGGAGAAGAGAAGACAATTGAACTCAATTGTGGTGTGTCTTACAATGGCATCACACTCCTCTATTTATATGACATCTTATGGTATAAGTTACATTATGGAATTCAATGGGATGGATGTTACAATATGGAATTGAATGTAAGAGTTATATGAAAATTGTAACCTATGTAGGTTATAGATATCTACATTTATAATATATCATTATATTTACAATAGGAATAACCTTTTTTTAGAGAAAAATGGAAAATTTTATTTAAGAAAAGGTAATAATTGACCTTTAAAACATGTCCAAGTACTTGCGCAAACTTGTCAAATATTGAAAATTTTGAAAAATTATGCGTTTTTCTTTTTTTTTTTTTCATTTTTGTTTTTGTTTGTTTTTTTTTTTTTTTTTTTTTTTTGTTTTTGTTTTTGTTATTCTTAATGTTTTTTTCATTTTACTTGACAGTTTTTATTAAAAACATCAAGTATTTCAAAACTGTAAGCGTCAATTAAACTCATTTTTGTAGTAGTATGAATGCATGGTGTCGAGGAAAAGGAAATCATTATTTAATTATTTCCTTTTCCACAACGTTTATGTGTATGGCATCAGAGATGGTCTGGCATTTCCTGACATCAGATGTCCAACATGGGGAAATATTCACTCTTTGTCGACACCCCCTTACGGCGTCGGCATGTGATGTTTCCCGACGTCACTTACCCCGACGGAATTTTGTGCGTTCTTGTAGTGTCGGCCTAACAAGCAAATAAAACTAAGAATTAGAACCCTCGAACATTCTCATCTTTTTATGTAATTTCAAATTACGTACTTTTTATGACATATTAAAGATCAAGTACTAAACATATCGCTATTGAATTCCAATCGTAAGGAGTAAAATCACATTCCATACTTTTTTTAAATACTCATAACTTTCTCAATAATTGATCAACATTTATGTACTTTATACCAAACTCTTTATTTTGGAATCTTCTACAACTTACTTGAAGGAATGAAAATGAGATTCTCAGTGAGTTTATCTAGAAAGCCCTCGAAACACAGCTACTCTAATTTCATGTTTTTTGCTACACTCTACTTTGTTTCCTGAAATTAAACCTACATTCAGTAATAATTGGCTCACGAGTTCTTCATAAAAGTTATAGGAAATTGAATAAACTTTACAAAAATATCAAAGACTCTTCGGATCACAACCTCATTCTAGGATGGTAAAACAACCAGAGACTCTTCTGATCTACGTGAAAATTCTACGCTCTGTCTTTCTCTTAAAATTTCATTAACTTAACATCAAAATTTCTCAAGCTTTCTTCAAAAAAAAAATTGTTAAAAAATGAGTAAACTTTCAAAAAAGTCAAGTCTCACCTTTTAGTTCTTCTTGTGTAGCACAAACTAAATTAGAAACCAAAGATCTATATATTGAATCAAGATTCTACAATGGTTGCATTTGCATGAGTTTTTCTGCTCTTCTTTGACTTGAAAACCCCTAATCTTTTTCTTGCTTGCACTCTATCACACCCCTCGTGTATCATCTACTCATGACCCAAGAGACAACATGAGGTCAATCGATAACATCTCTTACCTCGATGATACCTGTCGATCCTACTCGTTTAATCTTTTAAAAAAACTAGCAAAAACATAAACCTCATTCTAATCTTAATGATATTCAAGTGCAGGCCAACTCATTACAATATTAAACTATACATAATTTTACTTATAGAGATTTTGACTATCTAGATTTCTATACAATTCTCTATACAACCTCCACCAATCTCAGTATTGCTTATCTATAATAATTTGTAATTTCTTCTTAAGAAACTGGTTGGCATGGCAGCAATACGCTCAACTTAGGGCAACATGACCCTTACCTAGAAAGTGACAACATTTTGAAAGAATGAGCTTAAAATGTCAAGTGAGTGATATTTTCAAAACATCGTTTCCAAATAGTTATGCTCAATAATTTTAGCATAGAAATCTTTATAAACATAGTGCAGTAAATTTATAGAAGCTTTTCATAAGATCCTTCAAACATCAATAACATTTAATCATATTATACCGTCTTCTACTATACACTCGTATCATAGGTCAGATATTACTGAACCATTTCTCATAGGCAACAAAATCTTCACTGATGTAATTGCAATAGGCCCCCTTCACATAAGTAATTGGATTGGGAAGCAAATTTGCACATTCAGAGGTAATTGTATAGTACAAACATTATTCCATGAAAACATTTAAATAAGCTCGTACCTTAACTTGGAGACCATAAACATTTGAGAAAGCCTCTAAATGCAATTAAACATGTAAATTTCTTTAGAAATCATTTAAAGTAAAGTACTCACAAGCTAATGCTGTTAAACAGCACCCCAAAAAACTTTTAAAACTCCTCTGAAGCTTAAATCCAACACTAAAACACAATGGCCATCAGCCACTTTGAGTCAAAAGCTAATGAGTATTCTAAAATATCCTAAGAAAATGCCCAAACATTAAAGGGTGTAACCAAATCTTTTTAGAAAAATACATCAAGCTTACTCCAAACGTTACCAATCTCCTAGACATAGGCCAACGAAGGACCTCCAAGCAGTCATAGCATGACTAATGTACATCGAATCTGTGGTGAAATTAAACAACGGAACCAACAATCTAACTGTTGCAATTATTTGTTAGTAAAATAGAATACTATAATCTTGAATCCAATAAACTAAGGTCCCGAAGCTATCTTGTAGACTTGAACTTTATGTTGAGATATAAATGTGGATCAAGTTCAAATTCATAGCCTAAACGGTTTCTATGGTATATGAATAAGGTTGGGTGCCTTATTCTGGTAGCACTATGAATGCGACCTGCAAGCCTGCTTTGTAGTTAGTACAAACAATGTGATCTTGAATCGTTCATGTAGAGACATAAAAGTGGGGATATTCTATGTAAAGAGTTTGCATAAAACTGGACATTTAGTAGTCATTTTTACATTATAACACAATTGACGTTTTAAAACTGACTATTTCTTTTAATTTGATGACCTGAATAACTTAACCTTAATCTTGATTTAACTATGAACTCCTCTTCACAAGGGATTATCCTTAAATCTGCATAAGTGAGGATAGCTCATTAGTGTTGGCCCAATATGCCTCTCATTTCACATATGGGTAAGACTGGGTAGATAGTTAATTGGGGACATAGGGTGAAAGATGGAGTTCACTCCTGACCTCTTTAGAGTCAGTAGATAAGTTGTACCCTTATGCACTGAATTCAGGTTTTGAACAAGAGCCTCACCCTCTCATTGGCTCGAAAGGGATTTAATTTACAAGTTGAACCTTAAACAAGTTGTTCATTAGAGGATTAGTGGTACTTAAGGAACAAGAAGTAATCTCAAGGATAAAATGGTAAATTGACCTAGTTGAGATTATGAATAGCCTATGAAGGGTTAAATTACTATTCATGGTTATATCAAGTGGACATAAATATATCTATAGTGAGAGGAGTGCAACTACGGAATTTTAGTGGAATGACCCGTTAGTTAATGAATGTCAATTAGTTTGGTATAAAAGAATTTAGTCAGATAATCTTGAATTGTTGGTGATCATGATCTATAAGTCCACTAGGTCCCTCTACTAGCTCATTATGGTAATAAAATTTAGAACAATGTGATAAAAAAACTCGAAGAGTTCGAATTAATTTTTATTAATATAATTAACGAATTTTTTGAGAATCGGGTGATATATAAATAAGATTTAAATATTGAAAAACTCAAATAAATATTCGAATTAATTCAATTGGATTAATCGGTATTTGATTTAATATTATTATTTTATTTATATTAATTATTATTAAATAATAAAATAATTAAAAAATGGATATTTAGAAAATCAATTTTGAAAAATCAAATTGAAATTCAAATATTTGAATTTCATGAAGAGGTGAGATTTTTTCCTCCCCTTTCACCTTTTGATTAAGTGTCACAATTAATTTTTGATCACCTTAATTTCCTTATAAATACTGAAAGATGTTCCTTAATTGTAGTAACAATTTTGGAATTTGATGAGAATTTTGAAATTTGTGGAAAATTTGCATATTCACGTTTACTCTCAAAAACTCATAAAATCAATCACTAATCTAATCCCACAATTACGTTGGACTCTCGTGATCGTCTACCGTTTGAAATCAATGAAAATAATCCAAAACCAAAAGGAAAATTTCAAAATTCTAAGTAATTATTGTTGAATTCTATTTTTTTTTCTAAATTTTAATTTCATGTTAAATTAGATGAAATTGGAGTGGTTCATTTCATTCTCTTCCAATGCCATGGTCATTTATCCTCCACTAACCAGTGTAAGAAGTGGTGGGCGACGTGTGGACGACGATTGTAGACTTGGTAGAGAGAGAGTTCGTTGAGATTTTTATGGTAGAGTGGTTCGTAAAGGAATATTGAAGAGAGAAGGGAAAGTAAGAGGGAGATGGATTTTTTTGGATAACGAAGATGAAAGAAAAGAGAAATTAAGAGAGAGATGAAAGAAAATATTTTTAATATATTAAAATTAAATGATCGAAAAAGATATTGAAAAAAGAGGGAAAGTTTTGAAGGCGCTTTTGCAAATTTAGCAAAATTAGTTTGATAAATTAGTTTCATAGCACGCCATTTTTAAATTTACAAAAATGACAAAATTCAAACCCAACCCGTATTTGAAAAATAAAAAATTACAAATCTACCCATTAGAATTATCAACATTTTCACTCATCACTCGATGTGTGATTAATACACTCGATGTGTTGCGATGTGTTGTTAATACACTTGTTATGCTTTGCAAATATACAAGATGAATTTAACAATAATTGATACACATCATTGGTTTTATATACCTTGATATGTTGTTGATACATTTGTTAAACTTTGAAAATACACTTAATTAATTAACGACACTTGATGCACTAAGCATGATACATTACATTATCGATACACTCGATTAGGTTTAATGCACTTAATAAGTTTGATACACTTAATACACTATTGATAAATATTTTATACTTTCATCGATACAATCGACAGATTTAATACACTTGATGCAGTTCATATGTTTAATGTCATTGATGTACTGTTGGTATATTTTCTATATCTACCGATACGCTCGATTGATTAAAACACACTTGATACACTTGAGATTCTGATGATACACTTAATATATTTCACTAGTATATCTTGATACATATTATATATTTGCTACACTAAGTTACTTCATTCATATACTTAATAATGCTACATTGAATTGCATAAAATTTGAAAAAAATGGAAATCATGTAGTAAATATATCAATCAACTAATACATATAATATAAGTACATCACAATACTAATATACAAAACTGATACAAAGTGGGAGAAAAAATAATGATTGAGGCCTTAAAAAGTGGGAGAAGAAATATGAGATGATTAAGATATTAAAAACGGAAGAAGAAATAGATTATTGAATGGTAGTTTGAGAATAATAAATATTTAAGATGGAATGTATTTTAAAAAGTGAAAATGTTGTTGTGTTTGAAAGCAACCATTTGAAAAAGTTTGAAGAAAGAACTTAAATTTAACAAAAGATGATGATAAAAAATGGTGAAAAGAAAAAGGAGATAAAAATGCCGAAAATAAAGATTGAACGAACGATAGTTTTTTTAAATTTTTAGAGAACCTACGAAAAATCAACCGAAAAATTGTATTTGAGAAAAACAAACATTTTTTATTATTAGATTAATTTTTTATTATGAATACAAGTATGATATAGAGGTTTACAAAAAAGAAGAAGAGAAAGTGGAAGATGAAGCATTAAAGGGAGATGATCAACAAAGAGAGAAGAATGTATGGGCCAGTTTGAGAATAATAAAAATTTTTAGGGGAATCCGTGGAAACGAAAAACATAAGAATGGAAATTGTTAAAATAGCAAACTGTTTTTATTTTTTTATTTATTTATAGAAAAACTAGCTGCCTGGAATAATTTTCAACTTTTTTCAATCGAAAATGTCCCTCAACGGATGAGAACTGTCTATAATCAAATACAGTATATTTAAGGAACCTAGGAAATCAAACAAAACATCACATAGCCGCGATTACAGTGTATCTGTAAAGACACCCACTTATGATAATTATTAACCAAATCAAATAATTATTATATTATTTCAAAGATCCCTAACCATATTCAATTGATTTCAATATCCTCTAATTATTCCAATTTTTCCCTTCAATAATTATATATTCAAACTTTAGCTACCGATTTTTTCCTTCAATAGCTATTAACGCAATGATTAGGTTCTAAAATTTTAATGCAATGAATTCTTCCTTCCTAAAATAATGATAAACATGATGCAATAATTAACCATATACAAAAACATTAAAAAAAACCTAACGGAAAAGCATTTAAAACATTCAAAATTCAAATTTAAATTCCAACCATTCCCTAAAATTACGGCAAATATAATGGGAATACATAAGTTTAGATTCAAATCCCAACTATCCCTAAAATCATGCCAAAACACAAACCGGAATTATCCCTAAAATTGGGAATATCCCTAAAATTGTGATCTATCTTTAATGTTGCCAACAAACCGGAATTAATCGAAACCAAACACAAGATTCACCGAAAGACAATCTTTTTGAAATTTCACCGGAACGTTCATGGCCATTAAAACATAAATTTCAACGAAGAACGGAGCAAAACATATTATTTTTGAAATTTTAACATCTTTATATTCTAAACTACTTTAGAAAAATAACTAATATTGTCTTCCCAACATTATATTCATAAGATTATGCTATATACATTTTATTTCTTTGCCCTTGTCTACCATATTTTCGTAATATCCGACCATTACATCAAATTAAAACGTGATCCCTACAAATGAAACAGGTACCCGTATAATATATGAAACAATAATTTAATTTAATATTCATCCCTCCTATATACAATCTAGCAGTGAATACTTTATTTGATAAATGTGTTCCCTTTGAATTTTTTCCATGGGTTTACAACGAGTGAAGACCGTATTCGATGGTAGATGGATTGAGTCCTGCCGGTATATTGACTATCGCCTCCTTGATGTATATGTTCCAGTTTCATCCGCATTTCAAGAATTTGCAAATTGTATCCAACGTAGACTTTTTCCAAATTCAAAAGTTTATGTCTCTAGGTTGACCGTTTACTGGAAAGATTGCAACAATTTGAAACTCATTCGGATTGTTGATGATAAGGATGTGTCTTGGATTATGTTACTTATATCGAAATTCCCCGACAATGATCAAATAAAACTCAACGGATGAGAACTGTCCAGATTCAAATACAGTATATTTAAGGAGATAGAAAAATCAAATAAAATATCACATATTCGATTACAGTGTATTTGTGAACACACCCACTTATGATAATTATTAACTAAATCAAAAAATTATTATATTCTTTCAAAGATCCCTAAACATATTCAATTGGTTTCAATATCCCCTAATTATTCCGATTTTTACCTTTAATAATTATATATTCAAACTTTAGCTATTAACGTCCTATAATTTTAATGCAATGAATACTTCTTAAAATAATGATAAAGATGATGCAATAATTAACTATTAACAAAAATATTAAAAAAGTAACGAAAAATCATTTAAAAGATTTAAATTTCAAATCTCAAGTAAAATTCAAATTCAAATTCCAACCATTCCCTAAAATTATGACAAATATAATGAAAATTTAAATTTAGAATCAAATCCCAACCCTCCCTAAAATCATGCCAAATAAAATATGATCTATCTTTAATTTTGCCAACCAACCGGAATTAAGGGAAACAAAAATAGAAGATTCACGAAAGACAATCAACCGGAATTAAGGAAAACGAAAAATTGTACTAAAAGAAGAAGGTGGAAAGCGACGATGCGGGTGGAAAGCCATTTGAAAATTTGAAGAATGTTAGAACCGGAGAAAATTTGAAGAAAATTTTGATAACTCGGTATTTTTTACCGATACATGCAGAAAACAGAGGAAAAATCCAAAGGTTGAAGAAGGAACAGAAGCGTGAAACGAAATAACTCACCGATACTTTGGGTGGGCAAACCGATTAAAAAAAGGAAGGGTGTGCAAACAGTGGAAAAGCGACGGAAGAGAAATCGATGGTGGAAAAGCGACAGAAGAGAAAGCGACGGTGGCAAACGAAAGAGAAAGCGACGGTGGAAAAACGGAAGAGAAAGCTATGGTAGAAAAGCGACGGTGGAAATGTGCCGGAAAACGTTTTTTAAAAAACGGAAGAACAAATACGCCGGAAAGCTTTACAAAAGATGGTTTATTTTTTTGGGAGGAAAAACTAGAAAATTGAAGGGAGTGCATAGTATGTATTAATTACAGGGTATTTGTGGTTTTTCTTACTATTGTATTTAGGAGTCTATATTGTAAAGTAGGTAGGGGCATCTAAGGCATAGTTATCCTATTTATTATGTGGAAATTAACTGTTTTGCTATTTTGACAATTTAAAAATAAATTTGACATTTATCCAAAGTAAACCTTAGATTTTACTATTCTTCTTGTCGCCCCAAAATTTTAAGTAGAAAATATCTCCATAATATTTTAGAGATTAAATTTGTCATATTTGCAAAATTTAAAAAGTATATGCCATAATTGCTAAAACATATTCTCATCATGCTATCCAATACAATTTTCCAAATTTTAACATACATTTCTTATTTAAAAAATAATTAAATTGATTTAATGATATTTATTAAATATCATAAATGGGTGACAATTAAAAAGTGTCATAAATTACTATAGTTCGAAAATTCACATTTTTACCCCAAAACACGCATCTTTTTTACATTTATGACACATTTTTCTCTCTCTATCTCAAATTTCATTATTTTATTGTATCATTAAAATCAAAAAATGTGATAGTAAAATGATAGACTTCTATTATTGGTAGATTTTATTTTATTTACAATTTTTGTAAAGTGTTGTTATCTATGTTAATACTTTTCATCTAATTTATATATTTGCAACTTTGCTTAAATTAAATTTACTTGGAATTGGAACGTTACAAAAACATAAGTTTCAAGACCCAACTTATAATTTAACCAAGGTTGAATGATTATAAATATTTTAAATTGAGAATATATGTTGAATTTGTTATCTATGAATTATAAATTTTGTGAGTTTATCTTAGAGTTCAGTTCACCAAAGTATGCAACTTGAAGATCAAAGTTATTTCACCTAACCAGAGTTTGTGTGGTTAACCTGCTTTATCTTGTTATGGTTGAGTCTGATTGTTATGATCTTATTTCTTGTTTGGGCTATTTTAATCAAGATTGTTATGAGTTGAGTAATTTTCTTGTTAAGATTGATGATGTATTTAGATTACATTTTCAAACGTTTAATTTAAAAATAAGTTATTTTGAAAAAATCTAGGGTGTTTGTAAGTCACTTAAAATAGTTTTTTAAATGTATTTTAAACAATTTTCAAAAAGAAAATATTAAATTTTTTAAAATATTTTTTTGTTAAGTCAATTCAAATGAATGGTGAGTGTTTGACTGCAACCGCTCAGGTATTGGATTTTAGGAAATGCTTTTACTTTGCAAAGGGTGGGTGGCTCATCATCTTGGTAGCTTTGAAGAAGGTGGAAGTGTTGGGATAGTGGTTTCTGTTTGGTTTTCCTCGACTCTATAGGATGAGGTTATGTGACATTGTTAGTGTGGTTTTGTTTATTCTTAAAAAAAAAAGAAAAAAGAAAAAAGGGTTTGTGTGGTTGAATATAAGAATTAATTTATTAAAAGAAATGATCAATACAAGAATTAATTTATTTAAAAAAGAAACTCTGAGTTTGACATTAAAATTTGATAAAATGTCTTAATTTGTTGTTTGAAAGAGGGCATTATTTCTTGTTGGTGGAGAACGGGTCACATGTTAATTGTCAGCCAATTTTTATGTGAATCTCTATGTTGCCCACCGACTAACCCTCCATACTGCCCCATGTCTTCTCACTTCCCCTTTTACTATTAAACTAATTGATTATATGTACTGTATTAATAATTGATGCATCCCATTAGAAGTGTTCTTTTCAATTTTATATACTCATCTTTATTTTAGTCTTTCTTTTACATTTCTTCAAAAGAAATTTCCAATTTTCCAATAAAAAATTGAGATCTTTTTACGTATAATCCATACGGTAGATTGAACTAACCTATTTACAAATATAATAAAATTGTATTTTTATTATAATAGATTACAATACAGACATCTATTCTAACTTAGTCGATATTATTTTTAATAATTAAAATAATTTTGAAAATTGAAAATGACTTTTTTTTTCTAGAGAAATGGAAAATCTTACAAGTTGCCATCATAAATATTCTGCCAGCTTGAGTATTTTAAATTTTTGGCATATAAATGTATGGGGATTTGAATCAGGTAGCACACCTTTTAACTAAAATCGTATTACTTTTGTTTAATATATATTTAAAAAATTGTTAATAATATTAGGTAAATCAAAATAATATTATTTTACTTTTATAAATACCAAAATTATCCTCATTTGCGAACACGTGTCTCTCTCTCAACTCTTATTCTTTCATAATTTACTCTGAAATTTTCTTATGCTAAAGAAAACACCTCGTTCGATTTTTGCTTCCTTCAAATATGATTTCAATTTATCTTTTTGATTAATAAGGAATCACGCTTTCATCTTTCCATTCTTTTTTATATTTTTCGATTTTGATTTAAAAAATTCTAGGTTTTCATTGTGTTTAGTTGAGGAAATAGTTATTAGGACGATCGTAAACCAAACAAGAAAATGATTGAAGCAGTAGGAGAGTATGGAGGTTGGAGAGGAAAAAACATTATTGCCATTATTGATTAGATAAAATAAATCTTGACTCAGTTAATTGCCTTTTTAAAAAAACTGGCATTATTGTCTCTTTTAAAAGCACTAGAAAATATTAACATGCGTTGTACGTGTAAAAATTATATTGTTGCCTTTTTATATTTAAATATTACTAAACAAAATAATACGTTACTAAGAGTAACTTTTTTAGTATAACTAATACACTTTGATGATAAATGAGCTATGTTCTTTTTTACCACTAAGAGTAACTTAAAATGAGATTAAACAATGTACTACAATTGTAATTTAGAAGTAAACATTAATATAGAGAGAGAGATAAATTACCTCTTCAACCATAACAATCGATCTCCAAGCATCTACTTATTCTTCATTTTTGTTCCATTGTAACAATTTTTATGAATGTCACTTAAAAAAATTCTTAGATCACATATTCGCATTAATTATGCTCGGCAAAATGTAGTTCTAAATGTGATCTAGAAATAAATTTTATAAAAATGACTTCACAAATTTCAATAGAACAATCCAAATCTAAAAATAAAATATAACAAAAAAGAAAAGAGAAATAAGAAAATCCACCTTGAACTTGAACCACCAACAAAATGGATAAGAAAAAAGAAAGAAAAACAGTTAGTTTATTTTCAACTACATAGAAATATTTATTAAAAAGGTAAAACTATATTATAATAAATCATTTGAAAAATTACATTTTTACTTCCAAAGATAAGAGATATATATACACATATATTGTATGTGAGTTCTCTCTCATTACTAAAAAGAAGAATGGATACATAAGTTTCTCACACCACTTTAGCAACAACTATGATAATAATATAACTCAAAACATTGTTAGAGCTTGAAGTCGCAGTTAACATTGTATCATTTTTCTATTTTCTTATATTTATATCTTCAAATTTTTCTCTTAAATCATCAAGTATTAACATATTATAGCATAAAAAATTAAATATATTGCAACATAAAAATAAAGTCAAATATAAATGATGAGGGTTGAATCAATCAATATTATATAATAGAAAATTAGAAATTAGTATAAGAAAAAAACATATACTTTTGCCATAAAGAGAAAACACACGTGACGAGTAAAATATAAGAAAATCAAACTAAGTAGGGAGAAATTCAAGTGTTTGAAAAAAAATGGTTGAAGAGATATCTTTATATATAGTTGAAGAAAATAAAACATTACACCGACTTTTGAGATCTCATCATTAATTAATATAAATTCATAATTTTTAGAAATTAAATTATTGAAATGAATAGTTAAATCATTCTATAATGGAGGTAAGAATTTGAAGAGATAATGAACCGTTAATATTTATTTTGTTCTTTATATTAAATAAATAAATAAACATAATAAATCAATTATAAAAATTATAATTAATAATTTTTTTACAAATTGAATATAAATGATTTTTTTCTTTTTCTAAATTAAACAATAACTAATATTTAATATAGCAAGGATAAGGATTATAGTTTTTAATTATTTTGTTGGTTGTTTCAATTTGTGTTTTTGTTTGGAGTTTGCAAGTTGTAAACCCATTTCAATTGAAGGTAGTATTTCTAATTTTTCAAAAATAATATTTAGTGTTAGCAAAAAAAAAAAAAAAGAAGTTATTTGCTCTTTCTAATTGTCCGTTTTTCTTCCGAAGCAACACCAATTTCCTTCTCTTTTTATGTGAATCACGATGGAGTCCTAAAAATAATGAAAATGAACTTATTTGCAAAATATTATTGGTTTTAGTCTAGTTAAATACTTTTAATTAGTGTTTAAAAACTCAATCAAATGGCAATCATATGATAATAAAATGTCAATCGGATTGATTACATTTTGGTGGAATAGTTGGACTTACTTATTGAGTTACATGGGAAGATATATATGGTTTGAGATGTGGGAATTCATCACAAAGACTTTAATTCTCTTTTTATTATCATCTAATTACTATCTTATTTTCTATGTAATAATTAGTAGTTTGTGATCGTCATATGAGTTTTATAAGATATCAAGTACTCCCATGATTTATTTATATATAAAAAATTACTATGACAAAAAAAAAAAAAGTCAAATGTTAATGGGAAGGTAACTAAATGACTATCTCATGAGCTAACTAAAATTGAAAAGAAGTAGAGCAATCAGATGACAATCAGAAGGTAACAAAATAACAATCAGACAATAATCAAAGGACTATCTTAGTCTTTCATTATGGTTGAGCTTCCTTTGATCATTTTTCATAGTGATAATGGGATGATAGACGTGTTTGTAGATTGCAATAATGGATGGTAATCAGAAACTACTTAGCAATTTACAAAAAAATTGTAAGGTAATCAAATCACATTCATAATGCAATAAAAAAATCCTTACCAATTAACAATGAAAGGTAATCGCATGAAAATATGAGATAATTAAAAACTACTTGATAATTGACGAGAGCTGGAAGGTAATGAGATGGTTATCATATTCTACTTATGTGAGACTCGTGTTTGGAATTGAAGTGTCAAACAAAATAAGAGTTTGTTTATAATGAATTTTGAATTAGGCGTTTTGATGCTTGGCATTGAAGATAGGCGATGGAGGAGAAGGAGAAGGGGAACAAAGCTAAGTAGGCAGGTTGAAGTTCAACACGAGTTGAAGTTAAGCGTTAAAGAGTTAAGAATTTTTTGGGAAATTTATTAATTGTACTTAAAGGATCACGTTAAAAGTTTAAGCAAAAACATGGTTTGAAAAGTTATTAAGCTTACACATGTAGCACTTTAAGCAGGAGCCGACAAGTTAATAAAATCACTTATGAATGACTAATCTAATTTGGGATTAGTGTAAATATAGGGAGAAAGGTCTGAAGAAGAAGGATTAAGCTAAAATTATAAGGAGTACTCTGCTGAAAGGAAGAAGCTAAGCATTTGACGAGAAAAGAAAAGAAACGAGACTAGGCGTTCTGAGGAAAAAGGAAATACTTAGTGTTGTGAGTTGATTTTGGATGTTTAAAGATTTAAAAGATTTTCTTCTAGATTTTATGTTGTCTTGTATAGTGTAATATACGTTAATGTTTATATGAAGCATGATTTCTAAAAGAGTTTATATGTTTCAAGTTAAAATCATATTTTATGATTGTATATTGTGTTGAGGTAAACTATTAGTCTTATTCTTATCAATAAGCTAGCTAATT
The DNA here is from genome assembly GCF_025177605.1 of Cucumis melo. Lineage (NCBI taxonomy): Eukaryota > Viridiplantae > Streptophyta > Magnoliopsida > Cucurbitales > Cucurbitaceae > Cucumis > Cucumis melo. The sequence goes on from NC_066861.1 coordinate 13,709,537, forward strand.
AAGTGACATAGTGAGTCAAGGTAACCATAGGGCGGGGTGAGCAGACCACGTGGCGGTAAGAGGCTGACCAATGTGGTGTGTTAGTAGCCTGAGCAACAAGAAATGAATTAAGAAATTCTCAAAAGATGCTGATGATGATGCGATCATCATAGTAGGCTATGCGTGTGAGGGGTTTATGTTCTTGGTGGTAAGGAATAAGTAAGGCTAATATGTGATTTATATGTTTTATGAAATGAGGGCTGAGAGCCTGTTTTACAAACTTTGTTAATTGAATGTGTTGTTTTCTCCTAAAAGGATTTCAAAATATCACTAACTAAGTATTTGACTTATAGTTGAAATTTTTCCTACCCAGGATTGTTAGGCGTTACGGCCAAGTTGGGTAAAAAAAGACGAGCTACCATGCAATGAAGCTGTGCAAGGCGTTTAAAGTTTATTGTTATAGTTCATATACCTTAAGAAACATGTAAATTGTATTGCAAAACGTATGACTTAAGTTAATGAAAAGAGAAGTTTTGTTATATTTTTACTTTGCTTTTTGTTTCTTTATTGCTTAGTAGCAAAGGACTTAAGATTGAACTAGGCAATAAAGCCAAGTTTTAAGACTCAAGGACTTAAGATCAAGTTCTTTGAAGTTTAATAGAGGCACCAAGGCCTTAAGTCGCGCGCGTGCCACATTGCGAGGTTAGGATGCATGCGGTGGGATGTGACAACTTAATAATTATAAAAAAAAAGTGTGGTCGTTAGATAACAATCGATATTATTTGCAATTAAATAACAATCAATATTAATTAAGTAACAATGAGATGGTAAATAGATATCATTAATAACCAGATAACAATTAATATCAAATAACAATCATACAATAATCAGATAACAATAAAATAGCAATAGATATCATTGATAATTAGTGGTATTAGATGACAATCAGATAAAATCAAAAGGTAATCAAATGCAGTTCCACATTTTTAACTATTAGGGCATTTTGATCATTCGAAAATTTCAATTGAGTTGGACTTGTTAATTTGTAATTACGCTAATTTTAAAATGTTAGATCATGAGCCTAATTTTTCATTTTTATATTTTGCATTGGGTGCAAGTTCCATACCATCAACTTTTTTTTTGTAATTTTAAACTAAAACGTAATTATCATCCTTAAAATTGATTAGGTTAAATCACAATATTTTTGAAGATATTTACAAATATAGCAAAATATCACAATCTATCTATATTATGATAAATCATGATAGATTAAGATAGACTACTTTATATGTTTATCAATAAAGTTATTTGATGGAAGAATCAATCTTAGCTTGTGGCAAGTGCATATTAAGGATGTGTTAATACTAATTGGATTGCGCAAGTGTAAGTTAAGCAGTAACGATGTTCTAGTGCAGTCTAAGAATGATTCCAGCAAAGGTTTAAATAAGATAGTTTTCGAGCTGAAAACAGGTTGTTGAGGATGTGGATAGTCTAAACACATGCAAAATAGAGCAAGTTTGTCAAAGGGCTCTAAATCGAATGTTGCAGTGTCTTTCGCGTCAGGAGAGATAGTGACAATAAATTTGTATGATTTTAAAACATGATCATCTTTTAATATACACAATCCAATTTTTGTTTAACAAGTCTAGGTTCTTTAAAGTCTTTTCAAATTTGAGGATGATAGGAGAAAATGTATTTTATCATAGCATTTTCATTGGGTTACTCCATGTTTTTCAAATATTTAAGTTAACCTTAAATATAGATGAAAAAGTGAAAGTTGAGTTTTGTACTCTAATATAATGGACATACCCAGATCCGGAAATAAAAAGAAATAAAGAAAAAAAGAAAAAAAAAAAAAGAGAAAAGAAAAGAAAAGAAAAGAGAAGAAAGAAAGGAGAGTGTAGATTCAGATCAGATAAATAGAGGAAGTGATCGTGGCCGTCAATTCAATTGGTGTGTATGAATGATAAGATAGGCCCCACAAAAGCTCTCAATCTTAGTGTTTTGTCCGTAATCAACTCGTTCAAATCAAAGCGCGTGCGGGCCCACTCCCCCACATATCCGACGTCGTTTGCCAAAAATAGGTTAAAAAAAGAGATTTAAATGAATTTTGGGACAAGTTTTCAAAAGAAAGACTTTTAGGACAATTTGGGTGTGAATAGACAAAAATGCCCTTCCTTTCCTTTCCCTCTTCCACGTTGCTTTCCCTTCTCTGATTCGTTCTCTTTCGCGTATAGTTCCGTTTCCCTTCTCTTTTCTTTCGTGTAGAACACTTGAACCTACTCCGGCCATCGTCAGTTGTTCATCGTCACTTGCCCATCGTCGCTTGCCCATCGTCGTTTGCCCTTCGTCGCTTGCCCTTCGTCGCTTGCCCTTCGTCGGTCGTTGTCCAGTGCATTTCGTCGCTCCTATTCGGACCATTCAATCAACTTCGAGCGTCTTATTTAGGTGAGTTTCATGTATAACCGATTTTCAATTTATCTGCTGTAAGTAAATGTTTGTTAGGGTATTTGGTGCTATTTTCATCCGTAATTGTCTGGTTTTTGGAATTGGACTTATTTGCCGTAAATTAGTTTAGTCAAATTTTGGTTTTAGGTTCTTAGAAAGTTCAATGTTCAATGGCTAGTGAAAAATGAATTGAACTAGAGGATGAGGATTTAGTTGGATCAAATAGAGGAGGAGTAAGCAATAGGAATAGAAGGAATTAAGGTTTTTTTTTTTTATCTCGCATTTTTTTTTTATCTCGCACTTATCTCGCACGTATCTCGCACGTTCCAAACTTTCACTATTTATTTCAAAATCAACTTGGTACACCTCCTAATCCATTTAGAGCTATTCTTTGCATGTTTAGTAACTCTCTTAGGCCCTCATGCTTTATCTCGCACGTATCTCGCACGTATCTCGCACACATCTCGCACGTTCCGAACTTTCACTATTTATTTCAAAATCAACTTGGTACACCTCCTAATCCATTTAGAGCTATTCTTTGCATGTTTAGTAACTCTCTTAGGCCCTCATGCTTTATCTCGCACGTATCTCGCACACATCTCGCACGTATCTCGCACACATCTCGCACACATCTCGCACGTTCCAAACTTCCACTATTTATTTCAAAATCAAATTGGTACACCTCCTAATTCATTTCTTTACATCTTGCACGCATTTTGTAGGTTCTTAAGTTCAAATCAATTTTTTAAGATACAAAAGTACTTAAGGTAGTTTAAGGATGGCACATGTTCGGATTTTAGTGCGTCACGGTGGTGAATGGGATGAGGGACGAAGAAAATATGAAGGAGGAGTGTTAAAAGGCATTGTTGTCCCTAAAGAAATAACACACAAAGATTTACAGTCTGAACTATATGACCTTGCAGAAGTTGACCCTACAAAGTTTGACATAAAGATAAGATGTATATATGAGATCAAAGGGGAAAAGGAAGCTCCTCCATTTGAGTTAAGCAATGACCGTGATTTGAAGTTTTATATTCTTAGTGAAAATCCATTGGAGGTCCCCCTATACCTATCGTTTGAGCCTACAAGCAATCGAAGCATGAAAGTGTTAAACAAAGATTACAATTCAGTATCTGGGAGCAACCAAGTTCAAAATTTAAACCCTCATCCTCCTCCAATTGGAATGGATAGATTAGATGAGAATGAAGTTGATATTGGTGAAGTCGAGGGTGGCTTGTGTCATAACATGATAGGGACCAATTCGGCTATATGGGAATCATATGAGTCATATCATTCAATAGATGATACTTTTACATTGGAGTCAGTTGAGATGTACAATGAATTGTTTGACATCCCAGAACAAAGAGATGCTCCTACAAAAGATTGCAAAGGAAAAGGTAAAGTTGACTACAGGTCCTCTAGTCGGAAGTTGAAGACAAAAGGAAGTGGCTGGTCGGAAGAAAGCTCTACAAGTGAAGAGTTGGATGTAGGACAAATATTTTTTTGCAAGAGAGATTTGTCAATGAGATTAAGTGTGTTGGCAATGAAAAAAAATTTTCAGTTTGTAGTAAAAAAGTCTACAAAAGAGGTTCTTTTCGTTAGATGCATCGACAACAAGTGTGGTTGGAGATTGCGAGCGGTTAGACTGAAGGATTCAAATATATTCAAGATTAAAAAGTATGTGAAAGTTCATTCATGTTCTCTTGAGTTTTTGAATCGTGACCATAGGCAAGCAAAATCTTGGGTTGTTGGAGAATTAATCAAGTCCAAATTCAAGGGGCCCGGTCGCATATACAAACCACGTGATATCATAGAAGACATGAGGCAAGACTATGGCATAAATATGAGTTATGAGAAAGCATGGCGTGCCAGAGAAAATGCATATGAACGAGTGCGAGGGTCTCCTGAAGAGTCATATAATCTTTTGCGTAGATATGGTGAAGCACTCAAATTTACAAATTCAGGTACAATATTTCACATGGAACTCGAAGATGATCGTTTCTTTAAATATCTTTTTATGGCTGTTGGTGCATGTGTTAGAGGATTCTTAAATTGCATTAGACCGGTCATAGTCATGGACGGAACATTTCTTAAGAACAAATATCGGGGTCAGTTGATAGTGGCCGTTTGTTTAGATGGTAACAATCAGATCTATCCTCTAGCCTTTGGAGTAGTTGATAGAGAAACAGATGACTCAATACAGTGGTTCTTAGAAAAATTGAAAGGTGCAATAGGGGAGGTGCCTAATCTAGGCTTTGTGACAGATCGGAAAACATGCTTCGCCAAGGGTATTTCATCAGTTTTCCCATCTGCATTCCACGGCCTTTGTGTCCAACATTTGAGTCAAAATTTGCATGATAAATATAAGAATGACACGGTTGCTACTTTGTTTTATAATGCATCGAGAACATATCGTGAATCAACGTTTGTTGAAGCGTGGAGACATCTTCTTTCATTTCCTAATGGTTCAGGGAAATATTTAAATGATGTTGGAATAGCACGATGGTCTCGTGTTCACTGCCCAGGAAGACGGTATAACATGATGACAACAAATATAGCGGAGTCCATGAATTCTATACTGAAAGAACCTAGAGATTTGCCTATTGCTTCATTCCTTGAAAATGTTCGAGCTTTGCTACAACGTTGGTTTTGGGAGCGTCGAGAAGAAGGCATTAAAGTGACGTCTACATTGACCAAATGGGCAGAGTTAGTTATTCAAAAGAAACAAGAAGGAGCTTTGACAATGAAGGTCAACCCAATTGACTGTTACCAATTTCATGTCAAAGATTTAGATAAGGAGGAGGTCGTAAACCTTCAGACTAAAGAATGCACTTGCAAGGAGTTTCAAGCTGAGCAACTACCATGCTCACATGCCATTGCTGCAGCACGGGTTCGTAATATAAATGTTTATAGTTTATGTGCTAATTATTACACTAATGAATGTTTGTTGGCTGCATATGCGGAGGCCGTCTACCCAGTTGGGAATCAGTCAGATTGGAAGACAAGCGAAGACTACGTACATATGACTGTTTTACCTCCAAAAGTAGTCAAAAGAGTTGGTCGACCGAAGAAAAAGAGGATTCCAAGTGTTGGTGAAGCTCCGAAATTGCATAAGTGTGGTCGGTGTAAACAAATAGGTCACAACAGATTAACGTGTACCAATCCAATTTCATATACCGACAAGTCGAGCATACAAGATTAGAAATTTCCCTACCAATGTACCAAGTATTACACTAATTAATGAATGTTTGTTAATGATGTGTTTTCTTAATGATTTGTCCCAACATTCTTACTTTCTGTGCGTCCAAATGGATGAAGAAGACGAAAATAACGATTGACTTATTCATTTAAGAACACAAACACTGGTTTTATGATCGTTTAAAAATAACTAAATGTTCGTTTAAAAATATGTAAACGATCGTTTAAAAATAACTAAACGATCGGTTAAGAACAACCAAACGATCGTTTGAAAACAACTAAACGATAGTTTAAAACAAAACTAAACGATCGGTGAAACAAAACTAAACGATTGGTCAAACAAAACTAAACGATCGTTTAAAACAACCAATCGATACCTTGAAATTAACTAAACGATCAGTTAAACAAAACTAAACGATTGGTCGAACAAAACTAAACGATCGTTTAAAACAACCAATCGATCGTTTGAAATTAACTAAACGATCGACTATAAAAAACTAAACGATCGTTTACATAAACTAAACGATCTTTTGAAACAACGAAAGACACCCGCGAATTGTTTACAACCGCGATTCAACATTTCAAAAAAAGTATGCGAATTTACAATATTGCCCCTTTGGTAAAAACGACCGATATATATATACGTTCCGCCTTCTCACTTTTCGTTTTTCGTCACTACGCAATACACAACCGCACTGATCACACCTTCGTTTTCTCTCAGTCCATTGTTCTCTCAGACCATTTTTGTCTCAGTCCATAGTTTTCGTCAACGTTAAAAGGTATTTTCCCGAACTTTTCCTACTATAACGTTACACTTTTCCTTTGTTTATATTTCAAACGTTTCAACTTCTGTCTTCAAAAACTATCACTGTGTTCTTATATTATTATTGTGAAGCGTTTAGGGTTTCGGGTTCGACTTCTGTCTTCAATATATTATATTCATTTCAGGATGGCTGTACCTAGCGAAAAGTATTTCCCTGCCACTGTGTCATGCCAAGTGCACAAGATTGGCAGTCTTATTAAGGATAAACTGACCAAGGACCAGCTGCAAATGTTCGAAAAAACAATTTTTGGTCCATTGCTGAATGTGAACATGGTATTCAACGGCCAGTTGATCCATCATTTCTTGCTGAGGCAGATACCTGAAGACGGTAACGCAGATGGAATCTGTTTCTCGGTTTTAGGGAAGAACGTCCGTTTTACCCAAAAGGAATTCAACATCATAACTGGATTGTGGCCAACAAACAATCCATTGGAGAAAGATTGCGATAGCAAGCGACTGCAAAGTCTTCTATTCGGATCAGAAAATAAGAAAGTAATAACATGCTTGGAAATTGAGGAAATTTTCAAGAATTTTGAGTTTACAAATGATGACGATGCTGTGAAGGTCGCCTTGGCCGTCTTTATAGAAACTGTGATGGTCGGGAAGGATAAGAAAACACAGTTTGACATGGACATTTTGGGAAGAGTTGATGATGAAGAAGCATTTAAAAGCTTCGATTGGTCAACTTTCTTCTACACTCGTCTGCTCAACAGTTTAAAGACAAGTCTCCAAGGCAAAAAAGAAGCATACGAGCTGAAGAAGACACGAAGTTCCAAAGCAGTGTCATACTATAACATCAAAGGCTACGTCCTTGCTTTTCAGGTGATTTTTATTTCTTCATACACTTTAAGTAAATGCCAATTGAACATCAAAGTTTAACATATTTGTTTAAATGTTGTAGGTGTGGGCTTATGAAGTACTCTCAACCGCAAATGAGCACCTGGCCACAAGAAACAGTAAGGGATTAATCCCAAGGATATTGAGATGGAATTGTACACAAGCTCCATCTTACAAAATGCTGCAGAATAACATATTCGACAACAAAAATGTAAGTAAAACCTGTCAGTCATCGTTTAATATAATTACACAATCCAATAATACAATTACATTGCAGACTGTTGTTCAACCTAAACTCAAGATGTCAACCCAAGAGAAGGCTTTCATGGAGAGTCGAATTCGAGGGGATGATAACATGCAAATGGAGGAGGATGAATCCATTGGAGCAATGAACAACAAATCATTGGAGCAATCAGACTCATCTCCACAAAGAGAACAACTCTCACCCCAAAGGGAACAAAGTCAAACAGTGGCTGAGGAGTCTGAAATGCATCCAATCACCAAGAAGAAACATTTCAGATCAAAGAAGTCCAATGACAAAGAAGAACGAAGTCATTCAAAATCCTACAAGAAACTGAAGAAGGAAATAAAAGAAGTTCGTAAGGATTTATCCACACTGACTTCTATAGTCTGTAGGATGGATGACACAATCACAAAGCAGTCATTGGAGCTGTATGAAATGAAGCAGATGCTGGAGAGATTGGTCCAGGTAAAATTTGTTTTCATCATACATTAGATAAACGATCGTATAACTTTGATAGACGATCGTTTATCAAAGTTACTCGATCGTTTAACTTCGATAGACGATCGTTTATCAAAGTTACGCGATCGTTTACTTTTATATACACGATGGTTTAACAATACATTATTTTTTTAATTTTATGTTCGTTTTTATTTGTTTGTTAGAATCAAACTGAAAATCAAGGGAATGATCATACTGATCAGAATGACAATGAGTATGTTGTTCAAGAACAACATACTCAACAACAACCTACTGAAGAACAACATACTGAACGTCAAGAGGAAACCCAAAGGTTAACATTTCATTCATTGTTTACTAGTTTATAAATACCTAACAATTGTATTTTTTTTTCTTATTCTCATGTTTCTTCTCATTTTGTTTAGGGAACATGAAGAGGAACGTGGTAGTGATATAAGCATAGACGGTAGGGATGCAGACTTGCTAATGACTATAAGAGATATATCGGATAGTCTAAGTCATCAAATTCAGAAAGAATCAGACCTGCCACAGATGATTACTACCCTTCCATATGTGAGCCAACCTCTTGCACTTTGTGAATTGGCTCCAATGGATCAAACTGTACAAATTGTAAATGAAGAATCTCAACTGGTATGTATACACAACAAATTTGTAGTCGTTTGAATGAATAGTTTGTTACTTGTTTAATACGATTACATTGCAGGAAACAACAAAAAAACAGGTTGAGATGAAAAAAAATGATGAAGCAGTTACTTTGGTTGAAAAAGAACCAGTAACTGTGCCTGATAAAGATGTGGAAGAAAAACCAATAAAGAGAAGAAAGCTATGTAAAATAGCAAATAAAGAGGTGCAACATGAAGATGAACAAGGTAATCCACCCACAACATCTGCTCAGATCATATCAGTATCTACAACACCTGTCCCAGATGTGGAAATCAGAGAAGTAGATCCATATAATCCGATGTGGAAAGTGGATCCAAAATTATGGAAGGAATACTTGCAATGGAAAAAATCAAGAAAAACAACCCATGAAGAAAGGAAAGTAGTCTCCACAACCAGAAAGAAAGACTTTTTCAGACAGCTTGAAGAAAACACATGGGTACATGGAGACGTAAGTACTCTTCCCAAACGATCGCTTATATTTGATATACGATCGCTTCTATTAACTAAACGATCGCTTCTATTAACTAAACGATCGTTAAGTTAATATTACACGATCGCTTACTACGTAAACGATCACATGTACATTTCTTATGCGATCGCTTATCCTCTCCTTTCATTCATTAAACGATCGTTTATTTTTTCTTTGTAGACATTGGATCTGCTATTCGCCCACTTGCAGAATAAAATGTTGCATCTCAAGCACCATTGCAAGCGTTCTTTTAGAATATTACATTCCTCTTTTCTGGTAAGTTGTTATTCTTTAATTTTTTTTTTTGTATACAAGTTAAACTGCATCATTATATTCTGATTAAATTTTGACTTGTTCTTGAAGACTGGAATCAATAAACCAGACTGCATTGTTTGGAACCACATTTTTGATACTCATCTGGTGACACCAGATAATAAGAAAGCTGAATGGACAGACCCAACAGCACACCTAAGTATATGGACAGAAAAAGATGTCGAATACTATTTCAACACTGCTGTTGGTGATTACAACGACATACCAGGGTGGGGAGATGTCAACTACGTGATTACCTGCATCAACATAAAAGAACACTGGTTGGCTATTGCAGCTGATATGAGAAAATGCAGGATCTACGTGTTCGACTCAATGCCAAATTATGTTGAGCAGAAACTTGTTGATGAAGCTCTTCAAATGCCTGCACGATGCATTGCCTCACTCGCGATTGCAATTGGAGTCAACCTCCATTCAGATCGTTTCACATATGGCCCTTGGCCAATACGCAGATCGAAGGCCACATTACAGAAAGGGCGTTCATTGGATTGTGGAATTTTCTGTACCAAATTTGTTGAATGCCTTGTAACTGCTAGTGACCTTGGTTGTCTAACTGTGCCAAACATGAAACTGTTTAGACAACAACATGTGCTGGAACTTTGGGCCAATAAATACTTTTGTTAATATTTGTATTCGTTTATATAATTTTTTTATGTAATTTTTATAGAGAGAATAACATATTATAATTTTAAACTTTGTTATAAAATAAATACTTTGTGATATTTTCAATTAAACGCGACCAAAATTGAGAAAGAATATTTGAGTTAATATTTGTATTCGTTTAGATACATATCACAAAATATTCGTGTAGAGAAATACTCATCGCGCACATATGTATAAACGATCTTCTTAATAAACGATGTCTAAACGATCTTCTTAATAAATGTCAAAATATTAAGCGATCGTTTAGTAAAGTCTAAACGATCGTTTGGTAAAGTCTAAACGATCGTTCGGTAAGTGTAAACGATCTTCTTAATAAACGATGTCTAAACGATCTTCTTAATAAACGTCAAAATATTAAGCGATCGTTTAGTAAAGTCTAAACGATCGTTTGGTAAAGTCTAAACGATCGTTTGGTACAGTCTAAACGATCGTTTGGTAAAGTCTAAACGATATTCTTAAAATCATAAAAAAATTCAGCGATCGTTTAGCTACAAGTAGTTTTGCAACATAGAGAATAATCGATACTACTAATTGAAATGCAACATACACAATAATAGAACAGCCAATTGATACTTGTGATTTATGTTAATATTTCAATACATAGGAGTGTTGGTTGGTCCATACTTGAAATGCTAATTGTTTTCTAAAGTATGACATGTTTTCTTGACATAATGTATCTAAACCAACACCAGCAGCTATGTACTCAAAATACTTAATTGCGAATACGCCACAATCACAATTATTTCGTTGAAGTGGAATTGGGTCAACAATGACAACTGGCCAAGGTTCCTTGTATGTCGATGATCTACCTCTCCTATCAAAGAAGCCAGTACTATCTAACAACTTTGGCACCAACTGTCGAATGGGCAGTAATATGTTTGTCATCTCTTCGGCAGTTGTAAGTGACGGAAGCGAATCCCATACCTTCACTTGACAACTTACCAAATCCAAGCATAATAGAACCCAATGGTTGCCATGGACATTGAATGGAGAGTAAACGTAATCAACACTTGCCCAAGGATCTTGGAAGTCCACTTTTGACCCGACAACATAGTCAACCAACCTATACTCTTCGTCCCAGTCAAACGGGCGATTCTCTTTAATACATTCTTTGTATAGGGGCCACTTCGAAACTAAAATGCGCTGCAAAGAAAAACATACAAACGCAAATATCAGACCGAAAGACAAATATCAAACGCAAATACATACATAAAGTAACGAGACGATTACAAACCATAAAGATTGTGTCCGCAGTTGTGAAGTTCTGAGAAGAAGGTATCCCGGCTGCCTTAATCTTCAAGCGAATGAAAAGAAAAAGTGCATCCAAATGCTAATACAAACAAAAGTAAGCAGTAAATGTATAGAACCATAACAATGATAAAATTATAATTGCATAAATGATAAGATAATCCCATACCTCATCCGACAACCACCGGCGACACATAAACAAGTCTCTGAAAAAAGCCTTCGATTTTTTCCCATGAAAGGTTTCACGCAGCTCATCGTCTGTACGCTTGTCTGTAATCCACGCTCGAAGTCTATCTAAATGGACGTCAAGTATTTTGTGCATAGGATCATAAACAATTGCTTCAGACTCAGAGGTGCTGGTGGTTGATGTCAGAGACCGTTTAGGTAGAGTTGTGAATGGGGTTGATAGGTAAACACTTGCACGCTTCCTACGGGCGGGCCGAACGTGTGGTCGTTGAGTGAGAAATGGTTCTATCTCTATGACGTCCTCATCGTCAACGACATCTATTGGCTCCTCTAAACCAATATCAACCTTCTTCTCCAACACATCTTCGTCACCCTATGGAAGCTCATAATGCATTAGTGTATATAATGATAGAAATTAAACATCAATATTAGCATGAACATGGAACCAAACCTTCTTTTTAACTTCAATGTGTTCATCCTCCAAGCCTTCGGACACCTTGTGGTCCCCTTCGTCACCCTATGGAACCTCAAAATGAATTAGCGAGAACATGGTTACCAAATATGAAACAACTAACGTGAATACACTTAACAGTTTCATTCCTAACCTTTCTTTGAAGTCCAATGTGCTTCAATATGGTTGACATCAGGCCCTTCAATTCGTCAATATCGGATTTTATAGTATTAAGTTGGCCTTCAACAACCGCTACTCGATCTTGGAGATTTCGAATAGCCTTTTTCATCTTAATCTTGGACTTCTGTTTCTTACTCTTTTTCAACTCATCTTCATCGTTAACAACTTCTCGTACTCTTTTTGAACCACCATTCTTCGACTGAATAATGGTAGATGAGCGGAAGTTTTCAAAAAGTTCACCTGAAGCAATTTTCAATTGCTCCTCTTCAGGTGTCATCTCAATGACCGCCTTAATTATAAACTGCAAATAGAAAAAGGCAAATGTATTTAGGACAAAGAAATAAGCACAAAATCACGCGATCCTTAAGTAAGTTACTATTGCTTGCTACTTACCATTGGCGAGTCAAACACCTGGCTTATAGTTTGGGACTTTGGTGATTGTTGGCACACCCACCTCAGCATTCGTGGTATGGCATGATCGTTTACTTTATCTACACCACATCCAATGATGGTTGGTATAGACTCATATGCCCAAACCTATTCCACATTTGACAAACAAGTTTAGAAAGTGCCACAAGATATATATAGATATATAAACAAGTGGTTATACAATCGTTTGAAAACAACTATACGATCATTTAACATAACTAAACGATCGTTAAAAAGAACTAAACGATCGTTTAAATAACTAAACGATCGTTTAAAATAACTAAACGATCGTTTAAAATAACTAAACGATCGTTTCAAATAACTAAACGATCTTTTTAAAGTTTTGAAGTAAGAAGTAAGAAGTCAAATACCTGTAATGCATGCGGAAATCCATTGATAGTATATTTTTTTGTCTGTGTTGATTTCTTCTTTCCCTTGGCATATTGCTTGTCCAAGGCTCTTTTCAATGCACTTAGCGTGCGTACAAAAACAATCCGACCCCAATCATAATTATTAAATGAATTCCAATCATCAGCAATCTTCAAAAAACCAATGTCCACTTTGGTTCGCCTATCTTTTCCCAACAAAGATATCTCTATAAAGTAGACTAAAGCTAATTTGACGATATCATCGTCATCACCCTCGTATTCCAAAAATATATCTTCTAAGTCGCTAACGTAAACACAGTCCTTGTCTTTGAAAAACTTCTCCAACAGTCGACTGTTCCCACCCAACTGAATATAGTCCTCTTTAGGACCCCATAGTCCAGTTACGATGTTAAACTCTCTCCTACCGAAAGTACAAACAACGCCCCCTAGTAGGAAACTTATAGAATCCTTTCCTTCATCTTCCACCTCCCTTAACAGTAAGTAGTGGATGAGTGGCCCATTGAAGACAATATTTAGGTCCAAAAAGTGCCCAAACTTTGTTTTCCTAAATAAGGCTAATTGATCGGGTTTGAGTTTGGCCTTAATATTATGTGTTGTCTTTTCCAAATGAGACAAACAGCTTACTAGGGAATAAAAATGATGGGAAGGATTAATCTTGTAGAAGGGTCCGTCGGTCGATGTTGAAGTCGATGTCATGATTCAAGCCAAGAAAAAGCAAATATATTGAAAATGGGTTACAGATAAAACTCACTGAAATAAGAGAACACGCTCAAAGTTGATTCTTAGGTTCGAAAAGGAGAAGCGACGAAATGCACTGGAGGACCGACGACAGACGAACAGTCGGAGTATCTTCGAAGAGCAGAGCGGGAAATTTGAAAAGCCAAAGAAAGGAGATGTTTTTTTTTTTTTACTTCAGGTGTTCTATGCGAAAGAGAAGGGAAAGCGAACGTGGGTAGGCGAAACAATCAATAGAGAGCGATAGAAATTTAATGAAGGGCATTTTTGTCTATTCACACCCAAATTGTCCTAAAAGTCTTTCTTTTGAAAACTTGTCCCAAAATTCATTTAAATCTCTTTTTTTAACCTATTTTTGGCAATTTCCCCATTTTCATTGGGTTACTCCATGTTTTTCAAATATTTAAGTTAACCTTAAATATAGATGAAAAAGTGAAAGTTGAGTTTTGTACTCTAATATAATGGACATACCCAGATCCGGAAATAAAAAGAAATAAAGAAAAAAAGAAAAAAAAAAAAAAAGAGAAAAGAAAAGAAAAGAAAAGAGAAGAAAGAAAGGAGAGTGTAGATTCAGATCAGATAAATAGAGGAAGTGATCGTGGCCGTCAATTCAATTGGTGTGTATGAATGATAAGATAGGCCCCACAAAAGCTCTCAATCTTAGTGTTTTGTCCGTAATCAACTCGTTCAAATCAAAGCGCGTGCGGGCCCACTCCCCCACATATCCGACGTCGTTTTGCTTTGAAGTTGGAACAGTATACTAGACCGAGATCTCCACTCCAATTATTTGTCTTCTATTTGCTTAATTAATTAGTAGTACACCCCATTTATTTGTTAATTTAATTGGAAAATTATATTAAATAAATAAATACGGTCATTTGTGTTGGGGTAGAAATAGAGAGAGAAAGGCGGAGACGTGTGTGTTTCGGAGGACAGTACGCTTCTATTTCGGTCATAACACATACTCCGAACAATTCGAAGTTCCCACAGATCTATCTATCCCTTTCTCCTTCTAGCTTCCTCCTTACTTACTTATTCTTCCATTCTCTCTTCCTTTTCCATCTCCATTTCCATTTACATTCCACTTTCTAATCTTCCCAAACTCTTGTTTCTTCTGATTCTGATTTTCTGACCTGGCCTCCATTGCCCTCCACTTCCTGCCATTGGTCAGACTTCTCCTTCTTCTTTCTTAATTCATCTTTCTTTTCATTCTTTTTCTTTTTTACTCATTTCCATCTCTAATGCTTCTTCCATTTACTTTTCCTTGTTTTCTTCTTGATCTGTGTGTTTAATGATAATCCTTTTAATTTTTTCTTTTATTTATTGTTTGTTGTCGGTGGGTGGGTTGCGGGGTGTATTTCCGTTGCTGGGGCTCCTCGAATTTAATTGCATATGTAGTTGGATTGTGTTTCACTCTTTTAATTATACTACACTTGTATCCTTTTTCACTTTTTCGTTTCTTAGGGGTTAAGGTAGTTTTAGGGATGCGAGATTTACAAGGTGAATTTTTCGTATTTCCTGTCTTTTTCATCACTCTTGTTACGGATCTGGGTCGATCGAGGGTTTGTTTGTTTCATCTTACTAAACGTAATACTACCTAATAATTGCTTTGGATTTACTATTACAATCTACAGCTGTTAGAAGCATGGAACATGTTTATGAATGAATTTTTTTTTGTTGCCGTATGAATTTTCATCGATTTGTGTGGGGGATCTTCTTTGTATGAATATTTTTCTTTGGTTGTTTTGATGCTCATTTGTAACGAAGCAATTGTGTGGAAACCATGCAGGCGCATCATGGCACCCAAACCAAGTTCAGCGGATGGTAGGACTAGGAGCTCTGTCCAAATTTTTATAGTTGTAGGTTTGTGTCTTTTCTTCTACATACTAGGCGCATGGCAACGGAGTGGGTTCGGGAAGGGAGATAGTATAGCTATGGAGATTACTAAGAGTGGATCGGATTGTAATATTGTTTCGAATTTAAATTTTGAGACGCATCATGGTGGTGAGGCTGAGACTAATGATTCGGAATCACAATTGAAAATATTTGAGCCATGTGATGCTCAATACACTGATTATACCCCTTGTCAAGATCAGAGGCGTGCAATGACTTTCCCCAGGAATAACATGATTTATCGTGAGAGACATTGCCCAGCTGAGGAAGAGAAGTTGCATTGCCTAATACCAGCCCCCAAAGGATATGTAACTCCCTTCCCTTGGCCAAAAAGTCGAGATTATGTTCCATTTGCAAATGCCCCATATAAGAGTTTGACCGTTGAGAAGGCTGTACAGAACTGGATTCAGTATGAAGGCAATGTATTTAGATTTCCTGGTGGGGGAACTCAGTTTCCTCAAGGGGCCGATAAGTATATTGATCAACTTGCTGCAGTGATTCCTATTAAAAATGGGACAGTTAGGACTGCTCTTGATACTGGCTGCGGGGTATGCTATTCTAGTTATGCTTTATGCTTTCTTTTTTCTTACTTTCCTGTGATGCACTTCAAATTCTCTTAGGTTTATGCATTTGTTTATTATTCTTCTATTGGCTGTTCCCTTAGGTTGCCAGTTGGGGTGCGTATCTTCTAAGTAGAAATGTACTAGCCATGTCATTTGCACCACGAGATTCTCATGAAGCACAGGTTCAATTTGCTCTTGAAAGAGGAGTGCCGGCAGTTATTGGTGTTCTGGGTACTATTAAGCTGCCTTACCCATCTAGAGCCTTTGACATGGCTCACTGTTCTCGATGCTTAATTCCTTGGGGTGGAAACGGTGAGAATTATAATTAGAGCATTTAGTTTCTTTTTCGACCTTTCCTGTTAATTGTAACTTATAAAATGTACCTTACGAAAGGCAATCAGTGTCGATAATTTTATAGGTGATATCTTTCATTGCAGATGGAACATACCTAATGGAAGTTGATCGAGTTCTGAGGCCAGGTGGGTATTGGGTGCTTTCAGGTCCCCCAATCAACTGGAAGACCAATTATAAGTCATGGCAGCGTCCTAGAGATGAGCTTGAGGAGGAGCAGAGAAAGATTGAGGATATTGCCAAGCTTCTTTGCTGGGAAAAGAAGTTTGAGAAGGGTGAAATTGCTATTTGGCAGAAGAGAGTAAATACTGATTCCTGCCCTGATCGACAGGATGATTCTCGTGATATCTTTTGCAAATCTCCTGTATCAGATGATGTCTGGTATAATTGCAATTTCTATTTATAAAAAAACTCTTTAACTAAAACTAATCGTTACTTTTGACTGAACTGTTCTTTGATGTTTACTAATTACTTTGATCAACTTAGGTATGAAAAAATGGAGACCTGTGTCACTCCATATCCTACTGTTGAGAGTTCTGATGAGGTTGCTGGTGGTGAACTGAAGACATTTCCTTCAAGACTTTATGATGTACCTCCCAGAATTTCTAGTGGATCTGTTCCTGGAATTTCTGTCGAGGCCTATCACGAGGACAACAACAAATGGAAGAGGCATGTGAAGGCTTATAAGAAGATCAATAAACTTATTGATACTGGAAGATATCGTAATATTATGGATATGAATGCTGGTTTGGGAAGCTTTGCTGCAGCCCTTGAATCTTCTAAACTATGGGTAATGAATGTTGTCCCCACCATAGCTGAGAAAAATACTCTTGGTGCCATCTTTGAACGAGGATTAATTGGCATCTACCATGACTGGTATCTCTCTCCTTTATGCATCTTATTTCATTAGTAGTCTATATAATTTTATTGTTCAATTTTTTAAACTTATGATTTCAGACCGTAATGCTTTTCTTAACAGTCCAGGACAATACAGGTTAAGCATTTTAGAATAATAAGATGACAAAAACTGTATGTGGTAATAACTAATAAGCATTTCTCATATTTTTCATTTAGTGACTTGTTTACTACTTGCTAGTTTCACAAAACATATATGTGGTAATAAATAATAAGCCAACATAAAACTTTTATCATATTCGTCTGATATTTTTTAAAGGAATTTGTTTTCAAGTTCTGGTTTTTCAGAACTTCATTATATTAATTAGTTTCTCAATTATTTAAAATATTTCCCTATTACATTCTACTGGTGTTTAGCATTTTGAAGACGTGCTCTGTTTTCTTTTTTGTTTTATGGTTCAGGTGTGAAGCTTTCTCCACTTATCCTAGGACGTATGATCTCATTCATGCCCATGGCCTTTTCAGTTTGTACAAGGACAAGTAAGTACTTGAATTTGAATATGCATCAATTTTGAAATGTGTGATCTTTCTTTTTTCCTCCGTAATTTACATTTAACACATAATTGGTGGTGTTGGATGAGATTGCACTTTACACAAATTATTATTATTATTACAATTCGTGCTTTTTTTTCTTTTTTCTTTTTTTAAACAAAATGATAAAATATTGATATTATTAATTCACCCTAGTAGATCAACTTAAGCTTTTGGGTTAATTGATAATTTAATGTGTTTGGACTCCGATCATGTCTTTTTCATGCTAAAGTGTTACTGATCAAATTTACAATAAATATACCCAATTTAACGTTCACTTTTATAGTTCCACTCAAACCAACTGATACTGTCATTGGTTTGGGTTGGAACTTGTTGAGTTTGACAGTTCCGGTTTGCGTTTAGAGAAAATCGATGATATTCTGTTGATTTTGGGTTTTCTTAGAAAATAAACCGAATCTAACAGAACTAACCGTTAGTATGTGTATTATGTTTCACATCATATATCATTAAGCATCAACAGGCGGCATTTATAGATATGGAAATCGAGGAATTTGATTATGTGTTTTTGTCAGCCATATAGATAGTTTCAAGGAGCAAGAAGGTTAGTCACATTAACATATCACAATTTAAAAAATTAAAGTAGATAGCTTGAATAATAATAGTAAGATGGTCTCCTTTCTATATGTAATGTAAGAACTAGCCCAGTTCTGGAACTTCCGTTGACTATCTTATTATTTGGAGCCCAAAAAGAGGAGTGATGCTTGCCATCTAGGGAACTCCAAATATAGACCTTGGTCATTTTAGCATTGTTTTAAGGAAGTGCACTAAAAGGTCCATGCTTGAGCACGCACACACTTCATACCTAAGCTAGATCGAGTGCCTTGCTTTGTTGGATATAAACCGTTATATATATTTTCTTTAAATAAACTGTATGGTTGGATTAATTAGAGAAACATATATATTCGAGAATATATATCTGCTCTGCGTGCGTATATATTTTATGTAATGTTCTCTATCTTTTGCTTTCTTATTTGTGCCTAGCCATTAAGTCTGGTTGTAATCTATGTTAGGTGCAACATGGAGGACATTCTTCTGGAGATGGACAGGATTTTAAGACCCGAAGGAGCGGTGATATTCCGAGACGAAGTTGATGTACTTGTTAAGGTAAAGAAGATGATAGGAGGAATGAGATGGGACGCAAAAATGGTCGATCATGAGGACGGCCCCCTTGTGCCCGAGAAGGTTCTGATTGCTGTGAAACAATACTGGGTTGTAGGTGGAAACAACTCCACATCACACTGAAATCTCTTATTCAAACCTATGGCTGCTTACAAAATTCCCTCACTCACTCAAACAAACCGCGCCTTTTTCTCTCACGAATGTAGTCTTTTTTGCCGCACACCACGGAGGGAAGTGGAGGATACACGGACCCAACTAGCTGCAGGTGCGCTTTGTTTCAATTTAGGTCCTCTTTTTTTGAGCCTTTTATGGACAAAAGACAATCAATGCCTTACCTCCCATTTTTATGTCCTTATTTTGTACTCATAATTTATTATCCATATACCCCCCTTTCCGAAAAGAGAGAAACATCCAAGTCCGGTTCAAAAACCATCCAAGTCGGGTTGTGTAATTTTATTATGTCACTAATTTATTTAATGCCTATATCTTTCAAGTTACGGAAAACCGCCCATTTGGCTAAAAGCATTATTGGAGTTGAAATTTGGGTTGTAGGTCAACCTTTTTGAAAAGGTCTTAATACCTAATTATCAAAAATATAAAATAGTGGCAAAATATTTACACTTTACAGAACAATTTTAAAAACGAAAAAAGCCTAGAGGTCTACCATGTAAAATACTAAAAATGTCCTGTCAACTATGTCGTCAATAACGCGCACGTAATATATATGCGATCGTTTAGATATAGTTTAATATATACGCGATCATTTAGATATGGTTTAATATATATGCGATCGTTTAGATATGACTATAATTTATACGCGATTGTTTAGATAGGACTACAAAACGATCTTTTATATATGGTTATAATTTATACGCGATCGTTTAGATATGACTATAATTTATATGCAATTGTTTAAATATGATTACAATTTATTTTTTTTAATTTGATCGTTTACTTTTGTTATACGATGTTTAGATTTGGGGACTAAATGTTTTTTCTTTAAATTTGGTATACAATTTTTTAAAATTCTTTTGGTACACGATCGTTTATTTTTTTATATGATCGTTTACATTTGACTACTTTAATCTAAATGACTTTTTCTCAAGATTCTTTATATACAATTTTTTATTTTTTCATACTATCGTTTACATTTGGCTACTTCAATCTAAATGATTTTTGTTTCAAGAATCTTTATACACAATCTTTTATTTTTTTTATATGATCGTTTACATTTGACTACTTCAATTTAAATGATTTTGTTTTTCAAGATTATTTGTCTTATCACAGTCGTTAGGATTTGATTACTCAAGTGTAAACGCGTAAAAAAAGAAAAGAAGAAAAGAAAGACGATAGAAAGATTAAATGACGTTAAAAAGAATCAGAAAAGAAGATGATGTAAATATTAAATGATGTAAAAAAGAATAAAAAAAAAAGAAAGACGGTTGAAAGAAATCACAAAATCAGAAAAGAAGAAATATGATGAAAAGAAATTGCAGTGAAAAAAGAAGAAGAAATACGATGAAAAGATTTAACGACGTAAAAAATTAATTAAAAAATAAGAAAGATGATGAAAATAAATCGTATAAAAAAAGAAGAGGAAAAGAAGAAATATGATGAAAGAAATCGAAGAGGAAAACGATAAAAGAAATGACAGAGAAATCGCGATAAGAGAAGGACAAACCTGAAATATTTAAAAAATAACTAACTTTATGGGCTTTGTTATATCGTAAATATTTTGGTGTTTTATTACATTTATTTTATATAAGTTTCCCTTTTTAAATGTTATCCAATTTCTCTGTTATTTTTCATAAATGCCATATGGTTATGAGAAAACATCACAATAAACTCAGACTGATTATTATAATGCCCTCCATTTGATTTGACTTTTCTAAAATGACTATCCACCTAATTAGTTTAGTAAAATAATGGGACAGTTGGAAGAATGCGTAAAACTACTCAGCCGATAGAATTATAGTTTGGAAAAAAGAAATAACGAATTGTAATTCACGGCAGTGTTAATAAAATAGGACAATTAAAAAAAGTGGTGATAAGGTGCATATACAGTAATAAGGCTAATGCTAGATATGACATAATGCCAAAGAATTTGATGATAAATTGTGTCCCCTTTATTATAATCTCTATTAGGATCGTAATGACCCAACTCTTTATACTAAGTCGATGCCATTACTAATTAAAAGATAAATAAATTTTCTTAAATGAAAAATAGAAAATAAAACAAAACCTCTAACTACTCATTAAACTCGTAAACAAATGTATGTAGAAATAAATTTAAATAAAATTCTAACTCGAATCCTATCTAGGTTTAAAACGAGAAAAAAAACTCATAAATATTGAAATTTGAACAAATAACATAAGGTGGAAGCAAAAGTGTTTCCTATGGTTTGCCACAGTCACTTCTTGTCATTTACCAGCTTTCCTCTGCTCTTACCTCTACCTCTACTTGTAAAATTAAACAAGAAAGAGTGAGTATAAAAATATACTCAGTAAGGGACCCACTACTAGTTTCGTTAGGTGCCTGTTAACTTCCTATTGGTAGAGTCCTGTAAAATGGTACCCCTAAACTGGCACGTTCCTGAACACGTGCAATCTATGATCCCGTAGGAACATCTCTAGTTATCGGTAAACCCAAAGGAACACCTAGGACAAAATGGTCTTTAGTATACCCGAGGGAAATACTAAGACAATCGGGTTGTGAGTGATCCCGTCGAATGACTCATAATGATGTCTATGTCATACTGGACTAGTGATCCCGTCGGACTACACAGTCATAAAAAGGCGATGATCCTGAGAGACACCCATGTGGGTACGACTCTAATAGCTAAAGATAACAGTACACCCTATCTGTAGCATGAACATATCATCACATCATCATAAACATAGCATAAGTATCAATCATAGCATTCATATTCAAATATTATCATCATAACATATCTCAATTGGATTTATCAATCATCATAACTGTGAAATAATCCTGACTACCAATCACCATACATATGATCATATTATGCATACCAGCTACATCACAGCTTAATAGAAGAATTTCATACAAGCTCTCATTTCAATACAAAGGTCTAGTAGGAGAATTTCTTACCTGAAGATTAACTTAACCAAATGTAATTCTAACAGCTAGGTCAAGCTTCCAAGGAATAATCCTAAACAGTAAGGGTAGAATACTAAGTAAATAACTCAATTTGCAGTCATAAATGATTCCTTTAGTCATAAATGGTAATTGAATTTGCAGTTTAACTTAGGTAAGGTAATGCATGTAGAGTTATACATATACTTTCATGAGAGCGTACCTGACGAGCGGCAAGGATCGTTTCAGCCATAAGGACACAAAACCCAGACTCACATTATAAGTCAGTCTACAGAACCTAAAACTTAGGCTCTGATACCAACTGTAACGACCCAACTTTCCGGACTAAGCTGAGGTCACTACCAAACACCAAAACTCGACCATTCAACATAAAATTTAAAACGGACCAGTTGCGATTCATTAAAAACATTAAAAATCTTACAAAAGACAGTTTCGGGCCCTATTTTAAATAATCAAAAATTCACAAAATAAAAATGTCAAGTCACCAGTTCAAAATCACAAGTCAAAATATTCTGACAAAATACATAGCGGAAGCGATAAGAAAACCAGACGCGTCCATATGGCCTTCACGCATCCTTCCTGCCTCTCGTCGGTCTGCCCCTCGCTGTACCCCTACCTGAAAAGTTAAAGAAGAGAAAGGGTGAGTATAAACATACCCAGTAAGGGACCCACTACTGGGCCCGTTAGGGAACAACAGTTAACTTCCTATGCGGGGGTACCCTACATAACAGTCTAGTGGTTCCGTAGAACGCACATATCAGTCTAGTGCTCCCGAAGGATGCACATATCAGTCTAGTGCTCCCGAAGGATGCACATATCAGTCTAGTGCTCCCGAAGGATGCACGTATCAGTCTAGTGCTCCCGAAGGATGCACGTATCAGTCTAGTGCTCCCGAAGGATGCACGTATCAGTCTAGTGCTCCCGAAGGATGCACGTATCAGTCTAGTGCTCCCGAAGGATGCACATATCCGTAAGGCACACTACCCCATAGACGAAGCTAACCGTTACCCCTCAGTCCATACTAAACTGTCTACATCAGTCACATCTCAACGGCATTCATATTACAGTTCTGCCATAGGCTTTGTCAGTCAGATAGTATAGGTTTAAACATCTACACCCTCAGTTGCTATATGCATTACCAACTCGCACCCCATTAGGGAAAACCCTAGATCCAATCGACTAACCAACCAAAAACCAGACTCACTGTCCTTCCCCGTCCAAACTCCATGAACCACATCCAGACCAGTGTTTTATTACATACTGAACCGTAACTTTAAGGTCCATCAACATAAAATCTCAATCCACAAATAGCAGTCACAGTATATTTACATCAGACAAAATATAATATCAGTACTTAACAGTCAACACGCATACAGTTATTCAGTACAGTCACTAACGTGTAATCCCCTGTGGATTACTACGGTTTCAGCCTGGACTCGGGGTCCAGTAGTAGGAACACCCTTACCTGATACTCGGTTATGCCCCTCGATCGAAATCTACGCTCGACAGATCCACCTAACGAAACACGAAAGTTTTAGTTGATGACTTTAGTAGAAGTCGTTTAAAAAGGTCGGAAGCGACATCCGTTGACTTACCCAAGGAAAGGAAGCTATCTCCAACCAGGCCTACCGCGAGACCCGAGAACCCAAGTGTCAACTCTGAACTACCTTCAAGGGAGAAAAGTAGGGCCATAACTTATTCCAATATTCAAACTCTAATCGGATGTAGCAACATTAGGGGATTCATCGAAAACAATCCTTACCGAAGACTCACCGTGACCCGGAGCGGAGGAAGGAAGGCTTAGGTGGCTTGGTGAAACAAGGAGCTCGGCTCGGCTTGAAGGCGCTCGGCTCGGCTCGGCTCGGCTCCACCTCGGCTCGGCTCGGCTTGGTCTCGGCTCGGCTCGGCTTGTGGCTCGGCTCGGCTCGGCTCGCGGCTCGGCTCACTCGGCTCGGCTCACTCGGCTCGCGGCTCGGCTCACTCGGCTCGCGGCTCACTCGGCTCGGCTCACTCAGCTCGGCTCACCCGGATTTGTGTGGCTCGGACCGGGAACGGGTTCGGGTCAGCTTGGAACCGGGTCGGGTTGGACGAAAAACGGCAGCACGGTTCTGGGGCTTCTTCCTTCCGGCGAACGACGGCGTGTCGGCGTCGGAAACACGAGCTGATGACGGTGGTGGCAGAAACGGAGAGAGAGAGGGAGTTATCGGCTGCCGGCGGTTGGAGGCGAAACGGAAATGGATGGAGGCCGCGGCGGACGAACGTCTGCTGTCGTCGGTGAGGGGCTGTAAAGAAGAAGAAGAAGGAGAAGAAAAGAAGGAGAGATGGGCTGTGCGCGAACGGGCGGCGGTGGTCGGGCGAAGGATGGAGGAAGAAGAGGAAATGGATGGGCGGCGCGCGGTGGAGAAGAAGGAGGAAGCGAAAGTGAAGAAAGAAAGAAAAAAAAATCGGGGGAGAAGAGAGACGGCGCGCGTTAGGGTTTGTTTAAAAAAAAATTTTTTATTATATATATATATATATAATTCTTAATAATTATATAATATTAATAATTTAAAATAAATAATAATATATATGAAATATAAATAATAATAATAATAAAGTAATAATAATAATATATTAATAATATTAATATTAAATAAATAATAAATTAATATTATGTAATAATAATGTTTATTGTTTTAAAATAATAATATTACTATAATATTCAATAATAATAATAATTCAAATATTAATATTATAACAAATAAAATAAATATTAATAATAATAATATAATTAATATTATATTATTATTATATCAACTTACACCAACATTTTAGAATTCCGAAAAATTTGCATAAAACGAGAAAATTTTACCTTAAATTTTCGGGGCGTTACATTCTTCCCTCCTTAGGGAACTTTCGTCCTCGAAAGTTTTATTCCTCGAACAGCTCGGGATAACGGGACCTCATGTCATCTTCACGCTCCCATGTAGCCTCTTCTACCCGGTGATTCCGCCATAAGACTTTAACTAGGGGAATTTCTTTATTTCTCAACGTCTTCACCTCTCTAGCAAGCACCTCAACAGGTTTTTCAACATAGCTCAAGTTTTCATCAATCTCTAGTGGCTCGTAATCCACTACATGGGATGGATCTGGCACGTACTTCCTCAACATAGAAACGTGAAACACATCATGGACTGTCGAGAGTGATGGAGGCAACGCCAAGCGGTAAGCTACAGGGCCAATCCGCTCCAGAATCTCAAACGGCCCAACAAAACGGGGACTCAACTTTCCCCTCCTTTCAAAACGCAAGACACCTTTCATAGGTGCTACATTTAAGAACACCTTATCCCCTATCTCAAACTCAAGGTCCTTCCGCCTCACATCTGCATAACTCTTCTGTCTACTCTGAGCGGTATGCATGCGTGATCTAATCTTCTGAATCGCTTCGTTAGTAGACTGAACTAACTCAGGACCCATCAATCTCTGCTCACCTACCTCACCCCAGCAAACCGGGGATCTACAACATTTGCCGTACAGGGCCTCAAACGGTGCCATGCCAATAGTAGCCTGATAACTGTTATTATAAGCAAATTCCATCAAATGTAGGTGGGAGTCCCAGCTACCTGGAAATTCCAATGCACACGCTCGCAACATATCCTCTAAAACCTGGTTCAGACGCTCAGTCTGACCGTCAGTCTGTGGATGGAAAGCCGTACTAAAGTCCAACCTCGTGCCCATAGCAGTCTGCAAACCCTTCCAAAATTTGGAAGTGAAACAGGCATCTCTATCATAAACAATCGACACTGGCACTCCGTGTAATCTCACTATCTCAGACATGTACAACTGTGCCCACTTACTAGCAGTATAGGTGGATTTACCCGGAACGAAGTGCGCTGATTTAGTAAGTCTGTCCATCACAACCCAAATCACTGTAAATCCCCTCAGAGTTCTCGGTAGCCCTGTAATGAAATCCATGAACACGTTCTCCCACTTCCATTCCGGTATGCTCAAGGGTTGTAATAAACCCGCTGGTTTCTGCCTTGGTGCCTTAACCTGCTGACACACCAAGCATTTACTAACAAATTCTGCTACTTCTCTCTTCATGTTACGCCACCAATAAACCCGCTTCAGGTCCTGATACATTTTCGTACTACCTGGGTGCATGGAAAATGGGGAACTGTGAGCCTCAGTTAATAATTCTGTCTTAACCGCACTATCTGACGGAACACAGAGGCGTCTTTCAAACAACAGTCCACCGTCAGAGGATAACGAGAACTCAGCCGCTTGCCCTGCCTTTGCTAGGCCACGTTTCTCAACCAGATAAGGATCGTTACTCTGAGCATCGATGATCCTTTGCCTCAAGGTCGGCTGTACCATCAACTGGGCTAACTGCATAGTAACTGCCCCCACTGACACTGCAATCTCAGCCCGCTCGAGATCCCGATGCAATGGGGCCTGTCGGGTAATAAGTGCTGCTGAATGTGATACCTTCCTACTAAGAGCATCAACTACCACATTTGCCTTGCCTGGATGATACAGTATCTCACAATCGTAATCCTTCACTAACTCAAGCCACCTTCGCTGTCTCATATTCAATTCTTTCTGAGTAAAGAAGTATTTCAAGCTCTTATGATCTGTGAATATCTGTATCTTTTCACCATATAAATAATGCCTCCATATTTTCAAAGCAAAAACCACTGCTGCCAACTCTAGATCATGTGTAGGGTAGTTCTGCTCATGACTCTTCAACTGACGAGACGCATAAGCGACCACCTTACCCTGCTGCATCAAAACACAACCCAGACCCTTCTTGGAAGCATCACTATAAATCACGAAACTGCCAGAACCATCAGGTACAGTAAGAACCGGCGCGGTAACTAGCTTCTGTTTAAGGTTCTGGAAACTGTCCTCACATGCCTTGCTCCAAACAAAAGGAACTCCCTTTCTGGTCAACTGAGTAAGAGGAGTAGCTATACGAGAAAAGTTCTCCACAAACCGTCGATAATAGCCTGCTAAACCCAGAAAGCTACGAACCTCACTGACTGTGGAAGGTCGGGTCCAACCAGTGACTGCCTCTATCTTAGCTGGATCTACAGAGACTCCAGCCTTAGAAACCACGTGGCCCAGAAAGGACACCTGCTTCAGCCAAAACTCGCATTTCGAGAACTTTGCATACAACTTATTATCCCGAAGTTTCTGCAAAACCATGCGTAAATACTCCTCATGTTCGGCCTCCGTCTTGGAGTATATCAAGATATCGTCGATAAACACGATCACAAAAGTATCTAGGAACTCCCTAAACACTCTGTTCATCAAGTCCATAAATACTGCCGGAGCATTCGTCAAACCAAAAGACATCACAATAAACTCGTAGTGTCCATATCTGGAACGAAATGCTGTCTTCGGTACATCCTCATCCTTAATTCTCAGCTGATGGTATCCCGACCGAAGATCAATCTTAGAGAACACTGTGGCTCCCTGTAACTGGTCAAATAGATCGTCAATCCTGGGCAAGGGATATCTGTTCTTGACGGTTACTTTGTTCAACTCCCTATAGTCAATGCATAGGCGCATCGATCCATCCTTCTTCTTAACAAATAAAACTGGCGCACCCCAAGGTGACACGCTCGGTCGAATGAATCCCTTATCAAGCAATTCCTGTAACTGTACCTTCAGTTCTTTCAGTTCTGCGGGGGCCATCCTGTAAGGGGCTCTGGATATAGGAACCGTGCCCGGCTCCAACTCTATGGCAAACTCAACCTCTCTGTGCGGAGGTAACCCTGGAAGTTCCTCAGGAAAAACGTCCGGATAGTCCCTCACTACTGGTTCTGATGACAGGGATACATCCGCCTCTCTAGTATCCACCACACTCGCTAAGATACCCCAAGTACCCTGACTGAGCATGGCCCTGATGGCTGAGATTACCTGAGGCAACGACTTTGACCCTCCTCCCTTAAATTTAAAACTGGCCATCGAGGGAGGGTTAAACGTTACCTCCTTACGTGAACAATCTATGCTGGCGTGGTTAGCGGCCAACCAATCCATACCCAGGATTACATCAAAGTTCAGCATATCCAGGACTATCAGCGTTACCTCAATCACATGGCCTGCTATCTCAATCTGGCATGCTTTCACCTTTTCCCTCGACAACATACATTCCCCGGAAGGAGTAGATACTGATAGAACATGGTGTAAGGGTTCTACCTCTAAGCGGGCATGCGACACAAATGCGGACGAGATAAAAGAATGCGACGAACCCGAATCAAACAAAACTAAGGCGTAATGCCCCAACACTGGGAGCGTACCTGTCACTACTGTGCCTGCCTTCTCAGCCTCAGTCCTGTTGGTAGCAAAGACTCTACCCTGATGTGGAGCACCTGCTCCCTGATTCTGCGCGATCCCCGTGAGTCTCAACGGGCATCTATCAGCTGTATGACCCTCTTGCCTGCACTTAAAGCAGGTCCTGGTCCCGAATAAGCAACGGCCCAGATGGTGCTTCCCACAAGTGGTACACAACGGCTTTCCTCTGGCAGCCTCCCCTGCCTCAAAAGGTTTCTGCTGGAAGCTGCGAAACTCACCACCTGGTCTGAAATTCCGCTGTGGCACTGGAACAGGCTGCTGCTCAGCCTTCCTCTTCTGTCCCGATGTCGAACCTCTACCAGCGGTCTTAGACGAGTTAGCCCTCTCCTGTAAACTGAGATCCACTGCCAGGCGCAGTGCATCGGCATGATTAGCGGGTCTGAAAGCTCGGACCAAACCCTGAATGTCCAGTCGGAGGCCTCTAACAAACTTATCAGCTCTGGCCGCCTCGGTCGCTATCATCTCGGGAGCGAAGCGGGATAACATGTCAAACTCCGCATCATACTGCTCCACTGTCATGTCACCCTGCTCTAAGTTCAGAAACTCCTGCCGCTTGGCATCTCTCAAACTGGCAGAGAAGAATTTCGCATAGAAACTCTCCTTGAACTGCTGCCACGTGATCTGACTCACATCACCACCTAGCATCCTCTCTGTAGTCTCCCACCATGCAGTACCTCTGTCAGTCAACATAAAAACAGCACACTGAACCTTCTGATCCTCAGGGCATTTCATGTAACGGAATATGGTTTCCAAGGACGATAACCACATCTGAGCCCTGGTGGGGTCCTCCAAAGACCCATCGAACGTCGTGGGATTATACTTCATGAAATCCCTCAGATGCTTAGCCTCTGCTGACAACTGATCCGGCACAAACTGGGGCGCAACTGGTACCGGAGCCGGAGCTGGAGCAGGAACTGGTGCTGGAGCTGGCGCTGGAGCTGGCGCCGGAGTTGGCGAGGCAGGCTTCTGCTGCTCCCGCATCTGCATAATCATATCTCTAAACCTCTGCTCCATGGCGGCTAGGTCCGCATGAGTAACTGGCGCAGTCGGGTCAGGGGCTTGGGCTACAGGCTGCACCTCAGGTTGAACGCGTCCTGCTCCCCTTCCTCGGCCTCCTCGGCCACCCCTACGTGCACCTCTCCTTGGTGGCATTTTCCCTAACAACCACCAAACGATTCCTTTAGTCATAAATGGTAATTGAATTTGCAGTTTAACTTAGGTAAGGTAATGCATGTAGAGTTATACATATACTTTCATGAGAGCGTACCTGACGAGCGGCAAGGATCGTTTCAGCCATAAGGACACAAAACCCAGACTCACATTATAAGTCAGTCTACAGAACCTAAAACTTAGGCTCTGATACCAACTGTAACGACCCAACTTTCCGGACTAAGCTGAGGTCACTACCAAACACCAAAACTCGACCATTCAACATAAAATTTAAAACGGACCAGTTGCGATTCATTAAAAACATTAAAAATCTTACAAAAGACAGTTTCGGGCCCTATTTTAAATAATCAAAAATTCACAAAATAAAAATGTCAAGTCACCAGTTCAAAATCACAAGTCAAAATATTCTGACAAAATACATAGCGGAAGCGATAAGAAAACCAAACGCGTCCATATGGCCTTCACGCATCCTTCCTGCCTCTCGTCGGTCTGCCCCTCGCTGTACCCCTACCTGAAAAGTTAAAGAAGAGAAAGGGTGAGTATAAACATACCCAGTAAGGGACCCACTACTGGGCCCGTTAGGGAACAACAGTTAACTTCCTATGCGGGGGTACCCTACATAACAGTCTAGTGGTTCCGTAGAACGCACATATCAGTCTAGTGCTCCCGAAGGATGCACATATCAGTCTAGTGCTCCCGAAGGATGCACGTATCAGTCTAGTGCTCCCGAAGGATGCACGTATCAGTCTAGTGCTCCCGAAGGATGCACGTATCAGTCTAGTGCTCCCGAAGGATGCACGTATCAGTCTAGTGCTCCCGAAGGATGCACATATCCGTAAGGCACACTACCCCATAGACGAAGCTAACCGTTACCCCTCAGTCCATACTAAACTGTCTACATCAGTCACATCTCAACGGCATTCATATTACAGTTCCGCCATAGGCTTTGTCAGTCAGATAGTATAGGTTTAAACATCTACACCCTCAGTTGCTATATGCATTACCAACTCGCACCCCATTAGGGAAAACCCTAGATCCAATCGACTAACCAACCAAAAACCAGACTCACTGTCCTTCCCCGTCCAAACTCCATGAACCACATCCAGACCAGTGTTTTATTACATACTGAACCGTAACTTTAAGGTCCATCAACATAAAATCTCAATCCACAAATAGCAGTCACAGTATATTTACATCAGACAAAATATAATATCAGTACTTAACAGTCAACACGCATACAGTTATTCAGTACAGTCACTAACGTGTAATCTCCTGTGGATTACTACGGTTTCAGCCTGGACTCGGGGTCCAGTAGTAGGAACACCCTTACCTGATACTCGGTTATGCCCCTCGATCGAAATCTACGCTCGACAGATCCACCTAACGAAACACGAAAGTTTTAGTTGATGACTTTAGTAGAAGTCGTTTAAAAAGGTCGGAAGCGACATCCGTTGACTTACCCAAGGAAAGGAAGCTATCTCCAACCAGGCCTACCGCGAGACCCGAGAACCCAAGTGTCAACTCTGAACTACCTTCAAGGGAGAAAAGTAGGGCCATAACTTATTCCAATATTCAAACTCTAATCGGATGTAGCAACATTAGGGGATTCATCGAAAACAATCCTTACCGAAGACTCACCGTGACCCGGAGCGGAGGAAGGAAGGCTTAGGTGGCTTGGTGAAACAAGGAGCTCGGCTCGGCTTGAAGGCGCTCGGCTCGGCTCGGCTCGGCTCCACCTCGGCTCGGCTCGGCTTGGTCTCGGCTCGGCTCGGCTTGTGGCTCGGCTCGGCTCGGCTCGCGGCTCGGCTCGCGGCTCGGCTCGCGGCTCGGCTCACTCAGCTCGGCTCACCCGGATTTGTGTGGCTCGGACCGGGAACGGGTTCGGTTCAGCTTGGAACCGGGTCGGGTTGGACGAAAAACGGCAGCACGGTTCTGGGGCTTCTTCCTTCCGGCGAACGACGGCGTGTCGGCGTCGGAAACACGAGCTGATGACGGAGAGGATGACGGTGGTGGCAGAAACGGAGAGAGAGAGGGAGTTATCGGCTGCCGGCGGTTGGAGGCGAAACGGAAATGGATGGAGGCCGCGGCGGACGAACGTCTGCTGTCGTCGGTGATGGGCTGTAAAGAAGAAGAAGAAGGAGAAGAAAAGAGGGAGAGATGGGCTGTGCGCGAACGGGCGGCGGTGGTCGGGCGAAGGATGGAGGAAGAAGAGGAAATGGATGGGCGGCGCGCGGTGGAGAAGAAGGAGGAAGCGAAAGTGAAGAAAGAAAGAAAAAAAAATCGGGGGAGAAGAGAGACGGCGCGCGTTAGGGTTTGTTTAAAAAAAAAATAATTTTTATTATATATATATATATATATATATATAATTCTTAATAATTATATAATATTAATAATTTAAAATAAATAATAATATATATATTAAATATAAATAATAATAATAATAAAGTAATAATAATAATATATTAATAATATTAATATTAAATAAATAATAAATTAATATTATGTAATAATAATGTTTATTGTTTTAAAATAATAATATTACTATAATATTCAATAATAATAATAATTCAAATATTAATATTATAACAAATAAAATAAATATTAATAATAATAATATAATTAATATTATATTATTATTATATCAACTTACACCAACATTTTAGAATTCCGAAAAATTTGCATAAAACGAGAAAATTTTACCTTAAATTTTCGGGGCGTTACATGATGAATAGTGCTCTTCCCAAGGAGCCTATTTAATGCCTTAATAATAATAAATTATTATTATTATCATCTTTTCTTTTCCCCCAATCCTTTTCCAAAAAAAATTCTTCTAGTCTCTCTCTTCTTTAAAATCCACCAAATCTTCATTTTTTAAAACTCAAATCCCCCTCACTTTATCTTCTAGAAAATATATAATAACCTTAAATAATGGAAAACTTACATACATGTAACAAAATACCAAAGTATTTACAACTCGGGTAACAAAGCCCATAAAGTTAGCCATTTTTTAAATATTCTAGGTTTGCCCTTCCATCTTTTTCTCTTCCTCGCGATGAAATCGTCTTCTTCCTTCTGCGATTTCTTTCATATTCTTCCTCCTGCGATTTCTTTCATCGTCTTTCTTCTTTTCTTCTTTTTTTTTTTTTTCTGCGATTTCTTTCCATAATCTTTCTTATTTTTCAATTCTTTTTTTAATTCGTTAAATCTTTCCATCGTTTTTTTTTCTTTTTTTTTCGCTGCGATTTCTTTCCATCGTCTTTCTTCTTTTCTGATTTTGTGATTCTTTCAATGCCTTTTTTCTTTTTTGATTCTTTTTTACATTGTTTAATATTTTCTTCGTCTTTTTTCTTTTCTAATTCTTTTTACGTCGTTTAATCTTTCCATCGTCTTTCTTTTTCTCTTTTTCTTTTTGCTGTGATTTCTTTCCATTATCTTTCTTCTTTTCTTTTTTTTTTTACGTCGTTTGAATGTGGATAATCAATCGAAACGACCGTGTACAAAAAAATAGCAAATCTAAAAAATCGTGTATAAAAAATCTTGAAAAAAAATAATTCAGATTGAAGTAGCCAAATGTAAACGATCGTGTAAAAAAAAAAATCATCGGTAGACAAATCTAAACGATCGTATAAAAAAAATGATCGTGTAGTAAAATAATTTTAAAAAAATCGTTTAGTCAAATCTAAACGATCGTGTAACCAAATCTAAACGATTGTGTAGACAAATCTAAACTATCGTATAAAAAAAATAAACGATCATGTAGCAAAAGAATTTTAAAAAATCATTTAGCCAAATTTAAACGATCGTGTACCAAAATTTGAAAAAAAAAATCGAAACCCAAATCTAAACGATCGTGTAACCAAATTTAAATGTAACCAAATTAAACAATCGTGTAACAAAATTAAACGATAGAATTGAAAAAATAAATTTTAGCCATATCTAAAGGATCCTATACCAAACAATAGCCAAATCCAAATCTAAATAATCGTATAACCAAATTTAAATGTAACCAAATTAAACGATCATGTAACAAAATTAAACGATAGAATTGAAAAATAAATTGTAGCCATATCTAAACAATCGTGTACCAAACAATAGCCAAATATAAACGATCGCAAATATATTACGCGCGTTGTTGACGACGTAGTTGACGGGATAGTTTTGGTATTTTACACGGTGGGCCTCTGAGCTTTTTCTATTTTCGGAATTGTTCTATACGGTGTAAATACTTTACCACTTTTTTATATTTTTGAAAAGACCACTTAAATAATTACATTTCTTTATAATATAATTATTTTATCCTTATTTTAATTAATTATATACCTAAACATATAATTAATTAAAATTCTTTCTAAGAATAACATATACCCTTAAATAATTATATTGTCTTTATAATATAATTGTTTTAACTTCACAATCAATTAATTATACAATCAAATGTACAATTAATCAAATTTCCACAAATACAACAATTAGATATTTTTCCAAAATATCTAATAAGTTCCAATTTCTACCGATCAAATATTTCAACAATTAAAATAACATCCAAAAATTCAAAAATTAAACTTAAGATAATTACAAATAAATTACCTTAAATTTGGGGTGTTACAAAGATAGATATTATTATTTGTAGAAGTCTATCAAACGATAAAGTCTTATCGTTGTTATGCCCAATTGTTATTCTTATAATTGCTATCCCATGTAACCACAACTAAACGAAAAGTAGGAATACATGCATCGACGAATTTAATATAAGATTAAGAGAGTCGATGTAACGACCCAACTCCTTATACTGAGTCAAAGTCATTACTAAATATAGAACAAGTGGTTTAAGTCATCAAAATTATTAAAAACGCATAAGGTTTGAGAAATTTTATTTATGAAAATTTAAAACAAGGTAGTTATGCAAAAAGGTCTAATGCGTCCTAAGGTCCTACTCGGGCCCTATCTACATAATAAGATGATAAGTAATGAAAAGTACTCAAACTCAGCTATGAAAGTCATAAAATAAGGATAAGCGGAAGCAGTAGTCCCTATGGTCCTCCACGGTCACTTCGGGTCGCTCGCCAGCTTGCCCTTGCCCTTGCCTCGTCCTCTACCTGAAAACATAAAATGAAGAGAGTGAGTATAAAATACTCAGTAAGGGACCCACTACTAGTCCCACTAGGTGCCTGTTAACTTCCTGTCAGAGTCCTGTAACTGGTACCCAATTTCTGGCACGTTCCCGAACACGTGCAACATGCGCTCCCGTAGGAACGTAACTCTGGTCTTCGGTGCCCCGGGGGACACCTAGGACAGTCGGGATGCGAGGACCCCGTCGAGTCACTCGAGTCATATCTATATCCATGCTAGACTGGTGTCCCGTCGGACCACACAGTCCTCAATAGGTGGTGATCCCGAAGGACACCCATGCAGGTACGACTCTAACAGATTAAGCTAACAGGTACCCTAATTGCAGTATACATACACATGGCATCAGCATATAACATATCACATAAATCATCTCTACACTCTCCGTCTCGACATTCGTCGTATAGCCATAACAGCTCTCGCCCCACATAACAGGCTATAGTATAACCATATCGTCATTTGCATCATACTAACCTTGATTTCAGGCATCGTACTGTCTAATCCTTAACATGAAAAATTGGAGCATACATAGTCTCATACTTCTAAACATGAAGCTAGTAGTAGAATCTCTTACCTAGAGATTTACTTGTCGAGTCCTAACCGCGAGGTAGTACGCTTTCCAAGCGACGAGGTCCTAACTGTTTAATATGCCAAAATTCGTAATTAGGTCACCAACGACTAACGGTTCAAGACTCATTTGAAATGACTTACCCTAGAAGGAGATTGCAGTGCTCAAGCCCCTACTGAAGAAATCCCCCGCTGCAGCAGTTACTTGGTCCTAGACGTCCCTTAAGGAAAAATGATCTAATTTAATTCCAAATTAAATTATCTAGTGCCCAAAATATTGAATCTTGCTGGATAATGCCAAAATAATTGATTTAATTACCAAAAATTAGGTGGAAGGAGCCAAATTAGGCTTGGCGGCTCGGCTGGAAGAGGACAGGGATCGGCTCGGCTTGGCGGCTCGGTACAGGGATTTACGTGTGCGGCTCGGCTCGGTACAGGAAATTACGCGTGCGGCTCGGCTTGCAACAGGAGGGAGACGCGGCTCGGCTACGCAGAAGCGCGCGACGCGGCTTCACACGCGGACACGGCTCACACGCGGATGCACGCGGGCGCGGGTCGGGTTCCGGAAGATGGCGCGCGTCGGTTCGGGTCGCGGAGCGGGTTTTCGGTCGGATCCTTGCGCGTGAGGCGTTGGCTTCCGGATTTCGGGTGGCGCGGCGGCTGCTGGTGGTCCGGCTACCGCGGCTTCGCTCGGCGACGGCTGCAGACGAGCGTTTCGGCTGAGCTGCGTCGGATCGAAGCAGCGCGACTCGGCTGGCTGTCGGGTTGGCTGCGGACGCGCGAAGGTGGCTTCGACTTGGCTTCGGGCGTGCGAGAGACGGCTGCTCCGACGGACGCTCGGCTGCGCGGATCGGCTTGGACGATTCTTCCGACGCGGCAAGAAGCTCGGCGACGGCTCGGTTTCGACTGCGGCTCGGCTGCGCTGCTGAACAGAGAGGGGGATGCTTGGCGGCTCGGGTTCGCGGCGGCGGCGGCGTGCGGCGGCTAGGGTTTCAATAATAAAAAAAATTTTCCTTTTTCTTTTTCTTTTCCCCTCTTTCTTTCTTTGATTTTTTTTCTCTTCCTCTTTACGCACGAGTCCCAAGGCCTTTTTATAAGAAAATTGACTCTTTTCTTTTCCTTTTAAAAACCCAAAACAACCCCTCCTCTCTCTCTCCAAATCTCACCAAAACAACCAACTTTAGTTTAATAAGGGCTTCCCTAATTATTTCCAATAAAATAAAAATAATAAAATAAATAAATAAAAAATGATACTTATTATCCTAAACAAATAAGGATTCCCAACCTTAATTACTCGAGAAAATCAAAATGGTAAGGTTCTTCCAATAAATTTAAAATTCCCATAACCACACTTAATATTAATGACAATGGACAAAACAAAAAAGAAATATCGAATTTGTTGGGCGTTACAATCTTCCCTCCTAAAAAAAACTTTCGTTCTCGAAAGTTCTAATCCTCGAACAGCTCGGGGTACTGGGCTCTCATGTCCTCTTCTTTCTCCCACGTGGCCTCTTCCACTCCATGGTTCTGCCAAAGGATTTTGACCAGTGGAATTTCTCGACTGCGAAGCTTCTTGACCTCCCTTGCCAGGACCTCGACAGGCTGCTCCTCGTAGCTCAAATTCTCGCTAATCTGCAGTGGTTCGAAGTCCACCACATGTGTTGGGTCTGCGACATATTTCCTCAGCATGGAGATATGGAATACTTCGTGCACTGCAGCAAAAGATGGGGGTAGCGCCAAGCGATAAGCCACGGGGCCAATCCGTTCCAGTATCTCGAACAGCCCTACGAAGCGTGGACTCAGCTTCCCCTTCTTCGCGAACCTCAGAACACCCTTCATGGGTGCTACCTTCAGGAAGACCATATCTCCCACTTCAAACTCGAGGTCCTTACGTCGTACATCAGCATAACTCTTCTGTCTACTCTGAGCTGTCAGCATACGAGCTCGGATCTTCTGTATGGCTGCGTTGGTAGTCTGCACTAACTCGGGGCCTAGCATCCTCTACTCTCCAACCTCGCCCCAGCAGACAGGGGATCTACAGCACTTGCCATACAGAGCCTCGAACGGTGCCATACCGATAGTAGCCTGGTAGCTGTTGTTATAGGCAAACTCCATCAGATGCAGATGAGAGTCCCAACTTCCTGGAAACTCTAGCACGCAGACCCGCAGCATATCTTCCAAAATCTGGTTCAATCTCTCTGTCTGACCATCAGTCTGAGGGTGGAATGCCGTGCTGAAGTCCAGCCTCGTACCTAATGCAAGTTGAAGTCCTTTCCAGAACTTCGATGTGAAACGAGCGTCTCTGTCTGAAATGATGGATACGGGTACTCCATGTAGTCTCACAATCTCTGTCATATATAACTGCCCCCACTTACTGGCAGTGTAAGTGGATTTCCCTGGCACGAAATGGGCCGACTTCGTGAGTCTGTCGACCACAACCCAGATCACCGTGTAGCCCTTTAGGGTCTTGGGCAGTCCCGTAATAAAATCCATCGACACACTCTCCCACTTCCACCCTGGCACACTCAAGGGTTGCAACAACCCTGCTGGATGCTGCCTAGGTGCCTTCACCTGTTGGCACACCAAGCACCTACTGACAAAGTCTGCCACTTCCCTCTTCATGCCCCTCCACCAATAGACACTCCTTAAGTCCTGGTACATCTTCGTACTCCCAGGGTGCATGGTAAACGGGGAACTGTGAGCCTCAGTCAAAAGCTCCGTCTTAACTGCGCTGTCTTCATATATATAATAATTGCTATCCCATGTAACCACAACTAAACGAAAAATAGGAATACATGCACTGACGAATTTAATATAAGATCAGGGAGATACCCACGGTTTAAAAGGGAAAAAAAAAAAAAAAGAAACAATTTTTTTTAGCCTTTTTGATTGTGACTTTGTCTTCTACCTATTCATTTCCTTCAAATTTTGACTTTTGATTTTCGTTGCATTTATGTTGAACTTCAAACTCAACAACTTTAACTATAAGGTCCGCATTTAGTAAGTCCTTCACTTCCTTAGTTAATTACTCACAAAACTGAAGTGATGAACTATTGTTATTATACACACATGTATATATTAGTCAGAAGACACCACTAATATACCCAAATTAAAATTTCTAGAAAATATACCATTGTTAATTTTATTTAAGTGCACTCCTAGAGAGCTGGCCTTTTATATCAGTTTAAAACTGATATTTTATATATTCAACCTAAATCGATATTGAAAATCATGCTGTAAAAGATGTATAATATCAACTACCTTAAATTTTGCTTACAAACAATACTATATTTGAAGAAATTCTACACCAATCATATTCAATGTTGTTTCTGCGCGAAATTGTACCTTTCAAAGTTAGTTGAAAACTGACATTGTGCACCATCTTCTATGCAGGTTTTTTACCCTATTTTTTAAATAATTGTATGAATTTTCATGTCGCATTTTTTTTTATAAATCTTGGATCTATTTTGAATGTTTATGACAAACATAACAATTAATCAATCAATTCACTTAAACAAAAGTAACGACTTTGTTTCTTCACAAAATATTTCCAGTTTACAGAAATGATAAACAAAATCGCTAATTACGATACATAAAAGACTAGTTAAAACCTTAAACTACTTGGGCTTAATAATTATTTTTTTTCGAGCATTAACAAATATAATTTTTTAAGCAAAAACCTACAACAAAATTTCTCAAATTTTTAGAAAAATAAAAAATAAAAAACTCAAATTAAGATATGATCAACCCTTAAATTTCTAACTGTTAAAGACACTTAGAAAGATATTTACAAAGTTAAAATTTTCTGCTTGTACCTAAACCTCGAGATACCTACCAAATTCAAATTTAAAAAGTTTCAATGTTACTAAATAATTAACTTTATTTGAGCATATAAGCTATAATTCAAAATTTAACCCAAAATCAAACTTTACTCTAAATTTACCTCTGTATATCAATAGCAACCTTAATATAAAAAACTTAAACATAACTATGTGCACAAGTGTTCAAATCTAAACCAAATTAAATCTAACACTAACATAGAGTAACCTTATTACTTATTAGTGTAAATCAATAAAATTAAAGGGAAAAAAGTTGCAAGCTTTTAATCATTCAAGTTCAACCAAGAATAAATGAGTCCTTCATTCTAGCTTAAAATTATAACCACACAGAAAGTAGAAATTTAACTAAGGAAATGAACTCATTTATTTTCACCATTACACCTACTTAACTCATTCAGTGTTCAATGCTTAACTAAGCATAATCTTCTGCTCTAAGGTTAATTTTTATAAATATAACAAAACACAAAAATATTTACTGTTCGTATAACAAAATCGTCCATGAAGCTGGTAGAAATTTTTTATAAATTTCAGATTTGTCCTTGATATTGCGGACGATTCGTCACTTCTCTTTCTTCTTCTTTGCGATTTATTTATATTCTCTTCCAGATTTCTTCAATTCTTTCTTCTTTTATTTTTAGTTTTTATTTCAGATTTCTTCGGGTCTTCCATTCTTCTTTTTTAGGTAAACAAAATACAGGTTCTTTCAAGATTTTCTTTCTTCTATTTTTATTCATTTTCATTTTCTTTTTTTCTTCATCTTCTTTTTTATTTTTTCTTTCATCTTCTTTTTCTTTCTTACAACTCCGCTTCCAGAATATCAAAATTGTTTAAATATCTCTTTGATATGATCTAAACGATTGTTTAGATTTGAAACATTTTTCCTATTCGTTAAAAAGAATTACACGATCATGTGTAATTTCCTACACGATCATGTATCATTTGCTACACGATTGCATATCATGATCGTTTAGAAGAAGAATTACACGAAACATTTTTCCATCGTTAAAATAAAATACATGATCGTGTATCATGTCCTACACGATCGTGTATCATTTTTTACACGATTACGTATCATGATCGTTTAGAAGTAGAATTACATGCGCACGTGTGGTCGTTATTGATACTACCTACACACTACAAGAAATAGTGGCTCTCTCGATGCATAAAAGTGTCGGAAAAGGATCTCGCGACA
This sequence comes from Cucumis melo, assembly GCF_025177605.1. NCBI lineage: Eukaryota > Viridiplantae > Streptophyta > Magnoliopsida > Cucurbitales > Cucurbitaceae > Cucumis > Cucumis melo. The sequence goes on from NC_066861.1 coordinate 13,750,031, forward strand.
CATACAGAATCGTCGGGAGACGAGTCGAAAGAAATCCATCGGGAGACGATTTCCCAACACCTATATGAACCTACGTCGGAAGTTCCACTACAAGAAATCAGGATTCTCTCAACATATATTATGGCGTCGACATAACAAACGTCAGGAAATAACACCTCCATCGATGCCATAACGTGTGCATCGATAGATGAAATCTATCCCGACGTCATGTATCCGACGTCGAGAATGGCCACACCTCCACCGACGCTGTACACATGTATGTCGGGGAAAAAGAAAGAATTAAATAATAATATCTCTTTCCCTGACGCCATGCATACATCATTGTGGAATAGATAGTTATTCTCGATGTTGATGTAACGACCCAACTCCTTATAATAAGCCGAAGTCATTACTAATTTGAAAGATAAGTAAATTTCTTAAATTTTAAAAAATAGAAAATAAAACAAAACCTAAAAAATACTCATTAAAAATCATAAACAAATGTATGTAAAGATATAATTAAATAAAATCCTAACTTGGATCCTATCTAGGTTTTTTAAAGAAAGATAAATAAAAAAAATAAAATAAAATAGAAAGTGCATCAAATCAAATGACATAAAGCAGAAGCAAAAATGATCCCTATGGCTTGCCACGGTCACTTCTTGTCAGTTGCCAACTTCCTTCTGCTCCTACCTCTACTTCTGCCTGGAAAATTAAACAAGAAAGAGTAAGTATAAAAATATACTCAGTAAGGGACCCACTACTAGTCCCGCTAGGTGCCTATTAACTTTTTATTAGAGTCCTGTAACATGGTACACTTAAACTGGCACGTTCTCTAATACGTACAATCTGTGATCCCGTAAGAACATATCTAGTCTTCGGTGAACCCAAAGGAACACCTAGGACAACTGATCTTTAGTGTACCCGAGGGAAACATTAAGACGATCGGGCTGTGAGTGACCTCGTCGAATCACTCATAATCATGTCGATGTCTATGTCATACTGGATTGGTGATCCCGTCAGACTACATAGTCATAAAAGGTGGTGATCCCGAAGGACACCCATGTGGGTACGACTCTAATAGCTAACGCTAACAGCACAACCTAACCATAACATGTAACATAACATACAATATCATAAGCATGACATAAATATCGGATCTCATTTTAATCAAACATTGTCATCAAGGACGTAACACAAACGTCATCACTCACCCAGCATCATGACAGTCATTATCAATATCATTAAATCATGCATCTTAGCTAACATTAACTATAACGCCCCAAGTTAAGGTAATTTATTTTAATTATCTTAAGTTAATTTTAATTAATGTTGGAATTAATTCGGGTGCTAATGGAATTTTGATTAAAGTTATTTGTTTAATGAGATTTGTTCTTGGGGGAAATTTGATTAATTATATGTGATTATGTAATTAATTAACTTTGAAGTTGGAATAATTATATCGTGCAAATATTATGGTTATGTAAGGATTTTCGTTTTTGGAGAATATATTTGTGGAGAGAGAGAAAGAAATTTAAAATAATAATTATATAATAGGAAATATAATTATTATTTAGTAAAAGATAATTATGAGCTTCTTTTTAGAGAAAGGTTGATGTAATTGGTGAAATTATTGGTTTAAAGATGGAGATTTGAAGGGTTTAAATGGAGAGAGAAAAGATTTGAGATTTAAGTTTGTTTTGGGGAATGAATTAAGGAAAAAAAGAAAAGAAATAATAATAATAGTATTATTATTATTATTTAAAGAACCCTCGTAAAGCGTGAAAGTGGGAAAAAAAAGTACTTATCTTCTTCCACAAACCCTAGCCTTAAGGACTGCTGCCACTGCCACCTCTTCGTCCGCTAGCCACAGTCGTCGGTCGCCTCTATCTTTGCAGCCGATCGTCCTTCTACCGAGTAGCAGCATTGAGCCGGCAGTTGATCACTCGAGCCATCTCCTCCCCTTCGTAACCGACCGTCCGCGTCTGCCCTAGCCGCCAGCCATCTCCGTTCGTTGTTCTGTCAAGCAACCAGCGTCTCTGTTAGTGCCCTGCTGGAAGTCGTTGATCGCTAGTTCGCCGTCACGGTCGTCGCTCGGTGTAGTCAGCAAGCGTTCTTTGTCGATTGACGTGTTGCCTTCCTATGCAGCCCGAGCTGCATGCACGCCCAACCCGAGCAGCCGACTCCCCTTAGGCGCACGCGTGTGTTCGCGCTGAGCCGCCCTCCTTTACCCCGAGCCGCACGCAGCCGATTTTCCCTTAGCCACGCACGTGTCTTCGTGTCGAGCCGCCCGCCTACCTCAGTCGTCTTCTATTCGAGCCGACTTCTGCCTTCTAGCCGAGTCGCCTAGCTGTTTCCCCTGTTTTTCAAGCCGTTTGAGCCGCCAAGCCAATTTTTGGTCCTTTCACTTGTTTTGGTAAGTTTTGATTGGGTTTTTGGCATACCCAACAAAGATGTAATTTTGGACCTTAAATAATTTAAATTTGGATTAAATTAAATTATTTTTCTTAAAGGGCCGTTTGGATCGTTTAGAGCTGGAACTGAGGAACTCTCCCAGTTAAGGCTAAGTTGATCTCAACCTTGATTTTGGATAAGTTACTTCGAATGGATTTTTGGACCTTTAATTCTTTGAGGGTTAAGTTATTAAGTTTGATGTTTTCTAACTATTTAGGACTTCGCCGCTTGGAAGACGTAAATTTTGCTGTTAGAATTCGATTAAGCTAATCTCCAGATAAGAGACTCTACTACTAGACATTTGACTGAAATTAAGAGATCGCATGTGTATATGGGTACACTACAGACCAACTTTCCTAGGTGTTACTGATAATGACTGACATTGTAATGACAATTGACGCTGATGACTGATGTTATGATATGACTAGTGGTATGTTGATAAGAACGACTGTGTTATATTTATGATTAGGGTATCTCGAATGAGTATGTTATGATTGCTATGTTATGCCATGTTTATGATAATGTTATGACACGTTACATGCTATGGATAGGGTTCCTGTTAGCTTATTATATTAGAGTCGTACCCACATGGGTATCCCTCGGGATCACCACCTTTTTATGACTGCGTAGTCCGACGGGATCACCAGTCTAGTATGACATTGACATTGACATGATTATGAGTGATTCGACGGGGTCACTCACAGCCCGACTGTCTTAGTTTTCTTTTGGGTACACTACAGACCAGCTTGTCCTAGGTGTTCCTTTGGGTCACCGAAGACTAGATATGTTCCTACGAGATCACAGATTACACGTATTCGAGAACGTGCCAATTCAAGGGTACCACTTTATAGGACTCTAATAGGAAGTTAACGGGTACCTAGCGGGACTAGTAGTGGGTCCCTTACTGAGTATATTTTCATACTCACTCTTTGTTGTTTAATTTTTCAGGCAGAGGCAGAGATAAGGGTAAAGCAAGCTGGCGACTGACAAAAAGTGACCGTGGCAAGCCATAGGAATCATTTTGCTTCTGCTTTATGTCATTGTTCGGATTCCAGTATTTGCATTTTTATTTTATTCTTTTATTGTTATTTTGTTTCTTTAAAACTAGATAGGACCCGAGTTAGGATTTTACTTTAGACTTATTTCCATATACATTTGTTTATGCTTTTAAATGAGAAATTTGAGGTTTTGTTTTATTTTTCTATTTTAAAGTTATAAATTTTATTTATCTTTTAAAATAGTAATGATTTCGGCTTAGTATAAGAAGTTGTGTCGTTACATTAACGCATAAACATAAAATACATGCGGTCTCTTAAATTCATTTCGAGGGTCTAGTAGTAGAATCATTTACTTGAAGATTAGTTAAACCGAGATTTTCCTAATAGTTGTGGTCAAGCTTCTCAAGCGAAAATCCTAAACAATAGAGGTAAATAACTAAGTTTAATAATTAACTCGCAGATGACTAAGGATCCAAAAATCCACTTGATTTAACTTACCAAAAAATGAGGCCAAAATTGATTTACTCTTAGTTAGACAAATTTCCAACTCAGTTTCCTGATAAATCACCAGTTAAATTTGACCAATTTAATCCAACATTCAGAATTTCATTAATTAGAGTCCAAAAATCAATATTTGTTGGGCACTAACCAAAACTCAACTCAAACTTACAAAAAATGGGTAAAAAGCCAAAAATAAGCTTCTTTGCTCAATATGGCTTGGCTAGGGGAAAAACTGGCTAGGTGACTTTGTAACGCCCCGAAGTTCGAGGTAAAATTTTAGCATTTTAAGTGAATTGTTCGGAAATTTGAGTTTTGGTAAAACGATAAAATAATAATATAATATTGATTAGATTATTATTATCGGGAATTACTATTACAATTTTAATGTTAATATTTTCTTTTTATTTATTTAAAATAAATATTAATATTCTTATTTAATATTATTATAAATAATTAATTATAATATTCTATTATAAATTTATATTAATTGTATTCAATATATATATATATATATCATTATTTATCTTTATTATATTTAATATTATTATTATTATTATTATTATTATTTATTTTTATTATATTTATACATATATATATATATATATATATATTTTTAAAAAAAAAAAAAAGAAGAAGAGAAAAAGGAACCCTAGCCGCGCGCGCCGTTCTCCCCCCCCCCCCCCCCCCGATTTTCTTCTTCTTTTTCTTCTCCCTTCCACGCCCGACGCCGCCGTTCCTCCTTCTCCATCTTCTTCATCTCTTCTCCATCCGACAACGCCACCACTGCCCTCTTCAATCTTCTCCTTATTCTCCGACAGCGCCAGCACTGCCGCCTTCGTCTCAGTCGTCGGAATCCCACCGCCCCAGCCTTTGTCTGCCGCGCCCATCCTTTTTCCGATCTCTCCTCGGCCTCACACAACAACAGACCTGCCGGCCGCCTCTGTCCCAACCGCAGGTGGTGTCCCTTCCTTTCAGCGTCGTGCCTCGTGCGTTGTCTGCAAATCGCCGCCGCCCTCGTTCGCCGGAAGATAATAAACCAACCGTGGCTGCCGTTTTCGTCCAACCCGACCCGGTTCCAAGCTGACCCGACCCAAACCCGTTTCCAGTCCGAGCCACACACAAATCCGGGTGAGCCGAGCTGAGTAAACCGAGCCGAGTGAGCCGAGCCGAGCGAGCCGCGAGCCGAGCTGAGAGCCGCACTGAGCCGAGCCGCGAGCCGAGTGAGCCGAGCCGAGAGCCGCACTGAGCCGAGCCGCGAGCCGAGTTGAGCCGAGCCGCGAGCTGAGTTGAGCCGAGCCACAAGCCGAGCCGAGCCGAGGTGGAGCCGAGCCGAGCCGAACGCCTTCAAGCCGAGCCGAGCTCCTTGTTTCACCAAGCCACCTAAGCCTTCCTTCCTCCGCTCCGGGTCACGGTGAGTCTTCGGTAAGGATTGTTTTCGATGAATTCCCTAATGTTGCTACATCCGATTAGAGTTTGAATATTGGAATAAGATATGGCCCTACTTTTCTCACTTGAAGGTAGTACAGAGTTGACGCTTGAGTTCTCGGGTCTCGCGGTAGGCTTGTTTGGAGGTAGTTTTTCCTTTCCTTGGTTAGTCAACGGATGACCTTTTAAAACAACTGCTACTAAAGTCATCAACTAAAACCGTTGTGTTTTCGTTTAGGTTGATCTGTTGAGCGTGGATTCGATCGAGGGGCATAACCGAGTATCAGGTAAGGGTTTTCCTACTACTGGACCCAGAATCCAGGCTGAAAACGTAGAAATCCACAGGGGATTACACGTTAGTGACTGTACTGAATAACTGTATGCGTGTTGACTGTTAAGTACTGATATTATATTTTTTCTGATGTAAATATACTGTGACTGCTAATTGTGGATTGAGATTTTATGTTGATGGACCTTAAAGTTACGGTTCAGTATGTAGTAAAACACTGGTCTGGATGTGGTTCATGGAGTTTGGACGGGGAAGGACAGTGAGTCCGGTTTTTGGTTGTTAGTCGATTGGATCTAGGGTTTTCCCTAATGGTGTGCGAATTGGTAATGCATATAGCAACTGAGGGTATAGATGTTTAAACCTATACTATCTGACTGACAAAGCCTATGGCGGAACTATAATATGAATGCCGTTGGGGTGTGACTGATGTAGACAGTTTAGTATGGACTGAGGGGTAACGGTTAGCTTCATCTATGGGGTAGTGTGCCTTACGGATATGTGCATCCTTCGGGAGCACTAGACTGATATGTGCATCCTTCGGGAGCACTAGACTGATATGTGCTTCCTCCGGGAGTACTAGACTGATATGTGCATCCTTCGGGAGCACTAGGCTGATATGTGCATCCTTCGGGAGCACTAGACTGATATGTGCATCCTTCGGGAGCACTAGACTGATATGTGCGTTCTACGGGACCACTAGACTGTTATGTAGGGTACCCCCGAATAGGAAGTTAACTGTTGTCCCCTAACGGGCCCAGTAGTGGGTCCCTTACTGGGTATGTTTATACTCACCCTTTCTCTTCTTTAACTTTTCAGGTAGGGGTACAGCGAGGGGCAGACCGACGAGAGGCAGGAAGGATGCGTGAAGGCCATATGGACGCGTCTGGTTTTCTTATGAGACTATATGATGTTAGCTTTGGGTATGGGGTCTTATCAGGCTGCTTTATTTCATTTGATTACTCATGCTTATTCAAAAGCGTTGTTGTTTTTAGGATCGGGGTCCATTATTCACTCAATGGAATCGGTTGTTGGATATTCTCCAGATAAAAGTCAGAATATGGTTCTTATGGGTGGTTTAACAAAGCATGTGCCAATTACAAAAAATGCTTTTTTATTAGGTACCCTTTCTCTTTGTGGTATTCCACCCCTTGCCTGCTTTTGGTCCAAAGATGAAATTCTTAATGATAGTTGGTTGTATTCACCGATTTTCGCAATAATCGCCTGTTCCACAGCAGGATTAACAGCTCTACTTACTTACTTTTGATGGACATTTAAACCTTTATTGTAAAAACTATAATGGAAAAACAAATAACTCCCTTTATTCAATATCATTATGGGGTAAAGAAGGATCAAAAATCATTAAAAAAAACTTTCCTTTCTTCTCATTATTAACAATGAATAATAATGAAAGGTCTTCTTTTTGGATAAAAAAAAAAACATCTCAAATTAATTCACTTCCGCTATGTATTTTGTCAGAATATTTTGACTTGTGATTTTGAGCTGGTGACTTGATATTTTTATTTTGTGACTTTTTGATTTATTTAAAATAGGGCCCGAAACTTTCTTTTGTAAGGTTTCTAATGTTTTAATGAATCGTAACTGGTCCGTTTTAAATTTTATGTTGAATGGTCGAGTTTTGGTATTTGGTAGTGACCTCAGCTTAGTCCGGAAAGTTGGGTCGTTACAGACTTAGCTGAAGGAAAAAAGGCAGCTTGACTCGACAGGGAAATGACTTGGCTCGACAAGGAAACAGCTTGGTTCACGACTGGAAGAGGAAATCGACTCGGATAGGGGTAGGCTCTAGATGCGACTCGGCTGAAGGACACGTGCGCGGCTCGCAGCTTGCGAGTTGGGGCTTGTGCACGCGTGGACGATGGGTTGTGCGAGGAAGCGGCTCGCGTGGCGTGGACGAATGGCTGACACTATCGGCTTGGAAGGATGGCTTGGCTCCGACACGTGTAGAAGTGGCTTAGGTCGGCTAGCGAACGACCGATGAAGCTCGACGAAAGGCAGACGACTGATGAGACGACGACGAAGGAAAACGGCTTGGTCGTCAGACGACAAAAAAGATGAACGATTTTTAGACGGAGATGATCAGCTCACCAGCGGACGATCTTATGGCTGGGTTTCGGTCGACGATGCATAGACGGTGCGAAGAGGCTCGTCGACAGTTGCTAGATGAAGATAGCATGACGCAGGGACTGGCTGCGAAAGAAGATCGACTCGACAAAACGATGCGGCTGTCGAATAGAGGCAGAGGATGTGCGCGGCGGAGGTGAGCGATGACGGAAGTAAGCGGTGGCTAGGGTTTCCTTGTTGAGTGATTAGGGTTTCTTGGAGAAGATGATGAATAGTGTTGACCCTATTATTATTATTATTATTTTCTTTTCTTTTTTTTTTTTCCTAAAAAAATCTTCACACACTCTCTCTTCATTTAAACCCATCAAAACTTTTCTTTAAACTCAAATTTCCCTCTCTCCAAACCAATTACCTTTAACTTCCAAAAATAAATATCCTTACCTAATTATATTGTCCACATAATATAATTACTTTAACTTAAAAAAAACCATTAATTATATAATCAAATATAATCAATAAAATTCTCTCAATTACAAACAATTAGATATTTTTCCAAAATATCTAATAAGTTCCAATAAATTTCAACAATTAAATAACACCCAAAAATTCAAAAAATTAAACTTAAGATAATTAAAATAAATTACCGTAAATTTTGGGGCGTTAAAGTTGACGTATACGATGTTGGAGAAAAGAGAAATTATTATTTAATCCTTTCCTTTTCCCTAACGTATACATGTACGACGTAGGCGAAGGTGTGGCCATTCTTGATGTTAGATACATGATGTTGGGACAGATTTCATCTATCAACGCGTTATGGCATCGGTGGGTGGGGTCAGTTGAATCATTTTGATTGATTTTTTTTTTGCTATCTTGCAATTATGATAATCTTTAGTTTTTAATTTGTTATTATGTTTTGTTTGTTGGAATTAAGTGTTATTCGTTCTGACTATCCTATAGCTATGGTAGCCTTTAGTTTAAAAAAATTTATAATTTAATTTGTTAGTAATGTTGTTTGTTGGAAGTGTTAGGTAGCTTGCAAAGATTTAAGTAATATGAAGTTAGGTTGTTTCGACTATTTTGTAGTTATGGTAGCATTTTTAATTTAAATTTAGGTTTAGTGAAAGTTGAGAGATTGGGTACTTATGAGGTGTAGTTATTCCTGAAGTAAGTTTGAGTAGTTGAAAGGAGGAATATAAGACTAATCAAACCTATTTATGTTTTTGTATTTAACGATGGACAAGGATAAAATGAAACTTAGAATAAATTCTTGGTTATAAGGAGAGAGTGTCCCAATTTTTAGAGGTTGCAAAGTTTGACGTTGAATCCATATTCATATTTATTTAAATCATATTTAAACATAAAGCTTGAAGTTTATATTTACTGACTTATATCATATACACTTGTCGGTTTCTCTCTCTTTACCTAGTTCGAACAATTCGAGTTATTCCAACATATTGTTCTTAGTTGAATCCATATGAGCTAGTAGGGGAACCTAATGGACTTATAGATCATGGGCTCCAACATTCGAGATTAATTAGCTAAACTCTTTTAGACCAAGCTTAATCAACATTCATTAACTAAAGAGTCATTCCACTAAAGACTCTTAGTTGCACTCTCCTCACTATAGATATATTTCTGTCCACCTGATATAACCATGATGAGTAAGTTGATCCTTCACAGGTTGCTCATAATCTTGGCTGGATCAAAATACCGTTTTACCCTCGAGATTACATCTTGCTTCTTAAGACCCACTGATCCACTATTGAACAATTGGTTTAAGGTCCAACCTTTAAACCTGAATCCTTTTCGGGCCACTAAGAAGGTGAGGCCTCTTGTTCAAGACTTGGATTCAGTCCTTAAGGGAACAACCTATCTACTATCCCAGAAGTGGGTAGGAGTGAATTCCGTCTTGCACCCTATGTTCCTAGCTACTCACTCGATCTTATCCATGAAATGGGAGGCTTATTGGACCAGCGATGAAGAGCTGCCCTCACCTATACAGATCTAAGGATACTACCAAATGAATAGAGATTCATAGTTAGCTCAAGATTAAGATCACGTTACCTAGGTAATGTATAATTAAAATAGTCAATTTATAGTTTACGGTGTTATAACTAAAAGTGACTTTTTCGTGGTTCCAGTCTTATGCAAACCATTTACATAGGACACCTCCACTCCCATGTCTCCACTGAACGATTCAGGATTACATCGTTTGTACTAACTACGGAGCGAGCCGCATCCATAGTGTTTTTTCAGAATAAGACGCCCAACCTTATTCATACACTATAGACTATTTAGGCTATTAACTCGAACTTAATCCATGTTTATTTCTCTACATAAAATTCAAGTGTATTGAAAAATTTAATAGAATAGCCTCGGGACCTTAATTTATTGGTTTTAAGACTATAACATTCAATAATAAACTTTATTGAATCAAATAACAAAGTACGAGTTTTAGGACATAAATTCCAACAGTCATAACATAACATCAGTCATGATCATCAATCGTCAATATAATGACTGTCATTATCAATAACATCAAGTTATGCATTTTAGATACCATCAATGCATAATCATAATTACATGCAGTCTCTTAAATTCAGTTCGAAGGTCTAGTGGAGAATCTCTTACCTGGAGATTTTAGCCAAACAAAGTACTCCCTAGCTGACAATAAAAAAATTCTCCAATTAACTTGATCCTAATCATAAAAGGAAAACTTAGTATCTTAAAATTAGCAATTGGGTAACATCCAAAAATTCTCCTAAATTAATTAACTTTCTAAAAATTGGGGTTGAAACCAATTCAACGGAAAAATCCAAGATTTAAATCTTCGAGAATTAGCCAATTGAACCTTTAAAGAAACCCCAAATAAATCTAAAATTAAATTAACAAAATATTAATTTAATTTCATTGGCTTACCAAGGTTACTCAAATAGAGGTTGAAAAATTCTCTTATCCTTGATGAGAAAATTCATCACTTTAAATCTTCAAACTTTACCAAAGACCAATCACAACTAAAACTGGTGAGGCGACAACAGCAGAGAGTTATCTTAGAGAAGAAGATAAAGAACCTTTTTCTTTTCCCTTTTCTTTCCAACTTAAGTATTCCAATGCTATTTATAGACTCAAATAATAACAATAATATTTATTATTATTATTTCCTTTTCCTTTTAGGATATATATAATACAAAATTATACATATATCTTTATTCTCATTATCTTTACTCAATAAATGCCTTAAATGCACAAAATCTTAGACATTTATAATCATTAATAATAATAATAATACTTCTTTATTATTAATTATTTTTCTCTCACCAAAATCTATAATAAACATATATATTTATTTAAACCATTATTCTCTCTTTTAAATAAATATATATTTTTTTCGTCCAATCAAATCAACCATCTCTCTTCTCATGGATTATCTTATTTTCCAAACAAATATAATTATATTCCACCATATAATTAACTTTACTTTTCTAAATTATTAATTAAATATATATATCCATATATATAAACTCAATTAAATCTAATTCCACCAAAACCAACTTTTCCCTCCAAAATCTCAAATTAACTTAAATCCTCAATTAATTTAATCAATCAAATCTTTTCCAAAAAATTACTTATAACTTCCAACATGAATTATCTTAACCCAACCATGACAACTTCACTCCATAATCAATATTTATCTTTCTGCAGAATAATCAATTATCTTCCACAATAATTAATGACCGTGTAAATAAAATAAATATAAACCATTTTAAATACAAAAAATGTCCCATCAAATACGCCGTCAACAACGGGCGCATAATATATTTGCGATCGTTTATATTTGGCTATTGCTTGGTACACGATCATTTAGATATAGCTACAATTGATTTTTTCGATTCTATCGTTTAATTTGATTACGTTTAAATTTGGTTACACAATTCTTTAGATTTGATCGTTTAGATTTGGGGACCCAAATCTAAACCATTTTTTGTTTCAAAACTTGGTATATGATCATTTAGATTTGACTAAACAATTTTTTATAATTCTTATGCTACATGATCGTTTAATTTGATTATACGATCGTTTAGATTTGGAGACCCAATTATAAACGATTTTTTTCTCAAAACGTGGTACACAATCGTTTATATTTGGCTAAACGATTTTTAAAAATCTTTTGCTACACGATCGTTTAATTTGGTTACACGATCGTTTAGATTTGGGGACCCAAATCTAAACGATTTTTTTTCAAAACTTGGTACACGATTGTTTAAATTTGGCGAAACGATTTTTTAAAATTCTTTTGCTACACGATCGTTTAATTTGGTTACACGATCGTTTAGATTTGGGGACCCAAATCTAAATGTTTTTTTTTCAAAACTTGGTACACGATCGTTTATATTTGGCTAAAGGATTTTTTAAAATTCTTTTACTAGACGATCGTTTATTTTTTTTTATATGATCGTTTAGATTTGGCTAAATAATTTTTTTTAATTCTTTTGGTACACGATCGTTTAGATTTGTCTATCGATGATTTATTTTTTTTATACGATTGTTTACATTTGGCTACTCCAATCTAAATAATATTTTTCAATATTTTTTATGCACGATTTTTTAGATTTTGCTATTTTTTTATACACAGTCGTTTAGATTTGGTTATCAAAATTTAAACTACGTAAAAAAAGAAGAAAGATGATGGAAAGATTAAACGACGTAAAAAAGAATCATAAAAAATAAAGACGATGAAAATATTAAACGACATAAAAAAGAATAAAAAAAGAAGAAAGACGATGGAAAGAAATCGCAACGAAAGAAAGAGAAAAAGAAGAAAGATGATGGAAAGATTTAACGACGTAAAAAAACAATTGGAAAATAAGAAAGATGATGAAAAGAAATCGTAGAAAAAAGAAGAGAAAAAGAAGAAAGACGATGAAAGAAATTGCATAGGAAGACAATGAAAGAAATCGCAGGAGGGACGATTTCATCGCGACGAAGAGAAGAAAGATGGAAGGGCAAACCTGGAATATTTAAAAAATGACTAACTTTATGGGCTTTGTTACACGAGCCGTAAATAGTTTTGTGTTTTGTTACATGTATGTAAGTTTCCTATAATAATATTATTATTAAATATATTTAAATCACCTCGTACTCCGTGCACTTTATCTTCAACCTTTCTTCTTCCTTGGTTCAACCCTAGCTACGACCCTTGCCAAAGAACATATTCTTCGTTCATCTCGCCGTCAGTCGAAAGCTTCATTGCCAATCATCACAATCCAACTGTGTGGCGATCTTCAAGTCGCAAGCCATTGTGAAGCACCATCAAGCAAGTTACCTTCTCCGTTGTCTTCCACTGAGCCGAATCGTCTAACACCATCTCCACCTCGTGCGTCCTGAGCCGATCCATTCGTTGAAGCATCCGGCCAAGACTTTCGTTCGTCATAGTTCTCCCTATCGTGCACAAAGCCTAATTCGTTTGAGGTACCGAGCTGCCTACCTTCGTTCAAGCTGACCTCACTCGAGTCATCTTCCGCTTTTAATTCATGAGTTGAGTCGCTGTCCTTAGGCCGTCCAATCCCTTTCCCTTAGCAATTTTCCTTTCAAATTGAGCCATGAGCTAATTTTTTGTCTCTTTCACAACTATTTGAGCCATTTTGGTAAATTATTGGTAAGCTTTGATTGGGTTTTAGGTATGCTCATCCTATATTAATTTTTGTCTAACTAAATTGATTTTTGGGATTTAGTTGAATTAAGTTGGATTATTTTTTTTCCTCAAAGGTTCAATTGACTAATTGGAGGATTTAATCTATGTAGTTTTTCCTTCAAGGTTGAATTGGTTTCAACCTTAACTTTGGATAAGTTTATTTAAAAGAATTTTTGGGTCTTTAGATAAGTGTTAATTTTATTAAGTAAGTTGTTGAATTTTCTCTTAAGATTGGGCCGTTAGAAAATCTTTAACTGTCAGCTAGCGGTTAATTCTTTAGCTAATTTCGCTATAAGAGATTCTACTACTAGACCTTCGAACTGAATTTTTAAGAGCTGCATGTATTTACGGTTATGTATTGATGGTAGCTAAGATGCATAATGTGATGCTATAGATGATGATTGATATTATGTTGATGATGATGACTGATATGTTCATGATATTTATGATACACGATATATTAATCATATGCTTAAGGACGTTATGATATTAATATTCATGTCATGTTTATGAGGTTTATGATGATGTTACTTCTTTGTCTGTTAACTTTTTACCCTACTTGTATTGTGATCTTATCTATGGGGTCACTCGCATGACTAGGGGTGTTCCTACAAGATCACTCGCATGATTTAGAGGTATACCTATGGATCACATGCACGGTTAGGGGATATATATATATTGTGTATTTGAATCTAATGAAGATGACCAGGCTTCCCTTGTAGAAGTAATTGATCCTATATCAAATTAGTCTTCTTTAAATCTCTTATCTCGAATACATCTTGAATTATCTATGAAAATATTAAACAATCTTCATATAATATCTAAAAAGGTAATAACTTACCTCAGCAAAGATTCTTCACAAACTGCTTGGAAAACGTCTTCGAAGAATACCTTGAATGACAAATAACTTCTCCTTTTATAATGAGGAGAAATCAAAGAAACTAATTCCCTATTTCACTACAAGAAATCAAAGTGTTCCTGATGCACAAAACGATGTCAGAAGAAAACACGTCGGGACGAACTTTTTTTTTCCGACATCGTTTTACACATGTCAGGAAAAGGCGAATACATTATTTTATTATTACCTTTTCCCCACGCTGTAAAAGGGTCATCCGAAAATAAGAATCCATTCCCAACGTTTGAGTTTAAAACATCGGGAAAGTTTAGCAATCAAATAAAATATACAACTTCTTCCGACGCCCCATGCATGGCATTGGAAACAAACACCCATGTTCCCAATATCACTCGTCATGTGTCGAAAATAGTTAAAACCATTCCCAATGCCATTTATGGGCTGCCAAAAATTTTTAAACATTAATTATGTCAGATAGACATTCCCAACGGCCCATGCATGACGTCATGAATGGTTTTAACTATTTTTGATGCCAATAATGGCATTGGGAACAGGGAAGATCTCTCGACGTTTTCGTGCTACGTTGGGAATTCTTCTATAAAAAAAGATGTTTTAGTTCTGTGAAACACAAAACCAAAATGAAGAAGGAGAAAAGGGAGATCATTCGGTAAAACAAAGAGAGGAGAAAGAGAGATCGTTGTTGTCACCGCCGTTCCCCTCGGATCCGTAATTATGCCACCTTGCCTCTCCCGTCGTCTATCGCCGCTCATCCCTATTTGAGGTAGTAAGTTTAAAACCCTAAACCCTTAAATTTTAATTTATGTTAGGTTAGTTTAAATAGTTTAGTTTTTTGTTTTTTTAAATTAGTTTTAAGATTTTAATGGTGAATTAGTTTTAGAATATTGTTTGTGAATAAATTTTGGTTTTTGAAATTGAAATTTTGGATGTGGGTTGAAATTTTGAGGGGGGGGGGGGGTTATTTGAGAAATTTAGTTAAGAAATTGAAAATTTGAATGTGTGGGTTGAATTTGAAGAGGGGGAAGAGGGTTTAATTGAATATTTGAAAATGGTGGATTGAAAATTAGGGGAGGGGAGGTTGAATTAGAATTTTGAGAGGGGGATTGAATTGAACTTTTGAAGGGAGTGGAGGAGGGGTTGAATTGAAAATTTGAGGGGTTAGGGTTGAAAATTTGAGGGGGATAGGGGGCGAAGGCAATTATTATTTTAAAAATTATGTAATGGTTGAGATTCGTTTTGGCTATTATGCAATTATGGTACCTTTTAGTTCAATTTTAGTTGTTTATTTCTTAGTAGTTTTGAAATAATTTGTTGTTGATTTGGGACGATTATCCTGCAGTTATGGTAGCCTTTTATGTGCCAATTTAGTTTTGAATTTTTTAGTATTTCCAAGGGTTTGAAGATGTGGTAGGGTAGCTTGTAAAGTAACGTTGTTGGAAGGGGTAGGTAGTATGCAAAGATTGAAATTAGGTTGTGGTGGGTATCTGTAGTTATGGTAGCCTCTATAGGTTAAAGTTAGCTTTAGTGACAAGTTTGGGAGATTGTTATTGCTTATTTAGGGGAGTAAGTTTAGAATGTGAAAGGAGGAATATACTTATAATTAAACCTATTTATGTTTTAGGGACTTTAACGATGGACAAGGGTTGGATGAAACTTAGGAATAAGTTTTCCATTAAGTACAGAGAGGGAGTGACCCAATTTTTACATGTTGTCAAGTTTCACGTCGATGATTACAGACAAATAAGGCGTCAATGCAAGAGACGTATGAACTCAAATTGGAACTCATTAGAGGATGCACATGTAAGTTATTCAAGCAATACTTCTATCCTTATTATGTCCTTTTTATTTGTGTCTTACTAACTTAATTTCGAAATTTGTTGTAGAATCAAATGTTGGAACTCTAGTCCCACCTATCTTAGAGGGTTTTTAGCCACTCTCTGGGGACGACATTTGTGAGATTGTTTTGGGTAGACGGCCAAACTACTCAAAAGGCCTTGGTTGGGGATCCAAGCCCAAGCCCCACAAGATGGCTAGTACTGGCAGTTCCTCGACCTTGTGTTTGCAATCCACGATGGAGCTCCAATTACGGATCGACTTTGATGAAGCTAAACGAGCGGTTGAAGAACAGAAAAAGACATCAGAGATGTTAGTTTCACAAGTGGAACAAATGTGGAAGCTCATAGAAGACATGAGTCGGGCACAGCGAGGACTATGATCCCTTACGGTACGTATATATGTTTCTATTATTAAGTTTTTGAAATTTCATTATTCAATGAAGATATGCATATGCACTAAACTTAGACACTTTTGTATCATTGTAGGTCCCGTTGGTGTAGAGTGGCATACGCGGCTCATTAGGAGATGTACGTAATTTTTGGGTTTCTATGTATTTTTTTAAACATTTACTATTTTTTAAGTCAGTGTATTATGTACCTTTCGGAATCGTAAACATATGAAATTGAAATTGAAATTAATATTGATATTTTATATCATTGTTTACTAATTTATTGTTTATTTTCTAGAATTTAATATTGCATAAATCGTACTAGAATCGAAAACGAATACTACAATTGAATAAAAAACATTTCAGGAAAACAAATATTTAAACAATTTCTCGATGCACCAAAGATGTCGGGAATAACGAATCTTTCCCGAAGTCTCTTTAGGGATGGTTTGTTTCTGACACACAGATAACATTGGAAATGAAGACATCGGATCTCCCAAAGCCGCTTTAGGGATGGTTTGTTTCCGACACACGGATAACATTGGCAATGAAGACATCGGAGACTGTGTGTTTTCGACGCACAAATAATGTTGAAAATACAAACGTCGGGAGACATGCACTCTTGACGTCGTGTTGGTAACACACGGGAATAGGTCTCCTGACGCAGTTCTTCTGACTCTCTTCTCCACGTCTCGTTTGATGTTGGGAAATGAGTTCCTGACATATTTTAAACCTTTTTCGACGTTTTTATGCGTTGGGAGGAGCCCGACTTCTTGTAATGTTTGTCAAAAAAATGTAACAATCGATCATTTAGAATAAGATTACTCGTGTGTAAGGGTGTAAACGGGTTGGGTTGGAAGACATTCTCAATCCAACCCATATTTTCAGATTGGTTGGGTTGCCAACCCGAATAACCCAAATTAAGCTTACAACCCAACACATAAAATATGGGTTGGGTTAGGTTGTCGGGTTGTATTATTATTATTTTTTCCGTTTCTAAATTTTAATGTTTGTAAATGGAAATCACCAAGCATAAATAAAATATGTTTTGGATCAAGCTAAGCAAAAAAAAAAAAAAAAAAAAAGAACAACTCTTGAAACTCATTAGATTGTTTAACTTTTATTAAGTAAATAATAATAAAGAAAATTGTATTAGATGGCCCAATAAAAATCTAATTTAGCAATATTAACACTAACCATTTCAATTTTGCAAATATAGAAACTTTTTAATTTTTGTTGATATTCTTTATTTTAAATTTTTATTATTCCAAAATTGTCGTTCTCTGGATCTCCTTTTTTTTCTCTTCCTCTTCGGTTTCTTTCTTTTATCGTTCTCCTTCATTCTCTGTTTTCTTCTCCACCGTTCTTCTTCACGATTTCTCCTCTTCGCCTACTTCTCCTCTCCTCGTCTTCTTCTCCCTCTTCTCCATTGTCCTTCTCTTCTCTCTTCTTTTTCATTCTTTTAGATTTTTCCCTTTTCGTTTGCTTCTTTTTTTATAATCTTCTCCTCGTTTTCTTCTCCTATTCTCCTCATTTTGTTCCAGGGAAAACAAGAATTATATATGTATTTCTTTCCTTTTTTTAAAGCCCTAATATTCTTTCTTATACTTATATATGTATTTTGATGTCCGAAATTGGTAAGGGAGTTTGCTCATTATCTTTTCCTTCTTTTTTCTGTGAATTGCTCATATTTATTATTTATTGAAATAAAGGCTACGATTTGTTCTTCCTCATCTCTTTTATTTGTTCCTCATATTTTTTTACCAAAATGGGCTTCACAGATTCGTTAGGTTTTATTTAGTTACGTTTGGTTTGGTTTTGTTTTTATTTTTTTAATTTGCATCAGTTTTTTATATCAGTGGTATGATGTACTTATATTATATGTATTAGTTGACTAATACACTTACTACGTATTTTTTATTTTTTCAAAATTGTTACAATTCATTGTATTTATGGTTAAACTTGCAGTAATTGTTTTTTAGAGTGGTCAATGGGATGAGCAACATTGCTACTTGGATTACAAAACAAATTGTGTTTTGGTTGATGGAGTGATATCATCATTTGATTCTTTTGTGAACTTGATTCATACTGAAATTTAGGTCGAGTCATGTATTGAACTTCCAGTTTTAATTTGTTGCCTATAGGCAATAATGATGTTCAACATGTTTTTAAGATTGTAAACATACTATAACAACTGTATCGACAATACATAAAGTGTATCATGCTTAGTGCATCCGATGTATTTAATTGATTGAGTTGATTAAGTGTATTAACAATTTAGCAAGTGTATCAACAGTTTAGCAAGTGTATCAACAACATATCAAGTGTATCAAACTAATAATATGTATCAATGAAGTTTAGCAAGTAATTAAGTGTATTAAATCTATCAAGTGTATCAGAAAACAATAACAAGTGTTTCAACGTTATATAAAGTGTATCATTCTTAGTGCATCAAGTGTATTTAATTGATTGAGTGTATCAACAATTGAACAAGTATATCAACAACATATCAAGTGTTTCAAACTAATAATATGTATTAGTGAAGTATTATAGAGTAAAAAAAGTGTATGGGCAGTACATTAGCAAACCAAATCAGGTGTATCAACGGTATATATTAGTGTATCACCGTATATATTGGTATCAGTAATTACCCTAAATTTTGGAAAAGATGGAAAGTTAAAATGTGAAGGGATGAAAAAAAAAATGTGAAATGACTGTAGGGTAACTTCGTAATTTTGTATTTTTAAAACGTGGGCTGGGCTTCAATTTTGCAAATTATGATACTATAATTGTCATATTTGCAAGAGCTCCTAATAATAATAATAAATATTATATATATATATATATATATATATATATATATATATATTAATTTTGGTTGGATTGGGTTGACTCAAAATTTTCAACCCTCCAACCTAAGATCCAACCCAGCAAAATAAAAAAAAAAATCAAAATTTTCAACTCAACCCAACCCATACAATATGGGTTGGATAGTCCAGATTGTTAGGTTGCTTGGGTTATTCTTACACCCTTACTCGTGTGTGCGTGTAACCCAATTAATTAAACGATTGTGTAACCAAATTAAATGATAGAATTGAAAGAATAAATTGTTTAGATTTGTCTATCAAAATCTAAACGATCGTGTACCAAGCAATAGCCAAATCTAAACGATCGTGTACCAAATATATTACGTGCATTACAAAATATATTAGGTGCGATGTTGACGGAACATTTTTTTGTATTTTCTATTGTGAATTTGTGTGTTTTTTTCGTTTTTAGAATTATTTGATAGGAAGTAAATATTTTGTTGATTTCTTATATTTTTTAAAATAAAAAAAAACTTTTTAAAGTTATCGGAGAATTCGTAAATTCCCACTCCTTGAAGGATTAGGAAATTAATTAAACTGAAAATACAAATCCGAAAAGGATGGGGAAGAAATAATTGAAGCTATAAATAAACCACTCATCATTCTGTCCCTTCATCACTTCTAACTTCAAACACACCGAATGTATAAAAAGCGGTCATCAATGGGGGCGTCTACCAAATCTTCTCTCTCTCTTTTTCTTCTTCTTTTCGTTCTTGTTTTGGGTTCATCCAAAGCTCATCCACTTAAAGCCTTCATGTTCGACGCTATATACCAACTCGGCGACTCAATTTCTGACACCGGAAATCTCATTCGTGAAAACCCCAACACTCCTTTTTCTCATCTTCCTTATGGCCAATCTTTCTTCAACAATCCCACCGGTCGATGCTCCAACGGTCTACTTATGCTTGATTTCTTTGGTAAGGCATGACCTTCCATATATATTGTACACATGTTTTAAAAAGTTTTTAACTAGTGTTCTTTGTATCTTGCAAACTAATAATAAGGATGACTTGACTTATTTGTAGCTTTAGATGCCGGACTTCCTTTAGTGAGTCCATATTTGAATAAAGATGGTTTGATGGATCATGGAGTCAACTTCGCAGTGGCTGGTTCTACAGCTTTATCTTCTCAATATCTTTCTACAAAATACAAAATTTTATCTCCAGTTACCAACTCTTCTCTCGACCATCAACTCGAATGGATGTTCTCTCATTTCAACTCTATTTGTCACAATCAAAGAGGTGACTAATCAATTACCGTACTAGCTACTTACATTTTATATATACTAAGATCTTATGTTTCGATGATGTAACTTTTTGATGTTTTCATATATATATTTATGCATTACTGTGTAGATTGCAACGAGAAATTAAGGAGTGCTTTGTTCTTTGTGGGTGAGATTGGTGGCAATGACTATAACTATGCATTATTCCAAGGCAAAACTATTCAAGAGGCCAAAGACATGGTACCAGACGTCGTTCAAACCATTAAGAGTGCCGTTGAGGTAATTTTAATTTTAATTTTGTCTAACAATAATAGATCACATCCCATGATTATTTACTTAATTACCTTTCTTTTGCTTGTAACAATGGTAGAAAGTAATAAGCTACGGTGCTACTCGAGTTGTTGTACCTGGAAACTTTCCCATTGGATGCTTCCCTATCTATCTTACTGGATTCCATACAAATGACACATCTGCTTACGACGAGCTTCATTGTTTAAAGGATTTGAATGGTTTCGCAACCTATCATAACGATCAAATCAAGCAAACCATTGAAGTACTCAAAAAAGAGAATCCACATACCGTTATCGTATATGGTGATTATTACAATGCATTTCTATGGATTATTCGTCATGCTTTGGTTCTAGGTACGTAATTTTCTCTCGATATACTCTTAATTACAACATTTCTCAAACTAATTCTAATTTAATTTTTCTACTTAATAACTTATGTATATATATATATATATATAAACAGGATTTGATGAAGATTCTTTGCAAAAATCATGCTGTGGGATTGGAGGAGATTACAACTTTAACCTTATGCAAATGTGTGGAGTGGCTGGAGTTGAAGCTTGCCCAAATCCTAATGAACATATCAGTTGGGATGGAGTCCATTTGACACAAAAGACTTACAAGTTCATGACACATTGGCTCATCCATGACATTTTTCCTAAATTGCATTGCATTGTTTAATTTTTAATTACGTATATGGTGGTATTTTTATTTTTTCTTTAATTTAGTTAGGAAATTATATAAACTTCTGATTTTTATTAATAAATAATCAGTTTTACTTTTAGCTTTTCGTATATTGTACTGTTTATATTTTACTTATGCGGTGATGGTGTGTTTTAACGTTTTTTTTATGTAATTTTGATTCATCGAAACGAGCCCAACTCAATTTATATATATATATACATGTTTTAGCGATTTAAAAGGTTTATGGTTTGAATTTGATCACTATAAAAATATTTTTCTTCTTTTGTTAACTCTTGGTTGAATATGAAATTAACGTATTTTGGTTACACAATCAAAAAAAAAAAAAAAAAAAGAAAAGAAAGAAAGATTAATGATATAAATTGTTACGAAATCAGTAATTAAGCAATAGAAAAGCGTAAAAATTGTCACACAGAAATACTTGATTCACTAACGGTGTGTTAATGTTTTCATAATAATACAATACAACGTCATTAGATGAAAGAGTTTATATATGTACTTCTGTAAACCTAGACTTAAAATCATAAATAACTACATATATACAATTATAGAAAACCCAATGAGCTTATTTTTGGAGCGCCTTGTATTCGAACTCTCGTAAAAAAACGTACTACATTCTAACAAAAATTAAATGAAAGGTTAAGTTACAAAAGGAGTATACTTTTGTTCAATGATTATCTAACTTTTGGTTGGAAGCTGTTCAAATCATCGTTTATTTGTTTGTTCTAAACGTTTGAGAGGATCCCACCTTTACAAAATATAATCAACAAACCTATATACACTCATTTTCTGGTTCTAAATGTTTTTTCCTTTTTTTAAATTGAGCCCTAATAAAAGTAATTAAACCTTCATTCTCATGATCTTCTTTATATCACTATCTAAATCATTGTTCAATATATTTTACCTTGAGAATAATCTTCATAAAAATAATTTAAAATCTTTACAATATTAACACTTAAAGTTAATAATTTTTGTATATCAACATTTAAAAAAAAAATTTAGTGATGGATTTTAGGAAAATTTTCATAAATATAACAAACGGTTAAAATATTTACAGCTCGGGTAACAAAATAAAAAAATCCATGAAAGTAGTCATTTTTTTTTTAATATTACAGGTTCTACCTTCTTCTCTTATGCGATTTTTTTTCGTTCCATCGTCTTTCTTCTCTTCCTCTTCTTTTTTTTCAACCTATTATTTGGTTCAAGATCGTGTACCAAATATAAAAGATCTATTTTT
The DNA here is from genome assembly GCF_025177605.1 of Cucumis melo. NCBI lineage: Eukaryota > Viridiplantae > Streptophyta > Magnoliopsida > Cucurbitales > Cucurbitaceae > Cucumis > Cucumis melo. The sequence goes on from NC_066861.1 coordinate 13,772,864, forward strand.
TTTTTAATTTTTTCAAACTATTATATGATTGTTCATAACATCGTGTACTAAATATAAAAGGTCTCTAGAATAAAACGTGTTTAGATTTAGTAGCCAAATCTAAACGATCGTATAAAAAAATAGTCAAATCTAAACGGTTGTGTAACAAAGAGTCTTAAAAAATCTTCTAGATTTGGGTAGCCAAATTTAAACGACTGTATACAAAAAAATAAACGATCGTGTAGCCAAATCTAAACGATTGTATAAAAAAAAAATAAACGATCGCGTAACCAAAATTAAACGATCGTGTACAAAATAAATAAACGATCGTGTAGCCAAATCTAAACGATCGCGTAGCCAAATTTAAGGATCGTGTACCAAAAGAATCTTGAAAAAAAAATCGTTTAGCCAAATCTAAACGATTGTATACAAAAAAAATCTTGAAAAAAAATTCGTTTAGACTTGGCTACCAAAATCTAAATGATAGTTACCAAATATATTACACGCGTTGTTGACGGCATTGTTGACAGGGCATTTTTGGTATTTTCCATCATGGGCCTGTGAGCTTTTTTCATTTTTGAAATTGTTTTATATTGTATAAATATTTTGTCGCTTTGTTATATTTTTTAAAAGATCCATATATATTTTATCGTTGATAGGCTTCTATTAATGATATAGTTTAGTACTGATGATGAGTTTGATCTAAATTTTATTATATCTAGCGGTATGCCAATATACTATATTTGTACATGCTACTAAAAAAAAGGAAAATTGTGAAAAATAGAATATTTGACAAAATATTTATACTTCATAGAAAAATCAAGTGTAATAAATTTTATCTTTTAGTAGTTTTGTTTCGCGGATGGAGTTCATCAATTTTTTCTATTTTTAAAAAACCCCTTTAAATTGTACAAAATATATAGAATTAATTTGCAATCCTAATAATAACAGAAATTGTCTATCCTAAAAATTTTATTGAAATAAAACCAATACCAATAATTAATTTATTTTCATTGATAGATTAATAGATCACTTGATTTAACCCTTAATCTCAAAATTTTTCAGAATGCCCTTGAACTTTTAAAAAGGTTCAAACAGTATAAGAAATTCCGCCTATATATCCCGACACCTATTTATACTATCTTGAGAAAGGGCGTTGGGAAATAGGATATGTCCCGACACATTAAAAGGTGCATCAATATAGAGTATATCTCCCGACGCATAACGTTATGTGTCATCATTAGACGCCCACTTCCGATGCCATTGGTCACTGCGTTGGGAGTACCCTTACATCTCTCGACGGGAATCATGTACATATGGACGTTATTGGCAGAAATGAACAAATTTAAATAATGATGGTGTATCTTGCGACGGGAATCATGTATTCGTCAAGAGTTCCCCTTTAAAAATCTCGATATGTTCTACATAACAACTATGAACAAAAGAGAAGAAGGAGAAAAGCGAAGCACGCCGCTGCCTCGACGCTGCCCAAATCAGAAACCCTGACCACCACTGTCGCTCCCCGCTTGCCTTGTCCTATCATTCCTGTACTATACAGTCGCAGTTGTCGCCGCCTGCCTTTGTTCTTTGAACTTATTTAGGTATATTTTTAATTTTTCCTTAAAACTTTTTGTTCTTTGAAATTTTCCTAAAATTACTTTGTTTTGAGACTTTCTTTGGTGAATTGCAAACTTTATTTTGAGATTTGTTCGATTAATTGTTGATTGTAGAAGTTGCCCTAAAAATTCTTTTATTGAATTCTAGAATTTGTATGTTTTTTATTAATCGTTGATCGTAGAAGTTGGCCTAGATAATATGTATGTTTTTCTATGTCTAGTAATTTTAGTATTCATTTTATCGATGAATGTATTGTTGTGTACGTTTTAGTTGAAAAATGTTGCTTTGGAACTTTTGGTTGAATGTTGTTGGTGAAAAATGTTGTTTTAGTTAAGTTTTTGTCGAAAATTACATAAAACCACAAGTATAGAACTAGGCTTTAATGTCGGTTGGAAACCGACATCTATGATAGTGTTATTAAAGTCTTTTGATGTTGGTTGGGCTTTGATGTCGTCTAAAACCGACATTAAAGAGACCAACAATGTCCATTTAAAACTGACATCATAGATCCCCAATAATGTTAGTTTAAAACTGACATTAAAGCCTTGCTTCTGGGTTAGTTTTTACAAATTTATTTTAATTAAATTGTTGCATTATTGTCCATTTTTTATGTCGCCAAATAGTTAAAAACCGACAGTATTTGTGTCGAATTATGTCAGGAAATGTTCATCATATCGTACATTATATTGTTAAAAATATAAAAATAGTTTGTTTGCACGCTAGCTAGATTGCCTACTACTCCATAGCAAACAAATAATCTATTTCATCTGCAATGCACAAGATCAACACCCAAAATATCAGCACACGTTTCCACACTTTCTACAATAAAATATACATCATCCAATACTTCCATATAATACAAGAATTACATGTTTTTGCTTCACGAAATAAAAGTATAGCATCAACCTCACTTCATATTTCACATACAAAACGATATTTGATTTCATTAATTGCTTCTCAATTCCTTGTAATTGCACAACCTGAAACATTATTCAACCATACAGATTATCTTATTATATTATAAATGAAATTAGCTTCAAGCTTAAAATACCAACTTATGATGATCTCCAAAGATAATAGTATTTATTATTTGATACAACCTTATAACCGAAGGTATAAATGATCTATCACTTAAACCACACACAAGACTAACTTAATTTTAGACTACCTAGAAATTTGAACAAAAGTAGATGGTTTTAGACTACTTAGAAATTAGAAAATACAAGAACAATAGAAATGAGTTGGTGGCTTAAACCAACCTTTAGTGATTTCAGACGACCTTGGAGGATCTTTATTTTTCACTGCCACAAAGGTAACTTGATACTATCAATTCTCTGCTGATGAATCTTGGCATTTCTAGCAGTAACTTCCTGCTCCTTCCTTTCCGTATGAGCATTGTGAAGTTTTTATTCCAATTCTTCGATGCACAACTTGAAGAAGACATGAGAACTTTCCAATTCTAAGGTTAGGGGGATGTGCGAGTTCTAGCCAATAAGCTTGTACCTTGTTTATGATGCTTTTGAAATGTTCCATTACAGAGTCCTCGAAACAACCTGTTCGCATAACTTGAATGAAAATCTATCAACTTTTTTGTCATTCCCTTTTCGGTGAAGTCGAGCTGAGAAAGGCAATATGAAATATATTTCAATTGTCTAAGATTGCAAAATGGATAACAAAACAAGAAAATATAGTCAATTGTGATTGGTTAAACAGAGAAGAATTAAAACTTTAAAAGGGATGGTTTATTTCTAAGATGGTAGAATGCAGTCCACAAGCTGCAGGCATGATAGTTCAAGAAATGATAATCCATTTGTCTAAACCTTTCAAATTTTCAAGGATATAAAAATTGTAGTTATAGTTGTTTGTTTCTTGACGGGTATAGTTGATTAAACGACGATATAAAAAAAGTTCTTTGTATTCATAATTAAATAAACTGAACCAATATTTTTTTCCGGCATTCTAGCAAAACTCGCAATCCTAGATTGTTCCAAATTTATTTCTTTACTCCCAAGATTATATCCCAACTCCACGTGCATTGTTTTATATTTGCAAAGATTCTTGCTTCCTTGTGCACCAGATTGTAGTTGTGCAATCACGAGCAAGAAGAATCCAAAAGGGATGCACAACTTAGTGCATTGCAACCTTTCTTCACTCTCTACTTTTCTTTTTCTTGCAAGATTGCTATTTTCTAGCAAGCTCTTCATATATCTTGAGTGATCTCATTCCAATTCATCTCTCATCAATTCCTAACTTATACTCATTCCTCACTTCTACTCAGAGTGAGCTTGAAATGACTTGTAAAAGTATCTTTAATCCATTGACTTTCTATATGAAATATATTTTCCAACGATTGCTTTATTTACCAACGAAACATCTTAAATACATAATGCATCACAAAATTATAAAGTGAAATCTTCAACAATATTTCTCTTTTTGTCAGAAGTGAATAGTATGTGACTGACAAAAAACTTACTCCACTATTACTATAACTAAAAGGACTAGCTTAAGTGCAACTAAACAAATTAAAAAATACTTCAACAATAATGAAGTATTGGGTATTAATAATAAATCCATATTAGAAGTCACACCAAGAGAGCATATAGGCAAGTACAAAAATAAACTTTTTAATTTTATAGTGGAAAATTATAAATTGAAAAACATGCATGTAGATATAAGTCGAAAATTAACACCTGAAACTTCCCTAAATTTATTTTGCATAGTTTTTCGACAAAACATAATAAGTAGTTAGTTTTAGAAATATGTTAGTTAGATTCTCTCGATTAAATTTTCATACGCTCTTGATGGAGCCCAATCAAGAATTGCATAAATGTTGCAAAAGGTCTCTCTCTGTAGATTTTGATTACAAAGCTTTCCTAATGTATCTAGTAATAGATTGTATACTGGATTTGCTTATGTAGACAAGGGAATTAGAATAAGAAATTGGTATGAGCAAAATCTAGTTCATGTAGCGAAAAGAATGTGAGCATGGCTAAAAAAATCGTTGTGTTATAAGCAATACCATTCTTAAACAACTCGTGAAAGAACAGTTTGGCCAGATTTGATATTCTCTCATCCTCATCTTCTAAATGTAGAGTCATTTCATTTACATAACCTTTTACCCAAGGACAAATATCAAATTAGTATCTTTCAAATATGATAAAACAAGTTGAGTAAGGCAAACTACCATTATTGCATCAATCAAGCCTTCATAATATCGTTGAAAATGAGATGAGATAGCTCCAATACAACATTCTTCCTAACAGAATTTGAAGGATCCTTCAACCTTGTATACATATTCTCGGTCCATGGCTCCAAGAGATTAGGGAAACAAACTGCCAAATCTCCTAAAGCAATAGTACAATTGGAACGAACAATATCTGATGGTGCAATTTCTACAACGGTGAAAAGAAGTTGAAGATTTGCTTGGCTGAAAAGTTTATTTATTTGAGAGTTAGGAAAGCTTTACATTGATTATCCCACTTATAGAGAGAGTTGTGGGGTCTGACCAATAAATTTGCATCAATGATCATTAAACTAAATAGAGCAAGCATTGCATATGCTTGTAGATCTAAGAACTTCAGATGAAAATAATAGACAATATGAACAAATTCAACAATTTTCATTATACCAATAAATAATAGAAACTAAAAAGAACATTGGTTTTAATGTCTGAAATATGTATACATTACATAAAACTACTACTATGCCTACAAACTTGTCATAAAGAACTTCCAATACAAAACAAATGAACCAAAAGCTCGAGGGTTTTGCAATTGTCAAAAGAATAAACTCAATGTCTCAGTCCAGTGTGGCTGAAAACATCAGCTAAGCTAGCAACAAAAAAATTGATAACAAACTATTCATCCATAGTATGGCTGTATAGATATAAAACACATCACAAACATTCACTTTATGCATCAAGCTAAAACTTTTTTAAAGCTTGGAAAGAAACGGTGCACAATGTCCTCTTAAGTTCTTCCCTCTTGAATTACCAAAAACAGTTTCTTTTTCTGCATTTTCTGAAAGAGAATCAACGATTGCATCTTCAGAAGCAGCCGTTGGAAATGACTAGGGCCTAAGCCTATTACAACTTCAGGTCACCTGGTCCACTATTCAGCGTCAACTTCAGCCAGTAGTTCGGTCGTTCTTCAGTGTCGGCAATGTTGCCGTTTGGGCCGCGTGAGGGACGTTTTGGAGAATGCCTTCCTTTTAGGCATTTTAGTTCAATCCCTTCTCTATAAATTGAAGCATTTTCTGCCATTTCAATCACAACAACAAATCAATTTCCACTCTGATTTCGGTCCATCTTCAATCTCCAATTTTTCCATAATCTTTACAAATTTGTTCTGAGCATTATTTTGATTTGTTTCTATTCCTTGTTTCGATCAGGGCAGTGGTTCGTCACACATAACAATTTAACCTTGTTCGACATTCTAAAATATTTTTTCAACATTCTAAAAGCAATTATCCACAATGTCGATCAAGAGCTCCAACAAAGTTCTATTGGATCTGTCCAAACTCAAGCCGCTTAATGGAAAAAACTACCATCAATGGTCCAAAAAATTATTAATCCTCTTCGAGTAGTTGGAAGTCGACTATATTCTTACCACCAATCCACCGCTTCAACATCTTTTGATCAAGAATCAGCCAAGGGTCCTCCTATTGTTGCTGCTAACCAAGTGAAGAAGATATCCAAGCATAGTCGATCTTGAGAAGTATGCAAAGGATGACAAGATAGTTTACGGGCATCTATTTAACCACATGTCAGATCGAATGTTTGATTTGTTCATGGCTCAAAAATCTGCCCAAGGTATCTGGAGCATTTGGGAATCTCGGTATGATGAAGATGATGCAGGATGGAAAAAGTACGTTGTTGGAAAGTGGCTGCTGTCCTAGATGACAGACGACAAGCCTATTATGGATCAGATTCATGAATACGAAAACCTGGTGGCAAATGTTCTATATGAAGGAATGAAGATGTGTGAAATACTCCAAGTGAATATTCTACTTAAGAAATTTCTTCCTTCATGGAACGACTTCCAAAATCACCTGAAGCACAAAAAGGACTTGAAACTTCAGGAGTTGATCAGCCACATGTGCACAAAAGAAGTCAATAAACTGAAAGATAAGCTCACTTCCATAAATTCTATTAATGCTAACTTAGTTGAATATTCTGCTGTTAACAATGCACTACAAGAAAAGTATCTACTATGACAATTCATTTTATCCAAAATTAAAAGGAGGGAAGAAAAAACTATCATAAAAGGTCAAAATGCGCATTTTTGGCGGGAAAAAGTGAAATTTTTCGGATTTAAAGAATTTATGATAGTTTTTAACTGTTATAAAAAATCTATGACAAATTTTAATGTCATTGAATATAAATAATAAAATAATTTATTAATTATATATTTTCTTTATCTCATTTCTTATTAATAAAAAAGCCCTTAACTTTTAATTTAACCTTTTCCCCCAAATTTCTCCTTTCTCCCCCAATCTTTTGTCTGCCGCGGTAATTGAAAAGCCCTAACTTGTTCGACATAGTCTCTTTCGTCTGCGTGGTGTTCATCGTCGCTCGCAAGCTGCCGCCGCCTCTTCTGTCTGCGTGTCGTTTTGTCGTTTCTCGTGGTTGCTCGTGTTCATCGTCGCTCGTTGCTCGTGGTTGCGCGTTCTGTTCGTGGTCGCTCGCAAGCCGCTGTCGGCCGTTCTGTTTCGTCTGTGCAGGTTCGTCGTCGCTCGCAAGCAGCCACCACCTCTTCCGTCTGCACAGGCTCGTCAGCCGCCGCCGTTCAGAAGCCACCTCTTCCGTCTGTGCAGATTCTAGATTTTATTTGAACCGTTTTGAGAAAATTATTTGTTCATCAATCTCGTCTTCCCGAAAAAACCATGGGAAAAGGTCCAAGTCTTTACTCCGACATTGCAAGAAAGCTAGAGGTTCCTTCCTTTCTTCTTCATTCTATGTTTCTCTATGTATTTCTTGTTCTTTAACTTGTTGAAATGACTTTTTTTTCCCTTTTTCATAGATCTTCTCTACAAGGATTACCAGAGCGACCATGAATTCACCGTCACTACTTACACTGCCGGTGGAGTTGTGAGTTTCTGAATTATTTTTCTATAGATTTTCAGTCCGATTTTGTTGTTTTGGCGGCTTCTTTATTGCAATCAACATATAGTTGTTCTTTCTTTGTGCTGTAATTTCTTTGTGTGTTGCTTGTGTTTGATTCTTGAGAAATGTTTGCAATGGAAAACTAAGCGACTCACCGACCTACGGACCAACGGACCAACTGACCTCGCTTATTTCTATGTAATTAGTGTTTCTTCTTTGGTTGGTAGGTCGGAGGGGGTGTAATCTTTGTTTTGAAGATTCAAGAATTTATTTCTGTCGGTATTGTGATTTTCAGACCGAATATGGATATTGTTTTATCTTTATTTTACTAAGTGCTAAGGCAGAGGAATTAAGAGCAGGAGGATTCTTGGAATTCATGTCAAGTGTGTTACGTAGCTTTTGTTGGAGATTGTTGAAGAAAAAATTGAAAATATTAAAAGGTTTTGCAATGTACATTCTTTTTTTCGTTATTTTGGACGGTTTAATATTTTATAATCAGACGTTTGTGATTGCGTTAAATAAGGTGCACCATTTTCTTAGATAACTTCAGCTGAAAGCAAATGTCTTAGCGAGCATTCCCAAGGAAAATCCTCTTTCTAGCTAACAATAAGAATTTTGATACATTGAAGCTCCCGTTTGTCTAAGCAACCTCTTATGCAAAACTTTAATTTCTTTTAATTCTCATTGAATTTAGCTTTTCTTATAATCGTTGTCGTTTTCATAAGTAAAGTAATAGGCAGGTATGGTAAATGCTATAATCTAGTTTAGGACATAATGTATAACTGAATTTTATGAATTTGTTATCAAACTATCATTTGCTTATCTGATTTTTATATGATGTTGTATGTCACATCTTTGGTCTTTGTATTCTCTTATGTTGTAACTGAACTTTCTCTTTGTTTCACTTTTTAGGCTATCAGTTCCACTGGAGTTAAGAAAGGTGACATATTTTTGGTAGATGTAAGCACTCAGCTAAAGAACAACAATATCACAACTGATGTAAAAGTTGGCACCCACTCCAATGTAAGTCTAAATGACTAAACATATCATAAGGTTTCCATATGTTTTGAAAATATAGTTTCACTCAATAAGTTTGTATTTTGAAATGCTCCAAGTGTTTGGTACGTGTAAATAGTTTCCTTTCTATTGTGTTAGAAAAACTAGTTTTTGGTGTTGCTGGTGTGAAGACTTAAAGCTAAAGGTTTGTTTTTGCTTAAGCTGTAGGTTCACACTATTGTTACAATTGATGAACTTGCTCCAGGGTTGAAGACAATTTTTAGCTTTCGTGTTCCTAACCAGAGATTTGCAAGGTAGTTACTTCTTAAATTGTGTAATGCTACTAGGACAAAAACAAATTGATTATCTTTTGTAGTTTGCTAACAATTGGTGGAGATAGGGATGACTTCTCCATTCCCCATTCTTGCCCCCAAAAATATTCCTCACCTTCTGTGAAAGTCTTCTTAAAATGAGGTGTTCACTACTCTTGTGGTTAATTTATTAGAATAAGATAGACTATATATAAAAAATATAAGCTATCAATCTATCGTACAACACTAATTATCAAACAATTTATACCCGTATGGGCACAGATTGATCTTCAAGTTGAACTCCAATATCAACATGAATATGCTGGAAGAAGCACTGGCATTGGTCTGACTGCCAGCCCCATTGTTAACTTCGCTGATGTTATTGGAAATGAGACTCTCACTTGGAATAGATTTGTCATTTGACATTGCTTCAGGAAACATTACTAAATTGAATGCAGGCCTGAGTTACACTCACTCTGACCTTATTGCGGCACTTACCTTGTAAGGAAGCAAACTCTTCCTTTTTACTTCTTTTTTCATACCTTTGTTTATTCATGAGAATTTGACTTTCATACCTTTCTTGAAATGTGTTTTTTATCATGAAGTGAATGTGATGTGTTTATCTGGGTGAATGTGTTGTCTTTGTTGAATCATTTTTTTTCTTTACTTATCTTATTAGGTTTTGCCACAATCCATTGGAGCAATGAAGCCATATTTACGCCAATTCATTGATCTATAGGTTTTTTCGTACCAAAACTTGTACGGACAATTAAAGCAAATATTACAAAGTGTGTTGGGCCTATAAAAGCATTCACTGTTTTTCCATATGTGATTGTATTAGTCTGTAATTGTATGTATAATTGCAGGGCGACAAAAAATACAAGATTCAATAAGAAAGAGGGCTGTAAAATGATGATAGTTAAAAAGTGTCAATAAATGATAAATAACGACATTTAATATCAGTCATAGAATATTAACAATGACAGTTATCCTCCGTCATAAAAAGTGAACTATGACAGTTATAAGCTGTCATAAAATATAAACAATGATAATTATTAACTGTCATCGAAAATAAATAATGACAGTTACACTCTGTTATAAAATGTAAATTGATAATTATTAATCGTCATCGTAACTAAATAATGACAGTTATAATCTTTCATAAAATGTTTCATTCGTGACATTTATTCTATGTCATGAAAAATCACTTTTTGTGATAGTTTTTTACAACTGTCATGAAATACTTTCCATGACTGCCGCATCAATGACTCAAAAAACTGTCACGAAAGTTTTTAATGACAACATTTAACTGTCATCATAGGTCATTTTTCTACTAGTGATGACAAGTCTAAGCAGGTCAAAAGATAGAATGAGAAAAACTAAATAATGGACAATTCAAGACTGTTGGGGGAAAAATCGAGAAAAAGAAGCTAATTTGTTATGCTTGTTGAAAGGATGGACATAATCTTACCAATGCCATCAAAGGAAATGGAGACCAAACCATTGATTATAGATTATTATAGTTGGTTTCTAAATTACGAATATTTTTTTAATCCTAATTTTCAAATTTAGGTACTGTGGTTCTTTTTTGGTACAAGAGGGTTGCCTGCCAACAAGATTTTGTCTCAAGTGCCTTTAAGGTAGTCTTCTGTATGAAAACATGCTTCTTATTTCTAATGAGTGGTTGAAAAAATTTATTTTGTGGTTGAATTGTTTTCTCGCTTGGGGGTAGGAAGTTGTATCGATGTTGTAGTAGAGTAGGAAATACAGAGAAAAAAAAAGTAGAGTGAAAAACTGTAGAATCCTCTACATCACTTTAGAAATTAAACTAGTGCTGCTTCAAACTTGAGTAAGCAAATCATAGAATGTTATAATTGTCAGCATCTAATTAGTTTGATTGCTACGCTTACCAAAACATTTTTCATAAGTTGTATTTAGAGAAGAACATAACTCATCTAGGGAGAAGAATACCTATTAGACCGAGACTTCGATGTGGAAATTCAATTTGTTCAAATTTTCGACCTGTTTTGGGTTTTTATTTTTTGTTTTGTTTTCTTTTTGATCTTGGGGCAAGGAAGCTTTTAGACATTGTTTTATACCCATATCTTATTTATTGTGTTATTTTGTTTTATTTTCTTGCTTTTTTTCCACCCCACTATTTTTGTCAGGATTCTTTACCTGATATTATTTATTCTTTGGGGTGGATTCTTGAAGATAAGAATAGGGTAGCTTCAAGTATAGTAGCTAATTTTGTTATAAAGATGGTTAATGTTATACCAAATGCACTATTAATAACCTTTCATTTTGGATTTTTCTAATGCTCTTTCATGTTTGCTACCTTCTCATCATATACAAATTTGTGTAGCATGTGTTACAACACTGAATTTGATTATTTCAAATGTACCAAGTAAAAGTGAGGAAGCACTTTGGGAGATTCTTAAAAAGTCAGAAGTTGTTCTTCATTTGATTGGCATGATTAGTGTAACAACCCAACTCCTTATACTAAGCCGAAGTCATTACTAATTAAAAGATAAATAAAATTTTCTTAATTTTAAAAATAAGAAATAAACCAAAACCTCTAATACTTATTAAATTTTCTTAAATAAAATTTTCATAAAGATAAAATTAGATAAAATCCTAACTCGGGCCCTATCTAGTTTTTAAAGAAAATAAATAAAATAAAATAAAAGGTGCATCGAATCAAATGACATAACGCGGAAGTAAAGTGATCCCTATGGCTCGCCATGGTCACTTCTAGTTAGTCGCCAGCTTCCCTCTTCTTTTACCTCTACCTCTGCCTGTAAAATTTAAACAAGAAAGAGTGAGTATAAAAATGTACACAGTAAGAGACCCACTACTAGTCCCGCTAGGTGCCTGTTAACTTCCTATTAGAGTCCTGTAAAGTGATATCCTAAACTGACACGTTCCCAAACACGTGCAAACTGTGGTTCTGTAGGAACATATCTGGTCTTTGGTGAACCCAAGGGAACACCTAAGACAACTGGTCTTTAGTGTACCTAAAGGAAACACTAAGATAATCGGACTGTGAGTGACCCTGTCGAATCACTCGTAATCATGTCTATGTCAATGTCAATGTTATAATGAATTGGTAATCCCATCGGACTACACAGTCATAAAAAGGTGCTGATTCCGAGGGACATTCATGTGGGTACGACTCTAATAGGTGAAGCTAACAGTGCACCCTATCCATAACATGTAATGTGTCATAACATTATCATAAACATGGCATAACATAACAATCATAGCATACTTATCCAAATATCTTAATCATAAACATAACACAGTCGTCCTCATCAACATACTACTAGTCATAACATAACATCAGTCATCAGCATCAATCATCAATATAATGACAGTCATTATCAATAACATCAAGTTATGCAATTTTGCTATCATCCATGCATAACCATAAATACATGTGATTTCTTAATTTCAGTCGAAGGCCTAGTAGTACAATCTCTTACCTGGAGATTAGTTAAACTAAGATTTTCCTAACAGTCGTGGTCACGTTTCCCAAGGAAAAATCCTAAACGATAGGGGTAAATAACTAAGTTTAATAATTCAACTCGTAGACGATTAAGGATAAAAAAATCCAGTTGATTTAACTTACCCAAAAATCGAGGCATAACTTGATTTAGACTTAATTGGACAAATTCCAAACTCGATTTCCAGTTAAATCTAGCCAATTTAACCCGACAATTAACTTAGTTAGGGTAAAAAATAAACCTTAGTTGGGTATGCTAAAACCACATAAAACATACAAAGGCTTACCAAAAATGGGTCAAAATAGGATTAAAAGAAGCTTGGAAACTCAAATGGCTTGGCTGGAGGAAAGAAACCGACTGGTGACTCAGCTAAGGTGGACTCGCGGTTTGGGAGAAGGCGCGGCTGGCTGGCGCGACTCGGACGAAGGTGTAGCTCGGACGACTGGAGGCGCAACTCGCACACGCGACTGGGGCGACTGTCGCGGCTTGGGGCGGAGAAGGTAACGCAGATCAGCAGCTCAGGTCAGGGCGTGCGTGTGGCTCGTACTGCGCACAAAGTCAACTCTTCGAACAGGTGGAGCGCGTTTGCTGACGACGGGGGGCGACGAACCTTGATGGCAGCAAACGAGCGGCAACTCGCAATAGAGACGAACAGAGAAGGCTACTTGGAGACTGAAATGGATGGAGACGGAGGGGTCAGGCTTCGATCGACGGAGCACGTTCGGGTCGGCGTGCGAGACCATCGACGCGGAGGAGGTCGTGGCTCAAGGGAGGACTATCGGCTCGATGCTGCTGCTCAGCGGATGACACGACAAAACTCGACCGGCTGCGGCGCTCGTGGTGACGACAGCGGCGAGGAAGGGTTAGGGTTTTCCTTCTCTTTCCTTTCTTTGTTTCCCAATGAAGAAGATGACATAACTTCCCACGCCATATTTAAACAAAAATAATAATATTAATCATTATTTTTCTTTTCCTTTTCTCTCTCCTCAACTCATCCAAATAAAACAAATATTTTCTCTCTCTTCATTTAAAACCCACTAAATCCCCCTTTTTACTCAAAATTCCCTCTCTCCAAACCAATCATCTTTATCTTTTAATAAATATCTCTACCTAATTATATTATCCACATAATATAATTATTTTACCTTTAAAGTTTAATTAATTATACAATCAAATATATAATTAATCAAATTTTCTCAAATACAACCAATTAAAACACAAATCCAAATACTACAACAATTAGATACTTTCCTAATATCTAATAAAATCTAATCTTCATAAATCAAATAAATCAGCCAAATAACACTAATAATTACAAAAAAATCTAAACTTAAGATAATCAAAATAAATTACCTTAAATTTTGGGATGTTACATTTAGAGACCTTTTTGAAGCTGTGAATCCAGTTGAATGTATTCAACCTTTTTTTTTTCTCTTTTAAGTACAATACTTTGTCGGTGGCCTCTCTCTAGATTTCCAGTTTGGAGTGATGCTAAATTGGCGGAAGCTTTGTATGATATATATGTCAAACCAGATTTTTTAGTTAGAGCTGAAGTTTTGAAATTGTATTTGCAATAGGTAATGAATACAGTGAAATTTTCCTACTTTTGAGTTTGCAGAATGGAAATTGAGAAAAAGTTATCAATTTCCTTTACAACTTTATGTGGTATCGGGGCAAAGAAACTTTTAAAGTGGGAAGAAAGAATTCTGCAGGAAATGGTGAAATGCATGACTTGCACAATGTATGGTGTTTAGAACTAAGAAGTATTAAGATGTTTATTTGAAATAGTATTAAATGAATATTAGGTTGGTGATACCTTAAACTGAAAGCATGTTGGAAGACAATCTCTCTCACTGTTTAATATTTATGCTAATTTTGCCTTTCTAATGCAAGAAGCTCGGATTTTATCTACGATGGTTGCCTAATACCTTGGGCACTATTGTACTTATAATGATAACCAGATAGGCTGAGATTTACTTTTTTAGGAAGCATTTCTAAAAATGTGATTGCAGTACAACACATAGTATAACGAACTTTGTTCTGCATAGCGATCTTAAAGTATGTGTTTCATTGTTTGAAGATGTTGTAATCGTGTAATGTTTGTACAAATTTTAATTTTTAAGGCTCATGTCAACTTTTCTTTGTAGTGTTCCAACATCTTTCTCACTAAGGATAAGGATGTCGGTCTTGGTAAGTTGTACACAAATTTCTTCGGTCCTAAATTCCTAACTACATTAGTACTTAGAATAAACTTTTGAATTGTCATGGTGATGTGGCTTGCTATTGCATGACTTTAATGTAGGGAATTTTGGACTTGCCAAGACATTGAAAGTAGACGATTTGGCTTCTCAGTTGGCCCTTACACTTGAACTGCTTTGTATTTTGATTCACAGTTCTCCGAAATGGGAGGATTTTGTTGTTTGATATTCGTCCTTTTCTTTAGTAGTTGGTTGATGTTATCATATAATTCTCTTGTTTCTGTTTGGAGTTCTATTTAAAAATTTGATGCTTATATGTATATGGAAGATTAAGGTTTTGATTTGTTAGATAGGAGTTGAAGCAATAGGGAGATGGTTGAACTATTCTTTTGATGGTTAAAGAAAATATAATTTAGCTATTAATTCCTTCACTGAACTTACAGTTTACTGTTCTAGTTCCTATATTTTAGTTAATTGGGTTTTCATCGATCATATTTGGCTAATCACCTTTTGCAGCAAACGAATGGTGGATATTAAAGTCTCATTTGTGCATATGATGCTTAAACTAAAGGCATTGATTTCTTAATAAATGATTAAAGTCTCATCCATTAGTCTCTTGCCATTCTATTATTCTCCATCCTTGTAAGTCTAAAATTATGTTATTATATTATCTTATTTGTTCGAATTCCATGGTTACTATTATGTTCCACATCTTCTTGTTACATATTTATTTCTCTTGTTTGGAAAGGCCGATGTTTCACAATCAAGTATGCTTCATGTTTAGCCTATGCTTATCTTTATCAAGGCATTTATGCTAGTTTCTAGGTTGTATATTATTGGTTCTTCTTTTCTTCTTTTTGTGCAGTCGACTCAGTGGTTCATGTATCTTCCAAAGATACTAGTTTGTGTTTTATATCCTGCTTTTATGCAATCTATAAATTTATCAATATCTTAGCATTTTGTATTTTAACTTCCAGTTTCTTTTTTTTTTTTTTTTGTTATAGATATTTTAGGTTGAAAATACTTGGGTCTCTTCTAGATAGGCTAGTATCATTACTTTCATCTTTTCATTAAGATGACGAGTAATATTAAATGTCATATTCTCAAATTTGATATTATGAAGATAAAAACAAGTCTACCTATCATCAAGAAGTTTGCAGGAAGGTTTTATAATCTCAAGTTGTGTTGAAACCGATGGAAAAAACAATAAGAGACATGCTGCAGCCGAATAAAAAAGGATCATGCTTTACTCTATATGCATCTTAACGATTTAGAAGTTGACATGCATGTGCTATGCGATGGACCTAAACGAAGCGCATAAGAGGTAAACGATAAACTTAACTTTCATTGTTATGAACTTCTTCTTCGATCCAAAGCTTTTTTTTTTGCCTTAATATCACGAGCAAGGATAACCACTAAATTGACCTATTAAGCTCAAAACCAAGAACGGAGTTGTGGGACTCAGTTTTGTGAAGTAAAACTTAGAGAGAAAGGAAGGAGGTGGTGTATCGTTTAGGTAGTTTTTCAGAAAAACATCATCCTCTCTCATTCTGTAATGAGAAATGTTTTATATGAAATTTACATGTAAATTGCATGCCAATTATTTCATATAATCTCAACCCCTAATTAATCCATTAACTCTTAATGGAATTAGTGGCTTCAAATTCACAATAATCTGCCACATCGCCCATTAACTTTTAGTTAATTAAGTAATTAGTCAAAGGGCATTTTGGTCATTTGACCAATTAAGTCAAAGTCAAACTTTGACTTTTTATAGTCAAAAGTCAACTTTTTTGACTTTTTACTATTTTTCCCGTCTTGACTAATTCTAACATCCCGAGTGTGAATCTACATTCATTTTTCTAAAAATAAAATCATATTTGAATATAAATTCGGTCAAAGTTTTGTTTCTCAAAGTTAAAAGTCAACAAGTTGACTTTTACAACTTTGACCGTTTCAAAATTTTTCAAGCTTTTAAATATGAATCTATATTCATATTTATTTAAATCATATTTAAACACAAAACTTAATGTTTATATCTACCGACTTATATCTTATATATTTGTCGGTTTGTCTCTTTTTCTTAATTCGAACAATTCGAGTTACTTCAACATATTGTTCTTAGTTGAATCCATATGAGCTAGTAGGGGAACCTAATGGACCTATAGATCAGGACTCCAACGATTCGAGATTAACTAGCTAAACACTTTTAGACCAAGCTTAATCAACATTCGTTAACTAAAGTGTCATTTCATTAAAGACTCTTAGTTGCACTCCCCTCACTATAGATATATTTCTGTCCACCTGATATAACCATGATGAGTAAGTTGATCCTTCACCGGTTGTTTGTAATCTTGGCTGGATCAAAATACCATTTTATCCCTGAGATTACATCTTGCTCCTTAAGACCCACTGATCCACTATTGAACAATTGGTTTAAAGTCTAACCTATAAACCTGAATCCTTCTCGGGCCAATGAGAAGGTGGGGTCCCTTGTTCAAGACTTGGATTCAGGCCTTAAAGGAACAACCCATCTACTATCCCAAAAGTGGGTAGGAGTGAATTCCATCTTGCACCCTATGTCCCTAGCTTTCCACTCGGTCTTATCCCTAAAATGGGAGGCTTATTGGGCCAGCGATGATGAGTTGCTCTCACCTATGCAAATCTAAGTATACTAACGAATGAACAGAAGTTCATAGTTAGCTCAGGATTAAGATCAAGTTACCTAGGTCATCATAAATGAAATAGTCAGTTTATAGTTTACGGTGTTATAACAAAAAGTGACCATTTCGTGGTTCCGATCTTATGCAAACCATGTATATAGGATGCCCCCACTCCCATGTCTCTACATGAACGATTCAAGATTACATCGTTTGTACTAATTACGGAGCGGGCCGCATCCATAGTGTTTATCCAGAATAAGGTGCCCAACCTTATTCATACACTATAGACTATTTGGGCTATTAACTTGAACTTAATCCATGTTTATGTCTCTACATAAAGTTCAAGTGTATTGACAAACTCAATAAAATAGCCTCTGGACCTTAATTTATTGGTTTTAAGATTATAGCATTTAATAATAAATTTTATTGAATCAAATAACAAAGTACGAGTTTTAGGACACAAATTCCAACAGAAACCATCTCTTAATATTAATTATTCAAAGCAACAGAGCATCTAAGTTTTTGAGTTTCAAGTTATTAGTAGTATTTGTAGAGAGTGTAGGGAGCTTGTTATCTCATCTTTAAGGTTAGGTCTTCTCTAGTAGCTGAGATCGTGAGAAAATAGTCTAAATATAGTCATCTGCAGAATGTGCTTGGAAAGTCCAAGCAAGGCCAAGAGGTAGAGTTTGAGCTAAGAACAGATGTAGCCATAATTAAACAAAATAGACTATGTGTTCTGATCAGAGATTTGAAGGAGGCTATCTTAGAAAAGGCTCATTGCTCAACATATATGTTATGCATCTAAGCAATACCAAGATGTATAGAACTCTGAAGAAGACATATTAGTGGCCTTGGATGAAGTATGAGATAGTTGAGTATGTTGATAAATGCTTGATTTTTCAACAAGTTAAGTCAGTTCGGTAGAGGCCAAAAGGACTTTTTAATCTATTACCAGTGCCAAAGTGGAAGTGGGAGCATATAACTATGGATTTTCTGTTTGGACTACCTCATTCTTCTAGTCGACACAATGGTATTGTTGGAAGTTATGTCATAAAACACGTAGTTTGTAGTTAAAATTACATTATATTCAATAAAGTGGTTATTGAGAACTTATTAGTGAAAATAGAAAACTATAATCTTGAATCAAATAACTAAGGTCCCAAGGATATCTAATGTAGACTTGAATTTTATGTAGAGACATAAATGTAGATCAAGTTCGAGTTTATAGCCC
Source organism: Cucumis melo (assembly GCF_025177605.1). Classification (NCBI taxonomy): domain Eukaryota; kingdom Viridiplantae; phylum Streptophyta; class Magnoliopsida; order Cucurbitales; family Cucurbitaceae; genus Cucumis; species Cucumis melo. The sequence continues at coordinate 13,791,468 of NC_066861.1, forward strand.
AAACAATCTATAGTGGGCACCTTATTTCGGGAACACTATGGATACGACCCGCTCTGTAGTTAGTACAAATGATGTGATCCTGAATCATTCATGTAGAGACATGGGAGTGGGGGAATCCTATGTAAAGAGTTTGCATACGACTGGAACCATGAAATAGTCACTTTTAAGTTATAACATCGTTGACTATATAAATTGACTATTTCGATTATGATGACATAGGTAAATTAATCTTAATCCTGAGCTAATTATGAACTTCATAGGTGAGGGTAGCTAAATGGCGTTGACCCAATAAGTCTTCCATTTCAGAGGTAAGACCGGGTGAATGGTTAGGAACATACGGTGTAAGACGAAATTCACTTCTACCCATTTTAGGGTTAGTAGATAGCTTGTTCCCTTAAGGACTGAATCCAAGTCTTAAACAAGGGGCCCCACCCTCTCATTGGCCCAAGAGGGATTCGGTTTATAGGTTGGACCTTAAACCAGTTGTTCAATATTGGATCAGTGGGACTTAAGGAACAAGATGTAATCTCGGGAGTAAAATGATATTTTGACACAGCCAAGGTTATGAACAACTTGTGTAGGATTAACTTACTAATCATGGTTATATCAAATGGACACAAATATATCTATAGTAAGGGGAGTACAACCATGAGACTTTAGTGGAATGACTCGTTAGTTAATGAATGGTGATTAGCTCGGTCTAAAAGAGTTTAACTAGTTACTCTCAAATTGTTGAAGCCCATGATATATTGGTCCATTAGGTTTCCCTGCTAGCTCATATAAAACTAATTTAGAACAATATGTTGGAATAATTCGAATTGTTCGAATTAGGTAGAAAGAGAAAAACCAGCGAATATATATGATATATTCATCGATTATTGAGCTTTATAGTTTAAATATGATTTAAATATTAAAAATATAAATATGGATTCATATTTGGAAGCTTGGAATTGATTAAAAAGGTCAAAGTTGTAAAAAGTGAAAATGTTGACTTTTGACTTTGAAAAGTCAAACTTTGACCGACAATATATTTAAATGTAATTTGAATCTCGAGAAAATGAATGTGGATTGCCAGATTCATGCTCGGGAGGTCAAAATTAGTCAAGACAGACAAATTGGTAAAAAGTCAAAATGTTGACTTTTGACTTGAAAATGTCAAAGTTTAACTTTGACTTTGATGGTTAAGTGACCAAAATGTCCTTGGACTAAGTTAGTGGAAAAATCCAATATTTCGTTCGATAATCCCACTAGCACTTAATCGGATACGTGGCTACATGAGATGTAAACACCTAGCTCACTAAGTTCCACTAATTGTTAGTGAATTATTAGGTGTTGAGATTTAATAAACTAATAACATGCAATTTTGCATGTAATTAGATTATAAATAGGTTTTTTTTTCATATTAAACAAAAATATTTTGGCCTTCTCTGAAATCTTAACCTAATCTCCTCCTCAATTTCCATCTCTTTCTCAAATTTGTTCACTTAACAGGTCCCACAACCAGGTTTTTAGTCTACGCTAAACCAGCTAGCTAAGCTTTATGTCAACAGGATTCTTAGTTAGTATGCAATGTCCGTCTCCATAGTTTTAGATAATTTTGCATCGCTTTAGGGACCAAGTTGATGTTTAGCACATCTTTTCATCCACAAACAGATGGTCAGTTAGAGAGGACCATTGACATTCTAGAGGTCATGTTGAGAACATGTGTGCATTAGTTTAATTAAAGGAAGTTGGGATACTCACTTGTCTCCTATGTTTACGTACAATAATAGCTACGATTCTAGCATTGGAATGACTCATTTTTAGGTATTGTACGACAAGCCATGTAGAACTTCCATGTGCTGGAATGGAGTGGGAGAATGCCAGTTAGTTGATCCTCAATTAGTGCAAGCTTCATCGGTAAATGTTAAGCTGAGAAGGAAAAATCTCAAGACACCCAAGATAGATAGAAAAGTTATGTGAATAAGACACGAAGAGACCTAGAGTTTGAAGTGGGAGATCAAGTTTTTCTGAAGTTATCTTCTTGGAAAGGTAAGTTAAGCTCTTGGACTCTATGTGATAGTAGAATAAGTTGGGCCTTGCTTATAGACTTGGATTGCCTGCAGAACTTGCTAGGGTTATTGACGTCTTTCATATATCTATGTTAAGAAAGTACATTCCAGATCCTTCTCATGTGTTGAGAGCACAACCATTTGAGTTGAAAGAAGATTTGAGTTATAGGAAGAGCTTGTATAGATTATAATAATGGTAATTTGTCTAATTTACTTGAGTTATGTTCGATCTAAGGTTTGTAAGTTAAAGTAAAGTAAACTTTATAAGAAAAGAAAAAAGCTAAGTATTATGCGATGAATATTTTATTTGGAAGAGATAAAAAAAGATAAAAGTGAGTTAGGTAAATTTTTTATAAAAAAATAAAATAAAAGGAAAGGAGAAAGATAAGACATGAGTAATGGAGATATTTATTTGTTTAAAATAAAAATAAAATAAAAAGGAAAAGAAAAGAAAAAAGGAAATAAAAAAGAAGAGGAAGGAAGAAAAGAGAAAAATGAAGAAAAAGAGAAGAATTTTTAGGGATTCATTTGACTCTTTTCCACATCGTTTTTCCATTTGGTTTCTTTAGTGAAAATGGAGAAGACGGTGGTTTTAAGTTTCCTTGCAGATTGGGGATCCAGAAGCTAAATTAATTTGGGAAAAAATAAAAAACATAGCAGAAGGTCGAATCCTCTAGTACCAGTTTGTTGTTTCGATGATTCCAAGCTGTAAAAGTAGAGTTAGAAGTCAAAATTTATCAAGTTAAAAAGATGTCTCAAATTCTACCAGAGTTTATGAATCTTAAACTGAATCTAATGAGAAACAGAGGAAATTTGAAGGGGACACTACTAGAAAAAGACCCTTTCTTGATGGTTGATTTTTTCTTTTCTTGACGGTTTCTTGAAAAACCATCAAGAAAGGGGCGGTTTAATGAAAAAACCGTCAAGAATTTTGATTAAAAGGCGGAGGGGAGGCAATTTACAGAATTCTTGACGGTTTTGAAACATCAAGTAATATGCAATTTTTTCTTGACGTTTTGAAACCGTCAAGTTGTTTATTTTACATTCTTTACAGTTTTAAAACATCAAGAATTTTTATGAGTTCGATATTCTTAACGTTTTTTAAAACGTCAAATGTATATATTTATCCTTGACGTTTTAAAACTGTCAAGAAATGTCGATAAATTCTTGACGTTTTAAAATGTCAAAAATTTTCATTTTCAAATTTATTGACGTTTCTTGACGTTTTAAAAACATCAAGAATGTTTTATAAAAAAAACCTATTTTTAAAAAATATATTATTATTTTTTATTATTTTTATTATTATTTATTATTTTTTTATTATTATTAAATTTCTTTTTGAAAAAAAAAAACCCTAAAATTCTTATTCTTCTTCATCTCAGCCGTCAACGCCCCCTTTCTCATCTTCTTCTTCTTCTTCCTCAACCAATTGCCGCCACCTCACCCCATCTCCTCACTTCTCCACCAAATGTCGTCGTCAGCCCCTCTTCTTCGGCGACCACCCACCGCAGCCAATCGTGCATCCTAGTCGTTCGTTGGCAGCTACCGAATGCACCGTAGCCAGCTGTCGCATTCCTTCCGTAAACCTCAGTCCCGTTTGCCTAAGCCGAGCGTCGAGCATCGCGTCATTCTTCTACCTGTGTGTCGTCTGATGAAGCCCAGCCACTGCCACTGCTGTTCTTCAAGTCACACACCAAACCAGAGCCAACCCGAGTCGAGATCTCCGTTGTCCAAGCTGATTTTCTGTCTTCTTCAGCCGCGTGCATCGAGCTACCTCCTAAGCCAAGCCGCTCGCGAGCCACCCTTCCTTGCAGCTACTTAAGCCAATGCTTGGTAAGAGAGAAAATGTGAACCTTGTAGTTGTTTCCTTAGCCGATTTCAATATTATTGTTGGAATAAATTGTTGGATTGATTGGGTTCATGACCAATGATTTTTCTTGAAGGTTTGGAAGTCGAATCCTTGGATTCTACAACGGGTTTGTCTGGAGTTTGATTCTCCATTTGCCTAGGTAAGTTGTAGATCCTATAAATTGGGTATTCTTTGATTGGGCAACTTGCTTGTTTAGTATTTAAATTTCTTATGATGTGTTTAGGTTGGTTGATGTCATTTATTTTTTTCATTTTTAATTTAGTTTCATGCTAATTTTTGCATCTATCTATTATTTGTTTTCAATTTTGTTTGGTGTTGGAGACTGAAGGGATATGAAGTTTCTTGATGTTGGAGATTTAGTGTTCACTTTAACCCACTGTGTGTATTGGCCAATACGGCTTTGTTATTGTATTATTTTCAATTAAGTTTATAGGGAAAATCATGGACCACCAAGCTTTTCTATTTGGGATATCATTGAAGTTATCTTATGGGGAAATCATTGGGGGGGGGGGGGGGTTGCATAAAAAGTTGTAAGTAGGAATATTGTATGACTTTGTCATTTTATTTTTTTATTTTTTTTGGGGGGGGGGGGGTTGTTTCTTGTAAAGGGTTGCATAAAAAGTTGTAAGTAGGATTTTTCTAAAGCTTTGTCATTTGGAGGGGGGTTGTTTGTTTCTTGTAAAGGGTTGCATAAAAAGTTGTAACTACGATTATTGTATGACTTTGTCATGGGGGGGGGGGGGGTTGTTTGTTTCTTGTAAGGGGTTTCATAACAAGTTCTAAGTTTGTTGTTTGTTTCTTGTAAGTTTGCTTTATACCAAAAATGGAATACAAGCTAATATGTTTACCACTTGAACTCCATGTTCTCGAATGAAGAAGGAGGGTTCAAATGAAGTTTATGTTGATCGAGCTAAAATGTGGAAGAAAGCTCGAGTTAACAAACAAGGACAGTACGACAATGACGACATTCAGCAAGTCAACCATAAAATAGTAAGTCATTACATGTAAATCACACATTTCAATTATCCATTACATAAGCAATCATTTCTATAACTTACATTAATTTTGCTATCTTTTTAGGATGAGATATCAATGAATACAGATTCATCGTCTGTGAATAGACACTGTTCGAATGATGTATTAACCCAAGCATTGGGTACAAAAGAGCACAATGGTCGTGTGCGTGGGGTTGGTGGATACGTTACTCCAACAACGTACTTTCATTCAGTTAAGAAAACATCAAAAGATAAGGCGAACATTCTAGTTGAGAATGAAGAACTCTGTAGGTGAGTTAGTGAATTAGAGACACAAATTCGCTCAAACTTATCTACACCATTGTCTGCACATGGGGGTTGTTCAAGGCCAATAGTGTTAGAGGGGATTGAAGAGAAGGGTAAGAGAATAGAAGTGGAATCGTTGGACAAACCAAAACAAAAGGAAAAGAAAGGGAAGGAGGTGATGAAGATGAATGAACCAGAGTGGTTGGACGTCTTGAAGGTATGTAATCCACTATTAAACTCGAATGTCTAATATTGTACGCCTTACTGAATTTGGATGTTCTTGAATTAGGAGAGGGACTTAATAAAAATGCCTACAGAAAAAGAAGTTGTATGTGAATCGACATCGACTTTGCCATTAGCGTTGAAGTCGATTCTCAGATATGTTGAGAAGGTAATGGAGAAAGATTCCAGCATCACTTTTTCACTACCCGCTGACCTTTTTGGCATTAGTCGAAAGACTTCTGTGCTTCGAGAGGATATTGTTGATCTTTGTAACATGAACGAAGTGAAAACGTTTACATTGGTGGCCTATATGATGTAAGTCAATTTCATTCCTTTGCATCTAAATTTATGTATCTCCTTTACGAATTTATATATTTTGTAGGTACTTGTATTCATCTGTTAGTGGTTCGAAAGAAAATATGCAGTATGTCTTTGTAGATCCGTCCCTAATCTCTTCTGGAAACACACAAGAATCTTGAATTCGAAACTTGTGTAGTAGATTGATGGCGTCCAAACCTGACCAAGTAGTTCTTGCTCCTTTTAATCCCGGGTAAGTTTAGTTAGGGTATTGGATGCATTGACAATAAAATAGTACTTACATTTTTGTATAATTAGGGGTCATTGGGCACTGCTTGCTATAAATGCGTATGAGGATACAGTGTTTTACCTTGACTCGCTAAGGACGACATCAAAAGAAACTACAAGATATGTAACCGACACGTAAGTTTAATCTTTTATATCATGTAGTGCTGTTAATTCTAATGTATGTACAATATTCTAAGATATGTGTAATATTATCTTGGCGAAACAGAGCAATAGCGATATTTCACTCGCAAAAGAACATTAATAAAAGCAGGAAACAAACTTTATGGCGAAGAGTAAAGGCAAGTATAAATATTTAAATTCAATTGTATTTTGTAGATTACTAGCAATTAAGACTAGTCCGTTATTCTAATTTATTGTTTTTATAGTGTCCACTACAAGTCAGGAGCACTACGTGTGGATACTATGTCATGAAGTATATGAGAGAAATTGTAAATAGGGGAAGCATTGCCATCTCGGATTCGATATGTTATATATCAAACTATTTCTTTTGTACGTATAATAATTTTCATGAATACTAATTCATTTATTTTGCATGTCTACATATTGATACACGAAAATCATACTCACAAGCCGAGTTAGATGAGGCGCGGGTTGAGTTGGTAGAGTTTTTGGGTTCATACATATGATCTAGGACTTATTTGTCATCTCTGAAAAAGGAAATTAACTTTATTTTTTGTGGCTGATTTTTCGAAATGTTCATATGGAGGGGAGGGGTTGATTGATATACTTTTGAGACTTTGTAGAGGATTACAGTTTAGGTGAATTGTTGATAGATGAACTGTTCATATGTAGGGGGTTGCCATTATGAAAGTTTATGTATGGGGATGATATACTTTTGGGCTAGGTTAGTTAATTAAATGATGTTTAGTTAAATTCATGGAAATCTGTTGAAATTGTTTATATATATATTGGTTTTGTAAATGATATATGAATATGATGCAAAGTTTTGGAAATGATATTGAATGGATGATGTTTAGTTTCCATTTGATGTATATTTGTCTTTTATATGTAGTTGAATTTTTGGACCAATGAGAGCATAATACAGGAAGAATAATATAAAATAAATTACAAATAAAAAAAATGAAAAATTGCTTGACGATTTTGAAATGTCATTAACAATACATTTCTTGATGGTTTGCAAATGTCATAAATAACAATATTCTTGACGGTTCTAAAATGTCATTAAAAATCACTCTTGACGGTTCCCAAATGTCATGAAAAAGAGAACTCTTGACGGTTCCCAAATGTCATGAAAAAGAGAACTCTTGACGATTATTAAATGTCATGAAAAATGAACTCTTGACGATTTCTAAATGTCATGAAAAATGCACTCTTGACTGTTTTAAAATATCATGAATATTCGTATTCTTGACGGTTTTTGAGCTTTATCATCTCATTCTTGACGGTTCTAAACGGTCATAAAAACGTATTCTCTTGACGGTTCTCAACTGTCATAAAAAATTGAATACTTGATGGTTAAAAAATGTCAACGATACCAATTCTTGACATTTTTTAAAACCATCAAGAAAATGGCCTTTCTTGACACTGGATTCAACGACGGTTTTGAAACCGTCAAGAATACTCATCCTTGACAGTTTAAAATCGTCAAGAGAGTCAGTTTCTGTAGTAGTGGGAAGATAGACCACTGGTTTCACGTGTGAATTTAGAGAAGTTTTGGTTTTTAAGCAGTTTAAACCAACAAAGAGGAATCAGAAGCTTTAATTGGTCTGGTTAGAAAGCTTATTCAATATTTCACAATAATTATGAAGAACGTTTGAGCTGAATTCTGGGAAAAACCATATGTTTTTAGGTCTTCATACCTTTGGATGAGTTGTAGAGAATTTAAAAACGAAGAGTTCAACGCATATTTCATTTGTTTTGATGAAGTATTGAGTGAGTTATGAAATTGTGAAGTTGGGAGTTTAATTTTGAATTAAAACCGGAAAATGAAATTTGCCAAAGTTAGAATTTGAGATGTGATAACTTGTAGAAATACAAGTTATTATAGCCTTTTGTGTAAAATAATGAGGTCTAATCACATGAGAATAGAAGAAATAGAGAAAAAAGTAGGCGATTTGATTAATTAGTGAATAGCTTGATACAAAAGAACCTCATTCCTATTTTATTGTATTTTAATACTCTAATCGCAGGATGTAGGCAAAAGAAGTGAAGCTTCGCGATATAATGGTTACACGAGGAGACACGCTTAACCTATGCTGCAACAAGTAGAGTAAGCTAGCCGATATGAAGAACTAGAAGATAATTTTGGTTGGCGCGAATGTCAAAGAAAGGAAAAAAGGACATCTATGCACGTCCTATCAATGTGGAATGTCCTATCAGTGTTTAATGATGCGTGGAATGTCCTATCATGTCAAGCCTTGCCTATAAATAGAGCCTTTCAGTTCAAAGCAAGGTGTGAACAATTAGCCGAAGAGTAAGTTCATACATCATCTATTTTTTCCCTTTCTCAAGAGAGATAGAGTTTATCCCCTTCATCTTTCCCCTCATTAATAGGCAAAATTTAGAGCCAAAGAGTATGAGAAATCATACTATGCCGCGTAACACCTTCTCTTTTTCCAGTTTATATTTTTCATGTATTGTTTTGTAAGATGTATATCACGACCTTAAGGCCTAAAGTTATTTTCATGAAAGCAATGCATCTCTTCTTTCATTCTCCCATATTTCTTCTACTTTCCATGTTTAATATATTTGGTTAACTTGTAAGGAATGAAATGTGTTTTTTAATAACTAGTGAATCATAATGTCTGTGTTGTGAGTTTTGGTGAATTAAATGTGGATATTGAAGCATTGTACATTTGGGAGAAGAACAATGATGTTGATTGTAATTGCCTGACAAGTAAGAACATGCATTTAGCTAAGGGAGTGGCAAGAAGGTTGTAGCGATACAATCTTATCTCCAAATTCATCGTTTCCATACATTGTCGAGAGGCCATGTCTGTGCCGATAGCACCGAGAGGTTGCCTGCCTTAATTAAAGATAAATTACTATAATGCATCCAAGATGATTAGATATAAATCATAGCTTAACTTTGTGTATTTGGATTATGAGAGGCGAGCAAGTATGGCAAAGGCACTGAGAGGTCCCTCGCCTTAATTCGAAGTTAATATATGCTTTGTACCACCTTGAAGTATTAAAAAAAAAATCAATATTGTTAGATAATTAAACTGTTCCTTCATCGCTATGCCTAGAGATGATTTCAATTTCCATTTCTAGGATCTCATGTCCACCTTGCATTGCCAAGCACCTTAGTGTAAATAGTTAGAGTAAAAACATACAATGCATAATCTTTACTATATAGTTTTACCGCATGACTTAGTGTTCGACCCTGAACTTACTAGGAAACCTCTCTTCGCTTACACTTGGGTGGTAAAGAGGAAAGCTTCCGTGACATGCATATCTTAAGAAAGCTGGCAACACATGAATAGGAATTAGATTCTATTTTTCTGATTTCTTCTTAAGAGAACCCCCCACATGTAGTGGTTGGAGAAGAGGATGAAATCCTTTTCAAAAGATTACCCTTTTTGCATTTACCCTTTCCCTTTTTGATTTATTCTCAATCTCATAATTTATGGGATCCAAATCATACCTTAATTGCATTTAAAAAACTAGAAACCCTAAATCGTAAAAACTTTGAAATTATGGTTTTTTAGAAAACACTTACATTTGAAGCTCCGATTGAGGTTTAAACTACCACTAAGGTTGACATGTTATCCTCCCGACAAAGAATTAGGTTGTGGGATCCAAAGGAAAAAGGAATTGTGATAAGCTTTGGTAATTTTAATTATTTTAGGTAAAAAACAAAGTGGCAAAAGTTTTTTTTAAAAAAATAAAAAAACTATTATTTTATAAACAAAATACATGCAAAATTTGCATGTAATTGAATCACAAAGGCCCAACACCTCACAATCTACAAATCATTAGTAGATTTATTCACCATTTCATTTTCTCTTAGCGGGCTTGGTGTCATCACTAGAAGCCTCCACCTAGCCTACTAAGGGTTAGTGATATTATCCAACAAAATATTGGATTTTCCCACTAACTTTTGTCAAGGGGTAAAATGGTCATTTGACTTTTCTAGTCAAAGTCAAAAGTCAACATTTTGATTTTTTACCATTTTGACCTCTTTGACTAATTCCAACCTTCTGAGTATGAATATGGCGATCCGCATTCATTTTCCCAAGATTCAAATTACATTTGAATATATTGTCTGTCAAAGTTTGACTTTTCAAAGTCAAAAGTTAACATTTTGACTTTTTACAACTTTGACTATTTTCATCTTTTTCGAGCTTCTGAGCATGAATCTGCATTCATATCTTTAATATTTAAATCCCATTTAAACATGAAGCTCTATCTATAATCTAAAATTCGACGGCTATATCACATATACTTGTCGGTTTATTTCTCATCTCCTAATTCGAACAATTCGACTCATTCCATCATACTGTTCTAAGTTTATTCCATATGAGCTAGCAGAGGAACCTAAGGACCTATAGATCATGGGCTCTAATGATTCAAGATTAACTGGCTAATCAACATTCGTTAACTAACAGGTCATTCCATTAAAGTCCTGTAGTTGCACTCCCCTCACTATAGATATATTTGTGTCCATTTGATATAACCATGATCAGTAAGTTAATCCTTCACAGGTTGTTCTTAAGCTCGGTTGGGTCGAAAATATCGTTTTACCCTCGAGACCACATCTTGCTTCTTAATTCCCACTGATCCACTATTGTACAATTGGTTTAAGGTCCAACCTACAAACGGTCCCTCTCGAGCCAATGAGAGGGTGGGGCATGCACCTTGTTCAAGACTTGGATTTAGTCCTTAAGGGAAGAACCTATCTACTAACCCTAAAGCGGGTAAGAGTGAATTTTGTCAGCACCTTATTTTCCAACTATCCACCCGATCTTACCCCTAAAATGGGAGGCTTATTGGCCCAACGCTAATGAGTTTCCTTCACTTATGCAGATATAAGGATAATCTTGTGTGAATAGGAGTTCACAGTTAGCTCAGGATTAAGATTAAGTTACCTAGGTCATCAATAATCGAGATAGTCACTTTTAAACAGTAAACGATGTTATAACGTAAAAGTGACTATTTCATGGTTCAGTCTTATGTAAACCCTTTACATAGGATACCCCCACTTTCATTTTCCTACATGAATGATCTAGGACTACCTTAATTGTACTAACTACAAAGCGGGCCACATCTATAGTTTCTCTTAATAAGGCGCCAACCTTTATTCATATACTAACTATTTAGGCTATATACTCGAACTTAATCTATGTTTATGTCTCTACATAAAGTTCAAGTTTAATCAAAATTGCCTTAAGACCTTAGTTTATTGGATTTAAGATTAGAGTGTTCAATATCTCAATAGCAACTTTATTGAATAGAATATGATTACAAACTACAAGTTTTAGGACGTAAATTCCTACAATAACCTTTTTCATTCGCCTACAAGTCGCTCACTTAGAGCCTAGCACGACAAATCTACAAAAGAAACTTATGCATATATTAAATAACAAGCAAGTTTTTGGTGTTGTTGTCAGGGAATTTAATATTTTTTCTTTTGAACTTAATTCGTACGCTGATATCATGCAAAACTTATGTTTTAATTGAATCGTGCATTTTAGCCAAAGAATGCGCGAATAGGTCTTTTAGTGATGGTGAACAACCAGAATTTAGACTTGACCTTGAGATAAAAAGAGCTAACAACGTGAATAACCAATTAGAATAACCCTGCCCACCAAAATGCCCAAGAACAAAATCCTGCTTACCTAGCCCATGATCGAGACAGACCCATCAGGTTAGACGCTTAACCAAACCTATATGATTTCAACCCTGGAATTACCTATCCATCATTCGATGAGAACGCCCGATTTGAAATTAAACAAGTCATGCTTCAGATGATACAGAATGCAGGACAATTCGAAAGACACCCACTCGAGCATCCTCATGATCACATTTGCAACTTTTACTCTATCTGTGCCTTTTTCAACATGTCAGGAATTTTGCGAGATGAGCTATGTTTCACGCATTATTTCCATTCACATTACCTGATGTGGCAAAACGATGGGCAAACACTCTAGAACAATGAGAGGTTTCTACATGGGATGACTTAATAGAAAAATTCATGATGAAGTTAATCCCACCAATTGAGAATGAAATGAGAGGCAAGACCTGATGACCTTCAAGCAAAGGATAGAGAAAATATGATTTGTGTGAAGAAGATTCAAGAGGATGGTAAAGGGATGCCCCCATCATGGCATTCCTAAATGTGTCTTGATGGAACAATTTTATTTTGGGTTGAGTAAGGATACACAACAATCTGCTAATGCTGTGTTTATTGGAGGGATGCTTAGAAGCTCTTACAAGCAGATAAAAACAATGTTGAATGCTATGGCCAGCAACAGTTAAGAATGGTGAGACGACGACTTTTCTTGCGAAAAGAAAGCAGAGGGGCTAGTGAAAGGAATAGAGACATGATTAAAGATGGAGTATGGAGGAATACAATGGTGACACTTCAAGATCAAGATGCCGAAATGAACAAGCTTTTGCAATCTATGTCGTTGTCGTAAGTAAACGACATAAGAAGCTCTGTTTAAGTGATACAACAAGTTGTTGAATTAGATTGTGTGGGATGTGGAGGCCCTCTTAATACTGACGCATGCCCATACACATAGACGATCGCCTATGTGAAGAATGATCCCTATTCAAACACTTACAATGCGGGATGGATGAATCACCTTAATTTTAGCTGGGGGGTCAATAGCAAAATGCTCAAAGGAAATAGGGTGGCTAAGGGAATCATCGCGGCGAAGCACCTGGCTATCGCCAAAGACAATACAATGATAGGCCACATCATTCAACCCAGCACTATCAACAAGCCAACAACTCTACTTCATCCTCATCTTAATCCATGGAAGCCCTATTATGCGAATATATCTAGAGGAATGATGCCCTTCTACAAAGCCAAGTTTTATCGATAAAAAATCTGGAAATATAGTTAGGGCAATTAGCCAACGATTTCTCCGATAGACTGAAAGGATCACTAACAAGCAACACTCAAAATTCCAAACAAGGAGGGAGGATCTGGAAAGGAAAAATGTCAAGTGGTGACACTACAAAGCGGAAGGAATTTGACCATCCGCGAAACTGACCTTAGACATAGAAATCAATTTTATAATTGTTCTTAAGTGATTTAGGGTTGCGTTTGACACATATTTAGAAGATATTTTGTTATATTTTTTATCTCGCAAACACTTGCTACTTCCAAACTTTAAATTTTCAATTCCAAATCAATTATATATTAATTTTTATTTGATTTTTGGTGATTCGACTCATGTTTTTTAGGTAGTTTCTAGCTACTATTTTTGTATCTTGCAAATATCTCACATGCATCTAGCAAATATTGTGTACACATTTGGCAAATATCTGGCAATGTCAAAATTTGAAATATTCAAACTCAAAATCAATTCTATAATTGTTTTATGTAATTTATGGTGACTTTACAACATGATTGATGGAGTTTCTTAACTATATTTTTTTCTATCTCGCAAAAATCACTTATTGTCTAAATTTAAAATACCCACCCCCAAATCAATTATATAATTGTTTTAGGTTATTTATGGTGCTTTTATAGCACATTTGAGAAGTTTTTTTAGCTATTTTTTTTAATCTCACAAATACCTAAAATAAAACTTTTAGTTTTTATCTTGTTTAGCTAGTTAGAAAAAATTGCGTAAAAATTGGGTTAATGACAATATTTTTTAGTTCTTTTAAGTTTAAAGGTATTTATGAAACTTTTTTAAATAACTTAGGTATTTTTTAAACAAAATTTTAATGGTTTCTATCCGAGACTCATTTCAAAGGATTATTTTATCCTTTTTTAAAAGTTTAAGGGAATTTTTTAAGATTTTAAAATTTCGAGTGATCTGTTAATCTATCAATAAAAATAAATAAATGATTGATTTTATTTCAATAAATTTTTTGGGATAGACGATTTTTGTTATTATTAGGTTAGCAAATTGATTCTATATAATTCTGTACATTTTTTTATTAGTAGCATGTGCAAATGTAGTACAGATGTAGGGTTAGATATAATAAATTTACATCAAGCTCATCATCAAGGATAAACTAAATCATTGATACGAGCCTATCAGAGGTAAAGTCCATTGGGTATATATTAACTTTTAGAAGTGTTACCAATTGGAGTAATTTTTTTATGATTTTAAATTATTTTTTTCAAGATTATTACTTAGATAGTGATATAAAGAAGATCAGGAGAATGAAGATTTAATAACTTTTATTAGGGTTCAATTTAAAAAAGGGATCTTTTCAATAATATAACAAAACGGAAAATTATTTACACTCTATAGAACAATTTCAGAAACAAAAAAAGCTCATAGGCTTACAATACGAAATACCAAAAATACCCCAATAAATGCACGATTAATCATTCGTGCGCGCTCGATTAATGTTAATAAACGATTATCAGATGCCATCATGTAGAATTATATATAATTGATACGCGATCTTGTAAATTACCAAATATATAAATGATAAAAAATAAACGCTAAAGGATAACAAAAGACTTTAGATATAAACGATCGTGTAAATTATCTTTAACGATTATCTCATATGTGTTTCTGATCATGTATGAAAGTATAAACGATCAAAAATGATCATCATACATGATTTTTTACATTAGCATATATATAAATGATAAGATAATAAACAGTAAAAGATGACAAAAATGTTTAGATATACACGATCATGTAAAGTAGCTTCAACGATCGTATATATATGTATAAATGATCATTTTAGAGAAACTTCAACAACTCATAATTACAAAAGTACCATCAAAATGAAGGGGCTATAAAAAGGTGAAGGAACTTGCTCAAATTTTTTCGTCCATCATCTTCCTTGTTAATTGTTTATATCCTGGTAACTACTTCAACAGAACTGTTGCGATCAACAATCTAACTTGCATACAGAGAGGTATGAATCTATATTCATTTTGATCTATCTCCATCATCTATATATATCTACCACGATCTATCTCGCATACAAAGAGGTCTGAATCTATATTCATTTCGATCTATCTATATCTATCACGATCTATCTCGCATACAAAGACACATGTTTTTATACTCATTATATATATTTCATTGTATGTATTTTATTGAATATATTAGTTTCCTTTTTTACAAATAGATGGTGAGCAAGAAGCAATAGAAATCATGTAGTAAATCAATAAAGTGTAAAGTAAAGACAGAAGAAAGGAAAATTAAGAAAGAAAAAAAAAATAAAGGTAACAAACTAGAATGTGAATATCTATCTGTATAGCGCTCTGTATTTGTAAATTTGTTAAAACTTAACCTTATTTGAAACATACTATTTATTATGTCTTTCAACAGGTGAAGCACTATCCAAATGACATTATTATGCAAGATGAACAAAAAAAACCTTATAATTATTGTATACTACAATTTAGAAACATTGATTCATATCAAGTCCAAAATAGACCAAAGAATTTTTTCTCGAGTTTTGAAAAACAGTCCTTTTGGTTAGTTCCTTAATATTAAAATTGCCAAAATTCCAACACAATTCCTAAATTTTCTATCAAGAAAGCAATGCCATACAAAAAAAAAAAAAAAAAAAATCTAATGTCCTTGCTTTCAACTTTAATGGACATATAATAAAATTTGGTCTGAAAGAATTTTGTTTTGTGACTGGACTAAAAAGTCACAAATTCCCAGAGTTAAATCTAGGAGAAAGAAAAGAAAATGGTCTGAAAAATGCCCTTTTTGGTCATGATGACTTTATAACAAAAAGAGATATAGAAAGAATTTTCAAAGCGTTACGCAATGAGGAAGACTCGTTGAAAGAAAAACTAGCTAACCTCTATATCTTAGAAGCATTGTAAATTCCCAAGCAAGAATACAACCACATAAATCTCCAACATCTAGACATATTAGATAATGAAGAAATCTTCAAAGAGTATCCATGGGGAAGGTTATCATAAATCCTAACATATCAATTCTTGAAAAAGCATCCTATAGTAACAAAGATGTTGTATACCTTCAAGGGTTTCCCCTAGCTTTAGTCTATTGGTCTTTTGAGACAATACCAAGACGTTCCAATTTAGATGTTTGGTTTGGAAGAAAACTTGCAATTAAAGGGCCAACAATTGTAACATGGGAATGTTTGGAAACAAGTGACTGAAAGACTCTAAACATCAACATTTTTTTAACTAAGAATGTAAGTAAATTTATAGCATGCTTTATATATGTCTATCTAGATAGACAACGAAAGATTTCTATCCATGTCTATCTTGAATAGATGATGATATAAATCTATCACTTTTTATCAATACATTTGCTACGTTTTCTCTAATAATCTAATATCATTTTATTTATAAATCTCTATGACACCTCTAGACTTGTTAGAAGAAGAATCTCAAACAATTTTGAAATATTTCAAAGACATTGAGAAGCAGGAAAAAAATAATTAAACAAACAAAATCTTAAATGAAATAAGTGAAACAAAAAAAAAATCAAGAAAAAATAGAAACATAACAAATATTATTAAGAGAAGGAATAAAAGAAATAAAAAGCATGTTGACAATGGTTATGAGAAGCTTGAATGTTTCATCACCATTAGCCAAACTTCAAGAACAACAAAATGAGAAAGAAATTGCATATACAACAGTCGTGGAGAAAAATACACCACCTACTTGTAGCCTTGATCTTCTTGATAAAGATGAAAAGTTAATACAATGATGAAGTATGCAACAATACATTTTTCTATGGTTAGTGCCTTATTCATTATGTACTCCTTCGTTTTGTTTAATGTTGCTGAATTTCCAAATAAAACATGATTATGTTGTTTCTTTTTCTTTACAGAAAACTGTCATTTTAGAAACACAAAGTAGTTTGGAAACAATAACAACTACAAATTTAGAAACACCCAAAACACAAATATTGCTGCAGGTTTAATTCTTTTCCAAACAATAAATATAATTTATATCGTATAGACAGATAGAAATCTCACTCTGTTTGGACGTGTTTTCTTCATGATGCCTCTAAACATTCTTACTTTATGTGGTTGCAAATAGATGAAGAAGAAGAAGAAGAGAACAACGAAATCAAAAATTTAGAAACATAAAAACCACAAGTGTTGACACATGTTTTAATTTGTTTAATATACAACTGATTTCATGATCGTTTAATTATGTTAACTGATCGTTTCTTTATATTAAACAATCATTTGTTTATGTTAAACGATCGTTTATATATATTTTATAGGATCATTTATATATTTCACACGACTGTTCGTTTAGTTTACAAACATTTTAGTTTTAATTTCTTTGCTATTCAACTGGTTTCATGATCGTGTATATATGTTATACGATCATTTATATATTTTACACAATCGTGTATACATATTTAAATGATCTTTATATTACATAGTTGTCTACATTTTCTTGCATAATCATCTTGACAGCCCATTCTCTTTTTTCCTTCAGACGATTGAAGTTGAAGATGGAGAAAAAGAAGAAGCTGAAAATAGGGGGTAGGAACACAAAACAAAATGAAGCTAGATTCAATTGGGAAATATTGTAATCGTTGAAGAAAAAAATAGAAAAACAAGGGAAAGAAAATAAAAAAGATACAGCAAAAGGGAAACAAAAGTTGATTGAAGATGATGATGTTGATAATAATGAAACTAAAGAAGAAATTGATATTGATAGTAGTCACAAACATGCAGCAGAAGAACTTGGAACAAAAGGAAACAAAAGAGAAATTAAAGAAAAGCAAAAGGAAATTAAAGGTGGTGAGAAAAAAAAATATAAAAGTTTGAAAAATGATATGGAGACAACCAATCTCAACACAAGAAAAAATATACAAGAAAAACGAAAGAAGAATATCAACTCAAGAATACAATGATTCTACTCCATCCTTCGACCTAAAAATTTCTCAAAATTTTAGAGATGACTTATAGTGTTTGTAAAGCTTCAAATCTTTAAATTTAACTTTTTGAAAATTTATTTATTTTATTGTATTCCATTTCATTCTTTATATCCTACACTATCCTGTAAAATGTATAACGGGGTCAATTACATTTATTACCACGATCGTTTATATTCAATAATATTATTGTTTAATCGTATAACTACACATTCATTTAAATAATATCCTTCACGATCACGTAACTTGTATAACAGCATCGTTGATATGTAAAATGTACAACAACATCTTGTAAATAATATCCTACACGATTGTCTAAGTGTACAACATTATTGTTTAACATTACATCATTTTGCGATCGTGTAAAATGTATTACAACATCGTTTACATGTAATTGATGAATATACAATAATACTTTTGGTTAAAAACCAATGATCATTTACATCTATCGTGTAATTAATGAATGCACTGAGCCGAGCCGCGAGCCGAGTGAGCCGTGTAACGCCCCAAAAATTAAGATAATTTATTGGGCGTTATTTTGAATCCATTTAATGAGAATTATTTGTTTTAGGTGGGAATCGAAATTAATTAAATATTTCTTGGATGAATATTTAATTAATTAGAGGTTTTGGCACGTGGTGTTTGTTAAGTTTTTGTTTAAATGGTGGGTTAAGAGAATTAAGTAAAGTTGCGGATTTTTAGTGTTGTTGAAGTTGAATTTAATTAAATAATTATGGATGTTATTTAATTAAATTGTGGGGTGGAAAGTTTGTTGGAGATTGAATAATTATATGTATATGTGGAAATATATATATAATTATTATGTTAAAGGAAACGATAATTATATTTGTTGAAATATAATTATTTAAGGAAAAAATAGTTGTGTTTTGGAGAAAGGATATTTATTAAAGGAGAAAAAGTAAAATAATTATATTTTGGGAAAATATAATTATTTGTAAAAGGATAATTAATTACTTTGGAGAAAGATAAAGAATAATTAATTATTTGTAAAAGGATAATTACTTTGGAGAAAGATAAACAATAATTAATTATTGTGGAAGATAATTAATTATTTTGGAGAAAGATAAATAATAATTAATTATGGTGGAAGATAATTAATTATTTTGGAGAAAGATAAATAATAATTAATTTTTTTTGTGGAAGATAATTAATTATTTTGTAGAAAGATAAATAATAATTAATTATTGTAGAAGATAATTAATTATTTTGGAAGAAAGGTAAATAATAATTAATTATTGTGGATGATAATTAATTATTCTGCAGAAAGATAAATCTTGATTATGGAGTGAAGTTGTTATGGTTGGTTTAAGACAATTCATGTTGTGGAAGTTATAAGTGATTTATTGGAAAAGATTTGATTGATTAAATTAATTGAGGACTTAAGTTAATTTGAGATTTTGGAGGGAAAAGTTAGTTTTGGTGGAATTGTAATTAATTGAGTATACATATATGGATATATATATTTAATTAATAGTATGGAAAAGTGAAGTTAATTATATGATGGAATATAATTATATTTGTTTGGAAAAGAAGATAATCCATAAGGAGAGAGATGGTTGATTTGATTGGACAAAAAAGATATATATTTATTTGCAAGAGAGAATAATGGTTTAAATAAATATATATTTATTGTAGATTTTGGTGAGAGAAAAATAATAATAATAAAGAAGTATTATTATTATTACTAATAGTTATAAATGCCTAAGATTAAGGCATTGATTTAGGAAAGATAATGGGAATAAAGATATATGTATATTTTTTGGTATTATATATATATCCTAAAAGGAAAAGGAAAAGAAAATAATAATAATAAATATTATTGTTATTATATATATCCTAAAAGGAAAAAGAAAAGGAAATAATAATTATTATTATTGTTATTATTTGGGTCTATAAATAGATTGGAATGCTTAAGTTGGAAAATAAAGGAAAAAGAAAAAGGTTATTCATCTTCTTCTCTAAGATAACCCTCTGCTGTCGCCGCCTCAGTTGAAGTTAAGATTGGTCTCTTTGGAAGCTTGAGGATTTAAAGTGATGAATTTTTCATCAAGGATAAGAGGATTTTTCAACCTCCATTTGAGTAACCTTGGTAAGCAAATAAAATTAAATTAATATTTTATTAATTTAATTTTGGATCTATTTGAGGTTTCTTTAAAGGTTCAATTGGCTAAACTTTTTAAGATTTAAATCTTGGATTTTTCCCAATCAAGGTTGAATTGGTTTCAACCCTTTTTTTTAGAAAGTTAATTAATTTGGGAGAATTTTTGGATGTTAGCCAATTGCTAATTTCATTAATTAAGATACTAAGTTTTCCTTTTATGATTAGGATCAAGTTAATTGGAGAATTTTTACTGTCAACTAGGAACTACCTTTGTTTGGCTAAAATCTCCAGGTAAGAGATTCTCCTACTAGACCTTCGAACTGAATTCAAGAGACCGCATGTAATTATGATTATGCATTGATGGTAGCTAAGATGCATAATTTGATGATAATGATTATACTGAGATTATGATGATAGTTGATGTTGATGATGATGACTGAGATTATTATGTTGATGATTGATGATGATAGTTGATGTTGATGATGATGACTGAGATTATTATGTTGATGGTTGATGATGATGACTGATGTTATGTTAAGGACTGATAGATTGATGTTGATGATTGTTAATGCATGATATATTAATCACATGATTAAGGACGTTAAGATTAATACTCATGCCATGTTATGATGTTATGTTATGCTACATGCTATGGATAGGGTGTTCTGTTAACTTTGTCTATTAGAGTCGTACCTGCATGGGTGTCCTTCGGGATCACCACCTATTTAGGACTGTGTGGTTCGACGGGACGCCAGTCTAGCATGTATATAGATATGATTCGAGTGATTCGACAGGGTCCTCGCATCCCGATTGTCTTAGTGTTACCCCCGGGTTCACTACAGACCAGCATGTCCTAGGTGCTCCCCCGTGACACCGAAGACCAGATTTTCGTTCCTACGGGAGCGCATGTTGCACGTGTTCGGGAACGTGCCAGAGATTGGGTACCATTTTCAGGACTCTAATGGGAAGTTAACAGACACCTAGTGGGACTAGTAGTAGGTCCCTTACTGAGTATATGTTTATACTCACTCTTTCTATGTTTAACATTTCAGGCGAAGGTAAAGGTAGAGGAAAGCTGGCGAGCGACAAAGAAGGATCCGTGACATGCCATATGGGGACTCAGTTTTGCTTCCGCGTTTATGTTTCAGTGTTTTAATATTCCGTTTTAAATGAAAATTTGTTCTTCCCTCGTTTCAAAAAAAGTGTCTCTTGTCATTGTTTTCTTTTTAGTAACGACCTCAGCTTAGTATAAAGAGTTGGGTCGTTACAAGCCGAGCCGAGAGCCGCACTGAGCCGAGCCGTGAGCCGAGCGAGCCGAGCCGCGAGCCGCATTGAGCCGAGCCGCGAGCTGAGTTGAGCCGAGCCACAAGCCGAGCTGTGAGCCGAGGCCAAGCCGAGCCGAGCCGAACGCCTTCGAGCCGAGCCGAGCTCCTTGTTTCACCAAGCCACCTAAGCCTTCCTTCCTCCGCTCCGGGTCACGGTGAGTCTTCGGTAAGGATTGTTTCGATGAATTCCCTAATGTTGCTACATCCGATTAGAGTTTGAATATTGGAATAAGATATGGCCCTACTTTTCTCCCTTGAAGGTAGTGCAGAGTTGACGCTTGAGTTCTCGGGTCTCGCGGTAGGCTTGTTTGGAGGTAGTTTTCCTTTCCTTGGGTAAGTCAACGGATGTCGCTTCTGACCTTTTAAAACGACTTCTACTAAAGTCATCAACTAAAACCTTCGTGATTCGTTTAGGTGGATCTGTTGAGCGTAGATTCGATCGAGGGGCATAACCGAGTATCAGGTAAGGGTTTTCCTACTACTGGACCCCGAATCCAGGCTGAAAACGTAGTAATCCACAGGGGATTACACGTTAGTGACTGTACTGAATAACTGTATGCGTGTTGACCGTTAAGCTCTGTTATTATATTTTGTCTGATGTAAAGATACTGTGACTGCTGATTGTAGATTGAGATTTTATGTTGGTGGACCTTGAAGTTACGGTTCAGTATGTAGTAAAGCATTGGTTTGGATGTTGATCATGGAGTTTGGACGGGGAAGGACAGTGAGTCCGGTTTTGGTTGGTCAGTTGATTGGGTCTAGGGTTTTCCCTAATGGTGTGCGAATTGGTGGTGCGTATAGCAACTGAGGGCGTAGTTGTTTTAAACCTATACTATCTGACTGACAAAGCCTATGGCGGAACTGTAATATGAATGCCGTTGGGGTGTGACTGATGTAGACGGTTTAGTATGGACTGAAGGGTAACGGTTAGCTTCATCTATGGGGTAGCGTGCCTTACGGATAGGTGCATCCTTCGGGAGCACTAGACTGATAGGTGCATCCTTCGGGAGCACTAGACTGATGTGTGCATCCTTCGGGAGCACTAGACTGATGTGTGCATCCTTCGGGAGCACTAGACTGATGTGTGCATCCTTCGGGAGCACTAGACTGATGTGTGCATCCTTCGGGAGCACTAGACTGATGTGTGCATCCTTCGGGAGCACTAGAATGATATGTGCGTTCTACGGAACCACTAGATTGTTATGTAGGGTACCCCCGAATAGGAAGTTAACTGTTGTCCCCGAACGGGCCCAGTAGTGGGTCCCTTACTGGGTATGTTTATACTCACCCTTTTCTCTTCTTTAACTTTTCAGGCAAGGGCACAGCGAGGGGCAGACCGACGAGAGGCAGGAAGGACGCGTGAAGGCCATATGGACGCGTCTGGTTTTCTTATCGCTTCCGCTATGTATTTTGTCAGAATGTTTTGACTTGTGATTTTGAACTGGTGACTTGAGTTTTTAATTGTGACTTTTTGATTGATTTAAAATAGGGCCTGAAACTGTCTTTTTGTAAGGTTTCTAATGCTTTAATGAATCGTAACTGGTCCGTTTTAAATTTTATGTTGAATGGTCGAGTTTTGGCATTTGGTAGTGACCTCAGCTTAGTCCGGAAAGTTGGGTCGTTACAATAATCACTTTGCATTTATTAACCTGTCAGCGAGTCCAATGCGAAAGGATGCTTCATTTTTCATCCCTTCATCTTCATTTTCCTTTAAAACCATTCTCACAAACCATTAGATCTTAAGTTTCTCAACTTTTCCTATCAAACTATTCCTCATTCATTAATAAACCATTAGATTATTAATTTCGCATTTATTAACCTACCAGCATGTATAGCGCAAAAAAACGCTTCATTTTCCATCAATTCATCTTCATCATCCTTTAAAACCATTCTCACGAGCAATTAGATTCTCAACTTTTCACCTCAAAGGTTTTCTGTAACGCCCCAAAATTTGGAATTTAATTTATTATCTTAAGTGTGGTTGTTGAAATTTTGGATGTTTTGAATTAAGTGATTTATGAACATTTGATTTTTATTAAACATCAAGAAAAAATCTAATGGTGATATTTATTTGGGAAAAAGATTGAGGTGATTGGTTGATTTTGATTTTTTCTATAATGGAGATTTGTTGGGTTTAAATAAGAAAGAGATTAAGTGATTTTAGTTGATTAAATTAGGGAAAAGAGAAAAGAAGAATAATAATAAGCATTTTATTATTATTTTTTTCTCTTTAAAAGGCCCATTGGGACCTGTGCACCATTAAACCACCATCCCCTTCATTGAGAAAGAAAAGAAAAAAACCCTAGCTGCTGCCACTCCGCCGCTGCCGTCAGCCGCAACCCGACGTCCGTTGTTCTCCAGCCAAGCGTCGCCCCATGAAGCTCCGCCACCTCCGTCACACAGTCGAGCGAAATGCCCGTCGACCCCCGTCTTCTAGACTTTTCATGTTCTAAACACATAACGTTCTCAGCTCAAGACGTTAAACGACTCTTCATCGTAGAAGCAACTCTACTTCATTCATAAAACCACTTTTACAATACATTCCTAATTGAACTAAGCATCATAGCCACAAGTAGCTCTCTAAGATCTTTAAACACTGAATTTACGCTTTCTGCAAAATTTGATGTCATCATTCTATACCTTCGTTTACGTGAATATATCCGAGACCACTTCTCAAAACCAACACTACTAAGATAATCTCTGATATTTGGACAAACAGACTCCATGCATCTCATGTGGTACTCAAATCTCATGTGGTACTTAAAATAAAGTTTCAAGTTACTTAAAAGATGTTTTGTGCACACATAATACTCAACATTAGGAAACACTCTTAAAACTCCTTTAAGGATGCTAAGATGCCTATTAGAAATAATGATTAAATTAGCTCACTCTGAAAAACTACCTCGTATCTTTTCAAAAAACCATGTCCATGATACATCATTTTCAGAATATACAATAGGAAAAGCAAGAGAGAAGATTTGATTATTACCATCTTACGATAAGACTATTAATAGGATGACACCAAACTTACACTTCAAAAATGTCCCATCAACAGAAATAATAGGTCTACAATATTTCCCCCTCTCAATTGATGCACTAAAAGTCGAAAATCAAAACTTAAAATGACCATTATCATCAAATTCTAAAGCAGTGCATGTACCTTTAATAATTGCAAATACATTTCTATCAGCATAAAAAAAAAAAAAAACAAAAACAAAAAGAATATGAAAGATGCTAATATTTGTCTATCCACGTCTATCTGCAAATAAATTTAAAATTGATATACAAAACTGATCATGCATGGGTTAGATTCAACCAATTTATCAAAAAATCTTGGAATCAATGCATACGATTCAACTGTGTCACCATGTAAGAATATCTTTACCATATGTTCTTTCATCCTCCAAGCTTTTTGGTAACCCCAAGATTTGTACGAGCCTTATGCACAATCTCTTGAGGAATGGGACGATCAATGGACATGAATCTAAAATCATCTATCAAACAAGTGCCAATTATAGTTGAAGAAGCTTGCATGTGAGAACTTTGGGCAGTACTCAATGAACAATCATGGTCAGAAGTATATTTTTGTATCATCCACAAATCACTATTCTTATAACGAGATGCCCTTACATACCATTTGCAGCCTTCTTGCAGACATCTAAATTCAAGAGACCTTAAATTTGATACTATAGTCCAAAATTGAAAGTTGGTCTTCGTAGCTATTATGCAAAAATACTTTGAAAGCACTTCTTTACTTTGAAATAGACATTTTTCTTTAAATCAGAATAATAAGAGATGTCTCTTATAACTTCGTCATTTGAAACAAAATAAGAAGAACCTATATTCAGTAACATATCAACATTCTCCTGTATACTACTAGATGAAGAAGACATTCCCAAACAATTAATATTTACATGGGCAACTAATGAATGTCTACTAGTTGCATCTTTAGCAAAAGCTAAATACCAAGCAACATCATTGTCTTTCTTTATTTACACCACAATTTGAACATTGGTTTTACCAAAATCAAGTAAAACAGATTATTCTACTGATTCATCAAATTCAATTTGTTCACATGTTAAAGCAACCAAAGAATTAAAGCTGACTCGTATCTACCAAAATTCCAGACACTGAGTAATTCTCATAAACATTACAGCCATTCCATTTGACATCCATAAAAAACAACAATAGGAATAAACATTTTAATCTGAAAAAAAATATATAATTAAGTATTTAATGGTGAAAGGAAGAATTAGATAGATATCTATCATAGAATAAGAGAATAAAATATACTAAACAATAAAAATAAACACCATGCAAAAAATAAATAAACGATCATGCAAAAAAGATTATAAATACTAAACGATCATTTAACAACAATATAAGATCATATAAAATAAATTAAACCATCGTATAGAATAAACTAAATGATCGTTTAAAGACATTGATCGTTTAAACCATCGTATTGACTTAGGTACACGATCGTTTAAAGACATTGATCATACAAAATATTGAAAATTTTCGTGTTTATAGAGATGAACAATCGTGTTTATAAAGTTGAACGATCATGTTCATATAGTAAAACAATCGATTCTATATTGATAAACGATGATGTTGATAGAGGTAAACAATAAAGTAATTCAATGAAAATTATCGTGAAAAACTTCAAACTATCGATCGTCATAATGAAATACACAATGCTTACAATGATTCTTAAAAGTTCTAAATGAAAAAAAAAAACTTTAAATTCTTACAAACAACAAAAAACAAAAACAACATTCATACTGAAATATAAATTCTTAGTTCAATGTAAACAATCATCAAAATCTTCAACGATCTTCATAACGAAATACAGGATGCCTTATAGTAATACCTACATATTCTAAACATTCTATCTTGACGCAGAAATATATAATTTTGAATGAAATTTTATAATCAACTAAATAGTTCAAACAAAAAACAATATTTAAAATACTCACTGAAACCAAAATCACTGCGACAATATTAACATAGCAATATAGACGATCTTGATTATCCAAGATGACAAGAAGAGAAACGATGTTATCGAATATGATGGATATGAGAGCGAATGTTGTCGAAAATTATGAAAAAAGCAAACGAATGATCAAAATGAAAGATATGTAAAGAGCGAGATGAATAACTCGAAAACGGCGATCGTGAAAAAATCGGAAAGAAGAAGAACTATCATATTTGAAAGATCGTTATAAGAGAATAAGGACAAATAAGGATTCTGAAAAAATAATTTTCCTTAATAAACTTGTTATACGGGTCGTAAATAGTTTACAGTTTTGTTATATTTATGAAAGTTTCCCTTTAAAAAAAGGAAAAAACATTTAGAACTAGAAAATGAATTTATATAGGTTTGTTGATTATATTTTTTAAAGGTGTGGGATCCTCTCAACATTTAGAACAAACAAATAAACGATGATTTGAACAGCTTCCAACAAAAAGTTAGATATCATTGATGAAAAGTATGCTCCTTTTGTAACTTAACCTTTCATTTAATTTTTGTTAGAATGTAGTACGTTTTTTTTACGAGAGTTCGAATACAAGGCGCTCCAAAAATAAGCTTATTGGGTTTTCTATAATTGTATATATGTAGTTATTTATGATTTTAACTCTAAGTTTACAGAAGTACATATATAAACTCTTTCATCTAATGCGTTGTATTGTATTATTATGAAAACATTAACACACCGTTAGTGAATCAAGTATTTCTGTGTGACAATTTTTACGCTTTTCTATTGCTTAATTACTGATTTCGTAACAATTTATATCATTAATCTTTCTTTCTTTCTTTCTTGTTTTTTTTATTGTGTAACCAAAATACGTTAATTTCATATTCAACCAAGAGTTAACAAAAGAAGAAAAATATTTTTATAGTGATCAAATTCAAACCATAAACCTTTTAAATCGCTAAAACATGTTTATATATAAATTGAGTTGGGCTCGTTTCAATGAATCAAAATTACATGAAAAAAACGTTAAAACACACCATCACCGCGTAAGTAAAATATAAACAGTACAATATACGAAAAGCTAAAAGTAAAACTGATTATTTATTAATAAAAATTAGAAGTTTATATAATTTCCTAACTAAATTAAAGAAAAAATAAAAATACCACCATATACGTAATTAAAAATTAAACAATGCAATGCAATTTAGGAAAAATGTCATGGATGAGCCAATGTGTCATGAACTTGTAAGTCTTTTGTGTCAAATGGACTCCATCCCAACTGATATGTTCATTAGGATTTGGGCAAGCTTCAACTCCAGCCACTCCACACATTTGCATAAGGTTAAAGTTGTAATCTCCTCCAATCCCACAGCATGATTTTTGCAAAGAATCTTCATCAAATCCTGTTTATATATATATATATATATATATATATATATATATACATAAGTTATTAAGTAGAAAAATTAAATTAGAATTAGTTTGAGAAATGTTGTAATTAAGAGTATATCGAGAGAAAATTACGTACCTAGAACCAAAGCATGACGAATAATCCATAGAAATGCATTGTAATAATCACCATATACGATAACGGTATGTGGATTCTCTTTTTTGAGTACTTCAATGGTTTGCTTGATTTGATCGTTATGATAGGTTGCGAAACCATTCAAATCCTTTAAACAATGAAGCTCGTCGTAAGCAGATGTGTCATTTGTATGGAATCCAGTAAGATAGATAGGGAAGCATCCAATGGGAAAGTTTCCAGGTACAACAACTCGAGTAGCACCGTAGCTTATTACTTTCTACCATTGTTACAAGCAAAAGAAAGGTAATTAAGTAAATAATCATGGGATGTGATCTATTATTGTTAGACAAAATTAAAATTAAAATTACCTCAACGGCACTCTTAATGGTTTGAACGACGTCTGGTACCATGTCTTTGGCCTCTTGAATAGTTTTGCCTTGGAATAATGCATAGTTATAGTCATTGCCACCAATCTCACCCACAAAGAACAAAGCACTCCTTAATTTCTCGTTGCAATCTACACAGTAATGCATAAATATATATATGAAAACATCAAAAAGTTACATCATCGAAACATAAGATCTTAGTATATATAAAATGTAAGTAGCTAGTACGGTAATTGATTAGTCACCTCTTTGATTGTGACAAATAGAGTTGAAATGAGAGAACATCCATTCGAGTTGATGGTCGAGAGAAGAGTTGGTAACTGGAGATAAAATTTTGTATTTTGTAGAAAGATATTGAGAAGATAAAGCTGTAGAACCAGCCACTGCGAAGTTGACTCCATGATCCATCAAACCATCTTTATTCAAATATGGACTCACTAAAGGAAGTCCGGCATCTAAAGCTACAAATAAGTCAAGTCATCCTTATTATTAGTTTGCAAGATACAAAGAACACTAGTTAAAAACTTTTTAAAACATGTGTACAATATATATGGAAGGTCATGCCTTACCAAAGAAATCAAGCATAAGTAGACCGTTGGAGCATCGACCGGTGGGATTGTTGAAGAAAGATTGGCCATAAGGAAGATGAGAAAAAGGAGTGTTGGGGTTTTCACGAATGAGATTTCCGGTGTCAGAAATTGAGTCGCCGAGTTGGTATATAGCGTCGAACATGAAGGCTTTAAGTGGATGAGCTTTGGATGAACCCAAAACAAGAACGAAAAGAAGAAGAAAAAGAGAGAGAGAAGATTTGGTAGACGCCCCCATTGATGACCGCTTTTTATACATTCGGTGTGTTTGAAGTTAGAAGTGATGAAGGGACAGAATGATGAGTGGTTTATTTATAGCTTCAATTATTTCTTCCCCATCCTTTTCGGATTTGTATTTTCAGTTTAATTAATTTCCTAATCCTTCAAGGAGTGGGAATTTACGAATTCTCGGATGTTATTGTTTGTATTTTAAAAAATATAAGAAATCAACGAAATATTTACACCCTATAAAATAATTCTAAAAACGAAAAAACTCACAAACCCACAACAGAAAATATCAAAAATGTCTCGTTAACATCGCATGTAATATATTTTGTAATGCGCGTAATATATTTGGTACACAATCGTTTAGATTTGGCTATTATTTGTTACACAATCGTTTAGATTTGGATAGATAAATCTAAACCATTTATTTTTTCAATTCTATCATTTAATTTGGTTACACAGTCTTATAAAAAACTAATTACTAATTGAATGTTTAAATTTAGGGCATTTTTTTTTCAAAAATATAACAAATCAGTAAAATATATGTATATTTTACAAAACAGTTGTGGAAACAAAAAAGCCCGCAGACTCACAATGAAAAATACAAAAAAATGCCTTAGTCATCATGCAATTAATTGGCTACATTCGCGCATGAGTAATCTTCTTATGAATGACCATGTACTATAGTCATGATATATGATCGTGTAGTTCTTTATTTTAATGATGAGGAAAAAGACTTCAAATTTAACGAACATGTTAACCATGCTAAATAATTGTATTGACCGTGACAAACACTACAAGAATTTTGGTCTGTGCCGACAACTTTTTCTTGTAACGTAAAAAAAATGTGGCAAAGATAGGATGTGCCGACGTAATTTCATTGTGTGGGCACATCATCGTTTTTGCTGATGAAAATATATACGTGAACAAAAAGTTGTGTGCTCTTAAGAAAATTTTTTATGTTGAATTTCTGTCGACATTTATTTTAGTTTATGGTCACATATCGTGTATAAGCATATATTTTTTGTCGACCTAATTTACGTGGCAAAAAAATGCTAGATTGTTTATGTTCTGATAACGCTGCTCCATTGCGGCGAGATCCGCCTGGGTGATCGGTGCGTTAGGGTCGGCCGCCGGCACGACAGGTTGCTCCTTCGGCTGGCCACGTCCGGCTTTCCTGCCTCCCCTACCACCTCCTTCGCGTGCACCTCTATGTGGCGGCATTCTCCTAAATTTCACCAACAAAACTTTTCACTACAAGCACGTAATCCTCAGATTTCTATGTCTAGTCTATTCAGGCAAGATTATAATCTTAACATTAGCAAGGCTTTGAGGCATACCTGGCGAGTGACGAAGGACCGTATAGCCATAGGGTAAAATAAAACAAAAAAAAAAAACAAGACTTACATCGTAAGTCAGTCTACAGAACCTAAAACAACTGCACTCTGATACCAACTATAACAACCCAACTCCTTATACTGAGCCGAAGTTATTACTAAATGTGAATATCACGGTTTAGGTCATAAAGTGTAATTAAAACGAATAAAAATCTCAGAATTTTATTTATAAAATCAAATCAGTGTAGTGAGCAAAACATAAATAAAAAGTGAAATCCTATTCAGGCCCTATCTACTTTTAAAGAACGGAAATAGTAAGTAAGGAAGAAAATAAAACTCAAGTACAAAACGTCTAAAACAGGGTGTAAGCGAAAGCAGAAATCCCTATGGCTTGCCACGGTCACTTTTGGTCGTTCGCCAGCTTGCCATTGCCCCTACCTCGACCCCTACCTGAAAAACATGACATGGAGAGAGTGAGTATAAAATACTCAGTAAGGGACCCACTACTAAGCTGAGGTCGTAACTACTTAAAGGAAAATAATTTTTTTTAAAAAATTAAATTGAAAAGTAAAAAAAAATGTTCATGTTCAAAACTTTAAATACTCATTTAAAATCACAAATAAATAAATAAATAGAAAAAAATCTCAAAATCTCAAAATAACAAAATCCTAGTTTGGGCCCTATCTAATTTTGAAGAGTAATAATGAAAGTACAAGAAATACTAAAATCAAACTAAAATCATAATGGAGGAAGCAAAACGTTCCCTATGGCATGCCCCGGTCACTTCTTGTCATTCGCCAGCTTTCTTCTACCTTTTCCTTTACCTTTGCCTAAAAAATTTAAACATAAAAGAGTGAGTATAAAAACATACTCAGTAAGGGATCTAATACTAGTTCCGCTAGGTGACTGTTAACTTCCTATTAGAGTTCTGTAAAGTGGTACCCTTAAACTGACACATTCCCGAACACGCGCAATCTGTGATCCCGTATGAAAATCTCTGGTCTTCAGTGAAATCAAAGGAACACCTAGGACAAAACTAGTCTTCCGTGAACACAAGGAGCACCTAGGAAAAACTGGTCTTTAGTGAATCTCGAAAGAAACACTAAGACAATCGGGTTGTGAGTGACCTTGTCGAGTCACTCGTAACATATCATCTCATACTAAACTTGTGATCCCGTCGCACTACACAGTCATAAAAAGGTGGTGATATTGAAGGACACCAATGTGGGTACGACTCGAATAGATAAACCTAACAGTATGCTCTATCCATAGCATTGAGCATAATGTAACATCATAATCATGACATGAATATTAACCATAGCATTCTTAAGCATGAGATTAGTAATTCATGCATAACATCAACATCAACAGTCATCATCAACATAACACGGTCAGAACTGACTGTCATCATAAGCATAGACTAGTCATGACTACCAATCATCATAAATTATAAACACATTATGCATATCAGCTACTCTAATGCGTAATGGACAAAGTTATATGCAAGCTCATACTTCAATTCGAATGTCTAGCAAAAGAATCTCTTACCTGGAGATTAGCTTAATTCACAGAAATACAATCCCAACAGCAAAGTCAAGCTTTCCAAGAAAATGCTAAACAATAATGATAAATACTAAGATGATAACTTAATTTGCATTTAAATTAGGATTAAAAAATCTAGTTAATTGAACTTCCTCAAACTTTAGGTCAGATCCCACTTAACCTTAATTTAGGACAAAGTTCCACAACTCACGATTCCTAGCTAAAAAATCTAACCAATTTAATCCAATGTTAATTAATTAGAGTCCAAATTAATATTTGTTGGGCATGCCAAATACACAATCAAACTTACCATGGCTTACCGAAATAGGGGGAAAAAGAACAAAAAATAAGCTTGCGGCTTAAGACAGCTTAGATAAAGAGGAATTGGCTAGGCCAAGGTAGGGAAAAGACTCGGGTAGGAGGCCAAAACCATTGGCCGCTAAGGCTCAGCGCTACGAAAGGCTCGAATCTGAGGCTTAATTAGGGTGTGCGTGTAACTTGGGTACAGCTTGCGTGGAGGAGGCTAAGGATGGCTCAGGTTGGATCTTGCACACGCAGCTCGGCGACTAGGGGACACTCGAACTTCACGTGCGTGACTCGTGGCTGACAGATCGACGGGCAGATGGCTCAACTACGTGACAAATCATGATGAAAAGCGGACCGGCGACTAGCGACAAAGACACTAACGGAGACAGAGACATAGGCACTTGGGACAAACGACTTTCGAAGATAAGGAGACTGCTGACGCAAACAGGTGGCGGCTTGTGGAGACGAGGATCGACTTGACGGTTGATGATTGAGGGACACGGCAGATGACGGTCGGAGATGGGTGGCGGCAGATTGACTTGTGGCTAGGGTTTCCTTCTTTGTGATAATAGGGTTTGTGAAAAAGATGATGAATAGTGCCACATTGTCCAAGGAGCTACTTAATGAAGTAATAATTATATAAAAATTATTATCATTTTATCTTCTGTTTCTTTACTCATTTTTTTTCAAATGAAGTCTCCTATCATCTCTCTTTATTTAAACCCATCAAATCTTCTTTTTATCTTCTTTTTAACTTTTCCCCAAAATAAAATCAATACTTCTCTCTCCTCAACCAATCAAATCACTTTATCCTTCCAAAATAAATAAATCAGTCTCAAATAATTATATTATTTTCATCATACAACTATTTTTAACCTTAAATTCAAATAATTATATACTTTTATATATAATTAGGGTAATTATAAAAGGTAGCATTTTTTAGAATAGTTATTAAGTATGTAACAATATTTTTTAAAAATTGCAAATATAGCAAAGTCTATGAGTGATAGACTTCTATTGTTTATAAACCCTTATGGTTTATGAGTGATAGACCAACATTTGCTACATGGTCTATCAGTGATAGGCGCCTATCATTAATAGACTTTGACAGATTTTGCTATATTTGCAATTTTTTTAAAATGTTGCTATATACTTAATTATTTTGAATATAATTGCTACATTTGCAACTATCCCATATAATTATTCAAAATTCTCCCAAATACAAATCTCCCAACACAAACTACTTAAAAAAAAAACCAAATCAAACATTAATTCCAAATTCAATTAATTAGATATTTTTCCAAAGTATTTAATTAATTCTAATTTCTACAAATCAAGAATTTCCACAATTAAATCATATAACACTAAAAAAAAAATTCAATAATTGCCAAGTTTTAACTTAGGATAATTAAACTTAAAACTGCTTACTTTGAGACGTTACAATAATACTCTCACATACATTCTTCTCCATGTGCATGACATCCAAGTTGTGTCGTATTGGTAATTCCTAGAAAATCAAAGTTTTAAATCGTTTATGTTATAGTTCGAACCATAATAATTTGACATGTAATAAGATACATCATAAACTTCAAGTTCGTTTACCTTCCAACATGGTAGATCGAAGAAAATCGATCGCTTCTTCCACCTTTGATTTGATGATTCTTTACAACTTTGCTCTTTTTCTTTTCACATTTTCTCCAATAATTATCAAAATTTTCAAGATGGGCATAAATTGCATTACTTGTAGCTATTTTGGGAGGTAAGCCTTCTTCTATTCTACCATTAAATCATGCCTTTTTTTTCTTCAATACGGGTGAGCCCTTGACAAGAATTGTCTATGACCCAAATGCAATTTTTTTACTATGTTTCAACCAATAAGAACGAGTACTATCTCCATATGTTAGGCATGCATATTTACTTTTTGTAGTGCATCTGACAAGATTTCCATACACTGGAAAATCATTTATAGTCCACATAAGAATTGATCTCAAATTAAAATGTGTGTTACTCACAATATTATAAACTTGTATTCCTTTCCATGGTTGATGGAAATCTTCCACAAAGGGTTGTAGATATACATCAATATCATTTCTGGGTTGTCTGGAACCAGGAATCAACAATGTCAAAATTATATTTTTCTTTTTCATGCATAACCAAGGAGGAAGATTGTAAGTAACAAGCATGACCGGCCAACAACAATATCGACCAGTTAAATTGGAGAATTAGTTAAACCTGTATGTCGAAAGGCCTAACCTAAGATTACATGGTCCGTAGAAACTTCAGGCCATTTTTTATTAATTGTTTTCCATGCAATAGAGTCAACTGGATGTCTGATCCTTCCATTAGTACTTTTATGGCTTCAATGTCAACGTAAACTTTCATTAACTTCATTTATTTTAAACATCTATTTAAGTCGTAGAATGATAAGAAAGTATCTCAATACCTTGGCAGGCACACCTTGTTTGATTTGGTTTGTTCATTCATCAATCTTTCATCTTAAACTCGCACAATGAGGACAACTTTCTAACTTTCATTCTCATTTCTAAATAAGTAACAGTCTTTAACACATGCATGAATTTTTTGGTAACCTAAATCAAATTCCTTAAATAATCTTCTAGCATCATAAATAGATCTTGAAATAACATTGACCATTGGGAGCATGTCATGCAAAAGCCCTAAAAGGCTAGTGAAGCTGGTATCTGACCAACCATTAAAAGATCACTTTGTACAATGCTACAACTGCTAACATTTTTGTCTACTTCGTACAACCACCATATAATGGTGTATTTTCCTCTTCCACCTTTTGAGAAAAAAAAAATTTCCTTCCTTGATGTAGAATGGTCATGAATGGTGTCCTCTTTTCATATATATGTGCTCTCATAGAAGTTCGTTGCTTCACACGTAAAACTATCATTGACTTCATTCTCGATTTCATTTCCTTCACATACTTCCCCATGATGGTACCAAAAGTTATATGAAGAGTCTATTCCCTTAATGACCAAGTGCTCATATATGATTTGAAAATCACAATATGTCATGTTTCTACAGTCTTTTCATGGACACAAAAATTTATTGGCATTTGGCTTCATTTTCTTCTCTTTTTGTAGAAAATTCCATGCTCCTTCCATTTACAAATTAGTAGCACTATTAAATAAAGTTAATTTAGATAAATATACACCAAAGGTTAACTTAATATTAAAAGTTAGTTAATTTCATACCGATTTAAATGTACCCAATCTTTGTTGAACATTTTTTAGATGTTGGTGTACTTAATTGAATAACCTGTTCAATCGTTAATGACTTGGTCAATAACCACTACTTGAGAAAAGAGAATATCAAAAGAAGTCAAGGAAGAAACAAAAACAGAGAGCAAAAGGACCCCTTCTTTAGACATCTACACATTTGTTTATACAATCTCATGCTCACCATAAGCATAACATACCAAATTATACAAGGCTTAATCGAGCCATAAGACATATATTTATTCACAATGTCACCAGTTGAAGAAGGTTTCAGGTTTTATACTAGTGGCATTAAAAGATTTTGTGAATTGGTTTTTTGTTATTCTTTCTATGTTTTCTTGCTAAACATCATTCTTGGTTAATATCCATAGACCTTAGAATAAATGCTAACTAGGAGATTTTGATTATAGTTTAATGCCTCATTCCTAACTACCAAATTAGACAAACAGACAGTAATATAAAATATTAACAAGTTGGCAAAAGGGTAATTGCCATACCAATTAATTAAAAAAATCTATATACTTACTGTAGAAACAATAACGCAATGCAAATGAAAATGAGAAAAAACAGACCATGCCCTCAAACACAGTATTAGTTTCAGTGTCACTATTTAGATAAATGGCTCCCGTGCAGTCAATCAAGAAAATGCTCTTTGTGAGGGTTATATATTGCCAAACTTTAGTTTCTCTTGGAAAAGGTGCAACTTTGCATACCTAATAAAAGAAAGACAAAGTTACATTTCATGTATGTATATGTATGTAATAAAAGAAATCCTTTACCCATATGAGAAAATTTAAGAACAAATATTGAGAAAGAGGGAAAGGGAAAAGGGAAAAGAGAAAAGGAAAGAGGGAAACATTTGCACACTATCCTTACAAACCAAAGCATTTGAATACTAACTGTTTTGCCACAACTCATCTAGTCTTTTATGTTATGCGTTCACTCCTTGTCCATAACCTACAAAAAATGAGCAAAAAAGCTACACTAATTAACAAACAAGGTGATATCAGTTAAATAATTTTATTTTACCATGTTCCATCGACCCTGGAGCAAAAAGTTATGTCCACGTGTTGATATTTCCATTGATGGACTGATAATTTGAGATGTTCAATGAAGAGTAATACCATTTTCTCGAAATATGCTAATTACAAAGTCAGGGAATGGTTAATATAATCAAGAGATGCAATTGCTTTCACTTCCACTTAAGCTTGTCCTTGGCTTTGTGATACACTTGTCAAAGCACTTCACTCTTAAGGTTTGAGCAAGAAAAATGCAAGATTCTAATTTGGAACTGGCTTTTGGGACTTTATATATCAATATACTAACTTATTATTAAGAAGTTTGATATTACCAAGCACACAAAAGGTGCAGACAGCAAACAAAGTAAATGAACCAGCAAATACCACAACACATTATCCAAAAGAGTTCTTCCCTAAAACCCTCAACACAATCGAAAGAAACACATAGCATGGAAACTACAACCAACTTTTATTCACAAAAATTTGTCTAAGAATCAACAGAGTTTAAAAAAATATGTAATGTGATTGTTATTAATTTAATGAATATAGGTGCAATTTAAAGGTTCATTTGATTCATCAAAGTTCAAACCCAAATGCCAAATATCTGATAGTTGTTGTTGGCTTTTTCTACAAGATTGGTTGTCCTGACTCTTTCTCTCCAAGGTAAACCAATAATTCATTCATTTATTCATAGCTTAGTTTACTAAACTAACTTAATTATGTTTGGCAGACTCAGGTGTAATTTTAACCTGACTATCACCCTTCTTCCAACTCCGATAACTTTTAAATTTCGTCAAAACAAGGATTATCCCGTTGGGTCCCTTTTTAGTTATGCATGGATACCTCATGAACTCAAATTTATAAATTTTACCAACTACTTACAGAGTAATATTCTAAAAACAAAACCAAAATCTAGGTACCAAGCCACATTGGTGCTTGATCCAAATAAAGTGAACAATCCCAATTCATAATCATAACGAGATTTGCATCAAACCTAAGGAGAAAAATTTTCCTTTCATGAAGGATATATTTCCTAAATAAAATAAATTGAAACTAAAGCATATAAATTGAGGATGCAATTTGATAGTCTATAAAGATAGGACGACTGACATGTCTCGAAATCAAATCCTAAGAATTGGCACACTATAAGATGTATTGAGCGAATATTACTGCCTAAGTGGGAAAAATATAAAACAAGAGATTATGAAAAATATAAATTTAAAGAATTACATTAATCGATAGAATAGAGCAGCTCATGAATGCTAGAAATGTTCGACGTGTTATATTTCTTATCTAAGTAAACCACGTACATGTATTTCAACCACATAATCTTTTGAACTCATAATCAATTTTAGAGTACTTATAAGCAAAAGGAATTATGAATACAAAACAGTTTACACACTGATCTAATTTGAAGGCATTCCAACAACATATCATATTTTAACCGCATATCAAACAGTTTAATAGCAAGTTTCGAAGTAAATGTCTCTTGAACCTTGCAAAACAACTCCCTTACAAGTTTTAATACTCTAGCGAACTAACAGATGATAATCTCGAAACATTTCTAGCTTCATCAACACCACTGGCAATCATTCAGCAAAGTTTCTAACTTAGAAAGGAAGAAGAAGACTAACCTTGAATCATTAGGCTTCAAGTGTAAGACATTTGACGACGGTGAGTTCCGTTGTAGAGACGACTGTGAATAGAGATGACGAACAGAGAGACGATTAGCAGAGACAATGACAATGAACAGAGAGACTACGAACAAAGATGGAAGAAACATCGTCATCGGTTGAATGGAAGTCATGAAAGGTCGGTCGATGAAGAGATGAAATAAGATGAGAAATCGATTGATGTGAAGAGATGAAGAAATCAATTGAATATGTAAGGGTCGACCGGCTATCGCGTGCATATAAAATAGATGACAAAAAGAAAATAATTTGGACTAGTTTTTGGGCGCGCGCAGGATCTAATTACAATTTTTTTTTTCTTTTCAATAGTCCAATTTAAAATGTGCTATCTTAGAAGGCTATTAAAATTCCAATTTATTGTAGTGATATATGGTTTAAAGAGCCTTGATTGCCATTGTTTATTACAAAGACTTCTCCCAATTGACATTTGATCTTATCTACGTAAGGATATTTCTACTATTATAGTGGAGTTATCAAATTTCTTCCATGCTCTATGTAAAAAAATTTAGCATATCAGAACTAGACAAAATGCAAGATGATATAGTACTTATCTTATGTAAGCTAGAAAAGAACTTCCCGCCATCTTTTTTTAAAGTGATGGTCCATTTATGTGTCTATTTGTCATAGGAAGCAATAATTGTTGGACCTATTGGATATTGTTGGACGTATCCAATCGAAAGGTATGTGAATTCTTTGTTTCTATTACTTTTATGGTGTAGGATTCCAACTTATGCAATTTGGTTCATGTTGTCTCAGAAGTTTACAATATTTGAAGCAATATGTTATAAACAAAGCTCAATCTTAGGGTTCAACTGCAGAAACTTAATTATATCATAAATGAATACTTGAACTTTTGTTCTATGTATTTACGTGGCATTGAAACAAGGTTTAATAGAGGGGATCAGAATAATGATAACATTGATGGTGAGAAGATCAACAATTGAGGTGTATCAATTTTCTCTCAACACATAAGATGGTTAGGTGGTGCCCTATTTTGACAACTAACCTTGGATGAGTTAGAGAAATCAAATTGGTATATTCTAAACAACTATGATGAAGTGGAACCTTATCTCCAGTATGTATCACTTTGCTTATATTCATTTTTAATATTTTAAATGACTAAAAAGTTACACGTACTTGCAAGACATAGGGAGCATATGAGAATCCTTAAGTCGAGTAATGGACATGGTGATTTGCATAAGAGACAACAATTAGAATTTTCTACTTGGTTCAAAGCAAAGGTATGTCATTTTTTGTAGTCGTACCTTTCATTATACAATTTTTTATTACATTAGCATTGCCTTTGTGATTAGGCCCAAAGGTTGCATTGTGATAAATCCATATTTGATGATTTTTATGCCCTTGTCTGTGGTCTTAATGATTTTGCTCGCTCTTATAGCAGGTGTATAGCAAATGGAGTTAGATTTCACACTAAAAATGGTGATAGTCATCAGACCACTTAGAATAGCGGAGTAATGGTGCTAGGTGATAATGAAAAAGGACAAATCTTTTTTCTATGGCGAACTACATGAAATTATAAGGCTACAATACATTTGCATTAGGCAGTTGCGCTTTTTAGGTGTAAATATTATGATACTAGTTCGAGGAAGAATAGAATTAACATAGTTGATGGCTTTATATCAATAAACACTCGTAACCGATGGTACAAAGATGAGCCTTTCAAGCAGCAAAAGTTTTTTACTTAGATGATTACAAACTTAGTCAAGATTGGAAAATAGTTCAACAAATTCAACCAAGGCATGTGTTGGATATTCCATTAATAGAAAGTAATGGAATAGATGTAGTATCAGATGAAAACTGATGGAAAGCATACAAATGCAGCAAAAATAAGGATCGAAACTTAACTCTAATTGCATCTAAATTATTAGAGATTGACATGCGAAACTTTACTCTAACTGCTTCTAAATTATTAGAGATTAACATGTTTATACTACCATAATTAAATGAAATTAGGGTTAATCGAAAACGTACCTTTTAAGCTTTCCAAAATCCTCAATATCTCCTTACGAACTCGAATCGGAGACGACCACTAGTGTTGACCTGCTATTCTCCGGACTTAGAACCGAGTGTGTGACCCAATTAAGTAAAGAAAATTGGAGGTGAAATTTAGGGTTGAGATTTTTTATTTTGAAGATAGGAAAAATAATTATTTTATAATCTAAAATTATAAAAACTGGCCAAAAGTTTTTGTAAATTTGAAAAATGGGCAAAAGCAAATTACATTAAAAAAATGCATGTTATAAAAACTCAACATCTATTATTACACTAACAATTAGTGAAACTTAGTGGGCTAGGTTTTTACATCTATTGTAGCCACCTATTCCACTATGTGTTAGTGGGATTATCCAACAAAATGTTGGATTTTCTCACTAACTTAGTTCAAGGGCAATATGGTCATTTGAGCATTTAAGTCAAAAGTGAACATTTTTATTTTTTACCATTTTTTTCATCTTGACTAATTTCAACCTTCCGAGCATGAATCCACATTTATTTTTCTAAAGTTTAAATCACATTTGAATATAAAGCCAATCAAAGTTAGACTTTTCAAAGCCAAAAGTTAACATTTTGACTTTTTAAAAATTTGACCATTTCCATCAATTTCGAGCTTCTGAATATGAATATATATTCATATTTTTAATATTTAAATCATATTTAAACATAAAGCTTTATCTTAAAACTATAATCGACGAATATATCACATATACTTGTTAGTTTTTCTCTTTTTACGTAATTTGAACAATTCGAATTATTCTAACATATTGTTTTAAGTTAATTTCATATGAGCTGGGTAAACCCTTTTAGACCAAGTTAAACGACATTCGTTAATTAACGGGTCATTCCACTAAAGTCTCCTAGTTGCACTCCCCTCACTATAGATATATTTATGTTCATCTGATATAACAATGATTAGTAAATTAATCCTTAATAAGTTATTCGTATCCTCGGCTAGGTCAAAATATTATT
Organism: Cucumis melo; assembly: GCF_025177605.1. Classification (NCBI taxonomy): domain Eukaryota; kingdom Viridiplantae; phylum Streptophyta; class Magnoliopsida; order Cucurbitales; family Cucurbitaceae; genus Cucumis; species Cucumis melo. Next base: position 13,832,764 of record NC_066861.1, read on the forward strand.
TTACCCCTGAAACTTCATCTTGTGTTATTTGTTTAAGGTCCAACTTATAAACCGAATTCCTCTTAGGCCAATGAGAGGGTGAGGCCCCTTGTTCAGGACTTGGATTTAGTCCTTAAGAAAATAACCTATCTACTAACCCTAAAGCGAGTAAGAGTAATTTATGTTTTCTACATTATATCCCTAGCCATCCACCCAATGTTACACCTAAAAGGAGAGGCTTATTGGGCCTGCGCTATTTAGCTGCCCTCATCTATGAAAATCTAAGGACAATTCCATTTGAAAGAAGTTCATAGTTAGCTCAAGATTAAGATTAAATTACCTAGGTCATCATAATCGAAATAATCAGTTTTATATAGTCAACGATGTTATAACTTAAAAGTGACCATTTCATGGTTCTAGTCTTATTTAAACTCTTTATATAGGATGTCCCCACTCTTATGTCTCTACATGAACAATTCAGGATCACATCATTTGTACTAATTGAGCGGGTCATATCCATAGTGCTCTAGAATAAGGTGTCCAACCTTATCCATAAATTATAGATTGTTTGGGCTATATACTCGAACTTGATCCATGTTTATGTCTCTACATACAACAAATAGCCTTGGGACCTTAGTTTATTGGATTCAAGATTATAGTATTCTTTGTGCACTAATAATTCCTCGTTAATTACTTTATTGAATAGAATGCAATTTAAACTACAAACTACGAGTTTTAGGATATAAATTCCAACAAAACCTTATCCACATGTTATCCTTGAGTTGAAGATAACCAAGATTCACAAACTTTTAATAGAGAAGATATTGAACCTTTGATAATTGAAGACCAAAAAGACTTTATTGCATATAGTAATGAAGAAGCACTACAACATATTGGGTATTTAATAGCCCTTCAACATAGCCCATTTTAAATTGAGCTATTGAAAAGGAAAAAAATAATTGAAATAATTAAACAAAAAACCCACATGCACGATAAGCCCTAAAGTTTTTTCTTTTCGATTTCTTCATCTCTTTGGAGTTCTTCATCGCCCTCACAGTTCAATCGGCTTCATCTCTCACATTATTCAATTGATTTCTTCATCTCATCTCTTCATTGGCCAACCTCTCACACTTCCATTCAAACGACGACGACATTGCTTCCATCTCTGTCTGTGTCCCTCTGTGTTCATCGTTACTGCGCGCGATAGCCATTACACTTGAAACTCACCGTCGACATTACACTTGAAACCTAAAGATTCGAGATTAGCCTTCTTCTTCCTTTCTAGGTTAGAAACTTGACTGAATAATTACGTTAGGCAATGAAGCTTGAAATGTTTCCTTTCCTTATCTCAAAATAATTTCTTCGTGCATTTCCTTTAATTTTTTACACAACTGCAACATTTTCGTTTCAATGTCTAATAATAATAATCTTCTTCATCTTTAGATACTCCACTGAGGTGTTAATGGACTTACTTATGCTGAACTTGAGGAAGTAACTCATAATTTTGACCGATCAAGAGAGCTTGGAGATGGAGGTTATGGTACTGTCTTGAGATTGTGTATGTTATAAGAATGACATAGTATTTAAACTATTTTGATTGTGTATGTTCTAAGGAGGTCTTGATTTGATGTGATACTGTTACTTGAACCCTTTGTTTTGACTATTAATCAAGAACACTCAAGGATGGAAGGACAGTTGCAGTAAAGCGGCTATACGAGAATAATTACCAAAGTGTTGTGCTGTTCACAAATGAAGTTGAGATTCTCTCAAAATTGCAACATCCTAACCTCGTAAAGCTTTACAGATGCACTTCAAGACAAAGCCGAGGACTCCTCCTTGTATACGACTGCACTGAGGTGTTCATAAATTTATTTTGTGATATTTTAGACTCATTATAAGTTTTCTTATTTTGTGATATTTATTTTGTGTTCATAGATTCATTTATTTTGCTTCCTCAAGTTCTTGTTATAAGTTTTTTGTATCAGAAATAACTTTGATTATGTAGCTTCAACAACAATCTCCTTCACTACTACTGATGTGAAAGTAAAAGTGGAAGAAGATAAACTCATGGCTGTTGTTGAAGAGTTTCAAGATTTAGAAAGGGAAGATTTCCTAATTTAAGAAAGATGTCCTCATTTGAACCTAGAACTCATACTCAGTCCACCTTATCAATCTCACCCTGAAAAAATAGTTGGACGTATGAATCTTTGTTTTACTTGTAGTTTAGGATTAAAAAACAGTAAAGATTATAGCTGCATAATTGGATGTAGTATGGGTACTTGAACTGGGAATAACAACATAGCACATATATATGAACAGAGATAAAAACAGAAACTATATATATGAATAACAGAACATAGAAATTGTTGTTAAAGATTTGGTGTTGGCTAATATTTTTGTTTAACAATGCTGCTGGTTGCTCTCTAGTTGTTGACAAAATTGACAACCTAGAAGTTCTTTCAATAAAGGTAGTTTTTCGAGTAAAAAATGTGGGCTTAAGGTAGTTTGAATACTTCTTGTTTGCTTCACTTATCATTTGGAATCTGATTGTTCCTATGTTTATGCAGAAAACAGAAATGGCACCTCAAGGACGGGTTCACAAGGTTTGAACTTGGCCTATCTCGTCGGCTTTACACACGTGCTGGCTTTTGGTCTTCTCCTCATTCAGTAAGAAGTGTAATTCCCTTCTTATATATATTCCCATAATATGTCATCTCTGTGGTTCAACCATTTCTTTTTATTTAGGGATATTTTTGTCTTTTATTATGATCTAAGATGTGGCATTAGGGTTTTATTGATAGGTCATTTAAAGGCATGTCTTGTTAAGTCAATTCTTGTTAAGTCAATACTTATAGATTCAAAAACCAAATCGAGTTTTGTAGTAATAAGATGGAGTTCAATTCTTTTACCAAAGAATAAAAGTACTCCAAATTATATGATTTCATTTATCATAAAAGTTGTTTGGGTTAAGGAATCCTTCTTTATCATAAAAGTTGTTCGGGTAAATTTATTTGTAATAGGATGAAAATTGTTTATGATGTCATTATCTTCTTATTCTAGTATCTCATATTTGTCTTTTCACAGAGTATCAATAACAACAGTCAAACTAAGTGCAAGTTATTAGATTGGTATGGCTCGGGAGAGATTGTTGCTGAAGGAAGATGGTCTTCTAATGATCCAACTGCTATGGTCCATCATATTCCTATTGGTCCACATGCAATTAGAGTATGGGTTGATGTAGCAAAGAAACCAAACACATATTTGTGGAGGCCAACATCAGAAATGACATGTATTGAAGAAGCTTTGGGAAGTACAGTTGCATGGCCATCTGATAAAGTGATCATTAGTATGTTGTCTAATTCTAATATTTTTTGTCTAAATTTTTTAAAGATTTTCTATGCTTATTTAATTAATATATGTTTTATAAATTTATGTAGGTGAATGAAATGAAGTCGTCTTCACCAGAGGACTAAAGATTGTACACTTATGACGAACATTGCTTGTAGACTTATGATGAACTTTATTTGTATTTTGAGGGTTAATTTGGGCGGTTCATACATTATTTACTAATATGTGTATTTTGATTGGTAATGTGTATGGTTGGTACATTTAGAATGACTACATTGTTTGGTAATTTTAGTACATTATGAATGGTTTTATAGATTTTTGAGAAAAATGTTACCTATATTTTGATTGAAAACGATTAAATAGCATTATTACTGAAAATCATAGCTATAAATACTATACGGTCGAAAAAGGCTATTATAGTTAAAAATTATAGTTATAAACAATATACTATAGCATCGATAAAATGCTATTATAGCTGAAAATTATAGTTATAAATACTATATTATAGCATCGAAAAAAGGCTATTATAGCTGAAAATTATAGTCATAAATACTATATTATAGCATCAAAAAAAGGCTATTATAGCTGAAAATTATAGTTACAAATACTATACTATAGCGTCGAGAAAGCGCTATTACATCTTAAAGATAGCACATTATTTAAGCTATATTAACTTATTCTAGCTCCAACGAAAACGCTATCAAATGTTTTTATAGCAACGTATATAAGCTATATCTTCAAACTCTACGATAGCACTAGTTATAGCTTCGAAAAAACGCTATAAAAAGATCCAGACTTTTAATAACATAGACTGTCAGGACTCTCGAAAAACGCTATAAAAAGTCTATTATAGCGTTTTTCGTTAGCTATCGTTTATGTTATTTCTTGTAGTGAAGCATCAACCAATGAAGCTTCGGTTGATGAAGAAGATTTTGATTCGGATAATTATAGCGATGAGTCAATGAGTGACGAAAATTGTGACTTATAATCATACTACCAAGGTTATACATAATTAACTATGGTTTTATTTATGCATATATTTGAATTGTACATTATTTGTTCATTTACTTTTATGTTTATAGTTATATTATATTTTTGCTAACTATAGATATATTTATGCATCAAAAAATTTGTAGGATGTCGTCAATAAATCTTAGATCGAAAAATCATAGTAGGTCATCTTCAAATGTGAACAAAGCAAACAATTCTATAGAAAATCGTATTGGTGCATCATAAGTGGTGTCCATAGATCCCAACATTCAAAGTATGTATTCATTTCTATGTTAAATCAAGTTTCTTATAACATTGGATGTATTAATATTAACATTTCTTATATAGGTTCTAGTACAAAAACAAAACACCAAGGAGCGACTAGAGGGGTTAGACTTGAGAAATATGTCTAAGAAAATGGTCCCCCATTCCAATTACAATTGATCTTCAAGATAGAAAACTGATTTGTAAGGATTCCTCCAATTAAACTCTTAAATTGGAAAAATGGTATGAGCAATAGTACCGCTTAAATGTGAACATTGGTTAGATGTCTCCAAAGAGGTGAAAAGGGAGATAGTAGATAGACTTTTGGTAAGCTATTTAAGTTTAGTTTTAAGGAAATGCAATGTTTGTTTTAGACCAAGTATAAACTAACTTGATTTATTTCTTAATGCTAGAATTACTTCATTCTAGATTTAGATAAACCTTTTGCACAAGATTATCTTGATCACGAGATGATTGTACTATATAGAGATTTTTGTTCTTCACTATACAAAAGCTACAAAAAGTATGACTCTCTAATTGAAGTACGAAAGCACCGTGACAAACAAGTTGCATGAGATTCAGATTGGCTTGATTATGTGATCAATGGAAACAAAAAGACTTTAAGAGAAGATCTGAAGAAAATACTAAGGAACGATCTAAACTTCTATTTACTCATCGAGGTGGGAATGCAACATTACGCCATAAGCTGAAAAAGGTACGACACTTATTTTTATATTGTACTTATAAATACTTTTCATTCTTATAATATTAGTTGTAATACGTAGAAGAAGGAGGGTCAGGATGTGAGATTGAATTATTCCAACTCACCAATTCCAATGAGAAGAAGGGGTGACACCACATTTTTACGCCATAACCAGAAAAAGGTATGACACTTATTTTTGTATTGTACTTATAAATACTTTTCGTTCTTATAATTTTGGTTCTAATATGTAGGAAGAAGAGGATAAGGAAGTAAGTGAGATTAAATTATTCCAACTCACATATTCCAATGAGAAGAAGTGGTGGGTGAATGAAGCTAAAGTGAAATATGTAAGGAAAATTGTGTGTTCATTATTGAAATTTTTCTTAGCCTAGTACACATTGATACTTCTACATAATCCTGGTGTAGGATCAAATGATGCCATTAAAAACCACTTCATCACAAGAAGGGAGTGAAGCTCTTCTAGAAAGAAAATATGTGAATGGGTATTGTGCCACGCCCTGCCCTAAAGTTGCTTCTCACAACTAAGTGGAGGCGTGCCGCCTAGACCTTCAATGTTTACCACATAATAACTTGTAGAAATACAAGTTGTTATAGTCTTTTCGATAGAATAATGTAATCAAAATGCATAAGAAATGTGTTAGAAAGCTTAGCTGATGTTGTAAATTCATAAATATTTAAAAATACACTTTACATAAGCTTTCATGCCTGTTTCACCTTGTTCTTAATGTCTACACGCAGGATTAAGAAAAAAAAGAAGAAGTTAGCGAATTGTAGAGGAACTCGCGCGAAGACTAGGCGAGAAGGCCATATTAGTAAGCGAGAAGAGGTTCACTATAAGACAAAAGTGGTGGATGGAATTGATGTGACTTAACATAGTAGTAGCTTTCGGCACTGGCATGCTCAAAAGATTAGATTTTCCGCCTAAATCTGCTTATATAAAAGACTCCATCACCATCAACAAAAGAGGTCAATCTGTATGGTCTGAACCTTGGAAAGTGTTAGAAAAGAATAGCCTTTCCACCGTCTGTAAAGTTTTTCTCATCTTCTCCAGTCAATCTAAGAGTGAGAGCTTGGGGTTTGAGTGAAGAAGATTCTATTTTTACTTCCCTCTAACTTGTAATGTCATTTCTATTCTTTCCATTTTTGTATTTCTTTACATTGTATTTGTTTATATTGTACAGTGGAAAAAGGTGTATATTCTTTAATACAATGTATATTTATACCTCTTCAATCTATTCTTCTCTTTATTGTTCATTCATCTTTGTGTTATTCGTAGTTTAAGTCTAATTATAAGTTCTTGATAAGAAGGTTAGCTTATATTTCTTATCACGTTAGCTGAGCTATTTTCATCACTTAGTCAGTATATATCTCTAACTACCCGAGAAGGCAAGTAGCAAGGATATGGCTTACAAGCGCAAGGAGGAGTTTGAAGACAAACTCCACCATGGCGAGATAACTTTCATCATTTGTATTCCAACAGAAGAACAAGTGTGGGTATTAGGGACTGAGAGGTTGTCACCCTTAAGCACGAAACTATATAAGTCTTGTAAGTGAAGCGTTCTAGATATGACTTGCTTAGGGAAACTTGGTCTTTTGGATCCCGAGAGGTGACCGTGTGTGGCATTTAAAGTCTTCGAGAGGAGTTTGTCTTAATATAAGCGCGTTAACTAAGTTATATTGCATCAGGGATCTTTGATTGCTTAATTGTCTGGTAATGCTTAGATTTTCCTTCATCCCCTTTTTTTATGCAAGTTAGTTCACAATCTCATCTTGCATCCACCTTAATTTCACTTTACAGAGTGTCTACTGTAGATAAGTAGATATAGTTTAAACTTACACTCATTTACACTGTATATTTTATTCTTTTACACTGTCTAAACACTTACTGAACCTTAGAACTAAACTTTGATATTAATTCTCTGTGTTCGGCTCTTGATCACCAAGATAAACCTATTGTTAAGCTTACACTTGGGCAAGCAATAGAAAAACTTATACACTACAAGGACTTAGAAGTATTTGATGAATAGAGACATTGGGAGGAGCATTTTGCATGCAATGATCACGTTTCAACGCATAACGAAGAGATTTGTAAGGAGCATTTTGCATGCCATGATCTTTAATCAATGACTCGTTATGAAGATTGAAATATAGTTTAGCTCACTAAGTCCGACCACCAAGCACCACATCGTGTAATAAATGTCGAACACCTAGTAAGCAAAACGACTGCTTTTTTATATCCTCAACGCAAGGCTTAAATGCCAAGCTTTTCTTAACATGACAGCAAAACACGACTTAATCTGATTAATCTTAGCCTTATCACTATTTGCGCGACAGACATAAGATGACACAACGAATTGAATACAGATTGTTTTTTATTAAATTGACATTTCTACGAGGTTCAAACATAACTAAAACTTTTCCTTACAACAAACATAATCTTACAGCTTCCTTTTCCTAGGACAGCTTTTCTAACTCCACGTCTAGTTCACTCGCCTCATCATTTAGCAATGCACCTTATTCCCCTTTCGACACCGAGGTGTAGCTCTTCACACTACGGTGGGAAAGGCTTTATGAGACTCTATTGGCACTAACACTCACCTTTTACTCTAGTTACTGCCCCTTTCCCTTATTTGCCTCTTCAATTGCTTCCCAAAGATACCCTTTTCCATGTCCATCGCCTCATGCTGCTTCTTGAGATGAGGTACTTAGAGGTGTGAAGCCTTCCTTCTCCTAGCTCGGTTCTTTGAATCATTTTCTCTCTCACTTACAGAGTTAGGCCTCACTAACCTGAGTATTGCTCTCACCTTCCTCCAAGCCAGGCCATCCGCACTAAGGAGCAACCTGCCTACTAGCCAACTCCTTAGGCATAATAGAATTTGCATCGCTAACGTGCCATGTAAGGCTACCGAATAATTCTACCTTTCCTTCTTAACTAGGCTACAACACCTAAAGTCCATCCTTCACTTGACTTCAATTCCTAACAACCTAGGGAGGGAAAACTTTAAAAAACTGACTTAGTGAGCGATGGGTTGAGAAATACCTTTTTATAGAGAACTAATATTCAAATAACAAATATTAACGAGATTAGATCGCGAGCAAATAATTTTCAATGCATCAAACCACAACCACCATTTCCATAGGCACAAGGAATTCCATGCATTCAAAACCACAACAACCATCATCATAAGTACAATTGATCTCCACTTATTCAAGTCATCACGCGTTCGTAACAACCAAAAAATTCTTCACCATAAGCATAATTAATTTCCACTCATTCAAGCCATCGCGTGCGTTTGTATCAACCACAACAATTGTAACTATAAGCAGAATTAATATCCACGCATTAAAGCCATCAAGCATTCGTACCAACCACAATAATCGTCACCAAGCATAATTAATTTCCACACGTTCAAGCCATCACACGTTCCAACTCATTATCGAGGCCTGAGATTCTCCCCTCACTTGGACCTAGGATTCACATTCAACCAGTGTCGTGCGATTATTTGGGTCTTCCACAGTGCCTCATTATATTTATCCTTTTTCATTCAACTAGTGTCTCATTGTGACTTACCTAGACCTGGGATTCTCCCCTCGCTTGGACCTGGGATTCACACTCAACCAGCATCACACAAGTTACTTGGGATTTCCACGAGCGTCTAGCGATAGATCGCATCTTCCCTTGATAAAGAACCATTATAAACAGTACACAAAAAGTTTAGCACACTTACTTACATAGTATTTCAGTAACCACCCAAATCACACAATAAGAATCATCGTTAGGATATTCTCATCAACAGAATACACTTCTCACGTATCATGTTTACACTCACGCCACCAACTAATTATGGAAGACATTCACAAACATTTCTTCCATTGATGAAATATTCATGGTACTAACTATTTGTGGAAGACATTTGTAAACGTTTCTTCCCTTGGCAAATATTTTCAGATATTCTACTTACGATATCTACTCAAAGACAACAATGTTTACAGAGATTCTCACTTGGATTTGGAAGGATCACCCACAAACATTTATTTATAACCCATATACAAACAAAGAAAAGTTTTAAACATAAATGGCTAAATTTAGAAATCACATTGGAATCTTATTTGTCACTCATAAATATACTTAGCATCGACTCCTTCCTTCTCTGCTTTTGGATGCCTCTTCTCGCCTAGCATTTTCCTCAACCAGTTGTCTATCATTCAAGATTTCCCTTCTTTATCTTCATCCGAAAATTTCACTCTTCTAGACAAAAACTCCCTTTTGCCTTTTCGTCGTTAGTCCTTTTCATAGTGACCTCCCACATCCAAGGGTTGCTTCAAAACTTTACACATGTTCTTTTATCGACTCACCATGTCATGCAGCTAACCTAAACTCGACACATGGGCTACCCGTCAGTGGCGATTGGATTTTTCCCTCAAGATGCATACTTTATCTCTTTGGAAAGCCAAACACTTTAATCATCTTACATTCCTATCTTCTCGGGAAGCAACAGACATTTACTTCCTCTTAGCGAGTGGTCAAGTCATCCTTACCTTCTTCCTTAGGCATAGGCATTTCTTCTAGTATCAACTTATCTTTATTGCATCGCTTGCCTTCTTGCGATGGTACTTAGGCATTTCTTTTTGTGTCACCTTCTTACCCTTTGCATGTTCCTTCGTAGGATGTCTTATACCCCTATCTGAAATGACTTCTCAACAAGGATTTTCTCCACCCTAACTTCTTTTCTTTGGGTTAGGGCCTCATGCATACTCTTTTCATGAAATATGTTCTACGGTTAAGGATCTCTTCACTCAGTATCCTTGTTGCAAGGTATTTATCGCATTGACGGTATACGATCAGGGCCTCACATATTGGGTAAGCGGTCGGGGCATGTGAAAAGACAAGGTTGGGGACCAAGACCCAAGAATGCTAAAAATGAAGCAATTCAACAAAGCACAAAAGAAACAAATGCACAGTTTGCACACTTGTAAAGTATAGTTGAAACGTAAAACGCTACATTGAAGCGATTTTAAAAAGGTTAACATGTTAAGAAGCTACCTACAACATGGAACGAAATTTAGAACAATCAAATGACAGTCAACAAGTAATTTTTCAACTTAATTAGTTTGATATAAAGTGTCGGATGAGAGTAGTAAATACAAACATGATATATTGTGAATTGATATGACAATCCTGCAGTTACGGTAATCATATATTTGTTCTTGTGATGATTTTGATGCTTGTGATTAGAACGTTATAGAATGTCATTATGATTTTTGGTGCTTGATGTAGAGATGCCCCCTTCCACATTTTGAAGTGCAATGTTTTAGTTGAATAATATTAAGTTTGTCGCTTTTGATGTAGACAAGTCCTCCCTATTTCTCATTATAAAGTTTGTTGCTTTTGATGTAGACATGCACCATTTCCCCCTTTCCCATTGTTTTAAAATGTTTGAGTTTTATCCATTTCAGTAGTGTCATTATGCTTGAAATGCTAAGTTTCATTTATTGAGTTGAACCATATTCAGTTTGTTGCTTTTAATGTAGACAAGCCCTCTTCCTCATTCTGAAGTTTGTTGCTTTCGATTTAGACATGCTTCCCTCCCCTTCGCCCTTCCTCATTATGAATTTTGTTGCTTTCGATTTAGACATGTCCCTCTTCCCCTTTTTTTTATTGTTTTAGAATGTTTGAGTTTCATCCATTTGAGTTTTCGATTTAGACATGCCCCTTTTCTTCATTGTTTTAGAATGTTTGAGTTTTATCCATTTGAGTGGTGTCAATATGCTTTGAAGTCCTAAGTTTTATCTTTTAAGTTGAATCATCTTCAATTTGTCGATTTCGATATAGGCATGCTCCCCTTCTCATTATGGAGTTTGTTGCAGTCATACCCCATCCCACACACAACCTTACTTGCCATGTAAGACGCGGTGCGATTTGAGTATCCTTGACCCGTCTAATGCCAAGGACCCTCATTCTTAAGGTCTTTAAGCTTTTCTTAATCGTCCAATCTCTTTTCTTTGACCAACTTACCACTTAAAAAAATCTTTTAGGTGATACCATGCAACACAGAGAAGATAAACCAACTAAACTTTATTAATCTTTATCCAAGTGCTTACAACAACTTTACATACATAAATATAAATAAAACAATTTAAAAGTTAAGCTAAAGCGTCTTGGCAGCCTTCTCGTCTAGCAAGCATTTCGTCAACCTTACCTACTTGGCCTTAACGCTTACTTCTTGAAAGATAAGTTTTGAAAACATAATTCTACAGACTGAGAAAGGTTTGTAATAAATCCTTTGCAAATATCTTTTATAAACATCTTTTTGCCAAACCTTTCAGACCATAAATCTCTTATGTAAGCATAACATTTCATTGAAAACAAAACATCAATAAATAATAGCTTTTCATTTTGCATAACACTCATTAGTTACAGTACATTCCTTTCGCCAAGGATTTCGAATCATTCTCTACGCTAGGTGCCACAACTTTGTGTTTAGACTACTGTAATAACAACATCTAAGAATATACAAATTTTTCTTTGTTTCTTAGACCGCTAAGCTTAATACGCTCATTTCAAAGTATAAGCCAGCTTCTCATCACCATGTATCCCCTTTCACCCCATGATTGCCATGAATCTTTATGTGCACATAAAAGTTATCTCATTAATAGGAAGTAACTAATGGTTTGAAAACTATTTCATAACAACTCATGCTTTTAAGTACATAAAACTTACTTGGAAATGTATAAACTTTTCATATAATCTCTTTAGAAACCCTTGTGTTGAAATCATTAAAAAACTTATTAAGAAAGCTAGAGATCATATAAATATGTTGAAGAAAACACTCATCAAACTTAACTTAAGACCTTGATTGCTCCTACTTTCCTCTTCTCGTGTAGACAAAATGGCAGCAATTCAACTCTTTAGTTTTCCTTCTCAAATAAGCAGAATAATAATTATAATGGTCTAACCTTAACCCCTATTTATACTACTTCTCAAATGAGCTTAGTCACCATTAAACTCTTGTTCTTTTGTCAGCTACTACTTCTAATGGTGCACGTGTAAGCTTAAGATTTATCCTAACCATGCTTAATTTAATCTCTACATGTGACCTATAAACTTGGAAATTTTCGAAGAAGTTTCCTTACTTTTTCTCGCCTAGTTCTTCTTTTTTTAATTTTGGTACACGTCTTACAGTTGCTTTCGATTTAAACATGTCCCCCTTTCCTCATTATGAAGTTTGTTGCTTTCGATTTAGACATGTCCCCCTTTCCTCATTATGAAGTTTATTGCTTTCGATCTAGACATGCCCTCCTTCCTCATTGTTTTAGAATGTTTGAGTTTTATTCATTTGAGTAATGTCATATTTAAAGTGCCTAAGTTTCATTTTTTGCTTACATGTTTTACGACTTATTTATTCTGTTATGTTACACATTTAAGATTTGAAGCTGTTGGAATTTATGTCCTAAAACTCATACTTTGTTATTTGATTCAATAAAATTTATTATTGAATGCTATAATCTTAAAACCAATAAATTTAAGGTCCCGAGGCTATTTACTAGTTTGTCATATATACTTGAGCTTTATGTAAAGACATAAACATGGATTAAGTTCAAGTTAATAGCTCAAGTGGTCTATAGTGTATGAATAAGGTTGGGCGCCTTATTCTGGATAACACATTATGGATGCAGCCCGCTTCGTAGTTAGTACAAACGATGTAATCTTGAATCGTTCGTGTAGAGACATGGGAGTGGAGGCGTCCTATGTAAATTGTTTGCATAATTCTAGAACCACGAAGTAGTCAGTTTTAGTTATAACACCGTAAACTATAAACTGACTATTTCTTTTATGATGACCTAGGTAACTTGATCTTAATCCTGAGCTAACTATGAACTTCTGTTCATTCGGTAGTATCCTTAGATCTGCATAGGTGAGGGCAGCTTAACATCTCTGGCTCAATAAGCCTCCCATTTCAAGGGTAAGACCAAGTGGATAACTAGGGACATAGGGTGCAAGATGGAAATCACTCCTACCCACTTCTAGGATATTAGATAGGTTGTTCCCTAAAGGACTGAATCCAAGTCTTGAACATGGGGCCCCGCCTTCTCATTGGTCCGAGAAGGATTCTGATTTATAGGTCGGACCTTAAACCAATTGTCGAATAGTGGATCAGTGGGTCTTAAAGAGGAAGATGTAATCGTGGAGGTAAAATGGTATTTTGACCTAGGCAAGATTACGAACAACCTGTGAAGGATCGTCTTACCCATTATGGTTATATTAGGTGGACAGAAATATATCTATAGTGAGGGGAGTGCAACTAAGAGTCTTTAGTGGAATGACTATTTAGTTAACGAATGTTGATTAACTTTGGTCTAAAAGAGTTTGGCCAGTTAATCTCGGATCGTTGAAGCCCATGATCTATAGGTCCATTGGGTTTCCCTACTAGCTCATATGGATTCAACTAAGAACAAGTATGTTGAAGTAATTCGAATTGTTCGAATTAAGAAAAGAGAGAGAAATTGACAAATATATTAGATATAAGTTGGTAAATATGAACTTTGAGCTTTATGTTTAAATATGATTTAAATAAATATAAATATAGATTCATATTTAAAAGCTTTAAATGTTTTGAAACGGTTAAAAGTCAACCGTTGATTTTTAACTTTGAACTTTGACCGAATTTATATTCAAAGATGATTTGAATTTTAGAGAAATGAATACAGATTCATACTCGGGAGGTTAGAATTAGTCAAGATGGGAAAATTAGTAAAAAGTCAAAAAGTTGACTTTTGATTAAGAAAAATCAAAGTTGTCAGTTGACTAAAGTTGGTCAAATGACCAAAATGCCCCTTTGGTTAATTATTCCATTAATTAACGGTTAATGGAAAATGTGGTAATTAATTGTAAATTTGAAGCTACTATACCCATTGATAATTAATGGATTAATGAGGTGTTGAACTTATATGAAATAATATTGCATGTAATTTGCATGTAGATTTCATATAAAAATTCTCATTATTGAATAAGAAAAGTATGAGTTCTTTTTGCTCTTGTAACACCAAAACGATTGACTCCCTTTTCTCTCAGAAAAATTCTCTTCACATAGATGAGTCCCACAACTCAGTTCTTCGTCCTGAGCATAGTAGGTCAGCTTGGTAGTTGTCCTAGCTCGTGTTTTTCAGGCAGAGGAGAAGCGTTGGATTAAAGAAGAGGTTCTGAACTACAAAGGTAAGAACATCGTTTGTCTTCCTCTCTCTTCGTTTAGGTCTATCGCATAGCATATGCATGTTAGCTTCTAAATCGTTTAGATGCATATAGAGTAAAGCATGATCTTTATCTTCCGCTGCTGCATGTCTCTACTTGATTTTTGTTTTTTCCATCATGTGGTATCAGAGCATGCTTTAAGTTAACCTAGTTCTATGAGCATGCGTGAGAGGTGTAAGGTAATAAAATTGGTTTATCACCTAGACATCGTAGGCTAAAATCAAGTATAAATGTTATATTTGGTTTTTTTACCTAGATTTAGGATTTGTTTAAGTTAGCCTAAATTAAATCCTGGATAATTTACCCGAAATTTTAGAACACTTCACCTGGAGAAGAGTATTGTACTATTAGCTCTAGCGTCCCCAAGAGTTTACACCGTGAGATTCATGCAGGGCTTTGGGTCGTGTGTAGGAGCGGACTCCATTCGAAGAGTGTTTGCATGAGCTATGAACAAGGTAAATGGGGGAAGTAGTTCATAGTAAGTGGGTAAGGGATGTATGACAATACATCCCACGGTCTCTTCCATTGGGTCGCACCGTGAGATTCCTATAATACGTCTGTTTTTCTGCCCTGGAGCGACGTTCCCTTCGGAGGGCTGTATTATAGGATTCGGAACACCGCGAACTCCATGTTTGGATAGAGTCTCTTAGAGAAGTTTTCATATTGTCTTTCCACCTTTGGGAGCATAATGATTCTCATCTTTGAGGACCGAAAATGGAGGGTCACACTTACATGAATTACTAAAATTGTTAGTATATTCTTGACCGAAGTAAATGGTAACTAAATGCTAAGTAAATATAAGATATTTGTGAGTTAGCATTTGGTCAAGATTATCTTGATTTAAAGGACGAGTAATCGGCTACCCCTCGGTAGAGGTTATTGTGAACCTTTGAATTATAATTCCAAAACATAATAAAAAGGGTATATTATTAAAAGTTTTGCTAAAATGATTGGTTTATTCAGATTATAGTTTCTAAACAAAGTATGTTTTTTTTCAGCATGAATAACTCGATAGTTCGTTTATTAGCTTCCGAAAAACTTAACGTCGATAACTATGCGGCATGGAAATCAAATCTTAACACAATACTAGTTGTTGATGATTTAAGTTTTGTCTTAACTGAGGAATGTCCTCAAACCCCAGCCTCAAATGCAAACCGAGCTAGTCAGAAAGCATATGATCGATAGATAAAAGCTAATGAGAAAGCCCATGTCTACATTCTTGCTAGCATGTCAGATGTTTTAGCAAAAAAAACACGAATCCTTAGCCACGGCTAAAGAGATTATGGATTCATTAAAAGGAATGTTTGGGCAACCAGAATGATCCCTAAGACACGAGGCAATCAAATACATTTACACTAAGCATATGAAGGAAGGGACCTCTGTTAGAGAACTATAGAAGAGCTGGATAAGACGATGCACTTCAATATTGCTGAAGTAAATGGTGGTGCCATCGATGAGGCTAATCAAGTTAGTTTTATCTTAGAGTCTCTTTCGAAGAGCTTCATACCATTCCAAACGAATGTGTCCCTGAATAAGATAAAATTTAACCTGACAATCCTTCTGAATGAGCTCCAGCGTTTCTAGAATCTTACCAAGGGTAGGGGAAAGAAGTAGAAGCAAATGTTGCTACTACAAAAGGAAAATTTAAAAGAGGATCGTCCTCTAAATCTAAAACTGGACCATCAAAATCCAATCAAAAGATTGAAAAGAAGGGAAAGGGGAAGACTCCCAAGTAGAATAAGGTAAATAAACTATAGAAAAAGGTAAACGTTACCACTGTGGTGAAAATGTGCACTGGCTAAGAAACTGCCCAAAATACCTTGCTAAAAAAAAGCAGAGAAAGAAGCACAAGGTAAATATGATTTACTTGTCCTTGAAACATGTTTAGTTAAAAATGAAAACTGGATATTAGATTCAGGAGCCACTAATCATATTTGTTTCTCATTTCAGGAAAATAGTTCTTGGAAAAGGCTTTCTAAGGGCGAGATCACTCTCAAAGTTGGAACTGGAGAAATGGTCTCAGCTAAAGCAGTGGGAGATTTGAAGTTTTTTTTTTTTAGTGATAGATATATCTTACTCAAGAATGTCTTGTATGCACCTCAAATGAAGAGGAATTTGATATCTATCTCTTGTTTAATAGAACATATGTATAAAATATCTTTTGAAATTAATGAAGCGTTCATTTAAAGAAAAGGTATTTATATTTGTTCTGCTATACTTGAAAACAACTTATATAAGTTAAGACCAACACGAGCAAATTTTGTCTTAAATACTGACATGTTTAGAACAGCTGAAACTCAGAATAAAAAACAAAAGGTTTCTTCTAATGCTTTCTTATGGCACTTAAGACTTGGTCACATAAATCTCAATAGGATTGGAAGACTGGTTTATAGTGGACTTTTAAATCATTTAGAAGATAACTCTTTACCTCCATGTGATTCATGTCTTGAAGGAAAGATGACCTAAAGATCTTTTACTGGAAAAGGTCTTAGAGCCAAAACGCCTTTAGAGCTCGTACATTCGGACCTTTGTGGACCAATGAATGTCAAGGCTCGAGGAGGATACGAATATTTCATCAACTTTATTGATGATCATTCTAGGTATGGTCATGTTTACCTAATTCAGAACAAGTCTGATTTTTTTGAAAAGTTCAAAGAATATAAGGCTGAAGTTGAAAATGAATCAAGTAAAACAATAAAGATACTTCGATCAAATCGAGGTGGAGAGTATATAGATTTGCGATTCCAAGACTATTTCATAAAACATGAAATCCAATTACAACTCTTTGCACCTAATACACCTCAGCAGAATGGTGTATCAGAAAGAAGAAACTGAACTTTGTTAGACATGGTTCGCTCTATCATGAGTTTTGCTCAGTTGCCAGATTCATTTTGGGGATATGCTTTAGAGACAACTATCTATATTTTGATCAACGTTCCCTCTAAAAGTGTTTCTAAAACACCTTATGAGCTATGGATAGATCAACGTTCCCTCTAAAAGGAAGTTTACGTCACTTTAGGATTTGGGGATGTCTAGCACACGTGTTGGTATAAAATCCTAAAAAATTGGGACATCGTTCAAAATTATGTCTATTTGTAGGTTATCCAAAAGAATCAAATGGTGGTTTATTTTATGATCCTCAAGAAAATAAAGTATTTGGATCAACAAATGCTATGTTCTTAGAGGAAGACCACATTAGAAATCATCAAACTCGCAGTAAACTAGAAGAAATTTCCAAAAATGCTACAGATAGAACTAGTTCAACTACTAAAGTAGTAGATAAAATTAGGAATATTGGTCAAACACATTCTTCTCAAGAGTTGGGAGAGCTTCGTTGTAGTGGGAGGGTTGTACGATAGCCTGATCCCTATTTGGGTTTAAGTGAAGCTCAAATCATCATACATGATGATGGCATAGAGGATCCATTGACCTATAAACAGGCAATGAATGATGTGGATTGTGACCAACGGATCAAAGCCATGGACCTCGAAATGGAATCTATGTATTCCAATTCTGTCTGGATTCTAGTAGATCAACCAAGCGAGGTAAGATCTATTGGTTGTAAATGGATCTACAAGAGAAAACGAGACCAAACTGGTAAAGTGCAAACTTTCAAAGCTCGACTTGTGGCAAAAGGTTATACACAAGAGGAGGGAATAGATTATGAAGAAACTTTCTCTCCTGTTGCCATGATAAAGTCGATTAGAATACTCTTATCCATCGCCACTTTTTATGATTATGAAATTTGGCATATGGATGTCAAGACAGCCTTTTTAAACGGTAATCTTGAAGAGAGTATTTATATGGTCCAACTAGAGGGGTTTATACAAAAGGGTCAAGAACAAAAGGTTTGTAAGCTTCAAAAATCCATTTATGGATTGAAACAAGCATCTAGATCCTGGAATATAAGATTTGATACTGCGATCAAATCTTATAGTTTTGAACAGAATGTTGATGAACCTTGTTTTTACAAAAGGATCATCAATTCAACTGTAGCATTCTTAGTTCTATATATAGATGACATTCTACTCATTGGGAATGACGTAGATCATTTAACTGATATTAAGAAATAGCTAGCTACACAATTCCAAATGAAAGATTTGGGGAATGCACAATATGTTCTTGGTATCCAAATAGTTCAGAACCGAAAGAACAAAACTCTAGCCATGTCTCAAACATCTTATATCGACAAAATGTTATCAAGATATAAGATGCAGAATTCCAAAAAGGGTATGCTGCCGTACATATATGGAATTCATTTATCAAAAGAATAATGTCCAAAGACACCTCAAGAAGTTGAGGATATGAGTAACATTCCCTTTGCTTCTGCTGTTGGGAGCCTGATGTATGCAATGTTATGTACTAGACCTGACATTTGCTATTCAGTGGGGATTGTTAGTAGATATCAGTCCAATCCTGGACGTGATCACTGGATAGCCGTTAAAAATATTCTAAAATATCTTAGAAAAACAAAAGACTACATGCTTGTGTATGGTTCTAAGGATCTGATCCTTACTGGACACACTGACTCCGATTTTCAAATTGATAAAGATGCTAGAAAGTCTACATCAGGATCAGTTTTCACTCTGAACGGAGGAGCAGTAGTATGGAGAAGCATAAAACAATCTTGTATTGTTGGCTCCACTATGGAAGCTGAATATGTAGCTGCCTGTGAAGCAGCCAAAGAAGCAGTATGGCTTAAAAAGTTCTTAACAGATTTGGAAGTCGTTCCAAATATGCATCTGTCAATCACCTTATATTGTGACAACAGTGGTGCAGTTGCAAATTCACGAGAACCTAGAAGTCATAAACGAGGAAAGCATATTCAACGAAAGTACCATCTGATCAGGGAAATCTTACATCAAGGTGACGTTATAGTAACAAAAATCTCATCCGAGCAAAACATGGCTGATCCGTTTACAAAAGTTCTCATGGCTAAAGTGTTTGAGAGCCACCTACATGATTTAGGTCTATGCGGTTTATAAACTAGGACAAGTGGGAGACTTATTGGGATTATGCCCTAGTTTATATATGTGTTTATTGTACTCATGTATATATACTTTTCTCTCATGATAAAATTCTAACTTACTTGGAGTTTTAGTCCAAGTGGGAGTTTGTTTGAATTTATGTCCTAAAACTCATACTTTGTTATTTGATTCAATAAAATTTATTATTGAATGCTATAATCTTAAAACAAATAAATTTAAGGTCCCAAGGCTATTTACTAGTTTGTCATATATACTTGAGCTTTATGTAAAGACATAAACATGGATTAATTTCAAGTTAATAGCCCAAATGGTCTATAGTGTATGAATAAAGTTGGGCGCGTTATTCTAGATAAAACACTATGGATGTGCCCCGCTCCGTAGTTAGTACAAACGATGTAATCTTGAATCGTTCATGTAGAGACATGGAAGTGGGGGCGTCCTATGTAAATGATTTGCATAAGACTGGAACCACGAAGTAGTCAGTTTTAGTTATAACATCGTAAACTATAAATTGACTATTTCATTTATCATGACCTATGTAACTTGATCTTAATCCTGAGCTAACTATGAACTTCTGTTCATTCGGCAGTATCCTTAGATCTGCATAGGTGAGGGCAGCTCAACATCGCTGGCCCAATAAGCCTCTCATTTTAGGGGTAAGACCGAGTGGATAGCTAGGGACATAGGGTGCAAGATTGAATTCACTCCTACCCACTTCTGGGATAGTAGATAGGTTGTTCCCTTAAGGACTGAATCCAAGTCTTGAACAAGGGGCCCCACCTTCTCATTGGTCCGAGAAAGATTTTGGTTTATAGGTTGGACCTTAAACCAATTGTTCAATAGTGGATCAGTGGGTCTTAAAGAGGAAGATGTAATCTAAGGGGTAAAATGGTATTTTGACCCAGCCAAGATTACAAACAACCTGTGAAGCATCGACTTATCCATTATGGTTATATCAGGTGGACAGAAATATATCTATAATGAGGGGAGTGCAACTAAGAGTCTTTAGTGGAATGACTTTTTAGTTAATGAATGTTGATTAACTTTGGTTTAAAAGAGTTTAGCTAATTAATCTCAGATCGTTAGAGCCCATGATCTAGTGGTCCATTGGGTTCCCCTACTAGCTCATATGGATTCAACTAAGAACAAGTATGTTGAAGTAATTCGAATTGTTCGAATTAAGAAGAGAGAGAGAAACTGACAAATATATTAGATATAAGTTGGTAAATATGAATTTTGAGCTTTATGTTTAAATATGATATTCATATTTAAAAGCTTTAAATGTTTTAAAACGGTTAAAAGTCAACACGTTGATTTTTAACTTTGAACTTTGACCGAATTTATATTCAAATATGATTTGAATTTTAGAGAAATGAATACGGATTCATACTCGAGAGGTTAGAATTAGTCAAGACGGAAAAATTAGTAAAAAGTCAAAAAGTTGACTTTTGACTAAAAAAGTCAAAGTTTGACTTTGACTAAAGTTGGTCAAATGACCAAAATGTCCCTTTGGTTAATTATTCTACTAATTAATGGTTAATGGAAAACGTGGCAATTAATTGTGAATTTGAAGCTACTAATCGCCATTGATAATTAATGGATTAATGAGGTGTCAAACTTATATGAAATAATATTGCATGTAATTTGCATGTAGATTTCATATAAAATTTCTCATTACTGAATAAGAAAAGTATGAGTTTTTTGCTCTTGTAACACGAAAAATGATAGACTCCCTTTTCTCTCATAAAAATTCTCTTCACATAGCTGAGTCCCACAACATAGTTCTTCGTCCTGAGCATAGTAGGTCAGCTTGGTAGTTGTCCTAACTTGTGTTTTTCAGGTAGAGGAGAAGCGTTGGATTAAAGAAGAGGTTCTGAACTACAAAGGTAAGAACATCGTTTATCTTCCTCTCTCTTCATTTAGGTCCATCGCATAGCATGTGCATGTTAGCTTCTAAATCGTTTAGATGCATATAGAGTAAAGCATGATCTTTATCTTCCGCTGCTCCACGTCTCTACTTGATTTTTATTTTTTCCATCAGAAGCATAAGTAGCCTTCTATACAAGATTTTGGTCTGTATCCTATAATTTTGTTAGGAAAGATCATTTCATGCTTCCAAGACTTGTAGGAATTTTTGTTATGCACTACTTTTGCACAAAAGTAACTTCTTGATGTAACTTCATACTTCTAACTTTGAAACTAACTTTGGACATCAGTTGGAACTAACTTTGGACATCCATTTACTTGATGTAACTTCATACTTATAACTTATGTTGACATTGCTCGAACTATTTATGAAATTATCGAAATTTCTTGACATATATTTCTTGTGATAAAGTTGGTGTTATTGCATGTTGCATAATGATAGTTCCTAAGATTATTGTATTTGACATCTTATAACAGGTTTATATAATAAATTTGATATTCTTTTTTATTTAATGAAATACTTTTAATGACGCTTTTAATAACGTTGCAAAACCATTGGTTTTTTAAACTAAAAGAACTGTAGGAATTTTTAATGATGGAGTTCAATACATTGCAAAAGATGTTTGTAATGGTCACAAATTAACCTTTAGCAACCACATTATTTACCACTAAAACATCATCTTTAGGGGCGAGTGTATTACGTCACTATAAAAAATAAATAGTGACAAAATATATGTTACTAAAAGTAAGCATTTAGTAACGTGAAATGTTACTAAAAGTACATCTTTTGTGACACAGTTGTTGCATTGCTGAAACTTTTAGTTATACCGATACAACGACAATCCTTGTAGTACTTTTTAATAGTAATGTTTTTGTGCGCCACTAAAATCTCAATTTCTTGTAGTACGCCTAATAGGAAATTAGCATACCGCTTAATATGACCAGTAGTGGGTCCCTTACAGAGTATATTGTTATATACTCACTCATGCCATATGAGGATTTTATTCAACTTCTGTTTCTATTTGTAGTATTTTGTTGGAACCCGTGGTTATGTTTTGATATTATTTTTTAACTGATGTTGCAAATTTTATGTTTTACGAACAATTATTTGATATTAATTTTATAAGAATTTTTAGTTTTTTCTCTTTTCATATTGTCTTTTGAGTAACAATATCAGCTTTAGTTTAAGAGTTTAGGTTATTACAGTTTAATTGTTGAAAACAAATGGCAAAGTATTAGCCTGAAGTCTGGTTTTAATAATTTTGAATTTAAATAATTGTATAAAATAAAAGAAAAGAAAAAAAACAGATTTTATGATTTTAGAAAACTAAAAGAAATACATTAAAAAAAAAGAAATAAGGAAAGGAAAGAAATTAAAGGCTAATTTTCATAAATGTAACAAAACATCAAACTTTACGACCTTTGTAACGAAACCCATGAAATTAGCCATTTTTTAAATATTCCAAATTTTCCCTTCCGTCTTTCTTTTCCTCGTTGTTGCGATTTCTTTCATCATCTTCCTCCTTACCGTGATTTCTTTCATCGGTTTTCTTCTTTTCCTCTTCTTCTTTCTGTTGCGATTTCTTTCCATCGTCTTTCTTCTTTTCCTCTTCTTTTTTTTTCACTGTGATTTCTTTCCATCGTCTTTCTTCTTTTTCTCTTTTTTTTTTTTCGCTGTGATTTCTTTCAATGTCTTTCTTCTTTTCCTCTTCTTTTTTTATGTTGTTTAAATTTAGGTAACCAAATATAAACGACTGTGTACAAAAAATTGCAAAATCTAAAAGATCGTGTATAAAGAACCTTCTTTTCCTCTTCTCTTTTTTACATCGTTTAAATTTGAGTAACCAAATCTAAACGATTGTGTACAAAAAATACAAAAATCTAAAGATCGTGTATAAAGAATCTTAAAACAAATCATTTAGATTAAAGTAGCCAAATGTAAACGATCATGTAAAAACAATCATCGTGTAGACAAATCTAAACGATATTATGAACCAAAAGGATTAAAAGAAAATCGTTTAGCCAAATCTAAATGATCGTGTACCAAGCCAAACCTAAACGTTCGTGTACCAAATTTTGAAAAAACCCAAATCTAAACGATCGTGTAACCAAATTTAAACGATAAAATTGAAAAAAATAAATTATAGTCAAATCTAAACGATCGTATACCAAATATATTATGTGCGAGTTGTTGACGGTGTGATTGATGAGGCATATTTGGTATTTTCTACGGTGGGTCCGTGAGCTTTTTTCGTTTTCAGAATTGTTCTATTCAGTGTAAATATTTTGCTGTTTTATTACATTTTTTTAAAAAAACCCCGAAATTAAAAGAGGAAGAGAAAATGAGAAAGGAAATAAAGGAAAGGAAATGAAAGAAAAAGAAAAATATTGGTGCACTTTCTTCTCCACTGCCAAGGATTTCTCTCCATTGATTCTCATCATTTTCAATCAATTTCCAGAGCCTATTTGGGAGAGGAACTGAAGGGAAGAAAGAAGAAGAAGAGATCTGGAAAGTTGGTTGAAGAAGATAAGGTAAACTCGAGTGAAAATCTCATCCATGGCAGATTCTTGATTTCATCAGAGATACCACTGGTGACATTTTTGTACGTCGCCAAATAAATGTTGCCCGAGTCCAGATTGGTCTTGTACTGCAATAAATTCAATTTACATAATGAAATCTATTTTTATGTTTCAAATATTCACCAAACTTTTCACTTTCTTTCACTATATCCAATACCAACATTATTGTCAAATACTCTATGATGCACCTGGCTCAAAAGGAATAGGAGAAGTTTCTAAGGCATCAAAAAACCAAATAGTCATTTGTGGAACGATATCATTTCTTTGGCGGTCCTTCGGTGCACACAATCTTGCTTGGTTTGTAATTACAATATTTCTACCGTTGCTTTGAGGTGACCTGTGTTTCTTTAGAACTGACTTGCATTCTATTTGGTTTGAGCTATCCTCTAGGTTTTTTGTACTCTTACGATCTTTTGAATGAACGCATCTCTATTGGCATCGAGATGTGATGAAGATACTAAGAGGTATCATCAATAAATCCTGCGAGTGTATTTCCTGATTCCTTGTACCAGTACCTTGTTCAAAATAAATAAATAAATATAGTATCCACTAATGGCTGAAATAGGGAAAAAAAATTAATGGTTTGGTTAGAAATATATTTAGAATATATTTTGAAATGGGCCACGGAATTAGGAACGGTAGGTTGATAATTGATCTAGGAAACCCAACATTCTTCCTGCCAATAACAGATATATATGAGTTGTTAACATCCCAAGTTTTAATGATTTTTCAATTGAATAATATAAAACATTCATACTCAAACTTTCTATCCAGAAATAAAGGCTGCTTTTATTATCGATATTAACTATGATTGTTGCCTTTCCACCTATATGATAGTGAGTTTTCAAGCAACCTCTATCTCTCATATTCTTGAAATCTAACTTTCCATATATACACTATATCGATAATAGATACTTTCATTAATTCTTAAAAAGTCGACAACCTAATCGGTTAAAACATTATAGTTTTGTGATTCAAAGGTTAGATTTTTATAAATATATGATCCTGATCAAAAAGTTTGAGTTTTAAATCCCCCATTCATACATGTGTTGGAAAAACTACCTCTCACTAATACCTCATATATGAATATCTAAAAACATAATTGAGAAAAAAGAAATCCACTAGGTAAAAAAAAAGTCTAATCCTATGACATACAAGTCACAGACTCCTTTTATAGAGTGTTTGAAGTCCCCCACCTCTTCTAATATTTGTCAAATCATAATAATATGTTTGATGAAGGTAATTAAAATACAATAAAAGCAAAACAAAAATAATCAATTTTACGTTTGGTCTTTTCCATATATAAGTGAGAGGAAAAGAAAGGTGCAATTGATTGGATTTTTCTTATTAGAGCAACTACATGGAATGAGAAATTAACCTCAGACCTCTAAAGAGAAATTATTGGATGTTTTTAATTACAAAGATCACATGTAACTATAAAAATGAGTTGTGCATAAAAAGAAAATCACCCAAATGATTATTGCAGTTAGAGGCAGAAACTATGAAAAAAAGTGTACATGCTTGTAATTAGAGCCACAAATTATGGTATACGTCGTAGAATGCACCTATCACTTATCTATGTGTTCTCTCTCTTCCCTATACAAAATTAAAATTTAAAATTATTTTAAGATTGTATTTCTATATTAAGATAGATGAAATGAAACCTAGATTTGTGCATTCTCAATGTACCAAAGTTTTTTCCTTATGATAATGAGTTATGCAACATACGCTACCATTGAGTACGAGAAAAAAAGAAAAAAAGTAAAACAAGCATTGAAAAAATGAAAACATAATTTACAGTATATTTGGATTACCTTTTATTTTTTAAAAATACATTTTTAAAGGACAAGATTAAGAATAATCAATTTTAAAGAAAAAACACTCATAAATAAAATTTGAAAAAATAAGTTATTAATCAATAAAGTATGTATATAAACACTTGTAAAAAGACTTAACTAAATAGCTAGGTGTATAAATTTTAAATTCGTTTTAAAGAAAAATGTTTAAAAGAACTTATTTTTCGATAATCCAAATGTCCTCTTAGTTGGTCAAAATTAATAGAAAAGAATATGGACTTAGAATTTTTCATTTGAAGGGGTTTTTCTTTAGGGCTTTTCTTTGTCTTATGCCAATCAAGAAGTGTTTTGGCACTTAGCTTTACTGTATATCTTATTCTATTTATTTATTATTATTACTACTATTATTTGCATGATTCTACTTAATTAGGTAACCATTTTGGTTTTTTCTTTTTTGTTTTTGAAAATTATTCTTATTTGTTTTATAGGTCTTATAATAATTTTTATCTTTCATAAATATAATGATTGGATTCTTAACCAGATTCTAAAGAAAAAAAATTGAAACTTTACCCTTTTAGTCGTTAGATTTTGATGAATATGTACATTTGGTTCGTAAGTTTTAAAAATAGATCTTTTTAGTTTCTAAGTTTATGAGAATAGACTCACTTAGTCCCCGAAATTTCAAAGTGTATCCTTTTAGTGCTTGAGTTTTTAAAATTAGGTTTCAAAGACCTTTTTAAATTACAAGAATAAATTCTAAAAATCATATTCTCTAAATTTTTTAATTTTAAATAATATATAATTATTTTAAACAATTTAAACATAAAATATTTTTAGGACCTTTATAAACCTATTGACATTCAAGGATCAAATTGATCCATTATTATAAACTTTGAACTAAAATGGTCTATCATTAAAACTCATAGACTAAAAAACACATATTCATCAAAACTTGAGGACTAAAAAAATTATAGTTTTTCCATAAAACAATTTTTAATAGCTATTTTTGTTTTTTCAAAATTTGGCTTGATTTTTTAAACAATCGGCAGAATGCAGATAATAAAGAAAAAGTTGGAAGAGAAATAGGGTGTATAAGATTTGTTTTAAAAAAGAAAACAAAAAACAAAACAAAATAATTGAGATCGTGGTGAATCAGAATCTTGTTAAGGTTTAGTGAGATTCTAAATCTATAACCGAAAGAATCATTCATGCTAATTTACTACGGAATAAAGAAAGCATTCATTCACATAGATGAATTATGATGGTGTAATATATGCAAGAACAATGCATGTCACATCAACTAATTAAATAAGGAAAGAATGTACTGACGATTATAAGAACATCCATCCTGAATTTTTCAAAGTTTTTTTCACTAAAAATTACAAATAAAGTCGGGAGAGTTTAGAATAATAATATATTTAATTACCTCTCACTCGAACCTTGGTCTGTTCAAATTTTGAATAGCAGTGAATAAGAAAATCTCCTACTATGTTAGAGTAGAGTAAATAAGTATATAGTTCAAATTTTTAAACTTTAATCTACTTATGGAAATATGAAAATAACATGTAATGATCTCACTGCATATTGAAGGTCATATTGGTAAGCCTTGGGGAATAAGGGCGAGGAAGCGAGCGTGTGCCGAGAGCACGAGCAGGCGGGGCAAGAGGCAACATCGACGACGACCCTTGCGATTTGAAACTTAGCCCTCCCACTTTGGTCTCATCTTCAAACCTTTTAACTGCCATCAACGACTCGGAGTCACGTTGTTCCATGTGAAGATAATCAGAGTTGTTGGACTTATTACCACTCATTTTGTGATCATACTTATTATTACCTTCAGCAACTCTTACTGCTTTCTCACTATTACACCCTAAAATACTACTCGGTCGCCTCTTCGGGACAACGAAAACCTCTTTGTGCACATTAACCCTCATCGGTGGTGGTGGTACCACTCTGGCTGGGCTGGTAATGGAGGGGCGCCGTTCGTCGAAGTCGAGCGCACTGGCAGTGACCACGCTCCAGTCAACACTTGCTTCACTGGGCGCATAACAAGAGGCAGTTGGAGAGTGGAATGGGTTGGTTTGCTTGGTAAGGCTTTCAATCTCGAACAAGTCGGAGCTACAATCGCTATTCACCTCGTCCTCGTTGTAAAACATTCCTGATCCTAAGGTGGTACTGTGGTTATTTGTTTTATCCCAAGAAAGCATGGTTAGCCTTTTCTCCAGGCTGATCGGTTTATTGCTTCTGAGCCTTCCCGTCACTGGCGAACCGAAAACCTCTAACGACTTTCTTTCAACTACTTCTTCAGGTTCTTGCAAATGGACCATCTTCATTGATGATGCTGCAGTTGGAAAGCCTCGAAACGATGGAGTTTCTCGATCCAATATATTATTAATATTATTTCGTGTTGGGTTTGTTGTGACAGCATTGCTGAAACTGATTTCGCCCACGTCTTCAACTGCAGTACTCTTTTTGTTGCTTGTACAGCACATGCAATAGCCAAGAGTGTTGGATAGAAAGCTCTTGTTGTTGTTACTACTCCTCCTCTTCTGGAGTGAATAACTGTTATTGGCAATTGTTGTTGCTATTGCAGTTGTTGTTGTTGTGCTTTTAACGATCTTCAGCAAAGGTCTTTGGCTGTTGACGCTACTGGATTCCGATCCAACACTTGGAGTTCCAAGCCTCGGCTTTGGCAATTTCAAGGCTTCCTCCATATGAGCAACAATAAGTTTGTCAAACTTTTGAGAGGATGGATGATTGTTACCTGATCTTTGAGTGCTCTCATCCTCCATTCCGCCATTGAAGTACTTTTCAGCTCCAAATATTCCAATCTCTCCATCTTCACCGCCTCTGCTACCAGGAATCATGATGGGGCTTTTCAGGTAACGAGTCGACTCTGTGAGTTTGCGGATGAAGTCATGGTCTTCTTTCGCAGTCAAGTAAGACGAGAATGAGGTGTCGCCGTAAACTCCCAAATTATTATTGCTATCAATATGGGTATCAAAAGGCAATGTTTTAGATGATATGGAAGTGAAGATGTCCATTGAATTTGAAGATTGGATCCCAAAACAAAAGCAGACACAAAAGAGAAGATAGAGAGCTGATCAAATAGTGGTAAGTAATAAGATTTGAGCATTCAGAAATGAGGAACAAAGTCTGGTTCTATAAGAAGAAAAGTTGGGATAGATTGTCAAGACATTATGAAGGCAGGACCATAAACTTTTTGACCATACCGACAATGCATATAATTTTTTTCTTTCATAAAATACACAATATTATATTTTCGTTTTTAATTTCTTCCTACCACCGTTACTCCATGCTTTTTTCTTTTGACAGCCATAAGATTATATTTTGCAAGGGGTCTTCGAAAAACCCGCAAAATATTTAAATAATTTTAAAAACAGAAAAATTATCCGATCCACGATAAAAATACCAAAAATGGCTCAGTCAACATACGATTAATTGACCATATGTACACGTATAATTCTTTTCCTAAATGATTAATACACATTCGTATAGGAAATGATACACGATCATGTACACGCACTACAAGAAAATGAGAATCTCTCTGTAACGACCCAACTTTCCGGACTAAGCTGAGGTCACTACTAAATACCAAAACTCGACCACACAACATAAAATTTAAAACGGACCAGTTACGATTCATTAAAAACGTTAGAAACATTACAAAAAAAAAACAGTTTCGGGCCCTATTTTAAATCAGTCACAAAAGTTTCAACAAAAAAACTCAAGTCATCAGTTCAAAATCACAAACCAAAATTCTGACAAAAATACATAGCGGAAGCAATAAGAAAACCAGACGCGTCCATATGGCCTTCACGCGTCCTTCCTGCCTCTCGTCGGTCTGCCCCTCGCTGTGCCCTTACCTGAAAAGTTTAAGAAGAGAAAAGGGTGAGTATAAACATACCCAGTAAGGGACCCACTACTGGGCCCGTTCGGGAACAACAGTTAACTTCCTATTCAGGGGTACCCTACATGACAGTCTAGTGGTTCCGTAGAACGCACATATCAGTCTAGTGCTCCCGAAGGATGCACACATCAGTCTAGTGCTCCCGAAGGATGCACATTTCGGTCTAGTGCTCCCGAAGGATGCACACATCAGTCTAGTGCTCCCGAAGGATGCACATATCAGTAAGGCACACTACCCCATAGATGAAGCTAACCGTTACCCCTCAGTCCATACTAAACCGTCTACAACAGTCATACCCCATCAATACTCATATTACAATTTCGCCATAGGCTTTGCCAGTCAGATAGTATAGGTTTAAACAACTACACCCCCAGTTACCATACGCGTTTCCAATTCGCACACCATTATGGTAACCCCTAGACCCAATCAACTAATCAATCGAAATCGGATTCACTGTCCTTTCCCATCCAAACTCCATGATCAATGTCCAGACCAATAACTACCACGTACCTAACCGTAACTTCAAGGTCCATCGACATACAATTCCAATCTACCACGTAGCCCATTAACATAACCACACTATACCGAGCACCCAGCATCGGGTCTACTAGCAAGTAACTCCTTATACCCGATAGCGCACAAGTTACAACTAGCGGTCGCGTTACTCTTACATCAGACAAGGATATAATAACAATGCTTAAAAGTCAAACACACTTATATTTATTCGGTACAGTTACTAACGTGTAATCCTCTGTGGACTACTACGTTTCCAGCCTCGCTCCGAGGTCCAGTAGTAGGAAAACCCTTACCTGAAACTTGGTTATGCCCCTCGATCGAGTCCACGCTCAATGGATCAACCTAAACAAAAACACGAAGGTTTTAATCGATGACACTAGTAGAAGTCATTTTAAATGGTTCTAAGCGACATCCGTTGACTTACCCGAGGGAAGGAAAGCTATCTCCAACCAAGCCTGCCGCGGAACCCAAAAACTTGAACGTCAACTCCTTAATACCTTCAAGAGATAAAAGGTAGGACCAAATCTTATTTCAAATATTCAAACTCGAATCGGATGCAGCAACATTAGGGAATTCATCAAAACAATCCTTACAGAAAACTCACCGTGACCCGGAGTGGAGGAAGGAAGGCTTAGGTGGCTCGGCTCGGCTTGGCTCACTCTCGGCTCGGCTCGGCTTGGCTTCGGCTCGGCTCGGCTTAACTCGGCTTGGTTCTCGGCTCGGCTCGCGGCTCGGCTCAACTCGGCTCGGCTCGGCTTAACTCGGCTTGGTTCTCGGCTCGGCTCGCGGCTCGCGGCTCGGCTCAACTCGGCTCGGCTCGGCTTAACTCGGCTTGGTTCTCGGCTCGGCTCGCGGCTTAACTCGGCTCGCGGCTCGGCTCCACTCGACTCGCAGCTCGGCTCGCAACTTGAAACACGGGTCGGATTTGATTCGGGTTTTCGGGTCGGGTCGGCTTGAAAACGGGCAACCTCCATGACAAACTTCGGGCGTTCGACGACGGGGATGTGTCGCGGTTGGGTGGAGTCCGACGACTGGCTCTGTTTTCACGCGGCGGAGGATGACGGCTTGACGGCGGACACGGTCGGACGATTTGAAACCGAGAGGAGATCCGAAATGGTAAGGAGGCCGCGGCGAACGAACACGATGAAGCTGACGACGCTGCCGACGCTGGAGGCGGAAATGGAGACGGAACGTGACGAGGGAGATTGAGACGCGTGCGGAAGAGAAAGATGGAGAGACGGCAGCGGCGGCGTGAAGCTGGAGACGAAGAAGAAGAAAAAGAAGAAAAAGAAGAAGAAGAAGCCGAGGGGGGGTCTCGCGCGCGGTAAGTTAAGGTTTCTTTTTTTAAAAATATATATATATATATATATATATATATATATATATATATTAAGTTAAATAATAATAATAATAATAATATTTAATAATAATAATAATAATAATAATATTTAATAATAATAATAATAATAATAATAATAATAATAATAATAATAATAATAATAATAATAATAATAATATAATAAATAATAATATTAATTAATACTAATGTAATAATAATGTTAAATACTAATACTAATAATATTAAATAGTAGTAACAATAATAAATTATAATAATAATAATAATAAAAGATAATATTAATATTAAATTATATATAAATATTATAATAAATATTAATAATAATAATAATATAATTACTATTATATTATTATTATATAAATTTACAAATATTAATTTCAGAATTTCAGAAATTAATCCAAAATTTAAAATCCCCGAAAAATTATATAAAACGGTAAAAGTTTACCTCGAAAATTCGGGGCGTTACACTCTCGACACACACAAACGTCGGAAGATGATTTTTCGACGCATAAATCAGCGTCGGGAATGGAATGAGTCGCAGGATGATCTCCCAACATGTACATTTGAGTCTGGAGATGTCATGGGATCTCCCGACGCACATTGTTATAAAAAAAAACAATGGAAGGTACTGTTTTGCAAAACCCCAAAACGAGAAATAAGTAAATGAATGGAAAAATTAACAAAGCTAAGGCAAATGAGAAGTAAGAATTTAAGATTTTAAAGCAAAAATCTAACTTAAATAAATAACTTACTAGAAGAGATAGGGTCGGCGGTTACATCAGAAGGGAGGACAGAGAAACCTTGCATTACAAACAAATAAACCCAACAGTTTACAATAAAAATTAGGATTTAGGATTTTTGGGCAAAACTCTAACTCAAATAAATAACTTATCGGAAGAGAGAGGGGAGGCGGCGGCGGCACCGAAAGATGAGGAAGGCGACAGTGGCGTGGTGGACAGCGACGAGATTCCAAAATCTCTTCCTCTCTCTCGTTTTTTGGCTGGGGTGTCTTCTCTCTCTCATTTTTGGCTAGTTTCAATTTGTTTACAGATCTGAAAATGGGTTTTAAAGGGAAACTCTCAACGTTGATTGGGGTGCGCCAGGAGTTCTTGCACTAATCCTGATGACATCATGCATTGCGTCGGGAGAAGTTAAATATATTAAAAAAATTATAAACTTCTCCTAACGTCATGCATAATGATGTCTAGAGAAGTTAAATATATTAAAAAAAAATTATAAACTTCTCCCAACGCTATGTATAATGGCGTTGAGAGAAGTTTGTAATTTTTTTATTAAATTACCTTATATCGACGTCACCTTATGTCACGTCGAAATTGTCAACCTTTTTCGACGGAGCTTCTACGACGTTAGAAAAAGCTTTTTCTCTCAACATCACCTATCCCAGCGTTTGTATTGTTCATCAGAAAATCTATGTAATTTCTTGTTGTGACGTTTGCGTAGGAAATGATTCACGATTGTGTAGGTATAGTATCAACACAAGTCACTCGCGCGCATGTAATTCTTCTTCTAAACGATCATGAATCAAGATCGTTTAGATATTGGTAGACAATCACGTATCAAGATCAAAACAATCGTGTACAAAATCTAAACAATCTTGGTACAGAAAGATCATTTATATTTAGTACAATATCGTGTACCAATATTGTTTAGTTTTGGTACACGATCGTATATTAAGATCTAAATGATTTTTGTTCAAGATCGTGTACCAAGATTTTTTATATTTGGCACACAATTATTTAGATCTAGAAGAGAAAATATATGTGATAGATCCAATGACGAACATCGTTTACCAAATGGGAATTCGAAAAAATGAAAAAAGAAAGAAAAAATATGAGAGCTGACAAAGAAGGAAGAAATTCTAGAGGAGAAAATGAAAAAACCTCGTACAAGAACAAGTGGAAATATGATGAAGAAAAAGAAGAAGAAGAAGAAGAAGAAGAAGAAGAAGAAGTAATAATTAATATGCAGAAATTGATAATATAAAGAAGAGATGAATAAATCGCAACCAAGTAGAAGAAAAAGAATAAAAAATCGTCAGCAATATTCAAGGGCAAACTTACACTACAAGAGACGGGGTACTCCCGACGCAAAAAAAACGTCGACAAAAATGAAAAGTACGTCGAGAAAGGTTATCCCAACATACAAAACGACGTCGGGAAGAACGTCGGGAGAAAGGCGTCGGGAGAGGCTTAACACGGCGTCAGAAAAGCCTCTCCCGACGCCGAACTACGCGTCGACATAGCCTGCGTCGGGAATACCTCTTTCCCGACGCAGACTATGTCGGCGCACCTTCCGGCATCGGGAAATCGTCTTTTCCGACATTTTTTTCTCGACGTTTCTTTACGTCGAGAAGGAATGAATGAGAATTCCTTTTTATATATTTTTTTAATATTTTATTTCTACTTTTTTCCTTATAATATTTTGCTCAAACATTCACAATGATGTTCAGATTGCTCAAAAACATTTCCTGACGTTTTGGATTAAATTAAAACAAATTGAATATAAATTAAAATAAATGAAATATACAAACACAAATTAAAAAAATAGAATTAAAATTAATAATACAAATAAGTTCACTACAATAAATATAGTTCTCAAAATAGAAAAACACATAAACATAAGAAAAAGTCTCCCAACGAGGTGCGTATGCGCGTCATTGTACAACTTCGGTCCTAAAAATGATATAAAAATAACTAAGTTTAGTACATAATCATATATTTGCAAAAACATAAGAATAATAGAGACATATACGTACTGTAGAGTTAGGGATCATGTGGTGGTCCCTATTGTGCACGAGTTAATTCTTCCATCATCTTTTTCATAATGGCTATGGACATAGAAAACAAACATTCAATAAGATTGTTTGTTTGTAATGACAATGACTTGTAAAAGACTTCGATAATGCATTTGAGTATTACATTATATTTTATATATAGGATAGTACAATTTTTATATGATTAAAATTAGTTTCAAATGAATAAAGGCATGTTTTTTTGAAAAATGTTAAAAATGAATTTTAACAACTTCAGACTCAAATGATTTTAAAAACATTCAAAATTATCTCAATTAGACAAGATGGGTCGAAGTGGATTGAACAAATTTAGGAGTTATAGTTTTAGATTAGATTATGGTGAAGTCACTTATTATATCAATATATAAAAAAGGGGTTTTTCTCTTTCTTCTTTAACAACAACACACATATCTCCAACTATTGTTATATAAATTCCATATGATTGAAGAAGGAGTGGGAAAGAGTACTAAAAAACAACAAAATAAAACAAAAAGTTGTCTTATTGTTTCACAATCTTTTGTTACAATATAGAGATTTGACATTATACATATTGGATATTTGCAAGGTAAGGCAAATGGGATGAGACTTAGCTTTGGGAAAGAGGGTAGAAGTTGGTATGGTAGTTAATTAGGGGAGACCACAATGAGAGACCTTAAACCCAATGTAGGAATAATGGTGTAGTGACCAAAACCAAGAGCTAAGAAAAGAGTGTTCCATTCTTTCTCATTCCTTTCTCTACCACTGAAAGTTGTCATCATTAACACATCACAACAAAGTTGAGTTTCAACTGATGATTTCTTCATCTGTTCCAACTCTTTTTCCAACACCATCTCTTTTATTATTACTTTCCCTCCCTCACCTCTACTTGGAATTGCTTCTTTACATTTCTTCAATATCTTGATGCTTTCTTCATCATTCCAATTGTGTAGAATTGACTAATAATCAAACACACACCCCAAAAGTCGAAGGCATATTAAGTACTCTCTCCTTCTAAACAATCTTATACAATCCTTACAATTTACATGACTTTCACCATGTGTGCATAAAGTTTAATTACTTTCAAAATGTATTTAATAGGTACATCATTTCAAAATGTATTTAATAGGTACAAAGATACACACATTCTATACAAAAATACATTTAACAAACAAAAATTTATTCCAAAAGAAAATCCTAAAACATAACTTTAAACTAAACAAATTTTAATTTTCCACTTACCTAAAGTGGCAGACAGCGGTGGAACGGCGGCAAGGGATGGCGATAGAACGACGGCAGAACGGTTTCTTTCTGTCGGCTTTGACCTCTCTTTTTCCCTCTCTTCCTCTCTTTTTTCCTCTCGGCTTTCAGTTCTGTAAATTACAGAACTAAAACAAATAAAAAGGGGATTTCCCGACGCCGTGTCGACGCATCGGGATATCCCCTAAATGGCGTCGGAAAAAAGGTCATTCCCGATGCTCACTAAACGGTTTTCCCGATGCCGCATTGTGCGGCGTCGGGAAAACCCCATATTCTCGACGTCATTCCCGACGCACTGTGCACGGCGTCGGGAATAATGTGTTTTTTAAAATTAATTTAGCCTTTTCTCGACATCGGGTGGTCGACGCCTGTTTGATGCGTTGGGAAAATGGTTTTTCCCAACGCTTCTTCTGGCGCAGTCTCGACTGCGTCGGGAATACCCTTTTTCCCGACGTCCGTTATGCTGACGTCTTTTTTGACGTCGGGAATGCTCCATTTTCTTGTAGTGTTAGAATTTATGAAAATATTATGAACTTCTTGATTTTGTTACACGGACAACAAATATTTTGGTGTTTTGTTATTTTTATGAAAATGAATCATTTTGTAATATGGTATTCTCACCGACTTAGACAATCTTATTCATTGCATTAGACAATTGTTTCGTGTGTATGACTAATAAAATATCTAATATTGCAGCTTTGATAAACATGGTTAAAATGTCTAATACAATATATAAATTGTCCGTTAACCTTAAAAAATCTCCTAAAATATAAAAAATGCTTAAAAATTAATTGATCATATTTAGATTTTTTTTTTTTGCCAATTAAACTTTAAAGTTTCGATTTTTGTTGCCAATTATTACTTGTATTATTATTAT
Organism: Cucumis melo; assembly: GCF_025177605.1. NCBI lineage: Eukaryota > Viridiplantae > Streptophyta > Magnoliopsida > Cucurbitales > Cucurbitaceae > Cucumis > Cucumis melo. Next base: position 13,869,338 of record NC_066861.1, read on the forward strand.
CATTTTTAAATGTTGGGTACTATATATATTAGACATAAAAATAGGGATGTCATGATTCTACTATTTTACATTGGTTGAAATGTGGTCCCACTTCTTTTATTATTTATTCATTTAATTATGGATGGTTATATGTATTTGAGGTTTTCTGTTAGGATATTCCTAATTTTTTTTAATTAAAGATGGTTTGGATTCTACAAAACAAACAAGATATTTAGTTTTATTTATGGAAGGAAGATTGCTTAGTTGCGTGTGGGCTCGAAAAAACACATGATAGAAAGAATTTTGATTGAAGGTAACTATTCAATATGCACATTGAGACCTAACAAGTAACGAAACAACATATTGGAAGTGAGAGACTAACTTATGGGTTCAAAAAGGCTTGAAGCTGAAATTACATGTGAACATTGATTCAGAAGGAGTGATCCTTAGTCATGTTGTGATAGTTATAGTTTTTTTATTATTATTTTATCAGTTCATGGTTAGCACAGTAAAATGTGTTGAGTGCTAAACCCTATGTCATAACATTGTAATGATCAAGTTCTAAAAGAGTAATATAATCTCTTATCATAGGTCTGAAACTCCAGATGCAAATGTCGTGCCATCGAATTGGGTTACTAAAGTTGCTAATGTGTTGTTCTATTTACCTATCATGTTTATGTTGTTATTCCGTGTGTTATTAACTTAAGGCTCTGACAATATTTACATTTGTGACAATATTTACATTTGTAACCGAACATTCACTTGCTCATACTATATATCCAAGTTTAAGATATATATATATATATATATATGACATAAACTGAGACGTTAAGAAGCTAAAATTTTAACCTTGTTTAAAACTGTGTTCTTAACCTGAAATTCTGAATCTGCCGCCACGCATTAATTTTACTTGTTTTAATGATATTATATAATTTAAATATTATAAATGGATGTGTTTATATAAAACTTGTCTTAGGATCAGACCGCAACATGGGGCCAAGAGGCAAAATGAAAACTTCTACGACTTAATTATGAACATTGGAAAACTTAAAGACAGTATATAAAGACCAATTTAGAGTTTTATATATAGGTTAAACTTCGATTCCTATCATATGGGCGTGTGTCCCCTCGCTTGAAATTGTGGCTACATCACTATATTCTGGTATTCAAGATGAAGATCTAGGCTGCAGCTTAAATGCCCAACCACCACCGTTGATGCTGTGTCCTTTCGGTAATTGCCTCCACAACGTAACAGGTTAACAGCCGTATCGCAATCTGTCTGACATTGTCCGCCATGGCCAACCACGGGTGAGACTTTTTTTTTTTTTTTTTTTTTTGATATTTTCTCCGTTTCTACTCATTTTTGCCTCTTTCTCTCTCTATATATATAACCAATGTTTATAGAACAAAAATATGAACGGGAGACTCCCCAGCCGACGGTTACAGAAAGAGGAGTACAGATTACAGAAGAAGGGTCAGGGAGAGAAAAGAAATAATAAAACTCCCCTCGAAGGCTGAATTTACAAATATGCCCCTCTCGTATGTGTTAGTTAAATGGGTAATCCAACAAATAATGGTAAGTTGAGAAAATGGACTGATTGCAACTATTTAAATGTTCAAGGATGCAATTCAACGAATTATTGTTAACCAACATCATAGTTGTTCGTGCAATTTTTCTTAGTTTTTAATTCTTTTTATGAAACTCGAGTATAAACTAAAATTTCACGACTAAATCTTCAAATTATAGATATAAAAAAATTAGACTGTATTATAAATTAATATTAATATAGATGTCCAATATTAAGTTTAGTGTCCACCAACCATCATGTGTTACTCTCTTAACCATCAATACTCTTGACAAATGTCTTAAAAGATACTCATTTTTGTTCTCCATCGTAAATCTACCTTATGCTTGTCAAATTGCTTATAAACAATGACATTTGGTAGATTTGTAAGACATAGGTAAATTTTCACATAAATGGGAGATAGTGGATTTTAAAGAGTTTTTTCTAATCTTTTTAATTTCTTAATTTTCTTATTTATTTATTTATTATTATGTTTTATTTATATTTCATATTATATTTTTCGATATCCGTGTTCCGATTGCACCTTGTTTTTACAACACGTTATCAACATGAACTCTCCAATCATCTCCTCCGTCGAAGGTATGTCCCAAGGGTATGTCGGTTTTCTCCTACTTGTTATAACTAATAAAATAAATATTGTTTTGCATGTTTGATATATATTAAATTTCTATTATTTGATAATAATATCAATAAGTATTTATTATGAATGCTTGATACACTAAAACAATCATTAAGAATATGATCATCATAAAGTAGTTATTCTATATTTTGGATATGCTTCTGCAATAGCAATATCAAGATAAGTTTTTTTTTAGAATATTATGTACTTATCTTTAATGTCTTCTCGTGGTTGAATAAGACAACGAGTTATTGATTGAAAAATCATAAACATCAGTCGACAACATTTTTCTTAAAGTAAATGTTGTAAATTTTAATAGTGATGGATGAAAATAATGAATATTGACCAACAGGAACAATCTCATTTCGTGAATTAAATGTTGTGAATTTGATGATTGTAATTAAGGTTATGTTTGAATTTATGCCTTAAAACTCGTAGTTTGTAGTTTAAAATTATATTCCATTAAAAAAAGTGGTTATTGAGGAGTTATTTGTGAAAATTGAATGTTATAATCTTGCATCCAATAAGCTGGGGTCTCGAGGCTATCTAGTGTAAACTTTTACATTATGTAGAGACATAAACATGGATCAAGTTCGAGTATATAGCCCAAACGGTCTATAGTACTATATGAATAAGGTTAGGCGCCTTATTCTGGGGATACTATGAATGCGGCCCGATTTGTAATTAGTATAAACGATGTGATTCCGAATCGTTTATATAGAGCCATGGAAGTGAGGACATCAAGGAGCAAAACGTAGTCTTGAGGATAAAACAATATTTTAACCTAGCTAAGGTTATGAACAACCTGTGAAGGATTAACTTAATGATCATGGTTATTTCAGATGGACACAAATATATATATAGTGAGGAGAGTGCAACTACAGGGCTTTAGTAGAATGACCAGTTAGTTAACGAATAATATTGATTAGCTCGACGTAAAAGGGTTTAGTCAGTTTATCTCGAATCATTAAAGCCCGTTATCTATAGGTTCATTAGGTTCCCCTGCTAGCTCATCTAGAATTAACTTAGAATAATATATTTGAATAATTCAAAATGTTCGCATTAAGTAAAGAGAGAGAAACTCACGAATATATGTGATATAAATGTAACGACCCAACTCCTTATACTAAACTGAAGTCATTACTAATTAAAAGATAAATAAAGTTTCTTAAATTAAAAATAGAAAATAAAACAAAACCTCAAATACTCATTAAAAATCATAAACGAATGTATGTAAGGATAAAATTTAATAAAATCCTAACTCGGGCTCTGTCTAGTTTTAAAGAAAAATAAATAAACTAAAATAAAATAAAATAAAGCAGAAACAAAATGATCCCATGGCTCGCCACGGTCACTTATTGTCATTCGCCAGCTTTCCCTTGCCCTTAGCTCTACCTCTGCCTATAAAATTAAACAAGAAATAGTGAGTACAAAAATATACTCAGTAAGGGACCCACTACTAGTCCTGCTAGGTTCCTATTAATTTCCTATTAGAGTCTTGTAAAGTGGTACCCTTAAACTGGCACGTTCTTGAACATGTGAAAATCTGTGATCCCGTAGGAACATATCTAGTCTTCGGTGGACCCTAAGTAACACCTAAGACAAATTGGTTTTAGTGTACCTGAAGGAAACACTAAGACAATTGGGTTGTGAGTGACCCATCGAATCACTCATAATCATATCTATGTCTATGTTATACTGGACTAGTGATCTTGAGGGAGACTCATGCGGGTACAACTCTAATAGCTAAAGATAACAGCACAACCTAACCATAGCATGTAACATAACATACATCATCATAAACATGACATAAGTATCAATCATGTCATTTTTAATCAAACATTGTCGTCAAAGACATATCACAGTCATCATCATCAATATATTAGCGGTCATTAACATAATATCAATCATCATCATCGATCATCAATATAATGACAGTTATTATCAATAGCATAATATTAATCATCATCTATAACATCGCATTATGCATTTTAGCTACCATCAATGCATAATCGTAAATACATGCAGTCTCTTAACTTCAGTTCGAAGGTCCATTAGTAGAATCTCTTACCTGGAGATTAGTTAAAACCGAAATTATCCTAACCGTCACGATTAAGCTTTCCAACAGTCAAGTCCTAAACAGAAAGGGAAATTTACTAAGTGTGATAACTTCACTCACATTTGACTAAGGATCCAAAATCCAGTTAATTTAATTTACCCAAAGTCGGGGTCGAAACCAACTTAGTCGGACAAATTTCCAACTTAGCTTCCTATTAAATCTAACAAATCTTTTAAGAAAATAATTCAATTTAATCCAAATTAAATTATTTATGTTCCAAACAAATCTTTCATGGGCATTTACCAAAACCCAAATCAAACTTACCAAATAGGTACAAAAGGGTAGAAAATTAGGCTTGGCTAGAGGAAAAATGGCTAGGTGGCTCGGCTAAAGGAAGGAGTCGGCTCGGGTAGGAGGCGAAAATGGTTGGGTGCTATGGCTGGGTGCTGAAGGCGGCTCGGATCTGAGGCTGGAATGACTCACGTGGCACGGACCTAAAGGTAGCTCGCGTGCGGCTACTCTCTGTTAAGCTCGACGGCTTGCTCAAGTGTGCTCGGGTCGGCTACGCAATGATCTTCAACCGTTGATGGCTCGTTCATGATATTGCTGCACGATGGATTACACAATAGAAAATCGACCGACTACAGTGCTCGTGGTGGTTCACGAACGGTGGAGCAGAGACGGGACGAATTCGACTTGATGACGACATAAAGATGGATGGCTTGAATGGCTCGATAGAGCGCAATGGTGGCTGGCATTTCACGAAGATGGCCAACTCGGGTGTAGGTTTTGACGGTAGGGCTAGGCGCGGAGCAAAAGATGGCTAGGGTTTCTTTAGGGTTTTCTTGTGATGAGGAAGAAGAAGATGAATAGGGTTTTCACACATCTCAATGCCCTATTTAATAATAATAACTCCTTTTTTTCTTTTTCTTTTTTTCCTTTTTCTCTTCTCCAAAAATCTTCACACTCTCTCTCTTCAATTAAAACCCACCAAATCTTATTTTTAAACTTATTTTTTTATCCCTCTCCAATCCAATCATCTTTATCTTTGAAAAATAAATATTCCTACCTAATTATATTATCCACATAATATAATTATTTTAACTTCAAAATCAATTAATTAAACAATCAAATATATAATAAATCGAATTTTCTCAAATACAAACAATTAAATAATATGTGATAAGTTCCAATTTCTACCAATAAAATATTTCAAAAATTAAATAACACCCGAAAATCAAAATTTAACTTAAGATAATTACAACTAAATTACCTTAAATTTGGGGCGTTACAATAAATGTCAGTAATCAGTTTGAGATAGAGCTCTATATTTAAATGTGATTTAAATACTTAAAATATGATTGTGGATTCATATTCGGAAGCTTGAAAATGGTGGATATAGTCAAAGTTTAAAAAAGTGAAAATGTTGACTTTTGACTTTGGAAAGTCAAACTTTGACCGACTTTTTTAAGTTATTCAATATTTTGACTTTTTTTTAACCTGATTGTAATTATTTTGTTTAATTACAAATTTTAATATTTTACCATATTGTCCGTCTTGACTAATTTTGATTGTAATTATTATTTTTTTTAATGAAGAAGCATGGATAATTGTCTTATGCTGAACTTAAAAATGAACAATGAAGTTATATCTCACTGGTAGACAGTGCAACTATGTGCACAATACTGACAAGTAAAAAATGTTTTTCCAAACTGACAATGTTAGAAGCAAAAGTCAATACAATATCGGGTTTTGCAGACCTAATTGAAGAGTTTGGAAAAGCAAATATTATTTTACCTAGAGGAGCAAAATTCAAAATTGATAATGCATTATTCTCTAGTCAATCAAAGAGAAATTTATTGAGTTTTAAAGATATACGTTGCAATGGTTATCATATTGAGACTTACAGAAAAAATGGAATACAATAACTTTATTTTACATCTACTGTCTCAAATGAAAAACGTATATTAGAAAAGTTGTCTGCTTTATCTTCTGGATTATAGTATACTCATTAACAAGAGTAATTGAAACAAATGCAACAATGAACATGGAGCTCATGAGTCCAGACATATTTGCAATTTGGCATAATCTATTGGATCATCTAGGATCTATAATGATGAGAATAATTATCGAAAATCCACATGGACATCCATTGAAGAAGAAGAAGAAAAAGATTCTTTAATCTAATGAATAATTAGATCATCAACAACTAATGTGGAAATCGAATCACCTACATTTTTAGAACTAATTCATAGTGATATTTATGGACCTATTGCTTTGCTCTGTTGCATTCTTTATTTATTTGCTTTCTAAATTATGTACGTGTCTAGTAACTCGTGGATATGTCATATTGAGGCTCTAATTGAGCAACTAGTGGGCGACTAAATATGCGAAAAAGGTGCAATACTCCTATTCATGGGTTGCTAAACTTCCGATGATATACGTGTAGTACAAGTTTTCCTTTCTAACGTCCAAGTGCAAGCGAAGAGAGGTTTCATGGTAAATCCAGAGTCGAACGCAATGAATTAATGTTCATAATGAACGTAATGCGTAGCTAAAGTCATGCAGTATATTCTATACAATATGAAAGTATTCCGTCGTCGTTGTCGTCCCTCGCTGTTTCGCTACCGTCTGCCACTTTAGGTAAGTTTAAATATAAAGTTTGTTTAGTTTAAATATAAGTTTTAGGGTTTTTTTTTTAAGAAAATTATTTTAGGATTTTTTTTAATAGATTTTTGTTTGTTAAATGTATTTTTGTATAGAATGTGTGTAATTTGTGGTTGAATTGAAATTTGAAGGGTTTAGGATTTAGGATTTATAGTTAAATTGAAAATTGAATGGGGGGAGGGGGGTGGGGTTATAGTTAAATTGAAAATTGAATTGGGAAGTAAAAATAAAAATGGAAGGGATTGATTTGAAGGAGAAGGATATGTTTTTACTTGTTTGGTTGTAGAGAAAGAACACCGCAGAAAATTACTTTACATTTTCAAAACAAAATCAACACTTGAAACAATCAAAAGAAGATGTAAAATAGTGTGACAAACCACCAAATTTCCATTCTAAGTTTTTCTTTTCTTTTTTCTTTTTTGAAGATTCATAATGCATTGATAGTAACTTAGAATAGACAAAAAAAATCAAACCATTATATCTCAAACTTCTAAATTAAGGTAACTTGAAATAAATAAATAGAAGTTGGATGCCAGAGTTTAGAATTAGTTTTTGATTTGTTTTGATTTGATTTCTAGATTTCAAAATGCTACTCTATATCTTTAACTAAAATTCAAGAGGTTACGTTTTTACTCTTAGATTTGAAATTGGGTTTTATTTGGTATATAAGTTTCAATATTTACTTGTTTACCCTTAATTTCTTACGCTAATGTTTAATTTAGTATTTATCGTTAACTTTCACTCAATTAATTTAAAATGGTCCTGAAGTTGAAATTTTTAATTAATTTTAAGTGAAAAAATTGGCAAAGAAATAATTTTAATAGATAATTATTTTAAATGATGAGAAGATAATAATAGACACTTATATTTTGCTATATTTAAAAATAAATTGATTCATTTGTCATATGTGAAAACAAGCTAAACATAATTTATTTACAATGAATTCAATTTTTAATTAATTAACACCGAATATTTATTAGAAAATCAAATAAAGACATACCCTTCTCCTTCAAATCAATCTCACCTCTTGCAGTTATAGTGACAAACCACGTACCCACATATTTATGTAGTTTATATATTTTGATTCTAGCTATGTGTTCGTATTTACTTATTGAATGTTTGTTTTCTATGTCCACAACCATTATGTCATTGTCATACCCACATAATAATTTTATGGAGATAGACGCTATGTTCCTCGAGTTTAAGAACGATTTAGATAACATCGTGGGAGAGTCGTCATCTGTGGGTGACAATGCGGATGAGTCTAAGAATTTCCTTCATTTTAACTTACAATTATTTCATGTTTTTTTTCTAACATTAATATGTTATTATCGATTTATTGAGCAGGGTTTTCTTCTCAACAACCTGCGACTCTGACTCCTAGGAGACGTGCGCAGTCTCGACTCTTGGAGTTTGAGTGCCACGTTGCAATAAATCTGTATTCCGATGACGATCGCCTCTGAAGTGGAGAAACCTATTTCTCCACACACCATTCGCTTTAGTCAGGCGATAGGCATGTGCGTGCGAAAGACATTTCCCGTCCGTTGCCTTAAGTGGGTAGACGTTGGGAGAGAATACATTAAGGTCGTCAAGGGCGACCTTTAGGTAATTAAGTGCACTACACATTTATGATTTCATTTGAAACATATCTAAGTTTAACCAATCTAATGTGTTATGTTTGTAATGTGTAGCGATTTTTTGTGCTTGATTTCAATGATCAAGCAATTAATTGATTTGTTGAGCATCAGATGATCACGACCTTTAAAGAGTTTTGGGCCGACTGTTACAGATGCTTCAAAAAGTACAGCGACTAGGAGGAGGCTCGTGCGAACCCACCAAACGCATTGGTTGGACGTCATGAGGATTGACACTTCCTCTGCGACCACTATATGAGCCGTGCATTTCAGGTATTTGTCATGATTAATTATGATTTCAAGTTTTAATATGTATAAGAAATAAACAATATAATTGTTTTCATGCAGGAGCAATCACGGACGAACAAGGCTGCTAGACATAAGCTGCCTTATAATCATAGTAGCGGGTCCAAGTCGTTTCTGCAACGACAATACGAGCTCGCTGAGAGAAAAGGGGAGCCGGTTGATCGTGTGGAGTTGTTTCGAGAAACATACGTTCGAGCTGGGACGTTTGTGTCGCAGGCCACAGAGGATGCTCATGTAAGTTATGCCCTTATTAATTATCCTCTTTCATTATATATTTTTGCGCATTACCTAACATAGTTTTTAAATTTGTTGCAGAATCAAATGCTGGAACTCCAATCCTAGCATACTCTAGAGGGTATTCAGCCACTTTCTGAGGATGAGATATGTGATCAGGTGTTGGGTAGACGACCAGGCTACCCAAAAGGCCTTGGTTGGGGACCCAAGCCAAAGGCCCGCAGGACGACGAGTGCGAGCAGTTCCTAGACATCTTGTCCGCAGTCCACACAAAAAGAGATTGAATTACAAGCTAAACTTAATGAAGCTTTGAAACGGATTGAAGTGCAAGATAGAAATCACCAAGCGTTAGCTTCACAAGTGGAACGAATGCAAAAGCTGATAGAAGACTTCACTCGTGCACAACAGGGACCATCGCATGATCCCTAGCTTTGCGGTACGTATATATGTCCCCATTATTCTTAAGTTTTTGCAACAATAGTATACAATGAACATATGGATATATATACTAAACTTAGTTGCTTTTATATCATTGTAGGACTGAAGGTGTAGAATGACGCGTATGCTCCTCGTTGGGAGACTTTTTATTATGTTTGCATTTTTTTGTATTATGAGAATTACATTTTTTGTATTAAACTTACTAATATTTTTTGAACTTATTCGTATTATTAATTTTATTTTTTTTAATTTGTGTTTGTATTTCTTAATTTATTAATTTATATTGAATTTGTTTTAATTTAATCCAAAACATCGGAAAAAATATTTGAGCCATCTGAATTTCGTTGTGAACGTTTAAGCAAAATATTTTAGAGAAAAAAAATTAGAAATTACATATTTTAAAAAAATATATAAAATGCAATACTCGACGCAATGAAACGTCGAGACTAGGATGCATAAGACAGGTCGGAGAAGGGTTTTCCGACACACACAAGACGTCGAAAAAAACGTCGGAAGAGGCATTCCCGTCGCCACTTTGACCGACGCATGCCACGATGTCGGGAGAGGCATTCCTGACTCATTTCTCTCGACGTTATTTCCGATGTCGTGAAAAACGTCGGCATATCATTTCCCGACGTTTTTTCACTTTTCCTGACGTTTTTGTGCGTCGGCAGTACCCCCATCTCTTGTAGTGTAGGTACCTATGGCGGTGCTGCATGAGTGTGGCAATGAGATGAGATGGAAAGTGAACTCAGTTATAGGCATGGAAGGAAAGAATGCTTGATTAACTACTCTTAATGGATCGTGTTTTAATAGTTTAAGACGATACAAATCATGTATTAACTTCAGAATTAAGGTGAGCAACCTTTTCGTGCCTTTGCCATACTTGATCACCTATTGGGATTTAAATACTTAAAATCAAGCTATGCTTTGTGTCTAATCAGCTTATAGGCGTTATGATCATGAGTAATTTATCCTTAATTAAAGGCGAGAAAACCTTTCGATGCTTTCATTGCACACGTTAACATCTCTGCAACTTATGCAAAGGATGAACTTGATGATGAGATTGTATTGCTAGAATCTCCTTCTCCGCTTGTTAGCTAACTATGTTTTCTCACTTGTCAAGTGATTGTAGTCAACATCATTTTCTTTCTTTCAAATACACAATGCTTTGACATCCATATTTAGTTAAACAAAACTCATAAAGCATACACTTTGATTTTCTAGCATTAAAACACATTTAATTACGCATGACTAATTAACTAAGCACATTGAACATGGATAATAGAAGTGAAATGAGAGAGTGAAGGAAGAAATGTATTACTATTATAAATGAAACTTTAGACCTTTAGGCCATAAAATACATTACACATCAATACATCACAAATAAAAAGGTGGATACAGAGAAATGCATTGAGCATGAAAGTATATATTATAATCCAAGATATAATTTCAAATGGTAATGCCATGGAATAGATTCATCAACAATGCTTGCCTTCTTGGTTCTCTTCGTTTGTGTAAAAGAAAGACGTTAGTTTAAAACTGAATATGAATGCAATAATCTTTTGGTAGAGCATCATTCATGAAATCATTTAAAATCTCATCAATTAGCAACTTGTGTATTTGAGGTTAATTAGGCCAAGTGAATAAGAGAGATTAGATAAACCACTCTATAATCCAAACTCAAATATATGTCCAAGTATAAACTCATTCCTATGTCTCCCCATCAACTAAACTTCTAACATTAGGGAACTAACTTCTGCATAGAAATCATCACATAAGAATGTACAATAACGAAAATCTATAATTATGATTTAAAATTTAAACAAACCAATACATTACATATCATAAACTACTAGTATACGAACGTTAGAGAACTAATTTCTGCCACTATTTCTCATAAATAACTAAACTTCTAACATAAGGGAACTAACTTCTGCCTACAAATTATCACATGAGAGAACACAAGAATCAAAATAATACATACATATGAATCAAACAAGCAACACTTTCTCCAAAGAAATCCAATGAAAAAAACACTCACATTAAGGAAGCTACCGTTTTCCCCCAAACTCTCCTATGATTGTTTAGGCGAAAATTTATCATCTAAGTAGAGTTGAATAAAACCAAGTACACAATAAAACAATCCCAACAAGAGAGGAACCTAACAACATTCATTCAGATTTAATCATCAATTAAGTTCCTTATGGAAAGAAGAAAAAGCGTTCAAGAAATCATTAGGGTTCTAAAATGGAGATTAAAAAATGTTACCCAGATGTTAGTGTGGAGAGGGCCGATGTGGATGGGTCTTGTTCAATAAACAACGAGATTGACGCTCAAGAGCAAAAACATATCGAGAGAGATATGGACGTGCGGCGGTGGTGGCGAGGCAGTGTGCGAATGTCAAAGATCTGAACGTGCGAACTTGAGACAGATGTGGACGTCGAATGCACAACAATGATAGAGATGGCGGTGGCTGGGCACGAGGGACGACAACAACTGGGCACGATGGACTGTTCGTCGGAGAAGAGAGGAAAGAGAGGGAAGAAAGTGAGATTGAGAAGAGGGGAAGAAATTGACAAGGAGAGGGAAGAAATCACGATAATTCATAAAGAGAAAAGTAAGTGAAAGAAATACTTAATCTTTTACGAAATTAGAAAAAAAAACCATAGCTTTAATGTCAGTTTAAAACTGACATTAAAGCTTCCTCTTTAATGTCGGTTTTAAACCGACATTAAACATCCGTATTTTAAAAAGCGACATTAAAGCTCTATTTTCATTTTTTTCAACCGAGATTAAAGGTCATATTTCTTCTAGTGAAAGACAGACTAATATGATTAATTAAACTAGCTTAAAGGTGTTAGGCTACGCGTTGGTGAGCAATTTCACATAGGCGTCCGAGTGTCATCCAACAAAAAGTGATGGATGCATATAGATTTTATAATAAAGGATATCATGGGAGGTTAGAAAATAAAACATTCTAGTTTTATTATAAATTATTCTATCTTTATTATATCTCATACAAAGAATAAGAAAGAAAAGAGTAGAAAATGGACAAAAACTAATGAGAGGAATGGTGAAAATCTCATAAAGTTGGAAGAATCAATGACCACCGGCCATTGTTAAGGAGGCTTCGGATTGAGGTGGTGGATCGGGGAGGACAAACATTGCACACATTGCACTTGCAAAAGAAGCAATTCCACCCATTACAAATGCCGGTAAGTTTCCTCCTCCGAAAGCAGCATCTAATGGCCCACTAACTGAGGATACGATAAACTGTGGAATGACGATGAAGAGGTTGAGAATTCCCAAGGAGAGGCCTGTGTTGTGAGATGTGAAGGAGGAGAGAGAAATAAGGAAAGAAGCTAGCATGCTTTGTTAGTTAATTAAATTATATATATAAAGAAAGTAAAATAAAGTGTCATAAATAAATTTTAATGTTTACAGTACCTTGACCCGCATCCGATTCTGAAGAAAAGATGGACGCAAGGGCAAATGGAACACTAAAAGTGACTGACAATGGAATACCCAATACCGCAAAGATCGAAAATGCTCCGGCCCTGACGTTTATTGGAGGAGGGAGCAAACCATTAACGGCCCTCCAACGCTGAGCAACCTTCGTAACAACGACGGTGGATCCCATGCAAACTGTAAATATAATGTTCACAACTCCCCACCACCATCTGAGGCCTCCTAGAATACGGCTTATTGGCTCAATTGCCAAAGCTGAAAATCCTAAAACAAATGAGTTTATCATCAACCCAAGGGCCCCAGCACGAACACCACGGTCATAGAACTTGACTTCTTCAGGACTTCCCTTTGGCTTTCCTCCGTACACTTCCAAACCCATCCAGTCAGTATCATACATGATAAATGGGAACCAACCGATCCAGTTCAAGGCTGTTACCAACAACAAAATCCACATGGGCTTCTCCAACTTCTTGAGTGCCCCAAATAATTTCCCGAAAAAGGGTGTTGCTTCTTCGTCAATCTCCAATCGCTCAAATGGCTTCTCGGTCACGGTCAACACAGCGAACGTGGTAATGAGGAGAAGGAATACAATGTCGATCAAGAAGCATGTTTTGAGGTTGGCGCAGTAAGTGTCACATGCATCGGTTAGTGTGAAGGGGAGGAATTTATGGAGTTTGTTATTGGACCCAGCTGCGTACCCCAAAACATTCCCTACCCCCATGAAGAATGAGAAAAAACCATTAGCCATTCTCATCTTCTTGTGATTATTACACGACATATCTGCCAACAGAGCTCTACAAGGGCCTTGGAGCATGTTGTTTGCAACATCAAGAACCCAAAATCCAACCACAAAGATGGCAACGGCTCTTGGTTTTATGGGTTTAGAAAGCTCATCACCCACAGCATGCCCAATGTCTGCAGCAAAGCCAATGAGGAAAACTGCAGTTGCCACAAAACTAGCTCCAGCAACAATGAACGGCCGACGACGACCAAACCTAGAGGTGCAACGATCACTGTAGTACCCGACAGTAGGTTGCACAATAAGCCCCGATAATGGTCCGCAAAGCCATATGAAAGCTGACCATGTATGTGAAACTCCAAGTTGTTGTACGTAAGGTGTTAGCAATGAAAGCTGTAGAGCCCAACCAAATTGGACTCCAGCTGCAATAGCTGCAACTATTATTATTTTTTGGTACGAACTTGAAGAGTCTGACACCGTCCCCTTCGACACAACACCTCCATGCTCCATGATGGTGCCTAATCAGGATTTTTAATACAACTTTTTTTTTTTTTTTGTTGTGTTTGTGTTTCTCTTTTTCTGTTTTTTTTTTTCAGAAAGGAAAAAGGAAATCACAGTTCCAAAATCAATACTATTGATTTTTTTTTTTTTTTTTTTTTTTGGGTTTTCTTTTCCTAAATCCCTTCTGCACAAGTGTAGATGGATTGATAATGCTTAGGATATAGCTAGGCGCTTGTGTGGCTCTTATATAGCTATGAAAATCATGGAAATTTGAAACCATAAATAGAATCGTTGAACAAGTAATTTTAGGAGAACCAACTATCAAGATTCAATGTAAACATAAACATCTTGAATAATGGCTTAAATAGAAAAATTAATGTATAACTGATAATTGGAGACCAAATCTCAAATTGCGATAAATATGTAAAGACATAACCGTAATCAAATGAGTCTCTTCCCCTTTATTCTTCTTACAAATAAACAGAAAAGCAAATACCCATTTAAAAATCACCAAAAGAAAGAAGAGATTAAGTTGAGGATGACAATCTGGTTTAAATCTATTCCAACCACACATTCTTTCTCAAATCAATTCTCAAACACAGTCTATATACATAGTTATCAAACATTGGAATAAATGCAATAAAAAAGATATAGAAGATAATATTTTATTCGTTATTTAAAAGTAGAGAAACAGTCATTAAAGTGAGTTGCGACAATTACAAAGTGACGAGTGTTCACACGAGATTTTCGAAGAAATTTATTCGTGGAGTTGAACTTGTGTTGATGTTGTATTTATGTTGATTCGATGCGATGTGGTTCGATCTCTACAGTTTGAGGAAGCGAAGCACGTGATGTTCTTGATGTTAGAGTCTTGGAAGAAAGCTTGTATCTTCGAAGAAGCTTCAATGTTCGAGAGTGTTCTTGAAGTTGAAGACTTGGAAGAAAGCTTGGATCTTCAAAGGAGCTTCAATCTTCGAAGCTGTTCTTGAAATTGGAGTTTTGGAAGAAAATTTGTATCTTCAAAGAAGCTTCAATCTTTGAGGGTGTTCTTGAAGTTGGAGTCTTGAAAGAAAGTTTGTATCTTCAAAGGAGCTTCAATCTTTGAGGGTGTTCTTGAAGTTGGAGTGTTGGAAGAAAGTTTCTATCTTCAAAGAAGCTTCAATCTTCGAGGTTTTTCTTGAAGTTGGAGTCTTGGAAAAAAGTTTATATCTTCAAAGAAGCTTCAATCTTCGGTGGTCGGAGTTTCGATCTTCGAGGTTGGTTGACTTCAGGAGTTGATGAGGCTTCTATCTCTTGAGAGAATTCTCTTTACACCTTCTGGAGTAAAAAATTTCCAACCTCCACAAATGAAGAGAACTCTTCTATTTAGAGTTCCCTGGTGGGCTTTTATGTACTTGAGTCTGTTCTGGTCCATGGACCATACCCATGGGCTCAATCACATGGATTTGGGTCACATTTTATTTTAGGCTAAATTAAGCTTTATTTTTGGGTTCAATTAAATTTTAGCCTAACTAAATAATATTTAATTGAACCAAAATAATTAATTTGACCCAATTGTCATAATAAAGACACGTGACATCATTAGAATTGTTTAATTTATCTCTAAATTTAATTTGGGACACATGCCAATTTTTAGTTAATCCCAAATATAATTATTTTAGTAAATAATGTGACAATTTGTGATTGGTTCTAAAATTTCTTATTCAACAACGAGACATAAATTACTACCCAAATACAAGTGTGATTTTTGGTTCAGGCCATGTTTGTGTTTCATTGTTATTTTTCTTTTTCTTTTTCTTTTTCTTTTCCTTTTCATGGAGATAATACAATAAATATGGAAATTTTTTGTATTGAATGATTTAGTTAGAATATAAGATCAAATAAAAATATACGAGTGTCCATCTTTCTTGATCTTAAACCTCAACGGCAATAATTTATCATAAGCTTTACTCATTGAGCCCCTACCACCTAAGGTTATGTAAGATGAAAGAGATATAAGTCTCAGTTTGCTTTGTAAGTCGGTCAAATTCTTTTGTTTTCATCTTTTGCAATGAAATATTCCAACTCTCTAGTTTTTGTGTTTTTTATGGCATAAATATGCAAGGAATGTTCAAAAAATTCTCTACTTTGATTAAAAAAAAAAACATGGGGTCTTTTCAAAAATAGAACAAAGTGTGAAAATATTTACACGGTATAAATTAATTTTTTTTAAAAGAAATCCACAAACCCACAATGTGAAATAATAAAAATACCCCTGCGATTAATTAGGCACACACACGTGAAAAAATGATTTTGTACCGAGTCTAAACAATCTTGTAGCAAGTCTAAACAATCTCTTAACAACGACCCCTTAGAAACGATCTCTTAACAACAATCCCTTAGAAACGATCTCTTAGCAACGATCTCTTAACAATGATCTCGTAGCAAGTCTAAACGATCTTATAACCTTGTACCAAATCTAAACAATATTGTACCCTTCTACCTGGTCTAAACAATCTTGTAGCAAGTCTAAATGATCTCGTAGCAAGTCTAAACGATCCCATAGCAAGTCTAAACGATCTTGCACCCTTTATGATATATAAATCATAATTACAATTTTATGATTATCAATACAGAGTTTAAAACACCTTTTCTTCACTTAGTACTAGAAGTAATACATTTTCACTACAAGTAAATCTATCACTAATCTATTTCAAAGATGAATTAGATAAACTAAAATCTCTCCCTTAACCATGTTACTCATCAATCAATAGATTAAGGCAGTGTAATTGAGAACCTCCCCTTAAATCATGTTCATCATTATAACGTAAATGAAGGTTCTTTTATTTCTTTTAGCAACAAAAACTTGATCTTTGTAATTAGGCCATCAGAACGTTTCTTCACAAAAACTAAACAACAATAAAAATCCACACAACTAAAGACTTACACACTTGGTTTATTGCTTCACAGAGGTTTTTCCATCCATCTTTAGTTCTATGCATGCATATGCCAACACACCAAAAATCCAACAATCCTTAATCAACAAAGATTCGGTGATTGAATGGAAAGATACATATCATAGATGCCGAAAACTTCTCCTTCAAATAACAACCATATCTTTTACATAACAACTCCAAATAATATATTTTTAAAATGTAGAATATTCTTCACATATATGACCTTTTGCCATGCCGTCTTCCACAAGAATAATACTGAACAAATATAATAATCACGGACCCACAAAAATTCTAACAAACTCCTCCTTGGGACGGACTTCCTTTACTTGTTTAGTCATGCATATATAAACAATAGAAAGCGACATCTCGAATCAACAAAAGCCAATCATTAGAAGTTCATAGTAGGGTTGACAAACATAATAACACAAAGAAGCAAAAATGCAATACAAAACAAACACCACAACGACATAACAGCATCATAACTGCAGCCTATAAAAAAAATTAGCACAAAAAGACACACCACATACAACTATACTCTCCCTTGCATGCTGACAAAGGACTAGGAAGCAAGACGGGAAGACCTTGAGGGCTCCTAAGATTTAATCAAAGACTGTACAACGTGAAGAACTAAACCTATGGAAGTCCTTTGACTAGAAAGGCCAACAATAACCTCATTCAGATCTTGAATAGAAACACTCAAAGATCGAGACTCATTAGACAGAAGTTGGACCATCCGCAATGCCAGCTTATGATAGAAATGAAGACCTGCTGAAGGAATGCACAAGTTAGTAGCCGAGATAGAAGTGCTAGCTTGAAGAGGGTGAAATGTAGGTGGGAGGTCTGGTCCATGGGATCCTAAAAGAACTTGTAGCTGAGAGATATTTGTTTAGGAGCAAGACCAACCACATCCGATTCAGTAAGAACATCAGGATGTTGAGATATAGAAGAAATGGGCTCAATAGCTGAGGAAAGCAGGTGGGAATATTGATCCCAAAGGTATCAACATGACTTATAATGAACATGTTGATAGACCAGGTCACTTAGATCAATTTTCACACCAATTCCAACCAAATATATCAGATTTACCACAATTGTGGATACAGTTGACAGATGAGAAGTTGACAGATGAGAAGTTGGCTGCCAATTTGTAATGACAATCTTATGAAGGTTGACATATTTAATGCTCAGCTTCATGAGAAAATGTCTTGTCAAAATCCATTGTCGAGCAGAGCCACCTGAGAATTCCAAGGCTAACTACTTTGGGGACGTAGAGTAATAGAGAACCCAGCTGGAAGAGTAATCTTCAAAACTGAATTTATTAATGCTGGAGAGACATTGAAACATTTATCTCGAACATGAACTTTATGATATTTTGGAGTTCCATGATCATTTAAGTTAGCATGGAAATTTACAATGAATTCTCAGATCAACTTGGGGTAAAATGGACCAACATCTGTGACGGTGGGGAGTAAACTAGCAGTAGAAACAAGATCAATAACAATAGTGCATGAGCAATGTTGATCATATATCACAGATTCATCAACAATGCGTCTTTGAACAACATATTTCCAATTATGAACACAGTCTACTGAGTGGAGCGATATTCGATCAATGGAAGCTTACATCTCTCAACATTTCTGGTGACAACCTTTTGTCCTCTGAAGAGCATACAAAATTGCACTTTTTTGGTAGTAGTAGGAGCCACAAGAATGGACTCAGTAGCAGTAGGAGGAATAGTAGAGGTAGTACTTTGACCTCCCTCAGGTTGAGGTGAACTAGATAGTGTTGGAATTGGAACATCAGAAGTAGAAGCTGGAGACGGAATAGACTCAGAAGATGGTTCATTCTGTGAAGAGCTCTAAGGAACCCTAGACTCAAGAACTTCAGACAATGATAGAGTAAATGTAGGAGGATCTTGCCTTGAGGACAAATTCCCATGGTTTGAAGGAGGAGTACTGAACAACCCCTCATAAAGTTTAGCAGTTGTGGATGGTTTAGTCACTCTAGGTTTCTTAGACGTTTTTGGACTATGCTTCTTAGGAAGGGACGAACTTGTACTAGCCTTTCTTTTCAAGACATCAGATAGAACAACAGGGTCATCATCAAAAGGGTTTGAATTTAGGACAATAGTTTCTACAAATTCAAAATCTGATACATGAAACCTAACCCTTCTAGTCGAAAAGTGAGAAGCTTTAGGGGGATCAGCACTAGTACTAATAGCAGTAGGAAACTGAGCACGAGTCTTTGAAGTAGCCTTGCTAGATGCAACATTAACCTCTTAATGCAAAGATTTAGAGGAGTCGGTTGATGAAGATTCAGAAATCTTACTTATTCAATGCAACCTCTAAAATGGATTATGTGTTGGGATCATCTTGTAATGTTTAGGTTTCGCAGCAGGTGTAATGGATGAAGATGGTGTAGACATTTTAGAAAATGTTGAAATATAGTGAGTGTTTTTGGTGGACACCACGGGAGCGGAAGTAAGAGACTTAAAAGGCCGACGACTGGAGTAAGAGCAAAGATCTGTCGAGGGAAGTAGGCAAAAAGTTCGGTGAAGATGAAACGGGCCCAAATAGAATTCACAGCCGGCCCATATAGAATTATCCATAATTGCTATTTATTTAATTGACAGGACTCCTAGCCTAGCTCGAAGCTTTTAAAAAAATGACTTCCAATGGTTTTGTTAGTATATCTATAACGAACCAACTCTTTATACTAAGTTGAGGTCGTTACTAAAATGAAATAATGTCAAGAGACACTTTCTCAAAAAGAGGAAGAATAAATTTTCATTAAAAACAAAATACTAAAACACTGATACATAGACGCGGAAGCAAAACTGAGTCCCCATATGGCATGTCATGGATCCTTCTCTGTCGCTCGCCAACTTTCATCTATCTTTACCTTTGCCTAAAATATTAAATAAAGAAATAGTGAGTATAAACATATACTCAGTAAGGGACCCACTACTAGTCTCGCTAGGTGTCTGTTAACTTCCCATTAGAGTCCTGTAGAGTAGTACCCCTAAACTGGCACGTTCCTAAACACGTGCAATCTGTAATCCTATAGGAAGATCTCTGGTCTTTAGTGAACCCAAAGGAACACTTAGGACAAACTGGTCTTTAGTGGACCTGGAGGAAACGCTCAGATAATCAGACTGTGAGTGACCCCATCAAGTCACTCATATACATATCATCTCATACTAGATTGGTGATCTTGTCGGACTACATAGTCATAGAAATCTGGTGATCTCGACGGACACCCATGTGGGTACGACTCTAATAGTACAAGTTGACAAAATGCCCATCTATAGCATGTAGGATATCATAAACATCATAAAAATGACATGAATATTAATCTTAACGTCCTTAATCATGTGATTAATATATCATGCATCATCATCAACGTAAATTAGTCATAATCATCAACATACCGCCAGTCATAAACATAATATCAGTCATCATCATTAAACATCAACATCAATACATTATGCATCTTAGTTACATCAATGCATAATGGAAAATTACATGCAAGCTCTTAACTTTAGTTTGAAGGTCTACTAGGAGAATCTCGTACCTAGAGATTTTAGCCAAACAAAGTACTCTCAAGTTGACAGTAAAAATTCTCAAATTAAATTGATTCTAATCATAAAAGGAAATTTTAGTATCTTAATTAATAAAAATAGCAATTGGCTATCATCCAAAAATTCTTCCAAATTAAAACAAATTGGGGTTAAAACCAATTCAACCTTGATAAAAAAAAAAATTCAAGATTAAATCTTTAAAAATTAGCCAATTGAACTTTTAAAGAAACATCAATTAGATCCAAAATTGTATTAACAAATTATTAATTTAATTTTCTTAGCTTACCAAGGTTACTCAAATGGAGGTTGAAAAATTCTCTTATCCTTGATGGGAAAATTCATCACTTTAAATCTTTAAGCTTTGCCAAAAAGACCAATCATACCTAAAACTGGTGAGGTGATGACAACAGAGGGTTATCTTAGTGAAAAAGATGAAGAACCTTTTTCTTTTTCTTTTCTTTTCAACTTAAGCATTCCAATGCTATTTATAGACCCAAATAATAACAATAATATTTATTATTATTATTTTCTTTTCCTTTTAGGATATATATATAATACCAAAATATACATATATCTTTATTCTCATTATCTTTCCTAAATAAATTCTTAAATGCACAAAATCTTAAGCATTTATGATCATTAATAATAATAATAATAATAATAATAATAATAATAATAATAATAATAATAATAATAATAATAATAATAATAATAATAATAATAATAATAATAATAATAATAATAATAATAATAATAATAATAATAATAATAATAATAATAATAATAATAATAATAATAATAATAATAATAATAATAATAATAATAATAATAATAATAATAATAATAATAATAATAATAATAATAATAATAATAATAATAATAATAATAATAATAATAATAATAATAATAATAATAATAATAATAATAATAATAATAATAATAATAATAATAATAATAATAATAATAATAATAATAATAATAATAATAATAATAATAATAATAATAATAATAATAATAATAATAATAATAATAATAATAATAATAATAATAATAATAATAATAATAATAATAATAATAATAATAATAATAATAATAATAATAATAATAATAATAATAATAATAATAATAATAATAATAATAATAATAATAATAATAATAATAATAATAATAATAATAATAATAATAATAATAATAATAATAATAATAATAATAATAATAATAATAATAATAATAATAATAATAATAATAATAATAATAATAATAATAATAATAATAATAATAATAATAATAATAATAATAATAATAATAATAATAATAATAATAATAATAATAATAATAATAATAATAATAATAATAATAATAATAATAATAATAATAATAATAATAATAATAATAATAATAATAATAATAATAATAATAATAATAATAATAATAATACTTATTTATTATTATTGTTATTTTTCTCTCACCAAAATCTATAATAAACATATATATTTATTTAAACCATTATTCTCTCTTTTAAATATATCTTTTCTCGTCCAATCAAATCAATCATCTCACTCATGGATTATCATCTTTTTCAAATAATTATATTCCCTCATATAATTAACTTTACTTTTCCATATTAATTATTTAGACAAAACTAAATAATTAATATCGTATTCCACAAAAATCCAAATTATTAATTGAGTATATATATATCATATATATATACTCAATTAAATTTAATTCTACCAAAACCAAATTTTTTCTCCAAAATCTCATCTTGACTTAAATCATTAATTCTTTTTAATCACTCATAAAATTCCAACATAAATTATCTTAACCCAACCATTAAATTTTAGCTCCAATATTTAATATAACACCTAAATAATTTAACATAATTAATAAAAACTCCTTAAAAGATTTGGGATATTACATTTCTTTTTTCCAATAATTATATTTCAATATATAATTATTAATTTTCTTTTTAAATAAATCCAATACCTTATCTTTCCTTGTTTACCCAATCATAACAAGTTCTCTCTAGAATCAAGATTTATCTTTTTCCAAAATAATTAATTATCTTCTACAATAATTAATTATTATTTATCTTTCTCCCAAATAATTAATTATCCTCCACAATAATTTATTATTATTTATCTTTCCCCAAAATACAATTATCTTTTCTTTAAATAATTATATTTCAACAAATATAATTATCTTTTCCTTTCACATTATAATTATATATATATTTCCACATATACATATAATTATCAAATCTTCAACAAACTTTCAATTCTACAATTTAATTAGATAACATCTATAATTATTTAATTTAATTCAACTTCAACAACACAAAAAATTCACAACTTTACTTAATCCTCTTAACCTACAATTTAATAAAAATCTCAACAAACACCACATGTCAAAACCTCTAATTAAATTTAATATTCATCCAAAAATATTTAATTAATTTCAATCCTCACAGAAATCAAATAATTTTCATTAAGTTAATTCACAATAACACCCAATAAATTAAATCTAATTAAACAAAACTAAGATAATTGACTCCAAAATTATTTTAATTTTAAGGACGTTACAATATCAACCAGCTAAATAGAATTGCTGATCAAGAGATATTTCCTTGGCTTCAACAAGCTCTCAAATGAAATGGAGTTGAATATCAATATGCTTTGTTCTATTATGCTAGACATGGTTTTTAGATGTGTTGATGGCGCTCATGTTGTCACAATAAAGAAGAATAGTATCTTGGTGAATATCATACTCAAATAGCATTTGCTTTATGCACAAAAGATGAGTATAGTTACGACCAGAAGCTATGTATTATGCTTCAGCTATGGATAACGAGATGTAGTTTTGCTTCTTACTAAACCAAAATATTAGATTATTACCCAAAAAGAAGCAGCTACCAGAGTTACTCTTACGATCATCAGCACAACCTGCCCAATCTACATCACAGTAGCCTACTAATACATAATTGGTATTAAAAGAGTACCACAACCAAAGTCAACAGTTCCCAGAACATATTTTAAAATACGCTTAACACTAATGTAAATGAGATGGTCGAGGGTCAGCTTGATATCTAGTGCAAACTCCTACGACGAATGCAATATCAAGTCTACTGGCTATTAAATATAAGAGGCTCCCTATAATGCTTCGATATAGACTCTCATCCACTTTCTTCCAAAAATATCCTAAGATACTCTGAAATGTGTTGCAGCAGAAGTTCGTTTAGCTTTGGATTTGTTAAGATCAAACTTCTTTATCAGGTTCCATGCATATTTTTCTTGTGAAATAAAAATTTCATATTCACACTAATGAATTTGAAAACCTAGGGAGAAAGATAATTTTCCTACCATGCTCGATCGTTTCGAATTCGATTTTCATTTGCTCTACAAATTTTGTTATCATGGAATGAGATTAACATCCAAATATAATATCATACACATATATTTGAGCAACTAAGAACTCTTGTCCTTTCTTTTTAATAAACATGGTCTTATCAGTTCCACCTCTAGAGAATGCTTGATTTAAAAGAAAAATAGAAAATCTTTCATACCAGGCTCAGAGAGCTTGTTTCATCCCATATAAAGCCTTGTGAAGTTTATAGACATAATCTGGATTAACTGGATCTATAAATCCTTTCGGTTGTGCAACGTAAACTTCTTCTAAGATATATTCATTGAGAAAAGCACTTTTGACGTCTATATGATATAATTTGAACTTTCGTAAACATGCAAGACCAAGTAGTAATCGAATAGACTCTAGGCGGGCAATGGGTGCAAATGTTTCTCCAAGTCTACTCCTTCAATCTGTCCATATCCCTAGGCCACAAGACGAGCTTTATTTCTGGTGACATTTCTTTTTTCATTTGTATTATATTTAAAGATCCATTTAATACCAATAATATTCACATGTGAAGGTTTTGGAGTTAATTCCCAAACCTTATTGCGACCAAATTGATGAAATTCCACCTACATAGCTTGTACCCACTGATAATTTTTCAAGGCTTCGGTAATATTTGTGGGTTCTAATATAGATGTGAAACACACATCGACAATCATTTTGGCATAGTCGCGTCTGTCCTTTTTTTAGTGGTAACTCCACTACTAATTTCTCTAATGATGCTACTAGATGGATAATTTTTCTGAATACGAGTTGAAGGGACAAGACACTAATTATCAGATGATTAAGTCCTAGCAGAGTTTGCATTGCTGATATTTGAACAAATTTAACTCTTTGAACATCCTTCAGTGGTGACACAACTGTCACTTACAAGACTATTCTCTGATATTGCAACTGTAGGCACTCCTATAGAGTTTATCTCAACATTGGTACAACCTGTACTCATAGAAGAATCAGCTATTGAAGAATGATTCAAGGTTGGTCGTCCTGAATCGTCATCATCATCTTTACCCTGAGTAAAATCTTTAGAGTCATACACAATCACATTTATAGATTCTATAACAATTTTAGTTTGCTTGTTTTAGACTTGAAACACTCTTCTATTTATGGAGTACCCAAGAAAAATTCCTTTGTTAGACTTAGAATCCTATTTTATATGATATTCTTGGTCATTAAGAATATAACACCTGCTGTCAAAAACATGAAAATATTTGATATTTGGTTTATGGCCTTTCCATAGTTTATAGTCGGTGAACATAGTCCTAAGGCGAAAAGAAATTCTATTGTGAATGTGGCATGAAATATTTATGGCTTCCGCCCAAAAGTATAGAGGGAGAGATTTGGAGCGAAGCATAACACAAGCCCATTTCTTGGAGAGTTTGATTTTTTTCTTTCAATGACTCCATTTTGTTGAGGAGTCAAAGGTACAGATAATTCATGAAAGATTCTTTCAGACTAACAAAACTCAGTAAATATAGAGTTTTCAAATTTTATGTCGTGGTCACTTTTAATTCTTTGAACATTCTTGCTTTGTTCACCTTTTAGTTGAAGACATAGAGAGCGGAAGACTTTAAACATATAAGTGTTTCTCTAATGAATCTCATTGTAAATATTGAGAAATCATCAACTATTATAAACACATATCTTTTTCTACCAAGACTCTCAACTTGCATAGGATGCATCAGGTCTAGGTGAAAAAGTTTCAACACTTGATCCGAACTATTGTGATCACCAGTTTTGTGAGACACTTTTGTTTATTTTCCAGTAGGATATTCATAATAGATATTGTTAATAGATTATTGTAACAGAGGTACTTTGTGAATAGCTTCAGCCTTTAGAGTGTTGTAGATTTTAGATATACTCACGTGCCCAAGACATTTATGCCACAGCATAGTTTTATCCGATTTAGATAAGTTGCATTTAAGATTTTTTAGATCATTATCCCAATAATAGCAGTTGTCGAAAAGACGAGTACTAGTCATAATAGTATGTTTCTTTGAATCTAGCACTTCACACTTGTCTTTTGAAAAATGTACAATAAAGCCTTAATCACACAATTGACTAAATTAAAGCTTATTAGATTAGCTGATAGTCTTTCAACTAATCTGACGTCATTGAGAATAAGAGCACTAATTTGGTTAATATTTCCTTTTCCAATAACATTTCTTTTTACACTATCTCCAAAGGTAACCTGTATTGCCCTACTCTCTTCTGATTCCACAAATAGGAGAGAACTTCCCATCATGTATCTAAAATAACTATTGTGAAAGTACCGATCTTTTGAATTGGAAATATGAACAGAAGTGAAAACTACACTACACTTCTATTGGTTTCAAGGTTCTTTTACTTTCCACACAGTCTTATCAGGAATACGAGCATTAGGGATGCTTCTTCTTTCATAATTATTGTTTCTCATGCTCTGCCCTATCTTTCTGAAACCATGTAGTTTGTAGCAAAATGGTCTAATGTGGTATGGTTTTCCACAGAAGTGACACACACACTTTTTTTACGAACTAGCGATTCTAATTTAGGGATAGTATCTTGACTCTTGTTCTCAGAAGCCCGAACAAAAACAGTAGAACTAGTTTTAGAGGTCGAGTTTCTTTTTGAGAAACCAAGACCCTTTTTATCATTCTTTGATTTTTCCCTACTCAATATATCATTCAGACTGTTTGTACCAGAAGACAGAAGTTTGATCGATTTAGACAATGAGTCATAGTCATTCTAAGCTTTACTTCAATTCTTCCTTTAAAGTTGAAATCAATTTCATTAGCGATTGATTGTCTTCAGTAAGGACTAATATATGATCGCACTGTCATTTAAGAACTTCTCGATTCTCTTCCCACATAGGTAGAACTTCTTCAAAGTCAGATGGAGTAGATTTAACTTCTTTCTTTTTAGAAGCAACATGTAAATCTTCCTTAGCAATCTCTAGGAAAAAGCTAATTAGAGCTCTTCCAAAGTTTTCACAATCATTATCTGAGGATGTTTCCTTATCAGATACGTTAACTATAAACCCCTTTTTCTTGCGTTTTAAATAGGTTGTACATTCAGCTTGGTAGTGCCCAAATCCTTCACATTCATGGCATCTGATGCTTCTATCAACCTTGACAGATTGATCATTACCTCAATCACGATCTCTCTTTCCCGATGTAGAAAAATGAGCTAGAGGATCCTAAACTTGAATTGTTGGAGTTTTTAAACTTGTTTTGCTAAGTTCCAAAACCTCTGTACTTCTTATAAAACTTGCTTTTAAATTTAGAAAATCGTCTTTCCAGTAGAGCAATAGTCTCTGCTAAATTCTCATCCTTAGGTTGTTTCTGGTTTGATTTTGCAGCAACATCACTTACACCTTGGAACGCAATACCACTTTTCTTTTTAGGTGCATTGTCGTCAAATGATAGTTTAATAATTTGTAAAGATCTGTTTAACTCATCAAGTCTCATGGTGGTGATGTTGTTAGCTTCCTCTATGAAAAAATAATGTGAGAAATAATCAATTAAACCTTCAGTTAATACTAAAGCTAATAAATTTTGTCACAGCTTCAGGGACAGCAAAAGAGAATAACACATGAAACTTTGGTAACCCAGTGAAGCCAATGTTATCTACATCTGAAAGGCTGCGCATAGCCCTGATGAGTAATTTTTATTAATATTCACTTAAGTCAAGATACATCAATACAACATATAAACTCTATTCAATTATATGACTTAGTAGCATGTGTCCCGAGTTCAGACTCCAGGCTCCCCCTAAACACATAAATCACTTTTCTTCATGATGTCTGACTTTAGGCTCCCCTTGAACGCATGAGTGAATATCTCTGACAATATCTTTATATTCTAGTAAAGATCGCAGTAACCATACATACCACTATCTCATCTTTTACGTTACTCATCAACCAATACAACTTAGATCGACATGTTGATCTTATAGTCATAAGATCATAATACCTTTTTAGTTCCAGTAGCTTCTGCGTATCGTTCTTCAAAAGCCTTCAGCCATAGATGATTCTCTTTAGATTTTTTTTCAGTACTAAATAATGTGTGCCCACGTCTTATTTATACATATAATATTTATATGTATAAATCCCCCTTTTTTTTAAAGATAATTAGCAAGATTCCTAAAATAATGGAGAATCTTTTATTCTTTAAATATCTAATCTTTTTAAAATTAATTAATCCATTAATTTAAAAGATATTCTCATACTATCTTTTAGACAAAATCTCCAACAAACTCCCCATTTTGCCTATAAGAACTTTTCTTTTCTTGTTCAATACAAAGCTTCCACGAAAAACAACTGTTGAGACTAACAGATGATAACAGGTCATATCCACCTTCTCATATTCAAAATTTCGCACACCAAAATTGATTCATCATTTCAAAAGAAAAATAACTTCTACATAACAGAAGACATAAGTTTTAGTAAGAACTACTTTTGTTGCAAGACAACAAGAACTTCCAACTAATCAGCAAAGGACCAATGCCAAATATATTCAAAAGAAATACAACCAACCAAAACAACCAATCAACCCACATTATCCTCCCAAACATTTCTGCTCCCCCTTTGAACAAGAAAGAAAATAACATCATTTTGACCCATGATCCTTTCGACTGGTAGATGGGTCCAAAAGACTTTAAATGACGAATGAGAGCATCCACCTCTAAACGCCGTTCGGACAACAGATTGATAGAAGTAGACAAGGCTCGAGATTCAGTAGTAAGTGAATTAACAATACAAGAAGCCAACTCCTTATCAACAAAGAAGCCTTCAGTAGGCTCATCCGAGTCACTTGTATCGAAAATGCGTGAGCCGCGAGACGGATGCACATCATGATCAATGTCAGGCACGTGACTGCCCTAAAAAAGTCTATAACTGAGTGATAATGTTTTAGAATCAGGTCTAGGAGCATCTGATGTAGTTAGCACGACACCATTTAAGTGAAGTAGCAGACTCGAGAAAAATCGCAGAAGAGCAATTGAAACCTTGACCCCAAACGAACCAACATGCCTTAACAACTGATTATATATAAAAGCACCTGTATCCACCTTATTGTCACTAGAAATTTGATACAAAAAAAGTTTCAAAGGCTGCAAATACACTAGAGGCATGGGAGGAGGGGAACCAATTAGCAATACCAATCTTATATAGAATGGCATATTTGATGCTAAGAGCGACTGCGGAGATTCTATTGACAGGCCACGTAGACAGAGTCCCACCAGATAATACAGAAGCCAGAACATCAGTGGAGGGAGACGTTGGAGAACAGTCAATATCAACAACATTTCCTAAAAACCCATTAATCATAGTATGAGAAATAACAAATTTGAAACCCCTAACATGAACCGTCTGATAATCAGGGCTACTTGGAAAATTGACTATAAACTTCCTAATAAGCTGAGGATAAAACAGATCGACATTTGAAATAGTTTTTGTTAAACCTGCCCTTTCAATAAGGTCCATGATACTCTTGCAGGAATGATGTTTGTTAGAAACATTTACATCAACTGCTAACCGCCACTGAACCACGAACTTCCAACGTTGAACATTCTCCTTGTGATGAAACGAGATTCCATCAATAGAAGCATATGGGATATTAGAAGAAATCTTCTTTCTGCCTGTTTCGGTGGTTATATTACGCCGATTTTTTGTGATTTCCTCTTGACTGGCTTCTATGCAACCGAGACTTCAAAAGAACTAGGTGGAACAGCAAGAGTATCATCAGCATTTGTGGGAATTTCTTCAGCACACACATCAGGGTTGGGAGGGTCCACCTCATTCTCATCACTTTGAACATCAGTTTGCCCTTCAGGTGCAGTAGAAACATCACTAGGAACATTATCTGGAACAAATGCATGGGCATCATTCAGTGCAAAGCGAAGTGACACAGAAGGAGGGGAACGCACTGATGTTCCAGGTTGAACATTAGAAGCTGAAGGAATACCAAGAGTAGGAACAAATACTCCTTCAGTCGACGAGCTTTCTTGAGAATGAACAAACACGAAAGGACCCGTTGGTATTTCAACAGTAACCTCTGGGACATTGGTCTTCTTCAATAAACGAGCCAAAGGGACATCATCCAAATCATCTGAGTCCATGTCAGACAGAGGAGTTGTGGAGATATTTGGTGCATGTTTACCTGAAGCTGCGGGAAAATAAGAATCAACAGTCTGCGTAGGATCTCTTAGGATCCATGGAAGACGTTATGGATTAGAGACAATTCCGCGAGCATTCTTAATTTATATGCTACTGGTCTTACCCGTGCTAGGATCTCATAGGGTCCTATGTATCCTGGACTTAGTTTTTCCTTCCTCTCGAATCTGATTACTCCCTTCCAGGATGATAGTTTCAGGAAAACTTTGTCTCCCACTTCAAATTCCAATCTCTACGGTGATTGTTTGCGGAGATTTTTTGCCTATCACAAGCTATTTTCAAATTTTTCTTGATTACTTTTAGTTTTTTGTTGTTGCCCGGACTAATTCAGGTCCATAAGCTTTCTCTCGCCAAGCTCCTCTCAACAAACTGGCATTCTGCAATGCCTTCCATACAATGCTTCAAAATGGACTATTCTAATGCTGGAGTGGTAGGTATTGTTGTAAGCAAACGTAATCAAAGGCAAATGCTCGTCCTAACTTCCTTTGAATTTTAAAATATAGGCCCTCAACATATCTTCGAATGTTTGAATGATCTTTTCAAATTTATTGTCCATTTTGGGGTGAAATGCAGCGTTGAAATGCAACTTATTTCTTAATGCGTGTTGCAACTTTGGCAAAAATTTGGAAGTAAAGCGCGGGTCTCGATCCAAAACTATAGAAACTGGAGTTCAATACTGACTTACAATCTTGTCGATATACAACTTAGCTAATTTGTCCAATGGAATCATTTGCTTAATGAGGATGAAACGGATCGTCTTAATGAATCTATCTACAACTACCCAAATTCGATTGCAGCCACTTGGCGTTCTTGGCAACTCGAATAAGAAGTCCACAGTTATGTGCTCTCACTTCCACTTAGGACTTGGCATAGCGCACAACAACCCGTTAGCCTTCTGGCCTTGTGGTTTGACCTATTAGCAAATCAAACACTTGACCACAAACTCAATTACCTCTCTTCGCATGTTTGGCCACCAGTAATAGGATTTCAAGGTCTTGAACACCTTAATACTTCTAGGGTGCATCATGTAGGCCGAACTATGAGTTTCTTCCCAGATATTATCCTTCAATGCCTTAATATGTGGGACACATAACCTCTTTTCGTTTAGTAACGCGTCATCACTCCTAAAAACGTAGTCTGATCTCCTACCGCATCGTACTTCTTCCATAATCATTCTCATTATAGGATCTTTAGGTTTTGATTTAATAATTTTCTCCTCAAGAGTGGGCTTAACCTAAAAGCATGCCAATAAATTTTTTAGCGTTCTTACATTTAGAATTGCCTAGGAGTCTCTTAATTCTCTTAGCAAGGCTATTATCCCTTTATTCCCTTTCTTGGGATTCTTTCAACTTAAAACGTTTGCTACTACATTGACATTTCCAAGATGGTAGGTGATGGGGTGATAAGTTCTATCCAACGATTCTGTCTTATAAAAGATATATTTGAGGCTCTTGTCATCAATGAAGATGTTACACTTTTCTCCAATTAGGTAATGTCGCCAAATTTTTTTCGCATTAATAATGGACGCCAATTCTAAATCATGCATTATGTTCATGTACCTTCAGTTATCTAGACGTGTAGGCTATCACCCTTCCCTCTTGCATCAGAATGCACCCAAAGCCTTGGTGAGATGCATCACAAAAGATTTCGTATTCCTTCCAGGATATAAAAAATGTGAGGATGGGTGTAGTAGTAAGTTGGCGTTTCAGCTCTCAAAAACTTCTCTTGCACTTGTGAGACCATTCAAACTTCATTGCTTTCTTGGCAAGAGTCGACAAAGGAAGAGTTAGTTTGAAAAATCCTTCCATAAAACGACTATAGTAACCTACCAAGCCAAGAAAGCTCCTAACTTCATAAATCATTTTGGGGTATTCCCAAGTCTCAATCGCCTCCACTTTTTGTGAGTCCACCTTTAACCCTTATGAAGATATGACATGCCTAAGGAATACCACTTGGACCAATCAAAACTCACATTTCCCGAATTTTGTGAATAGCTTTTTTTCTCGCAAGGTTTAAAACACGATCCTTAAGTGATCTATATATGTCTTTTCGTGTCAGGGGAGTAGATCAAAAATCATCGATGAAGATAATGAAAAATTGGTCTATATAGCGATGAAACACTCTGTTCATTAAATCCATGAAAGTTGCTAAGACATTGGTCGATTCCAAAGAAATTACCAAGAACTCATAATTCCCATAACGTGTTATAAAGGTTGTCTTAGGTACATGGTTGTATTTGGTTCAAGGCACTTAGTTTCATTTGCTTTCTATTGCATCAACTAAGGTTCCTCTTGTCATCACCGAAAAATTCACTCAATATCTCTATCAAGTCCATACATCACAGATTGCTCTGGTACCACAGACTTGTTAACATAATCTTTGATTGAACGCGTGCTTCAAAAGAATTGAGTGTTTGCTCAAAATCAAAATAAAACTATATCCTTTAATTTTAAAAAGAAATTCCTCTCATCTATGTACTAAGTCTAATATCTACACTAGAGATTCCGTGAAAGGTGACATAGAGTGGTGAGAATATGGAGATTAAACTACTTGTGTTAAGAAAGTGTGAAGGAATGTCTCTACGTTGTAAGCGATTAAGTTACGCAATAGTCCTTGATGCGAAAGAGATCAATTAACTATCTTCTCATTAAGGCAAACATCTCTCAGTGCCTTAAGCACCATCTTGCTTGCCTCTCAGGATACAAATGATAAGCGTAATTAAGAGATTGCTACCTAGAAGTTGTTACTTATAAGGTTCATATTGCCTCTCTTTTAAGGATGACAACCTCTCAGCGCCAAGTTACCACACTTGTTCTCCTTTCAAGACATAAATGATCGAGGTTTAATCACCAAGATGGAGTTTTTCGCCAAACTCATTCCTGTGCGCGCCAGCTATGTCTTTGTTACTTACTCTCTTGAGTAGTTGGCGACAAATGCTTTCCAAGCGATGGAATAAAGCTCAACTAACGAGATAAACCTTATAAGTTAGACAATATCAAGAACTTATCACAAGCCTAAACAACTTATAATACTTAGACAACTGAACAGTAACAACATGTTAGATTGAAAAGAAATAAAGTTGCAATGTATTAAAGAATATAGGCCTCTCGGACATGTATAATATGAATATTAACATTACAATGAAAGTACAAAATGGAAAGTAAGAAAGGTGAGCCGAGCCGCAGAATGCCTAGGCATTCCATGGCTCTTTTACAAGTTAGAGGGAAGAGGATGATGGTTCTCTCTCTAGTTTTCTCTAAGCTTCCACTTACCGTTGCCCGAAGAAGAGGATAGAAATTTTTCATAGAAAGTAGAAAGGCTAGTCCTTTAGCCAGCTCTTATGGAGCTCCCTAAGTTTTAGTCCATTCAAACAAAACAATTTATATGGTAGAGATGGAGTTCTTTTATAAGCTACTTTGGGCTGAAGCCTATATTCTTTTGCACATGTCAGTGCCAAAAGTAGCCTTACATGTCACATCAACTCCAACTACCAATCTTATCTTTCTAGTGAATCTTCATCACGTGATGATATGGTTCCTCGCCTAGAGATTTTTAATCGCCAAACAAGATTCCTATCGCATAACTTTTGCATGCACTCCTCTACGATTCACTATTTCTTCTATTCTTTATAATCTTGTGATAAAACACTAAAAACAAGGTAAAACAGGCATGAAGACTTATGCAAGTTGTACTCTCTTGTATTTATAAATTTCGATAGAAGCTATGCATTTTGACACTTTTATCCCGCGTTTTGGCTCCATTGTTCTACCTAAAAGGCCATAATAACTTGTATTTCTATAAGTTATCAATACATCCAACTCCTTAATCCTCAGTTGGGGGCAGCCGGAATGCAAGTCTATCTTGGAGAATACTTAAGCTCCTTTCAGCTAATAAAAAAGATCATCTATTTGTGGCAATGTGTACTTGTTTTTAATTGTTACCTTGTTCAATTATCGAAAATCAATGCCAATCTCATTGATCCATCCTTTTTCTTTACAAACGGACTAAGGGCTCCCAAGTGACGTACTACGACGAATGTAGTCTTTTTCTAGCAATTTCTTCAATTGGACTTTTAGTTGTTTTAGTTCACTTGGTGTCCTTCGATAAGGGACTTGAGAAATTGGGGTAGTTCCAAGCACAACTTCAATCGTGAATTTAACTTCTCTCTCAGGTGGCAACCAACCCAATTCTTTCAGAAACACATCAAGTATTCATAAACTACAGGCACTCTACTTGGATCGCTTTTCGATGTCTGAGTGTCTACCACGTGAGCTATGTAGGTGACATGCCCTTTCTTCATTAACCTTCTCGCCTTAAGTACTCATACGATCCCTGTCAGTTCAACCTTCATCATGACCTTCTCGATCTTTACTTGGTGAGGAAATCTCTCAATACTACCTCCTTATTAGAACAATCAAATATTGTATGGTACTTGGTGAGAAAATCTATTCCCAAGATTACTTCAAATTCATCGAGTTCGGACATAATCAAATCAACCTTCATCGTGACATCCTCGATCTTGGCTTCCCAATCCCTACACACTAGTTTTACTACAACTACTTCACCTGAAGATGTGCTAATCAATAATTCACTTTTTAAGGGTTCTACTTTATGATTCAAGGACTTAGTATGTGATAGGGAAACAAATGAATGGGTTGCTCCATAGTCAAATAACACAAAAGTGGAAGAGTTACAAATCATCAACGAACTTGAAATCATGTGAGGACTACTTCTAACCTCGCTTTGATTCATAGCATAGAGTTTTCCCAGGTTCTTTGCCTCCACTGGGTCTGGCTTTGATTCACTGAGTGTGATACGGTCTGTGGGTTACTTTGAACTCTTAAATTAGGACAATATATGGAAAAATGTCCTAGTTGACCGTAATTCAAGCAATTCTTTGGAAAGCTAACCTTTTCCTCAAAGTTTGAGTTTGACCTATCTGCTGGTCCTCCGAGAGGCACATTCTCTATTCTTACTGAAGTAATTCCTATTCCTTGGCTTCAATTATACCTCTGAAATCCTCTTTCATAATTCCTTATATTTGTTTACAATCATTTGCATCTTATTTCAGTTAAATAGTTGCATTATTAGTCAAATTCCAAAAAAAAAAAAAAACTTTTAATATTTTTTTTTTGTTTTCAAAATTTGTCTTGGTTTTTGAAACCATTAGTCTGATGGATTTCATCTCCTAAATTCTAACCAAATTACTGAACTAACCAAGATGAACTAGACTTAGCAAAATCGGATCAAACAATGGAGCACGTTAATTTCCCAAATAAATAGCTTAGAACCCAAGTGTAACCAAAGGAAAGGAGGTTTGATTGTTTTGATTGCAAGAGAATAAAATTACACAAATTAAAAATAGAAAATAAACATGGTGAATCACAGGGAGAAATTCTTGCTTGGTTGTAATGGAGCTTTCCTATTCAGAATATTTGTTCATTGAATTCTAATCGTTAAACTTAATTCATTACTTACACCAAACAAATTTAATTAGAGAAGCTAGTTAAATTGTTTTGAAAAATAAGCTAATCCAATTCAAAAAGATGAAAAGCATGCTTAGAATTATCCTATTCGTATTAAGGATCTACGACATGTTAAAGAAGGATATGGTAGACATCGCAGCGAAAATAAGGATCGAATTTACCCTAATTGCATCTAATCATATTAGAAATTAACATGCATTATTACCCTAATTAAAATGAAATTAGGGTTAATGAAATTCATACCTTTAAAGCTCTTGATCACTTATAGTCTTTACACAAATAGGAACAGAACCACCACTACTGTTGACCCAGTATTCTCCAAATTTAGAATCGGGTTATATGATCCAATGAGTGAAGGATTTGAGAGAGTTAAAATTGGAAATTGGATTAGGTGTTGAGAGAATTTTGGTGAGTTTATTTTTTACTTTTAAAGAAAAATAAACTAAAGAAAAACAAACTAAATTACCAACAAGTCTTTACACATTTGAAAATATGCTCTTTAAATAGACAAAATACATGTGTAAACTATTGCATGTGTAAACTCATAAAAACCTAACACCTCACATTCCATTAACTCTTACTGTTATAACCATGAACTTCCACTAATTAGCCTACTAATTTGCTAATGGAATTATGCAATAATATAATGCACTTTCTCTTAGTGGGCTTGGTGTCCTCACCATAGCCTCCACATAGCAAACTAAGAGTTAGTGGAATTATTCAACAAAATGTTTGTTTTTTTCAATAACTGTAGTCATTTCACTAATTGAAAGTCAAACTTTTACTTTTTCAAATCAAAAGTTAACATTTTGACTTTCTGCAATTTTTTCCGTTTTGACTAATTCCGACCTCTCAATATGAATCCGCATTCATATTTTTTTAATTCCTAATCACATTTGAATATATTGTAGATCAAAGTTTGATTGTTACTATTCAAAAGTCAACTCTTTGACTTTTCTCAATTTTGACAATTTCGATCATTTTTTAGCTTCTCCACGTTCATATTTTTTATATGTAAATAATATTTAAATATAAAGCTCTATCTTTAAATTGATAACCGACCGTTGTATAACATATTATTGTCGATTTCTCTCTCCTTAGCTAATTCGAACTATTCAAACTAATCTAACTTACTGTTCTAAGTTAATTCCATAGGATCTAGTAGAGGAACCTAATGGACCTATAGATCATGGGATCCAATGATTCGAGATTAACTTGCTAAACCCTTTTAGACCAAGTTAATCAACATTCAATAACTAATGGGTCATTCTTCGAAAGTCTCATAATTGCACTCCCCTCAATGTAGATATATTTGTGTCCATCTGATATAAGCATGATTAGTAAGTTAATCCTTTGTAGGTTGTTTGTAATCTCGATTAGGTTAAAATATCATTTTACCCCTAAGATTACATCTTGCTCCTTAAGTCCCACTAATCTACTATTGAACAATTGGTTTAATGTCCATATAAATGAAATCCCTCTCGGGCCAATGAGAGGGTGGGGTCTCTTGTTCAAGACATGAATTTAGTCCTTAAGGGTGCGTTTGTGGAAGGGAAAGATCTATGGGGGAAATGAATTATAATAATGCTAGGATTACGATAATCCTAGTGTTATGATATTATGTGTTTGGGGGGAAAGGTTATTATTGGTAGTGTTATAGTAATATGTGTTTGGGGGAAAGAATATGAAAGGTAGTGTTTTGATAGTATGTGTTTGGGGGAGGGATTATGATAGTAGTGTTATAATAATATGTGTTTGGGGGAAGGGTTATGATTATAGTAATTTAAAAAACAATAATAAAATTTGGATTGGGTTATTTGGGTAGGGTAATGTAAGGTTGTAAGAAAGTAAAAGAGAGGATAAAATAGGGTTATTTAGGGATTAGGATAACCTTAATCCCATTTATCATAATCCTTGGGCCAAATAGAGTTTTGCCCAATTTCCTATAATCCTTTTCCACCTAAAACCCCACCCCAAACATACCCTAAAGGAACAACCTATCTATTAACTCTACAATGGGTAGGAGTGAATTTTCTCTTACACCCTACGTTTCCAGCTATCCACCCGATCTCTTCCCTGAAATGGGAAGCTTACTAGACCAACACTGTTGAGCTGTCATCATGCCTATACAAATCTAAGGATAATCCCATGTGAATAGGAGTTCATATTTAGCTCAAGATTAAGATTAAGTTATCTAGGTCATCAAATAGTTAGTTTTATACAGTCAATGGTGTTATAATGTAAAAGTGATTATTTCATGGTTTCAGTCTTATGTAAACTCTTTATATAGGGTGCCCACACTTTCATGTATGCATATGAACAATTCAGAATCACATTGTTTCTACTAACTATAAAGGGGGATGCATCCATAATGTCCCTAAAATTAGTAGTCTAACCTTATTCATATATTGTAGATTGTTTAGGCTATATACTCGAACTTGATCCATATTATGTCTCTACATAAAGTCCAAGTTTATTCAAGATAACCTCGAGAACTTAGTTTATTGGATTCAATATTAGAGTAGTCGATTTTACCCTCAACGACAGCTTTATTAAATAGAATATGATTTTAAGCAAGAAACTACAAAGTACGAATTTTAGAACATAAATTCCAACAATTAAGTGGAATAGTTAACTTTCAAATGCCTTGCTAGTTATTTAATTGATCCAATCTAAGTTGGTTAGATCAATGCTTATCTAATTCGATTAGCAAGTCAACCTAACTTATTGTTTCTTGAGATAACATATAATAAAGTGTCACATGCATTGTATATTCAATGAACGCAATAACCACACATCGACAAACATACTACAATTAAATCCAAAATTGGAACCAACAATACAATAGAGTTCCATTAGAAATCTCATAAATACATAAAATAGGGAAACAATCATAGAATTCCAAGTTAGAATCAATACCTTAGCTCATTATATTCATAATCAACACCAAAGAATTGATTGGATACATAAACAAACCAAAAAGATAAAGAAAATCTAGAAGAACTGCAACTGGAATGCGATATATTTCGATCTAATTAAGCAGAAGAAGAATGTATATTTATAAAATCATGATAACGTTTGTGTGTTGGATTTGAAGGAATAAAAGCCCATATGTAGCAAAAAGAAAACTTTGCAGACACTAAAACTCAAATTATATAGAAATTGAAGTACCCACACATTGGCAATGTAGAACAAAATTTGTTGTAAAAATCAACCTACTGTATAAATTATTGGTTAGCATGCATTGTTAAAATAAATTAGAGAGAAACAAATCCATAATCTTTTTAACGACTCAAAATTCTTCAAATCTCTAGGTAACTCTTATGTTATTTGGCTTGTGAGAACCAATTAGAATTGGTAAATCTTTTGAAGAGAAAAAATTTTAGAGAGAACATTTTTTTTTCTTCACATAATGTAACGACCCAACTCTTTATACTAAGCTGAGATCATTACTAAAAAGAAACAATAACAATAGACACTTTCTTGAAACGAGGGAAGACTAAATTTTCATTAAAAATGGAATATTAAAACACTGAAACATAGACGCGGAAGCAAAACTGAGTCCCCATATGGCATGTCACGGATCATTCTCTGTCCCTTGCTAGCTTTCCTCTACCTTTACCTTTACTTGAAATATTAAACATAAAAAGAGTGAGTATAAACATATACTCAGTAAAGGACCTACTACTAGTCCCGCTAGGTGTCTGTTAATTTTCCATTAAAGTCATGTAAAGAAGTACCCCTGAACTGGCACGTTCCTGAACACGTGCAATCTGTGATCCCGTAGGAACAAATCTGGTTTTCGGTGAACCCAAAGGAACACCTAGGACAATCTGATCTTTAGTGTACCCAAAGGAAACACTAAGACAATCGGGCTGCGAGTGATCCCGTTGAATCATTCGAATTATGTCTATGTCAATGTCAATGCCAGACTGGTGGTCCCGTCGGACTACGCAGTCCTAAAAAGGTGGTGATCCCAAAGGACACCCATGTGGGTACGATTCTAATAGACAAAGTTAACAGAACACCCTATCCATAGCATGTATCATATCATAAACATCATAACATGACATGAGTACTAATCTTAACGTCCTTAATCATGTGATTAATGTATCATGCATCAACATCAGCATCAACAGTCATCAACATAATAATAATCTCAGTCCTCATCATCAATCATCCATATAATGACAGTCATTATCAATAGCATCAAGTTATGCATTTTAGCTACCATCAATGCATAATCATAATTACATGCGGTCTCTTAAATTCAGTTCGAAGATCTAGTAGAAGAATCTCTTACCTTGAAATTTTAGCCAAACAAAGTACTCCATAACGAACAGTAAAAATTCTCCAATTAACTTGATCCTAATCATAAAAGGAAACTCAGTATCTTAATTAATGAAATTGGGTTGAAGCCAATTCAACCTTGATTGGGAAATATCCAAGATTTAAATCTTAAAAAAAAATTAGCCAATTGAACCTTTAAAGAAACCTCAAATATATCTAAAATTAAATTAATAAAATATTAATTTAATTTCATTGGCTTACCAAGGTTACTCAGATGGAGGTTGAAAAATCCTCTTATCCTTGATGAGAAAATTCATCACTTTAAATCCTCAAGCTTCCAAAAAGACCAATCTTAACCACACTGATGAGGCGGCGACAGCAGAGGATTGTCTTAGAGAAGAAGAACCTTTTTCTTTTTCCTTTACTTTCTAACTTAAGCATTTCAATGCTATTTATAGA
Source organism: Cucumis melo (assembly GCF_025177605.1). Taxonomy (NCBI): domain Eukaryota; kingdom Viridiplantae; phylum Streptophyta; class Magnoliopsida; order Cucurbitales; family Cucurbitaceae; genus Cucumis; species Cucumis melo. The sequence continues at coordinate 13,909,881 of NC_066861.1, forward strand.
CCATAATAACAATAATATTTATTATTATTATTTCCTTTTCCTTTTAGGATATATATATATATAATACAAACAAAATATACATATATCTTTATTCCCATTATCTTTCCGCAGTAAATGTTTTAAATGCACAAAATCTTAGGCATTTATTGTAACGACCCAACTTTTTCCGGACTAAGCTGAGGTCACTACCAAATACCAAAACTCGACCATTCAAATTAAAATTTAAAACAGACTAGATACGATTCATTAACACATTATAAACCTTACAAAAGACAGTTTCGGGCCCTATTTTTAATAATTCAAAAAGACACAAAATAAAATGTCAAGTCACCAGTCCAAAAATCACAATCAAAATATTCTGACAAAATACATAGCGGAAGCGAAAGAAAAACAGACGCGTCCATATGGCCTTCACGCATTCTTCCTGCCTCTCGTCGGTCTGCCCCTCGCTGTTCCCCTACCTGAAACGTTAAAGAAGAGAAAGGGTGAGTATAAACATACCCAGTAAGGGATCCACTACTGGGCCCGTTAGGGAACAACAGTTAACTTCCTATTCGGGGGTGCCCTACATAACAGTCTAGTGGTTCCGTAGAACGCACATATCAGTCTAGTGCTCCCGAAGGATACACTTATCAGTCTAGTGCTCCCGAAGGATACACTTATCAGTCTAGTGCTCCCGAAGGATACACTTATCAGTCTAGTACTCCCGAAGGATGCACATATCAGTCCAGTGCTCCCGAAGGATACACATATCAGTCTAGTGCTCCCGAAGGATGCACATATCAGTCTAGTGCTCCCGAAGGATGCACATATCAGTCAGGCACTCTACCCCATAGATGAAGCTAACCGTTACCCCTCAGCCCTTACTAAACTGTCTACATCAGTCACATCTCAACGGCATTCATATTACAGTCCCGCCATAGGCCTTGTCAGTCAGATAGTATAGGTTTAAACATCTACACCCTCAGTTGCTATATGCATTACCAATTCGCACACCAAAAGGGAAACCCTAGGTCCCATCGACTAACCAACCAAAACCGGACTTACTGTCCTCCCCCGTCCAAACTCCATGAACCACATCCAGAACAGTGTTTAATACATACTAAACCGTAACTTTAAGGTCCATCAATATATAATTTCAATCCACAAATAGCAGTCACAGTATAATTCCATCAGACAAAATAAAATATCAGTACTTAACAGTCAACACGCATACAGATATTCAGCACAGTCACTAACGTGTAATCCCCTGTGGATTACAACGGTTTTAACCTGGACTCGGGGTCCAGTAGTAGGAAAACCCTTACCTGAAACTCGGTTATGCCCCTCGATTGAAAACTACGCTCAACAGATCCACCTAAACGAAACACGAAGGTTTTAGTGGATGGCCTTAGTAGCAGTTGATTTACAAGGTCATCCGTTGACTTACCCAAGGAAAGGAGCTATCTCCAACCAGGTCTGCCGCGGAACCCGAGAACTTAAGCGTCAACTCTGCACTACCTTCAAGGGAGAAAAGTAGGGCCATATCTTAATTCAACATTCAAACTCAAATCGGACGAGGTAACATTAGGGAAAACATCAGAACAATCCTTACCGAAAACTCACCGTGAACCGAAATGAAGGAAGGAAGGCTTAGGTGGCTCGGCTCGGCTCGGCTCGGCTCGGCTCGGCTTGGTTCGGCTCGCGGCTCGGCTCACTCGGCTCGCGGCTCGGCTCACTCGGCTCGCGGCTCGGCTCACTCGGCTCGCGGCTCGGCTTGGTTCGGCTCGCGGCTCGGCTCGCGGCTCGGCTCACTCGGCTCGCGGCTCGGCTTGGTTCGGCTCGCGGCTCGGCTCGCGGCTCGACTCACTCGGCTCGCGGCTCACTCGGCTCGGCTTGGACAAGGATGGCGGCTCGGCTCGAACAAGGATTGCGGCTCGGCTGGGCAGCGATCTCGGCTCGGCTTGGACCGCGATCTCGGCTCGGCTTGAAGCGGATCCGTGGCTCGGGTCGGACGAAAACGGCAGCCACGGTTTGAGAGTTCTCTCTTCCGGCGAACGACGGCGGTACGAAGGCCGATGGCTTGCCCTCACGTCGATGCTGGTGGCGGAGAAGAAGCCGGCGGTGGTAGAACGAAGAGAGAAGGCTGGAGAAAGAAAAGGAAAAAGGATGGTTCGGGTGGCGGTGGCGCGGCGGAGAGAAAATGAAAACGGAGGGAACGGAAGGGAGATGGTGGCGGCGTTGGTTTCGTGAGGGCCGACGGACTGCCAGGCGAAGCACGGAGGAAGAAGGAGAAATGGATGGCGGCGCGCGGCAGACGAACGAAGAGGAAGACGAAGGAGTTCGGGCGTCGGCGGCTGCGGGAGAGAAAAGAAATTTCGGGGGGGTAGGCGGCGCGCGGGAGAAAACTAGGGTTTCTTCTTCTTCTTTTTTTTTTGTAAATTATATATATATATATATATATATATATATATATATATATATATATATATATAACTTTATTAATTATAAACAATTAATAGTTTAAATTAAATTTAATAATAATATATATATTAAAATATAAATAATAATAATAATAATAATGTAATAATAATAATATATTAATAATATTAATATTAATAAATAATAATTTATTTTATTGTTTTATAAAAACAATATTTCTATAATATTAATTAATAATAATTATTATTATAATATTAATATTATAACAAATAAAAATAAATATTAATAATAATAATATAATAATATTATATTATTATTATATCGACTTGCAATTTACATAAAACGAGAAAAAAATTTTACCTTAAATTTTCGGGGCGTTACATTCTTCCCTCCTTAGGGAACTTTCGTCCTCGAAAGTTTTATTCCTCGAACAGTTCGGGATAACGGGATCTCATGTCGTCTTCACGCTCCCATGTAGCCTCTTCTACCCGGTGATTCCGCCATAAGACTTTAACTAGGGGAATTTGTTTATTTCTCAACGTCTTCACCTCTCTAGCAAGCACCTCAACAGGTCGTTCAACATAGCTCAAGTTTTCATCAATCTCTAGTGGCTCGTAATCCACTACATGGGATGGATCTGGCACGTACTTCCTCAACATAGAAACGTGAAACACATCATGGACTGCCGAGAGTGATGGAGGTAACGCCAAGCGATAAGCTACAGGGCCAATCCGCTCCAGAATCTCAAATGGCCCAACAAAACGGGGACTCAACTTTCCCCTCCTTTCAAAACGCAAGACACCTTTCATAGGTGCTACCTTTAAGAACACCTTATCCCCTATCTCAAACTCAAGGTCCTTCCGCCTCACATCTGCATAACTCTTCTGTCTACTCTGAGCGGTATGCATGCGTGATCTAATCTTCTGAATTGCTTCGTTAGTAGACTGAACTAACTCAGGACCCATCAATCTCTGCTCACCCACCTCACCCCAGCAAACCGGGGATCTACAACATCTGCCGTACAGGGCCTCAAACGGTGCCATGCCAATAGTAGCCTGATAACTGTTATTATAAGCAAATTCCATCAAATGTAAGTGGGAGTCCCAGCTACCTGGAAATTCCAATGCACACGCCCGTAACATATCCTCTAAAACCTGGTTCAGACGCTCAGTCTGACCGTCAGTCTGTGGATGGAAGGCCGTACTAAAGTCCAACCTCGTGCCCATAGCAGTCTGCAAACCCTTCCAAAATTTGGAAGTGAAACGGGCATCTCTATCAGAAACAATCGACACTGGCACTCCATGTAATCTCACTATCTCAGACATGTACAACTGTGCCCACTTACTAGCAGTATAGGTGGATTTACCCGGAACGAAGTGCGCTGATTTAGTAAGTCGGTCCACCACAACCCAAATCACTGTAAAACCCCTCAGAGTTCTCGGTAGCCCTGTAATGAAATCCATGGACACGTTCTCCCACTTCCATTCCGGTATGCTCAAGGGTTGTAATAAACCCGCTGGTTTCTGCCTTGGTGCCTTAACCTGCTGGCACACCAAGCATTTACTAACAAATTCTGCTACTTCTCTCTTCATGTTACGCCACCAATAAACTCGCTTCAGGTCCTGATACATCTTCGTACTACCTGGGTGCATGGAAAATGGGGAACTGTGCGCCTCAGACAATAATTCTGTCTTAACCGCACTATCTGACGGAACACAGAGGCGTCTCTCAAACAACAGTCCACCATCAGAGGATAACGAGAACTCAGCCGTTTGCCCTGCCTCTGCTAGGCCACGTTTCTCAACCAGATAAGGATCGTTACTCTGAGCATCAATGATCCTCTGCCTCAAAGTCGGCTGTACCGTCAACTGGGCTAACTGCATAGTAACTGCCCCCACTGACACTGCAATCTCAGCCCGCTCAAGATCCCGATGCAATGGGGCCTGCCGGGTAATGAGTGCTGCTGAATGTGATACTTTCCTACTAAGGGCATCAGCTACCACATTTGCCTTGCCTGGATGATACAGTATCTCACAATCGTAGTCCTTCACTAACTCAAGCCACCTTCGCTGTCTCATATTCAATTCTTTCTGAGTAAAGAAGTATTTTAAGCTCTTATGATCTGTGAATATCTGTATCTTTTCACCATATAAATAATGCCTCCATATCTTCAAAGCAAAAACCACTGCTGCCAACTCCAGATCATGTGTAGGGTAGTTCTGCTCATGACTCTTCAACTGACGAGACGCATAAGCGACCACCTTACCCTGCTGCATCAAAACACAACCCAGACCCTTCTTGGAAGCATCACTATAAATCACGAAATTGCCAGAACCATCGGGTACCGTAAGAACCGGTGCGGTAACTAGCTTCTGTTTAAGGGTCTGAAAACTGTCCTCACATGCCTTGCTCCAAACAAAAGGAGCTCCCTTTCTGGTCAACTGAGTAAGAGGAGTAGCTATACGAGAAAAGTTCTCCACAAACCGTCGATAATAGCCCGCTAAACCCAGAAAACTGCGAACCTCACTGACTGTGGAAGGTCGGGTCCAACCAGTGACTGCCTCTATCTTAGCTGGATCCACAGAGACTCCCGCCTTGGAAACCACGTGGCCCAGAAAAGACACCTGCTTCAGCCAAAACTCGCATTTCGAGAACTTTGCATATAACTTATTATCCCGAAGTGTTTGCAAGACCATACGTAAATGCTCCTCGTGTTCGGCCTCCGTCTTAGAGTATATCAAGATATCGTCGATAAACACGATCACGAAAGTATCTAGGAACTCCCTAAACACTCTGTTCATCAAGTCCATAAACACTGCCGGAGCATTCGTCAAACCAAAAGACATCACAATAAACTCGTAGTGTCCATATCTGGATCGAAATGCTGTCTTCGGTATATCATCATCCTTAATCCTCAGCTGATGGTATCCTGACCGAAGATCAATCTTAGAGAACACTGTGGCTCCCTGTAACTGGTCAAATAGATCGTCTATCCTGGGTAAGGGATATCTGTTCTTTACCGTTACTTTGTTCAACTCCCTATAGTCAATGCATAGACGCATCGACCCATCCTTCTTCTTAACGAATAAGACTGGCGCACCCCAAGGTGACACGCTCGGTCGAATGAATCCCTTATCAAGCAATTCCTGTAACTGTACCTTCAGTTCTTTCAATTCTGCGGGGGCCATTCTGTAAGGGGCTCTGGATATAGGAACCGTGCCTGGCTCCAACTCTATGGCAAACTCAACCTCCCTGTGCGGAGGTAATCCTGGAAGTTCCTCAGGAAAAACGTCCGGATAGTCCCTCACTACTGGTTCTGATGACAGGGATACATCCGCCTCTCTAGTATCCACCACACTCGCTAAGATACCCCAAGTACCCTGACTGAGCAGTTTACTGGCCCTGATGGCTGAGATTACCTGAGGCAACGACTTTGACCCTCCTCCCTTAAATTTAAAACTGGCCATCGAGGGAGGGTTAAACGTTACCTCCTTACGTGAACAATCTATGCTGGCGTGGTTGGCGGCCAACCAATCCATACCCAGGATTACATCAAAGTCCAGCATATCCAGAACTATCAGCGTTACCTCAATCACATGGCCTGCTAACTCAATCTGACATGCCTTCACCTTTTCCTTCGACAACAAACATTCCCCGGAAGGAGTAGATACTGACAGAACATGGTGTAAGGGCTCAACCTCTAAGCGGGCATGCGACACAAATGCGGAAGAGATAAAAGAATGTGACGAACCCGAATCAAACAAAACTAAGGCGTAATGCCCCAACACTGGGAGCGTACCTGTCACTACTGTGCCCGCCTTCTCTGCCTCAGTCCTGTTGGTAGCAAAGACTCTACCCTGATGTGGAGCACCTGCTCCCTGATTCTGCGCGATCCCCGTGACTCTCAACGGGCATCTGTCAGCTGTATGACCCTCTTGCCTGCACTTAAAGCAGGTCCTGGTCCCGAATAAGCAACGGCCCAGATGGTGCTTCCCACAAGTGGTACACAACGGCTTCCCTCTGGCAGCTTCCCCTGCCTCAAAAGGTTTCTGCTGGAAGCTGCGAAACTCACCACTTGGTCTGAAATTCCGCTGTGGTACTGGAACAGGCTGCTGCTCAGCCTTCCTCTTCTGTCCCGACGTCGAACCTCTACCAGCGGTCTTAGACGAGTTGGCCCTCTCCTGTAAACTGAGATCCACTGCCAGGCGCAGTGCATCGGCATGAGTAGCGGGTCTGAAAGCTCGGACCAAACCCTGAATGTCCAGTCTGAGGCCTCTAACAAACTTGTCAGCTCTGGCTGCCTCAGTCGCTATCATCTCGGGAGCGAAGCGGGATAACATGTCAAATTCCGCATCGTACTGCTCCACTGTCATGTCACCCTGCTCTAGGTTCAGAAACTCCTGCCGCTTGGCATCTCTCAAACTGGCAGAGAAGAATTTCGCATAGAAACTCTCCTTGAACTGCTGCCACGTGATCTGACTCACATCACCACCTAGCATCCTCTCTGTAGTCTCCCACCATGCAGTACCTCTGTCAGTCAACATAAAAACAGCACACTGAACCTTCTGATCCTCAGGGCATTTCATGTAACGGAAAATGGTCTCCAAGGACGATAGCCACATCTGAGCTCTGGTGGGGTCCTCCAAAGACCCATCAAACGTCGTGGGATTATACTTCCTGAAATCCCTCAGGTGCTTAGCCTCTGCCGACAACTGATCCGGCACCAACTGGGGTGCAACTGGTACCGGAGCCGGAGCTGGAGCAGGAATTGGTGCTGGAGCTGGCGCTGGAGCTGGCGCCGGCGTTGGCGAGGCAGGCTTCTGCTGCTCCCGCATCTGCATAATCATATCCCTAAACCTCTGCTCCATGGCGGCTAGGTCCGCATGAGTAATTGGCGCAGCCGGGTCAGGGGCTTGGCCTACAGGCTGTACCTCAGGCTGAACGCGTCCTGCTCCCCTTCCTCGGCCTCCTCGGCCACCCCTTCGTGCACCTCTCCTTGGTGGCATTTCCCTAACAACCACCAACGATTCCTTTAGTCATAAATTGGTAATTGAATTTGCAGTTTAACTTAGGTAAGGTAAAGCATGTAGAGTTATACATATACTTTCATGAGAGCGTACCTGACGAGCGGCAAGGATCGTTTCAGCCATAAGGACACAAATCACAGACTCACATTTATAAGTCAGTCTACAGAACCTAAAACTTAGGCTCTGATACCAACTGTAACGACCCAACTTTTTCCGGACTAAGCTGAGGTCACTACCAAATACCAAAACTCGACCATTCAAATTAAAATTTAAAACAGACTAGATACGATTCATTAACACATTATAAACCTTACAAAAGACAGTTTCGGGCCCTATTTTTAATAATTCAAAAAGACACAAAATAAAATGTCAAGTCACCAGTCCAAAAATCACAATCAAAATATTCTGACAAAATACATAGCGGAAGCGAAAGAAAAACAGACGCGTCCATATGGCCTTCACGCATTCTTCCTGCCTCTCGTCGGTCTGCCCCTCGCTGTTCCCCTACCTGAAACGTTAAAGAAGAGAAAGGGTGAGTATAAACATACCCAGTAAGGGATCCACTACTGGGCCCGTTAGGGAACAACAGTTAACTTCCTATTCGGGGGTGCCCTACATAACAGTCTAGTGGTTCCGTAGAACGCACATATCAGTCTAGTGCTCCCGAAGGATACACTTATCAGTCTAGTGCTCCCGAAGGATACACTTATCAGTCTAGTGCTCCCGAAGGATACACTTATCAGTCTAGTACTCCCGAAGGATGCACATATCAGTCCAGTGCTCCCGAAGGATACACATATCAGTCTAGTGCTCCCGAAGGATGCACATATCAGTCTAGTGCTCCCGAAGGATGCACATATCAGTCAGGCACTCTACCCCATAGATGAAGCTAACCGTTACCCCTCAGCCCTTACTAAACTGTCTACATCAGTCACATCTCAACGGCATTCATATTACAGTCCCGCCATAGGCCTTGTCAGTCAGATAGTATAGGTTTAAACATCTACACCCTCAGTTGCTATATGCATTACCAATTCGCACACCAAAAGGGAAACCCTAGGTCCCATCGACTAACCAACCAAAACCGGACTTACTGTCCTCCCCCGTCCAAACTCCATGAACCACATCCAGAACAGTGTTTAATACATACTAAACCGTAACTTTAAGGTCCATCAATATATAATTTCAATCCACAAATAGCAGTCACAGTATAATTCCATCAGACAAAATAAAATATCAGTACTTAACAGTCAACACGCATACAGATATTCAGCACAGTCACTAACGTGTAATCCCCTGTGGATTACAACGGTTTTAACCTGGACTCGGGGTCCAGTAGTAGGAAAACCCTTACCTGAAACTCGGTTATGCCCCTCGATTGAAAACTACGCTCAACAGATCCACCTAAACGAAACACGAAGGTTTTAGTGGATGGCCTTAGTAGCAGTTGATTTACAAGGTCATCCGTTGACTTACCCAAGGAAAGGAGCTATCTCCAACCAGGTCTGCCGCGGAACCCGAGAACTTAAGCGTCAACTCTGCACTACCTTCAAGGGAGAAAAGTAGGGCCATATCTTAATTCAACATTCAAACTCAAATCGGACGAGGTAACATTAGGGAAAACATCAGAACAATCCTTACCGAAAACTCACCGTGAACCGAAATGAAGGAAGGAAGGCTTAGGTGGCTCGGCTCGGCTCGGCTCGGCTCGGCTCGGCTTGGTTCGGCTCGCGGCTCGGCTCACTCGGCTCGCGGCTCGGCTCACTCGGCTCGCGGCTCGGCTCACTCGGCTCGCGGCTCGGCTTGGTTCGGCTCGCGGCTCGGCTCGCGGCTCGGCTCACTCGGCTCGCGGCTCGGCTCACTCGGCTCGCGGCTCGGCTTGGTTCGGCTCGCGGCTCGGCTCGCGGCTCGACTCACTCGGCTCGCGGCTCGGCTCGCGGCTCACTCGGCTCGGCTTGGACAAGGATGGCGGCTCGGCTCGAACAAGGATTGCGGCTCGGCTGGGCAGCGATCTCGGCTCGGCTTGGACCGCGATCTCGGCTCGGCTTGAAGCGGATCCGTGGCTCGGGTCGGACGAAAACGGCAGCCACGGTTTGAGAGTTCTCTCTTCCGGCGAACGACGGCGGTACGAAGGCCGATGGCTTGCCCTCACGTCGATGCTGGTGGCGGAGAAGAAGCCGGCGGTGGTAGAACGAAGAGAGAAGGCTGGAGAAAGAAAAGGAAAAAGGATGGTTCGGGTGGCGGTGGCGCGGCGGAGAGAAAATGAAAACGGAGGGAACGAAAGGGAGATGGTGGCGGCGTTGGTTTCGTGAGGGCCGACGGACTGCCAGGCGAAGCACGGAGGAAGAAGGAGAAATGGATGGCGGCGCGCGGCAGACGAACGAAGAGGAAGACGAAGGAGTTCGGGCGTCGGCGGCTGCGGGAGAGAAAAGAAATTTCGGGGGGGTAGGCGGCGCGCGGGAGAAAACTAGGGTTTCTTCTTCTTCTTTTTTTTTTGTAAATTATATATATATATATATATATATATATATATATATATATATATATATATATATATATATATATATATATATATATATATATATATATATATATATATATATATATATATATATATAAACTTTATTAATTATAAACAATTAATAGTTTAAATTAAATTTAATAATAATATATATATTAAAATATAAATAATAATAATAATAATAATAATGTAATAATAATAATATATTAATAATATTAATATTAATAAATAATAATTTATTTTATTGTTTTATAAAAACAATATTTCTATAATATTAATTAATAATAATTATTATTATAATATTAATATTATAACAAATAAAAATAAATATTAATAATAATAATATAATAATATTATATTATTATTATATCGACTTGCAATTTACATAAAACGAGAAAAAAATTTTACCTTAAATTTTCGGGGCGTTACATTTATAACCATTAGTAATAATAACACTTCTTTATTATTATTATTTTTCTCTCACCAAAATCTACAATAAACATATATATTTATTTAAACCATTATTCTCTCTTATAAATAAATATATATCTTTTTCGTCCAATCAAATCAACCATCTCTCTCCTCATGGATTATCTTCCCACACAAATATAATTATATTCCATCATATAATTAACTTCACTTTTCTAAATTATTAATTAAATATATATATCCATGTATATATACTCAATAAATCCAATTCCACCAAAACCAACTTTTCCCTCCAAAATCTCAAATTAACTTAAATCCTCAATTAATTTAATCAATCAAATAAATTTTTTTCCAATAAAGCACTTATAACTTACAACATGAATTATCTTAACCCAACCATAAGAACTCCACTCCAGAAACAAGATTTATCTTTCTGCAGAATAATTAATTATCTTTCACAATAATTAATTATTGTTTATCTTTCTCCAAACATAATTAATTATCTTTCACAATAATTAATTATTATTTATCTTTCTCCAAAATAATTAATTATCTTCCACAATAATTAGTTATTATTTATCTTTATCTAAAATAATTATCCTTTTACAAATAATTATATTTTTCCCAAAATATAATTATTTTACTTTTTCTCCCTTGCTAAATATCATTTCTCCAAAATACAATTATCTTTTCCTTAAATAATTATACTTCAACAAATATAATTATCTTTTCCTTTAACATAATAATTATATATATATATATATATATATATATATATATATATATATATATATATATATATATCCACATATACTTATAATTATTAAATCTCTAACAAACTTTGCACCCCACAATTTAATTAAATATCCATAATTATTTAATTAAATTCAACTTCAACAACACTAAAAGTCTACAACTTTACTTAATTCTCTTAACTTACCATTTAATCAAAAACTAATCAAACACCATGTAACGACCCAACTTTACGGACTAAGATGAGGTCACTACTCAGTACTAAGACTCGACCACAAAACAAAAAAACTCATAAAGGACCGGTTGCGATTCATTAAAAACGTTAGAAATATTACAAAAGCAGTTTCCGACCCTATTTTAAATCACAGTCACGAGAGTTTTCAATACAATACGCAAGTCATCAAACTCAAAATCACAAACCAAATATTCTAACAAAATATATCAGTGGAAGCATAAAGAAAACCAGACGCATCCATATAGCCTTCACGCATCCTTCCTGCCTCTCGTCGGTCTGCCCCTCGCTGTACCCTTACCTGAAAAGTTAAAGAAGAGAAAGGGTGAGTATAAAATATACCCAGTAAGGAACCCACTACTGAGCCCGTTAGGGAACAACAGTTAACTTCCTATGCAAGGGTACCCTACGTAAACAGTTTAGTGGTTCCGTAGAACGCACACATCAGTCCCGTGATCCCGAAGGATGCACGTATCAGTTTAGTGATCCCGAAGGATACACCTATCAGTCTAGTGATCCCGAGGGATACACATATCAGTCTAGTGATCCTGAAGGATGCACATATCAGTCTAGTGATCCCGAAGGATACACCTATTCGTAAGGTACACTACCCCATAGATGAAGCTAACCGTTACCCCTCAGTCCATACTAAACCGTCTACAGCAGTCACTACTCAGTACTAAGACTCGACCACAAAACACAAAAACTCATAAAGGACCGGTTGCGATTCATTAAAAACGTTAGAAATATTACAAAAGCAGTTTCGGACCCTATTTTAAATCACAGTCACGAGAGTTTCAAATACAATACTCAAGTCATCAAACTCAAAATCACAAACCAAATATTCTAACAAAATATATCAGCGGAAGCATAAAGAAAACCAGACGCGTCCATATGGCCTTCACGCATCCTTCCTGCCTCTCGTCGGTCTGCCTCTCGCTGTACCCTTACCTGAAAAGTTAAAGAAGAGAAACGGTGAGTATAAAACATACCCAGTAAGGGACCCACTACTGGGCCCGTTAGGGAACAACAGTTAACTTCCTATGTAGGGGTACCCTACGTAAACAGTCTAGTGGTTCCGTAGAACGCACTTATCAGTCCCGTGATCCCGAAGGATGCACGTATCAGTCTAGTGATCCCGAAGGATACACCTATCAGTCTAGTGATCCCGAGGGATACACATATCAGTCTAGTGATCCCGAAGGATGCACATATCAGTTTAGTGATCCCGAAGGATACACGTATCAGTCTAGTGATCCCGAAGGATACACCTATTCGTAAGGTACACTACCCCATAGATGAAGCTAACCGTTACCCCTCAGTCCATACTAAACCGTCTACAGCAGTCATACTCCAACAACATTCATATTACAATTTCGCCATAGGCTTCGCCAATCAGATAGTATAGGTTTAAACAACTACATCCTCAGTTGTTATGTGCGTTTCCAATTCACACACCATTGTGATATTCCTAGATCCAGTCAACTAGTCAATCAGAATCGGACTCACAGTCCTCCCACAACAAAACTCCATGATCAATATCCAGACCATAGACTACCACATACCTAACCGTAAGACTTTAAAGTCCATCGACATACAATTCCAGTCCACAAGTGAACTTGCCGTGGGACCCAAGAACTTGAGCGTCAAATCCCTACTACCTTTAAGGAACGAAAGATAAGACCCAGTCTTACTTTAATATTCAAACTCGAAACGGTCATGGCAACATTGGGTAAATTACCAAAATGATCCTTACCGAAGATTCACCGTGACCCGAAGTGGAGGGAGAAAAATATGGCTTAGGTGGCTCGGCTCGACTTGGCTCAGCCTCGGCTCGGCTTGGCTCGCGGCTTGCGGCTCACGGCTCAACTCGGCTTGACTCGGCTCGCGGCTCGACTCGGTCTTTGGCTTAACTCGGCTCGCGGCTCGGCTCAGTCTTCGGCTCAACTCGGATTTGCGGCTTGAATCGCGGGTCGGACTGGAAGCGGGTCTCGGGTCGGGTCAGCTTGAAACCGGGGCAACCACGAGCGACGGTCTTTGGCGTTCGACGACGGAGACGCTTCGCGGCTTGGAGGAGTCTGACGACCGACTCCGCTTCAACGCGGCGGAGAGCGACTGAGCGTCGGCGGACACGGTTGGACGAAGGACGCACGGCGGCGTCTGGTTGCATGAGACCGAGAGAGAGATTGGAAATGGAGGTACGGCCGCGACGACGAAAAGTTGGAGCTGTGAAACATCCGACGACGGAGACGGCGACGGACACTACCACAGAAATGGAGACGGAGACAGATAAGCGCGCGACCGGAGGGAGCGGCGGGCGGTGACGGCTGCGTGAGAAGTTGGAGACGATGAAGAAGAAGAAGAATCGGATGAGGAAGGGGGGCCATCGGGCGCGCGTTTTAGGGTTTTAAAAAAAATTATTATATATATATATATTAACTAATAATAATATTAAATAATAATAATAATAATAATAATAATAATAATAATAATAATAATAATAAAATAATAATAATAATATTAATGTTAAATTATAATAATTATAATAAATAATAATAATAATAATAATAACAAATAATAATAATATTAATATTAAATAATAATAATAATATTAATGTTAAATTATAATAATTATAATAAATAGTAATAATAATAATATAATTAATATTATATTATTATTATATTAATTTACAAAATATTAATTTAAAGAAATTCATATCCCTAAATCTCTTTTTCTACCCTCTTCGAAGGAAACTGAGAAATTACTCCAAAATTTTAAATTTCCGAAAAATTTAAACAAAACGATAAAAGTTTACCTCGAAAATTCGGGGCGTTGCATTCTTCCCTCCTTAGGGAACTTTTGTCCTCGAAAGTTTTATTCCTCGAACAGTTCGGGATAACGGGACCTCATTCATCTTCTCGCTCCCATGTAGCTTCTTCCATCCGGTGATTCCGCCATAAGACTTTAACCAAAGGAATTTCTCTATTCCTCAACATTTTCACCTCTCTAGCCAGCACCTCAACGGGTTGTTCAGTATAGCTCAAGTTTTCATCAATCTCTAGTGGCTCGTAATCCACTACATGGGATGGATCTGGCACGTACTTCCTCAACATGGAACACATCATGAACTGTCGAGAGTGATGGTGGCAACGCCAAGCGATAAGCTACAGGGCCAATCCGCTCCAGAATCTCAAACGGCCCAACAAAACGGGGACTCAGCTTTCCTCTCTTTTCAAATCGTAAGACACCTCTCATAGGTGCTACCTTTAAGAACACCTTGTCCCCTACATCAAACTCAAGATCCTTCCATCTTACATCCGCATAACTCTTCTGCCTACTCTGTGCGGTATGCATACGTGATCTAATCTTTTGTATCGCTTCGTTAGTAGACTGAACTAACTCAGGACCCATCAATCTCTGCTTACCCACCTCACCCCAGCAAACAGGGGATCTACAACATTTGCCGTACCATGCCAATAGTAGCCTGATAACTGTTATTATAAGCAAATTCCATCAAATGCAAGTGGGAGTCCCAGCTACCTGAAAATTCCAATGCACACGCTCGCAACATATCTTCTAAAACTTGGTTCAGACGCTCAGTCTGACCGTCAGTCTATGGATGGAAAGTTGTACTAAAGTCTAACCTCGTGCCCATAGCAATATGCAAACCCTTCCAAAATTTGGATGCGAAACGGGCATCTCTGTCAGAAACAATCGACACCGACGCTCCATGTAGTCTTACTATCTCAAACATGTACAACTGTGCCCACTTCCTAGCGGTATAGGTGGATTTACCCCGAACGAAGTGCGCTGATTTGGTAAGTCTGTCCACCACAACCCAAATCACTGTAAAACCTCTCAGAGTTCTTGGCAGTCCTGTAATGAAATCCATGGACACGTTTTCCCACTTCCATTCCGGTATGCTAAAGGGTTGTAATAAACCCGCTGGTTTCTGCCTTGGTGCCTTAACCTGCTGACACACCAAGCATTTACTAAAAAATTTTGCTACCTCCCTCTTCATGTTATGCCACCAATAAACCCGCTTCAGGTTCTGATACATCTTCGTATTACCTGGGTGCATGGAAAATGGGGAACTATGAGCCTCAGATAATAATTCTGTTTTAATCGCACTATCCGATGGCACACAGAGACGCCTCTCAAACAAAAGTCCACCATCAGAGGATATGGAGAACTCAACCGCTTGCCCTGCCTCTGCTAGGCCACGCTTCTCAACCAAATAAGGATCGTTACTCTGAGCATCAATGATCCTTTGCCTCAAAGTCGGTTGTACCGTCAACTGGGCTAATTGCATAGTGACTGCCCCCACTGACACTGCAATCTCAGCCCCCTCAAGATCTCGATGCAATGGGGCCTGTCGGGTAATAAGTGCTGCTGAATGTGATACCTTTCTACTAAGAGCATCAGCTACCACATTTGCCTTGCCTGGATGATACAGTATCTCACAATCGTAATCCTTCACTAACTCAAGCCATCTTCGCTGTCTCATATTCAATACCTTCTAAGTAAAGAAGTATTTCAAGCTCTTATGATCCGTGAAGATCTGTATCTTTTCACCATATAAGTAATGCCTCCATATTTTCAAAGCAAAAACCACTGCTGCCAACTCTAAATCATGTGTAGGGTAGTTCTGCTCATGACTCTTCAACTGACGAGAAGCATAAGCGACTACCTTACCTTGCTACATCAAAACACAACCCAAACCCTTCTTGGAAGCATCACTATAAATCACAAAACTGCCAGAACCATCAGGTACAGTAAGAACCGGTGCAGTAACTAGCTTCTGTTTAAGGTTCTGGAAACTGTCCTCACATGCCTTGCTCCAAACAAAAGGAGCTCCCTTTCTGGTCAACTCAGTAAGAGGAGTAGCTATACGAGAAAAGTTCTCCACAAACCGTCAATAATAACCTGCTAAACCCAGAAAGCTTCGAACCTCACTGACTGTGAAAGGTCGGGTCCAACTGGTGATTGCCTCTATCTTAGCTGGATCCACAGAAACTCCAGCCTTAGAAACCACATGGCCTAGAAAGGACACCTGCTTCAGCCAAAACTCGCATTTCGAGAACTTTCCATACAATTTATTATCCCGAAGTGTTTGCAAAACCATACGTAAATGCTCCTCATGCTTGGCCTCCGTCTTGGAATATATCAAGATATCATCAATAAACACGATCACAAAAGTGTCTAGGAACTCCCTAAACACTCTGTTCATCAAGTCCATAAACACTGCCGGAGCATTCGTCAAACCAAAAGACATCACAATAAACTCATAGTGTCCATATCTGGAACAAAATGTTGTCTTTGGTACATCACCATCCTTAATCCTCAGCTGATGATATCCCGACCGAAGATCAATCTTAGAGAACACTGTAGCTCCCTGTAACTGGTCAAACAGATCTTCGATCCTGGGTAAGGGATATCTGTTCTTAACGGTTACCTTGTTCAACTCCCTATAGTCAATGCATAGGCGCATTGATCCATCCTTCTTCTTAACAAATAAAACTGGCGCACCCCAAGGTGACACACTCGGTCGAATGAAGCCCTTATCAAGCAATTCCTGTAACTGCACCTTCAGTTCTTTCAACTCTGCTGGGGCCATTCTGTATGGGACTCTGGATATAGGAACCGTGCCCGGCTCCAACTCTATGGCAAACTCAACCTCTCTGTGAGGAGGTAACCCTGGAAGTTCTTTAGGAAAGACATTCGGATAGTCCCTCACCACTGGTTCTGATGACAGGGATACATCAACCTCTCTAGTATCCACCACGCTCGATAAGACACTCCAAGTACCCTGACTGAGCAGTTTACTGGCCCAAATAGCTGAGATTACCTGAGGCAACGACCTTGACCCTTCTCCCTTAAATTTAAAACTGGCCATCGAGGGAGGGTTAAACGCTACCTCCTTACGGGAACAATCTATGCTGGCATGGTTAGCAACCAACCAATCCATACCCAGAATTACATCAAAGTCGAGCATGTCCAGGACTAACAGCGTTACTTCAATCACATGGCCTGCTATCTCAATCTGGCATGCTTTCACCTTTTCCTTCGACAACATACACTCCCCAGAAGGAGTAGATACTGATAGAACATGGTGTAGGGGCTCTACCTCTAAGCGGGCATGCAACATAAATGCAGAAGAGATAAAAGAATGTGACGAACCCGAATCAAACAAAACTAAGGCGTAATGCCCCAATACTGGAAGCATACCTGTCACCACCGTGCCTGCCCTCTCAGCCTCAGTCTTGTTGGTAGCAAAGACTTTACCCTGATGTGGAGCACCTGCTCCCTGATTCTGCGCATTCCCCGTAAGTCTCATCGGGCATCTGTCAGCTGTATGCCCCTCTTGCCTACACTTAAAGCAAGTCCTGGTCCCAAATAAACAACGGCCCAGATGGTGCTTCCCACAAGTGGTACACAACGGCTTCCCCCTGGCAGCTTCCCCTGCCTCAAAAGGTTTCTGCTGGAAACGGCGAAACTCACCACCTGGTCTGAAGTTCCGCTGTGGCACTTGAATAGGCTGCTGCTCAGCCTTCCTTTTCTGTCCCGAGGTCGAACCTCTACCTGCGACCTTAGACGAGTTAGCCCTCTCCTGTAAACTGAGATCCACTGCCAGGCGCAGTGCATCGGCATGAGTGGCGGGTCGGAAAGCTCGAACCAAACCCTGGATGTCCAGTCTGAGGCTTCTAACAAACTTATCAGCTCTGGCCGCCTCAGTCGCTATCATCTCGGGAGCGAAGCGGGATAACATGTCAAACTCCGCATCATACTGCTCCACTGTCATGTCACCCTGCTCTAAGTTCAGGAACTCCTGCCGCTTGGCATCTCTCAAACTAGCAGAGAAGAATTTCACATAGAAACTCTCCTTGAACTGTTGCCACGTGATCTGACCCACATCACCCCCTAGCATTCTCTCTGTAGTCTCCCACCATGCAGTACCTCTATCTGTCAACATGAAAACAGCACACTGAACTTTCTGATTCTCAGGGCACTTTATATACCGAAATATGGTCTCCAAAGACGATAACCACAGCTGAGCCCTGGTGGGGTCCTCCAAAGACCCATTGAATGTCGTGGGGTTATACTTCCTGAAATCCCTCAGGTGCTTGGCCTCTGCCGACAACTGATCCGGCACAACCTGGGGCACAACTGTAACTGGAGCCGGAGCTGGAGCAGGAGCTGGCGGGGCAGGCTGCTGCTGCTGCTCCCGCATATGCATAATCAAATCCCTGAACCTCTGCTCTATAGCAGCTAGGTCTGCATGAGTAACTGGCGCAGCCGGGTCAGTGGCTTGGGCTACAGGCTACACCTCAATTTGAACACGTCCTGCTCCCCTTCCTCGGCCTCCTCGGCCACCCCTACGTGCACCTCTCCTTGGCGGCATTTCCCTAACAACCACCAATGATCCCTTTAGTCATAAGTGATAATTAACTTCGCAGTTTAACTTAGGTAAGGTAATGCTATAGAGTTATACATATAATTTCATGAGAGCGTACTTGACGAGTGGCAATGATCGTTTTAGCCATAAGGACACAAAACACAGACTCACATCATAAGTCAGTCTACAGAACCTAAAACTTAGGCTCTGATACCAACTTTAACGACCCAACTTTCTGGACTAAGCTGAGGTCACTACTCAGTACTAAGACTCGACCACAAAACACAAAAACTCATAAAGGACCGGTTGCGATTCATTAAAAACGTTTAGGGTTTAGGGTTTAGGGTTTCGGACCCTATTTTAAATCACAATCACGAGAGTTTCAAATACAATACTCAAGTCATCAAACTCAAAATCACAAACCAAATATTCTAACAAAATATATCAGCGGAAGCATAAAGAAAACCAGACGCGTCCATATGGCCTTCACGCATCCTTCCTGCCTCTCGTCGGTCTGCCCCTCGCTGTACCCTTACCTGAAAAGTTAAAGAATAGAAAGGGTGAGTATAAAACATACCCAGTAAGGGACCCACTACTGGGCCCGTTAGGGAACAACAGTTAACTTCCTATGCAGGGGTACCCTACGTAAACAGTCTAGTGGTTCCGTAGAACGCACTTATCAGTCTCGTGATCCCGAAGGATGCACGTATCAGTCTAGTGATCCCGAAAGATACACCTATCAGTCTAGTGATCCCGAGGGATACACATATCAGTCTAGTGATCCCGAAGGATGCACATATCAGTTTAGTGATCCCGAAGGATACACGTATCAGTCTAGTGATCCCGAAGGATACACCTATTCGTAAGGTACACTACCCCATAGATGAAGCTAATCGTTACCCCTCAGTCCATATTAAACCGTCTACAGCAGTCATACTCCAACAACATTCATATTACAATTTCGCCATAGGCTTCGCCAGTCAGATAGTATAGGTTTAAACAACTACATCCTCAGATGCTATGTGTGTTTCCAATTCACACACCATTGTGATATACCTAGATCCAATCAACTAGTCAATCAGAATCAGACTCACAGTCCTCCCACGACAAAACTCCATGATCAATATCCAGACGATAGACTACCACATACCTAACCGTAAGACTTTAAAGTCCATCGACATACAATTCCAGTCCACAACGTAGCCCATTAGCATAACTACAATATCAGAACATCTGGGCATCGGTGTCTATCCGTAAGCAACTCCTTACACCCGATGGCACACAAGCTACAACTAGCGATCACGTTACCTTTACATCAGACAAGAGCATAATAGCGATACTTAAAAGTCAAACATACATCCATTTATTCAGTCCGGTTACTAACGTGTAATCCCCTGTGGATTACTACGTTTCCAGCCTCGATCCGAGGTCCGGTAGTAGGAAAACCTTTACCTGATACTTGGTTATGCCCCTCGATCGAGTCCACGCTCAACAGATCCACCTAAACGAAATCACAAGGGTTTAAACGATAACACTAGTAAAAGTCACCTTTTTAAATCATTCGAAACAACAAACGTCGGCTTACCCGAGTAAAGGGAGCTATTCCCAAATGAACTTGTCATGGGACCCAAGAACTTGAGCGTCAAATCCCTACTACCTTTAAGGAACGAAAGATAGGACCCAGTCTTACTCTAATATTCAAACTCGAAACGGTCATGGCAACATTGGGTAAATTACCAAAATGATCCTTACCGAAGACTCACCGTGACCTGAAGTGGAGGGAGAAAAATATGGCTTAGGTGACTCGGCTCGCGGCTTGACTCGATTCACGGCTCGGCTCGATTTTCGGCTTGACTCAGCTCGCGGCTCGGCTCAACTCGGATTTACGGCTTGAATCGCGGGTCGGACTAGAAGCGGGTCTCGGGTCGGGTCAGCTTGAAACTGGGGCAACCACGAGCGACGGTCTTCAGCGTTCTACGACGGGGACGCTTCGCGGCTTGGAGGAGTCCGACGATCGGCTTTGCTTCAACGCGGCGGAGAGCGACTGGGCGTCGGCGGATACGGTTGGACGAAGGACGCACGGCGGCGTCCGGTTGCATGAGACCGAGAGAGAGATTGGAAATGGAGGTACGGCCGCGACGACGAAAAGTTGGAGCTGTGAAACCACCGACGACGAAGACGGCGACGGACACTACCACAGAAATGGAGACGGAGACAGATAAGCGCGCGACCGGAGGGGAAGGAGGGAGCGGCGGGCGGCGGGAGCTGCGTGAGAAGTTGGAGACGATGAAGAAGAAGAAGAATCGGATGAGGAAGGGGGGCCGTCGCGCGTGCGTTTTAGGGTTTTAAAAAAAATATTATATATATATATATATATATATATACTAACTAATAATAATATTAAATAATAATAATAATAATAATATTAATGTTAAATTATAATAATTATAATAAATAATAATAATAATAATAATAACAAATAATAATAATATTAATATTAAATAATAATAATAATATTAATGTTAAATTATAATAATTATAATAAATAGTAATAATAATAATATAATTAATATTATATTATTATTATATTAATTTACAAAATATTAATTTAAAGAAATTCATATCCCTAAATCCCTTTTTCTACCCTCTTCGAAGGAAACTGAGAAATTACTCCAAAATTTTAAATTTCCGAAAAATTTACACAAAACGATAAAAGTTTACCTCGAAAATTCGGGGCGTTACACACCACATGCCAAAATATCTAATTAATTAAATATTCATCCAACAAATATTTAATTAATTTCAATTTGAACATACAAATAATTCTCATTAAATGAATTCAAAATAACGCCCAATAAATTAAATCTAATTAAACAAAATTAAGATAATTAACTCTAAAATTATCTTAATTTTTGGGCGTTACAATCTTCCCTCCTTTAACAACTTTCGTCCTCGAAAGTTCTAATCTTTGAACAATTTGGGTTACCATGTCTTATGTCTTAATTAAAATCAAATTCTACCAAATTCCAAAATCTTCAATTAAACATACACACCCATGTATATATATTTAATTATCCAACACAAAACACCAAATACCTTTGTAACGCCCCAACAATTTGGAATTTAATTTATTATCTTAAGTGTAGTCATTTAAATTTTGGGATGTTTTGAATTAAATGATTTATGAACATTTGATTTTTCAATCATCAAGAAAATATCTAAGGGTGATATTTATTTGGGAAAAGATTAGGGTGATTGGGTGATTTTGTTATTTTGATGGAGACTATTGAGCTTAAATAAGAAAAGATTAAGTGATTTAATTGGTTAAATTAGGGAAAGAGAAAAGGAGAATAATATCAAGCTTATTATTATTATTATTATTATTATTATTATTTTCCCTTTAAAAAAAACCTTTGGGACCCGTGCAAGCCATCATCACATTCTTTGAGAAAGAAAAAGAAAAAGAAAAAAAAAATCCCTTCTTGAAAAAACCCTAGGCTGCAGCCGCCGTCGACCGCCGTGCCTCCGCTGCTCCGTCTCTGCATCGCCAGCCGGTCGCCCCCCGTAGATCGAAAACCCGACCCGCACAGCCGATCGTGCAGCCGAGCGAAACGCTCTGTCGACCGCGCTTCCAGTCGCCCGACCTCCGCAGACCAAAAACCCGACCCGCGTCTCCTCCCCGCCTGGAAGCCATTGTTGAGCGACCGCGCTCCGTCTCTGCCCTCGTCCGAACCCAAAAACGTGACTCGTGTGTCTGCGAGTCCATTACCGCGCGAAGTTGACCCGACCCGTGCCTCTCCTTCACGACCCGAGCCGCACGCCGTATGAGCGCGCGCCTTCTGCCGCAAGCTGTGCCTACGTCCCAGTCGAGCCGCCAATCGGTTCTCTCTTCTTCAACCGAGCCAGTTGAGCCGCCAAGCTCTCTTTTAGCCCTGTTTTGACCCACATTTTCGGTAAGCCTCGGTAGGTTGATTTTGGTTTTAATCTATCCAACTAAGGTTATTTTGACCATAACTAAGTTGGTTGCTGGATTAAATTGACTTAGTTGATTGGAAGTCGAGCTGGGGATTTGTCCAACTAAGTCCAACCCAAGTTTGACCTTGATCTTGGGTAAGTCACTTCAAATGAGTTTTGGACCAAATTTCTTTGAGGGTTAAATTATTAAATTGTGGGTTCCTGACCATTTAGGACTTTCACCACTTGGGGAGCGTGTTGTCACTGCTAGGACTTGTTGAGTAACCTCCAAGTAAGTGATTCTCCTACTAGCCCTTCGATTTATATTAAGAAGACCGCATGTTTGAATTTATGGTTACGTATGGATGGTAGCTAAGTACCTAACTCAAGGTTGTTGAGAGAGAAAGATTGATATTGACATTGTGCCTGCTGAATTACTCTATAGTTAGCGTGAATAGTATGTCGATGCTACCGTCTTCGTCCTAACGACATGGTTGTAGTTGAGCATGACTGATATGATATGTTAGGGTTGGTACGCCATGGTTTGTTATGTTATGGCATGAATTGACGTAATTATGACATGTATGATAAGTTATGATGTGATTGACGCGATGTTGTGTACATGCTATGGGTAGGGTGTGTGTTTGCTTCTTATTAGAGTCGTACCCACATGGGTGTCCTTCGGGATCACCACTATTATGACACAGACATGATAGAGAGACCCAACGAGGTCGCTCACACTTATGACAGCGTAGTCTGACGGGATTACCAGTCTGACATTGACATTGACATAGACATGACGTGAGTGATCCGACGGGACCGCTCACAGCCCGATCGTCTTAGGTATTCCCTTGGGAATACCAAGGGCCAGCTTGTTCCTACGAGGAACAGATTGCACGTGTTCGGGGACGTGCCAGTTCAGGGGTACCACTGTTAGGACTCTAATAGGAAGTTAACAGGCATCTAGTGGGACTAGTAGTGGGTCCCTTACTGAGTATTTTTATGCTCACTCTTTCCATTTTCATTTTTCAGGCAGAGGCAGAGGTAAGAACAAGGGCAAGCTGGCGAGTGACCTGAAGTGATCGTGGCAGGTCGATACATTTGCTTCCGTTTATGTCAAATTTTGGATTTTTGTATTGCATTTTCAGTTCTTTCCCTATTGGTTAATTCATTTCTTTAAAAGTAGATAGGGTCCGAGTTAGGACTTTATTTTATACTTATTTCACATTTTCTTTGTTTATTTTTTTTATTATTTGAAAATTTGAAGTTTTTGTCTTATCCTATTTTTTAAAACTTTACAAACTTATATACCCTTTTTAAATAGTAATGGCTTCGACTTAGTATAAGAAGTTGGGTCGTTACAACATTCCTTATCTTCGAAGTCCACTTAATGTAATACCTATAATAAGTTCCTTAAATTTATGGGGTGTTACACATAATCTCATCAATTAAGTCATGTAGTCTTGTACAACTTCCATTGATCGAAGAAGAGGAAGAAGACAAATAAATGGGGGATACATGGGATCATCCCACATTTCCTATGAAACAACTACTTAGGGGTTATTTAGTTATTTTAATTTAAAATAATTAAATTAAAATAAAATTAATTAATTAAACCATATTTAGTTAATATTTCATTTATTTAAATGATTTTCTACCACATAATCGATAGTTTTAATTTAATTTATTTAATTAAATCAAACTATTAACTAATTATCAAATTAACTAATTACTGAATTAAATATCTTATATTGAACTTAATCCATGTTTGAATCATATTCATATATATATCTCTCTCTCTCATAACCGATAGTTTTAATGTGTATCATATAAACATTAAATTTTAACCTTATGTTTTAATATGGATATTTTTTACATTAAAATAATATTTGAAATTATTTAATATTTTATTCTCTTGTAATTAATTTTAAGTCAAATCTAAAATAAAATTTATATCATAAAGATTAATTAAAAATATAAACTTATATTACAATGCATCATCATTTACATAAGTAAATTTGAATTAATCAAATTTCATCCAAAATCTAATAACCTCATTACCCTTTACGAGCTAGGAAAAGGACCTGATGGACATACAGATCAGAAGCTACACTGATATGAGATTAATTGGCTAAACTCACACTAAAAGAAAAAAGATCTACGATAGCTCGCTAAAAATGCTACCGTAGACATTTCATAGCGTTTTACAAAAAGTCGTGACAACCCACGCTATTAAAAGTTTGACTTTTTAATATTGTTTTATAAATGCTATCAAAAAGCATACTTTTTATAAAAGCTATAAAAAGTATGCCTTTTGGTAGCATTTTGGGAAGGTTATAAAAACAACTTTGTAATAGCGTTTAGGATAGTGTTTTCTCAAAGTTGTGAAAAACTTTTTATAATGTCTTATGAAATCTATAAAAAGTGTGCATTTTGATAGCATTTTGAAAAGGTTATAAAAACAACTTTGTAATAGCGTTTCTTCTATTTATATTGTTTATGATAGCATTTTGTTAAAGCTATGAACTTTTTTTATAACAAGTATAAAAGTTATTGATTAATATCACTATTCAATTCCCAACATCAACATATAAAATACATCCTAGTTATGTGAAGGAAATCTATTTAAAAGGCTATTGTTCATGTCCCATACATTGTTAGCTAATAAAAAGTCAAATAACAAAAAATGATCCTTATAATATAGAAAGAGTTTGTACCATCAAAATGTTATTTATGTTATTTTCACAAAAGATTTATATTGCCTTGCACAAAATTCTATTTTTGTGGTTAAGTATTCTCACAAAAGATAGTCACTAATATATCATTCAACCCAACACAATAATCAACCTATACCATCCATTAGTTACAAAAAGGTAATAGGATATATAAATCTAAATACTTGAAGCTTGTTGTGTCTTGGTAATATCTGGGCTTTGTACAATTGTTCTTTTATCAACCTACAAAAAATTATGAATAAAAACTAAATGAATAATTAAGTTTATACACAAAGATTTTAGTTGAAAAAGCTAGCTAGATGTTAATAATTAAAGAATGTACATACTTAAAATAACTTTGTCAAGAGGTCATGCTACTGTCCTTCCAACTACATCCTCAATGTATGTCATCTTTGAGTTAGGTCTCCATGAAAATGCATCCAACTTCTTTGGCAAGTCCACCCAAACTCTAACAACATGTAGACCTAGACAAACATGGTGAACAATAACTTTAGAATCATTTGAGTTCCATCGACCTTTAGCAACCACCTCAATCTAGCAATGTACATTTATTGTTGTTATTAATACACTCTATACCAACAAGGCAATATAAAATGCAATATTAAGCATAATGAGAAAGTTATAACAATTAGAAATAAACAATTAAAGACCTTGCTGGAGGTGAAGTTCCAATCGAGTAATAGCAACATTGTTAACCATTGATCATTTGTAGCATTAGAAAGTTGGTCCCTTCCATTAACCTAAAGTTAGAAAATAGAAAAATAATGTATACAAATTAAACAATTAGAAATAAAGAATATAAATCTATGTAAAAGTATGCTATGAAACTTCCTAAATTACATAAATACGTAAATACAAAAAGGTAGTCAACTATTTTTACATTGGTAGTAACTACAAATGTTTCTCATAAATCATAATAAACATTACCATATCGTAAACTAACAACTAATGAAAAATCTTTAAATGTTTTCTTTCCCACATCCCCCTCGTCCCCCCCCCCCCCAAAAAAAAAATCATAAAGTAAAACATATTCAACAAATGGTTTTAATCATTCAAAGAACATCGGTATTAAAACTCCACAACTCAACGATTCTAGTATTTAATATTCTCCTACCTCAAACATTTCTAAAGCCAATAATAACTAATGAAAATATCTTTAAATGTTTCTTTTTCCACAACCCCTCCCCCCTCCTCCCTCCCCCTAAATTATAAAGTAACACTTACTCAACAAATGATTTTAGTCATTCAAAGAACATCAGTAATAGAACTCCACAACTCAACAAGTCAAGCATTTGATATTCTTCCAACTCATACATTTCTAAAGCCAACAAGAAGTACAACTACGTACTTAAAATATCTTTAAATATTTCCTCTTCCACAACCCCTTCACCCCTCCCCCCAATCATAAAATAACACATACTCAAAAAATTGTTTTAGTCATTCAAAGAACATAAGTAGTGGAACTCCACAACTCAACAAGTCAATTATTTGATATTCCCCCAATTCATACATTTTTAAAGCCAACAACAACTAATGAAAAATATCTTTAAATGTTTCCTTTTCCACAACCCCCCATCCCCCAAATCATAAAGTAATACATACTTAAAAAATGGTTTTAGCCATTCAAAGAACACCAGTAGTAGAACTCCACAACTTAACAAGTCAAGTTTTTCATATTCCTCCAACTATACTGTAACGACCCAACTCTTTATACTAAGCTGAGGTCATTACTAAAAAGAAACAATGACAAGAGACACTTTTTTTGAAAGGAGAAAAACTAAATTTTCATTAAAAACGGAATACTGAAACACTGATACATAAACGCGGAAGCAAAATTGAGTCCTCATATGACATGTCACGGATTTTTCTCTGTGGCTCGCCAGCTTTCCTTTACCTTTACCTTTGCCTAAAATATTAAACATAGAAAGAGTGAGTATAAACATATACTCAGTAATGGACCTACTACTAGTCCTGCTAGGTGTCTATTAACTTTTCATTAGAGTCCTGAAAAGTGGTACCCAAGAACTGACACGTTCCCTAACATGTGCAACATGTGATCCTAGAGGAACATAACTGGTTTTCGGTGAATCCCAAAGGAACACCTAGGACAAACTGGTCTGTAGTGTACCCGGAGGAAACACTAAGACAATCGGATTACGAGCGATCCCGTCGAATCACTCGAATCATGTCTATGTCAATGCCAGACTGGCGGTCCCGTCGGACTACGCAGTTCTAAAAAGGTGGTGATCCCGAAGGACACCCATGCAGGTACGACTCTAATAGACAAAGTTAACAGAACACCCTATCTATAGCATGTAGCATAACATAACATCATAACATGGCATGAGTATTAATCTTAACGTCCTTAATCATGTGATTAATATATCATGCATCAACATTAACAGTCGTCAACAACATACTACCAGTCATTAACATAACATCAGTCATCATCATCAATCAATATAATGAATTATATATGCATTTTAGCTACCATCAATACATAATCATAATTACATGTGGTCTCTTAAATTCAGTGCGAAGGTCTAGTAGAAGAATCTCTTACCTTGAGATTTTAGCCAAACAAAGTACTCCCTAGCTGACAGTAAAAATTCTTCAATTAACTTGATCCTAATCATAAAAGGAAATCACAGTATCTTAATTAATAAAATTAGCAATTGGCTAACATCCAAAAATTCTTCCAAATTAATTAACTTAAAGGGGGTTGAAACCAATTCAACCTTTATTGGGAAAAATGCAAGATTAAATCTTAAAAAATTAGTCAATTGAACCTTTAAAGAAACCTCAAATAGATCCAAAATTAAATTAATAAAATATTAATTTAATTTCATTAGCTTATCAGGGTTACTCAAATGGAGATTGAAAAGTTCTCTTATCCTTGATGGAAAAATTCATTACTTTAAATCCTCAAGCTTTCAAATACAACTAGTGAGGCGGCGACAACAGAGTGTTATCTTAGAGAAGAAGATGAAGAACCTTTTTCTTTTTTCTTTACTTTCTAACTTAAGCATTCCAATGCTATTTATAGACCCAAATAATAACAATAATATTTATTATTATTATTATTTCCTTTTCATTTTAGGATATATATAATACCAAAAATATATATATCTTTATTTCCATTATCTTTCCTAAATAAATGCCTTAAATGCACAAAATCTTTGGCATTTATAACCATTAATAATAATAATAATAATACTTCTTGATTATTATTATTTTTCTATTACCAAAATCTACAATAAACATATATATTTATTTAAATCATTATTCTTTCTTTTAAATATATATATCTTTTTGGTCCAATCAAATCAACCATCTCTCACCTCATGGATTATCTTCTTTTCCAAACAAATATAATTATATTCCATCATATAATTAACTTCACTTTTCCAAATTATTAATTAAATATATATATATATATATATATATATATATATATATATATATATATATATATATATATCCATATATATATATACTCAATTAAATCCAATTCCACCAAAACCAACTTTTCCCTAAAAAATCTCAAATTAACTTAAATCCTCAGTTAATTTAATCAATCAAATCTTTCCCAATAAATCACTTATAACTTCCAACATTAATTATCTTAACCCAACCATAACAACTTCACTGTAGAATCAAGATTTATCTTTCTGCAGAATAATTAATTATCTTCCACAATAATTAATTATTATTTATCTTTATCTAAAATAATTAATTATCTTTTACAATAAATAATTATTATTTATCTTTCTCCAAAAATAATTAATTATCTTCCACAATAATTAATTATTATTTATCTTTCTCCAAAGTAATTAATTATCATTTCTTTTAACATAATAATTATATATATATTTCCACATATACATATAATTATTAAATCTCCAACAAACTTTCCACTCTACAATTTAATTAAATAACATCCATAATTATTTAATTTAAATTCAACTTCAACTACACTAAAATTCTACAACTTTACTTAATCCTCTTAACCTACCATTTAATCAAAAAACTCAACAAACACCACATGCCAAAACCTCTGATTAACTAAATATTCATCCAAGAAATATTTAATTAATTTCAATTCCCACATAAACAAATAATTCTCATTAAATAAATTCAAAATAATGCCAAATAAATTTAAACTAATTAAACAAAATTAAGATAATTAACTCCAAAATTATCTTAATTTTTGGGGCGTTACACATACATTTCTAAAGCCAACAAGTACAAATACTGACAACATCTTTTTTCACAACGCACAAATGTTTATTGAATAAAAGAGTTTTTGAAACTTTACCAATGTTTTTGCAACTTGTGAGTTAATGGGAGTTCCATCTTTCTTCCTATGTGCTTTAGTCTATAATGCGACCCTTGTCGTAAAAGACAAGTTTGAACAATTCTTTTTCTTCCTTATCCATTCTCTATAAAAACATTATTAATGTAAGTTAATGTATAGGATTATCAAACAAACTTAGATAGAGTAATCATGTAGGGAACATATAAATAAGAACTTGTAAGTTTCTTTCCATTTGAGTTAAGGTGGATGATAAAAAAAAAGAGTTAGTACATTCTTGATCGAATTAAACGGTAACTAAATGCTAAGAAAATATTAGATATTTGTGAGTTAGCATTTGGTCAAGATTGTCTTGATTCAAAGGACGAGTAATCGGCTACCCATCGATAGAGGTTATTCTGAACCTTTGAATTATCATTGCAAAACATAATAAAGGGTATATTATTTAAAGTTTTGCTAAAAAGATTGGTTTTTTAGATTATAGTTTCTAAACAAAGTATGTTTGTTTTTCATGAATAGCTCAATAGTTCAATTGTTATCTTCCGAAAAACTTAACGATGATAACTATGCGGCATGGAAATCAAATCTTAACATAATACTAGTGCTTGATGATTTAAGATTTTTCTTAACTGAAGAATGTCCTCAAACCCCTACCTCAAATGCAAATCGAACTAGTCAGAAAACATATGATCGATGGATAAAAGTAAATGAAAAAGCCCGTGTCTACATCCTTGTTAGCATGTCTGATGTTTTAGCAAAGAAACATGAATCCTTAGCCACGGCTAAAGAGATTATGGATTCGTTAAAAGGAATGTTTAGGCAACCAGAATGGTTCCTGAGACACGAGGCAATAAAATAAATTTACACTAAGCGTATGAAGGAGGGGACCTCTGTTAGAGAACATGTCCTGGATATGATGATGCATTTCAATATTGCTGAGGTAAATGGTGGTGCCATCGATGAGGCTAATCAGGTTAGCTATATCTTAGAGTCTCTTCCGAAGAGCTTCATACCATTTCAAACAAATGTGTCCCTGAACAAGATAGAATTTAATGTGACAACCCTTCTGAATGAGCTCCAGCGTTTCCAAAATCTTACCAAAGATAAAGGAAAAGAAGTAGAAGCAAATGTTGCTACTACAAAAGGAAAATTCAAAAGAGGATCGTCCTCTAAATCTAAAGTTGGACCCTCAAAACTCAATCGTAAGATAGAAAAGAAGGGAAGGGGGAAAACTCCCAGACAGAACAAGGAAAAGAAAACTATAGAAAAAGGTAAGTGTTACCAATATGGTGAAAATGGGAACTAGTTGAGATACTGCCCAAAATACCTTGCTCAGAAAAAAGCAGAGAAAGAAGCATAAGGTAAATATGATTTACTTGTTCTTGAAACATGTTTAGTGGAAAACGAAAATTCTTCCTGGATATTAGATTCAGGAGCCACTAATCATATTTGTTTCTCATTTCAGGAACTTTATTAGACATGGTTTGCTCTATGATGAGTTTTGCTCAGTTGCTGGATTCTTTTTAGGGATATTCTTTAGAAACAACTATCTATATTTTAAACAACATTCCCTCTAAAAGTGTTTCTGAAACACCTTATGAGCTATAGAAAGGGCGTAAAGGTAGTTTACGTCACTTTAGAATTTGGGGATGTCCAGCACACGTGTTAGTGCAAAACTCTAAAAAGTTGGAATGTCGTTCAAAATTATGCCTATTTGTAAGTTATCCAAAAGAATCAAAATGTGGTTTATTTTACGACTCAAGAAAATAAAGTATTTGTATCGACAAATGCTACGTTCTTAGAGGAAGACCACATAAGAAATCATCAAACTCGCAATAAATTAGTATTAGAAGAAATTTCCAAGAATACTACAGATAGACCTAGTTCATCTAGTAAATTAGTTGATAGAACTAGGAATATTGGTCAAACACATCCTTCTCAAGAGTTGGGAGAGCCTCATCGTAGAGGGAGGGTTGTACGACAGCCTGATCGCAATTCCAATTCTATCTGGACTCTAGTAGTCAACCAAATGATGTAAAACCTATTGGTTGTAAATGGATCTACAAGAGAAAACTAGACCAAGCTGGTAAAGTACAAACTTTCAAAGCTCGACTAGTGTCAAAAGGTTATACACAAAAATAGGAAATATATTATGAAGAAACTTTCTCTCCTGTTGCCATGATAAAGTTGATTAGAATACTCTTATCCATCGCCACTTTTTATGATTACGAAATTTGGCAGATGGATGTCAAGACAGCCTTTTTGACTGGAAATCTTGAGGAGAGTATCTATGTGGTCCAACCAGAGGGGTTTATACAAAAGGGTCAAGAACAAAAAGTTTGTAAGCTTAAAAAATCCATATATGAATTAAAACAAGCATCTAGATCCTGGAATATATGATTTGATACTGCGATCAAATCTTATGGTTTTGAACAAAATGTTGATGAACCTTGTGTTTATAAAAGGATCATCAACTTTACTATAGCATTCTTAGTTCTGTATGTAGATGACATTCTACTCATTCGGAATGATTTAGGTCATCTCGTTGATATTAAGAAATGGCTAGCTACGCAATTCCAAATGAAAGATTTGGGAAATGCACAATATGTTCTTAGTATCCAAATAGTTTGAAACCGTAAGAACAAAACACTAGCCATGTTTCAAACATCTTATATAGACAAAATGTTGTCAAGATATAAAATGCAGAATTCCAAAAAGGGTTTGCTGCCGTACAGACGTGGAATTCATTTATCAAAAGAACAATGTCTAAAGACACCTCAAGAAGTTGAGGATATGAATAACATTTCCTAAACCTGACATTCGCTATTCAGTGTGGATAATTAGTAGATATCAGTCCAATCCTGGACGTGATCATTGGACAGCCGTAAAGAATATTTTAAAATATCTTAGAAGAACAAAAGACTACATGCTTATGTATGGTTCTAAGGATCTTATCCTTACTGGATACACTGAGTCTGATTTCCAAACTGATAAAGATGCTAGAAAGTCTACATCAGGATTAGTTTTCACTCTGAATGGAGGAGCAGTACTGTGGAGAAGCATAAAACAATCCTGTATTGCCGACTCCACTATGGAAGCTGAATATGTAGCTGCCTGTGAAGCAGCAAAGGAAGTAGTATGGATTAAAAAGTTCTTAACAAATTTGGAAGTTTTTCTAAATATGCATCTGCTAATCACCTTATACTATGACAACAGTGGTGCAGTTGCAAATTCGCGAGAACCTAGAAGTCATAAACAAGGAAAACACATTGAACGAAAGTACCATCTTATCAAGGAAATCGTACATCGAGGAGACGTTACAATAACAAAAATTTCCTCCGAACAAAACATGCACTAGAGGAAATCTAGTCTTTAATGTCGAGTGAAAAAAATGAAAAATGGGCTTTAATGTCGTTTTTCAAAAGGCAGATGTTTAATGTCGGTTAAACCGACATTAAACATAGAGCTTTAATGTCGGTTTAAAACCGACATTAAACACCCTGCTTTTTTTAGAACTGACATTAAAGCCCATTTTTATTTTATTTTTATTTTTATTTTTTAATTTTGTAAAAATTCAACTTTCTCTCTCTTACTTTACTCTTTTCTCAAACCCTCCCACACACTATTTTTCATCTTTCTCAAATTTCTTTCACTCTTCTCAATCTTGATCACTTTCTTCCCTCTCTTCTTCGACAGCTGCTGAATCTCATCACTTTTCGATCGGCTCTGCCACTTACTTGAACTACTTGACCACCGCAACCACCGGCACAGCCCATGTCGAACTTCCATCTTCACTATCGCTTCTTTTCAGTTACTTTTTATCTTCTTCTCCTTTCATTTTCTCTCTCTTTCAGCCATTCGTAGTACATTGATGATGAATCCGATCAAGATTCTCCGATCTCTCGCTTTCAACGCTACCTCAGAATCTAAACCGCACATCCAGATCCCGATTACGCCTCCACCGTCCCCTTCCTCAGATCTCAAGCACAAGAAATCGGTCTCCATACGCAGGTACTCGAGTTCAGTCCAGGTAAGCCTCTTCTTCTTGTGACTTGGTATGGATCATTTTTCCATTTGGAATCTCAGAAACCGGGATTTCATCCCTGTCCGTACTTATTAAAAGGATTGTTAATCTCACAATTTGCCGGCCATCAGGATCAAGAAAACTGATAATCTTGGAGGTCATTTGGCTATCCAAACTGGGTGGTTGTGTTATCTTTCCACCGAGTTCTTCAGTAATGAGATTAACAATCTCAGCACTCTTGTATACATCATCGGTGCCAATAGCAACCTGAAATAAAAACAAAAATCTAGCATAAGTATGGGAATTAGTGTTCTTAACCAAGGACAAACTCCAAGTTAAAAGGAAAAATTTGACCTGGGAATATCCATTTCCCTTGGAATGTTGTGTCACACCGAGATTGTAAGTCAACTCGACAGCTATTGTCTCTAACTCATCTGCATATACCATCAAGGCTATGGCGTACTGCAGAGTCAATTGGTTGTGCATTGAAATTTATAGCATTTTGTCAACCTTCAGTTTGCTAAGATGGATGGAAGTAAAAGTTTAAAGTTCACCTTCTGTTCAAGATTCTCAATCTTGGTAAGTACCCTCATTCCCAATGCCTGTATATGGAAACAAATTCTAAGTTAGGATCGAAAATTTCTTAGGTCTTATTCGATAATCATTTAGTTTCTTTTACAATTCTAATTGTTGGTTTTTACCTAATGATTTTTTTTTCACATGATTTCTAGATTTGAATTCTCAACCAAATTCGAATAACAAAAACAAGTTTGTAAAGACTATCAATTTTAGTTTTTAAGCTTTGACTTTGTTTTTTAAAACACTCAATAAAGGTTGGTAAGCAAATAAAGAAATCAACAGGTAAAGTAATGTTTATGATCTTATTTTTCAAAACCGAAAAATGAGAAACCAAATGAATGTCAAATAAGAATACTAACATATTTCATGTACTTGCTTTGCAATTCTGTTGTATTTCTAAATGTCCTTAGAATGCTTCGCTCTGGACATTCATACTTGAGTATTTAGGTACAGGATGTTGAAATTTGATAAAAACAAGCATTGATTTTCTATTGTTGACTTTAAGCCATAGTTTGTCTTACCTCTCGACTTAGGCGTTTTTTTTTACTATAGCTCCTGGAACACCAAAACATGAGATATTTGAGAAATATGCTGCCTTAATTTTGCAAGGGTCTGCTATATTGAATAGAGTTTCTTTGATTATGGCTCCTAGGAAACCTGTTAGATTGTTGTTTTTGCTTTTTGACTTTTTTTGTGGATACTTTAATGTGAATGTATTTCCAGGCCATAGAAAGCTTGTGGGTTGGAGCTGTGATTAGTAGCTGGTGCAATTTCATAACTATCTTGTATGTTGGTAAGTGTTTACAGATTCTGCTTCTCAAAACATTTACATCTTTAATTTCTTTGATGATATCATTTACCTATAACCACTAAAGAGATTTAGAGTGTTTTTGGTTGATTTAGATATTTGATTCAAATTTTGATGGCTACTATAACTTAATGTTGTAGGATCGTATTATTGAGCGAGATTATTTTAGAGGAGTGTAACCTGTTTCGAACACCTACAGTTTACTGGTTCAAGTGTTTGAATTATTTTGCTTCTTTGGGGGAAGGGACTTTAGCTATTTCATTACCTAATATAGGATGAGCTTTTTCCAATTCTATGCCACATGGAAAGCATGGTACTCCACAATCATTGACTTCGATGAGATTGTTGCACTATGAAATTAGTTGAGAACAATGTAAACTGTCTAAAAAAGAGTAAAAAAGCATAACCGAAATTATCTTGCTTCTTAGTCAGCTGCAACGAATCAAAGGTTGGATAGAAACTTTTTGGTCATGGGAGACCCTACGTTCCTTAGATAATCTAAAACCATCAATCTTCACAACTAGTTTTTGTCTTTATGTAAATAGTGTTCTTTGAGCGTTCCGATATTATATGTAGATAACAATTGTTTTTGTCGTGCTTGATTGAATGTAGATAACTGTATATCCTTCACATAAGCATAATTTGTCGAGGTTGATTGAAAGTACACAGACAATTTCTAGCTTCTTCAGACAATACAAAGATATGGTGTACGTATCGTTCAGGAAAGAAATTATGTGTATTATATTCATGTGCTTATTCAAGATATTTTTAAAGGTCTATTTATGACTAATAATTGTTCTCATATACCAAGTGACTTGAAACTGGACATTCGTTTTCTTTGCTTGGGTTGTCATTTCAGATTTTCTGTAGTTTTAAAAAGATAGTTATTAATTAAGTGTTGGATAAAATGCATTAATCTGTAAGAAATTCATAAGTTATTGGATAAAATGCATTAATCTGTAAGAAATTCATAAGTTAGACTTTTGTTACGATATAAATGAAGATTCATACTTGATGAGCAAATACAGGACATGCTTTGATGATATCTACTGAAGAAAATAGCTTATGAACATAAAATAGCAGATGCGCAGTCTTCTCCAAATTTTAGTATATTAGGTGTTGTTATGATATGTGGTGCCTTTAGGCAACTTGTAGGAAGCCATTTTTACTTCGAATCGTGATACTACACAGGTAATCTTCAACCCTCTTCACTTTTACCCATTCTTAAATTCAACAATGAAAAATGGATCTAGTTATATCCTAATGATAGTAGTAGTTGGTAATATATTTTTCCAGGTCATTTTCTACCAGAGGAGGATGATAAGCTTCTAGATAAGGTTTGAGCTACAGTTTAGGAAGAGGAACGTCAAGCCCTTGCTGCATTTGGTACCTGTTTCCATATTAATAATTGTTTGAAAAAGCATTTTCGAGACCTTTAAAATGTCGTGATCTTTGAATTTATATAATTTTGTTTGGTTGCAGTTAATTTTACAAGCGTGTTTTCATTGTTGGTGGAATCAGACTTGAATAATATGAGATTTATGTGCTTTAAGATATGAATGGGATTTATTCTTCCTTTAAGATATGAATGGGATTTATGTGCAAGTGCTAATAGCATTTTCATTGTTGGTGGAATCAGACTTGAATAATATGGTTTCCTATGAAATGTGACTTGTAGTTTCAAGTTTGTAGTTAATTTCACTTGTTTGAAACTTGCAGCAAATTCCAGAAGGCCATATTTACGTGTTGGGTGACAACCGCAACAACAGCTACGACTCCCATATTTGGTTAGTGTTCCTAACTTCACGTTATATTATGTATTTTTGCTGGTTGTTGTTGGTTCTGATTGGGGTCAGCATGATAGACCAAAAATTTGAGCTACCGAAGTTGGTTGGTTGGAGAAAGAGGGGTCAATTGATGTTGGTTTGGAAAAATTCCAAATCGACAAATTGAAATGAGGTCAGAAACATTATTCTATTTGTATGTGATAAATTATTTTAGTTCCACATTCTCATGTAGGATTAGGCTTGTTTGGCATGGATATGAATACTAAAGAAACATTTTATTCATTCTTATATGTGGTTCATAAATTTGTGTATTAGCTGTGATGGAAGTTAGTTTTGGATTTGATGCAGTTTCTTTCAATGAAATTGGCAACTGTTAATCCAAGGATGGATTTGTTTTATATATATCTTTTCCTAATTCTCAGGTTATCGTCCATTCCCACCGCAGATGTAGGGTTCTTGTTGGCATCTTTCCAGTAGTTCCTCTGACGAAGTTTTGCTATCAATCACTTGTCTGGTTGTGATTAAATGAATCATAAACTAAGGAATTTGGATCTTAAAGCTCAGGAAAGAAGAGTTTGTGAATGTTGGGTTTGTTTACATTGCATATTTTTTTTGCTTCTTTTGTCATTTAAGTAATGTTGCTAATATAAAGTTGAAGGTTGAAGACTGAGAAGGCGTTTAGGTTTTCTTATTTAAGTCTTGTATTAGGATCTTGTTTCATGTACTATTGTAGAATGTATATATAAACACAATATTAAATTTTCATTTTGTGTATACAAATGTAAAAGATAAATATTATAGTTTCTAAAATAATATTAATTTTATTAATTTGTTGGAGCGAGAAAAAAATATTTATCTATATGGATTCGATGTTGGTTTATAAAAAATGGACAATAATACAACAATTAAATAAATATAAATTTCTAAAAATGGATAAAAACAAGCCTTTAATGTCGGTTTTAAATTGACATTATTGGCCTCTTTAATGTCGGTTTTAAAACGACATCATAGCCCAATCGACATTAAAGGGCTTCAATAACACTATCAAAGATGTCGGTTTAAAACCGACATTAAAGGGCTTCAATAACACTATCAAAGATGTCGGTTGAAAACTGACATTAAAGGCCTTTAATGTCGTTTTTAAACCGACAATTAAAGAGGCCTTTAATGTCGTTTTTAAACCGACATTAAATCCCGACCGACATTAAAGGCCTTTAATAACGCTCGCAAAGATGTCGGTTGCCAAGTGACATTAAAGCCCTTTAATGTCGGTTTTAAACCAACATTAAAGGTCAGATTTCTTGTAGTGATGGTTGATCCGTTTACAAAAGCTGTCACGGCTAAAGTGTTTGAGAGCCACCTACATGGTTTAGGTCTACGTGGTTTGTAAACTAGGACAAGTGGGAGACTTATTGGGATTATGCCCTAGTTTATATATATATATGTTTATTGTACTCATATATATTATTCTCTCATTATAAAATTCAAACTTACTTGGAGTTTTAGTCCAACTGGGAGTTTGTTGGAATTTGTGTCCTAAAACTCATACTTTGTTATTTGATTCAATAAAATTTATTATTGAATGCTATAATCTTAAAACCAATAAATTAAAGTCTCGAGACTATTTTACTGAGTTTGTGAATCCTTGGGCACCTTATTTTGGAAAAACACTATGGATGCAGTCCGCTCCTTAGTTAGTATAAACGATGTAATCTTAAATCGTTCATGTAGAGACATGTGAGTGGGGGCGTCCTATGTAAATAGTTTACATAAGACTGGAACCACGAAATAGTCACTTTTAGTTATAACACCGTAAACTATAAACTGACTATTTCAATTATGATGGCCAAGGTCACTTGATCTTAATCCTGAGCTAACTATGAACTTTTGTTCATTCGTTAGTATCGTTAGATCTGCATAGGTGGGGGGCAGCTCATCATCGCTGGACCAATAAGCCTCCAATTTCAAGGGTAAGACTGTAAACCCGATATTTTCTTGGTTTAATTTCTTTAAATGTGGAAAAAAAAAAGAAAAAAAATGGAAATTAAGTGTAAATATAAATATATATATTTATATATTAAATAGTTTTATTAAATTAATTAAAGAAAAGAAAGAAAAGAAAGGACAAAAAGAAGAAAAGGAGAAGAAAATTTCATTTTCTCTTTTCTTCTTCTTCTTCTCTTCCCTTCACCGCCAAGTTTGAAGACATCCAAGTTCCCTTTATTTTTTTTTTCTTTTTCCTTCTTCAATTTGCAGAGAACTTCTAAGAGAGAGTTTGGAAGAAGAAGAGAAATTTTACTAGAATTTTTAGGTTGAAGAAGAGGAGGAGAACTCAAGCAAAGTGTATCAATGGCTGAATTTTAGTTCATTCTGCACATCACTGGTTTTTAATTCGGTTTGAACTCTTCAAAAGGAATTAAGAGGTGAGATTTACATTTACTGAAAGTTAACTCATTTTTAAACAAACTTTATGAAGAACGTTGGAGCAAATTCGGATTTTCATTTGGTGCTTTTTGATGAAGAAAACAGGGCAGTTGGTTTTCACTCGAAATCAGGAGGTCTCTGGTTTTTCTTGTATTTCAGAGTGTATCGGTGGAGTTAGAATTTCTATTTGGTATGGTTGGAAAGCTTATTCAATTTACTACAACTTTCATGAAGAAATTGTAAACCAAAAACGACTAAAAATTGGTTAAATTGTAGGAACAAGTTAAAGAGGTCGTGTGCGCGCGATTCTGGAAGTGGTTCTGTTTTGAGGGTTATATGTGTTTATGCACGGAGAATCAGATTTATATGTCTTCAGGTAAGTTTTAGAGGATCTTAAAATGAAGAGTTTGATATAAAGAACACTCATTTTGGTTAAATATTGAGAAAGTTATAGTTCTTTGAAGTTTATGTTAGAAATCTGGAAATTTTAGAGAATTGTTGAAATAGGATTTTATTTCTTAAGCTTTGTTTTCGTGAGCGTCATCTTTGGTGCGACATGTTATGTATATCTTTAGGAAACCAGAATGTTTAAGGTTTTAATACTCGGTTGGGTTGTTGGCAGGCCGAGAAGAATTAAACCGAGCTTATAGACCAAGGATCTAGCCCAAGACTGTGAGTGACAAAACCAACTTTGAAATATTTTCCATAACTGTTATTATGATTGAATGCGATAAATGTTTATTTACGAAGCCATGAAAGGTATTTGAATTTCATGACTATTTTCAAGTATACATTTGGAGACTAGATTTCGTAAAGAAATTTATGCTAGCACGTAGATATTAAATGTTTGGAAAGTATTTAAACCACAATATTTTAAGCAAAGCATGAATTAGTATGAAGTTTTGTTTTAAGAACTACAATTTTCCACGAAAGAGCTGAGTAAAGTTCGAGCTTTGTGTAAAATTTATAAGCAGG
This sequence comes from Cucumis melo, assembly GCF_025177605.1. NCBI lineage: Eukaryota > Viridiplantae > Streptophyta > Magnoliopsida > Cucurbitales > Cucurbitaceae > Cucumis > Cucumis melo. Next base: position 13,950,262 of record NC_066861.1, read on the forward strand.
CATGTTTTAATATTTTATGATGATTTATGAAATTTTCATTAACTACATGACTGAGATCTTGAGCCTGAGGCTAGAGATTACCGTGTGCACACTGGTTAGATTTCGTTGTTGACGTTGAGTGTACTCCGTAACAACGATGCTGTCGTGAGTGCTGGGCGGGCCCCACTACGACAAAGACGATGGGAGTGTTGGGCGGGCCCCACTACATCGTAGTGCTTGTAAACTTTGTTGTACTAGGTGTACCCTACACAACGTAGATTCGTCATGTTAGTTAAAATGCTTCGATATACTTGATATGCCTTGCTAGATTTCAATGATGAACATGCTGAGTATTTAAGGAAGCTATTCTTACTATTACACATTTACATTTACGACTTGTATAAACAGATTTATATGTGTAAAGTTTTCACGTGCTCTTATCTTTAAATTCATAGTTTTAAACTGAGTCACTCACTGAGCTCCATAGCTCACCCTTTCCAAAATGTTTTACCCATTTTCCAGGTAGAGATCGACTTCCCGGTGCCTGATAGACTGCCTTAGTCTGCGGAAGCTTCATTATCGATTACCAGTACGTGTTTTGAGTTGGGCATAAAGTCTGTTGTGTTGTGATGTATTCACACCCTTGTATGTTATAGATACTCCACAGTTTGTATAAGCTTTAGGAGCTGTAGTTGTGTAAATTTTGTTGGTTATATTTTGATTAAGGTGTCTTTAGGTTTACTCGTGAAATTGGTAAATTTTGAGGTACACTTCATGTATGTGTTTGACTAGCTGTGTTTGACTAGCCTAGGATCCGATGTGTTTTGTGGCATGTACAATAGTTTATATACTAGATTGGCAAGTTCATCACATGAAAGTTTTAAGCAGAGTCGACAGATACAGGTACAGAATAACGTTGTTCATCGGCTTCACGCCATCTTTCAGTCTAAGGTAGCAGGTAGTCCGGGAGGGGGTGTGACAACTTGGTATCAGAGCAGTTTGCTCCATGGGAATTAAGGTAGAGCGGTTAGCTCTAAGAAGAAACTGGAAAGTAAATAATTGAACGTCAAGTTAGCTTAAAGGGAACTAGTGGAGTATGGTCTAGGTAAGGGTAGAAGTGAGTCCAATTATTATTAATACGTGAGTAGACATTTAGTATCATGCATTTGAGTTAAGTATTTATAGTATGTCTAATGTGTTGACATATTATAGGAGTCATGCCACCACGTACTGGTAGACGACGCCGGCAGAATCAGGACGGAATGCAAGGTCCTACCCAAGGTCCATCTGTAGGGGAATCTAGTACCCTAGGAGTTCGAGGTGGTGCAGGAAACGAGCAGTTTGCGAGAACAACACAGGAAATAGGAAGGACAGATAGAGCAGAGCCTAGTGATCCAGAAAAGGCATACGGAATTGAACGGCTAAAGAAGTTAGGGGCTACAGTGTTTGAAGGTTCCACAGATCCAGCTGATGCAGAGAACTGGTTGAATATGCTTGAAAAGTGTTTTGATGTGATGAATTGTCCTGAGGAGCGAAAGGTTAGATTGGCCACATTTTTGTTGCAAAAAGAGGCTAAAGGATGGTGGAAATCTATATTAGCAAGACGCAGTGATGCACGTGCTTTAGACTGGCAGACTTTTAGAGGCATATTCGAAGATAAGTATTATCCCAGCACATACTGCGAAGCCAAGAGGGATGAATTTCTGGGGTTGAAACAAGGATCACTTTCAGTGGCTGAGTATGAGAGGAAGTATACCGAGCTTTCACGGTATGCTGACGTTGTTATAGCTTCTGAGAGTGACAGGTGCCGAAGGTTTGAAAGAGGGTTGCGTTTTGAAATACGTACCCCAGTTACAGCCATTGCTAAGTGGACGAATTTCTCTCAGTTAGTGGAGACTGCCCTTCGTGTGGAGCAGAGTATAACAGAAGAGAAATCGGCAGTGGAGCTTAGTCGTGGGACTTCAACAGCTAGTGGATTTAGAGGCCGTGAGCAGCGGAGGTTCACGCCTGGGATAAATATTTCAAGCCGTCAAGATTTTAAGAATCGCTCTGGAGGCCAAGCATCGAGGAACGTGAGTTATGGTAGTGTTTTTCAGAGACAGAGCCAGAGAATACCTAGTCAACCCATTAGATCAACAGTAAGATCGCAACCAGGTCAGGAGTCCATTGCTAGTACCGTCAGGCGAATACCATGCACGAGTTGTGGCAGGAACCATCGGGGTCAGTGTTTGGTAGGTGCCGGTGTATGTTACCAGTGCGGACAGCCAGGACATTTCAAGAAAGATTGTCCGCAGTTGAACATGACAGTTCAGAGACATCAGGGAGTTGGGTCCCAGACAGTTGAGCAATCGAGAGTTTCAGTGGTTCCAACAGAGGGCACCAGTGGTGCAAGGCAAAAGGGAGTTGTTGGAAGACCGAGGCAACAGGGAAAAGTCTATGCTATGACTCAACAAGAAGTAGAGGATGCACCAGACGTTATTACTGGTACGATTCTTATTTGTAATGTACCTGCAGATGTTTTATTTGATCCAGGTGCTACGCATTCGTTTGTTTCTAGTATATTTCTGACTAAGTTGAATAGGATGCTAGAGCCTTTATCTGAGGGGTTAGCTATATACACTCCAGTTGGTGACGTTTTACTTGTTAATGAGGTGTTACGTAATTGTGAAGTTTTAGTATAAGGTATCAGTTTGCTAGTGGACTTGCTACCACTAGAGTTGCAGAGGTTAGATGTAATTTTGGGAATGGATTTCTTATTTGCTCATTATGCATCTATGGATTGCCATAGGAAGGAAGTGGTTTTCAGAAAACCAGGCTTTGCTGAAGTGGTTTTTAGAGGTATGAGGAAGGCCGTTTCTAGAAGTCTAATCTCAGTTTTGAAAGCTGAGAAATTACTGAGGAAGGGTTGCACAGCGTTTCTTGCACACATCGTAGTAGTGCAGAGAGAAAAACTAAAGCCAGAAGATGTTCCTGTGGTGAAAGAGTTTCTTGATGTATTTCCAGATGATCTGTCAGGTTTGCCACCTGATAGAGAGATTGAGTTCACCATTGAATTATTACCAGGAACAGCACCTATTTCACAGGCCCCGTATAGAATGGCTCCAAGCGAGCTAAAAGAATTGAAGATGCAGTTACAAGAACTAGTTGACAAGGGATACATCAGGCCTAGTGTTTCGCCGTGGGGAGCACCAGTGCTTTTTGTGAAAAAGAAAGATGGTACCCTCAGATTATGTATTGACTATAGACAGTTAAACAAGGTTACAATATGTAACAAGTATCCTTTACCACGCATCGATGACTTATTTGATCAACTAAGGGGAGCAGCGTTGTTCTCTAAGATTGACTTAAAGTCAGGATACCACCAGTTGAAGGTTAGAGAATCAGATATTGCTAAGATAGCATTTAGAACGAGGTATGGGCATTATGAGTTTCGAGTTATGACATTCGGTTTAACGAATGCGCCAGCGGTTTTCATGGATCTCATGAACAGGATCTTCCATCGGTATTTAGATCAGTTTGTGATTGTGTTCATTGATGATATATTAGTTTACTTAGTTGACAGAGAATCTCATGAGGAACATCTGAGGATTGTTCTACAGACTCTACGTGAAAAACAGTTATACGCTAAGTTCAGCAAATGTGAGTTCTGGTTGGAACAGGTAGTATTTTTGGGGCATGTAGTTTCAGCAAAAGGAGTTAGTGTCGATCCACAAAAAGTAGAAGCGGTTGTCAATTGGGAAAGACCAATTAGTGCGACAGAAGTACGTAGTTTCCTGGGTTTGGCAGGATACTATAGGCGTTTTATTGAGGATTTCTCTCGATTGGCATTGCCTTTGACCGCTTTGACAAGGAAGAATGTTAAGTTTGAGTGGTCAGATAAATGCGAGCAAAGTTTTCAGGAATTGAAGAAAAGACTAGTTACAGCACCTATTTTGGCACTTCCTGTAACATGGAAGGACTATGTGATTTATTGTGATGCTTCAAGGCTAGGATTAGGTTGTGTGCTTATGCAAGATGGGAATGTAATAGCTTATGCTTCAAGGCAGTTGAAGGAGCATGAGTGTAATTACCCTACCCATGATCTTGAGCTAGCAGCAGTTGTTTTAGCACTAAAAATCTGGAGACACTATTTGTTCGGGGAAAAGTGCCATATTTTCACAGATCATAGAAGTCTGAAGTATATTTTTGATCAAAAAGAGCTAAATCTGAGACAAAGGCGATGGCTAGAACTGATTAAAGATTATGATTGTACTATAGAGTATCATCCAGGTAAGGCCAACGTAGTAGCAGATGCATTAAGTAGGAAGTCAAGACTTCCGAAGAGTGCCTTGTGTGGTATTCGAGTAGCTTTGTTGAATGAGTTAAGAGGTTCCAAGGCAGTAGTAACTACAGAGGATTCAGGAAGTCTCTTAGCTCAATTTCAGGTTCGGTCTTCTCTAGTAACTGAGATTGTAAGAAGACAGTCAGAAGACAGTAATTTACAGAAGAAGTTTGAGAAATCCAAGAAAGGCTTAGAGGTGGAGTTTGAGCTGAGAACAGATGGAGCCATTGTTAAACAAGGAAGATTATGTGTTCCGAATATCAGTGAGCTTAAGAATGCTATTCTAGAAGAAGCTCACAGTTCAGCTTACGCTATGCATCCAGGTAGCACCAAGATGTACAGAACTTTAAAGAAGACTTATTGGTGGTCTGGAATGAAGCAAGAGATAGCTGAATATGTTGATAGATGTTTGATTTGTCAACAGGTTAAACCAGTAAGACAGAGGCCAGGAGGATTTCTTAATCCTTTGCCAGTGCCAGAGTGGAAATGGGAGCATATTACTATGGATTTTCTATTTGGATTACCTCGTACATCCAGTGGACATGATGGTATATGGGTAATAGTAGACAGACTCACCAAGACGACACGATTTATACCGATTAAAATGACATCTACGTTAGACCAGCTAGCGAGATTATATGTTGATAAGATTGTGAGTCAGTATGGAGTACCAGTGTCCATAGTTTCAGATAGGGATCCGAGGTTTACTTCTAAATTTTGGCCTAGTTTACAGAAAGCAATGGGAACAGGGCTAAAGTTTAGTACATCATTTCATCCCCAAACAGATGGTCAGTCCGAGAGGACCATCCAAACTTTAGAGGACATGTTGAGAGCATGTGTCCTACAACTTAAAGGAAGTTGGGATACCCACTTGCCACTTATGGAGTTTGCTTATAATAATAACTATCAGTCTAGTATCGGTATGGCACCATATGAAGCCTTATACGGGAGACCATGCAGAACTCCTGTGTGCTGGAATGAAGTGGGAGAGCGGAAGTTAGTAGGTCCTGAGTTGGTTCAGATTACGACAAACAATATTAAGTTGATCAGAGAAAATCTGAGGAAAGCCCAAGATCGACAGAAAAGTTATGCGGATAAGCGACGAAGAAACCTAGAATTCCAAGTTGGAGATCAAGTTTTCTTGAAATTATCTCCATGGCGAGGTGTTATTCGTTTCGGAAGAAAAGGTAAGTTAAGTCCTAGATATATTGGGCCATATCAGATAACGGAACGAGTGGGACCAGCAGCGTATAGACTTGAGTTGCCAATAGAACTTGCACGAATACATGATGTTTTCCATGTATCCATGTTAAGAAAATATATACCAGATCCATCGCATGTGTTGCAAGATCAATCAGTTGAATTAAAAGAAGATTTGAGTTATGTTGAAGAACCAGTTCAGATTCTCGACAGAAAGGAACAAGTTTTGAGAAACAAAACGATTCCACTCATAAAAATTTTGTGGAGACATCATGGAGCGGAGGAGGCAACTTGGGAACCAGAATATCAGATGAAGAAGAGCTATCCGATACTTTTCAGTTAAGGACATTCTAAATTTCGAGGACGAAATTTTCTAAAGGGAAGGTAAGTTGTAAACCCGATATTTTCTTGGTTTAATTTCTTTACATGTGGAAAAAAAAAGAAAAAAAATGGAAATTAAGTGTAAATATAAATATATATATATTTATATATTAAATAGTTTTATTAAATTAATTAAAGAAAAGAAAGAAAAGAAAGGACAAAAAGAAGAAAAGGAGAAGAAAATTTCATTTTCTCTTTTCTTCTTCTTCTTCTTCCCTTCCCTTCACCGCCAAGTTTGAAGACATCCAAGTTCCCTTTATTTTTTTTTTTCTTTTTCCTTCTTCAATTTGCAGAGAACTTCTAAGAGAGAGTTTGGAAGAAGAAGAGAAATTTTACTAGAATTTTTAGGTTGAAGAAGAGGAGGAGAACTCAAGCAAAGTGTATCAATGGCTGAATTTTAGTTCATTCTGCACATCACTGGTTTTTAATTCGGTTTGAACTCTTCAAAAGGAATTAAGAGGTGCGATTTACATTTACTGAAAGTTAACTCATTTTTAAACAAACTTTATGAAGAACGTTGGAGCAAATTCGGATTTTCATTTGGTGCTTTTTGATGAAGAAAACAGGGCAGTTGGTTTTCACTCGAAATCAGGAGGTCTCTGGTTTTTCTTGTATTTCAGAGTGTATCGGTGGAGTTAGAATTTCTATTTGGTATGGTTGGAAAGATTATTCAATTTACTACAACTTTCATGAAGAAATTGTAAACCAAAAACGACTAAAAATTGGTTAAATTGTAGGAACAAGTTAAAGAGGTCGTGTGCGCGCGATTCTGGAAGTGGTTCTGTTTTGAGGGTTATATGTGTTTATGCACGGAGAATCAGATTTATATGTCTTCAGGTAAGTTTTAGAGGATCTTAAAATGAAGAGTTTGATATAAAGAACACTCATTTTGGTTAAATATTGAGAAAGTTATAGTTCTTTGAAGTTTATGTTAGAAATCTGGAAATTTTAGAGAATTGTTGAAATAGGATTTTATTTCTTAAGCTTTGTTTTCGTGAGCGTCATCTTTGGTGCGACATGTTATGTATATCTTTAGGAAACCAGAATGTTTAAGGTTTTAATACTCGGTTGGGTTGTTGGCAGGCCGAGAAGAATTAAACCGAGCTTATAGACCAAGGATCTAGCCCAAGACTGTGAGTGACAAAACCAACTTTGAAATATTTTCCATAACTGTTATTATGATTGAATGCGATAAATGTTTATTTACGAAGCCATGAAAGGTATTTGAATTTCATGACTATTTTCAAGTATACATTTGGAGACTAGATTTCGTAAAGAAATTTATGCTAGCACGTAGATATTAAATGTTTGGAAAGTATTTAAACCACAATATTTTAAGCAAAGCATGAATTAGTATGAAGTTTTGTTTTAAGAACTACAATTTTCCACGAAAGAGCTGAGTAAAGTTCGAGCTTTGTGTAAAATTTATAAGCAGGCATGTTTTAATATTTTATGATGATTTATGAAATTTTCATTAACTACATGACTAGGTGAGTATTTAAGGAAGCTATGTACTAGGTGTACCCTACACAATGTAGATTCGTCATGTTAGTTAAAATGCTTCGATATACTTGATATGCCTTGCTAGATTTCAATGATGAACATGCTGAGTATTTAAGGAAGCTATTCTTACTATTACACATTTACATTTACGACTTGTATAAACAGATTTATATGTGTAAAGTTTTCACGTGCTCTTATCTTTAAATTCATAGTTTTAAACTGAGTCACTCACTGAGCTCCATAACTCACCCTTTCCAAAATGTTTTACCCATTTTCCAGGTAGAGATCGACTTCCCGGTGCCTGATAGACTGCCTTAGTCTGCGGAAGCTTCATTATCGATTACCAGTACGTGTTTTGAGTTGGGCATAAAGTCTGTTGTGTTGTGATGTATTCACACCCTTGTATGTTATAGATACTCCACAGTTTGTATAAGCTTTAGGAGCTGTAGTTGTGTAAATTTTGTTGGTTATATTTTGATTAAGGTGTCTTTAGGTTTACTCGTGAAATTGGTAAATTTTGAGGTACACTTCATGTATGTGTTTGACTAGCTGTGTTTGACTAGCCTAGGATCTGATGTGTTTTGTGGCATGTACAATAGTTTATATACTAGATTGGCAAGTTCATCACATGAAAGTTTTAAGCAGAGTCGACAGATACAGGTACAGAATAACGTTGTTCATCGGCTTCACGCCATCTTTCGGTCTAAGGTAGCAGGTAGTCCGGGAGGGGGTGTGACAAAGACCGAGTGGATAGCTAGGGACATAGGGTGCAAGATGGAATTCGCTCTTACCCACTTCTGGGATAGTAGATAGGTTGTTCCCTTAAGGACTGAATCCAAGTCTTGAACAAGGGGCCCCACCTTCTCATTGGCTCGAGAAGGATTCAGGTTTATATGTTGAACCTTAAACCAATGGTTCAATAGTTGATCAGTGGGTCTTAAGGAGCAAGATGTAATCTCGGGGGTAAAACGATATTTTTGACCCAGCCAAGATTACAAACAACCTGTGAAGGATCGACTTACCCATCATGGTTAGATTAGGTGGACAGAAATATATCTATAGTAAGGAGCGTGCAACTAAGAGTCTTTAGTGGAATGACTCTTTAGTTAACGAATGTTGATTAAGCTTGGTTTAAAAGAGTTTAGCCAGTTACTCTCGAATCGTTGGAGTCCATGATCTATAGGTCCATTACGTTCCTCTACTAGCTCATATGGATTCAACTAAGAACAATATGTTGAAGTAACTCGAATTGTTCGAATTAAGAAAAGAGAGAGAAACCGACAAATATATAAGATATAAGTTGGTAGATAAACTTTAAACTTTATGTTTAAATATGATTTAAATAAATATGAATATAGATTCATATTTAGAAGCTTGGAAAGTTTTGAAACAGTCAAAGTTGTAAAAGTCATCTTGTTGATTTTTAATTTTGAGAAACAAAACTTTGACCGGATTATATTCAAATATGATTTGAATTTTAGAAAAATGAATGCAGATTCATACTCGGGAGGTTAGAATTAGTCAAGACGGGTAAAATAGTAAAAAGTCAAAAAGTTGACTTTTGACTAAGAAAAGTCCAAGTTTGACTACTTTGACTTAATTGGTCAAATGACCAAAATGCCCTTTTGACTAATTACTTAATTAACTAAAAGTTAGTGGGCAATGTGGCAACCTATTGTGAATTAGAAGTCACTAATTTTATTAAAGAGTTAATGGATTAATTTGGTGTTGAAATTATATGAAATAATTTGCATGCAATTTGCATGTAAATTTCATATATAAACTTCTCATTACAGAATGAGAAGAGGATGATGTCTTTCTTATAAAAAATCACCTAAACGATACACCTCTTTCCCTCTTTAAAACTTTTACTTCAAAACCGAGTCCCACAACTCTGTTTTTTGTCTTGAGATTAGTAGGTCAGCTTAGTGGTTGTCCTTGCTCGTGATTTTCAAACAAAGAAGAAACTCTAGATCGAAGAAGAAGTTCATAATTATAAAAGGTAAGTTCATCGTTTACTTTTTACGCTCTTCGTTTAGGTCCATCGCATAGCATATGCATGTTAATTTCTAAATCGTTTAGATGCATATAGACTAAAGCATGATCTTTATTATTCTGCTGCAGCATGCCTCTTGTTGTTTTCCCTTCAGTACATGCATTAAATGTCTACAAATTACATATGATATAAATAAAAGCTTTTATAGCCAACACAAAACTACAACCCAAAATTTAGTGGAAGTTCAAATATGTAAATTTCAAATCAAGAGTTCTTCACAATCGTCTCTTGCATAACTACATTTTTCATTACATTCATCAACGTTCTTGAATAGAGTTAGAGGTGTTCACAAGCTCGGTTGGAGAAAAAATATGGGTCAACCCAAAGTATTTGGATTGACAAAAAATTAACCCTACCGGTTCAATGTTCAAGGTTCAACCCAACCCAACCCAACCCAACTTAAATAATTCAGGTTGAGCCGAGTTGGGTTAGCGGGTTAGTCTTTTTTTTTTTCATAAATCCATAGTTTAGACAAAATTTCCACAAGCCTATAAACAATGAGAAAACATCCACAGAATTTAGAAGAATTCTCAAGAAAATATGAAATACATAGTAACAATAGATGGATACAACTTTAAATCTTTATTTTATCAATGTTTTTTAATAAAATTTTCTCAGCTACTATTTGTTATCATCTCTGTTATTCCTTCAACATTTAACCACCCAATTGTCTAATGGCAATAACAAGAAATACTGTAGATGTGTTAGTGTAAAAAGGTGCTCTAATTAAAATCCTTGAAAGGTTTTTTGACAGCTTACATTCAATAAACCAACTAGAGAGATATTGCCAGTTGGAAGTGTGAGAGGAGTTGGAACTACATTACATTCAATAACCAGTTGAACAATTAAGACATGGGATGGGAGTCTAGACTAGCAGTGTTGACTAAAAGTGCGAAGAACTTGGGATGGGATGCGAACGACGAAAATGTGAGGAAGGGAGTCTGAGTGCGAAGAATTGGAATGGGATGGGAACAGTGGACTTGCAAAGAAGGGAGTGTCGGCTGAAGAGAACACCTTTTATGCATAGGGTTTAGGCAGTGTGAAGAAGAGAGTGCTTATGGAAATGGGTGTGTTGACAGAGCTTGGATGGAAATGGCAGAAGTGCGAAGAATGGCAAAGTGAAGTGCCAAAGGCTAAACCAAATGTATTTTAGGGTTTATATATATATATATATATATATATATATTTATATATTATAACCGGGTCGGGTTGTTCCGTTAATTGCCCAATCTGGTAACCCGACTCAAATTTTTTTCAATTTTCTAACCCAACCCAACCTTTACAGTTTGGTTTAGGTAATCCAAGTTTGTCGGGTTATCAATTTTTTTGAACACCCCCAAAATAGAGTAGAATTACTTTTACTAATAAATGCATCATATTCTAAAATTATTTTCACTAATAAATGCATCATACTCTCCATCATAAATCTCCAAATCATGAAATCTTTTAGGTGGCACCTTTAATACAACATACCAATTGTATGTCTCATTCTCTCTTGAGCAAAATACTTGCTTAGCTTGTGATGCAAGTATAAACGACTCCTTACTAAATTGATGTTGGCTTTGATGTAAATTAACAAGTGTAAAACCATCTTTAACTCTTACTTCATTTGAAACATTTACCTAATCACATCTAAACCGAGAGGAATTTAATGTACATAACAGTTTAACAAAATAACTTGGTTTAGCACACCATAATAAGTAACCATATCGACAACTTCAGCTTCATTTTAGAACTTGATCTGCATAATGTTTTTGCTTGAAGAGATACACCACTATTTTGTGTTGATCTTTTAATACTCTTGACATGGAATCTTTGACCATTAAAAATAAAACCATGCTGCAGATTTTCTAGGTCCATTTGCAAGCCACTTTACTAACTTCGATTAATTAGTGTTAAATGAATCCATTTCAATCTGTCAAATCTAAATACATGATTTAGTTGCTTTTAGTAGCTTATTATTTTGGAGCTTATCAACTAAGGCATAAAAGAAATAATCTACCTTTGATTTCAACCATGAAAGAAACTCATCAGAGTGTGTTTTCCACAACAAGCTACTATCTCTAATAAGTCTTCTATTCGACGTAAGTAGCTCATTCATATGCATCCTATAAAACTATTGGGTTACATGTTGTATTAAACAATAAGAAAAAGTAATAATCTTAGGCTTCAATTTTAAATACATACTAAACAAATGGTTCAATCTCTGTAGTGTTGAATATCACATATCTATGTGCATTCTTTAAGTCATCGTCATCCATCATAATTGATTTCCTTGCTGATATTGGATGACCTTCAAGAATGACATTATTCTCCAATTCTTCATTATGATATTCTTTACGAAAGAATTCTGACGGCTCATTAAAAATTCATGGAAAAAGTTTACACATTCATCTACTAAATAACCTTCAGTAATACACCCTTCTTGTCTTGCTTTATTCCTAACATATGCTTTTAGTACCTTCATGTATGTGTGTCAATAAATATATCATAATTAGAACCGAAGTTACTTCAAACTTCTATAGAAGAATAAACATGGTACCTTTCAAATAGATACATCTAATAAAATTGAACCAGTCCGCATAATCGAGCTTCACGTCCCAAGTGAACAACCAGATGTACCATAATATCAAAGAACGGAGGAAAAAACCTCTAATAAAGGCATAACCTTTCAACAATTTCATGTTCAATCTTTACCAATTTCTCTTTATCAATCACTCGTTGACAAAATGTATTGAACATTGAACACAATCTCATTATTGTATTTCTTGGACCTTTAGATAGTAATCCTCTTAAAGCCATGAGTAAAAGTTGTTCAGTTAAGGTATTGTGAAAGGCTAAGAGTTTCTCAAAGAATCTCAGGCTAAGTTAAGTAACTCGAAACCACATACCAAAGTTTAACGAAGTAAACAAGTACCTCAAAAAGACATAGATCTTTGATTAAAGCAATCTTAGAGAATCTGAGGAGATCTTGGACAAGATTTCTGACAAGAATAAATCCCATAGCTAAGGCTCGAGCATCCCGGTGCTTGCCTGCCGAGATAAAGAACATAAAGGGTTTGGAATTGGATTCTCAGGCTATCCCGAGGCTTTTTTCAGTTGAGATTGGAAGCAAATAAGGAAAGTTAAGGTTTCTCAATCAAAATTCGGACATATTCGATCAAGAAGTATGCAGATCTTAGAGGTTCTCAGACCATTCCCGATCGAGATCATTAGAAGACGCATGATAGGCGAAGTTTTCCAAAAATTTGCCACCTGATGGTTTTGCCATTGGTTTGATGGGAAGTATTGTTATAAGTTTAGTTAGGCCTCATTTTCTCATTATACACCATTTCACTTTAAGAAAAAACTAGAGAGAATAGTTTAAGAGGAGTTGAGGTTTCTTAAGAGCTTAAAGCCAAAGCAAGAGGGTTTTCCAATTAAGCTTTAGTTTTGGGTTTTCATTTAAGAGGCATCTAAATAAGTAGGGGTTCAACAAGTTTGAGTTGAAGAAAGTAGTAGTTAATTCTTGAAGTTGGATCTCTAAGTAAGTGCAAGCTAATTTCCCTTCTTTGTTTAAGAAGATATATAGCAAGGTGCTAGATGAGGTATTTTGATTTAGACTCTAAATCTGGATAGGAGCTCAGTAGGGCTAGGGCAAGCTTTATACAAATGGTTTTGACCAAGCTAAGGCTACCAAGACTCTGTTAAGAAAACAAGGTTAGCTAGGAAAAGAATTTCCCTTAAGTAGAAAGAGGGAAAGAGAAATAAGTGAGTGAATTGTTTAGTTTTGAATCCAAAGAACTTACTTGAATTTCTTTTATTTTTAGGTAAAGAAGAAATAGGCCAAATCTACACACTAAAGAACTAGCTGAAAGTTTGTGAGTGACAAAAATGAATTTCTAAGCTTGTTTCATTAAGTTATATTTATAGCATGCTTTGACTTAAAGTATTTGAATTGTACTTGAGTTAGAATGATTTACGAAGAATGAGTTTAAAGTTTAGAAAGAGTTCGATGAGTTATGTGGTACTCCGACCCTTACAATTAGTTTCCGCAAAGGTATGTTATCTATATAGACCTTTTGACACTCTGATTGGGCTTGATGATACTTCCGATCATCGCTCTACCTCTAGATTCATTGCCTTCCTTGCATCTAGTCAAATCTCTTGATCTTCCAAAAAGCAACCTATAGTCTCTCGTTTTTCAACTGAAGCAAACTATCGCTCTTTCGCCACTACCACTATAGATCTTTACTGGTGCAATAATGTTTCATCCATATTTCTAGCTCATAATCCTATTTTTCATCCTCACACTAAACACATTGAGATTGATTACCACTTTGTTCAAGAAAATGTTCTTTGCAAAGACATCTCCATTCGTTACATCTCTTCCAAAAATTAACTTATTGATTTACTAACGAAGTCTCTCTCATCTCCAACATTTCTGCAATTTCATGACAAACTACTGACTTATCCTAAGTCATCAGTTTGACAGAGGATATTCCAGGATACAATCCTCTCCATAATCATCTCCTCAATCTCTACTCTTTAACTTTGCCTAAAATTGTATATTTGATTATATTGTAATCTTTCCATTTTTGACCTCTTCTATTGTATATTTTATACCAAGCTTTGAATTAAAAAATAAAACAAGAAAAATTATATTCTTCAAACAATCTTTCTTAGTTCTTTCAGCAATAGGGGATGAAAATCACAATACTCCTAGGCTTCAAAAGCAGGCGTAGAGAGCACATATCTGAAGCTCTTCTGCTACCGACAACTGATGTCCATTATCCATAACCACCGTCGTCTCCATCTACTTTATTAATGGAACCATCATTTATTCTTCATCAAACCCATTAGCTGAAGAAACAAAAAACACATGTAATTAAATCTTTCCTTCAATCTTAGAAATATAGCACTGAAACAAACGATTTTGGTAAAAATGGAACCAAATAGGGTTTCAATTTTTTAAGAAGTGGATTCTAAAGAGAAACAAATATTGAACAAATTAATGGTAAAGATTCAAAGAACTTTAACCTAGTTACAACTAAGAGATAGAAATTTTAAGATTCAAGAGTGAAAAAGAATTTACTTTGGAAGCCCTACATTTGAATTAGTGTTCGTAGAGAAGAGTTTGAAGTTAACTATAAAAGAAATGAAAAAAGAATTTTGTTTGAGCACGTTCAAACTTTTAAGAAAATTTTCACGAGAGTTCTTCGGAGTCATTCCTTCACTCCAATATTTCTATTTTTTTCCTATCCCTCGAATTCTCCAATTGCACGTTCAAAAAATAGGGGCGAACTCACTACAAGAAATTGGTTATTCAATGACAAAGTTTTAGTGACGCAACTAATTCTTTTCAGTAAAAGGTCATTTATAGCAACAAAAAAAAAATGTCACAAAAGATTATTATTAGCGACATGTTTTAAATTTGTGTCACTAAAAGAATTAGTAACACAATAATAATGTCACTAAAAATTAAATAGTTTTAGCAATAAACATAAATGTTGCTAAAACTTTACCAAAATTTCCCCCTTTTAACTTCCCTCCACCTTTTTAATAAACAATTTATTAATTAAAAAAGTCTTTCCCTCTACCCAACCAAAAAATCCTCCTAAACCCCAAAAAGCCTCTCCATCTCCACCTCCACCAGTAAATCGATGGCAAAGCACAAACTACAAGAACGGCCTCGAACGACGACGAACCACAACGCTGCTCAGACGGCCCTAAACACATATGTATGCTTTTGTAATGCTGCTACTCGAATCCAGCCACTGATCGAGACGAACCACGATGCTGCTCACCAAAGGGCCCGAACATCCCCGAACACTTCTACAATGCTTCTACTATGGTTCGACAACATTTTAGGGACTTCCCCGAACACTTCTACTCCACACCCATGACGACGTAGTCTTTGAAAACATTTTGAACGACCACAACAACCTAAGACATTCCAGTTAGATGCTTAATTTCAAAAATTTTAGGACAATAGTCTTTCGCTTTTGGTTTGTAGAAGATTTGTTCTGTTAAGATTTAAGATTTTGTTTTATCCTTTTTAATTTGAGCATGCCCTTGGTCTTTTAATGTAGCTTGGTTTGCATAACATAAAATTCATCCTCATGAAGTCTTATAGTAATGCAATATTTTAATAGGCATCTTCTTTTACACCTCTATCAAGCCTAAAAAATATATCTTTCTTCTACTTGGTTTTTTTTTTTTTTTTTTTTTTTTTGCTACTTGTGAAATGATGCTCCACAAATAATTATGATAAAAAGCTTATTTTGTGTCATCTTCATGATTGTAGAAATGGGAATGCTTATTTTGTGGGTATAATTTTTGTTTGTATTAAAACATGATAATAAGCTCATCCTCATGATGACATCTTTTGCTGACAGTAGGTATGATCCTTCTTTGTGTCATATGATGCCGACTTTTTGGTGGTTGATGTACTATCCTTATTGGAACTTACTACTATTAACTATGTGTTCTTTTATAGATATAGCCTCCAAACAATTCCTCTTTCATAGGAAGAGCATGATGGTTTGATCGAGGGCCTTATTCTTATGTTCATATACATATATATAGCCATATTTTGCAATTTACATATGACTTTGATTCTAACACCTGGATTTCTAACTTAGGTACTTTAAGCGTTGTACTTATTATTGATTAAAGTTGGATAAGTTTAAGAGATCAAGCTTCTAGTGAATATTCTGATGGTGTTGCTAACATTATCGAAATTGCAACTAATCATTTACATGAAGAGGGAAGAACAAGATGTCCTTGCTCAAATTGTTTGAACGTCAATTGTAATATATTAGATGTCGTAGAACGTCATTTGTTTAAATAAGGTATGTCCTCGACTTATAGGCGATGGATATTTCACAAAGATACTGTTGATCTTTCTTTATTTTTAAGGTCTAATTCGAGGTTTCTAGGTGCAACATTTTCCAATTTAAGTGAATGTAGAGAAGAGAATGTAAATCTTAGAGAAAACATTGAAGTTAGAGATACTATGGATGATGAGATGCTAGAGATGATTCATGATCTACATAAATCAATTTTTGAAGAAACTAGAAGAGAATTAAATGAGCTAGATGAGTCCGATAGAATAAGTGGAATGTTTCCAAAAATAGAAGAGGAGTTATATCCGGGATGTCTAAAGTTCACTTTGTTTAATTTTTTAGTGAAACTCGAAAAATCCTTTGATTTGTTGCTTGAATTATTAAATAAAGCCTTTTCCAATGGTGAGAAGCTACCTGCCTCCTACTTTGAAGCTAAGAAAACACTACATGACCTGGGGATGGGATATGAATCAATTCATGTGTGCAAATTTGATTGTGCTTTATTTTGAAAAGATTATGCATCCCTTGACAAATGCCTTCATTGTGAAAAGTCTAGATATAGGTTGAATTATAAAAAGGGAAAACAAATTCCACATAAGGTGTTAAGATATCTTCCACTAAAGTCAAGATTACAAAGATTATTTCTTTCAAAATATACTATAGAGGATATGAGGTGGCACAAAGATAAGAGGTGTGAAACTGAAGGCATACTCGACATCCTGCTGACTAGTATCCTTATTTTTCAGACGCTCGAAATATCAGATTAGCACTTTCTTCTTATGGGTTTAATCTATTTGGAAACTCGAGCACATCGTACAACATGTGGCTAGTTATACTCATTCCATACAACTTGCCTCCTTGGTAGTGTATGAAAGCACCATTCACTTTTCTATCTTTACTCGTCCTTGGCCCAAGGTCTTCTGGTAAAGAAATTGATATTTACTTACAACCATTGATAGATGAGTTAAATAAGTTGTGGGTGGATGGTATTTAAACATATGATAGTTTCAGTGCTTCTTCTTCCAACTTCGTGCTGCACTGTTGTGGACAATATATGATTTTCAGCTTATAGTGATTTATCTAGTTGGAGGACAAAAGGTTTTAATGCCCAATTTGCAATGTTGATACATGACGTAAAAGTAGACAACATGATTGAAAACAAGAAATGCAAGCAACTCCGAATATTTTATTTGGACAAGATATTATAAATCAATTGAATTCTAAAAGTTTTACAATGTTAAGCAAAAATCCTACAAGACATGATATCAAATGAAAAAGGACAAATGGTGAGCACAATTAGACTAAAAAAAACATTTTTTAATTTTCCTTATTGGCAAAACCATACACTACGTCATAAACTCGACGTGATGCATATTAAGAAAAATATTTATGATAACTTGGTGGGTACGATATTGAACATCGATGGAAAGACTAAAGATACTATTAAAGCTCATGAGGATCTAGCTAACTTGAAAATAAGAAAGGAGCTTCACATACAAGAGATTGGAATAAACACGTAAAACCTCATGCTTCCTACACATTAACTGTTGTTGAAAAAGTGGACTTTTGTACGTTCTCAAAGTCTGTGAAGTTTCTAGATGGTTTTGCATCCAACATATCTCATTGTGTTAATTTGAAGGAAGACAAAATATATGGTTTAAAGAGCCATGATTGTCATGTTTTATTACAAAGACTTCTCCCAATAGACATTCGACCTTATTACGTAAGGACATTTCTACTACTATATCGGAGTTATCAAATTTCTTCCATGCTTTATGTAAAAAAACATTGATCATATCAGAATTAGACAAAATGCAAGATGATATAGTACTCATATTATGTAAGTTGGAAAAGATCTTCTCGCAAGCTTTTTTTGACGTGATGGTCCCTTTAGCTGTCCATTTGCTACGAGAAGCAAGAAATGTTGGACCTATTAGATATAGTTGGATGTATCCAATCGAAAGGTATGTGAATTCTTTGTTGCTATTACTTTTATGATGTAGGGTTCCAACACATGTAATTTGGTTCATGTTGTCTAAGAAGTTTGTGGTATTTGAAGTAATATGTTAGAAACAAAGCTCGATCTGAGGGTTCAATTGCAGAAACTTATGTCATAAATGAATCCTTGAACTTTTGTTCTATATATTTACATGGAATTGAAACAAAGGTTTAATAGAGGGGATCAAAATAATGATAACATTGATAATAAGGAGATCAACGATTGTGATGAAGTGGAACCTTATCTCAAGTACGTATCATTTTGCTTATATTTATTTTTAATATTTCAAATATGACTAAAAAGTTACACGAACTTGCAAAAGACAATGGTAAGCTCTTACCTACTTCCTTCATTTTGAATCCTCTTCCAACTACAGAAAACGGTGTTTCTAGTTGAAGTGCATGTACACCTTTTTCGATGGGTTTCAAGCTTCTAGATCCATATGGAAATGAATGGAAGGTGGGTTTAAGAAGGAAAGATAAATGGCTCAAAACTCCTGTATTCCTAGTTGAAATGATTATATACCTAAATAGTACACACATTTTGTCCATGAACATTTAAATTTCCAGATCCATATGGAAAGGAATGGATAGTAGGTTTGACAAAGGAAGTTAACGACTCGGAAAATCTTGTGTTTCTATTTCAAAAATATCTAGTATTTTACAAGCTTCCAAATCCACATTTTGTGTCAAACGTTTATATTTTTTCTATATGTATTTTACATGTAATAAAGTTTACAATAAATGTATAAACACTTTTGAATATTTCTCTGTATTACACTTGTTGAACATTAATATGTAAGTGTTTCCAATTAACTACGCAATCGTTTAACTTCTATAACAACATCGTATATGTATTGTAAAACAATCATTTAAAATAATGGACTTAAACGTTGGTTTAGATGTTGTTTCGAGATTGTTTGGATTTTATTACCAGATCGTTTACTTACATAAACGATCATTTTTAGAATAATTCAGGATCGCTTATGACTAACAAACCAAACGTTTAAATGTTATTAAATGATTGTTTACATGTAACGATAAGATCGTTTAGATGGTGTTTGGCCCATGGGTTTGGAATTATGGGGGTTTGACATTTGAAGTCAAACTCATGTTTGGACCATTGGAATAAAATTCTTGGGATTAAGATACCAAACCCATGGGTTTGGAATATATATATATATATATATATATATATATATATATATATATATATATGTTTAATGTCATATATATGATTTAGAAAAAAATTTACTTCAACCTCTTACCATTGATCATTGATGACTACTAACAACAAACATTAGCTAACTTACCAATCATGACCAATCAACGGTCACGACGATCGATCATCTTAACTGTCGACTTCGAATCATCTTGATTATCGCCTTCGAATCGTCTTGACTGTCGATTATCAATTGTCAGTAACCAACCATTTTGATCGTTGCTGACCTACAACTCTGAATGTTTCTTTCATCAGGTAAACATCTTGATCGACGATTTTCATGATGATCGGCGACCAACCAATCATTATTGTTAACTATTGATGTCGTGCATCTTGTCATGATGGTCAATGACCTACAGCCATGACCCTTAGCGATCGATTGTCATGATGATAGACGAACAACCAATTGTCTTAATTAAACATTGTCGATGGTTGACCATCTTCACCATTGATCAACAACTGTTTTCACTAAGGCTTCTTACACTCTTTCTCATGGTTTTGAATAGTAAACACTATTCAAGCTCATGAATTACTTTTTTTTTTCTAATTGAATCTAGAAAATTCGTCGGCCAACTTGGTGACCATTGTCGATCGACTGTTGGGTGTCATTTCCGACACCTCCGTTGGCGAACTTCCAACCACCAACTTCGGCAACTGCTGCAAATTTGAAAAATTAATAAAAATGAATTTTGAAATTTTTTTCCTCTGAATCATTTTCCGAATACGCTTTTGATTTAATCATAATAACATTTTTTTAAAATACATATTTTTCATTCTTCTATTTTCTTTTCTTCTTGAGTTTTTTTTTAATTGACAAGAAGTCAAACAACTTTTCATTGCAAAAGCAGTTTTAATTACTTTGTTCATAAAACCATTTTTGCAATACATCTCTAATTAAACTAAGCATGGTAGCTATAGGTAGTTTCTCTGAGATCTTCAAACATTGAATTTACAATTTCTGCATAATTTGATGTCATCCTTTTGTACCTTCATCTTGTGAATATGTCCGAGACCACTTCTCAAAACCAACACTGCTAAGATAAACTCTGATATTTGGACAAACTAACTTCTTAAACCTCATGTGGTACTCAAATTCATCAACAGTGTAGGCATAAACACAACTAAAGAAATATTTATCAAGTAGTGGATCCTTAAAATGGAGCTTCAAGTTACTTAAAAGATGTTTTGTACACACACAATACTCAAGATCAGGAAACACTTTTAGAACTCCTTTAGGGATGCTAAGATGTCTATCAGAAACAATGACTCAATTAGCTCGCTTTGAAAAACTACCTAGTATCTTCTAAAAAAACCATGTTCATGATGCATCATTTTCAGAATCTAGAATGGCAAAAGCAAGAGGGAAGATTTGATTGTTACCATCTTGTGATGAGGCTATTAATAGGATGCCACCAAACTTACACTTCAAAAACGTCCCATCAACAAAAATGATAGGTCTATAATATTTGCACCCCTCAATTAATGCACCAAAAGCCATAAAGAAAAACTTGAAATAACTTCTATCATCCATTTCTAAAGCAGTGTATGTACCTATAATAATTACAAAACATTTCCATCAACGCCAACAAAAAATAACAGATAGATTGTGATAAATGCTAATATTTGTCTATCTAGATAGACTGTGATATTTATCTAACCCCATCTATCTGCAAGTAAATTTAAATTTAATATACAAAACTAATCATACCTCGGTTAGATTTAACTAATTTATCCAAGAAGCTTGGAATCAATGTATACGATTCAACTGTAGAACCTTTTAATATCTTTACTATGTGTTCTTTTGCCCTCCAAGCTTTTGATAACTTATATTAACTCTAAGATTTGTACGAACCTTATGCACAATCTCTTTTGGAATGGAACGATCAGTAGACATAAACCTAAAATCATCTATCAAGCAACTGCCAATTACTGTTGAAGAAGATTCTATGTGACAACTTTGGGTAGTATTCAATGAACAATCATGGTCAAAAATGTATTTTCGTAGCATTCACAAATCACTCTTCTTATAACAAGATGCCGTAACATACCATTTTCACCCTTCTTGCATACATCTAAATTCAAAAGACCTTAAATTTGATACTGTAGTCTTAAATCGAAAGTTGTTCTTCAATGTTATTATGCATAAACACTTAGAAAGCACTTCTTTACTTTTAAATAAACTTTTTTCCTTCAAATCACAATGATAAGACATGTATCTTATAACTTCATCATTTGAAACAGAAGAAGGAGAACCTATATTCATTGACATATCAACATTCTTCCGTACGCTACTAGAAGAAGAAGACATTCCCAAAGAATTAACACTTACATAGACATTCCCAACTAATGGATGTCTACTAGTTGCATCTTTAGCAAAAGCTAAATACCAAGCAACATCATTGTCTTTCTTTATAAATAATCTATTTTAAAATTTTCAAAAATACATATTTTACAATTTAAATATATAATAAAATCAAAATTATTGTAATTTGTTTTTAAAAAATTGCATCTAGCAAGAGTTGAGAAAGTGAAGTAGAATGTCACTCGCCAAAATGATCATAACGATCAAAATCTTAAAAGGCGAAATGACTTTTTGAATTCTGTAACGACCCAACTCTTTATACTAAGCTGAGGTCGTTACTAAAACGGAACGACAATGACAAGAGACACTTTTTTTGAAACGAGGGAAGAATAAATTTTCATTAAAAATGGAATATTAAAACATTGAAACATAGACGCGGAAGCAAAACTGAGTCCCCATATGGCATGTCACGGATCCTTCTCTATCGCTCGCCAGCTTTCCTCTACCTTTACCTTCGCCTGAAATGTTAAACATAGAAAGAGTGAGTATAAACATATACTCAGTAAGGGACCTACTACTAGTCCCACTAGGTGTCTGTTAACTTCCCATTAGAGTCCTGAAAATGGTACCCAATCTCTGGCACGTTCCCGAACACGTGCAACATGCGCTCCCGTAGGAACGAAAATCTGGTCTTCGGTGTCCCGGGGGAGCACCTAGGACATGCTGGTCTGTAGTGAACCCGGGGGTAACACTAAGACAATCGGGATGCGAGGACCCCGTCGAATCACTCGAATCATATCTATATACATGCTAGACTGGCGTCCCGTCGAACCACACAGTCCTAAATAGGTGGTGATCCCGAAGGACACCCATGCAGGTACGACTCTAATAGACAAAGTTAACAGAACACCCTATCCATAGCATGTAGCATAACATAACATCATAACATGGCATGAGTATTAATCTTAACGTCCTTAATCATGTGATTAATATATCATGCATTAACAATCATCAACAGTCATCAACAACATACTACCGGTCATTAACATAACATCAGTCATCATCAATCATCAACATAATAATCTCAGTCATCATCATCAACATCAACTATCATCATAATCTCGGTATAATCATTATCATCAAATTATGCATTTTAGCTACCATCAATGCATAATCATAATTACATGCGGTCTCTTGAATTCAGTTCGAAGGTCTAGTAGGAGAATCTCTTACCTGGAGATTTTAGCCAAACAAAGGTACTCCCTAGTTGACAGTAAAATTCTCCAATTAACTTGATCCTAATCATAAAAGGAACACTTAGTATCTTAATTAATGAAATTAGCAATTGGCTAACATCCAAAAATCCTCCTAAATTAATTAACTTTCTAAAAATTGGGGTTGAAACCAATTCAACCTTGATTGGGAAAAATCCAAGATTTAAATCTTAAAAAGTTTAGCCAATTGAACCTTTAAAGAAACCTCAAATAGATCCAAAATTAAATTAATAAAATATTAATTTAATTTTATTTGCTTACCAAGGTTACTCAAATAGAGGTTGAAAAATCCTCTTATCCTTGATGAAAAATTCATCACTTTAAATCCTCAAGCTTCCAAAGAGACCAATCTTAACTTCAACTGAGGCGGCGACAGCAGAGGGTTATCTTAGAGAAGAAGATGAAGAACCTTTTTCTTTTTCCTTTATTTTCCAACTTAAGCATTCCAATCTATTTATAGACCCAAATAATAACAATAATTATTATTATTATTATTTCCTTTTCCTTTTCCTTTTCCTTTTAGGATATATATATAATACCAAAAAATATACATATATCTTTATTCCCATTATCTTTTCTAAATCAATGCCTTAATCTTAGGCATTTATAACTATTAATAATAATACTTCTTTATTATTATTATTTTTCTCTCACCAAAATCTACCATAAATATATATTTATTTAAACCATTATTCTCTCTTGCAAATAAATATATATCTTTTTTGTCCAATCAAATCAACCATCTCTCTCCTTATGGATTATCTTCTTTTCCAAACAAATATAATTATATTCCATCATATAATTAACTTCACTTTTCCATATTATTAATTAAATATATATATCCATATATATATACTCAATTAATTACAATTCCACAAAAACTAACTTTTCCCTCCAAAATCTCAAATTAACTTAAGTCCTCAATTAATTTAATCAATCAAATCTTTTCCAATAAATCACTTATAACTTCCACAACATGAATTGTCTTAAACCAACCATAACAACTTCACTCCATAATCAAGATTTATCTTTCTGCAGAATAATTAATTATCATCCACAATAATTAATTATTATTTACCTTTCTTCCAAAATAATTAATTATCTTCTACAATAATTTATCTTTCTCCAAAATAATTAATTATCTTCCACAATAATTAATTATTGTTTACCTTTCTCCAAAGTAATTATCCTTTTACAAATAATTAATTATTGTTTATCTTTCTCCAAAGTAATTATCCTTTTACAAATAATTAATTATTGTTTACCTTTCTCCAAAGTAATTAATTATCCTTTTACAAATAATTATATTTTCCCAAAATATAATTATTTTACTTTTTCTCCTTTAATAAACATCCTTTCTCCAAAACACAACTATCTTTTCCTTAAATAATTATATTTCAACAAATATAATTATCGTTTCCTTTAACATAATAATTATATATATATTTCCACGTATACATATAATTATCAAATCTCCAACAAACTTTCCACCCTACGGTTTAATTAAATAACGTCCATAATTATTTAATTAAATTCAACTTCAACAACACTAAAATCCACAACTTTACTTAATCCTCTTAACCTACCATTTAATAAAAACTCAACAAACACCACGTGTCAAAACCTCTAATTAATTAAATATTCATCCAAGAAATATTTAATTAATTTTAATTCCCACTTAAATCAAATAATTCTCATTAAATGGATTCAAAATAACGTCCAATAAATTAAATCTAGATAAACAAAATTAAGATAACTGACTCCCAAATTATCTAAATTTTTGGGGCGTTACAATCTTCCCTCCTTTAACAACTTTCGTCCTCGAAAGTTCTAATCTTTGAACAACTTGGGATACTTGGCTCTCACGTCTTAATTAATAACAAATTCTACCGAATTCCAAAATCTTTAATTAAATATACACACCCAATTATATATATTTAATTAATCCAACACAAAACAACCGAATATATTCCTTAACTTTGAAGTCCACTTAATGTAATACCCATAATAAGTTCCTTAAATTTATTGGGTGTTACAACCTTCCCTCGCTAAGAAACTTTCGTCCTCGAAAGTTTTAGTCCTTGAACAATTTCGAGTATCGAGCTCCCTTGTCATACTCTTGTTCCTAAGTAGCCTTCTTAACTTGGTAACTCTGCCATAAAATTTTCCTAAGTGCAACTCTCATGTTGCGCAAAGCTTTGCTTCTCTTGACAAAATATTACTTTTCTCAAACACTTTTCTTTCCTTTACACTTATCTAAGTGAAACTTAATTCATAACTCTTCAAAAACTACATTCTATTTTCCAACTTCGGACTTCCACCCTTAGTAAGGCATTCTCCACCATTTAGCAATCTTTAGAACTCACTAATTTCTCTTTTCTTGTTTGATAAAGTTCAAACTTTTGTCCAACTATTGGCTTTCTTTAATGACATCAACTTAACTAGTTATTCTAAAGGAATTCGTTATTTCATCACTTGTACTTTTAACTAGCTGTAACTTATCCTTCATGGTAAACTCAAAAAACAGTTTCTTGAAGTCTCACCAAAATAACTATGCACTAAAGTTTGCTTTGTTCCTTCTCCAGCAACTCAATTCTAAACACCGTCAAATGTGTTTGATATACTTGAACTTAACCATGTCTTTAGTTCCCTTTAAAACCACCAACATAACTAATGTCTTAGATATCCAGCCACAAAGCAGTTCATCACGCTGAACACGTCCAACTCTTTTGCCTACTTAATCACCCCTTTGAGCACCTCTACGTGGCAACATTTTTCTTAAAACTTTACCACCAAAGCCATCACCATTTAAATCATAACATCCATGCAGTTCTAGTTTAATACAGGCAAGGTCACGTGCATATTCATAATCATGTATCATAAAATACATACCTGGCGAGTGACGAAGGACCGTAATAGCCATAGGGACAAAAATCAAAGACTCACATCGTAAGTTAGTCTACAGAACCTAAAAGCTGACGCTCTGATACCAACTGTAACGACCCAACTCTTTATACTAAGCTGAGGTCGTTACTAAAAAGAAACGATGACAAGAGACACTTTTTTTGAAACGAGGGAAGAATAAATTTTCATTAAAAATGGAATATTAAAACATTGAAACATAGACGCGGAAGCAAAACTGAGTCCCCATATGGCATGTCACGGATCCTTCTCTATCGCTCGCCAGCTTTCCTCTACCTTTACCTTCGCCTGAAATGTTAAACATAGAAAGAGTGAGTATAAACATATACTCAGTAAGGGACCTACTACTAGTCCCACTAGGTGTCTGTTAACTTCCCATTAGAGTCCTGAAAATGGTACCCAATCTCTGGCACGTTCCCGAACACGTGCAACATGCGCTCCCGTAGGAACGAAAATCTGGTCTTCGGTGTCCCGGGGGAGCACCTAGGACATGCTGGTCTGTAGTGAACCCGGGGGTAACACTAAGACAATCGGGATGCGAGGACCCCGTCGAATCACTCGAATCATATCTATATACATGCTAGACTGGCGTCCCGTCGAACCACACAGTCCTAAATAGGTGGTGATCCCGAAGGACACCCATGCAGGTACGACTCTAATAGACAAAGTTAACAGAACACCCTATCCATAGCATGTAGCATAACATAACATCATAACATGGCATGAGTATTAATCTTAACGTCCTTAATCATGTGATTAATATATCATGCATTAACAATCATCAACAGTCATCAACAACATACTACCGGTCATTAACATAACATCAGTCATCATCAATCATCAACATAATAATCTCAGTCATCATCATCAACATCAACTATCATCATAATCTCGGTATAATCATTATCATCAAATTATGCATTTTAGCTACCATCAATGCATAATCATAATTACATGCGGTCTCTTGAATTCAGTTCGAAGGTCTAGTAGGAGAATCTCTTACCTGGAGATTTTAGCCAAACAAAGGTACTCCCTAGTTGACAGTAAAATTCTCCAATTAACTTGATCCTAATCATAAAAGGAACACTTAGTATCTTAATTAATGAAATTAGCAATTGGCTAACATCCAAAAATCCTCCTAAATTAATTAACTTTCTAAAAATTGGGGTTGAAACCAATTCAACCTTGATTGGGAAAAATCCAAGATTTAAATCTTAAAAAGTTTAGCCAATTGAACCTTTAAAGAAACCTCAAATAGATCCAAAATTAAATTAATAAAATATTAATTTAATTTTATTTGCTTACCAAGGTTACTCAAATAGAGGTTGAAAAATCCTCTTATCCTTGATGAAAAATTCATCACTTTAAATCCTCAAGCTTCCAAAGAGACCAATCTTAACTTCAACTGAGGCGGCGACAGCAGAGGGTTATCTTAGAGAAGAAGATGAAGAACCTTTTTCTTTTTCCTTTATTTTCCAACTTAAGCATTCCAATCTATTTATAGACCCAAATAATAACAATAATTATTATTATTATTATTTCCTTTTCCTTTTCCTTTTCCTTTTAGGATATATATATAATACCAAAAAATATACATATATCTTTATTCCCATTATCTTTTCTAAATCAATGCCTTAATCTTAGGCATTTATAACTATTAATAATAATACTTCTTTATTATTATTATTTTTCTCTCACCAAAATCTACCATAAATATATATTTATTTAAACCATTATTCTCTCTTGCAAATAAATATATATCTTTTTTGTCCAATCAAATCAACCATCTCTCTCCTTATGGATTATCTTCTTTTCCAAACAAATATAATTATATTCCATCATATAATTAACTTCACTTTTCCATATTATTAATTAAATATATATATCCATATATATATACTCAATTAATTACAATTCCACAAAAACTAACTTTTCCCTCCAAAATCTCAAATTAACTTAAGTCCTCAATTAATTTAATCAATCAAATCTTTTCCAATAAATCACTTATAACTTCCACAACATGAATTGTCTTAAACCAACCATAACAACTTCACTCCATAATCAAGATTTATCTTTCTGCAGAATAATTAATTATCATCCACAATAATTAATTATTATTTACCTTTCTTCCAAAATAATTAATTATCTTCTACAATAATTTATCTTTCTCCAAAATAATTAATTATCTTCCACAATAATTAATTATTGTTTACCTTTCTCCAAAGTAATTATCCTTTTACAAATAATTAATTATTGTTTATCTTTCTCCAAAGTAATTATCCTTTTACAAATAATTAATTATTGTTTACCTTTCTCCAAAGTAATTAATTATCCTTTTACAAATAATTATATTTTCCCAAAATATAATTATTTTACTTTTTCTCCTTTAATAAACATCCTTTCTCCAAAACACAACTATCTTTTCCTTAAATAATTATATTTCAACAAATATAATTATCGTTTCCTTTAACATAATAATTATATATATATTTCCACGTATACATATAATTATCAAATCTCCAACAAACTTTCCACCCTACGGTTTAATTAAATAACGTCCATAATTATTTAATTAAATTCAACTTCAACAACACTAAAATCCACAACTTTACTTAATCCTCTTAACCTACCATTTAATAAAAACTCAACAAACACCACGTGTCAAAACCTCTAATTAATTAAATATTCATCCAAGAAATATTTAATTAATTTTAATTCCCACTTAAATCAAATAATTCTCATTAAATGGATTCAAAATAACGTCCAATAAATTAAATCTAGATAAACAAAATTAAGATAACTGACTCCCAAATTATCTAAATTTTTGGGGCGTTACAATCTTCCCTCCTTTAACAACTTTCGTCCTCGAAAGTTCTAATCTTTGAACAACTTGGGATACTTGGCTCTCACGTCTTAATTAATAACAAATTCTACCGAATTCCAAAATCTTTAATTAAATATACACACCCAATTATATATATTTAATTAATCCAACACAAAACAACCGAATATATTCCTTAACTTTGAAGTCCACTTAATGTAATACCCATAATATTTGGAATATTTCATTGCAAAAGATGAAAACAAAAGAATTTGACCGACTTACAAAGCAAACTGAGACTTATATCTTTTTCATCTTACATAACCTTAGGTGGTAGGGGCTCAATGAGTAAAGCTTATGATAAATTATTGCCGTTGAGGTTTAAGATCAAGAAAGATGGACACTCGTATATTTTTATTTGATCTTATATTCTAACTAAATCATTCAATACAAAAAATTTCCATATTTATCGTATTATCTCCATGAAAAGGAAAAGAAAAAGAAAAAGAAAAAGAAAAAGAAAAAGAAAAATAACAATGAAACACAAACATGGCCTGAACCAAAAATCACACTTGTATTTGGGTAGTAATTTATGTCTCGTTGTTGAATAAGAAATTTTAGAACCAATCACAAATTGTCACATTATTTACTAAAATAATTATATTTGGGATTAACTAAAAATTGGCATGTGTCCCAAATTAAATTTAGAGATAAATTAAACAATTCTAATGATGTCACGTGTCTTTATTATGACAATTGGGTCAAATTAATTATTTTGGTTCAATTAAATATTATTTAGTTAGGCTAAAATTTAATTGAACCCAAAAATAAGCTTAATTTAGCCTAAAATAAAATGTGACCCAAATCCATGTGATTGAGCCCATGGGTATGGTCCATGGACCAGATCAGACTCAAGTCCATAAAAGCCCACCAGGAAACTCTAAATAGAGGAGTTCTCTTCATTTGTGGAGGTTGGAAATTTTTTACTCCAGAAGGTGTAAAGAGAATTCTCTCAAGAGATACAAGCCTCATCAACTCCTGAAGTCAACCAACCTCGAAGATCGAAACTCCGACCACCGAAGATTGAAGCTTCTTTGAAGATATAAACTTTCTTCCAAGACTCCAACTTCAAGAAAAACCTCGAAGATTGAAGCTTCTTTGAAGATACAAACTTTCTTCCAACACTCCAACTTCAAGAACACCCTCAAAGATTGAAGCTCCTTTGAAGATACAAACTTTCTTTCAAGACTCCAACTTCAAGAACACCCTCAAAGATTGAAGCTTCTTTGAAGATACAAATTTTCTTCCAAAACTCCAATTTCAAGAACAGCTTCGAAGATTGAAGCTCCTTTGAAGATCCAAGCTTTTTTCCAAGTCTTCAACTTCAAGAACACTCTCGAACATTGAAGCTTCTTCGAAGATACAAGCTTTCTTCCAAGACTCCAACATCAAGAACATCACGTGCTTCGCTTCCTCAAATCAAGCTTAAGCATCCAGCCAAGAGAGAATCAGAGGTTCAAACTGTAGAGATCGAACCACATCGCATCGAATCAACATAAATACAACATCAACACAAGTTCAACTCCACGAATAAATTTCTTCGAAAATCTCGTGTGAACACTCGTCACTTTGTAATTGTCGCAACTCACTTTAATGACTGTTTCTCTACTTTTAAATAACGAATAAAATATTATCTTCTATATCTTTTTTATTGCATTTATTCCAATGTTTGATAACTATGTATATAGACTGTGTTTGAGAATTGATTTGAGAAAGAATGTGTGGTTGGAATAGATTTAAACCAGATTGTCATCCTCAACTTAATCACTCTTCTTTCTTTTGGTGATTTTTAAATGGGTATTTGCTTTTCTGTTTATTTGTAAGAAGAATAAAGGGGAAGAGACTCATTTGATTACGGTTATGTCTTTACATATTTATCGCAATTTGAGATTTGGTCTCCAATTATCAGTTATACATTAATTTTTCTATTTCGGACAGAAAAATTAAGGTCAAAGCCATTATTCAAGATGTTTATGTTTACATTGAATCTTGATAGTTGGTTCTCCTAAAATTACTTGTTCAACGATTCTATTTATGGTTTCAAATTTCCATGATTTTCATAGCTATATAAGAGCCACACAAGCGCCTAGCTATATCCTAAGCATTATCAATCCATCTACACTTGTGCAGAAGGGATTTAGGAAAAGAAAACCCAAAAAAAAAAAAAAAAAAAAAATCAATA
Organism: Cucumis melo; assembly: GCF_025177605.1. Lineage (NCBI taxonomy): Eukaryota > Viridiplantae > Streptophyta > Magnoliopsida > Cucurbitales > Cucurbitaceae > Cucumis > Cucumis melo. Next base: position 13,981,310 of record NC_066861.1, read on the forward strand.
GTATTGATTTTGGAACTGTGATTTCCTTTTTCCTTTCTGAAAAAAAAAAACAGAAAAAGAGAAACACAAACACAACAAAAAAAAAAAAAGTTGTATTAAAAATCCTGATTAGGCACCATCATGGAGCATGGAGGTGTTGTGTCGAAGGGGACGGTGTCAGACTCTTCAAGTTCGTACCAAAAAATAATAATAGTTGCAGCTATTGCAGCTGGAGTCCAATTTGGTTGGGCTCTACAGCTTTCATTGCTAACACCTTACGTACAACAACTTGGAGTTTCACATACATGGTCAGCTTTCATATGGCTTTGCGGACCATTATCGGGGCTTATTGTGCAACCTACTGTCGGGTACTACAGTGATCGTTGCACCTCTAGGTTTGGTCGTCGTCGGCCGTTCATTGTTGCTGGAGCTAGTTTTGTGGCAACTGCAGTTTTCCTCATTGGCTTTGCTGCAGACATTGGGCATGCTGTGGGTGATGAGCTTTCTAAACCCATAAAACCAAGAGCCGTTGCCATCTTTGTGGTTGGATTTTGGGTTCTTGATGTTGCAAACAACATGCTCCAAGGCCCTTGTAGAGCTCTGTTGGCAGATATGTCGTGTAATAACCACAAGAAGATGAGAATGGCTAATGGTTTTTTCTCATTCTTCATGGGGGTAGGGAATGTTTTGGGGTACGCAGCTGGGTCCAATAACAAACTCCATAAATTCCTCCCCTTCACACTAACCGATGCATGTGACACTTACTGCGCCAACCTCAAAACATGCTTCTTGATCGACATTGTATTCCTTCTCCTCATTACCACGTTCGCTGTGTTGACCGTGACCGAGAAGCCATTTGAGCGATTGGAGATTGACGAAGAAGCAACACCCTTTTTCGGGAAATTATTTGGGGCACTCAAGAAGTTGGAGAAGCCCATGTGGATTTTGTTGTTGGTAACAGCCTTGAACTGGATCGGTTGGTTCCCATTTATCATGTATGATACTGACTGGATGGGTTTGGAAGTGTACGGAGGAAAGCCAAAGGGAAGTCCTGAAGAAGTCAAGTTCTATGACCGTGGTGTTCGTGCTGGGGCCCTTGGGTTGATGATAAACTCATTTGTTTTAGGATTTTCAGCTTTGGCAATTGAGCCAATAAGCCGTATTCTAGGAGGCCTCAGATGGTGGTGGGGAGTTGTGAACATTATATTTACAGTTTGCATGGGATCCACCGTCGTTGTTACGAAGGTTGCTCAGCGTTGGAGGGCCGTTAATGGTTTGCTCCCTCCTCCAATAAACGTCAGGGCCGGAGCATTTTCGATCTTTGCGGTATTGGGTATTCCATTGTCAGTCACTTTTAGTGTTCCATTTGCCCTTGCGTCCATCTTTTCTTCAGAATCGGATGCGGGTCAAGGTACTGTACTCATTAAAATTTATTTATGACACTTTATTTTACTTTCTTTATATATATAATTTAATTAACTAACAAAGCATGCTAGCTTCTTTCCTTATTTCTCTCTCCTCCTTCACATCTCACAACACAGGCCTCTCCTTGGGAATTCTCAACCTCTTCATCGTCATTCCACAGTTTATCGTATCCTCAGTTAGTGGGCCATTAGATGCTGCTTTCGGAGGAGGAAACTTACCGGCATTTGTAATGGGTGGAATTGCTTCTTTTGCAAGTGCAATGTGTGCAATGTTTGTCCTCCCCGATCCACCACCTCAATCCGAAGCCTCCTTAACAATGGCCGGTGGTCATTGATTCTTCCAACTTTATGAGATTTTCACCATTCCTCTCATTAGTTTTTGTCCATTTTCTACTCTTTTCTTTCTTATTCTTTGTATGAGATATAATAAAGATAGAATAATTTATAATAAAACTAGAATGTTTTATTTTCTAACCTCCCATGATATCCTTTATTATAAAATCTATATGCATCCATCACTTTTTGTTGGATGACACTCGGACGCCTATGTGAAATTTCTCACCAACGCGTAGCCTAACACCTTTAAGCTAGTTTAATTAATCATATTAGTTTGTCTTTCACTAGAAGAAATATGACCTTTAATCTCGGTTGAAAAAAATGAAAATAGAGCTTTAATGTCGCTTTTTAAAATACGGATGTTTAATGTCGGTTTAAAACCGACATTAAAGAGGAAGCTTTAATGTCAGTTTTAAACTGACATTAAAGCTATGGTTTTTTTTTTTTTTTCTAATTTCGTAAAAGATTAAGTATTTCTTTCACTTACTTTTCTCTTTATGAATTATCGTGATTTCTTCCCTCTCCTTGTCAATTTCTTCCCCTCTTCTCAATCTCACTTTCTTCCCTCTCTTTCCTCTCTTCTCCGACGAACAGTCCATCGTGCCCAGTTGTTGTCGTCCCTCGTGCCCAGCCACCGCCATCTCTATCATTGTTGTGCATTCGACGTCCACATCTGTCTCAAGTTCGCACGTTCAGATCTTTGACATTCGCACACTGCCTCGCCACCACCGCCGCACGTCCATATCTCTCTCGATATGTTTTTGCTCTTGAGCGTCAATCTCGTTGTTTATTGAACAAGACCCATCCACATCGGCCCTCTCCACACTAACATCTGGGTAACATTTTTTAATCTCCATTTTAGAACCCTAATGATTTCTTGAACGCTTTTTCTTCTTTCCATAAGGAACTTAATTGATGATTAAATCTGAATGAATGTTGTTAGGTTCCTCTCTTGTTGGGATTGTTTTATTGTGTACTTGGTTTTATTCAACTCTACTTAGATGATAAATTTTCGCCTAAACAATCATAGGAGAGTTTGGGGGAAAACGGTAGCTTCCTTAATGTGAGTGTTTTTTTCATTGGATTTCTTTGGAGAAAGTGTTGCTTGTTTGATTCATATGTATGTATTATTTTGATTCTTGTGTTCTCTCATGTGATAATTTGTAGGCAGAAGTTAGTTCCCTTATGTTAGAAGTTTAGTTATTTATGAGAAATAGTGGCAGAAATTAGTTCTCTAACGTTCGTATACTAGTAGTTTATGATATGTAATGTATTGGTTTGTTTAAATTTTAAATCATAATTATAGATTTTCGTTATTGTACATTCTTATGTGATGATTTCTATGCAGAAGTTAGTTCCCTAATGTTAGAAGTTTAGTTGATGGGGAGACATAGGAATGAGTTTATACTTGGACATATATTTGAGTTTGGATTATAGAGTGGTTTATCTAATCTCTCTTATTCACTTGGCCTAATTAACCTCAAATACACAAGTTGCTAATTGATGAGATTTTAAATGATTTCATGAATGATGCTCTACCAAAAGATTATTGCATTCATATTCAGTTTTAAACTAACGTCTTTCTTTTACACAAACGAAGAGAACCAAGAAGGCAAGCATTGTTGATGAATCTATTATATTCCATGGCATTACCATTTGAAATTATATCTTGGATTACAATATTACTTTTAAATGATGATGACGTTGGAAATAAACATTATAAGATTAACATCATACAATTAATTCAATATTTGCAGCAAGGAATTTGCTTAATGAGTTGCCTGAGAATATTGGTAGCTTACAACGCCTCATTCGATTAAATGTATTTCAAAACAGTGAGTTTTTTTGGCCGATTAGCTCCCTTAATCTCCTTTACATCAAATAATTTAATCTTTTTCTTTCATGTTTTAACAAAGCTTTCTAAATATAAATATGTCCTCTTTGCAGAAATTTCATCAATTCCACCTTCAATAAAGGATTCTTGTGCGCTTGCAGAGTTATATATGGGGTGGTGTTCAATCCATAAACCGACATTAAAGGTCAAATTTCTTCTAGTGGTGCATTCATAGTATTGTATCTTCTTGGGTTACCTTTGCTTTGTAGTTCATGAATTGGGTTTCAACACTTATAATTTGAAGAACGGGGCACTGTAGAATTGACGAAAAAGGAAGGGGAAATGCTCTACTGCTATGTGAAAAGAAATGGATAACATTCACTAGGAAGTAGGATTAATTGCTAGAGCTGCGGAAGTAGGTTCGTAGTGCTGAAAATACTAAAATATGTTAACATGTTAATTGAGCTTTTGTTAGATGAACATCTTGCTGAGTAAAAAAGGCTTGTCTTTGGCTGGTGGTGCATCCTCATGTTTTACTAATTGTAATGTGTCAAGTGGAAGATTGTGTCTCACTCTAATTTTGGCGGTATCCATTAGTAGTTATGTTATGGTCTAATTTGAAATATTCCATGATAGACAGAGAGTTAAAGAATCATAGCCAAGTTTCGTTCCTTGATAAATTCTTTTTTAGCTTTCAATAGCGAGTTGGTGGTTCCTTTTCCCTACTAGTCATGAATTTCAATTCAAAATTTCAGCTGAAATTCATGAAAAGAGGAGAACGCTGGTTGTTCTATCCTTGAAAACAGTTGGTTCATTTTTTTTTTTTTTGTTATTATTAATCTTCTGATGTTCAAATGTTATTGTAAGGTTATGTTGGTGGTAAATTTGTAATATGATGTCGGATGTTATTAGAGTCTGTCTTATTCCGATTCTTTTTGTGGGATTATTTTTCATATGCCTAAAGTGCTGGTCTTCATCTTAAAAATAAAAAAGAAAGAAAGAAAAGGAAAACAACATATAAAAAACGTCGCTCAAGTGTTGTAGTTCTTTTGCTGTCTTATGTTCTTACATTTTCATTTTCATCCCTACCCATCTTCTCCAAAATTTCCACTAAAGTTTCCTTATGTTTTGGTTTCATTTTTATCATCCATTTCTCTCTTTCTCTCTCTCTTGACTTTTTTATTTTTCTTTTCATTTTTTTTTTTTTGGATGGTAGTCTTCCTCAACCACAAGACAAGTGAAAGCTCTCAACCCAAAGGTTTGCTTTTGTTCTGTTTGGTCTTTGAGTAACGATCATCTGATTTACTTATCTTTTCAACTCAAAAAGTACGAAATGAACTGTTTGCTGCTCCTTTTCAGATATTTCTGCCAATAGGCATATGAAGTAGTATAACTTAAACTTTGACGATGAGTTTGGGATGACTTTTGGAATTATGAGAAGTGGCTAAAATCGCTTAATGGACTATGGTCACAAAGTCAAAAGTGATTTTGAAAATTCCACAAGTACATGAAAAACACTTTGAAAGCACTTAAGTATTTATTCTCCAAAAGTGCTTGTAAGAGAAGTGATTTACTCCAAGAAAAAAAAATCTAAAAGTTTATAACGAACACACTTTATTATTGTTATTTGTGATTGGCATCAAAGCTTGTTGCTTACTGCTTTTTACCCTATTTATTTTTTGTTTTGGAAACTTTGATTTACTGAGATCCCGTTTGGTAACCATTTCGTTATTATTATTATTATTATTATTTTATATTAAGCCTATCTTCTCTTTATATCTTACGAGATTTGCATCTTTTTTAAATACATGGTTGAATTTTTTGTCAATTTTCACAAACGAAAACAACATTTTGAAAGCTACTTTTTTTAGTTTTCAAGTTTTGGCTTGGTTTTTTAAACCATTGGTAGAGTGTAGATAACAAAGGAAGAAAGTTGGAGGTAGAATGAGTGCCTATAGGCTTAACTTTTCAAAAACAAAAACAAAAAACAAAATGTTTACCAAATGGGGCCTGAGAGAAAGCATCTTTCGGTTCCTCACTCCATATTTTATATCATTTATTTTCAATCAGAGGTGAAAATTTGTGGATTATGAATGACTTCTGGTTGAGCTTTCAGCAAATATATTTTGCTACAGTGGGCAGAAGCAATCGAAAGTTTGGATGATGGAGTCCCAGGATCGGATAAGAGCTTTGGCATGAAGCAAAGGCCAGATGGTGATATTGAAATCGATGAAAAATATTGGGAGCATGATTTCTGTATTCCAACTTGCCAAAAGTGCAACGGAGTGCTCAAACCTGATGTAAGATTATTTCTTCCACTATTTGATAATATTTCTTGTCACAGAAGTCAAATAACAGTTTTAGGAAACAAATTTTTCCCATGATTATTTGCTAAATCTGAAGATTAATGTAGAGAAAAAAAATAGAATCCACATTGTATGGCAAACATAATGTAAGATGAAGAGACTTGAATCTCCTGAATTAAAATCCATATCAGCTATATCACAAATGAGAAAAGGAAACCACATCAGCTATGTCGCATTAAATCATACTGCCTCATTATTCAAGAGTATATTGTGTAGATTATTATGAGAAAATAGAACTCTTTCACAACATAGTTTAAGTAAACGGTTGAAGATGTGTTATGTTGTCGGAAACTAGAACTTAACCGATCAATCTCAAGGTAGCATTGTTGGTTCTGCACAATCGTATATATTTCAAATTTATATGCTATTTTGCTCTCTCCTCTCTAATTACCATGATCTCTAGTTCTCTCCTCTCTAATCGTAGTTACCTTTACACTATGTTGTTTTGTTGAATGTATGAGTAACTCTTTGCTAAGGGAGGGAGATACTTCTGCGGGTCAGTTTTTTCTTTGACAAAAAAAATACATATTTGTTTCTATAATTCTTTTGTTATGAAATGCAATGGTAGGAAGGGGAAGGCCTTTAATAACACTAGAGTGAAGCGGTCGATTAAGGTGCCCACGATTAGTAACAAGCTAGCAGATATGATGATTATTCATAGAGGAAATATGGCCAAAAGCCAATCAAGGCTTCTCCGCACCCAAGGTATACAAATATGATTGCTTTACTTTTCAGCTTATTGTGTCGATGTTGCTTATTTCTTTATAGATTGATATTGGTTTTCATAATAATGTTATGTAAAAAAATGTTGATTATTCATTTGGCGGGCAATATTATGAGCTAATCAATTACAAGAGTTCATCGGTTGCCACATAAAATGTTTTTTTTTTATTTGAAAAAAGGATTGTATATGATTGCATCTATGGAATATTTCTAATATTAGATTGAAGAGATTTAGGAAAGCCTGATGGATGGGGTAGACTGAAGAGAGTTATGTGGATTGGGGTGTGGATATAAAATCTTAAGAACTTTTCATCCTTCTCTGCAATTTTAGTGCTTCAAACAACTTTGTTATTCTATATAAATGGTTTATTTGGATATTGTTTGTAGATAATTGAAGTCATATCGAGTTGAAAGCTAAGCGATTTTGCAGAGATGGCCAAGCGGCCGTTGAAAATTGAAGATTGAGAAGGCATTTAGGATTTTTAATTATTTAATTATTGTATTAGAATCTTTTGTCATATACTATCGTAGAATGTATATATAAACATAATATTAAGATTTTATTTTGTGTATTCAAATGTAAAAGACAAATATTATAGTTTCTAACATAATATGAACTTCATTAATTTATTGGCGTGTGAAAAACATATTTATCTACATTGACCCAATGTCAGTCTATAGGACAATAATGTAACAATTAAATAAAAATAAATTTGTAAAAATGAATCCAAAAACTAGGCTTTAATGTCGGTTTTAAACTGACATTAGAGTTCAACCGACATTAAAAAGCTTCAATAACACTATCAAAGATGTCGGTTGAAAACTGACAAACCGACATTAAAGAGGCCTTTAATGTCGTTTTTAAACCGACATTAAAGCCCAACCGACATTAAAGGCCTCTAATAACACTCACAAAGATGTCGGTTGCCAAGTGACATTAAAGCCCTTTAATGTCGGTTTTAAACTGACATTAAAGGTCAGATTTCTTCTAGTGATTTGCAAGGTACTCTACAAAGACAATGCTACTTTAATTTCCAATCATATTAGTCTTTGCAAGCTACACTACAAAGACAATCATATTAGTCTATGTCTTTGCAAGGTACTCTAAAGACAATGCTACTTTAATTTCCAACTCACTGTTCACCAGACGTCCTCTCCTAGCTATGCAATGAGAAACGCCACATTCACAACTAATCAAACCAACTTTTATTATTAACTCAAGAGTTTATTCAGTCACTTCTTTTTTTTTTCGAAGGGTCACAACTTCATTATAAGCCTTAGATTCTCTTCCGACTTTGCTAAGACAATTACATAAAGATTAACAGGCTATCTGTTAAAAAACCTACCAGAACTCCTTGCAGCAAAAGCAGGCAGCAACTTCTATTTGCGGTTGAAACCCTTTGCTGCCTGGAGGGGGGAAACATTTTAAAACGAGTGACAATTTTTGGGAAAACCATTTACAACACGTGGAAAAACAAATTTGAAATTCAATGTATCTCTTGCTTAGGCGTTCATCTGATAATGAGTCCTTCATTAGGCGTTATATGCCAAAACCTCACCAACCTGAACTCGTTCATCCATGGGGCAAACGCATCTCAACACACTCAAAACCTGAATGCTGAAATATACTCAACACTACCAGCCACTGATGTGAACAAACTCACACTTCCAGCGCTGCAGTGGACAACACTCAGGCATTCAGTTACATAAGATATAGTTTTAAAATATCGAATGCCATATATAGACAAGGATAAAAATGAATGCCAAGCCGATAAGGTGTGGCATACCAGCTTCATGCGCATTGTTCAAGTTCGATATAAGACAATAACACAAATTAAGGAATGAAACAATTCAATTAGCTAGTTTGAAAAATAGTAGTTAGAGGGGAAGTTGTTGAGATTGTCGACAATATTATTAAATGAGGGAAAGTTTGGCAAGCACAGTACGAAAAGAGTGGATTACATTAGGTCTCATCAGGAAGAATAAAGTTCTAAGTAGGAAGACGTGTGAATAATTGCCCTTAATGCCAATGAACGCCAAGTGACATTGTTGGAGAAATTTTAGACTTATGGATACAGAAAAAAAAATCAGCAGGTCAGGCCAGAAAAAAACTCCTTTCTTTTTTTTTCATATAAGAATAATAAATTAAAATGCCTTCTTAAAGGCTTACAAAGAACTGACACTTGGTAAAAATAAAAACACGTTCTTACACCACTTACCCACTAACTTTAACACTTACCCATTAATTAACTTAACTTAACCTGTTAACAGAGAATAAATTAAAAAACATTAATTTAAATAATCACGTAATTTGAATCAGCCTTCAATACTCCCTCTTGATTCAAATTTGCTAATACCCATCATAGCTCTAAAGTAACAGAACTTCTCCTTTGACAAAGCTTTTGTGAGAATATCAGCCCACTGCTCATGTGTGCTGCAATATATCAGAGAAACTTCTTCCTTTGCAACCAAATCACGAATAAAATGAAAGCGAATATCAATGTGCTTTGTCCGGCTATGAAATGTCGGATTTTTCGTCATTGAGATCGTTGCTTTTTTGTCGCAGAATATTACAGTTGGTCCCTCTTGCTCATGTTAGAGTTCTGTTAGCATTCTTCGCAACCAAATTGTCTGACATGTTGCTGAAGTTGTTGCAGCATATTCTGCTTCTGAAGATGATAAGGCAACAATTGCTTGTTTCTTCGAGCTCCAAGTAATAACTCCTAACCCTAAAGTGAAAACATTCGCTGAAACACTTCGCCTATCATCTAAAGAGCTCGCCCAATCACTGTCTGTGAACCCGCATAATTTGAAATCAGAAACTTTAGAGTACCAAATACCATATTCTATAGTTCCAGCAATGTATCGCATAACTCGCTTTGCTATTCCGAAATGATCCCTTGAAGGACGTCGCATAAATCTAGAAATCACACCAATAGAATACGAAATATCGGGATGGGTATGAGTTAGATAAATCAAGCCTCCAACAAGGCTTCTAAACCGCTGCGCATTGGCCATCTCTGCACCATCATTTTGTTGCAGCTTCTCATTCACATTCATTGGTGTAGTTGTTGGCTTGCAATTGATCATACCAAATTTTTTGAGAAGATCCTAGGCATACTTCTTTTGTGAGATAAATATCCCACCATCAGTTTGACAAACTTCTAAACCAAGAAAGAAATGCAGCAAACCTAAATCTGTCATCTCAAATTTATTCTTCATATGTGATTTGAACTCAGTAACCAAAGATTTAGATGAACTAGTATAAATGATATCATCAACATAAAGACAAACAATGATGAAATCATTTTTACCTCCCTTTTTCACATACAAGGTAGGCTCATTTGCACTCCTTTTGAATCCATTTTGTTGAAAATATCCGTCGATTTTAATATACCATGCGCGAGGAGCTTGTTTCAACCCATACAGCGCCTTTGTTAACTTATACACCTTTTCTTCGCTGTCCTTTTTAACAAAACCTTCCGGTTGTTCAACATAGACTTCTTCTTGCAGTTCTCCATTAAGAAAGGCTGACTTGACATCAAATTGATAGACTGGCCATTGTTGTTGTGCTGCCAATGCTAGAACAATCCTCACTGTTTCGAAACGAGCTATAGGAGAGAAAGTTTCCTCGAAATCAATACCATGTTGTTGTGCATATCCTTTTGCCACAAGACAAGCTTTGTGCTTCTCTAAACTCCCATCTGCAGCAAATTTGCTCTTATACACCCACTTCAAGCCAATTGCATTTTTTCCTTCTGGTAAGTCTACCATTTTCCGTGTTCCATTCTTCTCAATAGCTGCCATTTTTTCCTTCATTGCTTGCTGCCATTTCTTCCTTCATTGCTTGCTGCCATTCTTCTTTGCTTGCTGCCTCATCATAAGACACTGGGTCAGAAACCATAAGAGCAAGTTGAGAAGAATTATAGATATCTTCCATGGATCGAAACCTCTGAGATGGTAGTTCATCTGATGTTTCATCATTACTTGATGAAGAATGGTAACTTTGTAGTGTTGATGGAGTACTCGACGGAGGTGTTGAGGTAGGTGTTTCCATTGAAGATTCAAACACAGTTTGTTCTCCATCATTTGTCAATTCACCATCCACCAAAGAAACATATTCTTCACTATTTTTCCAATCCCAACTAGCACTCTCATTAAACACTACATCTCTTCTTGTGAGAATTTTGTCATTAAGAGGGTTATACAATCTATATGTTTTGGATTGAGTACAATAACCAACAAAAATGCATTTTTCAGATTTTTTATCAAGTTTTTGACGAACTTGAGAAGGTACCAAAGCATAAGAAATACAACCAAAAACTCTTAAATGACTTACATTGGGTTTTTTGCCATACCAAACTTCAAATGGAGTTTTATTCATGACAGCCTTTGTTGGTGAGATGTTCAGTAGGTAGATGGAAGTCGAGACTGCTTCAGCCCAAAAATCATTCAAAAGGCCTTTCATTTGCAACATGCTTCTTGCCATCTCCACTACAGTTCGATTCTTCCTCTCGGCTACCCCATTTTGCTCCGGAGTATAAGGTGTTGTCAACTCCCTATGGATGCCATGTTCCTTGCAAAAATGGTTAAAGTTGTTGGACAGAAATTCTCCACATCTATCACTGCGAAGAGATTTGATGAACATGCCACTCTGCTTTTCTACCTTTCCCTTGAAATGCTTAAATTTCTCAAATGTTTTTGATTTGCTTTCTAGAAAATATATCCAACTCATACGGCTATAATCATCTATAAAAATCAAGAAATAAAAGCTCCCACCAAGAGACTTTGTTTACATTGGCCCACACAGATCAGCATGAATTAGCTCGAGACACTTGGAGGCTCTCCAAGCTTTCCCAATAGGAAAAGATTTTCGAGTTTGTTTTCCATACACACATCCTTCACAGATATTAATAGCACTGATTTTCGGTAACCCAATAACCATATCTCTTTGATTTAGCAAAGAAAACCCTTTAATATTAAGATGTCCATACCTTAAATACCATAACTTCGAGTTGTTCTTTGTTGTATTTGTTGCAGTAGCAGTAAGAGCAAAACTTTTCACATTTGAAACTTCCAGCGGAAACATTTTGCTTTGGGTCATCTTTACTTTCGCCAAAACTCGTCCTGTTTGCTTATTTTTTATCAAGCACGCACCATCATCAAACAAGATAGAATACCCACTCTCCATTAGTTGTCCAACACTCAACAAATTATATCCAATATCGGGCACATACTGAACATTTGTGAGAATTCTATTTCCATGGTGAGTTTCAATTCCCACCGTTCCTTTGCCTTCTACTTGTAGCTCCTTACCGTTTCCGAGCTCTACCTTCAACTTTTCTCCTTCGTTTAGCTCCTTGAATACAGGCTTCAAACCTGTCATGTGATTCAAACAACTGCTATCAATGAACCATACCTCTGCTGTCTTTTGATCACTGGGTATGTTTGTCATAAAAAGCTTATTTTCACCCTTTCCATTATTCTCAAATGCTTCATTCTCTGCTGCGAAATTGACTCTCTGGTTTTTGTACCAACAGTCTACCTTTACATGACCAAACTTCAATGGTAGCATTGAATATTAACTTTGTTGCTTGATTGCACTCCGAACTGCCTTTGTTCTTCATTTCGGTTACACCCTTTTCCGGTACCACGACCTCGACCACGATATCCTCCTCTTCCTCGACCTCGAGTCATCACACGATCACTGTCATTATACTTTGGAATTGCATCCTTTACCTGAAACGCTTTTTCTTCGTTTCTTTCCATTGATCTATTGATTCTCGACTCATGTGCTTCAAGAGATCCCATTAATTCAATAAATGTGAAAGTGGATAGGTTCTTTGATTCTTCTATTGCAGCCACAACGTGATCAAACTCTAGAGTCAAACTTCTCAATACTTTCTCCACTATAGTCTGATCCTTAATCGTCTCACCGTATGTTTGCACCTAACTAATAATTGTCGTTGCCCGTGACAAAAAATCAGTAATTGATTCTCCATTTTTCATCATCAAGGTCTCAAAGTCTCATCTAAGTGATTGCAATTTAACCACAAGTACTCTTGAATCTCCTTGAAATGCCTTTTGCAAAATCAGCCACTCTTGTTTTGACGTTGTTGCTGCAGCAATCCGCGAAAAAACACTGTCATGGACTGCTTGTTGAATAATCACCAACGCCTTCGAGTCTTTCTTCCTATTCTCCCGCAACGTGCCTTCGTCGTCAGGATCTGCATAGCCTTGTTCTACTAAGTCCCATAAGTCTTGAGATCTTAGAAGAGTCTTCATACGAATACTCCAAAACTCGTAGCCTTCTCCTTTGAAGATTGGAATGAGTGGTTGTGCTGTACCCATAGAATTGCCATTGCTACCCATCTTTTCTCACTCTGTTTTACACTCAACTCACTCTCTCGAACCTTGCTCTGATACCAAAATTGTTGGAGAAATTTTAGACTTATGGATACATAAACAAAAAATTCAGCAGGCCAGGCCAGAAAAAAACTCCTTTCTTTTTTTTCATATAAGAATAATAAATTAAAATGCCTTCTTAAAGGCTTACAAAGAACTGACACTTGCTAAAAATAAAAACACGTTCTTACACCACTTACCCACTAACTTTAACACTTACCCACTAATTAACTTAACTTAACCTGTTAACAGAGAATAAATTTAAAAACATTAATTTAAATAATCACGTAATTTCAATCAGTCTTCAATAGACATGCTTTGTTGTAACCAAAGAAGACGATGGAGTATCATCTAAAGCCAAACATTTGATAAGAGAAAAAACAATAACATGTGCAACGCAAAGATTGAAAATTGCAAAAATCGCTCAAAATGATCGAAACTATCGTCTGTTTGGTTTGCAATCTGTTTGGATTGGGGTTTCGGTTTGTGGGTAGAAAAAATGGATGAAATTAAATTGAGTAGAGTTTGGGATTTCCCTGAACAAAACAAAAGAAACATGAAATGAACATTAATATTCATATTAAATTTCAAGACATGTTTAAAAGCTTTGTGGTCTGTTAGATTTACTGTGGGTCCGTCTTAAGTTTATAAGAAAATATTTATTCAGAAGAAAGAATATTCTTCAAGAATACCTCTGCAAATGAGGAGAATATTTCATTAAAGGGGTCTTTTCAATAATATAATAATGCGACAAATTATTTACACTCTATAGAACAATTTTAGAAACGAAAAAAAGCCTACAGGCCTACAATGTGAAATATCAAAACTACCCCAATACATACACGATTAATCATCTGCACGCTCCCGATTAATGCTATTAAACGATTATTACACACCATCGTGTAGAATAATATAGAATAGATACACGATCTTGTAAATTACCAAACATATAAATGATCAAATTACACTAAACGATAACAAAAGACTTCAAGTATAAAGATCGTGTAAATTATCTTTAACAATGATCTTATATGTGCGTCTGATCATGTATGAAAGTATAAACGATCGAAAACAATCATCATACACGATCTTGTACATTACCATATTTATAAACGATAAGGTACTAACAGTAAAAGATGACGAAAATTTTTAGATGTAAACGATCATGTAGAGTAGCTTCAACGATCCTATATGTAAGTATAAACAATCATTTAGAGAAACTACCTCCAATCACTCATAATTAAGAAAAATACCATCAAAATCAAGGGTCTATAAAAAAGTGAAGGCACTTGCTCAGACTTTTCATCTTCTTTACAATCCTTTATCTTTTTCACTACATTTTCGTCGTTCATCTTCTTCGTCAATCATTTATATCCTCGTAACTACTTCAACAGAACTACACAAATTCTTCTTTGTCAATCGTTCTTCACCTTCGGTTGTTCAAGAATTTGTTTTCGGCATTAATCTATATTTTATTTCTACAACCAAATCTATCTCCATCTATTTCAATTTATCTCCATCATCTATCTCTATCTATCACAATTTATCTCGCATACAAAGAGGTATGAATCTATATTCATTTTGATCTATCTCCATCATCTATCTCTATCTATCACGATCTATCTCGCATATAAAGAGGTCTGAATCTATATTCATTTTGATCTATCTCCATCATTTATCTCTATCTATCATGATCTATCTCCCATACAAAGAGGTATGAATCTAGACTCATTATATATATTGCATTGAATAATCTATATTAATTTTTTTATTTTACAAATAGATAGTGAGCAAGAAGCACGAAGTATCAAGTACCAAATCAATAAAGTTTAAAGTAAAAACAGAAGAAAGAAAAAGAAATAAAAGTAACAAACTAGAATGTGAATATCTATTTGTATAGTATTGTATATTTGTGTATTTTTGTCTGAATAACACTCTGTATTTGTAACTTTGATAAAACTAGCCCTTATTTGAAACATACTGTTCATTATGTCTTTCAATAGGTGAAACACTATCCAAATGACATTATTATGGAAGATGAACAAAAAAAATACTAGAATTACTGTAGACTATAGTTTAGAAACATTGAATCAAATCAAGTTGAAAATAGATCAAAGAATTCTTTCTCGAGTTTTGATGAACATCCCTTTTGGCTAGTTCCTTAACATTAAAATGGCCAAAATACCAACACAATTCCTCAATTTTCTATTAAGAAAGCAATTTCATGCAAAGAAAAACTAATGTCCTTGCTTTCAACTTCAATGAACATATAGTAGAATATAGGCTAAAAGAATTTTGTTTCGTGACTAGATTAAAGGTCTCAAATTCCCAGAGTTAAATCTAGAAGGAAAAAAAAAAGAAAATGGTCTAGAAAATGCCCTTTTCCGTCATGACGACTTTATAACAAGAAGAAATATAGAAAGAACTTTCAAAGCATTACATAATGAGGAAGACTCATTGAAAGAAAAACTAGTTAACATCTATATCTTATAAGCGTTTTTAATTCCCAAGCAACAACACAACCACATAAATCTCCAACATCTAGACATATTAGATAATGAAGAAACCTTCAAAAACTATATATGGGGAAGGTTATCATACATCCTAACATATCAATTCTTGAAAAAAGCATCCTGCAGTGACAAGGATGTTATATATCTTCAAGGATTTTCCCTAGCTTTAGTCTATTGGGCTTTTGAGACAATACAAAGACTTTCTGATTTAGATGTTGGGTTTGGAAGAAAGCTTGCAATTGAAGGGCCAACAATTGTGACATGGGAACGTTTGGAAATAAGTAACTGGAGGACTCTAAATATCAACATTTTTTAAACTAAGAATGTAAATTAATTTAGAGCATGCTTTATATATGTCTATCTAGATAGATAATGAAAGATTTCTATCTATGTCTATCTTCAATAGATGATGATATAAATCTATCAATGTTTATCAATACATTTGCTACTTTTTCACTAATAATCTAATATCATTTTATTTGTAGTTCTCTATCACACCACTAGACTCAATAAAAAAGAGTCTCAAACAATTTTGAAATATTTCAAAGATATTGAGAACTAAGATAGAAAAGAAAACGTAGAGCAACTGAAAAAAAAAAAAAAAGAGAGAAACAAATGGATAAAAACATAGAAACAAATAATATCTTAAATGAAATCAGAGAAATTAGAAAAATCAAGAACAAATAGAAACATAACAAATATTATTAAGACAAGAAATAAAAAACATGTTGACAATGGTTATGGGAAGCTTGAATGTTCAGCCACCATCAGCCAAACTTCAACAACAATAGAATGAGAAAGAAAGTGCATATACAAAAGTTATGGAGAGAAATCGACCACCTACTTGTATTTCCATGATGTAAAATGTATAGAAGCATCATTTAGATTTACTAGCACAATCAGGTAGGTTTAAAAACACAATCGTTAACATTCGTTTATAGAACACCACATGATCGTTTATGACAGACATAAATGCACGATCGTTTATATTTAAATCAAATATCATTTAGATGACAATAAAGTCTAGATTATTGCATGTTCTTAATCGATCATTTACCTATTTACCTTTATCGTACAGTTAGAGAAAGTCATTTAACTTATAAGATTAAGGCCATATGGTGATCATGCAAAGAGTTTGGTGTTTTTTGTGTTGTACCTAACCAATTCGCATTTATCAGTCTTTATTTAAAACATTTCTTTATTTTATACTTTTTAAATTTAATAGTTTTGTATTAACTATGAGATCGTTTATGTTTATCGTAGCGACGATATGAATTATAAACAACATAATTGTTTAAAGCCACGTGGAGACCATGCAAAGAATTTGTGTGTTGTAAATAATCAATTAATTTCCATTTATTAGCCTTTCACAAAAAAACTTTTCATTCTTAGATCCTTCATATTCTTTTTAAACTATTAGATTTAGGGTTTCTAAAGTTTTCCTCTCAAACATTTCCCCCTCTTAAAATATGCTTCAAGATACGGCTATTTCAACCAAGAACAACAAGATCCAAAACAAAAAGGAAAAAGTGTGCAAGATACAAATGGAAAGGAATAGACAGTAGGTTTGAAAAGGAAACTGTGATAGTGATTCCAAAAATGTCTATAAAAGACTATGGTAAGCTCTTACATACTTCCTGACCTTGAACCCTTTTTTTCCTCCGGAAAACGTTGGTTTTGGTCAAAATGACTCTAAACCCTTTTCAATGAATTGCAAGCTTTCAGAGCCCAATGGCAATGGATTGAAAGTGGTGTAAGAAGGATTGTGTTTTTTTTTTTCTTTTTGCAAGTGTTACATGCTTCCAAAACCAGATTGAAACAGATGGAACGTGGGTTTGATAAATAACGAGTAAACTTTTTTTATGATGCGATGTATAAACACATTTTTTCCATAAACATTTACATTTTGAAACGTCCTGTGTTTATGCTTCAAAAACATATAGGGTTTTAAAGCTACCGGATCTAGAGTCTGTGCATGAACATTTACATTTTATGGATGTATACTTTACATGTTCAATAATATGTACATGTATTACGTTTACAATAAATGTACAAGAACTTTTCAATATTTCTTTGTTTTATTCTTATCAAACATTTACCTTTTAGTTTTGTATTAAGTACGAGATCGTTAACTTGTATAATACTATCACTTAAATTTTGTAAAACGATTGTTTAACATAATTAAAATTATCACTTAGATTTTGTAAACAATCATTTAAAATAATTAACATTATCATTTGGTTGTTATTAAATGTTCGTTTACATCCCATTACTAGATCGTCCACTTGAATGAACAACGATTGTTTTCGATAACAACAAAATCGTTTACATGTTGTAAATAATCGTTTACATGTAATCATTTAATTACAACATTGTTTAATACAGAAATGTAAACAATGGTTTGTGGGTGTAAAAGGTCAAGACCCGTGTTGTTGACATGTTGTTTTGAAGATCGTTTGCATTTTATTAACAAATTGTTTACTTGCATAAACCATCGTTTATAAAACGCTACATGATCGTTTATGACTAACAATGTAATCGTTTAGAATTTATATGTAATGACAATATCATTTAGACGTACCCAAAAATTATTTGACATAACTACACGATCGTTTAACATATATTATCACCAAGTAAACCTATAAAGGGTTAAGGCCACGTGGGGACCATACGTAGAGTTTAGGGTTTGTGCGTGAAAAAGGTTAATTCGCGTGTTATAAATAATCAATTGGCATTTATTAACCTATCAAGAAAGTACAACAGAAAAAAAATTCCTTTTCCATCTCATCATCTTCCTTTGGAAAACCTTTTGTAAACAAATGACTTCGTTTACATGTTGTTTGAATATCGTTTAGACGTACCCAAAGATCTTTTGACATAACTACACAATCATTTAATTAATCGTTTATCCTTATCGTGTAATTAATGAATGTGATTTCAGTTATAAAATTAGGGGATTAAGGCCATGTGGCGACCCTGTGTAGTGTTTAGGACTTGTGAGTGAAAAGGGTCAATGCACATTTATTAGCATTTAGCATTTATTAGCCATTTACAGAAAAAGTCTTCATTTTTGGATCCTTCATATTTTTTATAAACCCATGCTCTCAAACCATTAGGTTTAGGGTTTCCAACAATGTTTTCCGCTCGAACATTTCCCTTTCTTAAAATGTGCTTCAAGAGGCTTTTATCTCAACCAAGAACAATAAGATCGAAAAGAAGAAGGAAAAAGCGTACAAGATGCAAATGGAAAGGAATTAATGGTATATTTGACAAAGCAAACTGTGATAGTGATTCCAAAAATGTCTATAAAATACCATGGTAACCTCTTACCTACTTCATCTTGAACCCACCAACAGCAAATTTCCATCTTTATCTGGAAGTTTGTAACCCATCGAAAAAGGTATACAATCATTTTAACTAAGACCACTATTCTAGGTTAACATGACTGTACAATTTTTTTGGTGGTCGAAACAGAACTAGAGAAAATTTTTGTTGCTAGAGAAGTAAAGATGAAGAAGGTGATTGAGATCAAGCACAAAGAATATGAGTTGCTTCAAAGTAAATACGAGTTTCTGAGGCTTGACAATCTTACACATGATTCCATGGTCGATAAAGACAAGATTGAAGTCAATCGAGGAGTCGAAAGAGATGGAGAGTAAAATTCAACAACTCAAGGAATTGTACACATTTGAATATTTCTCTATAGTACACTTGTTAAACAGAAACATGTGGTGACATATTGTAAGACAATCGTTTAAAATAAAGAATAAAAACATTTATTAAGAACTTTTGGACCATGTGTACACGATCAAATATATATTGCCTCAAGTAAAACGTAGAAAGGGTTCAGGCAAAGTGGGGACCATGTGTAGAGTCTAGAGTTTATAGGTGAAAAAGGTAAATATGCGTGTTATAAATAACCAATTAGCATTTATTAAGCTGCCAACAAGTACAATGAAAAAAAAACTTTTCCATTTACGTCCCATCATCTTCGTTTGAAAAACCTTTTGTAAAAAGAAGAGTTCATTTACATGTTGTTTGAAGATCGTTTGGATTTTATTACCGAAATCGTTTACTTACATAAATGATCGTTTATAGAACACTAGGTGATCGTTTATGAGTTACACCATAATGGTTTATAGTTCATATGCAATGACAAGATCGTTTAGACATACCTAAACATTGTTTCACTTGACTACATGATCATTTAACATATATTACTTGATCGATTTGATTTAGTAGCACAATCGTGTCAGTTTAACAACACCATCATTTACATTTAAATCAGATATCGTTTGGATTACAATCAAGTCTAGATTATTGTATGAGGTTAATCGATCGTTTACCCTTTATCATGTAGTTAGTGAAAGTGATTTCAGTTATAAGATGAAAGGAAATAAGGCCACAAGGCGTATATGTATAAAGTTAAGGGTTTGTTGGTGAAAAGGTAAATACGCATTTATTAACCTTTCAGAGAGTATAACGCAAAAACAAAAACTCTTCCTTTTTCGTCTCCTAATCTTCCTTTAAAACATATTCTCACAAACCATTATATTTTAGGGTTTCTAAACTTTTTCTCAAACTTTTCAACTAAAACTTTTCATCGTTCTCACAAAATGAAGTTTAAAATGCTAAGATTCAAGGTGTTGTTATTTGGACAAAGAACGACAAGGTCCAAAACAAAAAGAAAAAACATGTAAGTTCCTTCAGAAAATCTCCATAAAAGACTATGGTATGCTCTTATTAACTTCCTTCATGAGAGAGTCTGCTTCTTCTTTATCTTTGGTTGTCTAGAAACTGGGATGGTGATTTCGAAGATATTTTTATGTAAAATATGGCAAGCTCTTACATGTCAAGTAAGTCGACTCTGGAGCTTCCGTACAAAGTAGATAACATTTACATGTAAAGCACCAGTAGTTTTACATGTTCCACAACATCGACGTGCTCTTCTTCACCCAAAATGTTAAGGTGATCCGATTCCATTAAACTTTTATTTTCAAGATTCTTAAACGTTTTCATTTATCATTACTTGCTGATTAATTGTATTACGATTGTGTTTCTATTTGGATTAAACGATATGTTACGTCAAGTAAACGATACTTTAACCTAGACTAAAGGATCATGTATATTGGCCTAAACAATAGTATATATAGTCTAAATGATGTTTAGCGCTTTACATATTAATTTTAAGGTTTAGGGTTCAGTGTTTTATAAACGATTCTATACATCACGAAAATATATTATGATCATTATTTTTAAGATGGTTGTACCTGGGGACAAATACTTTCCTACCACTATCTGATGCCAAGCTCACAAGATTGGCACTCTTATTAAGGATAAACTGACTAAGAAACAGATGCAAATGTTCCATAAAACAATTTTTTGTCCATTACTGAATGTCAACGTGGTCTTCAATAGCTAGTTGATCCATCATTTTCTGTTGTGGTAGATACCTGAAGAAGCCAACACAAATGAAATATGTTTTTCTGTTTTAGGGAAAAATGTCTATTTTACCCAAAACGAATTCAACATCATAACCAATTTGTTGCCAACCAATGTACCATTAGATAAAAATTATGATAATAAGCGCCTACAAAGCCTCCTATTTGGATCACAAAACAAGAAGATAATAATGTGCTTGGAAGTTGAGGAAGTTTTTAAAAAATTTGACTTTACGAATGATGATGATGTCGTGAAGGTCCTTAATCCTCTTTATTGAAATTGTGATGGTGGGGAAGGATAAAAAAACCCAGTTCAATATGGATGTTTTGGGCAGAGTAGATGATGAAGTTTTTAAGAACTTTGATTGGTCAACTTTCTTCTGCACTCGTTTGCTCAACAGTTTGAAAACAATTCTACAAGGAAAAAAAAGAAGCATACGAGTTAAAGAAGGCAAAAAGTTTCAAAGCAGTGGCATACTACAATATCAAAGGCCACGTACTTGCTTTTCAAGTGAATTTTATTTGTTTATATACTTTAATTAAATTCAAACTAAACATCATTAATATATTTGTTTGATTGTTTTAGGTGTGAGCTTATGAAACACTTTCAACTGCAAGTAAGCACCTGGCCACAAAAAGAAAGTAAGGAATCAATCCCTAGAATATTAAGATGGAATTGTACACAAGCTCCATCGTACAAAATGTTGCAAAAAAACATATTCGAGAATAAAAATGTAAACATAAGTTATCAGCTATCGTTTACAAAAATTGCATGATCGTTTACATTTGAAACATGATCATGTATCTTTTGATACACAATTGTTTAGCTTAATGTAAGATCGTTTATATTTGGATACCATATCGTGTATCATATCACTCTCGATAATCATTTGCTTTAGATTAAAACTAGCTTAGTTTGGTATACAACGTATTAACAATTCTTTGATTATAACATTGCAGACTGTTGTTCAACCTAAACTGAAGCTATCACCCCAAGAGAAAGCTTTCAAGGAGAAATGGATTCAAGTCAATGATAATATGGATATTGAGGACGATGAATCCATGCCAGATATTAATAGTAGTGATACCAATAATCCTACTGATACTATGAACAATCAATCATCGGATCACAATGACTTAAATAACTTGCGATCTACCTCATCTCCACTGCTTCAGTCCAATGAAAATGTTGGTGGGCTTAATTCTATTGTGCAATCATCACCACAAAGGAAAGAATCCAATAGTGGTTGACTAGCTTGAAACCAATCCAATATTCAACAATAAACTTTCCAAATCCAATGACAAACCAGGTAGTCATTTGAAATCCTACAAAAAACTAAAAAAATGACATCAACAAAATTCGTAAAGATTTATCCACATTAAGTTCTATAGTCTGTAGGATGGATGATGCAATTAGAAAGCAGTCACTGGAACTATATGAAATGAAGCACATGTAACGCCCCAAAATTTCGAGATAAGTTTTAACATTTTTTTTATGTTAATTTTCGGGAATTTAAAATTTTGGGTGTTAAATTTTGTTTGATTTAGAAGAGAAAAGAAAAAGAAAACGAAGGGTATAAATTTTAATAATATGATATAATATAATATAATAATGATAATATAATAATGATAATATAATAAAAATTATATTATATTTTATTATTATTATTATTATTATTATTATTATTATTATTATTATTATTATTTTATATATATATATAATTTAAAAAAAAAAAAAAAACTAAACCTATTCTCCCCTCTCGCGCCGCCACCCCCACCCCCCCCCCCCCCCCGAGTTCTCTTCTTCCTCCTTCCTTCACCCGACGCCACCATCCACCACCTCCATCTCTTTCTTCTTCATTTCTGCATCACCGTCGGCTCCTCCGTCTCCAGCTCGGTCGTTCTTCACCGTCTGCACGTCTCCGTCTTCTGCCCGCGAACGGCCAGCCGTCGACAGGTCCTTTAAATCGGTCATCCGATTGTTCGCAAGCCCGCCATCTCTAATGCTCTCTCTCCGTCTCGTGTACCCGGTGGCCGCCGGCCGCTTCTACCCTCATTCGAGCAGGCCGCACCTTATTTTTCGTCGCGGTGCCACCGTCAGTCATCCGCGAAACGCAACCATCACGCCTGTAGTTTTGTGCCGCGTACAGACCCGAGCCGACCAAGCCGACCTGAGTCAAACCAAGCTGCGAACCATTGAGTCGAGCCGAGCCGAGTCGAGCCGAGGACCGAGCCGAGCCGAGCCGAGTCGAGTCGAGTCGAGCCGAGGACCGAGCCGAGCCGTAAACTGATCCAAGCCGAGCCGAGCCGCGAGCTGGCCAACCCAAGCCACGAGCCGAGCCGAGCTGAGTCGAGCCGAGGACCGAGCCGAGCCGAGGACCGAGCCGAGCCGAGGACCGAGCCGAGCCGTAAACTGATCAAGCCGAGCCGAGCCGCGAGCTGGCCAACCCAAGCCACGAGCCGAGCCGAGTCGAGCTGGACACCTCCAAGCCAAGCCGAGCTCCCTGTTCACCGAGCCACCTAAGCCTTCCTTCCTCCACTCCGGGTCACGGTGAGTCTTCGGTAAGGATTGTTTTGATGATTTTCCATAATGTTGCTATATCCGATTCGAGTTGAATATTGGAATAAGCTTTGGTCCTATCGTTCATCCCTTGAAGGTATTAAGGAGTTGACGTTTAAGTTCTCGGGTTCTGCGGCAGGCTTGTTTGGAGATAGCTTTCTTTTCCTTGGGTAAGTCAACGGTTGTTGCTTTGGGCCAAGTAAAATGACTTCTACTAGTATCATCGTTTAAAAAACCCTTGTGTTTTCGTTCAGGTGGATCCGTTGAGCGTGGACTCGATCGAGGGGCATAACCAAGTTTCAGGTAAGGGTTTTCCTACTACTGGACCTCGGAGCGAGGCTGGAAACGTAGTAGTCCACAGGGGATTACACGTTAGTAACTGTACCGAATAAATATATGTGTGTTTGACTTTTAAGCATTGTTATTATATTCTTGTCTGATGTAAGAGTAACGCGACCGCTAGTTGTAACTTTTGCGCTATCGGGTATAAGGAGTTACTTGCTAGCAAACCCTGATGTTGGATGCTCGGCATAGTGTGGTTATATTAATGGGCTACGTGGTAGATTGGAATTGTATGTCGATGGACCTTGAAGTTACGGTTAGGTACGTGGTAGTCATTGGTCTGGACATTGATCATGGAGTTTGGACGGGGAAGAACAGTGAATCCGATTTTGATTGATTAGTCGATTGGGTCTAGGGGTTACCATAATGGTGTGCGAATTGGAAACGCGTATGGCAACTGAGGGTGTAGTTGTTTAAACCTATACTATCTGACTGGCAAAGCCTACGGCGAAATTGTAATATGAGTGTTGATGGGGTATGACTGTTGTAGACGGTTTAGTATGGACTGAGGGGTAACGGTTAGCTTCATCTATGGGGTAGTGTGCCTTACTGATATGTGCATCCTTCGGGGGCACTAGACTGATATGTGCATCCTTCGGGAGCACTAGACTGATATGTGCATCCTTCGGGAGCGCTAGACTGATGTGTGCATCCTTCGGGAGCACTGGACTGATATGTGCATCCTTCGGGAGCACTAGACTGATATGTGCATCCTTCGGGAGCACTAGACTGATATGTGCGTTCTACGGAACCACTAGACTGTTATGTAGGGTACCCCCGAATAGGAAGTTAACTGTTGTTCCCTAACGGGCCCAGTAGTGGGTCCCTTACTGGGTATGTTTATACTCACCCTTTTCTCTTCTTAAACTTTTCAGGTAAGGGCACAGCGAGGGGCAGACCGACGAGAGGCAGGAAGGACGCGTGAAGGCCATATGGACGCGTCTGGTTTTCTTATTGCTTCCGCTATGTATTTTTGTCAGAATATTTGGTTTGTGATTTTGAACTGATGACTTGAGTTTTTATTTGAAACTTTTGTGACTGATTTAAAATAGGGCCCGAAACTGTTTTTTTGTAATGTTTCTAACGTTTTTAATGAATCGTAACCGGTCCGTTTTAAATTTTATGTTGTGTGGTCGAGTTTTAGTATTTAGTAGTGACCTCAGCTTAGTCCGGAGAGTTGGGTCGTTACAGCACATGCTTGAGAGATTGATCAAGGTAAACTTCAATTTCAAAAAGTATTTCGTTTATCAGTCGTTTAGATAAACAATCGTTTAACTGCAATATCCAATCGTCTATCATATTTGAACGATCGCTTATCGCATTTACATGATCGCTTAGATAGGATACACGATAGTGTAGCAATCGGTTTTTTTAATTTAATTAATTTATTTATTTATTAGAACCAGAATCAAGGGAATGATGATATTAATCACTTGCAAGATGATCTTCATGATGATTTTGATCATGACAATGTGGACAAAAATAATGACCATCAGAATATAGAAGATATGATCAGCACTGAGTAACCATATACTGAAGAGCAACATACTCAAGAACTTATCGTGGAAACTCAAAGGTTAACATTTCATTCATTATTTACTGTTTTATATTGTTGAAAATTGCTTACATTCTAAATAAATAAAAATTGTATTTTTCTTTTTCTTATTCTTTTTTTTTTTTTTCTCATTCTGTTTAAGGAACAAAAAACATCACCTGAAAATCAAGAGGAATCGGGCAGTGATATTAGCATAGATGGTAGAGATGCAGACTTGCTATTAACTATAAGCAATTTATCAGATAATATGAATGCTCAAAGTCAGAAAGAAAAAGACCTGCCATAAATGATTACTACTCTTCCGCTTATGAGCCAACCATTTCCACTTTGTAAGATACTACCATCAAGTACTCTCAAAGATCTTGCATTAGCTCCATTGGAACGAATTTTGAAAATTGACGAAGTGACACCATCAATTTTAGATGAAAATGAAGAATGTCAATCGGTATGTATACACAACAACTGTGTAGTTCTTTAAATTAACAGTTTATTTCTTATCTAATATTATAAATCATATGACATACAAAAAATGATGAAACAGTTACTTCGATTAAGATACAAAAAGAAAATGAACTAGTAATTGAGGAACAAAGTTTAACAATTGACAATGTGCAGCAATATAATTCGGCTGAAAAAATAGAATCTCAATTGGTATGTATACATAATAACTATGTAGTTTTTTGAGTTAACATTTTGTTTCTTATCTAATATTATGCATTGTAGAAAATACAAAAAATGATGAAGCAGTTACTTCGGTTCAGATATAAAAAGAAAATGAACCAGTGACTAACGAACAAAGTTTAAAAGTTAATAACGTGCAGCGATCTACTTCAACTAAAAAAATAGAATCTCAAGTGGTATGTATGCACAACAACTGTGTAGTCCTTTGAATCAAAAGTTTGTTTTTCTTGTCTAATAATATACATTGTAGGAAAGACCTAAACAACAGGTTGAGATTAAAAAAAATAATGAACCAGTTACTTTGGTTAAAATACAAAAAGAAAATGAACCAGTAACTAAGAAACTATTCTCCTGTTGCACGGTTGGAAACTATTCGATTGTTGCTAGGTCTTACATGTGTGAGATAGATCACGTTATTCCAAATGAATGTCAAGAGTGCATTCTTTAATGGATATATCTCAGAGGAAGTATATATAGCTCAACCTAAAGGCTTTGTTAATCTTATTAACCCAGATTATGTGTACAAACTTTGTAAAGCATTGTATGGCCTTAAACAAGCTCATCAAGCTTAGTATGATAGGCTTTCTACCTTTTTATTAAATCAAGGTTTTTCACGTAGAGGTACTAACAAGGCTATGTTTATTAAGAAGAAGGCTCAAGAGTTCTTGGTTGCTCAAGTTTATGTAGATGATATAATCTTTGGACGCCAACTTCAGTCTATAATAGCAACTTTTATGGAGCATATGAAGACTGAATTAGAAATGAGCATAGTGGGAGAATTATCATTTTTCTTGGGTTTTCAAATTAGGCAGTGCAAGACTGGAATTTTCATCTATCAAGAAGTATGGTCTTGATAAAGCTAAAACAAAATAAGCTCCTACAACAACACAACTCAAAGTATCTCCAGATAATCATGGCAAAGAAGTAGATGAAAGTTTGTATTATAGTATCATAGGGAGCCTGTTGTATTTAACGGCCTTTTGTCCTGATATAGCATTTGCAGTTAGAGTGTGTGCCAGATATCAAGCAAGTCCACAAGAGTCACATCTACGGTGTACTAAACACATTCTAAAATATGTATTAGGGACAGTGGATTTTGGTCTTTGGTATTCCTTTGATACAACTTCAATTCTAGTAAGATATTGTGATGTTGATGTTTGGGTGTATGCCCTAGTTTACTGTACTCATATGCTTATTGTGCTCATATGAGTAATTCATTCATGGTTAAATTCAACGTTGTTTTCTCACACTAGGAGTTTTAGTCGAAGTGGAAGTTTGTTGGAATTTATGTCCTAAAACTCGTAGTTTGTAGTTTAAAATTATATTCTATTCAATAAAGTGATTATTGAAGACTTATTAGTGAAATTAAAATACTATAATCTTGAATCCAAGAAACTAAGGTCCAAAGGCTATCTAGTATAGACTTGAACTTTATGTAGAGACATGAACGTGGATCAAATTCGAGTATATAGCCTAATCGGTGTATGAATAAGGTTGGGGGTCTTATTCTGGGAACACTATGAATATGGCACATTTTGTAGTTAGTACAAACGATGTGATCCTAAATCGTTCATGTAAAGACATAAAAGTAGAGGCATCATATGTAAAGAGTTTAAATAAGACTGGAATCATGAAATAGTCACTTTTAAGTTATAACATCATTCACTATATAAAACTAACTATTTTGATTATTGATAAACTAAATAACTTAATCTTAATCCCAAGCTAACTATGAATTTCTGTTCAAACGGTATAATCACTATATATGCACAGCTAAGAGCAGCTCATCAGCGCTGGCCCAACGAGCCTTCCGTTTCAGGAGTAAGACCGGGTGGATGGCTACAGACATAAGGTGCAAAACGAAATTCACTCATACCTGTTTTGAAGTTAGTAGATAGGTTGTTCCTTTAAGGACTGAATCCAAGTCTTGAACGAGAGACCCCACCCTCTCATTGGCTCGAGACGGATTCGGTTCATAAGTTGTACCTTAAACCAATTGTTCAATAGTGGATCAGTGAAACTTAAGGAACAAGATGTAGTCTCGAGGGTAAAACGATATTTTATCCCAGTCGAGGTTATGAACAACCTGTGAATGACTAACTTATTGATCATGGTTATATCATATGAACAAAAATATATCTATAGCGAGGTGAGTGCAACTATGGACTTTAGTGGAATGATCTGTTAGTTAACGAATATTGATTAGCTCGATCTAAAAGGGTTTAACCAGTTAATCTCGGACCGTTGGAGCACATAATATATAGGTCCTTTAGGTTCCTCAACTAGCTCATATAGAATTAACTTACAACAATATGTTGGAATAATTCGATTGTTCGAATTAAGTAGAAAGAGAGAAACTAACGAATATATGTGATATAGTGGTCGGTTATAGAGTTTTATGTTTAAATGTGATTTAAATATTAAAAATATGAATACGGATTCATATTCAGAAGCTTGGAATTAATGGAAATGGTTAAAGTTGTAAAAAAGCCAAAATATTGACTTTTGACTTTGAAAAGTTAATCTTTGACCAGCTTTATATTCAAATGCGATTTGAATTTTAAAAAAAAGGAGCGTGGATTCATGCTAAAGAGGTTGAAATTAGTCAAGACGGACAAAATGGTAAAAATTCAAAATGTTGACTTTTGACTTAATGCAAAGTTTGACTTTACATAAATAGTCAAATGACCATATAGCCCTTGGACTAGTTAGTGGAAAGTCCAACATTTTGTTGGATAAACCCACTAACACTTAGTGGGACAAGTGGCTATATCTCATATAGCCACCTAGCCCACTAAGTTTCACTAATGGTTAGTAGAATGTTAAGTGTTGAGATTTGGCCTAAAAGTTACATGCATTTTTTCATGTAACTAGGTTATTTAAAGTCATTTTTTCAAATATTAAAAAACTTTTGAAATTTTTTATAATCTTATTTTTACAAAGTTATGCCAAATTAATTTTCTCTCCCAAATCTCAACAAAATTTCACCTCCATTTTCCATCACTCTCTCTCTCAATTTCCTTCATCTAATAAGGTCCCACAACTCGTAACTAAGTCTGAAAAATAGCGAGTCAACTCTAGTGATGGTCCTGACTTCGAGTTCTTGAGGAGATTACGAGAATCGAACTCTAGTTTTGTTTTAATTAGGACATTTTAAGCATGTTAATCACTAAAGTGTTTAGTTGCATTTAGAGGAAGTAGATCCATTATTTTCGTTGTGCATGTATCGTATTCCATCATGCGGTATCATAGCATGCTAGCTTTACTCAATTGCATATGGTGGACATTTCAATTTATTTGATAAATTGTTGTGGTTGAACTAAAATGGATAGGTTATGGTTTTGGCCCTAAATTAAGTGTTTTATTGTATTAATTATTGTCACCTAGCCTGATTTGTGGCTTAATTTAATTTATTGTTGTAAAGGGTCTATAATTCTATTAGAGTGTTGAAAGTAGGTTGTAATTGCTTCAACTTGTAGGTAGAAAAAGTAAATTTTGATGGAAAAAATAAAATAAAAATAAAAATAAATAAATAAATAAACACGCCCGTTTAGACCCGGTTTCCGACCCGAGAAAACGGTTTCCAACCCAATTTACCCAAGTCTGACCCGTGCACCTCTCGCCTGGCCCAATTTTGTGCGTTCGTCCAGCCCACCATCAATCCCAGCCCAAGCCCTGTTCGCCTCCCGCGTTTGTGACCCGCCGGGCTACTCGCGTCCACGCGCCCGACCCAGATCTAATCCGGTCTTCAGCTGCCCTCTGCGCGACACGAGTCTTTGTATGATCCGCTCGCCCGCGCCCGTCCGATTCGACCTGCTCCATTGACCCGCGTCCAGTTGTTTCCTCTTGGGTTAGGCCGGTTCAAGCCCAATAGTTGGGTCTTGGGCCGGTCTAACCTGTTTTTGGGCCGGTTCAAGCTGATTTTGGTGGTTTTCCAGCCGGTTCAAGTGGCTTGGGAGATTTAATATCCTACACTAAACAATAATAATTTAGTTTGAAGCTTTGACTTAGGAGCCAAATCAGTCAATTTTATGGTTTTTTTAATTAATTATGCATATAATTTATGTTTTAGTTAAAATAAATTGTATGCACATAATTTATGTCATATAGATTTAAAATTCTATCATAAGTTAACATGTTCATGCATTGAAAGTATGTTATAATGGTTATAATGTATAGTATGTGTGTTAATTAATTAAATTAATTTTGATTAAATATGAATTAATGAAATTAATTAATTAATTTTTAATTTATTTAATTTAATTAAATATGTTTTAATTAAAAGTAAAATAAGTTAAATTTCATATTAATTAATTGGTTTATATAATGGTAAGTTTTTATAAATGGTATAAAATGAATTAGACTTTTAAAATCGATAACAAAGATAACTTGCATGCTTATCGAAGTTAAAAACATATCAACCAAATTTTTCATAAAATTAGGTGGATATTTTGTAAAACTAGTTATAAGAGTCTCACCTGATTCGATCTTGTCAACAAGTCAGATAAGATGACTAAGGTTAGAGGTTCTTAAGTTGATGGTTTACAAAACACTTACTACTTGAAGATCGTAATCAGTTCTTGAGCCTAGTTAACCTAGTTAAAATAAGCATGCGTGAGAGATATGAGGTAATAAAATTGGTTTAAAACCTAGATATCAAGGTTAAAATCCGGTAAAATGGTTATACTAGATGTTTCACCTAGACTTAGAATATGTTTAAGTTAGCCTAAATATGATTCTATTTTTCTAAGTACTCTTTAAAACAGTTTTAGAACACTTCAGCTAGAGAAAATTAGTGTACTTTTAGCTTCAGTGTCCTTAAGAGTTCACACCTAAGGTCCATGTAGGGCTTTAGGCCGTGGATAGGAGCGAACTCCCTTTGAAGAGTGTCTGCATGGATCAATATCAAGGTGAATAGGAGATGTAGTTCATAGTAAGTAGGTGAGGGATATGTGATAACACATTCCACGGCCTCTTCCATTGAGTCTCACCATGAGATTCCTATAATGCGCCTGCTTGTTTGCTCTGGAGCTACGTTCTCTTTAGTGGGTTGTATTATAGGATTTGAAACACCACGAACTCCTTATATGGATAGGGTCTCTTTGATCAGTTTTCATATTGACTTTTCACTTTCCTGAGCATTATGATTCTTATCTCTGAGATCCGAAAATGGAGGGTTACACTTACAAGAATTACTAAGTTGTTAGTGTATTCTCGACCAAAGTAGAGGTAACTAAGTGCTATGGGAATATGAGATATTTAGGAGTTAGCATTTAGTCAAGATTGTCTTGATTTAAAGGAGGTGTAATCGACTACCCTTTGGTAGAGGTTATTCTAAATTGTTGCAAATCATAATAATGATGGGTACGTTATTAATATTTGCTAAATTAATTAGTTCTTAAAGGATTGTAGTTTTTCACTAAATAGAGTATGTTTAATTTTTTACCATGAATAACTCAATAGTACAACTCTTAGCTTCTGAAAAACTTAACGGCAACAATTATACGACTTGAAAATCAAACCTAAATACAATAATAATCATAAATGATTTAAGGTTTGTCTTAACTGAAGAACGTCCTCAAGCCCTGGCCTCAAATGCTAACTGAAATGTTCAAGAAGCATCTGATCCATGGGTTAAGGCCAATGAAAAGGCCCGTGTCTATATTCTTGTCAGTATGTCTGATGTTTTGGCAAAGAAACATGAATCCTTAGCCATGGTTAAAGATATTATGGATTAATTGAGGAAAATGTTTGGCCAGCCTTCATGGTTCCTCAGACACGAAGCTATTAAGCACATTTACACCTTACCATAGGTAAGGAAAAGGAAGAGGAAGCAAATGTTGCTACTACAGAGAAAGAGTTAGTGAAAAGGTCGTCCTCTAAGTCTAGAGTTGGACCTTCACAAATGAAGAAGAAGGAAAATAGAAAGACTCCCAAGAATAGTAAGGGAAAGAAATTTGCTAAAGGTAATTGTTACCAATGCAACCAAGATGGGCATTGGCTAAGAAATTATCCAAAGTACCTTGCTTAGCAGAAAGCTGAGAAGGAAGCACAAGGTAAATATGATTTACTAGCTGTTGAGACGTGCTTAGTGGAATATAATACGTCAACCTGAATACTAGATTCAAGAGTCACTAATCATATTTACTTTTCATTTCAGAAAACTAGTTCTTGAAAAGCTTATAAAAGGCAGGATCATCCTCAAAGTTTGGAACTGAAGAGGTTTTCTCGGTTGAAGCAGTGGGAGATCTGAATTTGTTTAAATCGATATATCATACTTGAAAATGTTGTGTTATTCTCACAAGTTAAGAAACTTAATATCTATTTCTTGTATTCCAGAACAGATGTACATAATATATTTTGAAATGAAATGTTCATTTTTTTCTAGAAAGTTGTATTCAGATTTGTTCTACTATACTAATTAACAACTTATATAAGTTCAGACCAATTAGAGCAAATTTTATCTTTATACTTTAATACAAAAATGCTTAGCATAAAAGACGAAAAGGTTTCTTCTAATACCTATATATCGGATTTCAGATTCGATCACATAAATCTCAATGTGATTGAGAGATTGGTTAAGAGTAGACTTTTAAATTAGTTAGAAGATAACTCTTTACCTTCATGTGAGTCTTATCTTAAAAGGAATAATGATCAAGAAATCTTTTATAGGAAAAGGTCTTATAGCCAAAATACCTGCAGAGCTTGTACATTCAGACGAATGAATGTCAAAGTTCAAGGAAGGTTTGAACATTTTATTAATATTGTTGATGATTATTCAAGGGTTTGGTCCTATTTACCTATTGCATCACAAGTCTAATTCTCTTGAAAAGTTCAAAGAATATAAGACTGAACTTGAGAATCAATCACTACAAGAAAATGGAGCATTCCCGACGCCGAAAAGCACGTCGGCATAAAGAACGTCAGGAATAAGGGCTTTCCCGACGCCCTCAACAACGCGTCGGGAGATGCGTCGGGAAAACCATCTTTCCCGACGCACCATGAAGGTGTCGGCAAAAATACGTCGGGAAAAGGGGTCTTTCCCGACGCATCTCCCAGTGCGTCGGGAGCGGCATCGGGAATAGGGGTTTTTCCCGACGCCGCGTGAAACGTCTGGAAAAGGGGTTTAATGAGCGTCGGGAATTCCCCTTTTCCCGACGCATTTTGAGGGATTTCCCGACGCCACGTCACTGCGTCGGGAAATCCCCTTTAAATTCGTTTCAGTTCTGTGAATTACAGAACCGAAACCGAGAGGAGGAGAAAAAGAAAGGAGAAGAAGAAGAAGTCGCCGCCGTTGAAATTTCCTGTTGTTCCGCCGCCGTCCGTCGCCGACCGCCCTCGCCGTTGTTCCTCGTCGCCGTCTGCCACTTTATGTAACTGAAATATGTAAATTTATTTAGTTTTTTTAGGGTTTTTTTTTTATAAAAATTAGTTTAGGGTTTGTTTGTTTTTTTGTTTTTTTGTTTCAAAGTTAAAAAAATGTATGTATTAAATTAACGTATATTCAAATTGTTTGTTAGATAGAGTTTATTGAAATTGTTTAAAGTTCTTTTTTGTTTTTGTTTTAGTTTTGCTTTAGTTAATTAGTTTTAGGATTAGTTTTAGAATTTAGATTTTGAAATAGTTTTATATATATATATATATATATATATATATATATATATATATATTCTTAGTTTTATTAATGATATTTAATTGTGACTATCAATTATGAGACTTGCATACTGTTTATGACACTTCATTCATCCCTAATCGGTTAATATATGGTTTAGATTTTTGTTCTATTTAGATTTTTTATATATACTTTTCGTTGTTTAATTTTCTTTTCACATAAGTTTTTAATAAATCTTAAAATTAGTCTATGTTTTATCGATTTTTTTTTTCATATTATCTATTGTCCTTTTTAGATAAAAAATATTGAAGTTTATATTTGGAAGACTAAATTTATGTTTTATGATTTAATTAGACTTTTATTGAACAAAATTTAAAGTACTTATATTCAAGTAATTTTTTTTAAAAAAAAATTAACAATAACAATAATAATAATAATAAGTATCTCATCTTCAAATGTTATAACTTTAGAGTTTGGACAAAAAATCATCTTTTCTAGTGTCTATGTTTTGAAGAATATTACTGTTTAATTCTAGATTTTAAAAAATATGGCTTTCAATCTTTTTGTTTATAAGAATAAATCTAGGGAGATTTCTACAAATTAGTTAAGATACATTTTCCATCATTGAAATTTTAAAAATATGTTTAAAAGTTAGTAAAACATATAATAAAATAGAATTGGATTGGATTGGAGATATATAGTCCATAACTCGAAAAACAAATTCCTCTCTCTGTCTTTAAACCACCGCAATTAAATGTTATATATACTATACTATAGTAAATAAGATTTCTTCTTTTCAATTTATGTATTCAACTTCTAATTTAAGTCTTAAAAATAAAACCCATAGTCTTAATTAAATTGTTCATAATCTAAATGTTTGTTTTCTATGTCCATAGCCATTATGTCATATCGACGATCAAATTTTATGGAGACGGACGATATGTTCCTCCAGTTTGAGGACGATTTAGATAATAACATCGCGGGAGGGTCATCATCTGTGGGCGACAATACGGGTGAGTCTAAGAATTTTCTTAATTTTAACTTACAAATATTTCATGTTCTTTTTTCTAACTTTATATGTTATTGTCTATTTATTGAGCAGGGTCTTCTTCTCAACAAACGACTCCGACTCCTAGGAGACGTGCGCAGTCTCGACTCTTGGAGTTAGAGCGCCACGTTGCAATAAATGGGCGCATTCCGATGACGATCGCCCCTGGAGCGGAGAAGCCTATTTCTCCACACGCCGTTCGCTTCAGCCAGGCGATAGGCGTGTGCGTGCGAAAGACATTTCCCGTCCGCTGTCTTAAGTGGACGGACGTTGGGAGAGAATACGTTGAGGTCGTCAAGGGCGACCTCCAGGTAATTAAATGCACTACACATTTATATATGATTTCATTTGAAACATATCTAACTTTAACCAATCTAATGTGTTATGTTTGTAATGTGCAGCGATTCTTTGTGCTTGATTTCAATGATCGAGCAATGAACAGGTTTGTTGAGCATCAGATGCTCACGACCTTTAAAGAGTTCCGGGCCGACTGTCATAAACATTTCAAAAAGTACAGCGACCCGGAGGAGGCTCGTGCCAACCCACCAAACGCATTGGTTGGACGTGATGAGGATTGGCACTTCCTCTGCGACCATTATATCAGCCGTGCATTCCAGGTATTTGTCATGATTAATTATGATAACAAGTTTTTATATGTATAAGAAATAAACAATATAATTGTTTTAATGCAGGAGCAATCACGGACAAACAAGGCTGCTAGACAGAAGCATCCTTACAATCATAGTAGCGGGTCCAAGTCGTTTCTACAACGACAGTATGAGCTCGCTGAAAGAAGAGGGCAGCCGGTCGATCGTGTGGAATTGTTCCGGGAAACACACGTTCGAGCTGGGACATTCATGTCGCAAGCCGCCGAGGATGCGCATGTAAGTTATACCCTTATTAATTATCCACTTTTATTATATATTTTTGTCGTTACCTAACATAATTTTTAAATTTGTTGCATGATCAAATGCTGGAACTCCAATCCCAGCCTATCCCAGAGGGTAGTCAGCCACTCTCTGAGGATGAGATATGCGATCAGGTGTTGGGTAGACGACCAGGCTACTCAAAAGGCCTTGGTTGGGGACCCAAGTCGAAGGCCCGCAGAACGGCAAGTGCAAGCAGTTCGTCGACATCTTGTTCGCAGTCCACACAAAAAGAGATTGAATTACAAGCTAAACTTCATGAAGCTTTGGAACGGATTGAAGTACAAGATAGAAATCACCAAGCATTAGCTTCACAAGTGGAAGCTATGAAAAAGATGATTGAAGACCTAACTCGTGCACAACAGGGACCACCACATGATCCCTAGCTCTGCGGTACGTCGTATATGTCTCTATTATTCTTAAGTTTTTGCAATATATGATTATGTATTAAACTTAGTTATTTTTATACCATTTTTAGGACCGAAGGTGTAGAATGACGCGCATACGCACCTCGTTGGGAGATTTTTCATTATGTTTATGTTTTTTCTATATTGAGAACTATATTTTGTTGTAGTCAACTTATTCGTATTATTAATTTTAATTCTATTTTTTAAATTTGTGTTTGTATATTTATTAATTTATTTTAATTTAATCCAAAACGTCGCGAAATTTTTTTGAGCAATCCGAACATCATTGTGAATGTTTGAGCAAAATATTATAAGGAAAAAAGTAAAAATAAAATATTTAAAAAAATATATAAAAAAATATTTCCCGACGTTCATTACGTCGGGAAAAAAAACGTCGGAAAACAGGTTTTCCCGACGCTGGGAGATGCGTCGGCATAGACGGTGTCGGGAATAAGGTTTTCCCGACGCCGTCTATGCCGACGCATCTCCCGGCGTCGGGAAAGGCTTTCCCGACGCTGATTTGGTACGACGTCGGGAAAGCCTCTCGCGTCGCATTTCTCCCGACGTTCTTCCCGACGCCGTTTTGTACGTCGGGATATCCATTCCCGACGTACTTTGCATTTTCGCCGACGTATTTGTGCGTTGGGAGTACCCCCGTCTCTTGTAGTGAATTATGTAAAACTATAACGACATTTAAATTAGATCGAGGTAGAGAATATATCGACTTAAGATTCCAAGGCTATTTGATAGAGTATAGAATTCCGACACAACTCTCTACATTTAGTACGCCTAAGCAGAACGATGTATCAGAAAAAAGAAACTGGACCTTGTTGGACATGGTTTGCTTTATGGTGAGCTTTGCTCTTTGATCCTCAAGGAATAAGGACTTTGTTTCAACAAATAACACATTCTTAAAGGAAAATCAAATTATGAATCATCAAACCACTTAGTAAATTAGTATTGAATAAGAATTCCAAAGACGTTACCAACAAACCTAGTTCATCCACTAAAGTAATTAATAAAACTAAGGAATCGGGTTAGTCACATCCTTCTCAAAAGTTGAGAGTGCCTCGAGGTAGTGGGTGGGTTGTTCATCAGCCTGACCATTACCTAGTTTTATCGAAAACCAAATCGTCATACTTGATAAGGATTTAGAGGATCCATTGACTTATAAACAGGCAATGAGTGATGTAGTTTATCTAACTAACGTCTAGAAATGGCTCACTACGCAATTTTAGATAAAAGATTTGAAAATATGCAATATGTGCTCAGGATCCAAATTGTTTGGAACCATAAGAATAGAATACTAGCCATGTCTCGAGCATCTTATATAAAATGCAAAATTTCAAAAGGAATGGATTGTCATTAAGTATACTCTAAAATATTTTAAGAAATCAAAAGATTATGTGCTTATGTATAGTGCTAAGAATCTGATCCTTACTGGATACACTAATTCTTATTTTCAAAGATGCTAGAAAGTCTATATCGAAATCAGTATTCACTCTATGTGGAGGAGCAGTAATGTAACATTGTAGTCACCCCGATACTTATTGAGCAAATCATGGTTGTTTGGTTTACAAAGTCCTTCATGACTAAAGTGTTTAAAAGTCACCTAAATAGTTTAGGTCGACGAAGTTTGTGCACTAGGAAAAGTGGGATAATGTTTGGGTGTATGCCCTAGTTTATTGTACTCATATGAGTAATTCTCTCATGGTTAAATTCAACATTGTTTTCTCACACTAGAAGTTTTAGTCAAAGTGGGAATTTGTTGGAATTTATGTCCTAAAACTTGTAGTTTGCAGTTTACAATTATATTCTATTCAATAAAGTGGTTACTGAGTACTTATTAGTGAAATTAGAATATTATAATCTTGAATCAAATAAACTAAAATCTAAAGGCTATCTAGTGTAGACTTGAACTTTATGTAGAAAAATAAACGTGGATCAAGTTCGAGTATATAACCCAAACGATCTATAGTGTATGAATAAGATTGGGTGCCTTATTCTGGAAACACTATAGATGCGGTCCACTTTGTAGTTAGTATAAACGATGTAATTCTGAATCGTTCATGTAGAGGCATAGAAGTGGGGGCATCATATGTAAAGAGTCTCCATCGTCTTCTCCAAATAATCATCCTCTTCCTCTTTCACTCATCGTTTTTCTCTGCACACTGTCTTCCTCTTCACCTCTCATCGTCTTTCTCGACAACCCGAACTCTTCCTCTTCGTCGGATCTATAGTTTTGCCTGATTGTTCCTCTTCGTCGGATCCATAGTTTTCATCTTCCTTTTTGTGCAATTCTGGGTTTTCGTTGTGGGTTTTTCTCTAAAGCATCATAGGTTAAGAGTTAAAGGTTAAATTTTGTTTTGTTTCTTTCAATTCTGAATATTGAAGACATAATAACTTACTTTAAAATTAATATTAAATTCTAGATGTCACGAAATAACGATGAGATTGTTGAAATTGATGGATTAAAAAGAGAAATTGCCTGAGTAAGAGATGATATTGCTAATCAAATTTGGCAACATTTGAAGGATAAATATAATTTTATGTTTATGTTATTATTTTTATTCGTGCATTGATACTTCTTCGTATTAAATGAATAAACTTTTGATAATTTTATTTGTTATGTTTGATAGATAGATCTATATTTTTGTTTAATGTTTAATTGAAGTAGATGTGAAAAATAAAAAATAAATCTAGAAGAAAATCAATAAACAAGAAAGAGTTATCAAACACATTTTTTTGTTTCTGTTTCTTTTTTTCAAGAAACAAGAAATAGAAACAGTTATCAAACGCATTACTGTTTCTTGTTCTAAAAAAAAGAAGAAACAGGAAACAGGGAACAAGGAACAAGAAACAGGAAACAAGGAACAAGGAACAAGAAACAAGAAACAGAGAATATGAACGTTACCAAACGGGCCCGGAGTGTCCCAACTTCAGTAATAACAATTATTGATTACGGATATGGGCCAGCTGATTAATGTTATTGAGCTTGGCCAGAATTACTTGGCTCACAAGGAAGTTATTTGTATTTGAATAACTACTTATAGCTGTCGCTTCCTTTTCACTGTCTCACCCAACATTTTCGAACGTGTCGTGTTCTTCTCCAATGCTTTATAGGAAGAGCAGTTTTTCGAATAGTATCTACAAGAAAAGCACAATTTCGTTCCATATTTTCTCCCATGTCGACACCTTTCTCCTCTAGTGCACCAGGTTTAAAACCTAAAAGAATCAAGATGATTCCTAGGCGCCATCCGCATAGAAGAGATTGGGACGTGTAAGTTAGATTCCAAAATCATCTTCTTTATCCGAGTCTCCTATGTCTATGCATGAAGAATCTGTGGTCGCTTCAAGCAAAGAAACCACCAAACCTCCACTTAAGCCATTAACGGTAACTGATACTCAGAGTCCTTCTTCCAGGTTTGCTAATTTTTCTCATCAAAGAAGGCCTAGGATTATTATTTCTTATTCTAAATCTATAGAGATAGTTGCTGCTGAATCTGAGTCATCTGAAGATGACAATGTAGTATTATCTAATGTTTTGAAGAGGAAAGCTTCTAGTAAAGCTCCTATATGTAAAGAAAGTGTTTCTGATCTATCTAAGAAGCCCGGGGTTGGAAGATCTTCTAATGCAAATGAACTATATGAAGAATTATTTGGTATTTCTTCCCTAGGTCATAAAGCTTCTTCTGCTAGCAAAGTGCAGAATACATATGCTCCTTTGTCATCTAAGCCTACTCGATCTAATGATTAGACTATTGAAGACTTATTTGATGAGTTTTAACTTCTGATAGGCCTGACTCTAATGTACCACAAGATTCATTTTAGAATGAACCTGACCTTGACTCAGTTCCACCACCATCATCCACTAGCTTTGATGCTCTACAAGATCAATCTTCTGTTCCTGATCAATTAGCTTCAGGGCACCGCATCTGATGTACCACCTACTACTTTCGAATCAGCTCCAAAGATGTCTAAAAAGCAATTTAGAATGCCTGCAAGACGATAAAAAGTTGTGATACTAATGTAGGGGAGACGTAAACTTCCTCCAAATGTGATTGTTGTACCTATTGATGGTATCTCCTTTCACTCTGAAGACTGCATGCACAAATGAAAGTATGTGGTCCAAACACATAGTGTTGATGAGACAGTTATTTCTGATCAACACTATTCGTGTTTTGTAGTAATTGATCTCATCTTTGTTGCTGGCCTACTACCTACTATCACTGATATTGGTCCATTTTATCCAAAGTTGATCAGAGAATTTACTGTAAATCTACCTATACGAATTTCAATGATCATGGAACACCTGAATACTAGAAAGTTCATGTTAGAGGTAAATGTTTTTCTATTTCTCCAACTCTCATAAATTCATTTATGAAGAATACACTTCCATCTAGGTTTTCGACTATTCTTCCAACCCCAGAACAGTTGGCTCTAGAGCTATCAGGTGGTTCTGTGATGACTAATTTCCAGTTATGAAGCTAAGTGTTAAGTATGTCATTCTCCATAAAATTGGTATTAGTAATTGGCATTCTACTTCTCACTTATCTACTATCTCGACTACACTAGCCAATCTTTTATATCTTGTAGGAACAGGTTCACAAGTTGATATTGGTGACCTTGCATATCATCATGTTTTGAGACATGAGGATACTTTTAGGAAAAATATTCCCATCTGCTTTTCGAAAATGTTGTGTGATTTTCTGCTCTATCAACACCCTGATATATTAATTGAATCTGATGTGAGAGGACCTGCACCTAAAACGATAATGCTTAACTATAAGTTGTTTCAAGGGTCTCACATTCCAGATCTTCCACCAAGCTTTTATCCACCTCGAGCTGGTTCTTAATCTTCGGCTACAAATCTGAAGACTCCCGCTTCAAGTTTACATCTCTCTCGTGAGTTAGCTTCTCGCACGGATCAACTTTTGACAAATGAATCACGATCTCTTAGTATTACCATTCAAGATATGAATGAGGAGATGGCTGATCTCATCAGTCGACGAGTTGCTATCGACTCTATTCTAAACGTTGTCCAGCATTTGGTTGAATCTCAGTAGTTTTCTTCCTATTCCTAGTTATTTGTTCACATGCAAGGGGGAGACCTAACTGAAGACTAAAAGTTCAGTGAAGATTGTTGACCGCTGATATGATTGTTTGAAATTGTTGCTGGTTGACTTTTGTTTGTTTTTAATATATTTTGTTTGTAAAATGTGGCCGGATGATATTTTTCTTTTCTAGTGTAGTTATGCTATGATTAGGTGTGTTTATTCTTTTAATTAAATATCTTATCGTTAGATATTATTAAATGATATTGGAATATTTAAGGGTGTAAGAATAACCCGAGTAACCTAACAACTCGGACTACCCAACTCATATTATATGGATTGGGTTGAAAATTTTGATTTTTTGGGTTGGGTCTTGGGTTGGAGGGTTGAAAAATTTGGGACAACCCAACCCAACTCGAATTAATATATATATATATATATATATATTATTTCATTATTATTTATTTTATTCAATAAAAGTTAAACAAACTTATAAGTTCGAAGAGTTTTTTTCCTTTTTTTTTTCTTTTTGCTTAACTTGATGCGAAACATATTTGATTTATTATTGATGATTTCCATTTACGAACATTAAAATTTAGAAAGGAAAACAAACCCAACCCAACCCATATTTTACGGGTTGGGTTGGAAATTTAATTCGGGTTATTTGAGTTGGCAACCCAACCAACCCAAAAATATGGGTTGGGTTGAGAATGTACTCAACCCATTTACACTCCTAGGAATATCCTATATTCCTTTTCTTTGGAATTAGCAAAGATCTTCAAGGGTATATATATATATAATTGATGATAGGATTACGAAAAAATAGAGAAAAACCAATCAGAGAAGTATTGTGAAAAAAATACTTGTCAAGCAAGCAAGTACGATTTACAGGTAAGTATACGATTCTTGATTAGTATATATTTGTGATGTTCTATGAAGAACATTTGAGGTAATCATATGTATGAAGATCAAAGAGCTTCTTTGTGATAAAGAAGGTTTATATCTTAATCAAGATGCTTGATGAAATATAAAATCAAGGGGGAGCTCTTCGACAACAAGTCCTTAATTAGTTGATTTATGAGATAAAAGATTAAGGGGAAGATTTTACCTTGACCATCTTTGAATCATAATCGTGATAGGTTTTATTTCAGAAAGATTGCAACCCTGAAAGTATAGAGTGAAGATTTGAAGGTAAAAACTCTATACTTAACATTATAAGCTTGTACTTATGATTTATATTTCGAAATAATAAAAATCTCTCATAACGAGTCAAAGACCCCTCAGATGTAGATCCCTAGAAGCAGTATCATCTAACTGCACATATATTTGTTCCTTAGTTTGTCATTGTCCAAGTGGTTGTAAACCCTATTATCTAAGAAATTTTTACTTAACAAACTATTTTTGGACCTTATATTTCATGTGTCTTTATATTTGAATTTTTTCAAAAAAAAATTCTAGGTTAATCTCGACAAAAATACCCTGCTTATGGTGGACAGTTGGAGAGAGAAATTGGTATTGATATCTTTTTTTCCACCTTAATTATGGAGAGAGAATATATTTATTTGTTTAGATTCTATTGCTTTGTTTAATTGGAGAGCTGGAATGTATCTAATTGTTGAGATTCTATTGTTTGTTTAATTAGAACAAAAAATGCAGTTCACGTTTTCTAAAACAAAAAATTAGTATGTAGGATCTTGTTTGACCTCAAAATACATAACAATTTTACGTTAGGTCTATGAAAATATACAAATGATATTCATCAGAAAGCGCAATAGTCTAATATATTCCCACGATATCCGATATGTACGTCATTATAATACAATTTTTATATAATCGTATGACTTATTTTAGCTTGTCAATCATAGTTCATATTGTTTGTTTTAGTTCCTTTTTTGTTTATGTTATTATCTCATATACATACCATAGTCGAGTTAATTTCACGATTATTTTTAAATATACATTAGAACAATAGAATACATTATAACAATAGAATACATTATAACATTATGTCGTGTTTCTACTGACTTATATATTATGCATATATATTTTCATATATATCTACATATATTTAATTATTTTTCAAATATATACTTCATATTATATGCCAACAATTAGAACTAAATTATATAAAATACTAGTCAACTTTACATTTTATGTCAAAAACAATCCTAAACTTTAAAAAAGTATTAAAAAAATTTTGTTTCAAAAATGCCCCTTAACTATTAATAAAAAAAAAAAAGAAGTTCAAAACAACTCTCCCAATTATTATATGAATTGTAGTCGATAATTTCACATTGCAAAAATAACTCTAAATAATTAAGAATATCTCTATTATTTGTATAGTTATAAATTTATTTGAAGTTGTTAATATCTCATCGATAAATTTAAGCTCCTTTAGGTTTAGAGAATCTTCTCTCAATAAATCACAATATACAATGATAAGGAGAATGATGCATATCTCCAATCATCTAAATAGGTACAACAAGACAAGACAAATGTAAGTAATTTTCAATTTAGAATTATTTTTTAAATAAAAATAAATTTACCATTATATCAACGATAAAAACATTTTCAATTGACAGTTATTTTTTAATACAAATAAATTTATCACTATATTAACGATAAAAACATTTTCAATTTAGAGTTATTTTTTCAACGAGATATTAACAATTTTAATTTATATATTAATAATTGTGAAAGTAATTTTCTTTTAAATTTTTTAAGTTCAAATGGAATTTTGAAACTCTCATTAGTTCATGAATATTTTTAAACAAAACTTTAACTATTTTCATTCAAAACTAACAATAAAAGTATTTTTGAACCCTTTTTTTAAAGTTTAAGGACATTTTTGACACAAAATGCAAAGTTAAGGGGCATTTTTTATAACTTAGCCTTAAAAAAAAAAACAAGAAAATTTATGCAATTCAACTTCTTATACTAGGCTTGAATCGGTTAGTAACCTTCCCCCCCCCCCCCCCCCCCCCCAATGTATACACATACATTCTAGTGCATAATTGTATGCGTTTACAAAATACAACAGATCATATACTAATTATAATTAAATAACAATATATATTAAAGCAACACGGTAGATCGCATTACTTGTAATTGAAAATTAATTGTATATATGATTATACATCTAGATTCGTCATCCATCCATTTTCAACGTTAGACTAGGTTGACTAGGTATATATGGATTATTTGAAATAAACCCAAAAATAGACTAATTATTTGAAATAAATAAAAATATAAATGTATTTTTGGAAATAAACTCAAATATATATAGACTATTTGAAATAAACTCAATCTACCTATTGACCCATCTTTGTGTTCGTGTCGTCAAGTTCAATGTTGTTATCCCACATTGAATTGCAGTACTTTGGTGTATTAATGATCAAAAGTGCTTTAATCATATACTCAATTGGTTGTGAGAGGAACTCATGATCACAAGTACTTTGGTGCATTGCAAGATATTATTGAATTGCAATATGTGGGTGTAACGCCCAACAAATTCGATATTTCCTTTTTGTTTTGTCCATTGTCATCAATATTAAGTGTGGTTATGGGAATTTTTAAACTTATTGGAAGAACCTTGTCATTTTATTTCTCGAGTAATTAAGGTTGAGAATCTTTATTTGGTTTAGGATAATAAGTATTTTTGGAAACAATTGGGGAAGTTTTATAAAACTAAGGTTGGTTGGTTAAGGGAGAAATG
Source organism: Cucumis melo (assembly GCF_025177605.1). Lineage (NCBI taxonomy): Eukaryota > Viridiplantae > Streptophyta > Magnoliopsida > Cucurbitales > Cucurbitaceae > Cucumis > Cucumis melo. Next base: position 14,026,231 of record NC_066861.1, read on the forward strand.
TGGGGACTAGTTGGGGTTAATTAGGTAAATTTCAAAAGATTTGGAGATATAGGAGGTGGTTGTTTTCAAATTAATTAAAGGAATTGGAAAAAAAAAAAAGATAAATTTTTCTCTTTAAAGCAGCCTCGGGACACGCATAAGAAAAACAAAAAAAAAAAAAAAAGGAAAAGAAGAAAGAAAACAATTAAGCCGCCGCCGAAACCCTAGCCGCCTACCCACGCCACACGCCCAGCCGCGCCGGAGACTGCAAACCGAGTCAAGCCACCGCACGCCGAGGATCAGCTACGCACGCCAGCCGTGTTTGCAGCCGGAACTAGCCGCGCCGCGTCGATCTGAGGAAGGGCAGCCAGCCGCGTCGCGACGCTCCGATCCAGCGCTGAGGAGCCGCAGCCGATTCGTCAGCCAAGCCGTGTCCGCAACGCCGTCGTTCACACGCCCAGCCACGCCGCGCCGCTTAGATCCGACGCAGCGCAGCCGGAACGTTCGTCAGCCAGCCGTCGCGCCGACTGAAATCCAGCAGCTAAGCCTCGCGCGCCTCCAGCCGTCGAACCCGAACCCGGAACCGCCCCACGCCCGCTCGCCCGAACCCGCGTCCGTGCCCACACGTGCCTAGCTCTCCCCGCGTGCAAGCCGCGCCGCGCCGCCTGCACTGCAAGCCGAGCCGCGCCTCCTTGCTGACGCGAGCCGAGCCGCACGCGCAAGATCCTTGCGCCAAGCCGAGCCGAGCCGACCCCTGTTCTCCTTCCAGCCGAGCCGCCAAGCCTAATTTGGCTCCTTCCACCTAATTTTTGGTAATTAAATCAATTATTTTGGCATTTCCCAGTAAGACTCCATGCTTCGGGCATTAATTAAATTAATTTGGGACTAAAATTAAGTTATTTTCCTTAAGGGACGTCTTGGACCAAGTAATTGCTGCAGCGCGGGAATTCTTCAGCAGGGGGGCTCGAGCACTGCAACCTCTCTAGGGTAAGTTATTTCAAATGAGTCTTGAACCGATAGTCGTTGGCGACCTAATTACGAATTTTGGCATATTAAACAGTTAGGACTTCGTCGCTTGGAAAGCGTACTGCCTCGCGGTTAGGACTCTACAAGTAAATCTCCAGGTAAGAGATTCTACTACTAGCTTCATGTTTAGAAGTATGAGACTGTGTATGCCCCAATGTTGCATGTCGAGAATTAGACAGTACGATGCCTGAAATAAATGTTAGTATGATGCAAATGACGATATGGTTGTACTGTAGCCTGTTATGTGTGGCGAGAGCTGTAATGGCTATACGACGAATGTCGAGACGGAGAGTGTAGAGATGATTTATGTGATATGTTATATGCTGATGCCATGTGTATGTATACTGCGATGAGGGTACCTGTTAGCTTAATCTGTTAGAGTCGTACCTGCATGGGTGTCCTTCGGGATCACCACCTATTGAGGACTGTGTGGTCCGACGGGACACCAGTCTAGCATGGATATAGATATGACTCGAGTGACTCGACGGGCTCCTCGCATCCCGACCGTCCTAGGTGTCCCCCGGGGCACCGAAGACCAGAGTTACGTTCCTACGGGAGCGCATGATTGCACGTGTTCGGGAACGTGCCAGAGATTGGGTACCAGTTATCAGGACTCTAACAGGAAGTTAACAGGCACCTAGTGGGACTAGTAGTGGGTCCCTTACTGAGTATTTTTATACTCATTCTCTTCATTTTATGTTTTCAGGTAGAGGACGAGGCAAGGGCAAGGGAAAGCTGGCGAGCGACCCGAAGTGAGACCGTGAGGGGCCATAGGGACTACCGCTTCCGCTTATTCTTATTTCAGATTTTCACGTTTGAGTTTGAGTACTTTTCATTACTTACCATCTTTCATGTAGATAGGGCCCGAGTAGGACTTCAGAACGCTTTTACACATTTTTTTGCATGACTACCTTGTTTAAATTTTTATAAATGAAATTTCTTAAACCGTATGCGTTTTAATAATTTTTATGACTTAAACCACTTGTTCTATATTTAGTAATGACTTCGATTCAGTATAAGGAGTCGGGTCGTTACAGTGGGTGGAAATAAAGTTGTTATATTTACATGTAAATGGTGAAATATCAAGTCTTGAAAAAGGAATTAAAATCGATGATCATGGACTAACTAGTGTAAAGGAATTAAAATCGATGATTATGGACTAACTAGTGTGAATGTGATCTACATATTGGTTACAAATGAGCCAATTTGTATTAACATGTCAATCTGAACAAGGTTTTTTACCTTGAATACAGAAGAAACCCAATTTGGCATTTTGTGTTGAAAGTTGATCCAAAAGACTATTACATGTGATCATAGAAGGTTGTTAAGCAGATGGTGAAGAAGATGACAACAGAGGAGGTTAGATGAAGAGAGAAGGATGCGATGTTGGGCTAATAATCTCAGTGCTTTTCCGACTGAGACAAGGACAATAAAGTTTTTAGATGAAGAATGAGTTTGTTTATTTTATGTTTGAAATATTTTATGTGAATGAGATGATTATCAAATTTTGATGTTTGAAATATTTTCTGAATTGTCCACGCCTTACCATCTTGAGGTGGATTTATGTAAAAAATGAAAACAGCGAGAACCAAATTCTATAACAATAGTAGTACAGATAATTACAAGAATTCTACGACCGCATCTACATTTAATAAATAGTTGGTGATCATCAATCTTCAACAAAATCTAATGCAAAAGTGGGTTGAGAAGCTTCATCATCGCAGGTGAAATTAGATCAACTACTAGTCATGAAAAGTTTGTTAATAGAGGTAACAATTTGTTGTTATATGTATATATTATTTATGTTTGATTTGCTACTAACTTTTTTCTCTTTCATTTTAATTTAGAATCTTCTTTGGGAAAAAGAAAGGTACATGGCCCCACACGTAATCTCAAACTGGTTAAACTACCATTTGGAATGAAATTTAAAGTATCGCGGAGGAAGAAACGACCCATTGGAAATAATATCAATATCTTCAAAAGCCAATATACTATCTTAGCTAGACAAGTCAACTTTACTCCCTTACAAGTGAAAAGTTGGAGAGATTGATACAACAACAAAAAAAGAAACTATTTGAACTTATAGTGGTATGTGAAAAGATAACTTTTTCTTTAACTAATTTACTTCTCATATAATTAGATTACAATTACCAAGGAGCGATTTAAATTGAAGGTCACGAGGCTTCAGTGTTCTTCAAATTTATTGATCTTACAATAATTGAAGGGATGGTTTAAAGAAAGAAATGGTTGCAAATATGATATAATTGCAAAAGCTTTAGCAAATATTCCATCAGAAATTACAAAAAAATGCATAATATCCTGCAAAGTTATGGAAGTCAGTGCAATATCAGGTTCTAGTATCTTTTTCTTATGCATACAAAGAAATTGTAATACAAAGAAATTGTACTTACTGATTTAATTTTTATTGATGCTCAAATTCTAATTTTAAAATACATGGGATGTTTGAAAGAAATCAAAATAGCCACTCTAAATTGAATGTATACACGCATGTAGTCCACAAAGTATACAACAAAGAGTTGAAAAAGAAGTAATTAAATGAAAAATTACATAAACTTCTTTTAATTTTGTCAAACTATCTATATTATTTTCTCTTAGGTTCGAGACACTAATAAAGAACCTGGTCGAATTAGAATTTGGAGCTAACTCACTTGAGCAATAATGGATTGCCTATGAATGAAGCTACATAAGAGACACTTGTAAATACAAAATAATCGATATAATATCACTTTTTCTCTTATAAGTATTCATTTCTATTTGTTCAACTTTTTATACATTTTCAATTTCACATGTGAAGAAGAGTATTAAAGTATTGAAATAACAAACTTGTTGTAACTCATTAGATTAAGCTTTAGAGTTCACTAGTGATTGATGTTATTTGAATTTAAATTTATTGATTTATGTCGAGTAAAAAACGCGTTGAAGATTGGATCAGGTTCTTGATCAATACAAGAAGATCTTGATGAACATTCCACAAAATTGTAAAAAATCAAAATGTTCCACAAAATCTTCTTTCGGAAACATAGCCTTAAATTCAAATTGTTGCAAGAATGACATAGGAAAAATAGACTAAATATTGATACATTATTCATATTCAAAGTAATTATAAAATATACAACATTCTTATGATACAACATACTTGTTCATCGTTGAAGACCTTCTCCGCAAGGTCCTTCCATTCTGGGTAGCTGTCAACAACCCAGTTAAAGCATGCATACATTTCTCTCATCTACTCTTTTTGCACAAAATATGGAAGGTCCAATCAACAATGGTATGCACCCATACCAAAAGAGAGAAGCAAATGCAGATATACCAATCGTTAGGACATAAGGCTTTTTTATCGATTTCTTTATAGAATCTAATAAAACATTATATTCTATTTTGTTCCATGGATAAGCATCAAATTGGTTTTCATCATCGACCAATTTGATATGATCCAAATCTACCCCGTTGTTAATTGCTTTCCCAATAAAAAATTCTCAAGGAAGTATATATTGGTCATCTTATCTTTGTCCTTATCCTTCAATTTTTTTTGATTCATTAATCAGAAATGAGACCATTGATCTCAGAATAGAGTCTTCATTCTAGAAGTATTTTGTCAAAAATTTACCCTTTACTTTATAAATATCCATGGGAGGCAATGGACTGCAATTTAATCCAGTTATCGCTTTGAATTCCCTAATACCAAATTTGGCTAAAAGTTCTTTCAAAGTTGAACCACAATTCATCTTCCTTAGTCAATGTACATTGACGTCTTATAATATGGTAAAAAAGCACAATACAATGAAATTATCTAACGCAAGTACATTTTAAGATCAATTGTCTTCCCTTTCCCCTTCGATATATCTTTGAACAATCTCCTTTTTGCAATCGTTAGATTTTTCTGTACAATTCAATTTTACATAAACAAATAGTATATCATTTTCGAGCTTTTGAGTATTAATCTACATTCATATTTTTAGTATTTAAATCTCATTTAAACATAAAACTCTATCTCTAATCTGATAACTAACAACTATATCAAATATACTTGTCGATTTCTCTCTTCTCACCTAATTTGAACAATTCAACTCGTTCCATCATACGATTCTAAGTGTATTGCATATGAGCTAGCAGGGAAACCTAACTAACCTATAAATCATGGGCTCCAAGGATTCGAGATTAATTGGCTAAACTCTTTTAGACCAAGCTAATTAACATTCGTTAACTAATAGATCATTCCACTAAAGTCTCGTAGTTACACTCTACTCATTATAAATATATTTGTGTCCATCTGATATAAACCAAGATCGATAAGTTAATCTTTCACATATTATTTGTAACCTCAGTTGGGTCAAAATGACATTTACCCTCACGACTACATCTTGCTCCTTAAGTCCTATTGATCCATTATTGAACAATTGATTACTGAACAATTGGTTTAAGTTTCAACCTATAAATCAAATCCCTCTCAGGCCTATGAGAGGGTGAGGCTCTATGTTCAAGACTTAGATACATGACTTAAGGGAACAACATATCTATTAACCCTAAAGCGGGTAGGAGTTAATTCTGTCTTACACCATATGTCCCCAACTATACATTCGATTTTACTCCTAAAATGGAAGGCTTATTAAGCTAGCACTAATGAGCTGCCCTCACATATGCATATCTAAGAATAATCATGTGTGAACAAGAGTTCATAGTTAGCTCACAATTAACATTAAGTTACATAGGTCAACAATAATTGAAATAACCAGTTTTAAATAGTAAACGATGTTAAAACATAAAATTGCTTATTTCATGATTCAATCTTATGTAAACTCTTTACAAATGATGCCCCCACTTTCAAGTCTTTATATGAACGACTCAAGATCAAGTCATTTGTACTAACTACAAAGCAGGTCACATCCATAATGCCCTAGAATAAGGCACTAACTTTTAGAGAAGCTTGAAGCAATGTATTAGACAAAAAGCACGTCTAATCAGTTGTACCTAAAGGAATAATTTCCCTACTGTAAACGGTGGAAGTACAAAAATCTCAAATCATCTAAGTGTTTCCGATGGCATGTTTTTTAGCTAGAGTTAAGAGGAGTGAAGATAGGGGAAGAAAATAAGGCACTTCAACTTATCTGGTCATTTCCTCCTTTTTTATGTACACATGAAGCCAATCTTGACGTATGGAAAAGAAACTTTTAGATTTTGCTTTCTGTTAGAAGAAAAAAGATTGAAGAGAGAAGAGCATAATTCACGAGAGAATTCAATCCTGATAGTTAGTAGATATAAGAAGAAAGAGTTCGTGTAGAAAAAGGTTTGCTAAGAATGTTCGACACATGAAAAAAAAAAAAAAAGAATTGTCTAAACGAAGCAGGTTCGTCAAAAGGCTCTATGTCAAGTGCTAATATTGTCTTTCTTGCCAAAGAAGACAATGACCTCGTCCGAAGAAGACAAAATTCATTCTCGTGGTATGTCTGTTTTATCATGATGGAGAATGTAATGTTACTGGTTCCGCATCGGTTATGCAAGGTGTAAAAATTATGTCGATGGCAAAAAAACTTTCAAGTGAGTCAAGTAGGTGTAAGTTGCACCATAAAATTCGACATGGTTTATTGGCATGTGACGAAATTCTTGGAATGTGGTATTCTAAGTGGTCTACTCTATATGGTGAAGTATTTTATAATTCTTTGAGTTGAGAAATATGATTGTCGGTTAAGACAATGGATGTTTTAGAGCTATGGATTCTTCTAACATCTTGCCAAGGTGAAATTTGTTGAGTTTGGTAAGATGCGAGGGAATCCCCCATCGCTAATATTTGAAGAAAGGATTGGTGTCACGAGCATGCATTTCGAGGTTCTGACAAGTAGGCTCCTAACCTAAAAATGGAGCCCATGCCCGTCAGTAGTTTTGGATTCATCTTAAAATCAATACACCTTTAAAAGTTGCATATTGACTCTAATTAAATTTCTTTTTGGTATTCTTTAATTTGAGAGTGGGAAAAAAGTTATGAGTAGTCAAAAGCTTTTAAGCGGGTGGTCTTGTAATTAGGGACGTGGGGTGAAAAATAGTGTGATTGTAGCAAATTTTCACATAGTAGTATCCTTCTAGTCTGTGGTTTTTCTTCGAGTTGGAAGTTCTTCATATAAATCTTGTGTTTTTAGTTTTATTCCTTTCTTTAATTTTGTGTTGTTCTTCACACTACAAGAAACTGAGGTTTTCCCAACGCACAAAACGCGTCGGAAGAAATGACGTCGAGAAATACGTCTTATCCCGACGAGACTTTTTGCACGTCAGGTAAAGGAACTTTTCCAGACGCCGTGATAGAGTCGTCGGGAAAGATGACAACATTTCCGACGTTTGGGTGAATAGCGTCGGAAATAATAACTTATCCCGAAGCCCCATGCACGCGTCAAAAACTGTCAGTCGAAAAAGTTTATAATTTTTTTAAATATATTTCATTTCTCCCGATGCCATACATAACGACGTCAGGAGAAGTTCATAATTTTTTCAATATATTTAACTTCTCCCGATGTCATAAATATATTTCATTTCTCCCAACGCCATACATAACGGTGTCTGGAGAAGTTTATAATTTTTTCAATATATTTAACTTCTCCCAACGCCATACATAACGGCGTCAGAAAAAGTTTAGAATTTCTTAAATATATTTAATTTCTCCCGACGCCATGCATAACGGCGTTGGGAGTTCCCTTTTAAAACCGAAAAATGAGGGAGGGAGGGAGGGAGACCTATGGGACTAAGAACCACGGGGGAGGGCTAGTCTCCTATTTCAGTTGCTCCGAATTGGTCCTTCGCCTGGTGCCCCTTGTGAAGCCTCACCCTTCATTTACTCCCTCACATTCCGACGATTGGCCGAGCGAATAGGTCAACTTCAAAGTGGTATTTATGGATTTCTTGACTCCCAACTAGAAAGTGAACTCTTCTCTTATTTGACGTTTAGATCGAGCTACTAAATCTGAGCGAGGAGAGTGATTTCATGCCTCAAGCGAAGGTTCTAAAGTGGGCAAGATCTCTAAGGGCAGGTTCCTTGCTGGCTCCAGGACTCCTTCCTCCGTCCATCAAAGCAGAGCTCAAAATGGGGTTGATTCCATTTATCAGAAATTGGGACTAAGGATTTCTCGTTGAAAGCCACAAAGGAGGCCTGACTCACAATCCCGGGAAATCCCCTTTTCTTGAAAAGCATTTCACAAATCCTTCCTGACTCGACAACACCCTAACGGCGTACCTTTTGCATGATAGTCTCACGGAGTACAAGGAAGGGAAGGAGGGAGGGAGGGAATCCAAAGTGTCATCCACCATCCGATCTTCGCCGTCAATGTTCGTCGTCCGATCTTCACATTTGCCCGCCGCCCCTCGCCGTTGATAAGTCAATCCCTTCTTTTTTTTTTTCTTTATTTTGGTTTAGGTATTAGAAATATAATTAAACTTGTGGTGTCTTGTGGATTTGTATCAATAATATTTAAACTATATTCATTTTGTCGTGGATTGTGTAAATTTTTTGTTATTTTTGTTGATTTTGTTATTATTTTTATTGTTCTTTATGTCTTTTATTATTCTTTATGTTTAAACTATGTATCAATAATGTTGATTGCTAAATTTTTCATTCATTTGTTTAGATCTCATTCTCGGTTGTGCAAAAAAAAAACCTTCCATTAAAAAAAAAATTGTGGATCTCCCGATGCACAAATATAGCGTCGGGAGATCCCTTGACATCTTTCGACGTTATATTTGTGCATCGGGAGATGTCAAGGGCTCTCCCGATGACGCGATATTTTGGTGCATCGAGAGAACCTCTCTCGACGTATTTCCTCCGACGCCGTTCCCGACGCGAATTAATGCGTCGAAAAAGGATTTTCTGACGTTTTCATATATCACCCAACGCTTTTGTGCTTCGGGAGACCTCCATTTTCTTGTAGTGTCAGTTTACTCCTGCAGTAGAATTGGGAGGTTTTTCCCAACAATCCATATAATAGGCAGTCAAAATTTGTTTGATATTTTAATTGATCCAACTCCATTTGAAAGTCAAATCGAACCAATTGCACCACTAAGAAAAACTAAATCATTACATGAACGAACAAAAGATTGGATACGTGTACGATCCAAAGTCCATATTAGCTTGATAAGAAAAAGATCATAAGTAAATGGTAGAGACTTCTTGGATGAAACCAAAAGCAAACCTGTATGTAGCCTTCGCATATCCAAAATGAACAATACTATATCATCATGAAAATATAACACAAATGATCCTATTCTATAGCAGATATCAATAATTTTTTTAGAATCATCATGGATTGATCTAGTGTGAAAAAAAAAGACACTCTCAATAACTAACTAAGAGGTCATAAGTTCAATCCATGATTGCCTCCTACCTAGTAATTAGTTGTAGAGTCTCACAGGTTGTCCCGTAAGATTAGCGAGGTGTGCGTAAGGTAGTCCGAAGACTTATGGATATCAATAAATAAATAAATTTTTTAAAACAATAAAAGGGGAAAGTATTTTGAAATTGCTAACATATAATAAGTCAATTAAACAGATATCTATAAGTTAAGTGAGTGAGAATGTCAGAATCCACAAGACATTCTTATTCTAGATCAGTTCTGACAGGGCAAATACAGACTTAAAATCACATAAATGATATAGAAAAGAATGCAAAAAATCGGGTTCGTATAACTCCTCGCTACTTTGGATGTCTGCGCCCGTGCATAACGTTTTAGAAAACACTTTATGAAGGCATGGCATTAGCTCTTGGCCACCCTAGGGAAAATAATGGACCCTAATGAATTATCCAATGACACATGCCTATGTCATGCCACAAGCGAGCATCATTGAAATAAGTGGTTAAGGGTCTTACTTTGGGGATGGAAACCTTGAGAGCAGTGCATGCTACAATAATTCTCCTTTCCACGGGTCCAATTTTGCAATATAAGGCCTAGCTAACTTACTAAGGCAAAGTGAACTACTCTCTAAGGCATAGCTAACTTATCAAAGCAGAGTACTCGTTTAGCTATGAAGCATAGACAAGTCACAACATAGATAACAATTTACTTATATAAATGCGATGTGCAAGATCAAATATTAATCTCGCATGAATAGTTTCAAATATATAGACAAGTCACAAGTCATCATTAATGAATAATCTTGGTATACGGTAGGACCATGACAATTGACACGTTACATTGGATTTTGACTATGTTCAGAAAGAGAATGCAGCAGTTGCTGATCTTGCCATTGAAAAGGGAGAAAATGGGACTGAAACAAGCGATCTCTCTAAAAAATATTTTCAAAACGTTCCATTTGCAATTTCCACATGGAGACTAAATTAGTAATATGAGAATGAAATTGAAAAATGAGAGAAAAAAAAAAAGAAGAAGAAAAAAGAGGGAATTGAAGATGGGAGATGATATGTAACCAAAAAAATAATAGTAAAAAACAGAGCTCACACTGACTCGCTTTCATAAACTTTTCTTTTGGGATCAAGTCACTGTCCATCCACTTTGACCCTTCCTTTTACGTAGGGTAGGGAGCCCCTAAATCCAACAACCATTTTTCTTTAATTTTCAAATATCCATTTAATATTCTATTGTGGAAACTAAATCCAAAAGAAAAATATAAAACATTTCCCAAAAACATGAAGATCGTTTGATAAAGTTTCGTTTTTAAATTTCTTTAAAAAAGTTACGATTATCTCTTCCCAACACAGTAAGTATGTCTTCACTTTTCTTGAATTCTAAAAACAATCATTGTTTTGATAATCAAATTTTAGATTTAAAAAAATTAAGTTATAAACACTATTTGCTTTTTGTTTTGTGTGAACTTTTTGTGAAAATTTTCAAAATTCAAAGACAAGTTTTGAGTACTAAAAACATAGTTAATAAATCTTCCACTAAGATAGATAAAAACTATCGCAAAATAATTGCGGAAAAAAACATATTTTTCAAAAACTAAAAATAAAATAGAAAAATAAAAAAAGAATTTGAAAAAAACTAGAAATAGAAAACTAAAATTTTGTTTGTTAACTTTTTTTTTTTCCTTGAAGTTAAGGTCTATTTTTTCCATATATTACGATGATTTGCAGCTTTCTTAAATAAAATGGTTAAATTCTTAACCAAAGTCCAAAAACAAAAGCTACATTTTTTAGTTTTTAAAATTTGACTTGGTTTGTTAAACCATCGAGAGGATGTAGATTACAAAATGAAGAAAATTGTGGGTAGAAATAGTGTTTATAGGCTTAATTTTTTTAAAATAAAATGGTTGCCAAACAAAATATTAACCTTTGATTTTTAGTTTTTCAAAACTAAACCAACAAGCACTCTTTCTATCTCTAAATTCATTGCTTTCTAATCTAGTTTCTATCCATGGTTTAAAAAACCAAGCAAAATTTTAAAAGCTAAAAAAAAATACTTTTATAAAACTTGTTTTGGTTTAGAAATTTGACTAAGAATTCAACTATCTTAATCAAGAAAAAAACAAATCATTGCAAAAAAATATAACGAATTAGACTTAATTTTCAAAAACCAAAAACAAAATGATTACAAAAGAGGCCTAATATATTATTAAACAGAATCTTAGTTTTCGAATTCTTGAAAATGTTTTAAAACGTAAAAAACAAAACAAACTAGGTAAAAGTTGTATTATAAGCTTAGTTAAAAGAGAGAATAGAAAACTATAAAGAAGATAAATTGATAACCAAATATTAACTAAAATTATTGCAAGGTTTGGTTAAAAAAAAAAATCTAAAATCTAAACTTTATTTACAAATTTAAATAATAGGAAGAAAAAGAAAATCTTGGAAGTGAAAAGGATAATAGAAAATGTTTTTAGAGTAATTTAAGAGCAGGAGAAGAATATGTTATGATGGGGATTATGATTAGGTGTGTGGGAGAAACCAAGAAAAGCCAGTTTAAAAACCCCATATGGAGAGAAATGCAGACCAGAAAGCAACATCTCATTTTAACTCTTTTGCTTTTAATTGGAGAATGAAAAAGTAAAGCATGAGAGAGAATATTTCACCAGCACCACCATAAGCATAACATCAACATCCAATCCACCAAAACGACACAGTTTTGCTTCTACATTGACCAGTCAGCCTTCGTTTGGAGACAGCCACTGTGCCCACTAAATTTTGAATAAAGCCTGGAACTTGTGCTTTAGAATGTTCCAAAAATCCAACTTGCATGTGGTATCGACCACTGTAAACATTGTTAACGAATAAAATTATAGAGATATTTACATTTCACATGTTGTTCGTTCACCCATAAAAAAAATGTTTGTTCTCAACCATGGCTTCAATACATGCTCATTCAACCTACATGGCTTCAATACAATACATGATCATTCTAACAAGGTAATACACATATTTGAAACTATGTTATTAATTTGTTGAAAAAACAAAACAATAGAGAGAAAAGTAGTTACATTTTTTAAGTTTAAAGACTAAAATCGAGAGTATGAACTTTAAAAACTAGAGTTCAATGAAAATTGTCGTCTAAATTTTAGAAATCAGGTTAGAATTTGATCGAAGATTTAAAGACCAAAATAGGATTTATAATATATATAAAAGACAAAGATATTGTCCCTTCAAATGAAGGGCGGCAAAAGTTAAATAAAAAAGAGACGGGTATAAAGAAATAAACAATGATTAAATAGAAGTATTAATTAATGGTTTGGCAACAAAGGAATAATTTATACAAAGGAGAAATAAAAGGTATAATAAAATTTTATTTAACAAACAACAAACAGAGTGTTGTTTTAGTTGCATGGGGAAGAGAGCTTGGAATTCAAAAGTGGAACTGCGGAAGGAAATCTTAGAATGGCCCAAAGCAAGCGTTTGTTTCTTTTAGTAACTATTCTTTTGGGGGCTGAACTGTACCCCTCTTCTTTTTCTTCTTTGGCTCTGTTGTGTATCTCTAATTATAATAATATCAGTTTTAGGGTTGGCCCATTACTTCTTCTCTACCTCGTAAATACTTCTTTCTTATTCAACCCCATTTCAAAAGAAAGGAAACCATCAGCAATTCCCTTTTCTTAATAGCAAAGGAAGGTTAAATTACACAAACAGCCCTGAAAGAAACGTAGGCACAGATTCTATTTTATGATTTTAGAACTAACTAGAGTGAAAAATTGGACCAAACTGGGTTAACTAGTTACAGTGTTTAAGATTCCAAGTGGGATATGAACTAGCAAGAAAATTCCTGCTATGTTGGGATACAAAAATTCCTTTCATCTCAATAGATGTATTCAAATGGATGGTGTGTTTAAGAATGAGGAGTTGGTTTGGCAAAGCACAAGGAGTTTAGTGTTTGGAATTTTAGAGTGGATAAAAAAAATTAAAAAAAAAAAAGGTAATAGATAGAGATATGAAGAAATAAATTAGGAAAAAAGATGCTTGGCTTCTCAGAGGCATTGTTCCAATAAACATCTTTATTCATCCTTATAAGATTCTTGGATAGCAGCCTTAGATTTGCAGGCTTATGATTTGAATGAATCTAAAATCGGTCTAGATGTTTGAGGGCCCAACTCTGCTTTATGCTTTAAAGTCACTTCCAAAACCAATGACAGATAAATAACAGCCTTGTGTGTCTACTACAGGAATCAAACTACCACAAAAACAAAACAGAACAAAAAAAAAAAAGAGGGAAAAAAAAACCAACATATCTATCCTCTTTCTCCCTCTTTTTTGTTTCATTGTAGAAGCCATGGTTTTTAGTATACACAGAGTACTTATTGTCCTTCTCATGTGTGTTGCACTTTTAGCTGTTAAACCAGAACAGGCTTGTGCTTTGAGAAGTATAGACCTTGCTCTAAGACCAAGCCGCCACATTCTAGTTGAAGACTCGAGGGTGGAGGAACTGAACATGAAAAGGAATTCACTACCACAAAACAACAAGTTTGATCCAAATCGATCAAGCAAAAGAAGGGTTCGGCGAGGATCGGATCCTATCCACAACAGGTCTTAGTTCATTTCTTTTGTTTGCAGAAGGAACCCACAAATTTGACATCAACAGAAGGAAAGAAACAGAGAAAGGTTCAGTCCACAGCAGAGGAAGAAACACCAGCAAGAATCTGGTTTCTCCAATGGTTGGTTCGTTGGTTTGATCACTTATCCCCATCAGATAACAATTCCGTTTTTAGTTTTCTGTTTTTGAAAATTATGCTAGAATTTTCACAATTTCTTTAGTATATTTTCCACATTCCTTAAAAACACATTTGAATTCTAAGCCAAATTTAAAAACAAACCAAAGTTCTTTATTAAAAAAAAAAAAAGAAAAAAAGAATAGTTTTGAAATTTGGCTGACTTTAAATATGTTTTTGAAGAGCGGGTAACAAAACAAAAAAGTACCTCAGAGAAAGTGGTATTTATAAGCTTATTTTCAAAAACAGAAAACTAAAAACAAAATTGTTATCAACCGGGTTTAATGTTTTATTTTCAGAGTTTTTGTTCTTCAGTTGTGTATGGTAAAGCTTCCTGGAGGAAGTCCACCACAATGACCTCCACACTGAAACTAGAAGTGAATTCACAAACTTAGCAGTAAAAAGATCACAGAGATGAATGACAAAAAGAATCCAACTACTTGACAAAGTATCATTGAATTCTTTTGAAAAGAGGAATACTTTGAATCTGTTTTGAACTTCAAGTTCAAGTTTCATGTTGAAACAAGATTCTTTTTTAATCCATCAGCTAGATCTTAACAAAGCTTTTTATTAATTTAGTTCATCTTCTACGGATGTTATTTTGGGAAATTTTATAGAAGATGTCTCCTCTCTTCCCCAGAAATTGATCAGTTCCACTCAAATCTACACATAATCAATTACCCATCAGCTCACTGAGAAGCCTAGTGAATCTGTACAACTCAACATGTGGCCTTGCCTTTTGCTCTTTAGCTTTTTCTTTATATATTGTGGGTTTCAAAGCTTCGAGACGAACATAAGAAAGTGTAATGAGTAAAGCATTTTGATGTTATGAGAAACTGTGAAGAAGAGTCTAAAAGTGTAATGATTAAAGCATTTTGATGTTCTGAGGAATTGTGAAGAAGAGTCTATTCATTGTTGTTTGTGTTAAACAAGAAGAAAAATCTTGCACATCATAATCATGGTTGACCAAGTACTGATAATTTGCGATCCGATGTAAGTGCAGAAGATAAAAGGGGCATGCATATGCATCTGAGTGCTGACTGAAACTTGGAGATATAGAAAATGTATGAACAAATTCAAGTGAAAAAAAAAAAAAAGTTGTGTGTCATCGAAATGGGGATTGAACAAACGAATCTCAAGAACATCTGATCCAAAGCAGAATTCACTATTCAGTACTAATAACGAAGAGTATTTCGTACCTGAACATCTCGGTCACCGAAATGGGGACTGGGAATCCACAAACTTGTGCCGGCGTTGTAGAGCTTCCAATTAGGGCAAGACCAGTTTGTGCGGCCCATCAATGCATTGGGCTTGAACGAATATTCGTGGGCATAGCAAAACAGTGTGTCTACGCCTATGTCATATTTTTATAAGAAAGATTTAAGGGAAAAGATATAGTTTCACCCGCAAATTTCACAAATATCTTAAAATAAGATTTTTTTACTTAATTAGAAATTCACATATTCGTATGATAATTTTAACTTTATAATTAATATTAATTATATAAGTAATCAGTATATTTTGTCTTATTTATATTATATTTATAAATTATAACTTTCTTGATGATGATCTTAATTAATGTAAAATCTTAAATATTAATAAAAAAAGTGTTACTTTATATAATTTATTTTAAATTATCATCAAATAATGTATCTTTGAATATGGAAATAATTTTTAAAATTCTCTTTCTTAATTATTCATCAACCGCATAATTTTTACATTCTCATCTCCATCGTCAACAGTTATTCTTCTCTGTTACATCCGTCGCCTGCAATTTATCCAATTTCTCCACCAATTCCGGTACATCCTCCATCGAAAAGTTATCGAATTTCTTCACCAATACCATCCAGTTTCATTCTTCATCTCCTTATATTTTGTCCATCACCAATTTCGATTCAGTTATTCACAAAATCTCAGTTTATTTCGTCCTTTCGTTCTCCTTATGCATCCGGTTAATTGTCTTCCTAATTCATTATAATTTTCTGTACTCCATTAAATCGTAATATTTCTAGAACGTTTAACGTTATATTCCGAAATATTTGTTTTAGATACATACCACTTCATATATATAACAATGCATATATTTATTTCGTACAGTCCCCAAGGAATTTCAATTGTCTATTATGTTAATTAGTTTATATATACCTCTTCATATATACAATAATGCATATAAATTGAGATACAGTAATCGATTAATATGATGTGTATGTTCTGTTATTTTTTAAATATATATCCCTTCATATACAATAATATACATAAATTGGCATACAGTAATTGATGAATATGACTTATGTGTTATGTTTTTTTTTAAAATACATACCCCTTGTTATTTACCACAAGAAATATATATGGACATCCAATAACCGTAGAATATCATATGTTTTCTTCAAGTAAGCCCGATTCTGTCACTAAAAAATCCCAACATTCTTTCAATTCCGGTACATCCAGTTTTCTTATTCATGTAATCTTATTTCCTTTTTCACCTCTTCCGATTTCATTCTTCAATGATTCTCAGTTTATTTCGTTTTTTTATTATCCTTATACTTTCAGTTAATTGTCTTCCTAAATTTCTCATATTTTTCCTTACTCCATTACATCGTAGATTTCCTAAAACATTTTAAACTTCGATTTCGTAATATTGCATTTAGATATATACCGCTTTATATATACAATTTATAAATATATGTTAACATACAATTTTCAAAAAATATGATATATCGATTCTATTATTTAGTGTATATATACACTTTAATATATACAATAATACATATAAATTGACATACATTTACAGAAAAATAGGATATGTTAAATTGATTTATGAATAGTATATATGAAGTAATACATTGTATATTTTATGAATGAAAGGTTGTGTTTTCAATTTGTTAAATTGAGTAAGAAAAAATTACAGAACACGAGGAAAAAATTTGTGTATGTATTATTGAATATATGCAGTAGTATATATGTAACAAATCATAAAACATAAATGTATTATTCAGTAGCATATGTGAAAAATCAAAATAGGAGGAATATTATCGGAATATATGCTACAAAACGGAAGAAAAAAGAATAAATTTTTTAAGAAAAAAAATACATGCTACGAAATGAAAGAAGAGAGAACAAATTTGTCAAGGAAAAAAAGTGCATGCTACGAAACAAAAGAATAAATAATGTATATATATATATATATATATATATATATATATATATATATATATATATATATATATATATATATATATATAAAAATCTAATTGTATCACAAGAAGCAAATCAGAAGGGAAGAAGAAAGAACAACCTTTTTTGTAATAGAAATTGAAGAAGAATGTCGGCACCAAAATTGATGATCGTGAGAAATTAACTTTTGGTTGGGCATGAAATTGAAAATTTTTATTTTTTGTATGATAATTAAAAATATTATTACCATATAAGATAATAATTTATACCATATTTAAACCATTCTAAAGTTAATAAATACTACATTAATAAATACAAATAAATGTGTATTAATAATTAAAGAAGTTACAATTGATATAATAAATATGGTTGTTGATAATTAAGGAAAATATTGTTCAAGATTAATGAAATTTGGGTAATAAGGTAAATTCGTCCATTCTTTTGTGAAAAATGTTAGCTCATTTAAGACTTTTATGTAATATATTAGAAAGAAAGGCCCATTGTGTAATATCATATAGCAATTTAGACTATTTTAGTTGAAACCTCACTTTATAATTAGGTCAACAACAACAATAGCAATTCACGACTTATCAGTTGAAAGAATAGCAAAAACCCATGATACTCCCTTGGAATGTTAGCTATTTACTAATTCTAAAATAAACCGTAATTACACTTTAATAACTTCAGCAGACCCTTCCACTTTCTTTTTTCGATTCTCCATCTTCTGTCCTTCTTTTTCAAAGTTCAGATTGGGGTTGTATTCTATATATTTTCTTCGATTGAACAAACCCTAAAATTACACCTTGAAGCGACAAACCCTAATCTCCACCCTTTTTTTTCCAACTTCATCTTGCATTTACATTTGAAGTATCAATCCCATTTTCAACTGCATCCTGCATTTTAAAAAAGAAAGAATAAAAACAAATTACAATCCTGTTTGAAGCACCCAAACATTCGTATCCATTTTTCATCTTCAATTTTTGATCTTCAAGTCTACATCTTGAGATCTCAAACACTTGGGGTTGAAGAACAAAAATCTTTCACTCGGAGTAACAAAGATATAAAAGTTGATCTTTCAGGGATATTTTCTAATTTTTTTTCTCCAAAATTATTTATATTATTTAATTAATAAATGTAGACAGGATTTTGGTAGATTTTAATTTCTCAAAATTAGAAGAGAATGAGGAAAAACAAATCAATTAAGAGATTGGCTATGAATTAAAAATTCAAATTTAAAAAATATATTAAGATCTAATACGAAAACTCATTTTAATTTCTAAATTATTAAGGGTTAAGATTCAGTCGTTATTTTGAAATTAAAATAAGGCTTGAGATTCAGCCAATAAAAAATAATAATATGGTTATTTTAAAATTTAAAAAAACGAAAAAAGTTCTTAAAATTGTCAACCAAATTATTAAATCCTGAAATATTAGGAAGATGTTATGATAGTGGTTGGATATGTTATTAACACGTTGAAGTTAATTACAGACTCATAAGTGCATAACACAGATTAATTATGTCATGCCCCATCCCAAATGACGCACCCTGTGGCCAAATGGAGGGCGTGTCGCCTCGACATTTTTTTGTTATTAACATTTTCTCACAAGGTAACACGTTGAACGCCTAATAAGCAAAACAACTCTTGGCTTGTTTTTTTTTCCTTTGTCTCTTAGCGAAGCTCTTCAACTAGAACCTTGAGACTTTCACTTCTTTTTACAGTGGGAATACTTAAGAAAATAACATACATAAATAATACAACGGAAACCTTGAACTCCTTCCTTTATTAAAGACTTACAAATTATACTTTTCTTGTACAAACTAAACCCTCTAGCCTTCTTGCGTCCTTCTTCTTCCACCAAGGTACAACCTTTCGTGTTGCGGTGGGAGAGACTTGGCGGAACTCTTTTGGCACTAATATACTCGGCCTCCGCTTTAATTATTGTCCCTTTCTTTCCTTTGTCTCTTCAATTGCCTCCTTAAGGCGAACGCTTAGAGGTGTGAAGCTTCTCTTTCTCTTCCTTACCTCGTTCTTCCCACAACCTCAAACTGGATGACAACTATCAAGGCTTCTTTACCCTACCTCAACTATTCAGGCTTCTCACGCCTCTCTTCCCTATTTAACTGAAGTTTGGGCATTAAGGAGCGGCAACCTTATCAACCTACTCCTTGAATGCATGACGAGATGTCATGGCTAACACACCATGTAAAACCATAGAGACACTTTGTCTTCTCTCTTAACTTGACTACATAGCCTCAGGACTAACCTTCGCATGGTCTCAATGTCTAACAACCTGAGGAGGGAAAACACTTAAAACGTAAGTCAACAGATTTAGTGAGTAACGTGCTTGAGAAAACCATTTTGGAAAAATCACAAGAAATCCACAATAAAATAAGTAGTAAGTCATAACATATGAAGTTCGTCGTAGAAAACAGTTAACACATGTCGCAAAACAAGCACAATTCATTCACCACACCACAAGTTACACTACAAAAAGGCGGAGGATTCATGACGCAGAAGTGGATGTCGAGAACTTGAACGTTAGAATATTCGACTATTTTAGACACATGAAATATTGCGCCGGTATAGGGGAGCTTGTTCGATGCCGTGCAATGAGACATCGAGGAAAGTTGAAATAATTATTTTATTTTTATCTTTCCCCAACTAAATGGAAAGAAACGTCAGTGAATGTAAAAAAAATATTTTATTCTTAAACTTTCTCCGACACCTTGCATAAATGTTAGAGAAAGTGCAAAACAATGTTGATGCCATGCATATGTTGGGGAAAGCGTAAACAATGTCGACACCGTTAGTGAAACTTTGGGTTACTTGGAACCTTCCCCGACGTTTTAGTGTATGGCATCGTCTTACGTGCGATTTACAGACATCGTTGAGCTACGTCGATAGATCCCTTATAATAGATCCCTTAAGAGAGATACTTACCTTTGTAGCTTCTCAATTCTTAAAATCTCCTCACAATCACTAAAGTCCCGTAGTACTAAGGATCTTATCGTTATCAAAAATACTGATTCTGATTTCACAAGATTCTATAAAGTCTACATTGAAATCAGTATTCACTCTAAATGGAGGAGCAGTAGTGTGAAGAAGCGTAAAGTTAAAATGTACTACTTTATCTGGGTAATTGTGCATCGTAGTGACATTGTAGTAACTCTGATACTTGTTGAGCAAATCATGGTTTTTTGGTTTACAAAGTCCTTCACGATTAAAGTGTTTGAAGGTCACCCAAATAGTTTAGGTCTGCGAAGTTCGAGCACTAGGACTAGTGGGAGAATGTTTGGGTATAAGCCCTAGTTTGTTGTATGAATATGTTTATTGTACTTATATGAGTAATTCTTTCATGATTAAATTCAACATTGTTTTCTCACACTAGAAGTTTTAGTCCAAGTGGGAGTTTGTTAAAATTTATGTCCTAAAACTCATAGTTTATAAGTTAAAATTATATTCCATTCAATAAAGTGATTATTGAGGGCTTATTAGTGAAAATAGAATACTATAATCTTGAATCCAATTAACTAAGGTCTCGAGCCTATCTAGTGTAGACTTGAATTTTATGTAGAGACATAAATGTAGATCAAGTTTGAGTTTATAGTCCAAACGGTTTATAGTGTATGAATAAGGTTGGGCGCCTTATTCCGAAAACACTATGGAAGAGCCCACTGTGTAGTTAGTACAAATGATATGATCTTGAATTGTTCATGTAGAGACATGGGAGTTGCCCCCCTATATAAAGAGTTTGAATAAAACTGGAACCATGAAATAGTCACTTTTAAGTTATAACACCGTTGACTATATAAACTGACTATTTCGATTATGATGAACTAGGTAACTTAATCTTAATACTGAGCTAACTATGAACTTCTGCTCAAGTGGTATTATCTTTAGATCTGCATAGGTGAGGGCAGCTTAACAGCGCTTGCCCAATAAGCCTCTTATTTCAAGGGTAGGACCAGATGGATGGCTAGGGACATAGGGTGCAAGACAGAATTCACTCCTACTCGTTTGAGGGTTAGTAGATAGATTGTTCCCTTAAGGACTAAAAACCAAGTTTTGAACAAGGGATCCCGCCCTCTCATTGACCCGAGAGGGATTTGGTTTATATGTTGGACCTCAAACCAATTTTTCAATAGTAAATTAATGGGACTTAAGGACAAGATGTAGTCTTCAAGGTAAAATGGTATTTTGACACAGCTGAGGTTACGAACAACCTATGAAGGATTAACTTACTGATTATGGTTATATCAAATGAACACAAATATATCTATAGTGAGGGAAGTGCAACTAAGAGCTTTTAGTGGAATGACCCTAATTAACGAATGTTGACTAGCTCGATCTAAAAGGATTTAGCCAGTTAATCTTGGATCATTGGAGTGCATGATCTATAGATCCATTAGGTTTCTCTACTAGCTCATATGGAATTAACTTAGAACAATATGTTGAAACAATTCGAATTCTTCGAATTAGATAGAGAGATAGAAATCAACGAATATATGTGATATAGCTGTTGATTATAGAGCTTTTAGTTTAAAAATAATTTAAATATTAAAAATATGAATATGGATTCAAATTTGGAAGCTCGGAATTGATGGAAATGGTCAAAGTTGTGAAAAGTCAAAATGTTGACTTTTTTATTTTGAAAAGTCAAACTTTGACCGGCTTTATATTCAAATATGATTTAAATTTTAGAAAAATGAATGCAGATTCATGCTCCGAAGGTTGAAATTAGCAAGACGGACAAAATGGTAAAAAGTCAAGATTTTAACTTTGGCTTAATTGGTCAAATGACCATATTGCTCTTGGACTAGAGTTAGTGGGAAAATCCAACATTTTGTTGGATAATCCCACTAATACCTAGTGGGTCAAGTGTTTATATGTGATGTAAACAACAAGCCACTAAGATTAAGTGGAATGGGAGGTGTTGTTTTTTTGGTAAAGATTTTTCATGCATTTTGCATGTAATTGTTTTTATAAATTTTTCATACCTCTTTCACTAAAACTAATTGTTGGTTTCCTTTCTCCTAATTCTATATCTCTCTCTCATATTTTTTTCTTTCACTTAACGGGTCCTACAACTCAATTTTAAGTCCAAAGAATAGCGAGTCAATACTAGTGGTGGTCCCGGGTTTGTTATCGAGTGGAGATTTTAAGGATTGGGAAGCTACAAATGTAAGTATTTTTCTTAACTCTAATTAATGTAATTTAGGTTGTTATTAAACATGTTAATTTCTAAATTAGTTTAGATGC
This sequence comes from Cucumis melo, assembly GCF_025177605.1. Taxonomy (NCBI): domain Eukaryota; kingdom Viridiplantae; phylum Streptophyta; class Magnoliopsida; order Cucurbitales; family Cucurbitaceae; genus Cucumis; species Cucumis melo. The sequence continues at coordinate 14,048,814 of NC_066861.1, forward strand.
ATGTAGAGTGATTTTCGATCCGTACTTCTGTTGTGCATGTCTCGTTTTTCTATCATTAGGATTTAAGAATGATAAATAATTGAATTTGTTGAGATTTGTGGGGTTATATTTAATTGAGAAGGGGGGATTATTGAATATTATTCAATTTGAGATTGATAAATAATTTGAATGTGTTGAGATTTGTGATGTTATATTGAACTGAGGGGGGTGTTTATGGAATTTGAGATTGTTATTTAATGTGAATTTTAGATTGAATTTGATATTTAATTTAAATGTTGGAAGTGTTAGGTAGTTTTGAAATTAACTTTAGTGAAAGTTGGGAGATTGGTCATAGCGTATTCATTGAGTAAGATTGAAGAACAACAACAAAGGGAGAAGGAGCGTGACCGACCAAATGGCAGAACATTCACGACAAATGGAAGAGATGAGAAAGATGATCGAGGATATGAGTCAGGCACAGAGAGAATCGTGAACACTTGAGGTACGTATTTTTAAACACTTAATTTGTTTAATTTCTCATCTGTGATATATATCTAACTGTACTTTTATGTCATTTATAGGTTTGACATTCTTTATTTTGGCATCCACGACTATGTGTTAGGAGATAGGTGTAGTTTTTTTCCTTTTAATGTAATTGTTTTGAATAATTTGAAGAGTTTAATTGTATTTTTTTTTGTTATGCACATTTCGTAATTTGTTTTATAAATTGCAACTTTTTAATTTTAATAATTTGTTGCAAATTTTGTTTCTTGTCGTTTGAAGTGAAACCGAAAACAATGCCTCACGATAAAAAAATAAAAAATAATAAAAATAAAAGAAAATAATAAAGTTTATCCCGATGTATTTGTTGGAAAAAACATCATAAAAATATGCATAAGCGGAAGACTAGGATCATGCTTTACTCTATATGCATCTAAACGATTTAGAGATTAACATGCTACAACTAAACGATGGTCCTAAACGAAGAGTAGAGAAGGTAAACGATGAGCTTACCTTTGTAGTTTTTAACTTCTTCTTCGTTCTCAAAACTTCTTTTTCTCAAGATCACGAGCTAAGGACAACCACTACTAAACTTGGGACTAAGAACCGAGTTGTGGGACTCGTTTTTGTGAAGAAAACCTTTTTTAGAGAGAAGGATGGAGGTAGGTGTATCGTTTAGATATTTTTTATGAGAATCATCATCCTCTTCTCATTCTGAAATAAGAAGTTTATATAGAAAAATTACATGCAAAATACATGCAATTTATTTTATGAAAACTCAACACCTAATTAATCCATTAACCATTAATGGAATTAGTGGCTTCTAAATTCATTATGAGCTGCCACATTTCTCACTAATATTTAGTTTAATTAGTAAATTAGTCAAGGGACAATTTGGTCATTTGACCAATTAAGTCAAAGTCAAACTTTGACTTTTTTTTAGTCAAAAGTCAACTTTTTGACTTTTTGCTATTTTATCCATCTTGACTAATTCCAACCTCCCGAGTACGAATCCGCATTCATTTTTCTAAAATTCAAATCATATTTGAATATAAATACGGTAAAAGTTTTGTTTTTCAAAGTCAAAAATCAACATGTTGACTTTTACAATTTTGACCGTTTCAAAACTTTCCAAGCTTCTAAATATGAATCTATATTCATATTTATTTAGATTAAATTTAAACATAAAGCTTAAAGTTTATATCTACTGACTTATATCATATATATATTTGTCGGTTTCTCTCTCTTTTCCTAATTCGAACAATTCGAGTTACTTCAACATATCGTTCTTAGTTGAATCCATATGAGCTAATAGGGGAACCTAATGGACCTATAGATCATGGGCTCCAACGATTCGAGATTAACTGGCTAAACTCTTTTAGACCAAGCTTAATCAACATTCGTTAACTAATGAGTCATTTCACTAAAGACTCATAGTTGCACTCCCTTCACTATAGATATATTTTTGTCCACCTCATATAACAATGATGAGTAAGTCGATCCTTCACAGGTTGTTCATAATCTTGGTTGGGTCAAAATACTGTTTTACCCCCAAGATTACATCTTGCTCCTTAAGACCCACTGATCCACTATTGAATAATTGGTTTAAGGTCCAACCTATAAACCTGAATCCTTCTCGGACTAATGAGAAGGTGGGGCCCCTTATTCAATACTTGGATTTAGTCCTTAAGGGAACAACCTATCTACTATCCTTAGAATGGGTAGGAGTGAATTCCGTCTTGCACCCTATGTCCCTAGCTATCCACCCGATCTTATCCCTGAAATGGGAGGCTTATTGGGCCAGCGAAGATGAGCTGTCCTCACTTATGCAGATCTAAGGATACTACCGAATGAACAGAAGTTCATAGTTAGCTCAGGATTAAGATCAAGTTACCTAGGTCATCATAACTGAAATAATTAGTTTATATAGTTTACGGTGTTATAACTAAAAGTAACTATTTCGTGGTTTCAGTCTTATGCAAACCATTTACATAGGATGCCCCCACTCCCATGTCTGCACATGAACGATTCAGGATTACATTGTTTGTACTAACTACAGAGTGGGCTGCATCCATAGTGTTTTTCCAAAAATAAGGTGTCCAACCTTATTCATACACTATAGACTATTTGAGCTATTAACTCGAACTTAATCCATGTTTATGTCTCTACACAAAGTTCAAGTGTATTGACAAACTTAGTAAAATAGCCTCGGGACCTTAATTTATTGATTTTAAGATTATAGCATTCAATAATAAACTTTATTGAATCAAATAACAAAATACAAGTTTTAGGACATAAATTCCAACAGTATTGTGTTTTTCCCATTGGGTTTTATGTCCTAAAACTCGTAGATTAATATAATACATTGACTGTTATTAATAAAATGTTATTATTATAATTTCAATAAATGTTATTGATTAATTATATTATTAGTTTTGTCTTAATAACCTAAATCCAACAAACTAACATCCTAAGTTATTTGATGAGTCTTGAACAGTATGTAGAGACATACAAAAATCAATGTTCGAGATATAGCTTATAGGATCTATAGTATAGAGATAAGGCTAGTTATCTTATTTTGATAACACTATGGATACAACTCACTTTGTATTTAATACAAACGCAATGATCCAATTCTTTCGTGTAGGTGACATGCGAGTGAGGTTATCCTATGCAATGAGTTTGCACAAGACTGGACCAGGAAATAGTAACCATTATATGTAACTTCGTTAACTAGTTGGGTTTCTATTTCATTAGAATGACTTAGGTAACTTAGTCTTAATCCTGAATGTATTATGAACTCCTATTCATAAGGAATTGTTCTTTGATTTGTATGGGTGAGGGTGGCCAGATTGTCGACTCAATATGCTTATCATTTTGAGGAAAAGTCAGAGTGGAGAGCTGGAAACATAATCACACAAGATGGAATTCATTATTTCTCGACTTTAGGGTAAGTAGATAAGTGTTCTCTTAAATAGTATCTTCGGGACTTGAACAAAGGATCCTACCATCTCTATGGTCGAAAGGGATTTCTGTTTAGTGGTTGGACCATAAATAGGTTGTTCATTAGAGGAGCACTAGCATTTAAGGACTAGAAGTAACTTGGGGGTAAAACGGTAATTTGACCCAACTAGTGTTATGAACACTTGTGAAGAACTAACTTTTGGTATTGGTCTATATCCATGGACACAGAAATATATCTACAGTGAGAAGAGTTCAGCTGTGAGTTTTTAGTGGAGTGTACACATAGTTAATGAATATTGATTGATGTGGTTAATGAGTTTAGCATATTAATCTCATATTGTTGTAGCTTCTGATATGTAGATCCATTAGGTCCCCTTCCTAGCTCGTAAAGGATAATGAGATTTATTTATATTGGTTGTAGTTTCAAATGTTCAAATCTACTTTGGAAATTAATATAATGTATGGTGATACATTATAATATAAAGATTATATTTTAATTAAACTTTATTATATAAATTTAATTTTGTGAATTAAATTCATATTAAAACTATAGGTTAAAATTTAATGCATATATAATACACATTAAAACAATAGGTTATGAGAGAAATTTATATTTAAATATGATTCAAATTTGGATTAAATTAAATATAATATATTTAATTTTGGAATCAATTAATTGGAGAATTAGTTAATAGTTTATTTTTATTTTATTTAATTAAATTTATAGGTTATGTGAGATATATTCATTTAAATACGATTTAAGTGAAATATTAATTAAATGTGATTTAATTAATTAATATTATTTTAATAATAAGTTATTATTAAATTAATAGGAAACATGAGCGGTTTTCCCACGTTTCTAATTTTTCTCTCAACTTCCCACTTCTTCCATCTGAAGAAGAGGGAGAGATCTACGTAACATTGCAAAAGAGTTTTGTGGTGCATACTGCAATTCTCTTTAAAAAAATTTCATTCCAATTTTGGTTTCCACCAACCAAAATCTCGCTCAAAGAATAGGAAGGCTTTGAAGTGGTGGAGCCCCAACTTGGAGTTTAGAGTTGTCAAACATGAGTAAGTTTCTTCGTCCTCTCTATAGTTTATGTAATGCCCCAAAATTTAAGGTAATTTATTCTGATTATCTTAAGTTTAAATTATTTTTTTTGTAATTATGGGTGTTATTTAGTTGATTTATTTGATTCATGAAGATTGAATTTTATTAGATATTAGGAAAAATATCTAATTGTTGTAGTGTTTGGGGTTTGTGTTTTAATTGGTTGTATTTGAGAAAATTTGATTAATTATATATTTGATTGTATAATTAATTAAATTTTGAAGGTAAAGTAATTATATTATGTGGATAATATAATTAGGTAGAGATATTTATTTTTGAAAGATAAAGATGATTGGTTTAGAGAGGGGGAAATTTGAGTTTAAAGAGGAGATCTGATGGATTTTAAATGAAGTGAGAGAAGATTTTTTTGGTTTAATTGGGAAAATAAGGAAGAATAATAATAATAGTTTATTATTATTAATAGGCCTCGGGAACATCAATCATCTTCTTCATTGAGGAAAGAAAAGGAAACCCTAAACACCTTAAAATTGTTCCCATCAAGCCGCCGTCGCCACCTCCCTCTTTTCGACCAAGCCGCCATCGCGTTTCGTCTCCGTTGTGCAGTCGCCGTCTCCGTGCTCGTCTGCTGCCGTCGAGGTTCGTCGCTGCCGTCGTCAACAAACGTGCTCCGTCGATCGCCCGACCTAACCGATAGCCCAAGCCGTCTCCTTGCCTTCCCAAGTGCCCCACCTCCGTTCGTTCATCTTCGTCGTTCGTCAGCCGTCGCCTCCGTCACCAGCTGTTTGCACTGCGTCGAGTCGTCCGCCGTGCAGCAACGTCATCGTTTCGACTGATGATTGTCGCACACCTAGGCCACGCGTGTGCAAGCTCCATTTGCGCGAGCCGTACCCGACCCGTAAGCCTCGAGCCGAACTGCGGGCATGTCTTTCAGCTGAGTCGCGCCTGGAGCCTACCCGAGTTGAGCTGCACTCGAGTCCTTAGCCGAGCTGACCAGCCAGTCTCTTCCTTAACCGAGCCAGCAGCTGATTTCTCCACTCCAACAGAGTCGCTAGCCGATTTTTCCCCTACAACCGAGCTATTTGAGCTGCCAAGCTTCTTTTAACCTTATTTAGACCCATTTTTGGTAAGCCTTGGTATGTTTGATTTGGCTTTTAGCATACCTTACTAAGGTTTATTTTTTACCCTAACTAAGTTAATTGTTGGATTAAATTGTCTAGAGTTAACTAGATACCGAGTTGGGAATTTGTCCAACTAAGTCTAAATCGAGTTCGGCCTTGATTCTTGGGTAAGTTAAATCAACTAGATTTTTGGATCCTAAATTAACTGCAAATTGAGTTTTTCTTAGCATTTTACCCTTAATGTTTAGGATCTTTCTTGGGAAGCTTGATCTAGCTGTCAGAATTTTTATTCTTTGAATTAAGCTAATCTCCAGGTAAGGATTCTATTACTAGACTTTCATCTGAAATTAAGAGATCGCATGTGTGTATGGTTATGCATGGACGATAGCTAAATTTCATAACTCAATGTTACTTATGATGACTGACATTGTAATGATGATTGATGTTGATGACTGATGTTATGTTATGACTAGTTGTATGTTGGTGAGGATGACTATGTTATGCTTATGATTAAGATATTTGGATAAGTATGCTATGATTGTTATGTTATGCCATGTTTACGAAAATGTTATGACACGTTACATGCTATGGATAAGGTGCACTGTTAGCTTCATCTATTAGAGTCGTATACCCACATGGGTGTCCCTCGAGATCACCACCTTTTATGACTGTGTAGTCCGACGGGATCACCAGTCCATTATGACATTGACATTGACATAGACATGATTATGAGTGATTCGACGGGGTCACTCACAGCCCGATCGTCTTAGTGTTCTTTCGGGTACACTAAAGACCAGTTTGTCCTAGGTGTTCCTTTGGGTTCACCGAGGGCCAATGATGTTCCTACAAGATCATAGATTGCACGTGTTCGAGAACGTGTCAGTTCTGGGTACTACCTTTACAAGACTCTAATAGGAAGTTAACAGACACCTAGCAGGGCTAGTAGTGGGCCCCTTACTGAGTATATTTTTATACTCACTCTTTCTTGTTTAACTTTACAGGCAGAGGTAGAGGTAAGAGTAAAGGGAAGCTGTCGACTGACAAGAAATGATTGTGGTGAGCCATAGGGATCATTTAGCTTCTGTTTTATGTCATTTGGTTTGATGCACTTTCTATTTTATTTTATTTCATTTATCTTCTCTAAAAACTAGACAGAGCCCGAGTTAGGATTTTATTTAAATTTTATCTTTAAACCATTTGTTTATGATTTTTAATAAGTATTAGAGGTTTTGGTTTATTTCTTATTTTTTTAAATTTAAGAAAATTTTATTTATCTTTTAATTAGTAATGACCTCGACTTAGTATAAGGAATTGGGTCCTTACAGTTTAATTTTTAGAAGCATGCTTAACCATATAATAGAATTTAGTTTCTTTATATTTTTTTTGCCTATGTATTGATATTTTTATATTCCAATTAAAATTGGGTAATAGTTCTGTTAATTGTGCCGTTGTGCAAGCGCTCTCATTCCTTCATCCTCGATGTACGTAGTTTATGTTGGGGAGAAACTTTTTCCTGACGATGCGTCAGCATTGCCCTTTCCCCGACACACGTAGATGACATCGGGTATAGTCCACTATCAACGTCGTCTACACATCAGCATGGCCTACATCGGAGATGCATCTACGCTGATGTCGTCCATTGGATGTGTTGGACAAAGCTGCCCTGATGCACTATTCCCAACATTCTTGTTGACGATAAGTCAACATCGGGAATACTTTCGCTGACGTGCTTTACTGGTTTCATCGATGATTTATGGCGTCGGGAATACTTCGCATTCTTGTAGTGTTACTAACTTTACCACGATCACAACCGCAATGTCATTCTGAGACTTGGGAATCTTCCCTCACTGACCTAGGATTCTCTCTCATTAGTATCAGGCGAGTTACCTAGGATATCCAACAGCATCTCGCCCCATTCACTTTCTTAGACCTAGGAGTTACACTGCACCAGCGCCTTATCAACGTCTTTCTCACAACGAGCACTACAACACCATACACTGAAATCATTTTGCAACAAGTCCATTCTAAGATCTAGGATTCTCCCCTCGTTGACCTGGGATTTTCTCTCACCAGTATCATGCGAGTTACCTGGGATATTCAACAGCGTCTTGTCATATTTTTCTCACAACTCTCCCCGACCTGGGAATTCTCCCCTCGCTGGCCTAGAATTCGCTTTCGTCAGTATCTCGCAAGTTACCTGGGATTTTGTTCAGTATCGTGCGATAAATCAAGCCACAATCACACAACATAGTATTAATGCTTACTTATAGCATAGATCAACACAGTCAATAATACATTTCGTAATCATCAACTTAGAGAAAGAATACTCAACATGCATTATGTATGAATACTACTTCTCAGAACAAAGGTCCACACGTGGTTTAGAAATCATATTCAAAACCATTTATTATTACTTATAAAACATGTTTTTCCATCGTTCAAATAATACTTAGGTTTGTGGAAATATTTACCCCTTTCAACTTACTTTCAAAGAATGTTCACAAGAATGGATCTTTGCAGAAATAGGATTCTTAAATCATATTTGATAATTCCTAGAAATAATAAAACCATATTCATTTCTTTCAAACAATGCTCATAAAACCAAACACTGCAGTGTCATTCACAACACATTTGTAAATCATTTTTGTCACTTACAAGTTATTGCTTGAGTAACTAGAAACTATACTTAAATAACAGCTTTTGAATACAAGATGTTACTCACATTAAATACTTAACCTTAACTTCTTCCTTCTCGGCTTCCAGCTTTCTCTTTTCGTCTGATGGCTGGAGAATCCATTTGTTCAGCATTTGAAACTTTCTCCTTTTTCCTTCACCAAGAAGGTCTATACTTTTTTCTTTTCTTTTTGAAAAAACTGTCAATTTCTTTGGCTCTCCGGTCCTATTTATAGAGACCTTTCATATCCAATGGGTCACTTATGTGCCTTACACGTATCATCGTAGCACGTAACGCATTATGCTACCAATCTGAGCTTGACACGCTGCCTATCCGTCAAGCGACAATTTGACTTTTCCTTTGAGATGCACACCTTATCTCATTAGGAAGCCAAACTCTTAATTGTCCGATTGTTCCCGTTCTCTTCCCAAAGAAGCTACTGTCATTTCTTTTGCCTACAGTGAGTTGTCACGCACTTGACAAGACGTTTACTTTCTTGTCTTAATCTCTAGGGTACCGATACTTCACGGTATTCTGCCAATGCCTCGCTTAGTGCATCGCCTTTCTCACCATCTATTCCTATCGGGTTACTTACCTTCATTTGATAGAGTCCTTTTGCTGATGCTTTTTTCTTCGTGTCGCCTACTTTCTTTTGCATCTTTTCCTGCGGAATGTCTGAATACTTACTCAAACAACTTTTCAACAAGGTTTTTCACCCAACAGGACGTCTTTTCTGGATAAGGGCCTTACAAATTACACTTGAGAGACTTCTGATAAGAGTGCAGATATTAAACAACTGTTATTACTTAAAATTACACAAAGGTAAATACACATAAACATTATAATTCGATAATAGCATTGTACCTACTATTGCAAATATATAAGGAAATAAAATTTCAATTATATATATAATCAATATAATAAAATTTATAAGAAAACAAATTTCATAAGTATAAAATTCATAAATATTCCAAACGAAAAACACTAGCTGAAAATGTAAAAAAAAAAAAAGTAATAATAAATAATACTGAATCTCTACAAGGTATTGGATTTGTACATGCCCTTAAATTGAATTAGATTTCACGAACAACATATAAAACATGATGGACAACAATTAAAATATCATCAGAGGAGAAATCAGAAAGAAAGGACGACAACAACCACAACTCATCTTTGTCTTCGACGATGCAAGTCAAGAACTACATTTTTTTAATTTGAATTGTTAATTTTATATCATATTTGTTTTGATTCAACTAATCTTTTGAAAATATTTAGGATTATTGGATCTTTAATTTTTTCTGTTACTATTTTGATTTTAATTTGTCAAATGAAACACTCTTTTGTTCTGTTTTGTTTTGATCATGCTTAGTTACAAACTTTTCACTTTCTATTTTTACTTATGATTTTTTTGTTTTCAAAAACCACTTTTAGAATTACATATAATTTTTTCAATGTTTTTAATTTGTTTTCTAATAGTGCGTAGTTGTGCATATGAAATTATATGATTTAATTGAAATTTTGGGTCAATGACAAAGCTTATTTTTCTCCACTAATATCGGCATGTTCTAGTAATCAACTAATACATATTTAAATTTACATTGTAATAATAATATGAAGTTATGAGATTTAACTCATCTACATTTACTGATACACTGTAATTGTAATCTAAAGCTATGAGATTTTTACTATCCATAATTTATTCCACTCTTCGTAATTATAACAAAATTTGGTATCTCTCTGATGGATATTTATTCAAATTTGTAACCATATACAATTTTATCTTACTCTTTTCGAATTCTTCCGGTGTTTAGTAGAGAATTTGAAGACATAAATTTCAAAATAAGGGATTTAACGAAAACATAATTGTATTTTATGTTTTACATGCGTTTGGTGATAAATCTAAAAATTGAATTTTAGTTTTTAAAAAAATTTAAACATGTTTCATATTATATATTTATAAATCATAAAATTAGTCTTATTTATCTACTAAGATTTTGTTAACAATAAATTATTATTAATTTATTTATAAACATAACTTATATCTAAAAAATTGATTAAATTTCAATTTTAGTCCCTATTTAGGAAAAAATTAGAGTGTGACCTAAAACTTGATAAAACTTCATAAATAGTCTTTATAATTTGACAATATTTATAAATTGTTCTTAGGAACGAGACTATTTCTTATAATTTTATCAAACCAAAAGGACTAAATTATAGTTATAAAGTGTAGAGATAAACTCTATTATTTTAAAACTATTGTGACCAAATTCTATAATTAAATCTAAAAGTTTATATAATTATTATTTTGTATTATGATATGTTTTAATACGTTAAAATATGAATTGAGTTCCTAACGTAACATATTATATTTTTAAATGTTTTTATATGTATTTAATATAATTATATTCTCTTAAAAATGTAAACTTCAATTTATAGATACAACAAAAAAAATATAGAAGAGTTGTTTCCAGAATTTGCTTTATTTGGATCATGAACATAATCTAAAAACAATTTTTAGAAACAAAATCCAGATAGTCTGCCAAATGCAATGAATCTGAAAACATAAAACACAAACCAAATTCTCAATCAAATATACCCTTGTAGATTTTCTTATGAAATTTTGTTTTATCTCATTCCTTTTCAATTTGTTTATACATTTTGTTATCACATTATTAAGTTTTTTTTATAATCTTCTTCTTCCATTTTATTCGGTTTATCTATTTTTTTTCACTTCATGCATTTTCTTTATAACTAGTGACACACGTGCTATGTACGTCGAATGTCAAAGATTTTATTAAAAATTTAAAATATATATTTTTAAAAAATTATAATATTTTTTATATTTATAACCTATTTTTATTTTTATAAATTTGTTTAGAGTTAAAAAATATCATAGAAATTGTGCTAATAAATTACTTGTTTAATAGACATATTATGTATTGTAATATATACAATAAATCAAACATTTTTTAATGATATTTTCAAATATATATATTATATTTTTCATTGTTCTATATTTTTTCATAAAATATTTTCTATATATATAGTACAAACACAATATTTTCATAAATCCATGATTATCCCTTCATCTTCATGTGATAAAACAAATGCAAAGACAACTTTCAAATTGAACTGCTATATGTAGTCAAAATGTAATTACCATGAGTGGCAAATTATTGGTATCGTCATGCCAAAAATCTTTTGTTCACTATTTGTCAAATAAAAAATTTTGAATAAGCTATTCTTGATATTACTTTAATGACTATTGTGTATACTTACCTTAATAAAAAATACTCCAATACGAAAATCTCTATTAATTTTGATAGCTAGTGACTTTTGGTGCCTCACTCCTCTATTTTGGTTTTTGTCTCAATGGATTGGTTTCTACGTGACTTGATGGTTCAATGGCGTGGCCTCAAACATTCTCATATTTCTATATCGTTATTCGTCATCGCAAGCTTGAGAGAATGATATCTTTCAATTATCATAAGGAGCTTTACTTAGTGAATTAAATTTGTAGAATGAGAAGAGACCTTAGATGCAAAAATTTATTTATTTATTATTGGTGTGAATTGTCTAATTAGTGTTAGTTAGTGGATGGTTTTGTAATGATAAAAAAATTAATGAAAATCATTTTAAAAAAGAATGAATGAAAATTTGGAAAGCTAAAAGGTTTTTGGAATTAAAAAAATAAAGTGTAACATCTAATAATGTATTTAGTGGTAATTTTTTTAAATGTAATTAATATTTAGATATTAATTGATAATTAATTTAACAAGTTACTGACTTTACAATTTTCTTTTGAGTTTTTATTTAACAAATTTTAAACTTGACAAAATTACCACTAATGTTATAGTTAGAATCACTAAAATGAAATGGGAATAATTCGGAGAAAAAGTTTCTCCTATAGGTCCTTTTATACATAGCATAGACTAGTATTAAACACGTGTCATGCACGTAAAATACAATTTTATTAGTAGCATTTTAAAGTACAAATATAAATGTTAAGATTCAAAGAGTCGCAAGTAGAATATAACAAGAAAGAAAGTTTAGTTTAATAATAATATAATAATATGAGGACGAAAAAGAAAAGGAAAAGCAAAGATTATCTCTCTAAAAAATTCAAATTTACATGTGACTTAACACTTTGATCTTCATTCATGTCAATAAAGAAGACTTAAAGATTTCAATGATTTTAGTAATTGAGTTGTGTTTTAAAAGTTGATATTTCCATGAATTTTGGTGGAAAAGAAGAACTTTCCCAACTTTTTTTACCTGCATATAGTTGATTGCTTCTTCAATTGTTCGCTCAACAACTAATGTTTGATAGCAAATTTTTTGTTTTTAGTTATTGAGTTGATGGACACATATACGGGATTAAGCTATGCTCGATCCCACCTTTTGTTTTTTCTTTCCAACCCTTCCATATCTCTAAAATCAAACTACCGACAATATTGTTGAACACCAACCTCTCATGACTTATTATTGTGAGCACTTTAAATGTAATTAAATAGATATTAATTGTTAATTAATTTAACAAGTTATGTGACTTTACAATTTTCTTTTGAATTTTTATTTAACAAATTTTAAAATTGACAAAATTACCACTAATATTATAGTTAGAATCACAAAAATGAAAGAGGCAAAATTGGGAGAAAAAGTTTCTCCCTATAAGCCCTTATATGTATACACTAGTAAAAGACACGTGCATGACACGTATAATACATAGCTTTAGATTATAGTAAACATTGCATTTATATGTTTAGGTGTACTAAATTTAAAGGTATGCAATTCAAAATGTAATAGAATTAGATGTACATGGGAAACAATTACAATAATTAGATTAAAATATAAGAATTTAAAGGTAAGACTTGCATATATAAAAAAATGATTTCTTTATAAATAATATTTTTTTTATACAATTTGAAGGTAACTTATTGTCACCTATGGGCTTGATCCAAACTTTTGTTGTCATCACTGAAATTTCTCTTGATAGTGCAACATAAAGTTGTCCATAAGAAAACACATTTTTCAAGAAAATATATTGTAACGCCCCAAGTTAAGGTAATTTATTTTAATTATCTTAAGTTTAATTTTAATTAGTGTTGGAATTAACTTGGGTGCTAATGGAATTTTGATTAAAGTTATTTGTTTAATGAGATTTGTATTGGAGAGAAATTTGATTAATTATATGCGATTATGTAATTAATTAACTTTGAAGTTGGAATAATTATATTATGTAGATAATATGATTATGTAAGGATACTTGTTTTGGAGAAAGGTTGATGTGATTGGTGGAATTAATGGTTTAGAAAGGGAGTTTTGGTAGGTTTTAAAGAGAGATATTTGGAAAAGGAAAAGGAATAATAATAATGATATTATTATTATTATTATAAATAGACCCTCGTTCTACGTGTCCCATTAATTCATCTTCTTCATCACACCCACAAAACCTAATCCTAAACTTTTCAAACCCTAAACAAAAGATCCGCCGCCGCCGTCGACAACCATCTTCTCGCCGATCGCTGTCCTCCGCCGCAAGCCACCACCACCACCGCCGTGCAGTTGCTGCGTGTCGCTTCTGTAAGCCAAGTCGTCCGCGTGAACCCAAACGCCATCAACCATCCGAACCGTTGAGCTGATCGTCTTCACGCTGTGCCCCTCCGTCCGATCTCCTCCGTCTGAAAATCGTTCTCGATCGTCAACTATCATTAGTCGATTTCCTTCGCCCGTCGTCGATCCATGCAACCCGAGCCGGTTCGCCCTTAACCCGACCTGTGTGAGTTCGCCCGCGCCAGCCACCCACGTGGATCTAAGTCGCGCCCCCAACCGCCACGTGAGCCGTATTCTATCCGAGCTACATGCAGCCCTAGTCGAGCCACCCTTGTGCGTGTAAGCCGCCCTGCGCGTGTGAGCCACCTTCTGCCTTCTAACCGAGCCGCCTAGCTGTTTCCTCTATTTTTCAAGCCGTTTGAGCCGCCAAGCCAAATTTTGGTCATTTTCACCTATTCTTGGTAAGTTTTATTTGGGTTTTGCTTATTTTCCCAGCAAGGATCAATTTTTGACCCAAAAATAATTTAATTTTTGGATTAAATTAAAATTATTTTTCTTAAAGGGTTGTTTGGATCGTTTAGAAGTGGAAATGAAAAACTTTTCCAGTTAAGACTAAGTTGATCTCAACCTTGATCTTGGGTAAGTTACTTTGAATGGATTTTTGGACCTTTAATCCTTTAGGGTTAAGTTATTAAATTTGGTGTTTTCTAACTATTTAGGACTTCGCTGCTTGGAAAGCGTGACTTTTGTTGTTAGAATTTGATTAAGCAAATCTCCAGGTAAGAGATTCTACTACTAGACCTCTGACTGAAATTAAGAGACCGCATGTATTTATGGTTATGCTTGGATGATAGCTAAATTGCATAACTCAATGTTGTTGATGATGACTGACATTGTATTGATGATTGATGTCGTGAACTGATGTTATGTTATGACTAGCAGTATGTTGATGATGATGATTGCGTTATATTCATGTTTACGATATTGGTTAAGTATGTTATGATTGTTATGATATGTCATGTTTATGAAAATGTTATGACATGTTACGTGCTACGGATAGGGTGTGCTGTTAGTTTTTTCTATTAAAGTTGTACCTACATAGGTGTCCCTCGGGATCACCACCTTTCTTGTGACTACGTAGTCCGACGGGATCACCAGTCCAGTATGACATTGACATTGACATATGCATGATTATGAGTGATTCGACGAGGTCACTCACAGCCCGATTGTCTTAGTGTTTCTTTCGAGTACACTACAGACCAGTTTGTCTTAGGTGTTCCTTTGGGTCACCGAAGACTAGATATGTTCACGGGATCACAGATTGCACGTGTTCGGAAACGTGCCAATTCAGGGGTACCACTTTATAGGACTCTAATAGGAAGTTAACAGGCACCTAGCAGGACTAGTAGTGGGTCCTTACTGAGTATATTTTTATACTCACTCTTTCTTGTTTAATTTTTTAGGCAAAGGTAGAGGTAAGGGCAAAGACAAGCTGGCGACTGACAAGAAGTGACCGTGGCGAGACATATGGATCATTTTGCTTATGCTTTATGTCATTGTTCAGATTCCAGTATTTGCATTTTTTATTCTTTTATTGTTATTTTATTTCATTAAAAGTAGATAGGGCCCGAGTTAGGATTTTATTTTTAGGCTTATTTCCATATACATTTGTTTATGCTTTTAAAGGAGAAATTCGAGGTTTTGTTTTATCTTCTATTTCAAAATTTATAAATTTTATTTATTTTTTAAATTAGTAATGACTTCCGCTTAGTATAAGAAGTTGGGTCGTTACAATTATTCAAATATGAGGAATTGTTTGTCCTTATGCTTTGTTAATTGTCATTGCAAAGCATGAACGAAAGGGAAATTGTTTTCTCTTGAACTTTAATGGATATTCATTGTCATTTGGTGGACTGAATGGTATTCATGGAAGAAAAAACTTGTTTTCTTGCATGATCACCCATTGCTATTTTAGCATGTATAATATTTTTGCTAAATGATCGACATACCAATTTTGTTCTATCACACAATCCATTGGATGGATCCAAATTTCTTGCCAACAACGTTGGTGAAAAAAATCAAGGAAGCCTTTTATATAGTAGAAAAAAATGTTACAAAAACTTTTCAACTTTCAAGTCCTTAAATTAATATTGTTAATTAGAATTAATAAGATATTTAATTTGTAACTAATTTCTAAAATGTAAATGAAAAACCATTTGCCCAACTCTTCACATCCTATACTTTAATTACACTAAACTTAAGTGTAATTAATTTAAAAAGTAGTTGATAAATGAAAAACCAGTTGCATTCAACTTTTCACATTGTACATACTTTAATTCCACTAAACTTAGAATTAATTCAAAAAGTAGTGAGAGAGGGTATGCCCGGTATAATTATGAAAAAATAAAATAAAAAATGAATTTACCATAAAACTAAAAAATGATTTTGAACACATAACTAAACTCAAGCGTATAATGGAGAGAAAAAAGTTTCTCCATATTAAGGCTTTTATATACACAAGTTATATGACTATACAATTTTCTTTTGAATTTTTATTTAAAAATTTTTAAAATTGACAAAATTACCAATAATATTATAGTTAGAATCACTAAAATGAAAGGGGCAAAATTGGGAGAAAAAGTTTCAACGCGTGCATCACGCGAAAATCACACACACACAAAATTATAGTTTTAACTTAACTAAATAAAATTGAAACAGTTATTTCAATATTTTTATATTTATATCATTTTCATATTCCCATCGTAAAGACTGGAAAATAAATAGTAAATTTAGAAATATCATAATATCAAATCTCAAAATATATATTTTTGTATTTTAATTATAATTTGAAATGAAATTGTACTTTTTAAAGCAAATATGAAATTGAATATTTCAACCATATAGGCATATATATATATATATATATATATATATATATATATATATATATATATATATATATATATATATATATATATATATATATATATATATATATTTATATGTATGTATATATATATATTTATATGTATGTATATAGATATATTTATATGTATGTATATAGATATATTTATATGTATGTATATATATATATTTATATGTATGTATATATATATATTTATATGTATGTATATATATATATTTATATGTATGTATATATATATATTTATATGTATGTATATATATATATATACTTTTTTTGCTAAAAGGTGTCATTAAGTAAATCATTAATTAGTACTTGAACAACTTATTTCTTATTATATCATAATTTCTTTTAATGATTTTGTAGGTAAAAGATTAAAGGGGAGACTTTAATATTTATTGTTTTACACATTTTATTATCTTTACGTATACTTAATAAATTCAAATCATATTTATATTGTTTGAAAAGAATCAAAGTATAAGTCACTCAACAATTTCATTAATAAAATAGCAAAAAATGAAATGAGTAAAATAACACGAGTAAGATTCTCATGGTTACATTGAAAAAAGATTCTCAATATTGCATGATTTAAACATAAAGAGCATAAACACATATATTGTCAAAACTTGGTGGTTTAAGTTTTCCCAACTTTTGTTGTGTACTAAAAAGAGACCTATGGATGGAGGAATATACATAAGCATACTACTATATAAAAAAAATAGACATCAGAATAAAAAAAAATGGAAGAGAATAGAAAAACATGATTTGATTCTTCTTCACCCTTAGCATTTTGTTGTGACTTGTGAAAATGAATGAAAAAAAAAAGAATAAGATATTTATACCAAAAATTTGAAAATGAAGAATTTGAAAAGTTGAAAAAGATACAAAAGAGTTAATATGAGATAAGTAAATGTGAATAGTTGGGAGATAGAAAATTAAAGGGGAGAGGAATATGAATGGATTTGGATAAATTTAAATGACATAATTATTTTGAGAGAAAATTTTTAAATTTTGAGAAAAGTTATAATAAGGAGATGAAAAGTTGAAAAAATCATTTCACTAAAGCAAATATTAAAAGTTATAATGAAAATGACCAAAACATTAAATCTATGTGAATGACAAAATTGACCTTAAAGTAAGACTAAAAAAAGTTATAATAAAAAGGTAAAATGAAGCTAAAAAATTTCTCCGCTTGCATCCTTTTATATATACTGTAGATATATATAGTATAAATTATTACTATTTATATAATTAAATTATAAGAATTTGTTTCCTTTTAATTTAATATCTTAGCGTTTAAATTATTCTAGTAACAATGCGTGCGATGCACGTGAAAGTCACACGTGAAAAAGTTATTGTTTTAATTTAACTTTATAAAATTAGATCAATTATCATTTTAATGTTTTCATATTTATATCCTTTTTATACTTACATCGTAATGAGTGAAAATGAATAATAAATTTAGAAATATTATAATATATATCTCAAAATCGATAATAGTCTTAATAAAAAAATTAAATGAAGAAAAAAGACTTTATCAATGTTCCCATGGTTATATCTAAAATGATTTTCAATATTACATAATTTAAACATAAAGTACATAGACATATCTACATGTCAATCACGAAGTTGGTGGTTCAAGTTTTCCCAACAACTTCTGTTGTGTACTAAAAAGAAATCTATAAATGAAAGAATATACACAAACATGATTCTATATATAAAAAATAGTCAAAAGAAAAAAAAAAATTAGAAGAGAATAGAAAAGCAAAATTTGATTTGTTTTTCTTCTTCACCCCTAGCATTTTGTTGTGACTTATGAACATGAGTGGAAAAAAAAAAGAATGAGATATTTATACCCAAAGATTTGAAAAACAAAGAATTTGAAAGGTTGAAACAGATACAAAAGAGTTAATATGTGTAACATAATTTTGGAGTCAATTATCTTAGTTTTGTTTAATTAGATTTTATTTATTGGGCGTTAATCTGAATTCATTTAATGAGAATTATTTGATTTTTGTGGGAATTGAAATTAATTAAATATTTGTTGGACGAAAATTTAATTAATTAGAGGTTTGTTGAGATTTTGAGTAAATGGTTTGTTATAAGGATTAAGTAAAGTTGTGGATTTTTAGTGTTGTTGAAGTTGAATTAAATTAAATAATTATGGATGTTATTTAATTAAATTGTGGGGTGGAAAGTTTGTTGGATATTTAATAATTATATGTATATGTAGAAATATATATATAATTATTATGTTAAAGGAAAATATAATTATATTTGTTGAAATATAATTATTGTAACGCCCCAAAATTTAGGAATTTAACATTATTATCTTAAGTACGATTTTGAGATTTTGGGTGTTATTTAAATGTTGAAGATTTTATCTTATGGAGATTTGATTCTATTGGATAATTTAAAATATCAATTTTTTTTGTTAAGTTGGAATTTATGTTTGTATTAGTTATGTGTGTTTGGGGGTATTTTTGGACTTAAGGACTTAACAATTGTATTGTGAGAATAATATAATGACTTATGAAAATGTAGTTTGATTTTCTAAAGATGTTTGGTTGGTTGAGGAGAGAGATTATGTGATTTATTTGGGAAAAGATAAAAAGAAGAGAAAAATTGTAACGCCCCGAAAACTTAAGGTAAAATTTTTCTCGTTTTATGTAAAGTGCAAGTTGATATAATAATAATATAATATTGATTATATTATTATTATTATTATTTATTTTATTTGTTATAATATTAATATTATAATTATTATTATTAATTAATATTATAGAAATATTGTTATTTCTAAAACAATAAAATAAATTATTATTTATTTAATATTAATATTATTAATATATTATTATTATTACTTTATTATTATTATTATTATTTATATTTAATATATATATTATTATTTAATTTAAATTATTAATATTATATAATTATTAAGAATTATATATATATATATATATATAAAATAAATTTTTTTTTTTTTTTTTAAACCAAAACCCTAACCGCGCGCCGCCTACCCCCCCCCCCCCCCCCCCGAATTTCTCTTTTCTTCTTCTCTTCCGTTTCTTCCTCTCCCCGACGCCGCGCATCCCATCTTCCCGTCCGTCTCCGCTTCTTCTTCTTCTTCTTCGTCCGTCGTCACCATCTCTTTTCCTCTCCGTCTTCATCCGTGGGATAGCCACCAGCCATCGTCGTCCGCCGCGGCTCCCCATCCATTTCCGATTTTTCCTTCTCGGCCTCACACAGCGGCAGATCTGCCGCTTCGCTCGTCGCCGCTCCACGAATCAGCCAGCTCCGTTCCTCGTGCGTTGTCCCCGAAGCGCCGCCGCCGTCGTTCGCCGGAAGAAAGGACCATCGAAACCGTGTTGCCCGTTTCGCGCTGCAAAGACCCGACCCGGTTCCAAGCTGACCCGACCCGAAACCGCTTCAAGCCGAGCCGAGTGAGCCGAGCCGCCAGCCGAACCAAGCCGAGCCGCGAGCCGAGTGAGCCGAGCCGCGAGCCGAACCAAGCCGAGCCGCGAGCCGAGTGAGCCGAGCCGCGAGCCGAACCAAGCCGAGCCGCGAGCCGAGTTAGCCGAGCCGCGAGCCGAACCAAGCCGAGCCGAGCCGAGCCGAGCCGAGCCGAGCCAAGAACCAAGCCGAGCCGAGCCGAGCCACCTAAGCCTTCCTTCCTCCACTTCGGTTCACGGTGAGTCTTCGGTAAGGATTGTTTTGATGAATTCCCTAATGTTACCTCGTCCGATTCGAGTTTGAATGTTGGATTAAGATATGGCCCTACTTTTCTCCCTTGAAGGTAGTACAGAGTTGACGCGTAAGTTCTCGGATTCCGCGGCAGGCCTGGTTAGAGATAGCTTCCTTTCCTTGGGTAAGTCAACGGATGTCGCTTCTGACCTTTTTAAACTACTTCTACTAAAGTCATCAACTAAAACTTTCGTGTTTCGTTAGGTGGATCTGTCGAGCGTAGATTTCGATCGAGGGGCATAACCGAGTATCAGGTAAGGGTCTTCCTACTACTGGACCTTCTGTTAAGTACTGATATTATATTTTGTCTGATGTAAATATACTGTGACTGTTATTTGTGGATCGAGATTTTATGTTGATGGACCCTAAAGTTACGGTTCAGTATGTAGTAAAACACTGGTCTGGATGTGGTTTATGGAGTTTGGACGGGGAAGGACAGTGAGTCCGGTTTTTGGTTGGTTAGTCGATTGGATCTAGGGTTTTCCCTAATGGTGTGCGAGTTGGTAATACATATAGCAACTGAGAGTGTAGATGTCTAAACCTATACTATCTGACTGACAAAGCCTATGGCGGGACTGTGATATGAATGCCGTTGGGATGTGACTGATGTAGACAGTTTAGTTTGGACTGAGGGGTAACGGTTAGCTTCATCTATGGGGTAGTGTACCTTACGGATATGTGCGTCCTTCGGGAGCACTAGACTGATATGTGCATCCTTCGGGAGCACTAGACGGATATGTGCATCCTTCGGGAGCACTAGACTGATATGTGCGTTCCACGGAACCACTAGACTGTTATGTAGGGTACCCCCGAATAGGAAGTTAACTGTTGTCCCCTAACGGGCCCAGTAGTGGGTCCCTTACTAGGTATGTTTATACTCACCCTTTCTCTTCTTTAACTTTTCAGGTAGGGGTACAGCGAGGGGCAGACCGACGAGAGGCAGGAAGGATGCGTGAAGGCCATATGGACGCGTCTGGTTTTCTTATCGCTTCCGCTATGTATTTTGTCAGAATATTTTGACTTGTGATTTTGAACTGGTGACTTGATATTTTTATTTTGTGACTTTTTGATTTATTTAAAATAGGGCCCGAAACTGTCTTTTGTAAGGTTTCTAATGTTTTAATGAATCGTAACTGGTCCGTTTTAAATTTTATGTTGAATAGTCGAGTTTTGGTGTTTGGTAGTGACCTCAGCTTAGTCCGGAAAGTTGGGTCGTTACAAAAATGGAGATTTGGTGAGATTTAGATGAGGAGAGAGAAGATTGGTTTTTTTGGAAATAAGATAAGGAAAAGGAAAGAGAAAATAATATTGGAATTTATTTGTGTTTAAATAGGCTTCGGGACCCGTGCACCATAAAACCCATCATCTTCTTTTTTGAAAAAAAAGGAGAAAAGGGGAGAGAAAACCCTAGCCACCGCCGGGACCCGCCGTCGCTGTCGGGACCCGCCGTCGCAGCCAATCTGTCGTAGCCGCCGTGCTCGTTTGATCGCCATCGGAAGTGGATCGCCAGCCGCGCGCCTTCCTCCGCAACCCGAGCCATCTCCGTCTGACCTTCTCCACCTGGAAGCCGTCGTTGATCGGCTGCGTTTCGTCACAGCTCGTTGCTCATCGCCACAAGACAAGCCGTCGGCCGTGTAGGTTGCCGTCAAGCCCCAGCCGTCTCAACCGTCGCTCGAACCCGGAAACCCGACCCGCACGCCCCCCTCCATCATCGCATGAAGCCGACCCGACCCACGTCTCTTCTCCGCGACCTGAGCCGCGCTCGCACCCATCCGCGCCGAGTCGCATCCGCACCTACACCGTAGTCGAGTCGCACGCACGGCGCGCCTGCCCGAACCGTCCTGCACGCGCGCGAGCCACCTAGCCGCTTCACCTATCTTTGAGCCGCCAACCTGCTTTCGGTCCTTTTCACCTAGTTTGGTAAGTTTGATTGGGTTTTGAAATACTTGGGTCCTTGTTCGTTTGTCGGTTAAGTTATGTACAATGATGTTTTCTAACTATTTAGGACTTCGCTGCTTGGAAAGCGTGCTTTATTGTTAGAACCCGTTTGAGCAAATCTCTAGGTAAGAGATTCTACTACTAGACCTACGAGTGGAATTAAGAGATCGCATATATTTTTAGTTATGCATATTGATGACTAGATTGCATAACAGGATGACAATTAATGATGATATGATATGACATGATGATATGATGTGACATGATGACATGATGATGCTATGTTACGTGTATGCTATGGTTAGGGTGTATGTTAGCTTATCCTATTAGAGTCGTACCTGCATGGGTGTCATTCGGGATCACCACCTATTTAGGACTGTGTAGTCCGACGGGACCGCCAGTCTGGCATTGATATAGACATGATTCGAGTGATTCGACGAGATCGCTCATAGCTCGATTGTCTTAGTGTTTCCTCCGGGTACACTACAGACCAGTTTGTCCTAGGTGTTTCTTTGGGTTCACCGAAGACCAAATTTTGTTCCTACGGGATCACATGTTGCACGTGTTCGGGAACGTGCCAGTTATTGGGTACCATTTTCAGGACTCTAATAGGAAGTTAACAGGCACCTAGCGGGACTAGTAGTGGGTCCCTTACTGAGTATTTTATACTCACTCTTTCCATTTTTATTTTTTAGGCAGAGGTAGAGGTAAGGGCAAAGGCAAGCTGGCGAGTGATCAGAAGTGACCGTGACGAGCCATAAGGATCTTATTCTTCCGCTTCATGTCATAGTTCAGACTTTAACATTTGCATTTTAGTTTATTCTTTATTTGTTATTTTATTTCTTTAAAATTAGATAGGGCCCGAGTTAGGATTTTATTTTTATACTTATCTCTAATCACATTTGTTTATGTTTTTAAATGAAAATTTTGAGGTTTTGTTTTATTCTTTTATCCAAACTTTACATATTTTATTTATCTTTTAAATTAGTAATGGCTTCGACTTAGTATAAGGAATTGGGTCGTTACAATTATTTTAGGAAAAAATAATTAATTATTTTGGAGAAAGATAAATAATAATTAATTATTGTAGAAGATAATTAATTATTTTGAAGAAAGATAAATAATAACTAATTATTGTAGAAGATAATTAATTATTTTGGAGAAAGATAAATAATAATTAATTATTGTGGAAGATAATTAAATTGTTGTTTGCTGTATTATTTGCCAAATCATTTGCCAACCTGTATTATTTTCCAACTTGTATTTGTCATATTTCACATTGTTTTGCTAACAATAATAATAATAATAATAATAATAATAATAATAATATTTTATTATTATTATTATTATTATTATTATTATTATTAATTGGATTTTTGGAGTATGTAAAGTTTTAATGTGTTTGTTATTTGTTACGTTGTTTGTTGTTTTATCATAACATTAGTTGCAACTTTTGTTCTTGGAATAACTTTGAGACTGAATGTTTATGCTTATGCATTTTTCGTAATGAATGTTGGCTAAGGTTCATTTTCTTTAAATTTGCAGGTAGTTGAAGAATCCATGGACCATGGTATCAATCAAGTTCTCATTTATACGTCAGTTTGATTAGATAAGGTCACACATACATGTAATATTACAGTAAAATTATCTTTTGGATTATTGTAAAATCTTTATCGATAATGTAAGTTATATATTTTATTATCAATATAAATATCTTTCAGGCAAAGGTAAAGGGAAGGGCAAGTTAGTGAATGACAAGAAGGACTCGTGATCAACCATATAGGAACTACTTAGTTTATGCTTCCACTAATGTTTTATAAAGTTAATATAATTAGATTAGTGATGACCCCAGGTTAGTTTTGAAAAAAAATCAGATCATTACATTTACAAGTCAACGTGTAAATTTAGTATTTTCGGCATGATGGAGTGGAATATGCATTCTTGGAGTCAAGGATCACTTCACATTTTTAATTTTCTAGGATTAGTTCAAGGAGCGAGTGACTAGCTTTCAGTTTCGAACTGGAGCCGGCAGATATTAAGGGATTCGGAATTTGTTTGTGGAACAAACTTGATGGGACTAAGGAGTTGGGATGAGTCAAGCAAGAAAAGAGAGTTTTATGTTTAGGCAATTACTGTATCTCTCAAGACTGAGTAGAGTTGTGGAAGTTGATATGTCATAGGCCATGAAATTGGAGAAGAACAGAAGAAAATTTTATTTTCTTCTCTGCTGGCTTTTAGAGTCTAAAAAATGATGACTCCACACAAGTAAGGGGGTCAAAATTATTTTGAGAATTTAATGAAATATCATAACTTTAATGACTGAAATATGCTTCCTTTCTGCTCTGGTTTGATTTTGTGTTTGGTATAGACTTTCGATACCTTCATAGTTTTTTTAAGTAATGAAACACTTTCTAAATTCTTCCATGTCATCTAGCTAGATACACATCAAAAGGCGTCACAAGAAGTACCAAAGTATTTATGGAGTAAACATTTGATTAGTTTTTGAAGTCTACTAAAAAACTATGTTACCCTTTTTTATTTTTGTGAGAAACAAGAACCTTTGTTACCACAAACAAGATAAAGACTGAAAACATTCCCAATGTATAACAAGGGATGTAAGACGATAATCACAAAAGTATTGAGAGAATTTACGGCAAGAGATAGTAAGATAAAATAAGATGTTAAAAAAAAGAGTTGAAATTCGCACTCTTATCTTAGAAATGATTTTACTTACAAACATTACTCCAAAAGTTATGCTGAACATAATTTTAGTTGCTCCCATATTATCTTAGACTCTTGAGTGCCGTTTCTTTTCACTTTCTTACACACATCACCAAAATTTTCCTGAAGAGACTCTTTATCTTTATCTTGTACGTCCAGTTTTTCAGGGCAATGGTTGTTCATTTTGGAGGAAATGGAAATCAATGGTAGAAATCCTAATTTGAATGGAAATAGGAACCATTCTTCAGGCGATTCAAAGGTTTTCTTAAATGGAAAGTCTAAGGAGATACATTCGTCAACCACGGTAAATCTGCTTCCCTCGAACCATATATTGTCAAGATGAAGTGTTCAATATCAATATATCGTACTCTTTGGTGATTTTTCCTTCAGATTTACAAACAAAATATCCTTGTAAATGTCAAGTTGGTCCATCATAATTTTCTTACAGCGAGATAACTTGGCATGAAAGAAGAGAATGGGTTGGCGACTGTTCTGAAGATGTGCAACGAGAATCAATGGAACCAATCCTAAGGTATTCATTTAAATTATTTAAATCTTTGGGGCAGTTCAGTTTTGTCTGTGTAAATTCAAAAAAGTATACCTATTGATTAATTTTGTCTTAGCCCACTTGCTTAAGTTTTTAATTTGAGGAGCAATTCAACATGATCATACAACAAAAACAATTTCAAACATGTTTTATCGCACTTCATATGGAGAGGTTTTGGATAGTTTACTCGTTGCAAAAGGCTAATCATTTTGTTCTGTTTCTCAGGCTCAGTGTTTTTAAAGGCTCAAGGTGCTCTAAGGCGTAATGGTCCTCTGGGGCCTAAGCGCACAAAAAGGCGCGGGTTTTTTTTTCATGAGGCGCACTATATATATATATATATATATACAAAATTGGAAGGACAAACAATGTATAAAATATAAGTAAATAACCAATGTAGAAATGAGATTTAACTCTAATGTATAAAATATTATAATATTAGTTTTCTACCCAAAAAAACAAAACACAATAGAAAACTAGTCAGAATTCAACAACAATCAAAATGAACTTCAACAACAATCAAAATAAAAGTTCATTTAGAATTCAACAACAATCAAAATAAAAGTTCATTCCTAAAGATCAAACTCATCATCACTAAATTGATCCTCATCTTCATTCACTCCTTCGTTGGACTTATAGCCATCGGTATCTTCTTCTTCCTGATCAGAGTCATCCAAATTTATTTGTTTGGGTGTGGATTGTGTGGTAGACGAGGATGAACATGAAACATTAGTCGCTTCTGAGGCCCTAGCTCTAGAATAGAAGGTTGGTTCTTTTGCTTCGGCAGCTCTTGAAACATCACCCCACGTTAAAGTATCATCGTCAAATACCAGCTCATCCTCCTCCTCAGAATCATCATCTAATCTTCCAATCAACCATTCGTTACTATCATTAATATCTCTTAAAGAGATAGGGTCGACGATATCTCGAAGGCTGTATCGACGTTTTAATGCTCTATTGTATTTGATAAAGACTAAATCATTCAAACGACTTTGAGCAAGCCTATTTCGTTTCTTGTTATGAAGCTACAAAATTAGAAAATTCATTGTCATTGCCAGTGAATCAACAAAATTACATTCGCGTGTTAAGGAGAGGAAAGCTAACCTGCTCAAACACACTCCAATTACGTTTGCATCCAGAAGCACTACAAGTAAGACCTAAAATTCTCATAGGAAATTTTTGCAAGTTTGGAGTTGATTGTCCAAAATTATCCCACAATTCCACCATAGACAAAAAATATATATTAATAAAATAATTATTGTTGAGTAATCGACTAATCGGTTAGTTGAAATTTACCTGGAGATATTTTGTCCCTTTGTTTGATTGCTAAAGGTTGTCCAAACAATGCTTCAGCTCTCTTATACTTGTTTAGTTCTGCAAGTATTTTGTCTTGGACGTCTAATGAAGCAACCATTTTTGTTATGCATGAGTAGAGCCCGTTAACTATTTCATCATCCTCTTGGATGCTAGGATTCGAATAATAGAATGAGGGGTTTAAATAATACCCCGCTGCATGCAGAGGACGATGCAACTGAAGCTCCCATCTTCTATCAATTATGGTGAAAATGTCCTTGTATTTTTCTTCATTATTATTGAACGACTTAGCAATAGCTCATTTAGCTCTATCCATGGCCTCGTAAATATATCCCATAGGTGGCTTCTTTTCGCCATCAACCAATCTAAGAACTCGAACTAGTGGGTCAGATACTTTAAGAGAAAACACAATTATAGTTCAAAAACTAGCCAACAAAATAGTCTGAACTACTTGTCTTCCTTGTTGCTCCTTGCTCCATTTGCTATCCTTCCATTCATCTAAAGTAAACATCTTCCTTAAGTTGTTCTTTTGATGATGTATACTCGATAATGTAATGCAAGCAGTAGCAAAGCGAGTCTTAGCTGGTCTAACTAACTCCTTTTGGTTAGTAAATCATCGCATCATGTTTAATAATCCAAGACGAACATAGATGAAGTTGCTGATCTCCATGCCTCTTTTCAATGCTTTGCAAATATTGGAGATCTTGTATATATCCTCCAACATCAAATCTAAGCAATGAGCAGCACATGGAGACCATATTAATTGTGGTCGCTTTGCTTCTAACAATCTCCCTATTAACAAAGAAAATAAGTATACATTTAGCATAGAACTCACTAAATCTAACAATTTCCCTGTTAGCATAATAGTTTACCTTCTTACCTGCCATCACATTTGCTGAGGCACTATCAGTAACTACTTGTACAACATTTGCTTCTCCAATGCGCTCTACAAAATTGTCAAGTAGCTCGAACATCTTCTTTCCATCCTTCACATAAGATGAAGCATCGATGGACTCAATAAACATGGTGCCCTTAGGACTATTAACTAAAAAGTTAATCAATGTCCTATTTCTTCTATCGGTCCACCCATCAGCCATAACAATGCATCAAACCTTAGCCCACTCTGCTTTATGGCTCCTCATCAACTCATTTGTTGTTTCTAATTCTTTCTTCAAACATGAAACTCTCAACTCATGATATGTTGGTGGTTTCAATCCAGGACCAAATTGCCCAATTGACTCAATCATAGGGGCAAAACTATTATATGTGCAAGCATTCAAAGGCACTCCTGCATCATAAAACCATCGAGCAATTCTTTGGATGGTGCGCTCCCTCATTTCCTTCTTGTACGTCGCATTCAACGAAGTTTGTTTTCCTTTGTCATTCTTTCTATTTTGAACCACAGTTTCTGGATTGGGAGTAAAAAATGTTTGTCTTGGCTTCTTCAAGCTCGAGCCACTTGATGTTGCTCTGTTATTTACACTAATACTCCCTTCATCTTCATCCTCGATACCGTAATCTTGTACATCAATGTCCACAATCAAATTTCTTTGTTCTTTGATCTCCTTTTTCTTGGACATGTAATCTTTAATTTCTTCCTTCACATGATCCGGACATTTTCTACAAGCTGTGACATTTCTATAACTACCAACGAGGTGTTGTTTCAATCGATACACCCCTCCTTTTGTTACTTTCGAACAAAATCCACAGACAAACATATTTATATCTTGGTCATTTTGCAATCGACCATATTTCCAAGCTGGATCTTTTTTAGAACTTTCATCAGCCATGTTTTTTAATAGTAATGGCAGCAAAAGAAGCACCAAAAAAGAAGATTGGATGGCAAAAAACATAGTAATGGCAGCACAGCAGTAATGACAGCACCAAAGGAAAAGAACCAAAGGAAAAAGAAAAAGAAGAAGAAGAATGGATTTTTTTTAATAAGATTGGATGGAAAAAGAAAAAGAAGCACCAAAAAACAGAGTAATGGCAGTACAAAAGCAGCACCAGAGGATTTTTTTTAATAAGATTGGATGGAAAAAGAAGAAGAAGAAGGTGGTCGACTCGGTGCCGGTGGCCCTTGCCGGCGCCGCCGTCGGTGACAGAATTTCCGCAGAAAGGGGCGGAAATTCTACAAAAAGGAATGGCAGTCGACCGTTTCGTTGTTAGCCGCAGAGAGGGTCTTCAAGTCGCGCCGTCGTTTCGTTTCTTCAAAGCCAAGTTACACGTAATAGGTAAATATATTAAGTAAAAGTTAAATCGATTTAATTTTTTTTTGTTTTTTCTTAATTACGGCCCAGCCCACATAATAAAGCCCGCGCGCCTGTGGGCTTTTTGCGCCTATTGTGCCTGGAGGAAGGCGCGCGCCTCAGCCGCGCCTTTCCATCGGCGCCTCGCCTCTCCATCGACGCCTCGCCTCTCCACAGATAAGCACGGGGTTGCGCCTTGCACCTAGGCGCGCGCCTCAGCGCGCCTTTTAAAACACTGCTCAGGCTGTCAAGCTCTTGTCCCCAAAGTGCCGACCTTCAATCGAGCATCTGATTCGCTTTTTGCCCGTAAACCAGCAGATTCTTATGTATTCTGCTACCTTTCTTGTAACTGTGAAGGACTTCAAAGATAGATATCTTCACAAGCCCTATGTTATAAACTCAATGGACGAGCTCACTCTAAAGGGTATCACCCAATTCTATGTATTTGTTGAAGAGAGACAAAAAGTTCACTGCCTTAATACTTGCAAACGTGCTTTGTTTAGATAAATTAATTTCCTCCCCTACATTCTCTTTTCCTTTGTAAATAACAAACTTAATTTTTCCAATCTGCGGCTACAAATTAACACCAATTGTTTGCAGCGCACATTACTCTTAATTTGAATTGGATACGTTGAGGGTTGATTACTATGACTTTACTTATGATACATATTTTTGTAATGTTTATATTTATAGTTTTAGGTATATTGTGATACGATGTCTGTTATTTCTGCACGGATATGTCTTATTTGATTCCTATTTGTTAGATACAATTTTTTTTAGTAGAAATATTGGTTTACAGTTGATTAATGAAAACTAATTAATTTATTTGATGGATGTCTAGTAAGTTTATGAAATATATGTTACTTGCATTTCAATTATATGTTCTGATGGTATGGATTTTATATTTGTGATTGTTTGATATTTTGCACGAGTTGTTTGAAGTTGTGAAGTTAGAAGTTCTGAGTTGTTGGATTCTCAGAGTTGTGTGAGTTATGTAGTGTTGGAGTTATGGTGGAGTTGTGCATGTTAGATAGTTGAAAAGAATTTGCAAGAGTTGTTTAAAGTTGTGAATCTAGAAGTTTTGAGTTGTTAGAGTTCCAGAGTTGTGAGTTAATGTAGTTTTGGGGTTGTTGTAGAGTTGTGCAGGTTATGTAGTTCAAAAGAATTTGCCGGAGTTGTTTGAAGTTGGTTTGTAGTTAATGGATTTCGTTTTTGACTTTTGAGGTTGATTGGTATATTAAGATTTTTTGAGCTTGTTTGAGGTCTATTAAGTCGCATGTATGGAGGGTCATAATGAGCCTTTTTTAAAAAAAGAAATTCTAAAGTTGTTAGTGTTGATGGGTGAAAAACATCAATAATAGATTTTTATTGATCGGCAAAACCCGTCAATAAAAGGGCTCTCTTGATGGGCAAAATATATCATAAAAAAGAGTTATCTTGATGGACTGATTTAATTTCTTGATAGCTAATACCATCAAGAAAAGGTTTTTGATGACATGTTTTGGCCATCAAGAAAATAAGGGTTTTTCAGTTTTCTTGATGGGTAAGAAACATAAAAATCTCCTTTCTTAATGGACTTATTTAATTTCTTAATGAGCAAAAGATGTCAAAGTCTCATTTCTTAATGGCCAATAATATTACGAAGGAGTTTTTGATGACATGTTTTAACCATTAAGAAAAATAGTTTTCTTGATGGTCAAGCTTTCTTGATGTCTGTCTACTTGATGGGCAAAGTAAAGGGCTATCATAATATACTTTCTTATACATGATCATGTATTTTATGAAAAAGAATTTTATCATAGTTCATGTCTGCCTACTATCATACACGATAACGTAGTTCATGAGACATGATTGTTAGTTTATGATAAACGATGGTTTTAAAAAACCCTAGTAAATGACGATCGTGTAGAATATGATACATGATCCATGTAGTTCATGATACACTATCGTGTAGTTCATGATAAACAATGGTTTTGAAAAGCTTTATGGTAAACGATCAAGTAGTTTATCTATGTCCACGACACATTGAAAAAATAATACAAAATTGATAATCGATTGAAAACAAAGATAATAACAGTAGAAGTATAATGAAAAAGAATAATAATAATTGTAAAACAATGATTATGATTTCAAAAAAATATATATAAAAGAAAAAGAACTATAGAAGAAGAAGAAGAAGAGAAAGAGAACACTATCGATGATCATCGCTATGTAGAAGATGGAAAGGAAGAAAGAAGAAATTAGAGTTGTGAGAAATTCTAAAGCGGCAAGGATGACTGATTGAAAACAAAGGTAATAATAGCAGAAGTGTAATGAAAAAATGATAATAATAATTGTAGAATAATGATAATGATTTCAAAGAAAATATAAAAGAAAAATTGCAGGAAGAAAAAGAGAAGAACACACTACCGGTGACTAGAAGAAGATGGAAAGGAAGAAGGAAGAAATCGGAATTGCGTGAAATTCAAAAGCGACAAGACCAAACCTAAAATATTAAAAAAAAAAAATGACTAGTTTCATGGATTCTCTATTTTGTTACACTGACCGTAAATATTTTAAGATTTTATTACAGTTATGTAAACTACCCCTTCAAGATTATGTTATTTTTGAAAATACGAATGATTTCAAACTACTTCTTATTTTCAATTTACTGTTAAAAAGCAATATTCTTTTAATTCACTATTTGAAGCTCGGCTAATACTCTCTTAATTCTTTTAAACTATAGACAAAATTAATAATTAATTATATCATATATTTTTGAGATGTTTGGAGAGATTTTAGATGTTTAAGCACATTTAATTTCTAATTACTTTGAGTTGTTTAGAGTGATTTAAATACTTAGTTAAAACATGCTTTTAAGAAGAAGAAGAAAAAAAAAGTTGGATTAAACGCTTGAAAAGTCATTTTCAACGAAATCATCAAATCATCTTTTTTTAAGGATAAGTTCATTGAGTCATTTCTAAATATTGTGGTGAGCTCGAATATAGAAAGATAAAATAAATCAAAATTATGCTTCAAGTATACAAACAGTACTTAGATGCTTTATGGGTTATATTATTCTCTCTTTTTCTTTTCTCAGTGTACTCAATTATTTATTCATAATTTTTTTTATTTATTTAGAGGTGGTTGATTTTATAGAATTTACTATGAAATTTCAGACATACAATTAAACTTAGTTTCACAAAATTTCATTTTCCGAAACTTATAGTATTATTATCTAAAGAACTTTTTAGAACTTTTAATACTTTTCGTACGAGTGTGTTTTTTACACTTAGGAGATAAAATACCTTTCATACGAGTGTGTTTTTTACACCTTAATTAATAGATTAATATGATCAATTAATCACTACTATTTAACTAATTGTTAAATATAAAATTTTGTTTACCGACTCAATAAATTTTACTTCATATCTTTTATCATTCATATTTTATGTTATTTCAAGGGTGTTTTTTAAAAAAAATATAATAAATCAGCAAAATATTTACATTATATAGAATATTTTGAAAACGGATCGGCTACAATAGAAAATATAAAAAATGCTCCAGTCAATAAGGAATTTATCAACCACTTATGCCTGTGTAATTCTTCTTCTAAACGATCATGATACGCGATCGCTTAGAAAATGATACACGATTGTGCCATGATCGTGTAACAATAGGAAAAATGCTTCAAATATAAATGATTGTGTTGACCACGTTAAATGTTCGTGTTAACTATGGTAAGGGATCATTTAGATCATACCCATACACGATTGTGTAGTTCTTTTTAAACGATGAGAAAGAGACTTCAAATCTAAACAATCGTGTTGATCATGCTAAACGATCGTGTTGAATATGATAAGCAATCGTTTATATCATATCCACACGATCGTTTAGTTCTTTTTAAATGATGGAAAAAAGGCTTCAAGTCTAAACGTGTTGACCATGCTTAACGATTATGTTAACTATGGTAAACAATTGTTTAGATCATATCCACATTACCGTGTAGTTTATTTTAAACAATGGGAAAAGGGCTTCAAATCTAAATGATAATGCTGATCATGCTAAACGATTGTATTGACTATAGTAAGCGATCATTTAGATCATATCCACACGACTGTGTAGTTCTTTTTAAACAATGAGAAAATGACTTTAAATCTAAAGGATCATATTGACCATGCTAAACGATCATGTTGACCATGGTAAGCGATCGTTTAGATTATATTCACACGACAATGTAGTTCTTTTAAAATGATGGAAAAAGGGCTTAAAATCTAAATGATTGTGTTAACAATGCTAAACGTTCTTGTTGATCATGTTAACTAGGTAAGCAATAGTTCATATCATATCAAAGTGATATTTAAACAATTTTGATATTTTGGAAGAGGAATTGGAAAAAAGAAAGAGAAGATGAAGAAAGAAAGAAAAAAAGATGAATAAAAATAGAAGAAAGAAAATTTGGAAGAAGAGCTAAAGAAATCCAAATGTGAAGATGAATAAATTACAAAGAAGATCGAGAAGAAACAGTAGTGACGAATCATCCAAAATGTTAAGAGCAAATTTGAAATTTATGAAAACATTTTACCGACTTTATGAGCTTTTCATGTTTATTATACGGATCGTACATATTTTGGCATTTTATTACATTTATAAAAATTAACCTTATTTTAACTATTTAATACAAAATTCTATTAGTAATTATTAATATTCAAATTAAGTTATTTAATTTAAAATTTTTGGTTACTAAAAAAAATAATGAAATTAGTGTTTATTTAATTATACTCGTTTATTGATATTTGAAATGATTAAATAACTAATCAATATAAAAATACATTTAATATGGGTTAATTTTCATAAATGTAACAAAATACAAAAATATTTACGGCCTGTGTGACAAAGCCATGAAGTTAGCCACTTTTTTAATATTCTAGGTTTGCCTTCCGTCTTTTTCTCCTCCTCGTTGCGATTTCTTTCCTTGTCTTTCTTATTTTTCTCTTCTTTTTTTCCGTTGTGATTTTTTTTCATTGTTTTTCTTCATTTCCTCTTCTTTTTTTTATATCGTTTAAACTTTCTATGTCTTTCTTCTTTTCCTTTTTTTTTTCGCTGCAATTTTTTTCAATCGTCTTTCTCCTTTTTTCCTCTTTTTACGTTGTTTAAATTTAGGTAACCAAATCTAAACGACCGTGTACAAAAAATAGTAAAATCTAAAATATCGTGCATAAAGAATATTGAAAAAATCATTTAGATTGGAGTAGCCAAATGTAAACAATCGTGTAAAAAAAAGTAAACAATCGTATAAAAAAAATAAACCATTGTGTACACAAATCTAAACGATCGTGTATGAAAAAATTAAAAAAATCGTTTAGCCAAATCTAAACGATCGCGTACTAAACAATCTTGAAAAAATAAACGATTGTGTAAATAAATCACGATCGTGTACCAAAAGAATTTAAAAAAATCGTTTAGTCAAATCTCTAAACGATCGTGTACCAAGAAAATTTTGAAAAAATTCGTTAAACGATCATGTAATCAAATTTAAACGTAGCCAAATTAAATGATCATGCAACTAAATTAAAAGATAGAATTGAAAAAATAAATTGTAGCCAAATTTAAAGGATGGTGTACCAAACAATAGACAAATCTAAATGATCATGTACCAAATATATTATGTGCGCGTTGTTGACGAGACATTTTTGGCATTTTTCACGGTGGACCTGTGTACCTTTTTTGTTTTGAGAATTATTTTATAGAGTGTAATTATTTTGTCATTTGTTATATTTTTTTAAAAGACCATTTAAATAAGCTATTGTTTTTTCTTACATTTAATTAAATTATTATTTGATTTTAGTATTCTATATGCAAAATTAGGAAATCAAACATATAATATACTTAACTGAAAGGAAATGACAAAAATATTAGAAAATATTTATAAAGTAGAGTAAAATTTCATATTTTATCGATGATATACACACGTGAAAATGCAACTAATTTTAGTTGGATTGTTTTTAAATATAATAAAATAAACAAAAATATTTAAAATAAAACAAAAAATGACAATATGTCATAGACTACTATTTATTTATTTGAATAATGACAAAAATGGTAGATAGAGAGGTTAAATTTTGGTATATTTTAAAACAATTTAATGATTTAAAATAATTTGTAAAGATGAACAATGTATGATATTTAAATATAGAGAATAATTGTTGGAGAGAGAGAAATTTAAAGATGTAATATAAGCATACACATTGATTTGCAAAGCGAAAATGGAGAAGAAACAAAAGAAAAAAAGAAAAAAAGAAAAAAAGGAAATTGAGTTTGAGAGATGGGGCAGTGGAGGCGAGGAAAGAGAGGGGGATTTTGAAATTATTTATTTATTTGGATTCTTGTTTGGTAATTGGTATCATCGGTCAACGGAAATACAAAAAAAAAAAAAAATATATTTTATTTATTTAGGGTATTTGAATTATTGTAATTTAAAAATTGTGAATTATGGATTGCTTTCCTGTTTTTCTTCAAATAAAATAGAAAATAAAAAAAGGAAAAAAAAAAATTCTCTCTTGAGAGTGGGAAGGTTATTCCCGATTTCCTTCCCAACGCCCACCAGATTTCTGATTTGGGGATTTATGCTTCTCTCTTCCAATCTCTAAAATCTCTACCTCTTTCCCTTTTCTATGGAATTCACCATCTCCGATGATTTGTTGGGTACTTTCGTCCCCATTTTCGTTTATTGGTTCTATTCTGGCTTATACCTTCTTCTTGGTTTCTTTGACAATTATCGATTGCACTCCAAGACAGATGAGGATGAGAAGAACTTGGTTTCTAAATCAACTGTTGTTCGGGGCGTTCTTTTTCAACAATTCATTCAGGCTATTGTCGCCATCATCCTCTTTAAGGTTACCTTCTCTCTTTTCTTTTCTTTTCTTTTCTTTTCTTTTCTTTTCTTTTCTTTTACCTATTTTTTCAATTCTTAATCGTCCTTCTTCCGGCCTTTCTTAATTTTGTTCTTATTAAGCTCATTTCTGATTCTAATTGTTTGTGAAACTTGCCCTAAAAATTTTCAACTGAGATTCTATTTTGCTTCTAGACTTTGGCGAAACTCTTTATTTGATCTTCCTGATTTTTTCTTGGTTTATCAGCTCTTTGTGGTACATCTTGATTATAGTTTTACTAGACTAAATACGATTCGTTGTGGGTTTTGTTGTTTGTGGACCTATTGAGTTTGACAAAATCTAAATAATTACTTCTCTTCTGTTTACCTGTGTTCTAAATTTTGATTTAGACAAGAACAGACTAGACACTCGATGGGGGGAGTGAAGAAGCAATATCATTGTTGACCTATTATCAACTTTCGGTTTCTTATAATTACAACTGTTGTATTTCTTAAACAAGATTTGTTGCTTACTTTTGTAAAGTGAAATTAATATTTTGTTACTTTAGTTCGAATTGATGGAGCCAAATTCTAAACATTTTCACATCAAAATAATTTAGATGGAAATTGGAAAATTTTAATTTGGTTCAAGAATAAGAGGAGTTAACGATTCTAAGTTAAGATAAGAGGAGTTAATGATTCCAAGTTAAAGAAGTTGAAAGACAAAATCTGGTTATTAGCTTTTGACTGTAAGTATGTTTTGTTTTGAACACTACGAGGAAGGCTTTTGGTGAATACTTAACTTCAAGATAGACGTGAACAAAATTTTTGCATATTACCCTTTTTCCATGGCTAAATATTCCCTATGAGATGATTGTTTGGACTAGAAAGTAATGGGCTAGAACAACATGATATTTTTGTTCTCTTTGTAAATTAAATTCCATTTCCTTCAAGTATATTATCCTTTCGATTTGTCTACTTATCTTAGGTTACATGTTTATTCACAAGTTTTAGTACCAATCCCCCCATTTGTGTTCTGCATCGGCACTCTGTTGGAGGTCACCAACTTAGGCAAAAAAAAAAAAAAAAAAAAAAAATCTTGAACTTCCCTTTAATTTTGTGGTGTTTTGCTTGTATTTCTTGTAATGTTGTTGCTATTGCTTCTAATCCATCGAGTTACTTTTCCTTTTTAGTCCCATGCTAAACTAGTTTAGCAGTTGTTCGTGTGAAATATTGTAGACTGAACTGAAACTATTGTTATTCTTAACCTCATCCAAGTGCTGTTCAATGAATTGTTCGGTTTGTCCCTGTGGTCAAAGTGGCAAGTCCTGAACTCCAATGTTTTGAGCATACAAGCTCAAACTAAGATGCCACCTATTTGGGACATCTTAGAAATCCTGGTTTCGTAAAATTCTAGAGTTTGGTGGTTGTCTTGTGAGATTATTCAGAATATATGTAAACTAACTCAGTGACTTCTGTTTTTGAAATAGAGAAAAGAAAAGGAATCAATGCTAAATTTGGCATAAGTCATTGATATTATGTGGGGTGTCTGTACTGCACTTAAGTTCGAGTTTGGTCTCTGAATTTATAATTGCATTTTGTTATGTTCAGGTGACCGGAAATGATGATGGAAGCAATGCAGTTCCAAAATCATGGCCAATGGTTGTTTTGCAATTTTTAACTGCGATGTTCGTTCTAGACACGTGGCAGTACTTTGCACACCGATACATGCATCATAACAAGTTTCTGTACAGACACATTCATTCTCAGCACCATAGGCTTGTTGTTCCATATGCATTTGGGGCTTTGTATAATCATCCAGTGGAAGGTCTACTGCTTGACACAGTCGGTGGGGCGTTGTCATTTCTAGCATCTGGTATGACTCCTAGAGTCTCCATCTTCTTCTTTTCCTTTGCCACTATTAAGACGGTAGACGATCACTGTGGATTATGGCTGCCTGGTAATCTCTTCCACGTCTTATTTCGCAACAATACTGCGTATCACGACGTCCACCATCAACTATACGGCAGCAAGTTTAACTTTTCACAGCCTTTCTTTGTTACATGGGATAGAATACTTGGTACCTATATGCCTTACTCCTTGGAGAAGAGAGCAGGCGGCGGCTTTGAAGCACGACCAAAGATTGAATAAATACCGTAAGCAGCAATCAGTTGCTTATATTATATTATTTGTATCCCACAACTATATAATTTGTATATTACTCCTATTGTTGCCATTTTTATACTTTTTTTCCCCATTTCCCCTCTCTTCCCTAACATAGATTTGAAATATGAGTTAAAGATGAGCTAGGTTGTGTTTTGATATATATATATTTTTTCTAAAATTTATAATTTTTTAGCTTTTATTTTAGTCAAAATCATTGTGATGACTTTTCAAGAGTTGATCTAATCCAATCCATAGCTTCTTGTATTTGTTAAGAGGTCGTCGTAAATGATGGATAGGTTGATGATGCATCATAATCAAGCAAATAAACGTGTTCTTTCCTTTAAATAATAATCTCTTAATTTCTTTGCAAAACTAAGCAGTTCCAAAATGATTGTCCTCCTATTTATGGGTTGGATATTTGACAAGTGTAGCTTATTGACAAGTTTTATTACTTCATACTAATTACTTCCAAGAAGTAATTAGAATAGTTAAATTAAACTTAATTAAACGATAATTGACATGACTATCATTTTTAGAGGTGGTAAAAAAACTTATCATTCATTTTCTTTGTTGTATGCATAGCAAAAAAATAAAAACAAAAAATAATAAAAATAAAAACAAAAAATAATAAAAATTACAAAAGTCAAAAGTCCAAAATACTATCCTTCAATTGTTATACTTCATTTTAGGTGTATCAATCTACAGATACTCCTAATGAAATATATCAATAGTCTGTTGACGATATACTCAATATCAAGTACCTTAGTCGAGTGATAACTTTGAGCATATATAGATACAGACCATCGAGATACTTCATTTTGGGCTTTTAGCTCAAATGACCTAAATTGCTATATGATATTACACAATTGGCCTTTCTTCCTAATATATTACATAAAAGTCCTAAATGGGCTAATTTATTTCACAAAAGAATGGGCCAATTTACCTTATTACCTATAATTCTTTAATGTAAACGAAAAGAAATTGAAAAGGGAAGTTTTGGAGACATTAAACGCATGAAAAGGGGAATATCTTTGCACGTATAAGGAAATTGCATTTTGTCAGGTGAAAACTACCATCCTTTTTTCATTCTTCGTCTTTCCCAATCTTTAATCGTCAACCATTTCAAGCTCACCTTGTGTTGCGAAGCAAGCTTTCATTACGATGAGTCTATTTCTATACTTCTTAAATGAAATAAAATGGGGTATATTTGTATCATATTGTATTTCTTTAAAGTCTGCAGCTGTCTTCTTCATACTATTTTATTTAGAAAATGAGACTGAAGAAGCATTTAGGGTTTATTAACATTGATGATCTGTACTGTGAAATCGATGGATGTAAAATGTTGTTTTTCTCTTAAAGCCACAAATTAAGTAATACATGTTGTATATATTTTGTTTAAATGTTTATAATCTTAAAATGCAACTTTGAAAAGAAACAAGAAGTGTTTGGCTATGGTGTTTTTGAAGTCCAACTATGTTTCCATTTAAACATTGAAGTTGGAATCTATAAAAATCATAATATCGTAAATGGTAGTTTATATTGTATCATAATTTGTATATGTAGTTGAAAAGAAATGGTGCGTCGAAGGGAAAGATGCCTAGGATCAAGGTTGAAACATATTAAATCAAACAAGGATGATCTAATTCTGATTGACGATAATACAGAGGTATATTTTTAAGTTTCTAAAGGTGTATTTGGAATGGTATAAATCGTTAAACAAAAAATAATATGTATATATATGGTAGGAGGAAGATAGATATGAAGAACCAATTCAGTACAAACCACTGCAAACTATATATCCAGATGATGATGAACAAGAGTTAAGAGGACCTACAGGTACACAGAATGTGGTGTACCAGGATTAGAAATTTATGAAATTAGATGTTGTCTTTGAAACACCGGAAGAAAAAATGCCAAACATGACAAAGGGAAGCAGTCAAAGCCAGTAAGTATATTATAAATTTACCAAAGTATATATTTCATATGCTATGTGCTGATGCTTTTATTATATTTGTTTGTACATGAATGAAGGAGAAACATCATATGACGTACCACTTAACGATTCATCAGAGTTTGATGATGTTTATTTATGTTTTGTATGGATTAAAAATGGTTTATTATACAAATAATGAGTTAAGAAATTGTACGTTAATGGTATTCTGTTTTTTGCAGAACAATTTACCGATTGCCAAAACAAGATTGTTCGAATCTGTGTTGAAGGGGAAAGAGAAGGCAAGTGAAAATGAAAATGTACGTGAGATGTAAAATTTAGTTGTATTTGTTTTTAAGAAACTAACTTTACATTAATATAACCTTTTAATTGTTTATATGAAGTGTAGGTATCTAAGAATAGAAAGATAGAGAGAGTGGTTAAAGGAAGGGAAGAGAAGAAGGATAATACTAAGAAGCTTAAAAAAAGTGATAAAAAACCAAAGATGGAAAAACAAGGAACAAAACATGTGAAGAAAGGAGGAAAGAACTCAAATAAAAAGATATATATAATATATGTATGTAATATTTGTGAACAGTAAACTGCACTCATTTTTCACTGAAAATTGTTCTTATAATTTAAAATCTATGTTACTAATGTTCTTTCAAAAATCTACTGAGGAGAAAAAAAGGGGGAAAAAACAGCTAACATAGAGGATGTTTTTGAGGTAGTGATTATGTTATTGAAATATACTTAGTGTCATGATGTAATATTATATATTAAGTATACATAGAATGATATTCTCCTGCAAAATATGTTTGTAGGGTGCACCATTGATCCTGAAAAAGAGTCAATGGTCAAGGGTACAAAAACTAAACATCTATGCAAGACTAGAGGTCATTAAGAATATAAAAAGAAAACTAAATACTGTAGAATTCGAAGATTTTAGAAATTCGTCTTTTGGTAATTTCCTAGACATTTTATTCTCTAAATTCCAGAGTCAACTTCTATACCACATTATAAGACGTCAATGTACATTGATGAAGGACGATTTGTGGTTTAACTTCAAAGGAACTATAGCCAAATTTGGTATTAGGGAATTCAAGGTAATAATGGGTCTAAATTGCGGTCCCTTGCCAACAATAGATATTTCTAAGCTGAAGGAAATTTTTTTGTTAAAGTACTTCAAGAATGAAGACCCTACCCCAAGGTCAAGGGTCTTATTTTTATTTAATGACTCAAAAAAATGGAAGGAGGAAGATAAAGTGAAAATGATGAAAATATACTTCCTAGAGAATTTTCTACTGGTAAACAATTCATAACTGATATAGATTTAGAACACATCAAATTGGTGGGTGATGAAAAATAATTTAATGTGTATCCATGGGGAAGGATAGGGTATAATGTCCTAATAGATTCTATCAAGAAATCAATAAAAAAAAAAACCCTTATACTCTAGCTGTTGGCATCTCTGGATTTGCCTTCTCTCTCTTTTAGTATGGATATACGAATGCATTCCACTATTGTCTGGTTCTTCAATGTTCTGTGTGTAAAGAATTGATGAGAAAAAGCATTACATGCTAAACTGGGTAGTTGACAGCCACTCATAACGGAAAAACCTTGCAGAAAGGGTCTTCGACCATGAACAGATTTGATGACACAAACTGTATATTGTATAACTACTGTGAATATTATATATGTACATATAACTAGTTTAAACTAATTTTTCAATGTCATTTTTGCAACAGTTTTAATAAAAGACCATGTTTCATGAGGATGATTTCGTGGAACGAAGCACGTTCGATGAAAAGGAAAGTATAGAGGAAACTCATGAAAGATTTGAGAAAGGAGAATGCTCACGACAAGGTGAGCAATCCAATGTGGAAGTTTCTGAATACTTCCTCAAATTTCAAGAATTAATGATGGCCAACCATTAAGCTTTGAACGTGAAATTGGACAAACTACTTCTAAAGGTTGAATGATTGAAAAATATGTTGAAAGAGAAGGAAAGTGCAACAGTGAAACCAAATGAAAACATACAGAGGGATGAGAATGATGATAATGATGGAGGTCAAGGTGATAGAAATAATGGTGAAGAAAGTGGAGGGGGGGGGGGATAAAGGATAGTAGGCCTTTTACACATATATGTATCTGTCGTTGTAGTTCAATTCATAACTGTATATTTTAAATACTCATTTTACTGATGATCAGGATGGGCAAACTAAAAATGAAAGTGAAGGAAAACAGGTAGATTTTGTATTGCTTTGTATATTATGGTTTATGTATTGCTCTGTATATTATATATATATGTATATGTATATTTTTCATTACAACTTTAATGTATATTCATAACTGTATATTTTACACTATAACTTCAATGATGATCATGATGGAAAAAATTAAGATGAAAATGAAGAACAAGAGGTATATTACATATATACAAAACTGTATATTTTAATTTATGACTGTGTATATTACATACTAACTATCAAGATGGTCAGGGAGGACAAAATGATTGTGTTGATGATGTA
Organism: Cucumis melo; assembly: GCF_025177605.1. Lineage (NCBI taxonomy): Eukaryota > Viridiplantae > Streptophyta > Magnoliopsida > Cucurbitales > Cucurbitaceae > Cucumis > Cucumis melo. The sequence continues at coordinate 14,091,588 of NC_066861.1, forward strand.
GTATATAACACTACTCTACTGAATGAAGTAGACATGACTAAAAAGGAAGCAATAAAAATAAAGGTAAGTATGGTGGTAAATATAGTTATTATTTTTTTAATTTATATGTAGTTTGAAACTATTATAAATTACATTTAATGTGCTTTATGTAGGAGAAAAAAAATGGAAAAAGCACTTGTTCACAAACCTGTAGCTGTTAAGAGTGCTACAATGAGTGTATGTATATTTTAAATGTTGATCATATATATGGCGTAATAGCAAATGTACAATTTTAATTATTGACTGGAATAACAGACTCGAGGTAGAGATATTTTTACTTATCAACAAGTTGTGAGGAGGAGCATGAGGAGAGGAACTTTACATTCTAGGATAATGAGATATCCCATCACAACGAAATTTTGATCGGCAAAGCCAAAAATGGAAAAATTAGAGTTTAGTAGCGAAGGATTTGAAGGACCAACTTTTAAATTGATCTCTCAAGGCTTGTAGTACATTGAATGTTTTATTATGTTATTGTGATTTGAAGGACCAACTTTTAAATTTTTAATTTGGTTAGTTTTATTATGTTATTGTGATTTGAATGACCAACTTTTAAAGTGTATATTTTATTTGGTAACGGCTACAAAAATGTACTTTGTTTAGAGGATTTTATAAATTGAATGCTTTATTTCTCTAAAGGAACATGGTTGTAATGTATGAAATGTATGTTTGGGATGTAGTATCATTTATAATTGAAATTTAAATTTTAACAACATTACAATATAAAAATTTAAATTAAAAGTAAAAAACATAATAAATAACGAATAATCTAGTTTAATAAGAAAAACTTGCATCTCTTCCGGTTATGACCAACACGTCCACAACGGTCACATTTAATGTGTCTCTTGAACTCTATTTTTAAGGAATTTTAATCTTCTTCGATCGACCAACTGCACGTTTTACATTCGGTGGGAGGATGACAATGGACATAACATCATCAAGTATTTACTATTGTCGATGATCGCCTAAGGGATTTATTACTCCTTTATATATTGAACTCAAAGTGTTGTTCAAGTAAAGAGGTGAGACATATGACTTAATTGACAAATGTTTCATGGTGAAAACAACACATGCATGTGTACAAGGTATTTCCAATATATCTCACATCTTGCAACTACAAAACTTTTGTAGGTAAGTAAACCACATATTGGGAGGTTCCATCTATGACCTAGTATTTCATGTTGTTAACCGGATTAACCTACATTGCAAATATACAAAAGAATTATATAATGTATATATTCAATATGATGATGTATATGCAGAATACGTAAGTATATATAAATGGAGCATACCTTTATTGATCGACTACGTTCAATCTGTTCCCTTAATATACCTTTATTTGTTTTTGTAAAATCTGTAGCTTGATAATATATCAGCTTCTTTCTTCATTCGAAAAACCATCTTTGCAACATCATTCGTAAAACCTCAAGCATGGAACATATTGGTAACTCCCTAACCTTGAGCATGGCAGAATTCAACTCTCAGATATATTAGTGATCATGACACGCACGAGACCACTTAGAAAAACCAATGGATTCAAGCTCCTCACGTATGCCATTGGCAGAAGATTCTAACAATCGCATTTCGTGTTCAAAGTCTACAATATTAAAAGTCTTCCCACATGCATGAAATACGGTATGGACTATTCTCTTATACTTCAACTTCAGGTTTCTAAGTAAATGAACAAGGCACATGCAATGTAGAACAATATTGGGAAATACTATCTCTATGGCTTTGCATATACTTTTATGCATATTAGATACTATAACCTCATTTCGCACACTTATAATTCTCTTCAATTGGTTGTAAAACCAGATCCAAGATGAATCGTTCTCAAAATCAACAACACAAAAGGCTAGTAGAAATATCTGATCATTGACATCAGGTGTGGAAGTAGATAAAAGAGTACCATCGTACTTATTCTTCAAACTTGTTCCATCAATATAAATGACTGAACGACAATATTGCCAACCAGAAATTGAAGCAGATAATGCCATGAAGAAGTATAGAAATCTACCATCGGCATCAATTTTGTATTCAACAACAGAACCTAAGAACACGAAAAATATGTACATTAATGGTAAGGAAAGAATGACGAAAAAATAATTACATATATGAACATGTATATTGCTAATATACTTGGGTTGTTGAGTTCCAATATGTAAGAAAATTTGAGTATCATCTTGTAGGAGTTCTTTGAGATCCTCGAATCTCATCTAATGCAGCCTCACGTGCACGTCGTGCTTTTTGGTAAGATATGCTTAAACCATGTTCAGCACGAATGTAATGAACTATATCTTTAGGAGTTGACAATTCAGAACTAGCTAAACTTATTTTGTTCTTAATAGGGGTGTAAGAATAATCGAATAATCGAATAATCCGACAACCCGGACTACCCAACCATATGGGTTAGTTTAAAATGTGAGTTGGGTTGGGTTTAAAATTTTGATTTTTTCGGGTTAGGTTGGGTCTTGGGTTGGAGGATTGATAAATTGATGGATGTTTGAAATTTTAAATGTACAACAATTTTGAACTTTTTTTTTAGAAAAAGAACAATTTTGAACTTTATAGACGTTATAATTGAATTTAGAAAAAAAAAACAACCCGACAACCCAACTTAACCCAAAAATATGGGTTGGGTTGGATTGTAAACTTAATTTGGGTTATTCGGGTTGCCAACCCAACCAACCTGAAAATATGGGTTGGATTGGGAATGTCTCCCAACCCAACTCAACTCGTTTACACCCCTAATTCTTAATTAGGTCCTTGATAACAGTAAATGTGACTTATCTATGATCTGTTAATGGAACATCTATTAAACATGTATGTTCAGAATCCAACGTAGTAAGAACCTATAATGTCCTATCCCCATGAATACAACAAGAAGCACGCAAGGACCATTTGCAATCTTCAATTACGCATTATAAAATCAAAACTTCCTTGTTTGATTTCACTGAAATGTATTGAAAACTGTCTCTAATATCAATGGCTTGCATGCACTGTTTGAACAAAGATTTGGTTGAAAACATGTCATGGATTTTCAATGCAAGTTGGAATCTACCTTAGAGATATCTATGTTTTCTAAAAAACAATCCCTATCATCATGAATTTCAGTTTGAAAAGAACTTAACGACGATAAACCCAAACAAATCGATAAAAGGCCAACATAATGTACAATAAGGCAATGTGTTGCTCAACATTCGATGTTATTATATGGTTAACCCATTCAACATCGTTATCATTCGTCATAGCCTAATCCTTCTTAACCCATTCTATAGGACTTAGGCAAAGGTATATATCAATATTGTTCATATCAATAAAATTGTCTAACTTGGATCTAAGGCTAGTGTACAATTCTTTATAGCACATATGTTCATTAACTGTAATTTTGGACACACTAAAACTAATGTAATTGTTCGATTCATTGCAAAAGCATCGAAGTAGACTACAATTTTGGCCATCCTGCCAAAAACATATTAGAAATATATGTCACTAAAAATTTATGTTGTAATTAAGGAGGGGTATATATATACTAAATCACTGAAAAAACATATAATCTTCTACGGTTACTAGATGTCCATATATATGTATTATGGTAAATAAGAAGAGGTATATATCTACAAAATCACAGAACACACTTATCATATTCATCAATTACCGTATATCAATTTATATATATTATTGTATATATGAAGGGTATATATTTAAAAAATATCAGAACACACATCATATTCATCAGTTACTGTATGTCAATTTATATGCATTATTGTATATATATGAAGGGGTATATAAACTAATTCACATAACAGACAATTCATATTCCTTGGCGACTGTATGTAAAAATATATGTATTATTATATATATAAAGTGATATATGTCGAAAACAAATATTCTGGAATATAAGGTTAAGCGTTCTAGGAATACTACGATGTAATGGAGTACAGAAAAATATAACGAATTGAGGAAGACAACTAACCGGATGTATGAGGAGAACGAAAGGACGAAATAAATTGAGATTATGTGAAGAACAGAATCGAAATCGGTGATGGACGAAATATAAATTGGTGAAGAATGAAACTGGATGTATTGGAATTGGTGAAGAAATTCGATAACTTGCTAGCAACGGATGTACCAGAATTGGATGAATGTAGAAATTACAGGAATTAGATGACTACAGAAAGTGGATGTAGAAGAATTGGATGACTGCAACAATTAACGGTGAGAAAATTGAAGAAGTTGACAGTGACGGATGAAGAATTAAGATATTTATGCGGCTCATGAAGAATTAAGATGATTTATACGGCTGATGAAGAATTAAGATGAAAGATTTAATACTGAATTAATCAAGAGCTATTTTGAAAATTGTTTCCATATTAAAAGATATATTATTTGATGCTAAATGAAAATAAATTATATAAGGTAACACTGTTTCATTAATAATTAAGATTTTACATTAATTAAGATAATAACTAAGAAAGTTATAATTTAGATAATAATGATAAATATAATGTAAATAAGGAAATATATACTTTTTAATTTTAAATTACTTATATAATTAATGTTAATGATAAGGTTAAGATTGTCCTAAAAATATGTGAAATCGTAATCAAGTAAAAAAATAATAATCTTATTTTAGGATATTTGTGAAATTTTCTAGTCAAATTAGGTCTTTTCTCTAAATCTTTCCTTCATTTTAGGTATATCAGATAATTAAGTGATTTACTATCCTTGAGAAACATCAAATATATGTGTACTTTTTTTTTTTTTTTTTTTATGTTTATTAGAATTGAACAACAGCTAGATGATATGGTAGTAGTTAAATTACTTACAACTATGATACCAACTAGTTATGTAATTCTCATAAAACACTAATAATATACTTGCAATTTTATATTTAACGAGTGTTAATGTATCGTGGATATACTAATAATATACTTGAAATGAATTAAAATAATAACAACAAAACACGACATGATAATGATCAATGAAATGTTGATTGAGATTGGAGTGATGGGATCAAATCTCGCAGGGAAGCATGTAATCACTTTTGTTTTGGTTCTTGGGAAGATGTAAATTACATGACCACAAGAAAAATTAGAGACATCACATTGTGTAGAGATTCATATGAGTATGAATAAATTGAAGCGAAGAAGAATACCTCCAATGGTCAATGGGTCTGCTAGCTATGTTTCTTTGGCAAGGAGACTTTTGGAAGAAAAGGGGAAGGAAGAACTTTGTTTTGGGGAGAATATTTTCTTCGTAAATTGCTTTGTGAGAGAGGTTGCAGATTCTAAAAAATTGCAAAGCATACATGACACAAAATGTTTGTGTGCTTTTACATTAAGAAAAGGGCAACTACCTATGTCGCCACTCTCCCTGAACGAATGAGGGGTTATCTAATTTAATAAAATAAAATTAAAGAATTTATCAATACGGTAAATTTACATAAATATAACAAAAGTGCTAAATATTTACGGTTCGTTAGCAATTTAAGCAGAGTCCATGAAACCAATTACTTTTTCGTAAATTTCATATTTGCTCTTATTGGATTTTGATTATTGTGGAACGATTTTTCATTTTTTTTCTTCTATGTGATTTATTCTTCTCTTCTTCCTATTATTAATTTCTTCATATTATTACTTCTCCTTCTTCATAATTTTCACTTCTTGTTTGTGATTTCTTCATTTCCTCTTCCAAAATTTCTTCCTTCTTCTTTATCTCCCATCTTATTTTTTTTCTTTTCGATACAAGATCTAAACGATATTGGTACATAATCTAAATGATCATGTCACAATATCAAAACAATCCGTTGTCTATCCCAGATAGACAGAGATATACCACTATCACTAATCGATCATTTAAACTAGGTACATGATTGTTTAGACTAGGTACAAGATCATTTAGACTGGGTACACGATCGTTTAGATTAGGTACAAGATCGTTTAGACTTAGTACAAGATTGTTTAGACTAGGTACAAGGTATAAGATCGTTAAAACTTGGTACAAGGATACAAGATCGTTTAGACTTGGTACAAGATCATTTATATTGGGTACAAGATCGTTTAGACTAGGTACAAAATCATTTTTTCATGCATGTGTGGCTGACTAATTGTGAGGGTATTTTTGTTATTCCATATTATGGGCTTGTGTGTTTTTTCCTTTTTGAAAATTGTTCTATACGGTGTAAATATTTTCGCGCTTTATTTTAATTTTGAAAAAAAAACCCTTAATCATAAACTATAATACTAATATGAATTTAATTTACATTAAATTAATTCTTGAACTTATTCCTTAATTTTATAAGGGAATTGTTATGGATAACAAAAAATTGAAACTATTTACAATATATATATAAAACTTAAATGAGATATAGAGAGTTTGAAGGATTTTGTTATATTTTGTAAATAGTTTAATATTGGGGGTTTTTCAAAAATAGAACAAAATGCAAAAAGATTCACACCTATAGAATAATTTTGAAAAAGGAAAAATCCCATAAACCCACAACATGAAATAACAAAAGTACCCCGCAATTAATCGGTCACACAGGTATGCAGAAAAAACTTCTAATTTAAACGATCATATAATATAGTCTAAAAGATCATTAAGATATTGGTACATGGTCATTTAGATCTTGGTAAAAGATCGTTTGAATCTATCACTTATCTATCTAGGATAGACATTGATAATGGTCTATCTCTGTTTATTTGGGATAGATGACCGATTGTTTAGATATTGGTAAATGATATTGGTACATGATCTTGTACCAAATTTAAACAATCTTGGTACATGATCTTGTACCAAATCTAAATGATCATGATACACAATCTTGTACAAAAGTTGTTTAGATATTGGTACACGATCGTTTAGATCTTGATAAACAATCATATTGTGAAAAAAAGAAGAAGAAGAAAGATAACAAACGTTTGTCATCTCTCAACTTCTTTTTCTTTTTCTTTTTTTAACAAGGAAGAAATTTTGGAAGAGAAGATGAAGAAAGCATGAACAAGAAAAAGTAGGAATATGAAAAAGGAGAAGTAATAAAATGAAGAAGATGTGCATGAATTCAATACTTGTCCTAGGAAATTCAAAACCAACAAAGGCACATCTGGAATTTATGAAAAACAACAGCGACTTTATAGACATTTTTTTGTTAATTAAATGGGCCATAAATATTTTTCATGTTTGTTCTATCTGTGTAAATTAACCTTCAATATTTTGCTATTTTTAAAGATATATCTATTTTATAGACTCATAAATTAATTTTGAATCAAATTCAAAATTAAATTTATATTATAAAGTTTAATCAAAATATAAACTTTATATTATAATGTATCATCTAAGTGATTTTGAATGATTTAAATTTCATGTAAGATATAATAACCTTATTATTCTTTACGAGCTAAGAAAGAGACCTAATCGACATACAGATTAGAAGCTACAACGATATGAGATTAATTGCCTAAACTTATTAACCGCATTAATCAATATTCGTTAACTTTGTACACTCTACTAAAGACTAACAGCTGAACTCTTTTTATTATAGATATATTTTTGTATCATGATTATAGACCAATAACGAGTTAGATATTCACAAGTGTTTGTAACACTAACTAGGTAAATTTATCATTTTACCCTTAGGTTACTTCTTAGTCTTTAAATATCAGTGTTCCTCTAATGAACAACCTGTTTATGGTCCAACCAATAAACAGAAACTCCTCTCATGCTATAGAGAAGGAAGAGCCCTTTGTTCAAGTCTTGAAGACACTATTTAATGGAGCACTCATCTACTTACCCTAAAGTTGGTAAGAAGTGAATTTCATCTTTTATAATTATGCTCCCAACGCCTCACTTGGGTTTGTCCTCAAAATGGTAGGCTTCTTTAGTCGATAATCTGGTCATTCTCACTTGTACAAATCAAAGTAATCCATCATGAACAAGTGTTCATAGTACACTCAAGATTAAGATTAAATTGCCTAGGTCATCATATTGAAATACAAACGTAACTAGTCAATGAAGTTACATTTAGCGGTTACTATTTCATGGTTCAGTCTTATGCAAATTCATTGCACAAAATACCTTCACTTACATGTCACTAACACGAACGTGTTGGATCATTGCATTTGTTTTAAATACAAAGTGCCAGCATCTATAGTATTACTAGGATAAGGTACCCAACTTTATCCCTATACTATAACCCTTTAGTTGTATTTTAAACATTGATTCTTGTATGTTTCTACTTATAGTTCAAGATTTATAGGATGACTTAGGATGTTAGTTTATATAATTTAGGTTATTAAGACAAAACTATAACATAATCAATAACACTTATTGAAATTACAAAAACAATACTTTATTAATAACAATCAATGGATTACACTTACTACCTATGAGTTTTAGGACATAAGACCCAACAAACTTCCACTTTTGACTTAAACTCTAGTCTTGTGGTTGTTTAATGCATACATAATAAAGTAATCCACAAACCATTGAAAATGGTAAATGTACAAGTATATTACATAGGGGTATAATTAGGTCGGGTTCGGTTTGGGTTTTCTTCAAAACCGACCTGACCCGAAATGTGCGGTTAATTTAGTAACAGGACCCAACCCGACCTGACCCACAATTGGGTCAAGTCGTTTTTTCTAATTTAATTTAATTACTGTTATTATTTACAAGACCCATCTACAGTCATTAACAAACAATAAAGGGATATCTGTATTTGAGTATCATAAAAAAGCAAAGCAGAAGAGAAAGAAGAAAAATGTCACTGACTCCAAGTTAAACAACATGAAAGTTCTTCAAAATTACAACATGAACAATATTTATCATGAACTACATGAAAGTACAAAAAGATGCAACACAAAAAGACTTTCAAAGTTGTTGAAGAAGGTTGCCAAGAATCTCTGCAAAAATTCAAATATGCAAAGGAAAGCTAATAGTTATAATATTGGCAAAAAACTCTAAAGAAAAACTCTAAAAAACTAAAAAACTCAAACATACAGTGATAATATTCTACTGTAGATAAATCTTGTTTAGCCTTGAGAATAGGTTGTTCGATATGTTGGGCGATATTATCAAATCGTGGCCATAAAACTTAAACAAAAACCAGAATGTAGAAGAAAAATAATACTTCAAAATCTTCAAATAAACTATTTTCACGTTTCTCCTGTTAGGAATGATGCAAGAGGCCTACAAGAACTGAATCTAGCAAACGACATTAATTCCTAACTTCATGAACAATTATCATCTCGATATTGAGAAAAAATAACTTCCCAAAGTAAGGTTAGAGATAAAGAAACAAAGTTGCAACATACCAACATATCTATGAGGCATAAAACTACTACTTCTCGCATTTTCTAAAAGTATACAGATGCAAACTAATTGCATACCAAATTTCTTAGGATTTCTGTAACAAAGGTCTTTTGTCATCATTCTTCCTCTCATATTATCTATAAGGCTAGAACACAAATGGACATTTGAAACAATAGCAACAAAAAATTTATTCAAATATGTCAAATTCTCTTTTGCCTACAATTGAATCTATTGTCTACGTTACACCTTGTTCGTATAACCCAAGGTGCTTCTATCACTGTGCTTCAAGACTCTAAAAAAAGAAGATTCAATATTTAATAAGTTAACAATTTAAAACAAAAAAATGTAAATGAAGATTTGAGAGTAGGGATTTAGAGTCTTAGACCATAGAGTCATTATTCAGATTCTCAAATGCAGCTTCCATCTCCTTTCCTATGTTTATGAATTCTAGATCAAAATGACAAACTATTAGTTTATATTGGATAATTGAAAATTTTAAATGTGTACTTCAAAAAGAATATTACCTTCATCAATTTCTTCAGCCCCATCAATTTCTTCAGTCATGTCATCCAAAGTTTTAGACTGAATCCAATTTTGAGCACAAATGAGTGGCTCTGCAGTTTGAGGAGTTAATGAACTTCGAAAAGAAGTTAACACCCGTCCTCCAGTGCTAAAGGCGAACTCAGAAGGCACGATTGATATAGGAATACTGTACATATCCCTGACTACTTGGCTAATGATCTTAAATCGAGAGGAATTCACCTTCCACCAATTTAGCAAATCTAAATATTCATCTTTTATATGAGCCTCATCTAGATAACGAGTCACCTCTGTTTTAGCATCATCTAGACATGTTTTGTTACTTTGTTTAAATCTATCATGAACAACAACACGTTCCTTATAAGATCCACTAGATGAGATAGAAGGTATTTCACTTTGACTTTGAAAGTCAAATCCTTCGATAGGCGTACATGATTGTGTTTGTGAATATTTTTCTTTTGACATTCTCATATAATAATCATCACACAATCGACCAAATGCTTCTTCAATCTTATTTGTCCATAATTTTGTACAATCTTTCTCTAAAAATTCATTAAAACAATAATTCACATAAGCGAGTTTGTATCTACGGTCAAGAACTACATAAACATATAATAATAAATTGGTCTTCTCACTTGTAGTCATACCCCAATACTTGTTGAATTTTGTCTGCATGTTTAATGTCATCTGACTCAATAGTGCATTCTCATACGATGAGTATTCACGAATTATTTCTTGGATCAAACAAAGTTCGTAAAAAAAAATGTTTCTAGTCACATACATAGATGCAGAAAATTTCATTGTTACCCCTGAAAAGGTCTTTAGGAACTTTACAAACACTTTTGCACTATCCCAATCTTCAACAGTAGGAATATCGTCATTTGGCAAATAACTAGGGTCATGCTCCTTTAATCTTTCAAACGTCTTTTGACACTTAATTGCTCCATCTAATATAGTGAAAGTAGAATTCCATCGTATTGGAACATCCATCGTAAGACAATTTTTTGTTGAGATTTATCTTCTTTAGCAAAATCTTTAAATATTTGCAATCTAGCAGGAGATAACCTAACATACTTCACAACATTTCTGATTCGAATGATAGACACATGCAAATCTTTTAAGGCAGCACTTACAATTAAATTAAGAATATCGGCACAAGATCTAATGTGAATAAATTTACCATCCAACATCAACCCATTTCTGCCTTTAACCTTTTTAACCAAGTAGGCAATGGCTACATCATTTGAACTTGCATTACCAACAATTACAGTAAAGAGCCTATCGATACCCCTACCTTCTAAGCACTTTTCAATGGCTCGACCTATTGTATCTCCTTTATGATTAGCTATTTGACAAAAGTTCAAAAATTATTTTATGCAAGTTCCAATCATCATCAATTAAATGAGCCGTTATAACCATATAATTATTATTTTCCACAGAAGTCCATGTATATGTAGTAAACAAACTCTTTGGCCACTTCGAGTTAATACATTTTTTAACTTTCTTTTCTACCTCATATACATTTGAAAACAATCCTTTGCAACGGTTACTCTTGATGGAATCATAAATTTTGGATTTAATGCCTGAAAAAATTGGTGAAACCCTTCACTTTCTACAAACTTAAATGACAATTCATGCAAAATAACCATACTAGCAAGCATTGTTCTATAATTTTCTTGAGTGAAGGATGTAGCCATCAAACTACTTTCAGAATCTCCCTCTCCTTCAACATTATCTTTCAATGGATTTACATGCTTCTTACATTTCTCTAAATGCCATTTAAAATTAGTGGTACCATTTCTTTTGGAATCACATGCATATGAAGTCTCACAATGTTTACAAGCAGCCCTAGGATATTTAGGATCACATCCTTCTACTTTTATAAAATGTTCCCATACCGATGATGGTGGTTTAACCAATTTTCTTTTTCCTAACACTGCACTAGAACAACTTTGTTTTGAAGTCTCGTCTACAGAGAATGAAGTCATCCTAATAATCATCAAACAAAACACACAGAAAAAACACACAAATTTTAACTAATAATGATCAAACAAAAACTCCTCATTGGGAGTTTAATATATATGTATATGAAAAATAAAGCAAAACAAAATATAAAAGTAGATATTTTAATCTTCTAGTTTTAATTCATTAATATAAAAGTTCTTCTTTTCTAGTTTTTACAATTTTTGTATTATGATTTTATTTAAATTTTTTGGATGATTATGCACAGAGAGAAGAAGCATAGATTCCAAACAAACATATAAGAAAGATCGAACGAAAAAAGAAATTAAGACAAGGATGTTAAGAAAACATGTTAATATAATAGGCTTTGAAAAATACAATGGTTTGTAATACACATGCTAATGTTATGATTTTCTTATGTAAATTCTCCATTCCATACACCAAAATAAGGTTAAATGTTTAACAAAATCAATAACATATTTTGTGGTAAAAAGTAGAGTTGCAAAAGAGACTGAAACATCAATAATGGAAAGAAGAAAAAGGAAAACAAAATATAGATCAAGGCCCAACCCTCCTCCATTATCACCATCTCATTATATTCTTCTTCTTTCTCATACTCCGTTTCTTTCTTCATTACCCTCTCTCTCTGTTTTTTACAGACATTTTTGTCTTTTACTTCCATCGAATCTCCTCTCATAATCTCACCCCCCAAAAACCTTTCTCCATCTTCCTCTCTCCACCAAATATCCACAAACCCATCGAACAAGAGCCGGAGTAAGCCCTCTTCTTCATTTCCATGGCTTCCTCTGCCCCACATTTGATCTCTCTCATTTTCACACTCCTCTTCTTACTCTTCACTTTCCGAGTCAAAACGTAAATTAAAATCCATCATTTACAAATTCAAATACAGAAAATTCAAATACAAAATTTAAATTCAAAAGCAAAGTTTATTGCATATACAGCTTCTGCCATAAAAGAAATAAGAGTATTCTATAGCATCTCAATTACTTCACAATTGAACTACAAAATCACAAACAAGCCTCAATCTACAATACCCGATTCAAGAAATCAAAACTCATCAACAAAATTAAACCAAAATTCCTTCCAACCAAACAACAATTTCATGAAACAAATTGCAAAATAACCAGCAAATCATAAAATAACGAAACAAATTTTACCTTGTTGTCGGAAAGTCAAGCTCCACCAATCAGCACGGTTACTTCTTCTTGTTCGGCAGCCTTTCAAACTGATGATAAAGCTCAATTGATCCACCAACAATTAAGCTCAATCGATCCCACGCCGGAGGATACCGTAAATGCTAAACCCACATCGGAGGATACCGTAAAAGTCAAACCCGGACTAAATCAAAATACATCTAAACGGAAGTAAAAATCAATAACTTAATTAATAAAATTTACTCTAAAATTTACTCTAAAATTTCCCAATTTAAATTATTCAAAAAAATTTAAGGTTGAAACTAATTCGAAACCTCAATTAGATCTAAAATTAAATTAACAATTTTTTTTAATTTAATTACCTTGACTTAACCAAACGGAGGTCGAAAAATCATCTAAATTATAAGAAAATTTATCACTTAACTTAAATCTTCAAGTTTTGCCAAAGGAATCAATCATAACTAAAAGGGAAATTGTACTGGATGGCAAAATAAAAATATAATTTAGCAAAATCAGCACCAATCTTTTCAATTTTGCAGATATAACAAATTTTTAATTTTTGTTGATATTTCTTATTTCATTTTTTTCATTATTACAAAATTACCCTTCTGCTGCTTTATCTTGTTCTTTCGATCTTTTCTTTATCGTTCTTCTCCTTCAATCTCCATTCTTCGTTTTCTCCTTCAATCTCCATTCTTCGTTTTCTCCTTCAATCTCCATTCTTCGTTTTCTTCTTCAATCTCCATTCTTTGTTTTCTTCTTCTCTACTGCGTCGTTCTTCTTCGCGATTTCTCCTATTTGCCGACATCTCTTCTCCTCGTCTTCTTCAGCCTCTTGTTCACCGTTCTTTCTTCGTTTTCTTCTTCTCTATTGCATTCTTCTTCGCGATTTCTCCTATTTGTCGACTTCTCTTCTCCTCGTCTTCTTCAGCCTCTTGTCCACCGTTCTTTCTTCGTTTTCTTCTTCTCTACTGCGTCGTTCTTCTTCGCGATTTCTCCTATTTTCCGACTTCTCTTCTCCTCGTCTTCTTCAGCCTCTTGTCCACCGTCCAAAAGAATCATGTATGTATTTGCCCTAATATCATACAACAAGTTAGTATATTATTTATTAAAATTAGGGTTACGATTTGTTATTACTCATCTCTTTTATTTGTTCATAATATCTACGATTTGGTTCTGTTTTCCCGGCCCAACATGATTTGGTTCTGTTTGGTTCTGTTTTTTTTTTTTAAATTTGTATCAGTTTTTTATATCAGTTGTATGATATACTTATATTATATGTATTAATTGACTGATATACTTACTACGTGTTTTTTATTTTCCCTAAATTGTTGCAGTTCATTGTAGTTATGGTTAAGCTTGCAGTAATTGTTTTTCATAGTGGTCAATGGGATGAGCAACAGTCCTATGTGGATTACAAAACAAATTGTGTTTTGGTTGATGAAGTAATATCATCATTTGATTCTTTTGTGAACTTGATACGTACTGAAATTCAAGTTGAGTCGTGTATTGAACTTTCGGTTTTGTTGCTTATAGGTAGTAATAGTGTTCAACATGTTCTAAAGATTGTTGAAAATAAAGATATGAGTTGGTTCTTGACATTGGTTAAGGATCAATCTACCCAATATCCTTTAGTTGCTCATTCTGTAAATACAGTTTTGGATGTTTCAGTTGGTTCTTCTTGTTCTTCTTCCATAGTTGAGGTTGATTTGGGAGATGAATTAGTAATTTTTAGAGATGTTGATATTACTAATAGTAAGGATGGGTTGACTTTTAAGGAGAAGGATTTGTTTTGCAGTAAAGAAATTTTGCTGAAGTCATTTCGCTTTATAGCTGTCAAGAGTAATTTTGAATTTAAGACATTGAGATTTAATTCAAGATCAATTGAGTTGAGATGTAATGAAGATGGTTGTCTTTGGTTTGTTTGAGCATCGCGTTATAAAAGAAGTGAATTATGGATGATTCGAAAATACGTTAGTGATCATAGTTGCTCAATGATTGTTCATTCTTCTCATAAGCAAGCATCTTCAGAATTTGTTAGTCATTGTATGATTGATTATTTGAGGTATAGTTATTCTCATTCAACACCAAAAGATATCATCCATCATATGCGTATGAATTATGGAGTTTCTGTTAGTTATTATAAGGCTTGGAGAGCAAAAGAATCTGTTATGAAGTTGTTGAAAGGAGATGCCGATGATTCTTATGCTTTGATTCCAAAGTTCTTCTCAATGCTAAAAGAAATAAATCCAGGTTTTTTTTTTATCAATTGTTATATTGTTCAATTTATTTCGTTTTATACTATTACTATTTTTCATTCATTATTTTACTTGTATAGCTGGTATACTTACTAGTTGTTGTATACCAGTTTAGTGTTTAGTGTTTTATATTAGTTTACTGATATACCTATTATGAAGTATACTTGTTGTATGATGTATGCAATACTGATTATATGTTTTACTATTTAGTGTTTTATATCAGTTTACTGATATACCTATTATGAAGTATACTTATTGTATGATGTACACAATGCTAATTATATGTTTTACTATCTAGTGCATTTATTAAATTGATTATTCTATTTTGTTCCCTTTTTGTAGGTTCATTTACTGCATACGAAATAGATCCAAATGGCCATTTCAAATATTGTTTTATGGCTATTGCATCATCAATCGAAGGTTGGAGATATTATAGACCAAATATAGTTGTTGATGGAACATTTTTAAAGTGTAAGTATGGTGGAACATTGTTAACTGCAGCAACTATGGATGGTAATAGTAAAATTTTCCCTCTTGCATTTAGTATAGTAGATTCGGAGAATGATGCTTCTTGGAAATGGTTTTTTGAACAATTAAAACTTTCTTTTGGAGATCGAGAGGGATTGGTTATTATTTCTGATAGACATATAAGTATTCCAAAGGGTGTTTTAGACGTGTTTCCAACGGTACAATACTGCGTTTGTGTAGAACATCTTTTAAAAAGTGTGAAGTTGTCATTTAATGACTCTTTAATTGAAAAGCTTTTTCGTCAATGTGCATACTCGTATACAATAGATGATTTCGAGTTATATATGAGATGGATGGAGTCGATATACCCATCTATTAGAGGATATCTTATGAAAGTTGGTTTTGAGAGATGGTCACGCGCATACTCTAGAAAAAGAAGATATCAAATAATGACAACGAATATTTGTGAAAGCTTGAATTCTAAGTTGAAGATTGATAGAGACTTGCCGGTTGCATCCTTTCTTGAGGCCATTAGAGAGTTTCTTCAACGGTGGTTTTATGAGAGAAGAAAAGCAGCCTTATGTTTAAAAAGTGTTTTGAGTTCTTGGGCTGAAGGACTAATAAGAAAGCTAGTTGATGAATCAAGAAGCTTCATTGTAAGTGTTATGTTTTAGATATTTGTTTATAATAGTCAATTATCGATATACTGTATTGAAGTGTAATGATTAGTTAATACACTGATGATATACCATAATTTTTTGTGTTCCGGTGAATCCTGTGAGTGAAGTTGAATTTCAAGTAGTTGATGGAGGCAAGAATTTTTTAGTAAAGTTGAACTGTAATAGCTGCAGTTGCCTTTTTTGGGATCTAGAAGAAATTCCATGTGCTCATGATCTTATTGTCATTCGTAGTCTTAATTTGAATCCTTATGCATTCGTTTTATAGTATTACTATGCTACTGTATTGTCTGCAACTTATGGTGGTTTAGTTCGTCCGATTGGTAACCATACTGATTGGAGTGTTGTGGAGGTGAACGACAATATATTGCCTCCAGTATTTAGACGTCCAGCAGGAAGGCCTCGAAAAAGAAGGATTCCTTCTATTGGTGAAGTTTCAAAGAGCTCAAAATGTAGTCGTTGTAAGAGAGCCGATCATAATATTAGAACTTGTAGATTTGAACCTATTTGAACAATTTAATTGTTTTGAAATTTAGCAATTATTTGAACAATTTACTTATTTTGAAATTTAGCAATTATCAGTGATGTATTATTTGAACAATTTATTTTTGAATATTTTCTTCTCTACTTCATTTTTTTTATTTTTGTTCTTAATTGATACACTTGATATAAGGTATTTAAAGTCCAATACACCTGTGATATACCCAAGATAAAGTCTATCAACATCAAAGAAACATTCTTTTTCTAAGTGATATATGCAATATAAGATACTTCAAACGCAAAGATACCAAAACAAGATAAGGTACATAAAATACCAAAGATACCTATGTGATTTAAGATAAGGTATATCATATACGAAAAGTACTTATGTGATTCAAGATGAAGTATATTACATACGAAAAACACCTATGTGATTTGAGATAAAGTATATCACATGTGAAAACATATCCCAAAAGAAAAGTTTATCAAGGTAGCAAATCAAAACTTGGTGGTTCAAATGCAACATTTGACTTTTTTCCCTTTTTGGGAGATTTATGCTTTTGGGCCAATTCCAAATCAATAGCTTTTGGTGTGGGTTTCAATTTCCTTTTCGGCTGCTCATGTTGCACATGTTGCACATGTTGCACTTTACACTTTTCATCATTGGCAGCAAGTTGTGAAGCTTTCCTTGTAAGTACTCTATTTTGAGTAGCCTAAAAATATACAATTTTATTTATTAGTATTTTACAAAAGAAAATTAAAATTTTAAAAATATTATAGTTTAAAAATGATTTTACCACTTGTTTTCCTTTATCGTTCTTTCCCTTTGTCCTCCCTTCTTCATTTTGTTGGTGTTTTTCCTATGTTATCACCCAAATCCAATGTATAATAATAAATCAACATGTATCAGCAAGTTTATGTACATAGAATAATAAGGTGTATCAGTCAATAAGCTTAAGTTTAGAAAAGTTATAACCTCTCGAATTTTGAGGATGTCTTCAACTAATTTGAGGCTTGTTTCCATTAACTCCTTTCCATCTAACTCTCTTTCATTTGGCTGTTCTTTAGATTCTCCAATCTTTAAATGAAAAGTATGAAATATGTGAATAAGTCAGATGATATATCTAATATTATATATTTTATCAAAATGTATCAAGACGTACACTAAATTACTTACGGTTGGGTGATGTGCTTCTTTTGAAACTTCATTCATTTGCTTTTCTTCATTGTCTTTTTCATTCTTTAATAAATAAGTAGAAAATTTTATTAAAACAAGCGTAACAATAAAATGATAGACCTTATTGTTCAATGAAAGTATATTATAAGTTACTTACATTTTTGTCTTCATTTTCTGGATTCATTGGTTGATCTTCTGCATTAACTTCTTGATTCTCTATTTCTTCCTCATTTTTTTTGGCATCTTCTTGATTCTTTTAGGATTTATGAAAATGTATAAGTAAATTGAATAATTAATATCCATAAGAAAAATAAAATTATTGCAGGTAAACTAAATGTATATTACATTGTTGATGAACTTATCAATATTCTTGATTGCTTGCTCCAGTTCTTCTGCATTCTGTTCTTGTTCAATTTCTTCTTCATTAATCTGTAATATCAGTATATCAGTATCAACAAATGATGTATATCAGTATGATTTATATAAGTTGTATGTTATATTGGTACGTTGATATACCTCAAACAACAATAAATTTAACTCAATTCAAAAGAAAAATAATATATTTACCTCTTCATCATCCAAGTTATGAATATTCATTCTTTCCTCAAGACGTTGCAAACTTAAAGTTGGAGCATGATTTTCATGGTACGATCCTTGTGATTATTTTTCTGTTGGCATTCTTTCATTGATTATGGTGATTATATTATTTAACAATTTCAATACTTCATTTTGTCCATTTTCTACAGTATTCTTCAAGCTTTTCAAGTCATTCTTCACTTCTTGAATTTCTTTTCTCAATGATTTTTTTGTCTCATCATTTACAATTTCTTCCTCATCACCTTTGTCATTCTCATCTTCTGTTTCTTCACTTTGTTCTTTCTCAACTTCATTTGGTGCGTCATTTAGGAAGAATTGAAAGTTTGGAGAGGTTAGTTCATCGCTAGTTGGAGTGAAAGGGATAACTGTAAACTGTATTTTTAAAATAAAAGTTATACAGTTGATACACTTCATATGAAGTTAACTAGGTACATAAACAAAGTGATATACCTACAATGTAGTATATAACTGATTAGGTTGTAGAAGAAAAAGAACTTACATCATTTGACTTGAAGTAATTCCGTTGCAGATATGTCCAAACAGGTTGCTGTTCTAATTTCCAATTTATGATTCTTGGGCTTCATTGTCCAATTCTTGTGGCTATCCCATTTGGACTTTCAGAAAGCTTTGGGATGATTTCTAGTGCCCAACAAACTAAAACGTGTGGAAATCCTTGTAGTGAGAAATTGACGGTCAAGTCTTCTGCAGCTTTCTCATATATTCAACAGTTAAGTTAAAAGACAACCTACCCCATGGAAAGTTTAGCAAAGTTTCCTCATCATCTATCATTTTAAGGTGTTTCCAATTTACTACATTATGGAGTTGTTTGCAGTTGATGAAACAGTCTAAAATAAGAAGATTTGCTAATTTAACCATGTGTTGGTCACTAAGTTGTGCTATACTAAAGGCTGCAATAATTTTGTTTCTGTCTAATATATCAATATTACTAAAGCTATTAAATGGGAAGTTTGAAGTTGAATTCCTCCTTGATATTTGAAGTTGTGGATTGTGGGAATGGTTGACAATTCAATCCGCTTATTAAATGAAATTCTCTCAATCCAAATTTTACTATATTACCCTCTAGATTGAAAATCAAAGTGTTGTCAGTTGATTGCTTAGACAGTCTTCTAATCAAATGAACTAACAATTGTCCAGGACACTTTTTGATTTGAATATCAAGAAGGTGCCCAAATGGACCCTTCCTAAGCATTTGCATTTGCTCTTTGGACAACTTTTTGACAATTGACTCTATTATTGTCAACTTTGAATAGTAATGAACTTTGTTTGCAAGGTTCTCTTCAGCATTAACCTGTTTAATATACAAATCAATGTATTATCAACAAAATATCAAGTGTATCAGCATATCATAACAAGTGTATAAGTACATCATAACAAGTGTATCAACAACATATATTGGTGTATCAACAATAGATATTGATATCAGTAATTACCTCTTTCTTCAATGATCCTTTATTCTTTCTTTGTCCTTTTCTACTCTTTGAACTTTCTTCACCCTTCTCAAATTTTTTTTTTCGTTTTAACTTTTCCAATCTTTTCCCTGTTTTGTTTGTATACCATAAAAATATATAAAATATTAGTTCCAAATTGTTTGTATTCAACAAAAATATAAAATACTAAAAAAAGAAATAAAAGATACCTTGCCATTTTTCGACTGAAGTTCTCAAGTGTATCAACAGGATGTTTCAAGTGTATAACTTAGAAAAAAATCAAACAATGGTTCCTGTAAAGTGTAGAATATGAAATACCTTGCCATTTTTCGACTGAAGTTCTCGAGTGTATCAACAAGATGTTGCCGAAGTTTGTTAAACGTGAAGGGGAGAAAGAAAATAACAAGTTCGTCCGAAATCTGTTCGTTTTCTTCTTCGTCCGAAGTCTGTTCGTTTTCTTCTTCGTCCGATTGAATTTTTTTTTCTGTCCGATTTGAAGCGAAACCCTAAATTTTGGGGATGAAAGGGAAATTCCACGGAAGGGAGCACGGAAAGGGAAATTCCACGGGAGGGAGCACGGGAAGGGAAATTGCACGGAAGGGAATTACATTGGGTAATTTTGTTTTTACAAATTTTAAACGTGGGCTGGG
Source organism: Cucumis melo (assembly GCF_025177605.1). Lineage (NCBI taxonomy): Eukaryota > Viridiplantae > Streptophyta > Magnoliopsida > Cucurbitales > Cucurbitaceae > Cucumis > Cucumis melo. Next base: position 14,112,370 of record NC_066861.1, read on the forward strand.
CTTTAATTTTCCATGTTTGCAAACTTAAAAGATTGTGTGCTATATACTTAATTTATTAAATTAAATGTGATATACCTGCAAGAGCCCCTAACTAAAACTGGTGAGGCGGTGGCGATAGAAGGTTATCTTAGTGAAAATGAAAAACCTTTTTCTTTTTTTTTCCTTTTCTTTTCAACTTAAGCATTTGAATGCTATTTATAAACCCAAATAATAACAATAATATTTATTATTATTATTTCCTTTAGGATATATATATAATACCAAAATATACATATATCTTTATTTTCATTATCTTTCTCTAAAATAATTAGGGAAACTTTCCTAAATATAATAAACGATTGAAATATTTACGACGTGTGTAACAAAGCCCGTAAATTTAGCCATTTTTAAATATTCCAAATTTGCGCTTCCATCCTTTTCTCCTCTCTGCGATTTTTTATCGTCTTCCTTTGTAATCTTCATGCGATTTCTTCCATTTTTTTTTTAGATTTGGGTAACAAAATCTATTTCTTTTTATCGTCATTCTTGTTTTCTCTCTTTTTTTAGACATGTCTATCTTCCTGTTTCTTCTTTTTCTTTTTTTTTTCACTGCATGTGTTGTATCGTTTTTTTTCTCTTCTTTTTTAAACAGATAGTGTATAAAGAATCTTGAAAAAATTGGTTAGGCATTTAAATTAGAGTAACCAAAACTAAAAGATCGTGTATAAAAAATATTAAAAAAATCGTTTATACCAAAATTTGAAAACAAAAAATCGTTTAGATTTGGGGTAGCCAAATATAAATGAAGCAGATCTAAACGATTGTGTAGCCAAATCTAAACGATCGTATACCAATTTTTGAAAAAAAAAATAGATTTGGAACCCTAAATCTAAACGATCTATACCAAAATTTTGAATTTTTTTTTTTTTAGATTTGGAACCCCAAATCTAAACGATCGCGTAGCCAAATCTAAACGATCGTGTAGCCAAATCTAAATGATCGTATACCAAATTTTGAAAAAAAATGATTTAGATTTAGTGTGTAGACAAATCTAAACGATTGTGTACTCAATTAATTAAACGATCGTGTATCAAATCGCGTTGCTAAATATATTACGCGCATTGTTCACGGGGCATTTTTGGTATTTTACACAGTGAGCCTCTAAGCTTTTTCCATTTTAGAATTGTTCTATACAATGTAAATACTTTGCCACTTTTTTATATTTTTGAAAAGACCCCAACTTAAATTATCTTCCACAATAATTAATTATTATTTATTTTTCTCTAAAATAATTAATTGCCTTCCACAATAATTAATTATTATTTATCTTTCTTCAAAATAATTAATTATCTTCTACCATAATTAATTATCTTCTACCATAATTAATTATTATTTATCTTTCTTCAAAATAATTAATTATCTTCTACAATAATTAATTATTATTTATCTTTCTTCAATGGAACATAATTAATTATTATTTATTTTTCTCGAAAATAAATATCCTTTTATAAATAATTATATTTTCCCAAAATATAATTATTTTCCTTTTTCTCCCTAAATAAATATCTTTTCTCTAAAATCAAATTATCTTTTCCTTAAATAGTTATATTTCAACAAATATAATTATCTTTTCCTTTCCCATAATAATGATATATATATATATATATATATATATATATATATATATATATATATATATATATATATATTTCCACATATACATATAATTATCAAATCTCCAACAAAATTTCTCCAATACAATTTAATTAAATAACATCCATAATTATTTAATTTAATTCAATTTCAACAACACCAAAAACCCACAACTTTACTTAATCCTCTTAACCTACCATTTAATCAAAATCTGAACAAACACCACATGCCAAAATCTCTAATTAATTAAATATTCATCCAACAAATATTTAATTAATTTCAATCCTCACAATATCAAATAATTCTTATTAAATGAATTAAAAAATAACGCCCAATAAATCAAATCTAATTAAACAAAACTACGATAATTAACTCCAAAATTATCTTAATTTAGGGGGCGTTACAGATATACTTCCTTTCCATGTGTTCTTTCTATTTGTGGTTGCAAGGTTCTTTTGAATTGGCTACTGCCTCATTATTGTTACACTAAAGAATGATGGATAAGTTCATGTTTGGAACAACTCCAAATCATGTAGGAATTTCCTGAGTCAAACTACTTTTTTGTTGCTTTGCAAGCAATGACATACTCAACCTCCAAAGTGGAGTCTACAATGGATCTTTGCTTGACGCTACTCCATACTATAGCTCTTCCATTCAAGGTGCACACTAATCCTAACGTGGATTTTTTGAAATCCTTGTTAGTTTGGAAATAAGAATCATTGTCTCAAGTAAGAATCAAATCTTAGTCTTAGACACTAGAATGTAGTCCCTTGTTCTTCCATGATACTTGAGGTAATCTTAATCGTTGTCTAGTAGTCTAACCCTGAGTTGGATTCATACCTACTGACTATTCCCACTGGATTAAAAAAAAAAAGGTCTTGCCTAGTACAAAGCATAGTAAACGTTAAGCTGCCTATAACTGAGTCATAGAGAATATGTCTCATGTCCTAATTTCTTGAGGTGTCTTAGAACACTATTTGTCAGACAAGTGAACTTTTTGCTTGAAAGGTAATCACCATTTCATTTTTTGGGACTTAAGCATGTCGCTTTTAGAAGTTAGAAATATTTTTGTAAGTATTTAGATAGTATGTGATGAGAGAATGAGATGCTCAGAATGTGAGTTAGAATAAAAATGCAAAATGAAAAGTTTATTTAGCAAGATCACCAAAAGAAAGTGAATCTAATTGACCATGGAGTTGCTTAAGAACAAAAATTACTCTAAATTTGGTGGCGTGATAACTTGTCAACATACTAGTTATTATAGCCTTTTAGGTATAATAATGAAGCATTGACACCAAATAAAGAAAGAAAACGCGTAGCAAAGTAGGTAAAATAGGATAATCACATGTTGCAAGAATCAAAAGGGTAAAAGAGTTGTTTAACACATTTTTCATGTCTTAACGCAAGTTTCTAGCATTGTCAAATCAAAAAACAATCGTGGGCATGTCAACCAACCAAGCGATAAAAAGAATGATGCTAGATGATTTACAACACTAGAAGACAAAAGTGGTTGACGTGGATGTTAAGGAAAAGACAAAAGGACATCTGTGGTGCCCCGCAATAATGTTAGAGAATTAATGACACCCAGACTATGTTAAGTCCCATAAGCTCTCGCCTATAAATGCAAAGCCATCTCTTTCACTTAGGTGTATGCGAATTTGGTGGAAAACGAACTTGACTTCATCCCTACCCTCTCTTCTCTACTTTAGGTGAGGGCTTAGAGGAGAGTTGCAAAGAATCCAAATCTCATTCCCCCTTAGTTGTAATAGACAAAACTGGAGTCGAAGAGTATAAGAAATTGTTCGTGCGAGTGACCCATGGGAACATAGTATAGGTGAGGTACAAAGCCTAATAGCCAAAGTCAACAAATACCATAGTCCAAAAGCATGTAATAATCATAATCATGGCACGAAACACCAAACATACAGCCATAAGACATGCAAAATCATATAACATCAATCAGCAACTACACAACTCAACTATGCATTTTAGCCATTAACAATGCATACACAATAAATACATGTGGTTTCTCAATTTAGCTTGAAGGTCCAGTAGTAGAATCTCTTACCTAAGAGATTAGCAAAAAGTTTATTCCTTAACTGATAGTTAAAATTTTTCGAGGACAACGTAGTTATTGCGGCCACAAGTACTACCAGGCCACTTACCCAAGTCAATTCCAAGGAGCGTGTTGATGACCTATATTCGTAGAGGCAAAGTTGTCGCCTCTAATGCAGCAGGCGAGACCAGCTCCTTTGCGCCGCCTTATAATGATACCCAACGATAGGCCTTTTGGGCAAAAAACACTCTTTTAGGTCTAAATTATGTGTTGAATTTCATGATTTGAGTGTTGAAGAGGAACCAGATAAATAGGGCAAGCAAACTTGGTCACAAGAACTTCCAAAAATATATATATTTTTATTTAGGAAAATAGGCGCCACAATACTTTTTGGTGCGTTGCAACACTTCTATCCTTTATCACAACATAGTGTTGCACTTTGCTCTACATCACAACGCTTCTTGTTTGATGTAGCAACACTCTTTTGGTACCACGAAGACGCTTCTCTGTCTGCATCACTTTGGTTCTGGAAAAAGCATCGAGGTAAGGCCGACCTAGCACCACGACGCACCCTTCTTTTAGGTTTTTTCACATTTTCTTCACTTTTCTCAATGGTTTTGAGTTAGTTTTGGCTCCATTTGATTCTTTTGATTTTCAGCACTTAATTTCAATGAAATATCCTGAAATACACTAGCAAGCACATTAAATCTTATAAAACAATGTTAAATATAAGGCTAAATACACACATTTTAGGTGTGTATCAGTGCTTGATTTGCTCATCTCGTCATCAGAACCTGTTAATTGGCCTTTAACATCCAAAAGTGATTTATGGAATCCTAACATGCTAAAATTGACACAAGAAAAAAGAAACAAATCAAAGCAAAAGAAACTTTACTTAAAATTAATTAGAAGAACTCTTCTTTGACAACCATGTCAATTTCCTTGAAGCTCATTTTTAGTTGACGTGTTAAATGGGTGGGGGTGGTATGGAAAAGATATGGATAAGAGTAAATTGCAAGAAAATAAAGGAAAAGAAATATGATTAACCAAGACATTGTCGCTTAGAGAGTTGGAAGGAATTAATGTAATTTTGTTCATTGAAATGTCGGAATGTAAGTTAAGCTTCTTGTCTATGCCTATCCCAACTGAGTAAAGTTGCACTTCTAATTTCTACAATCTAATAAAATATTTTAATATAAATTCCCTCTAAATCATTAATGCAATTTTATTCATTATATCCAACAAATTATAAGTCTAACTAACTTTTCACTTCTATGAAATTAACTTATAATTTCATCTCACATATTTCAAGTTAAACTGAAAAGCATTCAATCACAAATCCTCAAGTAGTTTGTGAGACAATCAAGAGAAGATAGAATCATTAAGCAATTCAAAATAGAGAGAACTATAAATAAGATATGAAAATTACAATAAGATAAATCTCCAAAAGTTTACATGTTCAAAATCCCTAAACTAGAAAACTAGGACCTTACCTCCCCATCAAGATAGAGAAGATCGATATTTGCATTTCCCAATCAATCATATGGGAACAACTCAAACTTTTAAACTAAGTGATGTCACTACTCAAAATATAAATTACATTTGACACTTTCTTGAAAAGAGAAAAACTAAATTCTTATTAAAATAATATCAAGTATATGTCAATAAAACATAAAATTGACAAAGTCAGTAAAAATACTGTGAAAACATGACCAGTGGGTTTTAACAATTTTAAAGAAAATAAAGATAAACATATGAGGTAAAAATTTAAATAAAATGTCTCAAATCAAATTACTGAAAAACTAATGAAGAAAAAGCGGAAGCAGAATAAGTCTCTATATGGCAGATCACGGACCCTTCTTATCGCTCGCCAGCTTTCCAGATCCTTACCTTGCTTAAAATATTAAACATAGAAAAAGAGTGAGTATATAAAAACATATCCAGTAAGGGACCCACTATTGGTCCTAGTAGGCGATCTGCTAATTACCTATTAAGAGATACCATAAAGTAATAATTATGTCATGTGTCCAATGGAGCACACCTGAGTGAGTAGTACCATAGGAACACTCCTAACGTGCGAATGATCAGGAGGTACACAATTTTAATCGTGCATATGATCCATAGGTACACCCTTAATCATAGGAACACCCCTAGTCGTGTGAGTGACTTTGTAGGAACATAGTACAGAGTAGGGTACAAAGCCTAATAGCCAAAGGCAACAAACACCGTAGTCCAAAAGCATGTAACAGTTATAATTATGGCATGAAACACTAAACATACAACCATAAAACATGGATACTCATATAACACCAACCAGTAACTACACAACTCAACTATGCATTTCAACCATTTAACAACGCATACTCAGTAAATACATGCGGTTTCTTAATTTAGTTCGAAGGTCCAATAATAGAATCTTTTACTTGAGAGATTAGCAAAACATTTATTCTCTAGCTGACAGTCAACATTTTCCAATTGGGTCATTCCTAAATAGTAAGAGGGAAATTCAATAATTTATGTAATAAAATTAACAATTAGCTACTGTCTCGAAAATTCTTCCAAATTAATTTACCCAAAGTTAAGGTTGAAACAAACTTAACCTTAATGGAAAAAATGCACAGATTAATTCTCTAAAAATTTAACGAATTAAACCTTCAAGGAAAAGCTCCAAGTTAGATAAAAAAATAAATTTATTTTCGAACCAAGAAAGTAAATATTTGATGGGTATACCCAAAACCTAATAAAAACTCACCAAGATTCACCAAAAGTGGCTTAAATGGCTGAGAAAAAGGGTAGAAGGCACACGACTTGGCTAGGCAAAAGTGGTGGCTCGGGTAAAGGAGGAGTGCAATTTGATCGACTCAGAATGAAGAGAAAGGTTAGCTCAGTCAAAACTAGAAGTAGAAGAATGAACCCGACACAGACTAAAGCAAGGCAAAATCCAACATGACTAGGTAAACTCCATCGAAGGACGTCAGCACGGGATGAGGAGGCTCGAATGGAAACGTTCAGCTCGAGATGCACAAAGCGAAGAGAACCGACGTGCGAAGGAAGCTGGGCTCAGTGCTTGTTAAATTCGTGTTTCGGAGTTAGTTGGGTGTAAACTCTATATTTCATTCTTCATAATGTGTCATTGATTCTAGAGCATTTCATACAAAATGCTCCTTATGAATTTCTTTATTACGTGTTTCTAAGTCCTTGTCGTGTACAAGTTTTCCTATTGCTTGCCCAAGTGTAAGCAAAATAATAGGTTTATATGAGTGATCCATAGTCGAACACATGGAGTGGATATTAGAACTTAGTTCTAAGGTCCACTAAGCGTTTAGGCAGTATAAAAGAATAACTATACAATGTAATGAATGTAAGTTTAAACTATATCTACTTATCTACACTACAGAATCTGTAAAGGGGGTTAAGGTAGATGCAAGATGGAATTGGAAACTAACTTTCACAAAAGAAAGGAGTGAAGGAAATCCATGCATTACTAGGCGATTAAGCAATCAAAGACCTTTGATGCTACATAGCTTAGTTAACGTACTTATGATTAAGACGCACTCCTCTTGGAGTCGTTAAACGCCACACATGATCACCTTTTGAGATCCAAATGACCAAGCCGCATTAAATAAGTTATATCTAGAATGCTTCACTTATAAGACTTATAGAGCTTCACATTTAAGGGTGGCAACCTCTTGGCGCTTAATACCCACATATGTTCTCCTTTTGGGATACAAATGATGGAAGTTATCTCGCTAAGGTGGAGTTGTTTCCAGACTCCTTCTTGCGCGCGTTAGCCCTATCCTTGGGTAGTTGGTGATTTTGGAATTTGTGTCCTAAAACTCATACTTTGTTATTTGATTCAATAAATTTTATTATTGAATGCTATAATCTTAAAACCAATAAATTTAGGTCTCGAGGCTATTTTATTGAGTTTTTCAAATACACTTGAACTTTATGTTAAGACATGAACATGGATTAAGTTCAAGTTAATAGCCCAAATAGTCTATAGTGTATGAATAAGGTTGGGCGCCTTATTTTTTATAAACACTATGGATGCGGCCCGCTTCGTAGTTAGTACAAACGATGTAATCCTAAATCGTTCATGTAGAGACATGGGAGTGGGAGCATCCTATGTAAATGGTTTGCATTAGACTGGAACCACGAAATAGTCACTTTTTGTTATAACACCGTAAACTATAAACTGACTATTTCATTTATGATGACCTAGGTAACTTGATCTTAATCCTGGGCTAACTATGAACTTCTGTTCATTCGGTAGTATTCTTAAATCTGCATAGGTGAGGGCAGCTCATCATCGCTGGCCCAATAAGCCTCCCCATTCAGAGATAAGACCGAGTGGATAGCTAGGGATATAGGGTGCAAGACGGAATTCACTCTTACCCATTTCTGGGATAGTATATAGGTTGTTCCCTTAAGGACTGAATCCAAGTCTTGAACAAGGGGTCCCACCTTCTCATTGGCTCGAGAAGGATTCAGGTTTATAGGCTGGACCTTAAACCAATTGTTCAATAGTGGATCAGTGGGTCTTAAGAAACAAGATGTAATCTTGGGGGTAAAATGGTATTTTGACCCAGTCGAGATTACGAACAACCTTTGAAGGATCAACTTACTCATCATGGTTATATCAGATGGACAGAAATATATCTATAGTGAGGGGAGTGCAGCTAAGGGTCTTTAGTGGAATGACTCTTTAGTTAACGAATGTTGATTAAGTTTGGTCTAAAAGAGTTTAACCAGTGACTCTTTAGTTAACGAATGTTGATTAAGTTTGGTCTAAAAGAGTTTAACCAGTTAATCTCGAGTCATTGGAGCCTATGATCTATAGGTCCATTAGGTTCCCCTACTAGCTCATATGGATTCAACTAAGAACAAAATGTTGAAGTAACTCGAATTGTTCAAATTAAGATAAAAGAGAGAAACCGACAAATAATATAAGATATAAGTCGGTAGAAATAAACTTTAAGCTTTGTGTTTAAATATGATTTAAATAAATATGAAGATAGATTCATATTTAAAAGCTTGAAAAGTTTTGAAACGTTCAAAGTTGTAAAAGTCAACTTGTTGATTTTTAAACTTTGAGAAACAAAACTTCGACCGGGTTTATATTCAAATATGATTTGAATTTTAAGAAAATGAATGCGAATTTATACTCGGGAGGTTAGTATTAGTCAAGACGGGAAAAATAGTGAAAAGTCAAAAAGTTGACTTTTGAGTATGAAAAGTCAAAGTTTGACTTTGACTTAATTGGTCAAATGACCAAAATGCCCCTTTGACTAATTATTCTATTAATTAACTGTTTGTGGAAAATGTGGCAAATTATTGTGAATTTGAAGCCACTAATTCCATTAAGAATTAATAGATTAATGAGATGTTGAACATATATGAAATAATTTGCATAAAGATTTCATATAAAACATAGAATGAGAAATGATGATGTTCTTCTGAAAACCACCTAAACGATACACTATCTCTTCTCTAAAAAAGTTTTACTTCTCAAAACCAAGTCCCACAACTCTGTTTTTGGTCCTGAGCATAGTAGGTCAACTTGGTGGTTGTCCTTGTTCGTGATTTCAAGGCCGAGAAGAAAAAAGGATAAAAAAAGAAGTTCAGAACAACAAAAGGTAAGTTCATCGTTTACCTTTTAGGCTCTTCGTTTAGGTCCATCACATAACATGTGCATGTTGCCTTCTAAATCGTTTAGATGCATAAAGAATAAAGCATGATCCTTTATTTCCGCTGCAACATGTTTTTTGTTGTTTTTCCATCAGGTGATATACACTGGCCAAGTGATGAAAATAGCTCAGCTAATACGATAAGAAATATAAGCTAACTTTCTTATCAAGAACTTATCATAAGATTTAAACTAAAAATAACACAAAGATAGGTTAACAGTAAAGAGATGAATGGATTGAAAAGGCGTAAGTATACATTGTATTAAAGAATATAGGCCTTCAACCACTGTACAATATAAATAAATATAATGTAAAGAAATACAAAAATGGAAAGAATAGGGATGCTATTACAAGTTAGGGGGAAGATGGGAATGAGATCTTCTTCACTAAGCCTTAAGCTCTCACTCGTAGACTGACCGAAAAAGATGAAGAAAAACTTTACATACGGTAGAAAGACTACTCCTTCCCACCACTCTCTAGGGTTTAGTCCATTTAGACGCTTCTTGGCCTATTCAGGTTGTTTTCTTGATGGTTATGGAGTCCTTTATATAGACAGATTTAGGTGAAAATTCTAGTCTTCTGAGCATGTCAGTGCTAAAAGCTGCTTTCATGTTAAATTACATTAACTCCATCTGTCACTTTTGTCTTCTAGCGAACATTTTCTCGCCTACTAATATAGCCTTCTCACCTAATCTTCTCACGAATTCCTCTGCGATTCGCCAACTTCTTTTTTTGTTCATAATCCTACATTTAGACACTAAAAACATGGTGAAATAGGCATGGAAGTTTATGTGAAGCGTATTTCCAAATATTTATAAATTTACAACATAAGCTACGTGTTTTGACACATTTCTTATGCATTTTGGTCACATTATTCTACCTAAAAGACTACAATAACTTGTATTTCTACAGTTATATATCATTCGGCTGGGTTGGACGCGACGGAAAATTACGGCTTGTGAATGGAAAGGAAAACGACATGGTTGACGATGAGCATGCGACAACTCCGACGGACGATGGTGGACTTCGCAGTGGAGGTCAACGGAGAAGGGTAACTTACGGCGGCTAGGGTTTTCTTTATAAAGAAGAAGATGAAAAGACTTACACGCAACTAAAGATCTAACTTATTTATAACAATAGTAATAATGATAATACTATTATTATTATTAATATAAATCCTTTTCCTTTTTCATTTTTTAAAATTTCAAAAATCCAACCCTCTCTCTCTTCATTCTCTTTCTCCAATAATTACCTTTTCACAAGTAACTATATTTTTACACAAAAATATAATTATTTTCCTTTTTTCCCCGCAATAATTATACATATATAAATAGATATAATAACCAAAATTCTTAAAATCCACAATTTTAATTAAAATTACAGAACATACAATTTAACTTAGTCCTCAATAAAAATACTGCAAACATCCTCTAATTAATTAAATATTCATCTAATCAAATATTTAATTAATTCCAATTTCCACAAAACCAAACAATTCTCAATCAATTATCTCAAAATAATACCCAATAAATTCAACATACTTAAATAAAATTAAGATATTAATTTCAAAATTACCTTAATTTTTGAGACATTACAGCAGGGGAAGAAAAATACATGTGGATGAAAGAAAATGGAGAAGAAAAGTGGTTAAGGCCAATTGGAGATGATCCATGGCAAGTTCCCTTCTCCTTTTACAACGAAAAAGCTCCATGGCGTTGGGTAGTCTTGTTGAAGTGCGTTACTAAGCATTATGCAACTCAACGATATCGTGTGAGTGCGTGTCTCAGGCCAAACAACCAAAGTGTCGTGGTGTATTGCTTTGCATAGCACTCACAAAAATTATTAGTAAACAAGTTTTGCCTTTGCTAATCTCAAGTATAAATCTAACAAAAAGTTTTTTTTGTTAAGGACCAAGGTCCAACAATGTGATTTCTTTTAGATTCCAACTAAAAGAAAAGTAAGGTTAAAAGTTAGTTCTTGTAGTACTTGTAGGAAAGAAAATATTTTGAAGAATGATTTGGGTGGGATGTCTATCAACTAACAAGATGTAAGAAAACAAATACATCTATGATGTAAAGAGGGGTTAGAGAAATATAAATGACACTCCATTTTTTACTTAACCTTGAGATATTGATCCTTTGTTCGATCTCTTTCATTAAGAACTCATCTCTCGATGAATTAGCCACTCTACTTTTATCTCTATAGTGCATATTTGAGAAGATTAAAACTTTGAAAATCCTTCATTTCTAAAGAAACTTCCTACCACATTTAGTGAAAGTGTGTTAGGATATTACTCTTTCAAATGCTTCCCTTCATCTTGTTTAAGTTGATTAGAAGAAAAACAAGTTGAGATTTAATTTCCACTAACCAATAAGAACCTTATCTCAAGATTAAGTCTTTAAAGCAACAATGTTATTTTCCAACCAACAATGGTGTTTAGCTAATCATGGCTAAAGTAAAAACAATGGATAAAGTAACGAGAGAAAGATTCCATGCCTTGATGTATAGATAAAGTGAGAAGTTCAATAAATATCATATGAAGATTACAAATGAGCAAACTAAATCTAAGAACGAAACTAAAGACAATAAATCATGTGAAGGTGAAGAGCGAATACTTGGGTAACTTTCTTAAGTTTCCGGCATAGGGTGATGATCGGTAGTGGTGAAATAAGATTGATCAGCTTGCTCAAGCTTGACAAGAAGTAGTCGAGTGGAGTGGCTATCTTCAAGTCTTTCTAGATGAAGTTTCAAGTCTTTTGTTTCCTTTCTTCTAATATGATGTATTGTGTTTTGTGAATATCTAGTTTCTCTCTTCTTTAGATTGCACCTATGTTAAGTTGTTGTCAATTGACTAGGTAGGTTAGAAAGTGCAGACTGAAGCATATGAGATCATCTTCTAGTCAGTAGGTGAAAATGTTAGTATCTACAAGCGAAATCTTCACTGATTTGCATCAATTAAAATTATCTCAGCTCTAAATGCAACTATCAGATTTCTCAATGCAAGCATTAAGTTTGATGTATGAATGCTGTCGCGAGGCTGCTAGATGGCTTGCACCTGTTTTCTTCCTAAAACCTATATATTTTTCAAGTTTAAGCGCATGAGTTCAGTATTTTCAAAATTTATCTATCTTGTGATGCATGGTAAAGAATTAAGTCAAGAACTCGTCAAGCTTGCATGCATTTATATTATTTTTCTCTTATTTTTCTAAGAAAAGAGACACAATGATTTGTATTTCTCTAAGTTATCATGGTGCTACATGGGAGACCACAACACTACACTCTTATGCAAGGGTATAAAAATAATCCGACAACCTTGACGACCGGTTGAGTTAGTTTAAAATGTGGGTTGGGTTGGATTGGAAATTTTGATTTTTTTTAGGTTGGGGGTTGAAAAATTCAGGTCAACCCAACGCAACCCGAATTAATATATATAATAATAATAATAATAATAATAATAATAATAATAATAATAATAATAATATTTGGAATGTTGAACTTTTATGGATGTTTGAAAATTTGAATTCATGGAGGTTTGAATTTTTGGATGTGAGTATTTGGAAGCGCTATACATAGCACCATGCGCCTATCCTAATTTCATCAATAAGCTTCATTTGCTTTTTTTCTTTTGTTGCTAACAACTCCAATTAAGCCTAAAATGCATCCCACCTCTTTTGAAGGTTCCTAATGCTCTATAACATGTCTAAAAACTAGAATAAATGTTAAATACCATAGAACTATCATAATTTAGGTTGAGAAAGACATCTCTTTTAGAGAGCTGTCAACATGACACGTTCTTTTTAATAAAAATTTTGTTTGAGTTAGAATTTATTTTATTCTTTTATATAACTAGATAAAATTTTTATAAATTGATCATTTTTCTACTTTTCTATTATTTTCCGTTACACCAATTTTGAAAATAATTTAACCATTACAATATGTAAATTTGAGAATCTGATTATTAAATGTTTAGGGTCTAATTTCTACCTTTACTGTAAGTTTGATGGTCAAATTTAACACTTATATAAATTTGTAGGATTAAATTTTTCCATCAAAATAAATTTTAAGAGGGTAACTACAACTGCTACGCTTGCAAATCGATTAGAAAATTATTTAATTTTATTTTTTTGTATTTTCTTTTTAAGTACACTAAAAGAAAGAAAAGAGAAAAGTGGGTACGAAAAAGAACTTTTGATGAATAAATTTAGGGTTTAGATTCCATTTCATCCTTATTTCCAATACAGTTGTTTGATTGTGGTAATGAAAGTTTTTAATTATTTTATTTAGGTTAAATAAGTCCAATGGGTCTATTTTGGAAGGGGTCGGATCGAACCGCCGGCTGAGAGCGAGGGATCACATTTTACGCGCATTGCGGAATGCTGAGTGGGGAATCCGAGTGCCTATTTATTGTAAAAACTAAAACATAATGTAATCACCTTTTTCTTTTACAATTAATATTAGATAGATTTTGTTTTTTTTTTTGAATAAGAGATCTTGTTCTTCGTCTTCGAGACAGAGCATTTTGCCGGAGAAGAGAGCAAGACCGAGACAGAAAGGGCGATATTTTTCTCTGATTGCCCTCTCCGTCTCGATCAATCCTTAATAATCACAATACAAATATTCTTCCTTTTCTATTTCCATTGCTTATTCTTTGATTTCTTGTGATGTATTTCCTTCCATTTCTCTTTCCGTTAATCCCCTGTCTTTGATGCGACGGTTGAATGCCCGTAAAAGGGACGGTTCTAAAATTACCAATATGGATCCAACCAAGCTGCACCTTCGACCCAGCAGCAGACCCAATTTGTTCGCCAGGGCCAACTCCAAGAACTCCAAATCCAGATTGTGGGTTTCTCTTGCAGCCCTACTTGCGTTTGCTTTCTTTCTCTTTTCTCTCTTCGTTTTTGCAAGGAACTTAAGGAGCTCTTTGAAGAGAAGGTATGGAATAGTTATTGATGGAGGTAGCACCGGGTCTCGAATCCACGTGTTTGGGTATAGAGTCGAGGCTGGTTATGGGGTTTTTGATTTTGGGGAAGAGGGATTGGCGTCTATGAAGGTGAATCCTGGGCTGTCGGCCTATGCACGAGATCCTGATGGAGCTGGGAAGTCTTTAGTTGAGTTATTGGAGTATGCCAAGAGTCGGGTTCCAAGGGATCAATGGGGAGTCACTGAAATTCGGTTAATGGCAACGGCTGGGCTAAGATTGCTGGAATTGGATGTGCAGAACCGCATATTAGAGTCTTGCCGGCATCTGCTTCGGTCTTCTGGGTTTAAGTTCCAGGATGAATGGGCGTCGGTCATCACAGGTTTCAACTTATCTTCTCGTCCTATGCACTTTTGTTTGTTGACGCGTTACGGTTTTTTTTCCAAGGCATTAAGTTTATAGCTTCTGAATTTGTTTGAAATGCATATCTGTTGATGTGATGTAAGTATTGGGTGTTTTAGGCTCTGATGAAGGGACGTATGCGTGGGTTGCGGCTAACTTTGCACTGGGCACTCTTGGAGGTGATCCCCTTGAGACAACTGGAATTATTGAACTTGGTGGAGCTTCAGCTCAGGTTTGCACCGATCTTATTTGCCTTTAATCTGATATATTTTATCTGTCTAGGGTCCTTCAGGCCAAGCCTAGAGTATTTTATCGTTCTTTTTCATACAGAGGGAGAAGTCTAACCTATGACTAGCTTTCTTAAAGCGTTAGAACTACAAAGCGAAACAGAAACGATATGTTAACATCTGCCCTAAAAGAGGGAGGCTGAATTTAGTGGTTCATGTTAATGATTTGACTCTTTCCGCTGTATAAGGAATCAAAGAGCTACATGATAGGATTTCAACCTAAAATAACGAAATTTATTTACAATTCTATGACCTAATGAAAATTTAGTGGTTCTTAATATGATGATTTGATTAAGCCTAGTCACTTGAATAATTTATAATTTATAATAAGAAGATGGAATGCGGCATCTCCTCCTCCTAAGCTCTTGGGGAATCAAGTAATTTACCCAATTTCAAACTAACATTAAAAGGGGATGTAGAAAAGTTTCTATGTAGTTTTTTTTTTCCACGAGGAACCTTTATTTAGGGCTTTGGCTAAATGTTAGATGCTCTGGATGGAAGTCCTGCTTCAACCCGTGAAACTGTGATAGTGAAATATAACCAAACTAAGTCAGTTCAAAAGTAAGTTTAGGAAAAAAGATTTTATGTTAATGCAAAAAAAGTCCACTCCATCCTTTGAGATAGCTCTTGAATCAAGGTCTGTCATTTTGGATGACTGATTTTCTGGAAGACTTGCTTACTACGTCTCTTGTTAAGTTCTCTAGAAAGATTCATTGTGAAAATGGATTCATTTGGAACCAAAAAGTTTGAACAAAAGAAGATGGTTTTGTATGGATATCCAAGATATTTTTTTCTTGTACGAAAGAAAATTTAATGATAAATTTCGTCTAATGGAGGGCGTTTCTAAACATGTAAATAATGTTAGGAACCAAGGTAGTATGAAATGCCTTTGTCCCATGTTGACCAATGTGGTACTTACGTTGCTTGGCTCTTCCATCTCAATACTTGACTTTTGGGGAGTGGTTCTCCAAGGTTCTTAAGTACCTAACAAACAACCTTTTTAATGGTGCAAAGGAAAATAGACGTTGGGTAGAAATTGAAAGAGTTCCAAAACGAAATAAATCTTATTTGGAGGAGTTAAATACGTGAGGAGAAAAATTAGAAACAAGGGTCGTGAAGACATTGGGAAAGGAGTTTGGAGAAGAAGGAAGAGTCTCAGTTATTGGCCATAAGAATGTGGGAAGATTATGTGGGAACAAATGTTATTAGTCTAGGAGATGCTTCCATGACAATTGGACTAAAATCCATTAGGCTTCATGCAATGCTTTTGGAAGGGTTTGGATTATTAATCCTTCTAATTTGAACAAGACTCCTAAAATGTTTGGCCACCTTCAAATCTATAGAAGACGTTTGAGAGGGTATATTGATTGCAATGTAAAGTATTATTCACTAATAGGGTGTATGATAATTGTCAAGGGGAATTAGTGTGATCTGTTAACCGAGCTAAATTTGTGATAAATCAGCATAAAGGTCCTCCCATGATTGTCCAAGTGGTAACTTTTGAAGATCCTTCTTTGCTTGAAGGAAAAAGAGTAGATATCCATGGAGGGATTACTAATAGTTTGCTTGAAGCTGCTGGTGTTTCTTTGAAGAACATGAGAAAAAGAAAGGATGATGTACAACTGATGGAGGCAAGATTTCAAACTTATTTGAGTGTTTATCTATTGAAATATAAAAAAATGGAAGAGTCAGTGAAAGAAATCTTTGCATGATTGAAGGAAAAGAAAAGAATAAAGTAGAAAACTGCATGTCACCAAGAGAAGAGACTTTTTCTGATAAAGCCGTCTTGGGCGAAGGCAGTGTTTTTTAAAGCTAAAAGCACAATAAAGCACAATAGCCTTCTGGGCTTGAGGCAAGGTGTAACAAAGTGCTGATTTTTTTTCCTTTTTCTTTTTTTTTTCTTTTTTTTTTTTTTTTCTTTTTCTTGTGAGGTGCACTCTATACCAAAGTACTACATAAAGAAGAGAAAACATTGTTGAACTGGAAATATGAAAAGAGGACCCCAAAGCACAAGAAATTTTGCATTAGGCTTAGTAAAATTGATTTTTTTTAGTTATTAAAGAAGAAAAAACCCTAATTATTACTTTCTTAGTTATGAACTTGGGACTTTACAGAAGGCGGGCCTTATTTTGTAAACCTTGTGGCGTAAGCCTAGGCGCCGCCAGGAGGACTTTTTAAAACACTAGGCAAAGGGGAGGGGTTCACAATTGTAAAGCAAGTCAATGAGGCTCATGTTATAGAAATTTATTTACCAATCAGAATTGCTTTGTAGGATCTATAATTGCCTCAAAAGATCCAATTTTTCTGGATAAATCTCTTGGCTATTTATGGAACGTGAGGAGTAGATGAATTATATGCTTTGGAGTTGCAAAACAATAACACGTTGATCAAGTTGCAACAAGATCTAGTATGATTGGGCAATACCATGACCGTCAATCATTGCATGATGAATGTGAAGTAGACCATTATCTGATTATTCAATTGTGAATGGCATTTGTGGCAAGGAGGCAAAATCTAGATGCCATTTTTCTTGCAATTGAATTTATTCATGATCATCTCACCAAAACCAAGGTGAGAAACATTATGAAGATTGACTTCAAGAAGCTATATGATAAGGATGATAAAATCTTTTAGCTATATCATGAAGATAAAAAGGCTTTGATAGTAGATGGGGATTATAGATTACCGAGGTTCCTACCTTGGAAAGATAAGAGAGCTTCCAATGTTTATAAGATACATGAATTACTCCTCATTCTTCATTGCTTTTAAGATGAAACCTCATGTTTATCGATACAGTATCAAAGTTGAAGAAGCCCAAATGAATATTAGGTTCAAAATTGGTATCTAATCCATCATCCCCAAGAAGATACTATTTTGAGGGTGCATTTTGAGGATCCGACGTTGAAAAGATGACAAGACCTCATGTCATTGTTGGATGCGCGAGTTACTCTTCTCGTCGTCAATTGGTTAAAAGATGAAATTTCATGTTTATTTAATATAGATTAGGGATTGTCTTATTATCTTACTTGAATAGGATCTGTTTCATAAGTTGTAAAATGGCATCCTTAGTTATGAGGACAAGGATAGTCTTGCTGCATGATGAATAAATGGCCTATAGGTAAAATTTTCCCCTTGCCCTTTAGGTTGTTTCTTTTTTGGTCCTATTGTTTCTTAGTTAAAATTTTTTGGGTCTCTTATTATAAAAGGGGGCTTATCCTCAAGGAGGTGGTGTGCTCTATGCTGTACAGTCTTCCAATAGTAACAAAAGTTCCTCTAGAAATGTCAAACTTGCATCTTCATGAGAACACCAAATTGTTTTGAGATTGTTTCATAATCTGGATTGTTCAGCCAAAGACTAGAAAAAAAAAAAAGTACAGGTTTACGGTTACTTTCTTGCTCTTATAGGTCATATATACTTGTGAAGAGGATAAATCTTATTCAGCTTTGTCTTTTTGCTTTAGGTGTTTCTGCTCTTTGCCTTCTTTGTTCATGATTTGTAAGGTGTGGAAAGGAACTGTTTCCCAATTAATAATTGGATTAGATTACACATTTTGAAATTTTTATTTTTTTTTCCAGATTTATTAGCAGTTTTTGTAATTTCCTTTCAATTATAAAACGTTTTGAGAAACCAAGAGGTTTTCCCACTAAGGCTATAGGCCATAAACAACTGTCTTCATAGAATTTAAATTGAACCTAACCCTCCATTAGGATTCAAGAAAATTGAAGAAATGATTTTAAATCTTGTGATTTGAAATCCGAGAAATGATTTTAAATTAATTATTTTGTTTGGAACGAGAAATATTTGAAATGAATGTATTTAAAATTTCATGTTTGAATGGTAATTGAAAAAAAAAGAAAGTTAAGAATATGCTAATATAGGCCTTTGTCTATGAACGTATTATTTGAAAATTAGATAATGATGAGGTCAATTATGTAATTTGCTTTTGAGTCCTATGAAATCCTGTGAAATCCAAGCATTTTGGCCAGGAAAGTTTTTAAGTAAAAAATATGATTTGAAACTATGTCGGATTTTAAAACCATTCTCTTTTCGGCTGTAACAAACAATGGAATGCATTTGAAATCCGTTATGAGTTGAAATCCCTGAAAATTCTGAGGTTTCAAACAGAGTATAAAAGATGATAATAGTTCTCTGAAATGCTTGTATGGTGTGTATCAAGAGGTAATAAACACCCAATTTAAGAAGTAGGAATATAATCTCTGCAGCACCGATAAATGTTGGCTGCAGAAGTTAGACAATAAAGAATATGAAATCTAATTAAACAATGATGAATGCACAACTAACATTGTTGACCTTGGCCGGAAAATAAAAATGAAAAAGAAAAGGATTTAAAGAGGAGGGAGAAAGGGAAAAAAATTATAGTGTATTAAACTTATGATATAGGAAAAAGGAGAACAGAAAACGAACAAGGTATAGGATTGTTATATTGATGTCTGATTTTCTCCGTTTCAGGTTACTTTTGTTTCAAGCGAACCAATACCTTCTGAATTCTTGCGTACAGTTAAATTTGGCAATATGACATATAGTCTTTACTCTCACAGCTTCCTACACTTTGGGCAGGTAATCCTTTTTATGGATCATGAGCTATATTCTCTCCTGTAGTTAAGTTGTACATATAAAGTTTGGAATTCATGTTACTATAAAACCCTTTTGGTCCTTGTTATGTAATCAACTTATCTTTCATTCTTACTTTGATTATTCTTTTCCATCTCAAAAGAAGAAAAAAGAAACTAATCTCCCTTTCATTTCCTATACACTGCTCTAATGAGATTTTCAGATGTCTGTACTTTTTTCTTCTCCCTTAATTCAACTTCTAGAATAAATTGTTTGCCTATAGCTGATTTTTCTAAGTCACTACGGATCACGGATTTCATGCCTTCTACGTGTGAACTACCATAACTGCTGGTAGTCTTATTTGATTTTTTTTCTCTCTCCTACTTACTTCCTTCTTGGTTTCTAGTAGGAGGTCAGGTTTTTTGGAAGTACTTATTGATGGTGTTTCTGTGTGGTTCTTGATTAGATATTTCCAAAGTGCTTTTGCAGCCAATATTTGTACTTTTATCCATCATCATCGTACTTCTATCTCAAACGTGGTCTGATATTGTTGCAAACTTTAAGAGTGAGGGGCATTCATTATTATATCCGGGATGGAAGTGCAAAGTTTTAGATTGTGATACATTTTTTAAATATAGGTTTTAGGACCACAGGCACAGACTATGACTGTTGACTGGTATGTCTTTTGATCTTTTGCTGTATCTTGGTTGTTGACAAATACCCTAGATTTGCTAGCAATGATGGAATTCTACAGTGAATATTCTTTGGGATTTGCTTCACTTAATTGTATGGAAAGCCAGTTTTTTTTATTAATAATATATTTTTTTAAAATTTTGTTATTATTAATATCATTTATTTTCTTATGTTTTCCATTTTGTAGTGTATTTTGGTTGATAGGAATGCGAGAATCTTAGGTTTAGATGTTGTGGGATGGGGTGTAGAACTAGTACACTTTGTGCCTCCCTCTGGGTTACTTATTAAATTTTCACTCGATGGGATGGTAATTGATTAAAGAGCCACCATGGAGACATCTAGCTTATTAGCAAACTAGTCCTTTGGCTTCCTCCTCGAGGACGAGGCGAAAATATGGGTGCGCAAGCCTCCATGTTTGGATGGAGGAAGGTCAGGGCATATTTGGGGGACATGATATGGACTAAAAGGCCATTTGGTAATAATGTCAAATTAAAGGTTTGTTAGAAGTTAGGATTATATATGGGTAGTCGTGTAACTGAGAGGCTCAGTAAATGTGTGGTCTAGAGGAAAGAGTCCTCTAGTTTTGAGTGAACCAGGCTTCTCAAATGCAGGAGTGGGTTGAAATGCTTTGTTGTTGCAATCTGGAATAGTGCCTATTTTTTTGTTTGTTTGTTTTTGGCATTTAAGTGAACTGACCGTACCGTTGTCTCCTGCTGGCCATCAATCCCAGCAATAAACAAGTGGTTCTAGATAATGACAACCACTTTTTAGAGTTTTTATGTGCTTAAGAAGTTCAGTTATAAAATTGCGACTTCCAACTTATCTGTTTCTAGTTATAGTTCTGGTTCTTTAATTTTACTCCTTTGTTTTCTCATCTTCAACATAAAGTGCCTTTCCTTTTCTGCCATGTTTCTAGAGTTTCACTTATGTGAACTTTCTTGATTTGTAATGTTTAATAAACCCTTCAGAAATGTTTTTGGCCTTGCCTTGCAGAACGCTGCTCATGATTCCTTAAGAGAAGGACTTATTAAAGGAGAGTTCAACTCTGGAGGTAAAGTTTGTCTATACAGTCGTCTCTGTTTACTGCCAAGTTTGATGTCACGATCTGGATTGCATGGTACTGTTGTAAGGAACTGTAATTTCCATAAAGTAATAACATCTTTGAATTATTTACTTAGTAATTGCATAATCCTTCATATGTTCATAGTCTTTGTTGTTAATGTTACCCATCTTTCATATTCACATTCATTCTTAAGAACTTTCTAGGTCTAAAACCTCAAAAAGATCCTTCAGAACTTGTCGGATGTGTTTTAAAACTCATGGTTGCTAATTTAATTAAACTGTTCTCCTGAATCACCTGCATACTGGACTGATGGATTTTGATTCTTGAATTTCCCATTTCATTCATCTAGTATAGTGTGGTTCAATTTGGCCACTTAGACTTTTTCCACCCTCTGATTTTTTTTTTCTCGGTTTCTGCCTCATTTGCCTTCATTTGGTGATTTGCTATCATGCTGAGGGATTGAGAAAAATGGGTTGTCTCCCTTCTTTTTACATAGATCTAAGCAGCCTCATTAAAGGGCTTGTGTCCCAAAGGGCAGCTGCTAGGTTTGGCCCAAACGGCCAAACCTATCCCAAAGTCAAATCTTGACAGCCTGGCCATCTAATCCATAGATCACATTTAGGTTGGTCAACGCTAGTAAGGGGGTAAATTCAAATTTTCATTGTACTTTATATTGTATAATATCAATCAATCATTCTCTCTCTCTCTCCCACTAAAATACATCTTTGTACTTTATATCATAGTTTATAGTTAATAAACGATAAGTGTAAGAAACTAACAAAGACTTTCTTAAGAAAAAAAAAAAAAAAACTTTACAATACATAAATCTTATAACCATCACGGATAACCATCATGGATTGACTTAGTGGTAGAAAAGGAGATAGTCTCAATAACTAACGAAGAGGTCATAGATTCAATCTATGGTGGCCACTTACCTAGGAATTAATTTTCTATGAGTTTTTTTGATACTCAAATGTTACAATCACGCTAGTTGGCCCGTTTAAAAAAAATAAAAAAAATTCATAAATCTTACAAGATTAACATAAATTTTCAAAACTTTCAATTTTCAAGATAAAATTTAATAGAAAATATTAATCTAACGAGTCTAATAAATTTTGGTTTAGAAAATTTTAAAATAGTTTATTAAAAGTATCGAAATAACTAATTATCTAAATGGTTAATCCAATGAGTTGACCAGTCCAACTCAAGGTTCGATCCAAGGAGCCAAGCTCAGTCCTAGATATTTGGAGGTTGAACCACCTTGGCTCTCACTCTCAGGCTAAAATAGTCGTAACCAGTTAGGTCTGAGCATAGGCTAAGCTTTTTGATGTACTTCTTTGGATTGGGCTGGTGATGATGTGTCTACATTTGATTGGATGCGAAGCATGATAGTCAATTTATTGTGGGCTTTCTCAAGATTTTAGTTCTCTTTTCTCTCGCCCTGGTTGGCAATTTTGTAGTGTTCTGTCTGCCTTTCCTTTCATTTGAGGGTAGGACTATCATTTTTATGGATTGAAAAAATTCTTTCTTTTTGCATGGAGACTGACGTTCTTTGGGAGATTATTCATTCAAATTTGCTTGTTTCTCTAGTATTCTTGAGTTTTCATACCTATTTGTTCTTGCAGCTAGAACTCTTCAAAATGGATTGTCCGTGGATCCTTGTACTCCCAATGGGTACTCTCATATTTCGGAGTCGGAAGCACTATCTCCAGGTTATATGGTGGAAAGGAATAGATATTTATCAACTTTTCATTCTAAGGGAAACTTCTCTGAGTGCAGATCTGTTGCCTTAATGCTGCTGCAAAAAGGAAAAGGTTGTACAAATCTTCATATGCTTGACTCCTTAAAGCCCGCCTGATAGCTATCTTACTTTTAGAAGTGCATAACACTTCCCTTTTTTTTGCTCCCTTGTACTGCCCCTGCAGAGAAATGCACCAATAGGAACTGCTCTGTAGGATCCATTTACACCCCAAAACTTAGAGGGAAATTTTTGGCTACGGAGAATTTCTTTTACACATCAAAAGTATGTTTTTCTTCCCTTATTACAATTAGTATGTTTCTTAGTTAATGTTTCTGCTCTCTACTCTTTACTTCTTTTGCTCTCTATTCTTCGTGATGAAATATACAGGCACATGGTCTTATATCATTCATGTTTTATATGGACCTTTTTCTTTTCTCTCGTTAGTTCTTTGGTCTTGGATCGAGAGCTTTTCTTTCAGACCTGATGGTGGCTGGAGAGGAGTTCTGTGGTGAGGACTGGTTGGAGTTGAAAAAAAGATACAAGCTACTCGACGAAGAGGATTTGCTACGTTATTGCTTCTCATCTGCATATATTGTTGCCCTACTTCATGACAGTCTTGGAATTGGATTAGACGATACGAGGTATGCTTCTCATCTCATGCTAGTTATATGCAGGTACATATTAAGCGTTCGAAATTAGTCGGTGTTTCTTACCAGTTGAGAACTTCTTTGTGTGATTAGCATCACTGCTGCAACTCACGTACAAAACATTCCGCTCGATTGGGCAATGGGAGCTTTCATCTTGCAAAGCACAGCTGCAATAGAAGCAGAACCAGAGCAGTGGGATTGGATTGTGGCAATCTTCGGCTATGAGTTGCCCACCAAGTTCTCACTTATTGCGGTATCAATTCTGTTGTTGTTTATAGCATGGTCTGTATCAAAGTGGAGGAAACCTCAGTTAAAGACGATTTACGATCTAGAGAAGGGACGGTACATAGTGACCCGTGTGACTAAATCCTGATAAAAACTAGTTTACTAGTTAAACTTTCCCTGGATCGTTTGATTGCACAAGGAAAGAACATAACTACACTACACTACATAAAATTATTATACGATTCAGCCTCCGTATAGTGTCCCATAGACCAAATCTTCAAGTCCAAGATGTTTGATGAGATTGTATATTCTGTGATTTTCATTCACATCTCATGTGGACAACTGTTGTAGAAAAAGCTTCCCTTTTAGCTTAGCAGGAGAACAGGGCTTCGTTCCCATTGTCAGTTCCATCACCGTTCCCACAACCATCGCCACTGCCGGCTTAGGGTGAAATGTGTAGGACTTACATTAGAAAAAATTTTCCTCTAAAATGTATCGACTGATTTTATGATAGAATTAAATGTGCTTCATGTGTCAAGTCATTGTGTTTGTGATGTGTGCACGTTTGTTTAGAGAAAGAGATGATTTCAAGGTTAGGAAAGGGCTCTGTTCTGTGCAATTTCAGGATGGAGATCAAATCTCTAACGCATTCACGTCGTTAAGTTGAACTTACTTTAAGAAAATGGATCTTTAAGCTATATAATTTGTTATTGAAACAGAATGAAAATTCCCAATACTCTTTATTTTAACTTCATTAAGGCCAAAGGTTTTTGTTGTTTAAATCAATGATTCAACGGGTAGGGACACGGTTTTTTTCAAAAATATAATAGAGTAGTAAATTATTTACTTTCTATAGAACAATTTTAAAAATAGAAAAAGTCGATAGGCCTATAATGTTAAATATAAAAAATATTTCAATAAATATGTGATTAATGGTCACGTGCGTGCCATTAATGATCTAGTAAATGATTATTATATGTGATCCTATAGAATAAGATACAATTGATACACGATTTTGTAGATTACCAAAGATATGGATGATCAAATAATGAACATTAAACAATGACGAAAGACTTTAGATATAAACAATCGTGTAGATTATCTTCAGTGATCGTTGCATATGTGCGTCTGATCATGTATGTAAGTATTAACGATCGAAAACGATCATAGGTGATCGTGTAAACAAAGATACAATTGATACATGATCTTGTAGATTACCATAGATATAAACAATCAAATAATAAATGCTAAACAATGATAAAAAATTTTAGATGTAGACGATCATGTGGAGTAGGGGTATAAACGGGTTGGGTTGGGTTGAGTTGAGAGACATTCTCAACCCAACCCATATTTTCGGGTTGGTTGGGTTGCCAACTCGAATAACCCGAATTAAGTTTCCAACCCAACCCGTAAAATATGGGTTAGGTTGTCGGGTTGTATTATTTTTATTTTATTTTTTCGTTTCAATGTTTTTAAATGGAAATCATCAACTGTAGATTGAATATGTTTTCCCTCAAGTTAAGCAAAAAAAAAAAAAAAAAAAAAAACTCTCGGAAACCAACATTGTTTAACTTTTATTAAATAAATAATAATGAAATAAAATATATATTTATTTATTAATATTTATATTTATTATATTAATTCAGGTTGGGTTGGGTTGATCCGAATTTTTCAACCCTCCAACCCGAAAAAAATCAAAATTTTCAACCCAACCCAACCCACGTTTTAAACTAACTCAACCCAATCCATATAATATGGGTTGGGTAATCCGGTTTGTCGGGTTGCTCGAGTTATTCTTACACCCCTAACGTAGAGTAGTTTCAATAATTGCCAAATATGTGCTACTGTATACTATTTTTTAGAAACATTGAATCATATCAAGTCGAAAATAGACTAGACAATTCTTTCTTGAGTTTTGGTGAATAGCCCTTTTGGTCAGTTCCTTAACATTAAAATGCTAAAATACTAACACAATTCCTGAATTGCATAATAAGGAAGCAATGCCATACAAAACAACCCAATGTCTTTGCTTTCAAATTAATGGACATATAGCAGAATTTGGGCTGAAAGAATTTTGTTTGGTGACTTGATTAAAAGGCCACAAATTCCCAGAGTTAAATCTAGGAGAAAGAAAAGAAAATTGTCTTAAAAACGCCATTTTCCCTGATGATGACTTTATATATAGAAAGAACTTTTAAAGCATTATGCAACGAGGAAGATTCATTGAAGGAAAAACTAGTTAACCTCTATATTTTAAAAGCGTTTCTAATTCCTAAGCAACAACACAACTACATAAATCTCCAATATCTAAACATATTGGATCATGAAGAAACCTTCAAAGACTATCCCTGGGGGAGATTATCATACATCCTAACATATCAATTCTTCAAGAAAGCATCATACGACGACAAGGATGCTGTATACCTTCAAGATTTCCCCTAGATTTAGTCTATGGGATTTTGAGACAATATCAAGACTTTCCAATTTAGATGTTGGGTTTTGGAAGAAAGCTTGGAATTGAAAGGTCAACAATTGTGACATGGTAATGTTTGTAGTTAAGTAACTGGATGACTCTAAACATGAACATTTTTTAATCTGAGAATGTAAGTAAATTTAGAGCATGTTCTATATATATCTATCTAGATAGACAATGAAAGACTTCTATCCATGTCTATTTGGAATAGATGATGATAAAAATCTATCGGTGTTTATCAATACATTTGCTACTTTTTCTCTAATAATGTAAAATCATTTTACTTGTAGTTCTCTATAACACCACTAGACTCAACAGAAGAAGAGTCTTAAACAATTTTGAAATATTTCAAAGATATTGAGAAGCATGATAGAAAAGAACAAAGCAACCAAAAAAAAAAAAAAGAGAAAGAAATGGAAAGAAACATAGAAAGAAACAAAATCTTGAATGAAATAAGAGAAATTAGAAAAAAAAGAAGAAAAAATTGAAGTAGAGCAAATTTTATTAAGACAAAGACTAAAAGAAATAAAAAGTATTTTGACAATGGTTATGAGAAACTTGAATGTTCAGCTACCATCAGCTAAACTTCAACAACAACAGAGAGAGAAAGAAAGTGCATATCCAAAAGTCGTGGAAAAAAATAGACCACCTACTTCTAGCCTTGTCCTTTTTGAGGAAGATGAAGAAGTTAATACAATGATCAACTATGCAACGACATATTGCTCGACGGTTAGTGTTTAATTCATTATCTACTCCTTTGTGTTGTTTAAAATTGCTTAAATTCTAAGTAAAAAACGATTGTTTTGTTTCTTTTTCTATGCAGGGAACTGTGGTTTTTGAAACACAAAGTAGTTTGAAAACAATAGGAATTACAGATTTAGAAACACCCAAAACTCAACTATTGCCACAGGTTTAATTCTTTTGCAAACAATAAATACACATTATCTGTTATAGACAAAAATAAAGGTCTATCTCTGTCTATCTGTCATAGTCAGAGATAGTTTTCTATATGATGTTTTCTCAACATTCTTACTTTACATACGTGCAGATAGATGAAGAAGAAGAAGAGAACAACGAAATCATAAATTTAGAAACACCGAAAACACAATTGTTGACACATGTTTTAATTTCTTTAGTATACAACTGGTTTCACGATCATTTATTTATGTTACACGATCGTTCATTTAGGTTACACACACTTTAATTTCTTTTGGCGGTATACAACTGGTTTCACGACTGTTTATTTATTTTACACGATTGTTTATTTATGTTACACGATCGTCCATTTATGCTACACAATCGTTTATATATTTTACACTATTGTGTATGAATCTTTAAACGATCGTTTAGATACTTTATATTGCACAACTGTTTACTTTTTCTTGCACAACCATTTTGACAACACATTTTCTTATTACGTTCAGATAAATGAAGTTCAAGATGGAGAAAAAGAAGAAGAAACTGAAGATGAACAAGAAGATATCCAAACATCAGATGAAAGTGATGAAGAAAATAGGAGGGAAAACAAAACAAAACAAAGCCAAGAGCAATTGGTAAATATTGTAATATTTCACTATCTTTGAAAATTTAAAAAGAATAAATAACTTCAACAATTTCTTGTAGCAAATCGTTGAAGAAAAAAAATAGAAAAATAGGATGAGAAAGTTAAAGGTGAACAAAATCAAGAAGATACAAATACTGATAGTGAACAAATCCTGTTTACGACAAAAGGAAAACAAAAGTTGAATCAAGTTGTTGATGTTGATGATAATGAAACTGAAGAAGAGATTGACATTGATAGCAGTGAATAAGATGCAACGGAAGAAGTGGAAACAAAAGGAAACAAAAGAAAATTAAGAAAAAGCAAAAGGAAAAAAAAAGTGTCGACCAAAAAAAGCAAAAGGTTTCAAACATGATATAGAGACAACTAATCTCAAAACAAGAAGAAACCAGCAAGAAGAAAGAAAGAAGAATGTCAACTCAAGAATACATTGATTCCGCTCCATCCTTTGACCTAAAAATTTCTCAATATTTTAGAAACGATTTATAGTGTTTGTAAAGCTTCAAATCTGTAAATTTTAGCTTTTGAGTATTTCTTTATTTTATACTTGAGTAATTTGTATTTCTTTCTACTCTTGATATCCTACACCATATTGTAAAACATATAAAAGGATCTTTTACATTTATTATCACGATCATTTAGATTCAACAACACTATCGTTTAAACATATAACTACACCATACTACACGATCGTTTAAATAATATCCTACACGATCGTGTAAACGTATAACATGATTGTTTAACATTATATCTTGCACGATCGTGTAAACTATATAACAATATCGTTTAAATAATATCCTATACGATCATGTAAACGTATAACAAGACCATTTAACATTATTAGTAGAACAATCGTTTAAAGTTGTAGAAGATCGATGGTGTTGGTTAAACACCAACAATGGTTTACATCTATCGTGGTGACCGTACATATGAAGAGATTAATGCCATTTGGAGACCATGTGAAAAGTTTGGTGTTTTTGTGTGTTGTAAATAATCAATTAATTTGAATTTATTAGCCTTTCATTGATTAACACAAAAAACTCTTCACTTTTATATCTTTCATCTTAATTTAAAACACATGCTCTCAAACCATTAGGTTTAGGGTTTTCAAACTTTTCCTCTTGAACATTTTTCTCTCTTAAGATGTGGTTCAAGATGCTGCTATTTCAACCAAGAACAACAAGATCGAAAAGAAGGAAAAAACGTGCAAGATGCAGATGGAAAGGAATGGACGATAGGTTTGACAAAGAAAACTGTGATGGTGATTCCGAAAATGTATATAAAAGACTATGGTAAGCTCTTACCAACTTTCCTTATTCTGAATCATCTTTCAACTCTAGAAAACAGTGGTCCTGGTTGAAGTGCGTGTACACCTTTTTCAATATGTTACAAGCTTCCAGAACTAGATAGAAATGGATGAAAGGTGGGTTTAAGAAGGGAAGATAAAGGACTTGAAACTTTTGTGTTTCTGGTTGAAATGATTGTATACCTTTTTCGAAGGGTTACAAGCTTCAAGAACTAGATGGAAATGGATGGAACATAGGTTTGACCAAAGGAAGATAATGACTCGAAAAATCCTGTGTTTTTGTTTAAAAAACATATAGTATTTTACAAGCTTCCAGATCCAGATTTTGCGTCAAACGTTTACATTTTTTCAATATGTATTTTACAATATTGTTTACAATAAATGTATAAGCTTTTAAATATTTCTCTGTATTAAACTTGTTGAACATTAACAACTGGCAATATATTGTAAAAATTTTGTTTAAAATAATGACCATAAACGTTTGTTTAGATCGTTTGGATTTTATTATTAGATCGTTTACTTACATAAACATTCCTTTATAAAACTTTACATGATTGTTTATGACTAACAGACTAACAAACCAACTGTTTAAATGTTATTAAATGATCGTTTACATATCATGATAAGATCGTTTAGACCTACTCAAAGATCGTTTTAACATAACTACATGATCATGTACAACATTCTTTATTTAACTAAAAGCTCATTTATATATAATACACGATCGCTTAGTTTCAAAAAGAATGTTGTACACGATAGCATGTATTTCCTAAGCGATCACTTGAATTTTGGTGAGCAATCGCTTGTATATGCTAAGTGATCGCTTATATTCTTTAAACGATCATTTGTATTTTTGTAGACCATGGGTACGTTATTGTATCAAGTGCAGAATAAGATGTTAGCAACAAAAGCATCTTTTAGGTTTCATTTTGCAGTACTAGATTCGTCATTGTTCTATAAATCTGGCATCAACAAAGAACCAACACTTAAGGAACGACTTTTTGATGATCATGTGTTGACACCAAACAATTAGGAGGTTAAATGGTCAACAACTGCACACATAGCTTTATGGGTGGAAAAAGATTTAGCTTACTATTTTAATTCCACTATTGTTGTAATCTCAGATAAAGTAGGGTGGGCAGGTGTCGACTACGTGATTGGCTTCATCAACATCAAAGAACATTGGATGGCTGTTACAACTGACATGAGGAACTGCAAGATCTTTATGTTTGACTCTATGCCCAACTTAATGGAAAAAACACTAGAGGTATGCTGCAGCGGAAGAAATAGATCATGCTTTACTCTATATGCATCTAAACAATTTAGAAGTTAACAACTACATGCTATGCGATGGTCCTAAGCGAGGAGCTTAAAAGGTAAACGAAAAACTTACCTTTTTATAGTTTTGAGCTTCCTCTTTGAATTCTTTTCCTTCTATGCCTGAATATCACGAACAAGAACAACCACCAAGTTGACCTACTATGCTCAGGACCAAGAACGGAGTTGTGGGACTCGATTTTTGTGAAGTACAATATAAAGAGAGATGAGGAGCGTATCGTTTAGGTGATGTTTTTCAGTGAAAACCTCATCCTTTTCTCATTCGGTAATGTGAAGTTTTATATGAAATTTACATGCAAATTACATGCAATTTATTTCATATATGTTCAACACTTAATATTTTTATTAACTCTTTAATGAAATTAGTGGCCTTTAATTCATAATTGGCTTTCACATCGCCCACTAACATTTAGTAATTAAGAAATTAGTTAAAGGGGTATTTTGGTCATTTGACCAATTAAGTCAAAGTCAAACTTTGACTTTTCTTAGTTAAAAGTCAACTTTTTGACTTTTTACTAATTTTTCCATCTTGACTAATTCTAACCTCCCGAATATGAATCTGTATTCATTTCTCTAAAATTAAAATCATATTTGAATATAAATCCGGTCAAAGTTCAAATTAAAAGTCAACATATTAACTTTTACAACTTTTTGACCGTTTCTAAACTTTTCAAGCTTTTGAATATGAATCTATATTCATATTTATTTAAATCATATTTAAACACAAAACTTAAAGTTTATTTCTATCGACTTATATCTTATATATTTGTTGGTTTCTCTCTCTTATCTTTATTCGAACAATTCGAATTACTTCAACATACTTGTTCTTAGTTGAATCCATATGAGCTAGTAGGGGAACCTAATGGACCTATAGATCATGGGCTCTAACGATTCGAGATTAACTGACTAAACTCTTTTAGACCAAGCTTAATCAACATTCGTTAACTAAAGAGTCATTCCACTAAAGACTCTTAGTTGCACTCCCCTCACTATAGATATATTTCTTTCCACCTGATATAACCATAATGGGTAAATCGATCCTTCACAGGTTTTTCATAATCTTGATTGGGTCAAAATACCGTTTTACCCCCGAGATTACATCTTGCTCCTTAAGACCCACTGATCCACTATTGAACAATTTGCTTAAGGTCCAACTTTTAAACCAGAATCCTTCTCGGGCCAATGAGAAGGTGGGGCCCCTTGTTCAAGACTTGGATTCAGTCCTTAAGGGAACAACCTATCTACTATCCCAGAAGTGGGTAGGAGTGAATTCCATCTTGCACCATATGTTTCTAGCTATCCACTCGGTCTTACCCCTGAAATGGGAGGCTTATTGGGCGAGCGATGTTGAACTGCCCTCACCTATGCAGATCTAAGGATACTACCAAATGAATAGAACTTCATAGTTAGCTCAGGATTAAGATCAAGTTACCTAGGTCATCATATTTGAAATAGTCAGTTTATAGTTTACGGTGTTATAACTAAAAGTGACTAGTTCGTGGTTTCAGTCTTGTAAACCATTTACATAGGATGCCCCCACTCCCATGTCTCTACATGAACGATTCAGGATTACATCGTTTGTACTAACTACGGAGCGGGCCGCATCCATAGTGTTTACCCTGAACAAGGCGCCCAACCTTATTCATACACTATAGACTATTTGGGCTATTAACTTGAACCTAATCCATGTTTATGTCTCAACATAAAGTTCAAGTGTATTTGACAAACTCAATAAAATAGTCTCGATCTGAACTTATTGGTTTTAAGATTATAGCATTCAATAATAAAATTTATTGAATCAAATAACAAAGTACAAGTTTTAGGACACAAATTCCAACACAACTATGTTGATAAAGCTCTTGCAATACCTGCATGATGCATCCCTTCACTGGCAATAGCTGTTGGAATACACGATGAAGTAGAAGATTTCAATTACAGCCCTTGACCAATAATTATATCCAAAACCATATTCCAACAAAGTCCATTATTAGATTGCAGGATTTTTTATGACAAATTTGTTGAATGTCTTGTAACGCATTTAAATTGTAATTGTCTAGTTATGAAAAACATGAAACTGTTTAGACAACAATATGAGGTAGGATTTTTGGCAAATAGATTCTATTGGTAAATAAAATGTTTGTTTGGTTTGATATACTTGTACAACTTTTACTTTTTAATTTTAATCATCTGTCGACTGAATGTTTGTATCTGTTTAGATACTTTCCAAAATTTTTTTTATAAATATATAAAACCAAACGTGTACATAAGTTTAAAAGATCGTGTATATAGGTTTAAACGATCGTGTATACATACCACAATAAAGTCTAAACAATCGCGTATTCTGCAAAAAAAGACAACGATCGTCTTACAATGTCTACAAGATTGCGCAAATAAAGGAATTCGATTGTGTTAACAAAGCCAAACGATCGTGTAATACATCATAGACCACCACATACTTAAGTCAAAATGATCTCTTAACTATATTTAAACGTAAAATCATCAGCCTAAACGATCGTGTGGTGTGCATCACACGATCGTTTAGTAAACTCTAAACAATCCGGTTAATACATGTAAATGATCTTTTAACTAAATCTAAAGGATCGTGTTATTAAATGTCCATCATCTTTGTAGTCATTCACCAACTCTAATGTCATACATTTATACATGCATGTATTAGAATGAAAGAAAAAGATCAAACATTTTCACTAATTGTTCAAACTTTGCTTACAAGTTCTACTATTATGCCCATTACGTTTATAGTTGGAACATCTTAATGAACTATTAAATTCGCCAACAGATGGAATTATTTGTTTTTTTGGTCTACTAGCTTGACGTTTAAAGACTGGAGGTAATGTTTTCATGATAACATCTTCAACTCTCCAATCCAAATAATTTCCAATAGGTTGAATATAACCACTGTATGCTGCTGATAGTATTTTTCTATAACAAAACTTAGATACATAAGAATAGGTATCTAAATTAAGCATTTGTAAAACAACAAGGGCATGCACACAAGGAATGTCTTCAACATCACATACTTGACAGCTACAACATCACACATTTAACTTCACAATGAACTGTTGATTTCCATTCGTTACTTTGTATTCAATCATACTAATTGGACCAACCAAAAACATAAGACAAATAACGAAAAATTAAGAAAAGAGTAAACAAGTACAAATAGATTTCAATCTCTATATATATAAGATAGATACTGATAGCAATCTATCTGTGTCTATTTGAGACAAGCATAGATAAATTGCTATCACTATTTAACAGATAGACAAAGATAGTAGTCTATCTATGCCTGCTCGAGATACAAGCATAAAAAAAAATTCTTACCAATAATCTTCTTGACTTTTCATGTTCTAAACACAACACGTTCTCCGCCCAAGAAGTCAAACGACTCTTTATTGCAGAAGCAGCTTTACTTCGTTCATAAAACCACTTTTGCAATACATCTCTAATTGAACTAAGCATCGTAGCCACATGTAGTTCTCTAAGATCTTTAAACATTAAATTTACACTTTCTGCACAATTTGAAGTCATTATTCTGTACCTTCGTCTACGTGAATATGCTCGACACCACTTCTTAAATCCATACTACTAAGATAATCTTTGATATTTAGACAAACTGACTTCATATATCTCATGTAGTACTCAAGTTCATCAATAGTGTAGGCATAAGCACAACTAAAGAAGTGTTTATCAAGTAGTGGATCCTTAAAATGGAGTTTCAAGTTACTTAAAAGATGTTTTGTGCACACACAATACTCAACATCAGGAAACACTCTTAAAACTTCTTATGGGATACTAAGATGCCTATCAGAAATAAGGACTAAATTAACTTGCTCTGAAAAACACCTACAATGACAAAAGCAAGAAGGAATATTTGTTTGTTACCTATTTGTGATGAGGTTGTTAATAGGATGCCACCAAATTTACACTTCAAAAATGTCCCATCAACAAAAATGATATGTTTACAATATTTCCACCCCTTAATTGATGCACCAAAAGCCATAAAGGAAAACTTGAAATGACCACTACGATTCATTTCTAAAGCAGCACATGTACTTATAACAATTACAAAACATTTTTATCAACACCAAAAAAAAAAAAAAAAAAATAGATAGACTGTGATAGATGCTAATATTTATCTATCTAGATAGACTATGATATTTGTTTATCCCCATCTATCTGCAAATGAATTTAAGTTTGTATATAAAATTGATCATACATGGGTTAGATTCAACCAATTTATCAAAGAAGCTTGGAATCAATGTATATGATTCAAC
Organism: Cucumis melo; assembly: GCF_025177605.1. Lineage (NCBI taxonomy): Eukaryota > Viridiplantae > Streptophyta > Magnoliopsida > Cucurbitales > Cucurbitaceae > Cucumis > Cucumis melo. Next base: position 14,147,270 of record NC_066861.1, read on the forward strand.
TGCGTCACTTTTTAGTATCTTTACTATATGTTCTTTTGCCCTCCAAGTTTTTTGATAACTTATATTAACTTCAAGATTTGTATGAGCCTTATGCACAATTTCTTTTGGAATGGAACGATCGGTAGACATGAACCTAAAATCATCTATCAAGCAACTGCCAATTACTATTGAAGAAGCTTACATGTGAGAACTTTGAGTAGTATTCAAAGAACAATCATGGTTAGAAATGTATTTTCGTAGCATCCACAAATCACTTTTCTTATAACAAGATGCTTAACATTCCATATGAAACCTTCTTGCAGAAATCTAAGTTCAAGAGAGCTCAAATTTGATACTGTAGTCCTAAATTGAAATTTGTTCTTCACTATTATTATGCAAAAACACTTTGAAAGCACTTCTTTACTTTCAAATAAATTTTTTTCCTTCAAATCACAATAATAAGAAATGTCTTTTATAACTTCATCATTTGAAACAGAAGAATGAGAACCTATATTCAATGACAGATCAACATTCTCCCGTATACTACTAGAAGAAGAAGACCTTTCCAAAGAATTAACATTTGCATCGGCAACTAATGGATGTCTACTAGTTGCATCTTAGGCAAAAACTAAATACCAAGCAACATCATTGTCTTTCTTTATTGGCACTACAGTTTGAACGTTACTTTTACCAAATAATCAAGTAAAACAGATAATTCTACTGATTCATCTAATTCAATCTGTTTACATGTTAAACCAACCAATGAATTAAAAATGACTTAGACATCTTCCAAAATTCCAGTAATTGAGTAATTCCTGTAAACATTGCAGCCATTCTATTGACCTCAAAAAATCAACAATAGGAATAGACATTGTAATATGTAAAAAAACAAAATACAATTAAGTATTTAGTGGTGATATAGAAAGAAATAGATAGACATAGATAGACATCTATCACTGAATAAAAGAATAAAATGTACAAAACGATAAAATTAACATAATGCAAGAATAAATAGACGATCGTGCAAAAAAGATAATAAATATTAAATGATCATTTAAATAAAGTAAATGATCATGTTGAATAAAGTAGACGATCGTGTTAACTTAGGTACACAATCATTTGAACATGTTGATTGTATTAAATATTGTAAATGATCATGTTGATATAGGTAAACAATCGTGTTGATATAGGTAAATGATCGTCTTTATATGGATAAACAATCGTATTGATAGTGGTAAACGATTGTGTAATTCGATGAAAATTATCATGAAAAACTTCAAATTATCGATTTTCATAATGAAATACAGAATTCTTACAATAATTCTTAAAACCTCTAAACATTAGAATTCTTAATACCTAAATCTTCTAAACATTCTATCTTCATATGGAAAGATAGGATTCTAAACAAAATTTATAATCAACCAAACAGTTCACACAAAAATGATATTTAGAATACTCACTGAAACCAAGATCACTGAGACGATATTGACAAAGTAATATAAATGATCTTGATTGTCGAAGATGATGAAGAAGAGAAACAATGTTGTCAAAGATGATGAATATGAGAAAGAATGTTGTCGAAGATGAAGAGTAAGAGAAAGAATGATCAAGATTAAAGATATATAAAAGAGGACATGAATAACTCAGAAACAAAGTTAGAAAATTGGGAAGAAGAAGTATCAGAATTGAAAAATCATTATAAAACAGTAAAGGAAAATATGAAATTATGAAAAAATAATTACCTTTAATAGGCTTTTAAAATATTTTACGATTTTGTTATATCTACGAAAATTTCCCTATAACAGATTATAATTTGTGCCAACTATGGTTGTTTATTTAATTTGTAAAATTTTTATTAAAAAAGAAAATAAAATAAATAGAAGAAGACTAATTGATTTTGAGTTTTAAATAAGGTAATAGACATTAATGGCATGTTTGGGGGAATGGTTATAAAAGGGAGGATTTGGTTATGTAACCCAACCCTTATTTAGGGAAGCGTTATCATAACCCTAGTTTTACCACCTCAATCCTTCCTTAATTTATTTTTTTTTTCATTTATAATTTCTATACTTATGTGTTCTCTTAATTTAAATCTTTTTATTTAAAAATACAGCTTATTTTTAAGTTATGAATTTGATACACTTACATTATTAAAATTATAATTTCTTTCTTTACTCTTAAATTAGGTAGTTTATTGTGATTACACAATTAAATTTTTAATTTAACTACCTTCAATCAACTTTATATTTGAATATTTCATATCAATATATTTGTGAAATTAAAATTTTGATATCAATCTCAACCTCATTGTTTTTTGTTAATTAACTTAAATATCTAAGGAATGTCAACTCAATAAAAAAAATGGTAAAAATTTGATAAACTACCATAAATTGATTGCAACAGTTATCAAACTATAAGGACTATTTGATTAAATTAAAAACTAGTGGGGTTGTAGTTTCAACAAACCTATTATTTAGAGGTGGGTTGTCTATATTTTCCACTTCCACAATGTTATTTTGGTTATTAAATTAAGCTTTGTTAAATTAACATGAAAAAACAGTGAGATAATCAATTAAGTCTTCAGTTAATTCTAAAGCTAATAATAGTTGTAATAGCTAGAGGGACAGCTAAAGAGAATAACACATGAAACTTTGTTAACCCAGTTCGGCTAATATTGCCTACGTCTGGGGAGCTGCGTACAACCCTGATGAGTAATCTTTATTAACATTCACTTGAGTTAATATACATCGATACAACATATGATACTCTGTTCAATAATATAACTTAATAACATGCGTCTCGACATCAGACTCCAGGCTCACCCGAATTACTTATCTTCACGATGTCTAGCTTTAGACTCCCCATGAACACATGAGTGAATATCTTTGGTAACGTCATTCGATCCCTCTAAAGATCCTCGTGATCATACCAGTCACTTGTTTCGTCTGTTACTCATCAATTATTGTTACTACGATCAACATGACGACCTCATAGACATAAGATCATCGTACCTTTGGAACCCAGTAGCTTCTGCGGACGACCCTGACGTGAAAAATCTTCTTCAACTTGTGTTTTCTTTGTTTCTTCATCACCCACGTAACAACTACGTAACGTCCTATTTCTACACATATATAATATATGTATAAATCTTTTTTTCTTAACAAGATTCCTAGAATAGTAAGAAATCTTTTATCTTTTAAATATCTCATCTTTTAATTCATTAATCAAAGATATTTAGTCAAAGATATTCCATAAAATCTTTTAGACAAAAACTCCAACAAACTCCCCCTTTTGTCTAAAAAGAATTTCTTTTCTGGTTCAACTGTGTCGCACATTCGAGTGATAACAATGTGTCATAAACCACAGACTTCAGCACGGATGAAATCATTTCTTAAAATACGAATAAAATGTTTTCAATTTCTTCAGTCATAAAAAAAAAAAAAAACAAAACAACTTTTGTTACTAAAAGACAAACAACATACAGAGTAACCAATCTTCAACTGAACAAAAAAACAACAACAAAAACAACAAAACCATCAACAATATCAACCTGCACCATCACCTTCTATCACCACCAACTTCCCTTTTGGACCAGAAAAAAAAAAAAATACATCAATCAGCACTAAGGTCCCCTCGACTTGAGGATGAAGCAAAAGTCTTCAAATGACGAATAAGAGAATCGATTTTCAAACGCCGTTCAGACATCAGACTAATGGTAGTAGATAGCGAACGAGACTCGGTTGTAAAGGAAATAAGAATTCTAGAGGCCAACTCTCTATCAACAAAGAATCCATCAGTAGCTTCATCCTAGTCCGTCGTATCAAACAATCAAGGCCCTCGAGATGGATGCACATCATGATCTAATGTCAGGCACATGACTGCCCTGAAAGAGTCTATAGCTCAATGCTAATGTCTTAGGATCAGGGCCAGGTACATCCGAGGTGGTTAATACAACAACATTTAAGTGTAGCAGTAAGCCAGAAAAGAACCTTGGTAGAGCAATCAGAAGCTTGACCCCAAATGATCTAACATGCCTTAACAGTTGATTATAGATAAATGCACCAGCGTCTACCTTGTCACCATTGCACATGCGATACAAGAATGTGCCCAACGCAGCAGAAACACTAGAGGCATGGGATGAAGAAAACCAATTTGCAATACCAATATTATGCAATCTGGCATACTTAACACTTAGCACAGCAACAGGTATACCATTCACAGGCGACGAGGATAATGTCCCTCCAGAAATTCAGAAGCCAAAACATCAGTTAACGGAGATGATGGAGAAAAGTTAACGAAAACAACATTTCCCAGAAAACCATTTATCACAGTAGGAGAAATTGTAAATTTAAAGCCTCTAATATGAACCGTCTGATAATCCGGGCTACTTGGGTCATTGAAATCAGTTGACAAATTAACTATAAATTCTCTAATAAGTTGAGGATAAAACGGGCCCACGTCCGAAATAGTTTTAGACAATCCAACCTTCTCAATCAGATTCATAATGCCCACACATGAATGATGTTTGTCTGAAATATTTACCTCGTTTGCTATCCTCCATTGCACAAAAAACTTCCAACGCTGTACGTTTTCTTCAAGATGAAATGATATACCATCAATTGAGTCTGATGGAATATTGAGAGAAATTGTCTTTCTACCAGCTTTGGTAGTAATGTTTCGTTGAATTTGTTGACTTTTCTTCCTAGCTGGCTTTGGTTCTGTAGGAACTAATGAAGGTTCTTGTTGAGCACCTGAATCGATAGTATCATCAACAACGACTTCGTCATTATGATTACTAGGGGCAACAGGCTCACCACCATCGATATTATAAAAAAGGGTTTCTTCACTTCGAGCTTTAGTTCCTCCTTCAGGTACGCTTGATGCAGCAGGCGAGCAACATGTGAATCAGACGAAGCAGCAATGTTCGAAATAGGAGACTGAATTGGAGAAGAATAAAGCGATGGTCCTAGTTCTACATAAGATGTTTGATGAAGACCAGGGGTAAGGACGAACACACCCTCAGACGACGAACTCTCTTGAGTGTGATCAGATAAGACATGATGAGTAGATTTGTTAGGAACAACATCAGGTGTAGTAACCTTCTTCACTAATCGGGCCAGAGGAACATCATCTAGGTCATCGGAGTCCATGTCAGAGAGATGAGCCTCAGATACAGTTGGTGCAGTTTCGGCATCTTTCATAACATTCCCAGAAACTATTTCTTCATGTTTCGATTTAGTCGAACCACTAGGAATGTCTGCATGAGATTTTTCAGACGAAAGTTTATATGGTCTCCGTGGTGGAGTGCTTTTGAATCACCGCCCACGAACTCGTATGCCATGCACAGCTGCTCTTGGACTCAAAGCTTCAAGAACTTCCTCAGTGGATTTGTCAGTGTAGGTTCCCTTACGAGTGTTCACCATTGTTGAATCTTTTTAAGAATAATAAACTTCAACCAAAATCTCGGTTGAACATAAAAGATGAAGAAGTTTGACGATCTAAGAATGAAACGTGCAGCTTAAAAAGCCCTAAGGCCTTCTTAATTACTCTCTCTTACCAAGAAAGATTACCATAGAAGTCGAAGAGATAGGCGTTAATCCTTATTCCGGCGGAGACAAACCCATCATTACGGAACGTGCAAAAGTGCTCCGTCATTTTAGTTAATTAAGGAGCTATATTTTACAAACTTCTAAACAGGCATGTAAATGCTCAAACGTGGTTGCATCAAGGGGTTTAGTGAAAATGTCAGCCAATTCAATGAGTTCTCTAATAAAGTGATGCCTTATATCAATATGCTTAGTGCGACTATGCTGGATTGGATTTTTCGATATATCTATGGCACTCATTTTATCACATTATAAGGTCATAACATCTTGGATAATCCCATATTCATTCAACATATTTTTCATCCATATCATTTGAGTACACCCACTCCCTACAGCTATATACTCCGCTTCTGCTGTTGATAGAGATACACAATTTTGTTTCTTACTGAACCATGAAACAAGATTATTCCCAAGAAAGAAACATCCACTCGAAGTGCTTTTCCAATTAGCAGCAGAACCTACTCAGTCTGCATCACAATATCCCACCAGTTCAGAGGATGTATCGTAGGAGTACAGAATCCCAAAATCAGTTGTTCCGTGAACATATTTTATTATTCGTTTAACTGCATTTAAATGAGAGGTACGTGGATCTGACTGATACCGAGCACATATTCCACAGCATAGGTAATATCAGGTCTGCTTGGTGTCAAATATAAAAGGCTTCCAATCATGCTTCTGTATAATTTATGATCGACTGCAGTACCTACCGTATCCTTGGTAATTTTAGCATGAGTCGCAGTTTGAGTCCTTTTGTACTGTGACTGATCCAGACCAAACTTCTTGACTAAGTTCTTGGCATATTTCTCTTGTGATATAAACATTCCCTCACTTCTCTGTTTGATCTGCAATCCTAGGAAGCAGGACAGTTCGCCTACTAGGCCCATTTCGAATTCTGATTTCATTATGTTAATGAAATTATTAACAAGTGTTTTAGGAAATCCACCAAAGATGATGTCATCAACATAAATTTGAGCTACAATCATATTAGTGCTGGTTCTATTTATGAATAGTGTCTTGTCAGTCTCGCTCCTAGAATATCTTCTTTCACCAAGATACATTGTTAGTTGTTCATACCAAGTCTGAGGAGCTTGCTTTAACCCATATAGAGCTTTATTAAGCTTGTAGACATACTGAGAAAATTCAGAATCAACAAACCCTTTAGGTTGTGCTACATAGACTTCCTCATTTAAATATGCATTCAGGAAGGCACTTTTAACGTCCATTTGAAACAATTTAAATTTTTGGAAACATGATATACTGAGCAAGAGGCGAATAGCTTCAAGTCTAGCCACAGGTGCAAACGTTTCATCAAAATCAACACCTTCAACCTGTGCATAACCTTGAGCCACCAAACGGGTCTTGTTCCTTATCACACTCTCAGATTCATCAGTTTTATTTTTAAAGATCCACTTAGTATTTATGATGTTTGCCCCATCAGGTTTAGGAACCAAAGTCCAAACGTTGTTACGCTTGAACTGTAGTAACTCTTCTTGCATGACATTTATTCAGTATTCATCCTTGAGAGCATTCTCAACAGATGTGGGTTCTATTGCTGACAGATAGCATAAATCAGCAATCATTTTTGTGTAATCTACCTTTTCTTTTCTTCTGGTAGTGATTCCAGCTGGCGAATTGCCTATTACGGAACTGGAAGGATGATTCTTTTTCACATGTGCAGAGGGGACAAGCACAATTTCATTGTTTATGACCTCATCAATTATGTTTGAATTGGTCTTAGCACTGTCTGGCTGCGAATCACCTTTAGACATTTCATCAAGAGGAGTAGAAGTAACATCAGGTGTAACATGGGTCTCATCATCCTCAAAATCATTAACCACAACATTGATTTTTTCTATGACTGTTCATAATTTAATATTAAAGATCACTTTGTATGCTCGACTATTCTAAGAATAACCAAGGAAGATCCCTTGATCAGATTTCACATCCCACTTCCGATGTTATTCTCTATCAAAATGTAACAAGTACTTTAAAAAATATGGAAATACTTAACATTTGGTTTCCTTCCCTTCCATAATTCATACAATGTAACTGTCGTACCAGATCGTATAGTGACCTTGCTGTGAATATGACATGCTGTGTTTACAACTTCTGCCCAAAAATTCAAAGGCAACTTTTTGGCATGTATCATAACTCGAGCCATTTCTTGTAACGTTCTGTTCTTTCGTTCAACTACTCCATTTTGCTGAGGAGTTATGGGAGCAGAAAATTCATGATAAATTCCTTCAGTCTGACAGAAGTTATTTAGATCTTCATTATCAAATTCCTTCCCATGATCACTACGGATCCTGATTATCTTTTGCCCCTTTTCACGTTGCAAGTTCAAATATAGACTGATACATAGTTTAACAGTATCAGATTTTCCTTTTAAAAATCAAACCCAGGTGAATCTGGAGTAGTCATCCACAACAACTAACACATACTTCTTTCCCCCCAAACTTTCAGTTTGCATGGGACCCATAAGGTCAAGATGTAGGAGTGTACTTTGATTGTATAACATTCCTTTAGCCTTCTGTTGGAAGTTTTGGTTTGCTTTCCAACTTGACAGTCACCACAAAACAATTGGCCATTTATGTCTAACGAGGGAATCCCTACAACCGCCTCGTTTCTGATAACTTTATCTAAACTTCTCAAGCTGATGTACCCCAATTTCCTATGCCACAACCAGGTTCGATCAATTTTAGTTAAGTGACATATGTTTGAACCATTGGAACTCCAATGATAACAGTTGTCTGCTTCTCATCTGCCACTCATGAACACTTGATTATTCTTGTCTGTAACTACACAATCAGTGTTGTTAAAGTTTACATTGTATCCTTGGTCACATAATTGACTTATACTAATCAAGTTTGCCTTCAGTCCATCCACATATCTAACTTCATTAAGACAGGGTAGATTACTTTTGTCAATGTTTCCTTTTGCAATAATGTTTCCTTTGGCTCCATCTCCAAAAGTGACATGACCCGAGGCACATTCTTCTAACTCAGTAAAGAAAGATCGATTGCCAATCATATGTCTTGAGCATCCACTGTCAAAGTACCAAGCATCAACATGGGTTTGAACTTTTGTAAATGCAACATTGCACTTCTCAGAAGTCTTCACTCTCCAGACCATGTGAGTTCCCCTTACATTATTGTTCCTTTTGGTGAGCCTACAATGATTTTGCTGGTTTATAAGTTTTGATTTCTGTTGATGTCTCCTGTCTCTCAGTAATTTGTAGCAAAATGGCCGCGTATGACCTCTTCTACCACAACAATAACAGACCCATCTGGAGAATTTAGCACCTGTATCGGTCCTTAACTTTTTACAACTTGGGTCTGTTGTTTCTTTTACTGAAGCTGGAACAAATTTTACTTCTGGCGTAATCTTGACACCCCTAGTTGAAGTATTAAATCCGAGGCTATATTTACTTGAACCGTTCTGGCCTGAATTTAAGATTGAGTCTAATCTGTCAGTTCCAGAATTCAACATTTTCACAGTCTTAATTGTCTGATCATACACATTCTAAACCTCTTTCAACTTTACTTTCAGAGATGATATGACTCCCATCAATCGTTCATTTTCATCCATCAAATCTTGAATTCTTTCTTTTTGAATCACTCTGGCTTCTGAGTCTTCCTTCCTTAGCATTTTGAGTTCTTCAAGTGTTAGCTCTTCATCCTCATTAATATCGAAACACTCACTATCAACTTCAGAATTGATTTCTGTAATACACGCGGTGAAAGCATTCATAGCATGATCATCTTCATCATCATCTGAGTCCTCATCAGACAGGGTACCACAATAAATTTTCTTTTGTCTTCTGAGATAAGTGGGACATTTGGCCTGATAATGACCAAATCCCTTGCATTCTCTACATCTTAACGACCTCCCTACATCCTCATTTTTCTTACCATGGTCTCTATTTCTTCTGTAAGAGAAGTCATTAACCTTTCTTATAAAGTTCTCACCATCATGTCTTCCAGTTTTTTCAGTTTTTCCAGCAGTATTCAAACTTTTGAACTTCCTGGCCATCTTAGGGAATTGCTTCGTTAAGAGAGTTATTGACTCATCTTGATTAGCTTCATTACCAGACTGATTTACAGTGGTCTCCTAATCATAAACTGATTTAAAGGCTATTCCTTTACCTTTCTTACTTTCTCTATCCAACATAGCCATTTTAAACGTAAGTAGCGACCCAAATAGCTCATCAAGTTTTAACGTCGTTATATCATGGACTTCTTCTATGGCAGTAACCTTCATGTCAAACTTCCTGGGTAAAGAGCGTAACACTTTGCTAACAATTTTACACTCAGATATCTTTTCACCAAGTAGTAGCGAACCATTAGCTATCTTTAGGACCCTTTCATTGTATTCAGAAATTGACTCATCTTCAGTCATTTCAAGGCTTCGAATTTTGAAGTTATCAACTGCAGTCTGGATATCTTCACTTTAGAAGTTCCTTCATATGCAACTTCCAATATTTTCCAAGCTTCTTTAGCAGTAGTGCAAAAATTAATAAGTTTGAACACGTTTAAATCGACACCTTGAAGATAGCATTTATGGCTCTTGCATTTCCAACTGAAGCTTGTTCTTCAGCATCTGTCCAGTCAATTTCTGGTTTTGGCACTGATACTCCATTCATAGTGACCATTGGAGGTTCATAACCACCAACAAGTGCTCTCCATGCTTTTCCATCCAAGGTTTTAATGAAAAATATCATGCGAGGCTTCCAATAAGAGTAATTTTTACCATCCAATAAGGGAGGACGTGAAGCTGATGGTCGCTCTCTGATTATCTCCATGATCTAATAACCCGCTCTGATACCAATTGAAAAAATAGTGAGATAATCAATTAAGTCTTCAATTAATACTAAAGCTAATAACAGTTGTAATAGCTAGAGGGACAGCTGAAGAGAATAACACATGAAACTTTGTTACCCTAGTTCGGCTAATATTGCCTACGTCTGGGGAGCTGTGTACAACCTTGATGAGTAATCTTTATTAATATTCACATGAGTTAATATACATCGATACAACATATGGTACTCTGTTCAATAATATAACTTAATAACATGCGTCTCGAAATCAGACTCCAAGCTCCCCCTGAATTACTTATCTTCACGATGTCTAGCTTCAGGCTCCCCCTGAACACATGAGTGAATGTATTTGGCAACGTCTTTAGATCCTCGTGATCATACCAATCACTTGTTTTGTCTGTTTCTCATCAATTATTGTTACTACGATCAACATGACGACCTCATAGACATAAGATCATCGTACCTTTGGAACCCAGTAGCTTTTGCAGACGACCCTGACGTGAAAGATCTTCTTCAACTTGTGTTTTTTTTGTTTCTTCGTCACCCACGTAACAACTACGTAACGTCCTATTTATACACATATATAATATATGTATAAATCTTCTTTTCTCAACAAGATTCCTAGAATAGTGGAAAATCTTTTATCTCTTAAATATCTCATATTTTAATTCATTAATCAAAGATATTTAGTCAAAGATATTCCATAAAATCTTTTAGACAAAAACTCCAACATAACATAACAAATCTTTTGTTATAAAGATGGTAGGTTCATGAATTTTTCACCCGATAATTGTTGCAAAATGACTAAAATAAATATTTTGACAGTAAATAAATCACTGTTAAAAAAGAATAAAAATTAAAGTTAATATTTTAAAAGTATACTTAAATAAACTGAAGAGAAATCTAAAACTAGATTTATTGTAATTTTTCACTAGAAAATGAATCCAGAGTTGGTAAAAGCCTTGATTATTATTTTATGTTTATATTACTTTTTGTATTTCCAAATTCCTTTTCTGCACTTATTTATATGTTTACGGGTTGCATGTCACATTCCAATATCAATCTCTCCTTCATCTCCTTCATCACGCGACGCCCCTTCTCCCAGAAATCCCTTCTTCATTCCAACTTTTTCATTCCAATCTCAGACGAAAGACGACCTCATTTATTTTCCAGCTACGTCTCGCAGTGCTTCATCTATCTCATCTGTTCCAATCTCTAGCTTCGCCGCACGGCGTTTCATTGATCTTATCTATTCTCTTCGCTCTAATCGTTGGGGGACCTTACAGCCGACGACCTCATCGATCTTCTTTTGATGTTTTTGAGGTACAGGCTCTTAAATCTTTCGTATCTATTATCATTTGTTGATAGAAATGTCTGTAGTTGATTTGGATAAAAGAATAAGGGTATAATCCAAGGAAAAACACTCTGTTTTTGGTTATTTACTTTATACCCATCCACCCTCAGACTTGACAGAGGTAGAAAAATTTTGTTTTTCCCATTTTAGTGGTCAAATTCTTTGGTTTTACTTCATCCCAACTCATAATAAGTTTCAAAAAGTTAAACCCTTTTAGCCGTGTCTTTTAATGAGGATAAATCACAATTTCTCTAAGTATAAGATCATAAGATCATAGACTTAAGCAACACTTTAAGTAAAAGTACTACTTCCTTTCAAGCACGCTTAATATGCACCATTTTTAATAATTAATTGTATTACAAATCAAATTAAGCTATTTTTGTACCAAATATAAAAATAAAGTATTGTTAGGAAAGAATGTCATATGCATTGTTTGTTAGGAAAGAGACATCATATTATATTTTAGAGTCCCAAAGCTCAATAATGTATGGTTTTGGTAGGAAAAAAAAACACTTCAGTCAATGTGGAGCCAGTTCAAAGCATAAGCATACTACATAGTGCTTGGAATCTCAGTGGTAGAGAAATTTTAGGGTTCAATTTATGTATAATGAAGTTTAAAAGTGGAATTTAATTGAGTTTTTGGTGGGCAAAGTTGGTGTGTGAATTAGGAGATGGCCAAAAAGAAGTATGCTCATAGATTTATTTATTTGATTTTTAGTTGCTTTTGAAGCCATTTGTACTCAACCCAAGGAAGAAAGAAAAACAAAAACAAAAGAGCAAATTTAAGTAAATTTCAAGCATCCAAATACACAAGAAACAAAAAGGGAAAAGAAGAATTAAATAACGTTATTATTTATCTCATCGAATAGTAATAATAAAAATAATATAAGAATTAAATAAAATCCATAGACTATTTGTATATCGAGTATAACTCAATTGATTTAAGTAAATATACACTTAGTATTGTTAAAAATCCCACTTTATTGTTGCCAAAAAAAAAAAAAAAAAAGAGAGAAGAATTGAAAACACTCTAAAACATTTTCAAGAAGAAAGAAGAGATTTACTTCCTATTGTACCCAATAATACTTTGATATATATTGAACTCTCTATTAATTTCTTTCAAGATTCAAAGTTACTATTATGTATAAATCACACAAAATTCCACATATAAATGAAAATAATTGTTTCTTAAGGTTGGTTAGATGCATAAAGTTTGGTTAAGTTAAGTTGATAATAATTGTATGATGATATAGTAATAGTTAGTTATGAATATTGATAATAATTGTTTGTGTTTGAGGTGCAAAATTGAGATGTGTTGGTAATAATTATCTATGTTTGATGTATAGAATTGTTTGTGTATAGAACTTGTTGTTAAGTTACGAAAGAAAGCCAAGGTAAAAAAATTGTTTTATAAGTTGGTTCTCAATTACATTTTATAAGTTATTGATGTTAATGGTGATTATTACTTTGTTGATGTTACCTTCATATGCTAGTATTATAAATTTCACTTTGGGTAGAGTTGGTTCTCAATTACATTTCACGTTCTTGTAACAATAATTTGAAGATATAATGTTTCAAAAAGATTGGATTCATTTGAACAGGTAAGGGAATGTCAATTTTTTAGCTAACTAAAATAGATTAATATAGTTAGTTATATTAATTGCAAACTTGGATCTTTTTAATAAAGCAACCAATGAATATTTGAGGGGAGTGTGGATCTTTGTGAAATAAGTAGAGAACATGTTAGGTAGAGTAGACAAAATTCCGTATCCATGCAAGACATGTTGGAACATGAATCATCAAACCTTTGATGTTGTATACGAACATTTGGTTATAAAAGGTATGGATCCTATTTATAGGTTTTGGTACCATCATGGTGAAGAAGTGCCGGTAGAGTATATGTTTGATGGTCAACCCTTTTGTAGTACTTCTTTCGTGAGCGGCGAAAAGGTTGATGAACCATTCGTAAACGGTGATGTCAATCAAAAGGTCGTAGATGCAAACACTTCCTTGTATCCTCATTGTACAAAATATACAAGAATGTCAGCTGTGGTATCTTTGTATAAGATAAAGGCTACTAACAATTAGATCGATAAAAGTTTCACAAGCCTTTTAGAGTTGTTGCACGATATGCTACCCCTTAATAATATCCCAAAATCTACTTATGAAGTAAAGAAGTTCTTAAAAGTATTTGATCTAGGATATGAAAATATTCATGTTTGTACAAATGATTGTTGCTTGTTTACGAAAGAGAATAAAGATTTAGAGATGTGTCCAATTTATGGACATTCTCGATTGGAGGTGGATAAGCGCACCAAAAGAATAAAACGGGGTGTTCCAACAAAAGTGTTAAGATACTTTTCGTTGATTCCAAGATTGAAACGAATGTTCCAAATGCATGATGTAGTTGAATTACTGACATGGCATATGAACCATAAAAGTAGTGATGGGAAGATGCATCATCCAGTCGATTGTGTTTGATGGAACTCAATTATGCAAAGTGGCCCGCTTTTCGAATGATCCAAGAAACTTGAGATTTGGTCTTGCACCAGATGGTTTCAATCATTCTCTAACATTAGTAGTAGGTATAGTTGTTGGCCAGTCATGCTTGTGACATACAACCTACCTCCTTGGTTATACATGTCGAAAGAAAATATAATGCTAACTTTACTAATTTCTGGTCCTAAACAGGCTGTCAATGACATTTACATTTTTTTGCAACCATTAATTAATGACTTGAAATTGTTATGGGACGGAGTGGAAGTTTACGATGTAGTTAGCAAATCAAACTTTAATTTGAGAGCTGTGCTTATATGGACGATCAATGACTTTTTTGCTTATGGAAATCTGGTTGGGTGTACAACAAAGGGCAAGATGACATGTCCAACTTGTGGGAAGCATACACATTCTCAGTGGTTGTACTATAGTAAGAAATTAGTGTATCTGGGTCATAGATGTTTTTTGCCTCTATCTCATCCGTATAGAAGAAAAAAGTCATGGTTTGATGGAAAAGTTGAAGATCAACAAGTTCCTAGGATTGCAAATGGGAATGAAATTGATATCCGACTTAAAGATTTTCAAAATTGCTTTAGAAAAGTTGATAAGAAAAAACAAAAGAGACAAAAAGAATTGAAAGCAATGTGGAAAGAACGATCAATCTTCTTTGACTTACATTTAGTCGAAGAATGCATCCTCTTTTATAAGAATTGTGTTCAAGGTTCTACAGGACTTGATAATAAACAACGTCGGAATGAAGAATTTAATAATGGTACCATTCTCGAAGGTTGTCATATATCTACTGGAAAGGAAATTACATTATCTATGAAGTGCTCAACCATGCATATAAATATGTCTTGTTCAACATAGAAGCAATTGAACCATACATAGAGTATGATGTATTGATTGTACACTATCCTTTGAAGATTCTATTCGAATGTTAATTAGTGATACATCAAATATTTTAGAATGCATAATAACGAATTGATCCTTTCAAATAAAAGACTTGCAAATGCTAACACTCAACTAATGAAGGTTCACTCAGAACACTTTCCTATTTGGTTAAAAGAGAAGGTAATGTTTTGCTTACTTATGATAATGGTCTCAATCATGAATTCATCTAACTATATAACTTTTAATTGGAATAGATTTCATTGGATGTTGGTAACACAAAAGACTCAGATATATTGAAATGGCTTGCAAATAGATCAAGCAAGACCGCAATGTCATTTTCAGGTTATATTATAAATGGTTAACGGTTTCATATTAAAAACGTAGAAAGATCAACTCAAAATAGTGGTGTTTCAATTGATGCAAGAACAATATGTAGATCAAGTGATGGAGATGGATCTTAAAAGATTGATGTGGTTACATATTATGGAGTCCTAAACAAAATAATTTTATTAGATTACTATGTCTACTGGTTTTCAATGTTTAAGTGTGATTGGGCTAAAATTCATAATGGTGTTAAAGTTGACAATGAATTTACACTTGTTGATTTACATTAAAACCAAAGTTAATTCTCAAGCGAGCTATACATTCTTGCATCACAAGCTAAACAAGTTTTTTATACAAGAGAAAATGACAATTCTCCTTGGTATGTTGTATTGAAAGCACCACCGAAAGGATTTCATGAATTAGAAAATTATGATGAGAATACTGATACAAGCTTTGTGGATGGCGGATCCTCCCTAGCGCTTGATGATATTAATGATGAGTTTGAATGTTGCAACAACTTACGGGATGATTGTGAAGGTACGACTTACAGTTATTTTGTAAATTTGCACTAATATGTCACTTGTGGCCATTTTGTGAATTTAAGCTCGTATAAAGTTAGTGGTCATTTTGTAAATTTACATTCACAGTGCATACATAGGGATGCTTAGTATAATATTATGTGGTCTTTTTGTGAATATAGTGTCTAGCCATTCATTTTGTAAATATGCACAGACAATTACTAGGCTGTGTGCATTTCAATTTGTAATGCTCTACATATATTTTACATGGATAATCAATATATATAAGTGTTCTCTTTATTCTCACTTGTAGCGCTCTACATGTATTTTACAGTTGAACCATCGCTATGCATGATAGTGCTTTTTTTTTTTCAAGTTGTGTGTGAACTATTTGAGTCGAGGAGCATCAACCATTGACTAAGACATGCATGTAAGTTATCTTTAAATATATATTTAGATAGAAAACATCATATATATATATATATACATATATTATTATACTAATTTCAATGCTTTATGTCTTAGGATTTTGATAAGGAAAAAAGTAAACAAACTGTTGGTAAGAAATCGAAAAGACCTCGTTCCACAACACATACATTAGAACGGCGACGATCAGATTGAACCTTGGTCAAATCATCATGGAGATTTGTAAAGTCATTGAGTATGGACTTAACTCAACCTAGTAGCGATGATGAGAAGAACAAGGGAGAAGCTCTTCATTTGAGAGAGAGAGAGATTAGGGAAATATCACCTCTTCCTGACCCACTTCACCAAAGTAACGTAGATTGTGAGGAAGCTACTACTCCATCTCTATCTTCACATGTCAATGCAACCATTCATCCACAGGCTAGAAGACCACAAAATAGGTCGTTAAACTCACTTGTTGGTCGTACTAGATCAGTAGTTTGTAAATTACTCGTTGAAGAGGTTGAATTTCAGTTGGAAGAAAATGAAATTATGAATTGTGAGGAAGTTCATACCAAGAAACCAAGTCCTAAAAAGACTAGAGGCCAGACGAAGATGTAAACAATAGCGATGGAGCAAAAAATGAAACTAGATATAAAGTAGAACGAATATGGACAACCTATAGGAGAAACATCAGTTGGGTTGTCTTCATTCTTGGGTCATTGGTCAGAGAAGTGGTGCTAGTGAATGTTGAAACTTGGAAGAAAATTTCAACGAGACAAAAAGAAATATTGTGCCATTCTATTCAAGTATGTAACTTATAGTTATATATTTATATAATGAGTCTTGTATGATCAATGTCTAAATGCTTTTATTCTTCAGGCACGATATAATGTTGATGAATGGCAAAAGAAATTTTTATTCCAAAAGATGGGTGGACTATGGAGAGCAAACAAATCTTGCCTAGTGAGTAATATTGGAAAAGCCTCAAATGACGAGAAGTTGAATAAACTCAAGCCAAATAACATTTCTTCAATGCATGATTGGAATGAATTCATCAAACATAAAACCAGCGCAAGCTTCAAGATATGTTTGTAGTATGAAAGTTGATGTCATTTATTTCTTTGGTTCAAGGTATAGAAACAAGTTTAGTCTTAAAACCTTTATTAATATCTCGTTGAGTATGATTTTTAGGCAAAAAGCAAAAGATTTAAAGATATGAAACAAAAGCAACTTCCTCACATATGTAGTCGTAGAGGCTATGTTCGACTAGTTGAAGATTTGGTATAATTTTATGTAATTAATAACATTATTATATTTAGCACATATAGCTAATATATATAACTTACTATTGTGTTTCAATGTAGAAAAACTCTTCTTCTTCAACTTCGATTACCCAAGTAGATGTTTGGACGAAGGCATGTGTGAAGAAAGATGGAACACCTATCAACTCGCAAGTGGCCGACACTCTGGTTGGTTTATCTTTTGTACTGTTTATAGTGCTGCCATATTTCATGGTTGCTGTCCTTTCTTAGATGCCACTTGTTTTGAGTATTGATTTATAATTAGATTTTAAATGACTGCCCATGATTGTTGCCTATACTTTTAAATGTAGTTGTTGCTTTCAACTAAATGACTTGTTGTGACTGTCTACATCTTGTTGTGAATGTTGTTGTGACTGTCTACATCTTGTGGTGAATGTTGCTACTGTCATTTTTTATGTTTCTATCTCTTGTTAGGTTGCTGCCCATTGAGTAGTGAGATTTGGTTGAAGTAAGTTTTAAATGTTATGACCTTTTCTAATACCTTCTCCCACCCCCTCCCCCAACGATCTTTTTTATATCCCATGCTTTGTTTATTGTTAAGTATTGATTTGTAGTTGGGTTGTTGCCATTTTATTATTGATTTCTATAACTAAATGACTTGTTTGATGAAATATGCTTAGATGTCACTTGTTTCGAGTATTGATTTGTAGTTGATTTTAAATGACTATCCAAGATCACTACCCATGTTTTTAAATGTAGTTGGATTGTTGCCTTCAACTAAATGACTTGTTGTGACTGGCTTATACCCCTCCACCCACCCCCCACCTACCATGACTTTTGAATAGTTACTATGATTTTTGGTTAGGAGCACATTGAACAAGATTGTGTGGCTTCTTCGAGTAGTATAATTGATGATGCAATTAGTAGAGTTCTCGGTCCCAATCAAGGCTATGTAAGAGAATTAGGATTTGGTGCGACTCTAACGAAGGTGTCTACATCGATTTACAAAGATAAAACCATTGCATTTCTTGAAAAAAATGTGACAACCTAACGTCGGATGTAGATGAGTTGAAAAGTGTGGTAGCTTCCTTACTAAAGGACAAGGTAAATTTGTCTTAACGCTCTTAAAAGTTCTTAAACTATTTTTGTAGCACATTTTGACATTGTTGTTTATATAGGAAAAAACAAGTGATGAAAATTCTAATCATCTTGTTAGAAGAGTACCATCATCGACACATATTCGTACTCCTACTCCTACTCCAATCATAAATTCCCCACCGGTAAATTCTAATCATCTTTACTATTTTAAATTATTATTGTTTGAGTTTTTTCTAACCATATTATTGTTGAAAAAGAGTGTTAGTACTAACACTCCCCATAAGTGCTTGCTACTAGATTGGGTTGACTCAGGAGAAGTCATTGCTGAAGGTAGATGGTCTTCCAAAGATCCATCTGTTCTTGTCCACCATGTACCTTTTGGCCCTAACGCAGTTCGTGTGTGGGTTGACACGGTGAAAATACCAAATTCCTTCTTATGGAGGCCTACCTCTGACATTATTGTTATTGATGATGCTTTGGGCATTATTGTACCATGACCAATGGATAAAGTCAAACTATGTAAGAAATTTTATTTACTTTGTGAATTATGTATTTATTTAGTTCTTTAACTAACTTATTGTTAGAGTTAGATAATGATATTTCTTTTTATTTTTTTGTTAGGTGATTGATGTGTGGAGAAAACATTAGAGCAACACATATATGTTGAATAATTTAACCATTGCTATAATTTGAACATCGTTTTTTATCCTATCAAAATTTTGGGACTTTGGAACTTAATGTTAATGATATGAAGTCATTTTAACTAAATTAAGAATTTACTTGTTCTAATAGTTAAGGACTTTGAAACTTAGTGTTGATGTTTGTTTCAAACGTAACCTTTGAATGAATATAATGCTTTTTTTTTTTGTATGTTATAAATTTGAATATTTTAGTTATAATTATAATTGTAGATTTGGATGAATGTGAATTAGACCTTTATAGTATGACAAATTACAACTTCATATGTAAATATCTATATGATTACAACGATAGCATTCATAAAACGCAACCAAAAATTATTTATAACATTTTTTTCAAACAGCTATTGAATGATTTTGATAACGCTTTTCAAATGTAACAAAAAACGCTACGAAAAATCCTTTATAACATTTTTGAAATGTTATTAAAAATGCTATTGAAACATTTTTATAGCGCTTTCTAACGCAAAACATCTTTTATAGCATTTTTCCAATGTTATTGAAAACGCTATTGAAAGTTTATAGCGATTTTTCGACGCAATAAAACGCTATAAAAACGTTTTGATAGCGTTTTTTCTCATGTTATAAAAAACATTTGGAGCATCATATTTGTGTTGTCGCTGGGGACATATTATAGCGGTTTGCATAGTGGTGACAAAACGCTATGAAAAGTCATAGACTTTCAATAACATTTGCTACGACAACATTTCAAAGACGCTATTGAAAGTCAACGATAGCGTTTTTTGGATGCTATCGTAACTGATATTTCTTGTAATGTGAAAGTTGTATTAAATAAATTAAGATAAATTGTTTTACGAAAACTAGGAAAATTTGGTAAATTAAATATACGAAATTCATGTATTGGATTTAGAATATGGATTTTTTTTAAAAAAATATTTGCACATTTATTACTTAAAAAAGGTTTAAAATGAATGTTGTATTTAAAGAAATTAAGGCAAACTATTTTACAAAAACTATGACGATTTGATAAATTAAATATACAACTTTGTGTATTGGATTTATAATATGAATTAATATATATATATATACATATATAAATAATTTCCATGACACTACTTACATAACTCTTCCTCTAAACACATCTTATTATAACACTTCCTCTATAAGCCTTCCCCCAAACACATCTTATTATAACATTTCCTTCATGTCCCTTCTCCAAAACACATCTTATCATAACACTTTCTTTATAACCCTTCTCCTAAACACATCTTATCATAACCCTAAGTTTATCATTACCCTAACTCTCATAATCCAACCTTTCCTTGGTCCGTAGGTAACATGAATTAACTAAATCAGGAGTTTATTTATTGGAAAGAAGTTGGTGCGACATGCAAATTATGTTGGCCAAAACACCCTAAAATAAACAAAAGGCCAAAGTAAACGACAATATTTTAAATGTTTTTTCCTTTTTTTGACCGAGAGATTATAATATGGATTCATACTTTGAAAGAAAGACTTTTATATCATTTCAAAGAAAGAAAAATAAAAAAAAAAAGAACTACTTATCGCGTTATGTTAAAGTCACTTTGCTTTGGGATCACATCATAACATATCAATTTATTTGGTCATTTGTGAGTAAATCAATAATTAAATGTGATTAAAATCTGTATTTCAAATATACACGTTAGGTTGCTTTAAATTTGACATTTATATGTGTGATAAAATGAAATAATTTCTTTTTGAACTTAAATCTCGCTTGCACATAAGATTGTAATTCAAGTTACATGTTTTCAAATAAATTATTTAATAAGAAAAAAAGAAACAAAAAACAAAATGCCGTTTCTCTGTTTCAATTGAATGCTTTTAAAATTCACGTCATGTTGAGTTTTATATTCTAAAACTCGTGATTCGTGAATATTAAATTGTTTTATTATTTAATGGAGTTGTTATTTAGTTACTCTCCAATTAATTGTTATTGAATAAGTGATTTGCTTGTTATAAACTCTAAATCCAATAAATTAAGATTCTTTGGCTATAGTAAGAAAACTTTACGTAGTTACAAAAAAGTGGATCAAACTCGATCGAGTTGATAGTCTAGATTGTCTAGAGTAAAGAAATAAGGTATCATACCTTATTATGGGGATATTATGGATGCAGTCCACTTTAAATTTAGTACAAACGATATTATCCTAAATTGTTCATGTGAAGACATGTGACTAGTGGTATCTTATAAAATAAAATTGCACAAAACCAAACCATGAGTTAACCATTTTTATATTATAATACTGTTTACTATTTAAAGTTGACTATCTCGGTTTTGATGAACTAGATAACTCAATCTTAATATTGAGCTAACTATAAATTTTTGTTCATTTGTGATTATCCTTAGATATGCAATTGTGAGACAACTCAAGAGCTTGGCCAAATAGACCTTCTATTCACCATGGATGCAACTCACTTTGTATTTAGTACAAACAATGTGATCCTAAATTATTCATGTGGATAGATGTGAGTGTAGGTATCCTATGCAATGAAAAACTGAACCACGAATTAGTTACTTTTACATTATAATACTGTCTACTATTTAAAACTATCTCAATTTCGATGATGTAACTCGATCTTAATCCTAAGCTAACTATGAACTCTTATTTATTAAGGACTATCCTTAGATTTGTAACGGTGAGAGCAACTCAACTACACTTGCTCAATAGATCTCTCATTTCAGGGGTAAGATCAAGTAGATAACTGGAGACACATAGGATGTAAGACAAAATTCACTCCTTCCTACTACTAGAAATAGTAGAGAGTCTGTTCCCTTAAGTCTTAACTCTGAAACTAGAACAAGAGACCCCACCCTTGTTGGGGTTGATGCCCTAAATCTCGTGGTCTTGTAGTTTGTAATTGTATATATAATACAAACTTTTTATTTATCTAATAAAATAAAGTGTTTTATTTTATTTGATATTTAGTTGCATTAACTCACAAAACCAATAAACTAACATCCAAGGTTATCTTCTGTAACCTAAACATGTATGTAGAGACATACAAGTGGATCATGTTTAAGTGATAACCTAAATGGTCTGTAGTAAATGGATAAGGCTGGATACCTTATCCTGGTGACACTACGAATACGGTCTGCTTTGTAGTTGTTACAATTGTTCTAAAGTGCTACAAATGATTTGATCCTAATCATTTATGTCGAGACATTAGAGCGGGGGTATTCTATACAAAGAGTTTGTATAAGACCGGACCATGAAATGAATAGTCTCTCTTATTAACACCGTTACTAGTTGAGACTACATTTCACCAGGATGACTATAGGTGACTTGACTTGAATCTTGAGTGAGTTGTGAACTCCTGCCTATGTAGGCGATCCTTTGATTTGTATGGGTGAGAGTGGCCTATGTAGCCGACTCAATATGCCTACCATTTTGGGGATTCGTCTGATTGGGGAGCTGGGAACGCAGCTACACAAGAAGGAATTCACTCCTTCTCTATAGATGGAGTAAGTAGAGAATTTGCTCTCTTAAGGGTTGATTTCAGGGCTTGAACAATGTGGCGCCACACCCTCTCTTGGCCTGAGAGGAGTTCAGTTATAGTAGGACTATAATTATTGTTCATTAGAGGAATCAATGGTACTTAAGGAGTTAGATGTAACTACAGGGGCAAAACGGTAATTTTTGGCCTAGCTGTACTTACGAGCAATTTGTGAAGGGTCATTGCACTGTTGATTGGTTATATCTAATGGACACAAAAATATATCTACAGTTAGAAGAGTGCAACTATTAGTCTTTAGTGGAATGACTAATAGTTAATGAATAGAGATTAAATTTAATTAAAGAGTTTAATTAATTAATCTCATTTCATTAGAGCTTCAATCTGTAGGTCCATAAGGTCCCCTTGTTAGCTCAATAAGGATAAATGAGAATCAAATTTATTTTGGTTTAATTTGAATTGTTCAAATTGATTAAAGGGAATAAATTGTATATGATACAATTAATATAATTTATTTGATACATTATAATGTAAAGTTTTTTATGAGAGAAGTTAATATTTGAATATGATTCAAATAATAATAATAATATGAATGAGATTCATAAATAAACTATAGGTTAAAATTGAATTCGATTCATATTAGAACTATAGATTATATGAGAGATCTAAATCATTGGTTATATTATATATGATATAATATAAAGTTTATATTATATGAGATATAATATATTTGTAATTAAATTTATATTAATTTTATGTTATATGAGATATAATATATATTAATTAAATTTATATTGATTTTATTTAATTTAATTAATATATATATATATATATATTAATATATTTAAATAGAATAGAATAACTCCCTTGGGAGTTATTCTACGTGGGAAGGATGGGGAAGTTATTTGATAACTTCCCCCTCCATTGTTGAGATTTGTTTTAAAAGAAAATAAAAAGAAAGTTTTTTTTTTAACGGCAAAAACAATCTTACGATCTCTCTGTATCCCAACAAAAGAAAATTCTCTCAAAAGCTTCTTCCCTCACCAAAATTACAGAAGCCCACAACTCTCTGTGATTCTTTACTTGGAGAATAACGAGGAAGATTTTGTGGTGCCAAGCTTGGAAGAAGAATTGAATTGGTTCTACAAAGGTCAGTTTATTTTCACCTTTTCCATGAAAAGCATGTTTATTATTTTTCTTTGAATTTATTGGTTTCATAAATTGAATTTCACTCGCACGGGCGTTCATAAGCTTTCGCTTTAGGAATTCCATTCCTTCAACCCTCCCACTGACCCAAGAGGGATTTGGTTTAGTAGTTAAACTATAAACCAATTGTTTAATAAAGAATTAGCAGAACTTATGGAACACGATGTAATCTTGGGTGTAAAACAGTATTTTGATCCAGTCAAGCCTACGAACAAATCTGTGAAGGGTCAACTTACTAGTCATGGTTATATCAAGTGGACACAAATATATCTACAGTGATTGGTGATTAAAATAATATTTTAATATTTGGTATTAAATTTTAATTAATTAATTATTATTTTACATTATTTAATTAAATAGAAATTTTGAGAAATTTTTTCTTTGAGTCAAAGTCAATCAAATTTCACCGAAGTTCCACTTATCCAACAATTAGTTGAAGAGTGAATAAGGTGCTTATTTGGTTAAGTGTGATTCTCTAATCTCACCACAAATTCCAATATGATGCTTGAATTAAGTGTCAAATTGAGGCCCAAATCAAAATCAAATTTGCTTGCCTTTTGGCTTTAAATTAATAAGGTTTGATGGGTTTAAACACTCTTGGAAGTTGAAATTTTTGCTAGAAAAAACTTCTCATCAAAGAACTTACTCAAAAACATCTCTCCAATTATTTACATATTTGATACCACAATCAAGTTTTAAGTCCGGAAAATAGTGGAGAAAGTATTCGTGGGTCCTTGAAGAACTTGAGATCAACAACTACTTCAATTCAGTGAGAATTTAAGCTACAAGGATATAAACTCTAAAACTTTTTTTTTTTAGAGTTTTCAAAACACGTTTAATCCTTATAATTGATGCACTTAGGGTGATATTTGATCCAATTACTTCCGTTGCATGATTACTTAATCTTTCAGATGATTAGTCGTAAAATTGATACAAGTCTATTACCTATAGATGTTGATAAAAGTTTATCAATGATAAATTGATAGAAGTCTATCAATGATATATTATAAAAATAGATGAAGTCTATCATTGATAGAGGTTGACAGAAGCCTATTAGTATAGATAATAGAACTGACAGAAGTATATAATTGATAGAAATTGATAGATATCTCTTATTGATAGAGGTTGATAAAAAGTTCGTTGGTGTGTATTAGTGTTTTTTTTTGCTATTTTTTATATATAGTTTGACAATTTTTTATTTGTGAAAATTTATCTTTCAATGCTTTTGTTTTTTGTTAATATGCTTATATTATACAAAATACAACAGAACTTTAAGGTACATTTGAATTGAGTGTTAAATTTTAAGAATATGAGTTATGAAAATTTTCATTTTATCGCTTTTATTAATGATTGGTTTTGGGTTTATATCAAGTAGTTTTACATTAAATTCATTAAAGAAGAATTTATTGCTCACGTGTAAATTAGATTTCCAGATCATTTCGTTATTTCAGGTGTAAATTACATTTGAATTGTTGTAAGTTAGAGTTTGCTATCATTAAAAAAATATAGGATTCATGTGTAGATTTTGGATATCTGATTTTATTGATTTAAAATTTGGTTAACTCTAATATTTGATTCTATTACTTTGTACTTGAATTAAAAAGAAAAAAAGAATGAATCTTGGGTAGTAAGATCTTTGTTCCCAATGTTTGTTTTCCTTCCTAAAGAAGGTTTCATTTCTCTGTTAAAATATGTTGATGAAATTTTTTTATTGTTTTATTTCAAAGAAAGAACCCCACACCTTACTGAGCTTAGTATGTGAAAGCTTCTTTATAAACTCCCATCTTGATTTATGGATTTAAGTCCCCATGTCTCTTAGATAAGACTTCTTCATTTTTCTGTGCTGGGTTGTGGGTGTGGAATAATATTATATTTTTATTCTTCAACACTTTTTAATTAAAATATTTATTTTATTAATATTTCCTTCATTAAAATATGTAACCGTTTTGGTTTTCTCTGTGAACCCAGCCTTATAAATTAGATTAAAATTTATTATTTGAGGGACCTTCTATGTTTTGCCTTGTTCGCATGCTTCATGGTTCCTCATGTTTCTCTCTTAAGGATGCACTCAATTCCTGGGTCAAGTCTATACGGATATCTTCAGTTTGGATAAACTCGTACACGCGTTCTTTGGGTAAATGCATGATTCAACACAAATTGAGTGTTTTCCTGAAAACAAAGCAAAACATCATATCTAATTTGATAAAGAAATTCCTCGACAACAATGCTAAAAACTTGTTGGAAGTAGAAGAAGGATTTATATGTATAGTATTGTTCTTTCTGTTCGCAGATTGCATGCGAGATTGAGTACTTGAATTGGTTTCACTTCTCTCATCCGCATAATTATAATTTTGTTGATTCATCATATTTAAGGTTATGTTTCTGCGACTTGCAGCGCGAGTAGACTATGTTATGCGATTAAAAGTGCTAACTTTGCCTTTAGGCAAGGATCATGCTATAAAAGGTACACCCCTTCGCCATGCATTGCTATTTCTTCTAAATCTGCTGTAAAGACCCAACTTTTCCGGACTAAGCTGAGGTCACTACCAAATACCAAAACTCGACCATTCAACAATAAATTTAAAACGGACCAGATACAATTCATTAAAACATTATAAACCTTACAAAAGACAGTTTCGGGCCCTATTTTAAATAATTCAAACAGAAAATCACAAAATAAAATGTCAAGTCACCAGTCCAAAATCACAGTCAAAATATTCTGACAAAATACATAGCGGAAGCGAAAGAAAAACAGACGCGTCCATATGGCCTTCACGCATCCTTCCTGCCTCTCGTCGGTCTGCCCTTCGCTGTACCCCTACCTGAAAAGTTAAGGAAGAGATCAAAGGGTGAGTATAAACATACCCAGTAAGGGACCCACTACTGGGCCCGTTAGGGAACAACAGTTAACTTCCTATTCGGGGGTACCCTACATAACAGTCTAGTGGTTCCGTAGAACGCACATATCAGTCTAGTGCTCCCGAAGGATGCACACATCAGTCTAGTGCTCCCGAAGGATGCACATATCAGTCTAGTGCTCCCGAAGGATGCACACATCAGTCTAGTGCTCCCGAAGGATGCACATATCAGTCTAGTGCTCCCGAAGGATGCACACATCAGTCTAGTGCTCCCGAAGGATGCACATATCAGTCTAGTGCTCCCGAAGGATGCACATATCCGTAAGGTACACTACCCCATAGATGAAGCTAACCGTTATCCCTCAGCCCTTACCAAACTGTCTACATCAGTCACATCTCAACGGCATTCATATTACAGTCCCGCCATAGGCTTTGTCAGTCAGATAGTATAGGTTTAACATCTACACCCTCAGTTGCTTTATGCATTACCGATTCGCACACCAATAGGGAAACCCTAGGTCCAATCGACTAGCCAACCAAAACCGGACTCACTGTCCTTCCCCGTCCAAACTCCATGAACCACATCCAGACCAGTGTTTAATACATGCTAAACCGTAACTTTAAGGTCCATCAACATATAATTTCAATCCACAAACAGCAGTCACAGTATATTTTCATCAGACAGAATATAATATCAGTACTTAACAGTCAACACGCATACAGATATTCAGCACAGTCACTAACGTGTAATCCCCTGTGGATTACTACGGTTTTAACCTGGACTCGGGGTCCAGTAGTAGGAAAACCCTTACCTGAAACTCGGTTATGCCCCTAGATCGAAACCACGCTCAACAGATCCACCTAGACGAAACACGAAAGTTTTAGTTGGTGAATTCAGTAGCAGTTGTTTTAAAAGGTTATCCGCTGACTTACCCAAGGAAAGGAAGCTAACTCCAACCAGGCCTGCCGCGGAACCCGAGAACTTAAGCGTCAACTCTGCACTACCTTCAAGGAAGAAAAGTAGGGCCACATCTTAATCCAACATTCAAACTCGAAACGGACTAGGTAACATTAGGGAATTCATCAGAACAATCCTTACCGAAGACTCACCGTGAATCGAAGTGGAGGAAGGAAGGCTTAGGTGGCTTGGCTCGGCTCGGCTTGGACTCGGCTCGGCTCGGCTCGGCTCGGCTCGGCTTGGCTCGGCTCGGCTCGGCTCGGCTCGACTCGGCTCGGCTCGGCTTGGACTCGGCTCGGCTTGGCCTCGGCTCGGCTCAACTCGGCTCGCGGCTCGGCTCACTCGGCTCGCGGCTCGGCTCACTCAGCTCGCGGCTCGGCTCGCGGCTCGCTCGGCTTAGGGCTCGGCTCGGACAAGGATGGCGGCTCGGGTACGGCTCGCGGCTCGGCTTGCCCAACTCGGCTCACCCGGATCTGTGTGGCTCGGATCAGTTGGAACCGGGTCGGGTCTGGACGAAAGAAAATGGGCAGCACGGTGATCGATTTTTCCCGGCGAGCGACGGCGGCGGCGCTTCGCGGACAACACACGAGGGATGCGGGTGGCTGCTTCGTGGAGCGGCGACGAGCGGCGGTGGCGTTGGCTGGGATTCGACGGACGACGACGAAGAAACGGGTTGCGGCTTGCGGATGGTGGCTGCGGCGAACGTCCGGCGAGGCTACGGCCGACGACGAAGATGGAGATAGGGCAGAGGACGGAGACGGAGATGAAGAGACAGACGGAGACGGAAGAGAAGGAGAAGAACGGAGGTGGACGAGAAGGGAAAACGGAGGCGGCGTCGGGTTGGAAGAAACGGAAGAGAAAGACGAAAATTTTCGAGGGGGGTGGCGGCGCGTTTTAGGGTTTTTGGTTTTTAAAAAAATTTTATTATATATATATATATATATATATATATATATATATATAAATCTTAAATAATATATAATATTAATAATTTAATTTAAATAATAATATATATATAAAAAATATAAATAATAATAATAATAAATAAAATATTATTATATATATATATATTAATCTTTAACAATTATAATTAATAATACCATATATAAAATTTTATTATATACATATATATATGTATTAACTTTTAAAAATAATTAATAATAATAATACTAATAATAATAATAATAAAAGAAATATTAATATTAAATTTTATATAAAGATAATAATAATTAACAATAATAATAATAATATAATTGCTATCATATTATTATTACATAGATTTACAAGTATTAAGTTAGAATTTTCAGAGATTAATCCAAAATTTAACATTTCTCGAAAAATTATATAAAACGAAAAATTTTTACCTCGAAAATTTGGGGCGTTACATCTGCATTGAGTACAGGTTTTCCTCTCGCTTGCCAAGTGTAAGCGAAGCGAGAAGTTTCTTGGGTAAGTCAGGGTCGAACATAAAGAATTTCTATCAAACTTAGTTATAAGACCTACTTTAACTTGAAGTAGTATAAATCTAATATAAAAATAAAAATATATTAATCCTAATATTTACACCGAGGACTCAGTAGAAGGTGGATTAGAATGGAATGATCATGAAATGTGAACTAACTTGCATTAAGAAAGATGAAGGAAAGTCTCGCATTGTAAGCGATTTAGGCCATGCGATAGACATCATGATGCGATAGAGATCGTTTAATCATCTTATATTTAGCTGAGCAACCTCTTGACGCTTAAAGACCACATTTGTTCTCCTTTTGAGATAAAAATAGTTAAGATAAATCAAGCGATTTATATATAGGTTCCCTTACTTATAAGCATCACATTTCCTCTCTATTTAAGGTGACAATCTTTCAACTCCTAAACACCACATTTGTTCTCCTTTCGAGACACAAATAATGGAGACAAAACTCCATTTTGTGTGTGTTTAATGAGGTCTTTGCTACTCACTCTCTCAAACAGTTGGCAACTAATGCTTGATTCCTTCTCTCGCAGATAACCTAACGTTAAAGTTAATCTCAGGCTAAACACGTTGAGTCTTATAATTATAGAACCCTTATCAAGCACATAATCATATGCTTAAATTACTTACAATACTTTAACAAGGTGATGAACAATAAAGAGATGAGAGAATAACAGTGGATAAATATACATTGTATTGATAAATGTAGGCCTCTCGACCATGAGAATAACATAGTTAATCAATACATCGAGAGACAAAAATGGAAAGTAGAGAAATGTGCCGAGCTGCAGAATGCATTGTCATGCATTCCTTGGCTCGTTTACAAGTTAGGAAAATGGTTGGTGAGCTTCTTCCTCTAATCTCCCTCTAAGCTCTCACTCAAAAGTTGACTGGAGAAGAGGTGGGAGCAGATGAACTTCCACTACAGATGGGGAAGGATTCTAAAACTTTCCTTCCACCAGTCATCTTAAGGAAGGACCCCCTCAAATACTTGTTCATGGGGGAGATAGAGGTACTTATAGGCATATTTGGACAACAAATTAATTATGCTTTACTACATAGTCGTCCTTATCCTCTACAAAGCGCAGAAAGTAGCCATTTCATGTCACATCAACTCCAACTATTACTCTTGTCTTTTAGCGAACCATCTTGCGTGATCTGTTGGTATCTCGTCCCACGATGTTAATTGCCAGACAGCTTGCTTGTATCGCTAAGTTCTTGCAAGCGATCTTTTTACGATTCGCTTCTTTCTTCTTTTCATGATCCTATGTGTAAAAAAAACTTAAAAGCATAGTTAATTAGGCGTTGAGACTTATGTAAAGTGCATTATGTTAACATTATAAATTTGCAATAAAAGCTACGCGTTCTAGTTCTTTATCCTGCGTTTTAACTCCATTGTTTTACCTAAAAGGCCATAATAACTAGTATTTTTACTAGTTATCACACCCCCTAAATTTAAAACAATGTTTGTCCTTAAGCATAGCTCCACACTTAAGCCTTACCTTCCTCCTTGCATCCACTTAACTTCTCATAATGTGACTTAGTCCTACTCGCTAATCAGGTCCACTCTCGTATTGTACTTCCAATTATGAAAATATTTCCAAGTTCAAAACGCGGCAAGCTTATGTCTCAAAATACCCTTATTCATTCCCCAGAAACTCTTATTTTCAATTCTTAGAAATGGCTTTGTTTTCAAAAAGTGTGGTTCCTTTCTAGCGACGAAACTTTTATTTATTTAACTTAGGTTTGGCGTTGAGTGGAAAATCATTGGTATTCTATGAATATGTTCCTCTCCTCAACTACAACTCTTATCGCCACTTTTTACTTTACTCTCATTTTTTTCCAAGTTTTTCTTATTCTTTTTGGTTGAGAGGCAGCAACATTGGAGTTTTTATTTCAATTGGATTTGTATGAAAGAATTTTTATTTTACTTTATTTTATTTTGTTAACAAGCCTTACTTAAAACTCCTTGTAAGAATCTTTCAAAAATATCTAAAGCTTTAGCTCAGACAAGCACACCACTACATTTAGAATGCAACAAGGTCCTCATTGCTAAAAAGCGAGTGATAATATTTTACTTAGAAAAATCTTATAAAAGAGGTTTGAGATAAAACTTGCTCGCCTAGTGAAATTAATTTTCTAGAAATATTTCCTAAGCAGGTTTTCTTAACAAGTTGAATGCCCAAATGACAAATAAAACTTTATCTCACATAATTTATATCATTGAAGTTATCCTCGTGGCGCAAAGAAAACTTAAAGAACTTAAATGTAAAAGTTAGAGCTTGCGACAAGTAAAGTAAAATGCAAAGTAAATACATCAAAATTTGTACTTCAATCGCAAAGGATATAATTACAAAAGAAAATAAAAATTACATAAGTACTAAAAAATGAAATTATAAAAGAAGAAAAACAAATAACACCCCTAAATTTGTGATGGACACCGCACTTCAGAAGGTCCTAGTGCAGTACTTGGTGTACATTGCATTTCGGAAGCTCCTGCATGACACATGGTTTATCCTCAAACTCAAGCAGAAAGATGGGCACAAGCATGAGGCTCATGATGGTCGTGTGAATGTAATTCATCAATTGTTTGTATTCTGTATCAGTTCGCAGTCAAGCTCGTCTGATCAAACTGTTCAACACCTGGATTTGTGTTTGCATCGCTTCATTTTGATATTTGAGAAGTGCAACATCCGAAGTGAGCTTATCATGTTGAGTCTGATGAACTTGATCACAACTTTCAATTTTCAATTCCAAGTCTTGAAGCTGCTTCTCATGTCTCAGTGCACGTTCTTGTAGACCAACTTGGCTTTAGAACATGTCTTCAAATCTATCCATGATAGACTTTCCAAAAGTGTCTCTAATGAATTTGAAGTATCTATCTTCCTCATTTCTTTCTCCCGCCGTGTTCTCTTATTGATTACTTATTTACTTAGACGACAAAGGAGCACGTGTCTTGCCTGCTTCTTCAGAGGCAATTTGTTTACCTTTGAGGAGTGGGTCATTGACAGTTTCCTCTAAGACCTTTTTGCTAGAAGACCCAATATGAACTAGGGCCACATTCTCTTGATCCTTAACTAATTCTTCAGATGTGGTTCGAAGGTTGTAGAGAGTGTCTGCAAAGTGATCTTGGGATAACTCTTCATCCCCTTTGTTTATTTAAAAATTATCCTAAAACTAAGGATATCAGAATATTTTATTAGAGGATCACCACACAACAAAAGTTGTTGGAGTTGGCAAGGTAAATTGAAGTTTACCTCTAACAAGACTGTCATTCTACAGGAAGTTTTGAACAGCTTGAAAATAAGAAAGAATCTTGTTTCGAGCGATCTCCTCAACAAGGTTGGCTTTACTTAGGCTATAAGGGCTAACACTCACTAAAAATTAATGCCTTTGTAGGGAAGGGATATGAAACTATTGGAATGTTTAAATTAAATATTGACATGAATCAAATTCAGTTTTATGCTTATATATATATGTTGTGTTCTTTTAATATTTTGTATAATAAACTTTGTCATATTAATATAAACAAATAATTAGTAACATGATTATGTTGAAAATTATTCCTAAGTTATTCATAAATGATTTTGATAAACGTGAATATTGTAATCAAGCTAAAATAATTAAGACTTTACATAAATCTGTAATTAGGATATCCAAGCCTTTAGATTCGGTTCATTCATACTTACGTGGATTTGATGGTGTAATGTCTAGGAATAGTAAAAGATACTTTGTTAATTTTATTAACGACTGTTCTTATTACACTTTTATGTATCTGCTGAAAAATAAAAGTGATGCTTTTGACATGTTTAAATTGTTTGTGACTGAAATAGAAAGTCAATTTAATCGAAAAATTAATAGACTTCTAGCGATATAGAGAAATTAGATAGGTTTAACATGTCGCTACTACAAAAATGGGTTAGCATGTTTTTAGTAATTTCTATAACACACATGGAATAAAGATATGAACCAAAAACACCTTATTCTCCTAAGCTTAATAGTAAATCCAAAAGGAAAAATAGAACTATATCTAAATTAGTAGTTGCTATTTTACTTAATTCAAGAGTTGCACCATATTAATGGGGTAAAATTATTTAAAATGTGTGTTATGTTTAGTAAAATAACTAAGTTTGAAAACACAACTTCACCATATATTCCTTTTAAATCAAGAAATAGTGAAGACTCGAGTTCCAGTAGTCTACCTTCAATTAGTAATCAAACTCCGAATGAGGAAGTAGGCCTAGAGCCTAAAAGAAGTAAAGAATTCACACAATCAAAGACTTTGGGGATGATTTTCAATGTACAATATAGAAAAAGATCTTAAAAATTTAAAAGAAGCTCTATCCTTAGCAGTTGTCAATTTATGCCAGAAGCAATTAACGATGAAATGGACTCTTTTGAGTCAAATATGACTTGATACTTGGTAGACCTACCCTCTGACTGCAAAGCAATTATGCAAATGGGTCCTAAGAAAAAAAATGAAAACCTGATGGAACAATAGACAAGTACTAAGCAAGACTTGTAGCTAAAGGTTTTAGACAAAGAGAATACACAGACTTCTTTGACATATTATCTTCGATGACTAGAATCATAGTCAATTTAAGTGTTGATTTCACTTGTAGCTCTAAACGACATTTTAGTACATCACAGGGATGTAAAGACCACATTCCTAAATGGTAAACTTCAAGAAGAGATTTATATAGAGCAACTTGAAGGCTTCATAGTTCATGGTCAAGATAACAAAGTATGCAAATTAAAAAAGAAACAAAAAACTCTATATGGCATAAAGCAAGCTCTTAAACAATGATACAAAAAAATTGATAATCTAATCATTTCTGAAGGATTCAAAGTTAATGGAAGTGACAAATGCATCTACTATAAGTTTGAAAACAATTAGTGCACTATTATATGCTTGTATGTAGATGATATGTTAATCTTTGGACTCAACTTTTCTTAAATGATGTGAAATCTACATTGAGTGCAAATTCTTACATAAAAAACTTAAGAGAGACTACTGTAATCTTAGGCAAAAAAAAAAAAATAACTAGGTCTAAATAGAAAATTTCTTTGGATCAATCTCATTATACAAAAAAGATTCTAAAGAAATATAATTACTTTGATTGTAAACCACCATGTTCTATTTATGACCTTAACATAAAGTTAGAACACTGGTGATAGTGTTAACTAATCTGTGTATGCATGTAAACCTTAGATCTTCTACCCTTTTGTTTACTTGAATTTATAAGAAGTTAAGCTTTAAGTGTAATCGAGACCATATTCTTTGTATCGTAAGTATTTTGAATTTAATCAAAATTAGTGAGTTAAGTAATATTTGTATTGTTCATTTGCATTACAACTACATACCATATAAATTAAGTATAAAAGAAAAAATAAAAAATAAAAGAGAAAGTGGATTAGTGGTTTGTTAAAGTTTTGTTTTGAAAAAATAAACAAAGAAAGAGAAAAAGAAGGGAGAATGAGGCGTGGAGTTTCTTTTTGAAGTTTTTCTTCAAGGATGATCCATCTCTTTTTTCTCTCTCAATTTTTGCTTAAAAAGTGGTCGTTGGAAATTAAAGAAGGAGATAGAGAAGAAGATAAGAGGAAGTTGAGAACACTTGCAAGTTGAATTGGAATTTAGAGCAAACTGAGCAATTCCTATTTTTAGGGAAATTTTTTTTGTAGAAGTAGAGTTACAAGTTGAGATTGGTTAGTTTAGAAATCTATTTCAATCTCTAAGAACTTTTATGAAGAATGCATGAGTTGGAAAGGAAGAGAAAATGATGCAATTGTAGGTAGGCGATAGAACACAAGGAAAAATCATCAATCTGGAAAAAATGATGCAATTGGTCAGGTTAGAAAGCTAACTCATTTTCTAACTACTTTTATGAAGAGTGTTTGAGCTGAAAACAATAAGAATTGTGAATTTTCTGGTTAAAGTCGAAGGTTGTCTAAAAATGTGTCTCTAGGGTAACCTCTGGATCGAGGGAAATTCCAAACAATCCAAGAATTTTTAGGTCTTCTTATCTTCTGGTAAGTTGTAGAATACTTAAAGACAAAGAGTTTCACATAAAAGAAACTCAATTTTGTTAAGTATTGAGTGAGAGTTATGAATTTTTGAAGTTAGGGTTAAATATAAAAAACATGGGGAAACATTGCTGCTTGTTGTGCGTGCACCTCACAGCCAAGACACCTATCCAGTGTCACAATCGTAGCCTTTCAAACACGATTATGCGGCACTTGTTCTTCTCCATCAACAAGTCAGCGTATAAAATCCAAAAGTCGCAGAGAAACTCTCGATATGATGTAGCCTCCTTTCACGTTCTTGGAAAAATTATTTTATAAAACGTGAGAGAGAAAAGAAATCATTGAAAACATCATAAATGAAAGCATTGAAGACTGTCAATTGCAAAGAGTGCGACAAGGCTTGGTCGGGGATTCAACTACTATGTCTCCCCTATAGTACATTTTAACATTATTAGTCTTGACATGCTCGGTGACACGAAAATGAAAGCAATTGACTAAAATACTTACAAGACATAAAGACAAAGCGATTTGGGAGTGTTCGGACATACGACCATAGGCAAACAACGCCTTGGACGTGACATTCTCCCCCACCTAAACGGTTGACGTCCTTATTAACTGGTGAAGCTAGAACTCTTCAATCCTCTATTTTCACACTTCTAGATCTTCGACACGTTCTCGGCTTGTTACCTCCACGAGGAGGTTCTTCCACTTCACTAGAACTTTATGTATCTCCCTCGTAGGTCTTCTATATTTCCTTACTCTTTCGACAAGGATTTCTTTGACTTCTCTATCTTCTTCCTGTTTCGGGTTGACAGATAACCGTATGACATTGTTGCACCATTGATTGGAAAGTTGATTATCCGCTCGAAACTCAAGGGGGCATCACTTTTTATTCACCCTCTTCTCTATCTATCTCGAAGCTTTTTCTAGGCACGCTCGAGCAATGTTAGCCATCTGTTCCTATTTCTTTGCAAATCTATGAACTTGAGGATTGTTTCCTACATAAGGGCGATCAACAAGCCGCAGCAATACAGAATGCCTACTACCATCAATCTCAAACTGACTTCTCCTGGTCGGCGAATTTGTCTGAGCATTGTAACCGAATTGGGCTACATTCGGTAGTTGAACCCAATTCCTTTGTCTGCCATCAACAAAATGACACAGTTAACTACGAATTGCATTTTGATGCCTTCGGAAGGAAGTCTTCTTTCGGCAGAGAGCATACATTAAATCGCTCGGTCTCAACTTTGAAAGGCTTGGTCGCATCAGCGACCCCAAGAATTGGCCCCTCAATTATGGCTTGCTTTAGACCATCAAAGGCAGCCTGACACTCAAGGTCGCACCCCACTGAATGTCTTCTTTCAACAACTTAATCAGCGAGGTTGCTCTTTTTAAGAATCACTCCATGAATTGCCTATTGTGAAGAGCCAATTCGGGACATGAGCGTAGCTCCGTGACTGATTTCAGTTCTCTAACCGCACGTTACGACAATCTTTATTTTTTCGACACTAATTTGGTAAAACTCCACCACATCATCCAACACGTTTATCTGTCCTTGCACAAAGCAACACTTTTCTCTCTTGGCATCCGGTTGGTTTTCCTCTAGTTTCTGAAAGACCTTTTAAAGGTGGTATGTGGGTTCTTCCTTTATGGGGTTAAGGGTCACTATTTCACCAAGTTAGACTACGATATAATTGTCAAAGTAGTCTTGAAAGACCTTGTTCATCAATACACAAAAGGTTGCAATGGCATCAGTAAGACTAAATGGCACTATGGGAAACTCGAACGCTTCATGTCTTGTGACACAAATAGTCTTGGGTTCGTCTCCCTCTGCCATCCTTACTCGACAGTATCCTGGTCAGTTGCCTAACTTCGAGAAATACTTTTCCCCATGTGAATGGTCAAACAGGTCGGTGAGTATGGGAAGTGGATATTTACAGCGAACCGTGAGCTTGTTTAGAGTACGACGGTCAATACTTCACCGTAAGCTTCTGTCCTTCTTCTTTAGAGAAAGGACTAAGGCCTCATGCGGAGCTTGTGTAAGTGTATTAAATCCTGTATTCAATAATTCCTTCAACTGTTTCCGAAGTCCGGCTAACTCCGGTGGCACCTATGATAAGCATTCTTCATAGACGCTTGTGCCTCTGGTAGTAGTTCTATCTCATGGTCATTCATCATTCGCGGCGGCAAGGATTTAGGCCAACTATTTGGCATCATACCATGGTACTTCTCTAGGACACACAAAGTGTCTTAGGAGACTATCTCCCCTGGTTTTCCCCATGCCTCAAGCAGGATGGCCACAAATGTTGGTTTCTCTTGGGCGAGGTTCTTACCTAGTTGCATGGCCGATATCGTTGTAAACCTGTTAGGCTGACGAATGTCTGCTCGCACGATGGTGAAAAAAGATTCAGTAATCACTAGACATTTGCCTGAGGGCATTGGTATGACCTGATGTTCAAGAAGGAATTCCATTCAAAATACCACATCAAAGTCGTCCATCTTTACAAACACAAAGTCTACAGGGCCTTTCCATCCTCCCAACTTCATCATTGTCCATTTTTCTAGTTCGACGATAGGTAGAGCAACGAAATTCACAGCCTTCACTCTTTCTGAATCATTCTCCCAATGGAGTCTTAGACGTCTAGCTTCTTCCTATGTTATAAAGTTGTGAGTTGCACTAGAATCAACCATAGTGCTCTTAGTCGATTTCTAGTTGGTCCAAGTGTCAACATACAATAAGCCCCTTTCTGCTGGCACACTTGTCTCCCCTGCCTTTTTCTAGAGAGACGATAGGTATTTTAAGACCCCTATTCTAGGATTCTCATCTTCTTCTAGCTGGGCGCCTTCAACTTTGGCTTGATCCGATTTATCATTTGAATCCGGGGTCAATGAGGCCTAATAAGTATAGAAGGTGGTTTTATTCGGGCATTCTCTTGCCATATGTGGCCCCTTACCTATGAAATAACTGAAGGGACGCTTGGGTGAGTCCTGATTATTGGGCCTTCGTGATATGTTCTTTGTATTTGATTGGTAAGGCTCGTAGTCTCCGCCAGGACGTTTGTCTCCCTCGACAGCTAGACGACTATTCATGTTCCTTCTAAGTGAGGAACTTTGGTGACGTCTCACATCTTAAGAGTCACTGGTCAGATCAAACAACCGTTCGATTGCTACATATGCTGACATGAGGTCTTGGACCCTTTGTTCATATAATTTGGTCTTTACCCACGGTTTCAGCCCTTCGACAAAACAGAAGACTTTGTCTTTCTCTGACATATCACGTATGTCTAACATCAACCCTACGAATTGTTTTACGTACTCTCGAATGTTGTTGGTGTGTTTCAACTCATGTAGTTTTCGCTGAGCCAGGATTTCCACATTCTCAGGAAAGAACTACGAGCGAAGTTCTTTCTCCAAAGCGTCCCAAGTATCTATTGTACAACATCCTTCCTGTATATCAATGTATCTGGACCTCCACTACAATTTGGTATCATCAGACAGATGCATCGTCGCCAATGTCACTTTGGCTTCCTCAGTGACTGTGTTTGTGGCCTTAAAGTACTGCCCAAGGTCAAATATGAAGTTCTTTAAGGCCTTTGCATCCCTTTCCCCACAGAAGGGCTTGGATTCTGGAATTTTACCTTACTAACGGGAATTGCCCCTCCGACCAGAGCTTGGTTTGCCATTGCTCGCATTATGAGATTCAGCCTCATGTACACATCTGTGATTTTGTTCCTCTGACATGTCATTTATCATCTCTAAGAGTATCTTCTGAGAGCTATCTAGTTCATTGATACGTTCCTCTATGTGGGGAATAGAGTCTAACGAACTGCCCCTACGCTCTTAGTTACCAGTTCTTCCAACATTTACTTGTAAAGTGTCGACTCTTGCCAACAACTTTTGTATCGATAACCCTTCGACACAGTCAGCCACTTCATCGATTGCATCAGTTTTCTCAAAAATTTCTTCGAGACAGGACTCCAAGAAGTGGGTGGAATCTGGAACTTCAACTAGATCAAG
This sequence comes from Cucumis melo, assembly GCF_025177605.1. Taxonomy (NCBI): domain Eukaryota; kingdom Viridiplantae; phylum Streptophyta; class Magnoliopsida; order Cucurbitales; family Cucurbitaceae; genus Cucumis; species Cucumis melo. The sequence continues at coordinate 14,186,713 of NC_066861.1, forward strand.
CATCTACTCTTCAAGCTTTACTAGTTGGTATTTTTGGGCCTTTACTAGTTGCCTTTTTGAGCCTTGCCCGATTGATTAGCCGTCGACATGTTTCTGTCTTAATTGTCGATAAGCCAATTTGGCTCTTATACCACTTGTCACAGCCTTTCAAACATGATTGTGCAGCATTTGTTCTTTTCCATCAACAAGTCAGCCGTATAAAATCCAAAAGTCACGAACAAACTTGGAAAAATTGTTTTATAAAACGTGAGAGAGAGAAAGGAAATCATTGAAAACATTATAAATGAAAGCATTGAAGACTATCAATTGCAAAGAAAAGTTAAGCTTGCAAAGAGTGCGACAAGGCTTGGTCGGGGATTCAACTACTATGCCTCCTTTATAGTACATTTTAACATTTTTAGCCTTGGCAGACTTGCATATGAAAATGTTGAAATTTCACACTCTAGCTCGGCGACACAAAAATGAAAGCAATGGACTAAACTATTTACAAGACATAAAGACAAAGCAATTTGGGGGTATTTGGACATGCGGCCATAGGCAAACAACGCCTTGGACAAGTATGCTCGTGACACCCAACACACCTCAACATGCCCTTAAGCCTCCCAGCACACCCATTCTCACCCACATGGAGGTGTCACCAGCCTGTGGCACCAAAACTTGAGTAGTTAAAGGTTATTATGAAGTTTTGGTGAGTTTGGCTCAAAATTTGGTTATTTTAAAACTTATTGGATTTTTTTTTTTTTTGGCTTAAATAAACATTTTTTAATACTTTTACTTGAAATACTTGAATTTTGAAGTTTTGGTGAATTTTGGAGATTTTATGTTTAATGGCGGAAGAAAATTCCAACAATTATAATTATATTCAATTATACAATAAACATTATTTTTCTAAATTAATTATTTATACAAAACCAAATAATTAATGTCATATTTCACCAAAAATCCAAATTATTAATTAGATGTACATACATACATAATATATATGTATATGTATGTACATACATACATTTACATAGATACATACATATACATATACATAAATACATACATACATAAGATCTATGTACATACATATATGTATGTACGTACGTACATACATACATAATTAATTCCAATTTCGCCAAATAAATTCCTTAACTTCCAATCCAATTAATATAACACTCATAATAATCTAATCATAAAATTTGGGGTGTTATAATAGATGGGCTATATATTTAACCAAATAATAATTTATAAGGGACTTGGAACTGTTTTTCAAGTTGGATAAGGTTTTGTGACGTGTATAAACTAGGGGGATACAAGCTCTGAATTGTAAGTAAGAAAAATGAGTTTCAACCTAATTTTAGTTGCATATTCTTGTTGGTTGAGATTGATCGTAACTCTATTACATACTTTTTTTTTTATCAATCTTGTTATTTAATATAAATTAGCTAAATTTTTTTTATTTGATTTAAAAATTATCTAAGTAGTTTAATTTTTGCATATTTATTAAAAAGTTTAATTAAACCCTATTCACCCTCTTCAGGATTGTCATATCGGTCCAACACTAGATAGTTCCTCTCCTACAAAAAAAAAAAATATTGGAATGAAATTAAGCATACTGTTTTCTTTGATAAACAATGGATATGAGTTTTTTTTATATTCTAATAAATCAAATTTTGACTCAGTTTGTTTTTCAGATTCTGGATATTTATCTCAATTATCTCCTCAAATAATGTTGAAATTCTTGCAATGCATGAGACAAGTCGAGAATGTGTATGACTAAGACCAATGACTCAGCACAACGCAACAAATCTGTTCAAAGGATAACCTAGCAAACTTATTTACAAAATCATTACCTACCACAGCCTTTAAAAAATTGGTGCACAACAGTGAAATGTGGCAACTAAAAGATCTTAAATGATGTTTCCAGGAGAGGAGTAAATTGTACATTTTGTAAGTGTATAAATTATGTGAAATATGTACCCGTTTTCCTCCACTAGATTTTTTTTTCCATTGATTTTTTTCTAGTAAGGTTTAATTTTAATGAGACACATGTCATATAATGGACATCTAAGGTGGAGTGTTATAAATATTATTCAAAATTGATGTCTATTATGCTTAGTGTCCATTGCATACCATGTGTCATTCCCTCCACATTCAATAATTTGTCATATGTCTTAAAAATACCAACTCTTATTGATCAGGTAAACTAGTTCGTGCTTACCAAATTGCCTATAAAATAATGACATTTGGTGGGTTTTGTTAGACACACACATATTAGTGAAAATTTGAAATAAATGGGAGAAAGAAGAGGGGTCGGTCAGGTTTAGTTTTGAAAAGTTTCAAATCAAGATTTTCCAAAATGTATTTTTAAACCGACTCAACCGACTGACTAACCCTTACTCATCGGTGTTGAGGTTGGTTTGACACTTTACTCAACCGACTATTGGTCAGTTTAAGGTCGATCCTGTTAAAAGTTGGACTCCAACCAGTCGATGATGTCACGCCCCATCCCAAATGTCACTCAATTTAACTAAATGTGGGTGTGCCACCTAGACATCTATTGCATACCTCTCCGCGAGATGACGCTTTGAACACCTAGTAAGCAGAATAACTCTTACTCTTGTCTCTTTAGCAAAGCTCTTCTGTTGAGCCTTAGAGACCTTCATAACTTTCTATTGTGGAATAACAACTCTTCAACTTAGCTTCATCGCTTAGCACTTATTACTTATTTCAACTTGTAGGTGATACCCACAAACATAAACACAACAGACAATACTTTATAACTTTTAAACTTTACTCTGATCACCTAGTACTTTTACATAACACTACTTAAGACTTTGACTTCTAGGTGACAAACTTAAGAGATAACATCAAAACATCGAATAACTGAACTTCTTTGCTTTATTAACTTAACACTTACAGAGTCCATAAATTATAAATTACAACTCTTAAACTTTACTTTGCATAAAATTAGACCTAGTCTAATCTTCTTGTGTCGTCCTTTTTTCTTTCTGTCATCTACAAACAATCACAAGGACATCCTTCGGGGTCTCGTTTTCTTTCTTCACCGCTTCAATTGCTTCCTTGAGGCGAGGCACCTAGATGTGCAAATTCCTTCTTCCCTTCTTTACCTTGGTCGCCCAAACCTCCGACTTAGAAAAACTTCCTTTAAGCTTTCTTTCCCTCCCTTAGTTCTTTGACTCTTTTACTCTCTGGTTCGGCATCACTAACCTAGGTGTGCACTTGCCTTCCTGCTGGACTAAGTCTTGGGCGTTAAGGAGCAATACTCTTACCAATCGACTCCTTAAACGCATCATGAGATGTCAAGGCTAGCACGCCATGTAAGACTACAAAGTAACTTTGCCTTCCTTCCTTGACTATGCTACAATGCCCAAGATCAGTCCTTTACTTAGCTTCAACATCTAACAACCTGAGGAGAGGAAAGCCAAAAACACAAGTCAATGAGACTTACTAAGTGATGATCAATTGAGGAAACCATTCTTGAGAACACAATAGAATTAACAATAATAAGGTCAAACCACATCGTATAAATCTCATCGCATCAAACTACAAACACTTCAATCATTAGCACAACTCCTATCACTGCTACCACACTCTTAGATCCTTCGTAATTCATGTTCAACACTGAGACTTAGGATTTTCCCCCTGTCAAGATTTGAGATTCACAATCCACCAGCATTATGCAAGTTATCTGGGATTTTTCATCTATGTCTTACAATCGACCTCACCTTCTTACGTACGTCATTCCATCAATATATCCAAAGGGTTAGCTCCCTAGCTACATTCCTTACACCATGTCACAGTAACAACAATAATATGAGATAAACATCAATGATAGAATACCCTCTTATCAATTAACAATAGAATACATCAATCACATATCAAACTTACAAACACAACAACACTGTCTATGAAGTATTAATAATAGTACATTTATTTGTACTTTGAATTCAAGCATAGACAACATTTAACTATAAATAACAACTTAGAAAACAACATTAAGAACGTGTTTGTCACTCACCACATTCATGCATTCATAAGGATCACCCATAAAATTACTTGGCCTTCACTCCTTCCCCTTCTATGATTGGATTCCTTTTTTCACTAAGCGGTTCTTTCGATCGACCGTTCAACATTTAGGGTTTCTCCTTGACATCTTTGTCTGTAAAATCTAACACTTTTGAATAACTTTTTCTTTTCGGACCTTGGTTCTATTTATAGTGATCTCTCATATCCAAGGGTCATTTCTCTTCCTTACTGATAACTTGTTGAAATACAAATTATTATAGTGTTTTAGAGAGAATAATGAAACCAAAATGCATAAGAAATGTGTCAAAACGCATAGCTTATGTTATAAATTCATAAGTATTTGGAAATACACTTTACATAAGCTTTCATGTTTGTTTCACCCTGTTTTTAGTGTCTAAATGCATGATTAAAGAAAAAAAGAAGAAGTTGGCAAATCGTAGAGGAACTTGCGTGAAGACTAGGTGAGAAAGTCATATCAGTAGGTGAGAAGAGGTTCGTTAGAAGAGAAAAATGGTAAATGAAGTTGATATGACTTAACATAAGAGCAACTTTCGCCACTAACATGCTTAAAAGATTAGATTTTCTATCTAAATCTGTCTATTTAAAAAACTCCATCACCATCAAGAAAAGTGTTTAGGTCTGAATGGAGCCAAAGGCCGGCTGTGTGGAAAGTCAAACATTTATCTAACTAAAATTAGCTGAATGGGCTGAACCCTAGAGAGTGGTGGGAAGGAATAGCCTTTTCACAATCTGTAAAGTCTTTCTTCATCTTCTCCGGTTAGTCAACTAGTGAGAGTTCGAGGTTTTAGTGAAGAAAATCCCATTACCCATTTCCCCTAATTTGTATTATCATTTATATTCTTTTCATTTTACTATATTTCAGTGCAATGTATTCATTCATATTGTACAATGGATGAAGCCCTTTATTCTTTAATACATTGCATATTTATACCAATTTCAATCTTTCATTTCTTTACTATTCATCCATTTGTGTGTTATTTGCAAATTAGGTCTTATGATAAGTTTTTGATAAGAAGGTTAGCTTATATTGCTTATTGCGTTAGCTGAGCTATTTTCATCACTTGACCAATGTATATCGCCAACTACCTGAGAGGGCAAGTAGCAAGGATATGGCTAACATGCGCAAGGTGGAGTTTGAAGACAAACTTCATCTTGGCGAGATAACTTCCATCATTTGTATCTCGAAAGGAAAATAAGTATGGGTATTAGGCATTGAAAGGTTGTTACCCTTAAACGTGAAGCTCTATAAGTCTTGTAAGTGAAGCGTTCTAGATATAACTTGCTTGACACAACTTGGTCATCTGGGTCTTGATAGGTGACCATGTGTGATGCTTAAAGACTCTGAGAGGAGTTCGCCTTAATCACAAGCATGCTAACTAAGTTATATCGAATTAAGGTCCTTTGATTGCTTAATCACCTGATAATGCATAGACTTTTCTTCACCTCTTCTTTTATGCAAGTAAATTCACAATGCCATCTTACATCTCAATTTCCCTTTACAAATTTTTAAGTGTAGATAAGTAGATATAGTTTAAACTTACACTCATTTACACTATATAATATTCTTTTATACTGCCTAAAAGCCTAGTGAACCCTAGAACTAAGCTTTGATATCAATTCTCTGTGTTCGACTTTGGATCTCCCAAATAAGCCTATTGTTCTGCTTACACTTAGGCAAGCAATAGAAAAACTTGTAAGCGACGAGGACTTAGAAGTATGTGATGAATAAAAACATTGGGAACATTTTGCATGCATAATGATCATGTCTGAACGCATACTGAAGAGATTCCTAAGGAGCATTTTGCATGCAATGATCTTGAATCAATGACACATTAGATCAAGCTGTAGGAATGGTTGAGTGGGATTGACTCCTTATAAGTATTGACTCCACAAACACAATCTCAAGTCCGAAACCAAGCACTTACACGTGTCACCTTACTTAAGTTTTCGTGTCATGAAGCCAACCCAAACTTGATCGTAGGCCATTCGTCAGCAACGATTGGACATTCTCTCGAGATGCACACCTTATCTCCTTGAAAAGCCAAACTCTTTAATCGCCTAACCCTTCTATCTTCTTGGAAAGAAATAGACATTTATTTTCCTCAATGAGTGGTTAAGTCATCCTGACAAGACACTTCCTTGCCTCCACTTCCTTAGGCGTAGACACTTCTCCTCGCATTGTCATGTGGAGTGCCTAGCTCTTGGCGTCCAACGCGTGCTTCTTTTTCGCCATCCATTCTTATCGCATCGCTTGCTTGCTCACGATAAAACTTAGGCTTAAGCATTTATTTTCGTGTCGCCTCTCTCTTTTCCCATTCTTTCCTCGCAGAATGTCTCATGCTTATCCATACAATTTTCCAGCAAGAATCTTTTTCGGCAAATCCTCCTTTCTTTAGATCAGAGCCTCACAGATAATCATCCCTAGGCTTAACTCTTTTAACTTAGCCAACAAATATTGGTTAACTAACGGGATTGTCCACTATAGTCAATAGTTGTACTATTCTCATTGTAGATATATTTATTTCTAATTGATATAAGCATCATTAGTAAGTCAATCCTTCAAAGGTTGTTTGTAATTTTGGTTGGGTCAAGACACCATTTTACCCTCAAAATTACATCTTGCTCTCTAGGCCTCAATTGATCCTTTAATAAATAATTGGTTTATGGTTCGACCATTAAACTGAATCCCTTTCGAGTCGATGAGATTGCAGGACCTGTGTTCAAGACTTAGAGTCAGCACTAAGTGAACAACCTCTCTCATATCTCTAGAAGTGAATATGAGTAGATTCCATCTTGCATACTATGACCTCAACTATCCACCCAGACTTATCCTTGAAATAGAAGGTAAGGGTTTAGATAAGCTGGGTTAGATCGGATTGAAGGAAAAATATGGACCAACACGAAGTAATCGAGTTGGCAAAAATTGAACCCTATCAATTCACTATGCAAGGGTCAACCCAATCCAATCCAACTTAAAAAATTCAGGCTAAGCTAGGTCGGGTTGGTGGGTTGGAAAGGATACATGATCATGTAGTTCTTTTTTACAATGGAAAAAATTATTTAAATTTAAATGATTGTGTTGATCACACTAAACGATCGTGTTGACTAAGTAAGTGATCGTTTAAATTATATCCATATGATCGTGTAATTTTTTTAAACGATGGAAAAAAAGCTTCGAATTTAAACGATCATATTGACCATGCTACACGATCGTGTTGACCAGGTAAGCAACCATTTAGATCATATCCATATGAGCGTGTAGTTCTTTTTAAATATTGGAAAAAGGACTTCAAATATAAACGATCGTGTTGATCATGCTAAATGATCACAATAACTATGTAAACGATCGTTTAGGTTATCCATACGATCATGTAGTTCTTTTTAAACGAGTATTTAGATTAAATGATTATATCATGACAAATTTCTATATATATATATGTGTGTGTGTGTGTGTGTGTGTGTGTGTGTGTGTGTGTGTGTGTGTGTGTGTGTGTGTGTGTGTGTGTGTGTGTGTGTGTGTGTGTGTGTGTGTGTTATATGATCGAAAAATGCCAAAATTTGCCTAACTCGATAACCTGACCCATTTCTTTTCCAATTTGCTAACCCAACCTAACCCAACCCCAAAACAATTTTAACGAATCCAACCTTACGATTTGGATTGGGTAATCCAGGTTATCGGGTTTTTTGAACACCCCTAATGGAAGATCTATGGGGCCACTTTGATAAGTTGTCCTCACCTATGAAGATTTAAGGATAATTTCGAGTAAACAAAAGTTCATAGTTAGCTCAGGATTAAGGTCAAGTTACCTAAGTTATCAAAGGTTGAAGTAGTCGGTTTTAAAAAGAAGACGATGTTATAATGTAAAAGTGATTATTTCATGGTCTCATCTTATGTAAATTTTTTTACAAATGCCCTCATTCACATGTCTCTACATAAATGATTTAGGATCACATCCCTTGTACCAAAAAACAGAATGAATCGTATCCATAGTGTTCCTAGAATAAAACGCCCAACTCTATACTTATACTATCGTTCGTTTCGACTATCTACTTGATCTTGATCCATATTTATGTCACTGCATAAAGTTCAAGTACTTATACTATAGTCAAGAAACCTTAGTTTATTGGATCTTAACTTTATAACAAGCAAATCTCTTATCCAATAACACTTTATTGAACAATACCTCAATAACAATTTTATTGAATAATAGAACGGTTTAACGTTCACAAATCAAGTGTTTTAGAAAACCCAACATATTTTGGTCATTTTAGCTCTTTTTGAAGCATGCATGTTCTTTTTAGCTCATAATTGCTCAAAATGAGTAATGAAAAACCCATAACGATCAATTTTACCTCCTAAATACGTGATATTTGAAAAATCATTAAATAAACATATTGAAGCAAGTAATGACCTTAAATTAAGCAAAATGACCAAATAACACATTCATTACTAGAAAGTAGACTCTCTTGATCTTTGCAATTTTAAATACACGAGATTTTCATAAAAAACGTCTAAGTAATTGATGATTTTTAAGCAAAAATGTCAAGAATTAAAAAAAAAAACTGAGAGGTTGGACGATTTTTAAGAAAATTTCCGCACTGACACATTAGTTGACATTTTAAAAATGTAAAGTGAAACCTATATTTTCTTATCGTTCTTTAAACGTCAAGAATGTTACAAAAATGTAAATGAATTTATTATTAAAATTTGTAGGTATCGAAAATGAGAGTTACGTTTTTAAATCTTCAAGAAAATTGAGAAAATTGAAAAAGTGAAGGAAAGTCAAACTTCATTTAAGTAATTGTGCATAATGGCAATTATGGAAATAATTAAGGATTCAGTATGGAATACTAGGGAGACTCCCAAACATATTTTTCCACTCTTGAAGTAGCCTTTGTCCACCTTTCTTCTTCATGTCCCAACAAAATGCCACTTCGTCCACTCCTTGTCGACCTCTACACTGTTAGAAATGACATGTGGGTCTTGCCCATAAGCAAAGTTGACTTTCCTTATCCCACATTGATAGTTTTAGAAGAGGTGAGTGAGTATAGTTATCAAAGAAATGAAAGTGGGATATAAAATATATTAGTGGTGATAGCATGCTATCACCATACACGCATGCTACCATCACCACTGTTTGTCAGGTTGGATGGACGCGTTCAGGTAATCATGCTTGGGAAAGAAAGGCGGTAACTTTTATTACTTATTTGAACATTATTTTTGGTAATTTTTGGAGGAATTTACTTTTTGATCCCTAGGTATCTTTTTCTCTTCCTTGCCATGCGTCGTCCTTTAAACTTTCCGTTTACTGTTTTGAGCTTAATTTTTTTTTATTTCCATTTCTTATTCCGATGAGTGCACGTTAGAATAAGGAAGCAGTGTTAACCTTGGGGAGCAACCGACAACACGATTAACACCTCCATCTGTCGAAATTGCTTTCAGGATATGGTTCGTCAAAGCACAACAATTCATTACTTTGACATTCTCATACTTTTCGTCTACAACCTGTAAGCAATTGCGCACAATGTCAATCAAGACCTCTAACAAGGTTCTTCCGAATCTATGTAAACTCGAACTGCTTGATGGAACAAATTACTACTGATGGTCCAAAAAAATTATTCATCTTCTTCAAGCAGCTAGAAGTCGACTATGTTCTTACCATCGATCCACCGTCTAATCTTTCAGTAACCATTTCATCACCTACTTCTTATCCAAACTCATCCATGGGTTCTCCTATCATTTTCATTGACCAAGTGAAGCAAGTATCCATAGCCGATCCTGAGAAATACGCAAAGGACAACAAGACAGTTTACATGCATCTGTTAAACCACATGTTACATCTACTGTTCGATATGTTCGTGGCTCAAAAATCTGTCAAGGATATCTAAAGCATTTAGGAATCTCGATATGGTGGAGATGATGTAAGGCAAAAAAAGTATGTCGTTAGAAAGTTCTTACAATTTTAGATGACGGACGACAAGCCTATTGTGGAACAGATTCGTGAATATGAAAACTTGGTGGTAAGTGTTCTATCTAAAGGAATGAAGATGTGTGAAATACTTTAAGTGAATGTACTGCTCGAGAAATTTTCTTCATGATGAAACAACTACCAAAATCACTGGAAACAAAAAAAGAAGAACTTGAAACTTCAGAAGTTGACCAACCATATGCACATAAAAGAAGCTAGTCTAAATTCTATTAATGCTAACCTCGTTGAATCTTTTGATGTTAACAGAGACAGGTCCAAGCAAGTTAAAAGGCATAATGTGAAAAACTCACAAAAGAGTTGACATTTCAATGCTTCTGGAAAAAATCGAGAACAAGAAGCTGATATACTGTCTGTGGGAAGGAGAGACACAAATCTTATCAGTTCCATCAAATGAAAGGGAGACTAAAATCAGATACCTGTACCACAAGCCAATCTTGCTAAACAAAATGACGATGTCATAGCATTTGTTGTGGAGGTCAACCTAATTAAAAATTAAGACTGACTGGATTCTCAATACTTGAGCATTAAGATACTTCTACACCAATCGAGAACTTTTCCATGACTACAAGGGCACTACTGATGGAGAATGCATGTTCATGAAAGGCTCAACTACTGCAGGATTACTTGGGAAATGGTTATTTTCAAATTAACTTCAGGAAAAACTTTATTTTTTAGTAATGTTTTGTATGTCCCTTCCCCACGTAGAAACCTTGTGTCTAGGAGTTTGTTGAATTGGGCAGGTTATAAGATTGTACTGGAAGCCAACAAGGTTGTCCACACCAAAAACGAAGAATTTGTTGGTAAAGGGTATTTGTCTAATGGTCTGTTTGTACTCAATACCGTTTTGATGAATGCAAATGCTTCTAGTTCCATTTACATTGTTGAATATGTTGATATATGGCATGGTAGACTAGGTCATGTAAATTTTGCAAGAATTATAAAGCTTAAAGATTTAAGACTAACTAATGCATCTAATTCACAAGAAACTGGTAAATGTCATGTTTGTGTAGAAAGTAAATATTTTAAGAAACCATTCAAACTAGTTATAAGTAGAAGTATTGAATTGTTATGAGTAGAAATACTGAATTGTTAGAATTAATTTATTATGATCTAGTCGATTTCAAAAATACTACGAGTAAAGATGAAAAAGATTTTATGTATTTTTTGTTGGTGACTTTTCTAGATTTACTAAGATTTATTTTATAAAAACAAAAGATGAAGCTGGTAGCATGTTTTTTAAATTTAAGGCAAAAACTTAAAATCAATTAGGTAAAAGGATAAAAAGAATAAGATCAAATAGAGGTGGTGAATACACTTATACCAATTAAGTATAAGTAGATCTTCGAAAGAAAAACAAAACAAGATGGGTCAATAGAAAGATTTAAGGATAGATTAGTAGTGGTAGGGTGTACTAAAAAATAAGGTGACTACTTTGACAATGTATTCCCCCATAACTAAGATAGCTACAATTAGGACCTTGATTGCACTAGTTGCCATACATAGTCTTCTTATTCAGTAAATTGATGTAAAAACTACTTTTCTAAATGGTGACCTAAAAGAAGAAATTTATGACACAACCAAAAGGGTTCAAAATTACTGGGCAAGAAAATAAAGTATGTAAACTTAAAAAATCTCTCTATGGTATTAAACAAGCTCCTAGAAGAAGTAGACATAATTCTTGGTGTTAAAATCAAGAAAACTAAAAACGATTTGTTCTAGTGACAATCTCATTATGTTAAGAAAATACTGAAGAAATTTGATTCCTTTGATGTTTCACCAGTGAGAACTCCCATCTTAAGAAAAATAAGGGAGATAATGTGTCTAAATATGAATATACAAAGATCATAGGTAGTGTTATGTATTTAATGAACTACACTAGACCTGATATTGCATATGTTATCAGTAGATTGAGTAGATATACACATAATTCTGATAGATACCGCTAAGATGCTTTACATCATCAACTGAGATATCTTAAAGGGACAAAAGAATTACTGTTTTCACTTCAACAAATTTCTTGCCATATTAGAAGGATATTACGATGCAAACTGAGTTACAGATAATGATGAGATTAACTCTACTACTGGCTATGCATTTTTGCTCGAAGGTGGAGCAATATCTTGGAAGTTTGCAAAACAGACTTGAATAGTTAGATCCACTATGGAATCTAAGTTTATTGTTTTTGAATTGGCAGAACAAGAGGCTAAGTGGATTAAAAGCCAATTAGGAGATGACCATTGTGGGGGACATCTTTATCTATGTCTATACACTGTGATTTACATGCTACCATAGGTATTGCTAAGAGTAGTATTTATAATGGTAAAAAAAGACATATACATCTTACACGTAGAGTTGTAAAACAACTGCTAAAGGAAGGAACTATTTCCTCAGAGTTTGTTTAGTCCTGGCTGATCCTTTTAACCAAAGGACTAACTAGAAAAGTGGTTCTAGATTCCTTAGTGAACATGGGTCTATAGCCCTTTAGTGATCCATAGCACATCATATTTGGTGATCTATTATGATAGACTTAATGGTCTATAGCCTCTTATTGGGTGGTCTGTTGCGATAGACTTGATGATTCATAGCCCATTGTGTGGATAATCCTTAAATGAACTTGATGGATGATGCTAAAACCTTTAAGTGGTCTATAGTTTATATGGATGATGATGAAGTCTTCATAGCTCTTTTTTAATGCTTTGTTTTAACAAACTTGATGAAGCATATAACATGATAGTGAAGGTGGAGCCACTTTCTAGGAAAGAATTTAAAGGTCTCTTTCTAAAGCTTTCACGATGACCCGAGGTTCATTTCATGTACATGACCATAAAAGCACAAATCTATATTGCAGAAACAAAACCAAAACTAGGAATAAAAGGGTGTGGTAAGGGTCTTAACCAGTGTTATTGGCAGTTCAAGATATAATTCACTCTCTTTAACAAAGTTGTTGACTTACTTCACTACGCATCAATTCAAATCTTTGGATATTTATGTTAATATCCTATCTTAGCTTAGAACAAAATTGTCAAAATTTCATTCTCATTCTTCTTCGTCTACTCGATAACTTTGTTGTTATAGTCATTTGTGGTGGATTGTTAGAAATGACATGTGGGCCTTGACCTATAAGCAAAGTTGAATTTCCTTGTCCCATATTGATAGTTTTAGAAGAGGTGAGTGGGTATAGATACGAAAGAAATGAAGTGGGATCATAAAACTTAAAATCTTAAGAATGCTCAGAATACACAACAAAGAGGTTTTAGCTACTGCTTTACTAGGTACCCTACTGAGGATCTATGTTGCAGTCTTTAATGCCTTACCCTATAAGGATTTTGGTACAGAAGAATGACTAATCATATTTCTTAATTACCATATCCTTAAGTGTTCTATTTCACTTTTCCGCCACACCATTCATCCTAGTTACTAATCATATTTCTTAATTACCATATCCTTAAGGTGCGTTTGGGGGAAGGATTGATTTAAGGAAGGGTTAGTGTTATGATAAAACTAGATTTAAGGAAGAGTTAGTGTTATGATAAAACTAGTTTTAGCATAACCCTTGTTTGGGGGAAAGGTTTAGAAATGTAGTTTTATGATAATATGTGTTTGGGGGAAGGGTTAGGTAGGTAGGTTTATGTGAAATTTATGATAAAATTTATTTAGGGAAAGTGTTATATGGGTTGGGTTAATAAATTTTTTTATGTAGTATAATATTTTTTAAATGAGATTGTAAATATGATGAAAAAATTCTTATTGCATATTTTTTTACGAAAGCGTCAAACCCATCTTATTGCAAATAATTTATTGTATGTGTAATGTTATTAAATTATTAAAGACAGTCGTCCAATTTAGAATTAATTTCTGAACATATTGTGAAAAATTTATTAAAATTCATTTTTTAGAAAGACAAAATAATTATTTCCCATTTGTAATTGGCGATAACGATGTCCCCCTATTTTGAACATATATAATTACCTGTTATAACGCTTGGGTGAAATTGTGACTATTTTCCTTAATTTTAAATAAACATTATGAAGGAAAAAAATAGTTGTTTACAATAGCAAAAGCATAAACTGTCAACATCATACAAAAAAAAAGTAAGCAAATAAGAAACAACCCAGGTCAGTACAAACATAAACTATCTCATGATATCTCGTAGGAGGACTCTACAAAATCCCTCCCTCTCATCCTTAAGCATGAGTACGAAACCCCGAAGGTCGTCCATACGAGACAGAAGATACCTTTGCAATAGCGCCCTATCCAAACTCGTTAGTTCTGGCATCTCACGCAATATGCGGAAGAATTCCGTGTGTACATGGTTGTCATTGGCAAGGGCGCATGCAGGCCACTCTACAATCATCCTGAGTTGCTCATTTGTTTGGTCGAGCGCCAAATGTATGCCTTCAACATCCATCTCTCGATGACTTTCCCTCTTCCTCTTAGATCCACTCGATCTAGTCCTACCCTCTAAAGCGAGAGAAGGTCGTGATGCACGTATATCGTCCTGCGACGGGTCAATCCCCTGGCTATACACGGGCGGGAACTCCTCGTTTCCATCCCCCATATCAAATTCGTCATACTCGCTAGGCTCGTTAGACCCCACGTCGGCGAATGTCTCAGCGAACCGACCCGTCGCCCTATCGCGACCGAACACATATGTAAGTTCGTCGTAATATGGAAATGGTTTGTTCAGGAATCCCTTTGCTGCAGGATGCGACTGTAGAGAAAAAAAGATCACTTATGAGTACTGATAGAAAAATTGTTAAGTAAATGTACATTGTGAACGTTGTATGATGTTTATATTATTTTCCTTACCCTAACCCAATTATCAAATAATTCTTTCTTCGCAATGATACATTTTTGTTCATCGTTCCACCCAAAGCCACTGCACTCTAGCTCCCGCATTTCGGCGATGGCCTGAAATGTCTGCTTCAGTGTTTTTATTCTATAGTCAATTATAGTCGTTGTGTGGACCTGACATCCAGGTAGTTTCTCCGCCATCATGTGTACCAACTAGGCCAGGTAACTTGGCCGAAACGTACCATTATCTGATTTTCATCCCCTCATTGACACCAACTTCATTAAACACTCCACAAGAGTACCCTCCTCCTCCTTTGTCCAGACATGTCTCGGGGCACGGTTTGAGGTTGACATACTTAGAATGACAAATTACAAGAAATACATGGAGTACATTAGTAATTTCACAATTTCACATTTAACAGTCACAAGCAAAAGGAACGCGTACATTTCATATGCTACAGTACATTTTATAGGTGATAGAAATTTGCATACAATCGATGACTTGTAATGTACAATTGTCTTATCTAAGCGTTACACAACTGCCAATCAGTGAACATTGATTCGGCTAGTTCGCCGCACCATTGAGACCACTCGTTTGTCGTCTCAATGTAGTGAATGTCTTATGAAGCAGTGGTCGTCGCGTACGTGGAGTCCCTCTCGTCCACGTCGTCAACGTCGTCGCAATATGTCATTTTTCTGTTGATCAAATTGTGGAGCAAGGAACAATCTAGTATGGTGCGACACTGGACTTGTAGGAGATAGTACGACTTTCCATGAAGAATGGCCCAACGACCCTTAAGAACACCGAAGGCGCGCTCAATGACATTCCTTGTCGAGGAGTGCTTCATGTTGAAGTACTCTTTGTGTTTGTTGGCGTATTTCCAGCACCACGCCACTCTTGCAAATGGAACCGCTGGCCTCTGTATGGGATGAGAAACCCCTCAGCGTTTAGATAACCCGTATCACACAGATAATAATATCCTATTACTAAAACATTCGTTTAAGCGTATTGAATAGGTAAGTAGAAAGCGATGTTGTTTTATTATAAATAAGATATACCCTTTGGAACTTGTAGTCCATTTTCTCGTGAAAGGGCATCACGTAGAATCCTCGAGTCTGCCGCGAATCCTTCCCAACCGGCGAGGACATAAACGAAATCCCCTTTCGTGTCGCACACGCCCAGTACGTTTGTGGCAATTTTCCCCTTACGGGTTCTGAATGTAGGTCGATCTGTTGCGGGGACGTTCACCTTTATGTACGTCTCGTCTAACGAGCCAAGATAATTCTTCAGGTTATAATAAACACACCGATATAAGTGCCATGTACATTAAGCTCAAATACATTTGGTAACGACAATGCGCGTAATATATTTGGTAACGCGATTTGGTAGTACACGATTGTTTAGATTTGTCTATATGATCGTTTAGATTTTTCTACACGATCGTTCACATTTGGCTACACAATCGTTTAGATTTGGGTTTAGATTTCTGGTTCCAAATCTAAACGATTTTTTTTTTCAAATTTTGGCTAGAAGATTCTTGTCTATAAAGTGATGGAAGAGAACCAATATGATACATGTTTTCTTAGATTACACATGTTTTGTTTATTCAATATACATCATTCAATCCCATTTTCCATTTATCTATTTAGAATTGATTTTGTATCTATATTTCATTATATTTGTAGCCATTCTAGATTGTTTTTTCTATATATGACAAACTTTTTAACTTTTTGATACGATGTCAAATCGTAACTATAATCAATCTATATTTTTTTCATCGATTTGAACTTTTCATAATATTTATAGAGTGTGTGACAAGCACTAAAGTGAGGCATAGGTTTTCTCTTTTGTAGACCACATGTTCTTTCTTTGTTAAGAAAAAATTCATTCCTTGTACTGTCATGTATGCATTTTCTTTGCTCAAGTTTTGGCGTCAAATTTAGTGTCTGCTTGTGGGCTGGAAAGAAAGTTGTATAATGGTAAACCTACAAACCTTACAAATATGAATAAAATGGAGGAGGAAAGGAAAGGATCTAATCAAGTCTGCCACCTACGGAGGACTCGAGAATAAATATCTTGAATGAGTTATTATCTGACTCGACTAACTACGAATCTACCAATAAGCAGAACCCTTCTTATGCAGTGGTGCATGTGAAGCATTAATACATGGTCAATGCTAGAGGAAAATAAAAGCTCCTCTGAATAAGTATATGTGGGAGAAACAAAGTCTTATATATGTATTGGATTTTATGCCTAAACTAAACAACATGTTATTTTATCTTAATGTCTTCAATTTAATTTGCATATAACTATAACCAATAAATTAAAATCTAGAGCTATTTGCATGTGTATAAAAAATGGTGAGTATGGACTTCGGTGTAGCCTAAACTAAACTAAACTCAAGTATATTGCTCTTATGATTTAAAATAATTAATTAGATGAGATGTGAATAGTTAATTACCTTTTAAAAGCTAATAAATAAATTATTTTGAAAATGTTTGAATAGTGATATATGGATAATTTGTTTTATTAAAATGTAACTTGTAATTTCAAATGGATCCTAAATCCTTTGCGGACATTTTCAAACATAGATTCGGCTACACGATCGTTTAGATTTGGCTTTACGATCGTTTAGATTTACCTACACAATCGTTTATATTTTGAAAAAAAAATCGCTTAGATTTGGAACCCCAAATCTAAACGATCGTGTAGCCAAATCTGATCATGTAGCCAAATCTAAACGATCGTATACCAAATTTTTGAAAAAAAAAATCGTTTAGATTTGGAAGCCCAAATCTAAACGATCGTGTAGCCAAATCTAAACGATCATGTAGTCAAATCTAAACGATCTTCTAGTCAAATCTAAACGATCGTATACCAAATTTTGAAAAAAAAATCGTTTAGACTTGGAACCCCAAATCTAAGGATCTTGTAGCCAAATCAAATGATCGTCTACCAAATTTAATAATTATTTTAATTTATATTTGATGGGATTTCATGAGGGAAGACAAAACACGGGTTGAAGACGACAATTGATGGGAAGACGTAACACACGTTGAAGACGAAACGTACGCTGGGTTGAGGGAGAAGGAAACTGTGTTTAGGAAACCCTAAAACTAGGGTTTCTATAAATCGTCGGTCAAACGGGGGTTACGGTTGGGCTAACCTAAGCCCACAGTACTAACCCTTCCCCCAAACAACCCTAAATGTTCTATTTCGCCTTTCCACCACACCATTCATCCTAGTTTTCCTTAGCACAGTGAATTGAGGGATAATTCCACATTCCTCTAGGTATTCGGCAAAGGGTCTTGGACGTTGTTCACCTATCCATCATATCTATTGTAGTATTCACCACCACAATCAGACTTGACAATCTTAATTTTCTTTCCAAGTTGAAGTTCAACTTCAACTTTAAAAGACTTGAAAACGTAAAAAGTTGAGACTTCTCATGAGTTAAATATAGGTACTCATATCTAAATAGTTGTCTATGAACGTAATAAAATATTGTTGTCCATTCCAAGAAGTCATAGGGAATGAGTCACAAATGTCTGTATGTATTAATTATAAGATGTCTAAACATCTGTTGGCACCTAATTTTCTTATGTTTGTCTGTTTTCCCTTTAATACATCTCACACAAACTTTAAATTTGCTTAAATCAAGGGAATAAAGAATTCTATTTGACATAAGTCTCTAAATTCTCTGTTTAGAGATGTGACCTAATCGCTTGTGCCACAACATAACACAATTCTTATTTAATATACGCTTTGTACCACATGATTTAGATAATAGGACCTCGTTAGATAAAACATGAAAATCAAGCATGTATAGGGTATCAATTAAAGAGCTGGTACCAATAAGCTTAGAGCCTTGAAAAAGACTAACTTTATTATTTCCAAAAGAACAAGAAAAACCAAATTTGTCCAAATTGGAAATAGAAAATAAGTTCTGTCTAAATGACGGTACTATAAAAATCTCTTTCAAATCCAATAAACAACCAATTTTTATAAAGTAATCTAAAATTCTCAATAGCTTCGACTGGAACTGCTTTGCCATTGCCCACATAGATGAATCTTTCAGCATCATTTGGTGGCCGGCTCTACAGACAACCTTGCATAGATATACTTATGTGAGTAGTAGCACCAAAATCTACTCACCGAGTATCTATAGGTACAAAAGCTAAATTAACTTCAAAATAAACCAAAGTAAGAAGTGTACCCTTCTTTACGCACCATTTGGCATACTTAGGACAATCTTTCTTGAGATGACCTTTCCTTTTGTAGAAGAAACAAGGGTTCTCCTTAACTTGTTTCTTATTTTGTTGATATGTCTTTTCTACAGCATCCATAGGTTTTCTTTTCTTCTTACTATGAAAGTTAGTTGCCAAATCAGCACTTTCTCTCCTTTCTCTCTTAAACCTATCTTCTTCTTGTACACATTGTGAGATAAGCTCGTTAATACTCCATTAATCTTTATGATATTATAACTTATCTTAAATTGGATGAATTGTGCAGGATGAGAGATAAGTACCAAATGTACGAAATTTTCATTTATCTCAATATCAAGTGTCTTTAATTTACTAGAGAGATTGAACATTTTCATAATGTACTTCCTTATGTTTCCATTGCCATTATACCTCATAGAAGTTTAAGTAGCCAAAAAACTATTTGCTTTCCTTTTTTTCATTTTAGCAAAAGGAATTTTTTGGCATTTTCACTTTCAGTGATAGGACCTCGAAAAAACTTTGGAATAGAGTGCCTAATAATCATCAGACACATATGATTTGACCATTTTCACTTCTCAATATTAGTCGTATTCAACTGTTACTTAGTAGAAGCAGGTTTATCGATCCTTAATGCAAGGTCCAGAACCATACACCCGAGAAGTATCTCTAGGCTTTTCTTCCAAATCTTGAAATTCGATCCATTCAACTTAGGGATTAAACTCAAAGTTTTTGGATATTTGAATAAGACCAACTCAATAAAGAACAAGTTAACAAATAATATACTCACAATTAATATGTCATAAAATAAAATATGACAAAATAACTTCACATATATGGTGGGTCCCTTTTACAAGATACCTAACACGACATTAATGTCCAACCTTTGGGTAGAGACATCAACTGTAAACGGTACTCTCAATGTAGTAATCAAGGTATTAACAATAAAATTTATAGAAAAATTAGTCTTTCTTTGGACCGACTATTTTTCGCATGAGCAATCTGTATAACTGCCGTCTACTCAATACTACACACATACTCATAATTTGGTCAAATAATTATCTTTCTTTGGGCCAATAATTATTCACATAAATTAATGAATATACACATCCTATATTTTAGAATTAAACTAATCTATATAACAAAGGCTACTTTGATAACATGTTATTTTGACCAATTCAATCTAAATATATAAGACACAGTAATAATAATTTAATATTGTAGAAAAATAATGGAGGAAGAACACCAAATAATCTTTACTAAAGTTCACCAGATAATTTGATACATTAAAATATAATTAAGCAACATAAACATGTGAATATCCCAAAAAAATTATCATTATGAAGTTTAATCCACAGACGATCAATTAATCTTGAATCAACAACATGATCAATTAAACTTGAATTTACAACACGATTAATCAAATCTAGAATCTACGACATGATCAATTAAACTTGAATTCACAACATGATTAATCAAATTTTGAATCTAGATCAACTAAACTTAAAACCACACTATGATTAACAAAATCTTGAATCAAGATCAATTAAACTTAAAACTACAGTACGATTAATCAAATCTTGTATCAACAAACCAATAGAAAACAAACATATTCCAACAATTCAACATGAAATTCATGCTCTGATACCAATTGTTAGCATAAATACTTTAAATCTATATAATATATTGATCCACAATCATTCATACCAAATTGTCAAGAATAAGTTACATATCAGATTTCATCTCCAAGTAATTGATGGTGGCTATAAAATGGCTATCATCTGATGACAATAAAATAGCTATTGTCTTCCTCAACCAAAATCGTGAATGTTCTTAGTGGGATCTTTATTTTGATGGGATACAAGAAAGAGCTTATTGTTTTGGTATATAAAGAACCATAACCCTAAGTTTCTTTATATAATAGTTCAATTAGGATCTCCATTAAATACTAATCAATCTAAGAATAGTCTTCTACCATTTTGGTCCCTACTCAATTAGGAATCTTGGGTCTTAAATAAATAGATTACATAATAGACCTAATTAAATAAAATAACATAATGTGATAAATTATTAATTTACATACATAGCCCACACTTTAATGGTACATACTATTTACCTACATTGATATAGTTGTTCTAATGTTAAGTGTAGAGCGTTGAAACTCATTATTTTCATGTATGGGTTACTTTGGAAATGTTTGATTAAGATTTGTTTAGTAGTAGTGCTCTTTGAACTACTTTAAATAAAAACCCATTTCCGTTGTTGTGTATTTGGGATGAGTTAAAAATTGGTAAGGTGAGGCGTGGATATTTACGGAAATAGGGTGGAGGGTAGTTGGATTGGATTGGAGTGGACGCAAAGACCTTCAACTTTCAACCGAATAAAACTCCGCCTCCATCTGCAGGTCCACTCTGCTCCAAATTCCATCTTTATTTTATTACTCTTTTTCTGCCTTCGTCTTCTACATATTAATTAACCAACCAACTATCTCTCTCTCTCTCTCTCTCTCTCTCTCTCTTCCATTTTGCATTCCTTTTCTACTCCCAAACGCGCTTTCTTTTTCTCTTCTTCCACGTTTGTTTTCCCCCTTTCCTCCCCTCAATTTCCATCTTCTCATTCTTCTATCATCATCCTCTTATTCACCCACTCCTCCTTCTAGGGTTCCTTTCTTTTCTTCATTTCTCCGCCTCCGTTGGGTTTTGTGGACAATGAGCGATCACCTCGTCCTTTACGTTGATAATTTCATCCCACCAGCTGCTCCACTTCAACCTTTATCCCACCCCCTTCATCCTCTGCCCCGTGAGCCTCTTCCCGACTCCCCTGCGCCTACGCCTGGTCCTTCGTCTTCTACTGCAACTCCTCACGATCGGACGCTTGAGCCTGATGCTCCTAATGAGGATGACCCTCTGATTCTGGTGGCTGAGTGCCGTATTTGTCAGGAAGAAGACAGTCTCAGTAATTTAGAAACTCCCTGTGCGTGTAGTGGTAGTCTTAAGGTATTGCAATACCGTTTCTTTTCTATCTTTTTTTTTTTTTTTTTTTTTTTTTAATGTGAATAAACAGGACACCCTTTTTGGTTGTTGTTCATTGATTTGGCCTTCTTCTTTTCTCTGCTTTGGATTTATGTATGGTGTTGCTACTAGGTTGGAAACTTTGGATCTAGTTCGATGGGGTTTAGCAACTTTCCGCTTTTTCTGGGGATGTGTTCAATTATATTTTTATTGTTTTTATTTGGTTTCGTCTTTTAAATTCTTTTGTTACTTCCAAAGTGGTTTAGTTTTCATGGAAGCAAGATGCGAAAGGATGTCAAGTTATGAAGTTATTTAGTATTTTCAAAACATTTGATGGATCAGAGTTCCGTATGAATTTTATAGTGCCTGTTGAAAATAGATGGATTTATATCATTAACGTAGCGAGGACTGGGATGAAGTGCACGAAATAACTTGGTTGATTGGTGCTCTAGTTTTATACATAGTTTGGTTACTTGCGTATCGATCTATATAAAATTGTTCCCAATGCTTTGTTTTTGACCTTTTAATGTTATCTCCCGTCTAATGGTTTGTTGATAAGAATAGTTTCTCCCCCTAATGTTTTGTTTGTATCAATTTGTATGATTCAATGGGAAATAGTGTATCTGAGTTATAAACTGGCTTAATAAAACTTGACTAGGAGTTTGACAATTAATCTTGCTGTCAATGGTAGACTTATAGTGGTCCATGAACTCTCTTTTTTTCTCGCCAGAATATAACTACGCCCTTTAAATTGACCAATATGAAACCTATGGTGAAACTTTCAACGGGCTTCTTGTTTATTAATCTTTTATACGTGTCTGATAAATGTTTTGTGTTCAGTACGCTCATAGAAAATGCGTTCAACATTGGTGCAATGAGAAAGGAGACATAACTTGTGAGATATGTCATCAGGTATGCATGATGCTTTTGATTTGATATGTCGACTACAATATTGTTATTTTAAAGTTTTTGCAATTTTAGAATTTCAAATAAATGGTTAATATTATCTTTATACTTTAGTTTGGCCTTGTTAGTATCCTCCTTTGGAACAATGTTAGACCTCCAATATTGTTCCAGTACAGCAGGAGAAATAAGAGAAAGAATTAGTGGGGATGGCATTTTTGTAATAAAGGGTTATTTTTAGAAAGTTTGTTAGAAGTGGTTGAGAGAATAGGAAGTCGGTGTGAAATGTTATAAAAGGGTTTAGGTGGGAGATTGGGGGTAGCTTTTTGAAGGGATTTAGATCTTGCATTTTTTGAGCGGAGAAGGCAAGAGAGATTGTGACAAATACTTGTAAACGAATTGAGATCTCCTTAATTCCATTTCCTACTGATTTTACTAGCAATAAACTACTGAATATTCTTACTAAAGATCGATACCTATCATATTGATATCAGAGCCGAAAACGATCCATAAGGGAAAGCAATAATGGTACAAACAAGAATTGAAGAAAGGATGGAGTCGTTTGAGCAGGAAGTTGCCGGAAGTAAAAAAGAGTTAATGAAGATGCCGGTAATCGAATCGGCGTTGGTAGAATTATCGAAGAATATGGAAATGATGCGCTTGCAATCCGAGAAACAACAAGCCATTCTGTCGTAAATGGAAGCCAATGCGAAAGAAAGATCCATTATCAGTGAACGAATGACCGAGTCGAATGTTCGGGACTTGCCGGCGATGAAATCGAAAGTGAGCGAAGCGACTTCCAGCCGCGGCATCGAAGAAACAAGCGCAGAGAGGAAATCCAAATTGGATGAGGTTTCGGCCGATAGAAGTAAGTTTAAGAAGGTGGAGATGCCGGTATTTACCGGCGACGATCCGGAATCCTGGTTGTTTCGGGCGGAAAGATATTTTCAGATCCATAAGTTAACGGAATCGGAAAAAATGCTGGTATCAACAATATATTTTGATGGACCGACGCTTAACTGGTACCGTTTGCAGGAAGAAAGAGAGAAATTTGTGAGTTGGTCTAACGTGAAGGAGAGGTTGCTGATACGATTTCGATCTACCAGAGAAGGAATTGTTTACGACCGTTTTTTGAGAATTCAACAGGAGACGACGGTAGAGGAGTATCGAAATCTGTTCGATAAGTTAGTTGTGCCTCTGTTCGATCTAGAAGACCGAGTTGTTGAAGAAACGTTTACGACTGGTTTGTTTCCATGGATCCAAGCCAAAGTTATTCTTTGTAGACCAAAAGGATTGGCTGAAATGATGCTAACAGCTCAGCTAGTGGAGAACAGAGAAATTCTGAGAAACGAAGCGAATTTGAACGGATATGCCGGCGGGAAACATCCATCACAATTAGCGACAGGTACGAAGTCTTACCATTATCCACAAAACAAAGAAAATAAAGCAAATACTACGTTTCCGATAAGAACAATTACATTGAAAAGTCTAAATGCTGGAGAAATACGGAAGGAAGGGACCTCTAGGAGGTTACTTGATGCAGAGTTCCAACTACGAAGAGAAAAAAGGCTCTGTTTCAAGTGTAATGAGAAATATTCTGCTGATCACAAATGCAAAATGAAAGAACAAAGAGAACTCAGGATGTTTGTAGTAAATAATGATAATGAAGAATTGGAAATTGTTTGAAGAAGTGGAAACTGAAGAACGGCAGAGGTACAGTCTCACACTACAGCTTGTGTAGAATTGTCGATTAATTCTGTGGTTGGATTGAATGATCTGGGAACAATGAAGGTTAGGGGATCATTGCAAGATAAGGAGGTTGTGATTTTAATTGACTGTGGCGCCACACATAACTTTGTGTCCGAAAAATTGGTAAATTCTTTACAATCACCAATTAAAGAGACTGCTCATTACGGGGTGATCTTTGGATCAGGGACGACAATACAGGGGAAGGGAGTTTGTGAATCGTTAGAAGTTAAAATGAAGGAGTGGACAGTGAAGGAAGATTTTTTGCCATTAGAGCTTGGAGGAGTCGATGTGATCCTCGGTATGCAATGGCTGTATTCCTTAGGGGTGATTGTATGTGACTGGAAGAATTTGACATTGACATTCTATGACAATGAGAAACAAATTTGTATTAAGGGAGATCCGAGTCTTACTTGCAAGGGTAAGTCTGAAGAATTTGATGAAGACTTGGGAGAAGCTGGATCATGGTTATTTGATCGAGTGCAGATCAATCGAAATTGTTGAGTTGAATAAATTAATGGTTGATCAAAAAGAAGAGAGGGGAGAAACTGAAGAGAGGCTGATTCCAGTATTGAATCAGTTTAATGATATTTTTTATTGGCCAGAGAAGCTACCACCACGAAGGAGTATAGAACATCATATACACCTTAAGGAAGGCACAAATCCGGTTAATGTCAGACCGTATCGATATGCTTATCATCAGAAGGAAGAGATGGAGAGATTAGTCAGTGAAATGTTAGCTTTGGGGATCATAAGGCCAAGTGTGAGCCCTTACTCAAGTCCGGTATTGTTAGTTAAAAAAAAGATGGTAGCTGGAGATTTTGCGTTGATTATCGAGCTTTGAATAATGTTACTGTTCCGGATAAGTTTTCGATTCCGGTGGTAGAAGAGTTATTTGATGAATTAGGAGGAGCTTCGTTATTTACTAAGATTGATTTGAAGGCCGGGTATCATCAAATTCAAATGGTAGATGAAGACATAGAGAAGATCGCTTTCCAGACACATGAAGGCCACTACGAGTTTCTTGTGATGCCTTTTGGGCTTACTAATGCCCCGACTACTTTCCAATCATTGATGAACTCGATTTTCAAGCCGTATTTGAGGAGGTTTGTTCTCGTCTTCTTTGATGATATATTGATCTATAGTCGAAATATGGAAGATCATTTGAAACATATAGAAATAGTTTTCTTGGTTTTACGAAAACGTAAGTTGTTTGCAAATCGAAAGAAATGCAGTTTTGGTATGGCTAGAGTTGAGTATTTGGGGCATCTCATATCAGACAAGGGCGTAGAAGTGGATCCGGAAAAAATCAAGGCCATAGCTGATTGGCCTAAGCCAACAAACATACACGAGACCCGTGGATTCCTTGGATTGACGGGATATTACCAGAGATTTGTACATCAATATGGTGCTATGGCAGCCCCATTAACCCAATTACTCAAGAAAGGAGGGTTTAATTGGACTTCCGAAGCAGAACAAGCGTTTGAAAAGCTCAAAAAAGCGATGATGTCTTTACCGGTATTGGCCTTACCTATGTTTGATAGACCCTTTGAGATTGAAACTGACGCTTCGGAGTATGGTGTGGGAGCTGTATTAATACAAGACAAGCGCCCTATTGCTTTTTACAGTCATACATTAGCCATCAGAGACAGGGGCAGACCAGTGCATGAGCGGGAATTGATGGCTGTGGTATTAGCTGTGCAGCGTTGGTGCCCTTATCTATTGGGCAACAGATTTATTGTGCGAACTCCTTATCTATTGGGCAACAGATTTATTGTGCGAACTCCTTATCTATTGGGCAACAGATTTATTGTGCGAACTGATAAAAAATCATTGAAATTCTTATTAGAGCAGCGTGTGGTGCAACTGCAATATCAAAGATGGCTAGCTAAATTGCTGGGCTATACTTTCGATGTGGAATACAAACCAGGAATTGAGAATAAGGCAGCAGATGCGTTGTCAAGAATTCCTCCTACTGTACAACTGTGTAATATAACAGCTCCAGTTTTTCTTGATTTGCATATTATTAAAGAGGAAGTGGAGAAGGATGAAAAGTTGAGAAAGGTTGTGGCTGATTTGAATGGCAATCTTGCCCAACAAGATGGCAAGTTTAAGATATGCAATGGTATGTTGAGATACAAAGACAGACTAGTAGTATCGCAGTCGTCCAAATTGATACCACATATATTGCATAGCTATCATGATTCTGCTGTGGGGGGCCATTCTGGTTTTCTTCGTACCTATAAACGCATTGCAGGGGAGTTGTATTGGCAGGGCATGAAAGCTGTTATTAAGAAGTATTGTGCCGAATGCTTGATTTGTCAACGAAATAAGACTTTGTGCTTGTCCCCGGCTGGTTTACTACTTCCTTTGGCTATTCCTACACAAGTTTGGAGTGATATATCTATGGACTTTGTGGAGGGCTTACCTAAGGCAGTTGGTTTTGAAGTTATTTTTGTGGTTGTAGATGGGTTGAGTAAGTATGGCCATTTCTTACGACTAAAACATCCATATTCTGCAAAGACAGTGGCAGAATTATTTGTTAGAGAGGTGGTTCGGCTGCATGGATTTCCTACATCCATTGTATCGGATAGAGATCGGGTGTTTCTTAGCAATTTTTGGAAAGAAATGTTTCGTTTAGCGGGTACAAAACTGAATAGAAGTTCTGCGTATCACCCGCAATCCGATGGTCAAACCAAGGTAGTGAATAGAGGAGTTGAAGTATATTTGAGATGCTTTTGTAATGAAAAGCCTAAGGAATGGATTAAGTGGATATCATGGGCTGAGTATTGGTACAATACCACTTTTCAGAGGGCTTTGGATATGACACCTTTTCAGGTCGTTTATGGGCGGAAACCTCCTCCTCTGTTATCTTATGGTGCTCAAGTCATCTCTAATGTTACTTTAGATGAGCAGTTGAAGGAACGGGATGAGATGATATTATCCTTAAGGGAAATTTGCGGTTAGCCCAAGACCAAATGAAGAAATATGCAGATAAAAAGCGACGCGATGTTGAATATAGTGTGGGTGATCTTGTTTTTTTAAAGATACGGCCATATCGTCAGCTGTCCTTGAGGCGAAAGAGGAATGAAAAACTTTCGGCCAAATATTTTGGTCCTTATAAGATCCTTGAGAGGATTGGACCGGTGGCATATAAGCTTGAGTTACCCGAGGGATCGCTGATTCATCCTGTTTTTCATGTTTCTCAATTGAAGAAGCTGGTGGGTGAACATACTGATGTGCAGACAACTTTACAGCAGTTGGATGAGAGTTTTGTGTGGAAAACATACCCTGTTGAAGCTCTTGATTACCGTCAAACCAAGGCAGGCGAGTGGGAGGTTATGGTCCGTTGGGATGGGCTGCCAACTCATGAAGCAACTTGGGAACGATATGCCGATATGTTCAACAAATATCCTGACTTTCACCTTGAGGACAAGGTGAGTTTGGAAGGGAGGAGTAATGTTAGACCTCCAATATTGTTCCAGTACAGCAGGAGAAATAAGAGAAAGAATTAGTGGGGATGGCATTTTTGTAATAAAGGGTTATTCTTAGAAAGTTTGTTGGAAGTGGTTGAGAGAATAGGAAGTTGGTGTGAAATGTTATAAAAGGGTTTAGGCGGGAGATTGGGGGTAGCTTTTTGAAGGGATTTAGATCTTGCATTTCTTGAGCGGAGAAGGCAAGAGAGATTGTGACAAATACTTGTAAACGAATTGAGATCTCCTCCTACTGATTTTACTAGCAATAAACTACTGAATATTCTTACTAAAGATCGATACCTATCATCATAACTCTTTGAATTTTGAAAATTGTATGTTTTACATTGGGAGCTCAAAATTTCCATAAAAGTGCACGCTTAAGAGGGGCATCTCACCTACCACTAAAAGACATGCACCTGATGGTTTTATTTTGAATCTTAAATGAGACGTGTAGTGTATGCCTCCCAATTTCTTAATATTGTATATTGAAAATGTATCATTCATTGTTGGGCACTTGTAAACGAAAGGGAGAAAACCATATGGTTCAGAATTTGTTTGGCTGCTGACATGCTGTTGTAGGGAAAACTATAAAAGTCGAGAAAGAGAATTTGCTACTCTAGAAACCCCAAGGATGAAGAGACTTTTGCCCTTGTCCTTCTCTGCAAGTTTTTCTCTACTCTTGACCAATCTCTTTTTTTCTGAGCTCTCCAAGCCTTACCTCTTTTTGTCTTTTTCTTTGATACATTCATCTATGAGAAAAACCACAACAGTGGTTTAGTATAATAGTTCACACAATGATCTGGTTTTTTGTTTTTTTTTTTTGATTTTATGGGAATGGGGTGGATTCTTTTTTCAATAGTTTGAGTGTAACATCACAGAAGATTGTTACAACTCTGGGAGGAGAAAAAGATGAGCAGCACATCAAGAGGTCATTCCTCCTTCCTCATGCTCAAACAAAAGTAATATGGGATATTGCTTTGAATGTGCCATGTCTGGTGAAAGCTTGTTGGGGATTATTGTTAGACTTGGTGGAGTTGAGGGGTGGCTGCCACGAAGATGCAGGTTCTTTAATGTGAGTGTAATGGTGGATGAGGCATTAGTAGCTAGAGAGGCGTTGGTATTTGCTAAGACTTCAGTCTTAAGACATTGCTTTCTGTTGAAACTTTGTTTGTTGGTGAAACGTTGGTTCAATGAATTTAATCTTACCTTTCTTTTAGCATGGGGCTTTTGGTTAGGATGTTGGGCTTCTCTTCTCCCCCCACGTATAATTCTTTCTCTTTTATCCTTGTTATTTAACCTTGATCCTATAGGTCATTCCTTGCGAAGTCTGGACCTTTTTGGGATTGGGATGTTTGTTTGGCTTCCTGCCTCATTCTGGTTGGATGCCTTTTTATTTCACAGTGCATTGTCTATGATTGTCATGCCTTCTTTCCTCTAAAGAAATACAATTGAAAAATATTTATCTGCTGTATTCTCGGTGTATTGACTTTTTTCTGAATAACATGGCTCGCTCTTTTGGTCTGCACGTGTTTCGTGTTATGTTGAATGGTATTGTGAGTTTTTTATTTACAGCTTCTTTTCTGATGATATTTTTCTTGTTTTGATTCTTCAATGATGCCGGTATGTTTTATTCTATTTGCCAGCCTTATCAACCTGGATATACTGCACCACCTCGTTCTGAAGAAACTGCTATTGATATGGAGTAAGTTTAACCTTTTGGCTATTTTTTAAATGCTGATGGTTTCATCAATAATCATGTCTTGAACACCCACAAGCATTTTATTTTCATGTATGATCTGGACTTGCATTTGAAAAGTTGATTTGGATGTGGATATGCACAGGGGAAGATGGACAATCGCTGGTAACCCATTAGACCTGAGAGATACTCGGCTATTGGCCATTGCAGAGGCAGAACGACATTTCTTGGAAGCTGAGTATGATGATTATGCTGCCTCAAATGACAGTGGAGCTGCATTTTGTCGATCAGCTGCTCTTATTGTAGGTTTCCTAATTTTAGTTCGTAGAACTCTTTTCCCCCACTTAGAAGATGGAACGATATTGCACTTTCTTGTACTTTCCATGAAACTGTATGATTGATGAAATATCTGATTTGACATGGCCAGCTATTAGCCCTTCTCCTTCTTCGGCATGCGTTGACCATAACAGATCCTGATGGTGATGATGATGCATCTGCCTTTTTCTCTGTAAGCAGAGTTGAAATTTGTTTTCTTAAATTTGAAAGAATAAATAATGTGTATGATCAGATGGATTTGAAATCTGGATATGCATTTAACAGATTTTCATGCTTCGTGCTGCTGGTTTTCTCTTACCCTGCTACATCATGGCCTGGGCCATTAGTATCTTGCAACGTCGGAGACAAAGACAGGTTGGTGGTTAAGTACTTTTGGTGTATGTTTAAATTTTTTTTTTTAAGAACTGTTTTGCTGACTAGGCTTTAGAAGTTAAGAATGGTTCGGAAACTGGAATGTGTTATTTCCTCGAGAAAATTGTCAATTTTCAATATTTAAAGAAAAGCACCGTCTCTGAAGTGAACTCTTATAGAAGTAGTTTATAATGTCTTATAGGCATAGGTTGAAATTATGTTGTTAAAGGAAATATAATGTGATGAAATTCTTTATTCTCAAGTATATAATGATATTTTGGCATATTTGTCGAAATCAAGGATCTTTGTGTAGGTTGGCTAGCTATAAGAGAGTTGGAACTTAATGAAGTTTATAGAATGTTATTAAGTAAAGAGATTTGAATTGAATTTTGTGGTTGTGTGAACCAACAGGAGGCAGCAGCATTGGCTGCAACACAAGTGGCGTTTGTACTACAACATGGACAGCATAGAGGTTTACAATTTGCAATTGCATCAACAGGACCGCCCCTCACCCCTCACCCTCACGCTGCTGTTTGAACTCAACCAATCATGTAATAATACTATAATTTCTTCTACTTGCACTCGTCATTTTTCACCGTCATTGCCAAATCTGACCTGATTTTTTGCTGCTGTAATCTGGGGATTATTTTCCTGTCTTCCAAAAACCAGGTACCCTCACTAACAAACTTATGTCATTTCCATCTGTTTTGCGGCCAATCTATCTTGTTCATATTCTATTAAACCTATTCGGCTCTTTTTAGGAGCTAAGCAGAAAACCTCAGTGACTTGAATTATGTACATTTTGTTTTAATATGAGAAACAAGGAAGATATTTACAAGGAAAAGTATGGGATTTCCTTATGTACCATTCTTTCCTTCAAAGAATTTCATGTTTCTTGTGCAATTTGGTGGAGATCTTATGACTTTGGGTGTAGAATGTTACATCAGAAAGTAGTTTTAGAGTTTTCTTTTTGAGCTTATTATTTTCTAGAGTTCACAAACATATTGCTGGTGAAATTATTAAAATGCATCAATATTATAATTGAAATGCATGCATGCAGGTGAAATTAGCATGGATAAAAATAGTCAATAAATGTTGATGCACATTAAGATATTTTATTTAATGTATATGTACTCCGACCGTATGTCAAACGACCGCTTTCACGATGGAGCTAAATTCACGTAAGGATTGATTCGAAATCTTTTTTATTTATTTAATTTAACTTAATTTAATATTATTGTTTTTTTACTTTTTTGTTTGGTAAACGAATGTTATAATCGGACTGCACGACAAATGAATGCATTCAAGTTGGGGTGGGTACGGCCGAACCGAACCGATTTTTTAAAAAAGATCTATATACCAAACTCTATACTGCACCGTTTGTGCAATTCAAACCGAACCAAATTAAATCATTCATGAACCCTTCAACTCAATTTCAAAATGGGTTTTGATGGCTGAGGGTCAAGAGTTCCACTGGAGATGAAGTAGATGGAAATACAGAAGATCAAGAGAGATGAATGCATGCTAGAGGAGACGAGAGAGATGGAGATCATCGACAGTGAGTGGTGATTGGCGATTGGCAAGGCAAAGGAGATCGAAGAGATGGAGGCGGCCAACGTGGTTGTGGGAGGCGGCTGGTCGTGTGTACAAAAAAAAAAAAGAAAATAAAAAGGCAACAAACCCTTAACTTATATATATTTTTAACAAATATTTATTAAAAACTGTTCGATTTGATTTCAAAGAGTTTTCAACATAGGAACTGAATCAAGCCGGTAAATTTAGTTTATAACTATTTGAGATTGTAACAGGTCACATTTTTTTTTTTGGTTTTGTACATAAATTGGTTCAATTTGGTTCGATTTCGAGAATCGGTTTGGGTTTTGCAGTTTCACAGTCCACCCCTAGGCATAAAGTTAGAAGTATACCCTATAATAGTTTGTTCTGTGTTTTTATATACCGGATTATGTCACTAAATGCATAAACTCTTTTAGTATTGGTCTCAAAATGCCTGAAATCATTGGGTTTCAATTCGAACCAGCATTAGGTGGTATTAATATATGATATTTTGGTGTTCTATTAAGTTTAATTCATGAATTAATAGTTGTAACCATCAAATAAATTGTTTGGGGGTGGGATTATTTCAAATCAATTTAGTTCCTTCATTAGTGTATTAATTAACACCCTCTAAATTGAAAATTATCATGTTAAATATATAATTCTTCAATTGAATTTTTAATCATTTAAACTTTATTACAATTGAACTTCAACAGAGCCACTACGAAAAAGTTTCGGGAGTTACGAAGGAAACATCGAGCTCATATTGGTCATGGGGCATTAAATTTATATATACGTGTAGATCTCTTCAAATTTTTATTAGTAAAATAGATAATTATAACCATCATAGATTGACTTACCGATAAACAAGTGGTTTGGTTTGATAAAGAACTGAGAATGAGTTAGATCTACTACTTCAGATTTAATATACTATGAACTTTTTTTAATATTTAAATATAATAGTGTCAAACGATTTGACCGATGAGACTAGTTGACAATCTAGGATACAAAAGGATAACTAGAGTGGATGCATAATCCATTTTTAAAAGAGTCTAAATTAATTTGGTAGCGTAGGTTTGGAGGTTAAATTGAAAAAATTTACAAAATTTACACTATGTTCGTTAGAACAAAATAAAATTGAGGGACTAAGTTGATAGAATGGTGTCAATTAATATCTTCCCAAATAATTATATCTACCCCAACTCCCCTTCAACTCCTCCCTTTTCTTGTTCGTGTTTCATTTTTAGATATGAGATTCTTCGTGTGCAGGATGATTTCTTCTTTCTAAGAGAAGGTGATAGAGGGTTTTTCGTTTGGAGGTGGAAGTGACAAAAGTAAAGGTAGCGTTGTAGGTTAATCTTAAAGGGTTTTTTCAAAAATATAAAAAAGCGGCAAAATATTTACACTGTATAGAACAATTTCGAAAATAGAAAAAATCTAGAGGCCCAACGTGTAAAATACCAAAAATGCCCCGTCAACAATACACGTAATATATTTGGTAACACGATTTGGTACACGATCGTTTAGATTTGACTAATTTGTTACAAGATCGTTTAATTAATTAGGTTACACGATCGTTTAGATTTGGTTGCACGATCATTTAGATTTGGCTATCCCAAATCTAAACCATTTTTTTTAAATTTTGTATACGATCGTTTAAATTTGGCTATACGATCGTTTAGATTTGGGGTTCCAAATCTAAACGATTTTTTTTTTTCAAAATTTGGTATACGATCATTTAGATTTGGCTACACGATCATTTAGATTTGGCTACCCAAATCTAAACGATTTTTTATTTCAAAATTTGGTATACGATTGTTTAGATTTGGCTACCCAAAATCTAAACGATTTTTTTTTTTCAAAATTTGGTATAAACGATTTTTTTTTAATATTTTTTATACACAATCTTTTAGTTTTTGTTACCCTAATTTAAATGCTTAACCAATTTTTTCAAGATTCTCATACACCATCAGATTTGGTTATCTAATCTAAATGTAAAAAAAGAAAAGAAGAAAGATGATACAATGCATGCAGTGAATGGAAAAAAATAGAAGAAAGAGGAAGAAAGACATGCACGCATCTAAAAAAGAGAAAAAAAAAATAAGAAAGACGATAGAAAGAAATAGATTTGGTTACCCAAATCTAAAAGCAAAAAAAAAAAAATGGAAGAAATCGCAGCTAAAAAAGAAGAGTACAGATGACAATTAGTATAGAGGAAGACAATTAAAAAATCGTACGGAGGAGAAAAAGATGGAAGGGCAAACTAGGAATATTTAAAAAATGGCTAACTTTATGGGTTTTATTACACAAGCCGTAAATATTTTAATAGTTTGTTATATTTAGGAAAGTTTCCCTAATCTTAAATTATACAATTTAGAAAAATGATTGTAAATTGACAAAACTGTTATAAAATATTTAAAAAAATATAGCAAAACTTCAGATTTTATCAATGATAGACATTAATAGACTTCTATTAGTGTCTATCAATATCACTCATAAACATTGATAGATAGATAGTTGTGTAATTGATTATGCAATCGGGATAGGAAACAGTCGAAAAGCAGCGAGACCAAGAACACTTAATTCCAGCCTCGTTGCTACTTATTCCCATAGGGAAAGGTATGAAGCTGCTCTTAAATATAAATGATCGGTTATGCTTTCAAATGTTGAGTATGAAGTATTTGTAGTATTGGAATGCCTTGAATTTGTTATATGGCATTACGAACAACCAATATGGGGATCTGGTTGGTGTTATATTGTGAATATGTAGTTATTTACGATTTTAATCATAGGGTTTAGAGAAGTGCATATATAAACTCTCTAAACTAGTAGTGTTGTATTGTATTCCAAAGATTCTCTCCAAAAATATTTATTTTCCCTTAGCCCTTGGACGTAACTAATGTACTATTAGTAAACCACGTATATCTGTCTGTTGATCTTTTCGTTCTTCTATTGCTTAATAGTTGATTTCATAACAAACTGGTATCAGAGCCTGTTCGTAGTGTTTCAAAATTCCACATTTCTTTGACAAGTTAAGGATGTTTGGTGTAAACGTGAAGATCGACAAATTCACTAGAAGGAACAATTTTGATTTATGGCAGAACAAGATGTGATCCCTACTTTAATCAGTGGGAGATGTGGGGTGACGTTAATTGCTAAGGCGAAAAAGGTAGTCGTAGATGATAGGGAACAACAAAATCTTGAGGAGAAGGTGCATTTGACAATCATGTTGTGTTGGGCTGATAACGTCATCCCATCGTTAGTTTATGGTCGAAATTGGAGAGTTTCTATATGACAAAATATTTGACCAAGAAGTTGTTTATGAAGAAACATCTGTATCATCTACGTATGCTGGAATGTACATCTCTTCATGATCATCTTGATGTATTGAACAAAATATTGTTAGATCTGTGTAATGTAGAAGTTAGGGTTGAGGAATGGGGATGCTGCCTTAATTTTGTCGACGTCTTTGCCCCAATCGTATGAGAATTTTGTTCATCCTTACATCGAAGGGAAAGACACTCTAACCTTAAAAGATACCAAGTCCATGTTGTTGATGAGAGAGGACCATCAAAATGTAGTGAGCTTACAGAAAGCAAGTTTGGATTAACTACTATAAGGAACAAGGGGCATTGAAATTCTAGTATGCAAAAGTTGTATCTAAATAATAAATTATCGAAGTTCAAGGGACCTAAGTTAAATGTCGCATGTAATTACTGAAAAAAATAGGCATTAGAAAATCTAATGTCCTAAGCTAAAAGTGTATCAAGAAAGGAAGGAAAAAAGTGATAAGGAAACGTCTACCTCTATTGCATAATTTGAGATTAATCCTAAAGAAGTTGAGATAGATTCTGAAGGAGACTTAGCTTTAGTTGTGAATCAACATTCACAATTTGATAACGTGTGGGCTCTTGATTCTAGGGCATCTTATCATATATGTCCAAATAGAGAGTGGTTCTTAATGTATCAGAAAATAGATTGAGGGAATGTAAGCATGGCAAGATAGTCGGAACTGCCAATTAAATTGTCCTAAGGTTCTAATTGATCTAACTGAATAGCATGCAATATTGAATTTTCCAATTAGCATTACGTTCCCTTAAGTAAAATGCCTAATTTTCAAGAATCAAAGCACATCAAATTAGATTTACAACCCAACCTAACCTATTGCTTCTAACCAATTCTTATATAATTGTCACGAGTCAAAGAATTTACTGCAAGCTATAGTCATACATTCCTATGCTTTCAACATATAACAATCAATCAATAACATTTGTAATTGAACCAAAGATTACAATGAAATAAGTTTAAGTCCTTATAAAATTGTAAAGGACAAAGGTAGAACTAAGAAAATCAGCCCGAGCTAGAAACGAGAACCTTAGCCTCTCATCCACATACCAAATGAAGAGAAGATGCTTGAAGGCTCAAAGTACATGAAAGAACACAGAAAAATGGAGAGAAACAATGTAAAAGTCAGTTGGAAAACGAA
The DNA here is from genome assembly GCF_025177605.1 of Cucumis melo. Taxonomy (NCBI): domain Eukaryota; kingdom Viridiplantae; phylum Streptophyta; class Magnoliopsida; order Cucurbitales; family Cucurbitaceae; genus Cucumis; species Cucumis melo. The sequence goes on from NC_066861.1 coordinate 14,223,333, forward strand.
CTACGTTTGGCTGACAGTGAAAAAAAGGTATTTAAAATAACATCCAGGCGCCGCGACGCTCAATCTTTCATGCGTGCCTCTTTGTTCATCAAAGCTCAGAGTATGATGGAGCTCAAGGGCAGCCCCACAGTGCTTGGCCATTTATGCAAAATAGAGCTCTCTGACTTTCGGTGCTGCCTCCAACGCTGTGAAGCGTCATGATTCCAATGGTCGAACATGGAGTTTTTGCTCCGTTTTTTCCTTGATTCACTTTGATTGTCAATGCATGACTCCAAAATGCTTGAATTAGCTCCAAAATGACCTTAGTGCCACATTTCACCTATGAATTGCTCATTACCTATAAAACATCCAAACAAAAACATAAAATCACAAAACGAGGTTGGATAATATTTTGACCCAAGGGTTTAGAGAAGTGCATATATAGACTCGATCTCTAATCTAGTGGCGTCATATCGTATAAAAAACATTCTCTCTAGTAATATTTGTTCTTCCTTTGCTCATGGACGTAGTTAATATATTATTAGTGAATCACGTGTATATGTGTATTGATCTTTACGTTCTTATATTATTTAATTGTTGATTTCGTAACTAGCATATTGCTTCAAGTTCAAGTTTTAGTTTGGATGTTAGACAATTATATAGTTAAACTAATTCAATTTTATATTCAATGTTAGTTTAATATTAATGCTAATTATTTGGTAGCATTGAGAAATATTTGAATTTATTATTGGTTAATTTTCATAAATGTAACAAAACACAAAAATATTTAGGCCTGTGTAACAAAAACAAAAGCCCATGAAACCAATATAATATTTCATAATTTTTAGATTTTTCCTTGAATATTGTGGACGATTCGTCACTTTTTTTCTTCTTTACGATTTATTCATCTTTTCTTCCCAGATTTCTTCATCTCCTGTTCCAGATTTTCTTTTTTCTATTTTTAAATAATTTATTCTTCTGTTTAAATCTCCTATTTCATCTTCTGTTTAAATCTCCTCTTTCATCTTCACCATTTTCGATAAGATTCTTTGAAGCTACTTCATCTTTCTCATATTTGAGAATTAGATTGTTTAAATATCATTTTGATATGATCTAAACGATTGGTTACCATTGTCGACACGATTGTTTATCATGGTCAACAAGATCGTCTTTATTTGAAGCCCTTTTTCCATCATTTAAAAAAAAACTACACGATCTTGTTGATATGATCTAGAAAATCGCTTACCATTGTCAACATGATCATTTAACATGGTTAACACAATCTTTTAGATTTGAAGTCCTTTAAAAAACTACATGATCGTGTGGATATAATCTAAATGATCGCTTATCATAGTCGACACAATCATTTAGCATGGTCAACACGATCGTTTAAAATTGAAGCATTTTTTCCATCATTAAAAAGAACTACACGCACGATTATGCATCTGACCTAAATGATTGTATATCATTCTTTTAGATTGTAGTACATGATCGTTTAGATGAAAATTACTCAGGCGCGCATGTGGTGGATTAATCGTGTGTTGATTGGGGTATTTTGTTTTGTATTTTCCATTGTGGGCCTATGAGTTTCTTCCGTTTTTAAAATTGTTCTATAGAGTGTAATATTTTACCGGTTGTTATATTTTTTAAAAAACTCCTTTACTATTCATAGATATTTTGAGGTTCATATTCAAGTGAAAAAGTAGATATGAATCCTATATGTGAGCTCAAGCCAAGTACGAGATGGATCTAGAGATGTTTAAGACGTTGGTGGTACTTTATTTGGTTACTTTGTTGTTTTTATGAATATTATGTAGTTTCAATCAAACTTTCTAAAGTTGTTGATCTATGTTTAAGTTGCAGTTGTTATTTTATTTTATTGAAATATTAAAATGACATTTTCAAATATAGTAAAATAAATCAAAATATATTAGAAAATATAACAAAGGTTATGATCTTATAAATTATAGAAAATTAGACTTGTCTCAGATTCTATTAATTATAGATACTGATAAACTTCTCTCAGTGCATGCAATGAGACTATTAATAAAATTTTGGTACATTATGCAAATACTTTTACACAGCAAGAAAAACAACTATAAGTTGAGAAAAAAACGCGTTGCTAAAAGCAAAAAAAAAAAAAAAAAAAGCCTTAAATGTTTTAGGATACCAAAGCCAGCATCGCAACATCCGCCATAAAATCCTCATCTTCAATAAGTTATAGTAGCATATTTTATGTGCGCCACTAAAACCTCACTTTTGCCGATGCATGTGCTTTATGAAAACTTCACCTAAGAGTACCTAAGTGAAATCTCATGATGTCTATTGAGAAGTAACAAGTGAAAAGTAAATATAGAGCGATTGGGTAAAATTCAAACCTTTAAGGGGCCGTTTGGTTTGTGGGTAAAGAGGTAGAGAACTAGAGGTGTTCAAAAAGTAGTTGAAAATCGAATCGAACCGCAACTGCATGCGGTTTGATTTCGTTTCGTTTAAATTTAAACTACGTCTTATGTTGTTTGGTTCAATTTAAGACATTAAACCGATTCTAAAACTAAACCAAATCGTAAGAGGGTAAACGATCATATAGAAAGCTAATAACGATCATGTAAGAGGTTGAACGATCGTATAGAAAGCTAATTTAATTTTGGATCTATTTGAGGTTTCTTTAAAGGTTCAATTGGCTAAACTTTTTAAGATTTAAATCTTGGATTTTTCCCAATCAAGGTTGAATTGGTTTCAACCCCTTTTTTTTTAGAAAGTTAATTAATTTGGGAGGATTTTTGGATGTTAGCCAATTGCTAATTTCATTTAATTAAGATACTAAGTTTTCCTTTTATGATTAGGATCAAGTTAATTGGAGAATTTTTACTGTCAACTAGGGAGTACCTTGTTTGGCTAAAATCTCCAGGTAAGAGATTCTCCTACTAGACCTTCGAACTGAATTTAAGAGACCGCATGTAGTTATGATTAGACTGAGATTATTATGTTGATGATTGATGATGATGACTGATGTTATGTTAATGACCGGTAGTATGTTGTTGATGACTGTTGATGATTGTTAATGCATGATATATTTGTAACGACCCAACTTTTCCGGACAAGCTGAGGTCACTACCGAATACCAAAACTCGACCATTCAACATAAAATTTAAAACGGACCAGATACGATTCATTAAAACATTATAAACCTTACAAAAGACAGTTTCGGGCCCTATTTTAAATAATTCAAAAAAAAAAAAAATCACAAAATAAAATGTCAAGTCACCAGTCCAAAATCACAGTCAAAATATTCTGACAAAATACATAGCGGAAGCGAAAAAAAAACAGACGCGTCCATATGGCCTTCACGCATTCTTCCTGCCTCTCGTCGGTCTGCCCCTCGCTGTACCCCTACCTGAAAAGTTAAGGAAGAGAAAGGGTGAGTATAAACATACCCAGTAAGGGACCCACTACTGGGCCCGTTAGGGAACAACAGTTAACTTCCTATTCGGGGGTACCCTACATAACAGTCTAGTGGTTCCGTAGAACGCACATATCAGTCTAGTGCTCCCGAAGGATGCACATATCAGTCTAGTGCTTCCGAAGGATGCACACATCAGTCTAGTGCTCCCGAAGGATGCACACATCAGTCTAGTGCTCCCGAAGGATGCACACATCAGTCTAGTGCTCCCGAAGGATGCACACATCAGTCTAGTGCTCCCGAAGGATGCACATATCCGTAAGGTACACTACCCCATAGATGAAGCTAACCGTTATCCCTCAGCCCTTACCAAACTGTCTACATCAGTCACATCTCAACGGCATTCATATTACAGTCCCGCCATAGGCTTTGTCAGTCAGATAGTATAGGTTTAACATCTACACCCTCAGTTGCTTTATGCATTACCGATTCGCACACCAATAGGGAAACCCTAGGTCCAAACGACTAGCCAACCAAAACCGGACTCACTGTCCTTCCCCGTCCAAACTCCATGAACCACATCCAGACCAGTGTTTAATACATGCTAAACCGTAACTTTAAGGTCCATCAACATATAATTTCAATCCACAAACAGCAGTCACAGTATAATTTCATCAGACAGAATATAATATCAGTACTTAACAGTCAACACGCATACAGATATTCAGCACAGTCACTAACGTGTAATCCCCTGTGGATTACTACGGTTTTAACCTGGACTCGGGGTCCAGTAGTAGGAAAACCCTTACCTGAAACTCGGTTATGCCCCTAGATCGAAACCACGCTCAGCAGATCCACCTAAACGAAACACGAAAGTTTAGTTGATGACTTTAGTAGCAGTTGTTTTAAAAGGTCATCCGCTGACTTACCCAAGGAAAAGAAGTTGACTCCAACCAGGTCTGCCGCGGAACCCGAGAACTTAAGCGTCAACTCTGCACTACCTTCAAGGGAGAAAAGTAGGGCCATAACTTAATCCAACATTCAAACTCGAATCGGACAAGGTAACATTAGGGAATTCATCGAAAACAATCCTTACCGAAGACTCACCGTGACCCGGAGCGGAGGAAGGAAGGCTTAGGTGGCTTGGTGAAACAAGGAGCTCGGCTCGGCTTGAAGGCGCTCGGCTCGGCTCGGCTCGGCTCGGCTTGGTCTCGGCTCGGCTCGGCTTGTGGCTCGGCTCGGCTTGGCCTCGGCTCGGCTCAACTCGGCTCGCGGCTCGGCTCACTCGGCTCGCGGCTCGGCTCGCGGCTCGGCTCGCGGCTCGCTCGGCTTAGGGCTCGGCTCGGACAAGGATGGCGGCTCGGGTACGGCTCGCGGCTCGGCTTGCCCAACTCGGCTCACCCGGATCTGTGTGGCTCGGACTGGAAACGGGTTCGGGTCGGGTCAGCTTGGAACCGGGTCGGGTTGATGAAAACGGCAGCCACGGTGATCGATTTTTCCCGGCGAGCGACGGCGGCGGCGTTTCGCGGACGACACACGAGGGATGCGGGTGGCTACTTCGTGGAGCGGCGACGAGCGGCGGTGGCGTTGGCTGGGGCTCGACGGATGACGACGAAGAGACGGGTTGCGGCTCGCGGATGGTGGCTGCGGCGAACGTCCGGCGAGGCCACGCACACCGACGAAGATGGAGATAGGGCAGAGGACGGAGACGGAGATGAAGAGACAGACGGAAACGGAAGAGAAAGCGAAAAGCGGAGGCGGAGGAGAAGAGGAAATCGGAGGCGGCGCGCGGGTTGATGAAGAAGGAGAAGACGAAATCGGGGGGGGGGGGCTGCGCGGCGCGTCTTTAGGGTTTTTCTTTTTTTTTGTAATAAATATATATATATATATATATATAAATAAATAATAATATATATATATATGTAATAAAATAACTAATAATAATAATAATAATAATCTTAATTATAATAAAAATATAAATAAAAATAATAATGATATATATATATATATATATATATATATATATAATAAAATTAATATAAATTTATAATAGAATATTAATATATATTATTATAATAATATTAAATAAGAATATTAATATTTATTTTAAATAAAATAAAGGAAAACAAATTAACATTAAAATAATAATAATAATTTCTGATAATAATAATATAATCAATATTATATTATTATTTTACCGTTTTACCAAAACTCAAATTTCCGAACAATTTACTTAACAAAATGCTAAAATTTTACCTCGAACGTCGGGGCGTTACATTCTTCCCTCCTGAGGGAACTTTCGTCCTCGAAAGTTTTATTCCTCGAACAGCTCGGGATAACGGGACCTCATGTCAACTTCACGCTCCCATGTAGCCTCTTCTACCCGATGATTCCGCCACAAGACTTTAACCAGGGGAATTTCTTTATTTCTCAACGTCTTCACCTCCCTAGCAAGCACCTCAACAGGTTGTTCAACATAGCTCAAGTTCTCATCAATCTCTAGTGGCTCGTAATCCACTACATGGGATGGATCTGGCACGTACTTCCTCAACATAGAAACGTGAAACACATCATGGACTGCCGAGAGTGATGGAGGTAACGCCAAGCGATAAGCTACAGGGCCAATCCGCTCCAGAATCTCAAATGGCCCAACAAAACGGGGACTCAACTTTCCCCTCCTTTCAAAACGCAAGACACCTTTCATAGGTGCTACCTTGAAGAACACCTTATCCCCTATCTCAAACTCAAGGTCCTTCCGCCTCACATCTGCATAACTCTTCTGTCTACTCTGAGCGGTATGCATGCGTGATCTAATCTTCTGAATTGCTTCGTTAGTAGACTGAACTAACTCAGGACCCATCAATCTCTGCTCACCCACCTCACCCCAGCAAACCAGGGATCTACAACATCTGCCGTACAGGGCCTCAAACGGTGCCATGCCAATAGTAGCCTGATAGCTGTTATTATAAGCAAATTCCATCAAATGTAAGTGGGAGTCCCAGCTACCTGGAAATTCCAATGCACACGCCCGCAACATATCCTCTAAAACCTGGTTCAGACGCTCAGTCTGACCGTCAGTCTGTGGATGGAAAGCCGTACTAAAGTCCAACCTCGTGCCCATAGCAGTCTGCAAACCCTTCCAAAATTTGGACGTGAAACGGGCATCTCTATCAGAAACAATCGACACTGGCACTCCATGTAATCTCACTATCTCAGACATGTACAACTGTGCCCACTTACTAGCAGTATAGGTGGATTTACCCGGAACGAAGTGCGCTGATTTAGTAAGTCTGTCCACCACAACCCAGATCACTGTAAAACCCCTCAGAGTTCTCGGTAGCCCTGTAATGAAATCCATGGACACGTTCTCCCACTTCCATTCCGGTATGCTCAAGGGTTGTAATAAACCCGCTGGTTTCTGCCTTGGTGCCTTAACCTGCTGGCACACCAAGCATTTACTAACAAATTCTGCTACTTCCCTCTTCATGTTACGCCACCAATAAACTCGCTTTAGGTCCTGATACATCTTCGTACTACCTGGGTGCATGGAAAATGGGGAACTGTGCGCCTCAGATAATAATTCTGTCTTAACCGCACTATCTGACGGAACACAGAGGCGTCCCTCAAACAACAGTCCACCATCAGAGGATAACGAGAACTCAGCCGTTTGCCCTGCCTCTGATAGGCCACGTTTCTCAACCAGATAAGGATCGCTACTCTGAGCATCAATGATCCTCTGCCTCAAAGTCGGCTGTACCGTCAGCTGGGCTAACTGCATAGTAACTGTCCCTACTGACACTGCAATCTCAGCCCGCTCGAGATCCCGATGCAATGGGGCCTGCCGGGTAATGAGTGCTGCTGAATGTGACACTTTCCTACTAAGAGCATCGGCTACCACATTTGCCTTGCCTGGATGATACAGTATCTCACAATCGTAATCCTTCACTAACTCAAGCCACCTTCGCTGTCTCATATTCAATTCTTTCTGAGTAAAGAAGTATTTCAAGCTCTTATGATCTGTGAATATCTGTATCTTTTCACCATATAAATAATGCCTCCATATTTTCAAAGCGAAAACCACTGCTGCCAACTCTAGATCATGTGTAGGGTAGTTCTGCTCATGACTCTTCAACTGACGAGACGCATAAGCGACCACTTTACCCTGCTGCATCAAAACACAACCCAGACCCTTCTTGGAAGCATCACTATAAATCACGAAACTGCCAGAACCATCGGGTACAGTAAGAACCGGTGCGGTAACTAGCTTCTGTTTAAGGGTCTGGAAACTGTCCTCACATGCCTTGCTCCAAACAAAAGGAACTCCCTTTCTGGTCAACTGAGTAAGAGGAGTAGCTATACGAGAAAAGTTCTCCACAAACCGTCGATAATAACCTGCTAAACCCAGAAAGCTACGAACCTCACTGACTGTGGAAGGTCGGGTCCAACCGGTGACTGCCTCTATCTTAGCTGGATCTACAGAGACTCCAGCCTTAGAAACCACGTGGCCCAGAAAGGACACCTGCTTCAGCCAAAACTCGCACTTCGAGAACTTTGCGTATAATTTATTATCCCGAAGTGTTTGCAAAACCATACGTAAATGCTTCTCGTGTTCGGCCTCCGTCTTGGAGTATATCAAGATATCGTCGATAAACACAATCACGAAGGTATCTAGAAACTCCCTAAACACTCTGTTCATCAAGTCCATAAACACTGCCGGAGCATTCGTCAAACCAAAAGACATCACAATAAACTCGTAGTGTCCATATCTGGATCGAAATGCTGTCTTCGGTATATCCTCATCCTTAATCCTCAGCTGATGGTATCCCGACCGAAGATCAATCTTAGAGAACACTGTGGCTCCCTGTAACTGGTCAAATAGATCGTCTATCCTGGGCAAGGGATATCTGTTCTTTACCGTTACTTTGTTCAACTCCCTATAGTCAATGCACAGACGCATCGATCCGTCCTTCTTCTTAACGAATAGGACTGGCGCACCCCAAGGTGACACGCTCGGTCGAATAAATCCCTTATCAAGCAACTCCTGCAACTGTACCTTCAGTTCTTTCAGTTCTGCGGGGGCCATTCTGTAAGGGGCTCTGGATATAGGAACCGTGCCCGGCTCCAACTCTATGGCAAACTCAACCTCCCTGTGCGGAGGTAACCCTGGAAGTTCCTCAGGAAAGACGTCCGGATAGTCCCTCACTACTGGTTCTGATGACAGGGATACATCCGCCTCTCTAGTATCCACCACACTCGCTAAGATACCCCAAGTACCCTGACTGAGCAGTTTACTGGCCCTGATGGCTGAGATTACCTGAGGCAACGACTTTGACCCTCCTCCCTTAAATTTAAAACTGGCCAACGAGGGAGGGTTAAACGTTACCTCCTTACGTGAACAATCTATGCTGGCGTGGTTAGCGGCCAACCAATCCATACCTAGGATTACATCAAAGTCCAGCATATCCAGAACTATCAGCGTTACCTCAATCACATGGCCTGCTATCTCAATCTGACATGCCTTCACCTTTTCCTTCGACAGCATACATTCCCCGGAAGGAGTAGATACTGACAGAACATGGTGTAAGGGCTCTACCTCTAAGCGGGCATGCGACACAAAAGCGGAAGAGATAAAAGAATGTGACGAACCCGAATCAAACAAAACTAAGGCGTAATGCCCCAACACTGGGAGCGTACCTGTCACTACTGTGCCCGCCTTCTCTGCCTCAGTCCTGTTGGTAGCAAAGACTCTACCCTGATGTGGAGCACCTGCTCCCTGATTCTGCGCGATCCCCGTGACTCTCAACGGGCATCTGTCAGCTGTATGACCCTCTTGCCTGCACTTAAAGCAGGTCCTGGTCCCGAATAAGCAACGGCCCAGATGGTGCTTCCCACAAGTGGTACACAACGGCTTTCCTCTGGCAGCCTCCCCTGCCTCAAAAGGTTTCTGCTGGAAGCTGCGAAACTCACTACCTGGTCTGAAGTTCCGCTGTGGCACTGGAACAGGCTGCTGCTCAGCCTTCCTCTTCTGTCCCGACGTCGAACCTCTACCAGCGGTCTTAGACGAGTTGGCCCTCTCCTGTAAACTGAGATCCACTGCCAGGCGCAGTGCATCGGCATGAGTAGCGGGTCTGAAAGCTCGGACCAAACCCTGAATGTCCAGTCTGAGGCCTCTAACAAACTTGTCAGCTCTGGCCGCCTCGGTCGCTATCATCTCGGGAGCGAAGCGGGATAACATGTCAAATTCCGCATCATACTGTTCCACTGTCATGTCACCCTGCTCTAAGTTCAGGAACTCCTGCCGCTTGGCATCTCTCAAACTGGCAGAGAAGAATTTCGCATAGAAACTCTCCTTGAACTGCTGCCACGTGATCTGACTCACATCACCACCTAGCATCCTCTCTGTAGTCTCCCACCATGCAGTACCTCTGTCAGTCAACATAAAAACAGCACACTGAACCTTCTGATCCTCAGGGCATTTCATGTAACGGAATATGGTCTCCAAGGACGATAGCCACATCTGAGCTCTGGTGGGGTCCTCCAAAGACCCATCAAACGTCGTGGGATTATACTTCCTGAAATCCCTCAGGTGCTTAGCCTCTGCTGACAGCTGATCCGGCACAAACTGGGGTGCAACTGGTACCGGAGCCGGAGCTGGAGCAGGAATTGGTGCTGGAGCTGGCGCTGGAGCTGGCGCCGGAGTTGGCGAGGCAGGCTTCTGCTGCTCCCGCATTTGCATAATCATATCTCTAAACCTCTGCTCCATGGCGGCTAGGTCCGCATGAGTAACTGGCGCAGCCGGGTCAGGGGCTTGGGCTACAGGCTGCACCTCAGGCTGAACGCGTCCTGCTCCCCTTCCTCGGCCTCCTCGGCCACCCCTTCGTGCACCTCTCCTTGGTGGCATTTCCCTAACAACCACCAATGATTCCTTTAGTCACAAATGGTAATTGAATTTGCAGTTTAACTTAGGTAAGGTAATGCATGTAGAGTTATACATATACTTTCATGAGAGCGTACCTGACGAGCGGCAAGGATCGTTTCAGCCATAAGGACACAAAACACAGACTCACATTATAAGTCAGTCTACAGAACCTAAAACTTAGGCTCTGATACCAACTGTAACGACCCAACTTTTCCGGACAAGCTGAGGTCACTACCGAATACCAAAACTCGACCATTCAACATAAAATTTAAAACGGACCAGATACGATTCATTAAAACATTATAAACCTTACAAAAGACAGTTTCGGGCCCTATTTTAAATAATTCAAAAAAAAAATCACAAAATAAAATGTCAAGTCACCAGTCCAAAATCACAGTCAAAATATTCTGACAAAATACATAGCGGAAGCGAAAAAAAAACAGACGCGTCCATATGGCCTTCACGCATTCTTCCTGCCTCTCGTCGGTCTGCCCCTCGCTGTACCCCTACCTGAAAAGTTAAGGAAGAGAAAGGGTGAGTATAAACATACCCAGTAAGGGACCCACTACTGGGCCCGTTAGGGAACAACAGTTAACTTCCTATTCGGGGGTACCCTACATAACAGTCTAGTGGTTCCGTAGAACGCACATATCAGTCTAGTGCTCCCGAAGGATGCACACATCAGTCTAGTGCTCCCGAAGGATGCACACATCAGTCTAGTGCTCCCGAAGGATGCACACATCAGTCTAGTGCTCCCGAAGGATGCACACATCAGTCTAGTGCTCCCGAAGGATGCACACATCAGTCTAGTGCTCCCGAAGGATGCACATATCCGTAAGGTACACTACCCCATAGATGAAGCTAACCGTTATCCCTCAGCCCTTACCAAACTGTCTACATCAGTCACATCTCAACGGCATTCATATTACAGTTCCGCCATAGGCTTTGTCAGTCAGATAGTATAGGTTTAACATCTACACCCTCAGTTGCTTTATGCATTACCGATTCGCACACCAATAGGGAAACCCTAGGTCCAAACGACTAGCCAACCAAAACCGGACTCACTGTCCTTCCCCGTCCAAACTCCATGAACCACATCCAGACCAGTTTTTAATACATGCTAAACCGTAACTTTAAGGTCCATCAACATATAATTTCAATCCACAAACAGCAGTCACAGTATAATTTCATCAGACAGAATATAATATCAGTACTTAACAGTCAACACGCATACAGATATTCAGCACAGTCACTAACGTGTAATCCCCTGTGGATTACTACGGTTTTAACCTGGACTCGGGGTCCAGTAGTAGGAAAACCCTTACCTGAAACTCGGTTATGCCCCTAGATCGAAACCACGCTCAGCAGATCCACCTAAACGAAACACGAAAGTTTAGTTGATGACTTTAGTAGCAGTTGTTTTAAAAGGTCATCCGCTGACTTACCCAAGGAAAAGAAGTTGACTCCAACCAGGTCTGCCGCGGAACCCGAGAACTTAAGCGTCAACTCTGCACTACCTTCAAGGGAGAAAAGTAGGGCCATAACTTAATCCAACATTCAAACTCGAATCGGACAAGGTAACATTAGGGAATTCATCGAAAACAATCCTTACCGAAGACTCACCGTCACCCGGAGCGGAGGAAGGAAGGCTTAGGTGGCTTGGTGAAACAAGGAGCTCGGCTCGGCTTGAAGGCGCTCGGCTCGGCTCGGCTCGGCTCCACCTCGGCTCGGCTCCACCTCGGCTCGGCTCGGCTTGGTCTCGGCTCGGCTCGGCTTGTGGCTCGGCTCGGCTTGGCCTCGGCTCGGCTCAACTCGGCTCGCGGCTCGGCTCACTCGGCTCGCGGCTCGGCTCGCGGCTCGGCTCGCGGCTCGCTCGGCTTAGGGCTCGGCTCGGACAAGGATGGCGGCTCGGGTACGGCTCGCGGCTCGGCTTGCCCAACTCGGCTCACCCGGATCTGTGTGGCTCGGACTGGAAACGGGTTCGGGTCGGGTCAGCTTGGAACCGGGTCGGGTTGATGAAAACGGCAGCCACGGTGATCGATTTTTCCCGGCGAGCGACGGCGGCGGCGTTTCGCGGACGACACACGAGGGATGCGGGTGGCTGCTTCGTGGAGCGGCGACGAGCGGCGGTGGCGTTGGCTGGGGCTCGACGGATGACGACGAAGAGACGGGTTGCGGCTCGCGGATGGTGGCTGCGGCGAACGTCCGGCGAGGCCACGCACACCGACGGAGATGGAGATAGGGCAGAGGACGGAGACGGAGATGAAGAGACAGACGGAAACGGAAGAGAAAGCGAAAAGCGGAGGCGGAGGAGAAGAGGAAATCGGAGGCGGCGCGCGGGTTGATGAAGAAGGAGAAGACGAAATCGGGGGGGGGGGCTGCGCGGCGCGTCTTTAGGGTTTTTCTTTTTTTTTTGTAATAAATATATATATATATATATAAATAAATAATAATATATATATATATGTAATAAAATAACTAATAATAATAATAATAATAATCTTAATTATAATAAAAATATAAATAAAAATAATAATGATATATATATATATATATATATATATATATATATATATAATAAAATTAATATAAATTTATAATAGAATATTAATATATATTATTATAATAATATTAAATAAGAATATTAATATTTATTTTAAATAAAATAAAGGAAAACAAATTAACATTAAAATAATAATAATAATTTCCGATAATAATAATATAATCAATATTATATTATTATTTTACCGTTTTACCAAAACTCAAATTTCCGAACAATTTACTTAACAAAATGCTAAAATTTTACCTCGAACGTCGGGGCGTTACAATATTAATCATATGATTAAGGACGTTAAGATTAATACTCATGCCATGTTATGATGTTATGTTATGCTACATGCTATGGATAGGGTGTTCTGTTAACTTTGTCTATTAGAGTCGTACCTGCATGGGTGTCCTTCGGGATCACCACCTATTTAGGACTGTGTGGTCCGACGGGACGCCAGTCTAGCATGGATATAGATATGATTCGAGTGATTCGACGGGGTCCTCGCATCCCGATTGTCTTAGTGTTACCCCTGGGTTCACTACAGACCAGCATGTCCTAGGTGCTCCCCCGGGACACCGAAGACCAGATTTTCGTTCCTACGGGAGTGCATGTTGCACGTGTTCGGGAACGTGCCAGAGATTGGGTACCATTTTCAGGACTCTAATGGGAAGTTAACAGACACCTAGCGGGACTAGTAGTAGGTCCCTTACTGAGTATATGTTTATACTCACTCTTTCTATGTTTAACATTTCAGGCGAAGGTAAAGGTAGAGGAAAGCTGGCGAGCGACAGAGAAGGATCCGTGACATGCCATATGGGGACTCAGTTTTGCTTCCGCGTTTATGTTTCGGTGTTTTAATATTCCGTTTTTAATGAAAATTTATTCTTCCCTCGTTTCAAAAAGTGTCTCTTGTCATTGTTTCCTTTTGGTAACGACTTCAGCTTAGTATAAAGAGTTGGGTCGTTTCAATTGATGTTGATGATTGTTAATGCATGATATATTAATCACATGATTAAGGACGTTAAGATTAATACTCATGCCATGTTATGATGTTATGTTATGCTACATGCTATGGATAGGGTGTTCTATTAACTTTGTCTATTAGAGTCGTACCTGCATGGGTGTCCTTCGGGATCACCACCTATTTAGGACTGTGTGGTCCAACGGGACGCCAGTCTAGCATGTATATAGATATGATTCGAGTGATTCGACGGGGTCCTCGCATCCCGATTGTCTTAGTGTTACCTCTGGGTTCACTACAGACCAGCATGTCCTAGGTGCTCCCCCGGGACACCGAAGACCAGATTTTCGTTCCTACGGGAGCGCATGTTGCACGTGTTCGGGAACGTGTCAGAGATTAGGTACCATTTTTAGGACTCTAATGGGAAGTTAACAGACACCTAGCGGGACTAGTAGTGGGTCCCTTACTGAGTATATGTTTATACTCACTCTTTCTATGTTTAACATTTCAGGCGAAGGTAAAGGTAGAGGAAAGCTGGCGAGCGATCGAGAAGGATCCGTGACATGCCATATGAGGACTCAGTTTTGCTTCCGCGTTTATGTTTCAGTGTTTTAATATTCCGTTTTTAATGAAAATTTAGTCTTCCCTCGTTTCAAAAAGTGTCTCTTGTCATTGTTCCTTTTTAGTAACAACCTCAGCTTAGTATAAAGAGTTGGGTCGTTACATAATACACTTAATACGCACCTAATACACATAATATCCCTTGATACACCCGATACTTCTTGATACTTCTTAATAGCGCCCTTGGACCTTGATACACTTGATGAACCATGATACCGTTTGATGCACTCGATACCCTTAATACAGTTAATACTCCTTGTTACACTTGATTCTTCTTGATACACTTGATATCCTTTCGACCTTGATACACTTAAATGTTTCACTAATAAGTTCAATACACTTGATGCACTGCTAATAGACTTGTTATGCTTCATTGGTTTACACTTAACAAATTTGATACACTTGATACACATAATATGTTTGATTCACCTGAGGATACACTTAGTATTCTTCATTGACACACTTGATATGCTTGAAGTTCTACTTATACACTTGATACACTATTAATATACACTTGTAAACTTAAATGATAAACCTGATAATGATTTACTTTACTAATATGCTGATGTATTTTAATAATATATTGTTGATATACTTTTAAATTATACACTAAGTTATATCGTTCATATACTTAATAATACTACAATAAACTGTATAAAATTTTAAAAATGAAAATTACGTAGTAAGTATATCGACCAACTAATATATATACTATAAGTATATGACAACATAGATATACAAAACTCATACAAAGTAAAATCAAAACAAAACCAACGTAAAAACTAAAACAAAATCATTTCAAAATCAGATTTAATTCAGAATACACATCGAAGAAAAGTAAAGAAAAATCACAAACAAAGTTAAATTACTCTGATCAACAACCATTATATTTCATATTGGAAATAATGTTTATTGATATCCTAAAATCAACATTAAGATAGGAATAACAAAGTTTTTTTCTCCATATGAGAAAGAATGATTAATGCCTTAAAAAGGGGAGAAGAAATACGTATATTATTGAATAAACAAATTGTTTTTTCCATAAGAGAAATAATGATTAGGATCTTAAAAAGTGGGAGAAGAAATAAGGGATAATTAGAGCATTAAAAATAGAAAAAGAAATAAGTTATCGAGGAGTAGTTTGAGAATAATAACAAATATTTTAAAAAATGAAAATTTTACCATATTTAAAAAAATTCAAATTTACCGTAACATAATCTGATAAGGCTACGGACTCCCAATTTTGTAATATATAACTTTTGGAACTCTTGGAAGACCATATCAATTTGGAATATGAAGAAAGGTTTTTTCTTTTTTCATTTTTTAGACAATTTTTAACTTTAAAAAAAAGAAAAAAAAGAAAGTGTGATTTCTTATAGCTAGTGTGAACTAGTTGTGCACCAAACAGCCTTTATGTTCATCACTTCCCTAAAACTAAAACTAAAACTAAAACTAAAACAAAATCATTCCGTCACTAATAATAATATTCCATTCTTTAGAGAGTCCAATTTCAACTTTCTCTTCACTCATACCCTTTTCTTCCTCATCTTTCTCTTTGACTATCTTACCTATGTTTTCTTTTTCTTACAACCCTTTAATTGTAAATTTTGAACACAAAAGATAAAAGAAAAACGAAAGTAAGGAAATATGGAGTACTCTCCTCTCTCTCTCCCTCCTATTCTATTAAATTCCAACATCACATCTCTAAAACTTCAATAATATCAATTCAAAAATTCTCTTTACCAAACTACACAAATAATTGTAAAGTCTTCTTTTTTTTTTCTTTTTCTTTTTTCTCTCTTTCCTTTTGTTGAATTCTTTTTTAAATTTGAATTAGTGAAACCGTTTTCAATTTGAATTTATTTAGGTTTTCGGTTTAATTCTTATTTGGTCTTTAATTAAATTACTTGTAAAAACAATATGGTCGTGAGTTGCAAGGACACTTGGGTGAAGATTTAAACAAGACAACCGCTAATGGAAAGCGTACTAATTATAACATCATGGTAACTAGTGGCAGAGCTAGGATTTTTTTGTTTAAGAGACATTCATAAAAATTGAATTTTTAGATGTTAAAATTTTAATCCATTAGTGTTTAAATTTGTGCCATATAAAGTTTTATAGCTTTAAAAAATATATACTAAATCATTAACATCTTGATTTGTATGTTTGATCTATAGTATCAAACATTTTTTTTTCAAATAATGTAAGGTTGACAACAAAAAATTGAGGTTCAATCTTTTTATTATTATTATTATTATTTTGGTTCAATTATAAAAACAATTTTTTTTTGTCATGGTTAGTTGTTAATTAAGTATTTTAATATTTTATGAAATTTTTATATATCAAATTGAAAGTTTATATATCTATTAGAAATTTTAAAGAGAGGATTAGAATTAAAATTGAAAGTTTAGATATTTAATTATTAGTTATAGTGGTAGAAGCTAAGAACTAACCTTATAGTAACTTAAATGTAATTATGTAAAAGAAAGAAAGAAAGAAAGAAAAAACTTGAATGTAATTTTAAAATAATGATAAAGTAAATAACAAAATAAAACAATTTAATATGAAAATGATATTTAAATACTTTAATTTTTTCAACAACTAAAATTAAATATCCACTACCCTAAAACTTACTTACCGATATAAACACACATGTGAGGAAAAGAAAAAATGGAATTAAGTTTTCTAAATCTTCTCACTATCATAAATAATAATAATGGACAGAACCTTCTATTATATTATTATTCTACCTCGAAGGTGTGCAACAGTTATTTTAACCTGATTTATTATTACTTAAAGTTTCGCTAGAAAAAAATGTCTTAAACAAAAACTCATTTTCAATTAATTTTTTTTTTTTGATGAAAATGGTTTGAAATGTATTCCAAAATTTACTTTTATTATTTTCCAAATACTCCAATTTTCCAAATGATTTTAAGGTGTATTCCAAACACACCCTAAATCAAATTTCTCTTAAATAATCATGAGTATAAACTGATGTTGTGAAGTATGACCTGAGCAAGTAATTTTTATATTAAATGATTGAGTTTGGAATCACCTTCAATTCCTTCCTTACTAATTACTACCTTAAACAATCTTATTTGAAATCAAATTTTTTAATTTTGAACTCTAATTTCTTCAATCATTAATTACTTTTTTTTTTTTTTTTTTTTTGTGCTTTTGAATAAAGGTCGATTATTAGGAAGCAAAATAATGAAGTATAATTAAGTTTATTAATGAAACATACCAAATTTGAATGTGAAATTTAGAGAAGCATTTGATTGAAGTATGGTCTTCTTAATCATCTTGACATGTTGCTCCCGTCATTATATTAATTTTTAACGACTCTTCTTCTTCGTTCATATCATTAACTTAAATGATCTTTCTTTTTTCTTTTGTTTATTTAAAGAATCTTGATCATGTCTCCTTTTTTAAAAAAAAAAAAAAAGAAAAGAAAAGAAAAGTATTTATTTAAATAATGTGTGAATTTGAGAAGAGTAATAATAATATTAAAAAGCTTTTTTGACATATTTTTTGTTGTTGGATCACTATGCATGATTCCCAAGAGAGACCATATAAAATCTACTTTCTCCCGATCTCAACTTTAGATTTCAAGACTTCTCTCCCACCAAATAACAAGGGGTCCCTCAATCTTCTGAACACAATAATAATAATAATAATAATAATAATAATAATAATAATAATAATAATAATAATAATAATAATAATAATAATAATAATAATAATAATAATTGATGAATGAATCACATAATTAATTTGTTTTTATTTGTTAATATCATTAATTATAGAATATTATATTAATAAAAAAAAATTAGAGGGTAAAATGAGTGTGGGAGCATTTGGCATCATACTAGAATCTCCTTTACTTGTTATGGAATATATTAAAGTAAAGATAAAAGGTGAAAGATGGGATTGAAGAGAGAGAAGTTGAAGGCAAAGTACACCCCATTAAGCCTATTCTTCTTAAAGAGAAAGTTAAGGTACTTAGAATAACTCAACTCATCTTTTCTCTTCTTCCTTTTTCTTCTCTTTCTTCTTCTTCTTCTTTTTATTTTGCTTGTTTTTCAAACATATTGGTCTACTTTTCCCCCATTAAATCCTCACAATAATTAATATTCCTTTCCTTCCTTGTGAAACAACCAGGTTTGTACATAATTTAATTTTAAAAAACAATATTATATCATCCCTATCTACACTCTTGAATTAAATTTAATTTGTTTGTTAATTAAACTCCTTCATACCATCTTTCATATTTATTTTGAAAATTTATCAAGACATGAATGGGAATTGTGAATTAATATAATATTTGAATAAGTGTATAGATACATGTGTAAGAATTGAAATGGATTTGAGAAATATTTAATGTTAATATTAAAGAAAAATTGAATATGTTATAGCAATAATATAGAGTTTTAATTCATTGAAACAATGAGCAAAGAATATGTATATGTATATTTGATGTGTGAATGAAGGAAAAGGAGTGTGGGGTTGAAGATGGTGGGGGGGAGAAGAAAGAAATAAGAAATAAGAAATAAAAAAAAAAAGAAGAAAAAGAAGAAATGATTGGATTTTGATTCGAGTGGGAGTGATGAATGGATCTGACTTTGATCTCTCATTTTAATCTCTCCTTTTAGGATTTCAGATTTTGCCCATTCTCCTTTGTCTTTCACTTTTTATATTATTTCATTTCTTATTCTTATTCTTAGCATTGCAAATATTGGCATGCGCCCTTTGTATCCATCTTTTCCTTATTTCTCATTTTCTTTACTCTCCCCCCCATCATTGCTTTCTCTCTAAATTCTTTCCCCCCTTTCTTTAATTCATTTCTCACTCTATTATCATTTTCATTATACTTTTATATAACTAATTTCCCCTTTTCAACAAATAAAAGAGTCTCACCCCCTTGTATAAAATAGATGAGATACTTCTATCAATGTCAATGTCAATGTCAATTGGTTTTGAGATAGAACTTATATTATCAAATATATGGTACAGCAACCTATTAAATCCAAACAAATATTCGATTTAAGATTTATGAACAATACCATTGTAAAAATATTAAACAATAACTTTTTATTGTATCCATTAATTCATTTATTTTATATGTCAATTTAGACAAGAGTTAAATCTTGAAAGAGAATGCACAGTTATATATATGCATTACTAAAATGTGAAAAATATTTTGAAACTATCTATCTTTCAAGTTTAGATCCTCACTCGAATTATTTGTTTATTTATTATTTTGATATTTTTTAGTTACTCTCGTTCTACGGCGGTTATCAAAGAAGAGAAGAATTGACGTGACCATTATTTTTCTTTTATAATCGATCAAAGCATGTCATTTAAGGAATATTACTGGTTAAATTGAAAATAGAAGTAATATATTGTAACGCCCTAGGTCCAGAATTCGGATCGGGTTTTGGAATTTAGATCCTCGACATTCCCCTACGATCTGGCAACATCATCCTTACATGTTCGCCTTTTAGAAAAATTCTCATAAGGTCACTCAACATATATTGCTCCAACCTAAACACGCTTAACTTTGAAATTCCTATGATCGAGCCACAAAAAAGGAAAGTGCACCTTGTTGGTATAGGTAATAGTTTTTAATTCTTTTAAGTGTTTTTTAACCTTACTTTCATGTCCTCAAGATCTCTCATTCAGATATGATATCGGTTCATTCATATCTTTTTTCTAAATTTGGGGTGTTACATTTATTTGGTCCATAATTCATATATATATTTTTTACAAAGGGTGTAATTATCAACTTGCTTTCCATTATTAAAATAGGAAAAACAATAAAATCTATTAAATAATACACATGTCTACGTGAATTTCTCAACAAAAACTTCATAATGAGCCATGCATGCATATATATTTTCAAATAAAATATCATATGTCTTTTAATGTTTAATTAATACGAGGTAACTTGAACTTTGAACTTATGGCGAGTTCTCTGCCTTTGACTTTCACTACAAAATTACAATTTTTCCTCTCTTTTCTTCTAATCCTAAATTGACTTACCTTCTGCCATAAACATAATAAGTATCCAATAAAGAAGCATTTGATTTATATGATTAAATTCTCTCCGCAAATGCTTTGTTTAGCTAACTAGTTTTTGTTACATTAGAGAGAGTTTAGCTTAGTACTAATCACTCATCCAAGAGGTGTAAGAATCATTTATTTCTTCTACAACATTGTATTAGCTTAATGCTATCTCAATTGAGTTCGGTGAAGAATTAAGAATAAAATGTAGGAGTATGATGATAATAGGAAAAGATTAATTAATTAAGGTCTACTATGGTCACCATATAGTGTTTTTCATTTTTAATATACTGTATTGGTTTTCTATTAATTTCATATTTATTGTTTTCTTTTTTTTTTTCCTTTTTGTTAGGCCATGATTTTTTCAATCTACTACAAAACTATCAAACAAATATAACAAATTTTTTAAAATCTATCCAATAAGCCACGTATATAAATTATTAATGTCTATTATTATACCAAAATCATTGGATAGATTTTAAAATTTTGCTATTTTTTAAATTCTTTTGTAGTAATCCTTTCCATTATTAACTAATTTTTTTTATATAAAAAAACGAGTTTTGAAAAGAAGTGTTATTACAAATGATAAAATTATTAAAATATTCACAAAATACAACAAATTTTAAATACTATCAATAAACTTCTACTAGAAATTCATCCGCGTCTATAAGTGATAGATATGAAATTTTTACTTTATTTTGTAAAACTTTTGGGTTTACTTTTCTATATTTGAAAATATCTTTTCAAAACTACGTTTTCCTTTCTTTTTTAATCATGCTCGAAATTCAAACTCTATTCTTACTCAATTTTATATCGAATGTCTACATTTATATAATTATGTGAACACATCGATAATACTTGTCTTGGCCATCTTTTTGACCATAAACTAATTGATACAAAAAATATTGTCAATACTTTTTAAAGTTGAAGGTATAAAAAATTCAACATTTTATAAAAATATTTTAACAAAACTAAAAGTTTGCTTTAAATTAAAAAAATGGATACATTCAAAGTAAAAGGTTTGATTTTTCTTTACTTTCAAAATCACTAATGTCATCCAAAACAAACATCCTAAAACTTAAGTAAACCACTTTTTCTTATTTTAACTCAATATAATCTACCATTGAACTTGAGAAAAAAAAATGTAAATGTACTTCAAAGTTAAAACAAAAGGTTATAGTAATATCATGGAATAATATTGTTTTGTAACCAAATAATTCAATAAAAGATTCATAAATTTAAGGAGCATAATTAATAACCATGAGAGCAATTCTTCTTTATTTTGGATAAACTGAAAGGTGAATCAAAAACCTTATGTTGGATATATATAAATAAATCCAACATTTAAGAATGGAAAGATTCAAAACATTGAAGCTGTTGATAAAAAGTATATACCATGAGAATTTGAAGGATGATAAAATAGATGGAAGGAAGATAAAAAAGAAAAAAAGAAAAGACGAAAGAATCAAATTGAATTTTGGTAGGAAGGTGTATAGATTAGTTAGTATATTTCTCTTTATGCTTGAATATAATGGAAAAGAAAAAGGATAAGTTTTTCTTTAGTGTAGATGGATGGATGGATGGATGGATGGCTTTTGAAATCTAAGGGTTAGATTCTTTGATTCCTTCATCCTTTGGAAAGAACAAAAAGAATCTGCCAACCACACCATACACTCAACAAAGCTAAAGAAAAAAAAGTAAAGGAAAAAGACACATTTGGGTTTCCCCTTTCAATATCCATAATGACAAATAATCAAATTATTTATAAAAGCTTCCTCATCCTCCCAAAGGAGCATTAACAAAGTGATTTGATGATTAATTTTGGTGGGGCTTAGTAAAAGCCCAAATGGGAATCAATAGAGAGGAAAACAGCAAGATAAAAACAAACCTTACACTTTTTCTTTGCTCTGCTTTTAAGACTCTTCTCTTCTTCCATCTCTCTATCCTTTTTTTTCATGAGATTCTCTCATCCTTTGAAGTCAAAGAAGAAAAAAAAAAAAAAGAAAATAAAATAAAAGTTGGTATGAACGTAATATAATTAGGAAGTAATAGAATATAAAGTGTCACAGCTCATGAGCATATATTCCCTTCCAACATAACATTGCCCCACTATGTTTCCTTCAGATATGGAGTGAGAACATCGGACATTACAACAACCAAAAATCTCCTTCTTCTTCTTTCTTTATTACTATTTTTTTATTTTTATTTTTTATTTTGCTTTTATCATCATATAAAGAGGACTGCTACAATTCAACCATACCCTTCCTTGCAAGGATATTCAAACAAAATTATCTTCTATTTTAATTACTATTTTTTCTTTTTCTTTTCTTTTCTCTCTCTCTCTCTCTCTCTCTTCTTTTTTTTTTAAGTAAAACCCACAAAATCCCCAGCTTGTTCTTCTTCTATTATCTAAACACACACACACATACACACACACACAAAAAAAAAAAACAAAAAAAAAACAAAACAAAAGATATATCAATTATGCAGAATCATCATCATCATCAGCAGCAGCCGCACATGAACTTGGTTTTGTCTACTGATGCTAAACCAAGGCTAAAATGGACTCATGAGCTTCATCAAAGATTTGTTGAAGCTGTCAATTATCTTGGTGGAGCAGATAGTTCAGTTTTCCCTTTTTTTCTTCTTCTTCTTCTTCTTTTATTTAATTAACATCATTTTTTGTTTTTCTTTCTCTATAATTAATTTAGTTTTTATTTCTTTGCAGAAGCTACACCTAAGAGTTTGATGAGAGTTATGGGTATCACTGGTCTTAGTCTTTACCATCTCAAAAGCCATTTACAGGTTTTTCCATTCTCTTTGATCACAAAATTAATTTCTATTCAATTTCATTTCATATAAAATGCTCATTTTTTTTTTATAAAAGCAAATTATTATTATTATTATTGTTTATTTTGAATCAGAAATACAGATTGGGGAAAAGCCAGCAAGCTGAAACCAATGCTCAAGTCAAACTACAAGGTTAGAATTTAGAATTCCCGATAAAATTAATCCATTACAATACATTAGTTTTCCCTTCTGATTATTAATCTCTCTCTCTCTCTCTTTTTGAATTTTGTTTTTTTTCTTCTTCTTCTTTGATATTGACTTCAAAGAGATGCAGAAAAAAAGTGGGCATTTTGATGGTGAGGAAAACAAGGATAGAACTCAAAACCAAAACAAAACAGAGTAAATTTCCATTTCAAATTCATTGGACTTTCCTATCCGTTTCACCCAAAAGGAAAATGGGGTTTGAAAAAAACCTTTTTATTACTCACTAGTTTGGTTTAATAATTGAAGGAACATGAAGATATCAGAAGCTCTTGAAATGCAATTGCAAGTACAGAAGAGACTACAAGAACAAATAGAGGTACAAAAACATTTGCAGCTGAAAATCGAAGCACAAGGGAAGTATTTGAAGATAGTATTGAGAAAAGCACAAGAGACAATTGCAGGGTACGGATGTTGTTCTGAAGCACTTGAAGAAGCCAAAGCAGAGCTCTCTCAATTGGCTTCAATGGTGAGTTCTGGGTGTCAGAGCTCTTGTTTATCAGAATTGACAGACTCAACAGAACTTAGTTTTAAAGGGATTGAAAGAGTGGGAAGTGGAAGAAGAATGTGTTCCATTGAAAGCTCTTTAACATCTTCAGAGACCTCAGAGGAGGCCCCAACCACGAAGAAGAGAAAAGGAAATGGAAAAGAAAAGGAAAAAGAAGAGAGTAGCTCTGTTTGTGAGGAGGAGGAGGAGGAGGAGGAGGAGGAGGAATTGAGAATGATGGACTTGAATGATACAGCAATTGGATTTGGATCAAAGTTGATTCAGTTTCTTTAAAAAGTGGTGAAATTATTTTAAGATGATGAATATGTGAAGTTTAGTGCTGAAAAGTTGGCAATTTGCTTGTAAAATGTGTAAATGAAATGGGGGTATTGTACTATTATTGTATATAATGCATGTTTTTCATTTAGTAAGTAAAATTTCAAGAAACCCCTAATGTTACACTAAATTATGTGTTAATTAGCTAACTCCGTAATTACCCATGCAAACTTTCTAAACAATATAATCAACTCCCCAGTTAAAATCGTCCTTCCTAACAATTGGCCTCAAAAATTTGTTGCCCATAACTAATGTATCATAAGAGGAACAATCTCACACTTATAACTAATGGTCATACTCTCTTATTAGTTCCTGAGATTTCTATTTGATGGTTGTACCATAAATAACTTGTTCCTTTAATTTAAGGAGCACTAGAATTTAAAAATTTAGAAAACCGAAGGGTAAAACATATTCGACACCGTTAATATTATCAACGCTCGTGAAGGACTAATATGTTTTAATTAATTGAATTGAAACTATATATCTTGAGAAATATTTATTTAAATATAATTTTAAATGAATTATTAATTAAATGAGATTGAATTAATTATTCATTATTCATTACTAATTTAGTTTAATTATTAATTATTAGTTATTAGTTATAAATTTTATTAATTATAATTATTCTATCTTTTTCTGCCTTTGAAAAAAAAATTAAAAAAAAAAAAATCTGAATTTCTGTTTGGTTACCATAAACGTTCAGCCTCATTACTTAGAGAATAGGAAGGTAGTGAGTTCATGATTCCAATCCAAATGAGTTTTTTCCTCTTTTTTTTTTTTCTTTTGTAGACAGACGACCATGAAAGCAAGTGTTCAATCTCTCTTTATCAATTCAATTCTATTAACATTCTTAGCCTAGAATTAATACAATAAGTAGAATTTGATTCATTTTGTTTGGTTCTGTGCTGTTAGTTGCTCCCATTTTCTTTTTATTTATTTAAATCAAGTCTGTTTTATGTTTTATTTTAAATAATTAGAAGATCTTTTATTTTGTATGTTTTGGATTTGGTTGGATTTTCGGAATGGTTGTTTGCATTTTGTTGTAGGGTGGCCTTTGGTTTTGATGTGGTTGAAAAATACAAAAATGAAGTCGTCGAATGTAGTTGCATTGCTGATCAAGTTCAGGCAACCGTATATCTGAATGCGATAAGTTTATCACGTATGGTATCAATCATCTGCAATAGTTTTTTAATTGAAAAAGGCGAGGAGCAAAGGGATCATAAATGGTCAAGAGGGCTCTTCACAAGTAAAGCAGCTTTATGTCGATATCGAATTTAGGGAGAGGCACATGTGACGAGTTCAATGAAGAACACTCCAAAGATATAGTATCAGTAAACTTGGAAATGACTATGTACAATATTATATTCTTCTATGTTGATGCATATACAGTTGACAATTATCATGTATTCAAAACTATTTTATAAGACAATAAAATGATCTCTTCGTGTGGGTTTGAGACCCTCAAATGTAGATATGTTGTATCATCTAATTTGGTCACCAATTCTCCCACTGTGTTCTAATTATTATTTTCACTCTTGTTACTTAAGTCGTTACTTTTGTTATTTTAGTCTAATCATTGTCTTAAATCATCAAGTAAATCGTGCCTTCTCTTTTCGTGTATTTTATATAGTGTATTGGTATTTTGGGGTTTTCAATAATTTTGAGTTTATATCATCTAATACGCTTTTGTAAGTTAGGATTCTCGTCCCTTCCATTGATATTAGAGTTATATGTTGATTAATTTATTGTGAAATTTTAAAACTTGCACTGAATTGATGGGTTTACTGATTTTGGTATTGAATGTTGATGGCATTTAATTTAGCCAGAGACTTGTATGTTTTTTTATATGAAAATTGTAAAGGACCCAACATTTTTTGGCATTAATGTAAATTGAGAATTGCTATATAACGGAACCCCAGGAAGAGCTGTATTTCAATTGTGATAAAATATTCTTTTTATCAACGGTTAAAAGTTGGCTAAAGTGTCCCTTATCAACTGCCAGAAATGTGAGGAACAAGAACTTCCAAGTTAAAATACCGTTTCTCATCAAAAGTGAGCAAACCAAAAAAAGTAAAGCCATTTTTCCAACTATGAAACATTTCACATCTAGAATCCATACAGCTGAAAGAACACCAACACCTGAGATATTCTAAGTGAATGAAACCAAAACCAAAGAACTAAACTAATGACTATATTTGGACTGCCCCTGCACCTCCCCACCACCTGTTCATTGCTAAACACAAGACATTATTTGTGAAACTATCATTATTTCTTGGTTCAATTCGCACTGTAGAAATCGTTGTTTGGGTGTCATCGGAATTGATAAGACAAAGGTATCTTTGCTGAACCGAAGATTTTGGAGATGCCCTCTAACTCAATAAAGAAAATGAATGTAGAAGAGAGGGGGGAGAAGCTGATAAAGTGAACCCTAATATATTTGATATCATGGTTATGGTGGAGTGGCTGTGTTGAAAATGAGAATGAGAGAGGGGAAGAAAGGGAAATCAAAAAACTAAAGCTGGCACCCAAAATTTTCATTTCCCCTAAAATTTCAATGCTCAATCTCCGGTTATATGTTTCACTTTCTTTCATAGCAGTATTTTAAAAATGTTACAATAAAAACTCTTGGCACTTCTCTACATATCTGAATGCATGAAAATTCAGTAATGTAAATAAACGACACATGCTCTCACTTTGAAAAGAAAATTCCTCTATGATACAAAGTAAAATGCATCATCCATTTCAAGAACTAACTTATGAGCATCAAGTCAACAAATACAATGTTAGAGACCAATATGGATCTTTTGATATAATTTGTTAAAATTGTAGAGTTAAGAACAACCAATCACTTTCATGTTGGTTCACAACAAAAGAAGATAATTAGGAAGTCTGAAAATCAATTAACTATACCCTATATGAATCCTAAGTTCATGAATTTTGGCCGTTGTTATTCACTAGAGAAGAAAATGGAAGGCTACATGAAGAAGAAAAAAAAAAAGTAACACACATATCTGCTGCAATAATCAGAGGAGATGGGTTGAGAAATGATTTCAGAAACAAGCAAGTATACCTTAATCGCCAGCTCCAAAAAGACTTTCAAGGCTTTTCTTCAATGGTTGAAGGTCCTCTTTGCGTCCCTTTTGTCCGACAACCTAATCTCTTAAACTAGCCATCGGAAATGACTTATGGGCTTTGGCCCAAATAGTAAAGTTAAAGTACTTGTCCCACATTGCTAATCTTTGAAGTGGGAAGTGGATATATATTCTTAAAGATTCAACGGCAACACCAAACTAAGTTAGTGGAGATGGTATAATCTTGTTGCAATATGCATTGTTGCCGTTGCTTGTTTAGTTGGATGGGTGGGCTTGAGTAATTGCACTTTTGTAAATAAAAGATGTATTTTTTATTACTTATATTTTTGGTAATTTACCTTTTTACCCACTATTTCTTTTGGTAATTTACATGGACACGTGTAAATTATTTACTTAGTCTATCCGCTCGAGTTTTTTGTTCAATTTGTGCGCTTCCGACGTTCACTCCTTGCCAAAATGTTGCGATCATCACTCTCGTCCACGCTCTTCCAACAATCGTTGTCGTCCACGCTCTACCTTCCTCGGTTCTCTATAAATTGGACAGAACTCAGTTGGTTTCAACACACCAAACATTCTTCCAATTCTCTCCTCTCATTTTTTGCTTCCACTCACGTTCTGAGCATAAATTTTTTTGTTTCTATTCCCTGTTCTGACGAGTGCACGTCACTACTGGGAAGCTGTGTTAACCTTGGGGAGTAACCGACATCACTATTAGTACCACGGTCAGTCGAAATTGCTTTCAGAGCAGTGGTTCGTCACGACGCACAATTACCTTGATCGATATTCAAATAGAAGCCAACAATCTGAAAGCAAGTTATGTTGATCAAGATCTCCAACAAAGCTTTCCCGACCTCTCCAAGCTAGAACCGCTTGACGGAACGAATTACTGCCATTGGGCCTAAACGTTGTTGATCTTTTTTAGCAGCTAGAAGTCGACTACGTTCTTGCCACTGATCTGTCGTCTAATCCTCCAACTACCACTCCAGCACCTTTTGATCCATAATCTTCCACAGGACCTTTTGCTGCTGATGTTAACCAAGTAAAGAAGGACTAAGTGATTGATTCTGAGAAGTATGAAAAGGACAACAAGACTATTTGTGGGCATCTATAGAACCACATGTCAGACCCGTTGTTCGTAGCACAAAAATCTGCCAAGGACATCTTGAGCACCTTGGAACCTTGATATGGAGGAGATGATGCTGGACGAAAAAAAATATGTTGTTGGAAAATGGCTGCAGTTCCAAATAACAGATGACAAGCCAATTGTGGAACAAATACATGAGTACAAAAACCTGGTGGCAAACATTCTTTCTGAAGGCATAAAGATGTGTGAAATACTTCAAGCAAATGTCCTGCTCGAGAAGTTTCCTCCATCATGGAATGATTACCATAATCACCTTAAGCACAAGAAGAAGGATTTGAAACTTCAGGAACGTATCAGTCACATGCGCACAAAAGAAACCAACAGACTGAAAGATAAGTTAGCCTTCAAAAATATAAATTCAGTTAATGCTAACTTAGTTGAGTCTTCTGCTGTAAACTGAGACAAGGCCAAGTAAGATAAAGGACATAAAGGAAAAAAACTCAGAGAATAGACAGTTCAAGGTTCTTAGAGGACAAATCAAGAAGAAGAAACTAGTCTATTATGTATGCGGAAAAGGACACAAATCATACCAATGCAACCAAAGGAAAGGGAGACCAAACCATAAACCTCAAGCCAATCTTGCAGAATAAGACAATGAGGTCATAACAGATTGACTGGATTCTCGATACTGGAGCCTTGAGACACTTTTGCACAAATCGAGAACTTCTCCATGACTTCGAAGATACTACAAATGGAGAATGTGTATTCATGGAAAACTCAACCACTGTAGGAGTAATCAAGAAAGGGAATGTTATTTTAAAATTAACTTTTGGAAAAACACTATCTCTTAGTAATATTTTGTATGTCTCTTCCCTACGTAGGAACTTGGTGCTTAGGAGTCTGTTGAATCAGATAGGACTTAAGATTGTACTGGAAGGTGACAAGGTTGTACTCACCAAAAACTGAGAATTTTTTTGTAAGGGGTATCTGTCAAATGGTCTGTTTGTACTGAACACTATTTTCATGAATTCAAATGCTTCTAGTTCGGCCTACATACTGCTGATTTCTGGCAAGGTAGACTAGGACATGTGAATTTTGCATCAATTAGGAAGCTTAAAGACTTAAGACTTATTGATACTTTCTGAATCGCATGAATATGGTAAATGCCTTGTTTGTGTAGAAAGTAAGTTCTTTAAGAAACCTTTCAAACCAGTCGAATCTAGAAGTACTGATCTATTAGAATTAATTCACTTTAATTTGGCTGATTTTAAAAACACTACTAGTAGAGGTGGTAAAAATTACTATGTATCTTTTGTTGATAATTTTTCTAGACTTACTAAGATCTACTTAATAAAAACAAAAGATGAAGCTAGTAGTAAGTTTTTAAAATTTAAAGCAGAATCTGAAAATCAGTTAGGAAAAAGGATAAAAAGATTAAGATCAGATAGAGGTGGTGAGTATTCTGGTAAAACTCTTAAAGATTGTTGTAAGTCAAATTGTATTATTATGAATTTACTGCTCCTTACTCACCACAACAAAGTGGCATAGCATAACGGAAAAATATAACTCTTAAAGAAATGATGAATGTCATGTTGTTAAGCTCTGGTCTATCTGATAATATGTGGGGGAAGCTGTGTTGTTTGCGTGTTTTGTTCTTAACAGGGTTCCCCACAAAAGGCTAGACAAAACTCCCTATGAACTCTAGAAAGGATATGCACCATATCTCTCTTATTTGAAGGTCAGGGGATGCTTGGCTAAGGTACCATTTCCTGCATTGAAGAAATCTATGATAGGGTCTAAAACCTTTGACTGTGCATTTATTGGTTATGCTCAAAATAGTGTTACATATAGGTTTATGTGTTTAAATGATAAAACTATAAATGAATCTAGGGATGTAGAATTCTTTGAGCATGTGTTTCCACTAAAGCAATCTCTGTCTGTTCCCGCCCTATCTAGAAGTATGCATGATCCTAAAAACCCTTTAATTGTTAGTGAAACACATGCTTTTAGAACTGCTAATACTTCGAACCTAGGATGTGAATTAAAACCTAGAAGAAGTAAAAGACAGAGAATTGAGAAAATTTTTCATCCATACTTCCTAAGCACCTTTATAGTGGAAAGGCGCGATGAAATTGACTGTAATTTCACAAACTTATTTTTAATAGATGAGGATCCTAAAACTTACCAAGAAGCTCTGAACTCTATGGAGTCAAGTATGTGGAAAGAGGTCATTAAAAGTGAACTGGATTCACTGGTCATGAATCAAGCATGGGACTTAGTGGACCTTCCAAAGGGAAGCAAGTCAATTAAGTGTAAGTGGATCTTCAAAAGGAAAACAAAACCAAATGGGTCAATAGAAAGATACAAGGCTAGATTAGTGGTAGTAGGGTATACTCAAAAGCAAGGTATTGACTACTTTGACACATATTCACCTGTTACTAAGATAACCAAAATCAGGGCCTTAATCGCATTAGCTGTCATAAATGGTCTTCTTATTCACCAAATGGACGTAAAAACTGTCTTTCTTAATGGTGACTTAGAAAAGGAAATGTATATGACACAACCAAAAGGGTTTAAAATTCCTAGCCAAGAAAACAAAGTGTGCAAACTTAGAAAATCTTTGTATGGTCTCAAGCAAGCTCCTAAACAGTGGTATGAAAAGTTTAATAATACTTTAATAAACAATTGATTTAAAGTAAATTCCTCATATATGTGTGTTTATTCAAAGTTGTTTGGAGCTGATTGCATATTAATATCTCTATATGTTGATGACATGTTAATTTTTGAAACAAACATGGAGTTGATAAATGATACTAAGTTGCTCCTTTCACCATACTTTGAAATGAAAGACCTAGGAGAAGTATATGCGATTCTTGGTGTTAAAATCAAGAAAAACAAAACTGGTTTGTCTCTATGTCAATCTCACTATGTGGAGAAAATACTAAAGAAATTTGATTCCCTTGATGTTTCTCCAGTAAGAACTTCCTATGAT
Organism: Cucumis melo; assembly: GCF_025177605.1. Lineage (NCBI taxonomy): Eukaryota > Viridiplantae > Streptophyta > Magnoliopsida > Cucurbitales > Cucurbitaceae > Cucumis > Cucumis melo. Next base: position 14,254,866 of record NC_066861.1, read on the forward strand.
GCTAGTAAACATCTTAAGAAGAATAAAGGAGATAGTGTGTCTCAACCTTAATATGAAAAGATTATAGGTAGTGTTATGTATCTAATGAATTATACTAGACCTGATATTGCATATGCTGTCAGTAGATTGAGTAGATACAACACATAATCCCGATAGATACCACTGGGATGCTTTACGGCATCTATTGAGATATCTTAAAGGGACGTTAAATTACTGTTTTCACTTTCACAAATTTCTTGTCGTACTAGAAGGATATTTTGATGCAAACTGGGTCACAGGCAATGATGAGGTTAACTCTACTAGTGGGTATGTATTTTTGCTCGGGGGTCGAGCAATATCTTAGAAGTCTGCAAAATAGACTTGTATAGCTAGATCCACGATGGAATCCGAGTTTATAGCATTAGAGTTGGCAGAACAAGAGGCTGAGTGGATCAAAAGCCTACTAGGAGATGTACCATTGTGGGGGGCATCTGTGCTTGTGTCCATATAGTGTGATTCACAAGCTATCATATGTATTGCCAAGAATAGCGTTTATAATGGCAAAAGCAGACATATACGTCTTAGGGATGCAGTTGTAAAACAACTGCTAAAGGAAGGAATTATTTCCTTAGAATTTGTTCAATCTGAGAAGAACCAGGCTAATCCTTTAACCAAAGGACTAACAAGGAAAGTGGTTTAGATTCCTCAGTGAAAATGGGCCCAAAGCCCTTCGGAGATCCATAGCACTTGGTAATTGGGTGGTCTATTCCAATGGACTTGATGGTCCATAGCCCCTTATTGGATGGTCTGTTGCGATAGACTTGATGGGTCATAGCCCATTGTGTGGATAGTCCTTAAATGGACTTGATGGATGATATAAAAACCTTTGATGGGTCTGTAGTTGGTATGGATAATGTTGAAGTCTCAATAGCTCTTTTTGAGTGGTTTGATTTGGCAAACTTGATGGAGCATATAATGTGACAATGAAGGTGGGGTTGTCTTCTATCAAAGAGTTTAAAGGTCTCTTTCTAGGGCTCTCAGGTCGACCGAGGTTCGGTCTATGTGCAAGGCCATAAAGGCACAAATCTACATTGCAGAAACAAAAAACTTTAACTAGGGATAAAGCGTGTTGTAATGGTCTCAACCAATGTTACAAGGAGTTCAAGATACAATTCACTCTTTCTAACAAGGTTGTTGCCTTACTTCACTACGCATCAATTCAAATCTTTGGATATTGGTGAAAAAAATCTCATTCTTCTTCACCTACCCAGTAACTTTGCTGTTACATTCATTTGTGGGGGATTATTGGAAATGACTTATGGGCTTTGGCCCAATAGCAAAGTTAAAGTAATTGTCCCACATTTGCTAATTATTGAAGTGGGAAGTGGATATATATTCTTAAAGATTCAAAGGGGATATCAAACTAAGTTAATGGAGATAGTATAACCTTGTCACCACACGTGCGTCGCTGCCGCCATTCGTCTGGTCGAACAGGCGGGCGAGCTCGGGCTCGGGTAACTACGCTTGCGCGAATAAATGATGTACTCTTTTATTAGCTATATTTTTGGTAATTTTCCTTTTTACCCACTATTTCTTTTGGTAATTTACATGGACACGTGTAAATTATTTACTCAGTCTATCCGCTCGAGTTTTTTGTTCAATTTGTGCGCTTCCGACGTTCACTCCTTGCCAAAACGTTGTGATCATCACTCTCGTCCATGCTCTCCCAACGATCGTTGTCGTCCATGCTCTACCTCCCTCGGTTCTCTATAAATTGGACAGAACTCAGTTGGTTTCAACACACCAAACATTCTTCCAATTCTCTCATCTCATTTTTTTGCTTCCTCTCACGTTCTGAGCATAAAGTTTTTTGTTTCTATTCCCTGTTCTGACGATTGCACGTCAGTACTGGGAAGCTATGTTAACCCTAGGGAGCAACCAACATCACGATTAGCACTACAGTCAGTTGAAATTACTTTCAGGGTAGTGGTTCGTCACGGTGCAGCAACTACCTTGATTGTTATTCAAATAAAAGCCAACACTAGCTCATATAGGGAGCATTTTCAATTGGAATCACTTAAATATTAGCTCTTGCATGGCAGTCATAAGACATTTCCTACTTGGCATGCCGTTACATACCTAGACATCTGGAAACCATTCCACCGAGCACTACCAGAATGTCTAAAGCTCACTTGTTCACATGACACTCAATATCAAAACACAAGCCCTTAACAAAGCTAATTACTAGGCTTACTCGCATGGGTCTTAATACGTCATGTCGCCTAGCCTTGACATACACACACACACACTATACCACCTTGCCTTAAGCCATGTTGCCTACCTTCTCGCATAGTCCTTTCGCATACGCCTTTCCTTGGTCACATGGTGTAGCTCGCTTAGTACACTCTCCTCCCCTAGCCAAACTTTTCAACCTAAATGCAATGCACGCCTTGTCTTTGGAGGTTATTTAGACAATCTTGACTGCCTAGCCTATCCTCAAGACGCCTGGCTTAAAACACTTAGTCACATCTTCATCTTGCTAACTTGTCTTTAGCCACCAAATACCAACACTTAGAGCAAAAATCCTTCTTCAAGGCTATCTTGGCTTTAATGACACACAAATCATGTCACTTGATTAACAACCAACTCTTACTAAGGTTTCCTTCCATCTTTCCTACTACTTTGCACAACGTCAACTTTAACTTCTCCAATAAAGCTCTTGGAATACTTAGGAATTCTTAGGTCTTGTGTTTACATTGTTTCAGTGATATGCTTGATTGATTAAATACATTTGATTTAAGTCCTTTGGATATATTCCAATTTCTTATCTTCAAAATTTTCCACTCTGTTTTTAAGAAAACCCAAAACCTAAGATTACAATATCAAAAGTTTCTCGATGTACTAGAAGGTTACAACGGTGCTAATTAGGACCCCTTCTCAGATGATTCAAAGGCTACATATGGCTATATGTTTAATATAGCAAGAGGAGTTGTTGTTTGAAAATCCAAGAAACATACCATTTTAGCCCAGTCAACGATTGAGTCAGAGATGATGTGAAGAAACAAGCTGGCTTCGAAGCTTGCTATCAGAGATTCCTACATGGGAAAGACTAGTACCAGTCATACTGATCCATTGCTATAGTACTGTAGTTATCGCAAAAATTCAGAACCATTATTATAATGGCAAGAGACAACAGATATGTAGTAAACATAGAATTAGAGAATTTCTCACTACTAATGCAATGATAGTAGATCATATACGATATGATGATAACTTGACTGATCCTTTGACGAAAGGCTAGCTAGAGATGGTTTTTAAATCCTCAGAAAGAATGGGACTTAAGCCTATAGAAAACTAAATCACTTATGAGGTAAACCCAACTTAAAAAACTAAAGATCCCAAGAAACAAGTTGAATGGGTAATAACTGATCACAAATGATATGAAGAGAATCATGCTAAAATACCTAGGAGTTTCATTCTTATGATTGAGTGATTAGCATGATATCTTGAAGCGCATGAAAAGGCTGAACTTATTTCTTAATAATTCTATACTTGATATCAAATATGATACCTAGTTACAGGAGTACTCTTGATAGATTGACTTTTGTGGATGTGGAAGTGAGGGTCACTTCCTATGGAATTCTAGGAAAATTCTCTAGAGGACCCACTAAACTAGGATATATGTGCAAGGCCTTAAAGAAGAACCATTTAGAACTTCACTCGAATAATACTGTGTGTGGAATGTTGTTAGGGGTAAAGTCCAAAACCAATTGTTACTTTACAATATTCTAAACAATTGTCACTACGTAAAGGTTCATGTTGTAAGACACATTTACTTAAGCACCATATTACACAGACAAATACTATAACGCCCCAACAAATTAGAGTTTTATTTGTCCATCTCAAGAGTTTTTTTCCTTAATTCAAATTGTTATGGAATTGGATTATTGTGGACCTTATACTTAATTTAAGGGTAAAGTTTTCCTTGGTTGATTTTTTTTAATTATTGAAGTTAAGGATGAAATAATCTAATTAATTGTGAATAACAAATTAATTAATTGCCTTGGAAAGGGTCAAATGTGGCTTTATTGAAGAGAGAGAGAGGAGGGTTGCCATTGGATTAAAATAGAAAAGAAATTAGTAATAAAAGAAGAAAAGAAGGTTTTGTGTGGGTTTTATTAATTTTTTAATCATTTTAATTCTTTTAAAAAGGAGGCATTGGGAGGCGTGAAACTTCTCACCTTCCCAAGGAAAAAAAACCCTAGCCCCACCTTGCTTCCACCATAGCCGCCGCCACCGAGCCGACGCCACCCTCCCAACCGCGTCGGAGAATTCAACCGAGTCAAGCCGCCGCACGCCTAGGAATAGCTACGCACGCCGCACCGTGTCTGCAGCCGTCTCTCGCAGCCGTCGCCCGAAGCCGAGTCAGCGTCCCCTTCGCGCGTCGGAGAACAGATCAAGCCGAGCCGCCGCACGCCGCGCCCGCGTCTGTCCCGCCGACCTCAAGCCGTCTGACTCGCGCCGTCAGCTGCCCGACTTCGCCAGCCGATCTTTCATCATCCGCGTCGCGCCGCAGCCAAGTCGCAAGCCGCGTCGCACCCCGATCCGAGCCACACCGCCGCGCGCTGGCCGTCGGAGCCGCGAAGCCCGTCACTCGACCCGCGCCATCTTCCGGAAACCGACCCGCGTCCGCGTGCATCCGCGTAACCGTGCCGCGTCCGCGAGTGAGCCGCGTCCGCGAGTGAGCCGCGTCCGCGTGTGAGCCGCGCCGCGTGCTTCTGCGTAACCGAGTCGCCCCCGCGTGCAAGCCGCGCCGCCCGCACCGCAAGCTGAGCCGCGTCTCCCTCCTATCGCAAGCCGAGCCGCACGCGCAAGATCCCTGCGCCAAGCCGAGCCGAGCCGATCCTTGTTCTCTTTCCAGCCGAGCCGCCAAGCCTAATTTGGCTCCTTCCACCTAATTTTTGGTAACTAAATTAATTATTTTGGCATTACCCAGTAAGACTCAATGTTTTGGACACTAATTAATTTGATTTGGGACTAAATTAAATTATTTTCCTTAAGGGACGTCTTGGACCAAGTAACTGCTGCAGCGAGGGATTTCTTCGGTAGGGGCTCGAGCACTGCAACCTCTTCCTAGGGTAAGTCATTTCAAATGAGTCTTGAACCGTTAGTCGTTGGTGACCTAATTACGAATTTTGGCGTATTAAACAGTTAGGACCTCGTCGCTTGGAAAGCATACTGCCTCGCGGTTAGGACTCGTCAAGTAAATCTCCAAGTAAGAGATTCTACTACTAGCTCCATGTTTAGAATTATGAGATTACGTATACTTCAATTGTGCATGTTGAGGACTAGACAGTACGATGCATGAAATCAATGATAGTATGATGCAAATGACGATATGGTTATACTATAGCATGTTGTGTGGTGGCGAGAGCTGTTATGGCTGTACGACGGATGTCGAGATGGATAGTGTAATGATGATTTATCTGTTATGTTATATGTTGTTGCCATGTGTATGTATACTGCGATTAGGGTACCTGTTAGCTTAACCTGTTAGAGTCGTACCTGCATGGGTGTCCTTCGGGATCACCACCTATTGAGGACTGTGTGGTCCGACGGGACACCAGTCTAGCATGGATATAGATATGACTCGAGTGACTCGACGGGGTCCTCGCATCCCGATTGTCCTAGGTGTCCCCCGGGGCACCGAAGACCAAAGTTACGTTCCTACGGGAGCGCATGTTGCACGTGTTCGGGAACGTGCCAGAGATTGGGTACCAGTTACAGGACTCTGACAGAAAGTTAACAGGCACCTAGTGGGACTAGTAGTGGGTCCCTTACTGAGTATTTTATACTCACTCTCTTCATGTCATGTTTTCAGGTAGAAGACGCGGCAAGGGCAAAGGCAAGCTGGCCAGCGACCCGAAGTGACCGTGGCGGGCCATAGGGACTTCTGCTTCCGCTTATCCTTGTTTTAGACTTTAGTACCTGAGTTTGAGTATTCTTCATTACTTATCATCTTTTTATGTAGATAGGGCCCGAGTAGGACTTTAGAACGCATTTCATTTTTTTTTTTTTTTGCATAACTACCTTGTTTGAATTTTCATAAATAAAATTTCTCAAACCTTATGCGTTTTAATAAATTTTATGACTTAAACCGCTTGTTCCATATTTAGTAACGACTTCGATTCAGTATAAGGAGTTGGGTCGTTACAAATACTGCTTTATAGAAGTGTTTTAAAAATATTCAAGTGAAGGACCCTTTTAGTAAAAACATTTCAAGTAGAGGATTGTTAAATGAAAATTTTGAGTAAGAAAATATTTATTATTATTTTATTCTAAACATGCATTCCGATATTGCTAATGGAAGTCTCTTTTATAAACTCATACATTCATTCGTGGGTTTCGGCCTCAAGGAGTACCCAAGTTTTGGAAGCGGAGAGGAGATAGGTAAAAGTAGGTTTCTCGATATCTCCACTTGCGCACTCAGGGGTGGCGAGGCGAGGAATAATTAATATAATATTTTTTGCTAAAACTATGTTGAATTTTCAAATCTATTTCTTATGTTAAAAATGTTTCAAGAAACCGTTGGGTTTATTATGAAACCTAACTGACCATTGAGTTTATTACATTGTAACGTCGACCGTTTATTACCGTTGAGCTGTTACATTGACTATCATAAAAACAATTAACTATAAAGGTTTTTCTTTTGCCATTAATTATATGACCGTTGGAGCTTCCTTCCCTATCTACTATATATATGCCCCATTTCCCTTCTCATTTCGCACAACAAATCAATTCTTCTTCTCAAGTTCTCTCCCGTTTCTGTCCATAGACTACTTCCCGCTCTCGGCCAAAATTTTCTTTATTGTTATTTTCATATGTAATTTTTGTTTATCGAGAATAGAAGTGTCTATCGAGTGTTGGGATTCTAATGTGGTTCCAGTGCACTTCATACCGACAATATTAGAGGCTGATTTATCTTGGGGACAATAGGGCACATGAAATTTTGTTTTCACATTCAAGCAAAGTCACGAAACGTCTTAAAGAGAGCAAGATCTGTGACTCAACCTATTTCTAACGTGCTTTTATTTTGCAAATTTTCTCACCAAAAAGCTTAGCTCCACCGAAGTGATACAACACCTATTAAGCAAATGAAACCACAAAATATTGAAAATAGACTGGGAAGAACCATAAAAGTTCATGGTCGGTGTCGTTGCTTGAGGGTTCGACGTGGTTTGAGGTTGCACAATGGCTATATGTGTTTGTGTCGTGCTATCGTCATCAGAGGTGGCTAGCTAATTAGAAGAAATACAAGAAGAAAGAGTCATGGATTCAAAGTTGATAGCTAAATAAGGAAAGAAAGAGAAAGATCATTAGGGTTAAGTTGTGGGCAATTTTGGGAATAATAAATTAACTGAAAATAGGATTTTTTAAAATTTTCATATTATTGATAGCAATTTTAGAATAATAATTAAGTATATAGAAACATTTTAAAAAGTTACGAACATAGAAAAATCTATCAATTATAGACTTCTTTTATTGTTGATAGACACTTATGCTCTATCACATATTTGCAATATGGTCTATTAATGATAAACATCTATCATCGATAGAATTTGACAAATTTTGATTTTTTTTCAATTTTTTAAAATGTCAATATATGCTAATATTTGGAATCTATTTGTTATATTTGCAACTATCCCTATTGTTATATTTGCAATTATCCCTAAGTGACATATTATTATATATTCTTAAATTGCTAACCTTTACAAATTCACCGATAAAAATTATTGCTAAACATTTAAAAACATAGAGTTTAAATTTAAAAATTATATGTTATATATTAATACTAAAAGAAACAATTTAGTTTTTTTTTATAAAAAGAATCATATTTAGGAATTATAGCCTAAGACATTATGATTGGGCAATTACCACATTGATGGCCTCAAAACCACTTGATCTAAAACCATATTTTGGTAATAGAATCTATACATCTTTCATCTTAAGATGAAAAACGTGGACTAGGGCTAAGGTTTACTTCCTCTAATGTGGCGATCCATAGTAAACGGGTGAGACATGTTTTTGTCCAATATTTTCCTGCACAACTATTCTTGTCATTGTTTATTAAAAAAATATTATTTTTTAAAAAGAGTCATAAAATTAATATATTTGCTATTCTTAAAAAAAAATGTTATTATACATCTAATTAGTACCCCTAAAAATACCACTCGTTGCAATTATCCTTCATATATCACAGTTATAACTTATGTCAATTTCAAAAATGTAATTTTCAGCTAACAATGAATCTTCTAACAAACATGCCTCACTAAAGACCAAACTTTTAATAATGTATATAAATGTACAGTAATCATCCTTAGATGTGCAATTTTGATTCTCAAACTTAACCTGAACCGCTGATAATGAAGACGAGTTTTAATAAGGTAGTGCAATGGGTGATATCAAAAATGATGAACAGTGTAAGAAATGGATAATCTTGGGAATATAAGCCACTGGCCATCACATTCATTATGTGCAGAAAAAGAAGAAAATGATGGTTTGAGTTTTGGGATTATATATATATATATATATTCATAAAGCGCTTTCAATGGCACTGACTGCCATATCTTTTCACCACTCCAACAGTCCAACTCAAATCATCTCCTCTTTACTTTTGCTCTCAATTACTTGTTATGGCCTCTTCAAAATCTCTGGACCACACCCACAATCAGGCCACTTCTGATGATTGCAATTTGCAACCAAAAAAAAATAATGATAATAAAGAAGCCACCCTTTTCTTTTTCTTTTCCTTTTTCTTTTTTTCCTTGGGTTTTCAAAACACCCTTTCATCTGCCTCCTACTCCTAAAAAGTCGATAAACGCCGGTTCGACTACCACCGTGCCGTCTGAATTGCCAACTCCGTTTTCCTCGCTCACTGATGATGATCCCTCGCTTCCAATAATATGGTGATCCCATGCTTTTGGAATTTGGCAATGAGAGTTGTAATTGTAGGTTGTCCTTTGTTGCATTTCGGTCATGATATATGGTAGACGATAATGTATATTGCAAGTTTGATTCTCATGATTGGAGCACGTTTTGTTGCAGCTGTAGGATGATATAACTTCCATTTCGATGCTTGTTTCTGAGCCTAAGTACACAAAACATCTCTTAGAAACTTGCAACAACTAATTAATCCAATTTTAATCACCCTCTTACTTCAAATCCCTTGCTAAAGTAAATACTTCACTGCAATTAATTCCAACCAAATATGTACATAATTTGCTGTCCATTAACCATTCTCCATTTCATAACACTTTTTTTTACAGCAATCTTTGTAACGCATTTAATAATAGATTAGAAAATAAAGTAGAGAAACATGCCATAGCTAGAATTAATATTAATAGGCTAAAATAAAACATATGTCACTGCATTCAGTTTATTTTATTATAAAGAAAAATGACAAAGAAAAAAAAAAAGTCCCTTCATTTCTATTCCATCGAACATCTAAAGAAAACTCCATCTTTAAAAAAACAGAAATTGTCAAAGCAGCATACGAATGAGTCACCCCCATTTACATTCAAATGTTCTTCATATCTGAAACTGAAAATCATAAAAATCGACTGTTCCAATTTTAATTAAAGTGTAGTCCTCTTATTCAACATTATAAAAAAAATAATTAAATTTAATGAAAATTTTGAAAATATATATTTTAATTATTAAATATCTGACTGGACTGCACAAAACACAAGTGTAGCTCATTCAATCCCTAAATATTATTTAAACTAAGAATAATAACAATAAAAAAGAACATCAGTTTGAAACGGACACTTAAGTTTTCGCGTAAGTAAGTAATTCAAAAGCTAAATTTTAGAGGACTACAAAAATCCTTTTGAGTTAAAACATTTACAAAAGTTAAAGAAAATAAATCACCCTTTTTCATGTTTAAATCTAAAAATTATAGTCAACTCTCTTACGAACTACAAAAAGAATAATGTCAAATGCGTCGACCCAATAATTTGAAGATATAGGATGATATTAATAGATCATATGAAGTAATAAATAAAAAGAAAAAGAAAGAAAAGAAAATAGTAATATAAAATCGCACCAGGCCTGGGGAGAAGATGAAAAGGCAAGTGATTGGGACGTGAGAGGGAGCGAGCTGTGGGAAGAAGAGAGGGCGTAGGAAGGGCGGAGGAAGCAATTGAAAGTGAGTGAGCGAGGTTCCTCGATGATCTCCTGTAAGAACTAAAATGTTGTCTACAATTTCTAGCCATTACAACATGCCAATGATTCTTGACACCATTATCTGTACGTCCAGGAAAAAGCCTTGCAATCATAGCCCATTTATTACCATAAATTTCATGAGCTTGCATTAGCCTCTCCTCTTCCTCTTCGGAGAAAGCTTTTCTGTTAATCCTTGGGTCCAGTTGGTTAAACCATCTCAATCGACAACTCTTCCCAGATCGTCCTTCCAGTTTCTGGGCGATGAGGTTCCAGTTTTGAGGACCGTAAAGGCGTACGAGTTCCTTCAGCTTGGTGTCCTCGGCCGGGCGCCAGTGCCCTCTCCCGCGTACCTTGGACTTAGAACCGGGCATGATAATACAGAAACAACAACGAGAGGCAGGGCTTTGGGGGGTTTCTACTTTCTAGTACTACTTACATACATCATCATCCTATTGGTAATGTTTTTTTATTTTTTTTTAAAAAAAATGAATATATAAAAAATGAAAAATGTACATGTGTGTGAAAGAGAGGGACAGGGGGGTTGTTTTAGTGAGCTAGTTAACAACCCCTGACACAGAGTATAAGTATGAGCCTACGACTTATGACCCCCGCATTTAATTTCCCCAACAAATTTTATATTTCTTTTTTTCATTATAATATTCTTATTAATCTCTACCCTCTCTCTTCTTCTTTTACCTGGGTAATTACCATGACACTTCCCTCATGTTTACCCTTTCTTTATAAAATTAAAAAAAAAAAAAAAAGAATTCGTGTAATTACTTCAAACTATATTATTAGTTGATGTTTAAATTTATCCAATCTCTAATTTAGGATTACAAATGGATATTATTTTGTTTTTAAAATGGAGAGAGAGAGAGAGAGAGAGAGAGAGAGAGAGAGAGAGAGAGAAGAGGAAGGATTGGGGTATGTGGATATATTGTTTTTTTGGGTGTGTAGTGGTTTGTAGTGGTATGTCCCTCTCAAAATTGACAAGAAAAGACTCCTAATCTCAACCGTGGTAGCCTTGGAGGTGTGCAGGTCAAGGACAGCTTTCTTGTCCAACACACCAATTTTACCTTCACCCTCTTCTCATTAATATAAGTACATTTATATTGTCAAGTACTATTCATAATTTGGAACATCTCTCTACTTATTTAAAACGTAATTATCTCTTCTTATTTCTCAAGGTTTTCCTACCACTGCTTTCTTTAATAGTTTTTTTTTTTTTTTTTTTTTTTTTTTTTAAGTATAAGAGGTTCAATCTGAACTCAAAATTGCTGTATTAAAATAATAACTTATACTCCAAATTACCGACATTATTGTACATTTGTCTAGCATTTAGGGAGTTGATGATGATCTTTATTATATTCTTTATATTATTATTACTTTAATTCCTCTATTTTATGTTGAGAGATTGAATCTCTTACACTAAAAAAAAAGACTATATTTTTTTTAATAGATAGAGATAGTAAAAGATTTCCAAATGGATACTACTTATGTACTTATATTCATGCATATAAATATGACAAATATTTTCGTAGGTACTTATGTTTTATAATTAAAAATGGTAATTTGAAGGACAAAAACAGATAAAAATTTGATGAAGAAGGATGATAGGACAAAAAGAAAAAGTAATTAGGTAAAATTGGAATAATGTATGAGTTAAAATGGGTGGAATAGATTGTAGAGAAGAGGAGGTAATTGAAAGTGAAAGGATATGAGAAAAGAAGAAGAGGGGAGAGGGAGAGGGAATGGGTATATGATTTTTAACAAACTGGGAGTTAAAACGTTTGAGGTAAATTCAAAGTGTCAGGGAGGTGGAATTAAAAGTATTTATTTATTAATTTTTTTTTTAGAAAAAAAAAAAAAGAAAGAAAAAAGGAAAAAAGAAAACAAAATAAAGTTTCTAATTTAAGGAACCACCCTGGGGGTGGACTGCGCTTTCAAATCAACCCATTAACATTTGTATTTTTAAAATATAATGAAAGGCATCCCATTATTTACATTTAATGTATTGGTTAATGTATTTTTTATTTTGAAAATAAAAATAGAAAAAAAAGAAAAGTGGGTTTGCGTTTTCACATTCTGGGAAACCCAATGGCAGACGTTTCCATTGAATATGTGTGGCAGTGTTAACAGGAATGTACTACATACATAGATAGAGAAACAAAAAGTGAGACCATACACCCAACAAACCCTTCCCCACACCATAACATCTGAACCCAACACCACCCAATTAATTTTATTATTATTTATTTTTTCCTTTACATACAACCCCTATTTTACTCCTTTACTTTCACTACCTACCACCCTTCATCATACTACCTTCACATTTTTTCAAAATATAACAAATCCATCCAATATTTATACGAACAATTTTCATTTTGAAAATTTGTTTTTAAAATGAAAAATGCCCACTAACCTACAATAAAAAAAATATTAAAAATATCTCAATCAACATGCGATTAATCGATCAAACGTCCAAGTAATTTTCTTCTAAACAATCGTTTACTGCAATCATGATACACGATCATGATCGTGTAGTTTGTTTTTAATGATGAGAAAAGAGACTTCAAATTTAAAAATCTTATTAACCATGTTAAACGATCGTGTTGACTATAGTAAAAAATCGTGTTGATTATGTAAATGATTGTTAAAAACTTCAAATCGCAGTATACATACCCATGGCATCAGCATATAACATAACAGATAATTCATCATTACTCTCTCCATCTCGACACCCGTCGTACAGCCATAACAGTTCTCGTCATCACACAACATGCTATGATATAACCATGTCATCATTTGCATCATACTATCATTGATTTCATGCATCGTACAGTCTAGTCCTCAACATGCACATTTGAAGGTATACGAAATCTCATAATTCTAAACATGGAGCTAGTAGTAGAATCTCTTACCTGGAGATTTACTTGACGAGTCCTAACCGCGAGGCAGTATGCTTTCCAAGCAGTAGGGCCCTAAATGGTTAAAGACAACGATTAAACCTAACCTTCAAGGAACAGAGATCCAAGAGTCGTTTGAAGCAACTTACCCCAAAATCAAGGTTGCGCTAACTCCCTTTAAGCCGAGGGAGAATCCCACGCTGCAGCAGTTACTTGGTCCAAGACGTCCCTTAAGGAAAATAATCTAATTTAATTCCGAATTAAATTATTTAGTGCCCAAACCATTGAATCTTACTGGGTAATGCCAAAATAATTAATATAATTACCAAAATTGGATGGGAGGAGCCAAATTAGGCTTGGCGGCTCGGCTGGGAAGAGAACAGGGATCGACTCGGCTTGGAGGTTGAAGATCGGCCTTGCTCGCGGTGCAGACATGCGCGGCTCGTGGTGCAGACAGACGCGGCTCGACTCGGCGCAGAGGCTACGCACGTACGGCTCGCACGCGGGCGCTGCTCGGCTCACGGGTGCACGGGCGCGGGTCGGGCTTCGGGTCGGAGGCACGCGTCGGTTCGGGTCGCGGAACGGGTTTTCGGTCGGGTCGGATCTTTGCGCGCGAGGCGCTGGCTTCCGGATTTCGGGTGGCGCGACGGCTACTGGTGGTCCAGCTACCCACGGCTTCGCTCGGCGACGGCTGCAAATGAGCGTTTCGGCTGCGCTGCGTCGGATCGAAGCGGCGCGACTCGGCTGGCTGACGGGTTGGCTGCGAACGCACGAAGGTGACGCTGACTCGGCTTCGGGCGATGCGAGAAACGGCTGCAGACACGGCGCGACGTGCGTAGCTACTCCTAGGCGTGCGGCGGCTTGACTCGTCCGGCGCGGCTGGGAGGGTGGTTCGACTTCTACTGCGGCTGGCTCTCGAACGCTTGTGCTTAAACTGGCGGCGAAGGCGGCGGCGCGGGTCGACGGCTAGGGTTTCGACGGCTAGGGTTTCAAGAAGAACTTTAATTGCTCCTCTCTCTTTTTTTTTTTCTTATGCACGGGTCCCAAGGCTGCTTTATAAGAAAATATTCTCTTTTTTTTCTATTTCCTTTAATTAATTTGAAAACCAACCACCTCCTATGTCTCCAAATCTCTTGAAATTTTCCTTACTAACCCCAACTAGGTCCCCACATTTCTCCCTTAACCAACCAACTTTAGTTTAATAATAACTTCACCAATTATTTCCAAATAAAATACTTATTATCTAAACAAAATAAAAATTCCAAACCTTATTTAATCATAAATTTCAAAATGATAAGGTTCTTCCAATAAATTTGAATTTTCCATAACCACACTTAAATATTAATGACAATGAACAAAATCGAATTTGTTGGGGTGTTACAACAACCATTATAGCTATTTAAGTAAATCATAAGAGAACTGAAGATGACGATTGACTATATTAGTTAAAAATCAAGAAAACTAAAAAACTTCAGACTTACATGTATTTATCATAGCAATGAAACTCACCAATCTCGAGAAACATCCATCTTCCATCAGCAAAAGGATGTGCAGGGTACCTGTAAAAGGTCCCTCTATATAAGCCTTCAAGCAACACCTTTGAAGTTCCCGTTTAAATATCAATAATTATTATAAAAGTACCTAAGCTCTCCAAAAGGGCCAAGACCAATGCTTTTCCTGTATCAAATCTCCAACTAAGTGACCAAAATTCTTAACAAAGCGGAATATGAAGTCTTCATAGCACTGCAAAGCATATCGTGACTATAAAATAGAACCACAAACAAAGGTAAAGATATGATCACATTCGAAAAAGAGTTTGTGGGATTACAACATCAATCGAACTTCAGCACAATGATAATACAACAAGATCAAAATGAAGAAAAACAGCTTTGAGATCATAAAAGTTAATTCTTACGAACCATTCTTTTTATAAGTACTTGAATGCTTTGACTTGTACTGAACATTCTTTTTATAAGTATTCAAACGTTTTGACTTGTACTTGAAATGGAGTAGACAAGCCACCTGCAGACAACTCAAAATCATTTCATGCTATAATATATAATAGACAAATAAATCATTTACTAAGATGGTGGGAACTTACAGAGAAGCACTTGGATGATGGAACCCACAAATTTGAACTACCAGTGTCAAAAACAACAGTAAACTTTTGAGGGGGAGTACCAATACCAATCTCACCAAAATACTGAGCATTCAAGTAATTCTTTAATCCAACAATATCAAAATCACAAGATGAGGATGATATGATAGTTCCAAACAAAGGCAAGATTTTGTTAACTTCCCATGAACAAATTCTCCTTTAGTTACTTGAAAAATATAAGTGCATACAAAAATCCAAGCATCTAATAAGTGACCACATCTACATTTCTTGTTTTGTTATATCAACTTTCTATTCATGTTTTTCAAAAACCAAGTCAAGTTTTGAGAAATAGTCACCACCATAATAGTCTTTTCATTGCCAAACAAAAGAACCAAACATAAAGTCACCACCAAAACAGTTTTTTCTTCACATAATTAAACTTCCCGCTTTTCTAAATTGTTAAACTAAGTATTTGAAACAACACCACCAAAAAAAATTTCTAAACCAAGTGCAACCACATAACAGTCTTACCAAGATAATATTGTAACTTGTTCATTCAAGTCTTCCTAAAAAACAAATTGAGAAACATGGTAAGATAAACTTTTTTGAATAATACCTTCAATTCCAAACAGTTGACTGAAGGTTGAACTTGAACCATCAATTTCCTACATATTATTTGGTGCTTGTGATTTTCTTGATTAGATAGATAAGAGAACAATATATCTCTTGGTTGTTCTTATGGCTAAACAACAATTATTACAATAGAGCCATCAAAAACAAGAATTTTATTTGAACAACATAACCACATTACCAAGCAAAATAACAAACAACTCCATAACCAATACAGCTATAATCAATATCTTAATTTCTCATATGTTCACTATCTATAACCTGAAAAAGAATACTCCAATCCAACTTTTACAGACAAAAACCCAATCTTCCCATTCTCAGAATGAGTGTGATCTACTTCCAAGTGTAGAAAAAAGCTAATTAAAGAGCAAATAGTTGATGGCCAAAAGTAGAATTTTGGATTGGTTTTTCTTGGCCTATGTGGTAGGAATACGTATTGGAAATGGCCACAACTAGGTAATAATTCACTAACAAGTAAAGAACTTGTGAGATGATCTTAATACCACATCAACGATGATTTCATGAGATGCATACAATTGATTGCATACCTGTCCATACTTACAACTATTATTATGATTTTCATTATCATTGTTGCCTTACCATTTGCTAAATTATGTCTAATATTATAAGTCACTAAATCAGCCAAAGTGAAACCATTGTGTGCACAAATAAGTTGATACTATTCCATGGTTTCCTTCCTCCTCCTTGTAAAAACGTTGTTAGACATTACTCTCAATATGCAAATTAAAAAACATTGTTAGAAGTCTAGTCAATATGCAAATATCCTAAACAACACTATAACTAATAGGACAAACAAAAAAAAAAGTTTTAGACTTCAAATAAAGAACAAAAAATCTTAACCATTAAAGCATTATTGTTATTGTTATTATTATGATATTGAAGCATTATTCATCTTGAAAACAGATGTGTTGGAGAAGTTATTGTTAATCTGCATCTTATGATTGGGAAAGCTCACATCCCCATCGCATTCTTGTACTCTCATGTAAAGGTACTCGGTAGTTTGAGGAACCTAATCTTTATCCCTTGGTTAATTAGGGATTAAAAAAGGCGCTTGCATCTGGTGCTGACAAGGATGAAGTTGATTCAGAAGGCAGGACGACATTGCATTTTGCTAGTGGGTATGGTGAGGTATGAAACAAATGATGTATCTTAGCTTTTACCTACTCTGCATACTCTTTTCTCGTCTGCTACAATCTCACCTTTTTGGTCAATTGTCGAGTTATATAAAAAATCAGTTTGAGAGTTTTATGGCTGTGGGCGCAACAAAATCAAATAATCTGTGATAGAGATTTTGAAGAGAGCGCAGGCCTTGCTCCCAAGACACCATGGGTTGGGCCGTAATAAGTTCCAACTCACTAACTATTTTTCAATTGCAATTTATCCACATGAAAAATAATAATAATAAACATTAATTTTGCAACCTTATAGTTAGCAAAATCTACATGTGATTAGTGTGACATGTACACCAAATATTACTTAAAAGGGAGATGCCTAAACGGGCTTACACTCCAAATAAAAACTTTAACACAATTAGGCCTTTACTCTTCCTAAGATCTGCTTCATACATAGATATGTCTGTTATAGTACAAAAAGTTACGATAAGTATTCAACTACACAATTGAAGCCTTCCATTAATACTTTGATATGTTACAACATTTCGGTTACGTTTGTCTTTATATGCATGACATCCAACTATCCAATCATAGCCGAAATTGTTTGTATGAATCTAATCCAATCTTATAATAACATACAAAATGAGGATTATAATAAAAAAAGAAAAGTAAAAGGCAGATATTGTTGTCCTTACCTGTTGATTAGCAGAGAAATTCAGAGTTTTTATGTTCAAAATTCCCTTTTGTGTGTTCTTCTTAAGATATCCCATGTGCTTCAGTTTGAAGTGTCAGTGTATTGTATAATACCAAATTCAAATTAAAAATTTGACTATTAGAGTTCATATCTTTACATTGGAAAGGTAAATCTTGTTTATGATTCTAGTTTTGTGCTTTGACAATTACGAAACTAAAGATAGTCTTTTCCGTTTCATTCTCTTCAATTTCTGAAGCAACTAACGTAATTTCTTCACGATTTCTTAGACAGTCCTAGATCTATTCTACAGACTCTTTCACATTTGATCGAATCTATTTTTGAAAACAAGAAAACAAAATAAAGCAATCATAAAAGAACTTACTCTGAAACAGATTGACCAAAAAGGTGAGATTGACTGTTTGACAAAAGAACTTAAAAAATCGAGTCTTAAAATAAAGACGCCAACTGTTTGACAAAATGCCTGATGAACAAATGACTGCAAGCAAGAAAATTCTCTCAAACACCACATAGTTTATCGATTTCGAGAAAAAAAATGACCAATTTGAATAAATCGCACAACAAGCAATGAAGTAGAAAGAGAAATGAAGTTAAAAATTAGAATTAAACAAAAACATTCATTCGACCCCGTCGAGCAGAGGAAGGGAAAGGGAAGTCAACGAAGAGAGACTTACTATGGATGGCAGAAATGCTAGAAAACATGAGGGCAACGTAGAAAAATGGAAAGAGATGGAGAAGGGATTGGAGCAGAGGAGAAAATAAGCCATGGCGTGAACTGGGAATCGTGACGACGATGGCGATAATTCAACCATTCAATATTTCATCGGCCGGTGGCAACGATGCTCACGGATTGCAGGGAAAAAACTCACTCTCTCTCTATGGTGACTGTCGGCTGCACTCTCCTCACCCTCACACTCTTCTTCATCTCTTACTAGATATATGAATATATATGAAGCCCTAAAAAAAATAAGTGAGGAGACACAAAATTTTAAATTCTTATCTTTAATGTCGGTTTTAAAAAAGCGGGTCTTTTATGTCGGTTTTAAACCGACATTAATCCTTTCTTTTTTATGTCGGTTTAAAATCGACATTAAACATCCGCATTTTAAAAAGCGACATTAAAGATCCGTTTCCATTTTTTCCAACTTACATTAAAGGTCATATTTCTTCCAGTGGTAAACAATCGTGTAAAAAAATAAATCATCGGTAGACAAATCTAAACGATCGTGTACCAAAAGAATTTAGAAAATAATTTAACCAAATCTAAACGATCGTGTAAACAAATCTAAACGATCGTATAAAAAAATAAACGATCGTGTAGCAAAAGAATTTTAAAAAATCGTTTAGCCAAATCTAAACGATCGTGTAGACAAATCTAAACGATCGTATAAAAAAATAAATGATCGTGTAGTAAAGGAATTTAAAATAATCATTTAGCCAAATCTAAACATTGTGTAACCAAATTTAAACATAACCAAATTAAACGATCGTGTAACAAAATTAAACGATCGAATTGAAAAAATAAATTGTAGTCATATCTAAACGATTGTGTACCAAACAATAGCCAAATCCAAATCTAAATGATCGTGTAACCAAATTTAAACTTAACCAAATTAAATGATCATGTAACATAATTAAACGATAGAATTGAAAAATAAATTGTAGCCATATTTAAACAATTGTGTACCAAACAATAACCAAATCTAAACAATCGCAAATATCTAACGATCGCGTTGTTGACGGCGTAGTTGACGGAACATTTTTAGTATTTTACACAATGGGCCTTTGAGCTTTTTCTATTTTCGGAATTGTTCTATACAGTGTAAATACTTTGCCATTTTTTATATTTTTGAAAAGACCCCTTATAAATTTCTACACATATAGCTTAAATAGATATACTTAATTATACAATTGTAATGAGCTATTATTTTACACAAAAATGTGGCTTAATTTACATTTTTAAATATAGTAAAATAAACTCAAATATTTCTAACATATAACAAAATTTTGGATTATATCAATTATAGACACTGATAGATTTTTATTATTGTCTATTGATATGACTTATAGAAACACATCAATGTCAATCATTATTTATCACTGATAAAATCTAAAATTTTACTATATTTTGTAAATACTTTGTCAAATTTGTTATTTTTGACAATTTCCATATATATACAGATACTCGTGTTATCCCATAATTAAATGAAGGAAATTAAATGTTAATTTTAAACAAATAAGGAAAGAGAGATAGTTTAAAAAATATATAATCTAATAATAATAGGGGAAATTGCATAAGATGACAAAAAATTAGAAAAAAAAAGCTCATAACACCTATATTTTTGCATATTGCAAATAAAGCAAATATAACAAGCAATTAATGATATCAGACAACTATTAGACGATTATCAAACAGCTATCGGAGGGCTATTAGAGGGCTATCAGATGGTTATCTATTTTTAAATTTGCTACTTTTGCAATTTAAAAATTGTAGTGACATGAGTCCTATCATCTTATATACATATTTTTTTTTTGCTATTTTTGCAAATATCCCTAATAATAGTATGTTTAAAAAAATCCAAAAGAAAAAAAATAAAAAAATGAGAAAGTGTATGTAACGCCCAAAGTAAGGTAACTCTAATTTAATTATCTCAAGTTTTAATTTTAAGTATGTTGAAATTAATGGAAAGTTAATTTAAAATAATTTGATAATTTGTTTAATTTTGTGGAATTTGGGATTATTTAATTATTGGATAAGATTTTGGTGTTACGAAAAATATGATTTATGTTGATTGTTATTGGTTAATGATATTTGCAAAATTTAGAGATTTTGGGTAATTATATATATGGGTATATGTAATTATTTAAGTTATTGAAAATAAGAATAATTATTTATGAAAAGAATATAATTAATTAAGGATTATGTGTTATTTTGGGGAGAAGAGAAAAAGAGATAAAAATGAAGATTTGATGGGTAGTTAAATGAAAGTGAGAGAATATATGATTGGTTTATTTGAAAAAGATTGAAGAAAAAGAAAAAAGTACAAAGATTGAAGAAAAAGAAAAAAGTAAACATAAAAGTAATAATAATATTTTTTTTATTTAAATAGGCCTCACGGGGGAAACATGCACTTCATCCTCTTCATTGGGAAACTCTAGCTTCATCTCTTTTCTTCAACAAACCTAGCTATCACCGTCACAGTCACCTCTCCTCCGTCTGTCGCGCCTGTGTCTCCGTCAACGCTGCCGGTCACGTCTCTTCTATAATCGTCAATCGCCGGCCAAGTCTTTAGTCGAGTTGAGCTTCCCACGAGCAAAGCTCACCATTTGGTACCCGAGCTGAGGTCCTTTTCATTCGTCGATCGCCGTGTCTCCTCCGTCATTCCATCGTGTAGTCGCCGTCGTTGTCGAGCCGATCTCCTCAGATCTAAGCCGCACGTAAGCCTCCCCATCTTTCTTCCAAGTCGTGTGTGTTTAATAGAGTCATTCCTTTGCAACCAACCAAACCGCGCACGCCTTCATCCTTTTAAGTCATTCGAGTTCCGTCCCTTCAAGTCGTCTGAGTCACTCCTTGTTTAGTCAAGCCGCCACCTAATTTTGGTCTTTTTTCCACTTATTTTGGTAAGTTTACATAAATTTTAATGTGTTTTGGATAATACCCATGAGATATTAATTTTGGACATTAAATAATTTAATTTTGGATTAAGTTGGGGTATTTTCCATGAAGGTTTGGCTAGTTAAATTGGAAGTTTTATGCTGTGATTTTTCCCCAATCAAGGTTGAATTGGAATTCAACTTCAACTTTGGGTAAGTTGAATTAATTGAATTTTAGGTCTTTAAGCAACCATTAAAATTACTATGTTAGTTATTGGGTTCCCTTGCTGTAGGACTTGATTGTTTGAAAAGCTTAACCGTGACTGTTAGAATAATTTGGTTAAGCTAATCTCGAGGTAAGAGATTCTCCTATTAGAACCTTTTACTGAAGTTAAAAGTTTGCATGTGATTTCTCTGTTATGCATTGATGTAGCTAAAATCCATAATGTATTGATGACGTATGTTGATGGTCGATAGTTATGACTGAGTTATGTTGATGATGGCTGATTTATATTAATGACGTTGCATGAAATATTAATCTCCTGATTGAGAGTGTTATGGTTAATATTCATGCCATGTTTATGATATTATGAATTGCTACATGCTATGGATTGGGTGTTCTGTTAGCTTTGTCTTTTAGGGTCATACCCATATGGGTGTCCTTCGGGATCACCCCTTTT
This sequence comes from Cucumis melo, assembly GCF_025177605.1. NCBI lineage: Eukaryota > Viridiplantae > Streptophyta > Magnoliopsida > Cucurbitales > Cucurbitaceae > Cucumis > Cucumis melo. Next base: position 14,276,822 of record NC_066861.1, read on the forward strand.
TTATGACTGTTTTGTTCGACGGGATCACCAATCTCATGAGATGTTATGTATATAAATGGTCCAATGGGGTCACTTCAGCCCGATTGTCCTAAGTGTTCCTTTGGGTTCACTGAAGACCAGTTTGTTCTAGGTGTTCCTTCGAGTTCACCGAAGACCATTTTTGTCCTATGTGTTCCTTTGGGTTCACCGAAGACTAGAGATGTTCGCACGGGATCATTAGATTACGAGTGTTCAGGAATGTGGCAGTTTAAGGATACTTCTTTACAGGACCTTAACAGGAAGTTAACAGACACCTAGTGGGACTAGTAGTAGGTTCCTTACTGAGTATATGTTTACACTCACTCTTTCTATGTTTAATTTTTCAAGCAAAGGTAGAGGTAGAGGGATTTTCCAAGCGGAACTTTTTGTGTTCCGCTTTTACTTTCCAGTTTTGATTTTAGTATTTTTGCATTCTTTGATGATTTCTCTTTTAAAGTTAGATGGGTCCGAGTTAGGATTTCATTTTTAGAGATTTATTTTTACATATTGTTATCGATTTATAATTTTAATGAGCACTTGAAGTTTTCAGTTCAAGTTAGTGTTATTTTCTCATTTTGTTAAGAAAGTTTTTATTGTTGTTTAAATTACCTCAGCTTAGTACAAAGAGTTAGGTTGTTATAGTGTATTCTTAAAAAAATATTATTATTGTTAAACTAAAAGCATATTTAGAATGACATATATATATATATAAAAAGTTTTTCGAAAATTCATTTTATTTAGACACTTTTGATTAGTATACAAATATGTTTGATAAACTTTCTTTTAAAAGTGTTTTAATTAAAAAATTTCTAGTTTTACCAGTGGCAGTTGAAGGTTGGTTGGTTGCAGTCGTCAAAGTTGATGGTCGAAAGTTCACTGGAGAAGTCATTGAAATAGTTGTCGGAGATTAGGTAACAATGGTCACTATAAGTGGTATCTAAAAGTTGGCCGACGAACTTCTCAACCATTAAAACAAATACTCATCCAGAGTTGAAGAATTGTAATAAGGCTTATTTGAAATCCTAATTTCGATCACAAACTAAATTAAACCTTCCCCTAAATAAGGAGAGAGCTTAGCCTACTCCTCCTCACTCCACCCCCGCCCCAAAATCCCCTTAATTCTTTGTTTCAATTTAGTTTTTTTTACTTTAATTTAAAAATGTTACAATTTCACGTTTTAATTTAAATTTAAATTAATTAATTGGAATTAACACTAGAGATGGAAATGAATCTTATGAAAATACGATATTGAAAGTGTATTGAAATTGAGGGATCAATTTAAAATAAAATTTAAATCTTATAAATAAAATTATGATATTTTGAAATTTAGAGGGCGTTTTGAAAAGAAACAATCCTAAAGTTATAATAACTAAATTTTTCTAGGGTAAATATTATTTTGTAGTCTTCAATTAACTACCATTAACATTCTTAAAAACTCTCATTTGTTATAATTTTTCCTATTTTATATTTATTATTTTTTAAGTTAATTTTCATAAATATAACAAAACACCAAAATATTTACAGTCCGTGTAACAAAATCAAATAGCCCATGATATTTTCAAAAATTCCAGGCTTGCACTTGAATAATACTAACCATTTTTTCACTTTTTTTTTTCTTCTTCTTTACAATTTGTTTATCTCCTCTTACAGAATTTCTATCTTCCTCTTCATTTCTCATCTTCTTTTCTTTTTCTTCTTGGTATAAAATCAAATCGTTTAGACTAGGTACAAGGATACAAGATTGTTTAAACTCGCTACGAGATCGTTTAAACTTGCTACGGGATCGTTTAGACTTGCTATGAGATCGTTTAGACCAGGTGGAAGGGTATACAAGATCGTTTAGACTTGATGCAAGGGTACAAGATTGTTTAGACTTGCTACGAGATCGTTTAGACTTGCTACGAGATCATTAGGCTTGCTACGAGATCATTTAGACTTGCTACGAGATAGTTGCTAAGGGATCGTTTAGACTGGGTACGAGATCATTTATACTAGGTACAAAATCATTTTTTCACGTGTGTGTGACTGATTATTTGTAGGGGTATTTTTATTATTTCACATAGTGGCCTTGTGAGCTTTTTCTCTTTTTATAATTGGTTCTATACGGTGGACATATTTTTGTGCTTTGTTATTTTTGGAAAAAACTTTATTTTTTAAGTATTTACTATTTACTTCTTACATAAAAATAGTTTACACTACTCTTTTAACCAAACTAAAATAATATACATCTCAAACAAAAACTATTATGAGCAACGTATAATAATTTAGAACTATTAGAGTCAATTTCTTGTCCTCAATTTTTCCTTAGGAATTAAATTAAAATTTATAAAATTAAATAGAAATCCAAAATTTATGGAAAAAATATTCACCTTATCTTTTGTCACTATTAATGTATAAAAAATCTTTTGTAATTAAGAATTATTATCTTATGTTATTTGTTTCCTTATTTATCACATTGGTATTTGTATTTATCCCCCTTGTTCCTTGATGTAAATACATAAAATTATAATATTCAATAAAATATCAATACATGGTATTAGAGCTTAACCTAGGTCTACTGTTCAACCGCCGGTGCCTCCCCCAGTCGTGAACCTCTCCTCCTCGTCGTCCTTGCCTCGTTTTGAAACCCAGTCTCCATATCCTCTATTCCTCTTCTTCTTCTTCACTCGTGAACCAGTAACACCCCTTCCTTTCTTCTTTTCTATTTAGCTCAGATGACCACCACATCTTCGTCGGCATAAGCCGAGGGTCAGCCATTGTCACGTCCCACGAAACCCAGCTGCTCCTCGTCGCTCCATCTTCGCTCTTTGTCTACGTGTAGATCTGTCTCCTTCTACGAAAACCCCTCTCGCCGCCTAGTTCTGTTCTGCTCTCTTTTGTTCACGAAAACGGTCTCTTGTTCTGCTTTCTGTCACCCCGTTCTTCGATCTCTTGTCTCCGTTCGCTTCAAGACGAAGCCATCTGTCTCTGATCGCGTCTACACTACTCCGACCTGATTTCGCACAGATTAGGTCATCCATCTCTGCTGTTCTGCTCTCCGTTTGGCTAGTCATTCGCGACAAAGAGAAAATTGTCTACCTACATTTCGTGTCTTTGTTCCTCATCACCGTGGCTCTCTGAGTTTTAGTTTCTTTGTGCTGATCTGCTCAATCTGCTGCCGTTATCTGAAGTTTTCCTCTAAATCTATGTTTGTGCTTTGATTATTCGATAGCTTGCTTGTTTCTTATTGTGAGTAGATGGAGAAAGTGAAATTGCTCGCCCAATTAGCACGATTCTTGATGGCTCTAATTATATTACATGGACAAATCAAATGAAAAGCTTTTTAATTGGCCGAAAATTATAGCGTATTGTCACCAGCGATATTACCAAACCAACAAAACAAGACAAGGAAGATGATAGCAAATTTATTGAACGCCTCAAAGAATAAGACAATAAAAATCATCAGATTATCACCTGGCTTAGTAACACATCAATCCCGGCTATCCATACACAATTTGATGCTTTTGAAAATGTTAAAGAGTTATGGGTTTTTTTGTCTACACGATTTAAATCCGTTGGATTAGCTCATTACTATCAGTTGCACAATAGCCTTGTTAATCTTAATCAAGAAGTTGGTCAATCAGTTATTGAATATCTAGCAGTGCCTTGACCTATCTGGACTCAACTAGATCAAGCTAAAATCAGTAAAGATCATCTTCATCTTATTAAAGTCCTTATAGGACTCCGTCCAGAATATGAATCTGTTAGGGCTGCCTTACTACACTGCAGTCCCTTGCCCTCATTAGATGCATCTATCCAAGAAATATTATTTGAAGAAAAATGTCTTGGCATCAATCTCTCTAAACATTCTGATGTTGTTCTTACCACATTTATTCACCATCTGGAGCATCAAGCACATTTTGTAAGAATTGTAAGCTCATTGGTCATAAATTTATTGATTGTCCTAAAATAGAATGCAGGTACTGGCATAAGCTAGGTCATATTTCAGATAATTGTTCCATAAAACCACCTCGACATTGAAACTATTCTACAAGAGAAAAGAACTTTACTAAACCCGGTACCTCCTCTATTGTTGCTGCTGCTTCAGATAATTCTACCACCTCTCATTTTCAGATAAGTGATCTTCAAAGCCTATTAAATGAGTTAATTTCATCATCTTCCTCTGCACTTACCGTCTCACCAGGTAATAGATGGCTTCTTGACTCTGCCTGTTGCAATCATATGACATCTGATTATTCTCTTATGAACACTCTTAGTCATGCTAAATCTTTACCTCCCATTTATGCTGCTGATGGAAATTGTATGAATATCACTTACATTGGCACCATTAGTAACCCCCAATTTGAATCTTCCTCATACTTATGTGTCCCAAACTTAACCTTTAATCTAGTGTCTGTTGGTCAATTGTGCGACCTTAGCTTAACTGTTTCCTTTTTCTCCCAATGGTTGTCAGGTTCAGGATCCGTAGACGGGAAAGCCGATTAGGATGGGTAGCAAAGTGGGAAGATTATTTGAGGTCCTATTACTTCAGGTTCCTTCTACTTCATCCATATCTGCTCCTATTATCAGTGGCATCTTTGTCTTGGTCATGCTTCTCTTGAAAAACTGCGCCATTTAATTTCTGTTAATAATTTAAATAATGTTACCAGTTTGTCCCTTTTAATTGTTTAAATTAAAAACTTGCTAAGCAACCTGCTTTGTCTTTCTCTGCATCCACTTCTATATGTGATAAACCTTTTGATTTAATCCATTCTGACATTTGGAGTCCTACCCCTACTACCACTGTTTATGGTTATCGCTATTATGTTTTATTCATTGAGGATTTTTCTCGATTTACATGGATTTATTTTCTCAAAAACCGCTATAAATTATCCCGCACTTATATTGAGTTTGCTAACATGATTCACACCCAATTCTCTTATCCTATCAAAACCCTTCACACTGACAATGCCTTGGAGTATAAAGATTCCACTCTTCTATCTTTTCTCTTCCTACAAGGCACTCTTGTTTAGCGCTCCTACCCTCCCCCCCCCACTTCTCAACAAAATAGGTGTGCAGAAGCAAACATCACCACATTCTTGACTCAGTACGTGCCCTCCTTCTTTCTGCCTCATGCCCTAAGAAATTTTAGGGTGAAGCAACTCTTACATCCGTCTATATCATCAATCGTCTTTCTTCCTCCGTTCTTCATAACATCTCTCCATTCGAAAGACTATATGGTACTCCTCCCAACTACTCTAACCTTAAAGTTTTTGGATGTGCTTACTTTGTTCTCCTGCATCCTCATGAACACACTAAACTTTAACCACGTGCTCGCCTCTATTGTTTTCTTAACTATGGCACAGAACATAAAGGTTTTTGTTGTTGGGATCCTCTTTCTAATAGACTTCGTATATCTTGCCATGTCACATTTTGGGAGCACACTATGTTCTCTCGCTTGTCCTCCTTCCACTCCTCCTTCTCTAGTCCTCAACCTTTCTTCACCGATATATCTGTTGAACTTTTTACTCTCTTTGAGTCCACTCTTGATAATAAGCTTGCTCAATTTGCATTTGCTTCCGCAAACTCGAACTAGTCGTCCATCTCTCATGATAGTCCTGAACCTACTCTAAACACCCCTCCTTGTTATTCTACTCGAGTAAGAGAACCTCCCATCCATCTCCAAGATTATCACTGTTTTTTCACTATTGTTTTCCTTGTTGAACCTACCTCTTATCAAGAGGCTAGTATTGACCCTTTATCGTAGAAAGCAATGAATGATGAATTACAGGCTCTTGAAAAGACGCATACTTAGGACTATGTTGATTTACCTCTTGGTAAAAGACCCATTGGCTGCAAGTGGATCTACAAAATCAAGACTCACTCTGATGGTACTATTAAGCGTTATAAGGCTCATCTTGTAGCAAAAGGCTATTCTCAAGAATATGGTATTGACTGTGAAGAAACATTTGCTCCTATGGCTTGAATGACGTCTGTTCGCAGTTTATTAACTGTTGCTGCTACCAAGCAGTGACCTCTTCTTCAGATGGGTGTCAAAAATGCTTTACTTAATGGGACTCTTTCTGAAGAAGTCTATATCCAGCCACCTTATGGTACTTTTCCTCCTCATCACAAGGTGTGCCTCCTATGTCGAGCACTATATGGTTTGAAACAGGCTCCACGAGCTTGGTTTGCCACATTTAGCTCTACCATCACTCAAGTTGGATTTACTTCTAGTCCTCATGACACTGCGCTCTTTACTCGCCACACACCCCAGGGTATTGTTCTTCTTCTTCTTTATGTTGGTGATATGATTATCACTGGTAGTGATCCACAGACCATATCCGATCTCCAACATTACCTTGGTCAACATTTTGAAATGAAAGACCTTGGGTCTCTCAACTACTTTCTTGGCCTTAAAGTCTCTCAACGCTCGGACGGGTATTTATTGTCTTAAGCCAAATATGCCTATGATCTTTTAGCTCGCTCAGGAATCACTGACTCCAACACAGCTTCAATGCCTTTAGACCCAATGTTCATTTGACCCTTTATGATGGTGTTCCTCTTGAAGATGTCAGTTTGTATCGATAACTCGTTGGTAGCCTCATCTATCTAACAATGACTCGTTCAGACATTGCATATGTTGTTCATATTGTTAGTCAATTTATGGCTGCTCCTCGAACCATCTATTTTACTGATGTGTTATGTATTCTTCGCTATATCAAGGAAACTTTGGGGCATGGACTTTAGTTTTTTTCTCAATCCTCTCTCATATTATCTAGCTATTCTGATGTAGGTTAGGTTGGGGATCTCACTAATCGACGTTCTACAATAGGTCACTGTTTCTACTTAGGCGATTCTCTCATTTCTTGGTGTAGTAAGAAATAAAGTGTTGTCTCTCATTCCAGTATTGAATCAGAATATCGTGCTCTTGATGATGCTACCGCTGAATTCCTATGGCTTCGTTGGCTCCTTGCTAATATCGGTGTCTCCCAACAGGGTCCCACTCTCATTCATTTTGATAATCGTAGTGTCATCTAGATTGCTCACAATGATGTTTTTCATGAGCATACAAAGCACATTGAAAATGACTGTCACTTCATTCATCATCATCTCTTGAGCAACAGACTTCTTTTGCAACTTGTCTCCACCACTGAGCAACCAGTAGATATCTTCACCAAAGCTTTACCATTTACTCGCTTCAATCGGTTACTTATCAAATTCAAGCTGACAGCTACTCTACTATCTTGAGTTTAAGGGAGGGTATTAATGTATACGATCTTTGTAATTAAGAATATATTATCTTATGCTATTTGTTTCCTTATTTATCACATAGACATTTGTATTTATCCCCCTTGTTCCTTGATGTAAATACATACAATTATAATATTCAATAAAATATCAGCACAGTCACATCTTTAAGAATTTTGGTACTTACAAAAAAGTGTGGATTTAATTAATTATTGATCTCTAAACTTAAAAAGCTTGAGTCTTTAAATTACATTTATAATGAGAGAATTCTATAAGAAATGTTGTTTTAATAAGTTTTTTTTCAAATTTGACTTTTAGTCGTTAATTTATGCAACAATAAAATAATTAGTATATATTATTTGAGGGTGATTTTAAATAAGGAGTATTTTAAAAAATATAACAAAGCGGCAAAATATTTACACCGTATAGAATAATTTTGAAAATGAAAAAAACCCACAAGCCCATTGTAACGACCCAACTCTTTATACTAAGCTGAGGTCATTACTAAAAAGAAACAATAACAATAGACACTTTCTTGAAAAGAGGAAAGACTAAATTTTTATTAAAAACGGAATTACTAAAACATTGATAAATATATGCGGAAGCAAAACTGAGTTCCCATATAGCATATAACGGATCCTTCTCTGTCGATCGCCAACTTTCCTCTACCTTTACCTTTACCTGAAATATTAAACATAGAAAGACTCAGTAAGAGACCTACTACTAGTCCTACTAAGTGTCTGTTAACTTCCCATTGGAGTCCTGTAAAGAAGTACCCCTGAATTGGCACGTTCCCAAACACGTGCAAACTGTAATCCCATATGAATAAATCTGGTCTTCGGTGAACCCAAAGGAACACCTAAGACAATCTGATATTTAGTGTACCCGAAGGAAACACTAGATCGGGCTGTGAGTGACCCCGTCGAATCACTCGTAATCATATCTATGCCAATGTCAATGTCAATGTCATAATGGACCCAACTGTAACGTCCCAGCCTGATGAACTGTTTTGTGACTGAAAATCTAAGAAATAAGTTATGTTGGTGGTTTTAAAGGGAACTAAAGGCATGGTTAAGTTCAAGTATATCAAGCACATTTAATTGTGTTTAGAATTGAGATACTGGAGAAGGAACAAATCAAACTTTAGTGCCTAGTTATTTTGATGAGACTTCAAGAAATTGTTTTGAGTTTACCATGAAAGATAAGTTACGGCTAGTTTAAAGTATAAGTGATAATAACGAACTCCTTTAGAATAACTAGCTAAGTTGATGTCATTAAAGAAAGCAAATAGTTGGACATGAGTTTGGACTTGATCAAGGAAAAAAAAAACAAAAAGAAGAGAAACTATTGAGTTCTAAAGAATGCTAAATGGTGGAGAATACCTTATTAATGGTGGAAGTTGAAGTTGGAAAATAGAACGTAGTTTTGAAGGGTTATGGATTAAGTTTCACTTGGATGAGTGAAAAAAACAAGGAGAGAAGAAATTTTCCTTGGATTTAGTGGTTCCACAAAATTAAGTGTAAATGAAAGAAAAGTACTTGATAAAAGTAATATTTTGTCAAGTGAAGTGAAACGTTACGCAACATGAAAGTTGCACTTAGGAAAATTTCATGAAAGAATTACCAAGTTGAGAAGGCTACTTAGGAACAAAAGGATGAAAAAAAAGCTCGATACTCAAAATTGTTCAAGAACTAAAACTTTTGAGGACGAAAGTTTCTTAGCGAGGGAAGATTGTAACACCCTATAAATTTAAGGAACTTATTATGAGTATTACATTAAGTGGAATTGGAAGTTAAGGAATGTATTCGGTTGTTTTGTGTGGATTAATTAAATATATATACGTGGGTGTGTATGTTTAATTAAAAATTATGGAGTTTGATAGAAATTGTTATTATTAATTAAGACATGAGAGCCAAGTATTCCAAGTTGTTTAAAGATTATAACTTTCGAGGACGAAAGTTTCTTAAAGGAGGGAAGATTGCAACGTCCCCAAAATTAAAATATTTTTGGAGTCAATTATCTTAATTTTTTTAATTAGATTTAATTTATTAGACATTATTTTGAATTCATTTAATGAGAATTATTTGATTTGTGTGGGAATTGAAATTAATTAAATATTTGTTGGATGAATATTTAATTAATTAGAGATTTTGACATGTGGTGTTTGTTGAGATTTTGATTAAATGGTATGTTGTGAGGATTAAGTAAAGTTGTGGATTTTTAGTGTTGTTGAAATTGAATTAAATTAAATAATTATGGATGTTATTTAATTAAATTGTGGGGTGGAAAGTTTGTTGGATATTTAATAATTATATGTATATGTGGAAATATATATAATTATTATGTGAAAGGAAAAGATAATTATATTTGTTGAAATATAATTATTTAAAGAAAAAATAATTGTATTTTGGAGAAAGGATATTTAGTAAGGGAGAAAAAGTAAAATAATTATATTTTGGGAAATATAATTATTTGTAAAAGGATAATTATTTTGGAGAAAGATAAATAATAATTAATTATTGTGAAAGATAATTAATTATTTTTTAGAAAGATAAATAATAATTAATTATTGTAGAAAATAATTAATTATTTTGGAGAAAAATAAATAATAATTAATTATTGTGGAGGATAATTAATTATTTTCGATAAAGATAAATAATAATTAATTATTGTGGAAGATAATTAATTATTCTGCTGAAAGATAAATATTGATTATGGAATGGAGCTCTTATGGTTAGGTTAAGATAATTCATGTTGGAAGTTAATAGTGATTTATTAGAAAATATTTGATTCATTAAAAGAATAGGGGATTTAAGTTAATTTGAGATTTTGGATGGAAAAGTTGGTTTTGGTGGAATTGGATTTAATTGAGTATATATATATATATATATGTATATATCTGTATACACATATATACATATGTATATATCTGTATACACATATATATATATGTATATATATGTATATATCTGTATACATATATATATATATATATATATATATATATATATATATATATATATATATATATATATATATATATATATATATATGTATGTATATATCTGTATACACACACACACACATATATATATATATATGTATATATATATGGGTATATATATTTAATTAATAATTTAGATTTTTTTGGTGGAATATGATATTAATTAATATGGAAAAGTGAAGTTAATTATATGACGGAATATAATTATATTTATTTGGAAAATAAGATAATCCATGAGGAGAGATTGTTGATTTGATTAAACGAGAAAAGATATATATTTATTTAGAAACGAGAATAATGACTTAAATAAATATATATGTTTATTGTAGATTTGGGTGAGAGAAAAATAATAATACTAAAGAAGTATTATTATTATTATTATTGGTTATAAATTTCTAAGATTTTGTGCATTTAAGGCATTTATTGAGGAAATATAATTAAAATAAAGATATATATATATATATATATATATATATAATAGATATATGTATATATTTGGTATTATATATATATATATATATATATCCTAAAAGAAAAAGGAAAAGGAAATAATAATAATAAAAATTATAGTTATTATTTGAGTTTATAAATAACATTGGAATGGTTAAGTTAGAAATAAAAGAAAAAAAGAAATTTTTTTCATCTTCTTCACTAAGATAACCCTCTGCTATAAAGATCATTTATAAACACAACACGAATGAGTTCAATTGCCTTATTTACTTCATCTCACTTCATCTCTTCTCTTTCGTTTGTTTCTTAGCTCTTTATTTTATAACAATTTAATATATCTATAAAGTACAAATTGTATGCTACTGCACTTATTAAATTTTCTTTTAAAAAAGTACATACGCATTAAAATTTCACTATAAATTGCAAAAATGACTTCAATAGTGATAGTTGTAATTATACCTTTAAATTTACGAAACTTAAAATTAATCCTCAAACTTATTGAAATATTAAAATTGGCCCTACTTATATAATTATATAAATTACATTGATTATATAAGATTGAGAATTTATAAGATTGAGAATTCAGTTTATATCATTTTTCGGTTCAATTTTTACCATCATCGTAAGCTTAAGGGTAAAACGTGATTTTTGCATATGGCCAAAATTTAAATATACTTTTTTTTTTTGTTTTTTTTAAAGAATAGATATTTTCGTTGATCAATTTTGTAGTTCCCATGAATTTGGTATTGTCAAAAGATTTGATGCATTCAAGATTTTCTTTTTCCTCGGGTGTGTGTGAAAGGAATTGGAGAGATATTTAAAACTTGGTAAAAGAAAGGAAATTTTACCAGCTATAATAGCTTTCTTTTTAAATGAAACATTACTTTTCCTAATTTGAAGAATAATAGTAATGTATAGTGAGAGAATAATATATATATATATATATATATAATTAAAATTGAGTTATAGTTACAACTAAGTGGAAGTAATCTTAATATTTAGAGAGAAGAAAAGCAAAACAAATATAATTGAAATAAAAGTGAAAAAGAAAAAAGTGGGTGAAAAACTAATAAATAGAGGGGGTAGAGAATGAGAAAAAGAGTTTGGAGTGGAAAAGGTGGGTGGTGGTGTGCAGTGTACAAAACCTATAAATGTTAGGTGGACAGTGTAGACCTTTGTTTCTTTTCTTACACTAATATAATATATTAGTAGCTATCCTATCCCTATGCTATTCTATGCATCATCTCCTTTATCTTTCTCTGCCTACGGGTACCCATACCCTAATAGGATGCTCTTACCCTAATCTTGTAACCAAACACTCCATAACCACCAACTCTTTTTTAACAAGTATCCTTCAATTTTATTATATATAAAAGTATTAAAAAAAATAAATTTTATTAAGAAACAATCCGACTAACCCTACAAATCCGTAAGAAATTAATTCCTATGTGAGTGACTATCAAGATTGAACTCATGACCTCTAATTAAATAGCAAGACTATGTCTCCTTTTTTGTCATTAGCTTTCGCATGATGACCTCTACCTTTTGAAAAAGATCGTAATTCTTTCGTTGTTTTTATTTACACTTCATGGTCTCCCTCTTCCAATTTCTTCTCTTGTCCTTCTTGGTAAGTGCTTTTTCTTCTAAAATATTCCCATTCTGTTAAGGTGTATAAGCTATAATACGATGGAAAAAGAGAGAAGAATGGAACTACGAAATGAACCATAGATAATTGTAATGTTTTAAAAAGATTGTACATTAGCAGTTAAGTTTGTTAATAGTCATATATGTTGTTTACGTAATTGCCTATTTATTGTTTTGGTGTGATTTAAGGAATGTTTTTGATCTCAAAGTTTTTTTTTTTGAGAGTTTGTGGATTTTATGTTTTAACCTAAAATTTTGATCTATGTATTCAATGGTTAAGAAAAGTAATATAATAATGCATTCCATTATAATTACTTTTTTAATAGTTAGGAATATTAATGTAATTTTTGAAAGTTAAAAAACATTTTTGAAACAAATTATTAATGGTTTTCATCCATATACTTATAAATATATAAGTATTCTTCTACTATTTTAAAGTTTATGGATATTAACGAAACTTTTTTGAAACAAAAGTACTAACAATTTCTATTTAAACACTAACAGTAAGAAGTATAATATTTTGTAAATCCTTCTTAAAAAGTTTAAGAGTATTATTGAAATTTAAAAAAATCTAAAATGACAAAATGACAAAAGCTATATAGTTTGTTCTACATTTTAAAAGTAAAACAATTATAAAAAACATACATTTATGTTTTTCTTGGACAATCTTAGCCAAAATCGACCTCGAGATATAATGTTTTGTTTTTTAAATTCAAAATGAAGAATATGTTCAAATTACTAAAATACCCTTTTTTTGAACATTTGTTATCCACTTTCACCAAACAAGCTTCTCATTCCATCTAAGTTTGAACATTTTGCTCTTAAGATTGATTGATTTTTGTGCAACAAACCATACGAAGTGTATCCCCAAGTGTATGCAAAGTTTAAATCTGTAGAGGTAATTAACTTTGAACCATTTGATAGTTTAGGGCATTGTTTAAGTTTAGGGTTTAAGGTTATTTGTGAAATCTGAGGATGTTGGAGTTGTTTTTGTATCTGGTTTTAAATTAATGTAGGTTAGAAAGATTTCAGCAATTTCATCAATCTGGACTCGTGTAGATGATGAATCTGGATAGAGATTGATGAAATTGCCTCGAGATTTGTACAACGAGTCCCGAGATTTGTTATGTTTCATTTGCATTATGTGAGGTTCTTGGTGTCCATTTCAGTCGAGATTAACCCGAGATACATCACAGAATGCATGTAAAACTCTAATCTCAGGCATCTTGGGGCAATGTGGCTCGAGTTACCATTGTTAATTCATGTTATTCTCAGTCGAGATTATCCTAAGATTGTCTTGAGTTTTAGGAAAGATTACTAATTTCATTTTGTTATGTGTGTTTTTTGTTTGGCAGATGCCTCTAGTCACCAAAATCCGCAATGCAGACTTCTTGCTTGCAAACTTTGCTTGTTGTTCACACTTAGCGAAGACTATCTCGAACATTAAAAACAAATTAACACCTAGGCAGATGTATATGTATAGGAAAACCATGCATGTTTGGACATTTCTTGGACATTAAGTTGGTTTTCAATGGACCCCTATGTCATTACATCTTGTTGAGAGAGGTTGAGGATGAATGGGAGGACGTTGTTAGTTTTAAATTACTAGGTGAGAAGGTCTCCTTCGGGCGGGAAAATTTTGAATACGATAAAACCTTAGATTGCAACGATTATATTTGAGCGATAAGACAAATATGAACGGTGCTGATTTGTATATAAATTATCCGAATATTAAATTCGAGAGTGACGAGGACGCAATGAAGATATCCCTATTTTATTTCATCGAGCTGGTGATGATAGGGAGGGAAATGAGGCAACACATGGGCTTGACCATGTTAGGCCTCATAGACGATTTGGAGGACTTCATCAACTATGACTTGGGTGAGTTAATATAGGTTAAGACTCTGGGTAGCTTGAAAGAGGCACTAAATGGAAAAGTTGCATGCCATAAGAAGCAACCTGCGAATAACAAGTCCTTGGAGCCGTATAGCCTAAAAGGGTTTCCCTTTGCCTTTCAAGTTAGTAATTTTATGCTTACTATGTTTTTTAGTAGTTATTGAAGGAATGGAATTCCTAAAGCGGAAGCGTATGAACGCCGTGCAAGTGAAATTCAATTTATAAAACCAATAAATTCAAAGAAAAATAATAAACATGCTTCTCATAGAGGAAAATGTGAAAATAAACTAACCTTTGTAGAACCAATTCTTCTTCCAAGCTTTCAAGCCACCACAAAATCTTCCTTGTTATTCTCCAAGTAAAGAAACACGGAGAGTTGTGGGCTTCTGTAATTTTGGTGAGTGAAGAAATTTTTTTTTTCGGAGAATTTTGTTTCCTTTGGAATACAGAGAGATCGTAAGATGGATTTTTCTTTCTTTTTTAATCTTAACCATGGAGGGAGAAGTTATCAAAATAACTTCCCCTTCTTTCCCATGTAGAATAACTCCCAAGGGAGTTATTCATTCTATTTAATATATATATATATATATATATATAATATATATATATATATATATATTAATTAATTAAATTAAATAAGATCAATATAAATTTAATTAATATATATATTATATCTCATATAATATAAACTTTATATTATATAATATATAATATAACCAATGGTTTAGATCTCTCATCTAATCTATAGTTCTAATATGAATCGAATTCAATTTAACCTATAGTTTATTTATGAATCTTATTCATATTATTATTATTATTTGAATCATATTCAAATATTAACTTCTCTCGTAAAAACTTTACATTATAATGTATCAAATACATTATATTAATTGTATCATAGACAATTTATTCCTTTTAATCAAATTGAAAAATTTAAATTAAACTAAAATAAATTTAATTCTCATTTATCCTTATTGAGCTAACAAGGGGACCTTATGGACCTACAGATTGAAGCTCCAATGAAATGAGATTAATTAATTAAACTCTTTAATTAAATTAATCTCTATTCATTAACTATTAGTCATTCCACTAAAGACTAATAGTTGCACTCTTCTTACTGTAGATATATTTTTGTGTCCATTAGATATAACCAATCAACAGTGCAATGACCCTTCACAAATTGCTCGTAAGTACAGCTAGGTCAAAAATTACCGTTTTGCCCTTGTAGTTACATCTAACTCCTTAAGTACCACTGTTTCCTCTAATGAACAATAATTATAGTCCTACTATAATTGAACTCCTCTCAGGCCAATAGAGAGGGTGTGGCGCCACATTGTTCCAGTCCTGAAATCAACCCTTAAGAGAGCAATTTCTCTACATACTCTATCTATAGAGAAGGAGTGAATTCCTTCTTGTCTAGCTGTGTTCCTAGCTCCCCAATCAGACGAATCCCTAAAATGGTAGGCATATTGAGTCAGCTACATAGGCCACTCTCACCCATACAAATCAAAGGATCGCCTTCATAGGCAGGAGTTCACAACTCACTCACGATTCAGGTCAAGTCACCTAGAGTCATCCGGGTGAAATGTAGTCTCAACTAGTAATGGTGTTAATAAGAGAGACTATCCATTTCATGGTCCGGTCTTATACAAACTCTTTGTATAGAATACCCCCGCTCTAATGTCTCGACATGAATAATTAGGATTAAATCATTTGTAGCACTTTAGAACAATTGTAACAACTACAAAGCAGGTCGTATTCGTAGTGTCACCAGGATAAGGTATCCAACCTTATCCATTTACTACAGACCATTTAGGTTATCACTTAAACATGATCTACTTGTATGTCTCCACATACATATTTAGGTTACAGAAGACAACCTTGGATGTTAGTTTATTGGTTTTGTGAGTTAATGCAAGTAAATGTCAAATAAAATAAAACACTTTATTTTATTAGATAAATAAAAAGTTTGTATAATATATACAATTACAAACTACAAGACCACGAGATTTAGGACATCAACTCCAAAAAATTCAATTTCATAACATAAATAGGCTTCAATAGCTCATTTCATAAAATCATTAAAAATACACATTAGTCTCTACACATTCCTTTCCTCCAAGAACATGAATCATCCCCACGTATAGATTACTATGATGACTACATCATCATCAACTACTCTTAAGATTTCATTGATTCATTTCCTGTTGCTTAGGCTGTTAACACAACCGCATTGGTTAGCCTCTTACCACCATGTGGTTCGCTCACCCTTGGTTTCCTTGACTCATTATGTGCACATAATTAGCTAGTTTATTGATAGGAATATGACTAATGGTTTATCCTCAATCATAGCATACGATGCAAATCATCACATAAGAACTTAACTTAAGAAACTTTCTTTGGAAATCTTTCAAAATTTATTGTAACATCAAGTTCGTACATGCTTTAAACATTAACCTAAGATAACAACAAAAGAAGAAAGAAAGCTTTGCAACTATGTTAAACTTTGGAAATCACTCACAACGCTAAGTATTACTTTTCCTTAGAACGCTCTCCTTTCTTCTCGTCTAAAGCTTCCTATTTTCATCAAAGTAACTTCTTAAAAATTTATATGTTAACACTCATTTCTTCTGATCT
Organism: Cucumis melo; assembly: GCF_025177605.1. Taxonomy (NCBI): domain Eukaryota; kingdom Viridiplantae; phylum Streptophyta; class Magnoliopsida; order Cucurbitales; family Cucurbitaceae; genus Cucumis; species Cucumis melo. The sequence continues at coordinate 14,293,701 of NC_066861.1, forward strand.
TTCACCCTTATTTATAGTGAATCCTTACATGAAACTGAAATGACACCTCTAGCTTCCTTAAATTTTAAGTATTTGCATGTTAAGTCCGAGTTCTACCTGAGTTCTAAAATAAATCCTATTGTGTCTCCAGTCTTGGCCAAACACAGCCCCAAAAAATGACCTGAGTGCTTTTTAACTTTCTATCTATTTATGTCTTTCCTCTCGATCGAGCAAGACTGAGTTTTTCCCTGAGATCAACCTTCTATTTATAATCTCAACTGAGATCTCACAAGACTGCCTTGCGATTCCCTTTCCAAGGCACTTAGCTTCTTATTTCCCAAAATAACCCTTCCTTTTTAGGCACATGTGTCACAAGTTGCACGCACTCACCTGGATTGAAGGTGATTCAGTCGCAAGTCTTCGAGTCACAAATGGTATGTTACGATTCATTTTCTTCCTCCACCTTTCTTATAGTATTTTAGGGTTTAAGGTTTAGGGTACCTGCTTGTGTTCCAATTTTAGGCATTGGACGAAGAGCATGCTTACTTGGACCGAAGTCCTGATACTTTTACAACAAAAGGCTACGTGGAAGACCCATTTGCCCCTCTCCTCATGTCAAGCATCCCCTTACTCTTGCTCGTGTCCAGTAGCTCTATTGTCTTCCTCGCGAGGACGGTTGTCCCACTGCATCTATGGAGCAACCTACAAGCGAGTTACTACTAAGCCTAATAAATCCTGAGCGACGTGTGATTGTAGCCAACATCTACTGCACATGGAAGCCAAATTAATATGTTCACAATTAATCCTAAGGATGCATTTTACTTGTTCAGAAAAACTCAGGACATATCTCCGGCAAATAAAATTACATTATATCTTGGAGTCGATTTTGGCTGAGATTGCCCAAAAAAAGCAAAAAAGTGTAAGTTTTTTTTTAAGTGTACTAATTTTGAAATGTAAAACCTAAAATACTGTCGTTTTTGTCATTTTTCGAACAATATTCTTGACAGTTTGATTGAATTTTTTAGTAAAATTATTTCAATTGACAAAACTTTTAAAAATACTTACAAAATGTAGTAAAATATCATAATTTATCTACAATAAATCATGATATACCAAAATTGATTACTATATGTGTCTATCATGATACAGATAGACACTATACACACATAGTAGTCTATCTTAGTCTATCTCGAATGACCATCATAAATAGAATGTGATATTTTGTGATTGATATTTAAAAATAGTGTTTTGTTATAATAGTTTAACATTGTTTTCTATTCTATGACTCTCCTTGTTTGTTTTGTCATTCTCTAAAGCCTAATTGGGTACTAAAAACAACACTTCTTTCCTTTCAAATCCAAACTTACTCAAACTTTAATTATGTCAGCTCAAGTTAATATATATGATGCCCATTCTAATCTCCCTCTTCCTGCTTCTGCCACCTCGTGGATCTCCTTTCTAAGCAAAGTCTCCTATGATGTGGCTTATGCGCACATATATTTTATGTGAACATCCGATTAATTCAAAGGTTCTTTTTGTTGGAAATGTAATAGACCCTCACAATACAAATCAAGAATCAAGAGAAAAAGATTGTTCTCTTATTCACACAATTTAGAAGAAAGAAATTGAATAATATTTTTAAACTTCAATTTCTTACTTTCTTTCTTTCTTGCATACAAATGAGAAACCTTACACGTATTTATACTAATAGAAAAGTACATTAAAAGTCATCAACAATAAATATCAATACATGTGACTCTTCACGCATATATCAATGTATTTAGTGATTAACTATTCCATGTATCTCAACTATTCATGCATATTTAATAATGAAAATTCATGTATTAAGTTTAGATTAATTTAATTTCAATATTCTCCCTTAATCTAGACTTGAGCAGCTCCAAGTTTTCCTTTGAATTTAACAAATAAGTTAAACTTGAGCACCTTTGTAAAAATATTTGCCACTTGATCTTGAGTCTTGCAATATTTTGCTATCACTTCTCCATCTTTAACCAAGTCTCTGATAAAATGATACTTGATTCTAATATGCTTGCTTCTTCAATGGAAAATTGGATTCTTTGATGCTATATATGCCAGATCCATTATCACAAAATAAAACATTTTCACTTCTTTGAGTACACTTCAATTCTTTTAACATCCACCTAAGTCATAAAAAGCTTGACATCCAGCTGTAGCTAACGAGATATATTCTGCTTCAGTGGTAGAAAGGGCAACAACAGATTGTTTCTTTGAAGTTCATGAAAAAACACCTAAACCCATACTAAAAACATAACAAGATGTACTTTTATGATCATCCACATTACCACCTCAGTCACTATCACAAAAACCAAACAAAACCAATTTTGAAACTTTCTTGTAATGAATTCCAAAATTAAGAGTGCCAAGAATGTAACAAAGAACTCTTTTACCTGCTTCCCAATGACTTCTTTTTGGGTTTGTCATAAATCTGCATAACAATCTTATAGCAAATAAAATATCAGGTCTTGTTGCTGTCAAGTACATTAAGCTTCCAACTAAACTTGGATACAAACTTGGTCGACTGCTTCTCCAATATCATCCTTGCACAATTTCAAATTTGCATCCATAGGAGTGTTGCAAGGTAAAGCATTTTCCATCCAAATTTTTTTTAGTAAATCATGAGCATACTTTTGTTGTGAAATGACAATTTCTCCTTCATTTTGATTAACTTCAATTTCGAGAAAGTAGTGGATGAGACCCATATCACTCATCTCGAATTCCTTTTACATGGAATTCTTAAAATCATCACACAAAAATTTATCATTTCCAGCAAAAAGTAAATCATAACTGTAAAGAGAAATGATAAGAAATTTGTCATACTTGTCTTCTTTGACATAGAGTGCATGCTCATACGGGCACCTTTGAAATCCCGTCTTTAGAAAAAAATAGTTGATATGATTGTACCAAGCTCGTGGAGCTTGCTTCAATTCATACAACTCGTACAATTTTTCTTCTTCTCTTTTCACATAGCCCTTGTGCAACAAATATCTCTTCCTTCAAGTGTCCATTTAAAAATGCAGATTCTACATCCATTTTATAAACTTTCCATTCTTTTTGAGCAGCTAATGACAAAATCAATCGAATGGTCTCAATTATTGTTATAGGAGCAAATATTTCTTTAAAATCCACACCATATTCCTGCTTGTAACCTTTTACAAGTCTTGCCTTGTATTTTTCAACATTAGCATCTGATTTCAACTTTGTTATGTACACCCATTTTACTCCAAGAGCTTGTTTGTTTGTCGAAATCTCCATCAACTCCCATGTTTCATTTCTTCTTATCGCATCAATTTCTTGATCTATTGCAATCTTCCATTTCTCATCTTGGATGGCTTCATCAAAAGTTACAAGATCAACACCAACAAACAATGCAAAATTAGCAAAATGACCATCATTAATTCTGTTAGTAGCATTATAAGTTTCTTGAATACTCCTTATTCTCCTTGGTGAGATTTCATCATCACTTGTGGAAAATGGCGTTGAAGATGAAGATAACTCCACCGCTTGAATTTCTGCTTGCTCTAATTCTTGAGCAATAACTTTATTCTCATCTATATTAACATGAAATGGACTTTTAACTTCATCAACGTTGTCACTCTAGTTTCATGATTCATCTTTATTGAAAATCACATCTCAGTTGATAATAATTTTCTTGACACAGGATTATACAATCGATAAGCTTTAGAATTTTTACTATAATCCATCATAATACATTTTTCAAATTTATCATTAAGCTTGCCTCTTAGCTGAATTTAAATATTAGAATAAGCTATACTCCCAAACACTCTCAAATGACAAACAGATGGTTTTTCACTACACCATGCTTCATAAGGAGTCTTACCTGGAATACTCTTTGTTGGAGCTCGATTCAGAATGTAAACAGTACATGCAACAACATCTCCCCAAAACTCGTTTGGCAGATTTTTTGCTTTTAGCATACTTCTCGCCATTTCCATGATTATTCTATTCTTTCTTTCTGTAACTTTATTTTGTTGTGGAGTCATACGAGCTGTCATTTGATGATGAGTTCCTTGCTCCTTGAAAAATTACCAAAAGCTATATATTCTCCACCATGGTAAGATCTCAAAGTTTTTTTTTATCTTACGACCAGTTTGATTTTTAGCAAAAGCGTTGAAGGATTTAAAACATACAAGTGCTTCACTCTTTTCTTTCAAAAAATAAATCCACAACTTTTTATTGAAATCATCGATGAAGGTTATGAAATATTGATTACCTCCATTTGTTGTTGTTCGCATAGGACCACACAAATCTTTATGTATCAAATTGAGAGGTTTAGAGACTCTCCAAGCTTTCCTAGTTGGAAATGAATCTTGATGATGTTTTACAAGAATACAAACTTCAAAAATATCTGTCTCATTGTTGATATTTTGCATGCCTCTCACCATATGATGTTTGCACAAATAAGATAGTGATATGAAGTTTAAGTGACCATATCGAAAATGCCAAAGCCAGGATGGATCCTTCAATATGCTACTGAAGCAAGATATTTGACCATATGTAAAGTTAAGAGGAAACATCTTATTAGCAGTCATTTTTTCCTTGACAATAAGAACACCGGTTTGATCTTTGATTACACATATATCACCTTCAAATGAAACTTTTAGACCTCGTTGAAGTAGTTGGCCAATACTCAAAAGATTATGTTTTAGATATGGAACATAGAGCACATTTGTAACTCATTTTGTGCCTTTCTTTGTCTTCACAAGAATAACACCTTGGCCTTTGACTTGCAGTTTGGTATTATCACCATTCTTCACTTCACTTTGGAAAGATTCATCCAAATTAACAAATATACTTCTATTTCTTGTCATGTGGTTTCTAGAACCACTATCAAGATACCATGTAGGCTCTACAACATCGCTTTGAACACTACATGCGAGGAATAGAATACCTTCATCATTTTTCTTCTGTTCTTTATGCATATTCATAGTGGTATTTCGATCTCAATTTTTTATTTCCCAACAATCTGCTTGGAAATGACTATACTTTCTAAAATTTAAAAATCAAATGTGAGAAAAATTACCACGACCACCTTCTTTATTTATGCCAAAGCCTCTTCATCTTTCGCTTCCTCTTCCTCGAGATAAATAAGAACTTTCTTGTGAATTTTCAAAATTTGCACCGCTTCAATTATCATAGTTTCTTCCACCTCTTCATCTTACACGACCACCACGTCTTCCACGTCTTCCACGTGAACCACCTCTAAATGAAGTTTGCATATGAAAAGCTTCCTCATGGTTAATATCAAATTGTTTTAATCTTAGCTCATGGGATTGAAGAGAACCCATCCAGCTACTTATAGACAACTTAGATAAGTCTTTCGATTCTTCAATTGCAACGACGATATGTTCAAATTTTCTTGGCATACTTCTAAGAATCTTTTCAACAAATCTTTGTTCGCCTACTTCTTCACCATTTGATCTTCAACTAAATATGGAGATGCAACAAACATTCGTTTGATCTTCAACTATTGAAAATTACAAGAATAATACAATTGAAAAATTCTTTAATAGTTTCAGTTTCTTTCATTTTAATGTAACCAAATTCACATTTGAGAGCTTGTAACCTTATCATCTTTACCTTATCTTCTCCTTGATAGGTAGATTGTAGAATATCCCCAGTTGCCTTTGCAGAAGTAGTTTTTGAAATTCTCAAAAAAATAAATTCACCAACAGTTTGATAAATGAAAAATAAAGTCTTCTTGTCTTTCTTGATTTTCTCTTAACTCAACAAGTTGTTGATTTGTGAGCTCACTCTGATTCTCAACTTCAGTGTATCCTCTTTCAACAATATCCCACAATTCTTGTGAGCCATATAACACTTTCATTTGAATACTCAATTGATTTAAATTCTTCCTGCTGAACCTTGGAAGTTGGGGTTGCAACATGTTACCATTTGAAGCCATATCTAACCGGAGCTCTAATACCACTTGTTGGAAACATAATAGGCTCTCACAATACAAATCAAGAAACAAGAGAAGAAGATTGTTCTCTTATTCACACAATTTAGAAGAAAGAAATTGAATATTATTCTTAAATTTGAATTTCTTACTTTCTTTCTTATATACAAACGAGAAACCTTACACATATTTATACTAGTAGAAAAGTACGTTAAAAGTCACCAACAACAAATATCAATACATGTGACTCTTCATATATCAATGTATTTAGTGATTAACTATTCCATGTATCTCAAGTATTCATACATGTTTAATAATGCAAATTCATGTATTAAGTTTAGACTAATTTAATTTCTGACACTTTTATGATTTAATTATTCTTTGTTGACGTATATATTTAATTACTAACTATGGAAATTTTTAAATAATCAATCCAATTCGTAAATAAAATTTTGTAGTATTGGAGTTAGATATCATATATTGAACACACTTGCCCAAACATAATAATAATTTTTTTTTGTTAGATCTTACCAAGCATCAATTCAATTGAATGTCTGTCGGGTCAATTTTGTAATACGCTGATATTACTGAAACTAAAGTTGGATTCTATTGTTCAATCGACCTAATCGATAAAATAAGCTAATATATTAAAGTATACTTGAACTCTCAAAGACAGAGCTGGTGAAGAAAATATATTGTGTATTGTAAACAAATTTATTTAAGTCGAACTAATTGGGGGCATGTAGGTTAATATTAAATTGTTGAATTAATTTAATTACTTAAAATGCTCTCTTAATTAAGTCTTATGGGAAACGAACATACAACCTACACCAATTTGCCTACTCATGATCATGGATTTACAAATTAATAATTAAGACATCATTATCTATGCCAATTTGACTATGATCCATTAATAACGACAAAATTTTTATTCTGCGAACCCAACCTTCGCATTGGTATCGACAGTCAATCCAATTAACCAAGATTTAAGGGTTATGTTTGGTTTAACTTTTAAAATATATGCTTAATTTTTCAAATAAAATATTTTTAAAACATTAAAATGCTTCTTAACTATTCAAAATACCTTCTAAAACCTTTCAAAGTTTATTTAAAATATTTTTTAGGGATTTTAAGAAATTGTATTTTAAATGTCAAAACTATAACAAAATTATATTTTGTAGCAGTATAGATCGTGATATTTCCAAATAGACATCTATCAATGTTTAACACTCTTATCTTTATAAAAAGAGTTTTAATTTAAATAAAAACGATTATCTTTTAAAATACTTTTTCCTCTAGCGTCAGTCTTAACGGAGGAATTGAAAAGTAAGGTGAAATATCTACTGTAACACCCCAATGATCTCATGTTGTTCATTTTTTTTTTTTTAAATTCAATTATTTATTTTTATTTTATTCATTTATTTGTTTATAATTAAATAATGAAACTTATGTCATCAAGATGTGAATTTTCCCCTTTTAAAATATTAAGCAAATTTCAACTTTAATTATACTTGGTAATTAAAGATTTAATTGGTATTTGGAAGTTGAGGGAAAGGAGGAATTTGGTGAAGATATTGGAGAAATTTGAGAGAGAAGGGTGAAATTTGGAATTTAACAAAGAAGAGAAAAGAAGGGAAATTATTTTATAAAAGGAAAAGAAAAGGAAAAAGAAAAGGAAAAGAAAAGGAAAAGAAAAGAGAAGAGGGAGAGAAGGGGAAACCCTAGCCGCCGCCGCCAATCTCCACCGCCGCCGCCGCCGTCGCACGCCGCCGCAAGCCAGCCATCGTAGAAGCCGCGTCGTACCGCGTCCGCCAGCCGAAGGAGCCGCGCCGCTTCGATCTGAGGCAGGTCAGCCGAAACCCGTCGCGTCCCGAAGCCGAATCCACCTCTGCGCCGAACGCGTCGCGAAGCCGAGATCCATCTCCACGTCGAAGCCGCGTCGCCAGCCATCGTCGTCTGCATCCGAGCCGCGAACGCGTCTGCAAATCCGAGCCGCGAACGCGCCTACACCCGAGCCGTATCGAAGCCGCGAACGCGCCCGCCTCCAGCCGACGAACGAACCCGAACCCGGAACCGCCCGCGCGCTCGAACCTGGAACCGCCCGCGCGCCCGAACCCGGAACCGAACCCGCGCCCGTGCCACACGTGCCTGACTCTCCCGCGTGCAAGCGCGCCGCGCCGTGTGTTCCGCGTAGCCGAGCCGCGTCCCCTCCCTGTAGCAAGCCGAGCCGCACGCGAAGTCCCCATACCGAGCCGAGCCGCGTCTGCACCAAGCCGAGCCGGTCCTGTCTCCTTCCAGTCGAGCCGCCAAGCCTGTTTTGGCTCCTTCCACCTAAATTTTTGGTAATTTCCAAATTCCCTAGCCTGCCCAGTAATTAAATGAGTTAATTTGGAAATTTAATTAATTTAATTACTTTCCTCAAGAAGCAAATTGGACCAAATAGCTGCTGCAGCTTAGGACTTCCTCAGTAGGAACTCATCTAGCAACATCTCGAGGTAAGAGATTTCTACTACTAGCCCCATGTGAGAATTTGATGTTGCATGTTCCTTCAGTGACATACGACGATGGTTGGGCTTACGATGTATGATAATATTTTATCATGATCTGACGAATGACATGGCCATACTTTGGCATAATATTATAGTAATGAGAACCCTCGAACCATATGTGACTGTATGATAAGACTGATGGACTTATGATGTATGTGACTGTATGGTAAGACTGATGGACTTATGATGTATGTGACTGTATGATAGGACTGATGGACTTACGATGTATGTGACTGTATGATAAGACTGATGGACTTATGATGTATGTGACTGTATGATAAGACTGATGGACTTATGACGTATGTGACTGTATAATGAGAACTATTAGTGACTGTTTGATGATAGCTGTAGTGGGGGATGAGATGGTGGTTATTTTCTGATGATAATTTTGATGACGTATGCATATGTATGTTGGGATTGGGGTATCTGTTAACTTCTCCTATCTGAGTCGTACCTGCATGGGTGTCCTTCGGGATCACCACCTATTTAGGACTGTTAGGCTCGACGGGGCGCCAGTCCAGCATGACTATAGATATGACTCGAGCGACTCGACGGGGTCCTCGCATCCCGACGGTCCTAAGTGTCCCCTGGACACCGAAGACCAGAGTTAAGTCCCCACGGGGCGCATGTTGCACGTGTTCGGGAGCGTGCCAGAGATTGGGTACTAGTTTCAGGACTCGATAGGAATGTTAACAGGCACCTAGTGGGACTAGTAGTGGGTCCCTTACTGAGTATTTTTATACTCATTCTCTTCGTTTTATGTTTTCAGGTAGAGGACGAGGCAAGGGCAAGGGCAAGCTGGCGAGCGACGTGAAGTGACCGTGGCGAGCCATAGGGGTTTTCCTGCTTCCGCACATGTTTTACTTTACAGTTAAATTCATGTTTCGGCTTTCTGCATGTTTACTTTGGTTATTTTTGTAGATAGGGCCCGCTTAGGGATTTTAAACTTAACTCGTATTTCTACATGTTACTTTAACTATCTTTCATAAATACATTTGCTAGATTTCCTTGCATTTATTTACACCGGATTTTATGACTTAAACACTGATCCTAGATTCAGTAACCACTTCGATTCAGCATAAAGAGTCGGGTCGTTACAGTTGGTATCAGAGCGCAGTGTTTTAGGTCCTGTAGACTGACTTATGATGTAAGTCATTTTGTTTTGATTTTTACCTCACCCTATGGCTATACGGTCCTTCGTCACTCGCCAGGTATGCCTAAAGCTTTACAAATATTAAGATTATAATGTTGCCTGATTAGATTAGACTTAGAGTGAGAATATTGAGCTCTAGTGGTGAAAAATTTGTTGGTGAATTTTAGGAAGAATGCCGCCACGTAGAGGTGCACGTCGAGGAGGTGGCAGGGGAGGCAGAGGAGCCGGTCGTGGCCAACCGGCGGAGCAACCTGCCGCGCCGCCAGTCAACCCCGACGTACCAGTCAACCCTAATGCACCGGTCACTCAGGCGGATCTCGCCGCAATGGAGCAGCGTTACCAGGCCATGCTGCAAGCTGCTCTAGCGCCGTTCCTCGCTGCTCAGCAGAACCAGGCCGCCCCTGTTCAGGACCAGCCTGTAGTCCCTCCAGCCCCTGTTCAGGACCAGCCCGTCATCCCTCCAGCCCCGGTGGAAGCTCAGCCGGTGCCAGTACAACTGTCAGCTGAGGCCAAGCACTTGAGGGATTTTAGGAAGTACAACCCGAAGACTTTCGACGGACCCTTGGACAACCCCTTTAGAGCCCAGCTGTGGTTGACATCCATAGAGACGATCTTCAGGTACATGAAGTGCCCAGAAGACCAGAAGGTGCAGTGTGCAGCTTTCTGTTTGGAGGATAGGGGGACTGCCTGGTGGGAGACTGCTGAGAGGGCGCTGGGAGGAGATGCCAGCAAGATCACATGGGAGCAGTTCAAGGAGAACTTCTATGCTAAGTTTTTCTCCGCCAATGTGAAGCACGCCAAGCTGCAAGAGTTCCTAAACTTGGAGCAAGGCGACATGACGGTGGAGCAGTACGACGCCGAGTTCGATATGCTGTCCCGCTTTGCTCCCGATATGGTAAGAGATGAGGCCGCCAGGACTGAGAGATTTGTTAATGGCCTCAGGTTAGACCTCCAGGGTTTTGTACGAGCTCTTCGACCAACCACTCATGCGGATGCTCTACGCATAGCACTGGATCTGAGCCTGCATGAGAGAGCTGGTCAATCTAAGGTTGTCGGCACAGGGTCAGCCTCGGGACAGAAGAGGAAGGCGGAGGCGCGGCCCGACGTAGTACCACAGCAGACTCCGAGGTCAGGAGGTGTCTTCCAGAGACACCGTCGGGAGCTGGCAGCAGCTGGGAGAACTTTGAGAGAGCTACCCACTTGTACTACCTGTGGGAAGGTCCATGGAGGACAATGTTTAGCTGGGAGTGGAGTCTGCTTCAGGTGCAGGCAGCCGGGGCACACTGCTGATGCGTGTCCTCGGAAACCCTTAGAGACGACGCCACGTCAGCCTTCTGCTCCCCAGCAGGGGAGAGTCTTTGCCACGAACCGGCAGGAGGCCGAGCGAGCTAGTACGGTGGTGACAGGTACGCTCCCAATCTTGGGGCATTATGCTTTGGTACTATTTGACTCGGGGTCATCGCATTCATTTATATCCTCTATTTTTGTCAAGCATGCGGGTTTAGAAGTAGAACCGTTGGGTAGTGCCTTGTCTGTCTCTACTCCTTCTGGAGAGGTCCTTTTGTCTAAGGAAAAAATAAGGGCATGTTGGGTAGAAATAGCAAACCATACCTTGAACGTAACTTTACTGGTGCTAGATATGCAAGATTTCGATGTAATTTTAGGCATGGATTGGTTGTCAACTAACCATGCAACCATAGACTGTTTTAATAAGGAAGTAGTCTTTAACCCTCCTTCCGGGGATAAGTTTAAGTTTAGAGGAGCAGGCATGGTAGGTATACCCAAGGTCATCTCAGCAATGAAGGCGAGTAAGCTACTTAGCCAGGGTACTTGGGGTATCTTGGCGAACGTAGTAGATATGGCAGAACCAGAAGTTTCCCTATCTTCCGAACCAGTAGTAAGGGAGTACCCTGACGTTTTCCCCGACGAACTCCCAGGACTTCCGCCTCCCAGGGAGGTAGACTTCGCCATTGAGTTAGAGCCCGGCACCGCCCCTATCTCTAGAGCTCCTTACAGAATGGCTCCAGCTGAGCTAAAGGAGTTGAAGGTCCAGTTACAGGAGTTGCTGGACAAAGGCTTCATCCGGCCCAGTGTATCACCTTGGGGAGCCCCAGTGTTGTTCGTGAAGAAGAAGGATGGGTCGATGCGCCTTTGCATTGACTACCGAGAATTGAACAAGGTGACAGTTAAGAACCGCTACCCCTTACCCAGAATCGAGGACCTGTTCGACCAGTTACAGGGGGCCACCGTCTTTTCCAAGATCGACCTGCGATCAGGCTATCACCAGTTGAGGATTAGGGACGGTGATATTCCCAAGACGGCCTTTCGTTCGAGGTACGGACACTACGAATTCATAGTGATGTCCTTTGGTTTAACTAATGCCCCTGCAGTGTTCATGGATTTGATGAACAGGGTGTTTAAGGACTTTCTAGACCAATTCGTCATAGTCTTCATTGACGATATCTTGATCTATTCCAAGACTGAGGCCGAACACGAAGAGCACTTGCACCAAGTCTTGGAGACCCTTCGAGCTCATAAGCTATACGCCAAGTTCTCCAAGTGTGAGTTCTGGTTAAAGAAGGTGACATTTTTAGGGCACGTGGTTTCCAGTGAGGGAGTCTCGGTGGACCCAGCTAAGGTCGAAGCGGTGACCAACTGGCCTCGACCGTCTACAGTCAGTGAGATTCGCAGTTTTCTGGGTCTGGCAGGATACTACAGGAGGTTTGTAGAAGACTTCTCACGCATAGCCAGCCCATTGACCCAGTTGACCAGGAAGGGAACCCCTTTTGTCTGGAGCCCAGCATGTGAGAGTAGTTTCCAAGAGCTTAAGCAGAAGCTAGTGACGGCACCAGTCCTGACAGTGCCGGATGGGTCGGGAAGTTTTGTGATCTATAGTGATGCCTCTAAGAAAGGACTGGGATGTGTCCTGATGCAGCGAGGTAAGGTAGTTGCGTATGCCTCACGCCAGTTGAAGAATCATGAGCAGAACTACCCTACCCACGACTTGGAGTTGGCAGCTGTAGTCTTTGCACTGAAGATATGGAGGCACTATCTGTACGGTGAGAAGATTCAGATTTACACCGACCACAAGAGCCTGAAGTATTTCTTCACTCAGAAGGAGTTGAACATGAGGCAGAGGAGGTGGCTCGAGTTGGTGAAAGACTACGACTGCGAGATCCTGTACCATCCAGGTAAAGCAAATGTAGTGGCTGACGCGCTGAGTAGGAAGGTTGCACATTCAGCAGCGCTAGTCACGAAGCAGACCCCCTTACTCAGGGATTTGGAGAGAGCCGAGATTGCAGTCTCAGTAGGTGAGGTTGCCGCACAGTTGGCTCAGTTGACAGTTCAGCCAACCTTGAGGCAAAAGATCATTGCTGCTCAGCTGAGTGATCCTTACTTGGCAGAGAAACGTCGTATGGTAGAGACGGAGCAAGGTGAAGAGTTCTCTATATCCTCTGATGATGGCCTTATGTTTGAGGGACGCCTGTGTGTGCCGGAAGACAGCGCAGTTAAGACAGAGCTTTTGACTGAGGCTCACAGTTCCCCGTTTACCATGCACCCTGGGAGTACGAAGATGTACCAGGACTTAAGGAGTGTCTATTGGTGGAGGGGCATGAAGAGGGATGTAGCAGAGTTCGTCAGTAGGTGCTTGGTGTGCCAGCAGGTGAAGGCACCTAGGCAGCATCCAGCAGGGTTGTTGCAACCCTTGAGTGTGCCAGGGTGGAAGTGGGAGAGTGTGTCGATGGACTTTATCACGGGACTGCCCAAGACCTTGAAGGGCTACACGGTGATCTGGGTTGTGGTCGACAGACTCACGAAGACAGCCCACTTCGTGCCAGGGAAATCCACGTACACTGCCAGCAAGTGGGGGCAGTTATACATGACGGAAATAGTAAGACTGCACGGAGTACCAGTATCCATCGTTTCAGACAGGGATGCCCGTTTCACTTCGAAATTTTGGCAAGGGCTCCAACTTGCATTAGGTACGAGGCTGGACTTCAGCACGGCATTCCACCCTCAGACTGATGGTCAGACAGAGAGACTGAACCAGATTTTGGAGGATATGCTGCGGGCCTGTGTGCTAGAGTTTTCAGGAAGTTGGGACTCCCACCTGCATCTAATGGAGTTCGCCTATAATAACAGTTACCAGGCTACCATTGGTATGGCTCCGTTTGAGGCTCTGTATGGCAAGTGCTGTAGATCCCCTGTCTGCTGGGGCGAGGTTGGAGAGCAGAGGATGCTAGGCCCCGAGTTAGTGCAGACTACCAATGCAGCCATACAGAAGATCCGAGCTCGTATGCTGACCGCACAGAGCAGACAGAAGAGTTACGCTGATGTACGACGTAAGGACCTCGAGTTTGAAGTGGGAGATATGGTCTTTTTGAAGGTAGCACCGATGAAGGGCGTTCTGAGGTTCGAGAAGAAGGGGAAGTTGAGTCCACGTTTCGTGGGGCCATTTGAGATACTGGAACGGATTGGCCCTGTGGCTTATCGTTTGGCCTTGCCCCCATCCCTCTCAGCAGTGCATGACGTATTCCATGTCTCCATGTTGAGGAGGTATGTCGCAGACCCGACGCACATCGTGGACTTCGAGCCCCTACAGGTCAGTGAGAACTTGAGCTACGAGGAGCAGCCTGTCGAGATCTTGGCAAGAGAGGTCAAGAAGCTTCGTAGTCGAGATATTCCACTAGTCAAAGTCCTCTGGCAGAACCATGGAGTTGAAGAGGCCACGTGGGAGAGAGAAGAGGACATAAAGGCCCAGTACCCAGAAATGTTCGAGGATTAGAGCTTTCGAGGACGAAAGCTTTCTAAGGGGGGAAGTATGTAACACCCCAATGATCTCATGTTGTTCATTTTTTTTTTTTTAAATTCAATTATTTATTTTTATTTTATTCATTTATTTGTTTATAATTAAATAATGAAACTTATGTCATCAAGATGTGAATTTTCCCCTTTTAAAATATTAAGCAAATTTCAACTTTAATTATACTTGGTAATTAAAGATTTAATTGGTATTTGGAAGTTGAGGGAAAGGAGGAATTTGGTGAAGATATTGGAGAAATTTGAGAGAGAAGGGTGAAATTTGGAATTTAACAAAGAAGAGAAAAGAAGGGAAATTATTTTATAAAAGGAAAAGAAAAGGAAAAAGAAAAGGAAAAGAAAAGGAAAAGAAAAGAGAAGAGGGAGAGAAGGGGAAACCCTAGCCGCCGCCGCCAATCTCCACCGCCGCCGCCGCCGTCGCACGCCGCCGCAAGCCAGCCATCGTAGAAGCCGCGTCGTACCGCGTCCGCCAGCCGAAGGAGCCGCGCCGCTTCGATCTGAGGCAGGTCAGCCGAAACCCGTCGCGTCCCGAAGCCGAATCCACCTCTGCGCCGAACGCGTCGCGAAGCCGAGATCCATCTCCACGTCGAAGCCGCGTCGCCAGCCATCGTCGTCTGCATCCGAGCCGCGAACGCGTCTGCAAATCCGAGCCGCGAACGCGCCTACACCCGAGCCGTATCGAAGCCGCGAACGCGCCCGCCTCCAGCCGACGAACGAACCCGAACCCGGAACCGCCCGCGCGCTCGAACCTGGAACCGCCCGCGCGCCCGAACCCGGAACCGAACCCGCGCCCGTGCCACACGTGCCTGACTCTCCCGCGTGCAAGCGCGCCGCGCCGTGTGTTCCGCGTAGCCGAGCCGCGTCCCCTCCCTGTAGCAAGCCGAGCCGCACGCGAAGTCCCCATACCGAGCCGAGCCGCGTCTGCACCAAGCCGAGCCGGTCCTGTCTCCTTCCAGTCGAGCCGCCAAGCCTGTTTTGGCTCCTTCCACCTAAATTTTTGGTAATTTCCAAATTCCCTAGCCTGCCCAGTAATTAAATGAGTTAATTTGGAAATTTAATTAATTTAATTACTTTCCTCAAGAAGCAAATTGGACCAAATAGCTGCTGCAGCTTAGGACTTCCTCAGTAGGAACTCATCTAGCAACATCTCGAGGTAAGAGATTTCTACTACTAGCCCCATGTGAGAATTTGATGTTGCATGTTCCTTCAGTGACATACGACGATGGTTGGGCTTACGATGTATGATAATATTTTATCATGATCTGACGAATGACATGGCCATACTTTGGCATAATATTATAGTAATGAGAACCCTCGAACCATATGTGACTGTATGATAAGACTGATGGACTTATGATGTATGTGACTGTATGGTAAGACTGATGGACTTATGATGTATGTGACTGTATGATAGGACTGATGGACTTACGATGTATGTGACTGTATGATAAGACTGATGGACTTATGATGTATGTGACTGTATGATAAGACTGATGGACTTATGACGTATGTGACTGTATAATGAGAACTATTAGTGACTGTTTGATGATAGCTGTAGTGGGGGATGAGATGGTGGTTATTTTCTGATGATAATTTTGATGACGTATGCATATGTATGTTGGGATTGGGGTATCTGTTAACTTCTCCTATCTGAGTCGTACCTGCATGGGTGTCCTTCGGGATCACCACCTATTTAGGACTGTTAGGCTCGACGGGGCGCCAGTCCAGCATGACTATAGATATGACTCGAGCGACTCGACGGGGTCCTCGCATCCCGACGGTCCTAAGTGTCCCCTGGACACCGAAGACCAGAGTTAAGTCCCCACGGGGCGCATGTTGCACGTGTTCGGGAGCGTGCCAGAGATTGGGTACTAGTTTCAGGACTCGATAGGAATGTTAACAGGCACCTAGTGGGACTAGTAGTGGGTCCCTTACTGAGTATTTTTATACTCATTCTCTTCGTTTTATGTTTTCAGGTAGAGGACGAGGCAAGGGCAAGGGCAAGCTGGCGAGCGACGTGAAGTGACCGTGGCGAGCCATAGGGGTTTTCCTGCTTCCGCACATGTTTTACTTTACAGTTAAATTCATGTTTCGGCTTTCTGCATGTTTACTTTGGTTATTTTTGTAGATAGGGCCCGCTTAGGGATTTTAAACTTAACTCGTATTTCTACATGTTACTTTAACTATCTTTCATAAATACATTTGCTAGATTTCCTTGCATTTATTTACACCGGATTTTATGACTTAAACACTGATCCTAGATTCAGTAACCACTTCGATTCAGCATAAAGAGTCGGGTCGTTACATCTACCATCCCTCCTTGACCTAGATTGGAAAAGAAACTTTACATGGTTATCCTCGTGTAACAATGCATGGGACTATTAAGAAATTGATTATTAAAGATGAATAGAATACATAAAACAATAATAGAGAATTGTGTTACATGTTATTTTATCAAATTAACATGTCGTGTTCACTTTAAAAATGTGTTCAGTGTTACATCCATGAAAAAAGGAATGGAAGCAGTTTAATTCATTATTAGAGAAAATAATATCAAATTAAAGATTTGAGCCACCCGATCTAGTCTTTGAAAATTTGTATAACATACTTCTTTAAGCTATATGATTAGAAACATACATAAACATAAATTTGACAAACATGAATTATAACTTAGGTTTTGAGAGCCTAGCACCTGAATACCCATGAAGGCACATCCAAGCGAGATAATAGAATTTTGCCTACACAAATGAAACTCTTGCACTTAGTCTTTTGACGAAATATCAAATAACAGATTCAAGACATTCCAACATATATATTAAGGCAACGTCTTGATGTTGTGGCCTTGTGGTTTTTCTTAAGTTGTCGTTGTAGGTAATTTGGGCATCATCTTTACTCTTCCCTGCCTTTAGTTGGTGTATCAAACATAGTTTAGAATTTTGGGTTTAGGGATTCAACTTTTGTGAGGGAACAAATTTCCCATTTGTGGAAAATTGTAACAACATGAATGCTCCTTGGCACTCAATTGTCAAGGGCCTTCATTGGCTTGAAACACAAATTGAAAACATCTTATGGAATAGCAAAAGCTCCATTTTCTCTACCATTCAGAACCTTTTTTTTCTTTTTTTCAAATTCTCAATTCTCTCACTAACAAACTCAAATTTTCTTAAATAAATTAAATCGTCTATATACTCAAATTTCAACTTGAATCATCTAATCACAAACTATCCAATTTTCCATAAATTAAATTTCAAATTTCTAAATCTCACATCTTAGCATTAATTTCAAACTTTTAACTCCTCGACATTTATTTTTAAAATGATCTTAATTCAAATAATTCAATTTTAGCTTCAATCGTTAAGATAAACCCAAATAATTTAAGATAATTAATAAATTTTTCTTAAAAATTTGGGATGTTATAATTTATACTTCTAAATCTTTCAATTATTAATCTACGTACATAGCCCACAATCTAATTATACATATTATTATTTAAATACATGTAACACAATAGTCTTATAAAATATGGTCAAAGATTGGTACGACCCAACTCTTTATACGAAGCTGAGATCATTACTACTTAAATGAAAATAAAATTCCATAAATTTAAAATAGAAAATATCAAATTTTCGTGATTAAAAACTCAAATATTCATTAAAATCATAAATAAAATAAAGTAAATAGAAATAAATCTAAAAGTAAGTTCCTTGCTCGGGCCCTATTTAGCTTTAAAAGAGTAAAATAAATAAAATTGCATAAATACTGAAATCAAAATCTAATAACATAAGGCGGAAGCAAAAGTGGTCCCCTATGATTGCCACGGTCACTTCTTGTCATTCGCCAGCTTTCCTCTGTTCTTACCTCTACTTCTGCCTGAAAAAATTAAACATAAGAGAGTGAGTATAAAAATATACTTAGTAAGGGACCCACTACTAGTCCCGCTAGGTGACTGTTAACTTCCTATTAGAGTCTCGTAAAGTGGTACCCCTAACTGGCACATTCCCAAACACGCGTAATCCATGATCCTGTAGGAACATCTCTGGTCTTCGGTGAACTCAAAGGAACACCTAGGACAAAACTGGTCTTTGGTGAACACAAGGAACACCTAGGACAAACTGGTCTTCGGTGAACACATGGAACACCTAGGACAAACTGATCTTTAGTGAATCTCGAAAGAAACACTAAGATAATCGGGTTGTGAGTGACCCTGTCGAGTCACTCATAACATATCTCTCATACTAGATTGGTGATCCTATCGGACTACACAGTTATAAAAAGGTGGTGATCCCGAGGGACAACCATGCGGGTATGACTCTAATAGATAAAACTAACAGTACACCCTATCCATAACATGTAGCATAACATAAGATCATCATAAACATGACATGAGTATTAATCGAAACATTCTTAATCATGAGATTCATACTTCATGCATAAGCATCAACATCATCAAATATCATCATTATAAACATGACTCAGTTGGATCTATCAGTCATCATAACATAGACTAGTCATGACTATCAATCATCATAAACATAAATACATTATGCATATTAGCTACATCAGCGCATAATGGAAAAGTTACATGCAAGCTCTTACTTCAATTCGAAGGTTTAGTAGGAGAATCTCTTACCTGGAGATTAACTTAAACCAAATTTAATCCTGACAGCAAGGTCAAACTTTCCAAGGAAAAATCCTAAACAATAAGGGTAAATAACTAAGTTTAATAACTTAATTAACAGTTGCTTAAGGATCAAAATCCAATTAATTCAACTTACCTAAAGTTGAGGTCGAATCCGATTTACCCTTAGTTGGGAAAATTCCACAGCTCAAATTCCCAGTTAAAATCTAACTAAATAAATCAAAAAATTATTTAATTGGATTCCAAAAATTAATATTTGTTAAGCATGCCCAAAACTCAATCAAACTTACCAAGGCTTACCAAAAAAAAAAGTCAAATAGGATAAAAAAACAAATTTGGCAGCTCAAACGGCTTGGCTAGAGGAGAAAATTAGCTAGGCAGCTCGGTTGAGGGAGGAAAATCGGCTAGGATGGCTTGTGCGTGATTCGAGTGCGAAGGGCGGCTTGGCAGCTTGTGCAGGCATGACTCGACTGAGGTTAGAAGCGGCTTGTAGGTCAGCGGCTCGAGTTGGGGCGTACATGGCTTGGACTGCGCGTGACTCGGGTTCGCGGTAATCTTCGACGCGGCTGGATGGAGCTTCGATGATGGTGTATGCCACGATTGACGGAGATAGCTCGGCTACGCGACGATCATCGACCGACGGTGGCTCGTTGACGGTTCTGCTGCTTGGCGGACGACGACGTGGCGCAAATAGTTGGCTGTGATGGAAGAGATGCGGCGGGCGACAGATTGAGTGATGGTTAGAGTTTTCTCTTTAAGGTTTGTGAAGAAGATGATGAATAATGCCACGTTTTCCAAGGAGCTTATTTAAAGAAAATAATAATAATATAATTATTATTACTTTTCTTTTATCTTTTCCTTATTTTATTCCAAATAAAAAAAAACTTCATCTCTTTCTCCATTTAAACCCATCAAATCTACTTTTTAAACTCAAATCTCTCTCTTTCCAATCAAATCATCTCCCTCTTTCCCAACAAATCACCTCTAGCTTTCTCAAAATAAATATCCTTATAATTATATTGTCTATATAATATAATTATTTCAACTTCAAATTTAATTAATTATATAATCATATATAATTAATCAAATTCCCCCAAACACAAATCTCTTAAAACAAACAACTTTAATCATAAATTCTAAATTTAAACAATTAGATATTTTTCAAAATATCTAATAAATTTCAATCTTCACAAATCAAATATTTCAACAATCGAATAAAAATAACACTCCAATAAAATTTTTAAAAATTAAACTTAAGATAATTGCGAATAAATAACCTAAGTTTTTGGGCATTACAAAGATGTACAGTACAATATTGATGTATGGGGTAGACAATCTTTGAGACATCCTGTTACATGAAATAAAAGAGTTATACTTCACAACAACTTGTAAGTTTAATATTTATGCCCTAGATTATACCATATATCCACAGAGTTTAATTTGAACAATTATTCTTCTCTTAATCTAGTGTAAACATTTACCTTTTTCCAATATCTTTCATAGTGTAAATAATAAACCCAAATAATTAAGTTTGATTAATATAGGTTAAGAAAGAGAGCAACTAAGAAAGATGGAGAATAATAATATGGGAAAGAATTTATAAGATGTATATAAGTTAATTAAAAAAAAGAAAAAAAAAAGAGAAAGTTAGAAAGAGAGAGGTAGATGGTGTAGAGGTGAATAGTTTGATATATAATATTAAATTTTGTCTTTAACTCATTTCTTTTAAGTCATTTCTGTAACTCCATAGTTTAAGAATGATAGTATTATAGAATCATTAGAAGAAAAAAGAACTTTAATGTCGGTTGAAAAAAATGAAATAATTGTTTAATGTCGGTTTTAAAAAAATAGATCTTTAATATTGGTTTTAACCCGATATCAAAGATGGGGTTTGAATGCACATTCAATTCCATCTATCATAACTCATCTAATTTTTATTGCACTCAAAGAAGAACATAGAAATAGAAAGTCTTGCATGTTATAAATACATTATTGTTAAAATTTAAATCTCGAGCTTGATGACATTGTTTAAGGGACTTTTAGCCATTTTGTCCATCTTACTTGTTGGTACCTACGACGGTCCGTTTGACTCCTTTTATTTACACATGGTACTACGGCTTAAGATTTGAGTTATGAAGTTTTGAATGGTGTGAGTATACTGTCTAGTTGGAGTTAAGGTTTATTAGTAAATTCTCGATATGTATCGAGACTTTGATCCTTTTATTGTTGCTGTGGTTTAAGGTGTAACCTTTAAAATTTTGTTGAGTTTAGATTTGTATTGTTTGGATGAGGTTTGAGACAGTTTCAGAGTAAAAGACAACTCCGATAAATTCTCTGAGCATTCTTTTGTGTACAAAATGTTATTGCGTTATACTGGAGTTTGATTGTAGCGACCCAACTCTTTATACTAAGCTGAGGTCGTTACTAAAAAGAAACAATGACAAGAGACACTTTTTGAAACGAGGGAAGAATAAATTTTTATTAAAAACGGAATATTAAAACAGTGAAACATAAACCCGGAAGCAAAACTGAGTCCCCATATGGCATGTCACGGATCCTTCTTTGTCGCTCGCCAGCTTTCTTCTACCTTTACCTTCGCCTGAAATGTTAAACATAGAAAGAGTGAGTATAAACATATACTCAGTAAGGGACCTACTACTAGTCCCGCTAGGTGTCTGTTAACTTCCCATTAGAGTCCTGAAAATGGTACCCAATCTCTGGCACGTTCCCGAACACGTGCAACATGCGCTCCCGTAGGAACGAAAATCTGGTCTTCGGTGTCCCGGGGGAGCACCTAGGACATGCTGGTCTGTAGTGAACCCGGGGGTAACACTAAGACAATCGGGATGCGAGGACCCCGTCGAATCACTCGAATCATATCTATATCCATGCTAGACTGGCGTCCCATCGGACCACACAGTCCTAAATAGGTGGTGATCCCGAAGGACACCCATGCAGGTACAACTCTAATAGACAAAGTTAACAGAACACCCTATCCATAGCATGTAGCATAACATAACATCATAACATGGCATGAGTATTAATCTTAACGTCCTTAATCATATGATTAATATATCATGCATTAACAATCATCAACAGTCATCAACAACATACTACCGGTCATTAACATAACATCAGTCGTCATCATCAATCATCAACATAATAATCTCAGTCATCATCATCAACATCAATACAATGACAGTCATTATCAGTAGCATCAAGTTATGCATTTTAGCTACCATCAATGCATAATCATAATTACATGCGGTCTCTTGAATTCAGTTCGAAGGTCTAGTAGGAGAATCTCTTACCCGGAGATTTTAGCCAAAAAAGGTACTCCCTAGTTGACAGCAAAAATTCTCCAATTAACTTGATCCTAATCATAAAAGGAAAACTTAGTATCTTAATTAATGAAATTAGCAATTGGCTAACATCCAAAAATTCTCCAAAATTAATTAACTTTCTAAAAAAAAGGGGTTGAAACCAATTCAACATTGATTGGGAAAAATCCAAGATTTAAATCTTAAAAAGTTTAGCCAATTGAACCTTTACAAAAACTCTAAATAGATCCAAAATTAAATTAATAAAATATTACTTTAATTTTATTGGTTTACCAAGGTTAATCAGATGGAGATTGAAAAATCCTCTTATCCTTGATGAAAAATTCATCACTTTAAATCCTCAAGCTTCCAAAGAGACCAATCTTAACTTCAATTGAGGCGGCGACAGCAGAGGGTTATCTTAGAGAAGAAGATAAAGAACCTTTTTCTTTTTCCTTTATTTACATCTTAAGCATTCCAATGCTATTTATAGACCCAAATAATAACAATAATAATTATTATTATTATTTCCTTTTCCTTTTCCTTTTCCTTTTAGGATATATATATATATATATATATATATATATATATATAATACAAAAAAAATATACATATATCTTTATTCCCATTATCTTTCCTAAATAAATGCCTTAATCTTAGCCATTTATAACCATTAATAATAATAATAATACTTCTTTATTATTATTATTATTATTCTCTCACCAAAATCTACAATAAATATATATTTATTTAAACCATTATTCTCTCTTATAAATAAATATATATCTTTTTCGTCCAATCAAATCAACCATCTCTCTCCTTATGGATTATCTTCTTTTCCAAACAAATATAATTATATTCCAACATATAATTAACTTCACTTTTCTAAATTATTAATTAAATATATATATATATATATATATATATATATATATATATATATACTCAATTAAATCCAATTCCACCAAAACAAACTTTTCCCTCCAAAATCTCAAATTAACTTAAGTCCTCAATTCTTTTAATCAATCAAATCTTTTCCAATAAATCACTTATAACTTCCAACATGAATTATCTTAACCCAACAATAACAATTTCACTCCAGAATCAATATTTATCTTTCTACATAATAATTAATTATCTTCCACAATAACTAATTATTATTTATCTTTCTCCAAAGTAATTATCCTTTTACAAATAATTGTATTTTTCCAAAATATAATTATTTTACTTTTCCTCTTTGCTAAATATTCTTTCTCCAAAATACAATTATCTTTTCCTTAAATAATTATACTTCAACAAATATAATTATCTTTTCCTTTAACATAATAATTATATATATATATTTCCACATATACATATAATTATTAAATCTCCAACAAACTTTTCACCCCACAATTTAATTAAATAACATCCATAATTATTTAATTAAATTCAACTTCAACAACACTAAAAATCCACAACTTTACTTAATCCTCTTAACCTACCATTTAATCTAAAAACTCGACAACTCCACATGTCAAAACCTTTAATTAATTAAATATTCATCCAAGAAATATTTAATTGATTTCAATTTCCACCTAAATCAAATAATTCTCATTAAATGGATTCAAAATAACGCCCAATAAATTATCTTAATTTTTGGGGCGTTACATTGATAAAGCCGACTAATTTGTTTTTCTACTTTAATTTGTTCTACTTCATTCCCTTCTAAATGGTTGATTTAGATATTGTTTGTAGAACGATTGAAGTCATACCGGGTTGAAAAATAAGTGATTGTGTAGATAGCTAAACGATCAGGTAGAAAGCTAACCGATCGTTGGTTGAAGATTGTAAAGGCGTTTAGGATTTCTTATTTAAGTTTGTATTAGGATCTTGTTTCATGTACTATTATAGTGTATATATAAACATAATATTAAGATTTTATTTTGTATATACATATATAAAAGAGAAATAATATAGTTTATAAAAGAATATTAATTTCATTTATTTGTTGGCGTAAGAAAAAATAATTATCTACACGGATCCATAATGTTGGTTTTTAACTATTTGGCATCATAAAAAAGAAAAATAATGCAACAATTTAATAAAAATAAATTTGTAAAAAGACCCAGAAACCAGACATTAATGTCGGTTTTTAACTGACATGTAACGACCCAACTTTTCCGGACTAAGCTGAGGTCACTACCAAATACCAAAACTCGACCATTCAATGTAAAATTTAAAACGGACCAGATACGATTCATTAAAACAGTATAAACCTTACAAAAGACAGTTTCGGGCCCTATTTTAAATAATTCAAAAAAAATCACAAGATAAAATGTCAAGTCACCAGTCCAAAAATCACAATCAAAATATTCTGACAAAATACATAGCGGAAGCGAAAGAAAATCAGACGCGTCCATATGGCCTTCACGCATCCTTCCTGCCTCTCGTCGGTCTGCCCCTCGCTGTGCCCCTACCTGAAAAGTTAAAGAAGAGAAAAGGGTGAGTATAAACATACCCAGTAAGGGACCCACTACTGGGCCCGTTAGGGGACAACAGTTAACTTCCTATTCGGGGGTACCCTACATATCAGTCTAGTGCTCCCGAAGGATGCACATATCAGTCTAGTGCTTCCGGAGGATGCACATATCAGTCTAGTGCTCCCGAAGGATGCACATATCAGTCTAGTGCCCCCGAAGGATGCACATATCAGTCTAGTGCTTCCGAAGGACGCACATATCAGTCTAGTGCTCCCGAAGGACGCACATATCAGTCTAGTGCTCCCGAAGGATGCACATATCAGTCTTGTGCTCCCGAAGGATGCACACATCAGTCTAGTGCTCCCGAAGGATGCACATATCCGTAAGGCACACTACCCCATAGATGAAGCTAACCGTTACCCCTCAGTCCAACTAAACTGACTACATCAATCACACCCCAACGGCATTCATATCACAGTCCCGCCATAGGCTTTATCAGTCAGATAGTATAAGTTTAAACATCTACACCCTCAGTTGCTATATGCATTACCGATTCGCACACCAATAGGGAAAACCCTAGGTCCAATCGACTAACCAACCAAAACCGGACTCACGGTCCATCCCCGTCCAAATTCATGAACCACATCCAGACCAGTGTTTTACTACATACTGAACCGTAAGTTTAGGGTCCATCAACATAAATTCTCAATCCACAAATAGCAGTCACAGTATATTTTCGTCAGACAAAATATAGTATTAGTACTTAACAGTCAACACGCATTCAGATATTCAGTACAGTCACAAACGTGTAATCTCCTGTGGATTACTACGGTTTCAGCCTGGACTCGGGGTCCAGTAGTAGGAAGACCCTTACCTGAAACTCGGTTATGCCCCTCGATCGAAATCCACGCTCGACAGATCTACCTAACGAAACACGAAAGTTTTAGTTGGTGACTTTAGTAGCAGTTGTTTTAAAAGGTTATCCGTTGACTTACTCAAGGAAAGGAAGCTATCTCCAACCAGGTCTGCCGCGGAACCCGAGAACTTAAGCGTCAACTCTGTACTACCTTCAAGGGAGAAAAGTAGGGCCATATCTTAATCCAACATTCAAACTCGAATCGGACGAGGTAACATTAGGGAATTCATCAAAACAATCCTTACCGAAGACTCACCGTGAACCGAAGTGGAGGAAAGAAGGCTCAGGTGGCTCGGCTCGGCTCGGCTTGGACTCGGCTCGGCTCGGCTCGGCTTAACTCGGCTTGGTTCTCGGCTCGGCTCGGTTCGGCTAGGCTTGGCTCGGCTCGGCTCGGCTCGGTTTGGCTCGGCTCGGCTCGGCTTGAAGCGGTTTCGGGTCAGCTTGGAACCGGGTCGGGTTGGACGAAAACGGTAGCCACGGTTTTGAGGGTTCTCTCTTCCGGCGAACGACGGCGGTACGATGGGGGCGTGCCGCGGCTGGGTAGAGTCCGACGACCGGTTCCGTTTTCACGCAACGGAGGACGACGGCTTGACGGCGGAAGGTGGGACGATCTGAAGCCGAGGGGAGATCCGAAATAGAGGGAGGCCGCGGCGGACAGCTTCGACGACGTGGACAAAGACGGCGGCGTGCGCGACGGAAGGAAAAGAAGAGAAACCGGGCGGCGGCGTGCACGGAGAAGAAATGGCGAACAGCGGCGCTGACGGAAAGGAGAGAGAGAGGGAGGGACGGCTGCGGTGTTGAGGAAGGCGAAACGAAGAAGAAGAAAAATTTTGGATGGGGCTCGCGCGCGGGTAGGGTTTCTCTTAAAAAAAAATTATTATTATTATTATATATATATATATATCTTTTAATAGTAATAATAAATAGGATATTATTATACATATATATATATATATATCAATTTTTAATTATCCTAATTAATAATAAAAATCTATAAAGTATTATTATATACATATGTATATTAACTTTTAAAAAAAATTTAATTAATAACAATAATACTAATAATAATAATGATAATAGAAAACATAAATATTATATTATATATAAGGATAATGATAACTACTACTAATAATAATAATATAATTACTATTATATTATTATTATATGAATTTACAAATATTAATTTCAGAATTTCAGAAATAAACCCAAAATGAAAATTTCCGAAAAATTATATAAAACGGTAAAAGTTTACCTCGAAATTTCGGGGCGTTACATTCTTCCCTCCTTAGGGAACTTTCGTCCTCGAAAGTCTTATTCCTCGAACAGATCGGGATAACGGAACCTCATGTCATCTTCACGCTCCCATGTAGCCTCTTCGACCCGGTGATTCCGCCATAAAACTTTAACTAGGGGAATTTCTTTATTTCTCAACGTCTTCATCTCTCTAGCAAGCACCTCAACAGGTTGTTCAACATAGCTCAAGTTTTCATCAATCTCTAGTGGCTCGTAATCCACTACATGGGATGGATCTGGTACGTACTTCCTCAACATAGAAACGTGAAACACATCATGGACTGTCGAGAGTGATGGAGGCAACGCCAAGCGATAAG
The DNA here is from genome assembly GCF_025177605.1 of Cucumis melo. Taxonomy (NCBI): domain Eukaryota; kingdom Viridiplantae; phylum Streptophyta; class Magnoliopsida; order Cucurbitales; family Cucurbitaceae; genus Cucumis; species Cucumis melo. The sequence continues at coordinate 14,321,109 of NC_066861.1, forward strand.
CTACAGGGCCAATCCGCTCCAGAATCTCAAACGGCCCAACAAAACGGGGACTCAACTTTCCCCTCCTTTCAAAACGCAAGACACCTTTCATAGGTGCTACCTTTAAGAACACCTTATCCCCTATCTCAAACTCAAGGTCCTTCCGCCTCACATCTGCATAACTCTTCTGCCTACTCTGAGCGGTATGCATGCGTGATCTAATCTTCTGTATCGCTTCGTTAGTAGACTGAACTAACTCAGGACCCATCAACCTCTGCTCACCTACCTCATCCCAGCAAACCGGGGATCTACAACATTTGCCGTACAGGGCCTCAAACGGTGCCATGCCAATAGTAGCCTGATAACTGTTATTATAAGCAAATTCCATCAAATGTAAGTGGGAGTCCCAGCTACCTGGAAATTCCAATGCACACGCTCGCAACATATCCTCTAAAACCTGGTTCAGACGCTCAGTCTGACCGTCAGTCTGTGGATGGAAAGCCGTACTAAAGTCCAATCTCGTGCCCATAGCAGTCTGCAAACCCTTCCAAAATTTGGAAGTGAAACGGGCATCTCTGTCAGAAACAATCGACACTGGCACTCCGTGTAATCTCACTATCTCAGACATGTACAACTGTGCCCACTTACTAGCAGTATAGGTGGATTTACCCGGAACGAAGTGCGCTGATTTAGTAAGTCTGTCCACCACAACCCAAATCACTGTAAATCCCCTCAGAGTTCTCGGTAGCCCTGTAATGAAATCCATGGACACGTTCTCCCACTTCCATTCCGGTATGCTCAAAGGTTGTAATAAACCCGCTGGTTTCTGCCTTGGTGCCTTAACCTGCTGGCACACCAAGCATTTACTAACAAATTCTGCTACTTCCCTTTTCATGTTACGCCACCAATAAACCCGCTTTAAGTCCTGATACATCTTCGTACTACCTGGGTGCATGGAAAATGGGGAACTGTGCGCCTCAGATAATAATTCTGTCTTAACCGCACTATCTGACGGGACACAGAGGCGCCTCTCAAACAATAGTCCACCATCAGAGGATAACGAGAACTCAGCCGTTTGCCCTGCCTCTGCTAGGCCACGTTTCTCAACCAGATAAGGATCGTTACTCTGAGCATCAATGATCTTCTGCCTCAAAGTCGGCTGTACCGTCAACTGGGCTAACTGCATAGTAACTGCACCCACTGACACTGCAATCTCAGCCCGCTCAAGATCCCGATGCAATGGGGCCTGTCGGGTAATAAGTGCTGCCGAATGTGATACCTTTCTACTAAGAGCATCAGCTACCACATTCGCCTTGCCTGGATGATACAGTATCTCGCAATCGTAATCCTTCACTAACTCAAGCCATCTCCGCTGTCTCATATTCAATTCTTTCTGAGTAAAGAAGTACTTCAGGCTCTTATGGTCCGTGAAGATCTGTATCTTTTCGCCATATAAGTAATGCCTCCATATTTTTAAAGCAAAAACCACTGCTGCCAACTCTAGATCATGTGTAGGGTAGTTCTGCTCATGACTCTTCAACTGACGAGACGCATAAGCGACCACCTTACCCTGCTGCATCAAAACACAACCCAGACCCTTCTTGGAAGCATCACTATAAATCACGAAACTGCCAGAACCGTCAGGTACAGTAAGAACCGGCGCGGTAACTAGCTTCTGTTTAAGGGTCTGGAAACTGTCCTCACATGCCTTGCTCCAAACAAAAGGAGCTCCCTTTCTGGTCAACTGAGTAAGAGGAGTAGCTATACGGGAGAAGTTCTCCACAAACCGTCGATAATAGCCCGCTAAACCCAGAAAGCTACGAACCTCACTAACTGTGGAAGGTCGGGTCCAACCGGTGACTGCCTCTATCTTAGCTGGATCCACAGAGACTCCATCCTTAGAAACCACGTGGCCCAGAAAGGACACCTGCTTCAGCCAAAACTCGCATTTCGAGAACTTTGCATACAACTTATTATCCCGAAGTGTTTGCAAAACCATACGTAAATGCTCCTCGTGTTCGGCCTCCGTCTTGGAGTATATCAAGATATCGTCGATAAACACAATCACAAAAGTGTCTAGAAACTCCCTAAACACTCTGTTCATCAAGTCCATAAACACTGTCAGAGCATTCGTCAAACCAAAAGACATTACAATAAACTCGTAGTGTCCATATCTGGAACGAAATGCTGTCTTCGGTACATCCTCATCCTTAATTCTCAGCTGATGGTACCCCGACCGAAGATCAATCTTAGAGAACACTGCGGCTCCCTGTAACTTGTCAAATAGATCGTCAATCCTGGGCAAGGGATATCTGTTCTTTACGGTTACTTTGTTCAACTCCCTATAGTCAATGCACAGACGCATCGATCCGTCCTTCTTCTTAACGAATAAGACTGACGCACCCCAAGGCGACACGCTCGGTCGAATGAATCCCTTATCAAGCAATTCCTGTAACTGTACCTTCAGTTCTTTCAGTTCTGCGGGGGCCATTCTGTAAGGGGCTCTGGATATAGGAACCGTGCCCGGCTCCAACTCTATGGCAAACTCAACCTCTCTGTGCGGAGGTAACCCTGGAAGTTCCTCAGGAAAAACGCCCGGATAGTCCCTCACTACTGGTTCTGATGACAGGGATACATCGGCCTCTCTAGTATCCACCACGCTCGCTAAGATACCCCAAGTACCCTGACTGAGCAGTTTACTGGCCCTGATGGCTGAGATTACCTGAGGCAACGACTTTGACCCTCCTCCCTTAAATTTAAAACTGGCCATCGAGGGAGGGTTAAACGTTACCTCCTTACGTGAACAATCTATGCTGGCGTGGTTAGCGGCCAACCAATCCATACCCAGGATTACATCAAAGTCCAGCATATCCAGAACTATCAGTGTTACTTCAATCACATGGCCTGTTATCTCAATCTGGCATGCCTTCACCTTTTCTTTCGACAACATACATTCCCCGGAAGGAGTAGATACTGATAGAACATGGTGTAAGGGCTCTACCTCTAAGCGGGCATGCGACACAAATGCGGAAGAGATAAAAGAATGCGACGAACCCGAATCAAACAAAACTAAGGCGTAATGCCCCAACACTGGGAGCGTACCTGTCACTACTGTGCCTGCCTTCTCGGCCTCAGTCCTGTTGGTAGCAAAGACTCTACCCTGATGTGGAGCACCTGCTCCCTGATTCTGCGCGATCCCCGTGACTCTCAACGGGCATCTATCAGTTGTATGACCCTCTTGCCTGCACTTAAAGCAGGTCCTGGTCCCGAATAAGCAACGGCCCAGATGATGCTTCCCACAAGTGGTACACAACGGCTTTCCTCTGGCAGCCTCCCCTGCCTCAAAAGGTTTCTACTGGAAGCTGCGAAACTCACCACCTGGTCTGAAATTCCGCTGTGGCACTGGAACAGGCTGCTGCTCAGCCTTCCTCTTCTGTCCCGACGTCGAACCTCTACCAGCGGTCTTAGACGAGTTAGCCCTCTCCTGTAAACTGAGATCCACTGCCAGGCGCAGTGCATCGGCATGAGTAGCGGGTCTGAAAGCTCGGACCAAACCCTGAATGTCCAGTCGGAGGCCTCTAACAAACTTATCAGCTCTGGCCGCCTCGGTCGCTATCATCTCGGGAGCGAAGCGGGATAACATGTCAAACTCCGCATCATACTGCTCCACTGTCATGTCACCTTGCTCTAAGTTCAGAAACTCCTGCCGCTTGGCATCTCTCAAACTGGCGGAGAAGAATTTCGCATAGAAACTCTCCTTGAACTGCTGCCACGTGATCTGACTCACATCACCACCTAGCATTCTCTCTGTAGTCTCCCACCATGCAGTACCTCTGTCAGTCAACATAAAAACAGCACACTGAACCTTCTGATCCTCAGGGCATTTCATGTAACGGAATATGGTTTCCAAGGACGATAACCACATCTGAGCCCTGGTGGGGTCCTCCAAAGACCCATCGAACGTCGTGGGATTATACTTCCTGAAATCCCTCAGATGCTTAGCCTCTGCCGACAACTGATCCGGCACAAACTGGGGCGCAACTGGTACTGGAGCCGGAGCTGGAGCAGGAACTGGTGCTGGAGCTGGCGCCGGAGTTGGCGAGGCAGGCTTCTGCTGCTCCCGCATTTGCATAATCATATCTCTAAACCTCTGCTCCATGGCGGCTAGGTCCCCATGAGTAACTGGCGCAGCCGGGTCAGGGGCTTGGGCTACAGGCTGCACCTCAGGCCGGACGCGTCCTGCTCCCCTTCCTCGGCCTCCTCGGCCACCCCTACGTGCACCTCTCCTTGGTGGCATTTTCCTAACAACCACCAAACGATTCCTTTAGTCATAAATGGTAATTGAATTTGCAGTTTAACTTAGGTAAGGTAATGCATGTAGAGTTATACATATACTTTCATGAGAGCGTACCTGACGAGCGGCAAGGATCGTTTCAGCCATAAGGACACAAAACACAGACTCACATTATAAGTCAGTCTACAGAACCTAAAACTTAGGCTCTGATACCAACTGTAACGACCCAACTTTTCCGGACTAAGCTGAGGTCACTACCAAATACCAAAACTCGACCATTCAATGTAAAATTTAAAACGGACCAGATACGATTCATTAAAACAGTATAAACCTTACAAAAGACAGTTTCGGGCCCTATTTTAAATAATTCAAAAAAAATCACAAGATAAAATGTCAAGTCACCAGTCCAAAAATCACAATCAAAATATTCTGACAAAATACATAGCGGAAGCGAAAGAAAATCAGACGCGTCCATATGGCCTTCACGCATCCTTCCTGCCTCTCGTCGGTCTGCCCCTCGCTGTACCCCTACCTAAAAAGTTAAAGAAGAGAAAAGGGTGAGTATAAACATACCCAGTAAGGGACCCACTACTGGGCCCGTTAGGGGACAACAGTTAACTTCCTATTCGGGGGTACCCTACATATCAGTCTAGTGCTCCCGAAGGATGCACATATCAGTCTAGTGCTTCCGAAGGATGCACATATCAGTCTAGTGCTCCCGAAGGATGCACATATCAGTCTAGTGCCCCCGAAGGATGCACATATCAGTCTAGTGCTTCCGAAGGACGCACATATCAGTCTAGTGCTCCCGAAGGACGCACATATCAGTCTAGTGCTCCCGAAGGATGCACATATCAGTCTTGTGCTCCCGAAGGATGCACACATCAGTCTAGTGCTCCCGAAGGATGCACATATCCGTAAGGCACACTACCCCATAGATGAAGCTAACCGTTACCCCTCAGTCCAACTAAACTGTCTACATCAATCACACCCCAACGGCATTCATATCACAGTCCCGCCATAGGCTTTATCAGTCAGATAGTATAAGTTTAAACATCTACACCCTCAGTTGCTATATGCATTACCGATTCGCACACCAATAGGGAAAACCCTAGGTCCAATCGACTAACCAACCAAAACCGGACTCACGGTCCATCCCCGTCCAAATTCATGAACCACATCCAGACCAGTGTTTTACTACATACTGAACCGTAAGTTTAGGGTCCATCAACATAAATTCTCAATCCACAAATAGCAGTCACAGTATATTTTCGTCAGACAAAATATAGTATTAGTACTTAACAGTCAACACGCATTCAGATATTCAGTACAGTCACAAACGTGTAATCTCCTGTGGATTACTACGGTTTCAGCCTGGACTCGGGGTCCAGTAGTAGGAAGACCCTTACCTGAAACTCGGTTATGCCCCTCGATCGAAATCCACGCTCGACAGATCTACCTAACGAAACACGAAAGTTTTAGTTGGTGACTTTAGTAGCAGTTGTTTTAAAAGGTTATCCGTTGACTTACTCAAGGAAAGGAAGCTATCTCCAACCAGGTCTGCCGCGGAACCCGAGAACTTAAGCGTCAACTCTGTACTACCTTCAAGGGAGAAAAGTAGGGCCATATCTTAATCCAACATTCAAACTCGAATCGGACGAGGTAACATTAGGGAATTCATCAAAACAATCCTTACCGAAGACTCACCGTGAACCGAAGTGGAGGAAAGAAGGCTCAGGTGGCTCGGCTCGGCTCGGCTTGGACTCGGCTCGGCTCGGCTCGGCTTGAAGCAGTTTCGGGTCAGCTTGGAATCGGGTCGGGTTGGACGAAAACGGTAGCCACGGTTTTGAGGGTTCTCTCTTCCGGCGAACGACGGCGGTACGATGGGGGCGTGCCGCGGCTGGGTAGAGTCCGACGACCGGTTCCGTTTTCACGCGACGGAGGACGACGGCTTGATGGCGGAAGGTGGGACGATCTGAAGCCGAGGGGAGATCCGAAATAGAGGGAGGCCGCGGCGGACAGCTTCGACGACGTGGACAAAGACGGCGGCGTGCGCGACGGAAGGAAAAGAAGAGAAACCGGGCGGCGGCGTGCACGAAGAAGAAATGGCGAACAGCGGCGCTGACGGAAAGGAGAGAGAGAGGGAGGGACGGCTGCGGCGTTGAGGAAGGCGAAACGAAGAAGAAGAAAAATTTTGGATGGGGCTCGCGCGCGGGTAGGGTTTCTCTTAAAAAAAAATTATTATTATTATTATTATATATATATATATATCTTTTAATAGTAATAATAAATAGGATATTATTATACATATATATATATATCAATTTTTAATTATCCTAATTAATAATAAAAATCTATAAAGTATTATTATATACATATGTATATTAACTTTTAAAAAAAATTTAATTAATAGCAATAATACTAATAATAATAATGATAATAGAAAACATAAATATTATATTATATATAAGGATAATGATAACTACTAATAATAATAATAATATAATTACTATTATATTATTATTATATGAATTTACAAATATTAATTTCAGAATTTCAGAAATAAACCCAAAATTAAAATTTCCGAAAAATTATATAAAACGGTAAAAGTTTACCTCGAAATTTCGGGGCGTTACATGACATTATTGAGGATCTGTAATGTCTGTTTAAACCGATATTGGTTTTAATATCGTTTTTAAACCGATATTAAAGCCCAACCGACATTAAAGATCTTTAATAACACTAACAAAGATGTTGGTTTTAAACCAACATTATAGGCCAGATTTCTTCTAGTGAATAGATAGTTCATGTTAAAATTTCTATAATAAAAAGGCTAAATTATAAAAAAATATGTCTATAAACTTTGTAATTTGTATAAAAGATGTTCTAAACTTTTATAAGTTTAAAAAATGGCCTTAAATTTTTATAGAGTTCAAAACTACTATGCACGAATACATTAATGTTTTATTTAAAAAAATATATCTAAACTTTTAAAAAGTTTAAAAAATTAAAAATAATATGTTAATCTAAAATTTACACCAATTTTTTCTCCCGCCTAAAATAAAAATCAAATTTAAAGTTAAAACATAGAATTTCACCAAACCACGAAATTAACGAAAATTTCTCCATGAATATAATAAAACAATAAATAATCAAATAAAAAAATATTTGATTATTAACCCAACCTAAACTTTTGAAAATATGTTTAAGATTTTTAAAGATTAATAAATACTTTTGAACTTCTTTTTTAAAAAAGAAGAGTTAAAAAATACAGGTTTTTTTTTTTTTTTTTTTTTTTGTTACATACCCATTTTGCTTCTTTGTTTTTGATTCTTTTTTTGCTCTAATCTCTTCTTGGATACAAACAAATAAATTATGGTCAGATGTGATTATGGTGATAGTTAAGTTCTTTTGGTTAGATAGGCGAATTTTGTTGATATTGAATATAAGTGAAATAGTTTTTAAAAATATTTTGTTGGATACTAGATATAGGTGAGAAAGACAAGTTTTGATATGATACACTTTTAGGCTACACATATTTTGTCTATATCGACATAGACGAAAAGTTTAGGCTATTGTTAGAAGTTTGGACTCTACACATATATATGTTGTAATTAGGTATGTAATCACTAACTTATATATGTATGGTTCATTGATATAAATATATATATAATTTCTTCGATTGAAAGTTTGAGTTGATTTCAATTGTTTAATTAATGTATATTTTAATATTGTTGGACTTCAAAATAGATGCATGATAAATTATATGGATATTTTAAAATATATAATTTTTCATTTGAAAATTAAAAAAAAACGGCATGTAAAGTGTGTCAAGAGTACACAAATATACTTGACATGTAAAAATTGTTAAAAACAAAACCCCCTTATTCTTGTCACCAAATTACTCGACGCATAAAAACTGTCAAGAAATCTTATATAATTGACGCTTTTTACCTATCAAGTATAATCATACTTGACGCTTAAAACTATCAAGTTAATCTACCTTATTATTGATAGTACTGGATTATTTGATAAATTGAAAAGTGTCAAGTAAACAAATACTTGACAAGTAAAAAATGTCTAGTAAACTCAGTTTTGTAGTAGTGAAATAAATAAATAAAACTGCACACTTTGGTAAGAAATATTGACTCTCATAGGAATAAAGCGAATAACACAAGCACCAAAGGATTTTAGGACTTAATATTCTAACGAAGTTGCATGTGAATAGTTTAGTGTACGTTAATAGTCAAATACACCTTTTTGTTTGACAAATTATTATTTCAGTATGCTCAAAGACACATTTTTATTTTGAAAATTTGTGAGATTCTGTGAAATTACATGTTTTAACGTAAAATTTTGGTTTTTATTTTTGTTAGTTAGAAAATTGGTGTAAAATCTCGATAGATGAGAGTAGTTTTGATTTTTTATTTTTGAAGTTTAAGAGTGTTTATGTTTATGAAACTTTTTTTAGGGGTATTTTTGAAACAAAATTTTAGCAGTTTCTATTCAAAACTAATAGTGAAAAGTATTCTTTAACCTAACTTTTTGAAAGTTTAAAGACATTATTTTTGAAGCTTTTGAAAATTTAGGAGTATTTTTCAAACAAACTATACAGTCGAGGGACATTTATTATAAGTTAGTCTAATATAAAATATAAAATTTATCTTTTATATATTTTATGTCAAAGATTTGAGTTATTGGTATTATATTTTTTAAGGCAGTGGTTTGGTTTGTTGCTCAAAGTTCTTAACATTCTGTTTTAACATTAGGAAGTCTTCTGCGAATATTTTTCTTTTTCCAGAAATATGTGGCTACCTTATTTTTTCGCTATATTTTCTAGATGTTTGGGTTTGCGACTAATGTTTTCCTTTTGGATATCATTTTCTTTCATGAATTAGATTACTTAAAAGCAAATTATGAAACCCTTTTAGGATTGCTGATTTTGAGCATCGAAGAAGCTGAACTTGATTATTAATTGTGCAATAATAACAGTGTTCTTTATGAAAGCAACGATTGTTCTTTGAGCTGCAACAAATATTCATAAGACCATTGTGTGTTCTTCATTGTTTTTACTTGTTACTTAGTGTGTTCCGTTGTGCATTCTTCGATCGTTGTTTGCAACATATTGAAGAGTAAACTGGTTTAGGGGAGCCTAAACCTTTGCATCCAAGAAAAGATTTTTGGTTTTAGAGGAAGTCTAAGACTTCGACATGGGGTGAGGATTCTCTATCCTAGGGAGAACCTAAATAATATCTTTCATCATGAGAGAGTTTGTTGAATCACAAGAAAAGATATATATTCCGTGAAATGGAGTCTCATGTTGACCAAAGGGGAGACGAGGTGAAGACACTATATATTGCCACACTTATAGGGAGAGCCTTAGCTTAAATGAAAGGGAGTCTCACATCTAACGAGACGTGTTTCATTTAGTTAAGTTGTACGAAAATCTCAGTAGTAGATTATTATAGATAAGAAGTACATTGTAATTTGTTTGACCTTCGACATTAGTGGATTATCTTCCATGGAGATTCTATCATCCAAAAGTAGACGATATATATCACCGAAGTGGATTACCAACTTCAATGTGTTTTTACTTTTATTTGTTGGTTGGTACTTTACATGTTTAAGCTTGTATATATTTGTGCTTTTTAAGTGAGTATGTAAAAGGAATCATTGATACGCTTTAAATAAAAATGGTAGATTAAAATGAAGAAAAGAAAGAAGAAAGAAAAAGATGGGAAATGGTAGGAGTGTAAGAGGAAAAGTGAAAATGTGTGTAGTTTTTGTTTGATGTTAAATCAGGTTGCCCCCGTGGACTGCTTTCTTTTTGAACTGCTGCCCATTCTCACGTGTGCTAACTCCTCTCTCCCACTGCCCACTGCCCACTACACATCTCTCCCTCTTACTTTCCTTTCTTTTCCCCTTTCAGTATTACTTTTCTTTCTTTTCTTTCTTCTTTCAAAAACAAAACAAAACAAATACTGCCATCAATTTTATCTTTCATCACCAATCAATCCTTATCCTTAGGTGGCTTTCAACAAAATTCTAAAATATTATCATTTCATTTTTATTCCTTCCCAAACTTTAAATCTACCTACGATACTCTCATTTTATTTTCTATTATTTTTTATTTTATTTCTTTTTCAGTATGATTAAGTTATTAAGTTAAGTTGTTAATAATTTTTAGAAAAAAAGATTCTTATTAGTTGTCTTTTAAAAAATATAACAAAGTGGTAAAATATTTATAATGTATATAACAATTTTGAAAATGAAAAATTCTCACACTCACGATAGAAAATACTAAAAATGCCTCCTTCAACAACGTTGTCAATAATGCTCATAATATATTTGGTACACTTTCATTTAGATTTGGCTATTGTTTGGTATACGATCGTTTAAATTTGATTATTTGATCGTTTAGATTTGACTATTTTTTGTACACAATCGTTTAGATTTTACGTTTTGATTTGGGTAGCCAAATCTAAACAACATTTTCTATTTAAAGATCTTTTATATTTAGTACACGATCTTAAACAACCAAATAACAATGTAGCGCCCCGAAAATTAACATAATTTTTGGAATTCATTATCTTAATTTTGTTTAATTAGGTTCAAAATAGTGGACGTTATTTTAAAGATTTATTAGTTCTTCTTTAGAAATTGGAGTTGATTAAATAATTTTGGGAGCTTATTTAATTAAATTGGAGAAGTGGATTTTGTAGAGATTTGGAAATTTTATGTATATATGGATTCATATATATAACTATTACGGAAAATGAAAAAGATAATTATATTTTTTAAAATTTAATTTTCTTAGGAAAGATAGTGTATTGTAAAAAATTGATTGGAATAGAGAGAATATTTAAGTTTAAAAAGAAGATTTAGTGGGTTTTAAATGAAGAGAGAAGGTGCGAGATTTATCTTGAGATAAAATAAGGAAAAATAAAAGAAAAATAATAATAATTATATTATTATTATTTTCTTTATTTATAGACCTCGTGAATCGTGCATGATAACTATTCACCATCCCATTCCTCAAGAAACCTTAACCCCTCAAACCCTAGAAATCAAGAGTCGTTGCCGCCATCATCGTTCTCCCCCGTCCGTCGTTCCCCGTCGCTCCACTCACCGATCGTCTTCGTTCGACAGCCACCACGAAACGCCGTCGATCACCGCGTCTCCTCCATCGCAGCCAGTCGTCTTCCACTGTGTTGTCCTGTCAAGTAGTAGCCGTCGATGAACCTTCAGCTGCCGTCATCAACGAACGTCAGACCAAGTCGAGTTGTCGTCCGAGTTGTGTGAGTGTGCGAGCCGCTTCTTCCTCAGTCGTCCGCCCGATCTGTGTAAGCCATTCGTTCGAGCCACGCGTGCGAGCTGCCTATGTCATCTGCTTCAGTTGAGTTGCGTCTTCCTAAGCCACCCTTCGTGAGCCGTTCGCTGGGTCCAAGCCACGCGCGAGCCGCCACATCTCCACGAGCCGTTTTCTGCCTCTAGTCGAGTAGATCTCCTTAGCCAAGCCGTGAGCCTTTATTTTTTTTTTTTGGGTTTTCCCCTATTTTTGGTAAGTTTGAGCGGGTTTTGGTTAATGCTTAACAAAGATTAATTTTGGATCCTAAATAATTTAACTTGGATTAAATTGGATTATTTTTCATAAAGGAATTGTTAGATCAGATTTGGGAGTTGGTGCTGTGAAATTTCCCCCCAATCAACGTTGAATTGGATTCGACCTCAACTTTGGGTAAGTTGAATTAAATGGATTTTTGGATCCTTAAGCAATTGTTAATTTAGTTATTGAGCTCAGTATATTTTACCCTTACAGTTTAGGATTTTTCTTGGCAAGCTCGACCTTGCTGTTAGGAATATTTTTGGTTAAACTAATCTCCATGTAAGAGATTCTACTACTGGACCTTTGACTAAATTTAAGAGACCGCATGTATTTACGGTTATGCATTTAGGGTAGCTAAGATGCATAATGTGATGCTATAGATGATGATTGATATTATGTTGATGATGATGAATGATGTTATGATTGATGATGATAACTGATATGTCTATGATTATTATGATACATGATATACTAATCACATGTTTAAGGACGTTATGATTAATATTCATGTTATGTTCTGATGTTTATGATGATGTTATATGCTTATTAGATTATGGTGCGTCTGTTAACCTTGTATGTTAAGTTTCTTATCCCACCTATATTGTGATTCTATCTATTGGGTTCACTCGCATGACTAGGGGTGATCCTACATGACACTCGCATGATTTAGAGGTGTACCTATAAATCACATGCGTGGTTAGAGGATAGTTATTTTGGGTATACAGGGTCACTCGCATGACTAGGGGTGTTTCGACGCGACCACTTGCACGATTAGGAGTGTACCTCCGTATTACATATATGTTTATGGAGTGTGTACCTGTGATCACTTGCATGACAAGGGGTGTTCCCACAGGATCACTCGCACGATTTATGGTGTTCATATGGCCTCACTCACTCAGTTGTGCTCCATTGGAGACATGATGTTATGATTATGTTTCTAATGGAAAGTTAACAGATCACCTAGCGGTGTTCATATGGCCTCACTCACTCAGTTGTACTCTTTTCACTACAAGAAATCGGGGTTTTTTCGATGCATAAAAACGCGTCGAAAGAAATGACGTCAAAAAATACGCCTTATCCCAACGACACTTTTTGCACGTCGGGTAAAGGAACTTTTCCCGATGCCGTGATAGATTCGTCGGGAAAGATGACAACATTTCCGACGTCTGGGTGAATAACGTCGAAAATAATAACTTATCCCGACACCCCTATCCACGTGTCGAGAACTATCAGTCGAAAAAGTTTATAATTTTTTAAATATATTTGACTTCTCCCAACGCCGTACATAATGGCGTCAGGAGAAGTTTATAAGTTTTTTAGTATATTTGACTTCTCCTAACACTGTACGTAACGTTGTCGAGAGAAGTTTATAATTTTTTTAATATATTTAACTTCTTCCGACACCATGCATAACGACGTTGGAAGTTTCCCTTTTAAAACCAATTTTTCAGATCTGTTTGACAAATTTGAAAGAAAACTGAAAAATGAGAGAGAGAGAGAGAGAGAGAGAGAGAGAGAGATATTTCAAACTTCCAAAAGAGGAATAAGCGCCATCCACCATCTGGTCTTCGCCGTCAATCCCCGTCATCCGGTCTTCACATTCGCTCGCCACCCTTCACCGTCGGTAAGTCGATCTCTTTTTTTTTTCTTTATTTTGGTTTAGGTATTAGAAATATAATTAAACTTGTGACTGTTTTGTGGATTTGTATCAATAATGTTTAAACTATGTTCATTTTGTTGTGGATTTGTTGTTGATTGTGTAAATTTTGTTCTTATTGTGTTGATTTTTTGTTATTGTTCTTTATGTTCTCAATCCTCTCTTCTGGTGTAAATTTTTTTTTATTGTTTTTATTGTTCTTTATGTTTTTTATTGTTCTTTATGTTTAAACTATGTATTAATAATGTTGATTGCTAAATTTTTCATTCGTTTGTTTAGATCTCATTCTCGGTTGTGCAAAAAAAAAAACCTTCCATTTAATAATGAAAGGTATTTTTTTTCAAAAAAATAGACGATCTCCCGATGGTATATTTGTGCATCGGGAGACGTCAAGGGCTCTCTCGACGCTATATTTTGGTGCGTCGGGAGAGCCTCTCTCGACTCATTTTTCCTCACGCCATTTCCTACACAAATTTATGCGTCGAAAAAGGATTTTCTAACGCTTTTCATATATCACCCGACACTTTTGTGCATCGGGAGACCTCTATTTTCTTGTAGTATTTCTATCTTTAACATTTCAGGCTAAGGTAGAGAACTTAAGAAGCTGGCGAGTGACAGAACGAGATTCGTGGCATGTCATATGGGGACATAGTTAACTTTCGCCTCTATTTATATGTTTTTCAAGTATTTTTAAATATTAAACATTTTACCTAAGATTTTGTTCTATTTATTTGATTTTATTTCAAATTGCTGGAGCCCGCGGGTCACATTTTCAAATTATTTTTGTTGGTTTTGATAACCTTATATTTTGTAAAAATCTTGATTTTATAAAATTTTAGTCGTCTGTCTCTTTGAGAAAGTATAATTTGTTATTCGTCTTTTTTAGTAATGACCTTAACTTAGTTTCAAAGTTTGGGTTGTTACAAACAGTTTAAAAAAAATAAAAAATTGATCTTTTATATTTTGTACACAATCTTGAACCAAATAATAGTTTGAAAAAAAAAAAGAGAAAGAGAAAAAAGAGGATGGAAAGAAAAATAAAATCTCAGAAGATGAAGAGAAAAAAAATGATGAAAAGGAAGGGCAAACATGAAATATTTTTAAAAAATGACCACCTTCATGAACTTTTTCATATTGTTACATAAGCAATAAATATTTTGTCGATTTGTTATATTTATGAAAATTTTCTAAAATTTTATTAACTTCAAAATTTATTTTGGGGCTATTTTGTCCAACTATTTAATTTCAAATGAATCCCTAATTAAATTGTTACTTTGTATTATTCAGAAAGTTTTGAAGTTAGTATTAAAAATGGATAATCCATATAGAATTCTATAATTTTTGTGATTCTTTCAAATTCTGTAACCCTATATTTAAATTGAGCTTAATGTTATATTAATTAATTTATTACTATTTAAGTGGATTTAAAATGATTAATTTTTATAAATATAACAAACTACTAAAATATTTACGGTATGTGTAACAAAGCCGAGGAAATTAGTTAGTTTTTAAATATTTCAAGTTTGCTCTTTCGTCTTTTTTCTCCTCCTCGTTGTGATTTCTTTCTATCATCTTTCTTCCCTTCCTCTTCATTTTTCCACTGTGATTTCTTTCTACCATCTTTCTTTTTTTTCTCTTTTTTTTTTACGTCCAAAAACTGATTTTTTTCTATCGTCTTTCTTCATTCTCTTTTTTTTTTCTGTTGCGATTTTTTTCCATCGTCTTTCTTTTTTTCTCTTCGGTTTTTATGTCATAACCAAATCTAAAAGATCATGTATAAATAATCTTGAAAAAAATCGTTTAGATAATGAGTACAACCAAATCTAAATGATTGTGTACCAAAGAATTAAAAAATAATTGGTTAACCAAATCAAAACAATTGTGTACTAAAGAATCTCGAAAAAATAAACGATCGTGTAAACAAATCTAAACGATCGTGTACCAAATGAATCTTGAAAAAATTAGTTTAGCCAAATCTAAGCAATCATGTAACCAAATCTAAACAATCATGTAACCAAATTAAACGATCGTGTAACCAAATTAAAAGATAAAATTAAAATAATAAATCATTTAGATTTGGCTATCCAAATCTAAACGATCGTGTACCAAATATATAATGCGCGTTATTGACAGCGTGGTTGACGAAACATTTTTGGTATTTTCTATTGTGGGACTGTGGACCTTTTTCGTTTTCAAAATTGTTCTATACAGTATAAATATTTTACCGCTTTGTTATATTTTTGAAATGACCCCAATTAAAATTTTATATTCATATTTTCATAATAACAAAAAAGGTGTTTCAAATTTTTGTAGCCAATTGAATTTGAAAGGTGATATTTCAAAAGATAAAAAATATTTGTAGCCAATTGAATTTATATCATATTTATGTGAGGATTTTAAAAAAAATATAACAAAGCGGAAAAATATTTACAAAACAATTTCAAAAACGAAAAAATGTCACAGGTCCATAATGTTAAATACCAAATTAAATATGTCTAAGTCAACACATGATTAATTGGCCACTCTTGTTTGAATATATTTAATTAGTAGACAATATTAGATTTTGCATCAATCATTTTGTGGTACATGATCGTTTATAACGGTTTTTTTTTAAGATTCTTTGTTACACGATCGTTTAAAATTACTTACATGATCGTTTAGATTTGACTATCAAATCTAAATGATTTTTTTTTCAAGATTCTTTGGTATATGATTGTTTAGATTTGGGTAAATCTGAATGATCGTGGACTAATATCCAACAATGTTTTTTCTAGATCTTTTATATTTGGTATACGATCTTAAACCAAATAACACTTTGAAACAAAATAATACGATTTATGATTGAATGAATAAAGATCATTATTTGAAAAAGAAATATAAAAGAAAAATGGCTTGGATATTGGGAAGTTGCTAGTGTAGAAAAATTGACAAAATATTACAAAAATCAAGTATAATAAATTTAATCTTTTAGAGGTTTTATTTTCTATAGAATTTAAATAATTTCTTTTTCTTTCTATTTTTAAAAAAAATCCTTGAAAATTTCTCAAAATCCATCCAATCAGATGTATGTTTGACACATTGAGCTTGGATTTTTGGTTTTTAGGTCTTGGAAAATGTGTTTTTTTTTTTGTTTTTACGATTTTTGGTTTTTAGGTTTTAGGTTTTTTTTTCACCTACTTACATAGTTAACATTTTCTAAGAAAGCATTTTAATTGTTAAACAAAATGTTAGAATTTAAGAAAAAAAACGAGTTTTCTAAAGTTAGTTTGTTTTGTTTTTAAGTTTAGAAATGAAATTTGAAACTATGGTTGGAAAGTAAGAAAAAAAAAGGAAAAAAAAAACTAAACATATGGATATATGGAATAGAAATTGATGGATACGGTATACATGCGCAGCTGAAATCAGATCAATTTTACTCTAGTTAAACCTAATCCTACTACAAATTAACAGGCTTTACTACCTAAACAAAATGAAATAAGCATTACTACCTTTGAAGCTCTCGTTCGCTTGAAATCTCCACATGTTCTCAAATCGGACCACCAGTGGTGATGATCTGCTATTCTCCAGAATTAGAACCGAGTTGTGAGTCTCGATGAGTGAAAGATTTAAGAGAGAGACATTACAACATGTCGAGGGATTTTCGATGCATAAAAGCATCGGAGTAGGCTGGAAATACGTCAAGAACGGCTTTCTCGACGCACAAAGCGACGTCAGAAAGAGTGTCAAGAGAAATGCATCAAAGAACCATTCCCAACATGCTACCAACACGACGTCAGGAGTGCACTTCTCCTGACGTCACTATGGCTGACATTAATGTGACGTCGGAAAACCAAATTCTCCAACGTCGTCCCGATGCAACATCGAAAATGGTTACCCGACGCACACAGAGTTGCGTCAGGAAAGTCTTTCAATTGCCGATGCATTTGCTGCGGCGGGAAAAGTTTTAAAAATATATTTTTATTTATTTGAATGGTTCTTTTTTCAATCATAAGATTCTTTTTGTTTATAATTTATTTTTTTGGAAGGTATTTTAGTAAATGCAAGGGAGGGGATATGAACCCGGGACCTTTTGTCCACAGGTACTTATAGGTGCCAGTTGAGCTAAGCTCATGTTGGCTTTTTGTTTATAATTCGATTTAAATTGAATCAAATTATAGAAAATAAGCAACAAATTAGTCAATAATTATATAAAATACCAAATCTAAAATGAGCATATTATAATTAAATGTTACTATGTTTAGGAATGTTCAAAAAAGTACATAGAATCGTAAATGCTTGAAAAACAATACATAGAAATAAAAAAAATACGTTTGTCTTCTAATAGCCGCGTATGCTTGATGCATTTTTTCAACATACGTACATTGACATAAAAGTAAGTTTATTAGATATACATATCACTGAATAATGCAAAGTAAAAAGCTTAATAATTGAAAGATATATACTTATCACAAGGAATTATGGTCCCCTCTGTGCTTGATGCATTTTTTCGACCATCTTTTTCATTTCTTCCATTTGTGAAGTTAGCATCTCCGATGTCTTTCTCTGTTCTTCAATCATGCGTTTAGCTTCTTCAAGCTTGACTATTTGCTGCTCAATCATGACTTCAACGTCTTCGTACTTCCTCTAGCTTTGAGGTCAAAGAACTGTTAGCATTACTTTTGCATGACTTAGGCTTGGATCCCCAACCAAGACCTTTTGAGTACCCCGATCATCTATCCAAAATGGTCTCGTACATCTCGTCCCTAGAGAGTGGTTGAGAATGGCCTTCTGGGGTAGGCTGAGACTAGAGTTCCAGTATTTGATTCTTCAATAAATTTTGTAAGTAAGTTATTAAGACAAATAAAAGTACATAATAAGACAAAAGTATTGCTTGAACTTACATCCGCATCCTCAGCGGCCTGCAAAACGAACGTGCCACCTCAAACATGTGTTTTCTTGAATAACTCCATACGATCGACTGACTGGCCTCTCATAACTCAAGGAGTTCATGCTATCGTTGTAGAAACGACTTGGACCAACTACTTTGATTGTAAGGCTAATTTTTTCTAGCAACCTTGTTCGTCCATGATTACTCCTGCATGAAAACAATTGTTTATTTTATACATACAAGTTAAATGAAATAATTACAATATATGTCTTACTTAAAATGTACGACTTATGTAGTGATTACATAAGAAGTGCCAATCTTCCATACATCCCACCAATATTTGTGTGGTGGGTTGGCACGTGCCTGTTCAGGGTCGCTATACTTTTTGTAATGTTTATGACAGTCATCCCTGAACTACTTGAAAGATGTGAGAATTTGATGCTTAAAAAATTTATTCATTGCTTGATGATTGAAATCAAGCACAAAAAACGCTACATATTACAAAACACCACACATTAGCTTGGTTACTTAAGTATGTTTCAAATAAAAACAAATTGTGTACAACATGTACCTGTAGATCGCCCTTGATGACCTTGATATATTCTCTCCAAACATCAGGCTACCTAAGGCACCAGACTGGGAATATACGTCTCACACATGCCAATAGCTTGGTTGAATCGAACATCATGTAGAGATATTGGCTTCTCCGCTTCGAGGCTATGGACATGGGAATCCTACCATTGTTATGGACATACCTCTCCAACTCAAAGAGTCGAGACTGTTGACGCCTTCTAGGAGTTGGAGAGGATTGAGTAGTTTTTGCTTAATAAAACAACAAATCATATGAGAAACAAGTTTAAAATAATTATGAGTTAAAGTACAAAGACTCACCTGAATTATTGCCCATTGAGGATGACACTCTCGTATTGTTTAACTCGTCGCTGAACTCGCGAAACATCGAATTTGTCTCCTCGAAAACATTCGAAAATGTCGACATAGTACCTATGGACATAGAAAATACTTAATAGGATACAATAACTATAGGATCGCTATAATAAATCAACAACAAATTACTTCAATATTTAGAAGCTACCTAACAGTTCTAACAAACAAAACTACTAAGAAATAAACAACTAATTTTGAACTAAATACTACCATAAGTGAAGCAAAATAAATCTTAACCACAAATTACAGAATTATAAAACAATAACAGCACTCACCCCTCTCAAGTTTTCAATACAACCCCATTCCCCCTCAAATTTTCAACCTTAAACCCCTCAAAGTTTCAATTCAACTCCCCCTTCAAATTTTCAATTAAACACCCCACCCCCTTCAAATTTTCAAATTCAATACCGAAAACTAATTCAGAAATAAAATCCTAAAACTAATCCAAAATCAAAATCCTTAAACTAATTTTAAATTTAAATCCATAATCTAAACCAAAATATACACAACAAACTAAACTAACCCCAAACTAAACAAAAATTAAAACTAAAATAGTTATCGAAATTATGAGGAGCAGATGACGACGAATGGCGACAAGGGAGCGACGATGAGCAATGGTGAACGACGACGTGTGTGGCGAGCTTCTCTTTCTCTTTTTCTCAGTCTCCCTCATTCTTCTTTCTTTTCTCTTCTTTTGGTTCTGTAATTTACAGAATTAAAGGATTGTTTTTTATATGGAAACTCTCGACGGACAACAAAATCGTCGAAAGAATCCTACCATTCCCAATGCACTTCTAATGGCGTTGGAAATAATCCTCCACATTACTGACGCATTACTAATGACGTTAGAAAAATGGATGATCATTCATGATGCCATGAAAGGCGCATCACGAGAAAAGATATTTATTGTTTAATTGTTCACCATTCTCGATGCAACACCAGTAATAGTGCGTCGGGAATAACTCCCACATTACTGACGCACTACTCCAGATGTCAGGAATAACCCCCACCATTCTCGATGCCATACAAGTCGCGTTACGAGAAAAGATATGTATTATTTAATTGTTCACCTATTTCCCCACTCCATTCACATGATGTCGGGGAAGGTGAATAACTAAATAATATATTTGCCTTGTTCCGATGTGTCCATTCCGTCGTCGAAAAAAGTGCTCTAACCCCACGTCCATTTTTTCGATGCCTGTTTGTGCGTCAGAAAATCCTCGATTTATTATAGTGAGAATTTTGGTGTGAGTATATTTTTACTTTTAAAGCAAAATAAACTAATTTTCCAAAAGTCTTTATACATTTAAAAAGACACCGTTAAATAGACAAAAGACATGTAACTATTGCATGTATATACTCATTATAGCCCAACACCTCACATTTCATTAACTCTTAGTAGGCTTCGTGTTATCACCATGAGCTTCCACGTAGCCCACTAAAGAGTTAGTGAAATTACGAAACACTGCAGTTTTTCTTAGTGGGCTTGGTATCATTACCATGAGCCTTCACATCCCATTAAGAGTTAGTAAAATTATATAACAAAATGTTGAATTTTCACACTAACTTTTAGTCAAATGGTAAAATGGTCATTTCATCATTCAAATCAAAGTAAAACTTTTACTTTTCAAGTAAAAAGTCAACATTTTGAATTTTTACCATTTTATCTGTCTTGACTAATTACGAGCTATCAAGTATGAATCCGCATTGATTTTTCCAAAATTCAAATCTCTTTTGAATATATTGCAGTCAAAGTCAAGTTTGACTTTTTACACCTTTCGATCATTTCCATCATTTTCAAGCTTTCAAATATGAATCTGTATTCATATTTTTTATATTAATCATATTTAAATACAAATTTATATCTCTAAACTGATAAACGATCATTATATCACATATACTTGTCGTTTTTTCTCTCCTTGCCTAATTCGAACTAATCCAACATATTATTCTAATTTAATTCCATATGAGCTAGTAGGGGAACCTAATGAACCTATAGATCATGGGCTCCAAATGATTTGAGATTAATTGCCTAAATACTTTTAGACCAAACTAATCAAAATTGATTAACGAACGAATCATTTCACTAAAGTACCCTAGTTGCACTCACCTTACTACAGATATATTTTTGTCCATTTAATTTAACCATGTTTAGTAAGTTAATCATTCACTGATTGTTCATAATCTCGATTAGATCAAAATTTCGTTTTACTCTGAGATTACATCTTGTTCCAAGTCTCACTAATCCACTATTGAACAATTGACTTAAGGTTCAACCTATAAATTGAATCCCGCTTTCGGGTCAATGAGAGGGTGGGGTTCATTGTTCAAGATATGAACTCAATCCTTAAGGGAACAACCTATCTACTAAGCCTATAGTAGGTAAGAGTGAATTCCATCTTGTACCCTATATCTTTCAACTATCCACTTGAGCTTAGCCTTAAAATAAGAGGCTTGTTGGGCGAGTGTTGCTGAACTGCCCTCACCTATGCATATCTAAAGATAATCCCACGTGAACAAGTGTTCATAGTTAGCACAAGATTAAGATTAAGTAACCTAGATCATCAATAATGGAAATAGTTAGTTTTATACAGTCAGTGGTGTTATAATGTAAAAGTGACTATTTCATGGTTCTAGCCTTATATAAACTCTTTACATAAGATGCTCCCATTTTTATGTCACCACATGAACGATTCATAATCATATCATTTGTATTGATTACAAAGCAGGCTAAGGCGCTCAACCTTATTTATATACTATAGACCGTTTAGGCTATATACTCGAACTTGATCCATGTTTATGTCTTTACATAAAGTTCAAGTATACTCAAAATAGTCTCAGAACCTTAGTTTATTGAACAAGATTATAATATCCAATTTCATAAATAATTTCTCAATAACAACTTTATTGAATAGAATATGATTTTAAAATAAACAACAAACTACAAATTTTAGAACATAAATTCCAACCGAAATAGTGATATCCATAAGCTTTTATTTTTCAAAAGCCAAGTGGTTATTATTAAATGAGATTTTATTAAATTTTAAAAGTAAATTATTATCAAAAGAGAGACTTTGATTGAGTTTGAAGAGTTCAAAGATTCAATTAGTTTAAAAAGAAATTAATTGGCTTTTGAAGTTTAAAGTTTAGGAAACTGTTTGGGTAATCAAAATTGTTCGGCCAACTCATATACCTAACATCACCTGAAAAAAGAAAAAGAAAATATCGTGAATGTGTGCATACATACATACATACATACATACATACATACATACATACATACATACATACATACATACATACATACATACATACATACATACATACATACATACATACATACATACATACATATGTATGTATGTATGTATATTTGAGAAACAACATGTGAGAAATCTTTAGAGTGAAACCGAAAAGAAACTTATATAAAAAAACAAGAACTTCGTGAGAGAGTACAATTAATAGGGTGGAGGGCGATGATGTTAACAATAGAATGGATAATAATTAAAGCAGAAAGGGGAGGGGGGAGACAGAAAGACATATAAATGTGGATATAATGAAGGAGGGAGCAAAATGGAATGTTTGTTGTGTGTTGGTGTTGAGAGAAGAAGTTGGTTATATCAATATGAAAGAAACGTTACATGCATTGAGAATGAGATAAGACTAATTCAATTCAGTCATTGAATTTGGGGATATATTACACGCAGTATGATGTGTAACATTTTGTTTTGGGGCTGTTACCTCCTTCGGATGCATGTGCATAATGGAGTGTAGCATAATTCTACAATAAAATCTTAATATTGTATTAAATAATAAATGTTAAGGTTTTTGAATTAGATGGTTCCTCAAAAACCTTTGTTAGAATAATGTACCTTGGTATATGATAATAGTCTTATAAGAAGTCTTTCACTCCCTTAACCTTTGACCTTAATAAAATTTAATTAGGTTTCTTGATGAAGAATAAAAACTATTTGAACGAAGGAGAAAGGAGAACCAATCCCAAGAATTCTTTGGATAGATACCTTCCATCATACTAGTTTAATCGGTGTATTATCTTTTTATTTAATAGATCTAATAAAATAATAAGTTTAAAAATTAAAACAATATATAATGCACACATGGACCCACAGTAACAATATTATTATATTAAAATTATTAAATCTATTTAGTACTGTGCACACTTAAACTCCAACCACACTCTACTCACACACATGTCTCTTGTTCCATAGTTTCTGTTTTTCTTCCTCACAACACATTCTTTTAATGTCAGCAAATTCCACACTAGTCTCATACATGTCTGACATCTATAAATTACCGTGTGCTTGTACATAACAAAAAATGTATGTAATAATAGTAAATAAATAAATAAATAAGGACAAGCAGTACAAAAAATATCAGTTACGATAGCATCAAAAAAACGCTATCGTTGATTTTTAATAGCGTTTTCAAAATGTTGTCTTAGCCAATGTTATTGAAAGTCCATGACTTTTCATAGCGTTTTTTCACCGCTATGCAAAACGCTATAGTACGTCTCCAACGATAGCACAAATATGATGCTATAAATGCTTTTTATAACGTGAGAAACAACGCTATCGAAACATTTTGATAGCGTTTTTTATTGGGTTGGAAAATCGCTATAAAATATTTCAATAGAATTTTCAATAAAGTTGGAAAAACGCTATAAAAGACATTTTATAGCATTTTTTTGCGTTCGGAAAGAGTTATCAAAACGTTTCAATAACTATTTTAATAATATTGAAAAAAATGTTATAAACAATTTTTTGTAGTGTTTTATGAATGCTGTCGTAGCAAAATGTCATTGACTTTTAATAGCGGTTTTTGTAGAGCTATTAATAATAATATAAAAAGTTGAATTTATGATTGGAGCATTTTTATAGCTATAAAAACATCATGAAACCACAAATCATTTGTCCCTGTATCAAGTTTGAAAGGAAACATCATGATCTAGACAAAATTAGAAAAGTAACTTCACATGTAACTAATGACCTAGACAATTAATAAGCATACATGAAAAACTGAAAAATAGAGGCGATTTAATGAGCTTACTTAGCAATCCCCATGTATGTTCCAACTCATTATCACAAGTGACTAATAGAATAACACCAAAATTTTGTATACCTCGAAATAAAAAAGTGAAGAAAAATTCTTTATGGTAGTAGTGCAACTTTCTTTGAATTAGTAGTTGTAAGTTTCAAAACATTTGGAATGATTCTTTTCCTTCATCATGATGGATTCAAGTCGAAGCTCCATTCTCTAGCTTTGGATTTTTCTTTAGAAATTTCAACTACATCCAATAATTAAGGATTCCATTAGTGTTAACCACCAAGCCCTTCAATGTCAAAGTGTATAAATGATAAACAAAAACAAAATCATAATGTTAGGTACGGATTCAGAACAAGCAACAAACAATCTAATCCATGGATGACTCGACTAGTATCCTAAACAACAAGAAATTCTAAAAATTTAATATTAATTGTCAGTACGTTGATAAATCAATTGCACTAAAATAAATTGAATTTGTTGTGTGTTAGTGTTATATGCAACACGTATAGTGTTTTTAAATTATACACCTTTTATTTGAATTCAACCAACCAATATTAGATCAAAAGTAAACTATCTAAAGAACAAAATAAACCAGATCAATCTCAATTCTTCAACTCAGTCGAATACAAAACTAGAATCACATGGCCAGAGTAAAAACGAAGATAGATTAAAATGCTAAAGATTAAGATAATTATGACAAAATCTATCATTGGTTGCATCAATCTCATTGTCACACCATTCATCCAATGTTATTGACAAAACCAAAACCAAAACCAATAATGTCCTTAGAACTCACAACAAAAAGGATTAACACAAGCAACTGTTGAAAACAAAAACAAAGGAATGCTACGAGAATATGAAACTTAATCAATAAAAGAATCTTGGTTCTCATGTGTGTGACTAAAACACTCTATTAGAAGGCCATAGAAAATCAGAATTGAAATTAAATAAAAATAAAAATATGAACCTGAAATATCCTTTATGTCACAGAGTCTCTGAAGAACCTTTTTAGCTTGAAGCCTCTTATTTCTGATGTGGTAGTTTCTAAAATATAAACAGGAACAAGATTGACAACAAGGCCCAATCCCAAATCCATCCAACAACATAGCTATTTAAAGTACTAACACATTAGGCGACCACAACATGATCAAACCACTTAGAATATAAAGTAGTGATGACAATATGAATATAAAGCTCTCAAAACCAACGTAAAAAGTTTCTAAAAAGTTTCAAAGCAACACTTTAACACTTGAAATAGCAAAAAAAAAAAAAAAAAAAAAAAGCTTAAATGTCACTTCAAGTCTCGTAATAATCCCAGAAAGATCCTATACTCACTTTGATTCTCAACCAACCAAAAGTTTTCAAAAAGTGTGTGAGTAACACTTTAACCCCTGAAACGAATGAAAAGTGCGTAAGTGCCACTTTCATTCTCAAAATAAAGATAAAAGTTCATAAAAGTATGTAATCACTTTGCCTCTCAAAACAATCTAAATTTTGTTAAGAGAAGTATTGAATCTCAAAATAACTTAAATTAATGGTTTTAATGCCT
This sequence comes from Cucumis melo, assembly GCF_025177605.1. Lineage (NCBI taxonomy): Eukaryota > Viridiplantae > Streptophyta > Magnoliopsida > Cucurbitales > Cucurbitaceae > Cucumis > Cucumis melo. Next base: position 14,347,070 of record NC_066861.1, read on the forward strand.
TATCTTATCTCCCTACAATAAAAAAGTAAATTGAATCTAAGTTGAATACTATAATAAAGGGAGGCATCGTAAATAGAAGATGAATACTTCAACTGTACAGGCTATATTACTCCACACACTTGCAATCAAGCCCCCTCTGAGGAAACACTTCAAAGGATTGGTATCATATATTGATAACAAGATTGGCTAACTGCACCAGGAAATAGAATGAAAAACAAGTGCCATACCTTTCTAATAATAGCTAACAACATAGTAGCGGACCAGAACTCCTCGTGTCCTACAAAAAAATCTGTAAAGGATTCCATGGCATGGCCAGCTGCAAGATGATATGAAACAAGTCACAGGTCGGTGTATTTTCTACCTTGGAAGGTCAACCAATCACGAGGAAAAAAATGCCCTACAATACGTCAAACATTAGCAAGGGGATTAAAATTATACTAAACTATACATAAAAAATTATCACTTCAGTAAAATACATTCAAACCTTAGAAACCACAAATTTATTCTACCTTCTTTTTCATATACTCTCGAGTATTTAGCGATTTTGCATGCTTTTCAACTATCCTTAAGGCAAACTATCTAAACCCTACTACATTTGGTTATCAAAGAAACTCATTGAATATCAAATCTTAAGTAGTTGGTCACAACGACTTGGGCCTTATTAACCATTAAGTCAACCATGGTTGTCTACTTCATGATTACTAACAGTGGCAGGGGAAGATACTAGAAACAATGTACGATGATCTGCAAAACCATACAAGTTCCAAATCTCATATATTTTCTTCAAAGTAAATCTATTTAGTCGCCAACTTAAAAGCTTCATTCAAAACCAACAAAAATTCATACAATTTCTTTATTACATTCTTCTACAATATATCTTACTAATTAATAACTTTTGAAAGTCATGAAATGAATGAGTAAATGCACATTGTCATGAAATGAATGTGTAAATGCATATTGTATACTCATCAGGTCTATCAACGGTAAAAATTCACTAGTAGACTGGAACATATATACCTTGCTTTTCCTAAGTAATTTTGAACTTTGATCGACCTTGAATCATGATTCATCTAAGCTGCAAGCAGAAGAGGAGATAAGAGGTTATGTCTTGAACCAGAAATATAAGGCCCAAGTATACAAAAAAGAAATAATTACTACCCAATAGCCTGTGTTGATATGGTGTATAACTGAATCCAAAGCACACAATACCTCAACTTATACATAGATAATCAAATATGAATTACAAAAGAATAGAAAAAAATAATCTTACATAATTGATATTTCCATCATGCAAACATGTGAAAGATATCATCAGTTTGAAAGGATGCCCATTAAGACCAGGTGTAAAGGATGATGGAATTTCCTCCCATTCTAAATTAGGTGCAAGTAAATCAACATAGGTTTTGGTTAAAATGAAATAAATATAAAAGTATTAAAAAATTAACACAAGCCCATCAACGATTAATCCAGCTATCGACGAAGTAGTCAAATCAGCCTAAAATAAAAGAGGGCCTAAAATACAATTACTTATAACCCAAAACTAATTAGTAATGAACTATCATTGGATTATTTGACCTAAAATCTCAAACACACAACATTTAATCACAATGAGTTTGTAGATATACTCACACCACCCAACTAAGAAACAATATAAATAATTCGATAATAAAAAATCAATTCACCCCATCAAAGAAATTCCGTTCTTCAGAGTACTACTGATGATTACCATCTAGAACCACCTTAGAATCAAATCTAAGAAAATATCAAAGAAAAAGAAAACATTGTTGGGTTCCTTCACCCACACAAGGAGGTTGTTGGTCATTGTTGTTGCTTCAGTTCATTACTTACTAGTGGTTGGTGCCCACCTTAGAAGAAGAAAATCAAAAGGAAAACGTAAAAAGGAAAATCTTCCTTAGAAGAAGAAAATCATGTTTCATGCACGAGCTAGCTATTCAGACTGAAAAGAGTATATTCACTACTAGAAAAAGACCCTTTCTTGACGGTTGATTTTTTCATTTCTTGACGGTTTCTTGAAAAACTGTCAAGAAAGGGGCGGTTTAATGAAAAAACCGTCAAGAATTTTGATTAAAAGGCGGAGGGGAGGCAATTTATAGAATTCTTAACGGTTTTGAAACGTCAAGTAATATGCAATTCTTTCTTGACGTTTTGAAACCGTCAAGTTGTTTATTTTACATTCTTGACATTTTTAAAACGTCAAGAATTTTTATGAGTTCGATATTCTTGACGTTTTTTAAAACGTCAAATGTATATATTTATCCTTGACGTTTTAAAACTGTCAAGAAATGTCGATAAATTCTTGATGTTTTAAAACGTCAAAAAATTTTATTTTCAAATTTATTAACGTTTCTTGACGTTTTAAAAACCTCAAGAATGTTTTATAAAAAAAAACCTATTTTTTTTTAAAATAAACCTACATTTCCCCTTCTCTTTTTACTTTTTCCCTTTCCCTCCCAATTTTTGGAATTAACCTACCTCCTCCCAATTTTTCAATCTCCCTCTCACCCAAGGTCCTCCAAAGCTGCCGCCGCCCACCATCCGCCGGTCGTTTGTCGCCGGTCGTCTGCCACCGTCGGGTGAAGATTCAGCCGACGCCGCCCACGAAGGACGTCGCGTCTGCCGCCTGTCGCCCAAACCGCGACGAACGCCCGCGCCCACACCCCCACGAAGGATCGTCGCATTTGTCGCCCACCGCGCCCACGACCGCTCGTGTCTGCCGCCCACACCGCCACGAACGACCGCTCAGCTGCCGCCCACCCCACCACGAACGACTACTTGGCTGCCGTCCACCCCACCCTGCGTCTTCACGTTTCTTCTTCTGCAACCGCCGCTGCAAGCTGCCGCTTCACGTTCCGTCTTCCACAACAGTTCGTCGCAACCCGCCGCCGCAATCCGCCGTTGCAGCCGACCACCGCCGTGAATTCTACCCTATTTTTCTCCTAATTTTATCCGTAAGTCATTTTAATTAGATTTGTTTTGATGCCATTTATTTTTTTTCATTTTTTTATTTAGTTTCATGCTAATTTTTTTATCTATCTATTATTTTTTTCAATTTTGTTTGGTGTTGGAGATTGAGGGGATATGAAGTTTCTTGATGTTGGAGATTTAGTATTCACTTTAACCCACTGTATGTATTGGCCAATACGACTTTGTTATTGTATTATTTTCAATTAAGTTTATAGGGGAAATCATGGACCACCAAGCTTTTCTATTTGGGATATCATTGAAGTTATCTTATAGGGGAAATCATGGATCACCAAGCTTTTCTATTTGAGAGGATATTGAAGTTATCTTATATTGAAGTACTCACTAGAAACATTTAGGAATTGTTTTTGATGTACTTTATAGTTGATTTCATCCACTTAAAAAACCTAAAAAAACCAATCAAAATAAGTACTTATAGTATGTATTTTGATATTCCTTTGTGAAGAAGGTAGAGTACCCATTTAGACTTTGTTTTAATAATTGCATTTGTTTGCATGCAAGTTCTTATTTCTTTGTATTTTGATTGTTGGATTTTAATGTTATAGATTTGGTTATGGTGGAAAGTTAGTCTTATTAAGCGAATGTTTGTTCAATCTCCATATTTCTTTTCTCTTTTTATTATCTCAACAAGACCTTTTGAACTAATTTAATTTACTTTATTTGTCAATAGATTTACAATTATGGATAAATCATGGATGCATAAAAGTAGATTATCCAAAGAATATGAGTTGAGTGTGGAAAATTTCATCAAATTTGGATTTTCGAATACAAGTACCTCTTACATTCATTGTCCTTGTTTGAAATGTGGGAATTGTGAAAAGCATAGTAGAAAGGATGCTAGAGATCATTTATATGTTAATGGTATTGATGAAAGTTATAAAATTTGGTTTTGACATGGTGAAGCACTTCCTAACTCATCTTTCTATGGAGAATCTTCAAAGTTTGACACACATACATGTGAAGAGAATGATGTTGGAAGTGTAAAAGAAATGATTGAAGTTGCTCACGAGGAGTATTCAAAAGACCCAAATGGATTGAGAAGTTGCTTATTGATGCTAAAATACCATTGTATGAAGGATATAAAAAGTACACCAAGTTGTCTACTCTAGTTAAATTGTATAATTTAAAAGTTAGATATGGATGGAGTGATATCAGTTTTTCAGAATTACTTAAAACTTTGAAGGAAATTCTGCCAACTACCAATGAACTCCCAAATTCATTGTACGAAGCAAAGAAAACATTAGGTGCATTAGGAATGGAATATGAAAAGATTCATGCATGTCCTAATAATTGTTGTCTCTATAGGAAAGAATTTGCTAATGCAACAGAGTGTCCTGAATGTGGTCAATCGAGGTGGAAAAATGTTAAGGATAGAAATGAAGAGAGAAAGCAAATTCTCTCAAAAGTGATATGGTACTTCCCACCCATTCCACGATTCAAAAGGCTATTTAGAAGTATTGAATGTGCTGAAAACCTGACTTGACATGCTAGTGAAAGAATTGAGGATGGTAAGTTACGACATCCAGCGGACTCTCCAGCATGGAAGTTAGTAGACTTTAAATGACCAGACTTTGGTTCTGAACCTAGAAATCTTCGTTTAACATTGTCAGCTGATGGAGTAAATCCTCATGGTGACATGAGTTCTAAATACAGTTGTTGGCCAATAGTGATGGTTATTTATAATCTTCCACCATGGTTGTGTATGAAAAGAAAGTACATGATGCTATCAATGCTAATTTCAAGGCCAAAACAACCAGGGGATGATATAGGCACATTCTTAGCACCACTAATTGAAGACTTAAAACTTTTATGAGAAAATGGTGTTGAATGTTATGATGCTTATCGAGAATAAGTATTCAACTTAAGGTCGGTTTTGTTGTGGACAATCAATGATTTTCCTGCATATGCTAACCTCAGTGGATATTGTGTTAAAGGGTATAAGGCATGCCCAATTTGTGGAGATAATACAAATTTTATAAGGTTACGAAATGGGAAGAAAATAGCATACCTAGGACATCGAAGATTTCTAGCACGCGATCATCTGTACCAACGACAAAAAAAGTCATTCAATGGTAAAAAAGAACTTGGTACAATTCCAGAACCTCTTTCTGGGGAGGATGTGTACTTAAAATTGAAAGATCTTGAATTTCCTAAAGGAAAGAAGATCCATAAGAACCTATCGATGAACAGAAGTGAAAAGATTTGTTGGAATAGGTTATCTTCCTTTTTTGAGTTGCCATATTGGAAAGATCTTCATGTTAGACATTGTTTAGATGTGATGCACATCGAAAAAAATGTTTGCATGAATATCTTAGGTACGCTTCTTGATATTCCTGGTAAAAGTAAGGATGGGTTGAATGCTAGACATGATTTAGTTGATCTAAGACTTCGACCAGAGCTTGCCCCTATTAGTAGTGAGAAGAAAATATCCATTCCTCCTACGTGTTATACTTTTACAAAGGAAAAAAAAAACGATGTGTTTTGAAGACTTTGTCAAGAATAAAGGTTCCCGAAGGTTACCCTTCCAATATTAGAAACCTTGTGTCAATGACAGATTTAAAACTTAATAGTCTAAAATCTCATGATTTTCATGTGCTCATACAACAATTGTTTCCCATTGCGATAAGATCGGTGCTACCGAAACATGTTCATTATGCTATAACTAGGTTGTGCATCCTTTTCAATTCTGTATGCAACAAGGTGTTAGATGCGCAACAATTAGACAAGTTGGAAGAAGATATTGTGGTAACATTGTGTTTATTTGAAAAGTATTTTCCCCCTTCATTCTTCACAATCATGATTCATCTCACAGTACACATAGTTAGGGAAGTCAAACTTTGTGGCCCTATATATCATCGATGGATGTATCCCTTTGAAAGATTCATGAAAGTCATTAAAAACTCTGTGAGGAATAGATATCGTCCAGAAGGTTGTATTGCCGAAAGTTATTTAATAGAAGAAGCTATTGAATTTTTTTATGATTTCTTATTTGAAGTGGATCCCGTTGGGCTTGGAACTCGCAAGTCACAAGACCATTTAGACACTTCAAACATTGGTAGGTCGTTCTCCATGGGAGTTCCATTCAAACCTGAACAAGAACTTCTACGTCAAGCTCATCGATATGTGTTGGAAAATACAATTGATGTTCAACCATATGAAGGCTTTGCAACTACAATATCCGAACAAGTCTAAAAATCATAAATGTCTTCAAGAGGAACATAATCGAACTTTTATACATTGGTTATGAGAAGAGGTATAGTGTTGAGCTTTGTAATTTAGTTATACATGTTATGTGTTGAACTTGAAATAATAATTCTTGTGGTAGGTATCAACTGAGCTTGAAGTTGGAAATAGTGGAGTTTCAGATAACTTAAGGTGGATTGCTCATGGCCCTCATCCTTTTGTTATTACATATAGTGGTTATGCAATAAACGGATGTCGCTATCACACAAAATCTTCTGAGAAGGATCGAAGTGTACAAAACAGTGGAGTTAGTTTAGTTGCAAAAACAATGCAAGTGTCTAGTTCTAAAGATAAAAATCCCGTCATTGGAGATATGTCATTCTATGGAGTGATACAAGAGATATGGGAACTCAATTATAATACGTTTAATGTTTCGGTGTTTAAATGCGATTGGCTTCAGAATAGTGGTGGTGTTCGGATCGATGAACTTGGTTATACTTTAGTTGATTTAAATAGAGTAGGACACAAGTCAGACTCATTTATACTAGCAAGCCAAGCAAAGCAAGTGTTTTATGTTGAGGATCCAAGTGATGTTAGATGGTCAGTTGTACTCACTCCACCACAAAGAGACTTTGAAGATAGATATAATGACGATGAACTTGGTGATACAATACTCCGGTGTGAAGGAATACCCAATGATATGTCAGATGTCTATTTAAACAATGATTTGGATGAAAATGTCTCAACGTACGTAAGGTCAGATTGTGAAGGCACATGGATACCTACATAATATTATAATGGTGTGTTCACAATTTTAAACAAGTAGACCATAAGTTTATTATGTTCATTTATCTTATTTCATTATTTATTATTGTTTAAAATTTGTATATCATGCTAATTTTTTCTTCATTTTGATTGACAGCTTTGCATAATATAATATGGACGATCTTAATGAAGAAGTTGGTGTCGGTGAGTTGAATGCAACAGTTGAAGAAACCCCAAAAGAGTTGAAGCGACGACGAGGACCTACTATTATGTTTCATGTAACTCGCACTAGAAGTTTGGGAGATAAGAAGGTGGTGAGGTACAATAAAGACAGAGCACCTATTGGTGAGAATGAAGCGAAATTAAAGTCTTTCATAGGGTCTACAACCCATTATCATGTCCCTATCACATATATGTCTTGGAAAAGTGTGCCTGCAGAACTGAAAGATAAGATATTCACTACAGTTGAGGTATATATAACTTTAATGTCCTTATTATATTTGATAATGTTCTTGTTGTATGGACACTTGATTAAGTACTTTTAATTATTTAGGCTGCATTCGTCATTGATCCAAGATCTAGGAAAAACGTTCTACAAACTGCAGGTATTTCGTTTCGTCAGTTTAAGAACTGGCTAACAATGAAATACATCATCCCGCATAAAGATGAACCACAATTGCTTCAAGTTACACCTGAAAAGTATTCCTTCATTGAGCAAAATCACTGGGAAGAGTTTGTAAGGTCAAGGCTATCAGAGACCTTTCAGGTATGAATAACTTTTATACATGAAAATCATTCGGAATAATATTTGCTACTTTCGCATCAACAAATACATTTGGATATAGGAAAAAAGAAAATTACAACAAGATAGACGATCGAAGAACAAATACAATCATAGAATCTCAACGAAAGGGTATGCCAATCTTAAGGAGGAAATGGTAAGATGTTTTAGATGTCTAAGGAGGAAACTCCCATTTTTGTAGTTTGTTCTTTCTTTGTTGCCGAAGAAACCTTATAGAATTTGGGATGTCTGGTTTGATATCTGTTGTAATGCTTCTCTTTGCTTGCGTGGTGTAAGTTTATTTGTTTCTTGTAAAGGGTTGCATAAAAAGTTGTAAGTAGGATTATTGTATGACTTTGTCATTTGGGGGGGAGGGGGGTTGCATAAAAAAGTTGTAAGCAGGATTCTTCTAAAGCTTTGTCATTGGGGGGGGTTGTTTGTTTCTTGTAAAGGGTTGCATAAAAAGTTGTAAGTAGGATTATTGTATGACTTTGTCATTTGGGCGGGGGGGGGGGGGGAGGTTGCATAAAGAGTTGTAAGTAGGATTCTTCTAAAGCTTTGTCATTTGGAGGGGGGTTGTTTGTTTCTTGTAAAGGGTTGCATAACAAGTTGTAAGTTTGCTTTATACCAAAAATGGAATACAAGCTAATATGTTTACCACTTGAACTCCATGTTCTCGAATGAAGAAGAAGGGTTCAAATGAAGTTTATGTTGATCGAGCTAAAATGTGGAAGAAAGCTCGAGTTAACAAACAAGGACAGTACGACAACGACGACATTCAGCAAGTCGTCCATAAAATAGTAAGTCATTACATGTAAATCACACATTTCAACTATCCATTACATAAGCAATCATTTTTATAACTTACATTAATTTTGCTATCTTTTTAGGATGAGATATCAATGAATACAGATTCATCGTCTATGAATAGAGACTGTTCGAATGATGTATTAACCCAAGCATTGGGTACAAAAGAGCACAATGGTCGTGTGCGTGGGGTTGGTGGATACGTTACTCCAACAACTTACTTTCATTCAATTAAGAAAACATCAAAAGATGAGGCGAACATTCTAGTTGAGAATGAAGAACTCTGTAGGCGAGTTAGTGAATTAGAGGCACAAATTCGCTCAAACTTATCTACATCATTGTCTGCACACGGGAGTTGTTCAAGGCCAATAGTGTTAGAGGGGATTGAAGAGAAGGGTAAGAGAATAGAAGTGGAATCGTTGGACAAACCAAAACAGAAGGAAAAGAAAGGGAAGGAGGTGATGAAGATGAATGAACCAGAGTTGGACGTCTTGAAGGTATGTAATCCACTATTAAACTCGAATGTCTAATATTGTACGTCTTATTGAATTTGGATGTTCTTGAATTAGGAGAGGGACTTAATAAAAATGCCTACAGAAAAAGAAGTTGTATGTGAATCAACATCAACTTTGCCATTAGCGTTGAAGTCGATTCTCAGATATGCTAAGAAGGTATTGGAGAAAGATTCCAGCATCACTTTTTCACTACCCGCTGACCTTTTTGGCATTAGTCGAAAGACTTCTGTGCTTCGAGAGGATATCGTTGATATTTGTAACATGAACGAAGTGAAAACGTTTACATTGGTGGCCTATATGATGTAAGTCAATTTCATTCCTTTGCATCTAAATTTATGTATCTTCTTTACGAGTTTATATATTTTGTAGGTACTTATATTAATCTGTTAGTGGTTCGAAGGAAAATATGCAGTATGTCTTTGTAGATCTGTCCCTAATCTCTTCTGGAAACACACAAGAATCTCGAATTCGAAACTTGTGTAGTAGATTGGTGGTGTCCAAACCCGACCAAGTAGTTCTTGCTCCTTTTAATCCCGGGTAAGTTTAGTTAGGGTATTGGTTGCATTGACAATAAAATAGTACTTACATTTTTGTATAATTATGGGTCATTGGGCACTGCTTGCTATAAATGCGTATGAGGATACAGTGTTTTACCTTGACTCGCTAAGGACGACATCAAAAGCAACTATAAGATATGTAACCGACACGTAAGTTTAATCTTTTATATCATGTAGTGCTGTTAATTCTAATGCATGTACAATTTTCTAAGATATGTGCAATCTTATCTTGGCAAAACAGAGCAATAGCGATATTTCTCTCGCAAAAGAACATTAATAAAAGCAGGAAACAAACTTTATGGCGAACAGTAAAGGCAAGTATAAATATTTAAATTCAATTGTATTTTGTAGATTACTAGCAATTAAAACTAGTCCGTTATTCTAATTTATTGTTTTTATAGTGTCCACTACAAGTCGGGAGCACTACGTGTGGATACTCTGTCATGATGTATATGAGAGAAATTGTAAATAGGGGAAGCATTGTCATCTCGGATTCGGTATGTTATATATCAAACTATTTCTTTTGTACGTATAATAATTTTCATGAATACTAATTCATTTATTTTGCATGTCTACAGATTGATACACGAAAATCATACTCACAAGCCGAGTTAGATGAGGTGCGGGTTGAGTTGGTAGAGTTTTTGGGTTCGTACATATGATCTAGAACTTATGGCGTCATCTCTGAAAAAGGAAATTAACTTTATTTTTTGTGGCTGATTTTTTGAAATGTTCATATGGAGGGGAGGGTTGATTGATATACTTTTGAGACTTTGTAGAGGATTAGAGTTTAGGTGAATTGTTGATAGATGAACTGTTCATATGTAAGGGGTTGCCATTATGAAAGTTTATGTATTGGGGATGATATACTTTTTGGCTAGGTTAGTTAATTAGATGATGTTTAGTTCAATTCTTGGAAATCTGTTGAAATTGTTTATATATATATTGGTTTTGTAAATGATATATGAATATGATGCAAAGTTTTGGAAATGATATTGAATGGATGATGTTTAGTTGCCATTTGATGTATATTTGTCGTTTATATGTAGTTGAATTTTTGGACCAATGAGAGCATAATACAGGAAGAATAATATAAAATAAATTACAATTAAAAAAATGAAAAATTGCTTGACGGTTTTGAAATGTCATTAACAATACATTTTTTGATGGTTTGCAAATGTCATAAATAACAAAATTCTTGACGGTTCTAAAATGTCACTAAAAAGCACTCTTGACGGTTTCCAAATGTCATGAAAAAGAGTACTCTTGACGGTTATTAAAAGTCATGAAAAATGAACTCTTAACGGTTTGTAAATGTCATGAAAAATGCACTCTTGACGGTTTTAAAATGTCATGAAAAATGAACTCTTGACGGTTTTAAAATGTCATGAAAAATGCACTCTTGACGGTTTTAAAATGTCGTGAATAGTCGTATTCTTGATGGTTTTTGGGCTTCATCATCTCATTCTTGACGGTTCTAAACGATCATAAAAATGTATCCTCTTGACGGTTCTCAACTGTCATGAAAAATTGAATACTTGACGGTTAGAAAGTGTCAACGATACCAATTCTTGACACTTTTTACAACCATCAAGAAAATGGCCTTTCTTGACACTGGATTCAACGACGGTTTTGAAATCGTCAAGAATACCCATTCTTGACAATTTAAAACCGTCAAGAGAGTCAGTTTTTGTAGTAGTGATTGAATAACCAAAAAGACTGAAGAAGTAGAAGGCGCAGTTTAAAAGAACGAAAAAGAGTAGACAAAACCTACTAAAAAGTGAAAGGAAGAAAAGAAAGGTAAAGTCAGAAGAAGAGAAGCATAAAGAAGCTTACCCGTCTGGAGCGACGAGCCGACGACTAGTTCGACGAGTAGGGAATCGTTTGATGAGGATTGCGACGAGTCGGCGACGAGGTTCAGATGGTAACAACATTGGTGTGGAGGGATCTAAGAAGAGGGAAATCGTGGGAGGGGTGTGCTAAAAGAGGGAAATCGTCGAGGGGTGGAGAGGAGGGAGGGGTTATGAGGGAGAAATGGAGGAGGGGTTTATAGAAGCGTAACGCGAAAAAGAAAAAATAATTTTGCACTTTTAGTATTTTTGTTTTTCCCCTTTTTTCCTCCAATTTTTTTATAGTGTAATACTAGACATGCTATGGTTGAATGTTATTAAAAGACACATTTGTTGTTGTGAAGGATGAAAAATGTAAATGCTGATTGCTGGGAATTTAGGATGCTCACCAACGGTAGATGAGAAAATTAATTGTAAAGAGTAGAGTTAAACTCGTGTTTAGAGAGGCTAGATCATATGTTTACCATTGGGTTTACTACTAATATTAATATAATAATAGTTTTTTAAATATATATATTATATAAAAAACATAAAGTTTACCCTTGATCTATACTAAATTAGTCGATGCGTAAAATAAATGACACTTTTAGGGTAATTACATTACTCATAATTAAGTATACTACAATATTTTTAAAAAATTGCAAATACGTGACATACAAATGACATCAGATAACTGCACCTTGAAGCACTTTCATCGTGGATCGGTGCATGTGTTATTAGTTACTGGTTGTGGTTTCTTCAGCAACTCATCGTGTAGTTGTAACATAGCCAACAACACGAGGTTGAAATGATGGAAAATAATCTCATCGGATCGAACGAAGTCCCTTTGGATGACCCAATTTTTCACTTCATGTGCCAGTACATGCAAAAATATTGCAACCATTTCCTCCACATCGATAATTTTTTGTCGACGTAAGATTAGCAACAACCCTTAGTAAGTGGCATATATTGACAAATCTTCGCCTGCCCATTCTAGCACTTTGGCAACGCCGGACGCGTGGATTATACGAAAGTACACAAACTACCTAATTCTATGCCTAATGTCGTACGGTGTATGTGTTAGCCTCGTATTGTCGTTCATTAGTGCCTTAAATGTTAGTAGTAACTGATGCTGGGAAACTGTGAATTTAGTTACTAGTGCAACAATATTTTTGTGTGTCCATTAGAAGGTAACCATTGTGAACCTAAGCAAGTACGTGTGTAATTAGAATGTTAATAGACCTACAACGTATGCGTTACACAGGAATGGTGATATGCATTTCATAAAAAATGTAAACATACAATTTCTTCTGCGCATACATCCTAGTACGATATTTGAGTTTACGGTTAAACATAAACAATATGAAAATGAAAAAAAAACAAAATAAAGAAATGATATTGTTTTTTTTTAAAAAAAAACTCTGATTTCAAATTTTAAGCGGTAGAATTATATTTTCAAATAAGTAGTACTAAGAATAATTGAAAATATAAAAGTATTGTATGCTAGTACAATTAACCATGTCTATTATTAAATTCACGTCGCTTATGTCGAAATTGCACTAAAAAAATTATTATGAACTCAATGGCAGTTAACTTTGAAAACATATAAATAGTTTTAGACATCTATTATGTAATGTGAAAAAAAATGGTTAACATAAGATGTGTTAAAATAACCATTGATAGTAGTATGTAGACAGACAATATAACAGTTTTTTGGAGCAAACACATTTTAAACCATGTTTCTGTTACTCGACTCAATTTCAAACTTTTGGTATAGAATTATGACACATCAAATATATCATGAGAATGTAATGTGACTATTTCTTTGGTTTCAAAGTTTTAATGGTTAAATTTGCAGACATGCTTTTTTTTTTTTTTTTTTTTGTAAATTAACATAGTTACTTTTGAAAAAATATTTGGTTCCTAATTTTTATCAACTATTGTGGCAAGTATCTTTTCATGCCAACTAGTCATGAAATGCAATGTAAGTAGATTGTAAGAAAATTTGCCGACTTAAAGATGCAAGAAAAAAATTAGAGCGATGGAATTTTAGCGTGCATACAATAAAAGGATACTAGAAATCATCGTTTTATAAACCAATAGTTAAATACAAGTCCAAACAAGTAAAATTACAAAACCAATAGTGTGTGGGAACAATTCAATTGAAATTACATTGTCTTGACCATAAACGAAATGCTACAAAAAGAAAATGAAAAATATAATACAAACGGTGAATCCATAGTACCTCTTACAAGGGTATTATGAAATCTGACATCCTACAAAAGAAAACGAAAATTAGAAAATAACATAGCTTTGTGAGGATAAACTATTCTAAATGAGTCGAGTAATTGAAAACAATCATAAACAGTATGTACTGTGTACTTCGAAGAATGTAACCGAAAATCAAGATTAGAAATGAAGCTTGTTAACAATAAGCATAAAAATGTCAATGGTTTAAGAAAAAAAATTAGTTCCAGAGGAAAGAAATCCGTTCAATAAGTTGAACCAAATTTTTAGTAGTGGAAACATCAATTAAAAGTATGCAAAATAAGGAAAAGACACTGATAGTAACATGAAGCATAGATACAAAACCAAGGAGAAGAGGATGGCAGTGATAATAAGATAGCAAATTAAAAGTAAGTGACCTACCAAAGAAGAAGGAACAGAGGACACACCAACGGCAATGAAGCAAAAGCTGCAAGTAAAATGACAAAGGAGGAAGCATGTATATATAAGAGGGGAGATGAAAAAGTTATGATGCCTTTATTGACCCTAAACCAAAAAATGCAGAAGAATCTTTGAAAATGACAGGATAAAAGGGAGAAAAGTCCAACAATAGTCAAACCCTAACCATGAAACCTACCATATTCAGTAAAAAAAAAATTGTCATAAGGATTGAATAGACAAAACAATCAATAAGGGCAGAGATAGGGTATGAAATCACCCCCCAAAAGTCCATTCATTACACATATATGGAAACAAAGAACTAAATTCAATTGATTGGAAATTACAATAACAGGCAACACAACTTAAGGAAGAAAAGAATTTCCATCGTGGTTCCATTTGCAATAGAGACAAAACAAGATCCATAACAAAAGCATAGACATAAATAACGAAAGAAGCTTCAAAAGACATAGCAAAACACAAACAAAACCAAACATGCTAAAAAATGAAATGCAAAAAATAGATTCCAACTTAATCCAAGGGTAGCAAATTACAAAATAACGTATAAAAAATGAAATAAATTTGAATATGCTAAAAAAAATTAATTGAATCAGAAAAAAATATTTTGACTTCATCATCGGCTTTAAAAAAAAAGAAAAATTCAAACTGAGAATTACCTCTCTACCATGCTTAAACATCACCAATTCCCATAATAAGGAATGTGTAGCACTTGTCCTAACGCAGTTAAGGAAAACACTGATAGGCAAGGGGAAGACCGAGTGACAAAAGAGAAGTCGAGTGGCAAGGGGGATTCGAAGGGGCAAGAATGAAAGTCTTGCATGTTCATCGAGAAGACACATCGAACATGCAAGGCAAGGCAAGGTTTTAAAAGCAAGGAATCGTTCCAGTTGTTCAATGAAACCGAAAAGGAGAAGCTGAAATGTTTCGGATGCAACTCAGTGGAGCGAAGCCTTCAACAAAATGAAGAACATTTTTAAAGAGTCAGAGAGAAGGTGGAATCGATTGTGAGATGGATTGCGAAGAGAACACAAGAGGGTTTTAGATCGACGATCAAATTTTTTTTTTGGCGTGAAAAGTAACAACAAAGCTCTCACAGACATGCGAATCAACTAAAAATTTTTATGTGGTGTGTATAGAGGAGTTGAGGGAGAAAAAGTGAATGGTTGACGATATATAGAAGAAAGGTTGAAGACGGATTAAAGGAAAGGGGAAGATTGGTTGGAGAAGCTTGGAGATGGGTTGAAAAGGGAAAGAAAGAAGGTATTCGACAAGGTTGAGGAAGAAAGAATGAGGGCTAAGGGGGGTAAACGGGTATTATGGAAACCCTAAAACTAGGGTATCCATAAAATGAGGCCCAAACGTGGGTTAGGGTTATCTAAACCCAACCCCCAATACTAAGCCCAAACAATCTCTATGTGTCAAGTAGGTGGCCAAACAAGGAATAGGACGTGTTTCATGATGCTTGGTGTTTGAAGGTTAGTATAGGCAACCTGGCTAGTTGATGAGAAAAACTCTAAGGATAAGAGGTAGGGCGACCAAGGACACACCTTAGAAGACGAAAGTCTTGTTGGGCATTCTGGATAACATGTTTGGCTAGGCAAGAAAGCTTTGCTAGGCAAGCTACATCATGTAGCCAAGGAGGGCCACGTGAGGAGAGGGTTGTGCAGGCAAGGCTAGACAGCAAAATGTCAAAGAGAACCTCCAAAGTGTTGAAGCCCCAAGCACCTATGCGAGATAAGTGAGGCGACCAAAGATCCATGCAAACTAAATGTGTGATGGTATGAGGGTTATGCGAGCAAAGGAAGGTTAAGGCATTTTGGGCAGGAGGTGGAAGTGGAATCCAAGTGGCAAAGCATGCACATACTTAAATTTCAGCAAGTAGGAGGTGTTAAATTCTAAGCATGCAAGGTTCACTATAAATAGATAACTTTGAACAATTGAAGCTTCCAATCTACTTGTGTGTTTTCTGTAAAATTAGTCCCAAAAGTTCTCATTTTGAGTTTAGTTTTTAAGGTGAGACTATTAACTTCGAAAATTCAAAGAGGATATTCAGCTGATTGGAGAAAGGAAAAAAGGGAAAAAAGTCAATTTTTAAAAAATTTGGAGCAGTGTTCACTTTCCAAAAACTAGAAAACACAATACTAGAATTTATAGGCTGAAACATTTACGTAAGCTAGCTAAGAGATTTCTAAAAAACTTTATAGAAGGAAGTTTCCTTATTGAAGTTATGAATTTTTAGTTATTAATCTTTAAAGTTGGGATTAGGTTCTAGATGGAAAAAAGTTTCTAGGCAATGTTTGTGGCTGACCGAGCAACAAGAAGGGTGAAGCGAGTTGTCCATGAGATTTAAGTGAAAAGAGGTTAGTTGAAAGTAGGAGCATGCGATAGGCAACTAATTAGGGTTATGTGTTAAAAGGTGAAATCCTATTCATGTGTTGCTAACTTTCTGAAGGTATGTGTGTCTTCCATGTTTTCCTCTTTATCGTCCTAGTGTAAGCGAAGAGAGATTTCCTGGTAAGTCTAGGGTCGAACATAGGGAATTTAAGCTCCTAATTCTCTTATTGCGCAGTTAAATCATGCAGTATAAACTATACAGTAAATTTGTGTACAATATAATTATATCCTAAGTATTTACACTAAGGTGCTTGGTGGTGCAAGGTGGGCATGGTGAGGTGATGGAAATGGAAATTGACCTCATGTCTAGGCATGGCGAGGAAGGAATGGTTTAATTGTCTACTTGCAAGGAATTGACATGGAAATTATGTTAGGAAATATAACTTTACCATGTTTTGGTGTCATGTAATCAGACTATATTTGACAGTCGATTACTCGATGCTTTCTTAAACATCAAGTATAGGGTTACTTGAAATTGCATCAACGTCAACTAATTAAATTTTTTTAATAGTGTATCCTTGAGAAACACAATGGAGAGGTGTTGCGGCCCATGTGGTGGGCGCAAAAAGCTGAGAGCTCAAAGTTCATGAGAAGTGTTACGACACTGTCCTGTGGCGCTGGGATACTTAGAAGATCGTGTCACGCATTCATAAGCATCAAAGCATTATAGCTTTGTGCTTCAACAAGGGTTATCATGGCGTTGCGATGCTATGTCCTTGTTTTCTATAAATATAGGATAGTCAAATTAGGTCAACTCATTCAAGGATGATTCATCTTTTCCACACTGTTTTTTTTTCCTTTTTCTTCCCCATCTTGGCTTGAAATGGTTCTATTGGAGGGTTCTTCCTTGGAATATGAAGCTCATTATGGGCCAACGTACTCTTCTAACTAGAATTAATGTAGATTTTCCCTCTCATTTTAGTTGATTGTGAGAATTTCTGCTTAAACACTTGTTTATGAGTTCTCAATCTATAATGATTGATTATGATTTGTATATTATTTGCGTTGAATTGGCCACTAATGCACTGTTTATGTGATTCATTGCTCATGTTTAATCTTGGTTAAGGCTAGCTATAAACATTTTTGGACACTAGATTATTACAGTAACTTGCTTAGACGTGAACTTGACACATAAAGTAGTCATGAATGTATTTGGATCATTTATACTTCAACTTTGTTTTTCGTTCTCTATGTTTGTTTTTCAGCTTGCCTAACTATTTAAAGAATAAAAAGTAAAATCTTAATTTTACGATTCTGTTGTGATTGTTTGTGAATCTATTTCTCGAACACCACTAAGTTGAAGTTAATTTGATTCTTGATATTAACATATTTTGTAATTTATAATGTTTATGTTTTGTTTACCTCCAAATGTATTGCATTACTATATTTCCTTTTTGGAGAATACGTATATTGTATTAATGCTTATATATATGTATATACTCATTTTGATTACCAGTTTATTACCTCGTGCAGGGCACATTTTTCTATTTTTAAATTTTATTTCAATAATTTAGTTTAACAATTATTTAAATAATATAGTTGTATTTGAGATATGTTTATAGGAATTTAATATATTTCTATAAAATTACATTCTCATTTATTTTGATTTTGATTACATGTTGTTTAAACTATTTAATTTATTAGTTTATTTTGTTTTTTTAGCTTTAACAATACACCGTTGTTAAATAATAAACTGTAATTGAAAAAATAGTGTAAATATTTTGATCACTTTGTCAATTTTTATAATTCTCCCAATAATAATTATTATAACAATAAATACAATGAATTAACCAATTCAAGCTACAAATTCAAAACTTCCTTATGTACAATGTTTTTTGTCCAGATATCCTTTGATTTCACTAGTACTTTTGTTGTTGTCACAGAGACTCCACTTGATAGGACTGCGTAAAGTTGACCATGAGAAAAGAGTACATCTTTGAGGAAGATAAATTCCTATATTTGATACTGTCTATCCTTGAGCCTTATTGGGAACTATTTTCTCTTGAACTTGAATGGATGTCCTTCGTCGTTTCCAAGACTCATTAGTATTCGCAGTAGAAAAACTATTTTTCCTGCATTTTGTCCCATTGCAATTTCTGCATAAATTATGTTTTTTGTAACACTCACGACAAACCATTCTAGTTCCATTGCACAGACCATTGACCAGGTGTAAGTTTCTCAATAGCAGTACTGGGCAATCTTTTTTAGAAACAATTTGTGTGGAGAAACAGCGCCTTAGGCAACAATGAGTATAGAAATTTCTCCTGATAGGTATATTTTTAGGAGTGATTATATATAATGGACAACAAATCTCTTTCTTGAGAATTTTGCTAAGGTAGTAAATTATATATAGTTTAGCAAATTTAGTCAATCTAACGCATCATAATTTTTAATTTCTCTTGTTTTATTGATTTGTTACTGATATGATATCATTCTTAGAAGCCTGTTAATGATAGTTCTTTTGAACTTTAAAAAAGAAAAGAAAAAAACGCTTTTGAAGATATCATAGACAGATAAGATAGAACATGTTTATATAATATACTATATACCAACCTATAGAACATGATGTTTGGCACTTACAGAATAAAAAAATAGATTTAGAACACGTAAAAGTAAAAATAAAAAAAAAATGTAGATAAATATAGACCAGTATAACTTGAAAAATATTGGTAAATATACTACGTTAAGGTTTAACAAGATAGAAAGAGGTGAGAAGTTTTAGAGAGAGACAGAGTGAAGAAGATAAGAGAGAGAGAATATATTATTGTATATTAAATTAAGCTTTCCAACCTATGATCAATACATGAGAATACAAAACATTCTTAGATGATAACCTTCTCTAGCCTAAGGCTAAAAAACCCAATGGGCTGCTTAATTTTATTCAATAGAAAATGAACATCAGTGAATAAATATATCATTACGTCATAACATATAATTATATAAAAGACATTGTTGGGATGTTGGAGCATGCAATTATGGCAGTCGAACAATATAAATCTTTCCTTGTGGCTTTTTCTTCGCAACTAGTGTAAATCACTCTTTTCGTGCACGTGGGTGAGGCAACAGAGCAGCATTTCCATAAAGTGTCCAAGGTGTATGGATCTGAAGCTTCCTCGTTTGGGTGTTGCTTTCTGGTTTGTGGTCATAACCAACTACTTCTAGATCAAAATGGTTTTTGCATATTACTTATTAATTAGATCAATCAAGCATGTCAACCTTTTATTCTATGGTTTTTCTTAAAAATATGTTGATGAACATGTAATAAGAATGAAGTGGATTGAAGAAACCATTAGTGGAAGCTTATATGTTCATATCATGTGAGTTTGACAACTTGTTAATATTAGTAGTCTGACATATATATTTTCATAGTAGAAGACAACAAGTATGTAATTGTATGGACATGTAATTATATAACATTGAAACTTAAACCTAAATTTTTTTCATACGTTAAGACTCTTGGTTTTTAATTAGTACACCCAAGGTTACTGAGTTATCAATAGTAGAAAATGAAGAATCACTTAATTTGTATCACAATTGTATCTATATTAGATGACCCTTTGATGATTTGGATAAATTATTTGTTAAGCATGGAAATCATGTAGATATATTTACGAAATTTCCTATCTCATCAGTTTTAAGGATTGTTTCAAGGCCTCTTGGAGCACTCATAAAGTAGTACATTTAAAATCAAAATTGTCGTTAATTGGGACTGGTAATTCTGGAGAACATAATTCATATCTTTCAAATGAAGGTTAGTTTTATTGCTTGAAGAAAGGACAAGCAAGAACACCAAAACTTCTCCATTTTGATTGGACAGGGTAAGCATCGAGACTTTTATCTTACCATGTGTATACATTCTATCTATCATGTCCTCATTGACCACTCACGTTATTCTTTCTCTAATTGGAAAAAAAATATTTGTGATGCCCAGCGGGTGTTTTGGTTTCCTTTTATATTCCTCCATCTAATTTCCTCTCGTTGCAAGTTAGCCAAGAATATTTTTCTATTATTATTATCATTATTATTTTTAAAACAATAGGCTTTATTTACTTATATAGTATCTTTCTTTCTTGTTGCAAAATTTACAATAACATAGTAGAACTCTTGGCTAACTTGTAAATGTGTATCATGAGACCATTAGCGTCCAACATGTGGTGCTTTTTGAAGAAAATCTAAACTTTATGGCATTTTAGTGGAGAAACTCATCTTATTGATCTTTCTTCTAAAAAATTATGTTCCTGTAAACTATTTGTACCTTTAACTTAAAATTGGTGGGAGACTCCCTACCCTAAAAGATCTTTCACAGTAGAAGACACCAAGTTTGTAAAGTTATTTTTCTCTGTGGGACATAATGGCTTTTTTTTTTTTTCTTTTTTTTTTTTTTTTATCAGAAAAGAGTTGTCTTTATACATAGTGATGTGGAGGAGATCATTTGATTTATAGTGGAAACATGGCGAAGGGAAGTCATTAGAATGCTGCTCCATACCCTTTGGTATGCCGATGAAAATTTAAATCTTTTTGTAAAAAAATGCTCTTCTGTAGGAAGAATATGTGAGGGAGATGAAGTTGGCAGATTGTAATGTCACAAGTATCATGTAGCATGCATTCATCAATGGTTGAGGTTGAAGAACCGTTGCCCCATTTGTAAATCATCATCATCAGCTTCCCACCCTTTCAGATGATATAAAACCAAATAGAATTTTATCATCAAATAGTTTCCACTTTCTCATTTATGTTAGGATTCACTGTCTATGGAACTTTATGTTTTTTCTGTACAAATTAAATATGTTTTCATCTCTCCATTCACCAACATACTAAAGCAATTGATCTCAACTCTCTTTATTGATTTCAATGAGAATTGTCCATATAAGTTGATTGGAAATCCATGAAATTATCATTTGTATGAATTAATTCAATTAAAGTAGCTAATTAATTTATTGAAATTTGATTTTATTTTTTATGTTGATATCTAATCCCTATTGAGTTCATCATAAGTGAATTGAAAATTGTGATCTTTGTCGAATGAGTATAAGATGCAATTGCACATATAGTCTTGTAAACAAGAGCACATAAATTGTTATGTTTTATCTTGCACACATCTCGCATACATCTCATACACATCTCGCACATTCCAAACTTGTATTATGCATTTCGAAATCAAATTGGTACCCCTCCTAAGCCAATTGGATTTTTTATAAGCATGTTTAGTAAGTCTCTTAGGTCTTTATGTTTTATCTCGCACACAACTAGCACATTACAAATTTTCACTATGCGTTTTGAAATCAAATCGATACCCCTCCTAAGCCATTTGGATTGTTTTTATGCATGTTTAGTAAGTCTCTTAGGCCTTTATATTTTATCTCGCACACATCTTGCATACATCTCGCACATTCCAAACTTTCACTATACATTTCGAAATCAAATTGCTATCCTTCCTTAGCCATTTAGAGTGTTTTTATGCATGTTTAGTAAGTCTCTTTAGCCCTTATGTTTTCTTGCACACATCTCGCACATTCCAAACTTTTACTATACATTTCAAAATCATCACAAATAAAATAAAAGAAGTTGTATGCTAAAATAAAAACATTAAAATCTGCATGGGTCATTGGGACCCCTCATACGCAACCTGTAATTGACTCCAAAAAAAACTTTTAACTTGAAATTTGCATTATCACAACTAGATATAATTAATAGTTTTCAATCTATTTTATACAGATGACATATAAATATTAAAAAAACTACTTGGTACACAAATGAACATATGTACAAAATGAAGTTAATACAATTTCATTAGATAAACAAAACGTGACCACAAATAAAACATCTTAACAGGTTGTCTACTGGTATATTGGTATTGTGATCACTCTGATGACCCACCACAACTCTTTTGTAGCCACCAATCGCCCTATTTCCTTGGGATCATGTTGAGTTACTACTCGCTGACGAACCTTTGATGAAGACTGAGAGGTGAGAAGCTTAGTACATTATTTGGATGGGCGGGGCAACCGCGCTTACGCGAAAGATAGGAATATAATTTTATTTCTATTTTTATTTTTGGCAGCTAGGACACCTGTAACCTATTTAGACAGTCAAGACATCCGACGTACGTGGCGCACGTTCGCGCAATTCAAACGTTCGTTCGTGAAACGTGTTCCTCCGACGTTCACGCTTTGCCAAACTTTTGCGAAGATCGCTCGCGTCCTCTTCTTCCCGATAAACGCTCTCCTCCACGCACTGCCTACCTCACCACTCTATAAATTGGAGAGAACTCATTCCATCAAAAGACAACAAAAACGTACTCCTTTCTTCCTCTCCTCTCGTCTTCACCTTGTGTTCTGAGCATTTACATAAGCCCTTTGTTTCTATTCCCTGTACTTACGAGTGCACGTTCGTACTGGGAAGCTGTGTTAACCTTGGGGAGAAAACGGTAAATGATTAGCACCATGGTCAGCCGAAATTGCTTTCAGGGCAGTGGTTCGTCACGGCACAGTAATAAATCTGATCGACCTTATTTTCTAACAGTTTTAAGTGTTTGTTAGCTCACGGTGGTCTTAAAGGATTGATGACTTTTATACGAGAATGCAATTAGGAAGAAAAGTTTATGGGATCATCAATATGTTGAATAAATTGTTAATTTTATAGTGATTGTACATGATACACAAGAGATCTATTAGATATAAACATAATAGTTTATGGCTTATTATAATATTTTATGTATATGAATTAAATAAATCTGATCTTAAAGGTTGAAGATTATATTAGAATGGTTTGTAAAGTACAGAACTATTCGTTATAATTGATTGCATTTATCGTCCATTGATTGAGATATATTTTCTGTGAATCTATTTTCGATTGACAGTAGTTGTGCTTGTTAACATTTGTTGTTGTTCATCAAGGTACCAAAGGTAGAGGAGTGGCTTGAAGTTGTATAGTCTCAAATTGCACCTCTCACGTATACTCATTGGGAGAGGAGGTTTTGATTTTTTTCCTTTTACTTTTTCATGTAGGAAATGGAAGGGGTCGACTCTGGTTTATCTTCTAGTGGTGGTTTTGTGTTTAGTAGCTTTTTGATTCTCCATTGCTGTGGAGAGATGATAAGTGCGGTAATGAAAACCAATTCCCACACATAATTTTTCCCCTTTACTCTTTCAATCGTTGATGCTTTTCTAAATGTTGGGGTTTATGAACATCAAATGCCAATGCATGTTCCTTGAATTCGGCTGGGATTTTCCTTTTTGTTTCTTGCTTATTTGCGATCTTTATTATAGATATTGGTTGTTTTGTTTTGTTAATCTGTTTTATTATTATTTATTTGTTAAATTTGGAAGTTTTCCATAAACAACTTCCTAATATTGCCATCCTTTAATAGATGAGGGATGTTTGTTCTAATTGTCGACCTAAATTTGTTGTAGTGTAAGTGAAGTATACCTCAAAGTACGAGGGCTAGTAGAACATTTACATTTTTTTTCAATGTGCTACTCTTTCATATTATCGTTTTATATGTGTATATGTTCATATGATCGGGCTACAAACTTTTAAAGATGAATTGATTTTCTTTTTAGCTAAAACTTGCTAAATTCTATTGTAGGTTGATGCTTCTAGAATTACTTTATAAAACTTACCAATAGACTTCATGAAGTATTTAACACTCGAGAAGACATAATTATTAAGATCAGAATATAATTTAATATTTCCGAGTTTTAGAGTTAGTAATATTATTTATCTTTGTAAATTGAAATTAAGTAGTTGTGGAGAGACATGAATATTCATACTACTCTTATTGGAGTGAATCTAATATAGGAAATGGGAAAAGAGAAATGTGAAAAGAAGTATATTGTCTTACTTGACATATAAAAAGAATCAATTATACAATCTTACTTTGACATGTAAAAAGAATCAAGTATATTATCTTACTTGATACATAAAAAGAGCAAATATACCATCTTACTTGACACGTAAAAAGTGTCAAGTATACTACCTTATTTGACACCTAAAAAGAGTCAAATATACTATCTTAATTGACATGGAAATTAAGTTCGAAAATATATAACTTTACGATGTTTTGGTGTCAAGTAATAGGATTATACCTGATAGTCGATTACTCGACACTTTCTTAAACGTCAAGTATAGGGTTACTTGAAATTGCATGAACGTCAAGTAATCCAATTTTAGTAGTGTATTCTTGAGAAACACAATGGAGAGGTGTTGTGGCACATGCGGTGGGCGCAAAAACTGAGAGCTCAAGTTCATGAAAAGTTTCCTGACGCTCTCTTGTGGCACTACGACACTTAGAAGATCGTGTCATGCATTCATGAGCGTGATCAAAAGCAACATTCTACCACTGTGCTTCGATAAGGGTTATCAAGAGTCGCGATGCTACGTCCTTGTTTTCTATAAATATAGGATAGTCAAATTAGGTTCATTTGTTCGACGATGTTTCATCTTTTTCACACTCTTTCCTTTTTTTTTTTTTCTCCATATTGGCTTGGAATGGTTCTTGGGAGGGTTCTTCCTTTGACTATGGAGCTCATTATGGGCTGAGGTACTCTTCTAACTAGAATTAATGTAACTTTTCCCTCTCAGTTTAGTTGATTGTGAGGATTTCTACTTAAACACTTGTTTATGAGTTCTCATTCTATAATGATTGCTTATGATTTGTATATTCCTTGTGTTGATCGGCCATTAATGTACTGTTTATGTGATTCATTGCTCATGTTTAATCTTGGGGCTATGAACATTTAGGGACACTAGATTATTACATTAACTTGCTTAAAGGTGAACTTGACACATAAAGTAGTCATGAATGTATTTGCATTATTTATCCTTCAACTTTGTTTTCCGGTCTCTATGTTTGTTTGTTTTTAGCTTGCCTAACTATTTAGAGAATAAAAAAAAAAGTAAAATCTTAACTTTATGACTCTGTTGTGTGTTGTGATGTGTGTTATCGTTTGTGAATCTACTTCTCCATTTTTTTTCGTTATTTCAATAATTTTACCTACTTACTTTTATTACTTTTAATGATTTTTTGTAGGTCGTTGGTGAAGGAATATCAATGCAATGTCTAGACCACGAACACCACTAAGTTGGAGTCAATTTGATTTTTGATATTAACATATTTTGTAATCTACAATGTTTAATTATGTTTTGTTCACCTCCAAATGTATTGCATTACTATATTTCCTTTTTTGACAATACAAATATTGTATGAATGTTTATTTGTATATATACATTTTGATTATGTGGAACACAATAATAGCAATATGATCATATTTGGATAATCTACAATAGATGCAACAATAGCTCTAAAGCTATAGTGTATTAAGATAAGATAGAATATGTTTACTTGATATACTATATACCACATCCATAGCTATCATGGTAATATTAGAAAATATATTAAATAATCATCGATAAATGCACGATAACGTATTATACAATGCAAAAGGAGAAAGAATAAAAGGAAAGAAACGTATATTTTGAATTAGATGTTAAGTTAAAAAAAGGATAAAATACTGTACAGAAATATAGATTAGTATAGCTTGAAAAACATTGGTAAATATAGTACGTTAAAGTTTAACAAGATAGAAAGAGGTGAGAAGTTTTAGAGAGAGACAGAGTGAAGAAGATAAGAGAGAGAGAGAGCTTTCCAACCTCTGATTAATACATGAGAATACAAAACATTCTTAGATAATAACTCTCTCTAGGCAAAGGCTAAAGAGCCCAATGGGCTGCTTAATTTTATTCAATAGAAAATGAACATCAGTGAATAAATATATCATTAAGTCATAACATATAATTATATAAAACACAATAGTAAGGATGATAATAATAATAATATCGAAACACGCACACTCTTATATAACACAATTAAAGACAAGGGATATAGGTTTGAGTTAGGTAGGAAATGCAGAGATGGCAGAGAAAATGGTTTGAAGAAGGGTGAGAATAAGGAGGAGTGCTCCTGCAAAGAATGAGATAATAGCCCATGGTGTATTGAAATAGTTATGTATGAGTGAGGCCATCGCCCTGTTCCACCATTCATCGCAATGCTCACATAAATTGTTGATGATTTCAGTGTATGGGGAAGATTTTGAAATTGTCACATATTTACATAGGTCGTTAAATAGATCTGAAACTTCTTTATCGCTGCCGCCAATTGAGTTGTTTATGACTCCCACTTTCACAAGTAAACGCACATCTTTTTCTGTACTTATCAAATGATCCAGAAATAAGATATATTCGATAACACATGTCTTCTTCTTCGATGGATCAGAAAATTGCTCAAATGCTATTAGGTTTCGCATAAGGATCTCAAAGCTGTCATGAATATTTAAGTGCGGGATTTCCAAAACTCCACTTTTGAAGGTAATGCTGGTTATAGATTTGGGATTTTCTGCTTTCTTTATGGTTACACCAGCCTCCCAAAGCTCAGTTATGGATGGAGGCATCTGCCTCTTTTCCCTCTTTTTTTTCTTTTCGTTCTTCGCACAGTGGATCATCTTATTCCAAAAATCACAAAAGTATGGGTGGATGAAACTTACATGACTCTTCTTCTTTCCATAATTTTCCTCCTGCTGCTTATTGTACGTCATATCATAAAGGGGTTGTGGGAAGTAGAAATTTAAATAATCGACAAAGTGTTTTGGTTCTATATCACACGGGTCGTGCATAGAAGAAAATGTATATATATCAGAAATCCCAGAAATTCTTGCAATAACTAGTCCAGGGAAGCAAGGATTTGGGGTTATGGGTAAAAGGTAAGCCAATCTTTGAAGAAGAAACAAAGGAAGTTGATTTTCCAACTTTATCAAATCAATATATATGTCAAATATTAATCCTATGTAGAAACTTGGATCGAGAAGAAAATCTATTATAAAGCAAGCATCTACAAGCATCATTATAATGAACTCCTCCTCTTTCATGTTTATGGATGATGCATAGCTATTCCAAACTTGTTTCGTCCAACAATGAGATGTTTTTACAATGTGCTTCAGTGTTCCAGCTTTCAGGATTCCCTTCAACGATTCTTGACTATATTCATAATCTCTATTGATCATACGATATAGAAATTTAATGAAAGCTCGAAACTTATATTGTTCATTGGCTTTCAAATTCTCTTGAGTCTTATAGTGATAAGGACCAATGGAAATAAATTGAGGGAGATAGACTTTAGGATTCATCTCGCGTTGTTGTTTGGGAACTCGATAGATGCTGCTTTCTTTATGAAGGGGAGGCAGTTTTTCCAACATCTCTCCCATGGATTTCTCAACTTTATCACAAATATCAAAGTTTACTTCATCAATCTCCTCACCAATTGCTTCCATATTGTAACAGTTTTTGCTTGATGATTATGCCACAATCTTGTTATCGGATATCATCTACACTTAGAAAGAAAAAACCTACATTTACAAATCTCCTTCGCCCACACAGACACACACACACATATATACATATATATTTTAAAAAAAAAAAAACCCAACTATTGAATAAAAAAAATTGGAAGTTTGTTTTCAGTTTTTATTTTCAAAATCTTACTATTTAATATTTGAATGTTAAGGTCTATTATTTAATTTTAAAGAATTAGAAATAAGTGAAATTATTGCATCAGATGACAAAAATATTTAGAACAATACAACTTATAGTACATTATTTTATTATATTACGAATATGGCAAATAAAACAAGTAATTAGCAACATCAAACGGTTATCGGATGACTATCAGAGAGCTAACATAGGGTTATCCGCTTTTAAATTTGATACGATACTTTTGTAATTTAGAAAATATGGTCACATGGACCCTATTATTATAATTTTTTTTGCTATTTTTGGAAGCATCCCTTATAATTAGTTTCGGATTTTTTTTTTTAATAATGCATTTTAAAAAAGTAATGTCAAAAATAGGGTGGAAGGCAAACTATTTACAAAAATAGAGTGATTTTGTGGAAGTCATGTACCATGTACACGAGTTTGCTAGAAAATCGTATACGGGGTCCACGACTTCCATGCGTGGACCCCACTTCCTCCTTTTTTTTAATTCAAAGATATTCTATATATAGTATTTAATACGTGGGTCCCACACATATTAAATATATATTTATATATTTATCTATTTATTATTTAATACGTGGGCCCCACAAGTTATTTATTTTTAAATTTAAATATATTATATATTTATATATTTATTGTAACATTTAATATATATATATATATATTATATTTTGGGTTTTCAATGAATGTATTAAACTTCTTAAAACAAAATTAAACAAACTCAATCTTTTGGATTTCTATTCTACCAAATTTCGTTATTCGGACTAAGCTAAGCAGATAAAAGATGAAAAATATGTAAAAAAATTTGGGAATATTTTTTTTAATAATGCATTTTAAAAAAATAATATCAAAAATAGGGTACGAGGCAAACTATTGACAAAAATAGATGTATTATTAAAAAAAATATTCCTAAATTTTGTTGGATTTTATTGATATAAATTTGATGTATATATAGAATACTATTGTCTTAATTTTTTTAAGCTCGTTTACTTATTTTTCATCTTTTATCTACTTAGCTTAGTCCGAATAACGAAATTTGGTAGAATAGAAATCCAAAAGATTGAGTTTGTTTAATTTCGTTTTAAGAAAATTAATGCATTTATTAAAAATCCAAAATAATATATATATATATATATATATATATATATATATATATATATATATATATATATATATTAATTAATTAAATGTTACATAAATATATAAATATATAATGTATTTAAATTTAAAAATAAATAACTTGTGGGGCCCACATATTAAATAATAAATAAATAAATATATAAATATATATTTAATATGGTGGGACCCACGTGTAACGACCCAACTCCTTATGCTGAATCGAAGTCATTACTAAATATAGAACAAGTGGTTTAAGTCTAAAAATTTTATTAAAACGCATACGGTTTAAGAAATTCATTTATAAAAACATAAACAAGGTAGTCATGCAAAAATGTAAGAACGTTCTGAAATCCTACTCGGGCCCTATCTACATAAAAGATAGTGAAAAATAAAAAGTACTCAAACTCAAATGCTAAAATCTGAAATAAGAAATAAGCGGAAGCGGTAGTCCCTATGGCCCTCCTCGGTCTCACTTCGGGTCGCTCGCCAGCTTGCCCTTGCCCTTGCCTCGTCCTCTACCTGAAAACATAAAATGGAGAGAATGAGTATAAAAATACTCAGTAAGGGACCCACTACTAGTCCCACTAGGTGCCTGTTAACTTCCTGTTAGAGTCCTGATAACTGGTACCCAATCTCTGGCACGTTCCCGAACACGTGCAATCATGCGCTCCCGTAGGAACGTAACTCTGGTCTTCGGTGCCCGGGGACACCTAGGACAGTCGGGATGCGAGGACCCCGTCGAGTCACTCGAGTCATGTCTATATCATGCTAGACTGGCGTCCCGTCGGACCACACAGTCCTCAATAGGTGGTGATCCCGAAGGACACCCATGCAGGTACGACTCTAACAGAATCGAGCTAACAGGTACCCTAATTGCAGTATACATACACATGGCATCAGCATATAACATGTCACATAAATCATTTCTACACTCTCCGTCCCGACATTCGTCGTAACCATAATAGATCTTGCCACACATAACAGGCTATAGCACAACTATATCGTCATTTGCATCATACTAACATTTATTTCAGGCATCATACTGTCAAATTCTCAATATGCAACATAGGGCATACACAGTCTCATACTTCAAACATGAAACTAGTAGTAGAATCTCTTACCTGGAGATCTACTTGTCGCGTCCTAACCGCGAGGCAGTACGCTTTCCAAGCGACGAAGTCCTAACTGTTTAATAAGTCAAAGTTCGTAAATAGGTCGCCAACGACTAACGGTTCGAGACTCAATTGAAATGACTTACCCTAGAAGGAGGTTGCAGTGCTCGAGCCCCTACTGAAGAAATCCCGCGCTGCAGTAATTTCTTGGTCCAAGACGTCCCTTGAGGAAAATAATTTAATTTAGATCCACATTAATTTAACTAACGTCCGAGCACGGAGTCTTACCGAAAAAACCACAACAATTAATTAGATTACCAAAATATAGGTGGATGGAGCCAAGTTAGTCCTGGCGGCTCGGCTGGAAGAAGACAGGATCGGCTCGGCTTGGGCAGACGCGGCTCGGCTCGGTACAGGAATTTCGCGTGCGGCTCGGCTTGCAACAGGGGGAGACGCGGCTCGGCTTGCGACAGGGGGAGACGCGGCTCGGCTTGCAACAGGGGAGACGCGGCTCGGCTACACAAAAGCGCGCGGCGCGGCTTCTCACGCGGGCGCGGCTCACGCACGGGTGCACGCGGGCGCGGGTCGGGTTTCCGGAAAGTGGCGCGCGTCGGTTCGGGTCGCGGGGCGGGTCTTCGGTCGGACCTTTGCGCGCGAGGCTCCGGCTTCCGGATTTCGGGCGGCGCGGCGGCTGCTGGTGGTCCGGCTACCGCGGCTTCGCTCGGCGACGGCTACCGACTGGCGTTTCGGCTGCGCTTGCGTCGGATCGGAGCGGCGCGCCTCGGCTGGCTGACGGGTTGGCTGCGGACGCGCGGAGGCGGCTTCGACTCGGCTTCGGCGTGCGAGAGACGGCTGCTCCGACGGACGCTCGGCTGCGCAGATCGGCTTGGACGATTCTCCCGGCGCGGCTGGAAGCTCGGCGACGGCTCGGTTGCGACTGCGGCTCGGCTGCGCTGCTGAACAGAGAAGGGTGCTTGGCGGCTCGGGTTCGCGGCGGCGGCGGCGGCGGCGGCGGCGGCTAGGGTTTCAATAGGAAAATTTTTCCCCCTTTTTCTTTCTTTGAAAATTTTCCTCTTCCTCTTTACGCACGAGTCCCAAGGCCTCTTTTTAAAAGAAATAAAAATAATAAAAGAAATCTTTAAAACCCTCTTTCCTCTCTCCTCAAATAATCACCTTTGACCCTTTCCAAGGCCATTTATTTGTTAAGCCAATAATTTATTTCACCCCCTAACTTCAAAATTAATACATAAAAAACTTTAGTTTAATACTAATAATAAACACACTTTAGTATTAATATTAATGGTCACAACAAAAGGAAACCGAAATTGTTGGGCGTTACACCACGTATTAAATACTAAATAAATAAATATATATATTGAATATCTTTGAATTAAAAAAGAAAGGAGTGGGGTCCACGCGTTGAAATCGTGGACCCCGTCTACGGTTTCCTAGCAAAGTCGTGTCGGGGTACACGACTTCCACAAAATCACTCTATTTTTGTCAATAGTTTGCCTCCTACCCTATTTTTGACATTACTTTTTTAAAATGCATTATTAAAAAAAAAAGATTCAGTATTTTTACTATTTTTTATCTCACTATTTAGATTCTAAATTGGAAAATTTTCATAAATATAACAACAAAAATTTTTATGGTGCGTAACAAAATGAAAAGCTCAAGAAGATGACCATTTTTTTTTAAATATTCGAGGTTCGTCCTTCATTTTCATAGTTTCTCTTTTTTTTTTATATGATTTTTTTAAATGTGATTTTTTTCTATCGTCTTTTTTTTCTTTATGCCATTTTTTCCGTCATATTTTTTAGGAAACGAAAGTTTTGGATTAAAAATAAAGTTAGAAATTGAAAAATAGTTTAAAAAAGGAAAACAACACATTCAAAAAGCTTCATCCTTCATCCAAGATAGCGGCATTGGTATAGCTAATCTCATCACAGAAAAAGTGAAAAAACTTGAAGGAACTCAAGGTGGTTGTAACTAAGTTTGCTCGAAAGGAATGGAAAGCAAAGTCTAAACCGTATTGAAAATTTTAAAATGATGTAAACTCTGTCAAAAGTTGGATGGAAATAAGGGTAAAATTATATTATATTTGCCTACACAAATTTGGGTGGAAATGAAGGAGAGAGTGAAAAGTTGTACCTTAGCCAATCAATTGAAAGGGATGATCAAATAATATAATAATTGTTTGCTGCCGGATGACTAAAGAGATCAGAAGAAAACGTGAAGGAATTTGCCACTAAAGATGAAGTAAGCCATAGGCTATATATAGAAAAAAGAAAAAAAAACACACACACACCCAAAAGCAGCAAAAGTAAGAGAGTGAAGAAAATATATTAGACAAGTATGGTTTAAAATGAAAAAGGATACATTCATTTGAGATCATTTGTTTAACTAATCTCATGTTTACCAAATAGAATGAAAAGTGGTATAATTGAAAGAAATGTTTATAAAATTTCATTGATAGTTCAAATATAATAGACATCAATCGTAAATGTAATTTGATTATTTTTTATCGCGTTTATTTAAAGTGAGTGAATTTTTTTGTCAAATTAAACTGTTATGATTATGGTTACCTTTATCTCTAATTGTCAAAAACTGTAACGATAACGATAACAATAAGTGTATCAAAATTTGTTGTTATTGTTATGGTTATTTTTACTTTTTCTCGTGGTCAAATTTATAATGATAATGGTAACTATAATAGTAATTATGTCAAAATTTATTGTTATGGTCATGGTTACCTTTATGGTTAGAGGGTAACATTAAATGTGCAAAAATTTACATGGTTACATTTATTTCTCATGGCCAAATATAGTAACTGGAAGACATAATTTTCGGATTCAACAACCTGCTCATCAATCAGATTACAACTTTTTGTTTTTACATATTTGGACCTGGCCTCACGTGTTAATATTGATGCAGAATACAAGCAAACAACAACAAGCGTAATTAACATGGGGTCTACTTTTTAAATCACCATTGATTTGTTTCGATTGAATAGGGATAAACATTGTTGTAATGAAATTTCATTGATGGGCCAAATCGTAATCAGTTTGAATCGAAAAGCGTAATTAGATTGCTTTTAATCTCGTCTATTTTAGAATTATAAAGTTGTCACATTCATTGTTATTTTTACATGTCCTTACTGTTATCGTTATCGTTACTACCAGCATAATATGTTATATTTATGGTTAGTGTTGTTACGGTTATTGTGATGGTTAGATTTAGTAGTAATGATAATGAAAACAAAGACCATAATAGTAACCATAAATGTAGTAGATTTGTAATTCTAATATATTGTAACAGTAAAGATAATGGTTAGTGGGGTCTAAGGAAATCTCAAATACAATTAGCCTTTGCCAAAGTGGTTATTCCAATAAGAAAAGGAAAAAAGTGTTCCTCCCCAGAATTAACGTGTGAGGCACGAGAATCAAATGTTTGATTTTGAGATTTGGGTTTGAAGCTATACTAATATTTACATAAATAACCCTAATAATGTAGAATGAAGAAGAAGTAATAATATGATGAAATTAATATTATGAATACAAGATAGAATAAATCACATAGAAAAATAAGAAAAAGAAGTGCGTGTAACAAAAACAAAAAATTCATAAAACTAGTAAATTTTTTTTTTTAAATTCCTAGTTTTTCCTTAATATTGCGAACGATTCGTCACTTCTCTTTTTTCTTTGGCTTCTTTACAATTTATTCATCTCCTCTTCTAGAGTTTTTTCTTCTATTTTTATTAATTCTTCTTTTTCTTTCTTTTTTCATCTTCTCTTGAATTCTTCCAGCTTCCTCTTCCAGAATATCAAAATTGTATAAATATCACTTTGATATGATCTAAACGACGGCTTACCTAGTTAACAGATCATTTAGATTTGAAGCTCATTTCCCATCTTTTAAAAAATAACTACACAATTGTGTGAATATTTTCTAAACACTTGCTTACATAGTCAACACGACCGTTTAGCATGGTTAATATGATCGTTTAGATTTGAAACATTTTTTCCATCATTAAAAAAACCTACACGATCGTGTTGATACTACCTATAAGATCGTATATCATTTCCTACACAATCACATATCACATTTATAATATATGTGATATAACGAGATATTGATATATAGATATATCAGAATATAGATACATAGATATATATAGACACGCTTAAATACATCGAATTCACTTGTGTATTGTTTGAAATAAAAAATTATGAAGTAAATCAACATCTCTAATTATATTATAGAAAAATATATCCATATATACGTGCGAATGTAACGTAAATGGAGACATTTTCAAATCTACATAACTAAAATACTTACAAAATATTCTATCAATGATAGACATTGTGTATTGATAGAGTTATGAAATTTAGTTATATTTTATAAATATTTATGTAGTTTTACCATTTACAATAATTTTTCTTGATATGGTATCATTTTTAGTTAAGTGAAAATTATTGTTAGGTTAATTTACATAAATATAATAATACCCATAAATATTTACGGCCCATGAAACAAAAAAAATAAGGTTCACGAAGCTACCATTGTTTTTTCACAAAATTTCAAATTTGCCATTTGTTATTTTTCAACATTGCGGGACCAATCTTCACTTTACTTCTTTTTCTTCTTCTTTGACATGATTTATTCTTCTCCTCTCCATATTATTAATTTTTTTTTTATATTACTACTTTTTCTTCTTCGTATTTCCCTTATACTCAATCTACACGATCGTTTAGATCTTGTACCAATATCGTTTAGACTAGGTACAAGGGTACAAGGGTACAAGATTGTTTAGATTTGGTAGAAGATCATTTAAACTGGTACAAGGATACAAGATCGTTTATACTTAGGACAAGGGTACAAGATCATTTAGACTTGGTACAAGGTCATTTAGACTTGGTACAAAACCGTTTTTAATCATTTTTTCAAGCGTGTATGATCGGGGGTATTTTTGTTATTTCAAATTGTGAGCTTGTAGTCTTTTTTCTTTTTCAAAATTACTTTATACGGTCTAAATATTTGCACGCTTTGTTTGTTTTTTGTTTTTGTTTGTTTTTTTTTAAGAAATCCTGATTAGATTACATATTTTGATGATTTTTATAATTTTTCTAGAAAAATCCGTACGTGTATCTTAAGAATATTTTTACTATTTTATCCACCTTCTTCATCTTGTAAACTTTAAGCCTCAGCTGTACCAAACAATACTTCCATTACTGTACTTTACACCACTCCTCTTTATTCTCCTTTAATTTCTTTAATTTTGTTTAAAGATGTTTATTCTTTGTCTTTCTCACTAAAATCAGACTTTATTTACTGCTAGGCACTTCTAATGATTTTGCCTTTTCGTACTATTTTATTACTTTTACTTTTACTCTCTTTTCTATCAAGAGAGTAGGTTTAACTCAACGTTTAAAATATTCCTATCAAATTTCGATAGAAATACTAGATAAATTATCAACTTTCAATAATATAAATTTATAAAAAATGTTCATTTTTAAAGTAATGTAAGTATCACATGCTTGTGTGTGCGCATATAATGGTTTTGTTGTTTAACTCTTTATTGAAGAATAAAAAAAAAAAAAGAAAAAAAAAGCCATTGAAATAATAGGAGGTTGTGGACGTTAAGTTCAAGTCTCGATTAATTGTTTGGAGATACATTCCACCCTTTAACCCACTATAGCTTTTGTAAGAAGATCCCAAGAAGTGTAATCAAAGAAAAGAATTAACTTTGATTGTAGCTAGATGCATGGGTCCATAGAAGAGTTATAATGTGACTTTAAGCACATTCCCGACCTAAATATCAAGTAATTACTATTTTGATCTCCTTGAAGAGCTTTCAATTTGAAAATATAAATATCAAGAATGAACATTGAAATTAATTTTATTCTTTTGGAAAATTTCATTAGATAATAAAAAAATTTAGAAAAAGTAACACATAGCACATCTTTTTTTGCATATTGCAAATATGACAAACATGACAAGTAATTAGATATATCATAGAATTATCAGAGCGCTATCCACTTTTAAATTTGCTACTCTTGCAATTTACAAAATGTAGTGACATAGGCCCTATTATCATAAAAAATTTTACTATTTTTTCAAACGCACCTCTCAATAATATGATTTTGAGATAAAATAATGTTACATGACATGATATTAAATTTTCCTCCACCCATTACTTAATCTTTTGGATAGATATAGGTCATTTAGGATGATAATGGAGCATGTTAAATTGGTTTAAGAGGCCTTGTTTTCAAACTCTTACATTGTTACTTGGGGCAGATAAATGACAAAATTTCAAGTTTACTTTGTAAAAATAGCGAAAATCTATTTTAATTATAAACATGAAAAAAACTAAAAAATTAAATAATAAATGTTTACAAATAGGACTTAAATACCCCTACCTTATTACAAATGCATCTTCTAAAATATAATAACTGTGAAAAAGAGAACACAATAATTAAAACACAATCCCAAAACATCAAATCAAACCTTTTATATTTTTTCCCAAAATAAAACCCTAAAATCCTTCCCAAAATCTTGTCGTCTTTTTCAGCTCTCCATCTTCTTCTTCAGTCGTGGGTCCCTTTAACCTTCTTTTTAAGCCATGGTGGTTCTTCTCTGATCCACACTCGATCCATATGCCCAACTAACAAGAACAAATCTTCATCGTCAACTACTCTTAATTGTCTAAAAACCTGTTTACGACTGCCTTTCACCATCGAAAACCCCGCCCTTCAACCTTTCATCGAAAAACCAGTGGCCAAAATCTTCTCCGTCAAATACCTTGTCGATCGCTCGTCATCGTCTTCCCAAAACATCAAACATTCCATATCAAAACACCAAAGGCCAAAATCTTCTCCATCCATCATCCCAGTTTAATTACTTTTCCGCAATAACAACTTGTATTTCTATGAGTTATTATAGCCTTTTAAGTAGAATAATGAAGCCTTAAGACATAAATTTAGAAGAAAACATTTAAGACAGTAAGGAAATTAATCAAGTTGTGCATTGTGGATCACAAAAGAACCATATGCCTGTTTATCACGTTTTAGTGTCTTGTTTTAGGATTTTAAGTGAGATGAAGAGCAGTCTGAAGAATTAATATTAGGGCAAGAAAGATGTGCACGAAACAACCAGGTGACTAGTGTAGCAAGGCTAAGTGACATAAACCCTTAGAAAACAAAAGAGCAGTTGGCAGGAAAACTTGTAGCTAACACGAATATTTGTGAAGCTGGTAAAGAACCTCTATAGCCTCGACTTAGCTTTATCATAATTAATTAGAGCCCATGCTGCCTAATGTCCATACCGTCATGACACATCATGTTTTTCCTATAAATAAGAGGCTCCTTCATTGGACGTGTGCAAATTTTGGCAAAAATTATTTACCGAGAGCAAGAGCTTCCCTTCCATTCTTTTCTCTGTTTTAGGTGAGAGTTTGAAAAAGAGAGAGAGATTCCCTCTTCCATTTCCCCTCAGTGTAAAGGCTAAAACTAGAGCCAAAAAGTATGAACATTCATACTGTTGGAAAACGGACTAGGACTAGTCGTAGCGAAATTAACATAAATAAATTTTCTCTAACCCTAGAACGTAAACAAATCATGCATAAACAATTAAATCACGAATTAACATACTGTAACGACCCAACTCCTTATACTAAGTCGAAGCCATTAATAATTAAAAAAATAAATAAAATTTGTAAGATTAAGGTAAAAATAAAAGAAAACCTCAAAATTTTCATTTAAAAGCATAAATAAATGTGATTAAAGATAAGTATAAAAATTAAAATCCTAACTCGGGCTCTATCTAATTTTAAAGAAATAAAATAAGAATAAAAAATTAAAATAAATAAATAAATGTGAATACTGAAAGCCGACATGACATAAAGCGAAAGCAAAAGATCCCTATGGCTCGCCACGGTCACTTCTGGTCGCTCGCCAGCTTGCCTTTGCTCTTACCTCTGCCTCTGTCTGAAAATAGAAATAGAAAGAGTGAGTATAAAGATATACTCAGTAAGAGACCCACTACTAGTCCCGCTAGGTACCTGTTAACTTCCTATTAGAGTCCTGAAAAGTGATATCCAAGAACTGACACGTTCCCGAACACGTGCAACATGTGATCCCGAAAGAACATAACTGGTCTTCGGTGATCCCAAGGAACACCTAGGACAAACTGGTTTGTAGTGTACCCGAAAGAAACACTAAGATAATCGGGTTGCGAACATCTCGTCGGATCACTCGAATCATGTTTATGTCAATGCCAGACTGGCGGTCTCGTCGGACTACGTAGTCCTAAAAAGGTGGTAATCCCGAAGGACACCCATGCAGGTACGATTCTAATAGGATAATCTAACATACACCCTAACTATAGCATGCACGTAACATATCATCATCACGTTATCAAGTCATATCATGTCATCATGTCATATCACATCATCATGTCATATCATATCATCATTAATTTGTCATGCCATTATGCAATCTAGTTATCAATATGCACAACAAAAATAATACATGCGATCTCTTAATTTCACTCGTAGGTCTAGTAGTAGAATCTCTTATCTGGAGGTTTGCTCAGTCGAATTCTAACAATAAATCACGCTTTCCAAGCAGCGAAGTCCTAAATAGTTAGAAAGCACCAATTTACATAACTTAACCATCAAACGACCAAGGACCCAGAATTCAGTTGAAATAACTTACCTGAGGTCGAGGTTGTAACGAATAAGCCCTTAATTGGAGAAATCCCACGCTCCAAAATCACTTGGTCAAAACTATCTCTTAAGAGAAATAATTTAATTTAACCTAAATTTAATTATTTAAGATCCAAAAATTTTACTCTTAATTGGGTATTCCAAAACCCAATCAAAGCTTACCAAAATAGGTGAAAGGACCCAAAACAGGCTGGTGGCTCAAAATTAGCTGGACGGCTCGAATGGGACGCAGGCGTGGCTTGCGGCAGGAGGCGCGACTCGGCTGGGGCACACGCGGCTCGGCTACGGTGCAGGAGCGGGCGGGTCGGGTCGGCTCACGGAGAAGGGCATGGGTCGAGTTGGTTCGACGCGGAGCGACTGGAGGCGCGGGTCGGTCGTGCGTACGGCTCAGCTGGGTAGGCGACGCGTCAACCGGTGGAGACGTTTGCTGACGACATCGAGCGACGACCGTAACAGCGAGCCAGTGATCGACGGCTTGCGACGGGGTGTTGACGAAGACGCGGCGGATGATGAAACGATGGAGGTGACGGCTGGCACGAGAAAGAACCGACTGGAACCCACGGCTGAAGCTTGGCGGCACACGACGGACTGCAGGTCGACGGCGGCGGCTAAAGAAGAAGGAAGAAAAACTAAGGTTTTGCTTTTCTTTCTCAAAGAAGGAGATGATGGTTTTATGGTGCACGGACCCCAATGACCTTTTTAAAGAAAAAAATTTAATAATATAATTATTTTTCTTTTACCTTTTTCCCCAATTTACTTCAAATAAAACCACTTAATCTCTTTCTTCATTTAAACCCATCAATTCTCCATTTTAAAAATCAAACATCAACCAATCACATCAACCTTTTTTTTTCCAAATAAAATTTCACCATTATCTTTAACCAAATAAATCAATTTTCTCTCTCCTCAACCCAATCATCTTTATTTTCAAACAATTATCTCTACCAATTTTATTATCCAAATAAAATAATTATATTATCCTTAACTTAATTAATTACACAACAAAAAATATCATTAATCAAGTTTCCTCAATCACATCCAATTAAAACACAACTCCCAAACACTACCACCACTAGATATTTTCTTAATATCTAATAAAAATCAAATATTCATAAATCAATTAATTCAAAGCACCCAAAATTTTAATAATTACACTTAAGATAATTAAAACTAAATCATCTCAAATTTTTGGGGCGTTACACATACCTTCACACTGAAACTATCCAAATCAAATTGCCTCTGTTCTTGATAAGAACGATCCTGCAATTCGTATCATTAAAGCACTGCGAAATCACAACCATTTATAGCACGACCATACATTTTCATAGTCATGCTTAATTGAGGGGCCCAGAGATACGCCTCTATAACAAGAGGGATAAACTCCATCTTGATAAATCATTGTCAACTACATAATTCATAACGTATTCGAGTATAACTTTTATAATTATCTAATTAAAGGTAACGTTTGATTGCATCATAGTAGATTAATTCTTATGTTTGACGTACACTATGATAACTCGGGTCTAAGGATCAAAACGATCAATTATTTGAGATTATTTATGACACATGTCCCTGTAATAATCTCAAAAGGGGTCAGTCCAATTCTTATTCTCTAATAAGAAAATATATTATAATTTATCTCTCTACATATATAATCATCCTATGATTATCAATTATAACTCATATTAATCTTAATTTATTATCATGAGGCATCATTCCTTGGCATATATTCAGGAAGCAGGGCTTCTATAAATAAAAAAAGAGAATGAAGT
This sequence comes from Cucumis melo, assembly GCF_025177605.1. NCBI lineage: Eukaryota > Viridiplantae > Streptophyta > Magnoliopsida > Cucurbitales > Cucurbitaceae > Cucumis > Cucumis melo. The sequence continues at coordinate 14,387,867 of NC_066861.1, forward strand.
AGTGGTGGTGGCTTGTTAATGCTGATTTGCTAAGTGGTGTGGTTTGTCGTAATACCTTGAGTGATGGCTTGGTGCCTCTCGCCGTAGTTTCCTTTATCACTCTAACCCTGTCCTCCCCATCGAAGTTGGGATGATCTCTCCAATCAACATTGTATGTGTTGGAGTATGGTTCATTCTTTACGTATGCGACAGTCTCTATGTTAAGCAGACATGCGTTGGTGGTGTAGGGTCCGCAGCATCCACACATCCCATCTCATCAACCTGATTTACTGCATGAACAGAGCTGCTCGCAGCATTTACTTGTGATAACGCCATAGACTTGAGCAACTTGTTCATTTCATTAACTTGTCCTTACAATGCTACCATTGCATTTCCATCCATTCATTCATTAGTTCTTCCTTTGCTTTCTTGTCGTGAGCCAAAGCCATCATCTTTCCATTTTTTATTATTGTTGGCCATAGCGTCCAACATTGTTTTAATCTGGTTGTAGGAACTTTGTAACATTCTCCCTACAAATACAATACCAACAGTCTACTGTGTATCCTCACTTAGCCGAAAATAAAAGCCCTCCATTAGTACGCATTCAAGTATGCCATTATGGGGGCATGCTTTCACCAAACATTTGAATATGTGCCACACGTCATTCAAATTCTCTTTATCTCTCTGTCTGAAGAGCATTAGATCTGGGAAGAAGTTTTTCATGAATGTTTCTATCAAATCATCTCATGTGATCAACTCTCTTTCTTCTAGAGAGTTAGCCCATCGAGTGGCCTCATCTCGTAATGTAAATGGGAAGAGAGAAAATTGTAACTCATCCTACAAGATTCCTGGCATGTGGAATGAGGCACAGATAGAGTAGAAACTGCGGATATGTTCGTGTGGATGTTCGCGTAGATAGCCGTCGAATTGTCCTATATTTTTAATCATTTGAAACATGATTAGCTTGATCTCAAATCTTGAATTGTTGCCAAGTCTGGTATAGGTGATACTGAGTTTGATTGGATGAAGCATATGACTGTATAAGTCTATCCAGGTCATGGGCTAGGTATGCAGGGTTGGGTTCTTGGGCATGTTGGTTTGTAGGGGCTCCTTGATTATTTTGATTGTCCATTTGGTTTACTCTTTGCCTCCACTGTTTCTATCTCCTATTTCTCAAAAAAATTCATTCATTTTCAGAGTCAAGTATGAATTAAGGTTGTTCACCCTCACTCATAAACTCGTTCGCACACTTTTCGGCTAAAGAGTGCGATACAGCTGAAGCAAAACTTCTGCATGAGATTAGTGCACAGATTAAATTTAGAAAGGAAAGTCATTAATTTCCTGGCAACGGCGCCAAAAACATTTCTTGTTTCGTTATGTGCATATGCAATTGTTCGTGGATATGTCTAATTTAAGGCTTTAATTGAGCAACTTATCAAGCGACTAGAATAAGCTTATGCGATAAAAGATGCAGTTTCTATTCATGTGTTGCTAAACTTCTCATGATATGCGTCTAATACAAGTTTTCTTCTCTCTATCACCTAAGTGTAAGCAAAGAGAGGTTTTCTGGTAAGTCGAGGGTAGAACATAGGGAATTAATGTTCCTAATGATCTCATCACGCAACTAAACTCATACGGTATAATCTATACAGTATGTATATGAACAGTATAATTTATCCTAATTATCTACACGAAGGTGCCTTTGGTGGTGCAAGGTGAACATGGCGATGGAGTGAGATGAAGAATGAACTCAAATTGCAAGCATGGTAAGAAGGAATGCTTAATTAATTAATCGCAATGTATTGTGCATTAATAATTCGAGGCGATACAAACATTTATTAACTTAGAAATTGTAACGCCTCAGGCCCAAGATTCAAACCGATATTCCTCTGCATCCCCTATGACTTGGGGACAGCATCCCTACTTCTCTTAAATGCTTATTAAAGTTAAAGTTCTGCCCATAAACCAATACGAGTCCGTTCAGCATGCTTTGTCCTCACTCACATACATCCTAAGAAAATTTTCAGGAGGTCACCTAACATAGAATTACTCCAAGCTAAGCACGGTTAACTTAAGAGTTCCCATGATCAAGCCATAAAAAAGGAAGGTATACCTTGTTGGTATCGGTAGTAACTTGTATTTCTTTTAAGACTTTCTTAACCTTACTTTAATGTTCTCAGGATCCCTCTGATTTAGATCTGATACTAGTTCATTCGTGTCTCCTCCTAAACTAAGGCTGTTATAAGAATTAAGATGAGTGATCTTTCTGTCACACTCCGCACTACACATGTCCTTGCTTAGTATACGAGACATGGTGTGATTTGAGCATCCTTGACGCGTCTAGACGCCAAAGACACTCAGTCTTGAGTTCCTTAAGCTTTGCTTAATCATTTCATGACCTTTCTTGGTCTCAACTTAAAACTTAGTAAATACCTTTAGGCGATATGAATATATAACACAGTGAAGTAACCAAACTAAGACTTTATTAATATTCATTAAGCGTTTTACAATAACTTTACAACAAGTACATACACAAAGCTCTTAAAACTTAAAAGGGTAAAATGCCTTGGCAGCCTTCTCGTGTAGCAAGCCCTTCAAACCCCTCTTACTCAACCTTAACGTCTGACTCTTAGAATATGAGATTTAAAAAAATAAGTCTAAAAGACTCAGTGAGGTTTTAGGAAATCCTTTTTACAATACCAGGTTAAATACCATTTCATATAAATCAGAAACATCAATTCACAATAACATTTTATTTCGTGTAAACCTTCTTTTTGCATAATACATATTAGTTATCAACATTCCTTTCGCCAAGGATCCTGAATCACATGACTTCGCATTTAGACTATTATAACAAAAACATCCGAGAATAAATAGATTTGTCCTTGTTGTTCAGGCTACCAAGCTTAATAGTTCCTTTCAACATATTAGCCAACTTCTCGTCACCATGTAACCCCTTTCACCTCATGGTTGCTTGACTCAATATGTGCACATAATAGTTAACTCATTGAAAGGAAGTAACTAATGATTTGAACACCATTTCATAAATAAGTCATGCTTTGAAATATATAAATCATCATACTTTGAAACATATAAGCTTTTCATGTAAATCTCTTTTAGAAACATTTAAATTGAAATCATCATTTAAAACCATCAAAGAATTTATAAGAATGCTTAAAATCATTCAAATACTTTTAAGAAAACACTCACACTTCTGGACTACTCCAACCCGAAATACTCTTCTTCCACTTATTCTCGCGTAGACAAAAAGGAAGCACTTCAACTCTTTAGTTTTCCTTCTCAAATAAGCAGAATAACAACCACTCATGGTCTAAACTGAACCCCTATTTATACTAATCTCTCAGCAAGATTAGTCACCCTTAAACTCTTGTTCTCTTGCCAGCTCCTACTCTTAATGGCGTACGTGTAAACTTAAGGTTTAACCTAAGCATGCTTAACTTAATCTTTGTACGTGGCCATTAGATAAACTTAGGAAATTTATGAGAAGTTTTCTTACTTCTTCTTGCCTAGCCCTTCTTCTCGTATAATGCCTTAACCACACTTGAATTTCAACAGTCTTCCTCGCGAACTACCTTAGTCCTCCACATCTTCTCGCATAATCTTACTTCAAAACACTTATTTCAAAAAATTTAGCCAAAATTTACTTCTTTGTTTTTAATTTAGGTGCAGGTCTTACACTCTCGACACCTTCGCCATACTTGCTCGCCTCTCGAGATCCAAATACTTAAAGTTAAGCTATGATTTGTATCTAATCAGCTTGTTTGCGTATTACAAATAACTTATCCTTAAATAAGCGCTGCACATGTTAACATCTCTGCAACTTATGCAAATTATGAATTCGGTGATAAGATTGTATTGCAACAATCTCCTCGTCACTTGCTTAATTAAATTCGTGTTTTCACTTGTCAAGCGATTGCTATCAATACCATTGTATTTCTCTCTAATAAAAAATGCTTTGACATCCACGTTTAGCTAAACAAAACGTTTAAAACATACATTCAGATTCTCTGGTATTAATAACACATTTCATTGCTTATGAACTAATTAAACAAATTGAACATGGATTAACAACAGAGAAATGGGAGAATGATAGAAGAAATGCATTACTGTTATAAACATATCTTTAGGCCTCTCGGCCATGAAGGACATATTACAATGTAATACAATAAAAATAGAAAGTAGAATATAAAGAAGTGTGTCAAGCCTAAGAGTATGATTTTTCATACTCTTTGGCTATGATTTTTGCCTGATTTATGAAGGGAAAATGGTTGAGGAAATACTCTCTTTCTTGTTGTTCTAAGCTCTCACCTAAAACTCAGAAAGAAAGAATGGAAAACAATGAACTTGCTCTCTGATCCAAAGATTGTACACCTTGTTATAAAGTAGATTCTTCTATTTATAGATGGGGAGTGATGTTGAAAGGACATTCCATGCCTCATTAATGCAAAGGACATTCCACGCCTCATTAATGCTTCTGATTAAAGTCGCATCACATTGTGCAGACATCCTTTTGTTCTTTTTTTTACATTGACACCAACCAAATTTGTCTGCTAGCACATCAGATCGCCTAGCTTGATTGTTCGTCACCATGTTGGTTGAACGTATATCCCCGCGTAACGTTCTATCAACAAGCTCTACTTCTTTTTGCTTATTATCCTGTGATAAAAACATGTAAAACACGATAAAACAAGGATAAAGTTCTTTTGTCATAAGGGATACACAGGTTTGTCATAAGCGATACTTTTTCCCATGTTTTCTTATGTTCTTATACAATAAAGCTTCATTATTTAGATAAAATGCCACAATAACTTATATTTCTACAAGTTATCAATCACTTGATTTATCTTTACCATTTGTGTTTCGATAGGAGCACAGTTGTAGTGTTTAGGCGCAGAGAGGTTGCTCGCCTTAAATATAAGATGGTCAAGTGATTTATATCGCATCAAGGACATGCGACATGGCTTACATCACCTAGGATACTCTAACATCCCCCATCTCTCTTAACATAAGTTAGTTCGTATATCAACATCACCACAATCCATTCCCCCTACAGAATCCTCTATATAAATACATAGATTAGTATAGTTTTATACTCCTTATTGTATAGAATTTATATCGCTTGGTAGAGAAATAAATGTTATAACTAATGTTTTGATAGAAATTCTCTGTGTTCGACCCTGGCTTACTCAGGAAACCTCTCGCTTCACTTACACTTGAGCAAGCATAAGGAAAACTTGTACTAAACATTAATCATGCATGAAGCAGCACATAGGTAGCATGCATCTTTTATCGCATAATCCTAGCCTAGATTGGTAAGAACACCACTGCCTCCTTCAATAATCCAAATTCCATCTTCCAAAAAAATTTAAATCACCAAGCCCATCCTGCCAAATCCAAAACACTACGACTGCTACTACTTCTCAGCGGCAAGAGAAAAATCCCCAATCTCTTGTTGCAGACCTAATGATGAGTGAAGAGTCACTAGAATCCTAAGCCTTAGTGATTTTAACTTTCTTGGATCTAGAGACCTCCTCCTCACCTTTTCTCTTGTGTTTAAGTGGCGTGTTTTTCTCTTCCCTCTCTTATTCAATTCATACTTTAGGCAATAAATAACTTAACACAACAGAGTCAGATTGAAACATTTCTTTTATTAACTTTAACCAAGCGTTCTACATCACTTTACAAGATTATAAATATACAACACAACTTTAAAAGTAAAACGGCCAGCGATCTCCTCACCTAGCAGCTCCTTACCCTTCCCTTACTTGATTTTAATGCCTAAAACCTAGAAGGTGAGAACTTAAAACATAAGTCAAAAGACTTAGTGAGGTTCAAAGGAAATCTTTTGGAAAATACCTTTCGGAACGCCATTTGTTCACATCAAACGCTTAAACACGTCTTTTACGTAAACATATCATATCGCGTAAACATAGAATTTACATAAACATACATTTGTCATAAACACCTTCCTTTCCCAAGAACCTTAATCATTCTCTATGCAAAAACTCATTATCTCGTGTTTAAACTATTGAGATGGCCTTTTCATCAACAACATCCGAGAATATCGTGATTCATTCATTGTTGCTTAGGCTGAAGTGTTAACACACATCTTTTATGCATTGTCCCACCTCATACCAATATGCACGCCTTGTATACATAGTATCCTTTACTCCTTATGTGCACATAACAGTTAGCTCATTATAGGAAGAAGACTAATAGTTTGAACACTATTTTACAATCATTGGAAACACATAAATAATATTTTAATCATAGAATAACTTTTAATTTGAAACATCATTCGAAAATATTTATTGATCAATTTAAATCAGTAGAAACTTAAAAAACAAAAAGCTTTTAAACAACTATTTCGAGAAAAACACTCATAAACTTCGAAACTTGATAGCCTTAGACTCCACTTGTCACACCTCTCCCGAACTACCTGTTAGCTTAGCCCAAAAGACAGCATGAAGTCAGCAGACATCGATCTCCTCTAACAATACCTGTTGACCCTGCTGAACTATTAAACCTGGTAGACTTGCTATTTTCATACATGAAATGTCATTTATGCATAAAATACAATGGAACGGTAATAAACCCACAAGTACACACGTGTACCGATGCCCTGACTCATCCATTTGAAACATTTACCTGGATAAAATATTTACAACTCAAAACATACATATTTACAAAGTAAACCGATGTATATGCCTAACTTAAAGTTCAATAACTTCAAACATATATACATACATAATATACAACTCCACCCACGTACTAGAAGTAAATGTGAAACTAGTAGCAAACTGTAGCAGAGTTTCAAGCATCAGGAGCTCGACCTCTACCTGAAAAGTGATAAAATATTTTAAAGGTGAGCTAGTAAGCCCCATGAATGACTAGTTATAGAACTGTTATTTGACAAATCTGAGCATGTGATAAATCGACATTAAATCAATAAACATGTAAGCAAAGCGTTAACCATAAATATTTTAAGAGAACAACTTCTTCAAATCTTTAATATGTATATTTATAAAAGATAGCAATACATTTACAACTAACATGACATCATTCCATTTTATAGGGCACATCCAGTACAACAACGTTTATTAACTCTACGATGTAGTGGGACCCGTCCATCACTCCTATTGTCTTTGTCGCTAATGGGGCTCGCCCAACACTCACGACAGCTTCGTTGTCACAGAGTACACTCAAGGTCGACAACAGAAATAATCTGTGTGTATACGGTATCCTCTAGCCTCAGGCTCAAGATCTCATTCATGTAGTTAATGAAAATTTCATAAATCATCTAAAATTATTGAAACATGCTTGCTTATCTTTATCTTGCACAAAGCTCAAAATTTACTCAGCTCGTTCGTGAAAAGCTGTAGTTATTTAAACAAAACTTTCTAACTCGTGCTTTGCTTGAAACACTATGGTTCAAATAATTTTCAAAGATTCAATATTCATGTGCTAGCATAAATTTTCATTAAGAAATCTAGTCTCAAAACTCATACCTGAAAATAGTCATGGAATTCAAATAATTTTCATAGCTTCGTAAATAAACATGTAAAGCATTTACTCATAAATAACAGTTATGAAAAATATTTTCAAAACTGGTTTTGTCATTCAATCTCTTAAGCTAGATCATTGGTCTGTAAGCTTGGTTTAATTCTTCTCGGCCTGTCAACAACCAAACCGAGTATTAGAACCCTAAATATTCTGACTTTCTAATGATAGAATTAACATGTCGTACTAAAGATAACGCTCACGAATTCGAAGTTTAAGAAACAAAACCCGATTCCACACAAGTTTTTGTATTTTTTTCAGATTTTCAATACAAGCTTCAAATCACCATAACTCTCTCAATACTTAACCAGCATGAGTATTCTTTATGTCACAATCTTTATTTTGATGTCCTCTATAATTTACCTGAAGACATATAAACCAAATTCCTAGTCGATAATCTCAGAAACACCTCGAAACAGAAGCACTTTAATTGGCTCTTTACATATTCATAAATGTTATAGAAAATTGAATAATCTATCCAACCATGTCAAGTAAAGATTCTAACTCGATTTGTACACACTGGAACACTAAAAAATCAGAAGGTGTCGGATTTTGTATCGAAAGAACCTACTCTATCTTCTCTGTCAAATATCATCCAATTTAAAATAGAATTGGCTCAAGATTCCTTCACGAAAATTGTTCAAAAATGAATTAGCTTCCATGAAATGTAAACCCCACCTCTTAGTTCTTTTTGAGTAGATCACACCAAATTAAATACCAGAAGTGTGCAGTGTGTATCAAAATTTACCATGGATGCAACTTCCATCGAGTTTTTCCCTTCTTCTTCAACCTGAGAACCAATAAAACTTCTTCTTCTTCCTCAGGTTCTCTCCAGGTCCTCTCTCAAAGAAATTGTTTTTGAATATTTGGATGAGGATGGTGAAGAATTAGCTTTAGCGGTGGAGAGAAAGCATGCACCGAATGATTGTGTTTTTTTTTTTTAATTTCCTTTTCGCATCACTTCTTCTTAATTCACTTATATAATATTTCCTTCTCCTTTTATCATTTTTTTTAAACAAAACACTTAAATATATAAAAATATTATATAACTAATTTCTATTTTCTTTTTGCTTTCTCTTTTTCTTTCTTTTATTAAAAAAATCCAAAGCGAATCTCAGGTTTACACTAGTTGCTTCTGATCTTCTTCTTCTCGCATACTCCTTCCACAATAATTCTAGCACTTGGCCTTTCTTTTAAGATTTTCATAAACAACCTCTTCAATGGTTTGACTTCACCCCATATTTGTACTAGTCCATAATCGAATTAGTCATCTCAGAACTCTCAATAATTTGCCAGCTCCTACTCTTAGTGGTGCACGTGGAAGCTTAGTGTTTAATTTAACCATGCTTAGCCTGAACTTCTCCTCGTGGCCCATTAAGTATCCTTAGGAAAATTTCCATAAATTTCCCTACCTCTTATCACCTAGTCTTCATCCTTTGGGAGAAACTCACTCGCATTCTAAGGTTTCCTAGCCTAATTCTTCATCTCGCAATAAACTTCAAATGCCTGCTTCTTATCGCCTAGCACATGTCAAAACGCCTTCTTCCTAATACGTGGTCAAATTTTAGCCTTTCTTAGGTACAGGTCTCAAATGTTTGGTTTCTCAAGGCGGCGACGTAATTATTACTCTTAATTTGAAATTTGAATTTGACATTTGTTGTTCCTAAAATCCTAATTATTCTATAGGCTTTCCCTCTATCCGATAAGCTTCACGATGAAGTTATAACGCGTAATGCATTTTAAGCTAAGCCTGACTCACACAATGTTCTTATCGCATAGAACCCTACTCTTTTCGTCTAGTTGTTATGCGAAACAATTCACAGCCTTCCTAACTTGTCAAAATTTCTAAGCTAGAAAACAATAAAGAAAAATAGCAAAAGAAGTAACTACAAAAAGGCTACAAAAACAAAAATAATATACAAAAAAATTTTGGATGCGTTTTACAATAGAGAAAATTAGGACGGGATATGTTTCAAAAGCATCCATGCGTTCAAGTTCTTAGGTGTGGATGACTGTGGTCTCACTGCGATCATTTCTCCGCATAGCTACCCTAAACGCGTTGTCTCTTGAACGTCTTTGATCATTTGCTGCATGACCTCTGCTACATGATCGCTTACCGAAATAATGCTCGCAATCGCTCACTGCACTGTTGCAAATGAGCTTATTGCTTATTGCTTGGACACTTTCTTTAACGCCTTAGTAAAAGCTTTGTTCTATAAGCAATTAGAAAGTTTCAGACTTAAAGCGTTTGAGGTACTTAGTTTCATTTTCGTTTAGTCGAATCAACTAAGGTTCCTCTTGTCACTGCCAACATATTCACTCAATCTCTAGGGTGAGTCCATGCATCACAGATTGCTCTAGTACCACAGACCTTTTCACACGATCTTTGGCTGAGTGCGTGATTCATTAAAATCGAGTGTTTTTCCCAAAATCAAAGTAAAACTTTATCTTTAATTTTTTTAAAATCATCCGACAACGACGCCAAAAACTTGATCGATTTTTAGATTTAGTTTAAGGGATTCTAGCGCTCTAGTTTCATTTATAGTTTTATTGCATGGGTTTGCACGATTGAGATATGTAAGTTAACATATCGCAAGCCTGAGTCATGATCATTACATGCGAGATGCTCACTATGTCTCTGGCCCTTACATAGCTACTAAATCCTTGTTGAATACAAGTTTTCTTATCGCTTGTTGAAGTGTAAGTAAAAAAATAGGCTTCTTGGGTAAGCCAGGGTCGAACACAGAGAATTGATATCAAATCTTAGTTATAAAGCTTACTTCTTCATCTAGGCGGTATAAAATATCTATTTATACAGTATAAAGTAAATGTACGTCTAAGTGCTAATCCTAATATGTAAACTAGAGATTCTGTAAAAAGGTGGTAAGAATGGTAGGAAGATGGGGATGTGAACTAACTTATATTTAAGGGAAAGTGAAGGAAAGTCTCCATGTCGCTAGGCGATTAAGCCATGCGACAAGCCTTGATGCGATAAAGGTCAATTAACTTGCTTTTAATTAAGACAAGCATCTGTCAGTGCCTTAAATGCAACACTTACTCGCCTCTCGAGATACAAATTATAAGCTTCATTAAGCGATTGCTATCTAGAAGTTATTATTTATAGGACATATATTACATCTCTTTTAAGGGTGGCAACCTCTCAGCGCCAAGTCACCACACTTGTTCTTCTTTTAGGACACAAGTGATGGAGGTTTAATTGCCAAGATAGAGTTTGTCACCAAACTCCTTCTTGTGCACGTTAGCTATGTTCTTGTGACTTGCTCTCTCGAGTAGTTAGCGATAGACGGCCAAGCAATGGAGTAAAGCTTAACTAATGCGATAAACCTTATAAGTTAGACTTCTTATTAAGAACTTATCACAAGCTTAGACTACTTATAAAACATTGACAAATGAACAATAAAGGAATGACAGATTGAAAGAGGATAAATATACAATGTATTAAAGAATGTAGGCTATAAGTCACTGTATAATATGAACATAATACATTACAATGAAATACGAAAGTGGAGAGTAAAGATGTGAAAGGTATTACAAGTTAGGAGAAAAAGGTAATGGAATATTTATCTAATCTCTCTCCAAGCTCTCACTTACAAGATTGACCCGAGAAGAAGATGAACTTTTACAGAGGACACAAAGGCTAGTCCTTTCCATCGGCTCTAATGGAGCTCTCTAGGTTTTGACCCATTCAGGCCAGACACCTAGCATGGTAATGATGGAGTCCTTTTATAGGCTACTTTCAGCAGAAAACTTCTATTCTTCTGATCATGTCAGCATTGATTGCAGCCTTGTCAAGTCACATCAACTTTAACTACCATTCTCGTTTGTTAGTGAATCTTCCTCCAGTGCTGATGTAGTTCCACGCCTAGAGATGTTTAGTCGCCAAACAAGCTTCTTATCATATAGAACGTGCTTCTCTGCAATTCATTGTCTTACCTGCACCAAAACACTAAAAATAGGGTAAAACAGGCATGGAGACTTGTCTAAGTTGTATTCTATTATATTTATGAATTTGTGAAAGAAGTTACACATTTTGACACATATTCATGTGTTTTAGTTCCATTGTTCTACCTAAAATTCCATAATAACTTGTATCCCTACAAATTATCAGTATGCGAAGAAAATCACCATCAAATCAAGAACTCAAGAAAAATCTTCTCAAAGTCGCTCTATTAGATCTAATTCAGAGCTAGCTCAAAGACTTAAAGAGAAAGCCACGGACTCCATTGCAAAAGCAAGCGAATGGATGCGATAAGAAGAGAAAATTTATAAGGACTTAATTGATTTTGAACATGGGTTGAGTGTTGTCGATTCCTTATCCGTCTAACAAAACTATATGGGCTTTAAAATGAAGTGGAAGCATACCTTGGTCACAAGCTGATCAACGCACCCAGTTAGGAGGTATTGTGAAGCTAATACTAATGACAATCGCATGGCCAAGCGCGGAGTGGAAAAAGACACCAACAGGGAGGTTGCAGCTTTATCCACATCAATTGACAACGAAAGCCAACATTTGGCTATTCTTTATAAAGAAAAAGATCCTTCCCACGCAGCACGACAATACAGTGCCATTCGAATATGCAATGTTTCTACACTACATTCTTACAAAGCAAGCATTCAATTTGGGCCACATAATGCAAGGGACACTTCTTGCCTGGATGGAGCACCCTAAAGGCACCAAGCCATTCCCCCATATAGAGAAGTTGTGCCTCCACTTTATTCCTTCCCTCGCCCGATACCCAGAAACGAATATTCCTGGAGGGTGTTGTAATCTCACAGAGCTTGACAGAGTAATTACCCTCCATCAAAGTAAGGAGAAAGAACGTGGCGTCGAGACCCTTAGGAAGAAGAAAGTTGAAAAAGAAGAGAAAATTAAAGAAACTTCTCCTTCACATCCGCTACTTAAAAGAAAGGCCAAGTCAACCTTCTTGTCACGTGCTAAGAAAACAAAGGTTGATGCGGCCACTGAAGACACATTTGAACAAGAAGTAAATTAACAACAAGAGGGTCATTGAACCACACTCCCTCCAAATCCATAGAACTCCAAGATTCTCCCACCCCACCCAAAAATGAGAAACCGACCCTTCCTTCTCACCAAGAAGACTTACCACCTCCACCATAAGATAATATCATACCTCATTTTCCACCAAAACAAAACCTCTCAATCCTTCCGCCTCCTCCATCACCACCACAACCACCAAAATCCCCAATCTCCTTTAGTCAGCAAAGTCATTGCCTAACTGTGACTTCTAAAATCAACCTTTCCCACCCTTTACCCAGCCTATTCTCCTTACCTTTTCATTCCTCATCCCACCCCAACAATGACCTCCCTCTCATCCAAGAAATCCAAACACCCAACAATGACCTCCCTCTCACGACGATGTTTTGGATCGCGTAGCCAATCACCTTCCCAACAACAAGCCCTTAACTAAGACTCCGAGCACCTAGACCTGAATGTCTCAATCATTGACTTATTCGAAGGGGACAAACTGAACAAGGATGCGGTAGAGATTAATCGAGAGATGCAAGTTATTGTTTATGACCCCCTCATCAAGGGAAAACAACCTGTCCTTAAAGACGTAAGCAAGACAAACTTAGTGCCAAAGGATTCTGCTAAGCATGAGGTTTCTGCCAAAAATGAAGGGGACCTTCGTAACTACATTAAAAACCATGTCGCGGAGCCTATGATTGCAAACTTCCATAACGTAATGGAGCGGCAGTAATATCTTATCGAGGACAACAATGAAACAACAATTAGAATATTGTTGCTTTATAAGGAGAACACAAAAAATGAAGGAGTAAATATTCTAATTGATATGAATCAAGTAATTAGAATTGAATCAAATGAAAAAGTTGAAGAGATGCAATGCTTGAAAGTTGAAAAGTTATTTGAACCACCCAAAAGTCACAAATTTAAATATTTAAGGAAATATGTATTTATGTCTTTTCATTTATTATTGTAGTTGAAAGGGCATAAAATTGAATTTTGTGACCTTTCATCTGATATTTTAATTAGTATAAATAGGGTCTATTTTCCACATTTTAAAAAAACTGGGATGAATGATATTTGAAAATTCTAAAATATAGAATTTTGTTCTTGTGTGTTCTTGTGATAGAATGCATGAATATTTGGAGCATTCAAGTGAGAATTGATTTGTCTTGCTTATGGAGTGATTTGAAGATCGAGGGTTGATGAGAGTTTCTAACTTTGTTCGATCTTTGCTTTCTTAGATCACCCAAGTAAATTGGTTTTGGGGTTGTTATGGTTGTGTTCTTTGAGTCTTGTTGTTTAACATGGTTCTTAGATCCAATGCCTAGTCGTTTCTAATCATTTGGTATCAGAGCTTTTGGCTCTAGATCGGGTATATCTTTCTATTATTGAAATATGATCCTCTTATTTTTCTTGATTTTCATTTTTTTTCTAGTTATCTCCTCACATTCTGTCCATTATATTATAAAAATTGTCATCTGTGGTATCCCACCTTACTAATCTGGTCATCGTGTAATCCTAGTTAATGAGGCAAATGGGGGAACGCCACGACAGGCAGTTTTAAGCTCAAAATGGAATATACTAATGCAGTCTTCGTGCACCGTGTTCCTCAACCTGTCATTCTGTTGACTTGGTAGCACCATTCCCACCAATCCATCAAGCCCTTAGTGAACATGATCCTCGCCAAGAAGACAAAATTTGGGGGGTGCTATTTTTGTAGTTGCCTTGTATTCAATTCTGTTCTTTTGTAATATGTTTATGCACTTAGTAATCAAATTTATACAAGTCATTTTCTTCTATGCTTTGTGTTATGTTTATTTTGGCGCTTGTTTCATTTTTGCATTCTTCGCATCCTTTCATTTATTGTTCGCAAGGATAATTTCCATGATGAGAATGATGCAAACTTTAATTTAACCTTTCTCTAGCGATGAAACTTTCTCTAGCGAAATGAACTTAGTAAATATTTCTGGTAGTCTTTAGGCGAGCAAGCTTTACCTCAAACCTTTTTTGTAATTTTTTCTAAGTTCATCTTATCATTCACTTTTTTGCAATGAGAACCTTGCTGCATTCTAAATTTGGGGGTGTGCAAGGTCGAAGCTGAAGCGTTCGAAAAATCAAAGAACTTTTTGTTTTCAAGCAATTGAAACTTAAAATTCTTCAAAAAACTAACTTTTTCTTTCCTTCTAAATTCAATTGAAATGAGAACTCCTATGTTGCCGCCACTCACCAAAATAAGAAGCAAAGCTTCAAGTAAAATCTGAGAGTAAGTAAACAAGTGGCAATAAGAGTTATAGTTGAGGAGAGGAAACGACTCATAGAATACCTATGATTTCCCACTCAAGGTTAACGTAAATAAATAATAATAAGATTTGTTGCGACAAAAAGAAAAGACCAAGAAGTTTTGGAACAACAGCCATTTCATAAAATCAAGTGGAAATAAGATTTATGGAAATGAACAAAGGAATTTTGAGACTTAAGCTTGCCACGTTTAGAATCTAGAAATATTTTTAAGTTTAGAGTAGGCGAGGAAATGATGAAATGTTGGAATGCAAGATGAATTAGAAACGCATTCTGAGAAGTTTAGCAAAGTTCGCAAAAAGACCATGCTTAGAATTCTAAGATGATGCTTGAGGGCAAGCATTATTTTAAATTTAGGGGTGCGATAAGTTGTAGAAATACAAGTTATTATGGTCTTTCATGTTTAATGAAGTCTTATTGTTGGAATTTATGTCCTAAAACTCGTAGTTTATAATCATATTCGATTCAATAAAGTTGTTATTGAGAAATTATTAGTGAAATTGAAAATTTTAATCTTAAATCCAATAACCTAAGAACCTGAGGCTATTTTAACTTAACTTGAACTTTATGTAGATCCATAAACGTGGATCAAGTTCGAGTATATAGCCTAAATATTTTTATAAGATATTAATAAGGTTGAGCACCTTATTTTGGGGATACTATGCATGCGACCCGTTTTATAGTTAGTACAAACGACGTGATCCTGAATCGTTCATGTAGAGAATGAAAGTGGGGGCATCCTATGTAAAGAGTTTACATAAGACTGCAATGAAATAGTCACTTTTACGTTATAACGTTGTTTACTGTTTAAATTTGACTTTTTCAATTATTGATGACCTAGGTAACTTACTCTTACTATTGAGCTAACTATGAACGCCTATTCACACGTGATTGTTCTTAGATCTGCCTAGGTGAAGCCAGCTCATTAGCGCTGGCCCAATAAGCTCTCCATTTTAGGGGTAAGACCGATATGATAGTTGACGACATAGGATGTAAGATGGAATTCGCTCCTACCCGCTTTAGGGTTAGTAGATACGTTGTTCCCTTAAAGAGTGAATCCAAGTCTTGAACAAGGGGCCCCACACTCTCATTGACTCGAAAGGGATTTGGTTTAGAACTTGGACCTTAAACCAATTGTTCAATAGTGGATCAATGGGACTTAAGAAGCAAGATGTAGTCTCGGAGATAAGACAGTTTTTTAACCCAGCCAAGCTATGAACAACCTGTGAAGGATTTGTTGGGGTTGATGCCCTAAATCTCGTGGTCTTGTAGTTTGTAATTGTATATATAATACAAACTTTTTATTTATCTAATAAAATAAAATGTTTTATTTTATTTGATATTTAGTTGCATTAACTCAAAAAACCAATAAACTAACATCCAAGGTTATCTTCTGTAACCTAAACATGTATGTGGAGAGATACAAGTGGATCATGTTTAAGTGATAACCTAAATGGTCTGTAGTAAATGGATAAGGCTGGATACCTTATCCTGGTGACACTACGAATACGGTCTGCTTTGTAGTTGTTACAATTGTTCTAAAGTGCTACAAATGATTTGATCCTAATCATTTATGTCAAGACATTAGAGCGGGGGTATTCTATACAAAGAGTTTGTATAAGACCGGACCATGAAATGAATAGTCTCTCTTATTAACACCGTTACTAGTTGAGACTACATTTCACCAGGATGACTATAGGTGACTTGACCTGAATCTTGAGTGAGTTGTGAACTCCTGCCTATGTAGGCGATCCTTTGATTTGTATGGGTGAGAGTGGCCTATGTAGCCGACTCAATATGCCTACCATTTTGGGGATTCGTCTGATTGGGGAGCTGGGAACGCAGCTACACAAGAAGAAATTCACTTCTTCTCTATAGATAGAGTAAGTAGAGAATTTGCTCTCTTAAGGGTTGATTTCAGGGCTTGAACAATGTGGCGCCACACCCTCTCTTGGCCTGAGAGGAGTTCAGTTATAGTAGGACTATAATTATTGTTCATTAGAGGAATCAATGGTACTTAAGGAGTTAGATGTAACTACAGGGGCAAAACGGTAATTTTTGGCCTAGCTGTACTTACGAGCAATTTGTGAAGGGTCATTGCACTGTTGATTGGTTATATCTAATGGACACAAAAATATATCTACAGTTAGAAGAGTGCAACTATTAGTCTTTAGTGGAATGACTAGTAGTTAATGAATAGAGATTAAATTTAATTAAAGAGTTTAATTAATTAATCTCATTTCATTAGAGCTTCAATCTGTAGGTCCATAAGGTCCCCTTGTTAGCTCAATAAGGATAAATGAGAATCAAATTTATTTTGGTTTAATTTGAATTGTTCAAATTGATTAAAGGGAATAAATTGTATATGATACAATTAATATAATGTATCTGATACATTATAATGTAAAGTTTTTTATGAGAGAAGTTAATATTTGAATATGATTCAAATAATAATAATAATATGAATGAGATTCATAAATAAACTATAGGTTAAAATTGAATTCGATTCATATTAGAACTATAGATTATATGAGAGATCTAAATCATTGGTTATATTATATATGCTATAATATAAAGTTTATATTATATGAGATATAATATATTTGTAATTAAATTTATATTAATTTTATATTATATGAGATATAATATATATATTAATTAAATTTATATTGATTTTATTTAATTTAATTAATACATACATACATATATATATTTAAATAGAATAGAATAACTCCCTTGGGAGTTATTCTACGTGGGAAGGATGGGGAAGTTATTTGATAACTTCCCCCTCCATTGTTGAGATTTGTTTTAAAAGAAAAAAAAAGGTTTTTTTTTAGAACAGCACAACACAATCTTACGATCTCTCTGTATCCCAACAAAACAAAATTCTCTCAAAAGCTTCTTCCCTCACCAAAATTACAGAAGCCCACAACTCTCTGTGATTCTTTACTTCGAGAATAACGAGGAAGATTTTGTGGTGCCACGAAGCTTGGAAGAAAAATTGGTTCTACAAAGGTCAGTTTATTTTCACCTTTTCCATGAAAAGCATGTTTATTATTTTTCTTTGAATTTATTGGTTTCATAAATTGAATTTCACTCGCACGGGCGTTCATAAGCTTTCGCTTTAGGAATTCCATTCCTTCAGGATTAACTTATTGATCATGGTTATATCAAATGGACACAAGTATGTCTATAGTGAGAGGAGTGCAACTATGAGACTTTAGTGGAATATCTTATTAGTTAACGAATGTTAATTAGCTTGGTCTTAAAAAGTTTAGCAAGTTAATCACAGATCGTTAGAGCCCATGATCTATAGGTCAATTAGGTCTCCTGCTAGCTCATATGGAATAGACTTATAACAGTATGATAGATTGATTCATAATTGTTTAAATTAGACAAAGAGAAAGAAACCAGCAAGTATATGTGATATAGTCGTCGGTTATTAGATTAGAGAAAGAGCTTTATGTTTAAATATGATTTAAATATTAGAAGTATGAATGTGGATTCATATTCAAAAGCTCGAAATTGATGGAATTGGTCAAAGTTGTAAAAAGTCAAAATCTTGAATTTTGACTTTGAAAAGTCAAACTTTAACAGGCTATAGATTCAAATGTGATTTGAATTTAGAGAGAATAAATTTGAATTCATACTCGGGAGGTCGAACTTATTCAAATTGTACTACGTCAAAATGTTGACTTTTGACTTGGAAAAGTCAAAATTTAACTTTGACTTGAATGCTCAAATGACCATTTTATCCCTTGACCAAAGTTAGTGGGAAAATTCAACATTTTATTCGATAATCACACTAACTTTTAGTGGGCTAGATGGAGACTCATGGTGATGACACCAACGCCCACTGAGAGTAAGTGGTTTGTGAGGTGTTGGGCCATTAGTGAAGTAATTACATGCATTTGACATGTAATTTCTTTATAAACTACTTTTGAAATTTTTGTTTCAAAATCTTTTGGAATTGTTTGTCAAAATACTTTTCCTAATTTCTCTTTTATTGAAAAATATTTTCACCTATCTCTACACTAAAAGAAAAAACAAACCGTTCCAAAATTCCACCATTTTCTTCCCAAACTCATCTCTCTCTCGATTACTTCATCGATCGGTTTCCGTAACCCAATTTTGAGTCTGGAGGATAGTGGGTAACTACTAATGGTGTTCCTCTCGAGTTCGTGCGTGGAGTAGACGTTTATATTAGGAAACTACAAAGGTAATTTCTAATTAAACCTTTAAATCATTTTTAGTTTAAGGTTGCATGTTAACTAGGTGCATACAGGGTAAGTTCTCGATTCTTTTCTCCCCTGCGCATGTCTTTTTTCCATCATGTGATATTAGAGCATGCTGAAATTTACTCAATTGCATGTGGTGGGTTCATATTTGTTAGATAAATTGTGGTTGAACTAAAATAGATAGTTTATGGTTTTAGCCTTAAATTAAGTTTTTTTAATGTAATAATTATTGTAATTGACCTTAGTTTTCTGGCCTATTTTGCATGTTCAAGGGTCTATATTTTTATTAGTCATTAGAGTTCTTATGAGGCTATAATTTCTTCAACTAGGAGAGAGAAAGGGTGAAAAATGGAGGACATACCCGATTTGGCTCCCTAGACCCGATATTCGGTGCAAACCCCGAAGGAACCAGATTCACAACCTAGTTGCATGCAGACAGTCCACTTGTATCTGTCTTCTTGCCCAGATGCATGTCATGGCCCGACCCAAGCCTTGTTCGTCGCCCGCATCCGTAACCCATCCAACAACACGCGCGCCCGTGCGCCTGACTACGGCTTCGTCTACCCTGCACGTGACACGCATCCTTGACTGATCCATTTGCTCATGCCAGTGCGCTCCGCCCCGACCTGGATACCAACCCACGAATGCCTGAAACCTAATCTGTTGGGCTAGTTGGTTCAAGCCCAATTGTTGAGTCTTGGATCGGTTCAAGGGTTTTATGAGTCGGTTCAGTGCAGTTTTATTGGTTTTTCAAGTCGATTGAGTGATTTAAGAGCATTTATGTACTACATCAAATTATTATTGTAATAATTTAGTTATTAGCTTAAATTAGAACCTAAAACCAGTCCATTTTAGGGTGTTTTAATTAAAGGTTAAATTGTATGTGTATAAAGTATGACATATAGTCTTAAAATCCCACCCCTAGGTTAACATGTTCATGCATTGTAAATATGCTAAAATGGTTATAATATATAGTATGCATGTTAATTAATTAATATGAAAATTAATTAATTGTTTAATTAATTAAATTATTTTTGATTAAATATGATTTAATTTTAAAATATGGTTTAGTTATATTAAATATGATTTAATTAAAAGCTAAACAAATTAAAGGTTAATATTCATAAGTGTAACAAAACACCAAATATTTACAGCCCGTGTAACAAAGCGCATGAAGTTAGCCATTTTTTAAATATTTCAGATTTGCTCTTCCATCTATCTTCTCCTCATTGTGATTTCATTCATCGTCTTTTTTCTTTTTCTCTTCGTTTTTTCCGCTACGACTTTTTTCCATCGTTTTTCTTCTTTTCCTTTTCTTTTTTTCTACGTCGTTTAATCTTTCTATAGTCTTACTTCTTTTGCTCTTCTTTTTTCGTTGCGATTTCTTTCCATCGTCTTTCTTCTTTCCTCTTCTTTTTTTACGTCGTTTAAATTTTGGTAACAAAATCTAAACGATCGTGAACAAAAAATAGTAAAATCTAAAAGATCGTGTATAAAGAATCTTTAAAAAAAGTTTTAGATTGGAGTAGTCAAATGTAAATAATCCTGTAAAAAAAGTATACGATCGTGTAAAAAAAATAAATCATCGACAAATCTAAACGATCGTGTACCAAAAGAATTAAAAAAATCGTTTAGCCAAATTTAAACGATCGTGTATAAAGAATCTTGAAAAAATAAACGATCGTGTAAAAAAATAAACAATCGTCTATCAAAAGAATTAAAAAAAATTGTTTAGTCAAATCTAAACGATCGTGTACCAAAAGAATCTTGAAAAAAATCATTCAGCGAAATCTAAACGATCGTGTACCAAATTTTAAAAAAAAATCGTTTAGATTGCCTACCTAAATCTAAACGATCAAATCTAAACGATTGTGTAACAAAATTTAAACGTAGCCAAATTAAATGATCGTGTAATCAAATTAAACGATCGTGTACCAAACAATAGATAAATCTAATCGATCGTGTACCAAACAATAGATAAATCTAATCTATCGTGTACCAAACAATAGCCAAATCTAATCGATTGTGTACCAAATATATTATGCGTGCCTTGGTGACGGCGTAGTTGACAGGGCATGTTTTGGTATTTTTCACGGTGATAGGTTAATAACATATCATCCAATTTTTCCATAGAATAAGGTTGATATTTGCAGAACTAGTTATAAGAGGCTCATTTGATTCGATCTTGTCAACAAGTCAGATAGGATGACTAAGGTTACAGGTTCTTAAGTTGACGGTTTACGGAACACCTGCTACCTGGAGATCGTAATCAGTTTTTTAGCCTAGTTAGCTTAGTTTTATGAGCATGCATGAGAGATATGAGGTAATAAAATTGGTTTATCACGTAGACATCGTAGGTTAAAATCTAGTATAATGGTTATGCTTGGATGTTTCACCTAGACTTAGGCTTTGTTTAAGTTAGCCTAAATATAATCCTAAAAGTTTTAAATACCCTTAAAACCGTTATAGAACACTTCAGCTTGAGAAAAGTAGCGTACTTTAAGCTCTAGCGTCCCTAAGAGCTCACACCGTGAGTTCCATGTAGGGCTTTGGGCTGTGTGTAGGAGCAAACTCCAGTTGAAGAGTGTTTGCATGGAGTTTTAACAAGGTGAATAGGGAAAGTAGTTCAATGTAAGTGGGTGAGGGATATGTGATAACACATACCACGGTCTTTTCCATTAGGTCGCACCGTGAGATTCCTATAATGCCCCTACATGTCTGCCCTAGCGATCTTACCAATCAGAGGGTTGTATTATAGGATTCAAAACACCGTGAATTTCATATATGCATAGGGTCTCTTAGAGTCGATTTTCATATTGACTTCCCACTTTTGGAAGCATAATGATTCTTATCTCTGAGATTTGAAAATGGCTAGTTACACTTACAAGAATTACTAAGGAGTTAGTATATTCTCGATCGAAGTAGCGATAACTAAGTACTATAGGAATATGAGATATTTAGGAGTTAGCATTTGGTCAACATTGTCTTGGTTCAAAGGAGGAGTAATCGACTACCCCTCGATAGAGATTATTCTAAACCTTTGAAATATTGTTGCAAAATATAATAATGAATGGTACATTATTAATATTTGCTAAACCAGATTGGTTCTTAAAGGATTATAGTTTTTCTCTGATTAGAATTTGTTTTATTTTTTAGCATGAATAGCTCAATAGAAATATTTTAGCTTCCAAAATTCTTAACAAAGACAATTATTCGACACACAATTCAGTACTAATAGATGATCTGAATATTATCTTAATAGAGAAATGTCCTCAAATAAAGACTCCCCATCTGAGCAAGGAAAAAAAGTTGCAAAAGGTAAATGTTATCCATGCAACCAAACTAAACATTGGTTAAGGAACTGTCCAAAGTATCTTGCTAAGAAGAAAGTTGAGAATGAAAAACAAAGTAAATATAATTTACTAGGTTGTTGAAACATGCTTAGTGGAATATGATATTTCAACCTAGATACTAGATTTATGAGTCACTAATCATATTTGCTTCTCATTTTAGGAAACTAGTTCCTGAAAAAAGCTTGCAAAAGGTAAGATTACCCTTAAAGTTGCAATTAGTGAGATTGTCTCGACTGAAGCAGTAGAAGATTTGAAATTGTTTTTTGATGATAGATATATCATACTTAAAGAGGTTTTGTATGTTCCTTAAATGAAAATGAACTTAATATCTATCTCTTGTATTTTAGAACAAAAGTATAAAATATTTTTTGAAGTCAATAAAGCGTTCATTTACAATCAAGGTATTCAAGTTTATTCTGCTAATTGAAAACAACTTATATAAGTTAAGGCCAACTAGAGGAAAATTTGTCTTAAATACTAAGATCTTTAGAACCGTTGAAACTCAATATAAAAGACAAAATATTTCTTCTAATGCCTATTTATGGCATTTGAGACTTGGTCACATAAATCTCAATAAGGATTAGGAGATTGGTTAAGAACGAACTTCTAAGTCAGTTAGAAAATAATTCTTTACCTTCATATGAATCATGTCTTGAAGGGACAATGATCAAAAGATCTTTTACTGGATATGGTCTCAGATCAAAAGTACTCGTACATTTGGACTCACGTGGATTAATGAATGTCAAAGCTTTGGGAGGGAATGAATATTTCATCAGTTTCATTGACAATTATTCATGATTTGTTCAAGTTTACCTAATACATCACAAGTCTAATTCTCTTCAAAAGTTCAAAGAATATAAGACTGAAGTTGAGAATCAATTAGGTAAAACTATAAAGACAATTTAATCAGATCGTGGTGGAAAGTCCATGGACTTATAATTCCAAGACTATTTGGTAGAACATGAAATTCAATCACAACTCTCTGCACCTAGTACACCTCAATAGAATGATGTACCAGAAAGAAGAAATCGAACCTTGTTGGACATGGTTTTCTCTATGATGAGCTTTACTCAATTGCCTGATTCCTTTTGGGGACATGCACTGGAATATGTTGTCCATATTTTAAATAACGTTCTCTGTAAAAGTGTTTTTGAAACATCTTATGAGCTTTGGAAAGGATGTAAAAGTAGTTTATGTCATTTTAGAAATTAGGGATGCCCGACACATGTGTTGGTTCAAAATCCTAAAAAATTAGAACGTCGTTCAAAATTGTGCATATTTGTAGGTTACCCAAAGGAAACAAAAGGTGGTATGTTTTACAATCCTCAAGAAAACAAGGTATTTGTACCAACAAATGCAACATTCTTAGAGGAAGACCATATTCGGGATCATCAACCTCGCAGTAAATTAGTATTGAAAGAGATTTCTGAAGACGCTACAGATATATCTAGTTCATTCGCTAGGGTAGTTGATAAAACTAGTATATCTGGTCAGTCACATTTTGCTCAAAACTTGAGAGTTCCTCGACCTAGTGGAGGGTTGTACATCAGCTTGACCGTTACTTAGGTTTAACTGAAACTCAAGCCATCATATCTGATGATGACACGGACGATCCATTGACCTATAAGCAGACAATGAATGATATAGATTGTGACTAGGGTATCAAAGCCATGGACCTCGAAATGGAGTCAACATACTTTAATTTTGTCTGGACTTTTGGAGATCAACCAAATGACGTAAAACCAATTGGTTATAGATGGATCTATAAGAGAAAACAAGCTAAGCCCATAAATTACAGACTTTTAAGGCTTGACTTGTGGCAAAGGGTTATACCCAGAGAAAGGGAGGGAACTATGAAGAAACTTTCTCTCATGTTGCCATGCTCAAGTTGATTAGAATACTCTTAACCATCGCCACTTTTTATGACTATGAAATTTGACAAGTGGGTGTGAAGACTGTTTTTAATGGTAATCTTGAGGAGAGTATCTATATGGCTCAACCAGAGGGATTTATAGAATAGGGTCAAGAATAAAAGGTTTTTTAGCTTAAAAAATCCAATTATAGTTTGAAGCAAGCATCTAGATCTTGGAATATAAGATTTGATACTGCGATCAAATCTTATGGCTTTGAGCAGAATGTTGATGAACCTTGTGTTTACAAAAAGGTTATCAATTCCATTGTAGCGTTCTTAGTTCTATATGTCGATGATATTCTACTCATTGGAATGATGTAGGTTATCTCACTGACGTTAAGAAATGGCTAGCTATGCAATTTCAAAAGAAATATTTGGGAGATGCACAATATGCTCTCGAGATTCAAATTATTCGAAACTAAAAGAATAAGACTCTAGCTATGTCTCAAACATCTTATACAGACAAAATGTAGTCAAGATATAAGATGGAGAATTCTAAAAGAGGTATGTTGCCTTACATATATAGAATTCATTTGTCAAAGGAACAATGTCCTAAGACACCTCAAGAAGTTAAGGATATGAGACATATTCCCTATGCTTCTACTTGGGAGTTTGATGTATGCAATATTATGTACTATACCTGACATATGCTACTTAGTAGGAATCGTCAGTAGATATCAATTCAATCCTCGACGTGATCATTGGACTGCCGTAAGAATATCCTAAAGTATCTTAGAAAAATAAAAGACTACATGCTTATGTCTGGTACTAAGAATTTGATTCTTACTGGATACACTGATTCTGATTTCCAAACTGATAAAGATGCTAGAAAGTCTACATCAGAATCAATATTCACTATAAATGGAGGAGCTGTAGTGTGGAGAAGTGTAAAGCAAACTTGTATACCTAACTCCACAGTGGAAGCTAAATATGTAGCGAGAAAGGAAGTAGTATGGCTAAGAAAATTCTTAATAGATCTCAAAGTTGTTCCAAATATATATTTTCCAATCACTTTATACTGTGACAACAGTGGTGTAGTTGCAAACTCAAGAGAACCTAGAAGCCATAAACGGGAAAAGCATATCAAACGCAAGAACCATCTTATTAGGAAAATTGTACATGATGGTGATGTTGTAGTGACCCAGATATCTTTTGAGCAAAACATTACTGATCCTTTACAAAATTCCTCATAGCTAAAGTGTTAAAGGGTCACCTATAGAGTTTAGGTCTACGATGTTTGAAACTAAGACAAGCGGGTGACTGATTGGGTATATGCCCAAATTTATTATAATCAGATGTTTATTGTACTCATATGTATTATTCTCTCTCATGGTTAAATTCAACGCTGTTTTATCCCACTAAGAGTTTTAGTCAAAGTGGAAGTTTGTAGGAATTTATGTCCTAAAACTCATAGTTCGTAATCATATTCGATTAAATAAAGTTGTTATTGAGAAATTATTAGTGAAACTGAAAACTATAATCCTAAATGCAATAAAGTAATGTCCTGAGGCTATTTTGAGTAAGCTTGAACTTTATATAGAGACATAGAAATGGATCAAGTTTGAATATATAGCCTAAATAGTTTATAGAATACGAATAAGGTTGGGCACCTTATTTTAGGGACACTATGGATGCGGCTTGCTTTGTAATTAGTACAAATGGCGTAATCCTGAATCGTTCATGTAGAGACATGAAAGTAGGAACATCCTATGTAAAGAGTTTACATAACACTAAACCATGAAATAGTCACTTTTATATTATAACGTCGTTTGCTATTTAAAATAGACTTTTTCAATTATTGATGACCTAGGTAACTTAATCTTAATCCTAAGTGAACTATAAATTCTTGTTCACACTTGATTATCCTTAGATATGCATAGGTGAGGCAGCTCATTAGCGCTGGCTCAATAAGCCTCCCATTTTCAAAGTAAGATCGGGTGGATAGCTGAGGACATAGAATGCAAGATAAAATTAACTCCTACCCGCTTTAAGGTTAGTAGATAGGTTGTTCCCTTAAAGATTGAATCCAAGTCTTGATCAAGGGGCCTCGCACTCTCATTGGCCTGAGAGGGTTTTGGTTAATAGGTTGGACCTTAAACCAATTATTCAATAGTGGATCGGTGGGACTTAAGGAGCAAAATGTAGTCTCGGGGGTAAAATAATTTTTTAATCCAACCGAGCTTACGAACAACTTATGAAAGATTAAATTACTGATCATGGTTATATCAGATCGACACAAATATATCTATAGTGAGAGGAGTGCAACTATGAGACTTTAGTGGAATGACCCATTAGTTAACGAATGTTGATTAGCTCGATCTAAAAGGATTTAGCCAGTTAATCTTGGATCATTGGAGCCCATGGTGTATAGGTCCATTAGGTTTCCCCACTAGCTAGCTCATATGGAAGAAACTTAGAACAGTATGATTGATTGATTTAAATTTGTTTGCATTAGACGAGGAGAGAGAAACTGACAAGTATATGTGATATAGTCGTCGGTTACCTGATTAGAGCTAGTGCTTTATGTTTAAATAGGATTTAATTATTAAAAATATTAATGTGGATTCATATTCAGAAGCTCGAAATTGATGGAATTGGTCAAAGTTGTAAATAGTCAAAATTTTGAAAAGCCAAACTTTAACTAGCTATAGATTCAAATATGATTTGAATTTTGAGAAAATAAATTCAAATTCATGCTTGGGATGTCAGATGTAGTTAAGATGGTCAAAATGGTACAAATTCAAAATGTTGACTTTTAACTTGGAAAAGTCAAAGTTTGACTTTGACTTGAATGGTCAAATGACCATTTTATGTCTTGACTGTAATTAGTGGAAAAATTCTAACTCTTAGTGGACTAGATGGAGGCTTATGGTGATGACACCAAGGCCACTAAGAATACTGGTTTTTGAGTTATTGAGCCATTTGTGAAGTAATTACATGCATTTTATATGTAATTTATCTATAACATGTTTTTGAAAATTTTGTTTCAAAATCCTTTTGAATTTTTTGCCAAATTTTTTCCTAGTTTCTCTATTATTGAAAAATATTTTCACCTATCTCTCCTACCAAAAGAAAAAACAAACCCTTCTAAAATTCCACCTTTTTCTTCCTAAACTCATTTCTCTCACTCGATTCCTTCATCAATTAGGTGCCATAACCTGGTTATGAGTCCGAAGGATAGTAGGTGACTACTGATGGTGGTCTGTTCGAGTACGTGAGAGGAGTAGACGTTTATATTAGAAAACTACAAAGATAATTTCTAATTAAACCCTAAATCTTTTTAGTTTATGGTTGCATGTAAACTATGTAACGCCCCGACGTTCGAGGTAAAATTTTAGCATTTTAAGTAAATTGTTCGGAAATTTGAGTTTTGGTAAAACGATAAAATAATAATATAATATTGATTATATTATTATTATCGGGAATTATTATTATTATTTTTAATGTTAATATTTTCTTTTATTTTATTTAAAATAAATATTAATATTCTTATTTAATATTATTATAATAATATATATTAATATTCTATTATAAATTTATATTAATTTTATTCAATATATATATATATATATATATATCATTATTTATTTTTATTTTTATTATAATTAAGATTATTATTATTATTATTATTAGTTATTTTTATTACATATATATTTATTATTATTATTTATATATATATATATATATATATATACATATTAAAAAAAAAAAGAGAGAGAGAAAAACCCTACCTCGCGCGCGCACAGCCCCCTCCATCTTCGTTTTCTCTCCCGCACGCCGCCGGCCATCTCTTCCCCTTCATTCTCTTCTCCTTCGTCTTCTTCTCTTCGGCTTCTTCATCCGGCACACAGACGTCGCCCGCGCGCCTTCGTCGGCCGTCCAATTCTGTGTTCGCACATCACCGGCGGGAGGCATCAGCGACGGCCGTCCCCGACTGCCCTTCTTCTCAGTTCCGCGTGCACGGCCAGCCGTCGGCCGTTTCTGCCTTGGTGGTAAAACGTCAGCCGTCGTATTACCGTCGTCGACGAAAGAAACCGGGCAAACCATCTCTGCCATCGCCGCCGCGTTCCGCCACCGGCAGTGTGAAGATTAAATCGGCTCCAAGCCGGCTGTCCAAGCCGAGCCGCAATCGCTGTCCAAGCCGAGCCGAGATCGCTGTCCAAGCCGAGCCGCGATACTTGTTCGAGCCGAGCCGCCATCCTTGTCCAAGTCGAGCCGAGCGAGCCGAGTGAGCCGAGCCATGAGCCGAGTGAGCCGAGCCACGAGCCGAGTTAGCTGAGCCGCGAGCCGAGTGAGCCGAGCCGCGAGCCGAGTGAGCCAAGCCACGAGCCGAGTGAGCCGAGCCGCGAGCCGAGTGAGCCGAGCCGCGAGCCGAGTGAGCCGAGCCGCGAGCCGAGTGAGCCAAGCCACGAGCCGAGTGAGCCGAGCCGCGAGCCGAGTGAGCCAAGCCGCGAGCCGAGTGAGCCGAGCCGCGAGCCGAGTGAGCCGAGCCGCGAGCCGAGTGAGCCGAGCCGCGAGCCGAACCAAGCCGAGCCGAGCCGAGCCGAGCCGAGCCACCTAATGTTACCTCGTCCGATTCGAGTTTGAATGTTGGATTAAGATATGGCCCTACGTTTCTCCCTTGAAGGTAGTACGGAGTTGACGCTTAAGTTCTCGGGTTCCGCGGCAGGCCTGGTTGGAGATAGCTTCCTTTCCTTGGGTAAGTCAACGGATGACCTTTTAAAACAACTGCTACTAAAGTCATCAACTAAAACTTTCGTGTTTCGTTAGGTGGATCTGTCGAGCGTGGTTTTCGATCGAGGGGCATAACCGAGTATCAGGTAAGGGTTTTCCTACTACTGGACCCCGAGTCCAGGCTAAAACCGTAGTAATCCACAGGGGATTACACGTTAGTGACTGTACTGAATATCTGTATGCGTGTTGACTGTTAAGTACTGATATTATATTTTGTCTGATGAAAATATACTGTGACTGCTATTTGTGGATTGAAATTTTATGTTGATGGACCTTAAAGTTACGGTTCAGTATGTAGTAGAACACGGGTCTGGTTGTGGTTCATGGAGTTTGGACGGGGAAGGACAGTGAGTCCGGTTTGGTTGGTTAGTCGATTGGACCTAGAGTTTCCCTATTGGTGTGCGAATCGGTAATGCATATAGCAACTGAGGGGTAGATGTTTAAACCTATACTTTCTGACTGACAAAGCCTATGGCGGGACTGTGATATGAATGCCGTTGGGATGTGGCTGATGTAGACAGTTTAGTTTGGACTGAGGGGTAACGGTTAGCTTCATCTATGGGGTAGTGTGCCTTACGGATATGTGCGTCCTTCGGGAGCACTAGACTGATATGTGCATCCTTCGGGAGCACTAGACTGATATGTGCATCCTTCGGGAGCACTAGACTGATATGTGCATCCTTCGGGAGCACTAGACTGATATGTGCATCCTTCGGGAGCACTAGACTGATATGTGCGTTCTACGGAACCACTAGACTGTTATGTAGGGTACCCCCGAATAGGAAGTTAACTGTTGTTCCCTAACGGGCCCAGTAGTGGGTCCCTTACTGGGTATGTTTATACTCACCCTTTCTCTTCTTTAACTTTTCAGGTAGGGGTACAGCGAGGGGCAGACCGACGAGAGGCAGGAAGGATGCGTGAAGGCCATATGGACGCGTCTGGTTTTTTTTTATCGCTTCCGCTACGTATTTTGTCTGAATATTTTGACCTGTAATTTTGAACTGGTGACTTGATATTTTATTTTGTAACTTTTTGATTTATTTAAAATAGGGCCCGAAACTGTCTTTGTAAGGTTTCTAATGTTTTAATGAATCGTATCTGGTCCGTTTTAAATTTTAAATTGAATGGTCGAGTTTTGGTATTTGGTAGTGACCTCAGCTTAGTCCGGAAAAGTTGGGTCGTTACAGTTGGTATCACAGCCTAAGTTTTAGGTTCTGTAGACTGACTTATAATGTGAGTCTGTGTTTTGTGTCCTTATGGCTGAAACGATCCTTGCCGCTCGTCAGGTACGCTCTCATGAAAGTATATGTATAACTCTACATGCATTACCTTACCTAAGTTAAACTGCAAATTCAATTACCAATTTATGACTAAAGGAATCGTTGGTGGTTGTTAGGGAAATGCCACCAAGGAGAGGTGCACGTAGGGGTGGTCGAGGAGGCCGTGGAAGGGGAGCAGGACGCGTTCAGCCTGAGGTGCAGCCTGTAGCCCAAGCCCCTGACCTGGCTGCGCCAGTTACTCATGCGGACCTAGCCACCATGGAGCAGAGGTTTAGAGATATGATTATGCAGATGCGGGAGCAGCAGAAGCCTGCCTCGCCAACTCCGGCGCCAACTCCAGCGCCAGCTCCAGCACCAGTTCCTGCTCCAGCTCCGGCTCCGGTACCAGTTGCACCCCAGTTTGTGCCGGATCAGTTGTCAGCAGAGGCTAAGCATCTGAGGGATTTCAGGAAGTATAACCCCACGACGTTCGATGGGTCTTTGGAGGACCCCACCAGGGCTCAGATGTGGTTATCGTCCTTGGAAACCATATTCCGTTACATGAAATGCCCTGAGGATCAGAAGGTTCAGTGTGCTGTTTTTATGTTGACTGACAGAGGTACTGCATGGTGGGAGACTACAGAGAGGATGCTAGGTGGTGATGTGAGTCAGATCACGTGGCAGCAGTTCAAGGAGAGTTTCTATGCGAAATTCTTCTCTGCCAGCTTGAGAGATGCCAAGCGGCAGGAGTTCCTGAACCTAGAGCAGGGTGACATGACAGTGGAGCAGTATGATGCGGAGTTTGACATGTTATCCCGCTTCGCTCCCGAGATGATAGCGACCGAGGCGGCCAGAGCTGATAAGTTTGTTAGAGGCCTCAGACTGGACATTCAGGGTTTGGTCCGAGCTTTCAGACCCGCTACTCATGCCGATGCATTGCGCCTGGCAGTGGATCTCAGTTTACAGAAGAGGGCCAACTCGTCTAAGACCGCTGGTAGAGGTTCGACATCGGGACAGAAGAGGAAGGCTGAGCAGCAGCCTGTTCCAGTGCCACAGCGGAATTTCAGACCAGGTGGTGAGTTTCGCAGCTTCCAGCAGAAACCTTTTGAGGCAGGGGAGGCTGCCAGAGGAAAGTCGTTGTGTACCACTTGTGGGAAGCACCATCTGGGCCGTTGCTTATTCGGGACCAGGACCTGCTTTAAGTGCAGGCAAGAGGGTCATACAGCTGATAGATGCCCGTTGAGACTCACGGGGATCGCGCAGAATCAGGGAGCAGGTGCTCCACATCAGGGTAGAGTCTTTGCTACCAACAGGACTGAGGCTGAGAAGGCAGGCACAGTAGTGACAGGTACGCTCCCAGTGTTGGGGCATTACGCCTTAGTTTTGTTTGATTCGGGTTCGTCGCATTCTTTTATCTCGTCCGCATTTGTGTCGCATGCCCGCTTAGAGGTAGAGCCATTACACCATGTTCTGTCAGTATCTACTCCTTCCGGGGAATGTATGTTGTCGAAAGAAAAGGTGAAGGCATGCCAGATTGAGATAGCAGGCCATGTGATTGAAGTAACGCTGATAGTTCTGGATATGCTGGACTTTGATGTAATCCTGGGTATGGATTGGTTGGCCGCTAACCACGCCAGCATAGATTGTTCACGTAAGGAGGTAACGTTTAACCCTCCCTCGATGGCCAGTTTTAAATTTAAGGGAGGAGGGTCAAAGTCGTTGCCTCAGGTAATCTCAGCCATCAGGGCCAGTAAACTGCTCAGTCAGGGTACTTGGGGTATCTTAGCGAGCGTGGTGGATACTAGAGAGGCCGATGTATCCCTGTCATCAGAACCAGTAGTGAGGGACTATCCGGACGTTTTTCCTGAGGAACTTCCAGGGTTACCTCCGCACAGAGAGGTTGAGTTTGCCATAGAGTTGGAGCCGGGCACGGTTCCTATATCCAGAGCCCCTTACAGAATGGCCCCCGCAGAACTGAAAGAACTGAAAGTACAGTTGCAGGAATTGCTGGATAAGGGATTCATTCGACCGAGCGTGTCACCTTGGGGTGCGCCAGTATTATTTGTTAAGAAGAAGGATGGATCGATGCGTCTATGCATTGACTATAGGGAGTTGAATAAGGTAACCGTAAAGAACAGATATCCCTTGCCCAGGATTGACGATCTATTTGACCAGTTACAGGGAGCCACAGTGTTCTCTAAGATTGATCTTCGGTCGGGATACCATCAGCTGAGAATTAAGGATGAGGATGTACCGAAGACAGCATTTCGTTCCAGATATGGACACTACGAGTTTATTGTGATGTCTTTTGGTTTGACGAATGCTCCGGCAGTATTTATGGACTTGATGAACAGAGTGTTTAGGGAATTCCTAGATACTTTTGTGATCGTGTTTATCGACGATATCTTGATATACTCCAAGACGGAGGCCGAACACGAGGAGCATTTACGTATGGTTTTGCAAACACTTCGGGATAATAAGTTGTATGCAAAATTCTCGAAATGCGAGTTTTGGCTGAAGCATGTGTCCTTTCTGGGCCACGTGGTTTCTAAGGCTGGAGTCTCTGTGGATCCAGCTAAGATAGAGGCAGTCACCGGTTGGACCCGACCTTCCACAGTCAGTGAGGTTCGTAGCTTTCTGGGTTTAGCAGGCTATTATCGACGGTTTGTGGAGAACTTTTCTCGTATAGCTACTCCTCTTACTCAGTTGACCAGAAAGGGAGTTCCTTTTGTTTGGAGCAAGGCATGTGAGGACAGTTTCCAGACCCTTAAACAGAAGCTAGTTACCGCACCGGTTCTTACTGTACCCGATGGTTCTGGCAGTTTTGTGATTTATAGTGATGCTTCCAAGAAAGGTTTAGGTTGCGTTTTGATGCAGCAGGGTAAGGTGGTCGCTTATGCGTCTCGTCAGTTGAAGAGTCATGAGCAGAACTACCCTACACATGACCTAGAGTTGGCAGCAGTGGTTTTCGCTTTGAAGATATGGAGGCATTATTTATATGGTGAAAAGATACAGATATTCACGGATCATAAGAGCTTGAAATACTTCTTTACTCAGAAAGAATTGAATATGAGACAGCGAAGGTGGCTTGAGTTAGTGAAGGATTACGATTGTGAAATACTGTATCATCCAGGCAAGGCAAATGTGGTAGCTGATGCTCTTAGTAGGAAGGTGTCACATTCAGCAGCACTTATTACCCGGCAGGCCCCATTGCATCGGGATCTCGAGCGGGCTGAGATTGCAGTGTCACTAGGGGCAGTTACTATGCAGTTAGCCCAGCTGACGGTACAGCCGACTTTGAGGCAGAGGATCATTGATGCTCAGAGTAACGATCCTTATCTGGTTGAGAAACGTGGCCTAGCAGAGGCAGGGCAAACGGCTGAGTTCTCGTTATCCTCTGATGGTGGACTGTTGTTTGAGAGACGCCTCTGTGTTCCGTCAGATAGTGCGATTAAGACAGAATTATTAACTGAGGCTCACAGTTCCCCATTTTCCATGCACCCAGGTAGTACGAAGATGTACCAGGACCTGAAGCGGGTTTATTGGTGGCGTAACATGAAGAGAGAAGTAGCAGAATTTGTTAGTAAATGCTTGGTGTGTCAGCAGGTTAAAGCACCAAGGCAGAAACCAGCGGGTTTATTACAACCCTTGAGCATACCGGAATGGAAGTGGGAGAACGTGTCCATGGATTTCATTACAGGGCTACCGAGAACTCTGAGGGGTTTTACAGTGATCTGGGTTGTGGTGGACAGACTTACTAAATCAGCGCACTTCGTTCCGGGTAAATCCACCTATACTGCTAGTAAGTGGGCACAGTTGTACATGTCTGAGATAGTGAGATTACATGGAGTGCCAGTGTCGATTGTTTCTGATAGAGATGCCCGTTTCACTTCCAAATTTTGGAAGGGTTTGCAGACTGCTATGGGCACGAGGTTGGACTTTAGTACGGCTTTCCATCCACAGACTGACGGTCAGACTGAGCGTCTGAACCAGGTTTTAGAGGATATGTTGCGGGCGTGTGCATTGGAATTTCCAGGTAGCTGGGACTCACACTTACATTTGATGGAATTTGCTTATAATAACAGTTATCAGGCTACTATTGGCATGGCACCGTTTGAGGCCCTGTATGGCAAATGTTGTAGATCCCCGGTTTGCTGGGATGAGGTAGGTGAACAGAGATTGATGGGTCCTGAGTTAGTTCAGTCTACTAACGAAGCGATACAGAAGATTAGATCACGCATGCATACCGCTCAGAGTAGACAGAAGAGTTATGCAGATGTGAGGCGGAAGGACCTTGAGTTTGAGATAGGGGATAAAGTGTTCTTAAAGGTAGCACCTATGAAAGGTGTCTTGCGTTTTGAAAGGAGGGGAAAGTTGAGTCCCCGTTTTGTTGGGCCGTTTGAGATTCTGGAGCGGATTGGCCCTGTAGCTTATCGCTTGGCGTTGCCACCATCACTCTCGACAGTTCATGATGTTTTCCATGTCTCCATGTTGAGGAAGTACGTGCCAGATCCATCCCATGTAGTGGATTACGAGCCACTAGAGATTGATGAAAACTTGAGCTATGTTGAACAACCCGTTGAGATACTGGCTAGAGAGGTGAAAACGTTGAGGAATAAGGAAATCCCTCTGGTTAAAGTCTTATGGCGGAATCACCGGATAGAAGAGGCTACATGGGAGCGTGAAGACGACATGAGGTCCCGTTATCCCGAGCTGTTCGAGGAATAAAACTTTCGAGGACGAAAGTTCCCTAAGGAGGGAAGAATGTAACGCCCCGACGTTCGAGGTAAAATTTTAGCATTTTAAGTAAATTGTTCGGAAATTTGAGTTTTGGTAAAACGATAAAATAATAATATAATATTGATTATATTATTATTATCGGGAATTATTATTATTATTTTTAATGTTAATATTTTCTTTTATTTTATTTAAAATAAATATTAATATTCTTATTTAATATTATTATAATAATATATATTAATATTCTATTATAAATTTATATTAATTTTATTCAATATATATATATATATCATTATTTATTTTTATTTTTATTATAATTAAGATTATTATTATTATTATTATTAGTTATTTTTATTACATATATATTTATTATTATTATTATTTTTATATATATATATATATATTAAAAAAAAAAAAGAGAGAGAAAAACCCTACCTCGCGCGCGCACAGCCCCCTCCATCTTCGTTTTCTCTCCCGCACGCCGCCGGCCATCTCTTCCCCTTCATTCTCTTCTCCTTCGTCTTCTTCTCTTCGGCTTCTTCATCCGGCACACAGACGTCGCCCGCGCGCCTTCGTCGGCCGTCCACTTCTGTGTTCGCACATCACCGGCGGGAGGCATCAGCGACGGCCGTCCCCGACTGCCCTTCTTCTCAGTTCCGCGTGCACGGCCAGCCGTCGGCCGTTTCTGCCTTGGTGGTAAAACGTCAGCCGTCGTATTACCGTCGTCGACGAAAGAAACCGGGCAAACCATCTCTGCCATCGCCGCCGCGTTCCGCCGCCGGCAGTGTGAAGATTAAATCGGCTCCAAGCCGGCTGTCCAAGCCGAGCCGCAATCGCTGTCCAAGCCGAGCCGAGATCGCTGTCCAAGCCGAGCCGCGATACTTGTTCGAGCCGAGCCGCCATCCTTGTCCAAGTCGAGCCGAGCGAGCCGAGTGAGCCGAGCCACGAGCCGAGTGAGCCGAGCCGCGAGCCGAGTGAGCCGAGCCGCGAGCCGAGTGAGCCGAGCCGCGAGCCGAGTGAGCCAAGCCACGAGCCGAGTGAGCCGAGACTGATATGTGCATCCTTCGGGAGCACTAGACTGATATGTGCATCCTTCGGGAGCACTAGACTGATATGTGCATCCTTCGGGAGCACTAGACTGATATGTGCATCCTTCGGGAGCACTAGACTGATATGTGCGTTCTACGGAACCACTAGACTGTTATGTAGGGTACCCCCGAATAGGAAGTTAACTGTTGTTCCCTAACGGGCCCAGTAGTGGGTCCCTTACTGGGTATGTTTATACTCACCCTTTCTCTTCTTTAACTTTTCAGGTAGGGGTACAGCGAGGGGCAGACCGACGAGAGGCAGGAAGGATGCGTGAAGGCCATATGGACGCGTCTGGTTTTTTTTTATCGCTTCCGCTACGTATTTTGTCTGAATATTTTGACCTGTAATTTTGAACTGGTGACTTGATATTTTATTTTGTAACTTTTTGATTTATTTAAAATAGGGCCCGAAACTGTCTTTGTAAGGTTTCTAATGTTTTAATGAATCGTATCTGGTCCGTTTTAAATTTTAAATTGAATGGTCGAGTTTTGGTATTTGGTAGTGACCTCAGCTTAGTCCGGAAAAGTTGGGTCGTTACAAACTAGGTACATATAGGGTAAATTCTCGATTCTTTTTTCCCCTGTGCATGTCTTTTTTCATCATGTGGTATCAGAGCATGTTGAAATTTACCCAACTGCATGTGGTGGGTTCATATTTATTAGATAAATTGTGGTTGAACTAAAATGGATAGTTTATGGTTTTGGCCCTAAATTAATTTTTTTATGTAATAATTATTGTAATTGGCCTCAATTTTTGTGGCCTATTTTGTATGTTGAAGGGGTCTGTATTTTTATTGGAGTCATTATTAGAATCAGAAAATTGACTAACACCAATATGTGCAACAAGCTCCTGGAAAACTTTAGCGGTGAACCTTTAGCCAATGGATTTTCCACCATCGAGTTTGTTCTTTATGTGTTCTATCAAAATTTGACCACTATGAACTCTTTCTATCACAACAAGAAGCTTTATGTCTACATGCTTTAACTTTGTATTTCTTCTATTGTTATTGGAATAAATCACTCACGACTTATTGTCATAAAATAATTTTAGTGGTCTTTGCCAACCACAATTTGCAACCTAGTGACAAAAGTTTGCACCCATAATCAATGACTAGATGTCTCATAACACGATATAAACTTCACATATCTATGGTAGAAAAAGCCATAAGTATTTAACAGTTTTCCAAAATATAACTCCTTCAACCAACATGAAGTTATAGATTGAAGTGGATCACAAAGTTTATTGGCATCCAACATAATCGAAATCAGAATACCAAATGATCTCCAAAATTTCTAATATTCGATAAGTGAGCATATAATCTTTTGTTATTTATAAATACTTTATAACCCGTTTGGCTGCTTTCCAATGATCCATCCCTAGGTTCTTAAATATCTGCCTAACACTCAACTATGAATGCAATATCTGGATGTGTGAAATTTGAGCATACATTAGGCTTCCAACAGCCAATGTGGTCTTGCGGCATTGACTAAAATGAAGTTCAACCTGGTGCACAATCTTTCATGTCAAATCTACCCAAAAATTTTCAATGTAGTTCTTTTATGATAATCTTAAAATACCTTGAGAGCGATCTCACATTATTTCAATTCCTAATCCAAATAAGCATCACCAAGATCCTTCATCTTAGACTTCCTTTTGAGAAACCTCTTAGTGTGTCATGCAATAAACCTACATCATTACTTGCAACGAGTATTTCATCAACATATAAAATCAGAAAAATAGATTTACTCTGATCCCACTGAATTTTTGATATATTCAATCTTCCATTATATTCACCCTAAAACCAGAAGAGGTAATTACTTCATGAAATTTGTGATATCATTGACGAGAGACTTGTTTGAGGCCATAAATGGATTTCTTCAATTTGCACATCATAGACTTTGAATTATTAGATACAAAATTTTCTAGTTGTACCATGCAAATTGTCACATCAATTTTTTCATTGACAAACGCAGTTTTCATATCCATTTGGTATAACTCTAAATCAAAGTGAGCTACCAATATCATGATTGCCTTGAAAGAGTCTTTCAATGAAACCGGAGACAAAGTCTCTTTTTAATCAATTCCTTCCTTTTAAGTAAAACCCTTTACAACAAAACGAGCTTTATATCTTTCGATTTTTCCTTGTGAATCCTTTTTGGTTTTAAATATCTATTTGCAACCATTTGGTTTCACTCCTGATGGCAATTCGAAAAGTTCTCAAACATCATTATCTTTCATGGATTTTATTTCATCTTCTATAGAATTTATCCACTTTTAAGAGTTAAAACTTTGTAGAGCTTGTTGGAAGTTGATTGGATCATCTTCCATTATGCCCATATCATCCTGATGTTCTTAAAGAAACAGAATGTAATCATCTAAAATTGCACTTCTTTTTTTTTTTTTTTTTTCCTCTAGTGGACCTTCTTATTGACTTCTTGAGGTTGTTGAGTTTGAACTTCAGGGACTTCGTTGTTGTCTTGTTCTATAATTAGTTCCTTAGTAAAGTCAGGAATTGGAGCGTAAACATCATCTATGCCCACATTAGGAATAGAAACTAATTCCTCTTCAAAAAACAACTTTCTTTATGTTATCTTCCCCCTTAAACTCAACATCCTCAAGGAATCTGGCATTTTCAGTCCAAAAAAATGATCTCGAACTGAGATCATAAAACTTGAAACCCCAAAAATGCTCAAAATACCCAACAAAATAACATCTAATGGTTCTTGAGTCCAATTTTCTTTCATTGGGCCTGTAAGGCCTAGTCTTAGCTGAACAATCCCAGATATAAAGATGCCTAATACTAGACTTCTTTCTTGTTCACAACTCATAAGGAGTTTTAGCTACTGCTTTACTAGGTACCCTATTGAAGACATATGCTATAGTCTTTAGTGTCTTACCCTAGAGGGATCGTGGTAAAGAAAAATGACTAATTGTACTTCTTACCATATTCTTAAATGTCTTATTTTCCCTTTCAGCCACATCGTTCATGTTGAGTTTCCCTGGTGTATTACGGGACAATTCCACATTCCTCTTAATATTTGGCAAAGGATCCTGAACGTTGTTCACTTGATTTATCATATCTACCGTAGTATTCACCACCACAATCAGACATGACAACCTTAATCTTCTCTCCAAGTTGAAGTTCAACTTCAACCTTAAAAGACTTGAAAACATCAAAAGATTGAGACTTCTCATGAAATTAAATATAGGTACCAGTATCTTGTGGTGGTGAATACTATAGAAAGTATTGTTGTCCATTATAAGAAGTCGTAGGGAATGAGTCACAAATGTCTATATGTATTAGTTCTAAGACGTCTGAGCATCTGTTGGCATTAATTTTCTTATGTTTGTCTATCTTCCATTAATACATAAATACATTTCACAAATCTTCAAATTTGCTTAAATCAAGAGAATCAAGAATTCCATCTAAATCTATGAATTCTCTATCTAGAGATGTAACCTAAACGCTTGTGCCACAACATAGCAGAATTCTCATTTAATTTACGCTTTGTACCATATGATTTAGACAATAGGAGTTTGTTAGATGAAGCATAAGAATCAAGCATGTATAGAATATCGATTAACAAATCGTTACCAATAAGTTTGGAGTTTTGAAATAGACCAACTTTATTATTTTCAAAAGAACATGAAAAACCAAATTTGTCCAAACTGGAAATAGAAACTAAGTTTCGTTTAAATAATGGTACAATAAAAGTCTCATTAAATCCAAAAAATCAACCAGTTTTTAAAATTAATTTAAATTTGCCAATATTTTCCAGTGGAACTGCTTTGCCATCACCCACACAGATGAATCTTTCAACATCATTTGGCGGTCGGCTCCACAGGCAAACCTGCATGGATATAATTATGTGAGTAGTAGCACTAGAATCTACCCATTAAGTATTTGTAGGTACAAAAGCTAAATTAACTTCACAACAAACAAAAGTAAGAAGTTTACCCTTCTTTACACGTCATTTGGCAAACTTGGGACAATCATTCTTGAGATGACCTTTCTTTTTGCAGAAGAAACGAGAATTCTTCGGAGCTTTTCTTCTACAGGATCCTTAGGTTTTCTTTTCTTCTTACCATGAAAGTTAGTTGCCTAGTGAGCACTTTTTGTCATTTCTCTCTTAATCCTATCTTCTTCTTGCACACATTGTGAGATAAGCTTATTAATACTCCATTTATTCTTCTGAGTACTATAACTTATCTTAAACTGAGTGAACTATGTAGGAAGAGAGATAAGTACCAGATGTACGAGTAAATTTTCATTTATATCGATATCAAGTGCCTTTAGTTTACTAACGAGATTGGACATTTTGATTATGTACTCCCTTGTGTTTCCTTTGCCTTTATACCTTATGGAAGTTAAAGTAGTTAAAAGAATACTTGCTTCCCCCTTTTCATTTTTAGCAAAATATTTTTCTATTTCAGCAAGGAACTTTTTACCATTTTCACTTTCAGTGATAGAACCTCAAAAAGACATTGGAATGGAGTGCCTAATAATCGTCAAACACATATGATTTGACCATTTCCACTTCTCAATATTAGTTGTATTCAGTTGTTCCTTAGTAGAAGCAGGTTTATCGATCCTTAATGCAAGGTTCAGATCCATACACCCGAGAAGTATCTCTAGGCTTTCCTTTCAAATCTTGAAGTTCAATCCATTCAACTTAGGGATTGAACTCAGATTTTCAAATATTTGAGCAAGACCAACTGAACAAAGAACAAGCAAATAAATGATATACTTAAAATTAATTGGTGGCATAAAATAGAATATGAAAAAATAATTTCACATATATGGTAGGCCCCTTTTATATGATACCTAACATAACATTGATATCCAACCTTTGGGTAGAGACATCAACTGTAAACGGTACTCTCAACGTAGTAATCAAAGTACTGACAATAAACTCTGTAAAAAAATTAGCCTTTCTTTAGACTGACTATTTTTCACATGAGCAACCCTTATAATTGTTTCCTACTCATTACCACACGCATACACATAACTTGCCCAAACATAATTATCTTCTTTTAGACCGATAATTATTCACATAAATCAATGAATATGCACATCCTATATTTTAGAATTAAAC
Organism: Cucumis melo; assembly: GCF_025177605.1. Lineage (NCBI taxonomy): Eukaryota > Viridiplantae > Streptophyta > Magnoliopsida > Cucurbitales > Cucurbitaceae > Cucumis > Cucumis melo. The sequence continues at coordinate 14,429,154 of NC_066861.1, forward strand.
AAATCTAAATAACAGACGCTACTTTGGTAACATGTTATTTTGACCAATTCAAGCTAAAATATAAGACACAATAATAATAATTTTATTATTGTAAGAAAATTATGGAGGAAGAACACCTAATAATGTTTACTAAAATTCATCAAATAATTGGGTACGTTAAAATACAATTAATGCAATATAAACATGTGAATATCCCCAAAAAAAATATTATCATTCAAGTTTAATCCACAGGATGATCAATTAATCTTGAATCTATTAATCTTGATCAAATTAAACTTGAGTTCATAACATGATTAATCAAATCATGAATATAAAACATAATCAATTAAACTTAATTTCGCAACATGATTAATCAAATCTTGAATCTAGAACAATTAAATTTAAAATCACGATAAGATTAATCAAATCTTGAATCAAGAAACCAATAGAAAACAAACATATTCCAACAATTCGACATTAAATTCATGCTCTGATACCACTTGTTTACATAAATAATTTAAATCTATATAATAAATTAACCCAAGATCATTCATGTCATATTGTCAAGGTAAGTTATATATCATATTCCATCTCCAAGTAATTGATGATGGCTATAAAATGGCTATTGTGTGATGGCTGTAAAATAGCTATTGTCTTCCTCAATCAAAACTTTGAATGCCCTTAGTGGGATTTTTGTCTTGATGGGTAACAAGAAAGACATAGTACTTATAGTTTTGGTATATTGGGGACCGTAGCCTACGTCTTTATATACTTGTTCAATTAAAATTCCCATTAAATCCTAATCTATCTAGAAATAGACTTCTACCTATTTAATCCATACTCAATTAAGAATCTTTGGTATTAATTAAATAGATCACATAATAAGCCTAATTTAATAAAATAACTCAATGTGATAAATTAATAATTTACATACATAGTACACACTTTAATTATACGTATTATTTAAATACATCCAATATGAAGCACTTAAGTCGAGCAATGCATGTGAAATATCTTTGTTACCTATGGTACAAGAAGAGAGAACATACCCGGATCTCTACACTTTTCTGGTAAAGGATTCTTTAGAAGTGCAAAAACATTACCACTTACTGTAGCTTTCTCTTCATCTCTATTCCTTCTTTTATTTGCGCGTAACTCTTTTAGAATCTTGGCATACCTTAAATTTGCTTAATGGCAGTCAAGAGAGGGAGATTGATCTCAACCTTCTTGAAGAGTTCAAGAATATCCTCATCGTTTTTTTCATTCTTTCCTTGAAGGCGCTAGCCTTAAAGGAAAGAAAAGGTTTAGCAACATTAGAAGAAGAATCATTAGATGCACTAGAATTAGATGGTACCTTTTTCTCTTCATTGGCATTAGAGTCGCCATTAACAGATTTTGGCTCATCTTTAGATAAGGAGATATTATCATGCTCATTTAAAGTCCTACCACTATGTAAAGTTATTGCACTAACATTAGCTTGGTCGAGTTGGGCAGCTAACTTGCCTTTCCTTTCCATGTTAATAATAGTGGTGGCTAGTTGGTTCAATTTATCTCCTATCTAAAATTGAAGCATTTGTTTTAAGCATATAATCATGCATTTCATTCCTAATCGACCCAGCTGCATTACCAATATGTTCAGTAATCCTAGCTAGATTCTTTTCAAAATCGGTTTTGAAGTTATTTGTACTAAGGGCTAATTTACAGACAATTTCTTCAAAATGTGTACCTTGCACTTGTAGTGAGGAAGAAGTGTTAGACTGTTTTTGATCTTGTGGACTCCATCTAAGGGTAGGATGATCCCTCTAACCCGAGTTATATGTGTTGCTTTGTGGGTCGATGTTGGGGCAAAACTTGACCCAATTCTATATGCTTATTTAATTTCTTTACCATAGCATGCATATATTCAATTTCCTTATAATTTTATCCAAATTATGAAACTAGACTCATTACAGATCTAATGCAATGAAAATCACCTCAAATATAGTCCGAATAAAGAAAAACGGGCAATTTGAAGATCAAGGGGGAAAATGGTAAATAATAAAAAAGAACTCAAAAATCCTCTTGCGCAATCCACCTCAAGGTCACGAGATTGAATCCCAGCCGCAACAATTAATTTCAACATTTTCAACAACAAGATCGAGCATTGGAGTCTTCAAATCCACGTTAATTTCGAGATAATCGTGTAAATAGCAAAATAGTAAATAATAAACGGAAACATAGAAAATCCCAAAAATCTTTTGATTGATAGCAAAACCGTCGGCTCCATACTTTTATTGACTTTTTTATACCCGATTATATTCCTTTATATAGGAGAATTCATTTCTTATATATACAATTTATTTGGATTGGTAAAAAAATGGGACAGAATATCACAGATTATGAATACAATGTATTTATAAACAACATTCATTTTTAGTAAATCTATTCATTTTTTAGTACATCTTAACTAAACAAGATATTTTTCTTGCTGGAGAAAATTGCACCAACATTCCCTAAAAATATGGCTATAATTTCTATTAGATTTTCAGATTTTGGATTCTTGGGATTTAAATCAATTAATTAATAATTTATTTTTATAATTCATAATATATATGTTTAATAACGATTTAAATACAAATTTTAGATAATACCCCTAAAATAATGGGAAACATAAATTCAATAGGTTTAAATAATACATAATACATATTTTTAATAACAATTTGAATTTAGATTTTATATCATCCTCTAAAATCGTCAATTTGAATTCAAATTTTACATCATATCCCTAAAATAATGGCAAAAATAAATTCAACATTTTCAAATTATTTATCAAAAAATATACATGAATAATACATAATACATATTTTTATTAACAATTTGAGTTTAGATTTTATATCCTCCCCTAAAATCATCAATTTGAATTCAAACTTTACACCATATCCCTAAAATAATGGCAAAGATAAATTCAACATTTTCGGTTTATTAATATTCCAAAATATTTATAAAAAATTGTTAAATAATATATAATACATATTTTTAATAACAATTTGAATTTAAATTTCTAATCATTTCACTAATTTAATAATATTTTAAAAGAATATTTTTCAGTTAATTATTTTCAAACATTTGTGTTTTTTGGTAACATTAATATTCACGTTTATTTTCATTAAACGTTTTCTTTTTTGTGCAACGGTTTTCGTTGAAGGTTTTCAATCTTTACAGTGCATCCTTTTGAATTTATCGGGGACGAAGCCAATGGAAGATCTTGAAGCAGGCGAAGTTAGGGGATGAATATTTTGAAGTGGACGAATACTTTGAAGCGAATGAAGATTTTGAAGCTGTGAAAGTCAACTAAACCCATTCTGCAACAATCCTTTTTCAGTGGAACCAACGCGGAAGAGAAGATAGGAAATGGAAGATCGTTCTACAACAATCCTTTTCGTCGGAACCAACGAGGAAGAATAGATAGGAAACAAAAGATATAGGGCTCAAAATTGTGAAGACCCTTCAAAATTTTTTAGGGTTTCAAAACGTGAAGTTAGTGGAAACTATTGAATGCCTACACAATTTGAAGGAGATGTGAAACGGTTGTAGAGCTTAAGTGGAGCTTTGATGTGTTATTTTTTGGTTTTGGGGAAAAATTAGAATTTTCTTAGGTTTTAATTGTGTGTAGGGAGTTTTATTTAGTTACATGGTATTTGAGGTTTATTCAATAATTGTATTTAGGATTCAAGTTTGTCACTTATGTAGGGGCATTTAAGACATTGCTTCAGCAATTTCTTTTTTTTTTTTTTTCAGATTTTTCTATTTTTTTATGTTGTCAATTCAAAAATAAATTTGTCATTTATCCATAGTGAACCTTCTATTTTGTCATTGTTCTTGTCAGCCTTAACCGGATGACATTTTGGTAAATAAGTCGAAAACCCCTTCACACGCGTCAGTGTCTAGTGCACCGCTCACCTCCCCCATCCTGACTTTGAACCTCCCCTCTTCAAAACTATTTTTTTTATATAAAACCAATGGCAAACTTGTAAATAAATTTTCGTACGTGTCCACATGGGTTCAAACCTAGCGAAGTTATTTTGATTTCTTTTCTATAAACACCTAATTTCCCCCTAATTTTTCATCAATTCATCAATTCAACTCTAATTCTCAAATTCTCTCTAAAATGTCATTTTTCCAAAACTTTTACCTCTCCATTATGTCATTTTTCTCCCAAAAACTTTAGAAATCTTCTTTGATCCAATGGAGGGGTAATCAAATTTTGAGGTAAGAGGAATTGGTTTTATCAATCTTTTAAGGATTTTTTTTATTACTTTTTTTTTTTATGAGAATTGTGTAATTTTTGTTTGATTTCTCTAAAAAATCCCAATTTATTTTTCTGTATTTTTTTTTTCAAATTAATTGATTGAATGTGATTCTTGAATATGCCTCTTTGTATGCAATATACAATTTTTAAGAAATTAATGTTGAATTTTTGTTGAATTTCTATCATAAATCTTATTGCAATTGTAGTGTCAATTCCTAAAATATAAAGTTGATTTGAGATTCTTGATTAAAATTACTTCAATTTTCGTGAATAATTGAATTTAATCCTATATCATTTTCTTTGGCCAAACCTTAATTGATTAAATTCAAAATTAGCACTCAATTCAAGTATGTAGTGTACAATTGTTTGTGAAAAATATTGAAGTCAAGGATTAATTGGAAGATTTCAAGAATTAATTGCAAAATTAATTTCCAAGAAATCTTGCAATTAATTTCTTGAATAATTCTAACAATTAAAATTGAAATTGGTCATTGTCAACCTTTTCCAATTCATGTTCTTGAAAAAAGATTCAACTCCCATCAATTTTGTGAGCAATTATGTGTTTAAAGAAGCAAATTCCATAATGCATGATTTGTTCATTCCCCATTAATTAAGGTTTTGAATCTTGAACAAATTGCTTGAGAATTTAAGAAGTTAACGATGAAAAAACGATACATGGATAGTGGAAGAATGGATTGAAAATTACTCTAGATGCATCTAAACTAATTTAGAAGTTAACATGCTTAATAAGCCCTAATTTTATTAGGGTTAAGAGAAATACATACCTTTGAAGCCTCTCGATCTTCGATGTCTCCTCACGATCATGAACCGAGACCACCTCTAGTGTTGACCCACTATTCTCTGGACTTAGAACCGGGTTGTGGAATCCATTATGTGAAGGAATATTGAGAGAGGGATATGGAATTAGGAGGAAGGAACCAACAAATTTCGTTCTTTTAGATTTCTCCCTCTTCATCCGCTTCTTTTTTATCGTCTTCTTCTCTTATTCTCCTCATTTTTTCTCTAGGGAGAACAAGAATTGTGTATGTATTTCTTTCCCTTTTTTAAAGCCCTAATATTCTTTCTTATACTTATGTACATATTTTGGTGTCCGAAATTGGTAAAGGAGGTTGATCATTATCTTTTCCTTCTTTTTGTGAATCGCTCATATTTATTATTTATTGAAATTATGGTTATGTTTTGTTATTCCTCATCTCTTTTATTTGTTCCTCATATCTTTTACCGAAAGTGGCTTTGCAGATCAGTTAGGTTTTATTTAGTTATGTTTGGTTCTGTTTTTCTTTTTTTAAATTTGTATCAGTTTTTTATATCAGTGGTATGATGTACTTATATTATATGTATTAGTTGACTAGTACACTTACTACGTGCTTTTTATTTTCTCAAAATTGTTGCAGTTCATTGTAGTTATGGTTAAACCTGCAGTAACTGTTTTTCATAGTGGTCAATGGAATGAGCAATATTGCTACGTGGATTACAAAACAAATTGTGTTTTGGTTGTGGAGTGATATCATTATTTGATTCTTTTATGAACTTGATACATACTGAAATTCAGGTTGAGTCATGTATTGAACTTTAAATTGCTTATACATAGTAATGATGTTCAACATGCTTTTAAGATTGTAAACATATCATAACAACTGGATCAACAATACATAAAGTGTATCGTGCTTAATGCATCAAGTGTATTTAACTGATTGAGTGTATCAACAGTTTAGCAAGTGTATCAACAATATATCAAGTGTTTCAAACTAATAATATGTATCAATGAAGTTTAGCAAGAGTGATTGAGTGTATTAAATCAATCAAGTGTATCAACGAACCATGTGTAACGCCCCCAAAATTAAGATAATTTTGGAGTTAATTATCTTAGTTTTGTTTAATTAGATTTAATTTATTGGGCGTTATTTTTTAATTTATTTAATAAGAATTATTTGATATTGTGAGGATTGAAATTAATTAAATATTTGTTGGATGAATATTTAATTAATTAGAGGTTTTTGGCCTGTGGTGTTTGTTGAAACTTTGGTTAAATGGTAGGTTAGGAGGATTAAGTAAAGTTGCGGATTTTTGGTGTTGTTGGAATTGAATTAAATCAAATAATTATGAATGTTATTTAATTAAATTGTAGAGGAGAAATTTTGTTGGAGATTTGATAATTATATGTATATGTGGAAATATATATATAATTATTATGGGAAAGGAAAAGATAATTATATTTGTTTAAATATAATTATTTAAGAAAAAAATAATTTGATTTTAGAGAAAAGATATTTATTTAGGGAGAAAAAGGAAATAATTATATTTTGGGAAAATATAATTATTTATAAAAGAATATTTATTTTTGAGAAAAATAAATAATAATTAATTATTATGGAAGATAATTAATTATTTTGAAGAAAGATAAATAATAATTAATTATTGTAGAAGATAATTAATTATTTTGAAGAAAGATAAATAATAATTAATTATTGTGGAAGATAATTAATTATTTTGAAGAAAGATAAATGATAATTAATTATTGTGAAAGATAATTAATTATTTTGGAGAAAGATAATGGAAATAAAGATATATGTATATTTTGGTATTATATATATATCCTAAAAGGAAAAGGAAATAATAATAATAAATATTATTGTTATTATTTAGGTTTATAAATAGCATCGGAATGCTTAAGTTGAAAAGAAAAGGAAAAAAGGAGAAAGGTTCTTCATCTTCTTCACTAATATAACTTTCTGTGGCCGTCACCTCACCAGTTTTAGTTATGATTGGTCCCTTTGGTAAAGCTTGAAGATTTAAGTGATGAATTTTCTCATGAAGGTTTAGATGATTTTTCAACCTCAATTTGGTTAAGTTTGGTAAGTCAAGGTAATTAAATTAAAAAAATTTGTTAATTTAATTTTGGATCTAATTGGGGTTTTTTTAAAGGTTCAATTGGCTAAATTTTTTTAGATTCAATCATAGATTTTTCCCGATCAAGGTTGAATTGGTTTCAACCTTAAATTTTTGAATAAGTTAAATTAGGAAATTTTAGATACTAGCCATTGGTAAATTTTATTAATTATGTTATTGATTTTCCCTTACTGTTTAGGATCTACTTTAATTGGAAAATTAAAGTCAGCAAATAAATATTTTTAGCTAATCTCCAGGTAACAGATTCTACTACTGGACCTTCGAACTGAATTTAAGAGACTGCATGTATTTACGATTATGCATTGATCGTAGCTAAGATGCATAATGCGATGCTATAGATGATGATTGATATTATGTTAGTGATGATGACTGATATTATAATTGATGATGATGACTGATGTTATAATCGATGATGATGACTGATCTTATGTTGACGATGATGACTGATATGTTTATGATGTTTATGATACATGATATATTACTACATGAATGAGGACATTATGATTAATATTCTTGTCATGTTATGTTGTTTATGATGATGTTACATGCTTTGAATTGTGGTGTGTCTGTTAACTTTGTCGGTTGAGCTTTTTACACCACATGTATTGTAATCTTATCTATGGGGTCACTCGCACGATTTAGGCGTGTACCTACAGATCACATGCACGGTTAGAAAAGAGTTATATTGTGTATACAGGGTCACTCGCACAACTAGGGGTGTTCCGACGAAATCACTCGCACGATTAGGGGTGTACCTATGTATTACATATATGTTTATGGACTGTGTACCTGCGATCACTCGCACGACTAGGGAAATTTCTACGGGATCACTCGTACGATTTAGGGGTGTTCGTATGGTCTCACTCACTCAGGTGTGCTCCATTGGACACACGACATTATGATTATCTTTCTAACGAATAGTTAACAGATCACCTAGCGGGACTAGTAGTGGTGTCCCTTACTGGGTATATTTATATACTCACTCTTTCCTATATTTAATATTTCAGGCTAAGGTAGAGAACTTGAGAAGCTGGCAAGCGACAGAAAGATTCGCGACATGCCATATGGGGACACAGTTAGCTTCTGCGTCTATTTATATGTTTTTCAGTATTTTAAATTTTAACAATTTTACTTAAGATTTTGTCCTAGTTATTTGTTTTTAGTTTTTTAAAATTGTTAGAACCCGCAGGTCATGTTTTCAAATTATTTTTGTTAATTTTGATAACCATATGTTTTTGTGAAAATCTTGATATTAATTTTATAAACATTTTAGTTATCCTCTTGTCAAGAAAGTGTCTTTTGATATTTATCTTTTGAGTAATGACCTTAACTTAATTTAAAAGTTTGAGTCGTTACACCATGACAAGTGTATCAACAGTATATAAAGTATATCATGCTTAGTGCATCAAGTATATTTAATTGATTGAGTGTATCAAAAGTTAAGCAAGTGTATCAACAACATATCAAGTGTTTCAAACTAATAATATCTGTCAATGAAGTTTTGCAAGTGATTAAGTGTATTAAATCTATTAAGTGTATCAACAAACAATAACAAGTGTATCATTTTTAGTGCATCAAGTGTATTTAATTGATTGAGTGTATCAATAGTTGAGTAAGTGTATCAACAACATATTAAGTGTTTCAAACTAATAATATGTATCAGTGAAGTATTAAAGAGTAAAAAAAAAAGTGTATGAGCAATACATCAATGAAACAAATCAAGTGTATCAATAGTATATATTGTTGTATCAACCATACATTAAGGGTATCAAACATATGAACTGCAACAAGTGTAATAAATTTGTCGAGTGTATCGGTGAAAGTATAAAATGTTTATCAATAATGTATTAAGTGTATCAAACTTATTAAGTGTATTAAACCTAATCAGGTGTATCAACAATGTAATGTATCGTGCTTAGTGCATTAAGTGTCTTTAATGGATTAAGTGTATCAAGTGTTATTTAATTCATCGAGTGTATCAACAAAGCATAACAAGTGTATCAATAACACATCAAGTGTATCAACAACACATAAAGTGATGCGTGAAAATGTTGATAACTTTAGTGGGTAGTTTTGTAATTTTTCATTTTTCAAATGTGGATTGGGCTTGAATTTTTCCATTTTTGCAAATTTAAAAGTGGTGTGTTATGGACCTAATTTATCAAACTAATTTTGCTAAATTTGCAAAAGCCCCTTTTATAAAAACATTACATGCAAGATGCATGAAACAATTACTCCAAAAATCAACACCTCATTCTCCACTTAAACTTAATGGACTATATGTTTACATCTTATGTAAACACTTGTCCCATTAAGTGTTAGAGAGATTATCCAACAAAATATTGGATTTTTTCACTAACTCTAGTCCAAGGGAAATATTGTCATTTGACCATTCAAGTCAAAGTCCAACTTTGACATTTTCAAGTCAAAAGTCAATATTTTGACTTTTTATCATTTTATCTGTCTTAACTAATTCCTATCTCCCAAGCATAAATCCGCATTCATTTTTCCAAAATTCAAATCACATTTGAATATAAAGCCGGTCAAAGTTTGACTTTTCAGAGTCAAAGTCAACACTTTGACTTTTTACAACTTTGACCATTTCCATCAATTGCGAGCTTTCGAATATGAATCCTTATTCATATTTTTAATATTTAAATCACATTTAAACATAAAGCTCTATAACCAACGGCCATATCATATATATTTGTTGGTTTCTCTCTCTATCTAATTCAAACAATTCAAATTGTTCCAACTGTTGGGGTTGATGCCCTAAATCTCGTGGTCTTGTAGTTTGTAATTGTATATATAATACAAACTTTTTATTTATCTAATAAAATAAAGTGTTTTATTTTATTTGATATTTAGTTGCATTAACTCACAAAACCAATAAACTAACATCCAAGGTTATCTTCTGTAACCTAAACATGTATGTAGAGACATACAAGTGGATCATGTTTAAGTGATAACCTAAATGGTCTGTAGTAAATGGATAAGGCTGGATACCTTATCCTGGTGACACTACGAATACGGTCTGCTTTGTAGTTGTTACAATTGTTCTAAAGTGCTACAAATGATTTGATCCTAATCATTTATGTCGAGACATTAGAGCGGGGGTATTCTATACAAAGAGTTTGTATAAGACCGGACCATGAAATGAATAGTCTCTCTTATTAACACCGTTACTAGTTGAGACTACATTTCACCAGGATGACTATAGGTGACTTGACCTGAATCTTGAGTGAGTTGTGAACTCCTGCCTATGTAGGCGATCCTTTGATTTGTATGGGTGAGAGTGGCCTATGTAGCCGACTCAATATGCCTACCATTTTGGGGATTCGTCTGATTGGGGAGCTGGGAACGCAGCTACACAAGAAGGAATTCACTCCTTCTCTATAGATGGAGTAAGTAGAGAATTTGCTCTCTTAAGGGTTGATTTCAGGGCTTGAACAATGTGGCGCCACACCCTCTCTTGGCCTGAGAGGAGTTCAGTTATAGTAGGACTATAATTATTGTTCATTAGAGGAATCAATGGTACTTAAGGAGTTAGATGTAACTACAGGGGCAAAACGGTAATTTTTGGCCTAGCTGTACTTACGAGCAATTTGTGAAGGGTCATTGCACTGTTGATTGGTTATATCTAATGGACACAAAAATATATCTACAGTTAGAAGAGTGCAACTATTAGTCTTTAGTGGAATGACTAATAGTTAATGAATAGAGATTAAATTTAATTAAAGAGTTTAATTAATTAATCTCATTTCATTAGAGCTTCAATCTGTAGGTCCATAAGGTCCCCTTGTTAGCTCAATAAGGATAAATGAGAATCAAATTTATTTTGGTTTAATTTGAATTGTTCAAATTGATTAAAGGGAATAAATTGTATATGATACAATTAATATAATTTATTTGATACATTATAATGTAAAGTTTTTTATGAGAGAAGTTAATATTTGAATATGATTCAAATAATAATAATAATATGAATGAGATTCATAAATAAACTATAGGTTAAAATTGAATTCGATTCATATTAGAACTATAGATTATATGAGAGATCTAAATCATTGGTTATATTATATATGATATAATATAAAGTTTATATTATATGAGATATAATATATTTGTAATTAAATTTATATTAATTTTATGTTATATGAGATATAATATATATTAATTAAATTTATATTGATTTTATTTAATTTAATTAATATATATATATATATATATATATATATATATTAATATATTTAAATAGAATAGAATAACTCCCTTGGGAGTTATTCTACGTGGGAAGGATGGGGAAGTTATTTGATAACTTCCCCCTCCATTGTTGAGATTTGTTTTAAAAGAAAATAAAAAGAAAAGTTTTTTTTTTAACAGCAAAAAACAATCTTACGATCTCTCTGTATCCCAACAAAAGAAAATTCTCTCAAAAGCTTCTTCCCTCACCAAAATTACAGAAGCCCACAACTCTCTGTGATTCTTTACTTGGAGAATAACGAGGAAGATTTTGTGGTGCCAAGCTTGGAAGAAGAATTGAATTGGTTCTACAAAGGTCAGTTTATTTTCACCTTTACCATGAAAAGCATGTTTATTATTTTTCTTTGAATTTATTGGTTTCATAAATTGAATTTCACTCGCACGGGCGTTCATAAGCTTTCGCTTTAGGAATTCCATTCCTTCACCAACATATTGTTCTAAGTTAATTCCATATGAGCTAATAGGGGAACCTAATGGATCTATAGATCATGAGCTTTAACATTCCGAGATTAACTGGCTACATCCTTTTAGATCGAGCTAATCAACATTCGTTAACTACCGAGTCATTCCACTAAAGTCTTGTAGTTGCACTCTCCTTGCTATAGATATATTTATGTCCATCTAATATAACCATGATCGGTAAGTTAATCCTTCATAGGTTGTTCGTAACCTCGATTGGGTCAAATACCATTTTACCCCTAAGACTACATCTTGTTCCTTAAGTCCTACTGATCCACTATTGAACAATTAGTTGAAGGTCCAACCTATAAATCGAATTCCTCTCGGGCCAATGAGAGGGTGGGATCCCTTGTTCAAAACTTGGATTGAGTCCTTAAGGGAACAACCTATCTACTAAGCCTAAAGCAGGTAGGAATGAATTTCGTCTTGCATCCTATGCCTCTAACCATTTATCCGGTCCTAGCCCTGAAATGGGAGGCTTATTGGGCCAGCGTCGTTGAGTTCCCTCACCTATGCAGATCTAAGGATAATATCGTTTGAACAGAAGTTCATAGTTAGCTCAAGATTAAGACTAAATTACCTAGGTCATCATAATCAAAATAGTCAGTTTATATAGTCAACGGTGTTATAACTTAGAAGTGACTATTTCATGGTTCTAGTCTTATGTAAATGCTTTATATGTAAATGAACGATTCAGGATCACATCGTTTGTACTAACTACAGAGCGGGCTGCATCCATAGTATTTCTGGAATAAGGCGCCAACTTTATTCATACACTATAGATCGTTTGGGCTATAAACCTAAACTTGATCCACGTTTATGTCACTAAATAAAGTTCAAGTCTACACTAGATAGCATCGGGACCTTAGTTTATTGGATTCAAGATTATAGTATTCTATTTTCACTAATAAGTCCTCATTAACCACTTTATTCTATAGAATCTAATTCCAATAGTTAAATTTCTAAACAATTTGATCAAGAACCAATTTAAATCTCAAATTTACTTTATTTATTTATTTTGCCCCATGATAAAGATTGCATCCAATCCAATACCCTTGTCTCTTTTACCTCCTCAAGAACTTTAAATCTAATTTTTGTTGAATTGAATGAAATTGTCTTCAAATTTTCTTTTAATTCTTGTTGAACATGTGTTCTTCAAATTCTTGCTTTACATTTTATATAGTTACTCTTATCTACTAACAAATTCTCCATAGTTTAGATTTCAAGAAAGTAGCTATACATCAAAATACTCCCTTGGGTTCGATCCCTTCTCATTATACTACAATAATTCACATCGAGTAGGGAAAAATATAAATAATTTTATAGGCAAAACGATAAGAACTCCCTACCTTTCCATCTTCTTTAATTGCAAAATATTAGCATAAAACAGCCTTACCGAGCATAATTTTGCTACATATTTCATCCTATTAGTCGTTCCTCCTAAAACCACCTATTGCACTTATCTCTTTCAAGTCAGGACATTGATCGTTGTGGAGGCCAATTATGCCACATACTCCATATGAAGCTACCTTGGGAACCTCATCCTTCATAAGAGAAGAAAACAGTTTAGTGAGCAAATTAACTTGGTCCTTAACAAAATTACCATTTGAAGAGAAATTATTGAACTCCAAAGTCCTACTACAAAAATTTTAAGAATTTTTTGACATCCTCGAAATCAATGTTTTTGCTTCAGAAGGAGTTTTATCAACTTAAGCCTCTCCTGCTGCAACATCGATTGAATTTTGATCGGATGGTAGCAAACCTGAATAAAAGTATTGAATTATCCATATTGGATATTTGGTGATAAGGTAATCTGGCACTTAATTTGTTGTATCTCTCCCAGTACTCTAACAAAGTCTCATTTGAGTATTTTTTAGCACTGAAAATTTCTTTTAAAATTGATTGTGCTCGAGTGACGGAAAAACAAAATTCAAGGAATTTCTTCTTTAGTTGGTTCCAAGTTGTGATTGTTCCAGGCTCTAAGCTAAATAGTCATCTCTTTGCACTATCTACAAGAGAGAAATGGACGGTTCTTAAGTTCAATTGTTCCTTACTAACCCCGTGAGGCCTAAGCAAATCGCAAGCCCAATAAAAGTCCTTAAGGTGTTTGTGTGGGTCGTCGTCATTTCTCCCTCTAACGATAGGCAAATTGGAAATTAAATCTGACCTAAGATGAAAAATTGTGGTACTAGGAGGTACAATAATACAGATTGGTTTTTGGTGGATATCGGGTTCATACAATTCTCTTAATGTTTATTTAGGTGCCTCTTCTCCCATCCTATTATGAATAGAGTTTTCAAGGTTTGCCTCTAAAGGTTGTTCTAAATGTGGTTGTTCAACTATATGTATGTGAGATTCTAAATTTGATGAATTACCTTGTTTTCTGTTTTCTTCCCTTAATTTTCTTTCATGCAAAGTTATGTATTCTACAAATTCAAATTCAATATTAGATGCAAGAGAATACCTAGTCATGCACTACTATACAAGACAACGAAAGAATTAACAAGCAAACTTTTTTTTACTACTACAAAGTTAAAGATACTTCCTAAAATCTCTAACAACAAAATGCAAGTAAGATTTCAAGAAATGAAACTACACCATGCCAAGATTCCTCGACGCCTATTTTTACGTACGAAAATGTATAGCAAAAATTAATTAATGCTTAGTAAGGCCGTTTTATGACAAGAAATTGCAACTAAATGAAATTTATACCAACAAGAGTGAATTATTGTTGCAAACAAAGAAGATTGAAAAATAGGAAATTCTTACCATTTTCACCTAAAAAAAGTTTCCATACTCAATATGTTTTAGAATAGTATACGGAGTAAGTGTCGAACACAAAGGAGTGCTTGATGGGTAGCAAACTTTCTTGAAATCAAGACTAATGGAAAAAATGTTAGTAGACAAAAGGAATTATCAAAAAGTGATTGCAAGAATTTAAAGGTCAATTATGGGACAAGAATCAAGAGAAAATTGAAAGGAATTTTATTCAACTCAATAAAGTTAGGCTTAAACTTCTTAAAGATATAAAAGAGGCAAGGCCATTGGTTTTGGATGCAATCTTTATCATAGGGTAAGAAAACAAATAAAGAAAATTTGAGATTTAAATGATTCTTGGTCAAATTGTTTGGGAATTCAATTTGCTTAAATTCTCAAACAATTTGTACAAGATTTGAAACCTTTTAATGACGAGAAATGAACAATCATGCATGTGCGGAACTTGCTTCTTTAAACACACAATTGTTCACAAAATTAATAGGAATTGAATCTTTTTCTAAGAACGTGAATTGGAAAAGATTGATAGTCACCAAATTCAAATAAAATGTTAGAATCACACAAGAAATTAAGTCCAAGATTCTTGGAAATTAATTTTGCAATTAACTCTTGACTTCATTTTCACAAAGAGTTGTACATTGCATACTTGAAAGAAATGATAAATTGAATTCAATTAATTAAGGTTGGCCAACAAAGTGATGGGATCAAATTCAATTATGCATAAAATTGAAGCAATTCTAATAAGATCTTAAATCAAAGTTTATATTTCAAGAATTGTCATTAAAATCATAACAAGAATTGTGAAGGCAATTTCAACAAATCTTGAAATGCATTATATTATAAATGTAGGCTTCTCATCTATGAAATGAAGAACATTCATACAATACATCAAAAAGAAAAAAAATGGAAAGAAAAGAAATGTGACGAGCCGTAGAATGCAATGACTTGCATTCTTTGACTCTTTTACAGGTTAGGAGAAATGGGAAGGGGTCTTCTCTCTCTCTCTAATCTGTCTCTAGAGAAAGGATGGAGGAAGAACATTCCTACAAATGGTAAAGGACTCTAAAACTCGTCCTTCACCGGTCTCTTTAAGGGATGACCTCCTTTATATGGGGATCTTCAAGGTGGAGTTGGGCTTCTTTTATAGGCATACTTTAGGCTGGAAATTAACTGACGATGTTGAACATCCGTCCTTGCCTACACTACCAATTGTCATTGCCTACAAGTGTAAGCACAGAAAGTAGTCGTTCCTTGTCACATCATCCTCATTTACCACTCTTGTCTCTTTGTGAATCATTTCGCATAGTGATGTGCTGGCATTTTGCCTTACGACTTACGAATTGTCAGTCTTCTTCTCGATGAGTTAATGCACAATCCTTGCTTCCTTTCTTCTTTATGCCACCATGATGAAAAACACTTAAAACCATAGCTAATCAGGCGTTAAGACTTAATTATGTAAGGTGCATTCTCATGATATTATAATTTTGCACTAAAAGATATGTGTTTTGACCATTTATCTTGCATTTTGACTCCATTATTCTACCTAAAAGACTACAAACTTGTATTTCTAGCTCGTGGTGTCTCCAAAGGACTTTTCACTAATGGAATGACCTTGTTTCTTAACACTTGCTCCTTCTTATCAAGGATTTGCACGGGCTCTTCCTCATAACTTAAATCTTCTCTCAACTCAACTGGTTGTGCTTGCAAACATAAGAAGGATCTGGAACATACTTTCTTAGCATGGATACATGGAACATATTGTGTATCCGAGCAAGTTCTGAGGGCAACTCAAGTCTATAAGTTACTAGCCCAACTCATCCTATTATCACATAAGAACCAAAATATCTAAGGCTTATCTTACCCTTCCTACCAAAACAAAGCAAACCCTTCCAAGGAGGTAACCTTAGGAAGACTTGATCTTGTACTTCGAACTTAAGATCTCTTCGCCTCGTCTACCTAACTTTTCTCCCTATCTTCAACTATCTTAAGATTCTCTCTTATCAACTTAATCGTCTCAATTGAAGCTTGCACCAACTCTGGGCCAACTAACCTACATTCTCCCACTTCATTCCAACACACTGCAGTTCTGCAAGATCTTCTATACAAAGCCTCAAAAGATACCATTTTAAACTAGAATGGTAGTTGTTAGACAAACTCTATAACAGATAAGTGGGTATCCAAACTTCCTTTAAACTGACGGACACACACTCTCAACATGTCCTCTAAGATCTGGATGGTCCTCTCTGACTGACCATTTGTCTGTGGTTGAAAAGCAGTATTAAACTTCAACTTATTCTCGAAGGTCTTTTGCAAACTAGGGCAAAACTTAGAGGTAAACCTCGGATCTCTGTCTAAAACTATGGAGTCTGGCACTCTATACTAACTCACTATCCTGTCGACGTACAACTTAGCTAGTTAATCCAGCGTAAATATCGCTCTGATGGGTATACACTGCATTGTCTTGGTGAATCTATCGATTATTACCCAAATACCGTCGTGTCCACACAAGGAATGAGGTAGTCCAAAGAGAAAATCCATGATTTTATGCTCCCACTTCCACTCTAGCATTGGCAGTGGATTGAGCAATCCTCCTGGCCTCTGATGAACTGGCTTAACCTACTGATTGATCAAGCATTTGTCAATAAATTAGAGGAAAGCATACAAAAGCAGCGGAAAAATGGATCAAATTTTCTATAGATGCATCTAACTACTTAGAGATTAACATGCATTAAACACAACCCTAATTACACTAAAAGAAATATACCTTTGTAGCTTTCCAAAATCTCGAAATTTCCTCCTGAACTCGAACCGAACCACTACTAGAGTTGACCCGCTATATTTCAACTTAGAACTGAGTTGTAGAACCCGTTCAATGAAGGAAATTTAAGAAAGAGATGGAATTTGGAGGGAGAGAAAGAGTTGAGAATTTTTGGAAGATAGATTGTTTTAAAAATAATTTTGTAAAAAAAATTAACAAAATGGCCAAAGTTTTCAAAAAAATTGAAAATTCCCTTTAAATAGACTAATTATATGCAAAATTGCATGTAATTAGTTTATTAAATCTCAACACCTAATAATCCACTAACCATTAGTGGAACTTAGTGGGCTACGTGTCTACATTTCATATAGTCACTTATCCCATTAAAACACCTAGCCCACTAAGTGTTAATGGAATTATCCAACAAAAATTTTTGTTGGATTTTCCAACTAACTTTGTATAAGGGTAGTTTGGTAATTTCACCATTAAAGTCAAAGTTAAACTTTGACTTTTTCAAGTCAAAAGTCAACTTTTTGACTTTTTACAACTTTGACCATTTCCATTCATTTTGAGCTTTTTAATATGAATTCATATTCATATTTTTAGTATTTAAATCACATTTAAATATAAAGCTCTTTCTCAAAGCTATAACTGACGACTGTATCACATATACTTGTCGGTTTCTCTCTCTTTACCTAATTCCAATTATTTCAACATGTTGTTCTAAGTTAATTCCATATAAGCTAGTAGGGGAACCTAATGGACCTATAGATCATGGGCTCCAACGATCCGAGATTAACTGACTAAATCCTTTTAGATCGAGCTAATCAATATTTGCTAACTAACGGGTCATTCCACTAAAGTCTCGTAGTTGAACTCTCCTTACTATAGATATATTTCTATACATATGATATAACCATGATCAGTAAGTTAATCCTTCACAGGTTGTTCGTAATCTTGAATGGGTCAAAATATCATTTTACCCCCGAGATTACATCTTGTTCCTTAAGTCCCACTAATCCACTATTGAATAATTAGTTTAAGATCCAACCTATAAATCGAATCCTTCTCGGACCAATGAGAGGGTGGGGCTCCTTGTTCAAGACTTGGATTCAGTCCTTAAGATAACAACCTATCTACTAACCCTAAAACACGTGTAGAAGTAAATTCCGTCTTGCACCCTATGTCCCTAGCCATCCACCCAATCTTACCCCTGAAATGGGAGGTTTGTTGGGCCAGTGTTGTTGACCTACCCTGACCTATGCAGATCTAAGGATAATATCGTGTGAAAAGAAGTTCATAGTTAACTCAAGATTAAGAATGAGTTACCTAGGTCATCATAATCGAAACAGTCAATTTTATATAGTCAATAGTGTCATAACTTAAAAGTGACTATTTCATGGTTCCAGTCTTATGTAACTCTTTACATAGGATGGCCCTACTTCCATGTCTCTACATAAACAATTCAGGATCACCTCGTTTGTACTAACTACAAAGTGGGTCGCATCCATAGCATTCCCAGAATAAGGTGCCCAACCTTATTCATACACTATAGACCGTTTAGGCTATATACTCGAACTTTATCCCCATTTATGCCTCTACATAAAGTTCAAGTCTATTGATAATATAAAAGATGCATTTTATTGATAATATAGGTCTCTCGACCATAAGAATAAGAACATTCATACAACACATTCAAAGTACAAAAATGGAAAGTAAAGAGGTGTGCCAAACCGCAGAATGCACTATCATGCATTCCTTGGCTCCTTTACGAGTTAGGGGAATTGTAGATGAGCTTTTATCTCTCTAATGTCTCTCTAAGCTTTCACTCGAATGTTGAATGGAGAAGAGGTAGAGGAAGAACTACTTCAAATGGTGAAGGATTCTAAAACTCGTCCTTTCACCGGCCTCCTTAAGGGATGACCTCCTTTTTTTTTTTTCTGTTCATGGTGGAGTTGGCTTCTTTTATAGGCATAGTTTAGGTGGGAAACTAATTTTGCTCTATGCTACACATTCGTCCTTTCTATGTTGCACAATTGTCCTTGTCTACAAATGTCAGCGCAGAAAATAGTCGTTTCTTGTCACATCAGCTTCAATTACCACTCTTGTCGTTTAGCGAATCATCTCGCATAATGATGTGTTGACATCTTGCCTTACAACTCGTCAAACAGCTTCTTATCGCTGAGTTCTTTCACGAGATTCTTTTGTGATTCACTTCGTTTCTTCTTTTTGCAATCCTGCGTGGAAAAACACTTAGAAGCATTGTTAAGCAGGCGTAATGACTTATGTAAGGATTCTTGGATCCAGGGTTTACGGGTATGGTTTCCATAGTAACATAATAATAATGCGGGATAGAGGGACCATTCTAATTGAAATTGGGAAATCAAGCTCACCATTATCAACGACCTTTCAACCTGACCACTTCTTCTCAATCTATTTCTTTAGAGGATATAGTTAAGACTTCAGTTAACAGTTCTTAAGTTTCAACGGGACATTCACCGACTGTAATAAGACTCAATTCAACTCGTTTAAGAAACCAAAGCACTACAACATGAAACGAGGACTAGTTTCACAAATGTTGGCAATCAAGTTACACAGTTGGTGACGGTGGTAAGCAAACTTGAAAATAAAGGTAGGCTTCCCGCTCAACCAAAGCACCGAAGTGAAAAAGTCCTACCCTCCACCTCTCAAGAGCCAAATGTGAATATTGATCCTCCTTCTTCAAAGATTCAAGTTCAGGTAAATGATGATGAAAAAAGTGAAACACAAGATCAACCATCCACTCAAAAGATATGTACAAATCCCTTACCTTTAAAGAGACAAGAAATGCAAATGTGTTACATCTAACTCCTTAAATAATTACAATTGAGTTCAAATTATCGTTTTACCCTGTAGTTACATCTAATTCTTTAAATATCATTGGTCCCTTTAAATTACAAATAGCTTATAGTCCAACTATAGACTAGCACCCCTCGAGCCAATGAGAGGTTAGAGCCTCATTGTTCAAGACTCAAAATTCGTTATTAAGGGAGTAACCATCTACTATCCCAAGAAATGAGAAGAAGTGAATTTCATCTTATGTAGTTTTGTGTTCCCAACTTTTCTTATTCAAACAAATCTCCAAAATGGTAGACTTGTTGAGTCAACTATCAAGATCATTCTCACTCATACTGATAAAAAGATTGTCGTCATAAATAGAAATTCACAACTCACTCAAGATTATGATCAAGTCTCGTATGGTCATTCTAGTGAAATATTGGTTCCTTTAAGTAATGGAGTTATAAAGAGAAACCAATTATTTTGCAACCCGATCTATGTATCCTTTGTACAAGATACTCTGATCCTACTCACATGTCTTCACATAAAGAATATGTTTCATGTTGTTTGTGTTAGTTGTAACATTTACATTTCATGTAACAATTACAAAATGAGTCATATCCATAGTGTTACTAGGATAAAGCACCCAACTTGTATCCATTTACTGAAGACTTTTTAAGTTATAACTTGAACATAAACCACTTGTATGTCAACTACATAGTGTTCAAATAACATCATATAATGTTGGATGTTAGTTTATTGGATTGAATTAATTCTACCAAAATGTTAAATAAAATACATCTACTTTTATTAAGTAAACAATTGGATAATTATATTTGGTAGAAATTTCGGGGATAATAATTAAGTGTATAGCAACAATTTTAAAAAATTGAAAATATAGATTTCTATCACTGATAGACTCTTATTGTTTATTAGTGATAGACTAATATTTATAATATGGTCTACCATTGATAAACTCCAACAAATTTTGTAATTTTTGCAATTTTTTTAAAATTTTGCTATATATGTTAATACTTTGAATCTAATTGTTATATTTACAACAGTTCATATATAATTCATGTTAATAAAACTACAAACCACAGAACAATAGTTTTCCTGTAATAATTTGAACATGAACCACATGCATGTCAACCATATATTGATCAAGTGATACATCATATAACTTTGGATCTTAGTTTATTGTATTGAGAATTAGTGGAGTCTAAATTCAAATAAAATACTTCTTATTTTATTATATGAAATTTTTTTGCTATTGAACTATAAACTACGAGACACACGATATTTAGGACATCAAATCTAATATGTTTGGAACTATTAGGCTCAACGTTTACATGAATGAGAAATTATCTCTAGATGTCCTATGGTTAATGGAACAACTGGGTGGATCCCGAATCCTCTGCTAGGCCATTTTTAAAAATTTATTTTGTCTTTTACTTCTATGCCCTCTATTTTTCTTAAAATGACACACCAAATATATTAGAATTGAAATTGTGTTATACCCATGTTTCAATATTTTCATTAAAATTTCAAGATTTTGAAGGGTTGCAAATTTTTTATGGGGGAGAAATTTTGGCTTTTTGGAGAAAATTTCCAGAAAATTTTGAGAATATTTCAATTTTTTCATTTCGAAAAAATTTCAAGATTTCAACAAAATTTCGAAAAATTTTGACATTTCGAAAATTAATTTTTTTTAAAATTAACTATATAAGTTAAGTTCAAGTAATTTTATGGTCCTATTACACACAATTTTATAGTTTGGCACACCAATGTTATTTCCGTCAACAAGGGATTAAATCTTTTTATTTACTATTTTTTTTTTTCAAATTTCCAACTTTTATCATTTTCTTTCAACTCCACGATCTAAAGAAATTGAATTTGAAATACCATAAAAGATAGAAAAATGGTCAAAAATAGAAAATTTGACAAAATACTTTATAATATATATCAGTATTTCAAATTCTACGCTGATATACTTCTAGTGATAGAAGCCTATAAGTTAGCCTATAAGTTTCTATTATTGATAGAATCCAAAATTTTATTATAACTTGTAAATATTTTAATTTATTTTGTTAATTTAAAAAATGCTCCTAAAAGATAACCTATATTTATTTAATTTTAACATTAAATTTCTTCATAAAATTTTCACATTTATTTCATCCGAGAAAATTGAATTGATCATGTCCATACTTTTTCCTTTTAACATTAAAAACTTTCACAAATTTCA
Organism: Cucumis melo; assembly: GCF_025177605.1. Lineage (NCBI taxonomy): Eukaryota > Viridiplantae > Streptophyta > Magnoliopsida > Cucurbitales > Cucurbitaceae > Cucumis > Cucumis melo. The sequence goes on from NC_066861.1 coordinate 14,451,669, forward strand.
CTATCATTATACCTCAAATATTCCTAAATTTTGTACTATTTTGCAATTGTTTTTCAGTTCTTTTTTAAATTTATGCTCGTCCATGCAATGTCAAACATTATACATATATATAAATGTTGGGTTGCTTTATAGAAATTGCAGGTAAAAATGGTTAATTATAATCTAATTAATTCCATGCAGAATGGTTCGTAAATTAATTATAACAATTTTCATCAAGTTTCGTAATTCATCGGACATTTTTATAAAACTAAAACATCTGTGTATTCCTACAAAGATGGATATTTGAAGCCTCAGTGATGCATGTAATTACTGTTTGGCCAAATAATAGAAACATAGATTCGAAAATCACGGTGTTGTTTCCACCACAATCCCAGTTTAAACAATATTTAATCACTACAGTTTTGAATCCAAATCTCAATATATATCTTCTGCATGCATATCATTATTGTTATTATTACGTACTGACTAAGATCTTTTTATATTATTATTATTAATCTTTTAAATATAAAATATAAACTTTAATTAATTTTCTAATAATTGGCCATGCAACTTGAACCAACTTGCCAGCTAATTAATCTTCTTGCTCCCTTCTATAATCAATTTCATGATCTCACACCATATTATCCACACCACATGAGTCAATTTTAATTTCAATATATAATATTCAATCATTTCTCATCAAATCATAATATTTGGACGTATTTCTTTTCATTATTAGCATATACCCATGACTTTTAAGAGAGGAAAAATAAATAATAATAAAAGACATACTATTTGTCTCAAAATATACCTTTTAAAAATTAAATTGAATCGAGTTCACGAAAGAAAAATAATAAATCAGTAAATGATTTGTTCAATAACGAAGGAAAGTATATCATTGTAGTCAGTACTAGGCATTTGCACTATCTTCTTTTGTTAAATTGTTTGATCAATATAATATTGATCTACATGATTATAATTTATAGTTTTTACATATTTTGGTGTCTAACCTAAGTACTATAGCTTGAAAAAGTTCTAAAAACTATACACACATATTTATATATATAAAGCTTTCAAGGATTGAATTTTATATATATTTAAAAATTTTATGTATAAGTTATTTTCTCTCTCCTATTTTAACTTTCACTAAATAATAATAGATATCAAATTTGTTTGAGAGACCATCTAAAATTTATTTTATGTTTTCAAATTCGACGACAAATTCAACAACCAAAGCGAATATGCATTTGGTTAGATAATTTCTTTATATATTTTTATTATAACTATATTTTGAATTTAAGGCTTTAAAATGTAGAGTTATATTAAATAAGAAAAAGATAAAAACATTAATAAGTATAGAAATTCATGTTATAAACTTAATCAATTTTTGTTTAATTAAAATTTATATCATACAATGTATCATAAAATAATATATCGATATTACACATACAAATTTTATAGTTTATAAACTGCTAAAAATTAATTTAGATTAGTTTTACCTTCAATATCTAATATTATTTAGGGGAGAGTTAATTACAACCAATTTGATGATATATTTAGTATAACAAATATATAGAGATGAAAATGATAAGAACCACAAAACATCTACCTATTTCTAATGTTATAATATTATTCACTTTGACCATACACCTCAATGACTTTGTTTTTGACCTTCGAATCTATTGAGATGTTGGTACATGTCAATTACTATAATGAGTTGTACCTAATTTTGACAACTTGTTTTGTAGCTAATTAATAAATAAAATGAGCAACGTAACACTTAGAATGAATTCTAATTAGATGCATTTTTATTCTAGTCACACATTTTTTTAAAATTTATTTAAAAGAATTGTGTTATAATCACACAATTTTTTTTAATTTATTAAAAAGAAAAAATAAGTAATAAGTAAGAAGTAAGAAGTGTAATATAAATATTATTATTGTAAATAAGCTATTAAATACATTTTGAACAGTTAAAGAAAATTTCAAATTGATGAATTAGTTAGGAAACATATATGTGAAAACATGAGAATAATCATTTAGTCCATAGTGAACTTGATTTATTCCGTACATTCAAACTCATCATAATTCAATCTTTAAACTTTAATAAATAATGATTACTCTACATTTGACAATTTGATATGATTTAAATCTTTATTATAAAAGTTTCAACAAAATTAAATATAGTCAAATTTTATTAGGTAACAACTAAGTGTTTATAGCTCGTACAAAATTATTACCTGTCGTCTTATTAAATTAGAAAATTATTATAAATGATAAAACTGTTAAAAATATTTACAAGTAAAATAAAATTTCAAAATCTGTACCTGGTAGAACAATTTTTTAAATGTTGTTATATTTTGTGAATATTCTAGTTCATTTTATTAAATTTGAAAACAATTCTAATTAATCTAGGTGAGTAAGAAAATTAATTAAATCATGCAAATATCTTTTCAATATGGGTTAAGTTGTTACGAATTATTCTATATTCAAATTTAGATCTTAAATTGTTAGATACAAATTTAAAAATATAGAGATTAAGGGTGTGTGTGAGAGTAATTTGTTTTTTCTTAAGATGGTCAAAATCATTTTTTCTTAAAATAATAATGTAATAGTGTAATGCCCTGACTTTAGGAGGGGACATAAATTATCCTATATAACATTTGAATAAGAAGGATCCCAAGAACATGAATATAAGATTAAGAAATGCTTAAAAAGAATTAAGGGTTAAAACCTACACCAACGATGTGCATCTTTCTTTTCGTTGGTTCGATCATAGAAACTCCAAAATTAAGTATTTAGTTTACGTATAAAATATTGTTGATCAACTATTCTTGAAATCATATTTTAATTCAAAATATTAGAACAAAAGATAATAGACAATAAGCATATCATTAGATATTGTTAAACACAAAGCATCTCATGACTAGAATAGGTAAACGTGGGTCATAGTTTAGCCCACCACACACTCGTAGTAAAGTCGAATGCAATCGAGATCCGAGCTGTCCAACAGTTTTAATAAGAAAACAAAACTCCAAAGGTAAGTTGGACATGACCTAAGTGTATCGGATTAAAAGTATCTTCCATATAAATTTATAATTTATATCTATAATCAATATGTAAAAAAAGAATATACATAAATAATGTTGTATATATATATATATATATATATATATATATATATGAAATTTTGAAATACAGATGGTGAGAAGATACGATGAGAAAGAAAAAGAACATATAATAACTTGTAATCTAATAATAGGTGGTCAATAATTGAAAAAAACTAGAAAAAATTTGTTGTCAAATAATAAAAAAGTGGATACGAAGGTCTTGTAAAGTAGAATTAATTAAGTTAGAAATGTTGAGGTCTCCCCACTATATTAGGCTTCCGACTCTCCCATTTCCCCTGCCTACCTCTAAAATCTAAATCCCAAATTCCTCCTTTCGCCAAAAAGAAGAAAAGGGAATGAAGCTTCATTTCCTGTTTTTAGTTCCCTTTCTCTCACTCCTCTCCTCCGCCGCCGCCTGGATTAACGCTCACGCCACCTTCTACGGCGGCAGCGATGCTTCCGGCACAATGGGTAAGTAATTTAATTTAATTTGAATCGATGAGATTAATTAATTAACAAGTATATATTTACATATATAAGTATACTAGCTAGTGGGTTTTAATTAATTAATTAATTCATTCATTCATATCAGGTGGAGCTTGTGGGTATGGGAATCTTTACGGTGAAGGATACGGGAGCAACACTGCGGCAATTAGCACTGCACTTTTCAACAATGGGTTGAGTTGTGGGAGTTGTTATGAGATTAAGTGCGTTAACGATCCTAAATGGTGCCTACCTGGCTCTGTTTTGGTCACTGCCACTAACTTCTGTCCCCCTAATAATGCTCTTCCTAATAACGCCGGTGGTTGGTGTAACCCTCCTCTCCACCACTTTGATCTTTCCCAGTCTGTTTTTCTCCGTATTGCCCAATACCACGCCGGTATCGTCCCCGTCCTCTATCGCAGGTACATTGTCTTGGATAATGTATGTTTGTTCAACAACGGTTATTTTATACCAATATTTAAATCAACTAAAATATTTATAAATATAATTACATTTTATTATATTTTCTAGTTTTTTTCAATAATTTTTTTTGTCTATCTACAACAATTTCTTTTGATTTTAGGGTAAGTACAGGTTTAAAATTATTTATTTATTCACTTAAAATTATTTTGTTTTTTAATTTTATATTTTTAAATAATTTTCTTAAAACAGTATTTGGTTATTTTATTTTTGGGATAGTTGTAAATGTAACCCTTGGATTCAAAACAATTAAGAATATAACAACATTTTTTTAAAAATTGCAAATATAACAAAATCTGTTAAAACCTATCAATCCTATTAGAAGTGATAGACTATATTGCAGATATTGGTATAGATTATAAAAGTCTATCAGTAATAGAAGTCTATCACTCATAAACCTTGTATATTTGCAATATTTTTAAAAATGTTGTTATATACTTAGTTATTATTCCTAAAATTTCAACCAATTATAATTACACTATCTTTAGTGGTGAAGAGATCAATAAACATATGTGAGATGAAAGCATTCCGATTTTTTTCTTTACAATGTAGCCCATAAATAAACAGGGAAAGTTTGACATTAAACAAATATCATTAAATACGTGTCGTGTCAAACCACATGTTTTTTAAGAATATTATTATTAGAGTATGATGTACAAATATGAGTTTTTTTTTTTTTTTTTATATATTTTAGATTTGAGTTTGAGTTCCTTGGATAAAATTAGAGTGATACAGCATGACTCTTGCACAAAGATAACACGCACAAATGGAGATTTAAGTTTGGACTTTTTCGTTTTAATGTTACAGGGCTCCATGTAAGAGGAAGGGAGGAGTACGGTTCACAATAAACGGCCATTCATACTTCAACTTAGTGTTAATAACCAACGTGGGAGGCGTAGGGGATGTTCATGCTGTGTCCGTAAGAGGCTCTAGCAGTGGGTGGCAACCAATGTCCAGAAATTGGGGTCAGAACTGGCAAAGCCATACCTATTTAGATGCCCAGCCCCTCTCTTTCAAGCTCACTACTAGCGACGGCCGTACTCTTGTTTCCAAGAATGTGGTTCCTGCTGGTTGGTCCTTTGGCCAGACCTTCATCGGTTCCCAATTTCGGTGAACAACCACCAATGCCCATGTTTTAATTTCAAAGGCCTTTTTTGTCTGTTTGTCCGCCTTGGAAATGAGACAAGTGGGCTGAGGTGGACTCCTTACCACCCGCCTCTCAAATGTGTGAATGTGTTTCTTATGTTGGATCTTGGAGGCAAAACTCCCGCCTTCTCCTCTTTCGACAATTATTTACGGTGTCATTCATTCCATAAACAATTGGTTAAAAATTTTTATAAATATCGAAATTTAACTTTAATAGTACATAGACATAGTAAAATTAGTGGCAAGCACGAGTTGATCTACAAAAACTAGGATTGATTATCTTTCAAATATTTAGAAATATATCTACTTTTAATTTAGGAGAGTTCAAAGAATAGATAAATAAATCTAAACTAGAAATCAATAAATCTATTATAAAAAGAAAAATAAAAATGCCTACAGTGACAAGAGATTAAGATTCAAAGTAAGACTTTGTAACGCCCCAAAAATTTAGATAATTTTGGAGTTAATTATCTTAATTTTGTTTAATTAGATTTAATTCTTGGGCGTTATTTTTAATCCATTTAATGAGAATTATTTGATTTAGGTGGGAATTGAAATCAATTAAATATTTCTTGGATGAATATTTAATTAATTAAAGGTTTTGGCATGTGGAGTTGTTGAGTTTTTAGATTAAATGGTAGGTTAAGAGGATTAAGTAAAGTTGTGGATTTTTAGTGTTGTTGAACTTGAATTTAATTAAATAATTATGGCTGTTATTTAATTAAATTGTCGGGTGAAAAGTTTGTTGGAGATTTGATAATTATAAGTATATGTGGAAATATATATATAATTATTATGTTAATGAAAAAGATAATTATATTTGTTGAAATATAATTATTTAAGGAAAAGATAGTTGTATTTTGGGGAAAGGATATTTATTAAAGGAGAAAAAGTAAAATAATTATATTTTGGGAAAATATAATTATTTGTAAAAGGATAATTAATTACTTTGGAGAAAGATAAACAATAATTAATTATTGTGGAAGATAATTAATTGTTTTGAAGAAAGATAAATAATAATTAGTTATTGTGGAAGATAATTAATTATTATGTAGGAAGATAAATATTGTTTATGAAGTGAAGTTGTTATGGTTGAGTTAAGCTAATTCATGTCGGAAGTTATAAGTGATTTATTGGAAAAGATTTGATTGATTAAATTAATTAACTTAAATCCTCAATTAATTTGAGATTTTGGAGGGAAAAGTTAGTTTTGGTGGAATTGTAATTAATTGAGTATATATATATGGATATATATATTTAATTAATAATTTGGAAAAGTGTAGTTAATTATATTATGGAATATAATTATATTTATTTGGAAAAGAAAATAATTCATGAAGAGAGATGATTGGTTTTGATTAGACGAAAAAGATATATATTTATAAGAGAGAATAATGGTTTAAATAAATATATATTTATTGTAGATTTTGGTGAGAGAAAAATAATAATAATAAAGAAGTATTATTATTATTACTAATGGTTATAAATGCCTAAGATTAAGGCATTTATTTAGGAAAGATAATGGGAATAAAGATATATGTATATTTTTTTGGTATTATATATATATATATATATATATATATATATATATATATATATATATATATATATATATATCCTAAAAGGAAAAGGAAAAGGAAATAATAATTATTATTATTATTATTGTTATTATTTGGGTCTATAAATAGCATTGGAATGCTTAAGATGGAATTAAAGGAAAAAGAAAAAGGTTCTTTATCTTCTTCTCTAACATAACCCTCTGCTGTCGCCGCCTCAGTTAAAGTTAAGATTGGTCTCTTTAGAAGCTTGAGGATTTAAAGTGATGAATTAAGAGGATTTTTCGACCTCCATTTGAGTAACCTTGGTAAGCAAATAAAATTAAATTAATATTTTATTAATTTAATTTTGGATCTATTTGAGGTTTCTTTAAAGGTTCAATTGGCTAAACTTTTTAAGATCTAAATCTTGGATTTTTCCCAATCAAGGTTGAATTGGTTTCAACCCCAATTTTTAGAAAGTTAATTAATTTGGGAGGATTTTTGGATGTTAGCCAATTGCTAATTTCATTAATTAAGATACTAAGTGTTCCTTTTATGATTAGGATCAAGTTAATTGGAGAATTTTACTGTCAACTAGGGAGTACCTTTGTTTGGCTAAAATCTTCAGGTAAAAGATTCTCCTACTAGACCTTCGAACTGAATTCAAGAGACCGCATGTAATTATGATTATGCATTGATGGTAGCTAAAATGCATAACTTGATGCTATTGATAATGACTGTCATTGTATTGATGTTGATGATGATGACTGAGATTATTATGTTGATGATTGATGATGATGACTGATGTTATGTTAATGACCGGTAGTATGTTGTTGATGACTGTTGATGATTGTTAATGCATGATATATTAATCACATGACTAAGGATGTTAAGATTAATACTCATGCATGTTATGATGTTATGTTATGCTACATGCTATGGATAGGGTGTTCTGTTAACTTTGTCTATTAGAGTCGTACCTGCATGGGTGTCTTTCGGGATCACCACCTATTTAGGACTGTGTGGTCCGACGGGACGCCAGTCTAGCATGGATATAGATATGATTCGAGTGATTCGACGGGGTCCTCGCATCCCGATTGTCTTAGTGTTACCCCCGGGTTCACTACAGACCAGCATGTCCTAGGTGCTCCCTCGGGACACCGAAGACCAGATTTTCGTTCCTACGGGAGCGCATGTTGCACGTGTTTGGGAACGTGCCAGAGATTGGGTACCATTTTCAGGACTCTAATGGGAAGTTAACAGACACCTAGCGGGACTAGTAGTAGGTCCCTTACTGAGTATATGTTTATACTCACTCTTTCTATGTTTAACATTTCAGGCGAAGGTAAAGGTAGAGGAAAGCTGGCGAGCGACAGAGAAGGACCCGTGACATGCCATATGGGGACTCAATTTTGCTTCCGCGTTTATGTTTCAGTGTTTTAATATTCCGTTTTTAATGAAAAATTTATTCTTCCCTCGTTTCAAAAAGTGTCTCTTGTCATTGTTTCTTTTTAGTAACGACCTCAGCTTAGTATAAAGAGTTGGGTCGTTACAGACTTGTTCTAGACTTATGAAGTTGATTTGGACCTTAGATCAATTTACACACAACATAGATCTAGAAGTTCTAATGTTTAGAATCTCACTCTTAGGTCTCCTCCTTCCTAATGCAAACCAATGAAAGGTTTACTCTAGTAATTACAGCAATTAACATTGCATTAAGCTTCTTCATAATCAATCTCGGTTGATTTCCATAACATTCTCACGTATTTCAATTAACGGTTTAACACATTAGATCTAATATAATATAATTTTTTTCGAGCTTATGTATTAAACATTCATCATTCGAACAAATGCACTCGGTTCAAAAGCATGAAGTATGAATACACTAAAATGAGTGTGCACAGATTGAATAATCTAAGAACCATGAATTCATAACAAAATCATAAAGTTCTACAACACAAATGCATGCCCATGATTACAACACAAATATAGATCGTTCATGAAATAAACAATAGAAGTATGAAAATAAAAGAGAAAGATCAAGTTTGCTCAAATTTGTGACTCTCATCGTCCAATCCAACTACAAATCCATGGTCTACTCCGATCTCCACTCTTTTGAAAGCATTGATGATTTTTTTGTCTTTGCCTTGATCTCTCATCTGAGGAAGCCTCTAATGATGAACTAAAGCTCACGATCTTCCCCTCCCTTTCTTCTTTGTGTATTTTCATGTTTAGGCCAGAGGGAATTAATGTCAAAGTATCCTTCCCATTTGAGGTCTCGAACGTCAAAATATAAAGATCGGAATGCTCGTATCGTCGCAACACTAGTAGGCAGTGTCCTGACGCTAAGAAGGAATTAAGCCCTGAACCTAAGCACCCCAAGTCTTTCCAGAGTTATAGTGGATGAAATGAAAGTCAAAGTTTGTTTTAAGTTAGTAGAAAAATTGGAAGGAAACTTTAGTAAAAGTTGGTTGTTACACAAGTGACATGGTTTGTGTGTCATCATAGCCAAAACTGGACTTTAAGGAAGAAATTTTGATTAAATATTGGTGTTAGGCATTTTGTGTAACACCCCATAAATTTAAGAAACTTATTATGAGTATTACATGAAGTGGAATTGGAAGTTATGGAATTTGTTTGGTGTTAGATTAATTAAAATTCGAAGTTAAGGAATTTATTCGGTTGTTTTGTGTTGGATTAATTAAATATATATACATGGGTGTGTATATTTAATTAAAGATTATGGAGTTTGGTAGAAATTGTTATTAATTAAGACATGAGAGCCCAGAATCCCAAGTTGTTCAAAGATTAGAACTTTCTAAGATGAAAGTTTCTTAGAGGAAAGATTGTAACGCCCTAAAAATTGAGATAATTTTGGAGTTATTATCCTCATTTTGTATAATTAGATTTAATTTATTGGGCGTTATTTTGAATTCATTTAATATGAATTATTTGAGTTTGTTAGAATTGAAATTAATTAAATATTTGTTTGATGAATATTTAATTAATTATAGGTTTTGACATGTGGTATTTGTTGAGTTTTTGATTAAATGGTAGGTTAAGATGATTAAGTAAAGTTGTGGATTTTTAGTGTCGTTGAAGTTGAATTAAATTAAATAATTATGGATGTTATTTAATTAAATTGTAGGGTGAAAAGTTTGTTGGAGATTTGATAATTATAGGGAAACTTACATAAATGTAACAAAACTGTAAACTATTTACGGCCCGTGTAACAAAGCCCATAAAGTTAGTCATTTTTTAAATATTCCAGGTTTGCTCTTCCATCTTTCTTTTCTTCCTCGCGATTCGTCTTCCTCCTGTTATTTCGTCTTCCCCGTGTTCCCCTACGATTTCGTCTTTCTTCTTTTCTCTTTTTCTTTTCTGCGATTTCTTTCCATCATCTTTCTTATTTTTCGATTCTTTATTTATGTCGTTTAATCTTTCCATCGTTTTTCTTCTTTTCCTCTTCGCTTTTTTCGCTTCGATTTCTTTCCATTGCCTTTCTACTTTTCCTCTTCTTTTTTTCGTTGCAATTTCGTTCCATCGTCTTTTTTCTTTTTTTTTTTTTATGCATTTACATTTGGGTAACCAAATCTTAACGACTGTGTATAAGACTATGTACAACAAAATGAAAAAATCTAAAAGATCGTGTATAAAGAATCTTGAAAAAAAATTATTTAGATTAGAGTAGCCAAATGTAAACGATCGTGTAAAAAAAATAAAAGATTGCGTATAAAGAATATTGCAAAAAAATCATTTAGATTGGAGTAATCAAATGTAAACGATTGCGTAAAAAAAATAAAAAATCGTGTATAAAAAATCTTGAAAAAAAATCATCTAGATTGAAGTAACCAAATGTAAACGATAGTGTAAAAAAAGTAAATGATCGTGTAAATAAATCTAAACGATCGTGTACCAAAAGAATTAAAAAAATCGTGTACCAAAAGAATTAAAAAAATCGTGTACCAAATTTAAAAAAAAATCATTTAGATTTAGATCCATAAATCAAAACGATCGTGTAACAAAATTAAACGATGGAATTGAAAAGATAAATTGTAGCCATATCTAAACGATTGTATATAAATTGTAGTCATATCTAAATGATCGTGTATAAATTATAATCATATCTAAACTATCGCGTTGTAGCCATATCTAAACGATCGTGTATATATTGAACCATATCTAAACGATCGCGTATATATTTAACCATATATAAATAATCGCGTATAAATTGTAGTCATATCTAAATGATCGCGTATCAAACAATAACCAAATCTAAATGATCGCAAATATATTACACGCACGTTATTGACAGTGTGGTTGACGCGGCATTTTTGGTATTTTACACGGTGGGCCTCTAGGCTTTTTTCGTTTTTAGAATTGTTCTATAGAGTGTAAATATTTTGCCACTTTTTTATATTTTTGAAAAGACTCCATAATTATATTTATATGTAGAAATATATATATAATTATTATGTGAAAGGAAAAGATAATTATATTTGTTGAAATATAATTATTTAAAGTAAGATAATTGTATTTTGGAGAAAGATAAATAATAATTAATTATTTTAAATTAATTATTTTAGAGAAAGATAAATAATTAATTATTGTGGAAGATAATTAATTATTCTACAGAAAGATAAATAATAATTATTAATTAAATATATATATATATACATATATATATATATATACTCAATTAAATCCAATTCCACCAAAATCAATTTTTCCCTCCAAAATCTCAATTAACTTAAATCCTCTATTCTTTTAATCAATCAAATCTTTTCCAACAAATCACTCAGCAAATTTCAACATGAATTATCTTAAACTCAACCATTAAATTTTAGTTCCAATACTTAATATAACACTCAAATAATTTAACATAATTAATAAAAACTCCATAAAAATTTGGGATATTACATTCCTTTTTCCCAATAATTATATTTTAATATATAATTATCAATTTTCTTTTAAATAAATCCAATTTTTTCTCTTTCCTTATTTACTCAATCATGTCAATTTCTTTCTAGAATCAATATTTATCTTTCTGCAGATAATTAATTATCTTCCACAATAATTAATTATTTATCTTTCTCCAAAATACAATTATCTCTTTTCCTTTCACATAATAATTATATATATTTTTCACATATACATATAATTATCAAATCTCCAACAAACTTTCCATTCTACAATTTAATTAAATAATATCCATAATTATTTAATTTAATTCAACTTCAACAACACTAAAAATCCACAACTTTACTTAATTCTCTTAACTTACCCTTTAATCAAAAACTCAACAAACACCACATGCCAAAACCTCTAATTAATTAAATATTCATCCAACAAATATTTAATTAATTTCAACTCTCACAAATTCAAATAATTCTCATTAAATGATTAAATGAATTCAAAATAACGACCAATAAATTAAATCTAATTAAACAAAATTAAGATAATTAACTCCAAAATTATCTCAATTTTTGGAGGGTTACATTTTAAGCTAAGGCTAGACGGCCAAAGTGGTCAAAATAACCTTTAAAGACATAAGGAAGGTTGCCACGAGTGAGTTAGGTGTTTTAAAGATGGATTAGGTGGCAAACTATGTTAAGGAAACCTCCAAGGATAAGAGATTAGGCGGCAAAGACACACACTAGGCAAGAAAAGTCATGCTAGACGAGGAGAGTCATGCTAGGCGTTTAGGTTGGCAAGCTTGGCTAGGCGAGAAGGGTGTACTAGGTGAGTTGCTTCATGCAGCCAAGACAAGGTGTGGGCAAGGGCCTCACGAGAGAGTATGCAACAAGGCTTGGAAATGTGAATGTGAGTAGTCATGCTAGAAAAAGAAGCTTTAGGCATTTTGAGCAAGAGATGGAGGTGGAATTCAAGTGGCAGGGCATGCAAACAATTAGTTTTCTCGGCAACCAGGAGGTGTTAAAAGTCAGGCATGCAAGGTTTAGTATAAATAGGAACTTTGGACGATCAAAGCTTTCAATATACTCGTGCAAATTTACTTAAATTAATCAAGTCCAAAAATATTTGTTGAGATAGCACTATCGGACTAAAAAGAGTTTAGGAAGAAGTTCAACTTCGAAGCTAAAGCATGAAAGCTCATTGTTTGGGTGAGATTGAGCAGTGTTAAGTTTTTTAAGGCTACAAAATGCATTACTTAGAATATTAAGCTGAAATTTGGAAGTAAGATACTTAAGACAATTCTAAACAACTTTGTAGTTACAAATTTTAAGTTATTGACCACCAATGTTGAATTTAGGTTCTAAATGGAAAAAGAATTTTTTGGCAAAGTTGAGAGTTAGACGAGTGCAGAGAAGGCGAGGCGAGTTGGACATGCAAGATAAGCAAAAGATGTTAGTATGGGCTTTAGAGTATGCGAGTAACATGATCAACATATGGCTAGGTGACGTGAGCCCCACGCCTAGGCCATGCGTCATGCCCTACGTGTAAGAATTCACGTAATGGGCAAGGAGTGCGACCATGAAACGCGAGGCAAACTAGGCGCGAGGTTGGCATGCGACCATGCTTCCCACAGCATTATGTGTGCATCAACCACCTTGTCGCCCATGCTCTACGCAACAGTTAAGGGTGTAATTAGGCTAGGTCAAGTCGAGTTGTCTTCAAAACCGACCCGACCCAAAAATTTACGATTTTTATTAACCGACTCAACCTACCTCAGGTTGGATCGAATCGAGTTTTGTCGGGTCTTTTTTTTTGTCTTTCTCTCTTCTTCTTTCTTTACTTTATGATGACACAAATAATATTCTCCTTCCTTCCTTTCTTCCTTTTTCTTTGTGATGCTAAATTCCAAAAAAGAAAGGTATTATGATGCTAAACGATGTTAAACGTTGTTGTGATTCTAAATATGCATAAATATGTATTTGTGATGATTCTAAATATGCATAGTAAATTTTGATGTAACGACCTAACTCTTTATACTAAGCTGAGGTCATTACTAAAAAGAAACAATGACAAGAGACACTTTTTTGAAACGAGGGAAGACTAAATTTTTATTAAAAACGGAATATTAAAACACTGAAACATAAACGCGGAAGCAAAACTGAGTCCCCATATGGCATGTCACGGATCCTTCTCTGTCGCTCGCCAGCTTTCCTCTACCTTTACCTTCGCCTAAAATGTTAAACATAGAAAGAGTGAGTATAAACATACACTCAGCAAGGGACCCACTACTAGTCCCGCTAGGTGTCTGTTAACTTCTTTTTAGAGTCCTGAAAAAGGTACCCAATAACTAGCACATTCCCGAACACGTGCAACATGCGCTCTCGTAGGAACAGAATCTGGTCTTCGGCGTCCCGAGGGAGCACCTAGGACATACTGGTCTGTAGCGAACTCGGAGGAAACACTAAGACAATCGAGCTGCGAGGATCCCGTCGAATCACTCGAATCATATCTATATCCATGCTAGACTGGCGGTTCCGTCGGACTACGCAGTCCTAAATTGGTGGTGATCCCGAAGGACACCTATGCAGGTACGACTCTAATAGACAAAGTTAACAGAACACCCTATCCATAGCATGTAGCATAACATAACATCATAACATGGCATGAATATTAATCTTAACGTCCTTAATCATGTGATTAATATATCATGCATCAACAATCATCAACATAATAATCTTAGTCATCACCATTAGGGGTGTTCAAAAAAAACCGTAACCCGACCAACCCGGACTACCCAACCCAAACCGTAAGGGTTGGGTTGGGTTAAATTATGTTTTGGGTTGGGTTGGGTTAAAAATTTAAAAAAAAAAAGATGGGCCGGGTTACCGGGTTGGGAAATTAAGGGCCGGGTTGACCCAACCCAACCCGGTTTAGGGGTATATATATATAAAAAAAACCTAAATTAACATTTCCATTTTCATTTTAGCATTCCATTCCCATTTCGTTTCGCCCCATCCCCTTTTTTAGCGCATTCAATCCCTTCGACCATCCCCATTTTGTTTCATAATCCCTTCGGCGTTTCGTAATCCCTTCGGCCATAAGATTTCGGCAACCTTTACATTCCGGCGGCCTTTGCACATTTACATCGTAAGTTCGACGGCACCATTTAGATTGCATTCCGAGGATCTTTACACGTTCCAATCACAAGTTCGACTGCACATTCAACTTCACATTCTGGGTTCTTCATCTTGGTTCTTCATCTTGTTTTGTCCAAGGTTTGTTCATTGTTCCCATCTGACCTAACTTTCATTTTTTTTCTAATTGTTTTTTTTGCTTTGGAAAATACTGCTGGAGATTAATGATTTTGAGCAATATTTCAAAGGGCTCTATTATGCGAGAACCCACTTTCCCATCTGTTCATATCCCTCTCAAAAGTATATACCATTAATTATTTTACCTCTTTTTTTCCCACCTTTTTTTCTGGTTATGCTTTTTAGTTATTCATATTTGAGCACTTTTGACTTTTTTAAGATCAGAATTACGGCCATTTGTATATATAAGTAGAATGCAAAACAGAAATAATATTTGCTTGCTAACAGTCAGGTTTTACAAATTAATATGTTCTTAAACACTACTGTCTCTCACTCTGCTGCCCCTCCTATAGTTCATATGTTGAATATCAAATTTTGAGAAGTATCATGGTTTTTCATATGAAGTTAATTGTTTGATTTATTTTTAGTTAATAGAAGTAGATTTCAGAGTTGAGTGTCATTAACTAAAGTACTGTGTTTTATCATTTTTAAATTAACTAAAGTACTGTGTTTTATCAATTGGAGAGGTGCCAAAAGGTTGTGTGTCATTATAAATTCATCTAAAAATTACGACTTTAGTTGGATAGTTATACAATCATGTAAGTTTTAAGTTCTAATGCTTATATAAATTTGAGGAGTTATTTTGGTCCATGGTTATATTGATTATTGTGTATCTTAGTCATTTTGGTCCCTAAATTAGGAACTTTGTCTTTAATATTTGATTGATCCGTTAATACTATTTTTTTTCACTTTCTTTTAACAGTGTCTTTAATATTTGGGTTTCTTTAAAACTCGTCACCACGGACACGGTTTCAAATACTACGAAATCACCCTTGTCTAACTTTACGGTAAGTTAAATATTTTGATGGTTAACACTTTCTTTTCATTGTATGTTGGTGTTGGAATTACATATGTATATTTAATTGGTGTATGTTGATGTTTAAAGTTTAATTGGTATTGAAAGTTAATGTGTATGTGGGTGTTAGAAGTTTAATTAGAATGTTAATTAGATGCTGATTTCATTTATTTTTATATAGATGGATAGCAGTAGTGAGAATGCGAGTGCTACTGGTAACAATGAAATGCCTTCTCCCCTTCCTCCTCCCCCTCCTAATACAAGCCAAACTACACAACATGTACCACCTCTACCTCCCAAGTCTAAAAGAAAGAGACCTAATAAACAAACTTCTTCCGTGTGGGATCATTTCACAAAAATGGAAGCAAGTGCTAAAGACGGAGCTAGGTGCAAGTGTAACTATTGTAGCAAGGATTATGCATGTGATAGTAATAGTTGTGGAACTAGCACTTTGTGGAAGCATTTAAGAAATCAATGTAAAAAGTACCCGTACAGAGAAGAAAATAAAGGACAAACCACCTTAACTCTTGTACCTAAAAATGATGGGAAGGGGGCCAATGCTAGTAATTTTGTGACTACATTGTTTAGCCAATCAGTATGTAGACTAGCATGTGCTAAGATGATAATTATGAATGAGTTGTCATTCAGATTTGTTGAGACTGAGGGTTTTAGACACTTTTGTAGTATTGCATGTCCTAAGTTTGATGTTCCATCGAGAGTAACAATAGCTAGAGATATATATCAACTATATCTTGAAGAGAAGAAAAAATTGAAATCATTTTTACTTAAAGGCTCTCAAAGAATTTGTCTTACTACAGACACTTGGACTTCACTACAAAATGTGAACTACATGGTCATCACGGCACATTTCATTGATTATGAATCGGTTTTACATAAGAAGATTTTGAGTTTTTGTCAAGTTGCTAATCATAAAGGGGAGACTATAGGGAGGGCAATCGAAAGTTGTTTGTTGGAGTGGGGGATTGATAAAATCTTCACAATCACTGTTGATAATGCAAGTTCTAACGATGTGGCTATTTCATATGTTAAGAGAAGACTTAAAAGTTGGAAATCCATTGTTTTAGATGGAGAGCTATTGCATATGAGGTGTTGTGCTCATATAATTAATCTTATTGTAAATGATGGATTGAAAGATATGAATGATTCTATTGCTAGTGTTCGTAATGCTGTGAGATATGTACGATCATCACCTAAGAGAATGGAAAAATTTAAAGCATGTGTGAAGCAAGAAAAAATTCAGTGTAAGGCTCTTGTTTGTTTAGATGTAGCTACTAGATGGAATTCTACATATTTAATGCTTGAACATGCAATTAAATTTGAAAAAGCTTTCAAAATTTTAGAGGAAGAGAAAGAGGACTCAGATTTTGTAGAGTATTTTGAGGAAGATGATCGTGGAAATAAGAGATTGGGGCCCCCAAGTGAGTCTGATTGGTTGGCGGTAAGTGTGTTTATAAAGTTTTTGAAAGGATTTTATGAAACCACTACAAAAGTAAGTGGATCTTCATATGTGACTTCTAATGTTGGTTACAAGGAGATTAACAAAATTCAATTTGTTTTGAAAAAATGGAGCAACAACAACAATTCTGTTCTTAGTTTGATGGCTATGAATATGAAAGCAAAGTTTGATAAGTATTGGGGTTCGCTTGAGAAGATGAATAAGTTGATGTTTGTAACGACCCAACTCCTTATACTGAATCGAAGTCATTACTAAATATAGAACAAGTGGTTTAAGTCATAAAATTTATTTAAAACGCGTAACGTTTAAGAAATTTTATTTATGAAAATTTAAACAAGGTAGTATGCAAAAAGGTGTAATGCGTTCTAAAGTCCTACTCGGGCCCTATCTACATAAAAAGATGATAAGTAATGAAAAGTACTCAAACTCAAATACGAAAGTCTAAAATAAGGATAAGCGGAAGCAGTAGCCCCTATGGCCCTCCACGGTCACTTCGGGTCGCTCGCCAGCTTGCCCTTGCCCTTGCCTCGTCCTCTACCTGAAAATATAAAATGAAGAGAGTGAGTATAAAATACTCAGTAAGGGACCCACTACTAGTCCCACTAGGTGCCTGTTAACTTCCTGTCAGAGTCCTGTAACTGGTACCCAATTTCTGGCACGTTCCCGAACACGTGCAACATGCGCTCCCGTAGGAACGTAACTCTGGTCTTCGGTG
Source organism: Cucumis melo (assembly GCF_025177605.1). Taxonomy (NCBI): domain Eukaryota; kingdom Viridiplantae; phylum Streptophyta; class Magnoliopsida; order Cucurbitales; family Cucurbitaceae; genus Cucumis; species Cucumis melo. Next base: position 14,469,678 of record NC_066861.1, read on the forward strand.
CCCCGGGGGACACCTAGGACAGTCGGGATGCGAGGACCCCGTCGAGTCACTCGAGTCATATCTATATCCATGCTAGACTGGTGTCCCGTCAAACCACACAGTCCTCAATAGGTGGTGATCCCGAAGGACACCCATGCAGGTACGACTCTAACAGATTAAGCTAACAGGTACCCTAATTGCAGTATACATACACATGGCATCAGCATATAACATATCACATAAATCGTCTCTACACTCTCCGTCTCGACATTCGTCGTATAGCCATAACAGCTCTTGCCACACATAACAGGCTATAGTATAACCATATCGTCAGTTGCATCATACTAACATTTATTTCAGGCATCGTACTGTCTAATTCTTAACATGAAAAATTGGAGCATACATAGTCTCATACTTCTAAACATGAAGCTAGTAGTAGAATCTCTTACCTGGAGATTTACTTGACGAGTTCTAAAAGTGAGAAAAGGTGTGCTTTCCAAGCAGCAGGACCCTAAAAGATTAGAGACAACAATTAAACCTAACCTTCAAGGAACAGAGACCCAAGAGTCGTTTGAGGCAACTTACCCCGAAATCAAGGTTGCGTTAGTCCCCTTTAAGTCGAGAAATGATCCTACGCTCCAACACCAATTTGTCCAACCGGCCCCCTTTCAGAAAGATAATTTAATTCAACCAATGAATTATTTAAAAAAAAAACTAAAATTCCTCTTCGTTGGGTATACCAAATCCCAATTATTTTCCAAAACTTACCAAGAAACGTGGGGAACGACCAAAATCTGTGTGGCTCCAAAGGTAGGGATCGGCTCGGCTTGGTTTGGCTGGAAGGGTAAGGATCGGCTCGGCTCAGCAGCAGGCGCGGCTCGGCTCGACAGCAGGCGCGGCTCGGCTCGGCGCAGGAGCTGCACGCGTGCGGCTCGGCTTGATGGGCTGGACGCGGCGCGGCTGTACGCGGAGAGGGCTGGCCGACGCGGGTTCGGCTTCGGCTTCGGGCGCGCGGATGTGGAGCGGCTCCGGGTTCGGGCGCGCGGATGTGGAGCGGCTCCGGGTTCGGGCGCGCGGATGTGGAGCGGCTCCGGGTTCGGGTTCGTCGGCTGGAGGCACACGCGGCGGATCGGCTTCGAGTGGCGGCTGCGGGAGACGGCTGTGCGCGGATGCCCGGCGTGCGCGGATCTAAGCGGCTCCCTTCGGCTTGATCGGAGCGGCACGACGCGGCTCGGCTGTCCTCCTCAGATCGAAGCGGTGCGGCGAGTTTCGGTTTCGGCTGGCTCGGCGAGTTCCGGCTTCGGCTTGCAGACGCGCGGCTGATCGGCTTCGGCTGTCTCGGCGAGTTCCGGCTTCGGCTTGCAGACGCGCGGCTGATCGGCTTCGGCTGTCTCGGCGAGTTCCGGCTTCGGCTTGCAGACGCGGCGCGGCTGGGAGGGTGGTTCGGCTCTACTGCGGCCGGCTCCGACGCTTGTGTTTGAAGCTGGCGGCGGCGTGCGGCGGCGGCGTGGAGAGTGGCGGCGGCTAGGGTTTTTCTTCTTTGGGGAGATGAGGAGTCTCACGTCTCCCAATGCCTCCTTTTTAAAAGAATTTAAAATAATAAAAGAATTTAATAAACCCTCTTTTCTCTCTCTTCAATTACCCTCTTTTCTCTCTCTTCAATTAAACCACCCTTGACCCTTTCCAAGGCAAATAATTAATTTGCTAATCATCATTAATTAGATTATTTCACCCCCTAACTTCAATAATTAAAAAAATAACCAAGGAAAACTTTACCCTTACATTAAGCATAAGGTCCACAATAATCCAAATCCATAACAATTTGAAGAAAAGAAAAAAAAAACTCTAGAGGTGAAACTCTAATTTGCTGGGGCGTTACAATGTTTGTGGCTATGGTGATTGATCCTCGGTACAAGTTAAAGTACTTGACTTATTGCCTTTCCAATGTTTATGAGAGTGATGTTGTTAAGGATATAGTTGAGAGCGTGAAGATATATTTGTATCGTCTATATGACTTTTACAAATCACAACACAACTCTTCTACTCAAATTGGTCATAGCACGGATGATCTTAAGCAATCAAACAATGTTACTATGGAAGTGGAGAACGATGAAGAAGTTGATCCATGGATAACATTTTGTGCTTTGAGAGAAGAAGAAAGCTCAATGGAAGTGGAGAATGACTTGACTTATTATTTGTCTGACAAGGATGTAGTAAATAAAGAGGAATTTGATATTATGTATTGGTGGAAAATGAATGGGTACAAATATCCCATTCTATCAACAATTGTTCGTGATGTTTTGGCGGTTCCAATATCTACAGTGGCTTCTGAATCTGCATTTAGTACAGGTGGGAGGATTCTTGATTCCTTTCGTAGTTCTTTGACTCCTAAAACAGTTGAAACCTTGATATGTACGCAAAATTGGATTCGAGGTGGCTCGGTGTTATTGGATCTTCATCCACAACTTGAAGAGTTGGAGACTTATGAGAATATTGAGATAGGTAATTGATTGCTTTCTTTATTGTCGACTAACATGTATTATGCTAAGTATATTTTTATTTACTTTTGTATGATTTATTTTGTAGGGAACCCGTCATCTTCTATTATTTTGGACTAATGGATTTGGAAGAAGAGCATATTGATAATTAGTGTGAGTTTTATAGCATTATATGTTATTACTTACATTATAGGTAATTCATACGTGTTTGTATTTTTTTCAGAAGAACAATCACCCAAAATCATCATCGTCGTGGCACATTGTGGACACCAATGGAATTTTTTTTATTGAACTTCGAACATTTTAATGTATTTTTAGTGGACATTATTTAATTTTGAACTTTTGAATCTATTTTTCAATTTGAATGGACATTATTAGACATTATTGACATTCCTATTTTATGTGATTATTACTTTTTATATCAATTTGAATTTTTGAATGTATTTTTAAATTTTAATGGACATTGTTATTTTGTGTGATTAATTTTTTTTAATGAGTTTGAACTTTTAAATGAATATTATTGTAGATTTCGAATTTGAAAATAATATTAAAATTTGAGTTGAAAGACTATGAAAATGATGAAAATTAAATTCTTACCAATATAAAAATCTAAAATATAATATAATTGAAAAAAATACCAACCCGCCAACCCAACCCGGCCCAACCCGAATTTTTTGGGTTGGGTTGACCCTTGAGTATTGAATCAATAGGGTTCAATTTTTCCCAACCCGGTCACTTAGGGTTGGTCCACATTTTTTCTCCAACCCGGCTTATGTACACCCCTAATCACCATCAACATCAACAATCGTCAACATAATACTACCGGTCATTAACATAACATCAGTCATCATCATCAATCATCCATAAAATGACAGTCATTATCAATAGCATCAAGTTATGCATTTTAGCAACCGTCAATGCATAATCATAATTACATGCAGCCGACAGTAAAAAAATCTCCAATTAACTTGATCCTAATCATAAAAGGAAAACTCAGTATCTTAATTAATGAAATTAGCAATTGGCTAACATCCAAAAATTCTTCCCAAATTAATTAACTTCTCAAACAAAAGGGGTTGAAACCAATTCAACCTTGATTGAGAAAATTCCAATATTTAAATTTCAAAAAGTTTAGCCAATTGAACCTTTAAAGAAACCCCAAATAGATCCAAAATTAAATTAATAAAATATTAATTTAATTTTATTGGCTTACCAAGGTTACTCAGATGAATGTTGAAAAATTCTCTTATCCTTGATGGAAAAATTCATCAGTTTAAATCCTCAAGCTTCCAAAGAGACCAATCTTAACTTCAACTGATGAGGCAGCGAAAGTTATCTTAGAGAAAAAGATGAAGAACATTTTTCTTTTTCCTTTACTTTCTAACTTAAGCATTCCAATGTTATTTATAGACCTAAATAATAACAATAATATTTATTATTATTATTTTCTTTTCATTTTTCTTTTAGGATATATATATATAATACCATATATATATATATATATCTTTATTCCCATTATCTCTCCTAAATAAATGCCTTAAATGCACAAAATCTTAGTCATTTGTAACCATTAATAATAATAATACTTCTTTATTATTATTATTTTTCTCTCACCAAAATCTACAATAAATATATATTTATTTAAACCATTATTCTCTCTTATAAATATATATCTTTTTCGTCCAATCAAAATCAATCATCTCTCTCTTCATGAATTATTTTCTTTTCCAAATAAATATAATTATATTCCATAATATAATTAACTACACTTTTCCAAATTATTAATTAAATAAATATATCCATATATATATATACTCAATTAAATCCAATTCCACCAAAACCAACTTTTCCCTCCAAAATCTCAAATTAACTTAAGTCCTCAATTCTTTTAATCATTCAAATCTTTTCCAATAAATCACTTATAACTTCCAACATGAATTATCTTAACCCAACCATAACAACTTTACTCCAGAATCAATAAATCAATAATTATTATTATTTTTCTCTCACCAAAATCTACCACAAACATATATATTTATTTAAATCATTATTCTCTCTTATAAATAAATATATATCTTTTTCGTCCAATCAAATCAACCATCTCTCTTCTCATGGATTATCTTCTTTTCCAAACAAATATAATTATATTCCATCATATAATTAATTATACTTTTCCATATTATTAATTAAATATATATATATATATATATATATATATATATCCATATATATATACTCAATTAATTCCAATTCCACCAAACCAACTTTTACCTCCAAAATCTCAAATTAACTTAAATCCTTAATTCTTTTAATCAATCAAATCTTTTCCAATAAATCACTTACTTCCAACATAAATTAGCTTAACCCAACCATAACAACTCCACTCCACAATCAAGATTTATCTTTCAATAATTAATATCTTCCACAATAATTAATTATTATTTATCTTTCTCCAAAATAATTATCCTTTTACAAATAATTATATTTTCTCAAAATATAATTATTTTACTTTTTCTCCCTTACTAAATATCTTTTCTCCAAAATACAATTATCTTTTCCTTAAATAATTATATTTCAACAAATATAATTATCTTTTCCTTTAACATAATAATTATATATATATTTCCACATATACATATAATTATTAAATCTCCAACAAACTTTTCACTCCACAATTTAATTAAATAACATCCATAATTATTTAACTAAATTCAACTTCAACAACACTAAAAATCCACAACTTTACTTAATTCTCTTTAACTTACCATTTAATCAAAAACTCAACAAACACCACATGCCAAAACCTTTAATTAATTAAATATTCATCCAAGAAATATTTAATTAATTTCAATTCCCACGTAAATCCAATAATTCTCATTAAATGAATTCAAAATAACGCTCAATAAATTAAATCTACTTAAACAAAATTAAGATAATTAACTCCAAAATTATCTTAATTTTTGGGGCGTTACAATCTTCCCTCCTTTTTTAAACTTTCTCCTCGAAAGTTCTAATCTTTGAACAACTTAGGATACTTGACTCTCATTTCTTAATTAATAACAATTTCTACCAAACTCCATAATCTTTAATTAAATATACACACCCATGTATATATATTTAATTAATCCAACACAAAACAACCGAATATATTCCTTATCTTCGAAGTCCACTTAATGTAATACCCATAATAAGTTCCTTAAACTTATAGGGTGTTACACAAATAGACAAAGTTAACAGAACACCCTATCCATAGCATGTAGCACAACATAACATCAGAACATGACATGAATATTAATCTTAACGTCCTTAATCATGTGATTAATATATCATGCATCAACAATTATCAACATCAGTCTACCAGTCATTAACATAACATCAGTCATCATCATCAATCATCAAGTTATGCATTTTAGCTACCATCAATGCATAATCATAATTACATGTGGTCTCTTAAATTCAGTTTGAAGGTCTAGTAGGAGAATCTATTATCTGGAGATTTTAGCCAAACAAGGTACTCCCTAGCTAAGAGTAAAAATTCTCCAAATGACTTGATCCTAATCATAAAAGGAAAACTCAGTATCTTAATTAATAAAATTAGCAATTGACTAACATCAAAAAATTCTCCCAAATTAATTAACTTCTCAAACAAAAAGGGGTTGAAACCAATTCAACCTTGATTGGGAAAAATCCAAGATTTAGATCTTAAAAAGTTTAACCAATTAAACTTTTAAAGAAACCCCAAATAGATCCAAAATTAAATTAATAAAATATTAATTTAATTTCATTGGCTTACCAAGGTTACTCAAATGAAGGTTGAAAAATGCTCTTATCCTTGATGAAAAATTCATCACTTTAAATCCTCAAGCTTCCAAAGAGACCAATCTTAACTTCAACTACTGAAGCGGCGACAGCAAAGGGTTATCTTAGAGAAGAAGATGAAGAACCTTTTTCTTTTTCCTTTACTTTCTAACTTAAGCATTCCAATGCTATTTATAGACTCAAATAATAACAATAATATTTATTATTATTATTTCCTTTTCCTTTTTCTTTTAAGATATATATATATATAATACCAAATATATACATATATGTTTATTCCCATTATCTTTCCTAAATAAATGCCCTTGACCCCGTAATACCAAATATATACATATAATGCACAAAATCTTAGGCAATTATAACCATTAATAAAAATAATAATAATACTTCTTTATTAGTATTATTTTTCTCTCACCAAAATCTACACTAAACATCTATTTATTTAAACCATTATAAATATATATCTTTTTCGTCCAATCAAATCAACCATCTCTCTTCTCATGGATTATCTTTCCAAACAAATATAATTATATTCCATAATATAATTAACTACACTTTTTCAAATTATTAATTGAATATATATATATATATATATATATATACTTAATTAAATCTAATTCCACCAAAACCAACTTTTCTCTCCAAAATCCCAAATTAACTTAAATTCTCAATTAATTTAATCAATTAAATCTCTTCCAATAAATCATTTATAACTTCCAACATGAATTATCTTAACCCAATCATAACAACTTCACTCCAGAATCAATATTTATCTTTATGCAGAATAATTAATTATCTTCCATAATAATTAATTATTTTTTATCTTTCTCCAAAATAATTAATTATCTTCCACAATAATTAATTATTATTTATCTTTTTCCAAAATAATTAATTATCTTCCACAATAATTAATTATTATTTATCTTTATCCAAAATAATTATCCTTTTACAAATAATTATATTTTCCCAAAATATAATTATTTTACCTTTTCTCCCTTGCTAAATATCTTTTCTCCAAGATACAATTATCTTTTCCTTTAACATAATTATATATATATACATATATATTTCCACATATACATATAATTGTCAAATCTCCAACAAACTTTCCACCCCACAATTTAATTAAATAACATCCATAATTATTTAATTAAACTCAACTTCAACAACACTAAAAATCCACAACTTTACTTAATTCTCTTAACTTACCATTTAATCAAAAACTCAACAAACATCATATGCCAAAACCTTTAATTAATTAAATATTTATGCAACAAATATTTAATTAATTTCAATTTCCACATAAATCAAATAATTCTCATTAAATGAATTCAAAATAACGCCCAATAAATTAAATCTGATTAAACAAAATTAAGATAACTAACTTCAAAATTATCTTAATTTTTGGGACGTTACATTTAAATTCTAATTAAATCATAACTATCATAAATATGCATAAATTCTAAATGATTCTAAATATGCATAAATTCCATCATAACATTTCTGTGACAACATAAATTTCTAAATTCTAAACACAAACCTGACCATGAACGAACATCATTCTTAAACTTGTATAGTAAATCACAAAAAAAGTATTCTCAATTTATATAAATCATATATAACATTCTCTTTGTCTATGTTACGCCTAGTTTTTATGACCCAAAGTGCTTCCATCATGTGCTTCAAGACTTTAAAAAAACAAGATTCAATATCTAACACGTTAACAATTTAAAACAAAAAAATGTAAATAAAGATTTGAGAGTAGGGATTTAGACCTTAGAGTCATGATTCGATTCTCCAATGTAGCTTCCATCTCCTTTCCTATGTTTACGAATTCTAGATCAAAATGACAAATTGTTAGCTTAAATGAGATAAATTAAAATTTTAAATGCATACTTTGAAAAGAATATTACCTTCATCAATTTCTTCATCCTCGTCAGTTTCTTCAGTCATGTTACCCAAAGGTTTATATTGAATCCAATTCTGAGCACAAATGAGTGCTTCTACAGTTTAAGGAGTTAATGAACTTTGAAAAGAATCTAACAATCGTCCTCTTAGTGCTAAGAACGACTCAGAAAGCACATTTGATATAGGAATACTGTACATGTCCCTAGCTACTTGGCTAATGATCTTAAATTGAGAGGAATTCACCTTCCACCAATTTAGCAAATCTAAGTATTCATCTTCTATATAAGCCTCATCTAGATAACGAGTCACCTCTGTTTTAGCATCATTTAGACATGTTTTGTTACTTTGTTTAAACCCATCATGAACAGCAACACGTGCCTTAAGATCCACTAGATGAGATAGAAGGTATTTCACTTTGACTTTGAAAGCCAAATCCGTTGATAGGTGTACATGATTGTGTTTGTGAATATTTTTCTTTTGACATTGACATTCTCATATAATAATCATCACACAATCGATGAAATGCTTCTTCAACCTTATTCGTCCATTTTTTTGTACAATCTTCCTCAAAAAATTCATTAAAACAATAATTCACATAAGCCAGCTTGTACCTAGGGTCAAGAACTACAGAAACATATAATAATAAATTGGTCCTCACTTGTAGTTATATCCCAATACTTGTTGAATTTTGTCTACATGCTTAATGTCATTTGACTCAATAATTCGTGAACACTCATTGTATGTGAATGCATTGAAAGTTGCATTATTTCTTGGATAAAACAAAGATTATGGAAAAATATGTTCGAAGTCACCTACACAAATGCAGAAAACTTCATGGTTACTTTTGAAACAGTCCTTAGGAACTTTACAAACACTTTTCCATTATCCCAATCTTCAACAGTAGGAATATTATCCTTTGGTAAATAACTAGGGTCATGCTCCTTTAATCTTACGAAAGTCTTTTGACACTTAATTTCTCCATCCAACATAGTGAAAGTTGATTTCCATCGTGTTTGAGCATCCATCATAAGATAATTTTTTGTTGATATCTTATCTTCTTTAGCAAAATCTTTAAATATTTGTAGTCTTCCAAGAGATGACCTAACATACTTCACAACATTTTTTATTCGAATGACAAACACATGCAAATTTTTTAAAGCATCACAACAATTAAATTAAGGATATGAGCACAACATCTAATGTGAATAAATTCACCATCCAACACCAACCTATTTCTGCCTCTAAACTTTTTAATCAAATATGCAATGACAACATTAATTGAACTTACATGATCTACTGTTACAATAAAGAGCTTATCAATACCCGCTTTCTAAGCACTATTCAATGGCTCTACCTATTGTACTCCTTCATGATTAGCTATTTGACAAAAGTTAAAAATTCTTTTGCATAAGTTCCAATCATCATCAATGAAATGAGCCGTACCGTATAGTTAATATTGTGTACAAAAGTCCATGTATCAGTTGTTAAACAAACTCTTTGGCCACTTCGAGTTAATGCACATTTTAACTTTTTTTTCTCCCTCATATACATTTGAAAACAACCCTTTGTAATGGTTACTCTTGATAGAATCACAAACTTTGTATTTAATTACCGATAAAGTTGATGAAACCATTCACGTTCTACAAACTTAAATGGTAATTCATCAAAGATAACCATACTAGCAAGCATAGTATTACAATTTTCTTGCGTGAAGGATGTAACCATCAAACTACTTTCAGAATCTCTCTCTCCTTCAACATTATCTTCCAATGAATTTGCATAATTCTTATATTTCTCTAAATGTCTTTTTATATTAATTGTACCATTTCTTTTGGAATCACAAGCATATCAAGTCCCACATACAAGCAGCCCTAGGATATTTAGGATCACATCCTTCTACTTTTATAAAATGTTCCCATACCGATGATGGTGGTTTAACCGATTTTCTTTTTCCTTACAATAGACTAGAACAACTTTGTTTTGAAGTCTCGTCTATAGAGAATGAAGTCATCCTATGGAAACAAAATTAAATAATAACATCACATAACGAAACATACACAATTTCGTATGCGCATAACTATGATAAAGAAAATTAAACAAGTTCATGTAGTTATTTGGTCTTTCAACTTGAAAAGTAGGAATATTCATTAGTATTGTACAACAACATTTGATAAAAGCACTCTTTTAGAGAGGTTAAACTTACTTGACAAGCCCTTACACCAAGATGAGATAAATTAGGCAGTTCTAGTCTGCACAACCCCTGTTATGTTTCTGTAATAGCAGTTCATTAACTCCTATTTGAATGCGGTATGAACATGCACAAAACTTATTCAATCAAGCAATAAGAAATTAAGCCTTATGATTCTCATTCTATTTTTAAGAGTTCCACCAATTCGCTAAACTACAAACATTTTTAAATTTTCTGCAAAATGTATGCTTTTGGTATAGACCATAAGACCCATAACAGAAACCCTACCTTAATTTTCTCACCATAACAAAAACTATTAAATTAAGCATCAAGATTCTCATTCTGCTTCTAAGCATACACAAAATGTATGCTTCTGGTATAGACAAAATTTATACATAACATGCCTGACGCAAATGGGGAATAGAGTGAAGGAAACCCAATAGGGATTTTATCCCCTTTCCACCATAACAGAAACTCTACCTTAATTTCTCACCAAAAAAAAAAAAAAAAAAAAAAAAAAGAAAAAGAAAAGAAGAAAAAAGACAACCATTTACCTGAATGAAGGAAACCTTATAGAGATTTTGGAAGATGAACCACGAATTAAGTTAGAAGCTAATGGGGTGACCGACAACTTGTAAACAAACGACTAGTAAGCTGATGGAGTGAATGATGGCAACTTTTAAGCTGCAAAAAATAAAGAATAAAGAAGTGAAAAAACTCACAGACAACAAAGCAAAGAGATCGAAAAACAGTGAAAATGATACCAACATTTTTATGTTTTTATTGTATCCAAAATTTGAATTTTAAATTTAAAAATGCATAATTATATTTAACACATATAAAGCCATCTAGAAATATAATATGTAATGTTATAAACGCAATTCATTTTTTTTAATATCATATACATTATATAATATAATATAAAGTTTATGATATTAAAAAATAATAATTATATATATATTTTAGGTTAAGTTATAAATTTGGTCCTTGTATTTTTAAAAATATAAAATTTAGTCCTTATAGTTTATAAATAGTTAGAATTTAGTTTTTTTAGTTTGAAAAAAATCATAGAAAATAGTCCCGTTTGTAGGGACTATTTGTGGTGGTTTTTAAATCCTTAAGGACTATGATATTTTATCAAACTATAGAAACTAAATACTAACTTTCTCCAAACCATAAATGCTAAATTTGCAATGCAACCAACTTTTTAAACACAAATTATATTCATAAATAAATTATTAATAGATTAAATTAATAAAAGCTTATTGTCAATTAAATATGAGTAGAAAAATAAGATTAGTTTTACAATTTATAAATTATATAGGGGTCTTTTAAAAAATATAACAAAGCGGCAAAATATTTACACTGTATAAAATAATTCTGAAAACGAAAAAAGCCCACAGGCCCATGATGGAAAATACAAAAAATGTCCCGCGTAAACAATGGCATAATATATTTAGTACGTGATCGGTCGTTTAGATTTGGATAGCTAAATCTAAACGATTTTTTTTAATGTACACGATTCTTTAATTTGGTTACACGATCGTTTAGATTTGAGCATTTAGATTTGGACGATTTTTTTGCAAGATTCTTTAGTATAGGATCGTTTAGATTTTGCTAAACGATTTTTGTCAAGATTTTTTTGATACATGATTGTTTAGATTTGTTTACACGATCATTTTTTTTGTACAAGATCGTTTAAAATTGGCCTACACAATCGTTTATTTTTTTATATGATTGTTTAAATTTGGCTATTTTTTGTACACAATCGTTTAGATTTGAACGATGTTTTTTTTCAAGTCATATTTAATACACGATCTTGAACCAAATAACAGTTTAAAAAAAAGGAAAACGATGAAAAGGAAAAAAAAAAATCAAATCGTAAAGGAAGAGAAGAAGGAAGTGGATAAAAGAGAATGACAAATCTAAAATATTTTAAAAAAAATTCAACCTTGAATAATAGTTTGTTAGATCTTTTATATATTTTTTAAACTATTATTTGATTTTTCAAAATCGTCTAAAAATATAAAGAAAGATTGAAAACAAGGGTGGATGTTACCTAATAATAGTTAAATCTAAAGCATCATGTTATGTTATATGAGAAAAGACATTTTTGACAAGCATGTGAGTTTTTACTCTTTTCGAAATTGTTTAAATATTTTGTAGCTGAATGCATGAGTGTACCGAAAGAGAAGGGTTCGAGGAACAAACTATAACACTTCGCCATTGGCGCTGAATTTCCTGATCAAGCGCCAATTTGCACCGACGAATTGCAAAATGCAGATACTTCGTGTGCTGCCGATCGTCGCTTTTCATCTATATTTTGCATTTTTCACCATCACTTCAGCTCAGGATTCCCATCTCGGATCTGCTCGTGTAGTATTTCAGGTTCTTCATTACCTTCTCTATTAATGAAAATTTTAATCAATGTAGAACTTCGATTGTAGTTTTAAATGTTCCCTAATATATCAAACTACATTTTCGAATACCCAGACGAATTATGGCGATATTGAATTCGGGTTCTTCCCCAAGGTTGCTCCCAAAACCGTTGACCACATCTTCAAACTTGTTCGTCTCGGATGTTATAACACCAACCACTTCTTTCGGGTACTAAAACTGCAGATATTTTTCTTTATGTATGTTTATGTGATTATGTGGGGAAAAATTGAGTGTGAGATAAGTTCATATTGCAGGTGGACAAGGGGTTTGTGGCGCAAGTGGCAGACGTAGTGGGGGGAAGATTAGCTCCCATGAACGAGGAACAAAAAATGGAAGCTGAGAAGACTGTTGTTGGTGAATTTAGTGATGTTAAACACGTTAGAGGTATTCTTTCTATGGGGAGGTTAGTTCTTTCTACACTACACGCGTAAGTTACTACCGCTTTCTTTTTTTTTCTAGAACAATGGTCAGTAACTCGTGTTCTATCTATAATATGCCATTTTAGGTCTAAATATTCTTAAAATCGTTGATGTTTTCCATCTCTGAATGGAAACTCCCTTGCATCCATAGAAATGGAAGGAAATGTAAAGTGCACAGGCAGAATCCGTTCTGCTCGCATGTTACATTGTTGCTTATCCTGGGAGGTTAACTTGGTTCTTTATCATCCGGTAAAAGGCTGTTGAGTTGAGTAGGCATGCATGAGTTCTCCAGCTGTGGGTGCTACCCATTTCTCTCTAGTTCTATCTCCTGCCCATTTTTATCCGACAGCTTTGTGTTTGGAAATTGACAGAAATGTCTAAATTTGCATGTGTTAATAGGTTTTTAACCTGCTATTCGTGAAAAATAATGGATTTCTCTTTAATGTCACATTTAACATTTAGGCCTCGATTGATAACTATATGGAAACTAATGCCACCTTCCAATCCATGGTGTCAAAAGATAGATTCTACATGTTTCTCTTGTTGCGGATGAACATTAATGAAAAAGGAAAAAAGAGAAACATGTGGTTTTAAAGTTTGATATTGAGAAGGCTTTTGACATGGTTGTTTGAGATTTCTTTAATGATATTCTTCAAGCTATAGGCTTTGGGATCAAATGGTGAAGATGGACAAGGGGAGTGTATCGACAACAAATTTCTTTATTATCATTAATGACAAGCCTCTAGGTAATTATTCATGCCTCTAGGCATGTGACAAGGCGGTTTCTTATCTCCCTTTCTTTTCATTGCGGTGTTTGATTGCTTAAGGTGGATGCTTACTCTGGCTGACCATGGAGGGTTTGATCAAGGGATTCAAAGTATGTAAGGGGCCCAATGAGATCCTTGTCACTCATTTACAGTTTGTCGAGGATACTTTTCTTTTCTCCACACAACATTGGCAACCTTGTTAGTATTATTAGTCACTTTGAAGAAGCAAGGGGCTCAATATAATTGGCCAAAAACCTGAATTTTTGGGCATTGCAATTGATTCACATGTGGTGTCCCACCTTGCAAATTAGTATAATTGTAAATTGGGAGCTTGGTCGTGTACTTATTTGGATTTGCCTCTTAATGGCTAGCCAAACGCTTCCTCTTTTCGGAAACCGGTTACTGAGAAACTTAAGAAATGACTCTTTATTTGGCAATCATCTCATTTATTTTAGGCTTACAGGCTTACTCGTAGACGTGCTACTTTGAGTAATTCCCCTATTTACTACTTTTCTCTTTACAAGGCTCCCACAAAAGTGGCCAGACAATTAAAGACGCTGTGTAGAAACTTCCTGAGAAGTTGTAGCAAGGGAAACAAGGGCTTTCATCCCCTTAAATGGAATACTCTAAATCACCGGTGGACTTGGGACTTTGGGTATACAAATTTGCCAAATGGTGAAATACTATGCAATAATATTCAAGAGAAAGAGTACTAAAGAAGAAAAGTTGCCAGCTTTAATACTTCATCAGTTAAGGGAGAGAAGATTTAGGAAGATAACACTCTTACCTGGTTCCAAGATTTGGTCAAGAACATATGGTCTAGAGAGTACGAGGAAGAGTGGAGCGTAAGTAGCAACCTGAAATTTGGGTCAAGATTTCAAGTTCAAGCCAGAAACTGTAATTCTATGCTTCAAAAAACTAGGAAACCAGCCAGGGGAAGAAATTGTTAATAAAAGAAGATATAGAATGGATAATAACCATGAGGGTTCTCAATCAGACCTTTGGAAACTCTTCTCTGCCTAAGCATTGCGAAATTCCAGCCTATTAAAAGTCGATTGTACAAAATGCAAATTAGTTTTCGTTTGAGATCTGATTTCAGTCACCCTATGGTCAAATAATCGGGTACTTTGTAAGGTTTGAAGGTTGCAGATAAAGATATTGGGGATTGAAGTCTGTTGAACACCTAATTCAGAACTAGTACTCTCATATTCAAGAAAGAGCAAAATTTTTTGATTGATGCTGTTAGCTTAAACGTAACTTTTTGGATGTTTTTTCTTCGTCATCATGATTATCAGTGGAGGGCAAAAATCTTTGGGAAAAAATTATTTGGGTTGGATAGTTTTTAAGTAGCCGATTATTAATCTTGGTGTTCCCTTCTTCTTTCAAATTAAAGAATGTGGAATTCAAAATTTCGGTCTAAAGTGGGTGCTTTTCGTCAAAGTGTTTATATTTTCTTTGTATTATGCTCTTTACTAATGTTTCAACTCTTTGTTGCTTTGGTTCTTTCCCTGTTTCTTCTTTGTGATCGTTTGTTGGTTGTTTTCCCTTTTGTATTGCCTAGGTTCATCTTTTTTTAGTTTGTTTGGATGATTTTGTCTTTTTCTTATTTTGCTCTTAGTATAATACTCTTGTACTTTGAGCGTCAGTCTCAAATAAAGAGGCTTGCCTCCGTTTCCAAAAAAACCATGAAGGTTCTCTAAGATTAGGAGATCAAGGACGCCTTCTCTTTTAATGGATGATTGAACCTAGATGGTTTCCCGTATGTAGTGCAAATCAATGCATCTTTTATTTTTAATATGAAAATCCCTGAGAAGAAAGAAAAAAAAGCAAAATTACTTCTGTACACAAAATAAAGGCAAAAGTGGCAACTTGGTGGGATTAATGAACAACAGATAGAATGAGAATGAGGAATACACATATCAAGCTATAGGTAAAGATGAGTTTTGGCCACAGGTGTCTATGGTCCCCCAAGGATTAGTGGTAGGAATTTGTTCTGGGAGGAGCTAGGAGATCTTTATCGCTATTGTGGATTGAGATGGTGTGTGGTGGGTGATTTTAACGTTGTCCATTCTCCTGATGAGAAGGCTTTAGGAGGGAAAATCACTAGATCTATAAGATGTTTTAACAACTTTATTGATGATAGTGGTTTATTTGATCCTCCTCTCATCGAGGGTAAATTTACTTGCGCCAATTGCAGAGCTTCCACGAGAATTGACAGGGTTCTTATGTCGGAAGCTTGGATTGAGAGGTTTGGAACCCTAGGTAGGTTAGGGGGTCTAAAATCATTTCAGATCATTGGCCCCTTATTTTAACTAATGGTAGGTTGAGTTGCGGTCTAGTTCCCTTCAGGTTTGACAAATGTGGTTCGACCATCCCTCATTTAAAGAGAATTTGGCTTTTGGTGGAATACTGTATCCAAGGTAGGTGGGAAGGTTATAGATTCATGGAGAAGCTGAGATCTATTAAAGGCAAGCTTAAAGTTTGAAACAAAGAGGTGTTTGGGGATATTTGGGCTAAAAAGAAGGAGAATGTTGCTAGGATCAATGATATTGACTATTTGGAGTTGAATGGTCCACTTGAAAATGGCCTTGTTGAGGAGAGGTTTAGCTTAAAATGGAGTCTTGATGAGGTGATTAGAAAGGAGAATGTGAGCTGGTTTCAAGTGTAAAATTAAGTGGCTAAGGAAGTGATTGTAATTTAGGTTTGTTCCATAGGATGGTTAATGGAAGAAGAAACAAAAGTCATATAAGTCATTTGTTGTTGGATTATGGGGTTTGCACAAGAGATGGGGGAAATTGAGGGGGAAATTTTAAAGTTTTTCTTCTCTTCTTAGCCCTAAGGTTATGGAGATGCCGTTTGTGGAAGACATTGATTAAAGGCTATATCACCAAGGGAGGATGAAGAGCATGTGGTTCCTTTTACGATTGAGGTGATTAAGAAGGTTGTTTTCAATTGTGATGGCAACAGGGCTCTTGGAGCTTACGGGTTTTCTATGGCTTTCTTTCAAGATGATTGGGATCTTATCAAAGGAGATTTGGAGGGTGTCTTTAAGGAATTTTTTGAAAGAGGGATTCTGAACAAATTGGTGGTTGAAACCTTTGTTTGTTTGATTCCTAAAAAGGATAATGCGAATAAGGTGAAGGATTTTCAGCCTATTAGTCTCATTACTAGTGTTTATAAGATTTTGGCTAAAGTTCTTGCTAATTGTTTAAGGAAAGTGTTGCCTTTGAATCTCTCTGATTATCGGAAGGCCTTTCTGCCCAGAAGAAAGTTTTTGGACCAAGCCTTGATATCTAATGAAGCTATTGAGGAATATAGGTCAAATAATTTGGAGGGTATATGACATTAATTCTGACCAGGTCAAGTTGTAGAGGTGGGCTGAAGCATTTGATTGTGAGGTTGGCTCTTTCCTGTTTTGCTACCTTGGTCTCTCGTTGGGGGTAATACTAGAGCCATGTCCTTTTGGAATCCCATTTGTGAGAAAATTCAAAAGAGATTGGCAACGTGGAAGAATGGCTTCTTTTTCAAGGCAGGCAAACTTACCTTGATCAAGTCGGTGTTGAATGACATCCCAATGTATTATCTTTCTTTAGTTAGGGCTCCTAGTGGGGTGTGTTAGAGTATTGAGAAATACATGAGAGACTTTTTGTGGGAGGGGGTGGTTGAGGGTCACGACTCCTATCTGATTAGTTTGGAGGCGGTGGGGCTCCCGGTGAGTCAGGGGGGAATTAGGAGTTGGTAATCTTAGAATCCGTAACAGAGCTTTGTTGGCAAAGTGGCTTTGGTGCTTCCATCTTGAGCCCGATTCTCTTTGGAATAGGATCATTTTGAGAAAGCATGGTTCCCTTCCTTTTGAGTGGATTACGAGAGGGGTTAAAGGCACTTTCCGAAATCCTTGGAAGGATATTTCAATCGAGCTTCCTACTTTTTCTCAATTTGTCTCTTGCTTTATAGGGGATGGTAAGGAAACCTTTTTTGGGAGGATAGATGGATGGGGGAGGATGCCATTTTTTTTGTTTTTCCGCATCTGTATCATCTTTCCTCGTTCAAAAACTGTACTATCTCGGAGCTTTTGGTGAGATCTAAGGATTCTTTGTCTTTCTCGTTCGAGTTTCGTCATAACCTGACCAATAGGAAAACGACGAATGTGGCCTCTCTTCTTTTCTTACCGGTGGAGTTCTTTGTTAGAGAGGGAAGGAGAATTGTTCGTGTTTGGATTCCTAATCTTACCTAGGGTTTGCCTTGTAATTCTTTATTTGAGCCTTTGGTTGATCTTGCTCCCCCTAAGGAGTCGATCTTTTATGTGATCTGGAGGACAAAGGTTCTGAAAAAAGTTAGGTTCTTTATCTAGCAGGTCTTGCTTGGTCGGGTTTATACTATTGGTAGGCTTGTTAGAGGAGGTTTTTGCTTGTTGGGCCTTTTTATTGTTTGCTATGTTGGGTGGCGGAGGAAGATCTTGATCACCTTTTCTGGGAGTGCCACTTTGTGAGGTGTGTGTGGTGCTATTTCGTGTAAGAGCTCGGCGTTAGCTTTGTCGACTTGATGATTGAGGAGTTCCTCCTCCATCCGCCTTTCAGTGAAAAGGGTGGCCTTTTGTGACGTGCAGGGGTGTGTGCTATTATTTGGGATATTTGTGGTGAGAGGAATGATAGAGTGCTTAGGGGTAGAGGGAGGAGGCATAGGGAGATTTGGTTGTTGGCTCATCATTACTCTTTGGGCTTTGGTTTTGAAGATCTTTTGTAACTTTTCTATAGGTAACATTTTACTTGGTCCTCCTTCCTTTAAAAGGGTGGTTGTTTTTGTGCCATTGTATTCTTTCATTGTTTCTCAATGAAAATGGTTTTCATAAAAAAAAGAAAAAAGCTGTAGGTAAAGATTTCATATTGTTGAAAGAAAGATTTATCCTAGAGAATTATGAACAACTGTACCAGGTATCAAGATTATCGTTAAAGAACTTGATTTGTACCAGATATGTATAGGAATCTGTATTGCCTAAATATTTAAATGATTTAGTTTAAACTTAATGTCAGCAAGTGGTTCAATTTTTTTCACGGATAAAACAATAAATTGAAGACTAAATTTACCTTCCTCTTTCCTTCTTATATAAGCCAACGGTATGGGTTAGAGAATATTAATTCAAATGGGAAAAAAAAAGAAAAAGAATAAAGAAAAGAGTACAGATTGTTTCTTTTTGTTGGCTCCTCCTTCCATACTCGTTTTTTCACATAAGTAACGGTGTCCACAGTTGGAGGCTGTGTTTTCTGACCATGTTCATGCTCTTTTAATTTTTCTATTGTTTATTTATTTATTTATATATATTCATATGAAATACCCTTACCTGTAGTGCAATAACTATAACGGCTTCATATAGGATGTTTCTCATTTTTCTGAATGTATCATTAAATTTTACCGTAAACACCAGTTTGAGAGCTTACAGTTACTCCTACTAGGCTTCTCTTACAATATGGATGCAACCGTGGTGTCAATTAGAAGTTTAGCATGCTACCCTCTGCACTGCTATGATTCATCGTAGTGTAGCTGACTACTGACTTTACTTTTTTTATATTCCCTATGGAGTCTTCATTCGAAAAGTTTGGTCGTTCTTCGTTTTAAATGTACATGTGCTTTGCGTAGATATGATGATCCAGACAGTGCTCAGTCCTCTTTTTCTATGCTACTGGGAGATGCTCCTCACCTCGATGGAAAAGTATGCAATTGCCATTTTAAACATTCAGACTTAAAAAACAGTTTAGTTCAGATATTTGGAACAGAGGCTAATCAACATTTTTGCATCTACTTTCTCAGTATGCGATCTTTGGAAAAGTTACCAAAGGTGATGATACATTAAAAAAACTCGAAGAACTTCCTACTCGTCGTGAGGGTATATTTGTAATGGTAAACAACCTTTAGTTTTTTTTTAGTCCAGCAGTTGGATAATGAAGGCTTGATAAGAGATCATTTGCTTGTCACTTTTACAAATTTGTTCAAGTTTGTGCTCTCACCTCATTAAGTGGATATAATTTTACGTAGCCGTTTGCTAGATCTCAACCGTTTGCCTTCTTTTGGAATTTCCTTAGCACTTGGCTTGTTCAGCCGTTCACATATCAATGTTTGCATTCAAGTTTTTTTTCCTATATTTTTCCATTTCTTCTGAACATGTTCGCCTGATCACATCATTATATTTTCTATTGACTTATTTGTATTTCCCCTTATTTCTTGACATTGGGGGTGGGTGGGGGGGGGGGGGGTGTTCTGCTGTACAATGAGAATAAAACATATGGGTAGGAGTAATTGAAACTCCTTCAGTCATTCCCTCCATTGTAAAATTAGTCATCAACTTTTATGTTAACTATTTTTCGTAGGATGAAGATTACCACATAAAGATCACCACATTCATTGTTAGCAGGAGTATTTGAACTCGCTCCCCTCCCTTCATTACCAAGTACCTAATGCCCTGTACTCAAAAGAAAAAAAGTGCATATACCATTTTGCGTTGAACAGTAAAAAAATGCTCTCTCCTCTCTCCTCCCCCTCCACATTAACTTTCCAGAACCATCACTCCGCCATGTCCACCACTATCGGAGATCCACCACCGCCTTCCTACCCTATTCGATCTATCCACACATTGACAGGAAACTCTTTACCCTTCAACCAGATAATTCTGAGTGATGGGCAATCAGTGAAAATTATTGAGATTGGAAAGCTATCATCACAATCACTCTGTTTATCTCGGAAAGCTCTCACCTGGCTGTCCTCCCTTTTCCCTTCACTGTAACATCACCCATGTAATTACAAGTTCTTCAAGAAATTCACCAACAATGGTGCTACACTCTGGTTAGAGAAATTGCACAACAAGAATGGATACTACGTCGAAATCTCACCCATCTCACACGGGCCGCCACAAAAAGATATTTATCACATCAGAAGAAAAGAAACAAGGCTGGTTCTCCTCCCTCAACCAAATCCCATTCCTACAGGGCTGCAGTTCAATCATGTGCAGTCAAACCACGTAAACCTATTAGTTCAGCGAAGCCATTCCCCCTGAGACATGTCCACAATCCTCCACACACAACAATAATGAAGGAACACCCCCTTCCGCACTCCGATTGGAATTCGATAGTTGTAATTCAAAGACAACAATTCAGTGACCTGGGCTAGAAATCTATGAAGTTTTCCAACCAACAATCTCACCTCGTTGTACAATCAACACTTTCCTTGAAGACAAGGCACTTGTTCATGCGTATGACTCAGCTGCTGCTACTTCTCTATTGCAACATGATGGATGGGTTCAGTTTGGTAAGTATCACCTGAGATTCTTGAATGCTGATCTCTTGTCATCTTACCATTGCCAGCAGACTGCATCCTTCGGAGCTTGAATTGAT
Source organism: Cucumis melo (assembly GCF_025177605.1). NCBI lineage: Eukaryota > Viridiplantae > Streptophyta > Magnoliopsida > Cucurbitales > Cucurbitaceae > Cucumis > Cucumis melo. The sequence continues at coordinate 14,491,077 of NC_066861.1, forward strand.
ATTTTCGGCCTTCCACCAATCCTTTGGAATGCAGATTTTTCAGTTCATTGGTGACCGATGTGGGGGTTTTATTTGCTGTTCAATTCGAACAGAGGGTGGATTAAATCTTACAGCTGCTCGGATAAAGATTCGCACAAATCAAAATGGTTTCATTCCTGCACAAATCTTTCTGCCACAACACCTAGCTGGATCGATTTTTTTTGTTTCAATTGGAGGTATCAATGCAGTCACTTTTCGATCGTCAGCGGCAGTGAATAACCATAAAACGAGGGTGATCCACACAGAGCCACTGGCGGCTAACCCTACAGGGCTGATGGCGGAAAATCAGGAAATGCGGATTTTCCAAATATAGGACCTCCTCATGATGAAAAAGGAAAATCTCCCATTAATATTTTATCACAGCCAACTGTTATTTTTTTCCCAAGATTCTCGACATCCACCAATTCAAAAGGATTTTCCAAATTTGGTGGAAAATAATTATTCAGTTGATATTATTTCCAACTTGCCACGTTGACTTCTCAAATGATCCCTTTGGGCCCCACAAAATCTCCTTCTCCATCTTTCAATCAGCCATCCCTTGCGATGGTTACTTTCCCAAATGGTCCTATTTTGCGTGAAGAAAATAAAAATTTTGTTACTCCTAAAATTCTGCCTGCAGACTCGGAAGCTGATCTAACTAGCTCTCTCTCACCTAAAGATGACTTTGAGATTCTGTTTAGGACATTTTTACCCCCCAAGCATTGGAGGAAGCTGTGTTTGGCAACCCTGATGATTCTTTTCCCCCAATTATAACCTTGCCCCCAGTTCCTTCTGACTTGAATTGCCCGATACACCATCCACGTCCACCCCCTACACCGCAAAAGTTGGACCGTGACTTTCCATCCACCTCTGCCACTAACACATTTAGCCTTCGCGAAATGGCCTTATTATCTCGCAACATGATTAATGTGTCATGGCCCTTCCCTCCCTGCCTGCTCCAAAGGCAAAGAAGTCGTTTACTGCAAACATTAAGAGAAATAAATTACAAAGGGAATCACAAAACCTACATTCCTCAGTTTGTTATGATAGATCTACGACACGTGCCATTAGGGAGGGCAAAGATGTTGTCCAATGAAGATTCTATCTTGGAATGTACGTGGGTTGAATTCTTGGAAGAAGTGTGCTCTGGTTAAAAGATTGTTGCAACAACATAACCCGAACATTGTGCTCCTTCAGGAAACGAAATTAGATGCTACTGGCTCCTTAATTAAATCCATTTGGAGCTCCGCTTTTACTGGCTGGTCGGCACTTGATGCTATTGATACATCAGGTGGTCTTTTGATTTTATGGCATTTGCCTGATTTCACTGTTCACGAAGTTATTCATGGACTATATATAATGTACCTATCCACATTTCCATGGCTGATGGTTTCTCTTTTTGACTTTCGACTGTTTATGGTCCATCTGATGGGTTATATCACCATGATGATTGGCAGGAACTTGATGACTTGGCTGGTTTGGGTGGTGATTATTGGATTATTGGAGGCGATTTTAATGTGACCAGATGGTCATGGGAAAAATCACATGATCACTCAGTTACATCCAATATGAGGCTATTTAAGCAATGGATTGCAGCTTATAATTTGCGGGGTACTCCTCTGAAAAATGCCAATTATACTTGGTCCAGCTCTGGAAGATCACAATATGGTTCCTTGATTGATTGATATTTGGTCACTGGTTTGTGTTTGGCTAAATTTGGCTCCTTTTAGGCACATCGTTTTGATCAGATCACCTTGGATCACTTTCCTCTTGCTTTGGTTGCAGGTGATATTGAGTGGGGCCCCCCTTGTCCTTTCTGTTCCGAAAATTTTTGGCTTCAGACCCCCTCTTCTTGATCAACTGTTGAAGATTGGTAATCTGGTTACCGGTTGGCCTAGACATGGCTTGATGATGAAACTGAAGCTTTAAAATTTTTCCTACATGCTTGGAATGATAATCAACGTAGGGAGGCCTCTAAGTTACCTTCCCTTATCTCCCAGCTTCGAGGTTTAGACAATATGGACAGCAGTTGATGACTAGAATTTTGTTGAAAGAGCAAATTGAGCAGTTAACTGTACAAGAATACATACACTGGAGACAGTGCTGCAGGCTTAAATGGTTCACCGAGGTTCGTAAAAGGAAGAGTTCTATTACTGAAACTCTGCCTAGAAATGGTCAAAGCCTGTTCATAATGGATAGCATTGAATCTGAATTCTGTGGCTTCTACACAAATCTTTTTACTAAGGGAAGTGATTCTGGGTTCCTCCCTTCTAATGTGAATTAGATTCCTATATCGGCTGCCATTGCTGTGGACCTTGAGCGTCCATTTTCTGAAGAGAAGTGTTCTTGGCTGTTTCTTCTTTAGGTGCTAATAAGTCACTTGTTCCGGATGGTTTCACGTCAGAATTTTTCAAATTCTTTTGGCCTACTGTTAAAGGTGATATCACGAATATGGTTAGTGATTTCTGTCTCTGGAATGATCAATGCTTCTTTGGATAAAACCTATATATGTCTTATCCCCAAGAAATTAGATTCAAAGATGGTTTCTGATTATCGGCCGATTAGCCTCATCGTCTGTGCGTACAAAATTATTGCTCGGATATTATCTAACCGTCTGAAACATGCTCTTCCTTCCATTCTTGCTTTGAATCAGCTTGCTTTTGTTGAAAATAGACAAATACTGAATGCTTCTCTTATGGCCAATGAATTGATTGATGACTGGACTTCCGAGGGGAAACAGGGGGTGGTTATCAAGCTTGACCTCGAAAAAGCTTTTGAATTTTGATACTGTTGATTGGGATTTCCTTCATGCACCCCTCAAGTTAAAGGTTTTGGATCTGTGGCTGCATATCCAGCACCATCTCTGTCATTATCAATGGTAGACTGCGTGGCAAGATTATCCCCACTTTTGGAATCAGACAAGGTGACCCGGTTTCTCCTTTCCTTTTTATTTTGGTGGTTTACTGTTTAAGTCTTTTGTTGGATCATAGCTGTTCTAAAGGTCTGCTTGCTACCCATTCCATCGACACTACAAACTTTGCTTTAAACCATTTACAATTTGCTGATGATACCCTGCTTTTTTCTACTGCTGTTTCGGCTGCACTTATCCGATTATTTGAGACCATCTGTGTCTTCGAACATGCTTTGGGTCTTACTATAGGATTCACATTTCTGAGAGAGACATTGACTGGATGGTGAATTCTGCTGGGTATTTTCTCTCTGAATTTTTGCGTTTGTTCCGCATTGCTGATTTTTTGGATATTTTTGTGAGTGAGGCATGGCACTGTGCAACAGAGGTTTGGAACTTACATTTTCGCTGTAACCTTACTGATTCTGAAATTCAGAAATGGCCTTCTTTGACAACTATTTTGGCATCTGTTTGCTTTCATATGGTGCCTGACTCTTGGAGATGGACCATTGACCCCTCATCTTCTTTTTCTATCAAATCTCTTATTGATGATTTAACTGGCTCGATTGATTTTTCTGCTAGAGATCTTTATTCAGCTATTTGGTTTGATCACTACTCACGGAGAATTAAAATCTTCTTTTGGGAGCTTAGCCATAGTGCCATTAATACTGCTGATCGTCTCCAACGCCGTATGGCTTATGTCTCTTTCTCTGGATTGTTGTGTTATGTGTCATAATGATGTGGAATCTCCTGTTCATTTTTTGGTCAGTTTTGGCACACCATTTTGGAGGCCTTTGAGTGGTCGACCACACACTCCAACAATATAAAGGACATCCTGGAATAATTATTGGCGGGTCACCCCTTTTGGCAGCAAGAAGACTATTTGGATGGCTATTGTACGAGCTTTCTTTTGATCCTTATGGAGCGAGTGTAATGGGTGGCTTTCTTGGAACTCTTCTTTTCTGACACTGTTTGTCTATAGCTTTTTATTGGTGCAAATGTGGGCACCCTTTTAAGAACTATATTCTCTCCTTTTTAGTTTCTAATTGACGCAATCTTCTTACTCACCTTAAGGTGTTGGGGCTTCCCCCATTTCATTTATCAATGAAATGTGTTTCTTATCTAAAAAAGAGAAAAAAATAAACAATGGCTCTAAAACATAATGTCTCACTTCTTCCTTTTTCACTCCCTATATTTAGTATTTAAAGCAAATCCCTTGATACTCCCTTCTCTAATTGCTACTTTACCCTTAATACTTCAATAATACTTTTGATTCCACCCTAAAATCATTCCTATCATGATGTTCAAGTATTCATGCACGGGTGTAGTTTCTCTAGCCTTTCATCTTTACGTCGTTTGGTCAGTTTGGATGATGCAAACTTTGCTGCTACTCTGCCATGATTGACATTTTGCTGAATATTTTTCTCCAGTAATTTTTCTAGTTCAATGTCCTATCGACTGCTACTATAATCTTTCTAATCACAATTCTCCTTGTAAATTGATCATTAATCACGTTTTCTTTCAGCCAACTGAGCGCATAACAATACTATCATCATACTATTATGGTGAGAATATTAATCCTTCTTTTATACTATTTTCCTGTTAGATTTCGCTCCTACTCCTAATCTTATTATGAGGTCCTTGATGTTGTTCATTGATCTCATTTGCATTTAGATACCAATTTGGAGAGTTGTGAAGAGGATAGATCAACCTTGAAGCAAAGGCTTGCTGCGTCTTTTGTCGAGATTGAAAGACAGGTAAGAACAGCCAAGTTCTATACTACAATGAACACTTAGACCTGGACTATTTTAAGCACGTTCTTCTATTTCTTTCATATTGCTCGATTAAAAGCTTGGTTCCTTGTATAGATAAAATGGTTATAGCTCGACTAATCTTTTGTTGTCTGCAGAGAATGAAATGCTTCCCCTGAAATGTGTGGGACAACAAAAACTCTGGTAGGGAAAACTAGAAGAGGAATTCAAATAGAAGCTGTTTGTTCAATATCTTTTTCAAATCTGTGTCCGTCCTTTTCGCTTGATACATTTCTTGCAAGGATATAGTGTATTCAGTGAACAAACTATTATACATGTTGTATAAACACTAATTTAATAATAACATTTAAAATCAAGTTATCTACTCCTTTTGTTGATGAGCTTGGAGGTTCAAATCTTGGCCCGTGTTGTATTAGTTAAATTTTAATGTCCACATTCATGTTTGTTGTAATGTCCTATTTGGTTGGTATCTAAGTTCGGAATACAATAAGTAAATAAAATTTGCATGTGGTAAGCCAAAATCTGAGAACAAATTTGGATAGGAAGATCTGATGGCGGCTTGGATTGATTCTTCAAAATTTACAATTTAGAATATGTTCACTATGACTATTTGAATGATGCAAGATGCTCAATGTGAAGAATTAATTCATCCAATCATGAATTTCGTTTCTCAAACTCCGTGAGTGCTTTATATTTAGTATTATGTTAAGGTTGTTTAGGTCTTACATTCTTTTAAAATTTGAGAATTGGGTTTACATCTTCAACTTTGAGAATCATCAATCCAATCCAATATATCAAAAAAAGCTATCAGGCATTTCAAAACAAATACTTAAAAAGTTAATATGATAACTCTTAAAACTATGTTGCGTATATGAAATGCAAAGGAATGTGAAGTTCAATGCTATGCATTCTATATTAGCATATAGAGAATGCAAACAATATATGCAATACAAAATATGCAAACAATATTCTATATTAGCATATAGAGAATGCAAACATTACATGCGATACAAAATTATTTAAAAATGAGTCATTGTTGTGTTTTATTATTAGAATACGTTTGGGAATAATTTTGAAACCGTTAAAAATCAATCGAAAATACACCTTTGATCACACAATCAAATCAAAACTACTAAACTCAATTTTTGTATTATAAAAAATGATCTCAAATGACTAGAAGCATCTTTTGAGTGATTCTCAAATGTCAAAAATAATTTTAACAATTTAAGAATCACTCTGGAACAAAACAAATGGAAAGAGAAAATAATGATTCAAAGGTGAGGATCATTGAGTTGAGTATCGAGGTCAAGTACAAGAACATGGGGACCAAAGATGTTGGCAAAAATAATTGCTCTGTGCTGAGGGAGTTGGTTGATCTTTGCTAATTCATCCTCATTCAACGACCAATCAAAGATGTCAATGTTTTGCCTCATTCTCTCTTTGTTGAAGCTCTTTGTCACCATGCTCACTTCTTGCTCATACACCCATCTCAATGCAACCTTCAATACACATTTTTTTTCATTTTTTTTATTATAATTAAATATATAAAGTGAGAAAAAAGAGACACTGTATACATACCTGTGGAGTTGTTTTTCCCTTGGTGTGTGCGATTTGAGAAAGAAGTTGAGATTCCACAATTTTATTATGGCCCCAACTTGTCCCAGCTGCGCCTAAAGGGGAATAGGCAGTGACATGAATCCCTTTTTCTTTACAAAACTCCCTCAATTTTTTCTGATGCCAACTTGCGCTCATCTCCACCTTATTAATTACACACCAAACTAACCTCATAATTTTTCATATTTGTAATATATATATATATATATATAAAAGAGGAAAAAAAAAAAAAAAAGAAAACAAAAGAAATCGTAATATTACTTGATTAAGTGCTGGTGGGATATTGGCAAAGGAAAGAAGGTGAGTGAGTTTTTGAATAGAGAAATTACTAACTCCAATGGCTTTGGTGAGGCCAAGGCTTTTGCAATTCTCCATCATTTCCCAAACTCCTTTCACATCCATTTCTGAAATCTCATCCTTTCCAATTGCCCTTCCTCTCACTTCACTCTTTGTCTTCAGTGGGATGTGGATCAAGTACATATCTAAATACTCCATTTTCAAATTCCTATACAATTATTATTAATTAGTACTGTTTTTGTAATACCCTCATTAGTACCTTTCTTTTTCTTTTATTGCTTCAAATATCAAAATGATCAGCCAATGCATTTACAAATAATATAGTAAACTTTCATTGTTGGCATATATACCAATAGACACGTTAAGTAATAGACTCTAGTAGATATTATCTAAAAACAATGTTTTCTCATTTAAAATTATTGTCTTTAGTTTTTCATTTGTAAAACAAAAATGTAGCGAAAATATATTTTTGTTCTCGAACTATAGTTTCTATTTAGTTTTTTAAGTTTCAAAATGTTAAACATTTAATTCTTTGAAGTTAGTTTCAATTTGCTTAACTAGGTCTTTAAAATGTTACTATTTTATCCTTTAAATCTAAGTTGTGTTTCAATTTTGTTTCTAACTAGGTTTTAAAATGTAGACGTTCTAACTAATGTTGACTTTTCTATAAATACTCACCCATAGTCATTGACATTAATGTCTATTATATAATTTAAAATAATTATGAAGTTGATTTTTAGTTTTAACTTGAAAAGTGACGAGAAATAGTTGATTTTAAGGGTTTTTTTTTTTTCTAATTAAACTAGAAAAATATTTACATTCGTATAAAAAATTTTGAAAACGAAAAAGGCCTCAAGTCCACAATAGGTAATACCAAAAATGCCTCAGTCAACATGCGATTAATTGACCACACACGCGTGCGAGTAATCTTCTTCTAAACGATTGTGTATTAGTCATGATACACGATCGTGTTGACCATGGAAAACAATCGTGTTGATTATAAAAAACGATCGTGTTGATTGCGGTAGCGATTGTGTAGTCCAATATAAATGATCATTAAAAACTTCAAATCTAACGATCGTGTTGACTATGGTAAACGATCATGTTGACTATGGTAAGTAATCATTTAGATTATATCAACATGATCATGTAGTTCTTCTTAAATGATGGAAAAAAGAACTTCAAATTAAACAATCGTGTTTACCATGATAAACGATCGTGTTGACAATGGTACACGATCGTTTAAATCATGTCAAAATGATACTTTAACGATCTTGATATTCTTGAACGTGAGGAAGATGAAGTAGCTTCAAAAAATATTGTCGAAAATGGTGAATATGAAATAGGAGATTTAAACGTAAGAATAAATTGTTTAAAATATAAGATAGAAAATATCTGAAAGAGAAGATGAAGAAATCTAGAAGAGAAGATGAAGAAATCTGGAAGAGAAGATGAAGTAAGTACAAAGAAGAAGAAGAAAAATAAAATGACGAATCGTCATTGGAGGACAAATCTGAAAATTATGAAAATATTTTAAGACTTTTGTTTTTTTAATTATATGTAAATATTTTTAGATTTGGTTACATTTAAGTAAATTAACCTAATTTTAATTAATGACCGTTCTTTTGATCTCTTAAGATTAATTAATAGACATTAATAAGAAAGAAAAATGATGCAAATCTTAAGACGTATGGATCAAATTCAAACAAAATTCAAAATGCATAACATTTTAAAATAGAGACCAATTAATTCAAAGGAATTGAATAGTTAAAAAGACTAAATGTGTAATTAATATTATGAAATCCAAAAAAGAAAAAAAATTACTTGAGAGTAGCGTGAATGGCATCAAGAATAAGGGAAGGATGAGCAAACGCAGGGGAAAGCTTGGAAGTGATAAACAACTCTTCTCTACTCTTCACAATTCCCATCTCAATACCCTCTCTAATTGCCTCTCCCAACACTTTCTCCGTCCCGTATGAATATGCTGTGTCGAAGTGTCGAAATCCCACCTTCATTCCTTCTATGATCGCCGCCTTCGTCACTTCTTTCGCCGATATCGACGCTGTCCCCATCCCCATGACTGGCATCTGCTGCCCCTCCATTAGTCTCACACTTGGAATAATCACACCCTTTTCCATCCTTTAATTATCCTTCTAATTCTCTCTTCTCTATCCTTTTCTTTGGTTTTATATATCCTCTCTCTCTCTCACTTTCTCTTCTTCTTGTTCAAAACGAGAATATTCTTCTCTGCTTATAGTTTCAAGGATGGTTATGGCCGCATAAATCTTTGCTCCAAATTTTCTGGCCTTTTCTTCTCTCCTTAATTATATATTCTTATGCTATATATATAGTATACACAAGGCTGTAAAACTATATAATAACCTTGTGTATTTTCACTTCGATCCGTAATGGTAATTAGTATCCACCCATATTTGTGCACTTGCATTATAATCCCACGCAAAAATTTCAAAAAACACTTTTAAGCATGAAGATAAGTTCCTAATATGTTGAACTATGATTTGACAACAGTTAAACGTGATACATAAAGATGAGTACAATCTTAGGTAATTCTTCTTGTGATTGAGATTTTTTAGCTACCTTCTTTCTAAATTAAAGAAAGAAAGGTATAGGCTAAAAAATGGGTTTATTAGGAGAATGTTGTTTTTTTAGAAAAATGACAAAATATTTAAGAGTTTTAAATAGATTTATCATTTAGGATAAAATTGTAATTATGCCTCTATGACATTTTTACAATTAATTAAATCTTCTTTGTTTTAGGTTATTAAAAGAAAAGAAAAGAAAAAGATGGAAAAATAGGGGGCAGACGCACACAAATAGTAGAGAGAGAAATTTTTTCTTGCACACACCATAAGAGAAAAGAGAGATCGCGACATGGCGATTTTCCTCATTCCGCATTCGATGGGTTTTCTGGTGAAGGAGGATCGGCAGCGTCGCAAGCGGTTGAGTTACATTTTTTAGTCAGAGATGACAACTTTTCCGACAATTACAGCGACGGGCAGAGACAACGTGTTTCGGGTAGTGTTTGGATTTCATTATTCGGGCAGTAAAGGCGTGTTTCGACGGTTTTTTTTTTGCGTAGTTCGAACTGGTTTCTAGTAGTTTGCAGTGGGTATTCGACACGTGGGTCTTCTGTCAAAGGAGGCGATTTCTAGTGGTTTTGGATCTTGGTATCAGAGGCAACATCCGATGCATGTTTCTCTCAGTTTCTTGGTCTTTGGTCGACAGTAAAGTCATGATCGACGATAATATTACAAATTGTGTATTACTTTGTTGATATCTGTAATTTGTATCTTGATTGATATTGCTGTTAATAAAATCTCTCCAAGCTGGTTCTCAAAGTGGATGTAGACTGAATTAGTCGAACCACTATATATCTTTTTGTCTTTTATTCTTTTATCCCTTACTTTGTGGTTATTTGACTATTGCGTTCTGGTTGGTTTGTTGTTGTGTTATCTAATTTAGTGCAGAATTCATAACCATTTTTTTTTAAAAAGGTCAAACTTTACTTTTGGTCACAAAAATTTATAGTTTTTTTTCAAATTACTTCCTAGATGTGTTTTAAAATTCAACAATTAAAGCTATGTCTCCACAAGATTTAAGAAAGGCTTGATTTTGGTACTTTGATGAACAGTTTTGTTAACTCACATAACAAAGTTTAAAATTATAATAATAATTAAAATGTTATCAATATTATCAATATAGATGCCCATTATTATGCTTAGTATCCTCGGCCCATATGTCACTCCGCTCTACTTTGAACTCCCTTAATAAATGTCTTGAAGATATCCACTCTTAATGGCCATGTAATTCACTCTTGCTTCCCAAATTAGCTATAAATAGAGACATTTTGTGGATTTGTAATACACATTAGGAAGAAATCCACAAATTTGGAGAAAGCGAAGAAATTTGAAAATTTTGAGTTTTATAATTTCTTTTATTTATTTGTTTTATTTTATTTTTATATTATATTTATTAGGAAAATTTTCATCAATATAACAAACAACCAAAATATTTATGCCTCGTGTAACAAACTGAAAAGCCTATGAAGAGGGTTTTTTTTTTTTTTTAAATATTCCAAGTTTGCCCTTCTTTTTCATTGTCTTTCTTATATTGTTTTGCGATTTTTTTTCTTTCCATCATCTTTCTTCTGTTTTTTTTCTTTGTTTTTTCAATTTTTTTTCCAAACTATTATATGTTCAAGATTGTGTACCAAATATAAAAGGTTTATTTTTTATATTTTTTTTTTCAAACTATTATTTAGTTGTCGAAGATCTTGAAAAAAACATCGTTAGATTTTGGATAGCGAAATCTAAACAATCTTGTAAGAAAAATAGTCAAATATAAACAAATCGTGTACCAAATAATCTTAAAAAAAATCGATTAGATTTGGATAGCCAAACTTAAATAATCAAGTACAAGAAATAAACGATCGCGTAGTCCAATCTAAATGATCATGTACCAAGAGAATTTTGAAAAAAATCGTTTAGCTAAATCTAAATGATCGTGTAGCCAAATCTAAACGATCGTGTACCAAAAGAATTTTGAAAAAAATTATTTAGCCAAATCTAAACGATCGTATAGCTAAATCTAAACAATCGTGTATAAAGAATCTAAATGATTGTGAACAAAGAATCTTGAAAAAACATCGTTTGGATTTGGCTACCCAAATCTAAACGATCATGTACCAAATTAAACGATCATATACAAAGAATTTTGAAACAAATCGTTTAGATTTGGCTACCCAAATGTAAACGATAAAATCTAAATGATCATGTACCAAACAATAGCCAAATCTTAACGATCGTGTACCAAATATATTACGTGCATTGACGGTGTTGTTGATGCGGGCATTTTTGGTATTTTTCATTGTGGGTTTGTGGGCTTTTTCCGTTTTCGAAATTGTTCTATAGAGTGTAAATATTTTGCTCCTTTGTTATATTTTCTAAAATACCCCATTTTATTATTTATTTTAATATTATATTTTTTTCTATATGCGTGTTTCGATTGTGCCTTTTTTTTACAACACGTTATCAGCACGAGCTCCAACTGTCTTATGTGGAAGGTAGGTTCCAAAGGAATGCCAGTTTTTTTGCTACTCGTTATAATTAATAAATGTTATTTTGTATATTTGATGTATATCAAATTTCTAATATAATCACAATATCTTATGATAGTGTTACTATGACAAATCTTGCAAAACTAGCATTTACAACCCTTCACATCAACGATAGCAATTATTTAAAATGAGTTCTTGATGCTGAGATGTATCTTGATGCCATGAATCTTGGAGATATAATTAAAGAAGAAAAAGCAACGACCAACCAAGAAAAAGTGAAAGTCATGATTTTCCATTGTGATCACATTCATGAGGATTTAAAGTCCGAATATTTAACCAAAAAAAATCCCCATATGGTGTGGAGTAGATTGAAAGAAATTAAAGGCGTATGATCATTTAAAATTAGTTCATCTTTCACAAGCTCGTTATGATTGGATACATTTGAAGCTACAAGATTGTAAATCAGTAAGTGATTATAATTTTGAATTATTTATAATTAGTCAAATTGTTGTTATGTAGAGAAAAAATTACTGAGATTTTCTACTTTTCATATCTCGAATAATATTGTTAGTTTGTTACGGATATGTTGGAAAAAATATTTTCTACTTTTTCATATCTCGAATTTTCTCCTGTAGTAGCAATATTGAGAGAAAAGTTTTACAAAATATTCTGAACTCATCTCATGTCTTCTTGTTGCCGAACAAAATAACGAATTATTGATAAAAAACCACGAATCCCGACCAACTAGAACAAAACCATTCCCTTAAGCAAATGTTGTGAGTTTTAATCGTGGATGGGGTCGTGAGGTCGTGGTTGAGGTAGCAACCGTGGTAGAGGAAGAAATAATTATTATTTTTGTGGTGGTCATCTAATAATCTAAATTTCAAAAGAACTACATGAAATGATGATCATAAAATGAAAGCTCCACAAAATAAAAATTCAAAAAGTGATGAAGAAGTATGAGACTGATGTGGTATGACTGAATATTGATCACGTGTTTGCCGTACATCGAAACACTTAGTTGATCTATATCAAGTTTCTTTATAGAAGAAAAAGGGAAATATATAGAAGTCTACCTACCAAGATAATTATATATTTGATCCATCCAAGCCACTGACTAAGTTGAATGTGGCAGATTTCTTTGAAACTTCTGAAGAGAACACTAATATAGTTGATGGAACTACAAGTGTTTCTTTTGACTTTGAAGATATCTAGAATAAAATTGTTATTTTGTTAGCTATCTTCATGTTTTGTTTTTATTAATATTAAACCTTGTACATTTCAAGTGTGTTTTACTTGTTGTAATTTTTTCTTTTAAATGAAAAAATATGCATCATTTTCATACGTTGGGTGATTCAGAAATGAGTAGAGAAGACCTATGTCTAGCAGACAGTGCAACCACACACACAATACTTACAAATAAAAAATATTTTTTAAAATTGACAATGTTGAATGTTAAAGTCTATCGGGTTCTGCAAACCTATTTGAATGATTTGATAAAACAAATTTTATTTTGCCTAGAGGAGAACAAAATTAATTCACAATTAATAATGCATTGTTCTCTAGTCAATCAAAGAGAAATCTATTAAGTTTTAAAGACAGACGTTACAATGGTTTTCATATTTAGATTGATAGAGAAACTGAAATAGAATATCTTTATATAATATCTAGTGTTTCAAATGAAAAAATGTATGTTAGAAAAGTTGTCTTCTTTATCTTTTTGTATTACATTGTACTAATATATGAGTAATTAAAACATATGCAACAATGAATCTAAAGTTCATGAATCCAGATATATTTACAATTTGACATAATTGATTGAGCCATCCAAGATCTATAATGATGGAAAGAATTATTGGAAATTAACATGGGCATCCATTGAAGAACCAGGAGATTATTCAATCTAATGAATTATATCATGTAATGCTTGCTCTCAATGAAAATTAATAATAAGACCATCACCAGCTAAAGTGGAAATTTAATCACCTATATTTTTAGAACAACTTCATGATGATATATGTGGACCTATTAGCCCACAAAGTGGACAATTTAAGTATTTCATGGTATTAATAGAAGCATCTAGCAGATGATCACACGTGTGCTTATTATCAAGTCAAAATCTTACATTTGTAAGATTACTTGCTCAAATAATTAAGTTAGGAGCACAGTGTAACGCCCCAAAATTTCGAGGTAAATTTTATCATTTTATGTTAACTTTTGGGATTTAAAATTCTTTCGGTGTTAATTTTTGGTTGGTTTAGAAGAGGAAAGAAAAAAGAAATTGAAGGGTATGAATTTTTTTAATATAATATAGTATAAATTAATATAATAATAATATAATATAAATTATATTATTATTATTATTAATTGTATTATTATTATTATTTAATTCAAATATATATATATATATATATATATATATTATTTTTTTAAAAAAACCCTAAACCTGGGCCCCCCTCCCCCGTGTTCTTCTTCTCCTTCGCCTTCTTCTTCATATTTTTCTTTTTCTTCTCCACCCGACGCCACCATCGCCCCTCGCAAGCTTCTCCTTCTTTTCTATCAGCGCCAGCAAGCCGTCTCCGTCTCTGTCATCGTCGTCCTCGCAACGCCCACGTCCGCAGTCGCGCCCTAATCTCTATCCGCGTACGACCAGCCGCCGGCGGGTTTCCCAAATCGATTGTCCGACCTTTCGCAAGCCGCCACCTCCGACGCTTTCTCTCTTCATCTCGTATATCCGAGCAGGCCATCGACTCCTCCGCCCCGACCATCGTCCGACCGCTTACGCCTAGTTGTCGCCGACGCCGGTTCTTCTTCTTCCACTTTCAAACCGGTTCGCGCTGCACACCCGACCCGAGCCACCCTCTCTTTCTATTCGAGCCGCGAGCCGAGGATTGAGCCGAGTCGCGAGCTGAGGATCGAGTCGAGCTGCGAGCCGAGGATTGAGCCGAGTCGCGAGCCAAGGACTGAGTCGAGCCACGAGCCAAGGACTGAGCCAAGCCACGAGCCAAGGACTAAGCCGAGCCGCAAGCTGACCCAAGCTGAGCCGAACCGAGCAGCCTCCAAGCCAAGCCGAACTCCCTGTTCACCGAGCCACCTAAGCCTTTTCCCTCCACATCGGGTCACGGTGAGTCTTTGGTAAGGATCATTTAATGAGTTTCCTAATGTTGTTATAGCCGATTCGAGATTGGATATTGGAATAAGACATGGTCCTACCTTTCGTTCCTTGAAGGTATTAGAGAGTTGACGCTCAAGTTCTCGGGTGTCACGGCAGGCTTATTTGGAGATAGCTCTCTTTTACTCGGGTAAGTCGATGGATGTTGTTTAGAACGATTTAAAAAGTGACTTTTACTAGTGTCATCGTTTAAATCCTTGTGATTTCGTTTAGGTGGATTCGTTGGGCGTGGACTCGATCAAGGGGCATAGCCAAGTTTCAGGTAAGGGATTTCTTACTACCTGACCTCAGATCGAGGCTGGAAACGTAGTAACCCACATGGAAATTATACGTTAGTAACGATATTGAATGGATTGACGCACATTTGACAATACATATCACTTGTATGCTCTTGACTGATTAAAGGTAACGTGACCGTTAGTTGTAGCTTATGTGCTATTATATGTAATGAGTTGTTTACGGATAGACACCGATGCCCGGGTGTTCTGTGTATTGTAGTTATGTTGGTGGGCTACGTTGTGAACTGGAATAGTATGTCGATGGACTATAAAGTCTTAATGTTATGTAAGTTGAAGTCTGTTGTCGGGATATTGGTTATGGAGTTATGTCGTGGAAGGATTAAGAGTCTGAGAACGTCTTGTGTACATTGAGTATACGCCGTTGAACTGTGCTATGAACTGAATATGATTGTCAGATATAATGTGGGCGGTACGCATAACATAGATTACCTGGGGATACACTAGAGTTTGAACTGAGTCGAAGTATCGTCAGGTAACTTTACAAAGTGAGGATTTGACTGGTAGACTGGATTTAAAGAAATGTCACAATGATGTGTGAATTGGATATGCATATAGCAACTGAGGAGATAGTTGTTTAAACCTATATTGTTTTACTGGCTAAGCCTATGACTAAACTATCAGTTTGAACGTTATCGGGGTGTGACTGTTGTAGATGGTGTAGTATAGGCTGTGGGGTAACAGTTAGCTTCATCTATGGGGTAGTGTACCTTATTGATATGTGTATCCTTCGGGATCACTAGACTGATATATGCATCCTTCGGGATTACTAGACTGATACGTGCATCCTTCGAGATCACGAGATTGATGTGTGCATTCTACGAAACCACTAGACTGTTTATGTAGGGTACCCCTGAATAGGAAATTAACTGTTATTACCCTAATGTGCCCAGTAGTGGGTCCCTTACTGGGTATATCTTATACTCACCCTATTTATCTTTAACTTTTCAGGTAAGGGTACAGCGAGGGGCAGACCGACGAGGACCAAGAAGGATGCGTGAAGGCTATATGGATGCGTATGCTTCCGCTGATGTATTTTGTTACTCACTATTTTCATTGTCTGATCGAGTCATGGTTAGAACGTTTGGTTTGTGGTTTGTGTTTGAGGATTTGAGAACTATATTTTGGAACTCTTTAAAATAAGGCCCGAAATTGCTTTTGTGATATTTTAAACGTTTTTAATGAATCGTAACCAGTCTTTTATGAGCTTGTGTGTTTTACTGTCGAGTCTTAGTACTACGTAGTGACCTCAGCTTAGTCCGGAAAGTTGGATCGTTACAGTTGGTATCAGAGCCTAAGTTTTAGGTTCTGTAGACTGACTTATGATGTGAGTCTGTGTTTTTGTGTCCTTATGGCTAAAACGATCCTTGCCACTCGTGAGGTATGCTTTCATGAAATTATATGTATTCTATATGCATTACCTTACCTAAGTTAAACTGCGAAGTTAATTATCATATGAGACTAAAGGAATCATTGGTGGTTGCTAGGGAAATGCCGCCAAGGAGAGATGCACGTAGGGGTGGCTGAGGAGGCCGAGGAAGGGGAGCAGGACGTGTCCAATCTAAAGTACAGCCTGTAGCTCAAGCCACCGGCCCTGCTGCACCAGTTACTCATGCGGACCTCGCTGCTACGGAGCAGGGGTTCAGAGATTTGATTATGCAGATGCGGGAGCAGCAACAGCCTGCCCCACCAACTTTTGCTCCAGCTCTAGTGTACCCTAGGTCGTGCCGGATCAGTTGTCGGCAGAGGCGAAGCACTTGAGGGATTTCAGGAAGTACAACCCCACGACATTCGATGGGTCTTTGGAGGACCCCACCAAGGCTCAGATGTGGTTATCTTCTTTAGAGACCATATTTTGGTATATGAAGTGCCCTGAGGATCAGAAAGTTCAGTGCGCCGTTTTCATGTTGACAGACAGAGGTACTGTCTGGTGGGAGACGGCAGAGAGGATGCTAGTGGGTGACGTGGGACAGATCACTTGGGAATAGTTCAAGGAGAGTTTCTATGCAAAATTCTTCTTTGCCAGTTTGAGAGATGCCAAGCGGCAGGAGTTCTTGAACTTGGAGCAGGACGATAGGACAGTGGAGCAGTATGATGCGGAGTTTGATATGTTATCCCACTTCGCTCTTGAGATGATAGCAACCGAGGCGGCTAGAGCTGATAAGTTTGTTAGAGGCCTCAACTAGACATCCAGGGTTTGGTTCGAGCCTTTCGACCCGCCACTCATGCCGATGCACTACGCCTGGTAGTGGATTTCAGTTTACAAGAGAGGGCTAACTTGTCCAAGGTTGTAGGTAGAGGTTCGACCTCAGAACAGAAGAGGAAGGCTGAGCAGCAGCTTATTTCAGTGCCATAGCGGAACTTCAGATTAGGTGGTGAGTTTTTCCGCTTCCAGCAGAAACCTTTTGAGGCAGGGGAAGCAGCCAGAGGGAAGCCTTTGTGTACCATTTATGGGAAGCACCATCTGGGCCGTTGTTTATTTGGGACCAGGACTTGCTTCAAGTGTAGACAAGAGGGGCATACAGCTGACAGATGTCCGATGAGACTTACCGGGAGTGCACAGAATCAAGGAGCAGCTGCTCCACATCAGGGTAAAGTCTTTGCTACAAATTAGACTGAGGCTGAGAGAGCAGGCACGGTGGTGACAGGTACGCTTCCAGTGTTGGGGCATTATGCCTTCGTTTTTTTTTATTCGGGTTCGTCACATTCCTTTATCTCTTCTGCATTTGTGTTGCATGCCCGCTTAGAGGTAGAGCCCCTACACCATGTTTTATCAGTATCTACTCCTTCTAGGGAGAATATGTTGTCGAAAGAAAAGGTGAAAGCATGCCAGATAGAGATAGCAGGTCATGTGATTGAAGTAACGTTGTTAGTCCTTGACATGCTCGACTTTGATGTAATTCTGTGTATGGATTGGCTAGCTGCTAACCATGCTAGCATAGATTGTTCCCGTAAGGAGGTAGCGTTTAACCCTCCATCGATGGCAGTTTTAAGTTTAAGGGAGAAGGATCAAGGTCGTTACCTAAGATAATCTCAGCTATGAGGGCCAACAAACTGCTTAGTTAGGGTACTTGGAGTATCTTAGCGAGTGTGGTGGATACTAGAGAGAGATTTCTTACTACTGGACCTCGAATCGAGGCTGGAAACATAGTAACCCACATGGGAATTATACGTTAGTAACGGTATTGAATGGATTGACGCACGTTTGACTAATATATATCATTTGTATGCTCTTGACTGATTAAAGGTAACGTGATCGTTAGTTGTAGCTTATGTGCTATCATATGTAATGAGTTGTTTACGGATAGACACCGATGCCCGGGTGTTGTGTGTATTGTAGTTATGTTGGTGGGCTACGTTGTGAACTGAAATAGTATGTCGATGGACTTTAAAGTCTTAATGTTATGTAAGTTGAAGTTTGTTGTCGGGATATTGGTTATGGAGTTATGTCGTGGAAGGATTAAGAGTCTGAGAACCTCTCGTGTACATTGAGTATACGCCGTTGAACTGTGCTATGAACTGAATATGATTGTCAGATATAATGTGGGCGGTACGCATAACATAGATTACCTGGGGATATACTAGAGTTTGAATTGAGTCGAAGTATTGTCAGGTAACTTTACAAAGTGAGGATTTGACTGGTTGACTGGATTTAAAGAAATGTCACAATGATGTGTGAATTGGATATGCATATAGCAACTGAGGAGATAGTTGTTTAAACCTATATTGTCTGATTGGCTAAGCCTATAACTAAACTGTCAGTTTGAACGTTATCGGGGTGTGACTGTTGTAGATGGTTTAGTATAGGCTGTGGGGTAACGGTTAGCTTCATCTTGGGGTAGTGTACCTTATTGATATGTGTATCCTTCGGGATCACTAGACTGATATGTGCATCCTTCGGGATCACTAGATTGATATGTGCATCCTTCGGGATCATTAGACTGATATGTGTATCCTTCGGAATCACTAGACTGATATGTGTATCCTTCGAGATCACTAGATTGATACGTGCATCCTTCGAGATCACGAGACTGATGTGCGCGTTCTATGAAATCACTAGACTGTTTATGTAGGGTACCCCTGAATAGGAAGTTAACTGTTATTACCCTAACGGGCCCAGTAGTGGGTCCCTTATTTGGTATATCTTATACTCACCCTTTTTCTCTTTAACTTTTCAGGTAAGGGTACAGCGAGGGACAGACCGACGAGGGGCAAGAAGGATGCGTGAAGGCCATATGGACGCGTCTGGTTTTCTTTATGCTTCCGCTGATGTATTTTGTTACTCGCTATTTTCATTGTCTGATCGAGTCATGGTTAGAACGTTTGGTTTGTGGTTTGTGTTTGATGATTTGAGCACTATATTTTGGAACTCTCGGGAATGTGATTTAAAATAGGGCCCAAAATTGCTTTTGTGATATTTTAAATGCTTTTAATGAATCGTAACCAGTCTTTTATGAGCTTCAGTGTTTTACTGTCGAGTCTTAGTACTACGTAGTGGCCTCAGCTTAGTCCGGAAAGTTGGGTCGTTACACACAGTTTCCTAATTATACAATTAAGAACATTCAACTTGATAATACTGATGAATTTACATCTTAAACATTTGATAATTATTGTATGTCTATTAGGAAAAATGTTGAATATCCTGTAGCTCATGTTCATACACAAAATGGTTTAGCAGAACCATTTATAAAACGTTTACAATTAATTGCTAGACCATTGTTTGGGAAAGCTAAGCTTCCTACATCTGTATGGGGAAATGTTATTTTGCATGTTGCATCACTTGTGCGTATTAGGCCAATAACTTATGACAAGTGACTTTATATGGATCTCTTGATAATGATATTTATATGAAAGTTTCAAAAGAATTTAAGATACCTGAAACAAATAAATCACATTCCTGATAACTATATTCAATAAAGTCGCATAGATCTCTATATGGACTGAAACAATCAAGACGATTGTGGTATAATCGTCTGAGTGGATACTCTTTGAAAGAAGGATACCAAAATAATCTAATATGTCCATGTGTTTTTATAAAGAAATCACAATCAGGATTTAGTATTATAATTGTATATGTTAATGATTTAAATATAATTGGAACTTTTAAAGAGCTTCCAAAGACAATAGAATATCTTAAGGAAGAAATTGAGATGAAAGATCTCGAAAAAGCAAAATTTTGTCTTGGTTTGCAAACTGAGCATTTAGCATATAAGATATTTGTTCATAAAATTTTTTTGAAATGATTTTATATGGATAAAGCACATCCAATGAACATTCAAATGCAAGTTCGTTCACTAGATTTGAAGAAAGATATATTTCAACCTTGAGACAATAATGAAAAACTTCTTGGTCTAGAAGTACTATATCTTAGTGTAATTGATGCACTTATATACCTTCCTAATAGTACAAGACCAGATATTGCATTTAAATTAAATTTATTAGCTAGACACAGATCTTCTCCAACAAAAAGGCATTGGAATGGAATTAAGTATATACTCCGTTTTCTCCAAAGAACAACTTATATGGGTTTATTTTATTTGAATAAATCAAATTTTTATTTAGTTGGTTTTGCAAATTTTGGATATTTATCTAATCCATACAAAGCTAAATCTCAAACATGTTACCTATTCACATGTGGAGGAACTGTTATACCATGACGATTAGTGAAACAAACAATAACAACCACTTCCTTAAATGATGTTGAAATTCTTGCAATGCACGAGACGAGTCAAGAATGTGTATAGCTAAGATCAATGACTCAACAAACATCCATGCAACATATGACTTTTCTTCTAGTAAAAATCTTCCAATAATACTATATAAGACAACACGACGTGTATAGCTCAAATAAAAAGAGGTTATATTAAAGATGATAGAACAAAGCACATTTCACTGAAGCTTTTCTAAACTCATGATCTTGAAGAAAATGACATTATTGCAATACAACAAATTTGTTCAAGGAATAACCTAGCAGACTTATTTACAAAATCATTACCTATCTCAACATTGAAAAATTGTTGCACAACATTGGAATGCAGAGACTCAAAGATCACAAGTGATGTTTCCATGAGAGAGAGTAAAATGTATTTTTGTAAGTTTATTAATTACATGAAATATGTACTCTTTTTCCTTCACTATGATTTTTTACCCATTGGATTTTTCCTAATGAGGTTTTAACGAGGCATATTTCATATAACTAAGGGCATCTAAGGGAAAGTATTATAAATATTATTAATATAGATGTCCCTTATTATACTTATTATCCACCACATGTCATTCCCCTCTACCTCTAACTCCCTTTCCAAAAGTCTTAAAGATACTCACTCTTAGTGGCCACGTAATCCATCTCTTGCTTGACAAATTACCTATAAAATTACTTATAAATAGAGACATTTGGTGGATTTGTAATGCATACACATTGGAGAGAAATCCATGAAATTTATAGAAAGTGAAGAAATTTGAAATTTTGAGTTTTTATAGTTTCTTTATTTTCATTATATATTATATTATATATTTTAATATTATATTTTTTTCGAGATTCGTGTTTCGATTATTGCTTACAATTGGAATTATATTTCAGACTTAGCTGGGTGTTTGACTTTATACTTTTCTATTTATAATGTGTCGTTGATTCAAGATCGTTGCATGCAAAATGCTCCTTTTGAATCTCTTCGTTACATACTTCTAAGCCCTTGTTGTGTGCAAGTTTTCCTATTGCTTATCCAAGTGTAAGTAAAAAAAAAAATGTTTATCTGAGTGATTCAGAGTTCAACACAGGGAATTAATGTCAAAGCATAGTTTTAAGGTTAACTAGGCATTTTGGCAGTATAAAAGAATAGCTATACATTGTAATGAGTATAAATTTAAACTATTTACACCAAAGAATCTACAAAGGGGATTAAGATGAATGCATGATGGAATAATGAACTAACTTGCATAAAAGATGGGGTGAAGTAAATCTAAGCATTACCAGGTAATTAAGCAATAAACAACCTTTGAGTTGAGATAACTTAATTAACGTGCTTGTGATTAAGACGCACTCCTCTAAACGCCACGCAAAGCTACCACTTGGGGTCCAAATAACAAAAACGCATTAAACAAGTTCTATCTAGAATGTTGCACTCATAAGATTTATAGAGCTTCACGTTTAAGGGTGACACAATGCTTAGTACTTACACTTATTCTTCTTTCGGAATATAAATGATGGATGTTATCCTAATAAGGTGGAGTTTATTTCCAAACTCCTCCTTGCGCTTGTTAGTTATATCCTTGCTATTTGCCCTCTCGAGTAGTTGGCGATATGCACTGGCTATTCCTTTATTTAAATTTAGATCTATTCCTTCCCACCACTCTCTAGGGTTTAGTCCCTTTAAATCTTGATCAGACATGACAATTTGCTTGATGGTGATGGAGTCCTTTATATAGGCAGATTTAGGCAGGAAATCTAATCTTTCGAACATGTCAGCGCCAAAAGCTGCTTTTATGTTAAGTCATATCAACTACATCTGCCACTTTTGTTTTCTAGCGAACCTCTTCTTGCTTACTAATATGGCCTTCTAGCCTAATCTTCTAAGCGAGTTCCTCTGCAATTCGCCAACTTTTTCTTTAGTTCATAATCCTGCGTTTAGACACTAAAAACAGGGTGAAACAAGCATGAACGCTTATGTCAAATGTATTTCCAAATATTTATGAATTTACAACGTAAGCTACATATTTTGACACATTTCTTATGCATTTTGGTCACATTCTTCGACCTAAAAGACTACAATAACTTGGATTTTTACAAGTTATTAGTCATGCCTCATTGTAACAACATAAAATAATTAATTTGATTAATTAAAATATAACTAAGAGAAAATGAAAAGTCGTCCACTATGATAAGGCAATCCTAATTAACCAGAAAAATAAAGCTTTAGTTAAAGCAAGAACTTTTGAAATAGAAATATTTGAAAAACTAGCACTTCATTCACCAAATTTATATCAATCAAGAGGAAAAAAAAAACCAGAATTACACGAGTTGCAAGAAACTGAAGATACTTATAACTTATGATAATATTGTCAAAGATGGAGTGACCCATAACAAAGGGACACTGTGGTTCTGAGATGATATCATTAAGAATATACTTCAAATTGTTAACAATAACTTTCGTGGTTACCTTAGAAGAAACATTACAAAAATTGATTGGGTAAAAATTCGAGACTATAGTTAGATAGGGGAACCTTAAGGATTAAAGTAATATAAGTTAGTTACACACATTAACATAAGTTAGTTACACACGTTAACAAAAGAATGACGATTAAGGATATGAAGACAATTTCTAACAATTAGTTTATCCTTAACTTCATTTCAATATCTTTTATAAAATAAAGTAGGAAAGTCACATGGACCTGGGCCTTGAATGGATGCATCTATTTAATGGGAAAATAATTTCCTCTCGAGTGAAAAGACAAAGGAGATTATTCATCTCTAGGAAAACCCTTCTTTCTATTAACATGGTTACATCGGAGATGGAATCGAGATAAGTGGTGGATGAACCAAAGAGGCCTCGAAAGTGATGAACAAAAGTATTTTATATTTTGTCCCAGTTATCTTGCTTTCACCCTCCCCAATATTCTATCCCAAGGATAGTATTCTTATGCTACTTCATAGGGGCCTGATGATGGAACTAAGACGTTTCCTACCACTCCCATTTTAGCAATTGACTCTAGAACGTTGTTTCAAATACATTTCTTCTTCCAATAAAATGTGGTGTAACTAATTTTCCAAACCATCAATAGGGGGAGGTTGTTCATGGAGTTTTTTTTTATTTCCTCCCTAATCATATAGAAATTACCAAAGATCTTCTTGTTATGAAAGTGACCCCAAGATCGGAGACTATCAACATAATTTGATAGTTGATTATTAAGAGAGATCTCCTCACCCTAGACATCAAAAATGTTACGAATAACAATATGATGACACTTCTCATAAGAAGTTCACAACTCCTCAAAAGGGAAAATTCTATGCATTTTTTGAATTGGAGGAAATGACAAGGTAGTTAACTAGATGCCTTGGATATAGGGTGAAGAAACAAGAGTTACCCAAAAAAATATCGAAGTGAAGACCAATCTACTTCCCATGATGACGGTTACACCAAGTAAAAAGATCACCACAAAATCCCAAATCAATCAACCTATAGTCAATCATGACTTGCCTACTGTTTTCCATGAGGCAACCTTCTTTTGAAGCCCCATCCCACTTCTTAGAATCAGTTAAAATTTCATTCAAGTCATGCCTAACCACTCAAGCAGTATCATCAGGAGGAATTAAGCGTTGAAGCTGATCCTACGATTGGTGTGAGACCCTGATTTCAAAAAGGAAGTCATGTGGAAGAAGAACTCTATAAGATGAGTTGTGTTGACCAAGTGTAGACAGAAGCATTCCACGAAGAAGGATGCGATTGAAGAAAGGATGATGCGAAAAGAAGTATTTGTCTAAAAGCTCTTACTCAAATCGAAGGAAGGCCATCTGACGAGTTAAGGTTGAAGAGACCAAAGATGATAAGTGTGAAGGAACTAAGCCAAGAAAAGGAAGCCCTGAAGGTTGTCCCTAAAATGGTCGTTGAGCAACTGAGGAAAAGAATAAAAATAAGGTCTTTACACATCTAAATACCCCACCACAAGGAGCAGCATTGGGCGGTGGAGGAAGAAAAGTGGATCAGAACTTAGCTTTATTTTTTTGCCCCTAGCAAGAAAATGAATGTAACTGTTATGCTTGAACCCTGTATAAAGTTTCAAATTAATAAAAAGAGAAGTTATGTTTATTTCGCTACTTATTGGTTGTACTTACCGCTTAGTAATGAATTTCTTTCTTGTGACAAGAGTGCTAAGCAATGAAGTAAGTCTAAAGGTTGCAGATTTTTCCGTTGTGTTGAGTTAAGTCTCTAAGGTTTGAAGTAAATGCCTTGATATTGAATAGGTTGCGGGGTGTTTGGCACCCAAGTTTGGAATCAAATTCATGGGAATTGAATGCTTGTGGGCTTATTTGATGAGGTTCTGATGTCTGTAAATTATAAATGCCTGTGTTTGGGGTGTAGGATTTTGGAATCTAGATTTCTAATGCCTATACTTGGGTTCTAGTTTTGAATTCTTGTGTTTAGCTAATCTGTTTTGTTTAATTTAGTTTTTTTTTTGTGAATTGTACATCCTAAATTTATCATGTATCAGAATTTTAATTGATTTTTTTTCATATTTAGTACTTCTAATTCAATTTCTTAACTCAATTGACTTTTCATGACAATAATGTAAAAATAAATTTTTTTAATATTCAATAACAATAATTTTGATTACACTTGCATTAATATGAATGATCTAATTATGAATATCACATACCATTCATAAAAAATAATAAGTCAAATGGTGTTTACGAAAGTTTCAATTAAAGCACATTAAAAGGGTTTAATAGGTTTCAAAACAAGCATAACCAAAAGGGTCATGCAAAAACGAAAGTGAAGTAGAGTTACCTTTAGTCATAGTTTGAAAAATGTTATTAAACTAAAAAATAAATCATGGTACATGTGATATATATTTAAAATTTCTATCATGTTACCAATTATTAATATTTGATTTATATATACTTGAAATCACAATAGATAGTTCATCTATTTTCACTTGGGAAAAATGTAACAAAATAAACAAATCTCCTAAAATGAAGAAATATTAGTTTTAAACAAGGAAGAGGAAATAGATAATTAAAAAAGATGATCTAATAATAATAATAATAATTAAAATAAACTCAAGAAGAAAAGAAAATTGAAGTATGAAAAATATGTATTTTAAAAAATGTTATTGTGATTAAATCAAAGACGTATTTGGAAAATGACTCAAGGAAAATAATTTCAAAAATTCATTTTATTAATTTTTCAAGATTTACGACAGTTGCCTGAGTTGGTGGTCGGAAGTTTGCCGACGAAGTTGTTAGAAATGACACCAAAAGTTAGCCAACAATGGTCACCAAGGATGATGTTTAGAGTTGGTCGACGAATTTTCTAGATTGAATTAGGAAAAAAAAGGTAACCTATGGACTTGAATATTGTTTACTATTCAAACCCATGGGAAATAGTGTAAGAAGCCTTGGTGAAGTGGTCATTGATCAATGGTGAAGACGGTCAACGATTGCTAATGTTTAATTAAGACAATTGGTTAGTCATCAATCATCATGACAATCGGTCGCCACGGGTCATGGCTATTGGTCATTGACCATCATGACAAGAGGGACGACATCGATAATTAACGATAACGATTGATCGTCATCGATCAAGATGTTCACTTGACGATAGAAACCTCCAAAGTTATAGGTCACCAACGATTAAAATGTTTGGTTACCGACAATCGATAATCGACAATCAATACGATCCAAAGTCGATAATCAAGATGATCTGGAGTCGACAGTTAAAATGATCGATTGTTGTGACCGTTGATCGATCATGATCGATCTTCGTGACCATCAGCCGGCCATGATCGATCGTCGTGATCGTCGATCGGTCATGATCGATCATTATGGTTGATCGTCAAGTTGGTTAACGTTTGTTGTCAACGATTTTCAATGATCAATTGTAGGAGGTTGAAGTGAAAATTTTTCTAAAACACATATGGCATTCAATTGGAAAAAAAAAACATATTCCAAACCCATGGGTTTAGTTTCTTAATTCCATGAATTTTATTCTAATGGTCCAAACATGGGTTTGGCTTCAAATGTTGAACTCCCCTAATTCTAAACCCATGGGCCAAACACCCCCTTAGAGGAGTTGCTTTGCTTAGAAGGCATTCATTGTGTCATCTCGCGGCAAGGTATACGACGAGTGTCTAGGCAACATGTCCGCTATCTGGTCGCTTGAAGTAGCATTTAGGATGGGGAATGACAATTAGCTCTCTGATAACTTTTAGAAATATAAGTTATTATAGCTTTTTAGATAGAATAATGAAGCTAAAATGCATAGTAAAAGTGTCAAAATGTGGTAACTTCTGTAGTAAAATCAAAAGTATTTGGAATGTACATAAGTCTCTATACCTGTTTTACCGAATTTTTAGTGTCTTAACGCAGAAATAGGAAGAAAATAAGAAACTAGTGTACCGCAGAGGACCTCGTGCAAAAGCTACGCGAGAAAAACTCGTCTGGCAAGTACAACTTCTAGGCGAGGATCTAGTCATCACGTAAGGAAGGTTCACTAGAAGAGAAGAATGATAGTTGGAGTTGATATGACATGACAAAGTTACAATTGATACTGACATGATCAAAAGAATAGAAGTTTTTCGTTATAAGTTGCTTATAAAAGGATCTCATATCTACCAGACAAGAGGTCAGCTTCGAGAGAAGTCAGATGTTTGAATGGACTGGCTAAGACGCCTGAATGGATCAAAAACCTACGGAGTGGCGGAAAGGAGTAGCGTTTTTGCTCTTTGCAAGAGTTATTCTTGTTCTTCTCCAATCAGTTTGTAAGTGGGAGCTTGGTGTCCAAGTAAAGAAGATGCATTTTCCATTTCTCCTAACTTGTAATGTCATTTCTATACTTTCCATTTCTATATTTCTTTGCAATGTATCTATTCATATTGTACAGTGGCCTAAGGCCTACATTCTTTAATATACTGCATGTTTATACCTTTTGAATCCATCATTTCTTTACTGTTCACTTGTCATTATGTCATCTGTAGTTTGGTCTTATGATAAGTTCTTGATAAGACACTTAGCTTATAACTCTTTTCGCGTTAGCTGAGCTATAGTCATCTCTTGGCTAGTGTTTATTGCCAACTACCTTAGAGCAAGTAGCAAGGATATGGCTAACGCGCATAAGGAGGAGTTTGGAGACAAACTCCACCTTGTCGAGATAACTTCCATCATTTGTGTCCCAAAAGGAGAACAAGTGTGGGTATTTGGTGTCGAAAGGTTGTCACCCTTAAAAGAGAAGCTCTATAACTCTTGTAAGTAAAATCTTCTAGATATATCTTGCTTAACTAAATTCAGTCATTTGCATCCCAAGAGGTGAGCAAGTGTGGCGTTTAAGACACCGAGAGGTGCTTGCCTTAATCGTAAGCTAGTATCTGAGATATATTGCATCGAAGCTCCCACATGGTTTAAATGCCTAACGACGGAGAGACTTTCCTTCACTCTTCCTTGCACAAGTTAGTTTGTAATCCCATCTCATCTCCATTCTTATTCTCCTTTTACAGATTCTCTAGTGTAGATAGTAGATATAGTTTAAACTTATACTTCCTTATACTCTATAGATGATTCTTTTACACCGCCTGAATTAAGAGTGAACCCTAGAACTAAGATTTGATATCAATACCTTATGTTCAACCCTAAATTAACCAAGAAACCTATTGTTTCCCTTATACTTGGGCAAGCAGTAGAAAAACTTGTACATAACGAGGACTTAGTCACTACGCTAGACATAAAGAGCATATAGCATGCTATGACCATGCCTCATCACATAGAATAAGATATAGATACACACTAAACTACACAACTCTAAGTCCAAACGAACATTTCTCACCACTCTCATGGTAGCGTCTGGAACTAATATATACCAAAAAATTTCCAATACATATTCTTCCACTGAATTTTTACATCAACGTGGTTGTGTTGAAAAAAAACATATATAAAAAACAATTTCATCTTTCTAGAGTAGACAAAGACCTCCCTTGGAGCCAATACTATAAATAACAAAACAGCGTGCGAAGTTCAACTTGGTTTTTAACTTATTCATAATAAAATCGATACATTTGGTTTTAGAAAGTAAACAAAGACGATTACTTATTTTATTAATTTCATCATAAACTTCCTTGTATGCCTATGAACTCCCTAATCCTCGGACATTTCAACTAAGTGTTTTCATGTCTCATGGCGGGACTAGGAACCAGCCTCTACTACTTTCAAAGTAGAAGTTGCTGCATCTACCTTTTCTAAACCCTCTATAGGTTTTTTATGCCCAATAGAAGGTAAAGGGAATGGCTTCACCAATCGTTTTTCATTATCCAAAACAACCGCATCTGGACTTGCTCTCGCTCTCTTCTTCAAGCATTACCATGAGCCCTTTCTTTCGAGCACCCTCCTTTAAAGACAATATGACATGTGAATTAAAAGTAAAGCCATATTGAAAATTAGAAGGAATGGATTCACTTTGTATAGGTCGCCTACATGCCTCTGAATCTTCACCAAAGAAACTGATCCCTAGAACTAAAAGGGTTTGACCTAGATAAAGCGTTCCCAAAATCCAACCATCTAGCAGTAATTGGAAACCCAATAAAGAAGTGGTCCTAAGCACCATTTAACCTCTCTTTAGGGTGAAGTTGTGGATTGAAGTTTGGTAATAAAGAGTTTGTAACAAAAGGTACATACTAGATAATTAAGGAAAAAGGATGGTTGACAAGGGTGTTGGGTAATTAAAATGAGGTTAATGGCTTGTTGTAAATGAGGAGTTAAATTGTATCTCTATGATCATTAATTGAGTTCAACGAAGTAATGATCATTGAATCCCTCAACGAACTAATCAGAAGGTTCTTCACTAGAGAAGGTTTGAAGACAACAAGTTGTTTATCTTTACGTAGGCCATTTGGATCTAGGGAGCATAATATGGAGTATTGTTTGTCTCTTCATGTATATGCATTATAGTTCTATCTTGAATTCGACAATATGATTTTAAGTGTGCAACTAAGCTAGGCCACAAAGTTAAGATTATGCTATAAAAGGGGTAGACTTAATCTTATGCGTTGATTAACTCTAACGATATGTCTATTGAACACAAGTTTTCCTTTCTCTTGCCCAAGTGTAACTGATAAGAGAGGTTTGCTGGATAAGTCATGGTCGAACACAGGAAATTCTTTGTGATCTTAGATCATAATGCTTATAAAGGTCTCATACGGTGTCTGTACAGTAAAAATTCTATTCACAATATCTTCTATTTAATTCTATTACTGTGTACACTAAAGTTGTGTTGTGAAACGGGGGTGAAGATAGTGATTATATGTAAAGTTGAACTCAGTTTGTATAAGCAAGAATAAGAAAGTAAATTTCTTTACTTCATATGATACAATATAAGGAAAGTGACTAGTATCTTAGAGCAATATAAATTTCATAACTAATTCCAATTTAAGGAGAGTATCCTTTCAGAGCTTCTGACATATACTTGCTTGTCTTTTAAGATGAAAATACTAAAATTGTCACGCAATTCATAGCTAATCCATTTTAGCTGCATTAGTTATGATCCATCCTAAATTAAGGAAAGCAACCTCTCGACGTCTTGTTGCCACACATATCGCATTTCTAATATGCATATTAAGAGAGATTCGAAAAAATAATTATATTGCTAAAATCCTTTCATTTATGTTTTGTGTTTAAGCTCCATTTATGCCAATACAAAAGTTAGGGAAAATGGGACGAGATTCTTTATAACTCTCATTCTAAGCTCTCACCTAAAAATCAAAGAAGAAAGGTTAGGGATGAAGTTTATTTTTTCGTGAAAGGTCACACATTGAAATGAAGGACATTTCTTTGTATTTATTGGCATTTTTGTGATGGGATTGTACATGGATCTGATGCACCAGTAATTCTCTAAATTCTAACACTGCTATGTAGTGTCGAAGATGTCATGTCTTCCTTTTTGTTGACAATCTCACCAACTCTTCTTGTCTTCTAACGATTCATATTGCTTGGTATCTTTTTGTTGGTTGCCCTAGTTTGTTGACATGAGCAATGGTCGTCTAAGATGATTCTTCACTTCATTTCTTCTTCGTACTGAAAACATGCATTAAAACTATAAAAACTGAGATAAACATGTGTTTTATCTTTTATGACTTGTAGATCATGTTGATCTTATTTCCATATGATTTGCTACGTGTTATTCTTTGTTATATCACAACTTTGCTTCATTATTCTACTTAAAAGACTACAATAACTTGTATTTCTACAAGTTATCAAGTACCTACTAATGTAGGGGCCCCATTGAATAGGATGTTGACTTGCCATCACTGACCAAACTTGGTAGCCGAGGCATGAGAGAATCTTTTTCCATCATAAGATAGCCAAGACCCATAGTGAAAGGGAATACTTTTAGACTAACCTGATTTGTAGAACTCATAAATCTTTAATGGTGTGCCTAATGAAATCAGAAAGTACAAATTTTTTACAATTTCTCATATTGCATAAGGATTCACTCCATTTTTGGAGGCAGTCAAACCTAAGTTTTAGACCTCGTCTTATCGACTTAGTAATATTAATCTGAACTCGAACTCTTAAAATTTCACCTTAGTATGGTCTAGCCTTCTAATGGATGTCATCAAAACTCATCAATTGTGTTTGCCAGTCATTTTACCATAGCTCGATTTAGACAACCTAGAGGTAAGTAAAAAGAGTGAATCCAAAAAGGAATCTAAGAAAAACTCACTTTATGAAGAGGGGTAGATAGATCAAGTTTTGTAACACCAAAACAGATTTACCAAAGAATCATGAGCTCTATTTTATGTAATGCCCTCAAAATTAAGATAATATTGAAGTTAATTATCTTAGTTTTATTTAATTAAATTTAATTTATTGAGCGCTATTTTGAATTCATTTAATGGGAATTATTTTATTTTATTGAAATTGGAATTAATTAAATATTTGTTGAATGAATATTTGATTAACTAGAGGTTTTGACTCGTGGTGTTTGTTCAGAATTTGATTAAATTGGATATTATGACATTTAAGTAAAGCTGTAGATTTTTGTGTTGTTGAAATTAGATTAAATTAATTAAATAATTATGGGTATTATTTAATTCAATTGTTGAGTGGAAATTTTGTGGGAGATTTAATAGTTATATATATATATATATGTGGACATATATATATAATTATAGGAAAGGAAAAGATAATTATATTTGTTGAAATATAATTATTTAAGCACAAGATAATTGTACTTTGGAGAAAAGATATTTATTAAGGGAGGAAAAGAATAATTATGTCGTGAGAAAATATAATTATTTGTAAAATGATAATTATTTTGGAAAATGAATAAAGATTAATTAATATAGAAGATAATTAATTATTTTAGAGAAAGATAAATATTGATTGAGTAGAGAGAGTTGATTTGATTGGACAAGAAAAGATCATGTATTTAATTAGTGAGAGAATAATGGTTTAAATAAATATATATATGTTTATTATATATTTTGGTGAGAGAAAAATAATAACGATAAAGAAGTATTATTATTATTATTAATGGTTATAAATGCCTAAGATTTTCTGCATTTAAGGAATTTATTAAGATAATGGGAATAAAAATATATGAATATTTTTGTATTATATATATATATATATCCTAAAAAGAAAAAGGAAACAATAATAATAAATATTATTGTTATTTTTTTTGTTTATAAATAGCATTGGAATGCTTAAGTTGGAAAAAAAGAAAAAAGTTTTTCATCTTCTTCACCAAGATAACCCTCTACTGCTACCGCCTCACCAGTTTTAGTTATGGTTAGTCCCTTTGGCAAAACTTGAAGATTTAAGTGAAGAATTTTTCCATCAAGGTTAAGATGATTTTTCAACCATCATTTGGTTAAGTGTGGTAAGTTAAGGTAATTATATTAGTAATTTGTTGACAAAAATTGTTAATTTAATTTTGGATATAATTGAGATTTCTTTAAAGGTTCAATTGGATGATTTTTTTTATAGATTTAATCTTGAATTTTTCCCAATCAAGATTGAATTGGTTTCAACCTTAAATTTTGGATAAGTTAAATTGGGAAATTTTTTATACTAGCCATTGGTAAATTTTATTAATTAAGAATATTAAAATTTTTCTAGGATATGCTTTAATTGGGAATTTACTGTCAGAAAAAAAATATTTTTAGCTAATCTCTAGGTAATAGATTCTACTACTGGACCTTCGAACTGAATTTAAGAGATTGCATGTATTTACGGTTATGCATTGATGATAGCTAAGATGCATAATACGATGCTATAGATGATGATTGATATTATGTTGATGATGATGATTGATATGTTTATGATGTTCATGATACATGATATATTAATCACATGCTTAAGAACGTTATGATTAATATTCATGTCATGTTTGTAATGTTTATGATGACGTTACTTGCTTTTGGATTGTGGTATGTCTGTTAACTTTGTATGTTAAATTTCTTATCACAGCTTCCACGTCTATTTATATGTTTTTCAGTACTTTAAAATTTTAGGCATTTTACTAAAGATTTTTTTTTCTTATTTATATGTTTTTATTTTCTTTAAAATTTTAGAACCCGTGGGTTATGTTTTCAAATTATTTTTATTGGTTTTGTCGATTTTATGTTTTTGACTGTTTAGTTAAATTTTAAATTTTATAAAGATTTTTAGTTTTCTCTTTTCAAGAAAAGTTTAAAGTGTTAACTATCTTTGAGTAATGACATTAATTTAAAAGTTCGGGTCGTTACATTTTATCACACAAATTTGGTTCTCTATCAAAGGAAAATAGTAACAAATTTTTGCAAAATTTTCACACTTAGCCATCAGTCTAGCCCCCACTCAATCTGAAAAGTGTTCCTAGTAACTTCACGATTGATGATTCATTTGGATGATGTAATTTGCTCAAGAGGCTGCAACTGTTGAGAAATATTATTACGGTCGGACTCAGGGTTGTTTATATGCGTATTTAACTTTATGCGATAAGTCATCAATCATGATCATTATATGCAAAGTACTCACTATGTATCTCTTTATCGAATAAGAGCTAAGTCCTTGTTGAGTACAAGTTTTTTTATTGCTTGCCCAAGTATAAGCGAAACAATAAGTCTATCTGGATGATCTAGAGTAGAAAAAAGGGAATTGATATCAAAGATTAGGTCTAGGATTCACTCATCATTCAGGCGGTAAAAAAGAATAAAGAATAATAAATAGACGAATGTAAGCGGAACTATGACTACTTATGTATGCTAGAGATTTTGCAAAGGGGAATTGGATGAATGTAAAATGGAGCTACGAACTAACTTGTACTAAGAATGGATGAAAGATTGTTTATATATTACTAGGCGACTAGACCATGAAAGCCTTGATGCGATATAACTTTAATAACTAGTCTATGATTAAGGCAAGCTCTTTCCGAAGTCTTTAAATGACTTGTCCTCTTGTTGGGGTACAAATTATGGAAGTTATCTTGCCAAGGTGGAGTTTGTTTCCAAACTCCTCCTTGCGCACGTTAACCATATCCTTGCTACTTGCCCTCTCGAGTAGTTGGCAATATACACTGGCTAAGTGATGAAAATAACTCAATTAACACGATAAGAGTTATAAGCAAAAAAATCTTATCAAGAATCTCCCAGGAGTCCTAAACTACGAATAACACATTGACAGATGAAAAGTAAAGAGATGAATGGATTGAAGAGGTATAAATATGTAATATATATTTAAAAGAATATAGGCCTTTGGCCAGTGTATAATATGAACAACATATATTACAAAGAATACAAAAATGGAAAGAAAAGAGAATGGAAAATGATTACAAGTTAGGGGAAAAGGGAAATGGACTTCCCTCCTTTCAAACTCCAAGCTCTCACTCACAGCATGATCGAAGAAGAAGAAATCTCTCTACAGACGGTGTAAAGGCTAATCCTTTCCACCACTCTCTAGGGTTTGGCGCATTCAGACCCTTTTTTATTGATGTAGAAGGAGACTTTATATAAACAAATTTCGGTGGGAAACTTCTATTCTTCTGATCATGTCAACGCCAATTGTAACCTTTGTCAAGTCACAAAAGCTTTAACTACAATTCTTTTCCTCTAGTGAACTGTCCTCACATGATGACATAGATCCTCGCCTAGCTATTGTTCTTACCAGACGAGCTTTTCTCACAAAGCTTATGCGCGAGATTCTCTGCGATTCACTAGTCTCTTATTCTGTTTCTATTCCTACGTTAAGACACTAAAAACGCAGTAAAACAGATATGGATACTTATGTAAAGTGTATTTCTAGATACTTATGTTTTTTCAACATAATCATGGTGTTTTGATACGCTTCTTCTACATTTTGACATTGTTATTCTATAAAAGAGGCTACAATAACTTGTATTTCTTCAAGTTATCAACAACCCGCCCATTTTCTAGCCAAATCCATCGTTTCTTTGTCAATATTGACCACTGAAGTGTGCTCCTTAGCTGTTAGGTTGGGGGTGTTCCATTATTCTAACATTCTATCTTGTCCCACCTAGCATGCTTACTAAGACACTAATAGGCATATAAAAAAAATAGGAAAGAAATACCAACTTCAAGTGAGAGGCTGAATGATTTTGCCAAATGAAGAGGAAACTGATATATAAGAAATTTCTCACCATCATTGATAAGGAAAGTTTAGCCATGAAATTACCCAAAATCTCCAAAAAAAAAAAAAGAAAAAGAAAAAAGGATGTTGTGAATTGGTTGAAATTTATAAAAATTGAATTGGTAGAATCCATTGAAGTGGTGAAATTGCCCCAACATTCATTCTTGGAGAGAAAATCGAATAGATATTACCTCAAGAATCCAACCGAAATTTAGAATTAAATTGAATTTTATAATGAAGATACAAATTTATTTTTTTACCATGTAACAAAAAGATGCACAAAACCATTAACCCATAGTTAATTACCTAAATTTAACACTTATAAGTTTGAAATATTACAAATATTAATAGTAGATATTAGATGCCCATGCATAGAATAATAAAGAAACAATTGTCTTTCACACCTACTTACCTCATGTGTCCTATAAACATACATTCTTAGTGTCCATTGGCATGTGTCAACGAATTATCGCTCTATTTGTTGTCCATGTGTCTCAAGCTTACATCTCATTAGTTTTCAAATAATCCACCACCTACTTGCCTCTTGACCTAAAAATAGAGGAATTTGGTGGATTATTTAAGAAAACATAACAACGCTGAGATTATATTCAAAAGAAATTGAAGATAGTGGAAAATCTTGAGGTTTTTTCTAATTTTTATTTTTTGTTATTTTTTTTTGGAAGAATGTTTAAATATAGCAAACAATTGAAACTATTTACAATAAATAGTAAAATCTATCCAATTTTCTATATTTCATTTAAGTTCGTTGCAATATTTTGTATATAGTTTCAATTTTTTGTTATCCATAAGAATTTCTCTTTTGTTTATTTATTTTCTTTATTTGTATAGGTATTATATTAATTTTAATAATATATTTTCTCAATAATTGTGTTTCTATTGTGAACTCGATTCTGATGTGTTGCTAGACTTGGCTTGTGTGGTTTTTGTTTGCCAACAATTTGATTATTTGTTGTTGCGGGCTTGGTGATATAAACTATATTTCATTCTTCATAATGTGTCATTGATTCAAGATCATTGCATACAAAATGCTCCTTGTGAATCTATTCATTATATTATTAAAGCTAAGTCATTGTAGTGTCCAAGTTTTCTTATTGCTTGCCCAAGTATAAGTGAAATAATAGGTTTATCCGGATGATCTAGAGTCGAACACAGGAAACTGATATCAAAAGTTAGTTTAGGATCTACTCATCCATTAGGCAGTATAAAAGAATAATGAATGATCATTAAATGAATGTACGCGAAACTAAAACTACTTATACACTCTAAAGATTATGTAAAGGGGAATTAGATGGATGCGAAGTGGAGATACAAACTAATGTGTATGAATAATAGGTGAAGGAATGTCTATGCATGACTAGGCAATTAGATCGTGAAAGTCTTGATATGATATGGTTTTCCTAACTAGCCTATGATTAAGGCGAGCTCCTATCAGAGTCTTTATACGCCACATTTGTCCTCCTTTTGGGGTACAAATGACTCAACCTAGTTAGGCGAGATATATCTAGAAGGATTTACTTATAAAACGTATAGAGTTTCGCGATTAAGGACAGCAACCTCTCTGTGCCTATTGCCCACACTTGTCTTCCTTTCATGGTACAAATGATGGAAGTTATCTCACTAAGGTGGAGCTTGTCCCAAACTTCTCCTGACGCGCGTTAGCCATATCCATGCTACTTACTCTCTTGGGTAGTTTCCTATAAGCACTAATCAGGTGATGAATGTAGCCACCTAATTTTATCCTACATTTTTTTATTATTCTTTAAAATATTAATTGTAGCAATGGTTAAGATATTTTATTCATTTATTTTGTTAAAAAAAGAAAAAGGTAAAATCTTTTTGTAATAATATGAAATCTTATGTTTTTTAATCTTTTTATTAAAATGGAAAATAAAGTGATTAATGAGAATATCTATTATTTAAAAAAATTCAAATCATTTTTTACTTATCACTTTAGGAAAAAAGCAAATTAATTTATTTACACAAAATCTCTTTTGATTTATCATATTAGGAAAAGCAAAATAATTTATTTTATACAAAATTCTTTTAATACCATATTTGATTTATCTTTATCACTTTAGGAAAAAAAGCAAAAAATTTATTTTGGAAAAAATCTTTCAATATCATATTTTTACTATTTTAGAAAAAAGAAAATTAATAAAATTACATAATATCTAATTTGATTTTATACTTATTAAATTTTTCTAATTTGTGGCACACCCAGGGTCTATAAATAGGGTCCTTTGTCATTTGAAAAATGGGAAGAAAAAATTGCTTTAGAGAGAATCTCTATGAAAAAAATTGTTTTAGAGAAATTCTATAGAGAGAATCTGTGTGAAATTTTTGAAGAAACATATTTCAAATATTATTTTTAGAATAACCTTCTATTTGTTTTTTTTATTATATATAAATAACTTTTATTTATTTAGTTTTTCATATTTATGATTTTTTTAACTTTTTGTTATTTTTATTTTTTATCATTATTATTATTTCATTTCATAATTTTTTTATTTTTTTTAATTTACTATCATCCCTATGTCCTCTTCTCTTCACTTATTTATTTAATTTTTTTTACATATTTATTTATTTATTATTTGATTTAGTTTTTTTTTCATTTTTTCTCTTATTTTATTTATCGTTATTATGTATCTTTTCTTTTCCTTTTCTTTTAACTTATTTTTTTATTACTATCGTTATATTTAGTATATGCATGCATTAATATAATAAATTATTTGCCTAATTTATTGTGTGGTATATTTGTTATTTTTATTGACTTTCATTAAAAAAATTTTAAAATTTTTAAAATACTTTTAACCATAGTTGTATGCAATTTTAAAATCTTTTTTTAAAATTTTCTCTTTAAACCATTTAGAATTTTTTTTTCTTTTGCTTTAAACTCAAAATTAAATATATATTTCATAAGGTTTCCTAATCAACTTTTTTTTTTATAATATATCATGCCGATTTTGCTAAAAAAATCCTACGATGAAATCTAGAAATTCCTGGGAGTCCGTTATTTCTAGATTCTTAAGGTGAGGGATCAATATCTTTGGGAGTCTGAGATTTGATCCCAAGAGAAAATATATTTAATCAATGTTTAAAAAAAACATTATTCGAAGACTAGCCTATGATAGAATTTGAGAAATTGTAATAATTTCTCATTCTCTTTAAGGTGAGGAATTTTTTCTCGATATAGTCTAATTAATGGGTGTATCCCACTTATTTTATGGAATCATTGCTCCAAATATTGGAGTAGTGAGCAATGAAATAAGACATAGTTCTTTAAAAAAAAATGAATTTTATTCAAGACATTAAATTTGGCCACCGTTTTCTAAAACGGGTGTTACGGGGTGCTAGCACCTTTCCCGTTCACAAATGACTCCCGAACTCAACTCTATTTTTTTTTCGTAGACCAGTTTTTATTTTGTTTAAAATGATTTACTTTATTTCGGTGTCCAATCACATCTAAAAAAAGATTGGTGGCGACTCCTCTTTTTTGTTTTTAAAATTAAATCCTTTTTAAGGATGTCGGCCGCTCCGTGTCGTCTTGGGTACGTGGGACAGCTTGGCGACTCCACTGGGGCCATAAGGTTCCACCTTGAGAGTTTGGCCTTTTCTTTTGTCTTGATCTTGTATATTTATTTTTGTTTTATTTTCTTTTTAGTGTGTTGCTTATTATTATTTCACACCCAACCACAAGCCTCCTGCCCAGGCTCTACCCTATAGAATTAGAAACGAGGATGGAGTAGTGTTGACCTTCGAGGAGCTTATGCTTCCGTGCAGGCACACGAAAAATTCTCACTCAATTTGGTCATACAATCACATGTGATGGTTGTGATCAAGTTGAGGGCCTTTTATCTTTTAGGACTTATATTCAGCTTCACTCATTACGATTTTCATATCATGTTAATTCATATGTTTTAGAATTTTAATTTTCTACCTTATTATATTATTTTCTCACACACTAGCACAAGCCCTCTACCCGGGTTGTACCTATAGGATTAGATTCGAGAATGTAGTAGTGTTTGACCTTCGAGGAGTTGTTGCTCCCGTGCAGGCACACAAAAAATTCTCACTCAATTTGGTTGTATGATCAAGTGTGACTATACACCATTCTGAGGGCCTGTGTCAAATAGGATTCTAGCATTAACTTCACTAAGTTTGTTTGAGCCATTGCATTATTTGATGGTTTTCTTTCTCATATCTAGCATTTACATCAGAGGCATCCTAACCGAATCATTATTCTCTTTTTAAAAAGATAAAAAGCCAAAACTTGAAAAATAGCTCAAAGTTTGCCTCCTCAACATCCATATTGGACAAGAAGTAAGGCTCGAATAATGGATGAGCAAACCAATGATCAGGTTCAAGCAGTTCGTCAAGACGTTGAAGGGTTGAAAGATTAATTGGCAAAGATCTTAGAACTGCTCACTACTGGAAGAGGAAAGAGTGTTGCAGGGACTTCATCACAAGTGGAAGTAGATCTGGACCAGGTATTAGAGGACATACCTGCATACCCTCCGAGTTTTACTCCTCAAAGGTCGTCTGGTCCATGCATGGTGGATAAGACATATCCTACATCCTTTCCCGCACCAAATCCTAAACACAACCACCCAACAGGCAGCCCATGTCAGTGATCCTATATCTACTCCAATTACGGAAAGTGGTAAGAAAATTTTAGAAGAGCAGGGTAGTAGAAAAAGACTAGAATTTCTAGAAGAAAGATTGTGCGCCATTGAAGGTGCAAACATGTACGGGAGTATCGATGCAGCACAACTATGTTTAATATCAGATTTGGTGATCCCTCCCAAATTCAAGATTCCAGATTTTGAGAAGTACAATGGAACCACGTGCCCAAAAAAGTCATCTAGTTATGTACTGTCGGAAAATGTCAGCTTACGCTCATGATGATAAATTGTTGATCGTTGCTTCCAAGATAGCTTAGTTGGCCCTGCTTCTCGATGGTGCATGCAGTTGGATGGTTCACAAGTGCATAGGTGGAAGGATCTTGCCGATTCATTCTTAAAACAATATAAGTACAACATTGATATGGCACCCGATCGTCTGGATCTTCAAAGGATAAAAAAAAGAATGTTGAAACTTATAAGGAATATGCACAACGATGGAGAGTTAGCTGCACAAGTGCAACCTCCCCTAACCGACAAAGAATTGATAGCCATGTTCATAAACACTCTTCGGGTCCCATACTATGATTGAATGGTTGGAAGTGCTTCGACTAATTTCTCAGACTTTATAACAATTGAGGAGAGGATTGAGTTTGGAGTGAAGAATAGAAGGATCACCGATTTTTCTTCAAAGACAAGAAGGATGATGACCCCAAAGAAAAAAGAGGAAGAAATACATGAGTTGAGCTCGACTCAAAGAGTAGTGCATGTATCCTCACCAACTGTAGGGCAGACAAATTACTCCCCTAGTTATCAAAATTAAGGTAAAAGCCCATTTGGTCAGGCAACTCAGAGAAACGTAAGGAATAATTGGAAGCAAACCAATTTTGATCCCATACTTATGTCATATATAGAGCTTTTGCCTCAACTTTTAAAGAGTCATCAAGTGGCTATCGTACCACAAGAGCCTTTTCAACCACCATATCCTAAGTGAATATGAAACTTCACCCCGATACGAGTCCAACGCCACTAAAATCACTTAAATTGAAGTTATAACGAAGAAGAACGATAAAAAACAAGTTCAAGGAAAAATCGAGAAATTGGAAAAGATCGGATGAACCAGATCGCACCATGTGGCATCACCAGATCATGCCACGCGTTCGTCTCGAAATCGCGTGTTCAAACCCCAAGCGCGCCCCTATTTTTTCTTTCATTTTTTAGCACGACTCGGAAGCATGATCCAACAACCCGATCCACGAACCGATTCGCAACCTGCGCCTAGTCCGCCACGTGTCAAGCCCTCGTTCGCGCGTACCTCTCCCCTGTCGGTAATTTCACTTGAAGAAATCAAAGAATCATAAAAGGAAGCAACCACTTCGTTTTGAAGCAAGCTTTTTCTCAGTACTTTCATACATTTTTTTTTACATAAATATGCTTTGAGGACAAAGCAAAGTTTTTAAGTTGGGGGTGGGTGCTAATTTTTTTCTCTTCTTTTAAGCATTTGCATGACTTGGGTAGATTAAAATTGACCAATTTTTTTTTTAGTATAATTCTGAATGCATGAATGAAATGAATGTTGTTTGCTTGAATGAATGCTTGCAAAAGAAAATGCATGGATGTTAACGTTTTTGCAAAGTTTCTTATGATGATTGCCTATGATACACCTCTCTTAACAATTTTTGTTTTGATAGGATAAAGAACCATTTATGAATTTGAGGTTAATTTTTAAAATTTTCATCTCTTTGACTCATGAATTAGAAAAAAAACCCCTTGTCGAGCCATGACGAACCTAGAAGTCTTTAAAAAAGGATAGAATGCTTAAATTCGCTTGTTGTAACCTCGAAAGAACGGTCGATCATAGAACCTAATAGATTAAATCCAAGATTAGAATTAGCCAAGCTAGAGCTAAGCAAAAAGCTTTCTACCAAAAATAGAATCCCAATAAAAAAAAGTAGCAAAATGCATACTTTTAGCAAAATACTTTTATTAAAAAAAAGGAAAAAAAAGAAAGAAAGAGTACGATTAAGTCGAAAGTTATGGTTACCCGATGTTAGTGAGGTACAAATCCCTACGAAAAAAGCCTATCCTTTGCCTTAGTAAAACCCGTACAATTCTATCTTAGAATTTTCTAGCTAGTTTCAATGTTTTGACCGAGGGCCGAGTTTAAGGAGGGATCCTTCCCGCTTCAGAGTAGAGGGAAAACAAGCCTAGGGCATTTTTTAATTCTTTCGAAGCATGTCTAGTGAGTCGAAATAACAAGACTTAGATGTTTTATCTAAACATGATTTCAATAAATGAACTTTATTAAAAATCAACCTCAAATTGACTACTTGTTTCTTTTGAATATTTAATAAAAAATTACTTTGTTGAACTGTTAAGGCATGAGTAACATCCTTTGCATATTTGTTTGAAAACATCAACAAATTTTTTGCATGATTGTTTGAGTTTAATTCTTGCAAAATAATGTTGAATCCCTTGCATGATGAATGACTGAATGTTAGCACATTTTTAATTTTCTTGCTCGAGACGAACAAGTCTTAAGTTGGGGGCAACTGTTTTCCTTTGAAAGCTAAAGTGCAAAGTCTAGTCAAGGGCGGATGGTTGAAATTCAAGAAGACAGGAGAAGATTATAATGTTAACTAGAACCCTTTACCAAATCATGAGGGTCCCTCCATAAATGTTGTTGACACATTTACGGAAAGATACAAGAATAAGGTGTGTGATGTGACTACTTCAATGAATACATTTTTCCAAATCCTTCGTGGAGCTGGATATTTGTCACCAAGGTTTAGCAATGATGAGGGGGAGAAGTTTGGATGCGTCAACGAGAAGCAGTGTTCATTCCACCCCGAGATAGATGACCATCATTGAGGATTGTTGTGAGTTTAAGAATAAGGGGCACCAAAGTTGAAGGTGACATCGATGACATTATTGATTTTGAGGTTTCAATCTATAATCTTAAGCAGAATATCGAAGAGGATGAATATGATATATATCCTGAATTACTAAGATTGATAGAGCAAGAAAAAAAGACTATGTCATATCAAGAGACTTTGAAGGTTATCAATTTGGGAACACCAAAAGAAGTGAAAGAAGTGTGAATTGACACTTTAGCTCCAGAGCAGGATCAATCAGATTTGGTGATCCTGCTTCACGAGTTCAAAAATATTTTGCATGGTCCCATCGAAATATGCCTGGTTTTGATACAGAGATTGTAACACATTGATTACCACTTAAACTAGAATGTAAACCTATACGACAAAAGCTTTGCAAGTTGAGCTAAAGGTATCAAATGGCCATCGATTCATTTTGGTAGCCATAGATTATTTCACGAAATGGGTAGAGGCTGCTTCATACAAAAGTGTCACCAAACAGGCTGTTGTCAAGTTCATACGAAAGGACATTATATGTCGGTATGGTTTACCTAAGCGCATCATCACCGATAATGGAAAAAATCTGAATAATAAATTAATGGAGGAGTTATGCAGTCAGTTCAAGGTTAAACACTATAATTCCAATCCTTATCGCCCTAAGATGAATGGGGCAGTGAAAGCAGCCAACAAAAATATCAAAAATATTCTTGAGAAAATGTCGGTCACTTATAGAGATTGGCATGAAATGCTGCCTTTCGCATTGCATGGATATAGAATATCAGTCTGCACGTCAACAAGGGCAACCCTTGTTTTACTGGTGTATGGTTTCGAAGCAGTTTTACCTATTGAAGTTAAGGTGTCATCCCTTGGGGTAATCCAAGAGGTAGAACTAGGTGAAGCAAAGTGGGCTCAAGTAAGGTACGAGCAATTGAATTTCATAGAAGAAAAGAGACTGACTGCTTTATGTAGAGGACAGAGTTGTACAAAAATAAAATTGTATGAGTGTATGACAAGAAAGTTTGACACTGTTGTTTTTAAAAGGGAGTTTTGGTATTTAAAAGGATTCTACCTTTTCAAAAGGAACATAAAGGAAATAGAATCCTAATTACGAGGGACCGTATGTAGTAAAAAGAGCTTTCTCAGGAGGAGCTTTGATATGGACGGAGAGGACTTGCCTAACCCGTTAAGCGTGGACTATGCATAGAGTGACAATTAGCTTTTGATTCTAGCATTATCTCGTCAAGTCACTAATATTTCAAGGATATGGGCTTGTACTTGAGGTTTCAGTACTCATGAACGTTATTGGGCTATTACACATGTTTTGTTTTTTTTTTCTTTCTTGAGAAAAGTAAACAATGATTCAATTTCTTTTATACACATAATTAACATGTTCATGCATACATGACTTTTCACATTGTCTGCATTGTCTGCATTTCCATAGGTGACATGATATACATTATTGATATGATAATTTAATATATGACCTTTAGCTTGATTATTCATTCTTTTTTCATGAGGCGCTTGTTTTATCCCTAGCCCTTGGCACCATGTCGCTGCGATGGCGCTTGTTTTATCCCTGGCCTCCAGCTTATTTATTCTTTTGTCATGAGGTGCTTGTTTTATCTCTGGCCCTTCACACCATGTTGCTGCGATGACGCTTGTTTTATCCCTGGCCTCCAGCTTATTTATTTCGTTGTCATGAGGTGCTTGTTTTATCCATAGCCTCCAGTTTATTTATTCATTTGTCATGAGGCGCTTATTTTATCCCTCACCATGTTACTGAGATGACGCTTGTTTTATCCCTGGCCTCCAA
The DNA here is from genome assembly GCF_025177605.1 of Cucumis melo. NCBI lineage: Eukaryota > Viridiplantae > Streptophyta > Magnoliopsida > Cucurbitales > Cucurbitaceae > Cucumis > Cucumis melo. Next base: position 14,535,886 of record NC_066861.1, read on the forward strand.
GTTGTTTATTCTTTTGTCATGAGGCGCTTGTTTTATCCCTGGCCCTTGACACCATGTTGCTCCGATGACGCTTGTTTTATCCCTGGCCTCCAGCTTATTTATTCTTTTGTCATGAGGCGCTTGTTTTATCCCTGACCCTTGACACCGTGTTACTGAGGTGGCGCTTATTTTATCCCTTGCCTCCAGCTTATTCATTCTTTTGTCATGAGGCGCTTGTTTTATCCTTGGCCCTTGACACCATGTTACTGAGATGACGCTTGTTTTATCCCTAGCCTCCAGTTTATTTATTCATTTGTCATGAGACGCTTGTTTTATCCTTGACCCTTGACACCATGTTACTGAGATGAAGCTTGTTTTATCCCTGGCCTCCAAGTTGTTTATTCTTTTGTCATGAGGCACTTGTTTTATCCCTGGCCCTTGACACCATGTTGCTGGATGGCATTTGGTTTATCTTTGGCCTCCAGCTTATTAATTCTTTTGTCATGAGGCGCTTGTTTTATCCCTGGCCCCTAACGCCGTTAATTTATTTAAAATATCTAAGTTTGATGAGTTAGTGGCTACACCTTCGTCCACCTTCTAATTCTATAAGGATGCACGAAGGGGGGCATGTTGTAGCCACCTAATTTTATCCTACATTGTTTTATTATTCTTTAAAATATTAATTGTAGCAATGGTTAAGATATTTTATTCATTTATTTTGTTAAAAAAAGAAAAAGGTAAAATCTTTTTGTAATAATATGAAATCTTATGTTTTTTTAATCTTTTTATTAAAATGGAAAATAAAGTCATTAATGAGAATATCTATTATTTAAAAAAATTCAAATCATTTTTGACTTATCACTTTAGGAAAAAAGCAAATTAATTTATTTATACAAAATCTCTTTTGATTTATCATATTAGGAAAAGCAAAATAATTTATTTTATACAAAATTCTTTTAATACCATATTTGATTTATCTTTATCACTTTAAGAAAAAAAAGCAAAAAATTTATTTTGGACAAAATCTTTCAATATCATATTTTTATTATTTTAGAAAAAAGAAAATTAATAAAATTACATAATATCTAATTTGATTTTATACTTATTAAATTTTTCTAATTTGTGGCAGACCTTAGGTCTATAAATAGGGTCCTTTGTCATTTGGAAAAGGGGAAGAAAAAATTGCTTTAGAGAGAATCTCTACAAAAATTGTTTTAGAGAAATTCTATAGAGAGAATCTGTGTGAAATTTTTGAAGGAACATATTTCAAATATTATTTTTAGAATAACCTTCTGTTTGTTTTTTCATTTTATATATATAACTTTTATTTATTTATTTATTTAGTTTTTCATATTTATGATTTTTTTAACTTTTGTTATTTTTATTTTTATTATCATTATTATTATTTCATTTCATAATTTTTTTATTTTTTTAATTTACTATCATCCCTAGGTCCTCTTCTCTTCACTTATTTATTTAATTTTTTTACATATTTTTTTATTTATTATTTGATTTAGTTCTTTTTTCATTTTTTCTCTTATTTTATTTATCGTTATTATGTATCTTTTAACTTATTTTTTATTACTATCGTTATATTTAATATATGCATGCATTAATATAATAAATTATTTGCCTAATTTATTGTCTGGTATATTTGTTATTTTTATTTGACTTTCATTAAAAATTTCTTAAAATTTTTAAAATACTTTTAACCATAGTTGTATGCAATTTTAAAATTTTTTTTTAAAATTTTCTCTTTAAACCATTTAGATTTTTTTTTTCTTTTGCTTTAAAATTATTTCTTTTAAACTCAAAATTAAATATATATTTCATAAGGTTTCCTAATCTATTTTTTTTTATAATATCTCATGCCGATTTCGCTAAAAAAATCCTACGATGGAATCTAGAAATTCCTGGGAGTCCGTTATTTCTAGATTCTTAAGGTGAGAGATCAATATCTTTGGGAGTCTGAGATTTGATACCAAGAGAAAATATATTTAATCAATGTTTAAACAAAACATTATTCGAATACTAGCCTATGATAGAATTTGAGAAATTGTAATAATTTCTTATTCTCTTAAGGTGAGGAAGTTTTCCTCAATATAGTCTAATTAATGGGTGTATCCCACTTATTTTATGGGATCATTGCTCCAAATATTGGAGTAGTGAGCAATGAAATAAGACATAGTTCTTTAAAAAAAATGAATTTTATTCAAGACATTAAATTTGGCCACCGTTTTCTAAAACGGGTGTTACGGGGTGCTAGCACCTTTCCCGTACAAAAATGACTCCCGAACTTAACTCTATTTTTTTCGTAGACCAGTTTTTATTTTGTTTAAAATGATTTACTTTATTTCGGTGTCCAATCACACCTAAAAAAAGATTGGTGGCGACTCCTCTTTTTTTGTTTTTAAAATTAAATCCTTTTTAAGGATGTCGGTCGCTCCGCGTCGTTAAGGTACGTGGCGACAATGAAAATAGCTGAACTAACACGATAAGAGTTATAAGTAAAGCAACTTATCAAGAACTTATCACAAGACTAAACTACAAATAACACATTGATAGATGAAAAGTAAAGAGATGAATGGATTAAAGAGATATGAACATGTAATATATATTAAAGAATGTAGGCATTTGGCCATTGTATAATATAAACAACATATATTACAAAGAATACAAAAATGGGAAGAAAAGAGAATGGAAAATGTTTACAAGTTAAAGTGGGAAATGAACTTCCTTTTCTTTAAACTCTAAGCTCTCACTCACACCTGACCTTCTTTTCTTCTTCGTGGAACTTTGTGACAAGATTTCCTTGGAGTGCTTAGCCTTTTCTTTTTCGATCCTAAGGCTTCCTCCTCATCTTGTTCCTCTTCCATTTTCTGAGGTGTTTTGCTTGATTTTCTTCTTTCCATCTCGCCTCTTCGTGTGCCTTCATGGACTTCTTTCACTCATTTTACTCTCTTCTTCTTTCATTTCAGCACTTCCTCTAACCCCTTAGATTTAGCAATAGCTAAGAAAATGCTTTCTAGTGGGAAATTTGTTGCCCTTTCCTCACCTGGTTGTCTCACCTTTTCTTTTTTCATCTCCTTCTTCTTCATTATAATATCTTTTATTCCTTTGTATCTTTTCACTTTCTTCTGCTTCTTACATTACAATTTCTTTTATTCCTTAATCTTTTGTAACCTTTATCTTGCATTTTTATATGCTGCGATTTTACCATATACTAGGGCTAGAAGGTAGTTCAATTGGTTTTCGGGCAGTCGAGCCTTCACTCCATTTATCATAACTATTTTGCAGTGCTTCGTCAGATGGTGAATGCTCAATTGCCTCATTGGACAAGCTTGCTTCGTCTTCTGGAATATGAAATTTCTTAAGGATTTCGGTAAGAGAAATACTCTCATTCATGATAACTGGGAGAAGAAAGAAATTCGACAGAAAGGAATAAATCAAAGTGAAAGCAAAGGAGAACTGCTAATGATTGAAGAGGATGGATGCTTAAAGATGAGTGAAACATTACTTATTGTTAAAGTTTTAGATTCAAGGTTTACGAGTAGTTTATATAGACATGCTTAACTAAGGTTAGAGGGTTGGTTATTGTATGGTTAACATCTTACCATAACAAATGTGATGTGAAAAATTGACATAGACGGATCAATGCTCGAGGTACGACATACTCATTTCTTCTTGGAAGTTTAAGAACTTTAGTGAGTGATGAGACGTTTCGCGTTCTCTATAAACCCTAGCAATTCCCAACGAAACCCTAAACTCGGTCATGCCTTAAGAAAATATCAAAAAGCTTATTGCATCTTGACTCGATCCTTTTCGTAAAATGGCTTTATTGTATTCATCCTTTCCTAATAACCTACAGGTTTTGCGAGATAACTCGTGCTCCCCTAATTGAGAAAAAGAACGTATAAATCTAAGTACAAAACTATTTTATAGGTATAAAATAAATACAGGCATAATATACAAAAAGAATACAAAATTGAAGTTGCACATGTTAGAGAAGATAAAGGAAATTTATACATTACAGGTGCATCTTTGCGTTCAGACTCTTTAGCGAGGAACGTTGTGCTTCATCGTGTGCTGCTTCTCATAGCTCCCTAGCCTTGTAGTCTCGTCCTAAACTTTATGGATCATTTGAAACAGGGCTCTCTACGTCTTGATTGCTTATTGCAATAGCCTTTGCTTGCAATCCTTCATCACAATACTCAAATGATCTTTCAGGGTTCTTAATCGCGTAGTTAGTAAAGATATAGATCTCACTAAACTCTCCACATTGACACTTTCTTTTGAGGCCTTAATTTGGGTTCTTAAATTTCAATGGATTATGCATTTAAGATCTTAGGAATTTAAGGGTCTCAGCAACGTAGTCAAATTTAATTTAATTTATTTAGCAAAAACGCTCACAGCGCAAAAAATAAACTCAACCTTGGGGCTAGTTCAAGCAACCATAGATTGCTCTGGTACCTTAAACCTCTTCATCCGTTCTTCAGCTGAACGTGCGATTCACAAAAGTTAAGCATTTTGCCCAAAGTTGAAGTAAAATCCTATTCCTAAGTTTGAAAAATCAGTTCTCTAGTAACGGTGCCAAAAACTTGAACTCGATTGTAATGTGTTGTTAGACTTGGCTTGCGTGGTTCTTATTTGCAAACAACTTGATTGTTTGTTGTTGCAGGGTTGATGAAGTAAACTATATTTCATTCTTCATAATGTGTCATTGATTCAAGATCATTGCATACAAAATGCTCCTTATGAATCTCTTAATTATATTAAAGCTAAGTCCTCGTTATATACAAGTTTTCCTATTGTTCGCCCAAGTATAAGCAAAATAATAGGTTTATTTGGATAATTCAAAGTTGAATACGAGGAACTGATATTAAAAGTTAGTTCTAGGATCTACTCATCAATAAGGCGATATAAAAGAATAATGAATAATGAATAAATGAATGTACGCAGAACTAAAACTATTTATGTAATTTAGAGATTCTGTAAAGGGAAATTAGATGGATGCAAAGTGGAGATGGGGACTAACTTGTATGAAGAATAGGTGAAACATGTCTATGCATGATTAGACGATTAGACCATGAAAATTTTGATGCGATATAACTCTCATAACTAGTCTATGGTTAAGCCGAGCTCTATTTAGAGTCTTTATACACCACACTTGTCCTCATTTTGGGGTACAGATGACTCAGCCTAGTTAGGCGAGATATATCTCGAAAGTTTTGCTTATAAAATGTATAAATCTTTACGATTAAGTACAACAACCTCTCGGCGCCTATTGCCCGCACTTGTCCTCCTTTTGGGGTACAAATGATGGAAGTTATCTCACCAAAATGGAGTTTGTCTCCAAACTCCTCCTAGTGTGCATTAACCATATCCTTACTGCTTGCTTCTACGTGCAGTTGAGGATAAGCACAAGCCAGGTGATGAAAATAGCTCAACTAATGCGTTAAGAGTTATAAGTAAAGCAATTTATCAAGAACTTATCATAAGACTAATCTACAAATAACACATCGATAGATGAACATTAAAAAGATGAATGAATTTAAGAGATATGAACATGTAGTATATATTAAAGAATGTAGGCCTTCGACCATTGTACAATATGAACAACATATATTACAAAGAATACAAAAATGAGAAGAAAATAGAATGGAAAATGTTTACAAGTTAAGGGAAGTGGGAAATAGACTTCCTTTCCTTCAAACTCTAAACTCTCACTCACTGCTTGATCGAAGAAGAAGAGGATGACTTTTACAAACGGCAAAAAGGCTACTCCTTTCCACCACTCTCTAGAAAATAGAGTAGACAATAAAGTAAAAGATTAGGTCATCCGAGGTCTAAAGTTCATGAGTCCAGATATATGCAACAATGAACCTAAAGTTCATGAGTCTAGATATATTTGCTATTTTTCATGATATATTAGGTCATTCGAGGTCTATAGTGATGAGAAGAATTATTAAGAATTCCAATGGACACTTGTTAAAGAAACAGAAGATTCGCAGTGAATAAACCATTACCAGCTAAAGTGAGAATTGATCACCTACATTTTTAGAATGGATTTACGGTGATATATGTGGACCTATTAACCCACCAAGTAGATCATTTAAGTATTTTAAGATATTAATAAACACATCTAATAGATGGTCACATATATGCTTATTATCAAGTCGAAACCTTGCATTTGTTGGATTACTTCTTCAAATAATTAAGTTAAAAACACAATTTTTTAATATACAATTAAAGACATTCTACTTGATAATGTTGGCGAATTTACAATCCAAGGATTTGACAATTATTGCATTTGAATAAAAATTAGTGTTCAACATCCTATAGCTCATGTTCATATACAAAACACTTTGGAAAAATTAATTATAAAACGTTTTCAATTACTTGTTAAACCATTGTTATAGCTAAACTTCCCACATTTATATGGGGACATGTTATTTTGCATGTTACGTTACTTATACGTATTAAACCAGTAGCTTATCATAAGTACTCACTGTTGCAATTATCTAATGGTCATGAGTCAAATATTTTCTATTTGAGAATTTTTGGACATGTAGTGGATGTTCCAATTGCTCCGCCATAATGTATAGAGATGGGTCCTCAAAGAAGGTTAGGAATGTATGTCGGATTTGATTCTATTGTTAAATATCTTGGACCCCTAACAGGTGATGTATTTACTACACGATTTTCTGATTGCCATTTTAATGAGACAAATTTTCCTACATAAAGGGAGGAATTTAGAAATTAGAAAAAGAAATTACATGGAAATTATTACTTGAAGGAATTGGACTTAGTGTTTAGTGTTGTGGTATATGTTTTAGGATATTTATATTCTCTACGCGACGAGTTATGGTCATTACATGCAAAATGTTCACTATGTCTCTAGTCCTTGCATAACTACTAAATCCTTGTTAAGTACAAGTCTTTCTATTACTTGCCCAAGTGTAAGCGAAACAATAGGTTTCTCGTGTAAACGAAACAATAGGTTTCTTGGGTAATCCAGGGTCGAACATAGGGAATTGATATCAGAGATTAGTTCTAAAGCTCCCTCTTCATCTAGGCAGTATAAAATAGCTATACGGATAAAGTGAACTAATTTGTATTAAGAATGAGTGAAAAAAATATTTGCATTAAAGGTGATTAAATTACTCGATAAGCGAAACAACGGGTTTATCCGAATGATCCAGAGTCGAACGTAGGAAATGTGAACTAATTTGTATTAAGAAAATATTTGCTTGTCCAAGTATAAGCGAAACAACAGGTTTATCCGAATGATCCAGAGTCGAACGCAGGAAATGTGAACTAATTTGTATTAAGAATGAAAATGTAAACTAATTTGTGGTAAGAATGGTGGTGAGATGAAAATGTGAACTAATTTATATTAAGAATGAAAATGTGAACTAATTTGTGGTAAGAATGGTGGTGAGATGAAAATGTGAACTAATTTATATTAAGAATGAGTGAAGAAAATATTTGCATTAAAGGCGATTAAATTACTCGATAAGCCATGATGCAATAAAGTTCAACTAATGAGCTTATGAATAAGGCGAGCACCTCTCAGTGTCTTAAACGCCGCACATGCTTGCCTCTCGAGATGTAAATTACTAAATTTCACTAAGCGATATGTAACTAACAGTTGTTGCTTAGAAGACTTATAGTACTTCTCTTTTAAGGGTGACTGAAGTGTAAAGCTATTGCTCAGGACTCAGGGTTGGTTATGTGTGTAATTAATTCTATGCGATAAGTCATCGATCATGATCATGGTATGCGAATTACTCACTATGTATCTCTTTAAATATCGCATGAAAGCTAAGTCCTTGTTGATTTCAAGTTTTCCTATTGCTTGTCCAAGTATAAGCGAAACAACAAGTTTATCCAAATGATCCAGAGTCGAACGCAGGAAATTGATATCAAATGAGAGTTCTAGGTTTTACTTATCATTCAGGCAGTATAAAAGAATTATTTAGACAGTATAATAAAATGTATGTTTAACTGTAACTACTTATCTACACTAAAGGATCTGTAAAAGGTGAATTAGGTGGGTGCGAAATGGAGATGCAAACTAAGTTGTATTAAGAATGGTTAAAGTAATGTCTATGTATTACTAGGTGATTAGGCTGTGAAAGTCTTTATGCGATATGACCTCATAACTAGTCTATGATTAAGACGAGCTCCTTTCAAAGTCTTTAAATACCACGTATGTCCTCCTGTCGGGTGACAAATGACTCAACCTAGTTGGGCGAGATATATCTAGAAGAATTCACTTATAAGACTTATAGTGCTTCTCTTTTAAGGGAGATAGCCTTTCGGCACCTAAAACCCACACTTGTTCTCCTTTTGGGACACAAATGGTGGAAGTTATCTCACCAAGGTGGAGTTTGTCTCCAAATTCTTCCTTGTGCATGTTAGCCATATCCTTGCTACTTGCCTTCTCGAGTAGTTGGCAATAAGCATTGGCCAAGTGATGAGAATAGCTATACTAACGCGATAAGAATTATAAGTTGAAATTCTTATCAAGAATTTATCACAAGACTAAACTACAAATAATACATTGATAGATGAAAAGTAAATAGATGAATGGATTGAAGAGATATAAACATGCAATATATATTTAAAAGAATATAGGTCTTCGGCCATTGTACAATATGAACAACTTATATTACAAAGAATACAGAAATGGAAAGAAAAGATAGTGGAAAATGTTTACAAGTTAGGGGAAATAGAAAATGGGTTTCCCTCCATTCAAAATCCATGCTCTCACTTGCAGGTTGACTGGAGATGAAGAACTTTTACGCGATAAGGACTTAGCTTTAATGCTAGGAAGAGATTCATAAAGAGCATTTTGCATGCAATGATCTTGAATAAAAAACACATTATGATTAATAAAATATAGGTTAACTCACTAAGTTTGCAACAAACTAACAAGCAATAAACAATTAAGGCAAGAGATTGATTAGGTTCTTACCTTGAAGAGGAAATATGTGATAGATTTTTGACATATGGCTTGGGCTTCATGATTTTGGATTCGAAGGGCTTTGATTTTTGGATTTGCAAGGAGGATTGAGATGTTGTGGCCTTCGAAGATTTTGGTTTGGATTTTAAAGGTGAGAAGGTTTTGAGTGGGCTTCTTCTTTTTGGGACTATTGGTTGACGCAGAAGGCAAGGTTTCCATAGAATCCTTGGCTTTAGAGGATGTAACTCTTTTTGATCCCCAGGCCTCTTCCTCGTCTTGCCTCTTGCGTTTAAGTGGGATCTCGTCTTCTTCCCTTTCTTCATTTCTGTAAAAATTTTGACCTTCTTATTTTGTCTTGAGGCATTTGGTCCTTGCTTTATTCTTGTGGATGGCAAAGATGCGTAGAGAGTTGATGGGTTACAAACTCTATCTTTCACTTTGACTTAAGGGGATTTTTCTAACTCAAAACATGCCTTTATGCAGAGCTGCTCAATGAGATACGGAAAGAGCTTTGCTCCGCGTGGATGCCTAACCCATGCCGTAGATGCTCACATATTATCTCGCCTACATTCACCGAAATGTCCATTATGATGCAGTACAAAATCATAATCCTCTCCAAGGATATGGTGTTGTCATGGCGAGTTGGCATGATGTTCTTCTTAATGAACACTAACCATATAGTGTCCACAGTGTTCAAGTTGTACGGGAAGAGCTAGAACTTCACGGTTGGTGTTTTATCCCACTTGGTCTCTGGCTAAGCAACCTTTTCCAATGCATCTTGCATATCGTGTTACTTTGGGTTCTTTTACCTCAGCATAGTGTTCCTTTTCATTGGTGTAGCCTTTATAGAATAAATTCACTAAGCCTAGTCTTGTCGCACTCTGTTGGAATTTATGACCTAAAACTCGTAGTTTGTAGTTTAAAATTATATTCTATTTAATAAAGTGGTTATTGAGGATTTTTATTGAAAATAGAATACTATAATCTTGAATCCAATAAACTAAGGTCCTGAGACTATCTAGTATAGACTTGAACTTTATGCAGAGACAAAAACGTGGATCAAGTTCTAGTACAAACGATGATGATCCTGAATAAGGTCGAGCGCCTTATTCCCACCTTATTCTGGAACGCTATGGATGTGACCCACTTTGTAATTAGTACAAACGATATGATCCTAAATCGTTCATGTAGAGACATGGAAGTGGGGGCATCCTATGTAAAGAGTTTACATAAGACTTGAACCATAAAATAGTCACTTTTAAGTTATAACACCGTTGACTATATAAAACTAGCTATTTTGATTATTGATAACTTAGGTGAGTTAATCTTAATTGTGAGCTAACTATAAACTTCTGTTCAAATGTTATTATCCTTAGATCTACATAGGTTAGGAAAGCTCATCAGAACTAGATCAACAAGCCTCTCATTTCAGGGGTAAGACCGGTGGATGGCTAAGGATATATGGTGTAAGACAGAATACACTCCTACCTGCTTTAGGGTTAGTAGATAGGTAGTTCCTTTAAGGATTGAATCCAAGTCTTGAACAATGGGCCCGACTAATGAGAGGCATTCGGTTGATAGGTTAGACCTTAAACAAATTGTTCAGTAGTGGATCAGTGGGACTTAAGGAACAAGATATAGTCTCGGGGGTAAAATGGTTTTTTTACCCAACCGAACGAACAATCTGTGAAGGATTAACTTACTAATCATTTTTCTATCATATGGATAGAAATATACCTATAGTAAGGGGAGTGCAACTACGAGACTTTAGTGCAATGACCCATTAGTTAACGAATGTTAATAAGCTCGGTTTAAAAGATATTAGTCAGTTAATTTTGGATCGTTGAAGCCCATGATCTATAGGTCCATTAGGTTCCCTTTCTCACTCATATGGAATTAACTTAGAATAACATGTTGGAATAATTCGAATTGTTCGAATTAGGTAAAGAGAGAGAAACTGATGAATGTATGTGATATAGACGTCAATTATCAATTGGTTATAAAGCTTTATGTTTAAATATGATTTAAATATTAAAAATATGAGTACAGATTCATATTCAGAAGCTTGGAATTGATGAAAATTGTTAAAGTTGTAAAAAGTCAAAATGTTGACTTTTGACTTTGAAAAGTCAAACTTTGACCGAATTTATATTTAAATGTGATTTCAATTTCATAAAAAAAATGTGAATTCATGCTTGGGAGGTTGAAATTAGTCACGAACAAAATGTTAAAAAGTCATGTGCGAACTTTTGACTTGAAAAAGTTAAAGTTTGACTTTGACTTGAATGATCAAACGATGCCCTTGGACTAAAGTTAGTGGAAAAATCCAACATTTTGTTGGATAATCCCAGTAATACTTAGTGGAATAGGTGACTACATGAGATGTAAACACCTAACCCACTGAATTCCACTAATTGTTAGTGGATTATTACGTGTTGAGATTTAAGAAACTAGTTACATGCAATTTTGCATGTAATTAGTCTATTTTAAGGTTCATTTTTCAATTTGTTAAGATGGTTTGATAGTTTTAGTATTTTTGAATTTATAATATTTTTTCTCTCTTCCAAAATCTCAACCCTACTTTTTTTCACCTCAAAATTTCTCTCACTCTCTCAATTTTCTTCACCTAATTGGGTCCCACAACTAGGTTTGAGTTTGAAGAATAGCAGGTCAATTTTAGTGGTGGTTCCGACTTCGAGTTCGTGAGAAGATTACAAGGATCGAAAGGCTTCAAAGGTAAGATTTTTTTATAATCCCTAATTTCGTTTAATTGGGGTAGATTATGCATGTTCATCTTTAAATTAGTTTAAATACATTTAGAGTAAGATTCAATCTTAATTCCACTGTGCATGTATTGTTTTTCATCAGACTTAACCCTAGGAAAAATCTCTTCCATTTGAACGCTCTGATGGGTGCTGCAAGAAACTTTGGCATGTTGCTTTTGTATTGATAGAGCCCATTCTATATCATAAATAACTTGCTGACTCGTCTCGCAGAGAGGGACTCTTCCTTTTCGCTTTCTTCATCTTCAGTTTCCTTCCATTTTCACTATTTGGCGACTTGTTCTCTCAATGCCTTCTTCTTTATGATGATCATTCTCCTCTTAGTAGGCTTTACCACTTCCTCATCCTCCAAAGGACTCAGTTCGTCCATTTCCTTCTCAAACTCCTCGTAATGTTTCTCGAGGGTCTTTTCTTTCACCTTATTCTTTTCCACGGAGAGGACCAATCTATTAACTTTGTTGAGGAGCTTTTCTCGCTCCCTCAACTTTTACTTTTTCTCTTTAACCAAGGTCTTAAGTCCATACGTCTTGAACTTTATTTTTACCAATCCATACTTGACCTTTTCGCCTTGCTCTATGGCCTTTTTTGCCACCCTTGTGAAATTAGTTTCAGCAATTGGCAAGGAGGGATTTTTCTTGCATTCAATCTTTTCCTCCTCCTCGTGTTCTTCCACTTCCCGCTTTTTTTTTTATTTTCTTCATCATCTTTCCTCTTCTTCTTCCTTCTTCCTTCTCCATTTTCTCTTTTCTTGTCTTTGCCTCCTTTTCTTTTTTTTTTTCTTTTCTGCTTCAATTTTCAACCTTTCTCTTCTCATCTTTTCCTCTAATAACATCTTCTACATTATATCTATGTTTTATGGAGTCATTGGTATTTCCTTGCCCTTGAAGATGAATGGATTGAATGATTCAAATTTGACCCCCTGGATCGTCCAAAAGCACGATTTTTGTATCCTTTTCAAATTGGGTGGTCATGGTTATTTCATCTTTCTTCACAAACTTCTCCATGGTTAATTTGTTTATGGCCATTTGATAATAGTAAAGAAAATGAATGAAATGAAAAAGGCAAGGGAAAGGAGATAATTACTTGGTTGGTTTGCTGGAGAGGATGATCAAAAGAACTTAGACAATTTGTAATCCTTGAGAAAATTCGTGCGACGAAAAATTGGAATTAGGGTTCATTGAGATATCTAATTGGTCTGATTGTACATAAAAACCTTGATATGCATCATACGGATGTAGTCACAGCATAATTATATGGATCTCTTGATAATGATAGTTATATGAGAATCCTATAAGGATTTAAGATACCTGAAGCATAAAAATTAAATTCCTAAGAACTATATTCAATAAAGTTATGGTGATCACTATATGGATTGAAACGATCATGATGAATATGATATATTTTCTTGAGTACATATTTATTGAAAGAAGGATATTAAAGTAGTTCATTTGTTTTTACAAAAAAAAAACACGATTAGGGTTTGTTATTGTAATTGTATATGTTGATGATTTAAATATAGTGAGTACTCTAGAAGAACTTTCAAAGGCAATAGAATATCTTAAGAAAGAATTAAAGATGAAATATCTAGGAAAACAAAATTTTACCTTGGCTTGAAAATCGAGTATTTAGCAGATGAGATACTTGTTCATCAATAAACTTATACAGAAATTTTTTTAAAAGATTTTGAAAAACTGTAAAAGATAATCAAGGACCCTTCAGTTACGACCGCAACTAATAATATAAGTAATAACTAGTAAGACAGCAGAAGAGAATAACACATGAGACTTTGGTAACCCAGTTTGGCCAATATTGCCTACGTCTGGGGAGCTGCGCATAGCTCAGATGAGTAATTTTATTAATAGTCACCATAAACATCAAAACATCAATATAGCTTATGTATACATCTCAATACTAAAACTATATGACTTGTGAATTAACATCAGACTCCAGGCTCCCCCTGGAATAAAGAAGACTCCCGTCGACAGCGTTTGATGGTCAGGCTCCCCCTGAATGTATGTGCGACTCAATCATTAATCAAACTAACCATAGTCTCATTCTGTATGTTACTCATCCGCAAACCTCAACGTTAGATAATCATGTTTCTTCCGAAGTCATAAGGTCAAGCTACCTTTTGTAGAGGGCGCTTCAATGATAAATCGGAAGTTACTTCTTCGTATCAGCAACAAAAACTTTTCTCTCTATTTTCTGCGTTTTTCAGCCGATCTTCAAGACCCCAATATATACATATATCTCCAACTATGTATATGCCTTGTATCTTTAATGAGATCCTTAAAGAATAGGAACTTATTATATTCTTGGAGATAATTAGAGAGATTCCATAAATATAGGAGAATCAAATATTCATTAATTATCTTCTCTCAAATATATCTTCTCTTTTAATTTAAAAGATATTCTTTTAGACAAACTACACATCAACAAACTCCCCTTTTTTTCTAAAAGGAATTTCTTTACTGGTTCAATAGTACCAGCACCATAGAGTCATTTCATTCATTCGCAGCCGTCAGTTCTTAGTAAGACAGATGTCATTCCATTTAAAAGATATTTCAATGTAGGAGACAAAAGATAATTTTATCAAACTACATCTGTCACAAAAGAAAACTACAGTCACAATATTTCCCACAATTCATTCACTCCCCCTTATGGATAAGGTTCATGATACTCATGTAGGATTGGTGTTTGTTAGATATATTTACCTCATCGGTAATTCTCCTCTGCATCACAAACTTCCAGCGTTGAACGCTTTTCTCGTGATGAAAAGAAATTCCATCAATGAAAACAGATGGAACATTTGCAGGGATTTTCTTTCTGCCAGTTTTTGTGGTAACATTTCTTCTAGCCTATTGAGTTTTTCTTTTTGGGAGTTTAGGACCTTTAGGAGACTCTGGCCTTCCTTTAGAAGATGGTGCAATGGGATCATCAGTAGGAGGAGGAATGTCTTCAGGAGGTATCTCAGTCTGGTTAAAAGAAGCACACTGATCATCATTTTGAGAACCATCAGTCTGTTCCTCACGTGCAGTAGTAGAAATTTCAGGAATGTGTGCAGGCACCGCATCTGATTGCGAAGTAAGTAGTTTCAATCGATGAGGGTGAACAGAAGGAGAATGACTTGAAGGTATAGCTGGTGAACGTCGAGTGTCTCCTGGAGTTGGAATGAATACCCCTTCAGTTGATGAGCTCTCTTGAGAGTGAATAGAACCCGGAGGATCAGAAGGGAGCCTCCCGACTGTAACTGGCCCTGAGGGTTTCTTTAACAAATGGATTAATAGAATATTATCCTGATCATCTGAATCCATATCCAATACAGTGGCCTCAAAAGCTCGATGTGCATGCACAGCAGGAGAGACAGGAGCAGCAGACTCCCCGACTTCAGGCACTGCCTCAGAACGTAAGGACTCCTGTAACCTACTGACATCACCCTGCACTTTCTTAGACGGAAGCTGATAAGGTCTCCGGGGAGGAGTGCTCTTGAACCGGTGACCTCTAACCCTTGCATGTTGTACTGGAGGAGGCGAAGAGGTGATGACATTAGGTGCATCTTCAGACTACTTAAGCACATAAGACACCTTGCGAGTATTCACCATAATGTATCAATCGATGAGAAATTTAACTGATGTATCAACTCCATAATGTGTAACGACTTAAAATGATCTCAGTTTAAATAGCCAATATAAAATTCAAATAGTCAGAAATTAAACATCCATGAATGAAAGGAATCCCATCAGCCGAAAAGACCTTCATTTATTCCGAAAACGGTGCTGACAACTCTAAAGATTTGAAACATAGAGACATGCGTCGTCTTTATAGCTAATCACGAAATTAAGTGCAACACACACCTAAACCAGCACGTAAGTATTCGAATGAGCTAGCATCCAGGGGTTTAGTGAAGATATTGGCTAATTGTAAATTTGAACGAATATGATCAAGCTTGATTACTTTGTCTTCAACTAGTTCTCGAATAAAGTGGTGTCTTATATCAATATGCTTAGTTCGACTATGTTGAACGGGATTCTTATATATATAAATTGCACTCATATTGTCCAAATACAACGTTATAGTGTCCTGATCGAAGACTTATTCAAGCAGCATGTTTTTCATCCAAATCAATTGTGTACAACCACTACCTGCAGCTATATATTTAGCTTCAGCTGTATATAAAGAAACACAGTTTTGCTTCTTACTTAACCAAGAGATTAAATTGTTTCCCAAAAAGAAGCAACCTCTAGACGTACTTTTACGATCATCGGCTGAACCTGCCCAGTCAGCATCACAATATCTAACTAGAGTGGGAGTGGTATCATAGGAATACATCATTCCAAAGTCATTGATCCCATGAACGTATTTAAGAATTCGTTTAATAGCTTCTAGGTGAGTGATGCGAGGATCTGCCTGATAACGAGCACATATTCCCACAGCATAAGCTATGTCAGGTCGACTTGCTGTTAAGTATAATAGGTTGCCTACTATACTCTTGTAAAGTTTGTGATTAACTTCAGCACCTTCAGTGTCTTTTGTACGTTTAACATGTGTCGCAGCTGGAGTCCGCTTATTTCGAGCATGTTCCAAACCAAACTTTTTGACCATATTCCTGGCATACTTTTCTTGTGATATGAAAATGCCATCATTCTTTTGCTTAATTTGAAGTCCCAGAAAACATGAAAGCTCTTCAACCATGCTCATTTTGAATTCTGACTGCATAATATTAATGAAATTATTTACTAGATCCTGAAGAAATCCTCCAAAAATGATGTCATCAACATAAATTTGAGCCACCAACAGTTGGTCAGATTTCCTGTGTATGAACAAGGTCTTGTCAATTTCTCCTCTGGAATATCCTCTACCTCTTAAGTACATAGTTAGCCGATTATACCAAGCTCTCGGAGCTTGCTTTAGTTCATATAAGGCTTTGTTGAGCTTATACACATGCTTCGGGTGCTCGGAATCTACAAAATCTTTTGGTTGAGCAACATAAACCTCCTCATTCAAGTACCCATTTAAGAAGGCACTCTTTACATCCATCTGATACAATTTAAATTTTTGTATGCATGATATGCCCAATAAAGTCGAATGGCTTCAAGTCGAGCAACAGGAGCAAACGTTTCATCAAAGTCAACACCTTCAACTTGAGTATACCCTTGAGCTACTAATCTAGCTTTATTTTTCGTCACACATCCAGTTTCATCAGTCTTATTTTTAAATATCCACTTGGTGCCAATAACGTTTACACCTTCTGGCTTTGAGACTAACGTCCAGACATTGTTTCATCTAAATTGCAGTAGCTTCTCTTGCATAGCATTTAACCAATACTCATCCTTGAGAGCAGAGTCAATAGTCGAAGGTTCAATGGTGGAAATATAGCATAAGTCAGCAACCATCTTCAAATAGTCAATCTTATCTTTCCTTCTGGTCTACATCACAGCTGATGGATCACCTATGATAGAGCTTGCTGGATGATTTTTCTTTACATGAGCTGACGGAATTAGTTCAGATTTTTTCTTGATAATTTGATCTGATGATCTTTTCAAACTTTTGCCTGGACCGTCGGATGAATTATCAGTTTTAGACTCTTCCATAGTACTCGTAGTTCTGACTTCAGACATGTTTGGAGTCTCATCTTCCTCATCATTCATCTGTTTGATATCAGAATCGAGATCATTTATAACTACATTGATTATTTCCATAACACTATCGAATTTGTTATTGTAGACTCTATAGGCCCGACTGTTTTGAGAGTACTCGAGAAAGATTCCTTGTTCCGACCTTGCATCCCATTTCTGACGGCATTCTCGATCAGCTAAGATATAATATGTACTTTCAAACACATGGAAGTATTTGACATTTGGTTCTCTCTTTCCAAATTTCATAAAGAGTAACAGTCGTTCCAGTTCTAATAGTTACTCTGTTATGAATGTGACAAGCAGTATTTACAGCTTCTGCCCAAAAACATAAAGGTAAATTTTTGGCATGTATCATAACACAAGCCATTTCTTGTAATGTCCTGTTCTTTCTTTCTACTACACCATTTTGTTGAGGAGTTATCGGTGCAGAAAACTCATGGTGTATTCCTTCTAACAGAAAAACTGTTAAAGCCTTCATTATCGAATTCTTTACCATGATCACTTCGGATTCTTGTTATCTTCTTCCCTTTTTCACCTTGTAGCTTCAAACACAAATTTTTGCATATTTCAACCGTATATGTTTTTCCTTTGAAAAAACAAACCCAAGTGTATCTTGAGTAATCATCAACAACAACTAACACATACTTCTTACCTCCAAGATTTTCTGTTTGCATCGGACCCATGAGATCCATATGTAACAGTTCCAAGACTCTATTGGTATAACATTCTTTCAAACTTTTATGAGTAGACCTTGTCTACTTGCGAATTTGACAATCTCCACAGAAGAAGTTTCCATTTACGTCTAAATCAGGAATTCCCACACTACTTTATTTTTAATAACTTTTTCCAATCCTCTCATGCTGACATGCCCCAGCTTTTTGTGCCACAACCATGTTTGATCGGATCTTATCAATTGACAAGTGTCAGACATATTTGAATTCCAATGGTAGCAATTATCAGCTTGTCGTTTACCACTCATGCAAATTTGATTTTCTTAATTCATGACAACACAACCAATATCATCAAAACTAACTTTGTAACCTTGATCACACAGTTGACTTATACTGATCAAGTTTTCTTTTAGTCCATCCACATACCTAACATCGTTCAGTCGTGGTAGATCATCCTTGTCCATGTTACCTTTAGCTATAATTTTTCCTTTTGCACCATCACCAAAGGTAACATGTCCAGTGACACAGTCGTTTAAGTTCGTAAAGTAGGACCTGTTTCCAGTCATATGTTTGGAGCACCCACTATCAAAATACCACGCATCATCTACGGTCTGAACGGATGTAAAGGCAATCTTACATCTTTCAACAGATTTAATTCTCAAAACCAACCGAGGTTGACCACGGCTTCTATTCCAGTGTTTCTGTTGACGTAACTAGTCTTGCCTTAATTTATAACAAATTGACCTGATATGACCTTTTCAACCACAATAGTAACAAGTTCTCCCAAGAGATTTAACTGGAGTCCTGATGCCAGTCTCTGTATGAATCGTGTCATATTCAACTCTCACTGAAGTAGGGACAAACTTGATTTTTTATCTAGCTTTAGAACTACTTGCAGAGGCCACAAATCCCAACCCATATCTATGAGAGCCATTATGTCCAGCTTTTAGTATTGAATCTAGATTCTCCGTTCCTAAATTTAGCATTTTGACAGATTTTAAAATCTGATCATTCTCATTTTGAACCTCTCTCAATTTTAACTTCAGAGAAGATATTACAGACATCAACCGTTCATTTTCTTCTAAAAGATCTTAGATACTTTCCTTTTGTATTGCCCTAACTTCACAATCTTCTTTCCATAGAGTTTCAAGCTTCTCAATTGACAATTCATCATTTTTACTTTCTACCGAACATTCACTATCATATCAGTGTTCTCATTAGTAATTCGTACTGCGAAAGCATTTATGTTGCCATCATCATCTCTACTATCAACAGATTCTTCATCTGACAGTGTGACACAAAAGTTTTTCTTCTGTTTTCTCAGGAATGTGGGACATTCTGCCTGATAATGACCAACTCCTCCACATTCTCTACACCTGAGAATCTTTCTGTCACCTTCCTTTTTCTTAAGGTAACCATCACTTCTTCTATCAGAATTTTCATTGTTTCTCCTGGTAGGACCATTATCATTTCTTCTTCGATACTGATTAGAAGTTTGAACATTCATACCTGTGACATTTGGATTTTTTAAATTCCAAAGGGCGTTTATGAATTGTTTGGTTAATAAAGCTATTGACTCATCCATGTTTGCTTCAATATCACAATCAACCTCCTCACTTACATGTGTGGATTTAAAAGCAATTCCCTTGCCTTTCTTACTTTCTCTATCAGTAGTGGCCATCTCAAACGTAAGCAACGAGCCAAACAATTCATCAAGTTTCAGCATTATAATATCATGAGCTTCCTCAATCGCAATAACTTTCATATAAACTTTTATGGGCAAGGATCGAAGCACTTTCCGAACTATCTTAGAATCAGGTATCTTTTCACCGAGCAGCAAGGATTCATTTGCAATTTTAAGAACTCTCTTATTATAATCAGACACTGATTCATCCTCGGTCATTCTCAATGCCTCAAACTTAGATGTTATCAACTATAGTCTTGAGATCTTTACTTTGGAGGTACCTTCATACGCTACCTCCAAGGTTTTCCAAGCTTTTTTAGTTGTGCTGCAGGAATTTATTAACTTGAAAACGTTCAAGTCAACACCATTAAATATCGCGTTAAGAGCTCGGGCATTCCTAACAGAAGCTTGCTCTTCTGCATTGGTCCAATCAACTTCAAGTTTTGGAATCGAGACACCATTCACGGTAATCATAGGAGGACCATAACCAGCCACAAGAGCTCTCCAAATTTTTCCATCTAATGTCTTAATGAAGAAGATCATCCGAGGTTTCCAATATGAGTAGTTTTTACCATCTAAAACAGGAGGACGAGATGCAAATGGTCCTTCTCTAATTAAGGACCCTTCAATTAGGACTGCAGCTAATAATATAAGTAATAACTAGTGAGACAACAGAAGAGAATAACACATGAGACTTTGGTAACCCAGTTCGGCCAATATTGCCTACGTCTGGGGAGCTGCGCACAGCTCAGATGAGTAATTTTATTAATAGTCACCATAAACATCAAAACATCAATATAGGTTATGTATACATCTCAATACTAAAACTATATGACTTGTGAATTAACATCAGACTCCAGGCTCCCCCTCGAATAAAGAAGACTCTCGTCGACAGCATCTGATGGTCAGGCTCCCTCTGAATGTATGCGTGACTCAATCATTAATCAGACTAACCATAGTCTCATTCTGTATGTTACTCATCTGTAAACCTCAACGTTAGATAATCATGTTGCTTTCGAAGTCATAAGGTTAAGCTACCTTTTGTAGAGGGCGCTTCAATGATAAATCGGAAGTTACTTCTTCGTATAAGAAACAAAAACTTTTCCCTCTATTTTCTGCGTTTTTCAGTCGATCTTCAAGACCCCAATATATACATATATCTCCAGCTATGTATATGCCTTGTATCTTTAATGAGATCCCTAAAAAATAGGAACTTATTATATTCTTGGAGATAATAAGAGAGATTCCATAAATATAGGAGAATCAAATATTGATTAATTATCTTCTCTCAAATATATCTTCTCTTTTAATTTAAAAGATATTCTTTTAGACAAACTACTCTTCAACATATTTTATATGGAAAAATCGCATCCATTAAACATTCAAATGAAAATTCATTAACTAGATGTGAAGAAAGATACATTTTGGCCAAGAGATGATATTGGAGATCTTCTTGGCCCTAAAGTACCATATCTTATTGCAATTGTTCTCTTATGTATCTTGCTAATAATGCAAGCCAAATATTGCATTTTCAATAAATTTCTTAGCTAGATACAATTTCTTTACAACAAAAAGACATCGAAATGGAATTAAGCACATGCTTCACCATCTCTAAGAAATGATGGTTATAGGTTTGTTTTATTCAAAATAAATCGAATTTTGATCTAGTTGGTTATGCATATTCTAAGTATTTATCTGATCTACATGAAGCTAGATCCCAAACAGATTATCTATTGACATGTTGAGGAATTTCTATATCATGCCAATTAGGAAAACAAACCTAAACGGTCATTTACTCAAACCATACTAAAATTCTTGCAATACACGTGACAAGTTGAGAATGTGTATGGTTAAGATCAAGGACTTAGCACAGCATGTATAACCAAAATCAAAGGAGGATATATTAAAAAAGAAAGAACCAAACATATTTCACCAAAGCTTTTCTACACTCATGATTTTAAGGAAAAAATGTGAGATCACTATACAACAAATTTGTTCGAAGGATAACTTAGTAGGACTTATTTACAAAATCATTACCTACTGCAATATATGAAAAATTGGTGCACAACATTGAAGTGTGACGACTTAGAGATATCAAGCGATGTTTCCATGAGAAGGATTGAATATTAGATTATATGAAATATGTATTATTTTTCCTTCACTGTGATTTTTTTTCATTGGGGTCTTTTTCTAGTAAGATTTTATATATAATGGGTATCGAAAGGAGGAGTATTATAAATTAATAATAGATATTAGATGCCCATGTTTCACCCACACCATTAGCGTTCACGTAATCCATCACCTACTTGCCTCTTGGTCTATAATTAAAGGCCTTTAGTGGGTCTCTTAAGAACACACAACATTGTTGAGATTTTAAAGAAATTAGAGATAATGGAAAATCTTAGAGCCTTTTCTAATATATATATATATATATATATATATATATATATATATATATATATATATATATATATATATATATTAATAATATATTTTCTCGATACTCATGTTCCCATTGTGCCTCATTTTCACAACAGAAAATACATTAAATACGTCAACTAAAGTTTATTAATCACACCTTTATTAAAGGCATCTCTCTGTTCATTAAAACTGATCATTTACATGAAACTTTTTTTAAAAGGCCTTTTTAAGTACAACTTGAGGGTGGGGGATTTGAACCTGAGACCTCTTGTCCTTGGAAACATACAGATGTTAGTTAAGCTAAGCTCATTTTGGCATTTACATGACACATGGCAAAATGAAATTAGGGATTTGCAGTTTTTTTTCAAAATTCTTAACAGTCCTATCTTCCTCATTTCTTAATTTTCCTTATTTATGAGCTTAGTTACTTCATCATTGACCTTAGGAAACCATCATACAATCATCTTTTGCCCATCTCAACAAAATTAAATTCATCTACGGTAAATTATCTTTTACATTTTGATTTGCCTTTTGTTTATAATTTGGATTTATTTTATTTGCATAAATTAGGTTTTTAGAGTTTCAATGAATCGATGGTTTCCATTAGGGTTTTTAAGTATGTAGTACTCTTTCACTTTGGGTATGATATAAATGCATTCAACATGAGGTAGAATATGACTTAGAGCAAAATACTACCTGAGTAACAAAGGAGAACAAAAGAGCTTGAGGATATAACATATAACAAAATTAAGCGAAAGGAAAGCATGTATGAGCTAGGAGACAGAGACAACGAGTGGTTTATTCTTGAATGTTTAATGATAACAAAGAGCAAGACAATGGAAAACTGGGAGCAAAGAAAGAGAAAAATGAGAGTGTGGGATTAAAGAGAGGGACTTTGATAGATTGTTTTTTTTTTTTAATGTTTAACGATAGAAACTGTTTTGCACATGCTAGTTCAAGATGTCAACAACTTTAAAAATATATAGGATGAGATTAAAGAGAGAGATTATTGAGGAGAGTGAAGCTGTCATGCCCCGCCCTGTCACACCCCACCCAAAGCACCTCCTTGCTTGGCCCAAGATTTGGCGTGAAGTCAACTGATATCGCTTTCCTTATTAACATCTGTTAACCCTAATTACTAATCCTTTACAATGTTAAATAACTTGAGTAAATTAAAAATTACACAACGGAATAAGACGATAAAGTTACATTAACAAACTTTATTACACACTCAAAAGAAGTCAACGATAGATGCCGTTTATTATAGACTTTTCTTTTAGACCAAGAAGAAACTTAAAAACTTAAACTAACCCTAATTATGTACAACATCAAAGTAAACCTAAAAACTAACCAACAACAGCAAAATTATCTACAACTTTGCACAGTGGACTTGGAGACAACGGTTTGGCTTTCAGATCATGATCTCTACTTGGAATGGGGGAAAATATTTGGAAAGGGTGAGCTAAATAGCCTAGTGAGTAACGATTTTGAAAAACATACTTTAAAACATACTTAAATCTTTTACATCATACATTCGTAAAACTTAACATAAGTATAGAATCTAAAAAACACTTCTTTATGCTAAACTCTTCCTATCGTTCAAATACTCTCTTATCTCTATATATTTTATACCTAGGAAACTCGCTCAAGATAGTAGAACATTTTTGGTCTTACTATACTACCAAATCTCAATCAAGATAGCAGAGAACCTTTGGTCTTACTATCCTTTTAATAATATTGATCAAGATAGCAGAACACCTTTGGTCTTACCATCCTACCAAATCTCGGTAGTAGCTAGCTAAGTGGTCAGCAAAGCCCCATATCCCAGATTGTGCACATTGACCATCAAGAACTCGGTATATAGAATAACATGGTTTTCTTACTTAAAACTATTTTCATCAAACATATTCTTTCCAAACATATTTTTAAAATAGCAAACAATCTTATCTCAAAATCTCAAGTTTTCTCATAAATCATTACTTGCAAATCTAATCAATAAATACATGCTTTATTAAAACCTTTGAAATTAAGCATACTCAAGTACTTTTCATAAACATGCTTGCAAATATAGATATCATAGTCAGTATAGTTCACTAATCATTCAAAGCACATTTAAAAGGTATCTTGTAAATCATATTTAAAATCGTCATTTAGAAATCATGTTGTCACTCACTGATAGTAGCTTAGACCCTTGGTTTGTAAATCTACTTGATCTCCTATTGCATGAAAAAACAAAAAATAATTTCATTTATTTTCCTCTAATCATAAAAATATTTGAAACTTTGCTTAGAATTTCATAAAATATCAAAAACACCTCAAAAATACCCATTTGACATGGCTGATGCGCAAGTGGTGGCTAGCAAAGCTGGCACGTGCACGCATAGCCTAGGCAGGTCTGCCGCATGCTAACCTCGTAAGAGGGTATGCCGCACATGTCTTACTCTTGTGTGGCCCTTCTCCCATCCACAAGCTTGTCCTTGTGCTTTCTTGCCTAACACAACACATTACTCGAGCAACCACCCTCAATACCTAAAACTCCATTTGTTTGCCAGAATCTTAACTTCAATTAAGAGCTTGATATCTTAAAATCCAAAACTCAAATAAAAAAGTTCAGCCAAAAACTCCATGTATTGTGTTCTATAGCCTCCTTGAAGTGAAGACTGCTAAGAATTTCTCCAAAAATGACCTTTTGTCCTTCTTTCAACAGAAAATCAACCTTCCTTTTGTCAAATTAAACCAACAACCCCAACTTAGAAAATAGACTCAATGTGCAAACTTTTGAGACAAAATTTTAACAAAAATGCACGAGTAATTTGGGAGCAATTCCAATATGAAATGATCTATATATACTGAGCTTTGCATGAAAAGTTCTTGACAGCTACTACTTGTCGAAATTTAACCTAAGCATGCACATACCACATGTAAAGCACTTCAGCGACTCCACCTCTTCTTCATCTCACCTAACTAAAATGCCAAAGTTCTAAAGAACAAGAAAAAAGCCTTGCTAACGTCACTTGACATGCCCGTTAACCTCATCTCGCATAGCCATGCCAAACTAACCTTTAAAGAAGCATTCTTGCCAAGCCAAAACACCCTAACTAACCTCCAAGACATGTCTCATTGCCTAGTCCAAAGGTCTATCACTTTTAAAAGGTTTTCTTCATCCTTTTCAACCACATACACCACCAAGACTTGTCTTTAGTCGCTTAATGTCACATTCGCAACTCTTCAAGCATAGGACGGGGATTGTACGACACTTGTTCTAACTCGGTAAACAAGTCGGTCGTTTAAAATCTAAAAGTTGCAGACAAACTCACAGTACGATGTAGCCTCCCTTCATGTTTTGAGAGAAAATGGTTTTATGAAACGTGAGAGAGAAAGAAATTCATTGAAAACATCGTTAAAGAAAGCATTGAAGACTGTTAATTGCAAGGAAAGTTTAAATTGCAAAGAGTACAACAAGGCTTGGTGGACGATTCAACTACTATGTCTCTCCTATAGTATATTTTTAACAATTTTATCTTTGACAGGCTTGCATATGAAAATGTCGAAATTTCACACTCTAGCTAGGCAACAACTAAATGAAAGTAATAAGCTAAACTAAGTACAAAACATAAAAATAAGGTGGTTTAAGGATGTTCGGGCATGCGGCCATGGACAAACAACGCCGTGGACAAGCATGCTAGTGACATTCTTCCCACTTAAACAGTTGACATCCCTATCGACTGACGAAGTTGGAATTTTCAATCTTCTACTTCCACACTTCAATGTCTTCAATACGTTCCCAACTTGTTTCTTCCACAAGGAGTTTCTTTCACTTGACCAGGAATTCGTGGATTCTTCTCATGGGTCTTCTACCTTTCCTTACTCTGTTAGCAAGTATCTCTTCGACTTCTTTCTTTTCCTTCTATTGTAGGACTACAGCTGGTCAAACACAATCTTTGTGCTGCTTGTCATCGAGGTCATGATGGTAGGGTTTTAAGTTGCTTATGAGAACTACTAGATGGATTTTAGTCCCGTCATATTTTCTGACGAGGTGTTGGTCTTTATGTCCTTTAAATCGAAGTTGTTCCACTTTCAGTTTGATGAGGACTTGATCTCCTGCATGAAACTCGAAAGGCCGCTGCTTCTTATCAGCCCACTTCTTCATATGCTTTGAGGCTTTCTCTAAGTAAGCTCGAGCAATATCTATAGTCTACTTTCATTCTTTCGTAAAGTTGTGAGCTTGCAAATTCTTTCATGCATAAGAATGGTCAACAATATAAGGTAGCAAGAGTTGTCTTCCACTCACAATTTCAAAAGGGCTCTTTTCTGTTAACGAGCTGGTTTGAGCATTAAAATAAAATTGAGCCACATCCAGTAACTGGACCCAATTCTTTTGTCTTGCATCGACAAAGTGGCATAGATACTCATCGAGCATATAATTGAATCGTTCTGTCTGGCCATCAGTCTGAGGGTGGTAGCTTGAGGATATATTCAGACCCATCCTTAAGAAAGTAAATAACTCGGTTTAAAAGGTACGGATCAATCTACCATCACGATCAATTATAATGCTCGTAAGGATTCACTATAATTTCACGACATGCTTGAAAAATAGCTGTGCAGTCAATTAGACAGAACAAACTTGGTAGTAGGAATGAAATTTGTGTACTTTAAGAACCGATCAATGGTAACTAGGATGGCCTCAAGGTTACCGACTTTTGAAAGATGCGTAATGAAGTCCATAGAGACACTCTCCCACAGTCTCGTTGGGACAGGCAAGGATTTCAAAAGTCCAACAATTTTCTCTTTCTCGACCTTATCCTGTTAGCAAATGAGGCACGTCTTTGTACAATGCATGACGCTGTCTCACATTTTAGGCCATAAGTAGCCTTTCTTTAATAGTGCATACATCCTCTGCCACCTAGGTCTGCCCATAACGTGTCATAACACTCGTGCAGTAACTTTTTCCTCAGGTCCCCTACTCTCGAAACATATAGTTTGTTTCCTTTTGTCAACAACAAGTGTTTTTCAACCTAAAACTATCTGGTTTTGCTGGCTTTGGCTAGAGCAACCACAACTTGAGCTAAAGGATCCTTATGAATGAACTCCATAATTATGTCGTGCATTGATGCATCAATTTTACTCGAATACATGAGGGCTAGCATATACAGGGTTTCATGCTGGCCTTTACGACTGAGAGCATCGGTAGCTTGATTGTTGGTTCCTCTTTTGTGCTCAAATTTGAAGTCGAATTCTGCCAAAAATTCCTACCACCTTGCTTGTTTATAAGTCAACTTAAACTGGTTGAAGTGACAAATGGTGCTATTATTAGATTTCACCACGAATGGTGATCCCAATAAATATTGTCTCTAGGCCCTCAGACAATGGACCACAACAAGCATTTCTTTCTCGGAGACTGTGTACCTCCTCTCAGTGTTATTAAGCTTACGACTCTCGTAAGCTATTGGATGGCCCTTTTGAGTAAGGATGCCCTCAAGAGCAAAGTTTGATAACGAAGATCTCAACTATAAACGACTTAGACACGTCTACTAATCCGAGGAAAGGACCCTTCATCATTGTCACTTTCAAATCGTCAAATGCAGTTTTACATTCGACTTGCCAGTTCCAAGTTGTACCTTTCTTCAATAATTTGATCAATCATATCTTGTATTCGTCCATCTGAATCTTTCCGCATTCGATGACATGACCTAGAAAATTAATATGCTGTTGAGCAAAAGCGCATTTCTCTTTCTTGACATATAAATGATTTTGTCAGAGCTTATCAAAGACCAATCGCAGATGGACCTGGTGTTCTTCAAGACTAGAGCTGAAAACCACATCATCAAGATAAACCACCATAAATTGATCTAGATATTCGTGAAACACCTAATTTATTAAGGTACAAAAGGTTGCGGGGCATTGGTTAAGCCGAACGACATTATGAGAAAGTCGAAAGCCTCATACCTTATAACACATGTAGTCTTCAGTTCATCCCCTTGTGCTATTCGAACTTGATAGTAGCTTGACCGGAGATCAAGCTTTGTGAAGTACTGATCTCCACTCGAATGGTTGAGCAAATCATTTATGATTGAGAGGGGATATATATTTCGAATTGTGACCTTATTTAGAGCTCGATAGTCTATGCACAATCGTAGTGTCCCATCCTTCTTCTTTTGAAATAGCACAAGAGCTCCATAAGGCGCTTTCGCAGACCTAATAAATTTGGTGGCTAATAACTCGTTAAACTGTTTCCTGAGCTCAACTAACTCAGTGAAGCCATTCGATAAGCATTCTTTGCTGGAGGCTTGGTTCCTGGGACAAGTTCAATCTCGTGCTCAATTCCCCCTCAATGAGGTAGTGTCTTCAGTAGTTTAGGCAACATAATATTAACATATTCAATTAGAACTTTCTAGATATCAATTGGGATAGCTCCCGTTTCTATCTTCTCATCCACCAATAGAATGGCTATAAAGGTCGGCTCTTCTCTACTGAGTCCTTTTTTCAGTTGTAGGGCTGAAATCATTCTAACCCCACTTGGTTGTTTGATTTTTACTTGGATCACTATCGGGTTACTGCTCGTTACTACCATACACTAAGCTAATGTCATAGGGATGACTTTATGTTGTAAGAGAATTTCCATACCGAGTACTATGTCAAAGTCATCCATACGGACTACAACTCAGTCAACGTCTCCTTTCCATTCGCCTAATTTTAGGGATACCCTTTTTCGTACCCCAATAATTAGTAAGGCTTCGAAGTTCACAGCTTTCATCTTGCATGTATCCTTCTCTATTTTCAATTCTAATAAGCATGCTTCTTGTTTAGAAATGAAGTTGTGAGTTGGACCTGAGTCTACCAATGTGTTCTTTGCTATTTTAAAGTTTATGACTGCGTCGACAAACATGAGTCCCTTTTCAAAAGCATCCTTCTAGTGAGATGTCTTCTTTTGGATTGCCGATAATAATTTTAATGCACCCATTTGAGGTGTGTTCCCTTCATCTTCCCTTTCTGCTTTTGCTTCTGTCTTTGAATAATTAGAACACTGTAAGGAGGGTTGCAAAGTTTTCAGTGAGCCTCGTGTGGGCATTCGGCTACCCGATGGGGACCTTTACACAAGAAGCAAGAAATGGGTCTTGTCTGATTCGAATTTGAAGGGTGTGCTCCTCGAGGAACGCTAGAGCTTGAGGTCAGTGGTTTCTTATCATTTGTGAAGTTTCTTGGGGGATTAGACTTGAAGATCCTTTCCCTATGTTCAATGTAGTCACATTCTTTGGGACCCTTGGTCACCACCGTAGTCAAACAGTCTCTCTACAGCAGCAAGAGCAGAGGAACGATCTTAAACTTTTTATTCATATAACTTAGTCATGGCCCACGACTTGAGCCCCTCTACAAAGCAGAATACCTTGTCCTTTAACGACAATATCGAAGATAAAATTTTCAAGCTTTTTAGCGTCGCGATTCCCATTGAAGGCCTTGGGTTTCGAGATCTTGAGCCTACTCGAAACATTACATACTTGATTCGGGATCTGGTTCCCCACTGCTTGCATCGTCAAATTTACTTTCATTTTTATCTTAGTCATCTCAGCCTAGATTGTCTCTACTGTTGCTCTAAAGTCATCTGGCAGGTCACTGAACAACTTTAGAATTGTCTTTTGGGAACAGTCATGCTCTTTGATGCACTGTTCCATGTGTACAACAAAGCTCGAAGAGCTAATCCCACGTTTAAAATTGCCCGCTTGGGTGGTTTTGTGTTCTAACAAATCAATCCTCAGTGACAGTTCACTTATGGGTAGCCCATCTACTCGGGCATTCAAGCTGTCTACTTCTCCAACTGTTTCTTCTAACCCCTCTAGTCGGGTTTAGAGAAATCTTACTTCACCGATAATTCTCTCAGATACTCAGTCAGTTGCTCAAGTTGTAACTTCGACTGTTGCTTAACAACTGACGTAGTTGCATCTCGCTTAGCCAAAGACCTAACAAAGCTCTGATACCACTTATCACAATCGCAACTCTTCAAGTACGGGCAGGGGACTGTGCGGCACTTGTTCTAACTTGGTGAACAAGTCAGCTATCTAAAATCCAAAAGTTGTAGACAAACTTACAGTATGATATAGCCTCCCTTCACGTTTTAAGAGAAAATGGTTTTATAAAACGTGAGAGAGAAAGAAATTCAGTAAAAACATCGTTAAAGAAAGTATTGAAGACTGTTAATTGCAAGGAAAGCTTAGATTGCAAAGAGTACAACAAGACTTGGTCGGGGATTCAACTACTATGTCTCCCCTAGAGTACATTTTTAACAATTTTAGCTTTGACAAGCTTGCATATCAAAATGCCAAAACGTCATACTCTACCTCAGCAACAACTAAAGAAAAGAAATAAGCTAAACTAAGTACAAAATATAAAGATAAGATGGTTTAAGAATGTTTGGGCATGCGGCCATGGGCAAACAACGCATTGGACAAGCAGACTCATGACACCTAGCACCTTCACCTTGCCCATCTCCTCATCCTTTGGCTACTCACCAAGCCCAAAACGCTTAGGCCATGGACTTGCCAATTTTTCCTCTTTTCTACTAACTTCCCTTTTACTTTTAAAACCATTCCTTCTTAACTCTCCTTCTTCCTACCTACTATGACACACTAACAATGACACTACTCAAGTTTACTTTCTCATTTTACTTCATTTAGAATCATCTTCTCAAACTCTTTGGAAAATCCAAGTTCCTTAGGGTTCAAGGTTTACAAGCCCACTGGCCACTTCATGCAACCAGAAGGAGGTGTGCCCCTTAGACACCCAACGTGTACCTTTTCTCGAGATAATGAGTTGAATGCCTAGTAAGTGGAACTTCTCTTGCCAATCTCCAATGCAGAGCTCCAACTTTGAACTCATGAGATCTTTACAACTCAATGCAACAGAAAACCCTTAAAGCAAAATAGTAAACACCACTCTGCTTTTATTACTTGATTCAATACTTTACAATTACATTTCTTTTCTCGCAAGGCACAAAAATGAATAAAACTTAAGCTCTAAGCTCCCTACCTTTCTTCAACCACTTGGATATTACTCTTCATGTCAAGGTGCTTAAGAGTATAAGAACCCCTTTCTTATCCTTATCCTTCTACTCGATCACCTAACAATCCATCTCGAAGACAAGACTCATCCCATACATAAAATTGGGATGCAGCCCTCTCTTCACATAATAACTTTAAACCATCCAAAGATGGATAACTTGATCAACTTTCCCGCGTCACAATCCATCTTACCTTTCCTTGCTTGGCCTCAACGCCTCAACACTTGGGGAAGGAAAACATAAACACGTAAGTCAAATACTTAGTGAGTGAAGATTTTAGAAAACCATTTTAGGAATACAAGTCAAGCACAAATTCATTTTCATTTCTCAAACACGTCTTCCAACGCCTCATTTCATAAATAATAGAAATCTCACATTAGCTTCTCTTATTCCTTTCTACCAAGAACATGAATCCTCCCCTTCGCCAAGCCTACTGCGATTCACTTTCGCTAGTATCTTGCGATTGAGCTACTATGATGTTCACTCCATCCACAACATATGGAAAGTTTTCTGATTCATTTCTTGTTGCACTGACCATCCACACAACGCCATTCACATTATGTATGTGCACACCACATAATCTCTGCTCACTTGATAGGAATAAGGTTAATAGTTCATATACACTCATCATAATCAGGACATAGAAAGCATTAGTTTTCATTTTTCAAATAACAACAACAGTAACAATAACATAGAGAGATATAAAACGCGTTATGGATAACTCAGACTCAGAAAGAATCTATTCAGAAAACATTTACAAAACATTTAGTGCACAAATCACTCAAACATGAGTGTTTAGTTTAAGAAAGTCACTCACGTAGAAGTGTTTAGTTTAAGAAAGTCACTCACACAAATATTCGATCCTCTTCTTCCCCGAATGCCTCTCCTTGCCTAGAATTTTCTTAGCAACAACTCAACTTCTTACACTTTCTTGTCAAGACCTCAAAATAACAACACTTCTCTTAGGGCTTCTATCCCTATTTATACTAATCCTTCGGATCGATTATTCTCTTTATCGTCAATTCTAAATTTCAACTTCACACGTGTCACCTTACCGCTTTACCGCACCATGCAACCAAATCCAAGCTTGAGACGTCAGCCAACGGTCAACTCAAGATTATACATTCCTTCAAGACCCAAACCTTATCTTCTTAGAAAGTAAACTCTTTCTCGCCTTGTAAACTAAATTATTTTTTCCACCTTCTCTTTCTCACTATATACCACAACCGTCTACTTTTCTTCTGACTTCACTTCGCGTTACTTTACCAGAACGCCTAACTCTCCTTGCAATAGAACTCCTTCGACATGACACTCTTCCTCCTTCACCTTCTTTCAAATGCGACTTCTTTCCTTCCTTTGAACTTTATCTTTAGAATAATCATTCCTTTCATTTTAGAAGGATCAACCCATTCTTCAATGCCTCTCTTCTTCAATAGGGCTCCCTATTCTGATTCTAAGTCTCACAAAGGCAACTTACTGAAAGAACATAGAGTGAAATTGAGAGAGGAGAGTGTGAGCAAGGAAAGTGAGAGCAAAGAATGAGATAGTAAAAGCAAAGTAAGATAGAGGAGTTGGAATAAATGCTACCTGACCATTCATGTAGAATTGTATTGTTTCATAAATGAGCGCATCTTTTAGAAAATGATAAACTTGGAGAAGAGACGTGACTAGAATGGCCACGAATCGTCTATATGTAGACCCTAAAACCTATATTTCCCTTTTAGCATGCTTCTTTTGTTATATGTTTGTTTAAAGTGTTAATGTAGATGTTATTTGTTTATTAAGGAAAGGAAGTGAAAATGTTAAGTAAATGAGGATAACATTGGAAGGAAAGGAGATTAGGCCAAGAGTTGAATGTCTAATGTTGTGGGGTGAAGATGGTGATATATGCCCGAACTAAGCCTTTGAGAAGTGCTATAGAACCAAAAGAAGCTCTAAAGAACATTTATGTGCCCAAAGTAGATGCTAGGCATGAAAATGTGCTAGGCAGCTAGAAGAGGGAGTGCAAAGCGACAACAAGGTGATGGAGCTAGGTGGCCAAAGAAAGGAAGTTGTATTAAATGTTAAATGTCTATCACAAGATCAATGGGCTAGCTATACATTAAGGGCCATTCGTCCATCTTGCAACCAAGAGTGGTAGTAGACTATGAAGATAGACTATGCGTTGAGCTAAGTCTTCTAAGTCAATCTAATGGGATCCATGGGGCTAATAAATCAAGTAGGAGGTAGCAAAGTTAATCCATGCAAAAGAGTCTACAAATAGGTAAACTTGGGTTGAAGAGTTCTCTCATTTTCCTTGTGCAAAATCCATAATTTTGATGTCATTTGAAAGTTAAAAGAGTCTAGTTTCTTATTGTTGGCTGCTATGAAGAAATAGTTCTAAGGGAGATAAAGTGAATTCATTGGGCTTAGATTATATTCGATATACTTGACTCTATATTTTCTAGTTTCTTGATAATATTATTTCTTTTGGAATGTTTAATGATAGAAACTAATTTGTACAATAAAGTCCAAGATGTCAATAGCTTTTAAGATATTCGAGGGTGATCGCTTTCTTGGCTAAGTAAGGAGCTTATCCCACATTGTGGTAGTGAAAAAGATGGACAACTTATTCCAAGGTCGAGAGAGCAGTTTTTAGGTCGTTTGTATGCATTTACCTAGTTTCAATAGCCACGTTATTTTACCATATGTTGTCAAAGGAAGTGAAGGACTAGAGAGGAAACTCGACCAACTTCTCATTCAACGGTAATTTTGTTTCTTATACATCTTTAGAAAAAAGAAACATCCATTGGTTTACCAATTGATCATTTTTTTCAAAAAGAAAATAATAAATAAAAAGAGTGTTACGAAATAAAGAACAATGAAACAACCAAAGAGAAGAATATAGAAGAAAAGAAGAAGAGAAGACAATTGAACTCAATTGTGGTGTCTATACAAATGATCTCTACAACCTCTATTTATACGGTTGTGAGAATAATGGTTATAAAACAAAACATAAATAGGGGACAAGAAAGTTATGGAAATTGATGGGATTGGTTATTGGATGAATTTGTAACCTAAGGAGGTTATGGACATCTAATAATATGTAGAATATTCATAACACTCCCCCTTTAGATGTCCATATTATATAAAATAAATGCCTCGTTAAAACCTTACTAAAAAAAATTCGATGGGAAAAAATCATAGTGAAGAAAAAAGAGTACATCATTTATATACTTTAATAATTGCCTGAATAAAAACATTGCTAGGAAGACCCAATAGAAAAAATCATAGTCAAGAAAAGAATGCAGTATTTTTACATCCCCTCATGAGTACATCACTTGAATTCTCCGAGTTATCACATTTCAATGTTGTGCTTAAGCTTTTCAAATGTCGGAGTTGGTAATTGCCTTTATAAATAAGTCTTCCAGGTTGTCTTTTGAAAAATTTTGGAATATTGATGTCATCATTTGATGCTTTGTCTTCACATAAGAACACTATTGGCTAGTTTTGTACATCATCAATATCGTTGCATGATTTAAAGTAGTTGTTCTAATCTGCTTCATAAGTTGCCATAATATAAAAAAGATCTTCTATATGTATTGAGTAACTTATGTAAGATCTAGCTCGCATGGGTTAGATAAATAACCTGCTTCATAATCAACTAGATCACAATTAGATCTATTAGAATAAATTATTATGAGCTAATAATTCTTAGATTAAACATAACATAGTTTAATTCAACTTCAATATTTCTGGAGAAATATTATTTTTATGTAACAAAATTACTAAAAACATTACAACAGATAATGGATAAACTAGTAAAGATACAAGTGCACTTATTTCTCAAAATTATGGTTCTTCAAGACCTCAAGTTCTTCATTATCTTTCTAATACCAAATGATATATTTTTTTTTCACATGGCCATGTGAACGAACCACCCTAGGAAAGTTCAATGATATAACTAGTCCAATTTCATTTGCTTTATGCTTTATTTGCAAGACAAAACGTATAATCTCAAATTCTTTTTAGAGAAATTCTATTGTCTTTGAAATCTCTTCAGGAATTTCTACTTCAATCATCAAATTGGACAAATATGGGTTATTTTTATACCCTCGTATCAACAAAAATGTACTATAGATGATGATATTCGTCTGGAATATTTTATAACTCTCTTATTATTGAATCATATGATTTCATAACCTTTAATCTTTCAGGGATATAATTATTAATAAATTTATATAAATGTATAATGACTACATCCATAAGGTGTATGTTAAGCTTTGCATACACACTAAGATATGTTAGATATCTCATGGTATTGTATCCACCATAGGAGAATATGTATCTCTCATATAACCAATACCAATTCTTTGCAATAATTATTATGGAACTTGTCCCACTTTCTATTTATTTTTCTTACAAACACTTTACTTGTATTCATCATATTCGACATTTTCTAAATGTATAACTAGTTCTCACGATTTGAAACATATTAGTTTATTTTGATTTGATTGTTTCTTTTCATATAAGCCAATCCTTTCTGTGTTGTCGTGACATTGTTCAATATGTCTAAGTACATATTACTTATTTTCATAAATAATATCGTGAACAACATTGTATGCAAAAATGTTGTCAAGTTATTTAAGTATGGTTTCATTTCTTGTCATGACATATAATTTTATCGAGATCTCTTTACCATCCTTTTTTTTAAATTTTAAGATTCTTATGATTACTCATATTTAGGATTTCTTCTAGAATATACATATTCTTAACTGATCATTAATTGACTATTTCTTCTTTAAGGATCTTTCTCTATGGAACTCACATTTGCCTATCACGCTTCAAGCGTGTAGTATTGACAACTTATTGCACTAGGATATCATTCTTAGATGGTATATTTGTAACCACTATAACTCGGTCACTTTCTTACAATTATAAATGTTCTGTAAATGCATCTACATTTAATTTGATATCATTTTATTCTAAATGAGATATCTTTTGAACTTCTAGTTCAAAATA
This sequence comes from Cucumis melo, assembly GCF_025177605.1. NCBI lineage: Eukaryota > Viridiplantae > Streptophyta > Magnoliopsida > Cucurbitales > Cucurbitaceae > Cucumis > Cucumis melo. The sequence continues at coordinate 14,572,081 of NC_066861.1, forward strand.
ATTTGTATGATGATCAAAATGAGACAATACTTATGCATTTCGTTCAATATATTTTTCCAACATTTTCTTAATTTCTCCCTCTAATGTTGGAAAAAAATTGTCTCATTAGAACTAGCAAATTGCGTAGTAAATATATCATCCATCCAAGGTTTAATTGTTTCATCATCTGAACATGATCTCATACAAATTTAGAAGCTTTTCTATTCAAACATATGTTACAATATGTTCGTTCACTTATCTCAATCATTTATCAAATGTTTGAGATGCAAGCTCACTAACATTCTTAAATCAAAATAATAAGTATATCTATGGTCATCAATAGGATGTGCCAACAAGAATAAACCATGAATCTCTTCCCAAAAGTGTGAGGTTTCAATTTCAATTTTTGCTAGTGAAAGTTTGATAATTAACCTCTTGAGAACAATAGACCCCTTGACAATTTATTACATGAAAAAATCTTCTAGTTCTTCAATGGATGTCAATGTATATTTCCAATCATACATTAATTTCATTATTGACCCAAAATGACTCTTATGTCAAATAAATTTATATTTGGATCAATGAACTTCAGGTTCATTGTTGCATATATATCAATTACACGAATGTGTATGTAATATAATTGAGAAGTAAAAGTAGGTAAATTTTCTATATGCACTATCCGCAGAAGATTATATATTATATATGCATATCATATATTATTTTTATAGTCATTCTCTCTAGATATGATATCGATTACAACATATACCTTTCCAATTTACTAAACTTCTCTTTGATAAATTTACAAAGATAGTAAAGTATATCAAGACTATCAAATCTTGAAGATGTATTGTTTAGTTTTAAGTATAATATGCATAGATGTACTATATGCAACAGATAAATATCAGTTATTCTTATTCTCTCCAAGAGATTAAAAGGAAACTCAAATATTTCATCCATATATATATATAAATGGGTAAAAGAATAATCATCTCTTCAAGAGATTGTAAATAATCTGTGATATCCAAATAATATCATATTTATAAGCTTAAAATAAAAAATATGATCTCTTCGAGAGATACAGATAATTTCTCAAAGTTTGCTTTCATACATCGTTCTCATTTTTCATTGTTTAGGATTTTAATGTATGACAAGTACAAGATTATTGTATCTTTTCCAATAAATATTTGGAAAATAAAATTCTCGTATGAATATGTATGGTTCTGATCAAATAAACGCTTCCTCTCTATTAATATAATTTCAATCTTACTAAATATTGTAACATTCATTTCAGGGAATGCTATTAAATTATTTGATCAAAATTTACTATATATATTATAGAAACATATGCTCAATCTATGATATAATGTTTCAAACTTTCTTTCTCAAATTGTTATTGTAAGAGCAAAGATGTTTTGATATGTGCAACTACTGGTACACGGCAAAAACAATGAGCATTAACTGATTTATGCAATTTCAGGTGCATTAAATCAACATTGAGTTTAAGAAGTAATTAACGATTATACATAACTTTCATAAACTTTGTCATAAGAGAACTTAATCAAATATATATAATCACTACATATAAAATTTGTAAGATTCGCAAAGTTCACATGAGAATAATTTAAATATTCAACAATTAAATAAGTTTCAAAGACAACATTGAGAGTTTATTCTCATATTTAAAAAACAACATTAACATTATATAATCTTAACGTATATATATAGAAGAAAAATATTACCACAATATTTGTCAAGTAAAATGAAATCCAATTAGGAAAACAAATATTCTAATTTAAACTTTCATATAAATTAATTAGAAAAACATCTCAATCAAATATTTCTAATATAAGAATTATATTTAAAAATAAGACATGATTTACCACCTTAATCTAAATAACATTAGAACATTTATAACATACATCTAAAATGATATAGCATATTTTACAAATCTGTAAGATTTAACCAAAAAAATAAAGTCAAGAAATACTTGATTATTCAATATCTTTTCTATTTTGGATCACTCAAAACAAGGTTATTTAAGTTTCTCAAACATATATTTTATTCTTCAACAAATATGAAAATCATCTATGATCTAAAATAGTAACCACACACATATATACATATACTTCAAATAGAATTTAAGTTTGAATATATGCTTATTCAACACATATGTCATGATATACATATCTCATTCATCCAAAATTTAATATAACAAAATTTTACCATGAAATGTCATACATAACTTGAAACCAAATTAAGGATCGTTTTTCATTAAATCTATGCAATCACAAATTTTTTCTATTTAGTCATTCTACCAAAGTATGAGGATAAAGTACATGCAACTTTTGTCAAACATATGAAAATATGAATAAAGTTTTTCAATTCGATCAAATCAAATTATAAAACTAATAACAAATGTACCTTAGCAAACAATTTCACAATTAACATATATTGCATACTTAGTTATCAAATGTTTAAATTCATCTTCTTTCAACTTTATGTTTAAATTCAAGAAAGATGAATTATGATAGTGAGAAGATAAATGATGAATACACCAAATACATACATATGAAAAATCACTAAAATTAAAACACTCACCATACTTGAACGAGATTCTAAATACCTCAAAACTATAAAGAAGATTCTAGTGGATCTTTAACATAAATAAAAATCAATTTTTACACAATCTCCAAAGTGGTGAAACTCATGCTGATAACGTGTTATGAAATAAAAAAAAACAATGAAACAACCAAAGAGAAGAAGAAGAGAAGACGACTGAACTCAATTGTGGTGTCTATACAAATGATTTCTACCACCTCTATTTATAGAGTTGTGAGAATAATGGTTACAAAACCAAATATAAATAGGAAACAAGAAAGTTATGGAAATTGATGGGGGAGGTTATTGGATGAATTTGTAACCTAAGAAAATTATGGACATCTAATAATACATAGAATATTCATAAGAAGAGTAATTTATCTACGGTTCAAAAAGTAGTTTTTATTTTAGCTTATTTATGTAGTTAACCATTCATGGTTCCTCTCCTTGGGCGAAGTTATCATGGTTTGTGGCTATTGGATGATGAGAGCTCTTGGATCTTCATATTTAGAATTACATTATATATTTAGGAAAGTAATAAGAACAAGTAGTTTTAGGTTTAAAAGAAACTACCTTTTACTAATTTTATTGTTTTTTCTAAAGAGAGTTTTTAAATTTAAAAGTCACTCGCTGCTCGAAAGCGCGTGTAGAAGGGAATGAATAATCGAAAAGAAGAGTGAAACGCAAACCTCACAAAATCCCATTCCTACTTCTTCTTCTTCTTCTTCTTCTTCTTCTTCTTCTTCTTCTCTGTTCTCGCGCCGTTTCTATTCTACCTTCTGCAACCTCAAAATCCCCCTATTCCTCTCTGTTTTCTCCTCCATTTTTCGTTTCCGTCATGACCCTTTTTCTCTTTTCCCCTTTCTTCTTCTTCTTCTTCATCTTCTTTGCTTCCCCTCTCATCGCCGCTCCTGACCCCTCCACCATTTACGACCATCTCCACCTTCACGGCCTCCCCATCGGCCTCCTTCCAAAGAACATCACTAAATTCTCAATTGATTCTTCCACCGGCCGTTTCCATGTCTTCCTCGATCAACCCTGCAATGCCAAGTTCGAGAATGAGGTTCACTATGATTTCAACGTCTCTGGCAGGCTCTCCTACGGACAGATCGCTGAATTGGCTGGAATTTCCTCCCAAGAGCTCTTTCTTTGGTTTCCTGTTAAGGGAATTCGTGTCGATTTGTCCTCTTCTGGTGTAATTCATTTCGACGTCGGCGTTGTTGACAAGCAATTCTCTCTTTCCCTCTTTGAGTCCCCCCCTGATTGCACTGCAGCTGATCCGGTTGATCAATCCTTCGCCTTCAATGCTGCCTCTCTTGATACGGATCGCCCTTTTTCGACGGTACGTTGGAGTTAATGTTTTTGTTGCTTCATCATTTATTGAAAGTAGTTATGATGATTTTGATATCTTTGGTTAAGTTTTTGCGTTGTTTTGGGAAATATTGTTGTTCATTATGAACCAAGAAGCATTGGTATTATACTTCACATAGGGCAGTAATGTTGATAAATCCATGCTCTTATTTGCCTTGTTTATACTTTAGAACTGGAATGTTTGTTAATTCATGTTTTCTAAAATTTTGTAGAATGATATGGTTAAAGAACATTGCTTCTCTTTAATTCATTCTTTTGGTACCTGCTAATCAATATAGCATTAGAGTAATGCTTTGTGGTGGAAACATGCAGTTTTAGCTTATTTAGATTTTGGATGAATACGTTGAATAGGAATGTAAAATTTGTGATAGGATGTGAAGCTGTAGAGACATGGAAATGAAGTGAGTCAATGTAATTGTTGTTCTCTTCTTTTAAGAATAACGATGTTCATCGAGGCTGTATTGTTGGTTTATAGTCGTATCTTAATGTATTCGTGTGTTCGTGTTCATCGAGTCAGTGATGGTTGTGCTTATGTTAGGATTTTCCACCTGAAACTCAGTAAAATCAAACAAATATAGAAACAGAGGCAGCACTGTGACAATATATTGATATTCAAAGATAATGTTCACAAACAAACCAAGAGTAATAACCAAACAAGCAAAATAAGACCCCCCCCCCCCCGGGTATCCTTTCCTTTCTATCCAATTGCTGTCCTGTGAGCAATTCCCTTCATGCCCCTGCCCGTACATATCAGAGGCTTAACTTTCTGAATTTTGACAGGTTTTCATGTCCTTTAGTGTAAGTTGCAATGATTAAGATTGATATCCGTGAGTGTATGGGGCAGATTATGCACACTTCAACTAATCTCACGAGACAACCTGTCTGACCCAAAACTCCTAGAAAATTAATTCCTAGGTAGGTGACTACCATGAATTGAACCCTTGATCTCTTTATCATTTATTAAGAGGATTACAGAAAACTTTTCAATGTGGATAGTTTGAGTCTGCTTCAAGACACGATAACTAGTGACCCAATTTTGGGGTAATCTTACACCTATATCTATTTCTACTTAACTCTTACACATAGAAAATGAGATGAGTGAGTGACGTTGGTTATTGTAAGTTATTGTGTTCTTCACGTGAGTGAAGGGATGGGATTTAGATTATAAAATCTGCATATTCCCTAGTAATCATCGGTTTATATTTTAAGTAATTTTGCAGTTTCTCTCCACATCCAACTGTGAAAATTGTTAGTCTCATTATGGTGGCCTCCTTGATACTTTTTTCTGATTAAGGCCTTGTAGGCTTCTACATTCTCAGCTCCTTAGGAATCAACTTATATCAATAGGACAATTATTAACATTTAAAGTTAGGATGCATTTTTCTTTGAATTTATGGTTACTAGGCTGGGATTTGTATTTGACAGCATTTTATATTATAATATTGGAATCCTTCATAATGTATACTCATAGTTGGAAGTCGTATTTTTTTAATAAGAGGTTGCTTTGGGTTGTCAAATAATTTCAGAAGGAAGCACAGAATCTCCAGCTTGAAGACAGTGAACTAAGGGCAACATCATAGATTAGCGATAAAGAAATGCTGCGGATTTTCCATGGATTTTGTTTCGAGAGAGTCTGGCTTCACTGGTCCGGTAAACCGTAGATTTTCTTCTACTACTTGTGGATTGCTTTTGTTATGTACAGTCTTTGTTTCCTCGTAGTCCTGTCTGATGGGGGTAAAAGAGGCATATTTGTTTTCGTATAGGCTAATTTAGCCTCCAATCCCTCAAGTCTATACTAATATAGGCTAATTTAAGCGAGGAGATTGCTGCTTGGGTCAGCTTTTAAAAATCCTAATAGTTCGGTATAATTTAGCGATTGTCTCGTCTGTTGTAAGTGTTTTTTGTTTATATCTCTATATGAAGTATATTACTGCTTCTGGCTGTGTTTGGTTTTGGCTACTCACATAAAGAAGTGTTGTTTTTGTTGTCTTGTCCTAGTCCTAAATTCAGGCTTGTAAATTGTACATTGCGAAAGTGATCTTTCTTGTAGTTAAAGAGGATTTACATGTAATTTATAAGCCTCACATGTTCATTTCATATGTAGGTACAGATCCATATTAATCTTCAGCAATCATTTACAGTTATTATTATGAAGCTTAAGACCATAAATTATCCAAATCAATGTCTATTTTTGTAGAAGAATAATGAAAAGGAATTGTATTAGGTACAAGAGTGAGGAGGATTCTATTTTGTGAAAGGACCAGTTGGTGAAGATTAAGAAAAAAGGCAATTCAATTGGCCATAAGTAAGGAATAGATAGATGATGGTATTGTGTACAATAATTTACTTTATAGACACTAATCTTATTATAGGTATTTCAAATGTCTTGGGGTTCTTTTCTTGTCTTAAAAACTCTCATACCTTTCCTTCCAAGTCTCAAAATTATTGTATAATAGTCAACACAGTACCAACCTTCCACAAGAAGGGTGTTGAAGAGATGTTTTAGAGTTCCTTTTTTTTTTTCTCTCTTCTCCCGTTAATTACCTGTTCAAATTTAGTTTGTATGTTTGGTCCCTTAAATTTAAATAGTATATGTTAGGTTTCTGAATCTTCAAATTTGTATATAATATCTAATAGCTTTAAATTGGATATCCGACAGCTCTATTTGATCTCTTTATTATAGATATATATATATATATATATTCTTTTTATATCAAGGTTTAATAGATTTCTATTTTATCTTGGATGATCCTCAGAAAGATTAAAACAATATAACATGATAGACACAGATATTAGTCTATTTGTAGAGAAATGCATTCGAGTTTATCTTCTTTTTTTTTGATGAGTTTCGACAAACACCCTTTGAGCCCCAATCTTGATCTCATATCCCTTTGACACGAACTCAAATCTTTTTTCTTTTTTTTAAGGTATCAGTATTTTGTTAATAGAGTTTAGGTTTATAATTGTGAATGACGTATTGTTGGCATATATACTTTGCAATGGATGATTTTACTTTGAAAAATGGTGTATTGGGTACATGCAAACTTATTAGCATGTACTAAATGATATATAGAGTGAATGAGTTATGTAAAATAATATATTGTTATATGGTATAACACAACAACATTTATTTCATCAAATTTCAAGTATATTTACAGTATAACCATTAATCTCAAATATAAGTTATTCATATAATTGCAAATATCTATGTTTAAGTATATTGTAATATATTTATGAGTATAGTTTGGTTAGAATATTTACAAACATCGTTCAAAGGTATATTTAAAAATAATTATGAATCCATTAGAAAAACCAATAATATGTGGTGAAACTATTTGCATTTGAGAACATATGAAATATAATTGCTAAGTATATTTCAGATATTGGTTAGAATATTGCAAATACCGAATGCAATGTTCTAAGTATACTTAAAAATGACAACAAACGGTAAATGAAAAATATAATAAATGCATTTCTCTCCAAAGTTAAAAATGTTTCGCAAATATGGAAAAATATATAATAAATATATTATCTCTCCCCCGCAGCCCAACATCAGGTGAACTTTGTCCGGAAATGACATTAAATCCCTTATATGACATTGAGATATTTCTGAAAATAAGTTTTATAAAAACCTTAATTTTTTTAAATATTTCACTTAGCTTTTCTCGTTTTTGAATTTTCATAACTTCCCTTTCTTCCTTCTTCCTTCTTCCTTCCCTTCTTCCTTCTTCCTTTTCATCTTTTTCTTTTACGATTTTTCTTTTATATTTTTTTGAAATCATGATGATTGTTCTTCGATTACTATGATTCTTTTATTTCTTCAAAATTTCACTTGGTAAACAATATTCGTCATTTTTCATATATTTTCTCTTCCATATCTAAATTAAACGATTGTATATCAAAGCTAAATGCTATTGGTTCAAGATCGTGTACCAAATATAAAGGTTCAAGATCATTTAGCAAATATAAAAGATTTTTGTACACAATATTGAATACATGAGCGTTTAGACATTCATGCACAATCATATACCAAACCTAAACGATATTGATACAAGATTCGTGTACCAAATATAAAAGATTTTAGTACACGATCTTTGAACAAAAATCGTTTAGATCTTGGTACACGATTGTGTAGGAAATTATACATGTATCAAATCTAAAAAATCAGATACAAGATCGTGTTCAAAATATAAAAGATATTGGTGCACGATCTTGAACCAAGATCATTTAGATTTGGTACGCAATCGTGTTTCATTTCCTACAAAATCGTGTAGGAAATGATACACGATTGCATATAATCATCGTTTAGAAGAATAATTACATGCGCATGTGTCGCCGATTAATCGCGTGTTGACTAAGGCATTTTTTTTGTATTTTCTACTGTGGACTTAAGTTTTTTCCGTTTTCAAAATTATTCTATACAATGTAAATATTTTGCTGGTTTTTTATATATTTTTTAAAAAAACCACTTTTTAAAAAGGATTGAAGCTCTAATATTCCCTTCTAAAATTTTAGAGATGTATGGTTGTGTGGGAGCTCATAATTTAATTCAAAATGCAATGTTTGGGTCCAATTTATAATACCGTAACTCATTTTGTTTCAACTTCTCTTTTCTATTATTTGCAATATTTATAATCTCATTTTTGTTCCACCTTCAATTCCTTCCTCTCATTCCAACATCATTAAAATTTTCAATATTCACGATCACATTATAACCCCCAGATTGCCCCATAACATTCAATTTTGGTGTAGGTGTATAATATCATTCTAACATTTTATTTTAGATATGAAAATGTTGTTTTTTTTTACTTTAAATCTACTCATTTCTCTTGTTTTTGAAATTATTGGAAAATTTTCAATTTATTTTGATCTCCAAGATTTTCTACTATTTTCCCATTTTACAATCTCATTTTCATTACACCTTCGATTCCTCACATATTCTAACACCCTTCAGTTTCCCAATAATCACTATTACATTTCAACTCCCAAATAGCCCTCAAAATTCAGTTTTGGTGTATTTGTATAACATTCTAACATTTTATTTTAGATATGAAAACCTTGGATTATTTTTTCCTTTAAATCTTGTCATTACTCTTTTTTTATAAAAAAAAAAAAGTTCTTTGAGAAGTTTCAGTTTACACCTTCAAACTTAGAAAGTAACATCGATCTAAATATGAACAATTACATCAACTTATATTTTAAACTTTCATAAATTTATCGATTCATGCTTTCTTTCATATTTGGTTGAAATTATTATGTGTATTAATGCCAAATTTTGGACAGTGGTTAGCATACCTAAATTTCACATGACTCTAATAATGAATTTGATTGAAGTGGTGAAGAATGTGGCCTACAAAAGAGAAAGCTTGCATATCGCTAGTTGTGGTGCTTGGCTACACACACTCTAATGTCTAAGTCAAAGACTAAAAAAACTGTGCAAGCTAGAGAGTGTTTTAGAGTTGGACTCAAGTTACCTCATATAAAGTTATAACGATGTATTTACAGAGAAAGTTGACCTAATTAAGTATTCTGTAGGATTTTTTAGTTGACTTAGGATAATTAGATAATTAAAGAAGCCAAAAGGCATGCCCGAGTTCGTGATTGGTAGGGTCAACCTTGGCCTAAGTTGCGGAGATTTTAATGTGTTTAGGCAAAATGCATGACCATTAGGGGGACAATTGCAAAGATGTTGACAAAAAATGAGAAACAAATAGACACATTAGGTATGTACGTTGAACAACAATTTTGAGATAACGTCTTATCGTATAGGTATGTTTAGATCCTATAAGTTTAGTCAATGTCCTTCAAATTTTATGTTATATCTAATGTCAATTTTTTGTTTCATCGCGTGCTATTATTTATGAATAGAGAATATTTAAGAATGATTCATACTCGATTAGACAAAACATTAGAATTAAATCAAAGACATTGATCACCATTTTCTGCTTGGTTTAAAGATCATGTAAGTATACTTCTCGAATGAATTTTATACATCATTAATAAGTTATAAAATTTGAATTGTAATAACCTATTAAAAATTAATAGGTTTACTCACTACGTCAAAGAGGAGAAACATTCAATGATCTTTACTCAATATATCACTTGGTCCTTAGTTCGTTCTTAAAATGGTTGCACTGTCAATGGAGTTCGTTTTCATAGTATTGATCGTGACAATAAAAGATCTACTCAAAATATCTAGTGGAATCATAATGTTTGGAGAAACAATAGAGTTGAAGCAAATTTCAAATGCAAGTGATTTGACACGGATCTTAAGAAAAATATAGTATTGTTAACGAAAAATTTTAGAAAGCAAAAAAATAATATTATTCTATTCAAACTTGGCATTCCCACATTGCTAAGATAGCAACGTGGAAGTCCCATGTCCTTTAAATATCTACACCTTCACTTATGGGTTTGGGTCCCAAGGGGCACCCAAGTTTTGAAAGGGGAGAGGAGATTATAAACTTTAGTTTCATGATTATACAATAAAAAACCCTAACATTGTATATAACAATAAGTGCTAAGATCTTTGAACTAAATGATTTTACAAATTAAATTTAGTTAAAGAACAACCTACCTTGATCCATGAATAATCTTCTTGATGAATTGTGTTTCTCTCACTTGGTCTTTTTTAAAACTTAATTAGATTTCTTGATGAGAAGAATAAACTAATTAATGAGGAAGTGAGAGAACCAATCCCTAAGGTTATATTTATAGACAACAGTAATCATGGTGTTTAATTAGGTCATTATCTTTGAATCTAATGGGCGTAATAAAATAATAGACCCGAAATAGATAAATAACGTATAATTCAATTGGGCCACATTAATAATATTATTATATTTAAAATAAATCTAACATTCTCCCACTTGGCCCATGGACATTATTTACCATATACATTCATAGACATAATGCGTAAAATTAAACTTCATAACCTATCATGTCAAGTCAAACAAACTACTAAAGAATCATTGCAGTCATACATCATTGCATTAACATACTCCCTTCCATGTATCACTGAAATAGTTGTTCTATTAACATGATCTATAATAAAGATAATCAATAATAGTCCAACAATAAGTATCTTTATCAAAGACGATGTCCTGTTTGGTTTACATAATTCATTTATGTATATACTAATCATAAGAACAGAAACATAAGATAAAATCAGAAACAATAAATAAATGAGCTCAAAGTGTTAAGTAACATAATTTTGATTTCAATAATGATATCTGCTAATGCCCACACGTTTAACATGATCATTGAATGTCTATGGTAGCAATCCTTTAGTTAATAGATATGCAATCATAAGTTTAATACTAATGTGTTTGATTGACACTATTTATTTCTGAACTTCTTCTTTAACAACAAAGTATTTTAATTCCATACGTTCATCACCTTTAGAATACAACCTTCATAATGGATGTAGCAACAATAAACTGCTTCGCACTTTTTCATGAAATTGCTCCTTCAGCTAATAGGAACATATACCCAAAAGTGGATTTTCGTGTATCCACACATTCGGCAAAATCTGAATCTAAATATCCAATTACCTCAAAATGATCAGATTTCTTGTAAGTAAGTATATAGAACAATGATTAAACTTTACTCCTACTGATTCTTAGGTATATACATCGATCAACGATGTTTTCTTTAAAATCAAAAGATGCGATGGTATCATTGCACTTAAGATACCATTGTCTGGAAGTTTGTTTAAATCTATATATTGACCTCTTTAATTTACACATCATATGTTTCTTTTCTTCAACTATAAAACCTTCTGGTTGATCCATAACATTTCTCCATCTAACTTCTCTTTTAGAAAGGTAGTTTTCACATCAATTTGATGAAGCTCTAAATCTAATGAGCTACTAAAGCCATAATAATTCTTAATGAGTCCTTTTTCGAGACAGAAAAAAAGGTTTATTTATAGTCAATGTCATCTTTCTGAGTATAACCTTTGGCAACAAGTCTAGTCTTGTATCATTCGATATTGCCATCACGTTTGGTCTTAAAGTCCCATTTACACCCAACTCTTTTACTTTCTTTAGGCAATTCTTCAAGATCTCAGACTTAATTATCATGCATAGATTTTAACTCTTCTTTCATGTCATCTAACCATTTGGCAAAATTATCTCCTTTAGTGGCTTATGAAAACAAAATTGGATCATTATCAATGCTTAAGTTAAATTCTGACTCATGCAAATAAATCACATAATCATCAGAAATAGTTGATTTTCTTGGTCTTACAGATCTTCTTAACTCTATTTCTTGTGGTCCCCCAATTACAGGTTCATTTGTTATAACATCATTATGTGGTGTTTGACCATTAATTTGTTCTTCTTGTGGATTGTTAACAGAATCAACAACTACAAGAACAACAACTTGAGAAGAAGTTATGGATGATGGAATTTCCACCTTAACTTCTTAAATTTCCACTTTACGTGGTTTCAAACTCTGACTAACTACGTCATTCTTAATGAACCTTACACTTCCAGTTTCATTTATTCTGGTACTGTGGTTAGGACAATAAAATCTATACCCTTTTGATTTTTCTGGATAACCAATGAAGAACCACTAGTTGTTCTTGAATCCAGTTTCCTTTCATGTGGATTATAAATTCTTACTTCTACTTGACAACCCCAAACATGTAGGTATCTTAAACTAGGTTTCCTTCCTATCCACAGTTCAAAAGGTGTCTTTGGAACTAACTTACTAGGAACCATGTTTAATAAATATTGAGCGGTTCTTAATGCATACATTCACAAGGACACAGGTATAGACAAATTTATTAACATACTTCTAACCACATTCATTTATGTATGATATTACGTCCTTTTGCAACACCATTTTGTTGTGGTGTTCCTGGTATTGTGTGTTGAGCATGTAAACATGACTTTCTAGGAATTTAGCAAATTGATCAAAACAATATACTTTTTCATCATATTTTCAATAAATTTTATAAAAACTTTAGCATTTTCAATATTGTAATTGCGGACTTAATATTGTTTACTACAATCATTCGCATAAACATTAGGCTCAATCTATTTGATCTTTCCTAAACATTATAAAAAGATTTATTCTCATACTGCTAGCAGCTGAAGTAAGTGCAGCAAGTTTTTCACTTGAGAGAGCCAAATAATCAAGACCCAAAACTCCAAGATGGAATCAGATTTGTTTACACCAATCAGAGAACTTGAGTTCATTAAACTTGCCAATAGATCTAGCATTAAACTTGATTATAGATGTAGCATGCGAATGAATAGAAACGGGAGCAGATGATGCAATTACAAAATAGATATGCTTATGCATCATTGATTTGAGAAATAAACATAAAGATACAATACAAATTCAGATAATATTAAAGAATCATCAACTTATAAATTGAAGTTCTTCTTTGGGAGGCACAACAATGTACAATATTTATACTTAACTGATGTTAGATTTAGTTTTATATAATTGGTAATTTAAATGCCCATTAGATGAATTAGTTATCTTTGGATATACTAATAATATCTAACCAAACATCTCAATTAACCAATAGGAGTCAAAATTATAAAACTATTAATTACTTTTAGTTAAATTAAATATTTTATAATAACGAAAATCAATACACTCATATCAAATCATTAATGTTTCATAATATCATCTCATTCATTAACATCAAATGAACATGAGTAATTGAATCAACTTTAATTTGATGTCTAAAGATTTACAAATTTGGCTACTTTGGTGCCTAACAAATTGTTCATAACATATGTATCATGATAAAAGATTTTAATTAACAACAATAAGATTCAAAATTATAAAACTACTAATTACCTTTTTGCAATTTAAATGTTTTATAATAATAAAAATCAATATACTCATAATAATATCTTTATATTTCATAATATAATATGATTCATCATCACTACATAAATATGAGTAATTGAGTTTAACCTTAATTTGGTATCTATTGAACTTAACTAATTTGGCCACTTTGATGACTAACAAATTATTTATACCATAGATATCAAATAGTCACAAACAAATACATGTTTTAAATTATTTGTGATTTAAACATAATGCAAAAAAGACAATAAAATATAATTTATTGTACCAAACTTTATGGAATGTAAACATGCATAATTTATTATATTTAAAATTTAAGCAATTCAATCCCAACAAAAATAGTAACATTAATGGAGTAATTAAGAACATAATTAAATATGAGATAACTTTAAATCCAAGAAAAAAATTAATCTTGGAAAACCCTAATCTTGATAGTGTGATTATTTGGGGTAAAATACCACTTAATGAAATCTTTATCTCCTTTTTCTATATTTTCTTTTTCTTTTTCATAATAATAAAAATAAAAAAATTTCTTCTTTATCTTCTTTTTCTTTATTTTATTTTTCTTTTGTATAATAAGAATATAAAAGATTTTTCTGTTTCATAATAAGAAAATAAAATATTTTTCTTCATCTTCTTTTTCTTTATTTTATTTTTCTTTTTCATAATAAGAAGATAAAAGATTTTTCATGATAAAAAAATTAAAAAAAACTTTTCTTTTTTAATCTTCTTTTTCTTTATTTGTTTTTCCCAATTAAGTTTAATCTAATATCTATATAACATACTAATTTGGTCACTTTGGTGACTAACAAATTATTTCTAATATATACATATCGAATAACATAATTCACAAGCGGTTTTAATTGCAAAATTTACAAAAATATTAATATTGCAAATAATTTTATCGAAACTCTCATTCAATCTAAATGACATAATTTAAAATCACTTGAATAAATGGATACTTTAAAACATAATATATGCATAACACATAAATTATAATTAATTCATAATCATCAATTTGAACGTAAATTAAATATATCATACTAAATATAGTAACTTTCGAAATATTTAAAATCTAAATTTTAATTCATAAATAGGTTTTATTTGTTTTAATTCATGATTACTATATATTAATTTAACTTATGATCTTTTAAAACAAAAGAAGAAACAAAAAATCACATTAATAAACGCAGTTGTGATAGGCAGTACAAGCACAAATAATTGATGATTATGATCCGCGGTGTAACGACCCAACTCTTTATACTAAGCCGAGGTCGTTACTAAAAAAAACAATGACAAGAGACACTTTTTGAAACGAGGGAAGAATAAATTTTCATTAAAAACGGAATATTAAAACACTTAAACATAAACGCGGAAGCAAAACTGAGTCCCCATATGGCATGTCACGGATCCTTCTCTGTCGCTCGCCAGCTTTCCTCTACCTTTACCTTCGCCTGAAATGTTAAACATAGAAAGAGTGAGTACAAACATATACTCAGTAAGGGACCTACTACTAGTCCCGCTAGGTGTCTGTTAACTTCCCATTAGAGTCCTGAAAATGGTACCCAATCTCTGGCACGTTCCCGAACACGTGCAACATGCGCTCCCGTAGGAACGAAAATCTGGTCTTCGGTGTCCCGGGGGAGCACCTAGGACATGCTGGTCTGTAGTGAACCCGGGGGTAACACTAAGACGATCGGGATGCGAGGACCCCGTCGAATCACTCGAATCATATCTATATACATGCTAGATTGGCGTCCCGTCGGACCACACAGTCCTAAATAGGTGGTGATCCCGAAGGACACCCATGCAGGTACGACTCTAATAGACAAAGTTAACAGAACACCCTATCCATAGTATGTACCATAACATCATAACATGGCATGAGTATTAATCTTAACGTCCTTAATCATGTGATTAATATATCATGCATTAACAATCATCAACATCAATCTACCAGTCATTAACATAACATCAGTCATCATCATCAATCATCAACATAATAATCTCAGTCATCATCATCAACATCAATACAATGACAGTCATTATCAGTAGCATCAAGTTATGCATTTTAGCTACCATCAATGCATAATCATAATTACATGCGGTCTCTTAAATTCAGTTCGAAGGTCTAGTAGGAGAATCTCTTACCTGGAGATTTTAGCCAAACAAAGGTACTCCCTAGTTGACAGTAAAATTCTCCAATTAACTTGATCCTAATCATAAAAGGAACACTTAGTATCTTAATTAATGAAATCAGCAATTGACTAACATCAAAAAATCCTCCCAAATTAATTAACTTTCTAAAAAAGGGGTTGAAACGAATTCAACCTTGATTGGTCAAATCCAAAATTTAAATCTTAAAAAGTTTAGCCAATTGAACCTTTAAAGAAACCTCAAATAGATCCAAAATTAAATTAATAAAACATTAATTTAATTTCATTTGCTTACCAAGGTTACTCAAATGGAGGTTGAAAAATTCTTTTATCCTTGATGAAAAAAATCATCACTTTAAATCCTCAAGCTTCCAAAGAGACCAATCTTAACTTCAACAGGCGGCGGCGACAACAGAGGGTTATCTTAGAGAAAAAGATAAAGAACCTTTTTCTTTTTCCTTTATTTCCATCTTAAGCATTCCAATGCTATTTATAGACTCAAATAATAACAATAATTATTATTATTATTTCCTTTTCCTTTTCCTTTTAGGATATATATATATATATAATACCAAAAAAAATATACATATATCTTTATTCCCATTATCTTTCCTAAATAAATGTCTTAATCTTAGGCATTTATAACCATTAGTAATAATAATAATACTTCTTTATTATTATTATTTTTCTCTCACCAAAATCTACAATAAATATATATTTATTTAAATCATTATTCTCTTATAAATATATATCTTTTTCGTCCAATCAAATCAACCATCATGGATTATCTTCTTTTCCAAACAAATATAATTATATTCCATCATATAATTAACTTCACTTTTCCAAATAATTAATTAAATATATATATATATATATCCATATATATATATACTCAATTAAATCCAATTCCACCAAAACCAACTTTTCCCTCCAAAATCTCAAATTAACTTAAGTCCTCAATTCTTTTAATCAATCAAATCTTTTCCAATAAATCACTTATAACTTCCAACATGCATTATCTTAACCCAACCATAACAACTTTACTCCAGAATCAATATTTATCTTTCGCAGAATAATTAATTATCATCCACAATAATTAATTATTATTTACCTTTCTTCCAAAATGATTAATTATCTTCCACAATAATTAATTATTATTTACCTTTCTTCCAAAATAATTAATTATCTTCCACAATAATTAATTATTATTTATCTTTCTCCAAAATAATTATTAATTATCTTCGACAATAATTAATTATTATTTATCTTTCTCCAAAATAATTATCCTTCTACAAATAATTATATTTTCCCAAAATATAATTATTTTACTTTTTCTCCCTTACCAAATATCTTTTCTCCAAAATACAATTACCTTTTCCTTAAATAATTATATTTTAACAAATATAATTATCTTTTCCTTTAACATAATAATTATATATATATATAACTTTCAACATGAATTATCTTAACCCAACCATAGCAACTCCACTCCATAATCAAGAAGATTTATCTTTCTACAGAATAATTAATTATTTTCCACAATAATTAATTATTATTTATCTTCCTCCAAAATAATTAATTATCTTCTACAATAATTAATTATTATTTATCTTTCTCCAAAATAATTAATTATCTTCCACAATAATTAATTATTATTTATCTTCTCCAAAGTAATTAATTATCCTTTTACAAATAATTATATTTTCCCAAAATATAATTATTTTACTTTTTCTCCTTTAATAAATATCCTTTCTCCAAAATACAACTATCTTTTCCTTAAATAATTATATTTCAACAAATATAATTATCTTTTCCTTTAACATAATAATTATATATATATATATTTCCACGTATACATATAATTATCAAATCTCCAACAAACTTTCCACCCTACGGTTTAATTAAATAACGTCCATAATTATTTAATTAAATTCAACTTCAACAACACTAAAAATCCACAACTTTACTTAATCCTCTTAACCTACCATTTAATAAAAACTCAACAAACACCACGTGTCAAAACCTCTAATTAATTAAATATTCATCCAAGAAATATTTGATTAATTTTAATTCCCACATAAATCAAATAATTCTCATTAAATGGATTCAAAATAACGCCCAAAAATTAAATCTAATTAAACAAAATTAAGATAATTAACTCCAAAATTATCTAAATTTTTGGGGCGTTACACGCTGTGGTGGGTTAAATTTCTTTCCATTCTTTCGACAATCATAAATAAACTCAACTCAAATTGATGATTAAAACTTCTCATAGAAACATTATCAATTTTATTGAAATTTCAATTATCAATGAAATCTTAACGAGGTTGGGAACCTCTTTAAATTTAAGAAAAACATATTGTGGAAACATTTTATAAAATATTAATCATTCATGTAAAATCACAAGTTCTCAATCAAGGCTCTGATACCACATGTAAACTTTAGTTTCATGATTATACAATAAAACTCTAACATTGTATATAATAATAAGTATCAAGATCTTTGAACGAGATGAATTTACAAATTAAATTTAGTTAAAGAACAACACACATGGATCCATAAATAATCTTCTTAAGAAATTGTGTTTCTCTCACTTGGCCTTCTTTTAAACTTAATTAGATTTCTTGATGAGAAGAATAAACTACTTAATGAGGCAATAAGAGGACTAACCTCTAAGGTTCTATTTATAGACATCACCTATCATGGTGTTTAATTAGAGCATTATCTTTTAACCTAATAGGCCTAATAAAATAATAGGTCCGAAAGAGATAAATTGAATATAATGCAATTGGGCCACATTAATAATATTATTATATTTAAAATAAATCTAACAAAGATAGGCAAAGGTGGGTTTGCCGACATCTCCACACGACCTTGAATAGTATATAGGGACATATAGGGATCAATGTTTGAGATACAATTTAAAAGGGTCTTTAGGTACCTTATCCCATTGCATAGGATACTCTCACTTGCATGTCTCCCTATACGAACACTGCATAAGATCACTCCGTAAACTAGTTAGGTTTCTATTTCATTAGGATGACCTAGGAATTGTCCTTTGATTTTGTACGAGTGAGAGTTGCCAGATTGCCAACTCCATATGCTTATCATTTTGGGGATAAGACCAAGAGAGAATTTACTCCCTTCCGACTTTAGGTTTAGTAGATGAGAGTTTCCTAAAATGGTATATCTTGGACTTGAACAAGGGTCCTACCCTTTCTATGGTACGAGATGAGTTTTTGTTTATAAGTTGGACCATAGACAGGTTGTCCATTAGAGAAGTATTGATATTTAAGGACTAGAAGTAACCCAAGGGTAAAACGATAATTTGACCCAACTGGTGTTACAAACACTTGTGAATGACTAACTTACTGTAATTTGTCTATATCCATAAACACAAAAATATATCTATAGTGAGAAGAGTTCAGCTATGAGTTTTTAGTGGAGTGTACATACAGTTAACGAATATTGTTTAATGTGGTTAATGACTTTAGCCAACTAATCTCATATCGTTTTAGTTTCTGATCTATAGTTCCATTAGTTCTCTTTCCTAGCTTGTAAAGGTAATGAGGTTAATATATATTGGTTGCAATTTGAAATGTTCAAATTTACTTTGAGAATTAATATAATGTATGATGATAAATTGTAATATAATGTTTATAAGTTAATTTAACTTTATTATATTGGATATGATTCCAAATTAATTTATGAGAGCATAAAATATTTGAATAGGTTCAAATATTAATTTAATGTGGATTAAATGCATATTAAAACTATAGGTTAAAATTTAATGTGTATATGATATACATTAAAACTATAGGTTATGAGAGCAATTTATACTTGAATATGATTCAATTTGGATTAAATTAAATATAAGATATTTAATTTAGCAATTAATTAATTTGAGCATTAATTAATCATTTAGTTTTATTTAATTTAATTAAATTTGATTTGATTATATTATTTAAATTAAAACTTAGGTAATGCGAGATATATTCATTTAAATATGATTTAAATAAAATATTAATTAAATACAATTTAATTAATTATTAATTTAATTAATTTAATTAATTAATTTAATTTATAGGTTATGTGAGAGATATTCATTTAAATATGATTTAAATGAAATATCGATTAAAATGATTTAATTAATTATTAATTAATTGATTAATTAAAAATTGAATTAATTTAATTTAAATTAATAAAATTAAATGAATAACACCCATATGTGGGGGTTATTTAGGAAACGTGGGATGGTTTCCCACGTATTCTATTTCTCTCATTAACTTCCCCTTCTTCCTGATCAAGAAAGAGGAAGTAGGTAACACCACGGAGAAATGAGCAATTTCTGGAAATAGTTCTATCTGTGTATTCTCTAAAAAAAAGAAAGCTCTCGTAAAAAATTCTTATTCCAACAGTTGGTTCCCACAAGTCATTCCTCTCATTCACTCGGAGAATAGAAAGATTTTCCAGTGGTGGTAATTTTGGCATTTTTTTATACAAAATCGACAACTAGAGTAAGTTCCAATCTCTCTGTATTCTATTTTTAATTAAAAAAACATGATTAATTAGATTATGTAATTTGCCAATGTATGGTATTTTTAATTTCTCAATTAAATTAAGTTTAGGGTTCGGTTCAATTCTTCTACTGCAAATGGCTCTTATCCCTTCAACTTCCACCTCACACTGACTTGAGAGGCATTAGTTTATTGTTGGACTATAAACTATCTGCTCATTAGAGAATCAATAGTACTTAAGGAGTTATATGTAACTACGACATAGGTAAAACAATAATTTGACTTAGATATAGTTATGAGTGATTTGTGAAGGGTCAACTCATTATCGATTGGTTATATCCATGTGCACAAAAATATATATATAGTGCAAAGAGTCCAACTATCACTTTTCGGCATAGTGATTAATAGTTAATGAAAATTGATTGATTGAATTAAAAGAATTTAATTAATTAACCTCCTATATATCATTAAAGCTTCTGATATATAAGTCTATTAGGTTCCCATATTAGCTCTCTACGATAACTATAAGGAATAGAATTTGAATAGTTCAAATTGCCAAGGGGAACTTTATGTTACTATGATATACAGAGTATCTTTATACACTAATGGATATAGTTAATAATAGATGCGATTCATAATTTAGATTATATTATTGGAGAGATATATTATATTTGAATCATGTTCGAATGTTAAACTTATATGAATTACATTCGTACGGAGTTGTGACATGTAGAGATTTATACGAATAGATTATTTTGTATTGAATGTGATTTAATTTAATAAAAATGATTAGTTAAAAAATAGTTGGGTAATTAATAATGGGAAGAAATGTGGAATTAATATATTATTAGGTTATTGCTATATATACATGATACATCCTTATAGCTCTTATTAGGGTTGAATGCATTCATAGCAAAAGGAATTATTGTGAGACAAAACATTCCTCTCTACTCTACCCTCTAGAATGTGTTTGTTCGTGATGGAGGAGAGGGCTACGTGAAGTTTGGAACCTATAAGGGTAAGTTTCATTTTTCTTCCTATTTCTTAACATTTGTATGGTGAATTGTATAACCTCCAGTTCATTTTCAATAAATCTTAATTATGATATTTTTTTTAATGAAAAATTTAATCTATTAGAATTTATATTAGCTTTGTCTTATAATGATAATCATTTAAATAGTGTATATATGAAATATGAAATATGAAAGTTGTTTTAAACAATAAAACTGTTGAAAATATTTACAATTTATATCAAAATTTTACTTTCTATTAGTGATAGGTTCAAGATATACACAGATAAATAAAAATTCCTTGCATGTATGATAAAATGAGGCTAAACTATTATAACATATAAAAACTTAAAACTAATTAAAAACATGCTAGAATGGTTCACGTTTTTTTTTATCTTCTATCTTGTCGCCGTTGTTTCCATTTTTGGATAGAAGATTATCAATAATAAAACTATTAGTGGCAAACGTTTATCATTAATAGATATAGTTATTGGTGATTACAAATAGACTCCGAGTATGACATTCCAAAATTTTAAAATTAATTAATTGAAGAATTACAATATCAAATCGCTCAAATTTTTATTAATTGAGGCAAACGTTCCTTCCAATTAATGCCTAATTCTAATATACAAACTTGATTTTTATTGCAACACAAACTTGATTTTAGTTTATCACATATATCAATGATTATATCAATGATAGATTTGTTAGTGAGTATAAGTTGGCTTGGTTCTTGGATTTTTGATGTTTATCGAATCTTTGAAATCCAAATTGATAGATATTTTTAGATTTAAAATATTTTTAAATTTGCTTCGCTTATTTATTTATTTATTTGGGTATGAATGTCAATTATATTAGAAATGAAAAAAGATTTAAAAGTTTGAATTGACTTGGTTACGGTATTAAAAGAAAATTGAAAATTTCTGATCAATATAATATATCTCATGATATTACTATTCAATTACTTATATAAATTAGCATGAGACCATATTAGAATTATAACTTGACCTCACCACCAAGTTTCAAGACCTAAGAATGGGAGAAAAGCGAGAAGGGATAAAAGAAGAAATAAAAAAACTAATCTCAAGAATACCTAATTGTGAGGGTTTAATTGAGAATGTAGAGGAAATATTTTATTGATACAAATATTCTGTGTGATATATTTACAAAAGAATAATCTAAGATAAATAGACAATCTATAAAACTAAATAAGGAAAGAGATATAATTATGCTTTAAATTGTATAATTTACATTAATATCCTCCCTCAAACTTAAGGTGGTAAAGTAGCTGTCAACTTGAGTTTGGTAAGTAACTGACTGAAGCGACTACGTGGTAAGGCTTTAGTGAAGATATCGGTTGGTTTGCTCAATAGTAGAAACAGCGTGTAAAAGGAGAGTGTTGCTCAAGAGATGAGGATAAACAAAGTGACGGTCGTTTTCGATGTGCTTCGTACGCTCATGAAAGACATCATTGTGAGCAATCTAAATGACACTACGATTGTCACGATGAAGGAGGGTGGGACCCTGTTGAAGGACACCCATATCAGTAAGGAGCCAATGAAGCCACAGAAGTTCAGCGGTACCATCAGCAAAAGCATGATATTCTGATTTGGTACTGAAATAAGAAACGACACTTTGTTTCTTACTGTGCCAAGCAATGAAAGAGTCTCCTAAATAGAAATAGTAACTTGTTGTAGATCATCGATCAATAGGACCCCCAGCCTAATCTGCATCAGAGTAGTCAGATAACACAAGAGACGATTGAAAAGAAAACTGAAGTCTATGTCACAAAGTTCCCTTGATATAACGAAGGATACGCAAAATAGTAGTAAAATGGATGGTTCGAGAAGCAGCCATAAACTGAATAACAATATGAACAACATATGCAATGTCTGGACGAGTCACTGTTAGATAGATGAGATTGCCAACAAGTTGTTGAAACAAACTCACATCTTCAAGTGGAACACCATAAAAAAGGATCAGGTGACATTGGGATCTAATGGCATCAAAGCCGTATTGGAGTCAATGATTCCTAAGCGAACCAAAAGATTAGAGGAATATTTTGCTTGAGACAACAAATACCCGTCCGAGCACCGAGAGACTTAAATACCAAGAAATTAGTTGAGAGATCCAAGATCTTTCATCTCAAAGTGTGGCCAAGATAATGTTCAAGATCTAATATGGCTTGTGGATCATTACCTGTAATAATCATATCATCAACATAGAGAAGAAGAAGAACAATACCATGAGGTGTCTGACGTGTGAAGAGCGCAGTATCATGAGAGCTAGAGGCAAAACCAAGTTGAATAATGGTAGAGCTAAACGTGGCAAACCAAGCTTGTGGAGCCTATTTCAGACTATATAAAGCTCGACGCAGAAGGAAAACCTTGTGGGGAGGAGGAGAAGTTCTAAGGGGTGGCTTCATATATACTTCTTCAAATAACATCCTATTGAGGAAAGCATTTTTGACATCCATCTGAAGAAAGGGCCACTACTTGGCAGTAGCGACAGCTAACAGACTTCGAACAGATGTCATGCGAGCTATGGAAGCAAATGTTTCTTCGTAGTCAATACCATATTCTTGGGAGTAACCTTTTGCAACAAGACGAGCTTTATAACGCTCAATAGTGCAATCAGAGTGAATCTTTATTTTATAAATCCACTGGCCTCTTGATAAGAGTTAGGTTCAACAAGGAAAACAATAGTGGAAAAACAGTGATAATCTTGGAGATGGATGGAAGGTTTCTTTACCCGAGTAAAATGATAAAGAGGGGTATTTGGAGTAGGCTCAGAATCATCATTGGAGACAGATGGCTGGTTCGGGTTCGCAAGAGCAAGTGAAGATTGAGCAAGCTTAGTATGAGGAGTGAACTAAAAAAGAGTTCAACAGATGTATTAGTGAAGAAAAGATGAGGACTTGATAAGGAGGTGTGGAATAGGACAAACAAGAAAACATAGTGTGCTCCCAAAAGGTGACATGGCGGGATATACAAAGTCTGTTAGAAAAAGGATCCCAACATCGAAAAACCTTTATGTTCTATGTCATAGCTAAAAAAGCAAGAGCAATGGGCATGTGGTTTAAGTTTAGTGTGTTCCTGAGAGTGAAGAAGAACAAAGCATGTACTACCAAAACTTTTAAGGTTAGAGTAGTTGGGAGGAGTACCATATAGTCTTTCGAATGATGAAATATTTTGAAGAACAGAGGAAGGAAGACGGTTGATGTTATAGATAGATGTAAGAGTAACCTTACCCCAAAAATTTTTAAGACAGGAGATGGAAAGAAGGAGGGCATGTACCGAGTCAAGAATGTGGCGATGTTTACGCTCAGCATGCCTACTTTCTTGAGAGGTGTGTGGACAAGAGCGCTGAACAAGAGTGCCCTGTTGGGAGAAAAAAGAAAGAATTGTGGAGTCTTTATAGTCCAAAGCATTATCAGTGTGAAGGATTTTGACAGGACAAAAGAATTGAGTGTGAATCATTTTAGCAAACTCAATATAAGTGCGAGATAATTTAGAGCGATGTTTAAGAAAATAAATCCATGTAAAAATCGAGAGTAATCATCGATGAATAGAACATAAAGTGATCACCATGAACAGTAGTAGTAGGGGCAGGACCCCAAATGTTAGAATGAATTAAATCAAATGGTTTATCATATATAAAAGTGGAGAGAGAAAAAGACAGAGCAGATTGTTTAGCAAGTTTGCATTTTAATCAATTAAAATGGAACAAACTTAGTAACATTATGCAAATTGTTAACGAAAATTAAATGACGAATTTTTTAAGAAGAAGCATGACCAAGACGAAGGTGCCACTGATATGTATCAGAGTCAGTGATAGGAGCAGACTTATGAAGGAGAAGGAAGCTGGAGGGATATTAGCTCAAACAATCTTCCCACTTTGCAACCTGTGCCAATTGTCTGTCTCGTCTGCTAATCCTGAACCTAACAACCATTGGGAGAAAAGGAAATAGTAAGCTAAGACTACACAATTGACTAACAAACACTAGATTAAAGGTTAAGTTTGAGATACAGTAAGTATGGGGAAGACTCAGACTAGAGGTATCAATGGTGGTGATATGACCTCAGATTTGTCGGAGATAAGAAAGACCCAGGTAAGATAAGTATGGTCATCTATAAAAGTGACAAACCACCATTTTTCAGATGAGGTTGTTATCTTGGATGGTCCCTAGACATCACTATGAATAAGAGTGAAAGGATAGGTTGGTTTGTATGGTTTTGATGGAAAAGAAACCCGATGTTGTTTGGCCCGAATGCATACATCACAAGATAAGGTAGACACGTCAATTTTAGAGAAGAGATGAGAAAATAAATATTTCATATATTGGAAATTAGGGTGGCCTAAACGAAAATGTCACAACATACAATCTTGCTCAGAAGTAATAAAATAAGAAGAAAAAAGACAAGTCCTAGAAGTGCTACCAGAAGAGGTATCATCATCAAGGAGGTAGAGTCCTCTACTATGTCGAGCAGTAACAATCATCTTCCCTGAGCTCAAGTCTTGAAAAAAGACAGAATTAGATAAGAATATTGCTTTGCAGTTTAACTCATGAGTAACCTTGCTTATAGAAAGCATATTATAAGACAGTCTGGGTACATGCAAAACAATATTTAAGAAGAGCCCTGCACATATAGAAATCTTCCCCTATCAAGCAATGGGGGTCAATGAGCCATCTGCAATTCTAATTGTTTCATTGGCAGCACAAGGGATATAAGACAAAATGTTCAGAGGACCCAGTCAAATGATCTGTAGCACCAGAATCCAAAATCTAAGGGTTCTTTCCATCAACACTAATAAGACTAAAGGACTGAGATATATCTGATTGGAAAATGGCACCTAGAGTAGCGGAACCGTGATCGATTTGGTTCCCTTGTGACTCAGATGGTTGAGAAGGTCCAGCAGACTCACTCACATATGCCCACCCTGTGTTATGTTTGTCGTTGGGAGAATGTTTCTTACCTCTTGAAGGACGACCATGTAACTTCAAACAATGTTCTTTGGTATGCCATTGTTTTTCACAATGCTCACAGACAAGAATTGGTTTTCCATCGTGCTTGTCATTGCCATTGGTAGAGGACCTCGCATTAAAGCAGCTGAGTCAATAGAGGGAGTTGTAGAGATATTCATAGCACTTGTGTGATCTTCCTCGAGGCGAATTTCAGAACAGACTTCCATCAGGGAGGGAATCGGTCTTTGGCCTAGTATATGCCCTCGAATTACATCAAACTTAGGATTAAGACCAGCAAGAAAGTCATAAATCCTATCAACCTCTTTAATTCTAGAATACTGTAAACCATCAGTAGGATCTCTCCAGACTAGTTCTTTGCATAGGTCCATCTTTTGTCAAATAAGAGAAAGTTTATTAAAAAAGGATATTACATCCATGGCTCCTTTCTTGCATTCATGAATCTGCTTCCTCAGCGTGTATAGACGAGAGGCATTTTGACGTTTAGAGTAAAGTGTCTAGGCGTGTTTCAAATATCTTTGGCAATTGCAGCAAACAGTAATGGCTTGCCAATCTGGGGTTCCATACTGTTGATCAATATGGATCGAAGAATAGAGTCTTCTGCCTTCCAGTGCCGTTCTTGTGGGTCATCCGGTGGAGGGCGAGGTATTTTCCCTGTCAGAAAGCCAAATTTTTTTCGTCCTTCAAGTACCATCTTCACTTACTAGGACCATGAAAAATAGTTATTGTCATTCAACTTATCCCCTAAAAAGTGATATGTAGTAGACTGAGCCACTGTATTGTCACATAAGAAGAGGATAAAGTAGGAAATGAGGTTACCGGATTCTCAAAATACATCGATACAGAAGTATTGGATGTCGTCCCTAAGGTAGCCTCAAGTGCTGCAATCTGTTGTCGAAGCCCTTCCAGTCGTTGTTAAGCTATTCTCGATGAAACTTGCACGTTAGGGTTGGAATGTGCCGAAGATTCACCAACCTCAAATGTTGAGTGAATTTTAGTATGATTAACATCGGGATGATGGCTTAGGTCAGTGGGTGGTATACAAATTTGACAACAGAAGTTGTAGTTGTCGGTCGGATTTAGGTGGCAGTACACAAATCGAGGCGTGGGGAGCAATATGGGCCACGGATGAAGAAAAGGGTTGCACGAATGGGTTGGTCGACGCTATCTGTGGAGGAAGGATCGATGCGTGTATCTCCACGGCAACCGTGCATGTTGGCAATGCGGACAACTGTAGATTTGACAGGAATGAATTGTTCGACGTTTTCTGAAGGCGGCAGAACCATTCATCCATGGCAACACTCATCCGAACATTAACGACAACACTAAAACTGTTAGCTGTCTCCTCTGTTTTATTTCCATCATTGGTTGTGTTTTCTTGGGTTTCTAGGGTGCATTCAATGTCCTTCTCTGATACCATATTGAAAGTAAGATAAAAAGCACACCGATTTACGTGAAAACTCGAGAACCGAGAGAAAAACTATGATATTTTGTTTTTATTATTTTCTTGTAATTACAAAGGTACAATCGAGGAACTTAAATAGAATACAAAAGGTAAAGAAAAAAGGAAAAGAAATATTTATGGCAAGTCTTCCATAAATACAAAAATCTAACAATACCAATAATTAATCGACGTAGCTGCCATCACTCATTTATATGCTTTGATTGTTCTGCCCTTTTATAATATTCCATCTAAACTTCAAGAGTTGAGATTGAGATGAGGTTCTGCCCCTTTATTATATTCCATCTAAACTTGAAGAGTTGAGATTAAGATGAGGTATTCACAACAGTTGAAGATAAGTCAAATAAAAAGGAAGCATAGATAACATATCATAATTATCGTAACCCAACACATTATCTTCCAAATGAATAGAATTGTGAAAGCCCAGCAGCAACTATTATCTGCTAATGTACAAAGGACAAGGCTCCCAACCCTAGTTAAAATCAAATCATCAGAAGATCAGAAGTCGCAATCTACAAGAAGATCCCGAGTGTAGCGCAAAGAAGTCGAATCCTCATGAGGTGTTAAGAGTGAAAGAAGAAGAAAGATATTGTCAATGGTGGCAGTTCACTACTCAGTTGTCACACTCTTGGCAAGATTCCTAGGCTGATCACAATTGTAACCCCTAAGAACAGTGAGATGATATGCCAATAACTGCACCAACCACAATAGGCAATGTCATAATTCAACACAAATATACTGCCACATAAATTCATGGATAACTTGGAAAAAGTATTCAAATTCTCAATGCACACTCGCTGACAGACAACTAAAAGATCGAAGGATTTTAAAGAATTGGGTCGAAAATCAGAAGCCAACCATCCACATTTTAACTTTTAAGGGCCTACCAGTACTTAATTTTATTAGTATAATTATAAATGAACTATTGTGCTTTACAATGTTACACTATGGTATTTAAGTTATGTTTTGTAACTTTATCTATGAATTTCAATGCAATGTCTGGTCTCTAACTTGTAATAAGAGTCTAATGAGTACTTCAACTTCTAATTGTAAAAAATACCTTGTGAACTTGGGCCCCCTATTAGTCATCACACTGAAAGTTTAAGGACCAAATTAAACAAAACACTTTATCCTTATACTTTAACCATCAACCTTCTACTCATATTTAATTAGTATAAATGAACTATTCTGCTTGTTTTGACGTTTCAGGTCAATCAATTACCCAACAAAACTCAGTATTAATACCTGTAATGGAATAATATTAATGACGGGTTGAAGGCAATCCTCAACTTGGGGAACTTCTATTACTCTACAGGAATCTCCGGGGCACACGCTTTGAGCGTCCCCTTTGGAACACATGACTATGAGGCGACCTTTGCGAGCATGAAGTTGTTGGATGACAGACTGCTGCTTGCTGTTAACAGATTGATTACTCAGCAACTGAAGGTTTTAGAAAATTTATACAATTCTACACCAGCAAAAAAAGTAAACCTGAAGCAAGCATCACGTGTAGCAATAACAACGATCGGGAGATTTTCGTCGACCAATGCTAAAGGACCGTGTTTCATTTCCCCGGCAAGCAATCCTTCACTGTGCATTAGTGCCACTTCCTTTACTTTCAAAGCACCTTCAAGCGCTGTAGCATAGTTGTATCCTCTCCCAAAGACAAGAAGTGACTGCTCAGCAATCAATAGTTCGGCAAGATCCTTCATTTCCCGATCAAGTTTCAGCACTTCCCTCACTTTGTCTGCAATTAGTAATGTCAAAGTAACTAAGTTACGAAGCCCTTTTGCAAGCTCATAAAAAAGTGCTGAAGAAAATTTAGAAAAATGTGGTTCATTTTGTTTAGGACCTTGAATTTTCAAACTTGTTTTGTTTTAGTTTCTAAATTTTAGAGGTTTGTTTAGTCCGTCAAGTTAAGACATTCTACTTTGTACCTAACTTTATGTCAAATATATATTTTAGTCATACAAGTGATTTTTCATTAGTCATGTGATACTTGACCATATATGACTTCAAAAAACTTACCATGTAAACGTCAATTAATCAAGTAAATCAATATAAATGTGCCTGTGTCAGGTGTTTCTGAAAGATCAAAATGATAGTTTATGCAAGTTCAAGTACCAAGACAAAACATTTAAAAGTTCAGAGACAAACAAAATAAACATGGAAGCTTACAGTCCAAAACAGGATTTAAACCAAACATATAATAAATGAGAAGGAATATAAATGAAGTAAAACAAGACTTACTTGGCAATTCAAATAAGCCATCTATTATAGCCTCTCTTCTTCTTTGATGGGAGATTGAATCACCACCAACTGCAAGAGCCATCATGGCCATCACAACTATTTGGCTTGTGTATGCCTGTAAATTTTCTAAGTTATAATAAGATCCATCAATATCAAATTGGATAAAAAATAAAAGTTTGGTGAATCCATTCTCACTTTTGTACTTGCAACACCAATCTCAGCACCCGCATTTATATGAATTCCACAATGTGTATTCCTAGCTATTGCACTACCAACTGTATTTGTTATGCCTACACACAATGCTCCGTTTTCTAAAGCATATTCCAAGGCATGCAAAGTATCTGCAGTTTCACCAGATTGACTGACAAAAACTGCCGTATCTTCTCTATATATTGGCCCTTGGCGATCCAAGAGATCACTAGCAATTTCCATTGTAACAGGAACACCTACATTAGACAAGGAAAAAGAAATGCAGAAAGTTCAGTAACCACCAATTTTCACAATTGGAAGATATACTTATAATCTAACAGTCAGTACCGGATAGTTCTTCAAGGATAGGCCTGGCAGCTAAAGCAGCATTATAGCTTGTACCACAACCAACAAAAACAATACGCCTACTTCGCCTTATTGTTTTAAGGCGATCTTTTAGTCCACCCAAGAGAACAGTTTTCTCTTTGGAAGAAGCTCGACGTATTAGCCTACCCCTCATTGTAGTCGTTAAAGATTCAGGCTGTTCGTGAATTTCTTTCTGCATGTAGTGCTCATAATTTCCCTTATTTATTTGCTCAACCTCCATTTCTAGGACAGATAGTGCACGTTGCACTGATGCAGGTCTAGAAAGAGCTCCACCACTTTTCCCCTTTTCCTTGTCAAACTTCAATATAGATATAGCTCCATCCTAAAGCAAACAACATAAAAGCCCCTTGTTTATAGCATCCGAAACTAACAATTTCTTTGTAATTTGAACCAACAATTTATCATTGCAATTTGCTTTTCTTATAGAGCTTCGGATGAGGAATTCTATGTCAATAATGCCTCAAAGTTAAAAATATTGATAAACAACTCTATGAGTTGCTCCATATTTTGGTGTGATAAGTTGGAGAAACAAAAGATTGAACCTCCATACTTTTTTCTCAACAAGAATGAGGCACACACCAACCTCCTCGTCATTCCAAAGCAGCATGTGAAGTTATAGAAAAGTAAATGCTCATAATCAATAAAGAAAAATGGCAAGTTCAAAAGAATATGTTGACAACCCAGCAATTTATGGTTGCAACACAGAAAGAATCAAGGCTGAAAAAGAGAAAAGAGATGAAAGAAAATAAACCTTGATATGAACAACTTCACCATCCTCTATCACCAAAGCTTTCTTTGTATGTTCAACTACTGCATTAGCATCGCTGGATAAGAAAAGTTCTTTTGGGTGCCCATTTTTGGAAAGAAACTTGTCATCATTGAATGCTGATCCATTGCAGGTATTTTCAGCTAAATCCTAACATAGGAATTAAAGTAAAAATAAAAAAGGGGGAAGAGAGAAGTTAGACATAAGTACGGTGACATTTACAAATGAAGAGTATATAATTCAAAGTTAAAGTTGAATAATGTATTGTTAAAAGCTACAATACAGAAGTTTTAATGAATATCACCAGAACATAATTTGAACTTCAATGGAGCCTCTTGCTAGATAGATATAACATTAAGAACAAAGGAGAAAATCACAACATCAAATGTGGTTACTGGAATTCAAACATGAATGATGTCTACATCGAAAGTATCATTCCCAAGGGACCAATCCTCAACAAAACTTATAACTATTTTGTTGATGAACAAGAATACCATATATACCATAACAATTATCACAACTTAAACGATATCCTCAAAATTTTCACAAAACCTAATGTCAAAGAGCTATCCTACAAAAATCAATGTCAAATGCTGAAATGATGGATAATAATCACAAAAATCAGAATAACAACAGGAAATCTTTTTACGTTTATGAAACCCTCGCAATAGTATTCAAATACTTCTATTAACTTCAAACAAAATGGGAAAGAAGAGAAAGTAAAGATGTAAAAGACAAACTACCCCAATTTTTCTTTTTTTCTTTGAAAAAAGACTGGCCAAGTTGAGGAGCCTACAGTCGTTAATCTTTTACTATTATTCTTAAGTCTTAACTTACTTTAACTCCGAGGATCAATGGACTACCACGTTTGCAAGCAATCAATTCATTTGGGTAATGTCTGCTTTTGAAAATCAGAGCATAAGCTCCTTCCAGATGCCTCATAACTTCAAGCACAACTTGATTAAATGTGACAGCCTGACCACCTGTAAAACAAGATCATATTCGCATGAGCCATAATCAACTGAAATTTGATTTTCTGATAAACACTAAAAAAATTATTCAAATGAGCATATTCATAACTTAAACTCATGACAAGTGGTATTCTATTACGAAAAACATAAGCAGATAAATACTAATTGCTTGTCAAAGAAGCTAAACAGCTGTTAGGAATTGCACTCCAAAGTTTTTATGAAAAACACTGCAAAGATCCTGCAGAATTGTTTTCTAACAAATACTAATTACAAAAAAATGTTATAGAAACTGAGGAAACCAGACACCCATGGTAAATGGTAATAAGATAACCAAAAGCTTGCTCATAATAATATTTTAACAAGATATTTTACGTCAAATTAGGTTCATCTATTCAGTTTGTCACATTATGTGAACAGAAATTTGTTCGATCTTCACAACAATATAGTAGTTATTGCTTTTAAATTTAGGGCATCAATAAATAACATATCCTGGTACTTGCAGAATAAATGCATATTCATACATTTTGGAAGAACTGTGAAAGTATGTCACCTTGTATTTTGGTAAGGCAGTTATAAATAGATGTATATATGTATATATGTATGTATATATAGGAAACACACAGAAGTACAGCTATTGTTTCACCGGGTCTTGTTATTCAACATTTGGTTGTATTCTTTAACATAAGTTTTTTATACCTTCAGTTGCATTGTCAAAAACAAATTTTGCCAGCTTGGGAATTACTTCCGTGTCAGTATCAGATTCAAAAACAAAACCATGTCGGACAAGAGTTTCCTTTAAGACCTGAAGAGAAGAGTTTTAGTGAAGGTCAGACATCAGGGAAGAGAAAATGAAATATTGGAGCAAATAGAATTATAAAAGTAAAATATAAATTGGAGAGTCATGAATGGTAGCAGAATAAAAAATATAGAATTGAAATCCAGCAACCAGTTCAACATGTGTTTAGCTCAACAACTAAAGCATCTAACAATTTACTTGAGGCTAGAAGTTCAATTCTCCGCTTGTGACATTAGTTGTATAAGAAAATATAAACAGATAAAAGTAATGGAAATCTCTCAACAAACCTCATAATTAGTAATAATTCCATTGTGAACAACCAAAAATTCATTGTCAGGACCAGAGGTTTGAGGATGACTATTCCTTGGAGCTGGCTCTCCATGAGTTGCCCAACGGGTATGTGCAATACCAGCATGTACAGAGAAATGCTCATCCAAATTCAAATTGATTGATTCAACATCTGAAAATTTTACATTGCCACAGTTAGCTATGTCTAAAATTGCCCAAGACCAAGGAGTTATTAACTTCAAACAAATGAAGGAAACAAGTATTAGCAATAAACAATCACAAAAGGAACAGGAGAGAGAAAGAAGTAAAAGCATAAACAGTTACTTTGCTCTGTCAATGTCCTTGTTTCTTAGGAAAACAGAGTCTCAAAAACAAACCAGAAGTGTGTGAGGTGAGATCAGGAAAAAGAATTATTGCACCACACAAGCTTCATTCATGTCTTGTCATAATAGTAACATTCATGTATGAATTAAATGAAGTATATGCCAAGGCAGTATTACAAAATTAACCCTGTGAGATCATGCTGTCATTAAAAGCATGATCCAACTCAATTAAGAACATTAACTCAGAAATAACTACTAATCCATAGTTAACAAGTAATTAGACATTACGTAGTTACAACATGAACTAAACAGGGTGAATGAAGGTCACAAATAAAAAAAAATAAAAAAAACCCAATAATTAAAGAACAGAGAGAGAAAGAAAAAGGAAATACCCCGGTGAACAGATTTGACGAGAGAATCGATATTGCCAGCCTGGCGAAAGACGAGAGGAAGTGGAGGGAGGGAATGGCCATTGGTGAGATCTGAATTGGATTGAGAGTAAGAAGGGGAAGAATCAACGGAGATCCCAGCGGAGTCGTAGCCTCTGTACTCCAAACGGCGGAGGCCATTGAACAAGACCTGGAGAATGAAGCGCCTATCTCTGTCGACATTGTAATTCAAGTACGCGAAAATCCCACACATTGTGATGTTGGAATGGGTAATTCGAGAATGAGATCCAAGGGGTGATAGGTATGGAGTTGAAGAAAGTGAATTTTATGGGGGAAGAAGGAGATGGAGATAGCTGGCGCTATTGGGTATTGGGTATTGGGTATTGGGTATTGGGTATTGGGTATGGCGTTGAAGATTTGACTTGGTAATGCTAAATTAGGTGTTGCTGGAAATGAAGAGGGAGTTTAATTTTCAAACACTTTGATGGAAACTAAACTCCCATTGCATTCCTTTTGAATCTTCCATTCATTTGTTTCTCTTTTGGTCACCATCATACCATTTCCTTATTTTCCCAATTTGCCCTTTTCATTCCTCTTTTTCTCTCTCAATGGGTGTTTGTTGAAATAAAACAAACAACCAATTTTTCTTCTATTTCTCTTATCACTTCCTTTTGCCTTTACGATATCAATTTTCTTTTTCTTTTAATATATAGTAGAATAAAATCACATGGGACATACTCTGAATTCTTTCTTATAATAATTTAATTTTTTTTAATAAATATAATCAATAATTGCTTGACATGTAAACAACAGTTGTTTTGAAGTATATATATATATATAGTTGGTTTAAGCTAACTATATGAATTGTTTAATATCTTATAATTAATTATAAATCTGAAATAATATTAGAGGGGTAAATTTTCTTAAAATAAAAGGAAACATATTTGTTTTTTAATGGTAAACTTATAATTAATAAGAAATTTGGAATAATTGATAAAAAAAAAAAAAAAAGACGTTTAAAGTAAACAAAGAAATAAAGTAATATAAGAATAGAAACATGGATAAAATTTGAAAGATTACAGCCTAGTTCACAATCTATATTTCTCATACTCCTAATTTTGAGATATATTTCACTTTTAGATAAAATAAATACTCATTCTCTCACTTGATAAAGTTTCTAAATTTTTATTATTTAATTATATTAAAAATTCAGCCGAGAGCGTTATTAATATTATTAAGTTAATGCATGTGGTCTCCTTTGATGAATCTCGACAATTTCATCAATCTGGGCCCTTTGCAAATGAAGAATCTCAAGCGAGATTGATGAAACTGCCCCAAGGTTCGTTGAATGAGTCTCAAGATTTGTTGCATTATACATGTATAGTCTGGGGTAATCTCGAGACGATTTCCTCCAAGATTGGTTTGAGATACATCACAGAATGCATATTAAACCCTTATCTCATGGTATTCTGGTGTAATGTTGTCCGAGTTCAATTGGTTATTCATGTTGCCTGAACCGAGATTACTCTGAGTTTTAGGACATGTTACTAATTTTGTTTTGTTACGTGTGTTTTCTGTTTTGCAAATGCCTCTTGTCACCAAAATCAAACATAAAAAATAAGTTAACACCTAGACATATATATAAATATGTTTAGGAAAACCCTCTTCGGTCATTTCTTGGACGTTATGTTGGTGTTTAATGGACCTTTTTGCCATTACATCTTGTTGGGAGAGGTCGAAGATGAGCGAGACGACCTAATTAGTTTTAGATTACTTAGTCAGAAGGTCTACTTTGGGCGGAAGGATTTTGATATTATCATAGGGTTGAGGTTTAGGTCGAGACGTCCCATTCAATTTGAACAGGAGAAAGCCCTTAGATTGGGACGGTTGTGCTTGGGTGATAAGACAAATATGAATGGGTTTGAGTTGGACAAAGAGTACCCAACCCTAAATTTTGAGAGTGACGAGGATGAGATGAAGATGTCGCTATTTTATTCATCAAGCTAGCGATGATTGGGAGAGAGAGGAGGCAGCACATGAAATGGACCATGTTAGGCCTCATAGACAATTTTGAGGACTTCATCAACTACGCCTGTGCTACTTCCGTAATTTTCATTATAAAATTGACTCAAAGATATGTCATGATGCGTTCTAATTGTGCACCTTAAGTAGGTGTCTAGGTTGGGACTATGTAATAAAAGGTACATGTCCTACCTATACATTGCTAACTTATA
The DNA here is from genome assembly GCF_025177605.1 of Cucumis melo. Classification (NCBI taxonomy): domain Eukaryota; kingdom Viridiplantae; phylum Streptophyta; class Magnoliopsida; order Cucurbitales; family Cucurbitaceae; genus Cucumis; species Cucumis melo. The sequence continues at coordinate 14,608,585 of NC_066861.1, forward strand.
CTTTGCATAAGTATTGTCATAGAAGTTATCCTTGCAAATTAGCAAAAAGAAATAATCGCAAAGAATGCAAGAATGAAAGCAAGAGACAAGGAAAGGTATAACACATAAAAGGAAAGAAATTTGTACTTAGATAAATAATCAATTCAAGAAAGAGTATATATATAATTACAAAAGAGCATAAATTAAATAAGGCCAAATAAATAAATAAATAATACAAAAGGTGAGAAAACACCCCCAAATTTAATCTTCTTCGCAGGTCTTGGGGCAATTAGGGGTCCGTTTGGTAACGTTCTCGTTCCCTGTTTTCTGTTTTTGTTTTTCATTTTTTTAAGAAACGGAGGTGTTTGGTAACATTCCTTGTTTCTCGTTCTAAAAAAACTAGAAATGTCTCCCATTTTATATGGAATTATTGGGAAAAAAAATAGTTTCTTTCGTTCCGTTTCTCAATTATTTCTATTGGTTTTCTTTTTCTTTTTTCTCAACTTTTTTCTATTTGTTTTTTATTGGTTTCTTTTTTCTTTTTCTCAATTATTTTTATTTGTTGCCTTTTCCTTTTTCTCAATTATCTTATCTGCACTGTCTGTTGGGACGCATAAACGCCTCTCAAACATAAGTCCATCATTAGAGAATATGGAAAACTCATCATCTTGCCCTGCTTTTGCTAGGCGGCGCTTCTCAACCAAATATGGATCGTTTAGTTGAGCAGCAACAATCCTCTGTCTCAAAGTTGGCTGCACTGACAACTGACCAACTGTGAGGTAACTTCCCCTATTGAAACTACAATCTCAGCCCTCTCAAAGTCTCTAAGCAAAGGGGTTTGCTCAGTAATAAGTGCTGCTGAATGTGACACCTTCCTACTAAACACATCACCTACCACATTCACCTTACCTGGGTGATACAGAATCTCGCAGTCATAGTCCTTTACTAACTCAAGTCATCTCCTCTGTCTCATGTTCAACTCCTTTTGGGTGAAGAAGTATTTCAGGCTCTTGTGGTTAGTAAAAATTTGTATACTCTCTTCATACAAGTAGTGTCTCCATATCTTCAGTGCAAAAACCACTACCAACTCTAAGTCATGGGTAGGGTAGTTCTGCTCATGACTCTTCAACTGACGAGAGGCATAAACAACCACCTTACTTTGTTGCATCAAAACACAACCCAGTCCTTTCTTAGAGGCATCACTGTAAATCACAAAACTTTCAGATCCATCTGGCACTGTAAGGACTAGTGCATTCACAAGCTTCTGCTTAAGCTCTGAAAACTGCTCTCATATGCTAGGCTCCAAACAAAAGGAGTCCCCCTTACTTGTCAACTGAGTCAAAGGACTGGCTATACGAGAGATATCTTCCATGAACCTTCTGTAATAACCTGCTAAACCAAGAAAACTACGAACTTCACTGACTATAAAAGGTCGAGGTCAACTGGTAGCATCTTCAATCTTCTCTGGGTCTAGAGAACTCCTTCACTAGACACTACATGGCCAAGAAAAGATACCTTCTTCAACCAGAACTCACACTTGGAAAACTTAACATATAGCTTATTGGCTCGAAGAGTCTCCAAAACCTTATGCAAATGTTCCTCATGCTAAGCCTCTGTCTTGGAGTAAACCAAGATGTTATCAATGAAAACTATAACAAAAGTGTCTAAGAAATCCTTAAACACTTTGTTCATCAAATCCATAAATACAGTAGAAGCATTGGTCAAGTCAAAGGACATTACAATGAACTTGTAATGTCCATATCTAGAACGAAAAGCAGTCTTAGGAATATCACTGTCTCTAATCGTCAGTTGGCGATAGCCTGAACATAAATCAATCTTAGAGAAAACAGTGGCTCCTTGTAGCTGATCAAACAAGTCATCAATTCTAGGTAATGGATAGCGGTTCTTGACTATCACCTTATTCAGCTTTTTGTAATCGATGCAAAGGCGCATCGATCCATCCTTCTTCTTTACAAACAATACTGGTGCTCCCCAAGGTGACATACTAGGTCAAATAAAATCCTTGTTTTAGAAACTATTGCAATTGGACCTTTAGCTCAGTTAGGGCCATTCTACAGGGAGCTCTGGATATAGGAACAGTGTCTGGCTCTAGCTCAATAGTGAAATCGATCTCCTTGGGAGGTGGAAGTTCTGAAAGCTCATTAGAGAAAACGTCGGAATATTCTCTCACCACCAGTTCAGATGACAATGAAACTTCAGACTCTCTGGTGTCTACTATGCTAGCCAAGATACTCAAAGTACCTTGGTTGAGTAGCTTACTAGCTTTCATAGCTGAGATAACTTTGGGTAGGACCATAGTCTCTGCCCCTTAAACTTGGAACTAGCCGCTGAATGAGGGTTAAAAACTACCTCCTTGCAGGAACAGTCTATACTTGCATGGTTGGCAGATGGTCAATCCATACCTAGAATTGCATCAAAATCTCGCATGTCTAAAACTAGCAAGGTTACATCTAACACATGGTTTGCTATCTCTACTTGACATGCTTTTATCTTTTCTTTGAACAACATAACTTCTCTCGATGGAGTAGAAACAGATAGTATACTACTCAATGGTTCTACCTTTAAACACATATGTTGTACAAATATTGAGGATATGAAAGAATGAGATGATTTAAAGTCAAACAACACAAATGCGAAGTGCCCCAAGATTGAGAACGTACTTGTCACCACAGTACCAGCTTGCTCAGCCTCCTGACGAGTAGTGACAAAAAAATTTTCCCTGTTGGGAAATAGGAATCTGGTTCGAGGTAGTCTCCAATAGTTTCTGAGAACAAAAGTCAGCTATATGCCCTAGTTGCTTGCACTTGTAACAAACCCTACTTCCTGCTAAGCAACGTCCTCCATAAGATCTCCCACAGCTACAACAAGCAGGTAGCTCTCTTAAAGTCTTTCATGCTGCAGCAAGCTCCTGACGATGCAGCTAAAAAACACCACCTGAACTCAGATTCCTCTATAGTGCTATCGTAGGCTACAACTCAGCCTTCCTCTTTCGACCTAGGGTTGACCCTCTTCCTGCAACTTTGGACGGATTAGCTCTCTCGTGCAGACTCATATCCACTATCAAGTACAGCGCATCAGCATAGGTGGTCGGCCTGAAGGCTTGAACAAAGCTCTGGAGATCTAGTCGGAGACCGTTAACAAACTTGTCGATCCTAGCAGCCTCATTCCTTACTACATCAGAGGTAAAACGGGACAACATATGAAACTCTACATCATACTGCTCCACAGACATATCGCCTTGCTCTAGGTTTAGAAACTCTTACTGCTTAACATACCTCAGGCTAGCAGAGAAGAATTTTTCATAGAAACTCTCCTTGAACTGCTTCTAGATTATCTGGTTTAGATTACCACTCAACATTCTCTCTGCAGTCTCCCATCAGGCGGTGCCTCTATCTGTCAAAAAGAATACTGCACACTGAACTTTCTGGTCGTTAGGGCACTTCATGTACCTGAAGATGGTCTCTACAAAAGTCAACCACATCTGGGCCCTGGTGGAATCATCCATGGACCTGTCAAACGTCTTGGGGTTGTACTTTCTGAAGTCTCTCATATGCTTAGCCTCTGCTGACAGTTGGTTTGGCACGATCTAGGGTTCCACTAGGGTCTGAGCAAGGGCCGGTGGGGTCTGTTGGACAGCATGCAACAGTGCCAATGCATCTCTCAGTATATCTTGGCATCTCTTCTCCATTGTAGTGAGGTCTGCTTGAGTGACAGCTGCAGTAGGGTTGGCAGTGTGTATAGCAAGTTGCTCTCCAGGTTGGGTATGTCCAACTCCTCTGCCTCCCTTATCACCTCTACGTGCACCTCTGTGTGGCGGTATTTTTCTTAAATTCCACCAGCAGAAGTTTTCACAATGCAATCATAACATTCATACACTATCTAGTTTAATTCATGCAAGGTTATATTCATAACATCATCATAAATCATAAATCATAAAACATACATGGCGAGTGACGCAGGACCGTGTTAGCCATAGGGTAAAAACAAAAAAAATAACAAAGACTTACATCGTAAATCAATCTGCAAAACCTAAAACTTAAGCTCTTATATCAACTGTAACGACCCAAGTCTTTATACTAAGCTGAGATCATTACTACCTCAAAAATGATAAAACTTTCTTTCTCCAAAAGAAAAAAAAAAGAAAAAGAAAATAAAAAACTCCTTAATTTAAAATCTCAAATATTCATTAAAATCACAAATAAGCTACAGTAAGTAGAAATAAATCTAAAAGTAAGTTCCTAGCTCGGGCTCTGTCTAGTTTTAAAAGAGTAAAATAAATAAAAGTGCATAAATCAAAATCTAATAACATAAGGTGGAAGCAAAAGTGTTCCTAGCACGCCACGGTCACTTCTTGTCATTCGCTAGCTTTCCTTTGCCCTTACCTCTACCTCTGCCTGAAAAATTAAACATAAAAGAGTGAGTATAAAAATATACTCAATAAGGGACCTACTACTAGTCCTGCTAGGTGTCTATTAACTTCCTATTAGAGTCCTGTAAAGTGGTACCCCTAAACTGACACGTTCCTGAACATGTGCAATTTGTAATTCCGTAGGAACACTTAGGACAAAATTGGTCTTCGATGAACATAAGAAACACCTAGGACAAATTGGTCTTTAGTGAACCTTGAAAGGAACACTAAGACAATCGGGCTGTGAGTGACCCCGTCAAGTCACACGTAACATATCATCTCAAACTAGACTGATGATTCCGTCGAACTATACAATCATAAAAGGTGGTGATCCCAAGGAACACCCATGTAGGTATGACTCTAATAGATAAGCTAACATTACGACCTATCCATGACATGTAGCATAATATAATGTCATAATCATGGCATGAATATTACCCATAGCTTTCTTAATCATGAGATTATAATTCATGCATAACATCAACATCAACAATCATCATCAACATAACTCAGTCAGCACTAACAGTCATCATAAGCATAAACTAGTCATGACTACAAATCATCATAAATCATAAACACATCATGCATATTAGCTACATTAATGCATAATGGAAAAAGTTACATGCAAGCTCATACTTCGATTCGAAAGTCTAGTAGGAGAATCTCTTACTTGGAGATTAGCTTAATCCACAAAAATACAATCTTGACAGCAAATTCAAGCTTCCCAAAAAAATTCTAAACAGTAAGGATAAAATACCAAGATGAATAACTAAATTAATAGTTGCTTAAGGATCAAAAAATTTAATTAATTCAACTTACCCAAAGTTGAGGTTGAATCCAACTTACCCTTAGTTGGGAAAAATTCCACAGTGCAAACTTCCAATTGATTTAACCAGTCCTTCAAGAAAAATAATTCAATTTAATTCAAAATTTAATTATTTCGAGTCCAACCAAATCTTTCTTGGGCATTAACCAAACCCAAATCCAACTTACCAAAATAGGTAAAAAAGGGCAAAAATTAAGACTAGCGGCTCAAAAATGGTTTGGCTAAGGAGGAACCATCTAGGCGGCTTGGCTTGGAAAACAGGGCGACTCGTGGCTCACGGCTGGAGGAGGCAGGCATGCACAAGGGAGGCTCGATGCGACTCAGATCCATCGAACACACACGTATAATTTGCGGCTAGCGAAGGTCAGCGACTTAGGTTAAGGGTGAACCCAACTCGGAGTATTGTGCGCACGATCGACTCTTCATACGCTGGTTGACGGTAGCTGCTGATCGATGCACGAGGCAATCGACGTGGAGGCTTGCGACAATCGACGACGCTCGTGGTGGTTTGTGAACGATGGAGTAGCGACGGAAGAAAACGACTCGTTGAAGGCGCAACGACGCTTAGGGTTTAGGGTGGTTTTAGGGTTTTTCCAACTCGTTGATGGAGACGGAGACGGACAATTGATGAAGCTTGGGATGAACGACAATGCTCGGATCGGGTAGGCTTGCGCGGCGGTCGTCGATCAGAGATGGGTGGCGATGGACTTGGGTGGTTTTAAGGTTCTTAGGGTTTGCTTGAGGAATGGGATGATAAATAGTAAAAGCACTCAGTATGAGGCCTATTTAAACAAAATAATTATAATAATAATAAAATTATTATTATTTTATTTTCCTTTTCCTAATTTTTGTCCAAATAACCTACTCCTTCTCTCTCTTCATTTAAAACACACCAAAATCTTCTTTTTATCTTCCCAAAACAATATATTCCTAAATAATTATATTATCTTCATAATATAATTATTTTAACTTCAATTTCAATTAATTACATAATCATAACTATAATTAATCAAAATTCCTTTACATATAATTCCACCAACCACACTTCTACTTAAACAACCAATTCCAAACATTAATCCAAAATCAATTAATTTGATATTTTTCCAAAGTATCTGATTAGTTCTAATTTCTACAAATGAAAGATTCTCAACAATTAAATGAATAAAATCCAAAATAATTTCAACAATTGTCAAAATTAAAATTAAGATAATTAAAAATAAATTATCTTAATTTGGGACGTTACAAAGAAACAAGAAACATGGAACGAAAACGTTAGCAAACGGGCTCTAGACCCAATTGTTTGTAGCTTATTCTCAACTTATATTGTATGCATACTCATTATTTTCATATTTTATGCATAATTAGAATCTAGACTCCATATTACGAAGTGAACGCAATAAAAATCAATAAAAACGAGTCAGAATGAAGAAAAATGGACAATTTGAAGATCGAAGGGCGAATTGGTAAATAATAAAATAGAATTCAAAATTCGATGCGCTCAAACCACTCCGAGGTTATAGGATCGAATCATGAAGGATGCAAAATATTTTCTGAACAATTTCTGGGATGACATTTTCGTAAATACGTCGAACTTCATCTTGCCACGCGTCAGCTTCAAAATTGCCCGCGCCACCACAAGATCATAAGTTCGAAACTCAGAAGACGCATAATTATTTCGGAATTTTTAAATCACGTCACGCACTTACCTTTCTTCACTTTCTGCCACTCTATTGCCGCCACGTGTTGTCCTTTCCTTCGAGGCGCGCCACAGACGTCCCGAGTTCGATCCTCTTATCCTACAAATTAGTTTTTAACCAATTTCTTCAATGGCAATTTTGTAAGTATATATGCCAACTTTCCGAAAATCAACCCTTTTTTCCGTCAAATTTCGTGCGCGTGCAACCCAGAAATTGACGGAATCTTCTTCAAGCTTCACATGGATCTTTCATCGGAAGTTACACTCCCTCAGCCCCTTCCACCACCATTTGAGTGCTATAAATACCCGTCTTCAATGCATTTTTTATTCATTCCATCATTTGGTTAAAAAGGTCCACTTTTGTTGCAAAACCCTCTTTCAGAAAATAATAAAGTCCTTTCTTTCTTCTCTCCGATTTTCATCCCGAAATTATGCCAAAACACAAAATACTTCCATCCGCATGGGTAATTTCCTAAGAGGTAAGAAAGACAATTTATATTCAATTTAGAGTTTTTTCCATTTTTCTTTAGTATTTAATTTTTGTTCAAGAACAATTTATACTTTCAATTATATGTGTTCTCAATAAAATAATCTTTTAATTTGTTCTTCGTTGTTTAATTAGTATGCAAGGATATATTTTATTTAAAAAATAAGGTACAAAATTCAATTAATTATCTTTATCTACAAGAAATTTCATATTGTTTCTTGCTTATTATGAACACGTTAATTTTTGAAAGATTGATTGTTTTAAGGCTTAGATAAATCACCCTTGTTCTTATCATAATATGAGCTTAATCCCATCAATTTTTGTGCCCAGTGAAGTTCAATTAAACACATGTTGTATTTCTCTCTAAAATGTATGCAAGGTACTTTGTTTTCTTTAAAAGAACAAGAGTCGATGAGCATGAATTATTGTCGCAAGGATTAACAATGAATGCTTGTGTGTCCCTATCTCTTTTCTTGAATCTAGTTTAAGGTTACTTGATTTATTTTCTTGGTTAAGATTTGATTCTTAGATAACTTTGATCAATGACATGTTTGGATAAGAGCAATTTTAGTATGCATGTGTTTGATCTTTCTTTGTTTAATTAGAGGATTGAATCTTAATCAAGATTCATTAAGAATCAAGTAAATTGATTTTTCAAGGACCTTAGCCAAGAATTTATTTTTTAAAGTAAAAGTCATTCATGTTTCTTTTAGCTCAATGATAAGAATTGAATAATGCGAATTGCCCCTTGCCTCATTTTTCTCATAGAACTTAATTTCTACTTTTTGTTCTTGGATTAAATTTGCATCTAAAAAATAACTTGTGTTGATTCTTTGTTACAAATTCTCTTGATATTTCCTACATATTATTTTATGTTTCTTTTTTCTACTAACCACTTTCTTTTCAAGCTTTGGTTTCAAGAATTTTTGTTATCAACCACTTTCCTTTCAAGCTTTGGTTTGACACCCTAACTTGACACCAAGATACAGTAAAAATTAAAGGTAAATCTAAAAATTCCTTTTACAAGGTAAATTGGTGTGTTCATTACTCTTTTTCTTGGTTCTTGACTTGCAACTAGTATTACATTTTCCATATCATTTTTTCACATATATTTGCACGTTACATCTTAGCAACCTTACCAATTAGTGTATGTTCATCATATGCTTTTTTTGCCTTGACAGCGGGGATCAGGGTCGCCAAGGTTTGCTGGTTGGATTGGTGGGAATGGTGCTCTAAGTCCAGTAGAATGATAGGAGTTGTTATGTGTAAACAAACACCACATGGGTGTATTCCATTGATGCTCGAAACTGCCTTTCATGTCGTGTAGCCATCTGTCACATCATTATGAATTGTGCGATGATCAATGAAGTGAGGCTTGAGACTGTTGTTCTTAGTCTGCCGACATTGTGTCCAACTTGCTGTTGGACTATTTTCTCTTTAAGCTCGACATTTTCATCTTGCAACTCTTCTACAATCTTCTTTGTCGCATCAAGTTGCTTGCCTTGATGCTTTTACACAACTAGTAATTCTTCCAAGTATTTAAAGCTAGGCTTGCAAACAGTTGTGCCAATGCAGTTAAACATGTTGTCACCATCACTCTACGCGATAGACTCTTATGGTTCGTGGTGATGCAACGTAGAGAAGCTTGTCTCGCTAGCTACTCCAAGGGTAGATTGTTTGCGCTTGGAGAGTGGGTCATCAACACTGGCTCGCGTCTCATTGTTCTACTATGGTTTGTTCACAGTAGGCGTATTCAATTGCGTTTCTTCCTCTTCTAATATGACAACTATTGGGACTTTCTTCTTTACTCCCACTGCTGGGAGAGGAATCACTTCATTTGTAACAACTTTTGGATCAGATAAAGGCTTATTGAGGTCAGGGCATAATGGGTCTTGGTTATATTTGGGCAACTGATCGGGTGGCGAAATGAGGATAGGCGACACAGTGGTTCGTCTCCTTGGAGAGATGGTGGGGAGAGATGGAGTTGGGTCTTTTTGGTGAAAACAAGATTTCGATGGAGGTAGGGTGGTGTGGTTTGCCGATACATAGGCAGCACAAGGCTTCGTTGTCTAGGGGATATGGAGGAATGGGTGATGATGGTGGAGGTAGGTCATTTTGAGGAACGGGAGGTAGAGTTTGTTCTCTAAGAGGAGAAGGCGTTTTGGTTCTTTGAGGAGAAGTGAGAATTTTTTTTCATTTAAAGGAGGAGGGGGGGCGAGAGGCTATCCTCGCGAGGTGGATGTTGGAGGACTTTCTTAATGTGGAGGGAGGGGGTAATTTAGGCGTGGCAGGGTCAGTCATCACATCAACCTTAGGTTTCTTTATGGGTTGTTTTAAGGTTGATGTGGCTTTTCTCTTTAATGGTGCCAATGAAGGTACTTCTTCATCCTCATTTCCTTTAGGGTCTTTAACTTGACTCAACATCTTCAAGCGACAATCTTCCTCTTTATTTTGATGAATTGTTATTACTCTATTTCAACACTGCCTGATTGCAGACACCATCCAGGATGACTTCTTGAGGGCATGTCGCCAAAGAAGGAATGATGCGTAGGCACAATTTCTCTACTGTTGATGGAAAGGGCATGACGCCTTTAGGAATTTCCATCCACGCGAGGATGGCACCTTGAATGATCTCTCCCAGATTGAACGCCTTCTTTGTCAGATACAATATAACATCATCGTGTACTCCACTAATATTGTGTTGTCATGTCGCGTGGGAAGAATTTTCTTCTTAATGAAAAAAAACCACACATTTGCCTCAGTTGTTAGCTAGTGTGGGTATAATTGATACCTTATCGTGGGCGTTACTTCCTATTCCGCGCTAAGACATAAGATAACTTTCAACTCCTCCCTGGCCTGCCCCTTTATGGGCCTTGTGATTATTGCTTGCCCTGGGTATTCCGCGTTGTTAGGCAAGTTATAGAGTTCCTTAATGACCTCCGAGTTGAAGTAGCCATCAATTATGACCAAGAACTCAGACTGATGGTAATTCACATCATGAAACTTGTGGACCACATCCATCTAAATCTTTGTTGTCCTAGTAAAAAACTTCCTCAGCCAAATGCCTTGATTGACGCAAAAAGGAAATCTAAAAGCGGCCCAAAAAAAAGGAAAAAGGTCCTTCTCCACCTTAACTTCCTTTTCAATGAAATTCTCTTGGGATCTTCGCTTCTTGCCGTCGGTTTGGGTCTAGATGACTCAACCTTGTGTTTTTCCTTGCCTTGCTAGCTCCGGTGGCCTTCTTCATTTCTTTGTGTTCAGGCGATGGCCTCTTATCAGATGGGCTCATCATCTCCAACTCTTCGTCTAATTCCTTCTCTAATTCTTCTAGGCGTTCAGTCTCCTTTCCCTTACGACCTTATTCTTGGATGGTAACTACTCAACTTGCTCACTTATTACTGCAAGCACCTCCTTTTTCTTCTCCTTTCTCTTGATGGCATTTTGGATCTATGTCATTTTCTCTTTTGTCCCCGTCAGAGTTTCAACACTTTTCAATTTCTCAGAAAACTTATGGTGGAGATGAGAGACCTCGTCAGTCAAACCCTCATCTTTGAATCTTCTCGTCTCTCTTTTGCAGTGATCCTTCAAAAGGCTTTTCTTTTTCCTCAATTTCCCTTCTTCTTCTCTCTTCATCCTCCTTCTTTTTCTTTTCTTTTCCTTCTTGTTCTTTCTTCTTCCTTTCCTCTTATTCTCTCTTTTCCTTCCTCGCCTTTAGGAAAGCGACAAGAGTCTCCCTATCTTCTTCATCAACTTCTAAGTATAACGAATCTATGGGCGCTTGAACCTCCAACTCCTTGCCCACCAACACTTTCCCTTTGCCATGCTTTGGGTGCTTGTAGCTTGGGGTGGATTGATTGATCCACTACCTCTTCTCCCACTTTTCGTGTTCTTACTCGATCCAAATCACTCAAGTCCTCGAATATATCATCTTCATCCTTCCTCCTCAATTCACATGTAGGTGCGATCTGATTTTCGACTTGCCCTTCTAAGCGTTATGCTGGTTCTAAATCAGGCCTATCATAATGCACGATGGAAGGGTTTTCAATGGGTTTGGGCTTGGCGATTTTCTTCATTGCAGACCCCTCAAGCTTGGTGTTATAGGAGAAAGATTGATTGGATTTCTTGTGAGAAGGGACGGGGCTAGTGAATGGTCGTTTCTAAGTAAGAGTGGATGAAGATTTCTCCTTCCTTTTCAGAAATTTGGAAGTCTTGATGAATTTAGTGGTGGATTTTGTTTTACCAGCCATTAGAGATGAGGTTGATGATATGAAGTTTTTGACGAGAAGGATGAGGTTCAAGGAAGAACAAGAACGCAGAGAGAGATTTCTTTAGAAAGTCTGAAAGTCTAGAGTGCAAATGAGGCAAATCGAAGTTTCTCTTCACTATTTATAAGTGAAATGCATTAGCGTAGATCATTATTAACGTGCAGGGCATTAAATGAGACCTAACAACCTTAGTGATGCATCCCTTCGAAAGTAGAAATGAAGGTTGCACTAAATGCAACTCTTCGATTCCCACTTCGCGAGGTACAAGTTCCTAACGTCACAAAATTTCGAGTAGGAAAAGCTATTTTGGTCTTATTGCTTACGGGTATCCTGCATACTCATTATCAGGCTGCATTCTAGGACTTGGGCTTTATTTAGTTTTTCTCAACCCTTAGCAAAGCACAAAATTTCCTAAACTAAAAAGCAGTAGAGGAGAGCAATAAAGAAATCAATAAATGATATGAGAAAGAAAAAAAAGGAAATAACCAAACAAATAAATCAAAGAGATAAATTAAAAAGAAAGAAAGAAAAATAAAGCATTAAAGTGATGCACAAGAATGATACACTTGTATTAAAATATGTTCGTGAAAATACAAACGCATCAACGCGTCAAGAAAATTTAAATGAAGGCATTTTAATTTAAATCTACAGAGACTTTGATGCAACTTCGTCTTTATAGTACACCTTGAGTCTTTGCCTTTTGACCTTGAACGCATTACTTATAGTACACCTAAAGTGATGCACAAGAATGATACACTTGTATTAAAATATGTTCGTGAAAATACAAACGCATCAATGCGTCAAGAAAATTTAAATGAAGGCATTTTACTTTAAATCTACAGAGACTTTGATGCGACTTCGTCTTTATAGTACACCTTGAGTCTTTGCCTTTTGACCTTGAACGTGTTACTTCCATCCAGCGATATGATCTCTACAACATTATGTGGAAAGACCTCTTTGACTACAAAATGTCCAAACCATTTTGAATGAAGTTTCCTTGGAAACATATGTAAATGTGAGTTAAAGAGTAATACCTTTTGCCCATAGTACAACTCACGTTTACAAATGTGGCACTCATGCCACACCTTCCTCTTTTTTTTTTTTAATAAATTTTGGTGTTCTCATAGGCTTGAGAGCGCCACTCTTGAGGCTCATGTAATTGAAGCAACCTCACCTCTCCTACGACATGATAGTCGAAGTTTAACGCCTTATGCTCCAACTCAAGTGGTAAATAACAGTCCTGTCTGAGGACTAACATGTAGGGAGACATTCCAATTGCTGTTTTATACGGGATTCAATAACCCCATAATGTCGAGTCCAAATGTTCTGCCCTGTCCTTGCAAGATAAATTTACCCTACTTTCTCCAAAATGTTCTTAATTTTCTAGTTGGAGACTTTCGCCTAACCATTTGTTTGAGGGTGGTAGCGTGTGGCAACTTTGTGAGTTATATTATACTTCGACAACAATTTTCCTGTGATGTGATTAATGAAGTGAGATCCTTTATCCCTTATAAGGGCTCGTGGTGTCCCAGAACGCGAGAAGATGCTCTTTTTCAAAACTTTACTGATAGTAGTCACATCATTCTTCACACAGGAGATGGCTCCAACCCACTTTGAGGCATAGTCTACGACCAACAAAATGTAAATATGGCCGCCAGATTGTGGAAAGGGATAAAGTCTATTCCTCAAACATCAAAGAGTTTTATCTCTAAGATTGGTTGTTGAGCCATTTCATTGCGATGAAAAATGTTTCTAGTCCTCTATCACTAGTCAAATTGACCACAAAATTTCTCGCATCTTGAAATAGAGTTGCCTAGAAATGCCCACTCTACAAGACCCTCACATCTATTTTCTACCCGCCAAAGTGTCCTACATATGGTGTAAGGGTGTAATCAGGTTGAGTTAGGTTGTGTTGTGTTGGAAAAATTCTCAACCAAACCCATATTTTTCGGGTTGGTTGAGTTGGCAACCCAAATAACCCAAATTTAGTTTCCAACCCAATCTGTAAAATATGGGTTGGGTTGGGTTGTCGAGTTGTATTATTATTATTATTATTATTATTATTATTATTATTATTTTGTTTCTAAATTTTAATTTTTGTAAAGTTCAAAATTGTTCCTTTTTTAAAAAAAAATAAAAAAAGTTCAAAATTATTGTACATTCAAATTACAAACATACATAAATTCAAAATTTAGAGAGTTACATACATACATAAATTCAAAGTTCTTAAACATACATAAATCCAAACATACCCATAAATGTTCATGAAGAAGAACTTTAATAATAAAGGAATAAGAAAATTCTTAAACATAAGCTGAGAAGCCAAATATAAATTTCTAAAGATCCAATAAGCATCCCAAGCAATCAAATTTGTCCTGAAAATTCAAAAAATATACCAAGCAAGTAGTTTAAATATATAAACTAAACAAAATGACGAAAATACGAGTATTCAACTTACCACGAAAATCGTCAATCCATTAATCATGTTTAGATCATGTTTGTGATTTGACGGAGGACTTGATATTATCTAAAAACACAAAATAAAATTATAAAATGTCGTATAACTATATAAGAAGACAATGTCCAATAAAAATAAAAGTTGGAGACAACACTTACCGTTCTTAATTTTTTTTTTCACAAATCTTTATTTCTTCAAGCTCTAGACAAAGATCCAATAAGGTTATTTTTCCACAAACCCAATTTTGTGTACAAATCAAAGCTTCCACTATTTTAGGTGATAAGGAAGTCCTAAAAGAATCCAGAATCCTTCCTCCATACTAAATGTAGATTCAAAAGCCACAGTAGACACCAGAACGACAAAAATATCTTGAGCAATTTTTGATAGAATTCGGTATTTAACCTTGTTTAATTTCTACCAAGTCAGAATATCAAACTGATCATTTAGCTCCTCACAAGGGTCAGATAAATACCGAACAACATCATTCCTCAATTCTAAAATATTTTATTCTTGTCTTCTTCTCTTGTAGTATGATAATACTCTACAACTCGTGTTAGTTTCCATCGTAGTTCCCGAACTCAGTAGTCTCAAACTATCATTTGATTCTACTTGTTCATAAACAATATCTTGACCACTCAAATCATTACAAATGGTAAAACCATCAACTTGTGATTGTAACAATTATACAAACGCATCAAATAAACTTCAATTCCATCAACAAGAACTTTAACTATAGCATCATCATGTATACTTTCAAAGCAAAAGCCAATGTAGTCCAATTTATATTGAGGGTCAAGCTCCCAAGCTAGAAATACAATCTCGTTAATTTTTTCAATTGACCCCCAATACTTGTCATATTTTAACTTTATATTTATAGTCATGTTACGTAAAACAGAGTTATATTCATTGCTCGAACCAATTAAAAGATTATTAACCTCCTACATCTCATGAAAAAAAAGAATTGGCAGTCACATATAAGGAACAACTGATATTATTAATAACATTATAGAACACTTTCAAAAACATGACAAACACTTCAACATTTTTTCCATCAGAATTACTTGTTGGACTAATTCTCATCTTCTGCAAAATAGTCTTGATAATCCAACTCTTCTTCCTCTAAAATTTGAAAAGCTTCTTCAAATCTAAGTGCATGCTCAAGCATAAAATATGTAGAATTCCATTTTGTTGGAACATCTAAATAAACAAGAGCTTATCAATTTTCTCTCCCTCCACACAAGTTTTAAACTTTGTCAATCTTTTAAGGGATGATCTAACATACCGTACAACATTACGAACACAAGCAATCAAATCACATGCATTTCTTTCAATCCCTCATTTTCAATCAAGTTAATTACGTGAGCACAACACTTCATGTGTAACAGTTCTCCTTCAAAGATTAGGGTTTTCCAACTTCTATATCTTTTCTTACTATACGACATTGCCCCATCGTTTGAACTTGTATTATCAACAATTATAGAAAAGACTATCGATCCCCCATTCCAGTAAACAACTCTCAATGACCTTTCCAATAGTCTCACACTTGTGGTTTGCAACTTGACAAAAGTTCAAAATCCTTTTATGCAAAACCCAATCTGAATCAATGAAGTGTGCAGTGAGTACCATGTAGTTAACATTTTGCAAAGAAGTCCATGTGTCAGTTGTCAGTTGAGAATTGCTAACTAAGAAATATTTCAACTTCTTCTTTCATCAAGGTACAATTGATATATATCTTTAGTAGTTGTTACTCTTAAAGGAGGGTCAAACTTAGGACAAGTCACTCTACAAAAATGTCTAAATCCACTCATTCTTGATAAACTTGAATGGCAACTCATCAACAATTATCATTTTAGCACATGCTTCCCTACATAATTGTTGACTAAAAATGGTAGTCAAAAAATTTCCACCAGTGGAAGGTTGAAGAGTCAAAATGGTGTGTCCTATTTTTACTTCCTTATATGGGTACTCTTACATTGATTTTTTAAGTGCTTCCATAATGTGCTAGTTCTGATGAGCCACTATCACAACAATACTCTTTATCACAATAATTGCATGTGCACCTAGAACTATTCTCTTTCAACTTTGTGAAGTGATCCATACAGTAGAAGTTGTTTTTCTTAGTGGCTCTAGCTCTCTTCTTATCGGGTAATGGTGGTTTACTTGAACTCATAGTTCCTGTAACGCCCCAGTAAATTAGAGTTCCATTGTTCATCTCAAGAGTATTTTATTTTCTAAAGTGGTTATGAAATGAGATTTATTTTGACTTACACTTAATTAAGGTTAAAATTTTCCTTGGTTGGTTATTTAATTGTTGAGGTTTAAGGGTGAAATAAATTAATTAATTGTGAAGCAACAAATTAATTAATGCCTTGGAAAGGGTCAATGGTGGCATTAATGAAGAGAGAGAGGAGAGTTGCCATTGGACTAAAGTAGAAAAGAAATTAATAATAAAAGAAGAAAAGAAAGTAAATTGGTGTGGGTTTCATTTTATCTTTTTATTATTTTTTATTCTTTTAAAAAGGGGGCATTGGGAGGCGTGAAACTCATCACCTTCCCAAGAAAACCCTAGCCCCACTTTGCTCCCACCACAGCCGCCGCCACCCTCCACGCCGCCGCCGAACGACCGTCGCACGCCACCGGGCCGACGCCATTCCGCACCACAAGCCGCGCCGAACCACCCGCGCGTCTGCAAGCCGAAGCCGTGTCGGCCAGCCGAAGCCGAGTCGCCCCGCTTCGATCCGACGCAGAGCAGCCGAAGCCTCCGTCTGGAGCCGTCCCGAGCGAAGCCGTGGTTTTAAGCCGGACCGCCGCAACCCGTCGCACCACCCGAGTCCGAAAGTCAGCGCCACGTTGCGCAAAGACCCGACCCGGCCGAAGCTCCCCGCGACCCGATCGCCCCGCGCAGCCCAGCCGCGTCGTGTCCAACCAATCAAGCCGAGCCGCACGCGCGCAGCTCTTGCGCCGAGCCGAGCGGCGCCTACTACTGAGCCGAGCCGCGCCTGCACCCGAGCCGATCCTTGCTCTTCCAGCTAATCAAGCCGAGCCGATCCCTACCTTTCGAAGCCACACAAATTTTGGCCGTTTCCCCCACGTTCCTTGGTAAGTTTTGGAAGATAGTTGGGATTTGGTATACCCAACGAAGAGGAATTTTAGTTTCTTTAAATAATTTAATGGTTGAATTAAATTATCTTTCTGAAAGGGGGCCGGTTGGACAAATTGGTGTTGGAGCGTGGGATTCTTTCTCGACTTAAAGGGAGTTAGCGCAACCTTGATTTTGGGGTAAGTTGCTTCAAACGACTCTTGGATCTCTGTTCCTTGAAGGTTCGGTTTAATTGTTGTCTTTAACCATTTAGGGCCCTGCTGCTTGGAAAGCACACCTCCTCTTACTTTTAGGACTCGACAACCAAACCTCCAGGTAAGAGATTCTACTACTAGCTTCATGTTTAGAAGTATGAGACCATGTATGCCCCGATTTTTCATGTTAAGGATTAGACTGTACGTTGTCTGAGATAAACGTTAGTAGGATGTAAATGACGATATAGTTATGCTATAATCTATTATGTGTGGCAAGAGCTGTTATGGTTACGACGAATGTCGGGACGGAGAGTGTAGAGATGATTTATGTGACATGTTATATGCTGATGCCATGTGTATGTATACTGCAATTAGGGTACCTGTTAGCTTAATCTGTTAGAGTCGTACCTGCATGGGTGTCCTTCGGGATCACCACCTATTGAGGACTGTGTGGTCCGACGGGACACCAGTCTAGCATGGATATAGATGTGACTCGAGTGACTCGACGGGGTCCTCGCATCCCGACTGTCCTAGGTGTCCCCCGGGGCACCGAAGACCAGAGTTACGTTCCTACGGGAGCGCATGATCGCACGTGTTCGGGAACGTGCCAGAGATTGGGTACCAGTTATCAGGACTCTAACAGGAAGTTAACGGGCACCTAGTGGGACTAGTAGTGGGTCCCTTACTGAGTATTTTTATACTCACTCTCTCCATTTTATGTTTTCAGGTAGAGGACGAGGCAAGGGCAAGGGCAAGCTGGCGAGCGACCCGAAGTGAGACCATGAAGGGCCATAGGGACTACCGCTTCCGCTTATTCTTATTTCAGATTTTCGCATTTGAATTTGAGTACTTTTCATCACTTACCATCTTTTATGTAGATAGGGCCCGAGTAGGACTTCAGAACGCTTTTACATTTTTGCATGACTACCTTGTTTGAATTTTATAAATGAAATTTCTTAAACCGTATGCGTTTTAAAATTTTTTTTATGACTTAAACCACTTGTTCTATATTTGGTAATGACTTCGATTCAGTATAAGGAGTTGGGTCGTTACAGTTCCCATTCCGTTATTAATGGAAGGGGCAAAACTAGGACTAAGACTCGGCTAGTTTTACTATGTTGTCCACTACTTGTTTCCATGGTCTAAAAGAGTATAAAACTAAAGTCAGGTCACCCATACAATCACCCAATCACCCAAACAACAGCAGAATGTAAACAGACCAATAATGAAATCTTAAAAATAAATTGCTTCAGCAACTAACAACAAAGTAAACAGTCAAGACAACCAACTGAAAAATATGATATAATAAAATTGCTTAATTTTCTCAACAACAATGTAACCAGTCAACAATCAACAAAAAAAAATGATATACTAAAATTGATTAATTTTCTCAACAACAATGTAAATAAAAAAAAATGATATACTAAAATTATTTTTCAGTTTTTTACTTTTAGCTTGTTACTCACAACAACTTCATTTTGTAATCCACTTTTAGAAAATGTTTTAAAAAAAAATCCTAGCGAAATCGTAATAACTAAAGTATTCACAAAATGTCTCAGAAAAAGTTGAAAAACAAAACAAAGAAACCTTAAAGCAAAGTAGTCTACTTTTTTTGAAACATAAATGTTGTCCATGGAGCTTAGCTTTCAAATTCTCCAATAACTACGAGTCTCCTGTCTAAAACTCAACTTTACTTACAGACTCTAAACTTCTTCTTAAGTTATTGCGACTTAAAAAACTATAGAAAGTTTGATGCTAAACGAAGCAAAAGTATACAAGACAAACGAATTCAATTAAGAAGAACAAGCAGCAAAGCAAGTAAATGAGTGAATTGATCAATTTTAATCCACTCAGAG
Organism: Cucumis melo; assembly: GCF_025177605.1. Taxonomy (NCBI): domain Eukaryota; kingdom Viridiplantae; phylum Streptophyta; class Magnoliopsida; order Cucurbitales; family Cucurbitaceae; genus Cucumis; species Cucumis melo. Next base: position 14,627,875 of record NC_066861.1, read on the forward strand.
AACTCATAAAGCAAAAAGAGCTAAATTCACAGTCATGAACGCAAAACCCACCTAATACTTTCGACAAGTAAAGCAGAAACCCAAAAAGCAACCAACCCACAAAAAGCATTGGTGAGAATAAGAAGATTGATAACAAAATCACTACAAGAAAATGAGGATTTCTCGACGCACAAAAGTGTCGAAAAAATATTTCCTTATGCATAAATTTGCATTGGGATTGAAGTTGAAAAAAATAAGTCGGGAGAGGATCACCTGACACATAAAATGCAGCGTTGGGAGATCCTCTACTTTTTTTAGAAAAAAAGAATACTACAACCAAGAAGAAACCCATAATGGAAAACAAATGGAAAGTTAGAAGAAAACAAACTACAATTTAGAAGAAACCCAAACTAACACACATATTTAATATTTTTTCTTAACCTTAAGCCAAAACTAAAAAAATAAAAACAAAGACTTACTGGGAAGGGTAGACAGTGGCGACAATGGAAGGGCAACAGTGGATGGCGATGGCAAGGAGAAAAATGCACAAGAGAAGGTCTTGACAAAAAAAACATACCTATTTAGTATTTTTTTTCTCAAACTCAAACCAAAACAAAAAAAAATAAAAAAAAAACACTTACCAGTGAAGGGTAGACAACATCTCACAAGCATCGACGGCGACAGTAAGCAACGAACGGTGGATTGGGAGCGATGGTAGACCTTCTTCTTTCGGGCTTCAAACCATTCATTCTTCATCTCCCTCGTTTTCGATCTCCCTTTTCCTTATTTTCGACTAACATAGATCTGTTTTACACATTTGAAAATGGTATTTGAAGGAGAACACCCAACGCATGACTAACGCTGTCGAGATAACGCTGTCGGGAGAAGTTAAATATATTAAAAAATTATAAAATTCTTCCGACGCCATGCATAACCACATCGGAAGAAGTTAAATAAATTAAAAAGTTATAAACTTCTCCTGATATCATGCATAACGGCGTCGGGAGAAGTTAAATATCTTAAAAAATAATAAACTTCTCCCAACGCCATGCATAACAACGTCGGGAGAAGTTAAATGTATTAAAAAAATATAAACTTCTTCTGATGCTATGCATAACGGCATTGAGAGAAGTTAAATATATTAAAAAAGTTATAAACTCTTCCCGATGCAATGCATAACAACATCGAAAGAAGTTAAATATATTAAAAAAATTATAAACTCCTCCCGATGGAATGCATAACGACGTCGAAAGAAGTTTGTAATTTTTTTATTAAATTACCTTATACCGACATCGCCTTATGTCGCGTCGAGATTGCCAACCTTTTGCGACGAAGCTGCTCCAACGTCAAGAAAAGCTTTTTCTTCCAACGTCTGTGTTATGCGTCGAAAAATAAACATTTTCTTGTAGTGAAAGAAAGGAGCAAAAAAGATAAACTAATCCCAAAAAAGAAAGAAAAAATAAACCAAAGGCAAAGCCAAACTACAATGACTTGATTTCTACTAACCTTTTGTAACTAAAGATGAAGAGATTGCGAAGAGGGAGACAAACAGCGAGGGCCATGGAGGAACACACGTGAGGATGTGTAACGACCCAACTCCTTATACTGAATCGAAGTCATTACTAAATATAGAACAAGTGGTTTAAGTCATGAAATTTATTAAAGACGCATAAGGTTTAAGAAATTTTATTTATGAAAATTTAAACAAGGTAGTTATGCAAAAAAGTGTAATGCATTTTAAAGTCCTACTCGGGCCCTGTCTACATAAAAAGATGCTAAGTAATGAAAAGTACTCAAACTCAAATACGAAAGTCTAAAATAAGGATAAGCGGAAGCAGTAGTCCCTATGGCCCTCCACGGTCACTTCGGGTCGCTCGCCAGCTTGCCCTTGCCCTTGCCTCGTCCTCTACCTGAAAACATAAAATGAAGAGAGCGAGTATAAAATACTCAGTAAGGGACCCACTACTAGTCCCACTAGGTGCCTGTTAACTTCCTGTCAGAGTCCTGTAACTGGTACCCAATCTCTGGCACGTTCCCGAACACGTGCAACATGCGCTCCCGTAGGAACGTATCTCTGGTCTTCGGAGCCCCGGGGGACACCTAGGACAGTCGGGATGCGAGGACCCCGTCGAGTCACTCGAGTCATATCTATATCCATGCTAGACTGGCGTCCCGTCGGACCACACAGTCCTCAATAGGTGGTGATCCCGAAGGACACCCATGCAGGTACGACTCTAACAGATTAAGCTAACAGGTACCCTAATTTCAGTATACATACACATGGCATCAGCATATAACATATCACATAAATCATCTCTGCCCTCTCCGTCTCGGCATTCGTCGTATAGCTATAACAGCTCTCGCCACACATAACAGGCTATAGTATAACCATACCGTCATTTACATCATACTAACATTGATTTCAGGCATCGTACCGTCTAATCCTCAACATGCAAAAATTGGAGTATACATCATCTCATATTTCTAAGCATGGAGCTAGTAGTAGAATCTCTTACCTGGAGATTTACTTGTCGAGTCCTGACCGCGAGGCAGTACGCTTTCCAAGCGACGAGGTCCTAACTGTTTAATATGCCAAAATTCGTAATTAGGTCGCCAACGACTAACGGTTCAAGACTCATTTGAAATAACTTACCCTAGAAGGAGGTTGCAGTGCTCGAGCCCCTACTGAAGAAATCCCGCGCTGCCGCAATTACTTGGTCCAAGACGTCCCTTAAGGAAAATAACTTAATTTAGTCCCAAATTAATTTAATTAACGTCCGAAGCATGGAGTCTTACTGGAAAATGCCACAATAATTAATTAAATTACCAAAATTTAGGTGGATGGAGCCAAATTAGTCTTGGCGGCTCGGCTGGAAGAGGACAGGGATCGGCTCGGCTTGGCGCAGGCGCGGCTCGGCTCGGTACAGGAATTTACGCGTGCGGCTCGGCTTGCAACAGGAATTTACGCGTGCGGCTCGGCTTCGCAGAAGCGCGCGGCGCGGCTTCACACGCGGACGCGGCTCACACGCGGATGCACGCGGGCGCGGGTCGGGTTCCAGAAGATGGCGCGCGCCGGTTCGGGTCGCGGAGCGGGTTTTCGGACGGATCTTTACGCGCGGGGCGTCGGCTTCCGGATTTCGGGTGGCGCGGCGGCTGCTGGTGGTCCGGCTACCGCGGCTTCGCTCGGCGACGGCTGCAGACGAGCGTTTCGGCTGCGCTGCGTCGAATCGAAGCGGCGCGACTCGGCTGGCTGTCGGGTTGGCTGCGGACGCGCGAAGGTGGCTTCGACTCGGCTTCGGGCGTGCGAGAGACGGCTGCTCCGACGGACGCTCGGCTGCTGGATCGGCTTGGACGATTCTTCCGACGCAGCTGGAAGCTCGGCGACGGCTCGGTTTCGACTGTAGGCTCGGCTGCGCTGCTGAACAGAGAGGGGAGATGCTTGGCGGCTCGGGTTCGCGGCGGCGGCGGCGGCGGCGGCGTGCGGCGGCTAGGGTTTCAATAAAAAAATTTCCTTTTTCTTTTTCTTTTCCCCTCTTTCTTTCTTTGATTTTTTTCTTTCTCTTCCTCTTTACGCACGAGTCCCAAGGCCTTTTTATAAAAAAAATGACTCTTTTCTTTTCCTTTTAAAAGCCCAAAACAACCCCTCCTCTCTCTCCCCAAATCTCACCAAAAATAACCAACTTTAGTTTAATAAGGTTTCCCTAATTATTTCCAATAAAAATAAAATAATAAAATAAAAGTAATACTTATTATCCTGAACAAATAAGGATTCCCAACCTTAATTACTCGAGAAAATCAAAATGGTAAGGTTCTTCCAATAAATTTAAAAATTCCCATAACCACACTTAATATTGATGACAATGGCCAAAACAAAAAGAAATATCGAATTTGTTGGGCGTTACAGGATGAGACTGGCGGCGAGGAAGAGATTGACGGTGAGAATGAGAAGACAAGGAGAGTCAGAGACAATTGACAAAGGGGAAGGCATGACGCGAGAAAGGGAAAATAACGAAGGAAGGGCGTGAACTTGAAGTGACATGTTTACTGTTTAGTTTAACCTAGCTTTTAACCTTTATATTTTATTAAAAAAATTCAACTTTTTCAACTCAATCCAGCCCACATAATATGGGTTGAGTAGTCTGGGTTTTTGGTTTACTCGGGTTATTCTTACATCCTGTCATCATGACACTTAGCAAGGATCTCCTTTGTTTCATTTTCTAAAATGCATCTTCTTATTATATGATCTGGCCCCAGATTGTACATAAATGACTAAACCCATCTATAGAATTAGCATTCATGAAACAATGTTTTACGTTGCTGGCTATATTATACAAACCAAATAGTTAACTATGTTTGTATACCAGTGTTCTCTCTCTTCAATACAAAATAGTTGCTCATTAGGAAAGTAGTCTTCAATGTCCTTCTCGCGTTGAAAAGGCTCGTCACTCAGACACGATAAGTGATCTGCCACTTGGTTCTCGGTACCCTTATGGTCTATAATCTCCAAGTCAAATTCTTAAAGCAGTAAGATCCATCTAATCAACCGTGGTTTGGCATCCTTCTTTGCCATCAAATGTCTGATCGTAGAATGATTAGTGCATACCGTCACTTTGGAATCAACAATGTAGCTCCTGTACTTTTTAATGGCGAATACTACGACGAGCATCTTCTTTTCTTAGTTGTGTAGTTCTCTTTATCCTCAATTAAGGTTTTGCTCATATATTGAGTGTATCACCTTATTCTTCTTTTGACCTAGCATAGCCCCTACCGTAACATCACTTGTATCATACATCAATTTCCAAGGGTTATGACCAATCAGGAGTGATAAGGATAGGCGTTGAGGTCAACATGTCTTTTAATGTCTTGACCACCTAGTGACATTTGTCATCAAAATTGTAGGGTTTGTTTGCACCTAATAGGCTGCTCACCACTTTGGCAATTTAGGAAAATCCTTTGATGAATCAGCGATAAAACCCATCATGTCCCAAAAGTCTATATATCGATCTTTGCAGAGACTACTTCTAATCCCGCATGGAGATCTTGTCCCCAAGCATAATTCCCTCTGTTACCATGAAGTGACACTTCTCCCAATGAAGCACGAGTCGTGTCTTTTTGCATCTTTTCAATACATCTTCCAAGCTACTCAAACATTCGTTGAAGGAATCCCCAAAAATTGAGAAATCGTCCATGGAAAGTTCAACCGATCTCTCAAGAAAGTTTGAGAATATAGCCATCATGCAGCTTTGAAATATCCCTAGTGCTGTGCACAATCCAAATGGCATGCGACAAAACACAAACATGACATAAGGATATGTAAATGTGGTCTTGTGTTGATCTTAGGTGCAATTGTAATCTTGTTATACCTAGAATAACCATTTAGAAAGTAGTAGTACTTCTTTCCAGCAAACAGTAGTACTTTTAACTAGGAAGTCTGTCCAACATTTGATTAATCAAAGACAGAGGAAAGTGGTCTTTCTTCGTCGCCGCATTCAGTTTACGGTAGTCCATACAAATTCTACACCCCAATTTTCTTGGTATGCGAGACGCAGTGCGACTTGAGCATCCTTGACGCGTCTAATGCCAAAGACACCAAATCTTGAGGTCCTTTTGCTAGCTACTACTTGAAATGTTGCACGTGTAAACTTAAGAGTTATCCTTAACATGCTTAACTTATTCTCTGCACATGGCTCATAACTTAGGAAATTTCTAAAAAGTTTTCTTACTTCTTCTCGGCTAGTCATTCTTCTCGCGTAATGTCGTAATCGCATAGCAATACTTTAACTTCAAAAATCTTCCTCGCGAACTACCTTAGTCCTCTCCTTCTTATCGCTTACTCTTACTTCAAAATGCCTAGTTCAAAACACTTAGCCAAATTTTACTTCTTTATTTTTTATTTTGGTGCGGGTCTTATAATGACTGTTCGCATTGAAATTAATTCAATGTCTTCATTCTGAACAAAAGTTATCCCACCTTTCTTGGACATGCATTGAACTGGGCTGACCCATTTATTGTCAGTGATTGGGTAGATTACCCTTGCGTCGAGCCATTTGATAATTTCTTTCTTCACGACTTCTTTCATCGTAGGATTTAATCGCCTCTGAAACTGAATGGTGCTCGAGTGTCCTTCTAACTTGATTTTATGCATGCAATAGGATGGGTTTATACCTTAACTGTCTGTTAGGGTTCATCCTATCATCTTCTTGTGGTGTTTCAGCATATTCAATAACGTCTTCTCTTCTGCGGCATTCAATTGGACGGAGATGATGATAGATAGAGCGTCATTTTCCCTCAAATATGCATATTTTAGGTGGTTGGACGATGGCTTCAGCTCTGATTCTAGTGACATTCAAGCTTCCTTGCATCATACACGATGTTCATTTCCTCCAAAATGCCTTCAGGGAATTCTTCTTCATAGATTTCTTCAGAGCTCAATAGCTTAGTGAACACTTCTTCCTTGCAATAATCCTACCCAAGGGATTCAATCGTGTTGCAGTTCTCAACATTAGAAGAAAATTTAACACGTTAACAACGTTAAAGGCAACTTCTTGGTGATTAAGCCACATGGTTAACTTCTCTTGGTGGACATCTATAAGGGTGCAGCCTATTGAAAGAAATGGTCACTCTAAAATGATTGAAACCTCTCGATCAGCTTCATATAGTCTAGGATAACGAAGTCTGCGAAAAATATGAATTTGTCCACCTTAATCAATACATCTTTAATTTTTTCCTCTAGTCGTGCTATGGATCTATCAGTGAAACTGAGTGCCATTTTGGTCGGTTAAGTTTTCGCTATTCCCAACTTCTTGAAGACAGAGAAAGGCATCAAATATAATTGATACTTGCTCCAAGATCAAATAACGAGCGACCAAGATTCACGTTGCCTATTGAGCAAGGCACCGTGAAGCTTTCAGGATCTTTCATATTCTCTGGTACCCCATTCTTGAAGACATCGATTATTACCTGCATTAGAGCTACAATCTCACATTCTGTCATCTTTCGTTTCTTCGTGAAAATATCTTTCAAGAATTTTACGTACGAAGGCATCTGCTCGAACGCATCAATAAACGGGATGTTTATTTGAAGCTATTTCAGGACGTCAAAAAAAATTTTGAATTGTTATTCGTCGTGTTTCTTCTTGAGGCGACTAGGGAATGGAGGAGAATGCGATGTAGGATTAGAGGATGACACCTAGTGCAACACCACCCGGTGTTCTTCATCTTGCCTGGAAGCCTCTACTTCCTTGTTTTTCTGTTCACCATTATTCTAGAAGGATGAAGTATTATTAGTTAAAGAGATAACAAAGGGATCAAAAGATTACATGGAGCGTCATTCATGTGCTAGAACTAGAAGTAGGTGATAACGTTTAGAAATACAAGTTATTATAGCCTTTTAGATAGAATAATGAAGCCTTAACGCATAGATTTGGAAGAAAACATGTAGGAAAGTAAGGAAATTGATTAAGTTGTGCACTGCGAATCACAAAAGAGTTGTATGCCTGTTTATCGCGTTTAGTTGTCTTATTGAAGGATTTTATACGAGATGAAGAGCAGCCTCGAGATAATGTTAGGCCAGAAAGATGGCGCGAACCAACCAGGCGACCACTGTAGCAAAGCTAGGCGAGACGAAGCACTAGCAAACAAAAGAGTGGTTGACATGAAAACCTACAACTTGGGTGAATATCTGCAAAGCTGATAAAGGACCTTTGTGACGCTGACTTAGCTTTATCAAAATTAATTAGAGCCCATGCTACCTATTTCCCTATACTATCCTGTCACATCACAATTCACCAATAAATTGAGGCTTCTTCTTCATTTTCCATGTACGAATTTTGGCAAAAATTATTGTAAAGAGCAAGCACTTTTCCTTCATTCATTTCTCTGTTTTAGATGAGAGTCTGAAAAAGAGAGAGAGACTCCCTCGTCTATTTCCCCTCAGTGTAAAGGAAAAAATCAAAGTCAAAGAGTACGAACACTTGTACTCTGCGGTTGCCTTCTTTTCTTTGTTCTATTTTTGTATTTTGTTAACATTAAGTTGTAATTTTGACTCCATGGCCGAGAGGCCTAAAGCTAGAGATGTTCATAGGGCGGAGAGGGTTAGGAAAATATACATTTCCAATCCATATTTACTTGAAATGTATATACATTTTCAATGTTGTTTTATTTTCGATAAAATATTATTAATTTTTTATTTAAAACAATTAAAATGTCAAATTCTCAATGTTTATAAATATAAAAATTCAATTATTAGAAGATACATTTAGAAATTCATCCATAAAATTAAAAAAATCATTAAAAAAAATCAAAGATCTATCCATAAGTGTCCTGCAAAGCCTTTAATTACATCATATTTTTATGACACAACAACATATTTGTTTTAAGAAAAGTTTACAAATCACAAGTCAAGACACAACACAACATATACATATACTTTTAAGAAAAGTTCACAACATAAAAATTGAATTAGGAAAAAAAAATAGAGAAATGGAATAGAGAAAAGAAGGAAAGGAAGAATAGAGAAAGGAAGAAGAAAATGAGAGAAAGGAAGAAAGAAAAGCAAGAAGAATGAGAAAGAAGAAAATGAGAGAGATGTCGCGCAACACCCTATCAGAATCAAAATAGGTTTTTTCTTACTCTTTTACATATTTTTATTTTTATTATTATTATTATTAATATATATATATATATATATATATATATATTATTTGGGGTGGGGTGGAGTCGGGGAATGTATTCCCCCCGTCCTTTGCCCTGAGTTGCCAATGGGGAAAACATTTCCCCACTCCCTCCCCCAATTCCCCGTTTATTAAGTGATTCCCTACCTCATTCAGAACGGGTCCCGTGGGTTAAATAGACATCTCTACCTAAAGTTTTATTTATGATATTGATGTTTTCCTTCTATTATTCTCCCATATTCCTTTCTCTGTTCATTCCTTCCACGTTTAGTTAATTGTTTGCATAATGTAGGGTGTTTTAATACTAGACTCTAGTTGAATGAATTATAAGTTTTGTTTAGCCAAATATGGTCATCAATACCTTATCTCCTTCGAAAGAAAAGATAAAGTATTGACTATTAATTATCACTTGACCTTTCATACCCCATCTTGGAGCACCTCCTCACTAGGCCCATGACATGGTGTGAAGCCAACCAACATTGTTCTTTTTCTAACGACACTTGTCGACCTTGCTTAACCTATAGCTCTTATCTAAATCCTTTATGACTTTAAACATAAAATGCGAAAGAAAATGTCTATACTTGAAAACAATAGTTTAAAATCTTTGCAAAACATCCCCGGGTTTACCCAACCAATGGACAACCTCTCAATAGTCTTATCTAGACAAAATGAAGTTTAGAGTCCCAACCAGACAACACTATTACAAAACTCAACAAATTCAAACCTTTAAACTAGTTTATTGCAAATAACGCGAAAACTAAGTCTTCTATTAGCTTAATTACATGCATGCATGGAATAAGTCGTACAAAAATCTAATCAAACTTCTAGCAGAGGAGGCGAAGCTTTAACAGGCGTCGGAACCATGATCTCTACCTGTAAGGGAATTAAACATTGAAAGGATTAGCTATAAAGCCCCGTGAGTGACAACTTTTAAAACAAGCATGATAATGAAAACTTTGAGCAAAATATGCATAAATTTAACAAAGCAACTTTCTTTTCAAACTTAGCGTTGAACTTTCTTTTTCTTTCTTTTTTTTTTTTGTTTGTTGCTATAACTTGAACTATTTGTATCTACGAGACGAAACTCTAGGCATGGTAGCCCTATCCCTTGATACAGTACTTGCGAGATGAAACTCTAGGCACCAGTAGTACCTTATCTCTCGTTATAGCTATCATGAGATGGAAAATATAGGCGTGCATTGAGGCCCTCATCTCTTACCTAGTCTATCTGATAGAAACTCTATGTATCTATTGGAATCCCTCGTAAGGTTGCTATTAGATCAAGACATCTTGATATAGACTTAAGCATATTCAAAAATCTCATGCTAAGACTTTAACTTACTTAAGTTAGCATGCTTATGCAAAAATTAAATCTTGCATTAAGCAAATCTCAAATCTAGTTTTGCTTCTAATAATCTCTTTGCTGAAACTTAGCATTCAAACACATTCTCATAAATCTTATAGTCTAAGAAACATTTCTTAAATTGAATGCTTTAGAGCTTTAACTTAATCATGCTTTCTCATAACTCATTTCTAACTTGAAACTCATGCTTTATAAATAATTTCATAAATCTAGCATATTCAAATACTTAAACTCAAATCATGCCTTAAACTATAAATTCTTAAATCAAGCTTAGAAATTTATTTTAAATTTATTTTAGTCACTCATAAATTTTGGCTAGGTTCTTGGTTTATAGATTTTCTCTATTTCCTCTTGTCCTAAAAATCACTAGAAAACTCGAATAAATTTTGGGTTCCAGCTAAAGAAGCTTCTTCAACTTCTTACCTTTTTCCTTTTTCTTCTCAAGAGAACTTTTTTCTTACTAACCTTGATTTCTTTGAGCTCTTTGGGTGGTCTTAGCTTGCTTAAAATCAGTTCTTCAAGCTTGCCCTAGCCCAACACGAGCTCTCAATAAATTTAGAGCCTAATATAACAAGCCCTAACTCAACAAACTTGCTCTTAAACTTTTTAAACAATAAAGAAGAAACTTAAACTTATTTGGATCTAACCTCAAGCTCTACTATTCCTTTTTAGCTCAAACTCCCTAACACATTTTCCTTCTTGGATGTCTCTTGACCAAACATCCAATTCAACTTCTCTTTACTTCTTCTCTCTACTTTGCTCTTAAAGTGAAAATGGTGAGAAATGAGAGAATTGAGAGTCTATTGTACTTAAAATGATCTTTGAGCCCGAGAAACGCTAGCCTTCGTGAGATATAAATTTCCAAAAGTTTTTCCACTACATGTAAAATGATCTTGATTAAGATCGATCGGTGATTCTCTGAAAACTTCACTTTTCTCAGTCTGACATGCTTGAAACTATGCCCAAGAATCCTAATATTTTCCTTTTCTACTTCCAGTCTTGATCTGGCCTCGAGATGGCCCGAGATCCATCTCTAAAACCCTTCTGTTTATCATCTCAGTTTGCCACAGTCCGAAGATGGTCCAAGAGCACATCTTTAAACCTTGCTATCTTTGAACTCGGTAGTCCAGCATCAAGATCCCCCTGCCATAGCACCAAGATTTACTCTCTGTTTTCCATCTCGCCCGAAATTTCTCAAGGTTGGCTTAGGATTCTTGCTTCTATCTCTTCTCTACCTTTTCTCTTGACCAAACAGGATCGAGTCTTAGTACCTCTACCTCAAGATCTTGGGAAAACTCTCTCAACTTTTTAGCAAGCAAATGGGATAAAAGATGCGGATATTACATGATGCGTGTAATGACCCGTGTTTCTCTAACCATACGATGAAGAGATTGTAGCAATACAATATTGTCGCCAAATTTTTTCCTTGCATATATATCACATAAATGCACGAAATATGTGGTGAAAGCACTGAGAGGTTGCTCGTCTTAATAAGGACAAATTATTTATACTTCAAACAAACAGAGAAGATACAAATCATAGATTAACTAACTTCTTGTGTTCGACCCTAGACTTACTAAGAAACCTCTTTCGTCGCTTGCACTTGGACGAGAAAGAGGAAAACTTATTCTAAACATTCATCATCATGCATTGAGCAAAGCATAGGTACACTACAAGGAGAAGGGGGTATGCTGATGCAGAGATGTGTCGACAGAAGTCAGGAAAGCATCGGTAGAGGCTACGCCAATATAAAAATGAACGTCGACAAGATCATCATGAGAAACACATCGTGAAAAGCTCTCCTAACGCACGAATGAGACAACATCGGCAAAGGATTATTGCCTTGTCCTTCATGATATGTGGGGTTAGATGCAATTGGTTGGAGCAAAAACTATGGTTGGAGCAAGGCATTTGATTTGCAAATCCCGTATAAGGTGATATATTCATAAGAGCTCACTCGACACCATGGAAAGAGCTTTATATTCAGCTTTGGTTAATGATCATGATACAATGGCTTATTTGTAACGACCCATACTCTTAAACTAAGCTGAGGTCATTACTCAAAAGACATAACAAAAGACACTTTCTTGAAAAGAGAAAAATTAAAATTCTTATAAAATTAATATTAAATAAATGTTCAAAAGACATAAAATTGAAAAATTTAGTAAAAATAATGTGAAAACATAACCTGCAAGTTCCAAAAATTTTCAAGAGAAACAAAAATAAATAAATAAATAAATAAGATGAAACTTTTAATAAAATGTCTAAAAATCAAAATACTGAAAAAACTTATAAATAGAAGAGAAAGCATAATAAGGTTCCCATATGGCATGACGGGTCTTTTCTGTCACTCGCTAGCTTTCTAGATCTTCTACTTTTCTCTAGAAACATTAAACATAGAAAAAAGTGAGTATATAAAATAAACCTAGTAAGGGAGACCTACTATTAGTCCCGCTAGATGGCTTATTAACTTTCCGTTAGGAACGTAATAATAATGTCGTGTGTCCAATGGAGCACACCTGGGCGAGTGAGACCATACAAACATCCTAAATCAGGCAAGTGATCTCGTAGAAACACCCCTAATTATGCGAGTGATCTCGTCGGAATACCTCTACCATGCGAGTAACCTCATATCAACACAGTATAACTGACCCTTAACTATACATGTGATCTATAGGTACACTCTAATCGTACGAGTGGTTCCGTAGGAACACCCCTTATCGAGTGAGTGTCCCCATAATAGGAACATAATACGGGTGGAGTATGAAGCCTAACATCCAAAATCAACAGACACACCATAGTCCAAAAACATATAATAATCAACATAAACATGACATGAATCACTAGTCATAGCGGTCAATAATGCATGGAATCCATAAATCATCCATAATCAATATGTAATATCAGCCAACATCTACACAAATCAATTATGCATTTTAGCTACCATCAATGCATAATCCATAAACACATGCAGTCTCTTAAATTTAGTTCGAAGGTCTAGTAGAAGAATCTATTACCTCAAGATTAGCTAAAAGTTTATTCCCTAACAGTCATTAGTCAAAGCTTTCCAACGAATAGATCCTAAACAATAAAGGAAAATTCAGCAATTAATTAATAAAATTAATTAGCTATTGTCTCAAAAAATCCTCCCAAGCAACTTACCCAAAGTTGAAGTTGAAACCAATTCAACTTTGATTGGAAAAAATTTCACAGGTTACTCCTCCAAAAATTTAGTCAATTGAACCTTCAAGCAAAATCTTTAATTTAAATCCAAAATTAATTTGTTTTAGCACCAGTAATGATACTTGATGGGTAAAACCAAAACCCGTACAAAAAATTATCAATAATTGACTAGAAGACTCAAATGGCAGTTAAAAATTAAAGGGCAAAAAGCTAGAGGGCGGCTTGGCTCGAAGGGAAGGAGTGCGACGGAGGGGAAGGAGGACTGACTTGACTTCGAAGATGGGTCGGCTCGGATGGCGTGTAACAAGCTCAAGACAAAAGTTGGTACGTATTGAACTTGGCTCGATGAAGGAACGAATGAGACCGGTGCAGTCGATGGCATGCAAAGGTAGAGCTTGAATGGAGGACAGAAGTGGCTCGCTAAACAGTGGAGAGGCGTGTGTAGGGAAACCAAGCTCGACTTGGTTAGACGTGACAAAATGCTAGGGACAACAGCGATCGACAAGACGCGTGGTGAGGTACGATGGATGGAGACGACCAACGAAGGCGAACAACGAAGGAGGTGGAGCAGCGAGCGGCAACAAACTAGAGTTTCTTCAAATGAAGGAAGAAGAGGTTGAATAGTGCAACACGCAAATCGAGAGAGTTAATTAAGTATATTTTAATAATAATAATAATAATAATAATAATAATAATAATAATAATAATAATAATATTATTATTATTATTATTATTATTATTATTAGTATTATATTATTATTATTATTATTATTATTATTATTATTATTATTATTATTATTATTATTATTTATTTTATTTTATTTTATTTTATTTTATTCCTTTTCTTTTTCCCGTTTTCCCTTCTTCCTTTTTCCAAAATAATTCAACCCTATCTGTTTTCCATTAATTTCCCATCAAATCAACTTTTATCTTTTTTTTCAAAAATAAATATCTTTTCTTCAAGTATTTATATTTTTCCTACAGTAGGATTATTTTCACTTTTTCCACACTAACCATACATACATAAATACATAATTACTCAAAAATTTCTTTAAATCTAAAACTTTACTTCAAAACCTCATAACATAATATTTAATCAAATTCTCAACAAACACAGCAAGCCAAAACCTCCAATATTCAACTAACAATATTTAATTAATTTTAATTTCCACGAAAACAAATCATTTTCACTCAATGTGTTTTTCCAAACAACACCTAATAAATAAAACTAAAATAATTAACTCCAAAATTATTTTAGTTTTTTTTAGTGTTACGTTATTTCTCGGTCTTTCATCCGACAAGAGATTCTACCATAAAGATGCAAAAGTCCATTACTGACTTTCTAGTATCTAGATATGGTCCAAAATCTCAGTCTCTACAAATGCATTAAACTAAAAGTTGGTAGTTAATTTGAGTAACGTCCTTGTCCAGCAGTTCCTTTTAGGTATCTAATAAGATAGTGTACCACAAAACCACAGTCATCAATAATTTAAAGATAATATATAATTTCGTTGGGAGATATATATGCAAGAAGTTTATTGAGATAACTAGCTTAAATCCAAGCAGGTACTTGGCATGCCTAATGTTCTTTGATTTGAACTTGGACTGAAGAAGAGCTTTGGGAGTTGAAATAGATTATAGAGAAGGGCCAATGATCAAGATACCATCTACCTACATTAAGAGGACACAAAGGAGAAGAGTCAGATCCTTTAATGGATAATGAATATCGACCTTAGATTGGATTTATGAAGCATGAATACAAGAGAGAACGAAGTAATTCTCTTTTTTATTTGTATAGTAACCCAAAGGGTAAACTCATGTAGACTTCCCCAAACATGAAACTCCATTTAAAGATGAACTATTAACATTCATTTGAGATAGAGATCACCCTTGCAAATGGAGAGAAAGTATGTACAAAATCTATTCCTTCTTGTTACTATGGCACTTTGCAACGACTAAGCGGACTTGTAATGATCAATAGTCCCATTGACTTCGTATTTAACTTTGTATATCCAATTTGCAACTTACTACATTATGACCGGTGGAATTGGGACAAAGCTCCAAGTATTTGTGTGTTCCATAGCCTCAATTTCTTCGTTCATGGCTTGTTTCCAATGTTCAAATTCAATAGCTTGATGTAAATATGAAGGTTAGAAAACAGTAGTGACATTAAGAAGAAAACGACTATGAGAAGAAAGTGACTATATGATTCAATATGGACATTATAAACAGTATGTAAAGAAGCATCATTTAATTTGTAAGGATGACTAAGTCGAAGGGAAAAGGAGATAAAGGTCGTTCAACATTCAAGCTTGTCAATTGTCACCAATGTGCAGCTATCCTGTATAAGACATAAATCACCATAAAAGGTCTACACGATGCAGTGAATAATTGACATGATACTACTGCTATTACAACTTAACTGTTACATATTATATTTTAATAGTAGAAGAACATGTCAATTAAAGTTGGTCTTGACATATTTAATTTCCATTTTACTCACCTTTAACATGTCATGACTTATTAGCAAGATCTAATCACGAAATCACTATTAATTGCAAAAAGCCTTTTAAACTCAGTTGAGTGTTACACAAATCTTCCGATTACTTTATCAATAAATTGAGTACACGATATTAATTTATAATAAAAGTGTTGATTGTTTTCGACTTTCACTCTCTCATCATAATTAGATTTTTTTTTAATAGGATTAGAAGTAGAGTTATTAATTAAAATAAGGACCCGTATTTATTGTGACAAGTTTTTTTCAACTCTCTCAATAAATTAGAGTATTAATTTTATACAAACTACTTCTTTAGATTTTTCTTTTTCTATAATATATATATATATATGTGTGTGTGTGTGAAATTAATAATAGAGTACTATGTTAATTGAGTTAAAAGATCAAGTTTGAAAAATCGATGTCGATAGAAATATCAAGGTACCAATTTTATGGGAATATCGATATCAATAGAAATTACAAGAAACTTTATGAAAATGGATGGAAATTGTTGTAATTAATTAATAAAACTTTGATTATGGTTTGCTAATTAGACTATAATTGATCATTTCTAATCATGGTTTCTATAAAGTAAGACAATGTGTTCACGCGAGATTTCCAGAGAAATTTGATTCGTGGAGTTAACTTGTGTTGATGTTATATTTATGTTGATTTGATGCAATATGGTTCGATCTCTAGAATTTGATCATTTGATTCTCTCGGATGGATGTTTACTCTTGATTTGAGGAAGCGAAACACGTGATGTTCTTGAAGTTGGAGCCTTGGAAGAAAGTTATCAGGGTGGTCGACTTCAAGAATTCGAGAGTTTTTTAACTCTTGGGAGAATTCTCTTTAAACCTTATGAAATCGAAAATTCTCCTTGAACTCCTCTATTTATAGAGTTCCCTACTGGTCTTTTATGCACTTGAACCTAGACTGGTCCATGAACCATACCCATGGGCTTAATCACATGGATTTGAATCATATTTAATTTTGGGTTAAATTAAGCTTTTTTTTTTGTTGCTTAATTGAATTTTAACTCAAGTAAATAATATTTAATTGAACCAAAATAATTAATTTGATCCAATTGTCATAAAAAAGACATGTGACATCATTAGAATTGTCTAATTTGTCTTTAAATTTAATTTGTGACATATGCCAGCTTTTAGTTAATCCCAAATACAATTATTTTAGTAAATGACGTGACAATTTGTAATTGGTTCCAAAATTTCTTATTCAACAAATGCCCCTTTCGAGATTTATGCACGTGTATGGGTGTGTGAATCTCAAAAAGATAAATTTAAAGTCTAAATACGAGCATTTTTTTTTTTTTGCTCTATTTGGCATATCAAATTAATCAAACTTTGAATTTAGTACATGAGTTTGATTTAAAAAAAAATAAATGTTGGAATATGGCCAATCCTTAATTTGAAAAAAGTTTAAAGTTTTATCCTTGGCTTACTTTGATTAAAGGATAAAAATTTAAATTTGATAACGATTTTTTTATATAAAATTTGAAACCATATTTTAATTTGAGATAAGGATTAGGTTTCTACCGTACCTTAATTTGTGTTGAGGATGCACAAAAAGAAATGACCAATTTTAATTTTGGGATAAAATGGTCAAATTTAATTTTTGAGATAAATACAAGACCTTAAAGGGTAAAGTCAATTTATGGCTCTAATTTAAATTTGAGATAAAAATAAAGGTAGAATCTAAATTTTGAAATATTTAATTACGCTTAATTATCTCAAGAAGTGGACTTCGAGATTTTATTTTATTTTATTTTAAAATATGTTTAAATATCTTAAAAGTGAAATCCAAAATTTTATTTCAAAATAAAATAACATAAGATAATTGAATTTTGATTTTATTTTATTTTATTATTTTAAAATTTTAAAATCATTCTAAATTCTATTAGGAATTGAACACAAGCCTTATAAATAGACTCATACTTTGATTATTCTTTTCTCATCAAACAGAACAAATGTATGAGGGAAAAAAAAACTTGTCTTCTCCTTCTTTTTTCTTCTTTTTTCTTTTCTTTTCTAATAATTGTTTTTACTCTCTGTCCCTTTTTTTTAGGAACTAAAGTTTTCGTGCCTCTTTTTGCTTCGAAATGCCTCTTCAAAAGGTTATGATTTTTTCTTCTTTCCTTTTTTTATTTTTCTTTTTTTCCTTTTTTTTCCGCAATCATTCGGAGAGGTGACTCCGCCGTCAGCGATCCAACTTCTACTGGAGGACGATCGGACTTTTGCTGTCAAATCCACCGCCCTAATAGAAACAATCGAGCACCTTCGTCGTTTGGAGAGGTGACTCTGCCGTGAGCGATCCAACTTTTACTGGTGGACGATCGGGCTTTTGCCGTCAGATCAACCACCCTGGTAGGAGCAATCGTGCGCCTTCGTAGTTTGGAAAGGTAACTCCACCATCAGCAATCCAACTTCTACTAGGAGATGATCGAGCTTTTGTCGTCAGATCCACCGCCTTGGTATGACGATCGGGCCCCTTCATCGTTTGGAGAGGTGACTCCATCATCAACTATCCAACTTCTACTACAAGACGTCGAGCTTTTGCCGTCATATCCACTGCCATGGTAGGAGCGATCGGGCGCATTCGTCGTTTGGAGAGGTGACTCCATCGTCAGGGATCCAACTTTTACTAGGGGATACTCGAGTTTTTACCATTAGATCCACCGTCCTGGTAGGAGCGATCAGGCACCTTGGTCATTTGGAGAGGTGACTCTGCCGTCAGCGATCCAACTTCTACTGGGAGACGATCAGGCTTTTGTCGTCAGATCCACCGCCCTGGTAGAAGCGATCGGACACCTTCATCGTTTGGAGACGTGACTCCACCGTTAGGGATCCAACTTCTACTGTGGAACGATCAGGCTTTTACTGTCAGATTCAGCGTCCTAGTAGGAGCGATCGGACACCTTCGTCGTTTGAAGAGATTGAGGCAAAATTGTACCATCGACGTCTTCTTAGAGAAGCAAAGACGGAGCTGCACCATCAGGCTACAACATATTACAAATGAGGTAGACTTTTTTTGTTTTTTTTCCATCAACATTTCTTTTAGAGAAGGCAAAGCCGCCTTTGCATCAATGAAGCCTAAAGTCTTCAAACTTGCTTGAGAAGACAATGATGACTTTTTTTTTTTTTTTGCTTGAAAAAGACAAAACTTTTGAATTTAAATATGAGAAAGCGTTGATGAAGCCTTCGAGTTTGAATATGAGAAAGTGTTGATTAAGCCTTTGAGCTTGAATATGAGAAAGTGTTGATGAAGCCTTCGAGCTTGAATATGGAAAAGTAACAGTGCAATCTTCAAAGTCGGTGGAGCATTGGTGAAGTTTCCAACCTTGAATTTGAATGAGCCTTTATGAAATTTTTACACTCGAATTTGAAAAAATATGAAAAAGGCCTCAGAATTTGATTTGAGGAACTTCTAAACTTTTGTGAACTTAAATTTTAAGAAACATTAACAAAGCCTCATAATTTGATTTTGAAGAACTTTTAAACTTGGCGATGGAGTGTTGGACTTTAGAAAAGTGATGCCACCTTATAAGCATCTAACTTTGCAACATCTTGCTCCTAGTGTCACACCTTTTTAATTTTGTTATATTGCCCCCAACAAGGCATCTTCAACTTTAAGTTGATATTCTTTGATGATAACGAAAACCATCAATTGCTAGTGCTATGCTTTATGTGATCATGACATTACTTTTGTTTTCCATTCTTCTCAACTGAGTTCTTTTTTTTAACTGGACTGAACTTAAAGTTTTCTTTAAGTTGCCTATGTACCCTTTATAATATAGGGATCAAGTCATAACGTAGTTTGACTTGAGTTTTTTTTATTAGTGGACTAGACTAAAGTTTCCCTTAAGCTGCCTAAGTATCCTTTATAATATAGAGATCAAGTCATAACGTAGTTCAATTGAATTTTTTTTTTTTACTGGACTGAAACTTAAAGTTTCCCTTAAGTTGCCTATGTACCCTTTATAATATAGGGATCAAGTATAACGTAGTTCAATTGATTTTTTTTTTTTTTTTTTTTTTTTGCTGTTCACCTTTTAAGCTCTTATGGGATAAGAGCACCATGCAGTTTAGGTTCTTACGATAAGGAGCTTTGCATGTTTAGTAGCTCATATTTTCATCAAGGATTTGTTCACTCTTTTCGCTTGTAAAATTTGTAAATATAATAAGTCTTGGCTTCACTGTCAAGGAGCCTTCTTTACTTATGTCAACAGATAGCTTTCTCTTCATGCGTGATGGGACACGACTGTGAATCTTACTATCATCATTATTTTCTTCATGAAATAGTCTTGTCTTCAAAATTTTCATCTCTCTTTGTTGTTGATCGTTTGTCATTTTTAGACGATCAAAAGCAAATGTTGAACGTCGATCTTTCTTCGATGTGGAGATACTTAGCCTTTTGAAAGCTGAAGTTCGAGTGGAAGTAGACGTTGAACATTGGGTTTCTTCTTCTTTCGTGGTCATACTCAATCTTTGAAAGATTGATGATCGAGTAGTTGAAGGCTTGATACGATCAAAGACAGAAGTCCTTTGCTTAATTTTATTTGAATTGTCAACTTCTTTAGAAGATGCATAGTTGTTGTCCACTTCTACTATGCTGATAGCATGACATGCAGTGACTTCTAATATTTCTTTTGGATTATCCTTTAAGAAGCTTCTTAGAAAGAATTCTGTCAAAGTTATCGATCGTTGAGGTCGGAGGAAGTCCTCGTTTTTTCCTTTGATAGGCCTAGACTTTGACATCTTGTTTCTTTTTCCTTTATTTTTATGAGAGATGCTTTCTTTTGAATGCTTTTGATAGAAGTGCGACTTCGTTCGAATGGAATTTGTTTGTCTCCCTTTTTGACGAGCCATGATTATCCATTCTTTACCATCATCCTCAATAGGCTCTTCTTTATTTTTAAAGTTTGTCGTCATGATCTTTTGTTGGAATCAAACAAGTATAGGTTTGAAAGTCCCAAATTGAATCAAACTTTCTCTTTGATTAAAAAGCAACATTGATGGTATAACACTTGAAGTCATCTTGACTACAACATGATTCGTTTGAGCTACTTCATCAATATCCAACTCAATCTTATTTTCACGAGCCAACTTTAGAATTAGCTCCTTTAACACGAAGCACTTTTCAATAGGGTGACTAACGACCCGATGATACTTGCAGTAGTTAGGATCATCTACTTTTCCTGCTTGCTCTAGTCGTTTACATCTGGCAACTCAATAAGTTGTTTCTCTATCAATTGCTCCAACATGTCTGCAACATTAGAGTCAGGAAAGAGATAAACTTTTTTCTGTCTTTCTCTAAGAGTTGGGCGTCGTTTTTCATCGTTATTATGATTTCTTTCAAGTTTTGTTTCTTTTCTTTTAGAGAAAGATTTGGATGGAGTCTCTTGAATAACCATAGACTCGTTTAGGACATTATTTGCAATCTTTTTAGTGTCATTGATTTCATTCTTGTCACTCCACGTTCTTTGAACTAAGAATTCTTTTTCTCCTCTGTTGGCGATACTCAGCTCCATATCATGGGCGCGAGTTGTCAATTCTTCAAACGTGCGAGGTTTTATATATAGAAAAGTTCCCAAAGCATACCTTGGGTGCACATCTCCACTGCAGACAGTTTTGTGAGCTTGTCTTTGCAATCGAAGCTTAGATCTCTCCATTGGTTTATGTAGTCAATGACTGGCTCTTCCTTCCGCTGTTTGGTGTTCATCAACTCTATCATGTTGACGACACGCCTAGTGTTATAGAAGTGGTTGAGAAACTCTATTTCCAGCTATTCCCAGAGGTCAATTACTTCCAGCTCTAGATCAGTATACCACTCGAAAGAATTTCCTTTTAAGCTTCGAACGAACTGCCTGACTAGTTGGTCTCCTCTTGATCCTGCATTTTCGCATGTTTCAATAAAGTGAGCAATGTGTTGCTTTGGATTGCCCTTTCCGTTAAATTGTTGGAACTTTGAAGGTTGGTACCCAACAAGCATTCGTAAGTCATTGATTCTCTTGGTGTATGGCTTGTAGTACATGAACGAAGTTTGTTATGATCCTTCATACTGAGCTCTTATGGAATTTGTGATCATTTTCTGTAGCTGTTGGACTGACAGGAAGGCAAAAGACATAGACTGTTGCGTTTAGTTTTCCTGTAACACAGTCTTTCCTTTATCATTAGCTTTGACAACAGGAGTTTTGCTCAACTCAACAGTTTCACAAGCCTTCATTTAATCTTTCAAGGTGGCGATTTCATGATCTCGCTCCTCAACAGCTTTCATTAGGAAATTTATTTTCCTCTCCATCTCTACCATGGTTGCCTCAGTTGTCACATTTGCCATCATGACAGACACTACTTCAAGATTAGAAGCAGGCGTAGAATTGTTGAACAAAGGATTCTCTCTGATGATGATCCCGCCTTTAAAAGATTATATCGGTTGTTCCAACTTTTCTTCTTGAGGACAGAACCTTGTTCTTGTTCTTCTTCTTGCATGCTTCTCTTAAATGGCTTTGGGTGACAATTCCAGTGTAAGAGTCACTTGAAGCAGAAGATTTGGATGCAACCTTCTTTGATGCCATTGATTTTCTTGTAGATTTTGATGACGAGAGAGAGATGAGAAGTAAAGATATCCCACCGGACGTGCCAATTTGTTCACACAATATTTCCAGAGAAATTTGATCTGTGGAGTTGAACTTGTGTTGGTGTTATATTTATGTTGATTTGATGCGATGTGGTTCGATATCTAGAATTTGATCCTCTGATTCTCTCTTGGATGGATGTTTATGCTTGATTTGAGGAAACGAAGCACATGATGTTCTTGAAGTTGGAGCCTTGGAAGAAAACTTTTATCTTCAATCTTTGAGGGTGGTTGGCTTCAAAAGTTGAGGAGTCTTCTAGCTCTTGGGAGAATTCTCTCTAGATCTTCTAGAGTGAAAAATTCCCCCGAGAACTTCTCTATTTATAGAGTTCCTACTGGGCTTTGATGGACTTGGACTGGTCCATGGACCATATCGATAGGCTCAATCACATGGATTTGAATTATATTTAACTTTGGGCTAAATTAAGCTTATTTTTTAGACTTAATTGAATTTTAACCCAATAAATAATATTTAATTGAACCAAAATAATTAATTTGATCCAATTGTCATGAAAAGACACGTGACATTATTAGAATTGTCCAATTTGTCTTTAAATTTAATTTGGGACACATGTCAACTTTTAGTTAAATACAAGTACAATTATTTTAGTAAATGACTGTAACGATTTGTTATTGGTTCCAAAATTTCTTATTCAACACAATGATTAGATGTCTATTATAAATGTTTGTGTTAATGTTGATGTAAGAACATAAACTTTTAAAATAAGTAAAAATACCATTATATAATAATATGAAATTTAGGAATACCTTTCTGGTGAAATGGTTTGAAAATTAAAAATTATGAAAGTTTTAGTGGTAAAAGAAAAAAAAACTACCGATATCAATTCAAATTTTGAGGTGGTGAGATTATGTGAAAATATATTGACAAAATTTTGATTGAGGTTAAAAAGAGATATAGGTTTTTTTTATGACTTTTTCCAAATTGCATTTTTTAAAAAAATGAAAGTTTTGAGTTGAAAAGAAAGCTGAAATTTGAGAAAATTTGAAAATTAGAAAACATGACGAATCGTAAAAGCTTCATCTTTGTGGAAAATGATATTTGATCTCTGTAAACTATAGAATTATATGTATAATAAAGAAATCAAATTTAAAATATTGAAATAACTCATAACTAATTAAAAAAATCGAAAAAATTTCGAAATATAAAAAAAAAATTTCAAAATTTCCTCAGAATCTCGAAATCTCATCAAAATAGAGGGTAATAAAATTTTAAAAAAATCTTGAAAATTAAAATCTACGGAAATCAACATTTTTAGTTCGTTTCAAACCTTTCGAAATTTCGAAATTTCTGTCAAGATTTTGAAATTGTGATGAGAATTTTATACAGAACTATGATGTAAAAATTATATTATTAATTTTATAAATACAACCTGCATTTATAAAGTAACTTTTGATATAATATAAGTATTCATACTACAAAACATACTACAATAGAAATGTGAAATTCAAATTAGTTGAATTATGTCCACTTTTGAAACAAACACTTAAAATATGTTTCCACTTTTAAAAGAGATTTGTTTCTTTACAACATGAAGAAAATAAAATCAAATGCTTGATTTCGAAGTTAATAAAGTTTTTTCCTAACTGAATTATGCTTATTTGGCAATATTTTTATATATATAACCACTATACATTTTACCAAATAAAGTATAAACTCTTTCAATAAATTTAGGTTAAAAAATACTTTTGGTTCCTAAGTTTTTATGAAATTAACTATTTGAACTATTAACTTTAGTGTCATTAACGATTTAGTCTTTGTACTTTCGATTTTATAATGATTAGTTTAGTCCTTGAATTTTTTTTAAGGAATAATTGAGGGGTGGGAAAATTTAATCCATGAACTTCTTGGTCCCAACGTACATATATTGATGTCAGTTAAATTAAATTTTTATTAATCCTTCTTGAAATTTAATAAGTAATGCTTCAATTCATGTACACCAAAATTTGTAACAATTTAGTTTTTATGGTGAAAAATCATCAAAATTAAGTATTGAACTTTTATTACCCAATGATTTAGTCTTTGTTGATTTCCAATCAACTTCTTGATCTCTGTGGATAAGAAATTAAGAAAATCACATATAGTTATAAACTCTAAATTACAAGATTAGATAGTTACAAATTGTAAAGTACAAAGAATTAACTATTATTTATTAATTTATAGTAATTAACTATGTGACAAATCTGTAACTGTAATAACTAAATGGTCACAAACTAAATTGTTATTTTCACCAAAGCTGGGAGATTAAAAGTGTTTTTTTTTTTAAGTGCAGTGAAACTTGGGAACATTTGCTGCAGCAACTTCGACCTTTTTTATCATATCTTGTAAAAAAAAACATAATTAAAAATTAAAAATAATAAGAGAGTGTTTGATAATCATTTAATTTTTTAAAACTTTTAAATTAAACTTATACCTGTAAAATTTCGTTAAATTTCTAAATTTTATCCGAGTTATCTATCTTTTATCAAAGGTTTTAAAAGACAACATCTTTTTAAAACTAAAGAAAGAAAGAGTTCCATTCGATAACTATTTTGTTTTTATTTTTATTTTTAAAATTTAAGTTTATAAACACTACTCCTACCTCCAATTTTTTTCCTTTTGTTGTTTACTTTCTACCGATGGTTTAAGAAATCAAGCCAAAATCAAAAAACTAAAAATAGCTTTTAAAAAGTTTATTTTTAGAATTCAACAAATAATTCAACCACTGTACTTAAGAAAGAACGCAAATCATTGTAAGAATGATAAGAAATAGGCTTAATTTTTTAAAAAAGAAACAAATAAAACAGAAAATTAAAACTGTTATTGAAAGACCGTAGTTTTTTTTTTTTGAATTTTGTTTGTTTTTGGAATTTGGCTAAAAATTCAACTTTTATATTAAAAAGAAAAATCATTCTAAGAAAATAAACTTAAATCAACAACAATTAACACATGAATGTAGTGAGAATCAAGATGTTTTATATACAAATTAGGATCGTTTGACAATCCATTAAAATAAGTTAGAGCTATTATGTAACCAATTGAATTTTTTGTTTTTTCAATTTGAAAAACATTTTAAAACTTTTATAAGAAATTTTGAAGACGAACAAAGGATTTAAAAAAGTGGTTTCCGTTTTTAAATCAAACACGCACTTCACGGTTTAGAGGTAAAGCTGTTTGTCACCTCTCTTCCTCGAGAGTCTCATTCTTAGGTTTGCATCATAGAAGAAACCAAAACAAAATGAGTTTGTTGGGTTTACATTAATTATTTTCAGTCTTAATTTACTTATTTTCCTATTAACTTTTTCTTATACAAATGAAATTACTTTCATAATTTCAAAAATCGAAAAAACACACGGTCTCATAATAAAAAAAGATCAAAAATGCCTCCGTCAACAATGTCGTCGACAACAACATGTTATATTTAGTACATGATTGTTTTGATTTGGCTAAGATTTGATCGTTCCAAATCTAAACGGTTTTTTTACAAGATTCTTTCTATACAATAGTTTAGTTTAATTGATCGTTTATATTTGATACAGGTAATTAGATTTGGCTACCAAAATCTAAACCAAATATATATGACTTTTTAAAGATTTTTTTGATACACGTTTAGATTTGTTTTTTAGATCTTTTATATTTAGTACATTTGAACAATCAAATAACACTTTGAAAAAAATAATAAAAATAGATATTTTATATTTGATCCATATACAAAATTTTGAGTGCATCAAGTTTGACATATTTTGTGATTGATTGAGGTGCATTTTTTCTTTTCCTGACGAGGAGTGAGAGATTTAAGTTTTTTGAAGAAAAAAAAATTAATTTAATTTGGGTTTTATTTGTTTAAGTGTGATGTTGACATAAAAGATTTAAAGAATAAATTAGTAAGGTTTATTGGTTATTTATTAATTTATTTAATATGATTAATCTAGAGTCTAATTAATCATTATTTCGTTAAATCATTATTCTGTTAAAGAGTTAACAGAATTCTAACAGCAAGGATCAAAGTAAGATTTTCAAAAAATTTGAGGACCAACTGACACTTTTAAGAGTTTAGGGACCAAAATCAAAATTGTCACACCCCCTCCCAGACCACCTACTCTTAGTCTAAGAGATGCATGAGGCCAATAGATATTGTGCTCCTTATAATAACACTTACCAACTTTACTAGAACTAAACACGAAATATACAACATAGTGAAAATATGAACCACCTCTATATAAACACGAAATGCAACCCAAACTATACAACAACCAATAACATGTCTAATATAGACACATATATGACATCTACAAAAGAAAGTTCATACAACTCAAGGTTTAATCCCATACAACCCACAACTAGCACTATTGTACTAAACTAGTAAACAGACCAAAGTACATAACTAATAACAACACATACTAGTATGAAAGTCAAAATGCACTAGCAGATAGGCGGATATAGTTAGGTGTCAAAGTCACACTATCTACTTTGAAAGTAAGAAAACATTTTGAAAAGAGTGAGCTTTAAAAAGCTCGGTGAGCGACTAACTTTTAACAAACATGCTTAAATAAATGAGTTAAATTTGAGTAAACTTTTAGCAATAAATAGCAAACTCTTTAGCCAAGCAATAAAACAATTTTTGAAAACTTTATTTTCCTCTCTATATCCTAAACTAATCACCGAGAACGACAGAGCTAAATTGATCCACAACCCTAATCCTTGGGAATGATAGAGCTAAATCAATACCACACCCTAATCCTTGGCTCTAATAGCAGAGCAAGCTCAATGCTATTAGTCCATCCTGTGAGACCATAGCCTCAATAATCCTCTATGCACAGTATCCTCCCCAGTAGGATTATAGTAAATATGTCTCGAGTATAAAATAAAACAAGATTTATAAATCATATGCTTGAAAACATAACTTCAAACTCAGCTTGTATAAATAACTCTTTGCATAATCAAAATCTATAAATTTTGTCAATCATGCTTTACTAAAACATTTCTCATCACAAATTCTCTAAACATTCTTGCTTTATAAATCTCATTAATAACCTCAACAATATACTTTAGCTTATTCAGACATTTCTAAACCTCAAACTCATGTTTTGGTAAACATTTAAAATAAATGAAGTATAACTCTAATACTTTCTACTCACAGCATGCTTAAATACAAACTAGTAAAAAAAAGTTTAGAAATCAAGTTTTAAAAGTTGTTTTGAAACTCATTTTGTCACTCACAAATGGTAGCTAACTTCTCGGTCTATAAATTTTCTCAATCTCCTCTTGCCCTGAAATTAGAGCATTTAAACTCATTTTAAGCCTCTAAAATTAGAAAACATCAAAACTTAGCTCAAAATTCTAAAAAACACTAAAACTGCCCAAAAAATGGTGTAATAGCCCGACTGGCCGCTGGGAATGGGCATCATGCAACACCAGCACATGCATAGGCCCTTAGGGTGCTTGGTGTCACAATCGTAACTTCTCGACACGATTGTGCGGCACTTGCTTAGCTCAATCAGCAAGTCAGCCGTTCAAAAATCGGAATCCGCGGTCAAACTCGCGGTATGACGTAGCCTCCCTTCCCGTTCTTGGAAAAATGTTTTTATAAGACGGGAGAGAGAAAGTAAATAGTTGAAAACGTCATAAAGAAAGCATTGAAGACTGTCAATTGCAAGGAAAATAACTCAACATGCGAAGAGTGCGACAAGGCTTGGGCGGGGGTCGGACTTAGTCATGTACCCCCTATAGTACATATTGAGAATTTTGGCCTTGGCAGGCTTGCATATGAAAAAGCCGAAATGTCACACTATGACTCGGCGACACCTAAACGAAAGAATTAACCTAAACTACTTTCAAGACATAAAGATAAAGTGATTTGGGGGTATTCGGGCATACGACCAACGGTAAATAATACGTTGGACAATTATGCCCCTGACATTCTCCCCCACTTAAACGGTTGACGTCCTCGTCAACTGGCGAAGCTGGGGCTCTTCGGTCTTCTGCATCCACGCTTCAACATCTTCGACAGGTCTTCCACTGGTTACCTCCACGAGGGCTTCTTCCGCTTCACCAGGAATTTATGTATCTCCCTCGTGGGCCTTCTACAGGTCCTTACTCTGTCAGCAAGGCCTTCCTCGACTTCTCTGTCTTCCTCCAGGTCCAGGTTGACAGGCAATCGTACGGCGTTGTTGCACCGTCACTTGGAAGCTTGGTCATCCCCTCTAACTCGAGGGGGCATCGCTTTTGATCTCCCCTCTCCTCCGTCGGCCTTGAAGCTTCTTCTAGGCACGTTTGAGCGATGTTGGCCATCTGTTCACATTCTTCTCCAACTCGGTGGACTTGAGGGCGGTTCCCTAGACAAGGGCCATCAGCGATGAGCGGCAATACAGAATGCCTCTTGTTTTCAATCTCAAACGGACATTTCTTGATCAGCGAGTCGGTCTGAGCACTATAACCGAATTGGGTTACCTTCAGCAGTTGACCCCAATTCTCTTGTCTGCCATCAACACAATGATGCAGCTGTTCTACGAGCACACAACTGCGTTGCTCGGCTTCGACTTCAGGAGTCTTGGTCGCCCTGACGACCCCAAGACTTGGCCCCTCGATCATGGCTTGCTTTGAACCATTGAAGGCGACCTGACACTCGAGGTTCTCGCCCCACTGAGTGTCTTCTCCTCTCGACGACCCACCCTGGTGGCACTCTCCCACATGACTCAGCACGCTCACCTGGCCCTGCGCAGAATAACACTTTCCTCCCTTGGCATCAGTAAGACCCAACGGCACCACGGGGGACTCGTATGCTTCATGCCTAGTGACACAATTTTTCTCGAGTCCCTTTGCCTTCATTGTTCTTACTCGACATTGCCTCGGTCGGCCGTCTGACTTTGGGAGATGCTTCACTCCACGTGGGCGGCCATCAACACACTGTTGTGGGCTTCTGTCCTCCTTCTTCTGGGAAAGGACGCGGGCTCCATACGGAGCTTGTACGGGTATACTACACCCTGTATTCGACAACATCTCTGACGGTTTCCGAAGTTTGGTTAACTTCGATGGCGTCATGCGATAAGCATTTTTCGCATGCGCGTTTGCCTCTGATGGCGACTCTACCCCATGGTCGGTTCTCCTCCGCATCAACGAGGACTTGGGCCATCTACTTGGCATCACACCATGGCACTTCTTTGGGGCACACAGAGTGTCCTTGGGGACTGTCTCCCCCGGCTTTTCCAACGCCCCAAGCAGGATCTCCACAGACAGTGGTTCCTCTTGGGCGCGACTCTCGTCTAGCTGCATGGCCGATATCATTCTGAACCCGTTAGGCTGCCGAATATCTGCTTGCACTACCGTAGGGAAGGATCCAGTAATCGCTAGACATTTGGCTGACGGCACTGGAATGACTTGATGTTCAAGGAGGAACTCCATTCCCAGCACTACATCAAAGTCGTCCATCTTTACAACCACAAAGTCTACGGGGCCTCTCCATCCTCCCAACTTTATCGTCGTTCGCTTCACCAATCCGACGATAGGTAGGGCAATGGAATTCACGGCTTTCATCTTTCCCGAATCCCTCTCCCAACGGAGCCCTAGACGTCTGGCTTCTGCCTCTGTAATAAAGTTGTGGGTTGCACCAGAATCAACCATTGTGCTCTTAGTCTGTCTTTGATTGATCCAGGTGTCAACATACATTAGGCCCCCTTTTGTTGGTACATGTCTCTCCCCTGACTTTTTCTGGAGAGACGACATGTACTTTATGGCCCCAATCCGAGTCTTCTCGCCTCCATCTACCAGGTCCGCTTTGTCCTCAGCACGATTTGACTTATCGTCTGAATCCGCAATTAGTGAGGCCTGAAACGCATGGAAGTCGACTTTGTTCGGGCATTCCCTTGCCAAATGGGGCCCCTGACATATGAAACAACTGAGGGGACGCTTGGTTGGGCTTCGATCATTCGGCCTCCGCCATGTATTTTCGGTGGTTGGCTGGTAAGGTTTGCGGTCCTTACCAGAACGTCTGTCTCCCCCGACAGCTTTGGGAGAGCTCGGGCGACTATCCCTGTTCCTTCTTGGTGAGGAACTTTGATTACGCCTCGCATCTTGAGAGTCACTTGTCAGGTCGAACAACCGTTCGGCTGCTGCATATGCTGACGTGAGGTCTTGGACCCTTTGTTCATACAACTTGGCCCTCGCCCACGGCTTCAGCCCTTCGACAAAGTAGAAAACTTTGTCTTTTTCTGACATATCCTGGATGTCTAGCATTAACCCTGCGAACTGCTTCACGTACTCCCGAATCTCGCCAGTGTGTCTTAGATCGCGCAATTTTCGCCGAGCCAAGATTTCCACATTCTCGGGGAAAAATTGCGAGCGGAGTTCTCTCTTCAGGGCATCCCACGTATCTACAGTGCAACGTCCTTCCTGTATGTCTACGTATCGGGACCTCCACCACAACTTTGCATCTTCAGACAGATGCATCGTTGCCAACGTCACTTTGGCTTCTTCGGCGACAGTGTTTGTAGCCTTGAAGTACTGTTCAAGGTCGAAAATGTAGTTCTCCAAGGCCTTAGCATCTCTTGCCCCACAGAAGGGCTTTGGTTCTGGGACTTTTACTTTGCTAACCGAAATTGCTCCTCCAGCTGGAGTTTGGTTAGCCATTGCTCGCATCGTGAGACTCAGCCTTGCGTTCACGTCTGCGATTTCATTTCTAACGACATCGAGGGTGACTTTAAAATCCTCCGACATGCCGTTTATCATCTCTAAGAGTGTCTTCTGAGTGTTATCAAGCTCACTGACGCGTTCTTCCACGTGGGCAGCAAAACCTGAAGAACTCTCCCCACGCTCGTAGTTAATAGTTCTTCTGGCGTTGGTGTTTTCTTCTAGGGCGTCAACCCTTGCCAACAACTCTTTTATTGGCAACCCTTCGACACGGCCAGCTACCGCATCGATCATGTTAGCTTTCTCAGAAATTTCGTCGACACGAGACTCCAAGTAGCGGATGGAGTCGGGAACTTCGACTAGGTAGAGCATCTGCTCCTCTATCTCTACTAGTCGGTCTCTCTGGGCCTTGCCCGATGGATTCGACGACGACATGCTTCGGTGTAATCGTCAATTAGCCAATTTGGCTCTGATACCACTTGTCACAATCGTAACTTCTCGACACGATTGTGCGGCACTTGCTTAGCTCAATCAGCAAGTCAGCCGTTCAAAAATCGGAATCCGCGGTCAAACTCGCGGTATGACGTAGCCTCCCTTCCCGTTCTTGGAAAAATGTTTTTATAAGACGGGAGAGAGAAAGTAAATAGTTGAAAACGTCATAAAGAAAGCATTGAAGACTGTCAATTGCAAGGAAAATAACTCAACATGCGAAGAGTGCGACAAGGCTTGGGCGGGGGTCGGACTTAGTCATGTACCCCCTATAGTACATATTGAGAATTTTGGCCTTGGCAGGCTTGCATATGAAAAAGCCGAAATGTCACACTATGACTCGGCGACACCTAAACGAAAGAATTAACCTAAACTACTTTCAAGACATAAAGATAAAGTGATTTGGGGGTATTCGGGCATACGACCAACGGTAAATAATACGTTGGACAATTATGCCCCTGACACTTGGCTGCGTGCTCATGGTCGTGTGACATAGCTTTGCACCTTACTTCGTGTGCGCATTTGGACACCCTTTGTGCACATGGCTTACCGCATGGCCTGGGCGCATAGGCCATGTGCGCGCCCCCCACGCCACCTAACTGTGAGTTGACCATGACGTGTGCATGCTTCTAAGTCCAAATAACCTCTTACCTTAAAAATGCATGCATGCCTTGAGCCTCGCGACCTAATGCCTCGACCAACTTCAACCTTTCCCAGAAAACTCCGAATTTTGAGAAAACTTCTTTTAACTTCAAACATCCATAACTTTTAATCTAGCAACTTGTTTGAGAGAAAATACACGAGGACATTGAGAGCACCTTTTGTTTGAAAATAACCTATTTATAGAGTTCTTTGCATGTCAATCAACCTCCTACTTGCTAAAATTTGGAGTCTTGCATGATGGACACTTGTTCTCACTCAATTAACCACCATTCAGTGTCTCTCTTGTCTTGGTCGCATAGCTCACTTTGCATGCTCTTTTCCATGACACCTAGCTCAACACTTTGGAGATTCTCATTGCTTAGGGCCCTTGACGTCTAGCCCCTTTGGCCACCTAGCATATGCCTTGAGAGGTTCTCATGCGTGACATACGCAAATCCTTGTCTTGACGCCTAGATATGTTCTTAGTGGTTTTGAACACTTCTTCGTCTCCTAGCAATGCTCAAAACACCTGGGACATGCCCAAACTGTCAACCTTGTCAAAAATAACCTCTTAACACTCTTCCTTCTTTGTCTTGGCCGCCCAACCTCACAAGCCTCAACAGTTAGACTTTTCTTTAACCCTTCTCTTCAACAAACAACCTATGCAACAAAAAACATATCAACTTACTACTAAACTTTGGCTTTTTTTTTAAACTTAGAAATTCTAATTAGAAAATGTTAGGTCTAGGATTTACAGGAATAGAACAAGATATAAAAGTTAGAGACCAAAATAAGATTTAATTTAAATCGAAAATTAAAATTTAAAATTAACCATTGATTGTTAATTACTTTCCTTTTAACTTCTCTATCACGACAAAATAGTATTCAATAGTATGTCCCCAATCTTTTTGACTTCTGACTTTTACGTTGGACATTTCCATTTGTTTCCATAAATTTCTCTTAAATCTAAATTTATTACGAAGTTACAATAAAAATGTATTAAAATATCAATTTTGGTCCAAATATTTTAGATTTTTCTTTTATTTCAATTTTTATACTTTTAATTCATCAAGTCCAGCATTTTCAAGATAATTTTAGATTTAGTTCTAAGTTTAGATTTTATTGAGATTGGATAAAGAGATACTATTTGAATATATTTCTTAAATTTAGATGGGAATGTTAATCAATACTTTTCTCTTAAAAAATCAACAATGGACTAACCCTATTGACTAAACTTAAGATTTATTTAAAATAGGGCACCAAAATAAGGACTAAATAAAATAAACAGTTAAATTACATACACAAAATTGGTATTTTAACGATAAAAATATGTTTTGATATCTAATGTCAAAATCAAAACAAACAAAAGGAGCTCCAATATCAAAGTCAGCAAAAAATTTTAATAAAGAAAAAGTCCGAAGTTTTTTCTTAAATATATTAAAGATTAGAATATGATATTTTTCTAATCCTAAATAAATAAAATCTTATTTGGTAATATTAGAGAATTTGTAAAAAAGGAAACAAAATGTTTAACGAAATGGAGAGAAAATTTTGTTGTTCGGTGGTTTTGTTTGCTACGAATGGTAAATTGTTTGTTTTTTAAAATTTTATTATTCTTAGAAAAACCCAATTATATTACTTATATTGGTTTATTTTATTTTATCTTATCTTGATTTTTTGTTTTTTCTTTTCTGTGAATTCAAAAATTCACTAAACAAATGAACTTTAGGTTTAGGAATGTGTGAGAAATGTTTTTGAGCATAATTGAAATAAAAACTTAATGAAAAGGGCAAATTGATATAATTGTTTAGGATTTGACGTTTAAATTAGTTAAAAGGATCAAAATTGATAAGTGAAAAATGATTTATTTTCCAAAAGAAAAAAAAAATGTAAATTGTAGGTTGAACAAAACAAACCATTATAATTCACTAATCAAAAACGTTTCTTTTATAAACAAAGTGATATGCACTTCACTTTTCTAATTAATTAAATAAATAATAAGAATAATAATTTTGGTGTGCGCAACAAAACATACGAGTCACTCACGAAACTAACTATTTGGTTTAAATATTCTATGTTTATTCTTGCTATTTTTTATTCTTGCGATTTCGATTTCTTTTTTCTTCCTTTCCATCTTTTTTTGCAACGAGAGTTTTATCTTTTCTTTTTCTTTTATATAATTTTTTGAAATTATGATTATTGTTTTAAAATTATTATTATTCGTTTTCATTATATTTATGTTATTATTATCTTTATTTTCAATCGATACCAATCTTATATTATTTTTTCAATGTGTTTTGGATGGAGATAAACTACATGATTGTTTACTATAGAGCTTTTCAAAATCATCATATATTATTAACTACACGATCGTGTATTATGAACTACATGATTGTTTACTAGGGCTTTTCAAAACCATCATTTATCATGAACTACTTGATTGTGAATCATAAACTATACACGATTGTGTAATCATCACCTATACCATCGTTTACTAAAGCTTCTCAAAACCATCATTTATCATTTTCTACACGATTGCTTATCATGATCGTTTAGAAGAAAAGTTACACGCACGTGTATGGCTAATTAATTAATCGTGTGTTGATTGTGTCATTTTTGTTATTTTTCATTATACACATGTGGACTTTTTCCGTTGTAAAGTATGATATTTTTTTGATTTATTGTAATTTATTTTAAAAAAAAAAAACTTCAATAAGGAAAAGTCTCAAATTAACAAATAAAGTTAAATGAGGAGTTGAACACAATTTTTTAAGGGTATCCGACCTTTTTTTTAAGCAATTAATTAAAAAGAAACATTTTACAAATACAAACCAACTCCTATTTCTATTTATTTAAAAGGAAAAAGAAACAAAAAGAAGTAAACTGATAGTGACATGACAATACCCCTAAAAAACATAGTGAAGATTATAAATATAAATATAAATATATATATACATATATATATATAATCCGAAGAAGAAGAAGATGAAGATCCCAATAATAATAATAATAATAATAATAATAATAATAATAATAATAATAATAATAAAATCTCTGTAGAGGAGGTTACTTGGACCTTAATCTCTCTCATCGTCAATCCATTCAAAATGGCATAACCCAATAACCCCCTTCCTATTGACTTTACTAAATTCTCTCTCTGTTTTCAATTTTCAATTCTCAATTTCCTTCCAGTAATTTATTGGTACAGAAGTGCTCTTTGTTGGGGTCTGTTCTGCAGTCAAAACTGTACAATCGAAGGATGTCGGTAAGAGACGGCCACTAACTGATTTGAGAGATGAAGAAGACGTGAAGAAGACGTGAAGAAGACGACTCCAAATCCCAAGGCTCAACTGTTTTTTCTATTTCTTTATTTTAATTCAACTCTGCATTTTGCCCATTACTTTCTTCCTTTTGCTCAACGCCTTCATTCGATTCTTCCTGTTGCTTCTTTACTTTCTTTAATTTATTCTCTATTCAAATCGTCCTGGACTTTTTTTATCTTTTATTTCTTTTTATAACCCATTTCATTTGGGCGTCGTTTTATTTAATTTTAGGTTCTGGGTTTTGCTTCTATTTCTGTTTTATTTGTTGGGTTGGGGGGTTTGGTCTTGATTATGGAGATTCCAAGGTTTGCTGTAGTGAGCTTCTTCTTGGTGTTTTTGTCAAGTGTGGATTGCAATTTAGTGTTTAAGGTTCAGCACAAGTTCAAGGGTCGTGAGAGGTCTTTGCAAGCATTCAAAGCCCACGATATTCACCGTCGCGGTAGATTTCTTTCTGCTATTGATCTCCAATTAGGTGGCAACGGGCACCCTTCTGAATCTGGGTTAGTCTTGATTTCTCTTGTGATTGTTTAATATACTGAAGATTCTGTAGTTTTTATGTGACACTCTTGATTTCTAATTGCTTATTAGTGGGTAATTTATTTTATATTTCAGGTAAGATTCCATTGTGATCTTTATTGTTATTTTTCTTTTTTTAAGAAAAAACAACTTTAGCGATTGGATCTTTTTCTACCTCTTTTCTGTAAATACAATGTGGAATCTTCATCTTTTCTTTTTTAGTTTTGACTTTGTGAAATCACCGGTAAAGTTTTGATTGCTTATGGAATTGGATTGTCGTTCCTCCCTGCTTTTTCGTTCTTTTTTGTTATGCTCGCCCCGAAGTTTTCTATATCATATTCAACGTTGGATGGTGGAAACTGGAAATACTTATATGCTTCCTTTTCTCTATCTGTTGGATTAGGCTGTATTTTGCTAAAATTGGGCTTGGGACACCAGTACAGGACTATTATGTACAGGTGGATACAGGAAGTGACATCTTATGGGTGAACTGTGCAGGCTGTACAAACTGTCCCAAGAAAAGTGATCTTGGTGTACGTCTTTTGAACTTCAAATTCTTTTTTAATTCTCACAATATTCAGAAGTACTTTGAACATTTATTGCTTGCGGTCTTATTGGATGGATCAAAGTTGGACAAGCAATACACTGATTATTTATTAAAAACCTGCTCATTGTATGGTTATTGGGTTACAGATAGAACTGTCACTATACAGTCCATCGAGCTCCAGTACTTCAAACAGGGTAACTTGTAATCAAGATTTTTGCACTTCCACATATGATGGTCCAATTCCTGGTTGCACCCCCGACCTACTCTGTGAATATAGAGTTGCATATGGAGATGGAAGCTCAACTGCTGGATATTTCGTGAGGGATCATGTAGTACTTGATCGAGTGACTGGAAATTTTCAAACTACTTCTACAAATGGGAGTATAGTGTTTGGGTATGCCTTGCATTTTATGTATTATCTTATATTTTTATTTTTGCACTGTTTGAGGAATTGAACTTCTTGGATGTTCTGATGGCCTTAAGGAATATGATGTTATTGACCGTCACAAAAAGATAAGACACCCTTTTAGATGTTTTAGGATTGTTGATATTTATATAATATATCTGGAACAAGTAAATTCAAGTTTATATTTTTGAAATATGAACTACATCGACAGGTTCAATGTTTTTTTTTTGTATGAAATTGTATTCATGGCATCTTGAAACGTTATACATCTATGATGACTTAGTAAAGACATGCTCTTAAGTGAATATTAGAAAACCTATTCAGTCCTCTGTTTGATGTTTGAAGTAGTATATAGTATACATCGTAAATTTAATGGTTATGAGCTACCTACCCAGAAAGGATGGTTACTATTTCCCTTCTTCAATGGGCTACCATTGACATGGTCAAATTTTAGCTGACATGGCTGTTAGTAAATTCCAGCATACCATCTTATATAATTGTAATGTTTTTTTTAAATGTCACAAATGCAGCACATTACTTCTTGTAAACATGCATCATTCAAAATCAGTTTACGTTTGTTTTGGGACCTATTCAATGACTTTATGAAACACATCATTCATTTTGGTTTTCTGATTTTTTTATTTTTTCCTGCTTATTTTGTTTTCCTTGATGATGGATGGATAGTTGTGGTGCTCAACAATCTGGCCAACTAGGTGCAACATCTGCTGCACTTGATGGGATACTTGGTTTTGGACAAGCAAACTCTTCGATGATTTCACAGCTGGCTTCATCAGGAAAAGTTAAAAGGGTTTTTGCACATTGCTTGGACAATATTAATGGAGGTGGAATTTTTGCCATTGGGGAAGTGCTGCAGCCAAAAGTTCGCACCACTCCACTAGTGCCGCAACAGTATGTTACACTTCCTTTCCATCAGTTTTTTTGTCATCTTGAATTGTTAATGTTGGTTTACATCAACCAGTACAAATGCTGAGATAATAGCATATTTTGCACTCATCCTTTTTGCTTATCTATGTGAAAATTCCAAAAGAAAATGGACTAATGAGGGAAATTGAAAGAGGATCAATTAGATATTCCATGCATAATGAAGAAAAGTTTCTACTGTGGTACCAATTTACTGAAAAGTCCCGCGATGCCCATTTAGCTTAAGTTCTCAATTATTACACACTGGCAGCTATTTTCAATCAACTATCTGCTTGTGGAAGATAAGGTGAATTTTGTTCTATTGTTGTCCTTTGTCAAAAGAAATTCATGAAAGCCATCGCTCTCATGGAGAATAACATGGAAACAAACGATCTCCTTAGCAAGGTGTAGAACAATAAATGAAATTGTAGGAAGAATCCTTCAAAGTAATGAATTGAGTGAATTCTGTTAAGCTGTCCATTATCACCACCAAGGTCTCATTCCCCTAAGATATCTTCAACAATCCATCTGAATTTGAGTTGCTTATAATAGACCCAAACTTGCATCCCAATTCTTCAAAATTTTGTCCTTGACAGGGTTTTGCTGCAATGTCAATCTGTTCTACAACTTAGAAATCATGTAAATGAGAGCAATGATTTTCCTTAATTTCCTTCTTGATAAATGTCTGTCTCCATATGTTTAGTTATCCATTCTTCGGTACAATTGTACCATAAGAGTGTCCTGGTAGGGAAACCCTGAAGGCATGGCAAAAACTTTTGAAAATTTTCCAATTACTCACACGAAGGCCAATGGTATGCTCAATAGTGTTTTTGTTGGTTATCAAACATGGGGAAGGATTTTGGATGCTCACAGGGAAGGAGAAAATTGGAAGCAAACAACCCCCCTTATCTGGCTACTTTGTTGTTTATTTTTCCCTTTTCAATTATAATATAAATTAGTATTTTGATGTCGATTTTTATATGGCTTTATGAATTTTCTTCTTTTCAATTATTTAGCTTTCTTTTCTTAAGTGGTAGCCTTGGACTTGGTTATTTTCTTAAGTGGTAGCGTTGGACTTAGTTATTTTATCATGCATTTTAGGGCACATTACAATGTGTTTATGAAGGCAATTGAGGTTGACAATGAAGTGCTGAATCTCCCGACGGATGTTTTTGATACTGATTTAAGGAAAGGAACAATTATTGACAGTGGCACAACGTTGGCTTATTTTCCAGATGTGATTTATGAACCATTAATTTCGAAGGTACACTATAAAAATATTTGTTATTGTTTGTTGTTTATTGTTTTCTTTGGAAAAACAATTTTAGAAGTTTGTGCCTCAGAACTGAAAAGGTATTTACTTTGCCAGATTTTTGCAAGGCAGAGTACACTAAAGCTGCATACTGTTGAAGAACAATTTACCTGCTTTGAATATGATGGAAAGTAAGCTGTCTAACTAGCTGGCTTAGTTCGATTGGTCTTTGTTAAATATATAAAATAGAGATTTTATGGTTCTAACTTTGATGTCCGTTTAGGGATGCTCCTTTCACATGATTGCTAAATGTGTTGCTAGTTTTTTTAGATTCCTTTTGGTGTTTTTTTTTTCTTTTTAATTTGAGCATTCATCAAGCAAAGATGTATTAGCTTCGTTCTTGGGTAAATGACATCTGTATCAATTAACATGTTGAAAAAGAAATATCTTGAATTATTGTGCAAACTGTTCAACCAAACAAAAAAGAAAAAAAAAATGGTTCTTTTTTGCACTTAAGAACTAATGCTATTCTTTTTGTGTTTAAATTGGAGAGCTTTCGATTTTAGCTCTCAAAATCATTGAGAGTTGTTCCAGAGGATCATTTCTAATGGCAAGGCTTGGGATATTAGGATACCCTCTAGGATCATGAGTTCAAGTCTAGGCTGAAAGCTTAACTTGGAATTTTACTATCCATGAGAGTTGGCTTTAGGATAGGATACTGCATAGTTTTCTTTACCTAATGAAAACGTCCTTGCACATATTTAGCCTGGAATGTTCTTATCAGTGTCAGTAGTACTGTTCACTAGCTGGACATTTTTTGTTTTCGAAAGATTCTCATTTGGTTTTTATGTTCTTATGCAGCGTTGACGATGGATTTCCTACAGTGACATTTCATTTTGAAGATTCCCTGTCTTTGACAGTTTATCCTCATGAGTATCTATTTGATATTGATGTGAGTGAAACAAACTTTGAAGTTGGATTAAAATTCAAATCTTGTTTTGGTGTCAGTCACCTGAATAATGAAAATTTATAATTTGAAGCTCACGTTTGGTTCTTAATTCAATTAGATAGAAATCTTAACCTTTTATTTTCATTTTTTAAAAAATTGATATTACTTGAATGTTAAATTTGAAACTGTCTACATGAAAATGGTGGTTTTGATATTGGGATGGCATAAAAGGGTATTTTTGAGACGTGTCTAAGTTTATTTCTTGTTGATAAGTTGCTTCTAATAGCATTAACTAAAATGAATTCCCTGTCACTAGTGGTTTATACATCAATTTCTTCAACAATAATGCATGTTGAAGAAATTATGTTAAACTCTATCTATTTATGGGTCCTTATGAATTTCCACTTGTTTTAAGCCTGTAATCAATTCTTGTTCACTTTTTGGAGAATTTTCACCAGTATTTAAAATTTTGCTCACTTACTGCCCCCATTTTTGTTGACCTTTCTCATCACATTTGCAGAGTAATAAATGGTGTGTTGGTTGGCAGAATAGTGGTGCCCAATCTAGGGATGGAAAAGATATGATTCTGTTGGGAGGTCAGTTAAAAGACAATGGACCTTTCTATTATATTGCATAGTTTCTAGCTCTAATCTATTTATGAAATTCTGCTGCTGCAATTTGCTCTGTTGAATTTGGAACTTCATTATCAATCCCAATTCTTGAAACTGGACTCATGAATGTCAGTTTATTTAGATATTGCATTTTTCTAGTACACTAGCATTATTCAACTGAAACGTCTTGCCATCTACAACCATATTTATTCACTCTAACCACCCAAGATCTAATACTAAATTTTCCATTTTGGGATATGCACATTATCATTAACTAGTTTCTCCATTGGTTTTCGATTTTAGATTTGGTGCTGCAAAATAGACTCGTGCTGTACGACTTGGAAAATCAGACCATTGGTTGGACAGAGTATAATTGTGAGTTATTTAGCATTATAAAATTTCTGTACACTTTTTTTCCATGTTTGATATCATCCTCTTGGACAATATTACATGCCTATGATGCCTATAGCAGCTTTCTGATTATTGGTTGAAGATTTTTGGACTTGTTCCACTTAGTCTAACTGGTCACGAAACAGTAATTTTTTAGGGTTTTTCTATGGAACCTCTTTTAAACAATTTATTTATTTATTAATATTGATAAAGAGATTAACACTCCACTTTAAAATTTTGAGATTCACAAAACAGAACCGAACAATCCAAAGAGGGATCCAAGAAAGGACTCCAATCTAAATTTGATAATAAGAGTTAGAAAAGCTAGAAATAGTCTGTTAGGTTACCACCAGAACAACATATAAAAAGAAAAAAAACAAAACTAAAGAACACCCAAATTTAGAAACATCTGAAAATATACGGTAATATTATTAGAAAAGTAGCAAGATAACCTACCAAATTCTCCACGATTAAGTCAAACTCACTTTGGTTATTACTTCTTCTGTTTGTACTTATTAGTTCCTATTGTTAATATCTTTATTAAACTTTGGTTATTACTTCTTCAGTTTGTATTTATTAGTTCCTATTGTTAATATTTTTATTAAAATAGTGTTGTGGCATGTTGACTGGACTAATAGATTAATGATTCGGTACAATGTGACTTAACAAAGGATAGGCAAATTATAGATAAAGTAAGGGCCAGGTAGGACAAAAAAAAAGGTTGATGTTAGGTGGCTGGTTGCTTTTAAATTGAATATTTTTGCCCAATCCCACATGGCCTTACTGTATTTGGTTGGCTTTTGTCTGTCTCTCAATCTATTTTAATGGCTAATTTCAGGTTCTTCAAGCATTAAGGTGAGGGATGAACATAGTGGAGCTATATATACAGTTGGGTCTCATGATCTTTCTTCAGCTTCTTCTCTAAGAGTTGAAAGAATATCGATCCTCTCGTTAATACTACTGCTTACCATACTTCATTCTTTTAGAAACTAAAATAGATTGTTTACAGAGTTTTATCGATTCATACACCACGTTGTATAATAATTATTTCATGTAAATATGCTCTGCCCATACGATTCTTTTACATTATTCAATTGGTTCTTTAAGATCCATTGGCAGTGCTGAATGATTCTTTGGGCTTTCTGAAAATACTTGTATTGATCTTTTTGATATTGGTAACTCATTTGTTTTTGGTTTAAGGATCAATTTTCATATTCAAGCTGTTCTTTAGCCTCGACTTAATTAAAATCACATGGAAACTTTATTCTAATGTCTGTCTTATTCTATTTATTAAGAGGGTCTTGTGTCGTGCATGTAATGGTTAAGCTTATGTTTGAGAATGATTTTGAAACACTGTCAATTAAAATTATATTAGCATAATTAAAAAGATGATTTTTGTAAAATCAATTGTGGGCAATTGCATATATGGTAATCTAAATACAAATAAAATAACGAAAAATCTAGTACAACCAAAAACTTTTTGTAAATGTGACAATTTCTTTTAGTACAAATGAGGGTGGGCGATTTGAAAACATGAACCTCTCAATCTTTGGAATTAATGGAGTTAAACTTTTGTTGGTACAATTTTAACTATTAAAAACAGATAGAGATGTCTACTAGTAATGGATATAGGCCCATCAATCCACTAATAGATGTAGGCCCATCAATGATATTAACCATATCATTGTTATACTCTTTCATACATAAAAGAAAAAGGGTCCCTACTCAACTATAATTTAAAATGGTATATTCGTCATAATTGTTTACTGCTTGAACTAACTCAAGCTTAATTAAAACAGTATTTGAGGCCTATATGGCTTCGGCTTGGGCCAAGCATGGACAAATGATGAGGTTAGCTCCAACCTCAAAATGAGTACAAATCAATTACCATTGGGTTGTGCTTGTTTTAACGTCATTGACAA
The DNA here is from genome assembly GCF_025177605.1 of Cucumis melo. Classification (NCBI taxonomy): domain Eukaryota; kingdom Viridiplantae; phylum Streptophyta; class Magnoliopsida; order Cucurbitales; family Cucurbitaceae; genus Cucumis; species Cucumis melo. Next base: position 14,670,810 of record NC_066861.1, read on the forward strand.
ACTCTTATTGTGCGGTTCTGGTTTCTGGAGATATCTGCTCAACACACGTCCCGATAGGAAAGGAGTCTAAAAACCGACATGCATGACTCTACATGGATAGACAGGCCTTAATAGGCCTTTCAGCCTCAACATCGAAGAACATACTCCAACTCCAGCAAGATTCCTCTCCCTCGTAACCTTAGTCGAGCCTTTCTCCTCTCTCGATTTGTGGCGAGCTACCCATTTTGGGTGGAAGGTTTTAACTAACATCATGTCATAAAAAGGACAAGAAATTGTAACCTCGAACTCCTAACCAGAAAGCTGGGGGACAACCCTTAAAGTGGTATGAAAGCTTCTTTCCCCAGCCGAGTGAATGCATTTTATCAATATAATGTTAGATAAGATGGTAAAACTATCGATCAGGATAATTGCTGTGCCGTGACGAACCACTGCCCTGAAAGCAAGTTCGGTTGACCGTGGTGCTAATCGTTATGTCGGTTGCTCCCCAAGATCAACACAGCTTCCCAGTACTAACGTGCACTTGTAAGCACAGGGAATAGAAACAAAGGCTTTTGTAAATGCTCAGAACACAGAGAGGTATGAAAGATGAGAGGAAGAGAGGAGGAGCTCGAAGTGATTATGTTTGGTGTGTGAAAGATGGAAGGACTTCTGTCCAATTTATAGAGAGGCAATGAAGGCAGAGTGTGGAGGAGAATGATTATCGGCAAAGAGAGGACGCAAGCGAAGATCGTAAAAATATGGTAGAGAGCAAACGTCGGACAAACATGTTGCACGTCGAACGTTGAATAACGTGAACGTGCCACGTTTGAACAAGGAAGTCGGGCCGCCTTGACTGTGTAAATGAATTACACGTGTCCCTATAGCTGCCAACGCCAAAACTAAAAGGTAAAGGAAATAAAATTATATTCCTTTTATTCGCACAAGCGCGGTTGCCCGAGCCCGTTCGACCGGACGGACGGTGGCGGTGCGCTTGTGGGATAGAGTTATACTATCACCACTTACTCAGTTCGTAGTCCCCTTTCAGGACTTGAGATTATATATCCTCTTCCCACTTCAAGGTTTATTAATGTGGGACAATTTTTGTTACTTTGCTATCTGGGCCAAGCCCAATAAGTCATTTCCAACAATCCCCCACAAATGACTGTAGCAGCAAAGTTTCTGGGTAGGCGAAGAAGAATGAGATTTGTTCTTAGCATAGAAAAGATATTAAGCTTAGACTCCAATATCCGAAGATTTGAATTGATGCGTAGTGAAGTAAGGCAACAACCTTGTTTAGAGGGAGTGAATTATATCTTGAACTCCTTGTACTTGGTTGAGACCCTTACGACACACTCTATCTCTAGTAAAAGCCTTTGTTTCTACAATGTAAAATTGTACCTTTATGGCCATGCACATAGATCGAACCTCGGGTCGACGTGAGAGCTTTAGAAAGAGACCCTTAAACTCTTTCATAGAAGGCGGCCCCACCTTCATTGTCACATTATATGCTCCTTCAAGTTTGCCAAGTCAAATCACTCAAAAAGAGCTATGGAGACTTTAATATTATCCATACCGACTATGGACCTAGAAAAGGTTTTGGATCATCCATCTAGTCCATTTAAGGACTGTTCACACAATGGGCTATGGACCATCAAGTCTATTGCAACAGACCACTCAATAAGAGGCTATGGACCATCAAGTCTATCGTAATATACCACCCAATTATCAAATACTATGGATTTCCGAAGGGCTTTAGGCCTATGTTCCTAGAGGAATCTAGGACCAATTTCCTTGTTAGTCCTTTGGTTAAAGGATCAGCCAAGTTCTTCTCAGATCAAATAAATTTCAAGGAAATGGTTCCTTCCTTTAGCAGTTGTTTTACGACTGCATGCCTAAGACGTATATGTCTACTTTTACCATTATAAACATTGTTCTTGGCAGTACATATCGCAGCTTGCGAATCACACTGTATGGACACAGGTACAGATGTCCCCCACAATGGTACATATCGTAGCTTGCGAATCACAATGTCTCCCCGCTCCACGCCGCGCGCTGCTCCACGTCGCGCGCCCGCTCCGCGCCACCAGCCGCGCCCGCGCGCCTGGTCCACGCCTCAAGCCGCGCTTGCACCGTGTTAGTGAGCCGAAATTCTTCAAGCCGAGCCCATCCCTGCTTTTCCAGCCGAGCTGCCAAGCCGATCCCTGCTTTTCCAGCCGAGCCGCCAAGCCCTTTTGAGCCACCTAGTTTTTGGTCCTTTCGCCACGTGTCATTGGTAAGTTTTTGGTAAGTTGGTTGGGTTTTTTTGGCATACCCAACGAAAAGTAATTTTGGTTTTAAATAATTTAATTTTGGATTAAATTAAATTATTTTTCTAAAAGGGCCGATTGGACCAATTGGAGTTGGAGCGTGGGATTTCTCGACTTAAAGGAAATTATTAGAACCTCGATCTTGGGTAAGTTGCTTCGAACGACTCTTGGACTTCGTTTCCATGAAGGTTAGGTTATTAATTGTTGTTCCTAACCATTTAGGGCCTCGCTGCTTGGAAAGCACATTTTTTTTCTTGCTGTTAGGGCTCGTCGAGCAAATCTCCAGGTAAGAGATTTTTACTGCTAGCTCTACGACTAGAATCATGAGATCGCATGCATTCCTAGTTATGCACTTGAGGACTAGACTGCATAACGATATGTTAAATATTGAGGGCATGATGTGACTGCTGATGTGAATTATTATGATGACATGGTATAATGTGTTGACGGCTGGTTATGACTTTGTGTTTGGTTATTGTGATGAGATGTGATATGATGATTAGACTGATATGATTACATGATGATGTTATGTGTATGTATGCTATGGTTAGGGTACCTGTTAGCTTAGCTTATTAGAGTCGTACCTGCATGGGTGTCCTTCGTGATCACCACCTATTTAGGACTGCGTAGTCCGACGGGACGCCAGTCTAGCATGGATATAGATATGATTCGAGTGATTCGACGGGATCCTCGCAGCCCAATTGTCTTAGTGTTTCCTCCGGGTTCGCTACAGACCAGTATGTTCTAGGTGCTCCCCCGGGACACCGAAGACCGGATTTCCATTCCTACAGGAGCGCATGTTGCACGTGTTCGGGAACGTGGCAGTTATTGGGTACCATTTTCAGGACTCTAATAGGAAGTTAACAGGCATCTAGTGGGACTAGTAGTGGGTCCCTTACTGAGTATCTTATACTCACTCTTTCCATGTCACATTTTTCAGGTAGAGGCAGGGGTAAGGGCAAGGGCAAGCTGGCAGGCGACCAGAAGTGACCGTGGCGAGCCATAGGGATTTCCGCTTCCGCTTTACACCCCGTTTAAACATTTAGCACTCGAGTTTTTAATTTTTCTTTATTTACTATTTCGTTTCTTTAAAAGTAGATAGGACCCGAGTAGGATTTTAATATTTGTTTACATTTCGCACATTACCCTGATTTGGTTTTTATAAATAAAATTCTGAGGTTTTATTCATTTTAACCAAAGTTCATGACTTAAATTATGTTATTTACATTTAGTAATGACTTCAGCTCAGTATAAGGAGTTGGGTCGTTACAGCAACTAATGCAATCAAGACCCTACTACCACTAATCTAGCCTTGTATCTTTCTATTCATCCATTTGGTTTTGTTTTTCTTTTGAAGATCCACTTACACCTAATTGGCTTGTTTTCCATAGGAAGATCCACTAAGACCCATGTATGATTCATGACCAGTGAATCCAATTCACTTTTAGTGGCCTCTTTCCACATCTTGACTCTATAGAGTTCGACGCTTCTTGGTAAGTTTTAGGATCCTCATCTATTAAGAACAAGTTTGTGAAGTTACAGTCAATTTCATCGTGCCTTTCCACTATGAAAGTGCTTAGGAAATCTGAACCAAAACTTTTCTCAGTTCTCTGTCTTTTACTTCTCCTAAGTTCTAATTCACATCTTAAGTTTGAAGTATTAACAGTTTCAGAAACAGATGTTTCATTAACGATTGAAGGGTTTTCAGGATCATGCATTCTTTTAGATAGGCTATGAACAGATAATGATTGCTTTAACGGAAATACATGCTCAAAGAATTCTGCATCTCTAGATTCGTTTATAGTTTTATCATTTAAACACATAAACCTATATGCATCACTATTTTGAGCATACCCGATAAATATACAGCCAAAGGTTTTAGACCTTACCGTAGATTTCTTCAATGCAGGAAATGGTACCTTAGCCAAGCATCCCCAGACCTTCAAATAGGAAAGATTTAGTGCATGTCCTTTCCAGAGTTCATAGGGAGTTTTGTCTAGCCTTTTGTGGGGAATCCTGTTAAGAACAAAACACGCAGACAACACAGCTTCTCCCCACATATTATCAGATAGACCGGAGCTTAATAACATGGCATTCATTATTTCTTTAAGAGTTCTATTTTTTCATTCTGCTATGCCATTTTGTTGTGGTGAGTAAGGAGCAGTAAATTCATGGATAATATCGTTTGACTCACAAAAGTCTTTAAGAGTTTTATCCGAATACTCACCACCTTTATCTGATCTTAATCTTTTTATCTTTTTTCCTAACTGATTTTCAGATTCTACCTTAAATTTTAAAAACATACTACCAGCTTCATCTTTTGTTTTTATCAAGTATATCTTAGTAAATCTAGAGACAAAAGATACATAGTAGTTTTTACCACCTATACTAGTAGTGTTTTTAAAATCGGCTAGATCCGAGTGAATTAATTCTAACAGATCAGTATTTCATGATTCAAATGGTTTGAAAGGTTTCTTATGGAATTTACTTTCTACACAAATAGGGCATATACCAATTTCATGCGACTCAGAAGTATTAATAAGTCTCAAGTCTTTAAGCTTCCTAATTGATGCAAAGTTCTCATGTCCTAGTCCACCATGCCATAAGTTAACAGATTCAACCACGTAGGCAGAACTAGAAGCATTTGCATTCATGGAAATTGTGTTTAGCACAAACAGACCATTAGATAGATACCCCTTACCGACAAATTCTCTGTTTTTGGTGAGGAAAACTTTGTCACCTTCCAGTACAATTTTAAGCCCGACCCGATTCAACACTCCCAGACACCAGGTTCCTACGTAGGGAAGGGACATATAGAACATTACTAAGAGATAAAAGTTTTTCCAGAAGTTAACTTTAAAATAACCTTCCCTTTCCCGATCACTTCTGCAGTGACTGAGTTTCTCATGAACACGCATTCTCCATCGGCAGTGTCTTCGTAGTCATGGAGAAGTTCTTGATTGGTGCAAAAGTGTCTCGAGGCTCTAGTATCGAGAATCCAGTCCGTCTTATTTTCTATCAGATTGGCCTCTATTATGGCTGCTATGATCTCATTGTCTTGTTTTGCTAGATTGGCTTGAGGTATTGGTTTCTGACTTGGTCTCCCTTTCCTTTGGTTACATTGGTATGATTTTTGTCCTTTCTTTCCACACACATAACAGACTAGCTTTTTCTTCTTAATTTGTCCCCCAAGAGCTTTGAATTGTCTTTTCTCTGAGTTTTTCCCATTATGCCCTTTTTCCTGCTTGGTTCTGTCTTTGTTTACAATAGACAATTCGACTAGGTTAGCATTAACTGAATTTAAATTTTTGGAGACTAACTTATCTTTTAGTCTGTTGGCTTCTTTCGTGCGCATGTAACTGATGAGTTCCTGAAGCTTCAGATCCTTCTTCTTGTGCTTGAGGTGATTACGATAATCATTCCATGATGGAGAAAACTTTTCCAGCAGGACATTTGCTTAAAGTATTTCGCACATCTTCATGCCTTCAGATAGGACGTTCGCCACCAGGTTCTCATACTCATGTATTTGTTCCACGACTAACTTGTCGTCAATCATCTGAAACTGTAGCAATTTTCCAACCACATATTTCTTTCGTCCAGCATCATCTGATTCTAGGGTGCTCCAGATGTCCTTGGCAGATTTTTGAGCTATAAACAGGTCGAACATCGGGTCTGACATGTGGTTTAACAGATATCAACGAACGGTCTTATTACCTTTGCATATTTTTCAAGATCGATCACTTGGTCCTTCTTTACTTGGTTAACGACAGTGGCAGTAGCAGAAGGCCCTGTAGATGACCTTGGATCAGAAGATGTTGAAGTGGTAGCTGGGGGATCAGAAGACGACAGATCTGTGGTGAGGACATAATCAACTTCTAGTTGCTATAAAAAGATCAACAATTTTTGGGACCAACGACGGTAGTTCGTTCCATCAAGTGGCTCAAGTTTGGACAGGTCAGGTAGAATTTTGTTTGAGGTCTTGATCGACATACTTGCTTTCAGATTGTTAGATAAGATGGTAAAACTATCGATCAGGATAATTGCTGTGTTGTGACGAACCACTGCCCTGAAAGCAAGTTTGGCTGACCGTGGTGCTAATTGTTATGCCGATTGCTCCTCAAGGTTAACACAACTTCCTAATATTAACGTGCACTCGTAAGCACAGGGAATAGAAACAAAGGCTTTTGTAAATACTCAGAATGCAGAGAGGTATAAAAGATGAGAGGAAGAGAGGAGGAGCTTGAAGTGATTATGTTTGGTGTGTGAAAGATGGAAGAAGGACTTTTGTCCAATTTATAGAGAGGCGATGAAGGCAGAGTGTGGAGGAGAATGATTATCGGCAAAGAGAGGATGGAGCGAAGATCGTAAAAATATGGCAGAGAGCAAACATCGGACAAACATGCGCCAAAACTAAAAGGTATAGGCCTTTTTCTGCTCAAGCGCGGTTGCCCGAGCTTGACCAGAAGGACGGCTGCAGCGGCGCGCATGTGTGACAGGGTTATACTATCACCACTTACTCAATTTGTAGTCCCCTTTCAAGACTTGAGATTATATATCCTCTTCCCACTTCAAGATTTATGAACGTGGGACAATTTTTGTTACTTTGCTATTTGGACCAAGCCCAATAAGTCATTTCCAACATATAACACATTGTGTCCCAAGCCAAGCCATGAAATGTACAAAAGATTTTTTAAGAATTACTTTTACTTTGTGTTTTGCTGATGGAAAACAGGTGAATCTAAAATTGATTACATGCACCTCTAGCACAAAGTTACAGCACATTGAAAAACAAGTATGCAAACAAAATAAAGAGTAAGGATAGCACGACACACAGATTCGTAATCCCTTTCTGTGCAAAATTCTTTGGGGCAGTGTCGTTGGTGGAAAGAGACTTAACTGATAAAAAAGTTAAACAATTGCAACAAACTTTTCTGTAGACTTCATGTACAGTGACTCTTGAGAACCCATGATACTAACTTACTTAGACCCTCCCTAAAGTATGGGCTCCCATCTTCTCATAAATTGGTTCTCTTAAACAAGTATAAGAAAACTACAGTGAAAACTTAGGTTTACCCTAAGTGTATTATGATCTCTCAAATACTCTTGTAAAACAAGTAAAACACCTTTTAAGCATCAAGGCCTCTCTTCCTCTTTTGCTGCTTGTAAAAATATAGCTAACCATAACGCACTAACGATTCAACGTTCATTTCTATATAATTCCGTTTTACAATGTAATAAATTCTAGTTGTGATTCAACTCAACAAAAATTCGTAATCGTCTATGCATAAAATACAGAATACAACCATTCCGTTTTTTGTTTTTTATTTTTAAAAATTAAGTCTTTTTCCTGTATCTTTCGACAATAATTTTCATTTTCTTTAAGTATAATGATTGGATTTTGGATTCTTAGTCTAAAAGAAAATTCAAAAGCTATAACTTTTTTTCTTTCAAAATTTGGCTTGTTTTTAAATTGTGCCTAAAAATCATATAATAAAGAAAAAAATTTGGAGGTAGAATTAGTTATTTATAGACTTAATCGTTATTATTGTTTGGGTTTATAAATAACTTTGGAATGAGTAAATTGAAAAGAAAAGGAAAACGAAAAAAAGAAAAAATTCTTCATCTTCCTATGTTAATTGTAGCCGCTGCCCATCAATCTTGGTCTTAGGTGAGTGTTTTGTTATTAATAATAAAGATTATTATTAATATTTAGAGATTGTTTTAAAAATATAACAAAGTGGCAAAATATTTACACTAGAAAAATTTCGAAAACGGAAAAAGCTCATAAGCCTACAATAGAAAATACCAAAAATCTAAACAATTTTTTTTTCAAAATTTGGTACACGATCGTTGATTTGGTTAAATGAAAATTTTCAAGATTAGTTTGGTACATGGTCGTTTAGATTTGTTACACGATCATTCATTTTTTTAAAATTCTTTGATACACGATTGTTTAGATTTGGCAAAACAATTTTTTTAATTCTTTTTGTACACTAGATTTGGCTACTTCAATCTAAATAATTTTTTCAAGATTCTCTATACACGATTTTTTAGATTTGGTTACCCTAATCTAAATGAGGTAAAAAAGTGAAGGAAAAGAAGAAAGCAAAAAAAAAAAAAAAAAGAGAAGAGAAAAAAAGAAAAACGATAAAAAGAAATCAGATTTGGTTATCCAAATCTAAACGAGGTAAAAAAAGAAGAGGAAAATAAGAAAGATGATGGAAAGAAATTGCAGCGAAAAAAAAGGAAGAAAGACGATAAAAAAAAATCGCAGTGGGAAGAAGAAAGACGAAAGGGTAAATCTGTAATATTTAAAAAATGGCTAACTTTATGGATTTTGTTTGACAAGCTGTAAATATTTTAGTAGTTTGTTATATTTATGAAAATTTACCTAATATTTTTCATTATTATTTCCTTTTCATTTTAGGATATATATAATACAAATATATATATACAAATATATATATATATATATATATATATATATATATATATATATATATATATATATTACTTATTTCCATTCTCTTTCTTCAACCATATTTATAACCATTAATAATAATAATAATAATATTCTTTTATTACATAGTGCAAACATATATATTTTTATTTAAACTCTTATTTTCTTCTTCTAATTAAATCCATAACTTTTTTCATCTAATCAAATCAACCATCTTTTTTCATTAATTATTTTATTTTTATTTTCATCGTATAATTAACTTTACTTTTCCATATTAATTATTTATACAAAACCAAATAATTAATATCATATTACACAATAAAATCTAATTTTTAATTAAATATACATACCTATATATATACTTAATTAATTTCATCTACACCAAAATCAACTTTTTCTTTCAAGATCCCAAATTAACTCAAATCCTCAATTCTTTTAATTAACCAAATCTTCTCCAATAAATCTGTTATTTTAAAATTTCATAAATTCCAACATAAATTATCTTAATCCAATAATTCAATTTTAGCTTCAATCTTCAAGATAACACCCAATAATTTAAGATGATTAATAAAACCTCCTTGAAGATTTGATATGTTACATTTCTTTTCACAATAACTATATCCCAATATATAATTATCAAATTTCCTTTCAAATAAATTTTAGGGGTCTTTTAAAAAATATAAAAAAGTGGCAAAATATTTACACCTTATAGAACAATTCTAAATATGGAAAAAGCCTGGAGGCCCACCGTGTAAAATATAAAAAATGCTGTCAACATGCGCGCCTAATATATTTGCGATCATTTAGATTTTGTTATTGTTTGATACGCGATCGTTTATATATGACTACAATTTATATGCGATCACTTAGATATGACTACAACGCGATTGTTTAGATATGACTACAATTTATACACGATCACTTAGAAATGACTATAATTTATACGCAATCGTTTAGATATGACTATAACGCGATCGTTTAGATATGACTACAACGCGATCGTTTAGATATGATTACAACGCGATTGTTTAGATATGGGTACAATTTACCTTTTCAATTCCATCATTTAATTTTGTTACACGATCGTTTATATTTTTTTAGACGATCGTTTACTTTTTTTTTACACGATCGTTTACATTTGGCTACTCCAATCAAATGATTTTTTTCAAGATTTTTTGTACACTATCTTTTATTTTTTTTACAATCGTTTATGTTTTGAAATAATCGTTTACATTTGGCTACTCCAATCTAAATGATTTTTTTTTTCAAGATTCTTTATACACAATTTTTTATTTTTTTACATGATCGTTTACTTCTTTTACCCGATCGTTTACATTTGGCTACTCCAATCTAAATGATTCTTTTTCAAGATTTTTTATATACGATAATTTATATTTGTCTACTCCAATCTAAATAATTCTTTTCAAGATTCTTTATACACGATCTTTTAGATTTTGCTACTTTTTTGTACACATTCGTTTAGATTTGGTTACCCAAATGTAAACGACGTAAAAAAAAGGAAAAGAAGAAAGAAGATGAAAAGAAATCGAAGTGAAAAAAAAAGTAAAAGAAGAAAAACGATGGAAAAATTAAACGACGTAAATAACCAATTGAAAAATAAGAAAGATGATGGAAAGAAATCGCAAAAAAAAAAAAAAAAAAGGAAAGAAGAAAGACGAAATCGCAGGGAAAGATGAGGAAGACGAAATAGTATGAGGAAGACGAAGAAAAGAAAGATGGAAGGGCAAACCTGAAATAGTTAAAAAATGACTAATTTTATGGGTTTTTTTTACACGGGCCGTAAATACTTTGATGTTTTGTTACAATTACCCAAATTTCCCTAAATTTTATTCCCTCTCTTTCTTCATTTATATCCAATCATATCAACATGTAGAGCTCAATCAATATTTTTTTTGTCCAATATAATTAATTATCTTTTACAATAATTAATTTTCTACCAATAAAATTATTTTTACCATTTTTCATAATAATTATATATATATAAATATATAATTAACCATAATTCAAATACCACCCAAAACCATTCTCTTATTTTTACTTTGTATTTGTTGAGCACTTTTTATGTAATTTTGTTTTATAATATAATTATAGTCTTTGTACCAAATAATTATTGGGAGATCAATAAAGCCATTGAATGATTAATACTGAAATTCAAGATCCTTGACTTTGACTCATTCTTATTCTTTTTATTCCATTTTGGGTCAAATAATAATAAAAATAAAAAGTTAGGCATTTAATAAAATATTGAGTTCTCCAATTTTGACCCAATAGTCCCAATCTCTCATATAACTTTCAATTATACTTTCTTTCATTTTCTTTTCCCATCTCCCTTTTGTTGATTTTCAACTGCCTCTGAACTCCCCTCTCACCTTTCCTTTTTTGACTACCCAAAAGTCAAAACAATGCATAATAAAAACATATTGACAAGTCAATCTTCAAATTCTCATGTTATTGGCCTATAATTACCCCATTTAATATTGCTAGTTAAAAAAAACAATCATGTATTGGTTAACTCCCAAGAAAAGTGTGAATTGATTATATTTTATATTTGTTTCTTTTATATATAATATCTTAAGAATTATGTATGGTATTGAGACTTTATAGTCGAAGGTAGGTCCTGAAATATATGTTTCATTCTTTTCTTTTTCATTTTTTTCCTATTAGGTAGAACAACACTTTGGTTGGGGATTCAAACCTTCTACTCCAAAGATGAACGGTTATACTATCGTTGAGCTAAACTTGCTTTACCACCAATATATGTTTCTATGAAAGTCCTACATACTGCCAATAATATTATATTTCTTTCTTCAATCACTCTTATTATCATAAATGTTATCATGAACTTGTTGCATTTCATGCATCCCTATCACATAATGACAATCAATTTATATTAAAGCATGTTTGGGAGTGATCGACTATCAAATATGTTTTTAGGCATTCTCAACGAATTTTGATGTAACGCCCCAAAAAATTAAGATAATTTCTTGGGCGTTATTTTGAATTCATTTAATGAGAATTATTGAATTTATGTGAGAACTGAAATTAATTAAATATTTATTGGATGAATATTTAATTAATTAGAGGTTTTGGCATGTAGTGTTTGTTAAGATCTTGATTAAATGGTATGTTATGAGGATTAAGTAAAGTTGTGGACTTTTAGTGTTGTTGAAGTTGAATTTAATTAAATAATTATGGATGTTATTTAATTAAACTGTAGAGTAGAAAGTTTGTTGGAGATTTAATAATTATATGTATATGTGGAAATATATATATATATATATATATATATATATATATATATATATATAATTATTATGTTAAAGGAAAAGATAATTATATTTGTTGAAATATAATTATTTAAGGAAAAGGTAATTGTATTTTGGAGGAAGATAAATAATAATTAATTATTGTGGAAGATAATTAATTATTTTGGAGAAAGCTAAATAATAATTAATTATTGTAGAAGATAATTAATTATTTTGGAGAAAGATAAATCTTGATTATGGAGTGAAGTTGTTATAGTTGAGTTAAGATAATTCATGTTGGAAGTTATAAGTAATTTACTGAAAAAGATTTGATTGATTAAATTAATTGAGGATTTAAGTTAATTTGAGTTTTTGGAGAGAAAAGTTGGTTTTGGTGGAATTTGATTTAATTGAGTATATATATATGGATATATATATTTAATTAATAATTTGGAAAAAGTGAAGTTAGTTATATGATGGAATATAATTATATTTGTTTGGAAAAGAAGATAATTCATGACAAGAGAGATGGTTGATTTTGATTGGACAAGAAAAGATATATATCTATGATGGTTTAAATAAATATATATTTTTATTGTAGATTTAGGTGAGAGAAAAATAATAATAATAAAGAAGTATTATTATTATTATTAATGGTTATAAATGCTTAAGATTTTGTGCATTTAAGACATTTATTTAGGAAAGGTAATGGAAATAAAGATATATGTATATATTTGGTATTATATATATATATATATATATATATATATATATATATATATATATATATATATCTCCTAAAAGGAAAAGGAAAAAGAAATAATAATAATAAATATTATTGTTATTATTTGGGTCTATAAATAGCATTGGAATGCTTAAGTTAGAAAGTAAAGGAAAAAGAAAAAGGTTCTTCATCTTCTTTTCTAAGATAACCCTTTGTTGTCGCCGCCTCATTAGTTGAAGTTAAGATTGATCTCTTTGGAAGCTTGAGGATTTAAAATGATGAATTTTTTATCAAGAATAAGATCATTTTTCAACCTCCATCTGAGTAACTTTGGTAAGCTAGTGAGATTAAATTAATATTTTATTAATTTAATTTTGGATCTATTTGGAGTTTCTTAAAGGGTTCAATTGGCTAAGTTTTTAAGATTTAAATCTTGGATTTTTCCCAATCAAGGTTGAATTGGTTTTAACCCCAATTTTTAGAAAGTTAATTATTTTGGGAGAATTTTTGGATGTTAGCCAATTGCTAATTTTATTAATTAAGATACTGAGTTTTCTTTTATGATTAGGATCAAGTTAATTGGAGATTTTTTTACTGTCAACTAGGGAGTACCTTGTTTGGCTAAAATCTACAGGTAAGAGATTCTCCTACTAGACCTTCGAACTGAATTCAAGAGACCGCATGTAATTATGATTATGCATTGATGGTAGCTAAAATGCATAATTTGATGCTATTGATAATGACTGTCATTATACTGAGATTATGTTGATGACTGATGTCATGTTATGACTGGTAGTATGTTGATGATGATGATGACTGATGTTATGTTAATGACTGGTAGATTGATGTTGATGATTGTTGATGGATGATATATTAATCACATGATTAAGAACGTTAAGATTAATATTCATGCCATGTTATGATGTTATGTTGTGCTACATGCTATGGATAGGGTGTTCTGTTAACTTTGTCTATTAGAGTCGTACTTGCATGGGTGTCCTTCGGGATCACCACCTATTTAGGACTGCGTAGTCCGACGGGACCGCCAATCTAGCATGGATATAGATATGATTCGAGTGATTCGACGGGATCCTCGCAGCTCGATTGTCTTAGTGTTTCCTCCGGGTTCGCTACAGACCAGTATGTCCTAGGTGCTCCCTCGGGACGCCGAAGACCAGATTCTGTTCCTACGGGAGTGCATGTTGCACGTGTCGGGAACGTGCCAGTTATTGGGTACCTTTTTCAGGACTCTAATGGGAAGTTAACAGACACCTAGTGGGACTAGTAGTAGGTCCCTTGCTGAGTATATGTTTATACTCACTCTTTCTATGTTTAACATTTTAGGCGAAGGTAAAGGTAGAGGAAAGCTGGCGAGCGACAGAGAAGGATCCGTGACATGCCATATGGGGACTCAGTTTTGCTTTCGCGTTTATGTTTCAGTGTTTTAATATTCCGTTTTAATAAAAATTTAGTCTTCCCTCGTTTCAAAAAAAGTGTCTCTTGTCATTGTTTCTTTTTAGTAATGACCTCAGCTTAGTATAAAGAGTTGGATCGTTACATTTGATGATATGAAAATTACATTTAAAAGTGAACATTTTAATATTATAAATTGATTTTGAATGATTATAGCATCTTGTAGAGTGATTTTAAAAATAACGTAAAAGTGGTTTTGATGATTATAAATCGATGAGTTAAATAAATTTTAGGAGTTTTGTTTTTTTTGTTCTTTTTAATAATATTATTTAAATAAATATTGTCCAAAATGGGGTTGCTGAAGAAGTAATGTCGGAAATAGGGTGGTGAAGTTGTGTACCCGATACACAACTAGGTCAAATCTTGGACCCAGTACACCACTCGGCTTAGTTGTCCGACATGCTTGAAGTCTTGGACTGAGTGCATGACTTATTTATGCCTAGTTGTGTGTACTAGATCTACAACTTTGAAGGGGAGTAGAGCACCCGATACACGACTTTCTCAACTTTAAAATCCTACACCATTTTGCAACCCCACCATTCTACCATTTTCTTCAAAAAAAAAAAAAAAAAAAAAGACTTCCTCCCATTCGTCTCCAGCCCAACTGTAGCTGTGGTCGTCCCACCATTCATCATCTATTGCTGCCTTTATTACCATCTAAGGCATGAAGTTCTTTTCTCTCTTTTATACATTTTTGTTTATCAAGTGTAAATCTATTTGTTTGATTTAGTTGAATTTCATATCTTTTTGTTCTGAACTAATACATTGCATTGGAAATAGAATTTTATAGCATTGTATGTTTTAATTGTTTGAGTGTTGTTGGGTATGATTGCATTGTATGCATTGTAAGCATTGTAAAAATTTATTTGTCTGATTTTTGTTCTACAAAAGTGTGTGCTTGATGTATTGATATGTAAAATTTTAAAATAAAAATAGATGTTGGGAATATTTCGGAATGAAAATTTAGATTTTTTTTGTTTAAATTTGGACATGATGCAGATATATTTTAAGTGTTATTGGAGATCACTATATTTGGATTTGAACTGATTGAGATTTAGAATGAAAATGAGTTGGCATGACTCTTGTTTTTTAGATTTTTTTGGACCGATTAGGCAAGTAGAGTTTGAACTTGGGTATTGAACTATTTTTTTTTGTTTGATTATAGTAATATTGGAATGAGTTATGATTCTGATATTTTCTCAATTTTGATAGTTGATTAAATATGTTGATGTAACCTGAAGATCTAGTTATTCTTGAATCCGGTAATGATGGAGATTTGAATATTGATATAAAAGTTGATGAATTATTTGGAAATGCAGGAAATATAAAGCATGAGAACGAAATGGTACCATTAGAATTATTTACCTAAATAGACTGGCACATGACTAATTTATTTGTGAACAAGGGGTAAAATTGGAAGATAACAATATGTCTGTAGAAAGTTCTTGTTTAAATCAAAAGGGAATGTTATTTGATGTGAAAAAAATCTTCAATTGGCGTTAAAAGATATTGCGTGATAGAACACTATGAGATTGTTGCAATGGAATCGAACCAACATATTTAGTATGTTAGACGCAAACAACAGAAGGAAGGCTGCAATCAAAGGTTACATACAAATAGTTGTAAGAGTCACGAAATGTTTGAAATTACTAGACTTGAAGGGGAATATTCATGTTTGTATTCAGAATGAACACAAGATCATTCACAACTTAATTCCAATTTTATGAGTATTGAATTTTAAAACATGGTTAGAGTTGATCCCATTGTTATTGTGGCTAGGGTTGTAAGAATAACCTCTACCCAATGCATGTGTTGGTTGAGTTGGATTAGTTATTTAAAATATAGATTGAGTTGGGTTGAAAATTTTAGTTTTCTTGGATTAGGTTGGGTCTAGAGTTAAGGGTTAAAAAATTTGGTTCAACCCAAGCAACCTGAATTAATAATATATTTATTTATATTAGGAGAAATATATGATTGCGTAGGTAGTATCAACACGACCGGCAGTTCTTTTTAACAATGAAAATAATGCTTCAAATCTAAATGATCTTGTTGACCATGGTAAACGATCGTGTTGACTATGGTAAGCGATCATTTACATCATATCTACACAATTGTGTAGTTCTTTTTAAACATTGAAAAACGTGCTTCAAATCTAAATTACGATTGTTTTGACTAAGTAAACGATCGTTTAGATCATATCCCCACGATCGTGTAGTTCTTTTTAAATGATGGAAAAACAACTTCAAATCTAAAGGATTGTGCTGACCATGCGAAATGATCGTGTTAACTAGGTAAGCGATCATTTAGATTATATCCACACGATCATGTAGTTCTTTTTAAACCCTAAACCCAACCCAACCCATTTGGAGCCCTAATTGTAACATTGCCCCAAGAAATAATTAAAAAACAATATGATTACAATGTCAAGTACTGACACTTGACATACAAAGAGGTAAGCACCAATTGTTGTCTTTGTTGATTAGGAGAAATTGTATAACGAGCTTTCATATTGGTTGAGTGTGGTTGTACATTACAATCTTAAAACCTGAGTCTATTAGTATTTTCTTCCGTCTAATGTACTTGGTACGAATATTTTTACTGGAGTTTTTTAGTCATTTGGCCCTACAATAGAAATAAGTATGTTAAATGTTGACTGCCTTATCCATTGATGCAAATGGTCATATATTTCTTCTTGCTTTTGCAAATGGTCAAATGACTATGGTTTCTTCAGGCATTATATGGATATGTTACTGATTGCGATGGTCTCTGTTTGATCTCTGATAGACATAGAGGCATTCTTTAATTTCTGCAATTAACAGCGAAATGGTCGGTTGGAGTGAACCTCGAGTATACCATTGATATTGTCTTTGTCATGTTGTTAACAACTTTAATACAAAATACAAATTCAAGCAATTGAAGGACTTGGTGTTTAAGTGTCATGTCTTGCCCCAAGATTACTTCTTGCAGCCATGTGGGGGCATGACTGCTTAGACATTCAATGCGAATCTCTCCATGAGATGCATGTAGAACGTTTAGTAAGTAGAAATACAAACATCAACTTAACGTGGGAGGAGAACTTATTTTGAAATAAGAAAAGACTTCATTGATTTCTAAAAAGAGTACAAATTTACAAGTACAAAGAGTTTATTTAAAACTAAAACTATACAAGTTTCAAAACCATAAAAATCTTGATTATCTCGCCTAAGACACTTCATGTTATGCGAATAGGCTACAATACTAACAAGTTGATGCGACACACTTATGGCATTGTAGGCATTTAATTTGGCAAGTCGAATACTGGATGTCTTTCACTACTTGGGGGGGGGGGGGGGGGAGAGAAGGGGGAATAAAACAAACATTTGAAAGATTAGACAAAAGTGTCTGGTGAATGGGATTTTTCATCAATACATTTAGTGAATATAATTCAGTCATAACCCGTTGCAATTCTTCTCACAAAATAATGCAAGATAAACAAATTCATTTTAATAGTAAAAATTTGAGTTCAATTCAAATCATCTCAATGCATTAGGTGATTTACACAATTCAAATCTTGTTAACAACATGTATAAATCATACGGAAATTATTTCCTTTCAAATTGTTCATAAAAGCTTGTATCGCGTGGAAATACATTACTTCTAGTGCATTTTATCATATTGCAAAATCATTCTGCATGCTTATTACATCTTTTTACCCTTTCTCAGGTCAAGCATTTACCAAACTCTTTTGCTGAGTGGTGGCTGAGCGGAGTGATCTCAATGCAACAACAAGTATTAATCAATTCCATCACGCATAATGTGTCTTCCAATGTCATATCATATAGCAAGCAAAGAGCATCCTATACCAGATCACATAACAAGTATGAGACATCCTATTCTAGATCACACAGTAAGAATAGGGTATCATATCCCAGATTACACAACTAGGATAAGGCATCCCACACCAGAACACACAACAAGTGTGAGGAAATCTCATTGCATAGGGTACTAAAGATCACTTTATCTCAACATTCCTATTCATTTCAATTTCAAATCATTTGCAAACCAAATTTATTTTAAGAATTTGGGGATATAAGAGAAATCATAGAATTCAAGAATTTCAATAAAGAAATAATTATAAGGGTTCAAACATAATAGAAATTCTTTTAGTTTAATTTTTTTTTTAAAGAAGAAACCACTTAAAATCAGTTAGCTCCTTCTTCTAAGTTCTTAGCAGAAGCTCCCTTGTACTTTCTTGCACATTTCTTGCTGAAAATCCAAGCTCTTGACACTTTGAAATCAATTTGTAAGTTCTTCAGCTCTTTAGGTAATTACCAGGTAAAACAAGCTCCTAATCTTGTTGAAACACTTTTATTTATAGACTTTTCCGGCAAGATTATCCATATCAAAATGACTACCTCTGCCCTTTGGTGAAAATCATCCAACATCAAAACGCTATTTGTCATTTATTACATCTTATCTTGAATTTAGTTGAACGGTTAAACCAAATTAACTCACCGTGACTTTCTTACACAAGGATGACATCAACTACTTCTAGGTGAAGCTGTGATGCTTTGATCGCGTACCACCAACACAATAAAGGTTTAATGATAAGGAATATGCAAGAGGCCTTGACCAGAAGAAAGGAGGTCTAGGTGAAGAAGAATATATGAATCCAATGAGAGAGTATGAAAAAGGGAGGAATATGACGCGAGAATAAGTGCTTAAGTCTATGTTCTATCACGAGAAGCAAGCAACGCGATGGGAATAAGTCGGTGAGGAAGAAGCGTGCATTGAACGTTAATAGTTAGGTGTTTAGCATAACAATACGAAAAAGAAGTGCCTATGCCTAAGAAAGCAGGCGAGAAAGTGTCTTGTCAAGATGACTTGACCACTCGCTGAGGGAAATAAATATCTGTTGCTTCTTGAAAAGATAAAACGGTTAGCGATTTAAGAGTTTGACTTCCCAAAGAGATACGGTGTGTGTCTCGAGGGAAAAGTCCAATCACTATTGACGGATAGCCCATATATCTAGTTTGGATTGGCTGCATGGTGCTGTAAGTCGGTAAGAAGACACGTTTAAAGTGTTGAAACGACCATTGGATGTGAGAGGTCACTATAAAATGGGCCAAAGGCAAAAAAGGAAAAAGAGATTTTTCAAAAGTATTAGACTTCCTGATGAAAGTGAGAAGGAAAATTTGAAGAATTGAACGACAGATGAGGAAACTGTTAGGCGAGAAGAGGAATCCAACGATAGTGACGTACAAGATTCCAGCGTGATTTCTAAATTTGTTTTTTATGTTTAAATATTTCTTTGCTTATATATGAGTTACAAATAAATGTCTATGGGTGATTTTTTCCAATCCAAGTGAGTATCTTTGTGACTATGGTTGTTTTTTAGTAGTTATCGTGAGTGGAATATTTGTGAATCCTTGATAAGAGAGACCGATTATTAATGCCTTCCATAAATAGTTAGTATCTGTGAATCTTTTGTCAATGGAAGAATTTTCAGTGAATGTCTTCCATAATTAGTTAGTGACATGTGTTGTAAACATGATATATGAGAAGTATGTTCTGCTTATAAGAATATTCTAATGTTGTTCCTTATTGTGTGATTTTGTGACTACTGAAATACTATGTAAGGAAAGTAAGCTAGTGTGCTTTAAACCCTTATGTATATTGTTTATAGTGGTTGTTGTCAAAGGAAAATGCAATCTACCGTTAGATGCTTGTGGGAATTTCAGGTAACTCGCGTGACGTTGGTTGAGTATAAATCCTAAGTCTAGGCGAAAGGAGAATCCTACGTCTAGGTAAGTCACAATGAGACGCCGGTTGAATGAAAAAGGATGAATGTGTCTAAGCACTGGTGGAAATTCCAAGTAACTCGAACGATGCTGATTAAATGTGAATTCCAGGTCATGGCGAGAGGGAGAATCTAGACCCCAATAATGAGTTAGAAAGCGTGATGACTTGAATACCTAGAAATTAATTACGCTTATGAAGATGATTGTGGTGTTTGATACCAACATGTGATGGCTTGAAGATGTGGAAATCAATTGTACTTAGGATGAAGGTTGTGGTTTCGGACGTGTGGAATTCCTTTGTGCTTATAAAAGTTGTGATTGTGGTTTGATGCGATGAAAATTGTTTGTCTGCAACTTAATCTTGTTGATATTGGTTATCTGAATATTATTGTTTTCTCCAGAAAGGTATTTCTCAATCCGTCACTCACTAAGTTCATTTAACTTATGTTTTAAAGTTTCTACTCCTCAAGTTGTCACGCATTGAAGCCAATCGAAAGATGGACTTTAGGCGTTGTAGCCTAGTTAAGGAGGAAAGACAAAGTTACATTTCTAGTCTTATGTGACATGATAGTCGTGTCATCTTATCTCACGTCTAGGGAGTCGGTTGGCAGGCGTATTGCTCCTTACCCCAAATGACCCTGCTCAGCAGAAAAGCAAGAGCAATACCCAGGCTGGTGAGGCCAAGCTAGGGAAGCTAGAGGGCTAGAAAGCTAAGTCGGAGGAGGAACAACCCAAAACTCGATCCACTAAGAGAGGTCGTTAGGCAATCAAGGCAAACGACTAAGTTGTGCCTTTACGTCTCTAGGTACCTACCGCAACAAGCAATGTTCGACGGTGGATAGAAAAGGGTTTTGAAGGGCTACCCTCGAATTAGGGCATTAATGATTTGCGGGGAAAGATTGAAGAAAGGGATTTTGGAATCCTAAAGACCCCAATACGTAAAGTTGCACCTTGGCAGTTAGGTGAGAACAAGGTGCATTGCTATACAATGAGGCGAGAAAACCAAATGCGAAGTTGGAAAAACTAAGTTAGGCAAAGGGGAGCTGTAAGATTATGTTTTAAGTCTTTTTGTAAGGAAAAACTTAAGTTGTATTTGAACTTTGTAAAGTGTTAAGTTAATAAAGGACAATTTTGTATTCGTTCCATTGTATTATCTTGCGTCTATCATGTAATGGTGTAAAAGTGAAAGTGAACAAATCGCTAAGAGGAAGTTAATGAATTTTAAGTTGATTTTTTCTTCTGATGATTTGTGAAAGCTTTGCATTTAAAGCCTTGCGTTGAGGATAAAAAAGAGAAGTTGTTACGCTTATTGAACATTCGATGATTACTATGTAGTGTAGTAAGCGTGGAAGGTCCTAGCAGCATACCTCTACAGGGTTCCAGTAAGTGACTTTTGGGGTGGGGCGTGGCAGAAGCTCACATTGCCTCCTTGTTCAACGCATAGATCCTTCATGTTCCTTTGCATCGCCTAGCCTGAACGCGATAAGTAGAGTACTTGCAAAACTTACCAATCGTCAGCTCCTCTGGCACACTGTCTCATCGCATAACCCATTCTTGTTGCGTGTATTAATAACACGTAGTTTAGAATGCGATCAGGGTCTTACATTAAGGTAGGGTAATCAACACCAAAGGCCCAAGGCCATGAAAGAACTAAAATAACTGAACTTTAAGTGTTTTGAGTATTTTGAAGATATTGACTTGGTAAAATGGACTCAACCACATGGTAATGGGTATCATATGAAGAGCAATGCAACTGAATGTATGAATAGTGTTTTTAAAGGAGCCAGAATGTTACTTATTACTTATTTGGTTAATTTGGCATTTTGTCACACAATCCAATATTTTGAATATCGAAGAGATGAGACAAGTGACGTACTCAATCAGAGAGATGTTTATAGAGAATATGTGATAAGAAAGCTTAAGAGGTGGGAGAAACGAACTTTTGTACATTCTGTGATATCATTGATAGAGAAACCCAAACATTTGAAGTGCATACGACAAGAAGTATGATTTCTCCCTACAAAGGCAAACACACACAAGTAGTAAGTGTTAAGGAATGAACGTGTTTTTGTAACAAGTGATAGTCATTTAAGATTTCATGCTCACATGTAATTGCAGTTTGTACTTACATACATTTGACGTATATACCTTACATTGATGAATGCTACTAATTGTCCAACTTCAAGTGTTGTTATGAAGGTTGACTCCATTCAATACAACATCTAGATTATTGGATTGACACCTTATTACTACTTTAGTAGAGCGTTGAAGACATGAGACCCACACATTTCATATGCCTTGTGAGGAATGCACCATCGTTTTACAGGACATTGTGATGTAGTTGAAGCTATCGGTGATGGGAAATCTGTTACAGGATTTGTTGATGTATAATTGGAAACAAGTATGTGAAAAATTCATGGGAGTTCTACCATATGATATAAAAGGTCAAATATTAAGCCTTCCACGGTTAGCTGAAAAATTCACAGAAATGGTGCCCGATTCCAACGTCATGAGCATTATCCAAAGATATGTTTGTGCATACATAATGTAACATACTAGATTTTTTTTGTTCACCAACAAGTCAAACACTTTGGTTCATAGTATGTTTCTTCCACTTCTACGAAACTTCGACCTGGTTGGTACATACTCTTAGGGCGGTACATGCCTTGCATGACTTTGTAAGGAATTGTGAAGCTAGTAATGCACAATCCTTCACAATGGCTAGACCACTAATGTTGTTGCAAGTATGGATATATGATAGATTTACTATTGTAGCACCACAATGGCTAGACCACTATTGTAGCCGCAAGCCGAGTTGAGCTGCAAGCAGAGTTGAGCCGACTCACAATCCTTCCGGAGGTTCTGTATATTGTAGGTAGGTTAATGGGCTACGTTATGGACTGGAATTGGATGTCGATGGACTTTAAAGTCTTAAGGTTAGGTATGTGGTAGTCTATTGTCTGGATATTGATCATGGAGTTTTGTCGTGGAAGGATTGTGAGTCCGATTCTGATTTGACTAGTTGACTGGATCTAATAAATATCACAATGGTGTGTGAATTAGAAACGTTTATAGCAACTGAGGATGTAGTTGTTTAGATCTATACTATCTGACTGGCGAAGCCTATGGAAAATTTGTAATATGACTGTTGTCAGAGTATGACTGTTGTAGACAGTTTAGTATGGACTGAGGGGTAACGGTTAGCTTCATCTATGGGGTAGTGTACCTTACGGATAGATGTATCCTTCGGGATTACTAGACTGATACGTGCATCCTTCGGGATCACTAGACTGATATGTGCATCCTTCGGGATCACTAGACTGATATGTGCATCCCTCGGGATCACAAGACTGATAGGTGTATCCTTCGGGATCACTAGAATGATACGTGCATCCTTCGGGATCACGGGACTGATGTGTGCGTTCTACGGAACCACTAGACTGTTTACGTAGGGTACCCCTGAATAGGAAGTTAACTGTTGTTCCCTAACGGGCCCAGTAGTGGGTCCCTTACTGGGTATATCTTATACTCACCCTTTTTCCTTTTTAACTTATCAGGCAAGGGTACAGCGAGGGGCAGACCGACGAGGGGCAAGAAGGATGCGTGAAGGCCATATGGACGCGTCTGGTTTTCTTTATGCTTCCGCTGATGTATTTTTGTTACTCTCTATTTTCCCTTGTTGGATCGAGTCATGTTTAGAATATTTGGTTTTATGATTTTGTGTTCGATGATTTGGGTACTGTATTTGAAACTCTCGTGACTGTGATTTAAAATAGGGCCCAAAACAGCTTTTTGTAATATTTCTAAACGTTTTTAATGAATCGTAACCGGTCCTTTATGAGTTTGTGTGTTTTGTGGTCGAGCCTTAGTACTGAGTAGTGACTTCAGTTTAGTCCGAAAAGTTGGGTCGTTACAGAAGGAGTGCTTTACACATACACACACACACAAGTGACAATGAGCGCCTATGCTCTCCTTGACTATTCATGTGACTATTTCATGTTCATGTCAATTCCATCATGTTTGAAAGAGATATTGATCCATTCGAAGAGTTTTATAGGTTTGAGAAGTGCATCTTTACTGGTTCCAAATGCAATTCGAGAGACCTTTTATTGGTAAGATATAAGAAGCCAAACCTTTATACATAATGTTTAGAGAAAGAATGTTCAACAAAGAGTGTGTACATTTGAATAGGTATAACAATGTAATAATTTATTAGAATACCAATAATAAGAAGTTGTTTTCTATTTTTAAATGATGAACATTTGCATCGTTTTTTAGAGCCACAAACAAGTATATGAAAGGAGCATGGAAGTTTGTTGAGAAAGTAAAGAAAGATGCAACAGATGTAGATTTGATTATGTACCCTTATAGGGATTGTAGAAACATGAGCCATCAAACCTTTGATATTGTTTATGAGCATTTAGTAATTAAGGGAATGTATCCAATATATAAGATGATGGTACTTTGGTACCATCATGGGGAGAAAGTTTTTGTAAGGGAAGGAATTGAGGATGTAGATATATTTGATGTATTTAACATGTATCACTCTACATATGAAAGAGAAGAAGTATATAATGAGCCTAATTTTTCAAGTAATGATAGTGAACTTAAAAAAAAATGAAGAATGCAAAGGCCTCTAAATATTTCGATTGTACAAAATTCACAAAGATGTCAGCTACGGTGGCCTTATATAAACTTAAAGCTTTGAGAGGTTGGTTTGATAAAAGTTTTAGTGAATTATTGGAATTATTGCATGATATGCTACCTTCAAACAATGTCATCTTACGATATCTTTATGATGTTGGAAATTTTTTTAAAACATTTGATTTGGGATATCAAAAGATTCATGCATGTGTAAACGATTATTATTTATTTCGAAAGGAAAATGAGAACTTAGGAATATGTTCGCATTGTAGTTCGCCTAGATGGTTGATGGATGCTCGTACTAAACGAAGTAAACAAGGTGTGCCTGCTAAAGTCTTAAGATACTTTATTATCATATCTAGGTTGAAACACATGTTTAATACCTACGAGGTTGCTAAGAATTTAGCATGACATTTACAACATAAAAGCAATGATGGTAAAATGCACCATCCTATTGATTCAGTAGCATAAATATTAATCAACATGAAATGACCAGATTTCTTTATGGACCTACATAATTTCACGAATAGTTTTAACTCATTTTCTAGTTTAAGTAACAGGTATAGTTGTCGACCAGCAATACTTGTACGTAACAAGCAATACTTGTTACAGATGGTTTTAACCCATTTTTTAGTTTAAGTAATAGGTATAGTTATTGGTCAGCGTACAATTTGCCACCATGTGGTTATGCATGAAGAAGAAGAAACATTATACTGACATTGTTAATTCCTGGTCCTAAACAACCTGGTAGCGACATTGATATCTATTTGCAACCACTAATTAAGATTTAGAAGAATTGTGGAAATGAGTGTCATGATATGATATAGTTAGCAAAATGACTTAATTTATGAGCAATTCTCATATGGACCATAAATGATTTTTTAGCATATGGAAACCTTGTTGGGTGCACCACGAAAGGAAAAAATGCATGTCCAACTTGTAGAGATGATACTCATGCAGTTTGGTTGAAAAATAGCAGAAAAGTTTCTTCCATGGGTCATAGATGATTTTTACCCTCTTCTCATTCATATAGAAAAAAGAAATCTTAGTTTGACGAAAAAGTAGAAAAGAGATTGCCGCCCAAGTCGGTCAATGAGAATCAGGTTTATTTACATCTTAGAAAGTTTGAAAATCTTTAGGAAAAGTGCAAAAAGAGAAAGTGAAGTACACAAATAAAAGAAATGTGAAAAAAATGATCCATCTTTTTTTTTATTTACCATATTGGAAGGTAACTTTTTGTCTTCATTTATTAGGTCCAATTTTCACTTATGTTGAGACACATTTAGTAAATAATCTTTTATTTGTTAACATTATTCCTTTCATTCTCACATAAGAGCTAGTGTTACGCCATAATATTGATGTCATGCATGTTGAAAAGAACATTTTTGAAAGTATTGTTGGGACTTTATTAGGCATTGAAAGAAAATCTAAGGAAGGAGTTAATGCTAAAAAAGATTTAAAATTAATGGGCACAAGAGTCGATTTACACCCACAAGAAAGATGAAAACAAATATACCTTCCTGTAACATCGCATATGCTATCTAAGTCAGAGAAACAATCTTTTTGTAAAAGATTGTACAACTTAAAGTTGCCAAATGGATACAGTTCTAACTTTTCAAATTACATATCTCTAGATGATTGCAAAATTATAGAGTTGAAGTCACATGTTTTTCATGTCTTAATTCAACAACTTTTACTCATGGCTTTAAGAGGATTACTACCTAAAGGTCCAAGAAATATAATAATTAGATTGTGTTCGATGTTCAATACACTTGGTCAATGAGTGATTGATAGAGAGAAATTGTTAGAGATTGAACATGAAATTATTGAAACTCTTCTTGAGAGGTTTTTTCCTCCTTCGTTCTTTGATATTATGGTACATCTGGGTGTTCACTTGGGACGTGAAGCTCGATTATGCGGACCGGTTCAATTTCGTTAGATGTATCCATTTGAAAGGTACCATGTATATTTATATATAGGAGTTTGAAGTAACTTCGGTTCTAATTATGATATATTTATTGCAATAGATACATGAAGGTACTCGAAGCATATGTTAGGAATCGAGCAAGACCAGAAGGGTGTATTGCTGAAGGTTATTTAGCAAATGAATGTGTAAACTTTTCCAGTGGATTTTTTAATGAGCTGCCAAAATTCTTTCGTAAAGAATGTAAAGAATGTCGTAATGAAGAATTGGAGAATAGTTCCATTCTTGAAGGTCGTCCAATATCTGCAGGGATATCAATTATGATGGATGATGATGACTTAAAGAATGCACATAGATATGTGCTATTCAACACTACATATATTGAACTGTTTCTTGAGTATGTATTTAAAGCTGAAGCCTAAGGTTATTAATTTTTCTTATTGTATAATACGCATGTAACCTAATAATTTTATAGCATGCATATGAATGAGCTACTTATGTCGAATAGAAGACTTGTTGGAGATAGTAGCTTGTTGTGGAAAACACCCTCTGATGAATTTCCATCATGGTTGAAATAAAAGGTAGATTATTTCTTCTATGCCATAGTTAATAAGCTCCAAAATCATAAGCTACTAAAAGCAACTAAATTATGTATTTGTATTTGACATATTGAAATAGATTCATTTAACACTAATGAATCGAAGTTAGTAAAGTGCCTTGCAAATGGACCTAGAAAATCTAAAGTATCTTTCATTGATTTTATTATTAATGGCCAAAGATTCCATGTCAAGAGTATTGAAAGATCAACCCAAAACAGTGGTGTATCTCTTCAAGCAAAAACATTATGCAGATCAAGTTCTAGAGATGAAGTTAAAGCTGTTGATGTGGTTTCTTATTATGGTGTGTTAACCCAGATTATTTTGTTAGACTTTTATGTACATCAAATTTCTCTGTTTATATGTGATAGGGTAAATGTTTCAAATGGAGTAAGAGTTTAAAATGGTTTTACGCTTGTCAATTTACATCAAAGCCAACATCAATTTAGTAAGGAGCCGTTCATACTTGCATCACAAGCTAAGTAAGTATTTTACTCAAGAGAGAATGAGACAACAAAGTGGTATGTTGTATTAAAGGCGCTACCTAGAAGATTTCATGATTTGGAGATTTATGATGGAGAGTATGATGCATTTATTAGTAAGTAATTCTGATGCATTTATTAGTGAAAGTAATTCTGATGCATTTGTTAGTGAAAGTAATTTTGATGCATTTATTAGTGCAAGTAATTCTACTCCATTCAAGAACATTGATGGATATAATGAAGAATGTAGTCATGCAAGAGATAATCGTGAAGGACTCTTGATTTGAAAGAAAAGAAGAGCGCACGGTTCAAGGTAAGTCAATGGGGCCATTTGTTTTAAAAGACATACAAGTACAATTTATGTTTTTGATGATTATTCCATTTGTGTTTGATTAGGTTAAAAGTGCAAAGTTCAAATCAATGAAGAAAAGGTAACTTCCACATACATGTAGCCGTAAGGGTTATGCTCGATTGGTAGAAGATATGGTGTTGATTATTTTAAATTAAAAATATAATGATGTTCTTAAATATAGTACTATATCTAACTACATTGCATTCTTTAAGATAAAAAATTGTACGGACTCGTCATTAGTGACAAGGGTCGCATTATGGACTAAAGCACATAGGAAGAAAGGTGGACCTCCCATTAACTCATAAGTGCAAAAACATTGGTAAAGTTGTAAAAAACCTTTTATTCAATAAACATTAGAGCATGCTTCATATGCTTTATGATGATTTTTTAGCTAAATGTGTTGTGATTTTGGAAGTTAAAGCATGATGAGTTGTTAAGTTACAAGAGTATTATGGTGGTGAACATACTTATATGTTAGACTTTGTTTGGAAAAGTATAACTTCTTTTAAGTTGTGATCGAGTATGTTGTTTAATTGTGATAATAAAGTATAGTCTAAGTCTAGAAGGCATGTTTAGGTTATGCAGGCCAGCCTATTTACTATTAGTTTGGGGTACGGGTATTTGTTAAGCCCCCAATCATCCACACGTACTAGAGAAAGGGAAAAAGAGGAAAAATGGGGAATATTGGTACGAAAGTGAATGTATGAGTTGGGGGGAATATCAAATACTTCACTTGTTGAGTTGTGGAGTTCTACTATTGATGTTCTTTGAATGATTAAAACCATTTGTTGAGTATGTGTTCCTTTATGATTTTTTTTTGGGGGGGAGGGGGGTTATGGAAAAGGAAATATTTAAAGATGTTTTCATTAGTTGTTTTTTGTTGGCTTTAAAAATCTATGAGTTGGGGGAATATCAAATACTTGAGTTGTTGAGTTGTAGAGTTCTATTACTGGTGTTCTTTGAATGATTAAAACCATTTGTTGAGTATGTGCTCCTTTATGATTTAGAGGGAGGGGGTTGTGGAAAATGAAGCATTTAAAGATGTTTTCATTAGTTGTTAGTTTACGATGTGTTAATGTTTATTAAGATTTTTTAGAAACATTGGTAGTTATCAATGTAAAAATAATTGACTACCTTTTTATATTACGTATTTATGTAATTTAGGAGTGTATCAACAAAATTGACAATGAAGGGATAAACACTTCGTCAAAAGATGTGGCAAACGATGCAATAAGTAAAGTTCTTGGTCTTGACCGGGGTCATATTAGAGCATTTGGATTTGGAGTCACCACACCGAAGTTTTCTTTATTGTCTAAAAAAGATTGCCATTATGCCAAACTCGAAGAAAAGTGTGAGAAGATGGAGGTTGAAATGTCTCAGATGAGATATTTAATATCTCACCTTCTTAAATCGCAAGTATGAAGTTTCATAGCATACTTTAACATAAGTTTATATTCTTTATTTCCAACTGTTTAACTTGTATACATTATTTTTCTATTTTTTAACTTTAGGGTAATGGAAGTGACCAACTTTCTAATGCTACAAATGATCAAGTGGTTAACAATGTTGCTACTAACCCGATTGGAACTTCACCTCCGGTAAGGTCTTTAATTGTTTATTTCTAATTGTTATAACTTGCTCATTATGCTTAATATTGTATTTTATACTGCCTTGTTTGTATGGAGTATTAATAACAACAATACTCTCTGCAAGTGCACATTGCTAGATTGGGGTTGTATAGGAGAGGTGGTTGCTAAAGGTTGATGGTCCTCAAATGATCCTAAAGTTACTATTCACCATGTTCCTCTCGGTCCACATGCTGTTAGAGTTTGGGTGGACTTGTCAAAGAAGTTGGCGATGCATTTTTATGGAGACTAACTCAAAGATGACATACATTGAGCATGTTGTTGGAAGCACAATAGCATAGCCTCTTGATAAAGTTATTTTAATTATGTACATTCTTTAACTATTAACTTCTAGCTAGCTCTTTCAACTAAAATATTTGTGTATAAACTTAATTATTCATTTTTTTTCTTATTTTTCTTGTAGGTTGATAAAAGAACAATTGTACAAAGCCCAAGAATGTCATTACCAAGACACAACAAGCTTCAAGTATTTAGATTTGTATATCCTATTACCTTTTTGTAATGGATGATATAGGTTGATCATTGTGTTGGGTTGAATGATATATTAGTGACTATATTTTGTGAGAATACTTAACAACATAAATAGCATTTTGTGCAGGGCAATATAAATCTTTTATGTTGTATTTGTGCAGGAGTACAATATATAAGGATCATTTTTTGTTATTTGATTTTTTATGTATGAGACGAGAACAATAGCATTTTAAATATATTTCCTTCACATAATTGAGATCTATTTTATATGTTTATGTTGGGAATTGAATATTGATATTTAAAATTTTTTATTATAGATAAAATAGGTGAAAATACTACATTATTAAAGTTTTTATCTAAATATATGACTATGACGTTTAAACTTGTTAAAACATGCTATTATAAACAATCAATAACTTTTTATACTTGCTATATAAAGTTTTTCACAGCTCTAACAAAACGCTATCATGAATAATATAAATACAAAAAACACTATTACAAAGTTGTTTTTATAGGATTTCCAAAATGCTATCAAAATGCACACTTTTAATAGCTTTCATAAGACACTATGAAAAAAATTTCATAGCTTTGGAAAAATGCTCTCATAAATGATATAAATAGAAGATCGCTATTACAAAGTTGTTTTTATAATCTTCCTAAAACGCTATCAAAATGCATATTTTTTATAGCTTTGATAAAACATTATTAAAAATCCAGACTTTTAATAGCGTGGGCTATCACAACTTTTTGCCAAACACTATAAAATGTCTACGATAGCTTTTTTGGCGAGCTATCGTTTTTTCTTGTAGTGTTTGTTACATTTATGTAAATTAACAAAAAACAAAAGAGAAAAAAAAGGTTAGTACTGCATAAATGGCAAAAAAGCAAAAAATAATCGCATGTCTACATGAATAAAATAATTGCATATATAGCGCAATATATATATATACATATATATATATATAAAGACTAAAATATCCACATCAAACCACTATTTTGGTTGTTTCTTGCCGAATTTCTCAAATTAAAAACTATCATTGATAGTATCTATCAGTGATAACAACTATCACTGATAGCTTTCAATTTGAAAATTGATTATTTTACACACTTCTCGATTTTTTTTACATTGAAAGCTATCACTAATAGCTACAATTAGGGAATATTATTGATAGTTGTTATCAGTTGTTATCACTGATAGCAATTATCAGTGATAACTTGTTGTCATAACGAGCATTTTTTCTCGATTTTCTTAAATTAAAAACTACCATTGATAGTAATTAATAGTTGTTATACGTTGCTCTATCATTAATAAATGCTATCAATGATAGTTTTAAATTTATGAAATATGTTATCAGTTGCTATAATCGATAACGACTATCAACAATAGCTTTTATCGATGATAGATTAAAGGGTAGCTTGGCTTTCAATTTGAGAAGTATGGTATCAATTGTTATAGTTAGCTACTATCGCTAATAATTGCTATCAGTAATAGCTTTCAGTTTGAGAAATGTGGTATCAGGTGCTATTACTGATATTTTCTATTAATGATGTTGCTATCAAGTGATATTCCTATTAGCTACTATAAGTAATTTTTCTATATGTCTATCAATGTAAAATGATATCAATAACATTATTTATCAATGATTGCATTAGAAGAATCATTTTTATAAGTGATATCTCCTTAGTAAACATATAAATTTTTAATTGATGAGGTTTAATTAAGTTATCAGTTGATATTTTTCGTAACTACTATCAATGATATTCTTCTTTTGTGATCACTAATCATATCTATCAATGGTAGCAACAAAAGAATATCACTAATAGCATTTATAAGTAATATCCCTAATAGGCTACTATATATTTATGATATCAATGTAATGCTAGTATAAAGTGATGTTGTGGTTCTCTGTGTGAGGCCCAAATTCGAAATAAGGACTCCTATTGAAGAAGAGAGGCGTCGAGGAATGAGTTGATCCTTCTAAAATGAAAGAAATGATTATTATAAAGATAAAATTCAAAGGAAGGAAGGAAGTTACATTGGAAAGAAGGCAATGAAGGAAGAGTGTTGCGGCAAAAGAGTTCTATCACAAGGAAAGTTAGGCATTCCAATAAAGTAATGGAAAGCGAAGTCAAAAAGAAAGTGGGTAGTTGTGATATGTCATGAGAAAAGGAAGACGAGGATGGAAAAGGTAGAAAAAATAATTTGGCTTCTCGAGAAGGAATAAGGGAGGAAGAGTTTGGCTTCTCGAGAGGATATAAGGTTTGTGTCTTGAAGGAATGTCTAATTTGGAGTTGACCATCAAGCTTATGTGTCAAGTTTGGATTTGGTTGCATGCACTATTAGAAAAAGACACTTTCTTGTCGGTTTGTTTTTTCTTTTCTTGATGGTTTTTGGTAAAATCGTCAAGAAAGGGGTTGTTTAATAGGAAAACCGTCATGAATTTTGATGAAAAGGTGGAGGGGAGGCAATTTTCAGAATTCTTGACGGTTTTAAACTGTTAAGCAATATGGACGTTTTTTTTACTGTTATAAACTGTTAAGGATTATCTTCTAAATTCTTGAGGTTTTTAAAACGTCAAGATTTATTATAAAATCGACATTCTTGACGTTTTTCAAATGTCAAATAATATGTAATTATACTTGATGTTTTAAAAACATCAAGAAATATCGATTACATTCTTGACATTTTATAAACGTCAAGAAATATCGATTAAATTCTTGACGCTTTAAAACGTCAAGAATTTTAATGAAAAGGTGGAGACTGAGAAATTTTAAAATTTCTTGATATTTTTAAAATGTCAAGTAAGAGAATTTTCCTTGACGTTTCGGAAACGTCAAGAATTACTAAATTAATTGAAAACGAATAAAACATAATTTGTTTTAAAAAACTAATTTCTTTTAACTTTTTAAATAAAAAAACTAACTTCAGTTTTTTAAAAAAATTAAACCCCAAATTTTTCCTTTCTTCCAACCTAAACCCCACACCCCACCCTTTGCCGAACTGGCAAAAACCCCTCCACCGAAGAACCCTCCACTGAATGTCAACTCACGACTCCTCTACCGAATAACACCGAAGAACTCAAAGAACCACGAGCCCTCCGCTGAAGAACTCGAAGAACGCCGTCGACCCACGACCCTTGCACCAAAGAACGTCCAAAAATGCCTCTGTCAAAGAACCCCTCCACCGAATCTTAACCGCCGTCCGATGATTCACTACCATGAGCGCAAAGGAGAGGGATCTTGGAACGTCGCCTGGGACGCTCGCCCGGCTCACTGGCTCTACCATCCCGATTCGGCTTGGCTGCTGTTTGGCGTCTGTGCCTGTATTGCACCTCTTGATTGGGTGGATGCAAGTCATGAGGTTGTATCCTTAGATCAGAAGAAGGAAGTGTGTGAATCGAGCGACTCTGAATTTAATCAAAACGATGAGAGCTCTACTGATTACAGGGTGACAGATATTGTGGAAAATTTGCGTTGCAATTTATCTTGATTTGTTGAGAATTTCGTTAAAGAACCTGTCAAAAATATCAATCCCATAAGATCTATTTAAATAAGGGTTTACCATTTATCTCTGTTCTATGTTATTTTTCTTAATTGCTTTGATGTGAGATAGATTGAAATGAACTGATACAGGTGTGCTAGCAGATGGTCGGTGCCTGTTTAGGGCAATCGCTCATGGAGCTTGTTTGAGAAGTGGGGAAGAAGCTCCTGATGATGATCGTCAAAGAGAGCTCGCTGATGAATTAAGGGCTAAGGCAAGACTAGAATTCATGCATAATCATCCATTTGTTGGTTAGTATTTTAGTTTCTATGTTGAATAATATGCATAATATTCAAAACTACAGGTCGTGGATGAGCTTTTAAAGAGGCGGAAGGAAACAGTAAGTTTTTCTGATGCACATTATACGGATTTAATATATTTGGTTGGATTAAAAAATGAGTGGTTGTGATTGTGATGATTGAAAATGCCTAGGTATATTGAAGGAGATTTTGATGTGTATGTGATGAGAATTCAGCAACCTTTCGTGTGGGGTGGAGAACCTGAGTTACTTATGGTATCTCACGTTCTGAAGCAAGTTTTTATTTATATTGCTAGCCACTATTTTGTCTCATGAGTTTATAAAAAAAATTTCTCCAAAACAAAAAAGAGGAAGTAATAAACAAAATGGTAACCCAAAACAAAAAAGAGAAGTAAGAAACAAAATTGAAACACTTTGTTCTGCCAAAGAGGTATGTGTAATTAGGAATGGGTATGGGTGAAAATTTAAAGGGATGAGATGAATCCATGTTGGCTATCTAGCTATTCTTTAACATCCAAATGTTGTAGAGTCAAAGTGATTGTCTTCTGAGATTAGTTAAGGTACACATAAGCTGGCCTAGGCACTTGGGGTCATAAAAAAATTAAATTAGCGCATGTGTTCTTATTGGTGTAAACTTCAACTTTTGAAGTGTATTTTAAACAGTTTTTATAGTTTATGATTTGGGGTTTAACTTTTTGTATATCACTTGATAACTTAGGATAAGGAAATCACTATCAGAGTATATGCTCTTTTTTACCATAGTAGCACTAGCACAATCTGTGAGTCAAATATTCAAACGTGATGACATTGGTATAGTTTTTTAGAATAGTAGTTTTAAGTGAATCACTTTTCATAAATTAAGTGTTTAATCTAACTGTATGTTTGTAGGTGTGCTTGACATTACCTTTATGGTTAAAACTTTTAAAGTGCTTTTAGCCAATATAATAAAAAACTATCGGGCTACCTAGCTAAAAAGTATTTTCAATTTAATAATCAATACTTAAAAAAAAAAAACAATTAGATTAGATTTGACATTTACTTTTAGGAGAGTGGAGAATGCTTTTAAAGCTATTTATCCTTGATGCTTTTAAATTTTTTACAAAAGAAAAGTAATTTCAAAATGTGTATTTAGATATTCTTTCATGTATTTACAAGAAGTTATTTCACTCAAAAGCAATACTCTCAAAAGTCAAAGTCATCTGTTACTTTTAACCATATAACAAAATTTACTCTAATCTGTTTTATAAATTTCCAAAAATTCTTTGAACTATTAAAAGAAAACATAATAAAAAGTTTAATAGGGATTTTAATCAGGTAGTTTATTTCAAGAATCACAACAAACACTCTAACGCTTGTCAGCACAATGGTTAAACTCTCCAAGTACAGACGTTTGTAGTTTTATATTCATAGGGAGCTTTTTGTGGAGACAGCTTTGTATTGCATGACATACTGCATGGTTTTTTTGTCTTGATGTGTGACACATCTACAGAGTTGAAAGCAATTGTAATTGAATATTGAAATGTTCATAAGGAGGGGGAGGGGGAGGGGGGTTGATTGATATACTTTTGAGACTTTGTTGAGGTTTAAGGTTTAGGTGAATTGTTGATAAGTGAACTGTTCATATGTAGGGGGTTGCCATTATGAAACTTTATGTATTGGGGATGATATATTTTTGGGCTAGGTTAGTTAATTAGATAATGTTTAGTTCTGTAACGACTCAACTCCTTATACTAAGTCGAAGCCATTACTATTTAAAAGAGTATATAAGTTTGTAAAGTCTTAAAAATAGAAGAAGACAAAAACCTCAAATTTTCAAAAAAAAAAAAGTAAACAAAGAAAATGTGAAATAAGTATAAAACAAGTCCTAATTCGGGCCCTATCTACTTTTAAAGAAATAAAATAACTAATAGAGAAAGAACTGAAATGCAATACTAAAATCCAAATTTTGACATAAGCGGAAGCAAGCGTGTCCTTATGGCCCACCACGATCACTTCTGGTCACTCGCCAGCTTGCCCTTGTTCTTACCTCTGCCTCTGCCTGAAAAATGGAAACGAAAAGAGTGAGCATAAAAATACTCAGTAAGGGAACCACTACTAGTCCCACTAGATGCCTGTTAACTTCATATTAGAGTCCTGAAAAGTGGTACCCCTGGACTGGCACGTCCCCAAACACGTGCAATCTGTGCCCCCGTAGGAACAAGCTGGTCTTTGGTAATTCTCAAGGGAATACCTAAGACACTCGGGCTATGAACGGTCCCGTCGGATCACTCACGTCATGTCTATGTCAATGTCAATGTCAGACTGGTAATCTCGTCAGACTACGCAGTCATAAGTGTGAGCGACCCCGTCGGGTCTTTCCATCATGTCTATGTCATAATAGTAGTGATCTCGAAGAACACCCATGTGGGTACGACTCTAATAAGAAGCTAACATACACCATACATATCGCATGTACACAACATCTCATTAATCACATCATAACTTATCATACATGTCACAATTACGTCAATTCATGCTATAATATAACAGACAATAGCGCGCCAACCCTAACATATCACAACAGTCATTATCAAGTACGACTATGTCGATAGAACGAAGATGGTAGCATCGGCATACTATCCACGCCAACCATAGAGTAAATCAACAGGCACAATGTCAATATCAATCTCTCTCTCTCAACAACCTTGAGTTAGGTACTTAGCTACCATTCATACGTAACCGTAAATTCAACATGCGGTCTCTTTGATATAAATAGAAGGACTAGTAGGAGAATCTCTTACCTGGAGATTTGCTAAACGAGTTCTAATCGAAACATCACGCTTCCCAAGCCGCGAGGTCCTAAATGTTTAGAAAGCCAACTTTCATCACTAATCCCCAAACGACCAAAGACCCAAAAATTCAGTCGAAATAACTTACCCTAGGTCGAGGTCGCAACGCTTGAGCCCTTAACTGAAGAAACCCCACGCTGCAGAATCACTTGGTCTAAGGTGTTCCTTAAGAGAAATAATTCAATTTAATCCCAAAATTAAATTACTTAAGATCAAACAAATTCAAATCTTAGTTGGGCATTCTAAAACCCAATTAAAACTTACCAAACTAGGTAAATAGGACCGAAGGCAGGCTGGCGGCTCAAAGACAGGTAAAATGGCTAGGCAGCTCAGCTAGGAAGCAGAAGGTGGCTCAGACAGACGGTTCGCGTGCGTGCAAGGTAGCTCGGGCAGGCGCGGCGTGAGTGCGGCTCGTACGGCACAACCACGGGCGCGGCGCGGGTTGTGAGAGCGCAGATCGATGCATGTCGAGCGAGCAAGGGTGTGAGCAAGGACGCGGGTCAGCTGACTTCACGCGGTGAAGCGACGCAGCGCGCGGGTCAGTTTCGGGTTCGAGCGAAGGCTGAGACGGGGCTCGATCTTTCGACGACGCGGCGCTGGCCGATGGTCGACGACAGAACGGGGCGAACTACGAAGGGAAAGACGCGAGTGCAGATTGCTTGCGACTGACGCTCGACGCACAACAGAGAATGATGGCTCAGACGACTCCCTGACGCACGTTGGAAGGGTGGCTATCAGCTTGGGTTGAACTGCGACGGACGCTCGACGACAACGGTTGGAGGAGGGCGACGGCGGCCAGGGTTTGAGGAATTTGGGATTACGGTTTAATTGGGGAAGGTGATGAATAGTGTTTCACGCTTTCCAATGCCCTTTTTAATAAAAAAATAATAATATAATAATTATTATCTTCTTTTATCTTTTTCCCTAATTTACTCCAAATAAAAACCACCCATTCTCTTTCTTCATTTAAACCCATCAAATCTTTCCTTTAAATTCAAATACTCTCCCTCTCTCCAAATCACATCACCTTTACCCTTTCAAAAATATTAAATAATTATATTACCTTCATAACATAATTATTTTGTCCTTAAACTCCATTTATTAAGTTCCCAACACATAAAAATCTAAGGCTAACAAAAAAAATCATCAATTCCAAACATTAAAACAATTAGATATTTTTCAATTATCCAATAGGGTCAATTCTCCATAAGGTAAAGTACTTCCACATTTAAATAACACCCAAAATTCCAAATTTACACTTAAGATAATAAAAATTAAATTTCTCAGATTTTGGGGCGTTACAATCTTTCCACCTTTGAAAAACTTTCGTCCTCGAAAGTTCTAATCCTCAAACAGGTTAGGGTACTGGGCTCTCATGTCCTCTTCTCTCTCTCATGTGGCCTCTTCAACTCCGTGGTTTCGCCAAAGAACTTTGACCAGTGAGATTCCTCGATTACGTAGCATCTTGACCTCTCTTGCCAAGATCTCAACCGGTTGCTCCTCGTAGCTCAAGTCTTCATAAATTTGCAATGGCTTGAAGTCCACCACATTTGTCGGATCTGCGACATACTTCCTCAGCATGGAGACATGGAATACGTCATGCACTGCAGAAAGAGATGGGGGCAACGCCAAGCGATAAGCTACAGGGCCAATTCGCTCCAGTATCTCAAATGGCTCTACAAAGCGCGGACTTAGCTTCCCCTTCTTCTCGAACCTCAGAACACCCTTCACAAGTGCTACCTTCAGAAATACCATGTCTCCCACATCGAACTCGAGATCCTTACGCCGTACGTCAGCATAACTCTTCTGTCTACTCTGTGCTGACAACATAGGCTCGCAGCATATCTTCCAAAACCTGGTTCAACCTCTCTGTTTGACCGTCAGTTTGAGGATGAAAAGCTGTACTGAAGTCTAGCCTCGTGTCCAAGGCTAGTTGAAGTCCTTTCCAGAACTTTGATGTGAAACGAGCATCTCTGTCTGAAACGATGGATACGGGTACTCCATGCAGTCTCACTATCTCCGTCATATATAACTGCCCCCACTTACTGGTAGTATAAGTGGATTTCCCTGGAACAAAGTGGGCTGACTTCATGTGTCTGTCGACAACAAATGACTGTATAGCCCTTTAGGGTCTTGGGCAGTCCTGTAATGAAGTCCATCGACACGCTCTCCCATTTCCATCCTGGCACACTCAAGGGTTGCAATAGCCCTGCTGGCCTTTGTCTAGGTGCCTTCACCTGCTGGCACACCAAGCATCTACTGACAAAGTCTGACACTTCTCTCTTCATGTTCCTCCATCAAAAGACACACCTCAAGTCTTGGTACATCTTCGTACTTTCAGGGTGCATAGCAAATGGAGAACTGTGAGCCTCCTTCAAAAGCTCTTCCTTGACTGCACTGTCTTCTGGCAAGCACAAACGTCCATCGAAAGTAAGTCCGTCATCAGAGGATATGGAGAAATCCTCACTTTGCCCTGCCTCTACTAATAGACGTTTCTCAACCAAATAAAGATCATTTAGCTGAGCAACAATAATCCTCTGTCTCAAGGTCGGCTGCACTGTCAACTGGGCCAACCGTGAGGTCACTTTTTCTACTAAGACTGTAATCTCAACTCTCTCGAGATCTCTTAGTAAGGGAGCTTGCTTGGTGATAAGCGCTGCGGAATGTGCAACCTTCCTACTCAACACGTCAGCTACTACGTTTGCCTTACCTGGGTGATACAAAATCTCGCAGTCATAGTCTTTCACTAACTCAAGCCACCTCCTCTGCCTCATGTTCAACTCCTTCTGGGTGAAGAAGTACTTCAGGCTCTTATGGTCAGTAAAAATCTGTATCTTCTCACCGTACAGGTAGTGCCTCCATATCTTCAGTGCAAAAACCACTGCTGTCAACTTTAGGTCATGGGTAGGGTAGTTCTGCTCATGACTCTTCAACTGACGAGAGGCATAAGCAACTACCTTACCTTGCTGCATCAG
The DNA here is from genome assembly GCF_025177605.1 of Cucumis melo. Taxonomy (NCBI): domain Eukaryota; kingdom Viridiplantae; phylum Streptophyta; class Magnoliopsida; order Cucurbitales; family Cucurbitaceae; genus Cucumis; species Cucumis melo. Next base: position 14,710,516 of record NC_066861.1, read on the forward strand.
AACACAGCCCAATCCTTTCTTTGAGGCATCACTTTAGATCACGAAACTTCCAGACCCATCTGGTACTGTCAGGACTGGAGCAGACACAAGCTTTTGCTTGAGCTCCTTGAAACTAGACTCACAAGCTGGGTTCCAAACGAATGGAGTCCCCTTCCTGGTCAACTGAGTCAAGGGACTAACTATACGAGAAAAGTCTTCCCCGAACCTCCTATAATAACCTGGTAGACCCAGAAAGCTACGGATCTAGCTGACTTAGACGATCAAGTCCAACTGGTAACTGCTTCGATCTTTGTTAGGTCCACAGAAACTCCCTCACTGGAAACCACGTGGTCGAGAAAAGTCACCTTCTTCAGCCAGAACTCACACTTGGAGAACTTGGCGTATAGCTTATTAGCTCGAAGAGTCTCCAAAACCTGGTGCAAATGCTCCTCATGCTCAGCCTCAGCCATGGAGTAAATCAAAATGTCATCAATGAAAACTATGACAAACGTGTCCAAGAAATCCTTAAACACCCTGTTCATCAAGTCCATGAATACCGTTAGAGCATTAGTCAACCCAAAAGACATCACAATGAACTCGTAATGTCCGTACCTTGAACGGAAGGCGGTCTTAGGAATATCACTATCTCTGATCCTCAATTGGTGGTAGCCTGATCGCAGGTCGATCTTAGAAAAGACGGTGGCTCCTTTAACCTGATCGAACAAATCATCAATCCTGGGCAAGGGATAACGATTCTTAACTGTCACCTTGTTCAGCTCTCTGTAGTCAATGCAAAGGCGCATCGACCCATCCTTCTTCTTCACAAACAACACTGGTGCTCTCCAAGGTGACACGCTGGGTCGAATAAAACCCTTGTCCAATAACTCCTACAACTGCACCTTCAGCTCCTTTAGCTCAGCTAGAGCCATTCTGTAAAGGGCCCTCGATATAGGAGCAGTGTCTGGCTCTAACTCAATGGCGAAGTCTATCTCCCTAGGGGGTGGAAGTCCTAGAAGCTCGTCGGGAAAAACATCAGGGTACTCCCTTACCACTGGTTCGAAGGACAGAGAAACTTCTGGTTCTCTAGTATCTACTATGCTTGCCAAGATGCTCCAGGTACCCTGGCTGAGTAGTTTACTAGCCTTCATGGCCGAGATGACCTTGGGTATACATACGATTCCTGCCCCCTTAAATTTAAAGCTAGTCCCAGAGGGAGGGTTAAAGACGACTTCCTTACGGAAACAGTCTATGCTTGCATGGTTAGCAGACAGCCAATCCATGCCTAGTATTACATCGAAATCCTGCATGTCTAACACTAGTAGGGTCACGTCTAACATATGGTTCGCTACCTCTACCTGACATGCCTTTACCTTTTCTTTTGACAACATGACCGCCCCCGATGGGGTAGAAACCGACAATATACTACCCAACGGTTCAACTTCTAAACCCATTTGTCGAACAAAAACTTAAGATACAAAATAATGGGATGACCCAGAGTCAAACAATACAAGTGCATAATACCCCATGATTGGGAGCGTACCTGTCACTACAGTACCAACTCGCTCGGCCTCCTGACGAGTCGTGGCAAAAACTCTTCCCTGCTGTGAAGCGGAAGGCTGGTGCGGAGTAGTCTCAATGAGTTTCTGAGGACAAATGTTGGCGTTATGCCCTGGTTGCTTGCACTTGAAGCACACTCCGCTCCCTACCAAGCAACGACCTTCATGAACTCTTCCACACCTCCTACAGGCAGGTAGCTCTCTCAATGTTCTTCCTGCAGCAGCCAGCTCCTGACGGTGCTGCTGGAAGACACCTCCTGACCTCAGGTCTCGCTGCGGTTCCAAGGCAGGCTGCGATTCAACCTTCCTCTTCTGACCAAGGCCTGACCCTCTGCCTTCAGCCATGGACGGATCAGCTCTCTCGTGCAGACTCAAGTTCAGTGCTATGCGTAATGCATCAGCATGAGTGGCTGGTCGGAGGGCTCGGATGATGCCCTGGAGGTCTAGTCTGAGACCCCTAACGAACTTCTCAGTCCTGGCGGCCTCATTCTTTACCACATCGGTAGCAAAACGGGATAGCATGTCGAACTCAGCGTCGTACTGCTTCACAGTCATGTCGCCTTGCTCCAAGTTTAAGAACTCTTGCTGCTTAGCGTGCTTCACGTTGGCAGAGAAGAACTTAGCATAGAAGCTCTCCTTGAACTGCTCCCAAGTTATTTTGCTGATGTCGCCCCCCAGCATCCCGTCAGCAGTCTCCCACCCAGCGGTGCCTCTATCCACAGGAAGAAAACCGCACACTGCACCTTCTGGTCGTCTGGGCATTTCATGTACCGAAAGATAGTCTATATGGACGTCAACCACATTTGGGCCTTGGTAGGGTTGTCCATGGACCCATCAAAAGTTTTAGGATTATACTTCTTAAAGTCTCTTAGGTGCTTGGCCTCAGGCGATAGTTGAACTGGCTCGGACTGAGCTCCCACAGGGCCTGGAGGGGGAACGGTCTGGGCCTGAACAGGGACGGCCTGGGTCTGCTGGGCAGCGAGAAAAGGTGCTAAAGCAGCCTGTAGCATGTCATGATATCGCTGCTCCATCGCGGCGAGATCCGTCTGGGTGACAGGTGCGTTAGGGTCGGCTGTCTGTACAGCAGGTTGCTTCTCTGGCTGGGTACGTCCACCAGCCCCCCTGCCTCCCCAACCACCTCCTCGACATGCACCCTTACGCAGCGGCATCTTTTCCTCAAGTTTCACCAGAAGAGCTTTTCAATAAACAACCACAACACTTATGCTAACTACACTCATTTTATTCAGGCAAGTTTGTAACCATAACACTTAGGAAAGTCTTAAAGCATACCTGGTGAGTGACGAAGGACCGTAGAGCCATAGGGGTAAAACAAACCAAAACAAAGACTCACATCATAAGTCAGTCTGCAGAACCTAGAAAATAGACTCTGATACCAACTGTAACGACCCAACTCCTTATACTAAGTCGAAGCCATTACTATTTAAAAGATTATATAAGTTTGTAAAGTCTTAAAAATAGAATAAGACAAAAACCTTAAATTTTGAAAAAAAAAGTAAATAAAGAAAATGTGAAATAAGTATAAAACAAGTCCTAACTCGGGCCCTATCTACTTCTAAAGAAATAAAATAATTAATAGAGAAAGAACTGAAATGCACTACTAAAATCCAAATTTTGAAATAAGCGGAAGCAAGCGTGTCCCTATGGCCCACCACGATCACTTCTGGTCACTCGCCAGCTTGCCCTTGTTCTTACCTCTGCCTCTGCCTGAAAAATGGAAACAGAAAGAGTGAGCATAAAAATACTCAGTAAGGGAACCACTACTAGTCCCACTAGATGCCTGTTAACTTCCTATTAGAGTCCTGAAAAGTGGTACCCTTGGACTGGCACGTCCCCAAACACGTGCAATCTGTGCCCCCGTAGGAACAAGCTGGTCTTTGGTAATTCTCAAGGGAATACCTAAGACGCTCGGGCTATGAACGGTCCCGTCGGATCACTCACGTCATGTCTATGTCAATGTCAATGTCAGACTGGTAATCTCGTCAGACTACGCAGTCATAAGTGTGAGCGACCCCATCGGGTCTTTCCATCATGTCTATGTCATAATAGTAGTGATCTCGAAGAACACCCATGTAGGTACGACTCTAATAAGAAGCTAACATACACCATACATATCGCATGTACACAACATCTCATGAATCACATCATAACTTATCATACATGTCACAATTACGTCAATTCATGCTATAATATAACAGACAATAGCGCGCCAACCCTAACATAACACAACAGTCATTATCAAGTACGACTATGTCGATAGAACGAAGACGGTAGCATCGGCATACTATCCACGCCAACCATAGAGTAAATCAACAGACACAATGTCAATATCAATCTCTCTCTCTCAACAACCTTGAGTTAGGTACTTAGCTACCATTCATACGTAACCGTAAATTCAACATGCGGTCTCTTTGATATAAATAGAAGGACTAGTAGGAGAATCTCTTACCTGGAGATTTGCTCAACGAGTTCTAACCGAAACGTCATGCTTCCCAAGCCGCGAGTTCTAACCGACTAAATTTTTGCTCAACGAGTTCTAACCGAAACGCCAACTTTCATCACTAATCCCCAAACGATCAAAGACCCAAAAATTTAGTCGAAATAACTTACCCTAGGTCAAGGTCGCAACGGTTGAGCCCTTAACTGAAGAAACCCCATGTTGCAGAATCACTTGGTCTAAGGTGTTCCTTAAGTGAAATAATTCAATTTAATCCCAAAATTAAATTACTTGAGATCCAACAAATTCAAATCTTTGTTGGGTATTCTAAAACCCAATCAAAACTTACCAAACTAGGTGAATAGGACCGAAGGCAGGTTGGCGGCTCAAAGACATGTAAAACGGCTAGACGGCTAAGCTAGGAAGCAGAAGGCGGCTCGGACAGACGGCTCGCGCGCGTGCAAGACGGCTCGGGCAGGCGCGGCGTGAGTGTGGCTCAGCTACGGTGCATGTGCGGGTTGTGCGAGCGCAACTAGACGTAAGTCGAGCGGGCAAGGGCGCGGGCTGGGACGTGGGTACGTCAACTTCACGCGGTGAAGCGATGCAGCGCACGTGTCGGTTTCGGGTTCGAGCGACGGCTGAGATGGGGCTCGGTCTTTCGACGACACGGCGCTGGCTGATGGTCGATGGCGGAACGGGGCGAACTACAGAGGGAAAGACACGAGCGTGGGTTGCTTGCGGCTGACGCTCGACGCACGATGGAGAACGACGACTCGAACGGCTCCCCGACGCACGGCTAGAAAGGTGGCTATCGGCTCGGGTTGAACTGGAACGGATGCTCAACGACAACGCTTTGAACCTATCGGTCTACTACAATTTTGGCACAGCGCTGATTCATTAATTGTATCAACTTGCTGGGTTGGGATTTCAATTCTAGATGGAGCATTTGCAGCTGGATTATATGACTTGGTCACTTCCTTAGTATTTGTAAATGCATCTAACATTTGTGAATTATTTTTTTAACTTCTAGTTCACATTGCTTTGTAGGAGGATCTAACTGAGACAATAACGATACATTCTAGGCAATTTCATTTTCCAACTTCTTAATTCCTCCTCCTAATGTTGGAAAAGTTGTCTCATTAAAATGACAATCAGCAAATTGCGCAGTAAATACATCCCCCTTCAGGGGTTCAAGATATCTAATAATCGATGAGGATTCAAATCCGACATATATTCCTAACCTTCTATGAGGTCCCATTGTGAGAAAATTGGAACATATAGTGCACAACCAAAAATTCGCAAATGAAAAATATTTAGCTCCTAGCCACAAGCTAATTATACTGGGGAATACTTATGATAAGATGTCGTTTTATGCATATAAGTGATGTTGCATGCAGAATAGCATCACTTTATATAGATAATGGAAATTTCGCTCCCGTAAGTAATGGTCTAGCAATTAATTGTAAAAACTTGATAAATGATTCGACCAAACCATTTTGTGTATGAACATGAGCTATAACATGTTCAATATTTATCCCAATTGCCATGCATTAATTATTAATTGGGGAAGATGATGAATAGTGTTTCACGCTTTTCAATGTCCTTTTTAATAATAAAAAATAATAATATAATAATTATTATCTTCTTTTATCTTTTTCCCTAATTTACTCCAAATAAAAACCACCCATTCTCTTTCTTCATTTAAACCCATCAAATCTTTCCTTTAAATTCAAATACTCTCCCTCTCTCCAAATCACAACACCTTTACCCTTTCAAAAATATTAAATAATTATATTACCTTCATAACATAATTATTTTGTCCTTAAACTCCATTAATTAAGTTCCCAACACATAAAAATCTAAGGCCAACCAAAACAATCATCAATTCCAAACATTAAAACAATTAGATATTTTTCAATTATCCAATAGGGTCAATTCTCCATAAGGTAAAGTACTTCCACATTTAAATAACACCCAAAATTCCAAATTTACACTTAAGATAATAAAAATTAAATTCCTCAGATTTTGGGGCGTTACAAGTTCAATCTTGGAAATCAGCTGAAATTGTGTATATATATATTGGTTTTGTAAATGATATATGAATATGATGCAAAGTTTTGGAAATGATATGAATTGATGATGTTGAGTTGCCATTTGATATTTGTGGTTTATATGTAGTTGAATTCTTAGACCAATGGGAGCATAATACAGGAACAATAATATAAATAAATTACAATAAAAAAATAGTAAATTGCTTGACGGTTCTGAAATGTCATGAACAATAAATTTCTTGACGGTTCGCAAATGTTATAAACAATGAAATTCTTGACGGTTCCAAAATGTCATTAAAAAGCATACTCTTGACAATTCCTAAATGTCACGAAAAAAGAATACTCTTGACGGGTATAAAATGTCATAAACAATCACTTTCTTGACGGTTAATAAATGTCATGAAAATGCACTCTTGACGGTTTTAAAATGTCATGAATATTCGTATTGTTGAAAGTTTTTATCATTCTTACTCACATTCTTGACGGTTCTAAACTGTCATGAAAAATTGAATGCTTGACGGTTATAAACTGTCAACGTTCATAATTCTTGACGTTTTTTACAAGTGTCATAAAAATTGTCGTTCTTGACACTGGATTCAACGACGATTTTAAAACCGTCAAGAATAATCATTCTTGACCGTTTAAAACGGTCAAGAGAGTCAGTTTTTGTAGTAGTGATGGTGCAACAAGACGATAAGACGACACATGTAAAGTGGTAATTTAGAACTGACAGGGAAAGAAAATAACCGATCCAAAGGATTAGTATAAAATAAGGGTAGAAGCTCTAAGTGAAGTGTTGTTATTTGGAGGTTTTGCCAAGAGTGCAAAGAGTTGAGTTATACCGAGAAAGTACAAGGCGAGGAAAGGCATTCAGGGAAGAAAAGGATCAGACGTTTACATGAGTCCCCTTCTTAAACCATTGCTTTCTATGTGTTGATTGTGATAAATCCATGCAAATCATTAGTCTTATTCCTATCAAATAAGCAGTGATTATGTGGTGTGCATATAATGTGAATGACGTCGCGTGGACGATCGATGCAACAAGAAATGAATCAGAAAACTTCCTAGATGTTGTGGATGGAGTGAACATCACAATAGCTCAATCCTGAGATACATGCTAATGTGAGATTTCTGTGATTTATGAAATGAGACGTTTGAAGACACATTTGAGAAATGAAAATGAATTTGTGCTTGATCTGAAAATGAAAATGAAAATGAAAATGAAAATGAAAAAGTTTTCCAAAATCTTGACTCCCTAAGTATTTGACTTACACGCTTAAGTTTTCCTTCTCCAGTTGTTGAGGCGTTGAGGCCAAGGAAGGAAAAGTAAGATGGATTGTGATGCGGGAAAGTTGATCAAGTTATCGTCATCGGATTGTTCAAAGTTATTACGTGTAGGGAGGGCTGCATCATAGTTTTGTGTGTGGGATGAGTCTTGTCTTTGAGATGGGTTGCTAGGCGATCAAGGAGAAGGATAAGAAAGAGATTCTTATACTCTTGAACACCTTTACGCGAAGAGGAGCAATCTAGTGGATGAAGGAAGGCGGGGAACTTAGAGCTTAGGTTTTATTTATTTATTTGTGTCTTGCAAGAGAAGAAATGTATTTGTAAGTATTGGATCAAGTAATAAAAGCAGAGTTTTGTTTTTTATTTTCTTTCCGCTGTATTGGGTTATGTATCTCTGTTATGATTATCGCTTAGTTGCTAAAGAGTTTAAGCGTTGAAGGCTAGGCGATTAAGCTAAGTTGGTTGTTTAAGTGTTTTCCGCTGCATATAGTTGTAAAGATCTCCTGAGCTCAAAGTGGAGCTCTACATTGGAGATTGACAAGAGAAGCTTCGCTTACTAGGTGTTTGATTCATTATCTTGTGAAGAGATACGCGTTGAGTGTCTAGGTGGCACGCCTCTTTCTAGTCGCATGAAGTGACCAGCGGGGAAAGGCGTAATAGTCTGTTTCTAGCATAAATAGACAAAGAAAAGAGATTAGATTAGTATGTTATCAGTAATAAGTTTGAATCAATAATAACATACTATTCATATGTTACAGTAATAAGTTTGAATCAATAATAACATACTGCATATATTCAATAATACAGAAAAATTGAAGTTGTCGTCCTCCCACCGAATGTAAAACGTTCAGTTGGTCGATCAAAAAAGATTAGAATTCCTTCTAAAATGGAATTCAAGAGATACATTAAATGTGGTCGTTGCGGATATGTTGACCATAACGGAAAGAGATACAAGTTTTCCTTATTGAATTATTTTTTCCTCTTATTATTAGACTTTGAGTATGTTGTTTCAGAATTTTATTTGAAATATTCATATTCTAGTTTTTAGTTCAATTATTTTATTTTCATATTTTTCCATAAATTTTCAATGTACTAATCAAAGTTCCTTAATTTATTATATTTAATATATTACTTTTCATACATAATCACTATTGTTTCAAATATAACTTATTCTTTTTTTATATATAATATGAATATTTGAAATAAAATACATAAACCAATTTAACAAATTTAAAACACAACCTTTTCATTCATAAAATATACAATGTATTACTTCATATATACTATCCATAAATCAATTTAATATATCCTATTTTTCGACAAATGTAAGTCAATTTATATGTATTATTGTATATATGAAGGGTATATATACACTAAATAATAGAACCGATATATTATATTTTTTGGAAACTATATGTCAACATATATTTATATAAATTGTATATATAAAGTGGTATATATCTAAATGCAATATTACGAAATCAAAATTTAAAACGTTCTAGGAAATCTACGATGTTATAAATGAATTGTTATATATATGAAGTGGTATATATCTAAAATAAATCTTTGGGAATAAAACATTAAACATTTTAGGAATACTATGATTTAATGGAGTATAGAAAAATATAACGAATTGAGGAAGACAACTAACTAGATGTATGAGGCGAACGAAAATGACGAAAAAAATTGAGATAATGTGCAGGCGAATGGATTTAGTGAAGAAATTCAATTGATTTCTGGTGGACGGAATTGGTGATAATGTTGAGATAATGTGCAGACGAACAAACGAAATAATGAAATTGGATGTCGGATGGTTTTGTAAACGTGAGCAGAAGACGACGTACGAAAAAATGTGAATAATTAAATTAAGAAATATATTTTTAAATAATATTTCCATATTAAAACATATACTATTTGATTATAAATAAATTGCATTTATACAAGGAAACATTTTTTGATTTATTTAATTATTGCATATTAATTAAAAATACAATTAAGGAAATTATAATATATACAATTATGATAACAATAATGTAATTAAGGAAATAATTAAATCTTAAATTCAGAATTGGCATATATTAAATGTTAATCATAACGATAAAATGGTCTTAAAATTAGTGAATTCCTATTTATGTAAAAGATTAAAAATTTAAGATATTTTCGAAATTTCGTAGATAAATTAGGTCTTTTCTCTAAATCTTTTTTTAAACTAACCCAACTTATATGGGTTGGGTTGCCTAGGTTGTCTGGTTATTCGGGTTGGACCTACATCCCTAATGTAGACATTTACCATCGTCAACACGATCGTTTACCTTTGTCAACACGATTGTTTACCATGGTCAACACAATCGTTTAAATTTAAAGCCTTTTTTCCATTATTTAAAATGATCTAAACGACCGTGTTGCTAAATGATCGTTTACCATAGTTAACACAATCGTTTAGCATGGTCAACAGGATCGTTCAAATTTGAAGCCTCTTTTCGATCGTTTAAAATGATCTAAACGATCATGTTGACATGATCTAAAAGATTGCTCATCATAGTTAACACGATCGCTAGCATGGTCAACATGATTGTTAGATATGAAGTTTTTTTTAATGATCATTTACATTGGACTACACGTTCGCTTACCATAATCAACACGATTGTTTTTCATGATCAACATGATCGTTTGCCATGATCGACATGATCATTTTGTATGGTCAAGACGATCTTTTAAATTTGAAGTGTTTTTTCCATCGTTAAAATATAAGTACACAATCATATATCATGAGCTAAACAATAGTAAATTATTCGTCTAAACTGTAGTACACGATCTTTGATATTTTCTCTTGTGGGCCTATGAGCATTTTTTCCGTTTGTATAATTGTTCTATACAATGTTATACAACATAAATATTTTACCGATTTATTATATTTTTGGAAAAAAAAAACCCTTAAGTTATTTTATAACAAAAGAATTTTAGCTTTCCTACATGTCTTTCTTAAAAAAAAAAACTTTATTTACTGTTTCTTACTCAAATAAACAAAGATAGAAGGATAATATATAAAATAAGAGTAAGAGAAAAGGAGAATTGGTAAATTTACCATATTTGGAAAGATAGTTTATTCTGTTTTGAAGTAGAGTGCAGGTATCAGCAACGGAGTATTTGAATCCTTGAAATTTGTCAGCAAGTTTATGAAGAGCGAGAAGAAGAAGCTTATTGTGAAGGCTTGCAAGTGTTGAAACTTCATCCCATCAGCTTCCATGGTTGTGCTTTTTCGATGATCCTGTGATTATTGAAAAATCGGAAGAAGCGATTAGAGGGAAAAGGTTTGAGAATCGAAATACAAATAGTAGCAAACAACTTTCTCGGTGTTGGTGGAGTATAGCAGCAACGGAGGAGGAGGAGGAGGCGATTGTAGTGGCTGTTGTTGTTGGATATCCTTCTCAAAAGTCGGTGATGAAGATGGAGATGGGAGTTGATCTTCGAAAAAGAGGCTTGACTGTCTATGTTTGTTCGCTAAGATTTCCAAAATGTTAAACGCTCGAGATGAGCAAAGGATAAATATTTTGCAAATGCAACGGCTGGGCACAGTGGTGGCGACGGCGAGCACAACGACAGAACACAGACGACGACAATAATGGAAGAAACTGATGTATGCTGGTGGTGGTGGCGGCAGCTGTCGAAGAAGAGAGGGAAGAAAGTGATGAGATTGAGAAGGGTGAAAGAAATTTGAGAAAGATGAAAAATCGTGTGTGGGAGGGTTTGAGAAAAGAGTAAAATAAGAGAGAGAAAGTTGAATTTTTACAAAATTAAAAAATGAAAATAAAATAAAAATGGGCTTTAATGTCAGTTCTAAAAAAGTAGGGTGTTTAATGTCGGCTTTAAACCGACATTAAAGCTCTATTTTTAATGTCGGTTTAAAACCGACATTAAACATCTGCCTTTTGAAAAACGACATTAAAGCCCATTTTTCATTTTTCTTCCCGGCATTAAAGACCAGATTTCTTCTAGTGGATTGATTAAGCTGAGAGGGGAGGAAGGCGGTGAGAGAAAAAGTGTGACAATTGGGGTGAAGAAAAAAGATGTTTCAGATCTGGTGGGAGATTTTAAGTGTATCTTTCGGCTCAGTTAAGAATGACACTAAGAGATATTCCTTCAAAACGATTTAGTCGAACTAATCCTCGACGTTGTTGTTTGACGTTAGGGGTTGTTCCTTACTCCAACGGACAACGATCAGCGTGGAGAGATAAGCTTTCTTCCAACCATCTCTCTCTCAACGTTGTTTTGTGCATCGAGAAATAAATTCTTTTTTGTATATTATTTTGGCATCGCAGCCTAAGCTCTAGATCAAATATATATTTTTATCTTTTTATCTTATATTTCATTATGTTAATTTCTTTTTATCTTATTATTCGTCCTATCAATCTCTCTCCCCAGAACATATTAAACACAAAAAAGTGTCATTTTCGTTGTTTGCTTCCTGCTGTTGTCTTTTGTTCTCTTATGTGGTGATCTACAATATTTCTAACACATCTAAACTAGATGGCCCAATTTTGACAATACAATGAACTTGATGGTTGTGTTCTCTTTTTACATTCAAAGTGAGGGTACGACTGACTAAGTGTGAGGATCCATTTATAAAGTTTATATGATTTTGAGTGCACAATGTTTACAATTGGGAGTTTTAGGGTGTATCAATGCATTGGGGGTAGTTTTTGGACAAATCTACACTATCATAACTATAGTTAGAAATAGCCTATTATTTTTCCTACTTGTTACAAATAATCATTACTTAATCACAAATTATGTTGAATCATTATTTACAAATGCATTTTAATTAATATAAAAATGATATTGGGGATTTGATTCGATAACTATTTGATATTTAAAAAACTAATTATACCCGTTAGTGTCAAAATTTGTTATCCACCTTCTAAAATTACAAAGTCCGATTCCAAAAACTAGAAAAAGAAAAAAAGAAAACATAGATTACCAAAAATCCTTAATAATTATATTAGATAAACTTAGAAAAATGTGAAAGCATACAATTTAAGGAAACAAAAAGTGAAGATCCCTTTACTTATTATTTAGTTTTTTGTTTTTGAAAATTAAGACTACAAACACATCTAAATACATTGCTTTGATTTTTTGCCCATGTTTTCAAAAACTAATTCAAAATTTGAAAATTGAAGCCTTAACTGATAATCATTTCGTGTTTCGTTATTTATTTTTTAAATCTAATAATTAAGTTCTTTTTTTTTTCATTTTCTTATCACAATTGGTATCAATATTAAGTAGAACACATACTTCAAAATAATGAATAATGTATTCAATTAAAACCAGTACTATTTCATATTTTCACATATATATGTTTGGTAGGAGATTCAATAAATAGATTCTAATTTACACAGTTAACTAGTCATAGTCATCCACTAAACAATTATTAACTTATATGTGAACATGTTTTAAGTTAAAATATTTGTATGATTGTTATTTTGTAACATTATATAATTTTATAATACATCAAAATAATTTTACTTTTATTTTTGTTTAATATAATTTGAGACTTTAAAATTCAGAATTTAGAAGCAGAATACAAACACTATATAGACTACATAATCACAGAACAGTTTTCATACAAAAATCAAAATTGTCAAAAATAAAAGAAAAGAAGAAAGCCTTAATAATATATAGAACCTCAAACGAAGTCAATGATTACAAAAAAAGCGAATAATATTGTCATTGAATTCCAATTGTATGAAAAGTAGGAGGGAGGCGTTGGCATCCCCCTCCCTCAGAAAAAGAGTGGGAATCGACAATTACACATCTTCAAAAGAAATGTGAATGTGGATGAGAAAAGGACCTAACAAATTTGTCAAACAAGAATTCACCCACCCTCTACCTCTACTTTTTTAGGTCCAAAAAGGGCAACACCATACAAAACAAATCAGCTTTCCCCTTTTACCAGGTGGAACAAAATTCATACAATCTGCAGTCCACATCAAACCAGACTCAAAACATGTGCAAGTCTAGAAGTAGAAGGGCTTTACAATCACAAAATTTATTATGAACGTTATCAATAACAAACCATTCATACAACAAAAATTTATCATAACAATAAAGGACGCCATGTCGGTCCCCATCAAGATTCTACAAAACTCAATTTCTATCAATATGAGAGTGTCAACAATTCCCCAGACGCACTAATAAGGCTGGGTCGATCTCTCTTTCAAGTTCAATTTTTATAACTTTTTCTTCTCCTACAGAAAGAATAACACGAGCAAGCAAAAGGAAAGATTAGTAACATTTTACCCAAACAAAAAGGCACTGATTAACTTTTTGTACTTCTCATTTACTTCCGGCCTTTCCTATCTTCTTTTCCAGGATTGAATCTTGGCAGGGTTACCAAAGTGTTTACGCGCGACACTCCTTCCAGGGCAGACCATTCTATTCCCGTTTCTGAATGTTCTTCCTCCTTCGTTTCATCTTCTTCGCTTCCATCCTGCAAAATTTCCTTGCTGGTTCGGACAGTTCCTGAACGATTCAGACCATTTGGGCAAGACAAATCTTCGTTCTCGACTGGAGTGCTGAAATGATCTGCTGAACTTTGTTGCTCTTCTGGTTTGGTATTGGAAGCAGACGAAGAAAGATTGCCAGAGTTTGAGTCAAGGAAGAGGCAAACAACAGCACAGTCATCAATCTTGGAAGTTGGGTATTTATGTTTCCATGCTTTAACTGCAGTTTCTACCAGAGTGCGAGCTGCTGTAGTACGTTTTGGAGCTGATGCAACAATATCTACAACCTCTTTGTTTGACAGCACATCCCATATCTGCAAAACGAAACACAAGCCGAGCTCCGAATATGAGAAAAACAGGAGGATCCACCTTTTTAAAGCAAATGGTGCAAGAAATTGCGATCATACTCCATCTGTAGCCAGAACAATGAATTCATCTTTTTCAGTGAGCCGTCTATATGATATTTCAGGTACAGAGATAAGACCAAAGTCTTTTAGGCAGAAATCTCCAAATGCCCGTGCCATGGCAAGTCCAGGAGAGTTGCTGTTTGGAAGCCAAACTCGAGCTACATCAGGTTCGTCTTGGAGAGCAAAGACACGACCTCTACACTTGCGAATTCTCTCTGCTTCAGCTGTTGGGGGAAAAGAATACGTAAGAAATCCGTCAGCAAAATGACAGAGATGGGGGGGAAAGGAGTTGACTACAGTCAAATAAATTTCAAACTAAATATGCATTTGGATCTCTCAAGAAAAAACTTGACATTTTGGCTTATAAGATAAAAAGAATACAGTCCGAGCTACTGGGCTTAAACAATTCTAGCTGAGATGGCTCATTTATGAATCTACGACTCAAGATATATAATCCATTGTCCAAAACTTCTTTATAAGGTATGATTGCAGGTATTTAGACAATTAGACTCGAGAAAACTTGGAACATTAAAAAAGAATATAGAAAAGTAAACCACTTTTTTCCAAGAAAGTTCAAGACTTACCAATCCAACATGCTCAATTTTTAAAAGCATCAAAAAAGTGTTTTCTATGTTTTTCAATTTTGTTTTTAAAAAAATTGGAAAGCATGGGAAGTGATTTGAAAAAACCATCAGAGAAAGAAATAGAAGAGTAAGTTTCAAATAAAATCTGATTATTATATGAAGATTTTTTTTCCTACAGGTTCCATTCATTTTCAGCCGTGTCAACAATGTTTTAAGAACAATGTAGAGCCTCTATAACAAAACAAAATTCTGAATAGAGTAGGTTGAAATGATAGAGAAAAAAACCTGGAAGATTTGGCTTCAGATCCACAGTCAATTGAATGGGAACAAGAGAGTCACCTTTATCTCTCATACCCAAAACAGCTCGGGAGTCCCCAACATTTCCAATCACAAGATCCTGACCCTGAAAGAAAAAGGAACTATTTTATGAGCAAAGAAAGAGCACACATAGCAAATCTTATTTGAAATTAAATAGGAATCATTTCCTTTTTAATATGAAACAGCACCTGTTTAACAATAGTCACTGCTGTAGTACCACTACAGAAGCTATCTATAGTTTGGTGCATCCTGAGTTCCCAATCCATAACTCTAAAAGCCTTAAGAAAAGACTCCTTCAAAGTATGGAAAATTTCAGGTTGCTTTTCTGTTCCATCAACATCAATGGAGGCCCTAAACTCTTCATCAGCAGATAAAAACGAGGTAGCTTCATCCGAGTTCATACTTCCTGTATTATTAAGACTGATCTCTCTATGAACATCATCAGTGGTCAAGTTAACCTCCCAATGTGCACTCAATCTCAGAGGAAGAGAATCCCTCACTTTCTTGGCAACCATATGACCATAGGGACCATGGCCATCAAAAACCCCACAGAAGATCGTGTCGGTCCTAGAGCCAAAATTCTGAAACCATAGTTGAATCAGAGTCAATCAGATGCATGTTGAGATGCTAGGAGTTTCAGAAAGTAATGGATCATGCCATGTAGTATCATTATTATATGAAAAATGGACAAAAAGATTAAGAAAATAACCTAAATGTTGACCCCACCCAAAGAAGCCATGAAGAAAAGAAGAGAGTTAACAAAAGCACAACAGACAGACCCCAGAGGGTGCCCACTTCCCAGGAGGTAACAAAGATACCCACCAAGATCCCTGATTCAAATCCTTTCTGAAAACTTAATAGCTCAAAAACTTTTGTGGCCTCTCAGGCTTAGTAGAGGTTGGAAATTTAAAAAGGAAAGAAACTAAAGTTTTCTTTAACTTTTCAACCACATAATAGAGGAAACAAAAAAAAAATTAAAAATTAAAAAAAGAAAAAAGAAAAAAGAAAAAAAAAACACAAAAGTTGAGTAAAGAAGAAGCAACCCAAGTGATGCAATCTATGTTGGATCAGATGACTATAATAATACAGACTCAAAGTAGGAACCAAGAAAGCAAGCAATTCAATCAAACTCATGAACATATATTCATATTCCAACATCTGTAGGATTTGGATCTAAGATCAGAGGTGTTAGGAAAAATAAATGAGTTTTGAGAACGAAGAACAAACCTCCCAAACAATCATGGCATCCTGATTGGTTCCTTTCTTGCCCTGCTGCGTGAACAGAGACGCCATATCAGTGAAGCCATTAGTGAAGAGCCTACCAGGGATCCGATGAAGTGAGAGATCCCCAAATGAGGAATTTCTCGAACAATTTCGCCTCTTGGAACTGTTCTTACTCCGATGATGCTTAGCCGGAGAAGTTGGGGAACCAGGAATGGGGCTCCTGCTCTCCGCAGACAAGCAGGACCCCATCCGAAGTGCCCTAACAATGCTAAGAATGCACTCCAGGCCAACCGCCCGATTCAAACCCCGACGCCCACCGCTTTCTGTATAGCGATCCGTCAGAAAACCCTTTAACTGCCCCTCCCGTTTCGGGACACTCCCACCGAATTTCAACACAGCGGGTTTCAATCCCACATACCCATCATCATAATCATCAGATCCTGTTCGAAATTGGGGAATCGGGAAATTGGGTTTTTGAAGAAAAGGGAAAAAACTGTGTATTTCACCTTTTTGATGGGGGAAAAGGAGAATGGAAAAGGGAAATTGTGTAAAAAAGTGGAGATGGGATCTGGGTTTGCATGCAAATGGGGATTGGAATTGAAAAAAGAACAATGGATAATAGAATTAGAATGGATTAGAGAAGAGGGAATACAAACATGTGGGTGAATAAGAAGGAGAAGGAGATGGAGATGGAGATGGAGAAGGGAAGGGTTGAATGTAGAGAAAAAATAGGAACCACCAGGAAAGTGATGATGTTAAATAAACGAGGAGAGAGACAAAGGATGCATTTCAACCTTTGTCTATCACTCTCACAAATCTCTCACCTACGACACAATTTCTCCCTCCACATATTTCCACACCTGTTTTCCTTTTTTGTTTCTTTTTTTCTTTTTTTCTTTAAATATCCTTTTACTCCACCAGTTCTTATCACTAGATGTGTTTTGCATCTGAAATTCCATCATTTCAGTTCTTAAGTTTTGAATAATAAGTTTATTAGATCTCAAAATATTGATAATGAAGTACAAATGAAAGTCTGGTTGGACTTAAAAATTGTTCACATTTGGACAAAAATCTATTTCGACAAATTTTAAATTCAAATGAACAATCATGTTTACAATTTTTAAGTCAAGTTAGATCTTTGTTTATATTTAACCGAGGGTTAGTGTTGAGGGTCTTGATAAACCTATTTTTTAAAATTTAGGACTAAAATAGTCTATTTTCAAAATTTATGGACCAAATGCACCTAACGATCAAAACTAGGGGACTAAAAGAGTTTTTTTTTCCCTTTTTTTCTCTCTCTTTCGATTCTAACTCTTTTTTATTCATTTGTCATGTCGACAATGGTTCTAATACAAAAATGATGGAAGATCAAATCCTTGTATTTTAAAGTAGAAGTTTATGTTAATTACTAATGAGTATAAGTTTAATTTCACACTAATCGTCGATCTTACATGTTGTCAGAATGACAAAGGTCACGTTTGATTTGTGATTCATTTTCTTAAAAGAAATAATACAAGAAAAACAATTAAAACATGTTCGACATAGTTATTTTTAAAAATAATTCTAAAAAAACAACTTTTGAAGAAGTTAATTTCATAAACAATAAATTGATGTTTTCTTTCTTTTTAAAATTTGTTTTTAGAAATTATGAACATGAGATATACGATTGAATTCTCAAATTCACATCTAACCATAAGTATGAAATTTTAAATTTAAATTTTAGACTTTAGGTTGAAACCAAAAGATGTTGTCGTACACAATTTAAAATTCAGACTTTAGGTTGAAACCAAAAGATGTTCTCGTACACAGTAAAAAATAAAAATTTGTTTCTATTTTCTACTTTTAAATTTTTAAAATTATTTTTACTTCATGAATCAAATAAAAGGTAAAATATCCGATACAAATATCAATGGAAAACTTATATACATGTAACAAAATACCAAACTATTTAGCATATGTAAGCATAAAGGTAGCCATTTTTTTAAATATTCTAGATTTGCCCTTCCATCTTTTTCTTTTCCTCACAATGAAATCCTCTTCTTCCTCATGTGATTTCTTTCATCTTCTTCCTCTTGCTATTTCTTTTATCGTATTTCTTCTTTTCTTTTTATTTTTTATTTTTTGCAATTTTTTTCCCATAAAATCTTTCTTATTTTTCAATTCTTTTTTTATGTCGTTAAATATTTCCATCCTTTCTTCTTTTCCTCGATTTTTTTCCATCGTCATTCTTCTTTTCTGATTTTGCGATTTCTTTCGATGTCTTTTCTCTTTTTTTATTCTTTTTTACGTCGTTTAATCTTTCCATCGTCTTTTTTTTTTTTTTTGCTGTGATTTCTTTCGATCGTCTTTCTTCTTTTCCTATTCTTTTTTTTTTTCGCTGTGATTTCTTTCGATCGTCTTTCTTCTTTTTCTATTCATTTTTTACGTCGTTTGAATTTGGATAACCAAATCTAAACTACCGTGTACAAAAAATAGAAAATCTAAAAAATCGTATATAAAAAATCTTGAAAAAATCATTTAGATTGGAGTAGCTAAATGTAAACAATGGTGTAAAAAAATAAACCATCGGTAGACAAATCTAAACGAAGAGAATTAAAAAAATCATTTAGCCAAATCTAAACGATCGTGTAGACAAATCTAAACGATCGTGTAACAAGATAATTTTAAAAAATTGTTTAGCCAAATCTAAACGATTGTGCAGACAAATCTAAACGATCGTATAAAAAAAATAAACAATCGTATAGCAAAACAATTTTTAAAAATCGTTTAGCCAAATCTAAACGATCATGTATCAAGTTTTGAAAAAAAATTGTTTAGATTTGAGTTCCTAAATCTAAACGATCGTGTAATCAAATTTAAACGTAACCAAATTAAACAATCGATAGAATTAAAGAAATAAATTGTAGTCATATCTAGACGATTGTATACCAAACAATAGACAAATCCAAATCTAAACAATCGTGTAACCAAATTTAAACGTAACTAAATTAAATGATTGTGTAACAAAATTAAACGATATAATTGAAAAATAAATTGTAACCATATCTAAATGATCGTGTACCAAACAATAGCCAAATCTAAACGATCGCAAATATATTACGTGCGCGTTGTTGACAGCGTAGTTGATGGGGCATTTTTAATATTTTACATAGTGGGTCTATGGGTTTTTTCCACTGTCGAAATTGTTTCCTATAGCGTAAATACTTTGCCGCTTTTTTATATTTTTTAAAAGACCCTCATATCAATCCTATTTAATTTATATCGAGAACAATTGATAATTATGTTGTTTGATATTTCATGTATATTGATAAAAGATATTTGAGATAATTAATGTCCATTAAGTGAGGTGGATAGAGCATATATCTTATACTTTCTAATGGATCAATCTTTCAGCTGTTTACTGAGGCTGTTTTATTGTTTTTGTTAGAACAATAGTTCGATAATATTTCTCTTTAGTTGCAGAACATTAAAAAGTGATTTTGCTAAGAATATTCTTTTTTAGAAGTGTTTTTTAGTCAATTGCTTTGATAATGATCTATCTCTTAAATGTTTTAACGTCAATGCATTTCGAAAATAATAATTTTTTTTCTTTATGACTAAACGTGGTAGTTTTTTTAAAGGAAAAAAGTAGTTCGAGTACTCCGAGGTTTTATGTAAAGACTCAACCTCTTATACTAAGTTGAGGACTTTACTTTAAAAGAAAAGAATTAAAATTTATTTAAAGTAAATAGAAAATAAAATTATAAAAATGCGAATTTTCGTTATAATCATAAATAGAATGTACGGAAATAAATTATAACAAATCCTATCTTGGGCCCTACTAGTTTTAAAGGGAAAGAAAAACAAAGAAATAAATAAAATAGAATAAAATGAAAGGAAATATCAACTCTGAAATCTGACACATGACGTAAGCGGAAGCAAACGTATCTCTATGGCTCGTCACGGTCACTTCTGGTCATTCGCCAACTTGCCTTTGCTCTTACCTCTGCCTCTGCCTGAAAAATAGAAATGGAAAGAGTGAGTATAAAAATACTCAGTAAGGGACCCACTATTAGAGTCATGAAGAGTGGTCCTCTGAACTGACACGTTCTCGAACACGTGCAATTTGTGATCCTGTAGGAACAAGTTGGTCTTTGGTGAACCTAAGGAAACACCTAAGATGATCGGACTGTGAGTGATCTCGTCGAATCACTCAAATCATGTCTATGTCAATATCAATGTCAGACTGGTAGTCTCGTCGGACTACGCAGTCATAAGTGTGAGCGATCCCGTCGGACTACACAATCGTCAAAAAGAGTGGTGATTCCGAAGGACACTCATGTGGGTACGACTCTAATAGGTAAAGCTAACATACACCCTATCCATAGCATGCACATAACACATCATCAAATCACATCATAACATATCATGCCATAACATGTCATACCATACATATCCTATCATATCATGTCATATCATCCTCAATCACAATATTGTATCATTAAAACGTAGGTAATAACATCAATGCATTATCAACTCTAACACATAGTCATCCCGCAGTCAAAGTTACAATATCAATTTCTATCTGTAACTTCAAGTTCTGTAACTAGTCATCATCAATACATAACCATTCATACATGCAGTCTCTTTAAATTAAACTCGAGGGTCTAGTAGTAGAATCTCTTACCTAGAGATTTGCTCGATCGAATTTAACAACAAAACACGCTTTCCAAGCAACGAAGTCCTAAATAGTTAGAAACACCAATTAATAACTTGACCCCCAAGGAAATAAAGGTCCAAAAACCTCAGTTGAATCAGCTTACCAAATATCAAGGTTGTAACAGTTTCCTTTAACTAGAAAAAGTTCCACAGGCCAAACCCCAATTGGTCCAACTGGTCCTTTAGGATAAATAATAATTTAATTTAAACCAAAATTAAATTATTTAGGTCCAAAAACTTAAACTTAGTTGGGCATACCAAAACCCAGTCAAAACTTACCAAAATAGGTGGAAATGACCCAAAAAAAGGCTTGTTGCTCACAAAAAGCTTGACGGCTCGACTGGGAGGCAGGCGCGGCTCGATTGGGGCTCGTGGGTGGCTGGCGTAGCTCGGCAAGGATGTGTGCACGGCTCGACGCGCGGCTGACGTGTGCTGGCTTTGAACGATGGCTGACGGAGTGTGACGAAAAGCGACAGATACCTAGCGAACAACGCAACGGAGGCGGCTGGTGCGTTGGCTTCAACCGTGACGCACGAACGGCAGACGACTTGCGATGGCTGACGAATTGCAAACGACGACCGGTTTGGCTTCAACGACGATGCACGAATGCTAAGGCGATCTGCGGTGGCTAATGGAGATGGTGCGACGCTTTGGGTCGGGTCGGGCGACGGCGATGGTTGAGAAAAAGAAATTAGGGTTTGTTTCCTTTTTTTTTTTTTTTTTTGAAGATGATGGTTTTCCCACTTCCCAATAACCTATTTAACCCAAAAAAATAACAATAAATTTATTATTATTTTTCCTTTTTCCTATTCCTTATTAAATTCCAAAACGACCAAATCTTCTCTCTCTTCATTTAAAACCCACCAAATCTCCTTTTTATCTTCTTTTTATCTTTTCCCAAATAATATCGAATATTCTCTCT
This sequence comes from Cucumis melo, assembly GCF_025177605.1. Classification (NCBI taxonomy): domain Eukaryota; kingdom Viridiplantae; phylum Streptophyta; class Magnoliopsida; order Cucurbitales; family Cucurbitaceae; genus Cucumis; species Cucumis melo. The sequence continues at coordinate 14,732,497 of NC_066861.1, forward strand.
CCTCAACCAAACCAATCACCTTTATCTCCTCCAAATATCTTTTCATAAATAATTATATTATTTTCATAATACAATTATTAAATCCTTAAATCCAATAATACACCTAAACATAATTAAATCAACCCACCTTAATTAACCAATTAGATATTTCTCCAAAATATCTAAAATTTCTACTCCCCCAAACCAAGTATTTCAAGAAAAATTTAAATAACACCTAAAATTCCAAAATTCAACTTAAGATAATAATAATAATAATTACCTTAAATTTCGGGGTGTTACATTTTATCTAGTGTGTTTTGTTTCTTCTTTGTTATCTAAGCTTGTGGGTTGTTTGTTTTCTTTTTTTCATGTTCTTATCGGTCTTTTGTGTAGGAAGTTGTTCCCTTGGACGTTTTATGTTTTGTTTGTTGTTGGTATTAGTGCATCGACTTCAGGCTATGGAGTGTTCTTGTTATTGTTTAATATATATGCTACCTTAAAAGAATAGTTATCTATAAAGAGCAAGTTTTCAAAAATCACCTCATATAATATTAGATAAATTAAGAAGACCCAACAAAAAGTAAAGAGACAACATGTATACTAGATGCAAAAAAGCTTATGGTGCATTTGGATTATCTATATTAGAAAAAATATTTGTCAAAAATATATTTCCTTTTAAATACTTCGTTGAAAACAAGTTTAAAATTAAACACTTACATGTTTGGTTAGAGCTTTTTATGAGTGTTTATGTATGAAATTTGTTTGGTTGGTCATATACAAAAAATGTTTATATTTAAGTCAAATTACCATAAAGAACTTCTAAACACTATGACCTAATTTGTTTTTTTAGAAAGAAATATATTTTGAAATTAATTTCACGATATCTCGAAACTGATTGTTTTAAGATTTTGAAATTAGTAAAATTAAAACCAAGCATTAATTTTTTCATATTAAATTTTTTTTAGACAATTTTATTTTAGAAGCAGAAGTATCTTGATATTTAAATTCGTAATCAGAAAAATTATAATTGATCTCCAACAACAAAAAATAATTATAATAAATTTTCTTAAATAATATAATATCAACTAGACATGTGAAATTGTGCAATTCGATCACATTCTTCATTCATCTCCATTTCACGAACTGCACGTCTATGCTTTTCATTGACGTCCTCGTAATTTATTTCATCATTTGAAGGTAGTAGCATCTCATCGTCGTCATAAAACTTGAACTCAAAATTTGTTTTTGAATGAACTCTTATAAAGTTATGAAGAACCATTGAAGCAACAATAATTTTTACCTGTTTGTCAAATTGAAAACTATGCATTTGCCGAACAATTCTCCATCTATTCTTCCAAACACCAAGTGTTCTTTCAATTGTTCATCTTAATGAAGAATGTCTTTGATTAAATACCTCATTCATGCCTCTTGGTTGGCTTCCATGTCGAAAATCAGCAAGTGATATTGTTCACCTCTATAAGGACCTAAATATCCTTTCATTTGTGGATAACAGGAATCTACAAGATAATATTTTTCAGAAATAATAAAATAAACACTTAATAGCAAAAATAAATACTTACAAAATACAATAAACATTAATGTATTTATTTGTACATACTAACCTTTGGGTGGATGTAGAAACCCTAAATGCGGTCTTTTTAATGTCTCCACAAAAATTCGAGCATAATGAGCAGCACCTTCCCATCCAACCCAAACAAATGTAAAACATATGTTAAAATCACAGACTGTCATAATATTTTGGGTGGTAATACTTCCGACCAATGTACGATATATGCTTTCCTTTAGTCGACCGTCATCAATATATGTTGAGGATCGGATGGAAGGTTTGTGGATTTAGATTTCTACATTCACATTTGTCTAAAATAACATGATAACTCGATGAATATATATATATAATAAAACTCGAAATATATATCTAAATGTTTTTTTAGCCTTTTACATTACTTTTATATCTTTGTCAAATGTGATACGAGTTAAGAATATTTATCTTTTCATTTTGCTATTTATTTTTAAATTTATACATATTATACTTTCTTAAGATAATAATATTCCAAAATGAAACATGAGCTATCACACCCCAGTAGATTGAGGAAGTCGGAAACATCATGATGGAAAAAATTAATTAGGCAGACAGGGAACGAGAAAATCCCAAGAAAATTGGGTATCCAAAAACCCAACGACGAGCCGAACAATGAGCTATCATATGTCACTCTTTGTGGACAAAACGGAAAGAAATAGATAGAAAAAGTTGAGAGAGCTCTAATTTCCTCCATGAGAGAGAGGATCTCTAAAAGATCAACTACGCCACATTAAGAATCTCGATCGAAAAGATGGTGATATTTTGCAATTTGCAGATTTCTACCCAAAAACCTACTTGAGTTGAGATCATGAAAGAGACTAAGAAGCTGTTTTGTCTGAAGTATGTCATACTGGTCAGCATGAATCCTAATGAAACAGTCTTAATATTACAAAATTCTGCCAGACCTAAAAGTCATTGAGGGGATATCTTCCATATGGAAAGATTCATTTCTATCACCCCGCATAGCCCAAGCACCGACACAAGCTAATCCAAAATCTTGTTCATATAAGATAAGAATTTGTCACCCCAACCTTTGTTAAAGAAACTGTCCAGCTAGCAGTTTCACCAAGAAGAGAATAAACATCGTCAAATCCTATGAGCTCTCAGACAACCACAGAGAGCATGGTCCATGAATTTATATGAATTTCTGCATAAAAGGCACCTCGTATCTAAGATCATGTGACATTAAAATAAGTTCAAACCCGACGGAATGTAATTGTGGAAAGTTCGCCAAATAAAGTGTTTGATCTTGATAGGGATTTTAGAGTGGCAAACTTTTTTCTACCAATCGACCCAACCTTTTGTGCTTGATGGAGCATCAAAAGTGCTTAGTTGAAAATCCATACAATATCCACTTTTAATCATGTACATGCTTTTACTATCCAAGTGCCACATCCATTTTAATCAGTTTTTCAAAGCCCTTTCTAGGATTTTTTAAGATTTCATTAGACACAGTAGGGAAGAAGAAATTCTTAATTTTAACCACATCTCAATGACATGATTGTGTTGAAATTTACGCTCTAAAGTCTCATAATTTATTAAATTTATCCATAAATTAAACAAAAAGAAAATCCTAAATTAATATATGTAGTTTTGAATTGTACGTAGTTGACATACAAAGTGAATCATGTTCAAGAGATAACCTAAAAGTCTATAGTATATGGATAAGATTGGACGTGTCTTGTTACGGTAACATTGTGCATACAATCCACTTTGTAATAATTACAAATGGAATCCAAATTGTTCATGTTCGACATGTTAGTGAGGGTATCATATACAAAGAGTTTATATGAGATTGAACTATGAAATATCTCATCCATTTTTTGTAAATTCGTTAATTCAAAAGATTAATATTTTATAGCATGATCATGTGCGACTCAATCTTAAACTTTTAGTGATTTATGAACTTCTGTATGTGAGGTCAATCCTTTTATTTGCATGGGTGAGAGTAGCCTGAATTGCCAACTTAATAAGCCTACCATTTTGGAAACTTGATTAATTAAATAGGGTGTTGGAATATAATTCACAATATGGTATTCATTTATTCTGTATAAGGGTAAGTAAATGAGTAGTTTCCTTTAAGTGTTGATGTCAAGTCTTGAGTAAGGGAGCACACATTTTTCACTGGTCCGAATGGGACTTAGGTTATGGTTAGACCATAAACAAATTGTTCACTAGAGAAATCAATGGTATTTAAAGAAAACAGGTAATTATACAAGTAAAATGAATATTTGATCTAGTTGTAATTATGACCAACTTATGAAGAGTCAACTTGTTTATACTGATTATATCCCTGGACACAACTTGTTGTACAATGCATAGTTTAAATATAGGTCTACGGTGGTTTGTGTTGTTATATTTAATTAAATGCAAGTTGAGATTTTTTTTTAAATATACGTGTTATATTTAAATAATTGGGATAATTCATAGAGATTCTCTCTACTTTTTTTTTCTAAATATACATCTTATATTTAACATTTTAGAGATTTGCATGTTTTAAATACAAGTTTTATATTTTATGATGCATTTAGAGATTGTTCTTTAATTAAAAATAATGGTTATATTAGATAATTAAATAAAGATTTAAGTAAGATTGCTGCTTAGGTAAAGATAATTTTAGTTTAGATTTTAAATAGTTTAAAATTTTAAATTATCTTCATATTATTTTCTAATTATGATATTAGAGAAGAATGCATGATTGCCTAATATTATTAAAAGTTTACTTTAAGATAAAATTATTTTTAGCTTATCTTTCTATTAGGATCTTTTTACAAATAGAACAAAGCGGTAAAATATTTACACTGTATAGAACAATTCCGAAAATGAAAAAAGTCCATAGGCCTACTGTGTAAAATACAAAAAATGTCTCGTCAACAACACGCGCGTAATATATTTGGTATACGATCGTTTAGATTTGGCTATTGTTTGGTATATGATCGTCTATATTTGGTTATTTAATTTGGTAATTATTTTTTTAATTCGATCGTTTAATTTGGTTACACGATCATTTAATTTGGATACATTTAAAATTGGTTACATGATCGTTTAGATTTGATTGTTTAGATTTAGGTAGGCAAATCGTTTTTCTTTTGGTACACGATCGTTTAGATTTGGCTAAACGATTTTTAAAATTCTTTTTTGTACGCGATCGTTTACTTTTTTTTATACAATCGTTTAGATTACTTTTTTACACAATTGTTTAGATTTGTCTACATGATCATTTATTTTTTCAAGATTCTTTAGTACACGATCGTTTATATTTGGATAAACGATTTTTTTAATTATTTTGGTACCCGATCGTTTAGATTTATCTATACGATATGGTTTATATTTTTACACAATTGTTTACATTTGGCTGCTCCAATCTAAATGATTTTTTTAAGACTCTTTATACACGATCTTTTTGATTCTACTATTTTTTGTACACGATAGTTTAGATTTGGTTACCCAAATTTAAATGACGTAAAAAAGAAAAGAAGAAATATGATGGAAGGAAATAACAGAGGAAAAAAGAAGAGGAAAAGAAGAAAGACAATGGAAAAAAATCGTAGCGAAAAAAAAAGAGGAAAAGAAGAAATACTACGAAAGAAATCGCAGCGAGGAGGAAGAGGATGAAAGAAATCGCAGCGATGAGGAGAAAAAAGACGGAAGAGCAAACTTAGAATATTTAAAAAATGACTAATTTTATGGACTTTATTACACGGTCGTAAATAGTTTGGTGTTTTGTTACATTCATGAAAATTTATCGTGTATTATTTTTTTAATGAGATTAAAAAATGAGGAATCGTACCGAATAGGAAAAAAAATTAGTAAAATAATGTAACGCCCAACAATTTGATATTTCTTTTTTGTTTTGCCCATTGTCATAAATATTAAGTGTGGTTATGGGAATTTTAAATTTATTGGAAGAACCTTACCATTTTGATTTTCTCGAGTAATTAAGGTTGGGAACCCTTATTTGTTTAGGATAATAAGAATTTCTTTTTATTTTATTATTTTTATTTTGTTGGAAATAATTGGGGGAAGCCCTTATTAAACTAAAGTTGATTTTTTTATTGAAGTTAGGGGTGAAATAATCTAATTAATGGATTAGCAAATTAATCATTTGCCTTGGAAAGGGTCAAGGGTGGCTTAATTGAAGATAGAGAAAAGAGGGTAATTGAAGAGAGAGAAAAGAGGGTTTATTGATTTCTTTTACTATTTTAAATTCTTTTAAAAAGGAGGCATTGGGAGACGTGAGACTCCTCATCTCCCCAAAGAAGCAAAACCCTAGCCGCCGCCACTCTCCGCGCCGCCGCCGCCCGCCGCACGCCGCCGCCAGCTTCAAACACAAGCGTCGGAGCCGGCCGCAGTAGAGCCGAACCACCTTCCCAGCCGCGCCGTGTCTGCAAGCCGAAGTCGGAACTCACCGAGCCAGCCGAAACCGGAACTCGCCGCGCTGCTTCGATCTGAGGAGGACAGCCGAGCCACGTCGCGTCGCTCCGATCCAGCGCTGAGGAGCCGCAGCCGATTCGCCAGCCAGCCGTGTCCGCAACGTCGTCGCTCACACGCCCAGCCACGCCGCGCCGCTTAGATCCGACGCCGCGCAGCCGGAACGTTCGTCAGCCAGCCGTCGCGCCGACGGAAATCCAACAGCTAAGCCTCGCGCGCCTCCAGCCGTCGAACCCGAACCCGGAGCCGCTCCACATCCGCGCGCCCAAACCCGAAGCCGAATCCGCGTGTGAGCCGCGTCCGCGTGTGAAGCCGCGCCGCGCGCTTCTGCGTAGCCGAGCCGCGTCTCCCTCCTGTTGCAAGCCGAGCCGCACGCGTAAATCCCTGTGCCGAGCCGAGCCGCACCTGCGCCAAGCCGAGCCGGTCCTTGTCCTCTTCCAGCCGAGCCGCCAAGACTAATTTGGCTCCATCCACCTAAATTTTGGTAATTTAATTAATGATTGTTGCATTTCCCAGTAAGACTCCATGCTTCGGACGTTAATTAAATTAATTTGGGACTAAATTAAGTTATTTTCCTTAAGGGACGTTTTGGACCAAGTAATTGTTGCAGCGCGGGATTTCTTCAGTACGGGCTCGAGCACTGCAACCTCTTTCTAGGGTAAGTTAGTTCAAATGAGTCTTGAACCGTTAGTCGTTGGCAACCTAATTACGAATTTTGGCATATTAAACAGTTAGGATTTCGTCGCTTGGAAAGCGTACTGCCTCGCGGTTAGGACTCGACAAGTAAATCTCCAGGTAAGAGATTCTACTAGTAGCTTCATGTTTAGAAGTATGAGACTATGTATGCTCCAATTTTTCATGTTAAGAATTAGACAGTACGATGCCTGAAATAAATGTTAGTATGATGCAACTGACGATATGGTTATACTATAGCCTGTTATGTGTGGCGAGAGCTGTTATGGCTATACGACGAATGTCGAGACGGAGAGTGTAGAGACGATTTATGTGATATGTTATATGCTGATGCCATGTGTATGTATACTGCAATTAGGGTACCTGTTAGCTTAATCTGTTAGAGTCGTACCTGCATGGGTGTCCTTCGGGATCACCACCTATTGAGGACTGTGTGGTCCGACGGGACACCAGTCTAGCATGGATATAGATATGACTCGAGTGACTCGACGGGGTCCTCGCATCCCGACTGTCCTAGGTGTCCCCTAGGGCACCGAAGACCAGAGTTACGTTCCTACGGGAGCGCATGTTGCACGTGTTCGGGAACGTGCCAGAAATTGGGTACCAGTTACAGGACTCTGACAGGAAGTTAACAGGCATCTAGTGGGATTAGTAGTGGATCCCTTACTGAGTATTTTATACTCACTCTCTTCATTTTATGTTTTCAGGTAGAGGACGAGGCAAGGGCAAGGGCAAGCTGGCGAGCGACCCGAAGTGACCGTGGAGGGCCATAGGGGCTACTGCTTCCGCTTATCCTTATTTTAGACTTTCGTATTTGAGTTTGAGTACTTTTCATTACTTATCATCTTTTTATGTAGATAGGGCCCGAGTAGGACTTTAGAACGCATTACACCTTTTTGCATAACTACCTTGTTTAAATTTTCATAAATAAAATTTCTTAAACGTTACGCGTTTTTAATAAATTTTATGGCTTAAACCACTTGTTCTATATTTAGTAATGACTTCGATTCAGTATAAGGAGTTGGGTCGTTACAGTTGGTATCAGAGCACAGTGTTTTAGGTTCTGTAGACTGACCTACGATGTAAGTCATTTTTGTTTTGGTTTTACTTCACCCTATGGCTATACGGTCCTTCGGCACTCGCCAGGTATGTCTAAAGCCTTGCTAATGTTAAGATTACGATTTTGCCTGAATAGTCTAGACCTAGAGATAGGGTGTTAAGTTCTTGTGGTGAAAAGTTTGTTGGTGAATTTTAGGGAGAATGCCGCCACGTAGAGGTGCACGCCGAGGAGGTGGTAGGGGAGGCAGAAGAGCCGTTCGTTGCCAGCCGGAGGCGCCACCTGCTGCACCGGCAGTCGACCCAAACGCACCGGTCACCCAGGCGGATCTCGCCGCGATGGAGCAACGTTATCAGGACATGCTGCAAGCTGCTTTGGCGCCTTTCCTTGCCGCCCAGCAGAACCAGGCCGCCCCTGTTCAGGCCCAGGCCGTCGCTCCTCTAGCCCCTGAGGAAGCTCCACCAGTACCAGTTCAACTGTCGGCCGAGGCGAAACACTTACGGGACTTTAGGAAGTATAATCCTAAGACCTTTGACGGATCCATGGACAACCCCACAAAGGCCCAAATGTGGTTAACGTCCATAGAGACTATTTTCCGGTACATGAAGTGCCCAGAAGACCAGAAGGTGCAGTGTGCAGTCTTCTTCTTGGAGGACAGGTGCACCGCCTGGTGGGAGACCGCTGAGAGAATGCCGGGGGGCGATGTCAGCAAGATAACTTGGGAGCAGTTCAAGGAGAACTTCTATGCTAAGTTCTTCTCTGCCAATGTGAAGCACGCCAAGCTGCAAGAGTTCCTAATTTTGGAGCAAGGCGACATGACGGTGGAGCAGTACGACGCCGAGTTCGATATGCTGTCCCGCTTTGCTCCCGATGTGGTAAGGGATGAGGCTGCCAGGACGGAGAAATTCGTTAGAGGACTCAGGCTAGACCTTCAGGGCATTGTCAGAGCTCTCCGCCCAGCCACGCATGCTGATGCACTACGTATAGCACTGGATTTGAGCCTACCTGAGAGAGCCGATTCGTCTAAGGCTGCCGGCAGAGGGTCAGCCTTGGGGCAGAAGAGAAAGGTGGAGACGCAGCCTGACGTAGTACCGCAGCGAACACTGAGGTCAGGAGGTGTCTTTCAGAGACACCGACGGGAGCTTGCAGCAGCCGGGAGGACTCTGAGAGAGCTACCCGCTTGTACTACCTGTGGGAGAGTCCACGGAGGTCGTTGCTTGGCTGGAAGTGGAGTCTGCTTCAGATGTAGACAGCCGGGGCACACTGCTGATGTGTGTCCTCGGAAACCCTTTGAGACGACACCGCCCCAGCCTTCTGCTTCCCAGCAGGGGAGAGTTTTCGCCACTACCCGGCAGGAGGCCGAGCGAGCTGGTACAGTGGTGACAGGTACGCTCCCAATTTTGGGGCATTATGCTTTTGTGCTATTTGACTCTGGGTCATCCCACTCGTTTATATCCTCTGTTTTCGTTCAGCATGTGGGTTTGGAGGTAGAACCCTTGGGTAGTGTTTTGTCGGTTTCTACTCCATCTGGGGAGGTTCTGTTGTCCAAAGAACAAATAAAGGCATGTCGGGTAGAGATAGCGAATCGTATGTTAGACGTGACCTTGCTAGTGTTAGACATGCAGGATTTTGATGTGATACTAGGCATGGATTGGCTGTCAGCCAACCATGCAAATATAGACTGTTGTGGCAAGGAAGTTGTCTTTAACCCTCCCTCCGGGGCTAGTTTCAAATTCAGGGGGGCAGGCATGGTATGTATACCCAAGGTCATCTCAGCCATGAAGGCTAGTAAACTACTCAGCCAGGGTACTTGGGGCATCTTGGCAAGCGTAGTGGATATTAGAGAGCCAGAAGTTTCCCTATCTTCCGAACCAGTGGTGAGGGAGTACCCCGACGTTTTCCCAGACAAACTCCCAGGACTTCCGCCTCCCAGAGAGGTAGACTTCGCCATCGAGTTAGAGCCGGGCACTGCCCCTATCTCGAGGGCCCCTTACAGAATGGCCCCAGCCGAGCTAAAGGAGTTGAAGGTCCAGTTACAGGAGTTGCTGGACAAAGGCTTCATCCGGCCCAGTGTGTCGCCTTGGGGAGCCCCAGTATTGTTCGTGAAGAAGAAGGATGGGTCGATGCGCCTTTGTATTGATTACCGAGAGCTGAACAAGGTGACGGTCAAAAACCGCTACCCCTTGCCCAGGATTGATGACCTGTTCGATCAGTTGCAGGGAGCCACTGTCTTTTCCAAGATCGACCTGCGATCAGGCTATCACCAGTTGAGGATTAGGGACGGTGACATTCCCAAGACGGCCTTTCGTTCGAGGTACGGACATTACGAGTTCGTGGTGATGTCTTTCGGCTTGACTAACGCTCCTGCAGTGTTCATGGATTTGATGAACAGGGTGTTTAAGGACTTTCTAGACTCGTTCGTCATAGTCTTCATTGACGACATCCTGATTTACTCAAAAACTGAGGCTGAGCACGAGGAGCACTTGCACCAGGTTTTGGAGACTCTTCGAGCCAACAAGCTGTATGCCAAGTTCTCCAAGTGTGAATTCTGGTTAAGGAAGGTGACGTTTCTTGGCCACGTGGTTTCCAGTGAGGGAGTTTCAGTGGATCCCGCAAAGATTGAAGCGGTGACCAATTGGCCTCGACCGTCCACGGTTAGTGAAATTCGAAGTTTTCTGGGCTTGGCAGGTTACTACAGGAGGTTCGTGGAAGACTTCTCACGTATAGCCAGCCCGTTGACCCAGTTGACCAGGAAGGGAACCCCTTTTGTATGGAGCCCAGCATGCGAGCGTAGCTTTCAGGAGCTTAAACAGAAGCTAGTGACTGCACCAGTCCTGACAGTGCCCGATGGTTCGGGAAACTTTGTGATCTATAGTGATGCCTCCAAGAATGGACTGTGCTGTGTCCTGATGCAGCAAGGTAAGGTAGTTGCTTATGCCTCCCGCCAGTTGAAGATTCATGAGCAGAACTACCCTACCCACGACTTGGAGTTGGCAGCTGTAGTCTTTGCACTGAAGATATGGAGGCACTATCTGTACGGTGAGAAGATTCAGATTTACACCGACCATAAGAGCCTGAAGTACTTCTTCACTCAGAAGGAGTTGAACATGAGGCAGAGGAGGTGGCTCGAGTTGGTGAAAGACTACGACTGCGAGATCCTATACCACCCAGGTAAAGAAAATGTAGTGGCTGACGCGCGGAGTAGGAAGGTTGCACATTCAGCAACGCTAATCACCAAGCAGACCCCCTTACTCAGGGATTTTGAGAGAGCCGAGATTGCAGTCTCAGTGGGTGAGGTTACCGCACAGTTGGCTCAGTTGTCAGTTCAGCCAACCTTGAGGCAAAAGATCATCGCTGCTCAGTGGAATGATCCTTACTTGGCCGAGAAGCGTCATATGGTGGAGACAGGGCAAGGCGAAGACTTCTCCATATCCGCTGACGATGGCCTTATGTTTGAGGGACGCCTGTGTGTGCCGGAAGACACCGCAGTTAAGACGGAGCTTTTGACTGAGGCTCACAGTTCTCCGTTTACCATGCACCCTGGGAGTACGAAGATGTACCAGGACTTAAGGAGTGTCTATTGGTGGAGGGGCATGAAGAGGGAAGTGGCAGACTTTGTCAGTAGGTGTTTGGTGTGCCAGCAGGTGAAGGCACCTAGGCAGCATCCAGCAGGGTTGTTGCAACCCTTGAGTGTGCCAGGGTGGAAGTGGGAGAGTGTGTCGATGGATTTTATTACGGGACTGCCCAAGACCCTAAAGGGCTACACGGTGATCTGGGTTGTGGTCGACAGACTCACGAAGTCGGCCCATTTCGTGCCAGGGAAATCCACTTACACTGCCAGTAAGTGGGGGCAGTTATATATGACAGAGATTGTGAGACTACATGGAGTACCCGTATCCATCATTTCAGACAGAGACGCTCGTTTCACATCGTAGTTCTGGAAAGGACTTCAACTTGCATTAGGTACGAGGCTGGACTTCAGCACGGCATTCCACCCATAGACTGATGGTCAGACAGAGAGATTGAACCAGATTTTGGAAGATATGCTGCGGGCCTGCGTGCTAGAGTTTTCAGGAAGTTGGGACTCCCATCTGCACCTGATGGAGTTTGCCTATAACAACAGCTACCAGGCTACTATCGGTATGGCACCGTTCGAGGCTCTGTATGGCAAGTGCTGTAGATCCCCTGTCTGCTGGGGCAAGGTTGGAGAGCAGAGGATGCTAGGCCCCGAGTTAGTGCAGACTACCAATGCAGCCATACAGAAGATCCGAGCTCGTATGCTGACAGCACAGAGCAGACAGAAGAGTTATGCTGATGTACGACGTAAGGACCTCGAGTTTGAAGTGGGAGATACGGTCTTTCTGAAGGTTGCACCCATGAAGGGTGTTCTGAGGTTCGTGAAGAAGGGGAAGCTGAGTCCACGCTTCGTAGGGCCGTTCGAGATACTGGAGCGGATTGGCCCCGTGGCTTATCGCTTGGCGCTACCCCCATCTTTTGCTGCAGTGCACGACGTATTTCATATCTCCATGCTAAGGAAATATGTCGCAGACCCAACACATGTGGTGGACTTCGAGCCACTACAGTTTAGCGAGAACTTGAGCTACGAGGAGCAGCCTGTCGAGGTCTTTGCAAGGGAGGTCAAGAAGCTTCGCAGTCGAGAAATTCCACTGGTCAAAATCCTTTGGCAGAACCATGGAGTGGAAGAGGCCACGTGGGAGAAAGAAGAGGACATGAGAGCCCAGTACCCCGAGCTGTTCGAGGATTAGAACTTTCGAGGACGAAAGTTTTTTTAGGAGGGAAGATTGTAACGCCCAACAATTTGATATTTCTTTTTTGTTTTGCCTATTGTCATAAATATTAAGTGTGGTTATGGGAATTTTAAATTTATTGGAAGAACCTTACCATTTTGATTTTCTCGAGTAATTAAGGTTGGGAACCCTTATTTGTTTAGGATAATAAGAATTTCTTTTTATTTTATTATTTTTATTTTGTTGGAAATAATTGGGGGAAGCCCTTATTAAACTAAAGTTGATTTTTTTATTGAAGTTAGGGGTGAAATAATCTAATTAATGGATTAGCAAATTAATCATTTGCCTTGGAAAGGGTCAAGGGTGGCTTAATTGAAGAGAGAGAAAAGAGGGTAATTGAAGAGAGAGAAAAGAGGGTTTATTGATTTCTTTTACTATTTTAAATTCTTTTAAAAAGGAGGCATTGGGAGACGTGAGACTCCTCATCTCCCCAAAGAAGAAAAACCCTAGCCGCCGCCACTCTCCGCGCCGCCGCCGCCCGCCGCACGCCGCCGCCAGCTTCAAACACAAGCGTCGGAGCAGGCCGCAGTAGAGCCGAACCACCCTCCCAGCCGCGCCGTGTCTGCAAGCCGAAGCCGGAACTCACCGAGCCAGTCGAAACCGAAACTCGCCGCGCCGCTTCGATCTGAGGAGGACAGCCGAGCCGCGTCGCGTCGCTCCGATCCAGCGCTGAGGAGCCGCAGCCGATTCGCCAGCCAGCCGTGTCCGCAACGCCGTCGCTCACACGTCCAGCCACGCCGCGCCACTTAGATCCGATGCTGCGCAGCCGGAATGTTCGTCAGCCAGCCGTCGCGCCAACGGAAATCCAACAGCTAAGCCTCGCGCGCCTCCAGCCGTCGAACCCGAACCCGGAGCCGCTCCACATCCGCGCGCCCGAACCCGAAGCCGAATCCGCGTGTGAGCCGCGTCCGCGTGTGAAGCCGCGCCACGCGCTTCTGCGTAGCCGAGCCGCGTCTCCCTCCTGTTGCAAGCCGAGCCGCACGCGTAAATCCCTGTGCCGAGCCGAGCTGCGCCTGCGCCAAGCCGAGCCGGTCCCTGTCCTCTTCCAGCCGAGCCGCCAAGACTAATTTGGCTCCATCCACCTAAATTTTGGTAATTTAATTAATTATTGTTGCATTTCCCAGTAAGACTCCATGCTTCGGACGTTAATTAAATTAATTTGGGACTAAATTAAGTTATTTTCCTTAAGGGACGTTTTGGACCAAGTAATTGCTGCAGCGCGGGATTTCTTCAGTAGGGGCTCGAGCACTGCAACCTCTTTCTAGGGTAAGTTAGTTCAAATGAGTCTTGAAACGTTAGTCGTTGGCGACCTAATTACGAATTTTGGCATATTAAACAGTTAGGACCTCGTCGCTTGGAAAGCGTACTGCCTCGCGGTTAGGACTCGACAAGTAAATCTCCAGGTAAGAGATTCTACTAGTAGCTTCATGTTTAGAAGTATGAGACTATGTATGCTCCAATTTTTCATGTTAAGAATTAGACAGTACGATGCCTGAAATAAATGTTAGTATGATGCAACTGACGATATGGTTATACTATAGCCTGTTATGTGTGGCGAGAGCTGTTATGGCTATACGACGAATGTCGAGACGGAGAGTGTAGAGACGATTTATGTGATATGTTATATGCTGATGCCATGTGTATGTATACTGCAATTAGGGTACCTGTTAGCTTAATCTGTTAGAGTCGTACCTGCATGGGTGTCCTTCGGGATCACCACCTATTGAGGACTGTGTGGTCCGACGGGACACCAGTCTAGCATGGATATAGATATGACTCGAGTGACTCGACGGGGTCCTCGCATCCCGACTGTCCTAGGTGTCCCCCGGGGCACCGAAGACCAGAGTTACGTTCCTACGGGAGCGCATGTTGCACGTGTTCGGGAACGTGCCAGAAATTGGGTACCAGTTACAGGACTCTGACAGGAAGTTAACAGGCACCTAGTGGGACTAGTAGTGGGTCCCTTACTGAGTATTTTATACTCACTCTCTTCATTTTATGTTTTCAGGTAGAGGACGAGGCAAGGGCAAGGGCAAGCTGGCGAGCGACCCGAAGTGACCGTGGAGGGCCATAGGGGCTACTGCTTCCGCTTATCCTTATTTTAGACTTTCGTATTTGAGTTTGAGTACTTTTCATTACTTATCATCTTTTTATGTAGATAGGGCCCGAGTAGGACTTTAAAACGCATTACACCTTTTTGCATAACTACCTTGTTTAAATTTTCATAAATAAAATTTCTTAAACGTTACGCGTTTTTAATAAATTTTATGGCTTAAACCACTTGTTCTATATTTAGCAATGACTTCGATTCAAAATAAGGAGTTGGGTCGTTACAAATAAGATCCATGTCACCCATTTTGTTAATTATAAATATGGTAATAATAATCAAAAGTTATTCAACTGCTAAAATAAAGGGATAAAACAGCGTTAATGAATCTTCTTTAATTCCAAAATTACCCTCCAAAGAGAACCCAAATTACGTGCATGTTTACCTTGTTCTTCTTCCTTCGTTTCTGCAACAAAATCCTAAAATCATGAGGAATTTCATGAAAATCAATCTGAGTATCCCATGAGCGATCTAACTTTCTTCTTTCCTTTTTCCATTCGTTTTTTTTTCGATTTTGAATTGCTCTATTTTACAATTGGTATTTTGAATTCAATTTCGAAAATCTCAAATCAAGCATGCTTTCCATTTGATATCTACGGGTTTTGCTTAGATTTTTCGGCTGGAATCTACTTGTTTCAATTCTAACAGATTGGGTTTTCATCAAATTACCATTTTGAGTTAATTTTCTTTGTTTGTAGCTTGTGTTTACATTTTAAAATTTTGGCTGGAGTCTTTGAGTAGTTTATACTTTATAGTTTATATTACTATTTCTACCATACCTTTTTGTTTTCCATCTAATTGACATATGTTATTGGCAATTGATTTGTGAAACCCCGAACATGTTTTGCTTTATGCGTTGAGGTTCAAACGAAAGAACAACTAGTGCAAGGAGTTTATTAAGGGTAACTCACATATGGTGAGAAAGCTATGCGATAAAGAAACTTGAAGAAAAACAATGCAACGAAGGATCAAGCATTGAGCCTATTTCACATATAAATGACAGCGCAACCCTCTATTAGTAGGTAGGTGATTGATTTGACCTTGCTGTCCAATCTGAATCATAAGGATTTGGCAGAAACACGTGGCATCCTGCGACTGGACTGTTCTCGCTGCCGGTAGAAGTCATGATTCTACATAGAAAAGCGTCACCAAAAAAGCCTATAAAAAGAAGAAACCTGCTTGCTATATAATATATGCATAAGTTTCTTCCGTGGATTTGTCATGTTAGGCTATAAGTGAATGACTTTTAGGCGATTGAATGAGGTTATGCATTAAAATGTGCATTCCTATTCATGTGTTGCTAGCTTTTTAAAGGTATGCATGTCGTGCAAGCTTTCCTGTCTATCGCCAAAGTGTAAGCAAAGAGAGATTTTCTGGTAAGTCCAGGGTCGAACACAGGGAATTTAAGCTTTTAATTATCTTATTGCCTCACTAAGTCATGTGGTATAACTATACAGTAAAAATTATGCATAATATGTTTTTACTTTAACTATTTACACTAAGGTGCTTGGCAGTGCAAGGTGGACTTGGTAAGATGGTGAAAATGGAAATTGAACTTACTCTAGGCATGGCGATGAAGGAACAATTTAATTATCTAATCGGATTGATTTGTGTTTTAATATTTCAAGCCGATACAAAGCATATATTAACTTCGAATTAGGGCGAGCAACCTCTCAGCGCCTTTGCCATACTTACTTGCCTCTAGGATCCAAATGCAGAAAGTTAAGCTATGATTTATATCTAATCATATTGAATGTATTATTAGTAACTTATCCTTAATTAAGGGGGACAACCTCTTGGTGCTATCGCCACACACATTGGCCTCTCGGTAATGTATGCAAAGGATGAATTTGGTGATAAGATTGTATCGCTACAATCTTCTCGCCACTCGCTTAGTTAAATGTGTTTTCTCAATTGTCTTGTGATTACAATCTACATCATTGTTCTTCTCTCGGATGTACAATGCTTTGATATCCGCGTTTAATTCAACAAAAACTCATAACACATACATTTTGATTATCTAGTTATTGAAAACACATTTCATTGCTCGTAAGTTAACTAAACAGATTAAACATGGAAAGTAAAAGATATATGGGAGACTGAAAGAAGGAATGCATTGCTTCCACAAAAATAACTTTAGTCCTCTCGGCCATGACGTACATTTTTATAAAACAATACAAGAAAAATATAAACTGGAATACAAGAGAAGGTGTTCCACCACAGACTATGACTCGTTATACTCTTTGGCTCTGATTTTTGCCTATTGATGAGGGGAAAGATGAAGGGGATAAACTCTCTCTCTTTTATTTTAAGCTCTCACTTAAAACTCAAGGGAAGGGAGAAGACGAACGATGTATAGACTTGCTTTCCGGCCAATTGTGCATACCTTGCTTTGAAGTGAGAGGCTCTATTTATAGGCGAGACTTGATGTTGACAGGACATTCTATGTGTCATTAATACCTCTGGAAAGTTGCATCGGTGCTACGCAGACGTCCTTTTATCCTTTCTCTAACATTCGTGCCAATCAAATTTATCTGCTAGTTCTTTATATCGCCTAGCTTACTATGTTTGTCTTCGAGCTCCACTTCTTTTGTCTAAAATCCTGCGATTAGAGCACTAAAACACAATAAAACAGGGATGAGATTCTTTTGTGTCATGTTATTCGCAGATTAATCAAATTGCTTACTTTTTCTTTTGTTTTCTTCTATTCTCATGCGATTAGACCTCATTATTTTACATAAAAAAGCTATAATAATCTGTATTTCTACAAGTTATCACACCCTCAAATTTAAAATAATGCTTGTCCTCGAGCATCATCTCAGGATTCTAAATATGATTTCTTTTATGCACATTGCTAAACCTTTCAGAATGCTTTTCTAATCTCTCTCACACTCTAGCATTTCTTCTTTTTCTTCGCCTACTCTAAATTTGAAAATATTTCTAGATTCTAAATGCAGCAAGCGTAAGTCTTAAAATATCCTTGTTCATTTTCAGAAACTCTTATTTCCCCCTTTTTGCGAAATGGTTGTTGTTTCCAAAACTTCTTAGTTCCTTTCTTTTTCTTGCAACAATTTTTATTAACTAAGTTATTTATGTTGGGATTTTGTCAAAAAGATTTTATGACATTATCTTTGTAACGCTCCGAAAATTTAAGGTAAAATTTTCCTCGTTTTACGTAAAGTACAAGTTGATATAATAATAATATAATATTAATTATATTATTATTATTAATATTTATTTTATTGGTTATAATATTAATATTATAATTATTATTATTAATTACTATTATAGAAATATTATTATTTCTAAAAATATATAGAAATATTATTATAATTATTATTATTAATTAATATTATAGAAATATAATAAATTTTTATTTATTTAATATTAATATTATTAATATATTATTATTATTACTTTATTATTATTATTATTATTTATATTTAATATATATATTATTATTTAATTTAAATTATTAATATTATATAATTATTAAGAATTATATATATATATATATATAATAAATTTTTTTAAAAAAAACCCTAATTCGCGCCGCCCCCCCCCCCCAAATTTTCTTCTTCTCTTCCGTTTCTTCCTCTCCACCGCGCGCCGCCGATCCATTTTCTCTCCTTCCTCCATCCTTCGCCCGACCACCGCCGCCCGTTCGCACACAGCTCATCTCTTCCTCCTCATTCTTTTCTCCTTCCGTCCGTGTCCACCTTCATCTCTTCCTCCGTCGTCGTCTCCGTCTCCGAAAAATGAGCAGCCGCCGCGACCATCCATTTCGGATCTCCTCTTGGGTTCAAACAACCAAACGCCGCCGTGCATCCTCCGTCAGACCGTATCCGCCGTCGCCCTCCGCCGCGTGGAAGTAGGGCCAGTCGTCGGACAAGCTGCGTTCCATCCCGGTCGTCGAACGCCGAAATCCGTCGCGTGTGGTTGCCCGTTCCGCGCTGCAAAGACCCGACCCGGTTCCAAGCTGACCCGACCCGAAACCGCTTCCAGCCGAGCCGAGCGCGCCGCGTGAGCCGAGCCGAGCGAGCCGAGCGAGCCGAGCCGCGAGCCGAGTGAGCCGAGCCGCGAGCCGAGTGAGCCGAGCCGCGAGCCGAACCGAGCCGAGCCGAGCCGAGAACCAAGCCGAGCCGAGCCGAGCCGAGCCGAGCCAAGCCGCGAGCCGAGTGAGCCGAGCCGCGAGCCGAGTGAGCCGAGCCGCGAGCCGAGTGAGCCGAGCCGCGAGCCGAACCGAGCCGAGCCGAGCCGAGAGCCAAGCCGAGCCGAGCCGAGCCGAGCCGAGAACCAAGCCGAGTAAGCCGAGCCGAGCCGAGCCGAGCCGAGCCGAGTCCAAGCCGAGCCGAGCCGAGCCACCTAAGCCTTCCTTCCTCCACTTTGGTTCACGGTGAGTTTTCGGTAAGGATTGTTTTGATGAATTCCCTAATGTTACCTCGTCCGATTCGAGTTTGAATGTTGGATTAAGATATGGCCCTACTTTTCTCCCTTGAAGGTAGTAAGGAATTGACGCTTAAGTTCTTGGGTCCCGCGGCAGGCTTGTTTGGAGGTAGTCCTCCTTTCCTTGGGTAAGTCAACGGGTGTCGTTTCGGACCTTTTAAAGCGACTTCTACTAGAGTCATCAACTAAAACCCTTGTGTTATCGTTCAGGTTGATCCGTTGAGCGTGGATTCGATCGAGGGGCATAACCGAGTATCAGGTAAGGGTTTTCCTACTACTGGACCCCGAATCCAGACTGAAAACGTAGTAGTCCACAGGGGATTACACGTTAGTGACTGTACTGAATATCTGTATGCGTGTTGACTGTCAAGTACTGTTATTATATTTGTCTGATGTAAATATTCTGTGACTGTGAGTTGTGGATTGAGATTTTATGTTAATGGACCTTGGAGTTACGGTTTAGTATGTAGTAAAACACTGGCCTGGATGTGGTTCATGGAATTTGGACGGGGATGGACAGTGAGTCCGGTTTTGGTTGGTTAGTCGATTGGACCTAGGGTTTTCCCTATTGGTGTGCGAATTGGTAATGCATATAGCAACTGAGGGTGTAGATGTTTAAACCTATACTATCTGACTGACAAAGCCCATGGCGGGACTGTGATATGAATGCCGTTGAGATGTGACTGATGTAGACAGTTTAGTTTGGACTGAGGGGTAACGGTTAGCTTCATCTATGGGGTAGTGTGCCTTACGAATATGTGCGCCCTTCGGGAGCACTAGACTGATATGTGCATCCTTCGGGAGCACTAGACTGATATGTGCATCCTTCGGGAGCACTAGACTGATATGTGCATCCTTCGGGAGCACTAGACTGATATGTGCATCCTTCGAGAGCACTAGACTGATATGTGCATCCTTCGGGAGCACTAGACTGATATGTGCATCCTTCGGGAGCACTAGACTGTTATGTAGGGTACCCCCGAATAGGAAGTTAACTGTTGTCCCCTAACGGGCCCAGTAGTGGGTCCCTTACTGGGTATGTTTATACTCACCCTTTCTCTTCTTTAACTTCTCAGGTAGGGGTACAGCGAGGGGCAGACCGACGAGAGGCAGGAAGGTTGCGTGAAGGCCATATGGACGCGTCTGGTTTTCTTATCGCTTCTGCTATGTATTTTGTCAGAATGTTTTGACTTGTGATTTTGAACTGGTGACTTGATATTTTATTTTGTGACTTTAGATTATTTGAAATAGGGCCCGAAACTGTCTTTTGTAAGATTTTTAATGTTTTAATGAATCGTAACTGGTCCGTTTTAAACTTTATGTGGAATGGTCGAGTTTTGGAGTTTGGTAGTGACCTCAGCTTAGTCCAGAAAGTTGGGTCGTTACAATCTTTTATTAATGAGTTATTTAATTCCAAAAAGATAAAATTTATTTTAGGAATCTTGTATCAATATCTTTTTGAGATTATTCTTGAAGAAATATATTTATTTACTAAGGAACTTGTGGGGTTTGGTACGGCTAATGACGTAGAAAGCAATTGCAGAAGATTAGTTGAGTTTATTATCGCCGAAGCTACAAGCAAAAATAAGGTAGTGCAACTTATTATCTATGGTGTCAACATGTTGATCTATGATGAACTTAATGATGAGTAATGTGAAAGATGAAGTAGTGATCAAAAGGTGACCTTAAACTCAAAGGAAGCATGAAGACATCATCGAGTAGATTCACTCATATGTTAAGGGGGAGCCTGAATACTTAAGTTATTAAGCATTTTAAGATAGTCATATATTTGAGCAGAAACCACTTGTTGTATGAATGTATATTGACTATTGTGAATCTAAATAATATTACTCATCTGAGTTCTGTGCAGCTTCCTAAATGTAAGTGATATTTGTCGAACTGGGTTACCAAAGTTCTCTATGTTATTTTCTTCTGTTGTCCCTCTAGCTATTACAACAGTTAAATACTTTAGAATTAACTAAAACTTTATTTTGTTATCCCACACTGTTTTTCAATTTATTTACGTTGGGCGTTGAGTGGGAAATCATAAGTACTCTATGAGTTTGTTCCTTTCCTCAACTATAACTCTTATAGCCACTTGTTTATTTACTCTCAGATTTTGATGAAGCTTTGCTTCTTATTACTTTTGGTGAGAGGCGACAATATAGGAGTTCTTATTTCAATTGAATTTTAGAATAAATGAATGAGTTAGTTTTATTTTATTTTATTATTGAAATTAAGGCTTGAAAAGGAATGGTTCCTTGATTTTTTGAAAGCTTCTTTGACTCGGACCTCGCACACCCCCAGATTTAGAGTCTCATAAGGTCCTCATTGCGAAAAAGTGAATGATAAGATGAACTTGGAAAAATTTACAAAAGAGGTTTGAGGTAAAGCTTGCTCGCCTAAAGACTTCAAAAAATATTTACTAAGTTCATTTTTACCAAGGAAAGTGTCATTGCTAGGTATAAGTTAAATTAAAAATAGCATAAGTTTCATCATGAAAGTTATCTTTGCGAGGAAAAAGAGAAAGTAGCCAAAGAATTCATAAATGAAGCATGTGCAAAAAAAAAAAAAAAAGTAAATTGCATGAAAAGAATGAAAGAGAAATAAACTTGAGAGATATTTGATTAATCAAGCGAATATCTTAAATATAAAAAAACTTAAAATAACTAAGGCAAAAATACATAAATTCTTAAATTTAATTCTTTAGTTGAAGATCAGGTTCCCTAGGAGTGAGATCTATTAGTTGAATAGGGGTAATTGTCACGATCAATTCTAGCGCGTGACAAGTTGTGGTACACAGTGTAGTACACGTTGTACAAACATTAAATACGTGTATTCCATTTGTGCCACAAACTGTTTGTCATGGTGCTCCATAATGTGACGCGACTGATTTGAATAAGCAATCATAAAGCTGGTTAAGTTGTTCAAGGCAAAGGAGAATTGTGAAACCATTGAGTTGAGTTGGGAGACCGTGGCTTCTACGCCTTGTACTTTAGAGTTAAGGTTGGCGATTTGCTCCTTCATCACCACGTTCTCCAAGAGCACTTCTTTGAAAGTCGCATACATGAACTCTAATGAAGATTTTGTCTAAAAGATTTTTAGGAATATTTTTAATTATATATTTTTATTAATGAATTAATTAAAGGATGAGATATTCAAAGGATAAAAGATTTTTCATTATTTTAGGAATCTTGTTATTTATCTTCAAAAGAAAAGAAGATTTATACATATAATATATATGTATAAATAGGTTGTTACCGAACGGTTGTGGGTGTGACGAAAAACTGAGAAACACAAGTTGAAGAAGTTTGTTCACGTCAGAGGTCGTCTGCAGAAGCTACTGAATTCTAAAGGTATTATGATCTTATGTCTATGAGATCGACATGTTGATCTAAGTTGCAATAATTGATGAGTAACAGATGAGACAGTGATTTGAGTGATCACTGAGATCTTTAGAAGGATTTAAAGAGGTTGTCAAAGATATTCACTCATGTGTTCGGGGGGAGCCTGAAGCCAGACATCGTGAAGAAAAGTAATTTAGGGGGAGCCTGGAGTCTGATGTCAAAACACATGTTATTAAGTCATATAATTGAACAGAGTACCATATGTTGTATTGATGTATATTGACTCAAGTGAATATTAATAAAGATGACTCATCAGGGCTATGCGCAGCTCCCCAGATGTAGGCAATATTTACCGAACTGGGTTAACAAAGTTTCTTGTGCTATTCACTTATGTTATCCCTCTAGTTATTATAAAAGTTATTAGCTTTAGTATTAACTGAAGTTTTAATTATCTCATTGTTTTTTCGATCGGTATCAGAGCGGGTTACTAGATCATAGAGATAATCAAAGAGGGACCATCAGCTTCTCATCCTCCTGTACTGGATGAAAAAAATTACTCATACTGGAAGCCCCGTATGATATTCTTCATTAAAACTTTAGATGGAAAAGCATGGAGAGCCCTTGTTGCTGGTTATGAACCTCCAATGGTTACTGTGGATGGAGTATCAGTGCCAAAACTAAAAGTTGACTGGACAGATGCTGAAGAACAAGCTTCAGTTGGAAATGCTAGAGTTATAAATGCAATCTTCAACGGTGTGGATTTAAGCGTGTTCAAACTTATTAACTTCTGCACTACTGCTAAAGAAGCTTGGAAAATATTGGAAGTTGCATATGAAGGAACTTCTAAAGTGAAGATATCCAGACTGCAGTTGATAACTTCAAAATTTGAAGCCTTGAAAATGACTGAAAGATGAGTCAGTCTCTGAATATAATGAGAGGGTTCTGGAGTTTGTAAATGATTCTCTACTGCTTGATGAAAAGATATCTGAGTCTAAAATTGTTCGCAAAGTGTTATGCTCTTTATCCAGAAAGTTTGACAAGAAGGTCACTACCATAGAAGAAGCCAAAGATATAACAACTTTAAAACTTGATGAGCTATTTGGGTTGCTACTTACTTTTAAAATGGCTATGTCAAATAGAGAAAGTAAGAAAGGTAAGGGGATTGCCTTTAAATCAGCCTATGAACAGGAGACCACTGTAAATCAGTCTGATAATGAAGTTAATCAAGATGAGTCAATAGCTCTCTTAACGAAGCAATTCTCTAAGATGGCCAGGAAGTTCAAAAGTATGAATACTGCTAGAACAACTGTCAAAACTGGAAGACGCGATGGTGAGAACTCTACAAGAAATGTTAATGACTTCTCATACAGAAGAAATAGCGACCATGGTAAGAAAAAAGAAGATGTAGAGAGGTCTTTTGGATGTAGAGAATATGAGGGCTTTGGTCATTATCAGGCTGAATATCCCACGTATCTCAGAAGACAAAAAAAAAAAAATTATTTTGCTACCTTGTCTGATGAGGACTCAGATGATGACGAAGTTGATCATGGCATGTATTCCTTCACAACGTGTATTACAGAAACCAATTTTGAAGATGATAGTGAGTGTTCTGATAATGATGAGGATGAAGAGCTAACGCTTGAAAAACTCAAAATGCTGAGGAAGGAAGACTCAGAAGCCAAAGCTATTCAAAAAGAAAGAATTCAAGATTTGATGGAAGAAAATGAACGGTTGATGGAGTTATATCATCTCTAAAAGTGAAATTAAAAGAGGTTCATAATGAGTATGATCAAACAATTAAGTCTGTGAAAATGCTAAATTCAAGAACTGACAGCTTAGACTCAATCCTAAACTGAGGGCAGAATGGCTCAAGTAAATATGGCCCCGGGTTTGATGCTTCCATGAGGAGTGCCAAGTTTACACCTGAAGTAAGATTTGTTCCAGCTTCAGTAAAAGGAACAACCAAACCAAATTGTGAAACTGTGATTACTAATACAACTGCTAAATCTTCCAGATGGGTCTGTTATTATTGTGGTCGAAGAGGTCATATTCGGTCATTTTGCTACAAATTACTAAGAGACAGGAGATATTAGCAGAAGTCAAAATTTGAAAACTATCAGAATAATTTTATGTTTGCCAAATGGAACAAAAGTATAAGAGGAACTCACATGATTTGGAGAGTGAAGACTTCAGAGAAGTGCAAGGTTGCATTTACTACAGTTCAAACACCTGTTGATGCTTGGTACTTTGACAATGGATTTTCAAGACATATGACTGGAAATCGATCATTCTTTACTGAATTAGAGGAATGCATCTCAGGTCATGTTACTTTTGGAGATGGAGCTAAAGAAGAATTATTGAAAAGGAAACATTGATAAAAGTAATCTACCTTGTCTTAATGAGGTTATGAATGATGAAACCATACTTGTCCCATCTGCACATGTGAAAAAGAATCATCCCCCAAGTTCCATAATAGGTGATCCGTTAGCTGGAATCACTACCAGAAGGAAAGAGAAAGTAGATTACACAAAAATGATTGCTGATTTTTGTTATGTGTCAGTGATAGAACCCACATCTGTTGAGAATGCTATCAAGGATGAATACTAGATAAACGCTATGCAAGAAGAATTACTTCAATTTAAGCATAACAATGTGTGGACCTTGGTTCCTAAGCTTGACGGGGTGAATGTTATAAGAACTAAGTGGATTTTTAAGAATAAAACTGATGAATCAGGGAATGTAACAAAGAACAAAGCTCGTTTGGTGGCTTAAGGTTATGCTCAAAGTAAAAGGTATTGACTTTGATGAAACTTTCGCACCTGTCGCCAGACTTGAAGCTATATGCCTTCTGCTCGGAATATCGTGTATCCGCAAATTTAAATTATATCAAATAGATGTCAAAAGCGCCTTCTTAAATGGTTACTTGAATGAGGAAGTCTTTGTAGCTCAACCAAAAAGGGTTTGTTGATTCTGAATTTCCTCAGCATGTTTACAAGTTAAATAAAGCTTTGTATGTGTTAAAGCAGGCTCCTCGAGCTTGGTATGGACGCTTAACAATCTATCTGAGTGATAAAGGATACTCTAGAGGTGGAACTGATAAGATATTATTTATTAATAGAACCAGCAGTGAGCTTATTGTAGCACATATTTATGTTGATGATATTATATTTGGGGAATTTCCCAAGGCACTTGTTGACAACTTCATTAACATAATGAAATCAGATTTTGAAATGAGCATGGTAGGAGAACTTTCCTGTTTTCTAGGTCTACAGATCAAACAGAGAAGTGAGGGTATATTTATATCTCAAGAGAAGTATGCCAAGAACGTGGTCAAAAAATTTGGTCTGGATCAGTGTCAACATAAAAGGACTCCAGCAGCGACACATGTTAAAGTTACTAAAGATGTTAATGGTATAGTAGTAGATCACAAACTGTACAGGAGCATGGTTGGAAGCCTTCTATATTTAACGGCAAGCAGACCTGACATTGCCTATGCTATTGGCATATGTGCTCGATTTCAGTCAGATCCTCGCAGTTCTTATTTAACCGCTGTTAAACGGATTCTCAAATATGTACATGGGACGAGTGACTTTGGAATTTTGTATTCTTCTGACACAACCTCTACCTTGGTTGGATATTGTGATGCTGATTGGGCTGGTTCTCCAGATGATAGGAAAAGCA
This sequence comes from Cucumis melo, assembly GCF_025177605.1. Classification (NCBI taxonomy): domain Eukaryota; kingdom Viridiplantae; phylum Streptophyta; class Magnoliopsida; order Cucurbitales; family Cucurbitaceae; genus Cucumis; species Cucumis melo. Next base: position 14,758,646 of record NC_066861.1, read on the forward strand.
CTTTTGGAGGTTGTTTCTTTGTAAGAAACAATCTTATCTCACGTTCAGTAAGAAACAGAATTGTGTATCATTGTCTATAGCTGAAGCTGAATACATATCAGCAGGGAGTGCTTATATCAGATGATTTGGATGAATAATATGTTACATGAATATGGGTTTGCTCAAGAAACCATGACTTTATATTGTGATAATATGAGTGCCATTGACATATTTAGAAATCCGATTCAACATAGTCGAACCAAACATATTGATATTAGGCATCATTTTATTCGTGAACTTGTTGAAAATAAAGTTATTAGACTTGATCATATTCGCTCGAACTTGCAATTAGCTGATATTTTCACTAAGCCTCTAGATGCAAATACATTTGAATATTTACGTACTGGTTTAGAAGTTTGTCGCATTTAAATCCATGACCAGCTATTAAGATGGTGCATGTTTACACGTTTTGAATCATTAAAAATGTCAACACCACTTGAGGAGTTAATGACTATCTTTTCGACATATGGAGAGTCTCCCCTGACATAATGGGGTTCTTAACTTGTGATTATTTAAACGACTATTAACCTGTTCGTCCCTTTATTCCTACTGTTACAACAGTTCATTTTGATCATTGCTCACTATGGTTAATACTCACAAGGGTTCCTACATGACACAGCCATTTGAAGATGCACCTGAGGTTATAATTTCATCGCCTCCTAAACGACAAGTCAAGGTGAGAGGACGAAGGTTCAAGAGTACTCCACCACGAAGGCCGTATCCACTTCCATCTAAAAAATCACAGGAAGAGGCCTCAAGAAAGTTGCATGAATCGGTGCTGCTTGAGTCTGTGCCTGTGGTGAGTGAATTTTCTGTTCCTACTTCTTCTGTCGCACATGCACCTCGAGTTCCTGCGACTAATGTGTCAGATATGGACTCGAATGACCGGGATAATGTACCTCTAGCTCAATTGTTGAAGAAGACCTTGATTCCAGATGTTTGAAATAAACTTCATGTTAATCCTCCTAGTTCTTTTCATTCACAGGAAAGTTTGTCAACTAAAGGAGTATTTATTCCTACTCTTGGTATTCCTTCCGCATCTAATGTTCAACCGGGGCCGTCAGCTCATTCCCCTCTTGCATCGCCAACTTTATTTTCTTCGGTTGATGCTCATCAATCTATTCCTGATGCTGTTCTTGGTGATATTTCTGATGCACCTGCGTGTCATCCAAATGATTGCCGAGTTGAGGATGAGGTGGAATCTTAACACCCTGATATCGACACTGAAGAAGTTCCTCTGAATGATGATGACAATCCAGTTGTTCCTCTTGCTTCTGCTGATATACCCGCTGCATCTAAGCCAGCAGAAAAAAAAGCTCAACAAAAGAGGCGCAATATAACTACCAAAAATGATAGGAAGAAGATTCCTCCAAATATTCCTTCTGTCCCCATTGATGGAATATCCTTTCATCATGAAGAGAGTGTCCAGCGTTGGAAGTTTGTGTTTTAGTGAAGGATAGTAGATGAGGTAAATGTTTCTGACAAACATCAATCCTGCACAATTATTATAGACCTTATTGAAAGGGTTGGTTTAACAAAAACTATTTCGAATGTCGGTCCATTTTATCCCCAGCTTATTAGAGAGTTTATAGTTAATTTGCCTGATGATTTTAATGATATAAGTAGCCCAGATTATCAGACAGTTCATATTCGGGGGTTTAAATTTGTGATTTCTCCCACTGTGATTAACGGGTTTTTAGGGAATGTTATTGAGGTTGACTGTTCTCCATCGTCTCCTTTCACTGATGTTTTGGCTTCTGTCTTATCTGGTTGGATGTTATCCACTTGGCCTGTAAATGGAATTCTTGCAGTCGCTTTCAGCATCAAATATGCCATTTTGCATAAGATTGGCATTGCTAATTGGTTCCCATTTTGCATAAGATTGGCATTGCTAATTGGTTCCCTTCTTCTCATGCCTCCAATGTATCAGTTGCCTTAGGAGCATTTCTTTATCAAATCTGCAATGATGATAAGGTGGATACGGGTGCATTCATTTACAATCAACTGTTACGTCATGTTGGCTCATTTGGGGTTAAGATTCCCATTACTCTTCCGCGACTCTTCTCAAATCTATTACTACACCTCAATAGAGTTGTGCTTACTGCAGCTGATACTCCTGGACCTGACCCTAAAATATTAGCTCTTAGCTACAGACTCTTTCAGGGCAGTCATGTGCCTGATATTGATCATGATGTGCATCCATCTCGTGGCCCGTGCGTTTCCGGTACTAGTGACTGGGATGAGTTTGCTGAAGGTTTCTTTGTTGATCGTGAGTTAACTGCCCACATTGTTAATGCTCTGACTGTTGAATCTCGTGCTTTAACTAACTCCATCAATCAGTTGTCTGAACGTCGGTTTGAAATTGATGCCCTCATTCGACACTTGAAGACTTTTGCTCCATCTACTAGTCGTAGAGAATCAACTACTGATTGATATATTCTTCTGGTTCAAAGGGGGAGTGTGCTTTTGTTGGTTGGGTTTGGCGACTTTGTTGAAATGATCTGGTGTGTTTTTTTAAAATAAAAGATCTGTTGTTTTTTGTGACAGAAGTAATTGACTAATGATTCTATCCTTTGTTATTTGAAGTTTTTTTTAAATAAATGAATCAGAGTTATTAAGTGCTGAAGCTTGTGGTCTTGCCTTGTGTGGAAGTTTTGTGTTGAACCAGAAATGAAAGTCCTTTTACACAAAAGGGGGAGTTTGTTGAAGATTTTGTCTAAAAGATTTTTGGGAATATTTTTAATTATATATCTTTGATTAATGAATTAATTAAAGGAAGAGATATTCAAAGGATAAAAGATTTTCCATTATTTTAGGAATCTTGTTATTTATCTTCAAAAGAAAAGAAGATTTATACATATAATAAATATGTATAAATAGGTTGTTACCGAGCGATTGTGGGTGTGACGAAAAACTGAGAAACACAAGTTGAAGAAGTTTGTTCACGTCAGAGGTCGTCTGCAGAAGCTACTGAATTCTAAAGGTATTATGATCTTATGTCTATGAGATCGACATGTTGATCTAAGTTGCAATAATTGATGAGTAACAGACGAGACAGTGATTTGTGTGATCACTGAGATCTTTAGAGGGATTTAAAGATGTTGTTAAAGGTATTCACTCATGTGTTTAGGGAGAGCCTGAAGCCAGACATCGTGAAGAAAAGTAATTTAGGAGGAGCCTGGAGTCTGATGTCAAAACACATGTTATTAAGTCATATAATTGAATAGAGTACCATATGCTGTATTGATGTATATTGACTCAAGTGAATATTAACAAAGATTACCCATGAGGGCTGTACGCAGCTCCCTAGAGGTAGGCAATATTGGCCGAACTAGGTTAACAAAGTTTCTTGTGTTATTCGCTTATGTTGTCCCTCTAGTTATTACAAAAGCTATTAGCTTTAGTGTTAACTGAAGATTTAATTATCTCATTGTTTTTTCAGACTCCACGATTATATTATAGAGTAATTTGTGAAATTCGCCTTGTTTTTTCAGACTCTCGCTGAACTCGTCTCGCCTACATTCGTGTCGATAGGAATGTCTTAGATAAACGATCAATGAAAGGTCAGGGTTGAATGAAGTCGCATTATTTGTCCCCTTCTCTAGCTTTACCTCACTTTCTGATAAGTTAACGATGGGGACATTCAGGTTTAGATGCTCAAGGTCCAAGTTAATGATTGGTGGGTTGGAGGGTGCATGGCATGGCGACACCGATGTTCGTCGCAGAGGAGAGCTTAAAGAAGCTTGGGATTTTGGAGAAAGAGGAGGATTTTCATAAGAGCAGTATGGAGAAGGGGAATGAGAAGGCGAGGACTGTATGGTAGGTGATGAATATGAGAGGTTAGTTTTAAAAGAGACAACAAGGCGAAGACTGTGTTGCTGGGGGAAATATGAGACTTAAGCAATCATGGAGATTTGGATGGGAGGGGGGAAGACTTTTATGGTGGAGAAGAACTATTAACCTCTTCACGAGGAGGAGGTGGATTTTCCATTAGCAGCGAGGAAGAGGGTATTGTGTCATCTTGAGGGTTGGATTCGGTAGGAGAGTCATCCTCAAGGACCCTTTTGTTTGTAAGCTTTCTTTGTTTTTTTCACGGAAGGTCATTCGCAGGTTGGTCTTCCTTGGTTGTTTCGACCTCTACCCTTGAGGTTGATGCTTTTCTTTTAGTGGCGATGGAGGTGGAAAAGTGTCAACTTCATTATCAATTTCTACCCTCTTCTGTTTTCATGTCTTCTAGCGTCATTCTTCCTTCTTATTTTAATGGAGGATTCTTATGCGGCTGAGTCCTACCAGGTTGCATCTGCCTCCTACCATGTCAATCTATGGGTATCTCGCAAGGGTGGGCAAGTACTTCAGACACAACTTCTCCACAGTTGTTGGAAAAGCTAAGGTTTGGCGCCTTTAGAGTTCCTCATCAAACCAAGAAATGCCTCATTCATCATATAGCCCAAGTTGAACGACTGCTTTGCCATTTTGCAATAAAGGAGCAGCATGTACTCAATTGGGATTGTACTGTCATAACGCATTGGGATGATCTTCTTCTTAATAAAGAAAAGCCACACATTGGCTTCTGTTGTTAATTGATGCAGGTAGAGTTGAAGACTCCTAGTTTTCGTTCTTGTCCAACCCGCCCCTACCCATGCGATTAACTGGATTATCATTCTCGCATCTCCTTTTGTGGGTTCTGCAATAAGACTCTGGCTAGGGTATGAATCTAGGTCATTTAGAAGGCCATATAATTCATTAATTTGGGATAACATTAGGTATGACTCGTCCTTCTTCCTTTCCACTATCACGTATGACTCGTCCAAATGATACTTCGCTGCGTAAAATATACTTCGCTGCATGGATGAACCATCTTTCTTTGAGATAACATTAGGGGTAAGTGAGGTTTCGAGGTGTCTCTACTATTCATCAGCCATTATAACATGCTAGTGATGAAGTTAACGTTGAAGGTTATGGCAGGTCGATGAATTTTCCGATGAGGGTCATAGGGTTTGAGCGAAAGGGCTACTTTACGCAAAAATTTTCGAGGGTTTCATAAAGATTTTGAGGGATTTTTTTCATTATTTATAGGCGAAACAACCATCATTACCGAGGTCATATCAATAAATGTGTCTAACACAAGGTCGACGTGTCCCTTTGAAAACCAAAATGATCGTTATAATGACGACGACGCTTCGATTCCCTCACACGACACACGTTTCCCTAGGAGATTCAAATTTAACAAGGAAAATAATTACCTTGTCGCTTATTTTGGTGCCGCGTAACTTTCATTTGACTCTCATCTCCTTTAATGCTTTCCTCGCATATCCCCATAGGCACAAAGCATTCTAAGCCAAGCTAAACTAAAAAGCGATAAAGAAAATGATAAAAGAAAGTGATAAAGGAAAGCAGTAAATTGCATAAAGAAAATAACAAAGTTAAAAGAATGAAAGAAAATAAAGCGATAAAGATGCACAATAATGCGTTTTACATAATATATTAAGCTTGTGATATGATACAAACACATTAGTGCGTTTTAACGTAATATTTATGAAGGTGCTTTACATTAAATCCACAAAAAATTTAACGTGTTCTTTATCTTTAAGGTACGCCTTGAGTCTTTGTCCGTTTACCTTGAACACATTTGTTCCGTCCAGCGAGGTGATCTTTACAACACCATGTAACTCTTAATTTGCATCTACGGATGCGGCCGTTGTACCATGCCTTCGTCTTTTCTCTATAAATCTTGGCATTCTCTAAGCTTGAGAGTGCCACTACTGAAGCTCATTCAATTGCAATAACTTTTTGTTTGATATATAATCTATGCATAAGTTTCTTCCATGGATTTGTCATGTTAGGCTCTAAGTGAGTGACTTTTAGGTGATTAAATGAGGTTATGCATTAAAAAGTGCATTCCTATTCATGTGTTGCTAGCTCATATCGTGCAAGCTTTCCTTTATATCGTCCAAGTGTAAGCAAAGAGAGGTTTCCTAGTAAGTCCCGGGTCAAACACATGAAATTTAAGCTCCTAATTATCTTATTGCGTCACTAAGTCATGTGGTATAACTATACTTTAAAGATTATGCACAATATAATTATACTCTAACTATTTACACTAAGGTGCTTGGTGATGCAAGGTGGACATGGTAAGATGGTGAAAATGAAAATTGAACTTATCTCTAGGCATGGCAATGAAGGAATAGTTTAACTATCTAATCTCGTTGATTTATGCTTTAATACTTCAAGCAGATACAAAGCATATATTAAATTTGAATTAGGGCGAGTGACCCCTCGACGCCTTTGCCTTTCTTACTCACCTCTTAGGATCCAAATACACAAATTTAAGCTATGATTTATACCTAATCACATCTTAAATGTATTATTAGTAACTTATCCAACCAGTAGTTAGACAACAAAAAAATGACAAATAAACCAGTAAACCAATAATAATTTCATTCTTCTCGACAATATCATCAACAATTACAGAATTCCAATCCAAATATAGCCAACTAAAATTTCCTATTGTGGCCTATTCCAAAATCAACAATAATATTAGATATCCTTATATAACCAAAAACATGTGTTGTATACCAAAACTAAAGTCTATCTCCTTGCATCTATTGCCTCATATATATAAGTATAATGGCTATGAACAAAACATTTACACAAAAAAGGTTATAGGAATTCTCATATGTTAGCCATTTACAAAATTAAGATCATATCTAGGTGTCTATCATATGTACCGAGCTAAAAGTTCAGTCCACTCCACTCGTATTTCATCCAATTCAAGCTGTGAGTATGAGTTTCTCGTATCAATCTGTAGAACATAAAAAGTTGAGTAGACATTTTGTGAAAACAATAAGTCACATATTATACTATTTACAACGTTACAATGTAAGTACTTAAAAAACATATCGCTAATAATGTTTGTGTCCTTACTCACGATTTTGCGCATGTATCTCATGACATAATATCCACATTCAACAGTACCTACTTGTAAAGGACACTATAACACAAAATCAAATAACAATGCATATTAGGTTATGTGCTAAATTAAATTGAAAATAATTTTATAAATATATTTACCTTTACTATTTTCTAGAATGTTGTTTTTCTAGTCTTTTTCAAATTCGGATTGAAAAATCGTCAAGACCCTACATTTCCCAAGTATAGTATAAATCAAAATAAACTAATTTCTTTAGCGATTCAAAATAAGAAACATAAACATAGTTAGTTTACATATTCGTTACGTATTTAATATCATCTTGGCAGCTTGTTCTCAACGAGTCAAGATGGTACACTACATTATCATATGGATTAATGACTACTAATAACCAATGATCCCTAAATGAAATATATATGCAAGTAATTAGTATTTTGGTACTAATGAAAGTTTAAATTGATAAAAATTTTACTTATCCAGGAATACTTACCCAGGATTATAAGGAGCAACAACCAATTGATCTTGTTTGGAAGTCATTAATCTACTACAAAGGTTTCAAGCTCTAATCTCTCAAGTACTATAGCTAGCTGAAATAAGAGATGGATCTACAAGAACGTACTTTAATTTGAAACCTTCTTCAAATCAATAATGAGTGAGTAAAAGTACCTACAATAAATTAATTACATACATCAACCTACTACTAATTAAAAAGTGTGAATATATATATAATAAAGAAGTAACATTTACTTACATAATATAAGCCACCATTGATAAAGTCTTAACTTTTTGCATGTTGCAAAAATCAATAACATCTTCTCGCAAAACGTAACTCTTTCGAGGTATACCAAATAACTCAAGAGGTAGTTGAAATGAAAAACTAGACCCATCAACCATTACCCTTTCAACATATCTAAGAATATACTTCAATTGTATTTGTAGATTGGATGGTTCACTAGTAACTTCCACCTCCTTTGTCATCAGCCTTGAAGCTTTTACCTAACACAAGTAAGTAACAATCTTAGAACTTATATATCTAAAATTGTTTATTTACAATCCACCTTCACATTTACCTCATTCTTTGATATCGATGGCCTAGTAACAATCACTTCCTCCTCTTTTACTTCCTCCTCTTCTACGACGGCGTCTGCGGCGTACAGTAGGAGCGGAGGAGCGGTGACTTACAGTGTGGTGATCGGTGAGATAGAGGCGTGAGAGAGCGCAGTGAGATAGAGGCGTGAGAGTACGTGTGAGATGGAAGCTTGAGATGGATTTGGAAGAGAAAAAGGGGAAATGAAAAGGGTTAGGAGAGAAAGTTTTAATAAATTAATTTATTTAATAAATTTTTTTATTAAAATAATTTTTAAGAAGTTTTTTTTAATCAGCTTATTTTATTAAGTTTACTTTAATAAATTTATTTAGTGAAATGATGGAATAAATAGTATTTTTATACTTTTTTTTATTTTTTTATATTTAACATTTCCAAAACATTTTTAAATAAAAATGTAAATTATACTTGACGTTTCTTTCACGTCAAGTAAATATTACCTATACTTGATGCGACCACAACGTCAAGTAAACTTTGCACTATACTTGACGTTAATAAACCGTCAAGTACAATCTGTACTATACTTGATGCGAAATAAAACATCAAGTAAAACTATCGTAAAATCATTCGACATTTTTATTTTACTTCACACTATACTTGACACATTTTTCGTGTCAAGTATAGTGTCCATTATACTTGACACGGATACAACGTCAAGTGAACTCTCCTTTATACTTGACGTAGAAAAAACGTTAAGTAAAAGTCAACGTAAAATTGTTCAAAATTTTCCACAAAAACTCCATTTTTTTTAGACTATACTTGACGTTTTTTTCTTTAAAATAGTCAATACTAAAAACGTCAAGCATATAAAAGTAGCTAGTGTCAAGTAAAATAGATTTTGTAGTAGTGAATGCCTCTAGAAAGCTACACGTGTGCACAAACGTCCTTTTGTCCTTTCTCTGACATTCACACCAACCAAATTTATCTGCTAGTGCTTCATATCGCCTAGCTTAATATGTTTGTCACCACGTAGGTTGAGTGCATCTCCTCGCATAATCATTATATCGCTAAGTTTCACTTCTTTTACCTAAAATCCTGCGATTAGAGCACTAAAACACAATAAATAGGGATAAGGTTCTTTTGTATCATGCTATTCACAGATTAATTAAATCACCTACTTTTTCCTCTATTTTCTTCTATTCTCATGCAATTAGACCTCATTATTTTACATAAAGGGCTACAATAACTTGTATTTCTACAAGTTATCAAAACTCGATCAATTTGCGACTGCTTTGTCCATTATTGAGTTGCAAAGAAATAGAGGAAAGTTTCTTAGAAGTTCCTGGAAGTCGATTACTGACAGGAGATTGCAAATAGGTCTTAGTCTAGGATCTAGGCAAATGCGCCAATCGATTGTTAAAAGTGTGAGTGGCTCTTCTCATAAATGTTTTTCTTAAAAAGGTTTTTCCAATGTGTTCAAATCTTTAAATGTGTTCCCTATTGCCCATGATCTATGTGACTTATGTACGTCCTCCAATTCCCAAAAACATTTATGACTTTAAAATGAAGAATGCATAGAATTTGTAAGTTCGAATAAAAACGACCCTTTGTACCCTATGCGATAAGAATGCCTTATACTTTCTGTGTGATCTGGTATAGGAGGTCTTATCCTTGTTGTGTGATCTGGGTTAAGATGCTCTATCCTTGATGTGTGTTCTGGAATTGAATGTTATATTCATGTTGTGTGATCTTGAGCCGAATGCCTCATACTTGCTGTGTGATCTATAATGAGATGCTCATTACTTACTGTGTGATCTAGCATTGGAAGATGCATTATGCGTTGTGGAATTAATGGAACTTGCCTAATACGTTAAGATTACTCTGCAGAGTTGCAACTTGGCAAAAAAGTGTGGTAAACGCTTGAGCTAAAAAAAGGGTACAAGGCTATAATTTAAGATGCAGAATAATTCTTCAAATTGAGTATGTGGTCCACGAGACGTATTTGCGATTTGAATTATGATGATGAATTTAATGAGGGAAAATTTCACTCACTAGGCGTTCTTCTTCTAACCTTTATATGTTTTATTTTATTTTCCCTCTCTGGTAGCGAAGGATATAATGTGTCAGACTTGCAGCCTTGATCGTCTACTGTGACTTGAGAATCGCATCTTTGGATAGTGGCCACTGTTACTTTGCTGAACATGTAAAGCTAGGCGAGAGGAGTCATGTCGTCAATATTGAGTCTATGCTTAGTCCCCTTGAAAGTCTTGTGTACTTGAACTTAAGTGTATCATTTTAGTTTGATCATCAGTAAAGTTATTTTGTTTCATCTATACCAATTTTTGTGTTTCCATTCTTTAATGCATTTACTTCCGCTTACTAGGCATTTTGCATTTTGCAGATGATGTGATAGGCATTGAGTGTCTAAGCAGCACACCTCCATCTGATCGCATAAAGTGACCTTTGGGATGGGACGTGATTGATTTCTATATGAGTTTAATAGGATGATATTTTACGGATGTAAGAGTATGGATGTAGAAAAAACTTAATCATAGTTTTATCTGATTGGCATGTGATTGGGAAATGATTTTTATCTGAGTTTAACGAAATGTTATGTTATGAAAGTAAAGTTACAGATGTAGAAGAAACTTAGCCATAATTTTCTATTTTCCATTTGATTGGTATGTGATTGACAACTGATTTTTATGTGAGTTTAATATGATGCTATGTTATGGAAATAAGGGTATGAATGTAGAAGAAATTTAACCATAGTCTTTTATTTTTTATTTGACTGGCATATGAGAGGCAATTGATTTCTATTTGATTTTAATAGGATGATAAGTTACTATTTTAGTAATAGTAATATCTTAATCTTTTTATATAGTTTTGCAGCACTTTTTAGGTACAACTTTCAATAGTCGTTTTCCATAGTGAGCAATTAGATGATCGACAATGCTATGTAGGTTACAAAACTGGTTGGTGTTTTAGTTGACAAAGTGATGTTTTTTTGGTATTTTGTTAACTTGATACAGAAGAAACTTCAACTTAATTCATAGATTGAGCTTTTAGTTTTATTGAATTTAGGGAGTATTGGGGTTCAACACATTATTAAGATTCTTGAAGACAAAGATGTATCTTGATTTTTTTACTGTAGTTATAAGGATGAAGCTACAAAATTTTATTTAGTTGTGAATACATCTTTAGAGGTTAAAATTTCTTCTTCTTCTTCTTTTGTAGCTGAGATTGATTTTAAAGATGAATTAGAAGTTTTTAGGGATTTTCATATTGGCAATATGCATTCTACATTATCTTTGAAGAAGAAGAACATGTTTGGTAGTAAGGAAATTTTGTTGAAATTGTTCTAGTTCATAGATGTGAAAAACAATCTCGAGTTTAGAACTTTAAGGTCAAATGCAAAACCTATTGAGTTAGAATGTATTGAAGATGGTTGCCAATTGTTTCGTTAGAGTATCACATTATAAAAGAAGCGATTTGTGGATGATTCAGAAGTATATTAGTGAGCATAATTCCTTTATGATGGTCTGTGCTTCTCATAAGCAGGCATCTTCCACAATTTATTAATGATTGTATGGTTGAAAGTTTTAGATATGTCTATGATCATTCAACAAAAGGATATTATATTGAAAGGAGTTATGCAGTAAATGTTGGTTATTATAAAGCTTAGAGGGCAAAAGAATACATTATGAAATTGTTAAAAGGAGATGTCAGTGATTCTTATGACTTGATGCTCAAATTCTTTTTTTAAGTTAAAAGAAATGAATTCAGATTTGTTGTTTTCATTTTCTGTGGTATATCCTTCATCAATTTTGTAGTAATCAATTAATAATCCATTAGTAACTTGTTTTACTAATCTACCTATTTATTAGTATATCAATGAATAACTCGTACATGCTTGCATAGTAAGCTCCTTACTTTTTTTTTCTCTCTTTTATTTTTGTAAGGTCATTTACCGAGTATGAAATAAATTCAAATGATCATTTAAAATATAACTTCATTGCTATAGGGCCATCAATTGGAGGTTAGAAATATTGTAGACCAAACATTTCTGCTTATGAGACTTTTTTTTTTGTGTAAATTTGCTAGAATGCTATTGACTATCTCAACGATGGACGCTAATGTTAAACTTTTTCCTCTTGCTTTTAGTATAGTAGATTTAGAAAACGATGCCTCTTGGACGTGGATTTTTTAGAAGGTAAAGGGCTTGTTTAGGAGGACATAGGGATTAGTGGTTATTTCTGATAGGCATATAAGCATTGCAAAATCTTCTTAAATATGTTTCCATTGACTGAATATTGTGTTTGTATTGAATATCTTTTAAACAATTTGAAGCTTTTGTTCAAAGATTTTATGCTATAAATTTTTATATACAATAGACAATTTTGAATTTAATATGAGATGGATGGAGTCAATATACCCATCTATCAGAGAACATCTTAGGAATGTTTGGTTTGGGAGATAGGACCTTGCATACTCTAAGCAAAGAAGATATCAGATGATGACAACATGTATTTTCGAGTGTTTGGATTCATTGATGGAAAATAATAGAAATTTACTTGTTGCTTCATTGTTTCGATCTGAGAGTATCTCCAATAATGGTTTTATGAAATGACATGAAGCCAACAAATATCGTCCTTCTCTTAACAACACTTGCTGACCCTTAACATAACTACCAAATAATACAATGATATACAACAATTACCATAAAAGAAAACACATTGAACAACTATATACGTCAGCAATGCAACCCATACTACAAACAACTAAGTACTAACACCAAGTAACATAGCCAATCTTAAGTAGACAAACTTATTCAAACCATAAACAACATCTATACAATCTTTAAGACGCACAGAGTGTAACTATACACGAATTAAATGCATCGTTCACTATACAAGACATATAAAGAAAAACTCTCTAACAGATAGATAGTGATAAGTCAGGCTCTAGGACCACGATCACAACCTCAAAAGTGAAACAACATTTTTAAATCGTGACCTAAAGCTCAGTAAGTGACTATTTTTTAAAACAAAACATGCTTATTAATTTATAAATAATAAACTTAACAGAGCAGTAAAATAGTTTCTCAAACTCTTCCTTTCTCTATCTATACCCTGAATCTATGTATAACTCTGAGATGGTTAACTAGGCATCAAGAGTGCCCTCATCTCGATATATCTGCTCGGAGATGGATAACAAGACATCCAAAGAGGCCATCATCCCTACCGAGTCTCTATGATGAAAAAGCTAGGCAACTATCAAATGCCCTTATTACAACAGACCTATGTGCATTAGAAACTCCTCCATTGGGTTCTCTAAGTATCTTAAGTATAGAATAAAACATGCTTTCAAATCACAAGTTTTAAACTTAACTCAAACTAGATCAGATAAGTTTAAATAAATCTTTTGTATACAACAAATCTCTATTCTTTAAAACATACTTTGCTAAAATCACTCACGAGCTTAAATGCTTAGAAACTCAACACACCTCATGCTTGCTTGAAATTCTCGTAAATCACATAAGGTTTAAAACATGCTTTACTTAAATCTCAAGCTTGAACAAAAAACTTAGTAAAATCTGTAAACTCATGTTATTGCTTAAAAAATTTCTCAAGCTCAAACTTAAACTCTTTCTTAATTTGAAAACAACATGTTATATCAGTGAACAAATCATGTCCAACTCAAAGCATGATAAAATACTTAACTAGAAACTCAAGTTTCAAAACAACATATAAACTCATTTTTGTCAGTCATGGATTGAAGTTAGAACTCTCGGGTTTATAGATTTATCCAATCTCTTCTTAAACAAAATCAAATCATTTTTGGATAGTTAACCTTTCCAATCACAATCTAGCAATCCAATTTCACATTGCATTTAACTTTCCAATCACACTCTAATGATCCAAAAACCTCATTTGATGATAGTTTTAGAATGACTTGGATTTTAATGATGAAACATGAAAGCGAAACCTTCAAGAATTTAAAACAATGAAAGATATTGATTGAGAATCAAACTGGGAAGAAGATTAAAAGATTGTGGGCTGATAATGGTTTGGAATTTCGTGAGTCTGAGTTTGATGAGTTTTCTAAAGCTGAGGGAATTGCTGGTCATCATACTATCAGGGATACTCCACAGCATAATGAGGTTTGTAGAACGTATGAATTAGACATTGTGGGAGAGAGCAAGATGCATACTTTCTAATACAGGTCTGGCTAGAAGGTTTTAGGTAGATGCAGTAAATATAACATGTTATCAAATCAATTGTGGTCCTCACACAGGTATTGATTGCAAAACATCTTACGAGGTCGATTGATACTTTTTAGGTAGGGTTGTTTTAAAAAATCGAGTGTGTGCAAGAATTGATAACTATTGCATAAAAGATAACCGAATGAATACAACAATGTACATGTAATAGAAAAAGAGATTATACAAAACAATTGAGTATAAGGGATCTCTACTTAAAAAGCTTTTCAAGAAAATTTACCCAACTTACTTAACAAGCTTGCAAGTAGTATACCGAAAGTTGGGGTCGTGTCCCAAGGGAGTTCTTGATAAGCACTTGAAACTGAGAAATTAAAGAAATTAGTAATTTCAAGAAGCTAAAAGAATAATAGTAGTAAAGGGGATTTGATTGTGACAAATTATGAACGAGAAAACAAAAGAAAGAAGTCTTGATGTAAGACACATATTAAAAAAGGGAGTCTTGTTGAGAAGGAGCCTTGGAGAAAAGAATGATTATTCAAAAGAGAAAAGAAATGATTATTCTAAAGGAGGATTTAATTGTGAAGAAGGTTGTGTTTCAAGGAAAAGTAACGTGGAAAGAAGTACTTGTGTGTCGAAGTGGTTGTTGTGAAGCAGACATTTTATAGAAGAGTTAAGCGTTTCGCATAGAAATATGAGATGAAGTTTGACGAGAAGGAGTGGGCATTTGTGGTCTGTCGTAAGGTGAAGGCAGAGAAGAAGAGTTGAGTGTTCGAAGAAGATAAGCCTAGTATTTCTAGGGAAATGACTAATCTAGAGTTGAGCATTCCAAGACGATAAGCTTGGTGTTCCAAGGGAAGTGTTTAATTTTGAGCTATCCAGTAGTGACGAGCTTTGGTTGGTTGCATTGTCTGGCAAGCAGTAAGTTGATGTGTGTAAATTTGTAAGTCAGAACTGAAAAGTAAAGAGAAGAACCGTTAAAGTGATTAGTATAAATAAGGTTGAAGGGATCAAAGAAATTATTGTCATTCTGAGAAGTTGCCAAGGAAGTGCTAAGTGCTGAACTTTTGCTGAGAAAGCTAAGCGAAAAGAGAAGTGAAGCTAGGCATTCTGAAAAAAGGGAATCAAGTATTTTTTAGAGTGGCCTTCATAAGTGTTATGGGATTAATCTCCTTAAAGAAAAGATGTATTTGAAATTATTTCTTCGAGTCTGTAGTTTATTGTAACGACCCAACTCCTTATACTGAATCGAAGTCATTACCAAATATAGAACAAGTGGTTTAAGTCATAAAAAAATTTCAAAACGCATACGGTTTAAGAAATTTTATTTATAAAATTTAAACAAGGTAGTCATGCAAAAATGTAAAAGCGTTCTGAAATCCTACTCGGGCCCTCTCTACATAAAAGATGGTAAGTGATGAAAAGTACTCAAATTCAAATGCGAAAATCTGAAATAAGAATAAGCGGAAGCGGTAGTCCCTATGGCCCTCCACGGTCTCACTTCGGGTCGCTCGCCAGCTTGCCCTTGCCCTTGCCCCGTCCTCTACCTGAAAACATAAAACGAAGAGAGTGAGTATAAAAATACTCAGTAAGGGACCCACTACTAGTCCCACTAGGTGCCTGTTAACTTCCTGTTAGAGTCCTGATAACTGGTACCCAATCTCTGGCACGTTCCCGAACACGTGCAATCATGCGCTCCCGTAGGAACGTAACTCTGGTCTTCGGTGCCCCGGGGGACACCTAGGACAGTCGGGATGCGAGGACCCCGTCGAGTCACTCGAGTCATATCTATATCCATGCTAGACTGGTGTCCCGTCGGACCACACAGTCCTCAATAGGTGGTGATCCCGGAGGACACCCATGCAGGTACGACTCTAACAGACTAAGCTAACAGGTACCCTAATTGCAGTATTCATACACATGGCATCCACATATAACATGTCACATCAATCATCTCTACACTCTCCGTCCCGACATTCGTCGTAGCCATGACAGCTTTTGCCACACATTACAGGCTATAGTATAACTATATCGTCATTTGTATCATACTAACATTTATCTCAGGCAACGTACT
This sequence comes from Cucumis melo, assembly GCF_025177605.1. Classification (NCBI taxonomy): domain Eukaryota; kingdom Viridiplantae; phylum Streptophyta; class Magnoliopsida; order Cucurbitales; family Cucurbitaceae; genus Cucumis; species Cucumis melo. Next base: position 14,774,952 of record NC_066861.1, read on the forward strand.
GTCTAATCCTTAACATGAAAAATCGGGGCATACATAGTCTCATACTTCTAAACATGAAGCTAGTAGTAGAATCTCTTACCTGGAGATTTACTTGACGAGTCCTAACCGCGAGGCAGTACGCTTTCCAAGCGACGAGGTCCTAACTGTTTAATATGCCAAAATTCGTAATTAGGTCGCCCACGATTAACGGTTCAAAACTCATTCGAAATGACTTACCCTAGAAGGAGATTGCAGTGCTCGAGCCCCTACTGAAGAAATCCCCCGCTGCAGCAGTTACTTGGTCCAAGACGTCCCTTAAGGAAAAATGATCTAATTTAATTCCAAATTAAATTAACTAGTGCCCAAAATATTGAATCTTACTGGATAATGCCAAAATAATTGATTTAATTACCAAAAATTAGGTGGAAGGAGCCAAATTAGTCCTGGCGGCTCGGCTGGAAGAGGACAGGGACCGGCTCGGCTCGGCACAGGGATTACGCGTGCGGCTCGGCTTGCAACAGGAGGGAGACGCGGCTCGGCTACGCAGAAGCGCGGCGCGGCGCGGCTTGTGGTGCAGATCGGCGCGGCTCGTGGCGTGGGATGGGCGCGCGCGGGCTCGGCTTACGACTCGGAGCGGGCGTGCGCGAGCGTGGAGCGGGTTCGGTTTCGAGCGAGCGGGCGCGGGTCGGTTTCGGGCGAGCGGGCGCGGATCGGTTTCGGGTTCGGGCGTCGGCCGAAACGTGGGTTCGGCTTCGACGGCTGGAGGCGCGCGCGGCGGATCGGCTTCGAGTGGCGGCTGCGGGAGACGGCTGTGCGCGGATCGAAGCGGCTCCCTTCGGCTCGATCGGAGCGGCGCGGCTGGTTGGCTTCGGCTGTCTCGACGACTTCCGGCTGCGCTGCGTCGGATCTACGCGGCGCGACGTGGCTGGCTGCAGATACGGCGCTCGGCTGCGCGGATGAGGAGCGGCTCCGGATTCGGCTTGCAGACGCGGCGCGGCTGGGATGGTGGTTCGGCTCTACTACGGCCGGCTCCGAGGGTTATTTTGCAACTGGCGGCGGTGGCGTGCGGTGGCGTGCGGCGGCGTGCGGCGGCGTGCGGCGGCGGCGGAGAGTGGCGGCGGCTATGGTGGGAGCAAAGTGGGGCTAGGGTTTTCTTGGGAAGGTGATGAGTTTCACGCCTCCCAATGCCCCCTTTTTAAAAGAATAAAAGAATAATAAAAAAAATAAAATAAAACCCACACCAATTTACTTTCTTTTCTTCTTTTATTATTAATTTATTTTCTACTTTAGTCCAATGGCAACTCTCCTCTCTCTCTCTTCATTAAAGCCACCATTGACCCTTTCCAAGGCATTAATTAATTTGTTGCTTCACAATTAATTAATTTATTTCACCCTTAAACCTCAACAATTAAATAACCAACCAAGGAAAATTTTAACCTTAATTAAGTGTAAGTCAAAATAAATCTCATTTCATAACCACTTTAAAAAATAAAATACTCTTGAGGTGAACAATGGAACTCTAATCTACTGGGGCGTTACAACCTTCCCTCCTAAAAAAAACTTTCGTCCTCGAAAGTTCTAATCCTCGAACAGCTCGGGGTACTGGGCTCTCATATCCTCTTCTTTCTCCCACGTGGCCTCTTCCACTCCATGGTTCTGCCAAAGGATTTTGACCAGTGGAATTTCTCGACTGCGAAGCTTCTTGACCTCCCTTGCCAAGACCTCGACAGGCTGCTCCTCGTAGCTCAAGTTCTCGCTAATCTGCAGTGGTTCGAAGTCCACCACATGTGTTGGGTCTGCGACATATTTCCTCAGCATGGAGATATGGAATACGTCGTGCACTGCAGCAAAAGATGGGGGTAGCGCCAGGCGGTAAGCCACGGGGCCAATCCGCTCCAATATCTCGAACGGCCCTACGAAGCGTGGACTCAGCTTCCCCTTCTTCGCGAACCTCAGAACACCCTTCATGGGTGCAAACTTCAGAAAGACCATATCTCCCACTTCAAACTCGAGGTCCTTACGTCGTACATCAGCGTAACTCTTCTGTCTGCTCTGGGCTGTCAGCATACGAGCTCGGATCTTCTGTATGGCTGCGTTGGTCGTCTGCACTAACTCGGGGCCTAGCATCCTCTGCTCTCCAACCTCGCCCTAGCAGACAGGGGATCTACAGCACTTGCCATACAGAGCCTCGAACGGTGCCATACCGATGGTAGCCTGGTAGCTGTTGTTATAGGCAAACTCCATCAGATGCAGATGGGAGTCCCAATTTCCTGAAAACTCTAGTACGCAGGCTCGCAGCATGTCTTCCAAAATCTGGTTCAATCTCTCTGTCTGACCATCAGTCTGAGGGTGGAATGCCGTGCTGAAGTCCAACCTCGTACCTAATGCAAGTTGAAGCCCTTTCCAGAACTTCGATGTGAAACGGGCGTCTCTGTCTGAAATGATGGATACGGGTACTCCATGAAGTCTCACAATCTCTGTCATATATAGCTGCCCCCACTTACTGGCAGTGTAAGTGGATTTCCCTGGCACGAAATGGGCCGACTTCGTGAGTCTGTCGACCACAACCCAGATCACCGTGTAGCCCCTTAGGGTCTTGGGCAGTCCCGTAATAAAATCCATCGACACACTCTCCCACTTCCACTCTGGCACACTCAAGGGTTGCAACAACCCTGCTGGATGCTGCCTAGGTGCCTTCACCTGCTGGCACACCAAGCATCTACTGACAAAGTCTGCCACATCCCTCTTCATGCCCTTCCACCAATAGACACTCCTTAAGTCCTGGTACATCTTCGTACTCCCAGGGTGCATGGTAAACGGGGAACTGTGGGCCTCAGTCAAAAGCTCCGTCTTAACTGCGCTGTCTTCCGGCACACACAGGCGTCCCTCAAACATAAGGCCACCGTCAGAGGATATGGAGAAGTCTTCACCTTCCTCTGTCTCTACCACGCGACGCTTCTCTTCCAAGTAAGGATCATTCAGCTGAGCAGCAATGATCTTTTGCCTCAAGGTTGGCTGAACTGTCAACTGAGCCAACTGTGCGGTAACCTCACCTACTGAGACTGCAATCTCGGCTCTCTCAAAATCTCTGAGTAAGGGGGTCTGCTTGGTGATTAGCGCTGCTGAATGTGCCACTTTCCTACTCAGCGCGTCAGCCACTACATTTGCTTTGCCTGGGTGGTATAGGATCTCGCAGTCGTAGTCTTTCACCAACTCGAGCCACCTCCTCTGCCTCATGTTCAACTCCTTCTGAGTGAAGAAGTACTTCAGGCTCTTATGGTCGGTGTAAATCTGAATCTTCTCACCGTACAGATAGTGCCTCCATATCTTCAGTGCAAAGACTACAGCTGCCAACTCCAAGTCATGGGTAGGGTAGTTCTGCTCATGGATCTTCAACTGGCGGGAGGCATAAGCAACTACCTTACCTTGCTGCATCAGGACACAGCCCAGCCCCTTCTTGGAGGCGTCACTATAGATTACAAAGTTTCCCGAACCATCGGGCACTGTCAGGACCGGTGCAGTCACTAGCTTCTGTTTGAGCTCCTGAAAGCTCCTCTCGCATGCTGGGCTCCAGACAAAAGGGGTTCCCTTTCTGGTCAACTGGGTCAACGGGCTGGCTATACGTGAGAAGTCTTCCACGAACCTCCTGTAGTAACCTGCCAAGCCCAGAAAACTTCGAATTTCACTAACCGTGGACGGTCGAGTCCAGTTGGTCACCGCTTCAATCTTTGCGGGATCTACTGAAACTCCCTCACTGGAAACCACGTGGCCAAGAAACGTCACCTTCCTTAACCAGAATTCACACTTGGAGAACTTGGCATACAACTTGTTGGCTCGAAGGGTCTCCAAAACCTGGTGTAAGTGCTTCTCGTGCTCCGCCTCAGTTTTTGAGTAAATGAGGATGTCGTCAATGAAGACTATGACGAACGAGTCTAGAAAGTCCTTAAACACCCTGTTCATCAAATCCATGAATACTGCAGGAGCGTTAGTCAAGCCGAAAGACATCACAACGAATTCGTAATGTCCGTACCTCGATCGAAAGGCCGTCTTGGGAATGTCACCGTCCCTAATCCTCAACTGGTGATAGCCTGATCGCAGGTCGATCTTGGAAAAGACAGTGGCTCCCTGCAACTGATCGAACAGGTCGTCAATCCTGGGCAAGGGGTAGCGGTTTTTGACTGTCACCTTGTTCAGCTCTCGGTAGTCAATACAAAGGCGCATCGACCCATCCTTCTTCTTCACGAACAATACTGGGGCTCCCCAAGGCGACACACTGGGCCGGATGAAGCCTTTGTCCAGCAACTCCTGTAACTGGACCTTCAACTCCTTTAGCTCGGCTGGAGCGATTCTGTAAGGGGCCCTCGAGATAGGGGCAGTGCCCGACTCTAACTCGATGGCGAAGTCTACCTCTCTGGGAGGCGGAAGTCCTGGGAGTTCGTCTGGGAAAACGTCGGGGTACTCCCTCACCACTGGTTCAGACGATAGGGAAACTTCTGGCTCTCTAATATCCACTACGCTTGCCAAGATGCCCCAAGTTCCCTGGCTGAGCAGTTTACTAGCCTTCATGGCTGAGATGATCTTGGGTATACATACCATGCCTGCCCCCCTGAACTTGAAGCTAGCCTCGGAGGGAGGGTTAAAGACAACTTCCTTGCCAAAACAGTCTATATTTGCATGGTTGGCTGACAGCCAATCCATGCCTAGTATCACATCAAAATCCTGCATGTCTAACACTAGAAAGGTCACGTCTAACATACGATTCGCTATCTCTACCCGACATGCCTTTATTTGTTCTTTGGACAACAGAACTTCCCCAGATGGAGTAGAAACCGACAAAACACTACCCAAAGGCTCTACCTCCAAACCCACATGCTGAACGAAAACGGAGGATATAAACGAGTGGGATGACCCAGAGTCAAATAGCACAAAAGCATAATGCCCCAAAATTGGGAGCGTACCTGTCACCACTGTGCCAGCTCGCTCGGCCTCCTGCCGGGTGGTGGCGAAAACTCTCCCCTGCTGGGACGCAGAAGGCTGGGGCGGTGTCGTCTCAAAGGGTTTCCGAGGACACACATCAGCAGTGTGCCCCGGCTGTCTACATCTGAAGCAGACTCCACTTCCAGCTAAGCAACGACCTCCGTGGACTCTCCCGCAGGTAGTACAAGCGGGTAGCTCTCTCAGAGTCCTCCCGGCTGCTGCAAGCTCCCGTCGGTGTCTCTGGAAGACACCTCCTGACCTCAGTGTTCGCTGCGGTGCTACGTCAGGCTGCGTCTCAACCTTTCTCTTCTGTCCCAAGGCTGACCCTCTGCCGGCAGCCTTAGACGGATCGGCTCTCTCAGGCAGGCTCAAATCCAGTGCTATACGTAGTGCATCAGCATGCGTGGCTGGGCGGAGGGCTCTGACAATGCCCTGAAGGTCTAGCCTGAGTCCTCTAACGAATTTCTCCGTCCTGGCAGCCTCATCCCTTACCATATCGGGAGCAAAGCGGGACAGCATATCGAACTCGGCGTCGTACTGCTCCACCGTCATGTCGCCTTGCTCCAAGTTTAGGAACTCTTGCAGCTTGGCGTGCTTCACATTGGCGGAGAAGAACTTAGCATAGAAGTTCTCCTTGAACTGCTCCCAAGTTATTTTGCTGACATCGCCCCCCAGCATTCTCTCAGCGGTCTCCCACCAGGCGGTGCCCCTGTCCTCCAAGAAGAAGACTGCACACTGCACCTTCTGGTCTTCTGGGCACTTCATGTACCGGAAAATAGTCTCTATGGACGTCAACCACATTTGGGCCTTTGTGGGGTTGTCCATGGATCCGTCAAAGGTCTTGGGATTATACTTCCTGAAATCCCGTAAGTGTTTCGCCTCGGCCGACAGTTGAACTGGTACTGGTTGAGCTTCCTCAGGGGCTGGAGGAGCGACGGCCTGAGCCTGAACAGGGGCGGCCTGGGCCTGAACAGGGGCGGCCTTGTTCTGCTGGGCGGCAAGGAAAGGCGCCAAAGCAGCTTGCAGCATGTCCTGATAACGCTGCTCCATCGCGGCGAGATCCGCCTGGGTGACCGGTGCGTTTGGGTCGACTGCCGGTGCAACAGGTGGCGCCTCCGGCTGGCCACGACCGGCTCCTCTGCCTCCCCTACCACCTCCTCGGCGTGCACCCCTACGTGGCGGCATTCTCCCTAACATTCACCAACAAACTTTTCACCACAAGAACTTAACACCCTATATCTAGGTCTTAGACTATTCAGGCAAAATTGAAATCTTAACATTAGCAAGGCTTTAGACATACCTGGCGAGTGCCGAAGGACCGTATAGCCATAGGGTGAAGTAAAACCAAAACAAAAAAAAATGACTTACATCGTAGGTCAGTCTACAGAACCTAAAACACTGTGCTCTGATACCAACTGTAACGACCCAACTCCTTATACTGAATCGAAGTCATTACCAAATATAGAACAAGTGGTTTAAGTCATAAAAAAATTTCAAAACGCATACGGTTTAAGAAATTTTATTTATAAAATTTAAACAAGGTAGTCATGCAAAAATGTAAAAGCGTTCTGAAATCCTACTCGGGCCCTCTCTACATAAAAGATGGTAAGTGATGAAAAGTACTCAAATTCAAATGCGAAAATCTGAAATAAGAATAAGCGGAAGCGGTAGTCCCTATGGCCCTCCACGGTCTCACTTCGGGTCGCTCGCCAGCTTGCCCTTGCCCTTGCCCCGTCCTCTACCTGAAAACATAAAACGAAGAGAGTGAGTATAAAAATACTCAGTAAGGGACCCACTACTAGTCCCACTAGGTGCCTGTTAACTTCCTGTTAGAGTCCTGATAACTGGTACCCAATCTCTGGCACGTTCCCGAACACGTGCAATCATGCGCTCCCGTAGGAACGTAACTCTGGTCTTCGGTGCCCCGGGGGACACCTAGGACAGTCGGGATGCGAGGACCCCGTCGAGTCACTCGAGTCATATCTATATCCATGCTAGACTGGTGTCCCGTCGGACCACACAGTCCTCAATAGGTGGTGATCCCGGAGGACACCCATGCAGGTACGACTCTAACAGACTAAGCTAACAGGTACCCTAATTGCAGTATTCATACACATGGAATCCACATATAACATGTCACATCAATCATCTCTACACTCTCCGTCCCGACATTCGTCGTAGCCATGACAGCTTTTGCCACACATTACAGGCTATAGTATAATTATATCGTCATTTGTATCATACTAACATTTATCTCAGGCAACGTACTGTCTAATCCTTAACATGAAAAATCGGGGCATATATAGTCTCATACTTCTAAACATGAAGCTAGTAGTAGAATCTCTTACCTGGAGATTTACTTGACGAGTCCTAACCGCGAGGCAGTACGCTTTCCAAGCGACGAGGTCCTAACTGTTTAATATGCCAAAATTCGTAATTAGGTCGCCCACGATTAACGGTTCAAAATTCATTCGAAATGACTTACCCTAGAAGGAGATTGCAGTGCTCGAGCCCCTACTGAAGAAATCCCCAGCTGCAGCAGTTACTTGGTCCAAGACGTCCCTTAAGGAAAAATGATCTAATTTAATTCCAAATTAAATTAACTAGTGCCCAAAATATTGAATCTTACTGGATAATGCCAAAATAATTGATTTAATTACCAAAAATTAGGTGGAAGGAGCCAAATTAGTCCTGGCGGCTCGGCTGGAAGAGGACAGGGACCGGCTCGGCTTGGCGCAGGCGCGACTCGGCTCGGCACAGGGATTACGCGTGCGGCTCGGCTTGCAACAGGAGGGAGACGCGGCTCGGCTACGCAGAAGCGCGGCGCGACGCGGCTTGTGGTGCAGATCGGCGCGGCTCGTGGCGTGGGATGGGCGCGCGCGGGCTCGGCTTACGACTCGGAGCGGGCGTGCGCGAGCGTGGAGCGGGTTCGGTTTCGGGCGAGCGGGCGCGGGTCGGTTTCGGGCGAGCGGGCGCGGATCGGTTTCGGGTTCGGGCGTCGGCCGAAACGTGGGTTCGGCTTCGACGGCTGGAGGCGCGCGCGGCAGATCGGCTTCGAGTGGCGGCTGCGGGAGACGGCTGTGCGCGGATCGAAGCGGCTCCCTTCGGCTCGATCGGAGCGGCGCGGCTGGTTGGCTTCGGCTGTCTCGACGAGTTCCGGCTGCGCTGCGTCGGATCTACACGGCGCGGCGTGGCTGGCTGCAGATACGGCGCTCGGCTGCGCGGATGAGGAGCGGCTCCGGATTCGGCTTGCAGACGCGGCGCGGCTGGGATGGTGGTTCGGCTCTACTACGGCCGGCTCCGAGGGTTATTTTGCAGCTGGCGGCGGTGGCGTGCGGTGGCGTGCGGCGGCGTGCGGCGGCGTGCGGCGGCGTGCGGCGGCGTGCGGCGGCGGCGGAGAGTGGCGGCGGCTATGGTGGGAGCAAAGTGGGGCTAGGGTTTTCTTGGGAAGGTGATGAGTTTCACGCCTCCCAATGCCCCCTTTTTAAAAGAATAAAAGAATAATAAATAAAATAAAATAAAACCCACACCAATTTACTTTCTTTTCTTCTTTTATTATTAATTTCTTTTCTACTTTAGTCCAATGGCAACTCTCCTCTCTCTCTCTTCATTAAAGCCACCATTGACCCTTTCCAAGGCATTAATTAATTTGTTGCTTCACAATTAATTAATTTATTTCACCCTTAAACCTCAACAATTAAATAACCAACCAAGGAAAATTTTAACCTTAATTAAGTGTAAGTCAAAATAAATCTCATTTCATAACCACTTTAAAAAATAAAATACTCTTGAGGTGAACAATGGAACTCTAATCTACTGGGGCGTTACATTTATGCATAACAAGTCTTGTATATCTATACAAACAAAGAAATGCAAGCACTTCTATACAAACAAATAGAAGTTTCGTTTTATTTAAGTACAATGGTTACAAAGATACTCACCTGAATTAGGAAGAGTCGGCCACGAACATTTATTCATAACACATATACAAACAAAAAAAAGATTTAAACATAAATGGCAAATTTTAGAAACCACGATGGAATCTTATTTGTCACTCTCTTATATATAGTCTCGACTCCTTCCTTCTCTGCTTTTGGATTCCTCTTCTCAATTAGCAATTCCCTCAACTGACCACTTAGTATTCAGGATCTCCTTACTTTATTTTCATTCGAAAATTTAACTCTTCTAGACAAAAACTCGCTTTTTCCTTTCGACTTCCTTTCCAACAAGGATCCTTTCCACTAGGACTTCCTTTCTTCGAGACAAGGCCTCACACATACTCCTTCCACATAATATATTCTATGGTCAAGAACCTCTTCGTTTAGTACCCTTGTCGAAGGGTCTTTATCACGTTGGTGGTACACAATCTAGGCCTTACATGCCAACTCCTACCTGACACTTACACGTGTAGATTCAATATTTCTCTTAACCATGCTATGTAACGACCCAACTCCTTATACTGAATCGAAGTCATTACTAAATATAGAACAAGTGGTTTAAGTCATAAAATTTATTAAAAACGCGTAACGTTTAAGAAATTTTATTTATGAAAATTTAAACAAGGTAGTTATGCAAAAAGGTGTAATGCGTTCTAAAGTCCTACTCGGGCCCTATCTACATAAAAAGATGATAAGTAATGAAAAGTACTCAAGCTCAAATACGAAAGTCTAAAATAAGGACAAGCGGAAGCAGTAGCCCCTATGGCCCTCCACGGTCACTTCGGGTCGCTCGCCAGCTTGCCCTTGCCCTTGCCTCGTCCTCTACCTGAAAATATAAAATGAAGAGAGTGAGTATAAAATACTCAGTAAGAGACCCACTACTAGTCCCACTAGGTGCCTGTTAACTTCCTGTCAGAGTCCTGTAACTGGTACCCAATTTCTGGCACGTTCCCGAACACGTGCAACATGTGCTCCCGTCGGAACGTAACTCTGGTCTTCGGTGCCCCGGGGGACACCTAGGACAGTCGGGATGCGAGGACCCCGTCGAGTCACTCGAGTCATATCTATATCCATGCTAGACTGGTGTCCCGTCGGACCACACAGTCCTCAATAGGTGGTGATCCCGAAGGACACCCATGCAGGTACGACTCTAACAGATTAAGCTAACAGGTACCCTAATTGCAGTATACATACACATGGCATCAGCATATAACATATCACATAAATCGTCTCTACACTCTCCGTCTCGACATTCGTCGTATAGCCATAACAGCTCTCGCCACACATAACAGGCCATAGTATAACCATATCGTCAGTTGCATCATACTAACATTTATTTCAGGCATCGTACTGTCTAATTCTTAACATGAAAAATTGGAGCATACATAGTCTCATACTTCTAAACATGAAGCTAGTAGTAGAATCTCTTACCTGGAGATTTACTTGTCGAGTCCTAACCGCGAGGCAGTACGCTTTCCAAGCGACGAGGTCCTAACTGTTTAATATGCCAAAATTCGTAATTAGGTCGCCAACGACTAACGGTTCAAGACTCATTTGAAATAACTTACCCTAGAAGGAGGTTGCAGTGCTCGAGCCCCTACTGAAGAAATCCCGCGCTGCAGCAATTACTTGGTCCAAGACGTCCCTTAAGGAAAATAATTTAATTTAATTAACGTCCGAAGCATGGAGTCTTACTGGGAAATGCCACAATAATTAATTAATTTACCAAAATTTAGGTGGATGGAGCCAAATTAGTCTTGGCGGCTCGGCTGGAAAAGGACAGGGACCGGCTCGGCTTGGCGCAGGCGCGGCTCGGCTCAGTACAGGAATTTACGCGTGCGGCTCGGCTTCGCAGAAGCGCGCGGCGCGGCTTCACACGCGGACGCGGCTCACACGCGGATGCACGCGGGCGCGGGTCGGGTTCCGGAAGATGGCGCGCGCCGGTTCGGGTCGCGGAGCGGGTTTTCGGTCGGATCTTTGCGCGCGGGGCGTCGGCTTCCGGATTTCGGGTGGCGCGGCGGCAGCTGGTGGTCTGGCTACCGCGGCTTCGCTCGGCGACGGCTGCAGAAGAGCATTTCGGCTGCAGACGAGCGTTTCGGCTGCGCTGCGTCGAATCGAAGCGGCACGACTCGGCTGGCTGTCGGGTTGGCTGCGGACGCGCGAAGGTGGCTTCGACTCGGCTTCGGGCGTGCGAGAGACGGCTGCTCCGACGGACGCTCGGCTGCTGGATCGGCTTGGACGATTCTTCCGACGCGGCTGGAAGCTCGGCGACGGCTCGGTTTCGACTGCAGGCTCGGCTGCGCTACTGAACAGAGAGGGGGATGCTTGGCGGCTCGGGTTCGCGGCGGCGGCGGCGGCGGCGTGCGGCGGCTAGGGTTTCAATAATAAAATTTTTTCCTTTTTCTCTTTTCTTTTCCCCTCTTTCTTTCTTTGATTTTTTTTTCTCTTCCTCTTTACGCACGAGTCCCAAGGCCTTTTTATAAAAAAAAAAAAGATGACTCTTTTCTTTTCCTTTTAAAAACCCAAAACAACCCCTCCTCTCTCTCCCCAAATCTCACCAAAAACAACCAACTTTAGTTTAATAAGGGCTTCCCCAATTATTTCCAATAAAATAAAAATAATAAAATAATAAAAAAAAATAATACTTATTATCCTAAACAAATAAGGATTCCCAACCTTAATTACTCGAGAAAATCAAAATGGTAAGGTTCTTCCAATAATTTACAATTTCCCATAACCACACTTAATATTAATGACAAAGGACAAAACAAAAAGAAATATCGAATTTGTTGGGCATTACATGCTAGCTTGACACGTAGTCCAATAATTAAGCATAATTAGGAAATTTTTCCAAAAATTCCTAACTCTCCTCACCTGACTTCTTCTTGCGTTCATCGCGTCGCCTAACTTTAACATGAATCATCAAAACACCTTCGTCTTCAAAAACCTTTCTATTCGAGACTCGGATCTCACACTTTACGTTTTACTATTGCTTAATTGTTTGATTTTGTAACACTAAGGCTTTACCTTCCATATTATTTTTTCCTTGGTTATCCAAGATGGGAGTGATCAACATTCATTATGGATCACTCCTATCTTGAAGAAGATTATTAGGGGTAGAATTTTATTTTCCATTCATAGTAATTTTCCTTTCTTTTTTTTTTTCTTGTATTCTTTCATACATTGTGCATCCAATAAATTTCAAGTTCTGTTTTTATCAAGATTTATAGACAAAAAAAAAACAAAAAAAGAAGTTTGAAATGGGGCATGTGATAACTTGTAGAAATACAAGTTATTATGACCTTTTAGGTATAACAATGAAGCCAAAACACGATATAAAATGATCAAAACCCATAGCTTTTATCGCAAATTCATAAATATAAGAGAATACAACTTGCATAAGTCTTTATACCTGTATTACCTTGTTTTTTCAGTGATTTATCACAGGTTTATAAGAGAAGAAGAAAGATAGTGAATCGCAGAGGAGCACATGCTAGGCGATAAGAAGCTTGTCTGGCAACTAAACATCTCTAGGCGAGGAACCACATCATCACACGATGAAGATCTACTAGAGAGCACGAATGGTAGTTGGAGTTGATGTCACTTGACAAAGGCTGCAATTGGCGTTGACATGATCAAAAGAATAAAAGTTTTCTACCAAAAGTAGCGTATAAAAGGACTCCATCCTTATCATGTAAAGTGTCTGGCCTAAATAAACCAAAACCTAGATAGCTCTATTGGAGCCGACGAAAAGGACTAGCCTGTCCGCTTTCTGCAAAGAACTTCCACCCTCTTCTCCGATCAATCTTTTATGTGAGAGCTTAGAAAGAGATTAGAAAGAGAGTTCATTATATTATTTCCCCCTAACTTGTAAATGAACCAAGGAATGCTTAGGCATTCTGCAGCTCGGCTCACCTTTCTTACTTTTCATTTTGTATTTCATTGTGATGTATGAGTTTATATTGTACAGTGGTCGAAGGACTACATTATTTAATACAATATTACAAGTTTATTCCCTTTCATCAAAGTGTTATAGGTAGTTTAAGCTTGTGATAAGTTTTCGATAAGAAATCTAATTTATAAGGTTTATTGTGTTAGTTGAGCTATACTTCACCGCTTGGCTAGTGTTTGTCGCCAACTACTCGAGGGAGTAAGTACCAAGGACATAGCTAATGGGAGCAAGAGGAAATTTGGAGAAAAACTCCACCTTGGTAATTAAACTTCCATCATTTGTGTCCCGGCAGGAGAACAAGTATTGTGACATGGAGCTCAGAGGTTGTCACCCTTAAAAGAGAGGTAATATGACCTTTATAAGTAACAACTTGTAGATAGCAGTCAATTAACTAAGCTTTATCATTAGCATCATGAGAGGTAAGCAAGTGTGGTGTTTAAGGCACTGAGAGGGTGTTCATTTTAATTAAAAGATAGTTAATTGCTCTCTATCACATCAAGGCCTACCACGTAGCTTAATTGCGTATAACGTGGAGACCTTCCTTCACGCATTCTTAACAAAAAGTTAGTTTACTTTCCACTCTTATATCACTTCCTGCTACCTTTATAGAATCTCTAGTGTAGATAGTAGATGCATACTTTTACTTTATATTGTATAGAGTTTGTATATTTCCTAGATGAGAAGTAAGCTTTATAACAAAGATTTGAAAGAAATTCCCTAAGTTTGGCTTTAGCATACCCAGGAAACCTATCGTTTCTCTTACACTTGGACAAGCGATAGAAAAACTTGTACTACATGTTGAGCATTTGTAAATCAGCAACACATAGGTAAGAAGCACCTTTTATCGCATACTTCTAACCTAATCGCCTACTAAGTCAACCACTTAAAGCTTACATGATATAACCATGAACAAACGTTGCACGCGATCCTAACAAGAAAGTTTTTTAGGACATGTTCCACGTAAACTTGCAAGATGTGAGTAAACAAAAAAATATTTTCTTCATATTTTAATTAGGGTTTTTGAAAAAGAAACAAAAAGACACATATCACTTAAAATTGAAAAGGGGAGGAAAGAAAATTTTTTTGCACATAAGATTCTTTTTTATGTAATTTATTTTCGAAATATCACCCCTCTTCTTATTCACATACTAATGGATTATTGGTATTCATCGTTTTTTTTTTTTTTTTTTTTTTGCTTTACACCCATGACTGTAAGAAGGAATTTTGATTTGATAGTATATATAAATGGAAAAACAAGGAATCATAGCTCCAAAGCACATTATCATCTAAGTTGTCTATGATTCAAAATCTCCTATTCTTATTATACTAAAATGCATCAAATCATATGCTACTTTTCTTTATACTTCATTACCAATTGATTATAATATACGAATTTTATAATTTGAATTGCAAACCAGATCAACAAATTTTTCTCTGCTACAGATTTGGTAATGCATATGTTTTCTTCTTTTCATTCTACTAGTTAACCTAAAAAATTAACATCCAACTCTTAGTGTCTCTAATTGTCAACATGGTTCTCTTTTTGTGTTTTGAACTAAAAACCACGTATGAACACATAGGCTCGAGAACTAATGTGTATAATTTTCAAAGCATTTAAGCTCCAAGGCCCTTGGTGTGGTTTCCTTATTTAGTTTCTTCTTATTATAATCTATTATACTTTAACTGAAGGCCTGGTTTTTTTAGACAAATAATAAAGTAAGAGGAAATCGTGGAAATAGCAAAATCCTGGATAGAAAAAAGAAAAATAGTAAATCCTAAAATTATTTTGATTTATGGCAAGACTCACTGCCAGATTATTTTTTCCAATTTTTTTGGGCCAAGTTTACCCCTCTACGAATAGCAGTTGCTCACATACAAATACAGTGTATTTGTTGAGGTCAAAAAATCAAACAAAATATTACATAGCACGAAAACAGTTTATTTGTAAACACATTAACTTTTGGTAAATCTTAACTAAATCAAAAAATATTCTATTGTTGTAGAAGATTAAACCAACATCCCTTAAAGATATGACTTTAGTTTCAACATCCCCTAATTATTAGGATACTGAATCAAGTAATTAACGAATTTTTATATTTCATATTATTTATAAAAAATATATTAAATAATAGATATTACAAATTTTTAATAATAATTTCAATCTACATTTTATATCATCCTCTAAAATCGCAAATTTGAATTTAAATTTTACCTCGTTTCCCTACAATAACTCTAAAAATAAATTCAACTGTTTCGCATGAACTTATTCTTCAAATTATTTATAAAAAAAAAGACGTAAATAATAAACAATACATATTTGATATTTTAACATTGTTTAACATTATTCTCCACCCTAAACCGTTAGTTCAATTCAAATTTTTAACAATATTTTAAAATCCAAATTCTACACATTAATTTTAGATTGTTGGTTCGAATCCATAAAATTATGTCAAAGATAATATTTGATATATATCCCATCGTAATTTTTCACGTTAGTTTTAATTCAAAATTTTAAAATTATTTTTAAATCCAAATTTTACACCTTAATTTTAGATTGTTAGTTTGAATCCCTAAAATTATGTCAAAGATAGTATTTGATATATATCCCACCCTAAAATTACACTTTGATTTTAATTTAGTTTGAATCCCTAAGATTATGACAAATATAATATTTGATATATTTCTAATATATATCACACCCTAAAGCCTTAGTTTTAATTCAAAATTTAAACATTATTTTGTATAATTTATGAAACAATAATTTAAGATACAACCGTAGGAATGATTCAAATTGATTATCCAATCGTCCTACAATTGTGCTGAAAATCAAATCTTTCCAATTTAATAATATTTTAGCATAATACTCTTCACAGTTAATTATCCCCACACATTTTAAATAATTTTGCCAATTTAAAAATATACTGCCACTAGAATACTTAGTAAACGTGTTCTTTTTGTAGACTGTAATAGTTTTTGGACTACTCAATACATCCCTTTGATTTTTTTTCAATAGCTTTACAATGAGTGAAGATTGTGTTGGATGGTAGATGGATCTTGTGCTCTTTGTGTGTAGATCGATCTTTAAAGACTCGTTTCTCCTTTCAGAGAACATTAAGTAGACCAAGTCCTTATATCGCTGTGAAAACAATTATCAGTCAACCACAAATATATCTATCAGTGTCAATTGAATAACACTAAAGACATTAAACAAATACTTTGTAATTACCATAAATGAATCTCAATCAATCCCTAGATTTGAATACACTGTAATTATATTCAATGTAATAGAAGTCAAAATAGACAATGTAGTTTTGAACATGAAATACACTCAACATACAACTGCATAAAACTCTGAATCAATACCCAAATACACTATAATTAAATGCATCATATACATGAGAATTCAAAACATACATTGTCATTCACAAATGAGTTACATTCACGATACATAAATCAGAACATGAGTTACATTCACAATACCATACTCCACATTCAAAACATTAAGAACGTGAGTTACATTCACAATACAAAATACAGTATAATTAAATGCATCATATACATGAGAATTCAAAACATAAAGTGTAATTCACAAATGAGTTACATTCAAAAATACACAAATACAGAACATGATTTACATTCAAAACAGAACATGAGTTACATTCACAATACCATACTCCACATTCAAAACATTCAGAACATGAGTTACATTCAGAATACACAAATACAGTGTAATTGAATGAATCACATACAACAGAAGCTGCAAATACTATGTAATTATCATACTTCACATAGATGGCAGTACCATACAACACATACCTCAGATTTTTCCAATTTCATTGGTGCTTTTCCCTTCCTTCTCGATATTCTCTTGCCTTTTGTTCCTTTTTAATAGCCTTCACCTATGTTATAAAAAGAAAATTTATAGCTAAATACAAAAAATAATCAACATTTTATCAAATTAACCATATGCTTATTTTCTTTTCCTTTTCTGAAGTATTTTTTCTCTTTTTATTATCCATTGGTCTTTCATCTACTGCTGTCTCACCCTCCCCTTTTTAATCGTTATCTTCTTCTACTTGTTTATCTTTTTTTCGTTGTTCATCTTCTTCTCCTTGTTCCTCTTCTTTGCTTTCGCTTTCAATATTTTCCTATTTGTCAAAATTATAATCAATTTATATAATACATAATTGAAGTAAAACAAAGGATAAAACACATACCTTTTCTTCAACCTCTTTTTGTTTCTTTCCTTCAAATTTCCTTCTGTAAACTCAACTTTTTGAAACCTATACATACCATAACATCAATAAGCTAATTTTGAAACCTACACAGACCACAACTCATTAGAAAATAAATTTTCAGTTTACCAAGCTTTTCATCATTTGTTTCTTGTGTACAGTGATGTCTTCTATTATCGGTTCAGTCCTCCCCCTCTTTTTCGAAGTTATTGGATTGTCTCGCTTGCTTCCCGACCCCTCTACCATTATATCTTCTGATCTCTGCTACACATAGAAAAAGCTATAAACATCTACAACTTCTATGTAATTCTTAAAAACATACATTAGTACCTCGTCTGAAGAACTCGACAGAGTTTGAATTCTCGTTGGCAATCATTTTTTTTAACCAGTGATCCCTACGGCTCTTAACCGATCACTTGTTCTCGTTCTCAACTCTCCCTTCTCCTTTTTCATCTTTATACTGTCTACAATTTATAAACACAATATACATTTATAGATACACAACAAATCCCATTTATTCTTCTTAAAAATAAAGGACACACCGATTCCTATATTGTTTATATAATCTAAAAAGATAATTAAATAAACAAATGAAATATAAAATATCCGCTCAATTGCATCTATAAATATAACATTTAAGTTAAAAAAAATTAGTATTCTATTTTCAAAATACAAGAACACCAGACATCACAACAATGGATGTACTATAGTGCAAAGAACAAATCTGGAAAAAAATACATTGAAGAATTTGAATAACTCACCGATTTGAAGAACTCAATGAAGATTTTGTAGCAGACAAAGGTATGCGAACAAACTAAAGAACTTGATGATTTTGAACTTAAAGAACTGAAAAATGAACCAAAAAACTTGATGATTTTGCAGCAGACGAAGGGAAAGTGTGACGAACAGACTTTGAAAATTTGAAGATTTGCAAGGAAAATTTGAAGAAACGTTGAAGATTTGAAGATTTGAAGCGAATCCAAACGGACGAACATAAGAAACGGAGAAAAAAAAGTGAAGCGAATCCAAATGCAAAGTGAAGATTTGGCGAAACTTTGACAAACAGAAGAAACGGAGAAAAAAAGTGAAGTGAAAGGACACCAAATACAAACAAACTTTAACAAATATGAATGGAGAAGTGAAGCGAACAGAATATGAACGGAGACCACAAATCACCGGATACAAACAGAGAAGTGAAGATTTGAAGCAAATGGAAAAGAGAGATGCCAAACGTGAACAGAGAAGGAGATGCGTATCGAGATTTCACGTGATGAAGATACGAATGGAGATGGAGCGTATTTTTGGAAGGAGATGCCAAACTTGAAGAAGGAGATTTATGGTTTTCAAATGCAAAATAAGGGAAGACCCTTTGTTTCTAAATTCAAAATAATGGACAAACTAAAACGGTGGCCTGCACAAATTGAATCAGATGTGATCACTTGTAGGGCTTTGAATGTGATTTGATGGGGTTTTCTTTTCTGTTTTGGGGGAAAGTAGAATATTTTATTATGGGTGCAAAGTAATATATAATTATAGAGTATTTGGGGATTAGTAAACAACTGTATTTAGGAATCACATTTGTTATTTATGTAGGGGCATTTAAGGTGTTGCTCCCCTAATTTTTTCTTTAAATTTTTCAGTTTTGCTATTTTGTCAATTTAAAAATAAATCTGCTATTTATCAAAAGTAAATCTCATATTTTACCATTCTTCTTGTCAGCCTTAAAAGCAACTAGATTGGTAATAAGAAGAAAATAAATGCAAAAAAGAAATAAATAAGTGAGAGTATTAAAGATGAGAGAGGAGAAAAAAGAGGATAATTAAATAGAAAATGTTAGGTTATAAATTGAGTTGAGAGAGAGAAATAATAACTTATGTTTTTTTAGAAATAATAACTTATGTTTTTAACGTTTATTTTTTTAAAGATAAAGGTACTAATGCATAATTTGAAAGTTCATTGGTAATTTTGCAACAAAGTAGAATCAAATTTTATTCGTATGATACACGTGTAAGAGTGTTTTCCAAATTTCTTAAGTTTAAGATTATTTGAAATTTTGAAAATTCAAAAGTAGTTTTGAAACAAAATACTAAAGACATGTTTGGGCCCCAAACTTGCTAGCAATGGAGTGGGCTAAAATAGCCAACTCCTTGTTTGGGGTCCGGATTATCGAAACTGTCCCCCTCTTTCCCCCAAGTCCCTCCCCTAATCCTTCTAACTCCCCCTCTCACTCCTTTGTGGTTTTTGGCGTAATCCTTCTCCTTCTCTATAAGACTTTGCATAATTCTTCTCTTTTCTCCATCTTTCCCGTGTTCTTTCTCTTATCCCATCTCTTTGTGTCTATCCCTTTTTGAATCCCAGATATGTGTTTCCCTTCTTGTTTTCCTCTCTCAATCTAAAATCTTCGTCTTTGGTTTTGTTAAATGGTTCGTTTTAAACCTGTAGACTCTGTTTCCGTTCTCCTTCTCTGTAAATGGTTTCGTTAAAGGTTGGTTTCTAAACCTTGCTTCCGAAACCCTAATCGTTGCCCACTGTTAGTTTCGTTGTAGGCTTCGTGTTGCCTCCGAAACTCTTCTCCTTCTCTTTATTAGGTTTTGTTGAATGATGGGTTTCCACTCCTTGCCTCTGAAACTCTTCCTTGCATGTTCGAAAAGGGTTCTTAGTGAACATGCAAGGATCTCTTCTTACCGCTCCGACTTCCTTTTAACACTTTTACTTGTACCCCAAAACACCTATGACACTACAAGAAAATAGAGCATTTCCGACGCCGAAAAGGACGTCGGCATAAAGAACGTCGGGAATAAGGGCTTTCCCAATGCCATCAACACCGCGTCGGGAAAACATTCTTTCCCGATGCATCACGAAGGCGTCGGCAAGTATTCGTCGGAAAAAGGGTAAATTAATTTTAAAAAATGAACTATTCCCGACGTCGTGCACAGTGCGTCGGGAATAGTGGTTTTTCCTACGCAAATGAGCGTCGCGAATTCCCCTTTTCCCGACGCTTTTTGGGGGATTTCCCAACGCCGCGGGACTGCGTCGGGAAATCCCCTTTTTAATCGTTTCAGTTCTGTATTTTACAGAACCGAAATCGAGAGGGGAAAAGAGAGGAGAAGCCGAGAGTCGTCGCCGTTTTCGACGGCCTTCCGTCGCTATTCTGCCGCCATCCCTCGCCGTCGTCCCTCGCCGATATCCCTCGCCGCCGTCTGCCACTTTAGGTAAGTGGAAAATTAAAATTTATTTAGTTTAAATTTATGTTTTAGGGTTTTTTTAGGAAAATTATTTTAGGATTTTCTTTTGGAATAGATTTTTGTTTGTTAAATGTATTTTTGTATAGAATGTGTGTAATTTGTGGTTGAATTGAAATTTGAATGGTTTAGGGGCCGTTTGTGGGAAGGGTTGAGTTATGGGGGGTTAGGGTTATGATAAAACTAGTGTTAAGATAAACCTAGGATTATAATAAAATGTGTTTGGGGGAAGGGTTATGGAGGAAGTGTTATGATAAGATGTGTTTGGAGGAAGGGTTATGAATGAAGTGTTATGATAATGTTGTGATAAGATGTGTTTGGGAGAAGGGTTATGTGGGTAGGATTAAGGAAGAGTTGAAGAAGAGTTAAGGAAAAGTTGAAGAAGGGTTAAGGAGTTAAAACTAGGGTTACATAACCCTTCCCCCCAAACGGAGGTTGGATTACATAACCTTAACCCCCATAATCCAACCCTTACCCCAAACGCCCCCTTAGGGTTTAGGGTTATTTAGGGGAGTTTATATTTAAATGAAAATTGAATGGGGGTTGAATTGGGGGAGGGGGTTTATTGTTAAATTGAAAATTGAATTGGGAGGGGGGTTTATATTTGATTTGAAAATTGAAATTGGAGGGGAGGGGGCGTTAATAGTTAAATTGAATTGGGGGGGGGGGGGGGGTGGGGGGGATTTATAGTTGAATTGAAAATTGAAATTAGAGGGGAGGGGAGGGGAGAGGGAGGGGAGGGGGAGGGGGGTTAATAGTTAAATTGAATTGGGGGGGAAGGGGGGAAGATTTATAGTTAAATTGAAAATTGAATTGGAGGGAGGGAGAGGGGGGATTTATAGTTTATGTTTTGAATGTAATATGTGTGTTAAGATTTGTTTTGGCTATCCTGCAGTTATGGTAGCCTGTTTGTGTTGAATATTTTTATTGTTGATTTGAGATGGCTATCCTGCAGTTATTGTAGCTTTTTTGTTTTAAAGTTGTTTATGTTTGGGATGGCTATCCTGCAGTTATGGTAGCCTTTTTTGTTTTGAATTTGCTAGTTTCAAGGGGTGGTAGTAGGATAGCTTGAAGTATTTTGTTGTTAATAATTAGGTTGTGTTTGCTATCCTGCAGTTATGGTAGCCTTTGTAGTTTGGAGGGGTTTGTAGGATGCGAAGATTTTGAAGTATTTTGTTGTTAATAATTAGGTTGTGTTGGCTATCCTGCAGTTATGGTAGCTTCTGTAGTTTGGAGGGGTTTGTAGGATGCAAAGATATTTTGAAGTATTTTGTTGTTAATAATTAGGTTGTGTTGGTTATCCTGCAGTTATGGTAGCCTCTGTAGTTTAGAGGGGTTTGTAGGATGCGAAGATTTTGAAGTATTTTGTTGTTAATAATTAGGTTGTGTTGGCTATCCTGCGGTTATGGTAGCCTCTGTAGTTTGGAGGGGTTTGTAGGATGCGAAAATATTTTGAAGTATTTTGTTGTTAATAATTAGGTTGTGTTGGCTATCCTGCAGTTATGGTAGCCTCCATAGTTTGAAGTTAGTTATTGAAAAATAGTGAAAATTCAGGGGAGTAAGTTATGGATGTGAGAGAGTGAGAGAGATATGTTTCTAATTAAACCTATTTATGTTTTAGAGACTTAAACGATGGATAAGGGTTGGATGAAACTTAGAAATAAGTTATCCCTTGAGTATAGACATGGAGTGACCCAATTTTTAGAATTTGCCAAATTTCACGTTGATGCTTACGGAGGATTAAGGTGTCCATGCAAGAGATGTTTGAACTTAAATTGGAGCTCATTAGAGGGTGTAGACGATTAATGACTTCTCGACGTATGGTGACCTATCAGGGTGGAGTACGAAGGGGTGTCAGGCATGTCCTATATACATGGGTGATAGATCGTCCTTCGAAGTACGAGGTAGAATATCTTTCATGGGACATAGACGCTATCTTCCACAGGTGTGTGCGTGCGAAAGACATTTCCCGTCCGCTGTCTTAAGTGGGCAGACGTTGGGAGAGGATACATTGAGGTCATCAAGGGCGACCTCCAGGTAATTAAATGCACTACACATTTATATATGATTTCATTTGAAACATATCTAACTTTAACCAATCTAATGTGTTATGTTTGTAATGTGTAGCGATTGTTTGTGCTTGATTTTAATGATCAAGCAATGAACAGGTTTGTTGAGCATCAGATGCTCACGACCTTTAAAGAGTTCCGGGCCAACTGTTATAGACATTTCAAAAAGTACAGCGACCCGGAGGAGGCTCGTGTCAACCCACCAAAAGCATTGGTTGGACGTGATGAGGATTGACACTTCCTCTGCGACCATTATATCAATCGTGCATTCCAGGTATTTTTCATGATTAATTATGATAACAAGTTTTAATATGTATAAGAAATAAACAATATAATTGTTTTAATGCAAGAACAATCACGGACGAACAAGGCTGCTAGACAGAAGCAGCCTTACAATCATAGTAGCGGGTCCAAGTCGTTTCTACAACGACAGTATGAGCTCGCTGAAAGAAAAGGGGAGCCGGTCGATCGTGTGGAATTGTTTCAGGAAACACACGTTCGACCTGGGACATTCGTGTCACAGGCTGCCGAGGATGCGCATGTAAGTTATGCCCTTATTAATTATCCACTTTCATTATATATTTTTGCGGGTTACCTAACATAGTTTTTAAATTTGTTGCAGAATCAAATGCTGAAACTCCAATCTCAGCCTACCCCAGAGGGTAGTCAGCCACTCTCTGAGGATGAGATATGCGATCAGGTTTTGGGTAGACGACCAGGCTACTCAAAAGGCCTTGGTTGGGGACCCAAGCTGAAGGCCCGCAGAACGGCGAGTGCAAGCAGTTCGTCAACATCTTGTTCGCAGTCCACAGAAAAAAAGATTGAATTACAAGCTAAACTTCATGAAGCTTTGGAACGGATTGAAGTACAAAATAGAAATCACCAAGCATTAGCTTCACAAGTGGAAAGTATGAAAAAGATGATAGAAGAACTAACTCGTGCACAACAGGGACCACCACATGATCCCAAGCTCTACGGTACGTATATGTCTCTATTATTCTTAAGTTTTTGCAATATATGATTATGTACTAAACTTAGTTATTTTTATACCATTTTTAGGACCGAAGGTGTAGAATAACGCGCATACGCACCTCGTTGAGAGACTTTTTCTTAATGTTTATGTTTCTTCTATTTTGAGAACTATATTTTGTTGTAGTGAACTTATTCGTATTATTCATTTTAATCCTATTTTTTTAATTTGTGTTTGTATATTTCTTAATTTATTTTAATTTATATTTAATTTGTTTTAATTTAATCCAAAACGTCGGGAAAAATTTTTGAGCAATCCGAACATTATTGTGAATGTTTGAGCAAAATATTATAAGGAAAAAAGTAGAAAAAAAATATTTAAAAATATATATAAAAAGGAATTCCCGATGTAAAGAAATGTCGGGAAAAAACATCGGAAAAAAGGTTTTCTCGATGCCAAAATATGCGTCAGCATAGGCTGCGTCGGGAATGAGGTATTCCGGACGCAGCCTCTCCCGACGCCTTTCTCCCGACGTTCTTCCCGACGCCGTTTGATACGTCGGGATATCCTTTCCCGACGTACTTTTCATTTTCACCGACGTTTTTTGGCGTCGGGAGTACCCCCGTCTCTTGTAGTGTGAACTTTTACTACTTCTATTGTGGGATCTGGAGAATGGTAAGAGCATTAGCAATCTAAGCGCGGTAGGGGTGTTACTAGTTTTTCTCAGGTTTGTATCCCAAACATGCCCTTATAGTCGATAATGAGGTCCTATTTCGAACTTTCTTATTCACTTTTATGTGTTTCTTTTTCATGTAGTATGTTTAAAATGTTGTTTATGTGATCTGTTCTAGAAATATTTTTTTATTTTTCTTCTTCTCATTGTTTCTTTAATGTACTCTTATTGATATTCTAAAAAATAAAATTTGTTGTACTCTTGTTCATGTTCTAATTGTTTTCTTTTTATCATTTTTGTTCATTTTCTCATTTGGAAGGACGTGTTCTTTTTTGAAACTTTTTCATTTGTTGAAATTTTTATTTTCTCTGCTCATAATGTGATTGAAACCTCATTCGCATTTTTCATTACAATTTCATGAACATTCATTTTTTTCTTATAGAATTATGTGTTCAACTTTTTCCTTTGCTAAAATTTTTACTACTCTCTACTCATAATGAAGCCGGTGCTCATAATAGAATGCTCATTTATATTTTTCTATAGCTTGTATATTAAATGAATTCTATCTTCCAATTTTGTCACTATTATATAGGGTTCAAAAATATTTTTAACTTCTTTGACCAATTTCTGTATATTATGGTATTAGATTTCTATACTATGGTATTAGGTTTGATGTGAGTTTTGGGTTGTCTACCGTAAATGTCATATCCCTTCTATCTTAGGATTTTTTGGTTGTCTACTAGACATAATGCATCATTAATTACTCTCTCCCTCTATTATAAATATGATATCCAATTTTTCATTCCACTTCATCTACATTCGTGTTTGAATATGCATCCTTCCTTCTTTGGTATGTTTTCCATTCTTCATTCACATGGCTAATTCATTTGAATTTCATATTAAATTCATCTTTCTAAAACCCTTCTTTCCATCCATGTTTATTTCTTCTTCCATTTTGAGTAAATGTCTTTCAAAAGCTTTGTTGTTCTCCTTAGAGATGTTTGTTACTGTGTTCATTGCATTGCATCTTTAAAAAAAAATTGTCTCTATCCATGTTGTTTGTTACTGCTTTCATTGCATTGAACCTTTAAAAAAAATTGTTGTTGTCCATGTTGTTTGTTACTGATTTTCATTGCATTGCATCTTTAAAAATAATGTTGTTGTCCATGTTGTTTGTTACTGCATTCATTGCATTGCATCTTTAAAAACAATTGTTATTGTCCATGTTGTTTTTTACTAATTTTCGTTGCATTGCATCTTTAAAAAAAAATTGTCGTACATAAAATTCAAGTTCGAATGATTGAACAAATTTCAATCCTCTGATGCTCCCATTTCTCTATACTTTCTTTACTTTCTATCTCTTATGTTGGTTCTTTACTATTTCATTCTATTGTACAGGATCATTATGGAATTGGTATGTTATTTCAACTTTTCTTTTTCTTTTTCTTTTACTTTCCCACTTGGATTCACCTAAATACTTTTGTTTTTTTATCTTTTTCAGGATTCTCCTTTTTTAATTACTTTTTTGTGAGGTAACATTGTTGCAATGTATTACATAATTTATTTCCTATGTTTCAATGCTTTTACTTTTATCATATTGTTATAATTAGGCACTTCTCAAACAAACAATTTTTGTACCCAAACTTTGTATGTGGACTTTATCTTATTTACATTTCAATGAATTTATTGCTATAATTTTCTTATTAATATATATTATGATTTGCATTACTTTGTTGGATGTAAACTTTGCAAAACTAATTTATGAAATTTCATTTCAAAGTTTTTCTTATGAAAAAGAACTATGGAAATTAACTTGGGAAAAGAAATTTTAAGTAACATAAGATAATAATGAAAACTTTGCACAAATAATAATAAGTTAGGATAATAAAATAGGAAACATGTAAATTGCAAAAAATGACTTAGCAATATGACTTGTTAGAAAAAAAAATTAATTAGGACATAGGGTGCAAGACGAAATTCATTCCCACCCGCTTTAGAGTTAGTAGATAGGTCTAAGAACTGAATCCAAGCCTTGAACAAGGGTCCCATCCTCTCATTGGCTCAAAAGGGATTCGGTGGGACTTAAGGAGCAAGATGTAATCTCGGGAGTAAAACGGTATTTTGACCTAGGCAGGGTTACGAAAAATCCGTGAAGGATTAATTTACTGATCTATAATGAGGTTATATTAGATGGACACAAATATATCTATAGTGAGGGGAGTGCAATACGGGACTTTAATGGAATGTCTCATTAGTTAACGAATGTTGATTAGCTTAGTCTAAAAGAGTTAGTCAGTTAATCTCGGATCATTGGGGACCATGATCTATAGGTTCATTAGGTTCCCCTACTAGTTCATTTGAAATTAACTTAGAACAATATGTTGTAATAATTTGAATTGTTTGAATCAGGTAAGGAGAGAGAAAGCGAAAAATATATGTGATATAGCTATCGGTTATAAGTTTTAAATAGAGATTTATGTTTAAATATGATTTAAATATTAAAAATATAAATATGGTTTATATTTGGAAGCTCGAAATTGATGGAAATGGTCAAAGTTGTAAAAAGTCAAAATGTTGACTTTTTACTTTGAAAAGTGAAACTTTGACCAACTTTATATTCAAATGTGATTTGAATTTCAAAAAATGAATACGGATTCATGCTCGAGAGGTCGAAATTAGTTAAGACGAACAAAATGGTAAAATGTCAAAATACTGACAAATTTTTGTTTTTATGAATTACAAAATCATTTCAACCTAATTTTCTCCTAAATCTTAAACCAAAATTCCTCCTCTATATTCCATCTATCTCTCCCTTAATTCCTTCACTTAACGGATCCCACAATCTGATTTTAAGTCCTGAGAATAACGGGTAAACTCTAATGGTGGTCTTAGGTTTGTGTTCGTGAGGAGATATCGAAGAATAAAGAAGCTACGAAGGTACATTTCCTAAAAACCCTAATTTTTTTTTTAATTAAGGATAGTTTATGCATGTTAATAACTAATTGGTTTAGTTGCAAGTAGAGTGAAATTTGATCTTTATTTCGCTGTAGTGTCTTATAATCCATCATAGTTTAGATCTTGTAATGGATCCACAAGACATTGCTAGAATACTAATCGTGTTCACAACCTCCCAACGTTAGTTACTAATGATGTTGGAGTTATTAATGAACAACCACAAGAGGCTAGAGCATACACCCCTCGAGATTAGGCATCAAATTAGGCAATTAGTATATTTTTGCCTAACCCATGAGTCAGACCTAGTTTGTCGTCAAAGTACTAGAATGGATAGAAGATGTTTCATCATTCTATGTCATCTACTTAGAACGGTTGGAGTATTAGCGTCAAAGGAAGTGGTAGATGTTGAGGAGATGATTGTCATGTTCCTCCACATATTAGCGCATGGCATGAAGGATCGAATGATTCAAAGAGAGTTTGTACGGTCTAGTGAGGCAATTTCTAGGCATTTCAAAATAGTCTTATTGGCAATTTTATGCTTCTATGACGAGTTGTTGAAAAAACCACACCCAGTCCCGAAGTCATGCACAGATTCTTGATGGAAGTGGTTTGAGGTAGGTTATTTTATCTATGGTCATTAGTTGCACGTGTCCTATCAAGCATATGAATAATTACGATTATATTGTACTGCAGAGTTGCCTAGCTAGGTGCATTAGATGGCACCACTACTAGAAGTCGAACTACTCCCGACGCATAAAGACGTCGGAAAATGTTTAAAATACGTTAAGAACTCATTTCCCAACGTCGAAAGAGACGTTGGTAAAAGAGTCGAAAGAAATGCGTCGGAGACATATTTTTGACACGTACCAACATGGCATCAGGAGTACATGTCTCCCAACGTCTACATATCTAATGTCAGCCATGCATTGAAAATACCCATCCCCGACGTGACGTTGGGAACTATGTTTCCGACGCTTTCTAGAGTACGTCAAGATAAAGCCCCTATGCTTCACGTAAGAGGTGCATCAAAAAATCGTTTAATTTTTATTTATTTATTTATTTATTGCTCAAATGTTTTTTATTCAATTGTAGTATTCGGTTTCAATTCTAGTATAATTTATGCAATATTAAATTACAGAAAATAAATAATAAATTAGTAAATAACGATATAAAATATCAAATTCAACAACAACAAATTAAATAAGGTTCATATACAAATTCATAAAAAATAGTAAATGTTCAAAAAACAAATACATAGAAATCCATAAGAACTACGTACGTCTTTTAATGAGCCACGTACGCCATTCTACACTGTAGGACCTACAATGATATAAAAGTGCCTAAGTTTAGTACATATGCATACCATCACTAAATAATGTAATTTCAAGAACTTAAGAATAATAGAAACATATATATGTACTGCAAGCTAGAGATCAATGTGGTCCTTGTTGTGCCCGACTCATGTCTTCTATGAGCTTTCGCAATTGTTTCACATGTGAAACTAACATCTCTTATGTCTTTCTTTGTTCTTCAATCGCTCGTTTAGCTTTATCAAGCTCAACTCGTAATTGGAGCTCTACCATAGATTATGAACACGAGGTCGAGGCACTGCTAGCATTGGCCGTCTTGCGGGACTTGGGCTTGGGTCCTCAACCAAGACCTTTTAAGTAGTTCGGTCGTCTACCTAACATAGTCTTACATATCTCGTCCCCAGAGAGTGGTTGAGAACCCTCTTGGGATAGGCTGAAATTGAAGTTCCAGCATTTGATTATGCAACAAAATTCGAAATTAAGGTAGTAAGCCACAAATAAAGAGGACAAATAAGGACAGAAGTATTGCTTGAATAACTTACATGTGCATTCTTTACAGCCTGCGATACAAAAGTACCAGCTTGAACATGCATTTTCCAGAATAACTCCAGATGGTCGACCAACTCACCTCATTGTTCAGCAGCTCGTGTTGTCATTGTAGAAACGACTTCGACCCGCTGCTATAATTGTAAGAC
Source organism: Cucumis melo (assembly GCF_025177605.1). NCBI lineage: Eukaryota > Viridiplantae > Streptophyta > Magnoliopsida > Cucurbitales > Cucurbitaceae > Cucumis > Cucumis melo. The sequence goes on from NC_066861.1 coordinate 14,803,947, forward strand.
TGCTTTTGTATAATAGCCTCGTTAGTTCGTGATTACTCCTGCATACAAACAATTATATTATTTATTTCTTATACAAATTAAAATTGGAATTCAAATAGCCATTATAAAATATATCATTGCTCACCTGGAATGCACGACTAATGTAATGATCGCAGATGAAGTATCCATCTTCCATACGCTCCACCAATACGTGCAGTGGGTTGGCACGTGCTTTCTCAGGTTCTTTGTACTTTGTGAAGTGTTTGTGAAAGTCGCCCATAAACTCTTTAAAAGTACTGAGCATCTGATGCTGAATGAACCTATTCATTGCTTGATCTTTGAAATCAAGCACGAAAAAGTGCTAAACATTACAGAAAACAACACATTAGCTTGGTTAACTTAAATATGTTTCAAATGAAAAGAGAATTGTGTATTGGACGTACCTGTACGTTACCCTTGACGACCTCAATGTATTCTCTTCCTACATCCACCCACCTAAGGCAACGGAGTGGAAATATCTTCCTTACACACATGCCAATCGCCTGGCTGAACCGAATAGCGTGTGGTAAAATAGACTTCTTCGCTCAAAGTGCTATGGACATTAGAATCTTCCCATTGGTGTGTACGTAAAACTCCAACTCCAGGAATCGAGATTGTGCACATCTCCTAGGAGTCGGAGATGGTTGAATAGTTTTTTCTGAATAAATTAAAGCAACAATTTAATGTGAGAAATAAGTTCAAATAATTGTGAGTTAACTTACCATTAAACTCACCCGAATTGTCGCCTACCGATGACGATCCTCCCACAGAGTTATTTAGATCCTCGAGTAACTTGAGGAACATCACATTTGTCTTGTCAAAACTACTTGGGAATGACGATATAGTACCTGTGGATATAAAAAAAACATTCATTAAATACGAACATATAATCAGATTAAAAATATAAACTAAATTAATATGTGGATACATGGTTCATCACTATCATTCGTCGTCGCTTGTTCCACTTTGATATAACATGTACAACTCCATTGTCTATGAAGTCGTCAAGCACAATCGTTTTTTCAACAATTGTAGGATCAACGTCAGTCTTACACAAAGTGTCATCCTTTATATGTTCATCCACTCGATGACCGACAACGATTTCGAGTACATTCAGTTGCTCATTCAACATCGTCCACTTCAAACACGTCCCATATACGCTTATTCTGGATCACTTGGACAACTTTCCAATTACTACCATTTTTCTGTCATCTAGGTAAAATACTTGATGTGCCTGCATTGCAAGAATTATCAGTTCCTCGATGAACAAAAAACGAGACATGTTGATAGCTTTGTATCCTAATTCCACATATGTCTTTTGACTTTTGTTGACGTCGGTGTCATACCACCAACACTTAAATAGCCAAACACTTCTTCCATCAAAAATTGAATGTATAACACTTCATCTAGAACACCGTAGAAATTGTTGTCACCATTTCCAAAGGCACTACTTTCACCGATTACTATCACTCCACTATTTTGTGTAGTGCGTCGAAAATTACGTTCTGACGTGTGAAATCTCACCCTATCCACAATGCATCCATTATAACACCGAACATCAATTCGCTTCGCGCTTCCCATAGAATGAGTCATGAAATGGAATATTCACCTGTCCGGAGGACTCATGAAATTGGTCCAATTGAAAGTGAGAATAAATCATGCAATAGATTTCCAGTCTCACGCAATTCTATAACCTGAAATCCATGTGACAATGATTATATACATTCACGTGCAAATACGTTAGTGCATATATGTCAGCTATCAAATGCGTGCATGCTATATACTTAATTTCATAACCATTCAGGGAATCCTCGTTGCTATCTTTTGTACAAATCAGTAGCGTTTTGAGTCTACCGACATATTAACCTCAAATGTTTAATTTCGTGTAACAACAATGTATAACAAATACTGAACACTTATACCTAAGAGATACAAAGATAAGAAATGGTTACTTGTGATACTCCGATATTTCATCTACATTGTTGAGGACGTACCAAAGGAAGAGGTGTTTCTCTTCCTGTGATAGAGTTCGAAGACTTGACCACCTAATGGTCGTTCTTTCTGCTTGAAAATTTCAAACTTACCAATCACTTCGTCACTAGAATGGTATCATCATTTTGCTCATCTCAAGTGAATTGAGTCTCAATACCAATTAGGTAACGCAAACAAAAGGTGCTCGATTCATTCATCACATATGCTTCTGCAATAGAGTCCTTGATACGTGCTTGATTCCAAACACAATGTTTCAAAGTGCGTAGACTTCTTTCAATGGGTTACATCCAACTGTAAGAAACCAGACCAGTAACCTTGATTTCATATGGTAAGTGAATAGTAAGGTGTACCTTAATGTTAAAGATGGCATGTGGAAATATTCTTTCCAACTTATAGAGTACGATTATGATATCTGCTTGCAATCTGTCCAAATCAAACTCTTATCGTTTGGAGAAACAAGTCACGAAAAAAACTACATAGTTTGATAATAGCAGTGCACACATTTTTCGATAACAATGCTCGAATACCAATAGGAAGCAGGCAATGTAATAAAACATGACAATCATGCATTTTGAGACATGATATTTTCTCTTCTTCATTCACACATCGTGATATATTAGAAATAAATCCATCAGAAAACTTAACTGATTTCAAGAACTTACAAAACTCAACTCACTCGCTGCTAATCAATGTGTAGCTCGTGTGTGGATTGACCAATTGGTTACCAACTTCTATAAGGTGTAAATCATTTCTTATCTTTAGATCTTGTAGGTCCAACCAAGTATTTGCGGTATCCTTGGTTTTATCTTCGATATTCAACAAGGTACCAACCAAATTATCACAAACATTCTTCTCAATATGCATTACGTCAAGCTTGTGGTGTAATAGTAGTCTGAACTAGTAAGGAAGTTTGAAAAAAATACTTCTCTTTATCCAATTAATAGCTCTTTTTCTTTTCTTATCTTTTACTAAAGGATGATTGCTCATAATTGGAAACTCCAACTAATCTAGTTGTTCCAATATCTCATGCCCATTCATCACCACTAGAGGAGGCCTACGCTCTAACTTTCCATTGTGTAGCTTACTTCTACGCCACACTTGATTCTCTAGAAGATAGCGCCAATGTTCTATAAAGAATATTCTACCTCGTATCCGAATGAAAATCTATCACCTATGCATATGGGACATGCATGATACCCCTTTGTACTCCACCTTGATAGGTCACCATATGTCGGGAAGTCATTAATCGTCCATAACAAGGCTTCATGTGGCTGAAAGAACTAACCGGTAAGAGAATCATACATACGCACCCTAAAATTCCATCTCTTTCAGTTCCTCAATCAATGGTTGGAGGTACACATCGATTTTCCTACTAAGAGATCTAGGACCGAGTATGAGCATTGCAAGCATTTCATGCATTTCCAAGGTGGCAAATTGTAAGGAATTAACAAAAAAAAAACTACATACTGTACAAGGTACTCATATGACCAAATGGATTAAACTCATCTGAAGCTAACCCCAAACGCACATTCCGTGGATCGGAAGTAAATTCAGAAAATTTACAATCAAAGTGCTTCCATCCCTCTACATCAGCTAGATGTCTCAACACATCATCTGTTTCAATACGTTTATCCCTATGTCATCTCATGTCAGCAGACCCTTCTTGCGAGACAAATAAGCGCTATAATTCGGTACCAATGGAAAGTGACACAATACCTTATGCGGAATTTTTTCCCTCGGTTATGATTAACCTGTTGGAATTAATGTCCTAAAACTCGTAGTTTGTAATTTTTTTTTCAATAAAGTCGTTATTGAGAATTTGAAAACTATATTCTTAAATCCAATAAACATAGTTCCTAAGACTATTTTTGAGGAAACTTGAACTTTATGTAGAGACATAAACATGGATTACATTCGAGTAAATAGTGTAAATAGTCTATAGTATATGATTAAAGGTTGGGCGCTTTATTCAAAAATACTATCGATGTGGTCCACTTTGTAAATAATACAAACGATGTAATCCTGAATCTTTCATGACGTTCATGTAGAGAAATGAAAGTGGGGGCATCCTATGTAAGGGGTTTACATAAGACAAAACCTTGAAATAGTCAATTTTACGTAATAACGTCGTTTACTGTTTAAAACTGAATATCTCGTTTATTGATGACCTAGGTAACTTAATCTTAATCCTCAGCCAACTATGAACTCCTGTTTACACGAGATTATCCTTAGATTTTCATAGGTGAAGGCAACTCACTAGCGTTGGCTCAATAAGCCTCCCATTTCAGGGATAAGATCGGGTGAATAGTTGGGAACATAGGGTGCAAGACGAAATTCACTCCTACCCGTTTTAGAGTTAGTAGATAGGTTGTTCCCTTAAGAACTGAATCCAAGTCTTGAACATAGGGGCCCTAACCTCTCATTGGCCTGAGAAGGATTCGGTTTATAGGTTGGACCTTAAACCAAATGTTTCATAGTGGACAGTGGGACTTAAGGAACAAGATGTAATCTCAAAGGTAAAAACGGTATTTTGACCCAGCCAAGGTTACGAACAACCTGTGAAGGATTAACTTACTGATTATGGTTATATCAGATGGACAAAAATATATCTATAATGAGGGGAGTGCAGCTGTGAGACTTTAGTGGAATGACTCGTTAGTTAACGAATGTTGATTAGCTTGGTCTAAAAGGGTTTAGCCAGCTAATCTCGGATCGTTGAGCCCATGGTTTATAGGTCCATTAGGTTCCCCTGCTAGCTCATACGGAATCAACTTAGAACAACATGTTGGAATAATTCGAATTGTTCGAATTAGGTAAAGAGAGAAAAACCGACAAATATATATGTGATATAATCGCCAGTTGTAAGACTTTATATTCAAATGTGATTTGAATATCAAGAAAATGAATACGGATTCCTACTCGGAAGGTCGAAATTAGTCAAAATAGACAAAATGATAAAAAGTAAAAATGTTGACTTTTGACTTGAAAAGTCAAAGTTTGACTTTGACTAAAATGGTCAAATGACCATTTTGCCCTTGACTAAAATTAATGGGAATATACAAAAATCCCATTAAATGGAATGGTGAATAAATCCACTAAATGTTAGTGGAATACAAAGTCTTGAAAAATTAGCTAACTAATGACATGCAATTAGGTTATAAATAGTTCTTTTTCTTCAAGCGGTAAGAGGATGTTTTTGGCTAATTTTATCAAAAAACTTCATTCCATATTTCTCTCTAAAAATTTCTTCATTCAACGGGTACTACAACCTAGTTCTTAATCCTTAGAATAGCGGGTGAATTCTGGTGGTGGTTCCGGGTGTGTGATAGAGAGAAGGATTGGAGCAACAGGGAGCTTCAAAGGTAAGGAATTTCTTTTAACCCTAACCTTTGTAATTAGGGTTGTCTTAAGCATGTTAATTACTAAAGTGTTTAGTTGCATTTAGAGTAATTTTTGATATTTTTTCTGCTGCGCTTCTATGCTTTCTAGCAAAACCTTGTACCAAGCCTCGCCATATGTAGGACAATGTTGCAAATCTGCAAACTCTTTCCAGTACAATACACAGTCATACTTGCATGCATGAATAATCTCGTATCCCAAGCCCAAGTCATAAAATTTTCTTTTGGCTTCATAAAATAAACTAGGGATAGTACTACTACACATTGGAAACGCTGCTCTTAACAACATATCGAAGGACTTGTTACCCCAACCACTTAGAACCTTGACGTGCATCAACTTAACAAAAAAATTCAAGGAGGAAAATTTAGAACAACGGGGTACAACTCATTACGTGTTTCATTCAATAAGTTGTGAAATATGTTTATTGTATCTTGTTCTATATCTACCCCAATATTCATCGATATTTCATCCTCCAAACGACCTTCCTCTTTTTCCTCTTCCTATTCAATTGGGACATGTAAATCATTCAGCATACCAAACATATCATCTTCTTCATGAAAGTGCCTACTACTAGTTCCTTCATCAAAAGAGTTACTACTAGTTCCTTCATTAAAGTTTTATGTACCTCTATTAAAGCTAATTGACTCTCATGACACCCATTCTGTGTAGTAGGGGTATATTCCAATAGTAAGTAGATTTCGTTCCACACCCTCTAATGAATTTCAATTTGAGTTCATACATCTCTTGCATGGACATCTTATTTGTCCGTAATCATCATCGTGAAACTTGGCAACATCTAAAAATTAGGTCATTCCCTTTCTATACTCAATGAAAAACTTATTCCTAAGTTTCATCCAATCCTTCTCCATCGTTAAAGCTCCTAAACATAAATAGGTTTTATTAGAAGTATATTCCTCCTCTCACATCCTAAACTTACTCCCCTGAATAAACAATCTCCCTAACTTTTCACTAAAGCTAACTTTAAACTACAAAGGCTACCATAACTGCAAGATAGCCACCACAACCTAATTAACCACAAACAACTTCAATCTTTGCATACTACCCACCCCTTCCAAGGACGCTACTTTGCAAGCTACCCTACCACATCTTCAAACTGTAGCACCCCATAAATTTAGGGAACTTATTATGGGTATTACATTAAGTGGACTTCGAAGCTAAGGAATATATTTGGTGTTTTGTGTTGGATAAATTAAATATATATACATGGATGTGTGTATTTAATTAAAGATTATGGAGTTCGGTAGAAATTGTTATTAATTAAGACATGAGAGCTCGGTATCCCAAGTTGTTCAAAGATTAGAACTTTCGAGGACGAAAGTTTCTTAAAGGAGGGAAGATTGTAACGATCCAACTCCATGACACTCATTTGGTTTTGGAGTGAAAAGTTTGTTTTGGTGGAATTGGATTTAATTAAGTATATATATATATATATATATGGATATATATATTTAATTAATAATTTGAAAAAATGAAGTTAATTATATGATGGAATATAATTATATTTGTTTGGAAAAGTAGATAATCCATGAGGAGGAAGATGGTTGATTTGATTGGACGAAAAAAATATATATTTATTTAAAAGAGAGGATGATGGTTTAAATAAATATATATGTTTATTGTAGATTTTGGTGAGAGAAAAATAATAATAATAAAGAAGTATTATTATTATTATTATTAATGGTTATAAATGCCTAAGATTTTGTGCATTTAAGGCATTTATTAAGGAAAGATAACGGGAATAAAGATATATGTATATTTTTGGTATATCATATATATATATATATATATATATATATATATCCTAAAAGAAAAAGGAAATAATAATAATAAATATTATTGTTATTATTTGGGTCTATAAATAGCATTAGAATGCTTAAGTTAGAAAGTAAAGGAAAAAGAAAAAGATTCTTCATCTTCTTATTTAAGATAACCCTCTACTGTCGCCACCTCACCAATTGTAGTTAAGGTTGGTCTCTTTGGAAAGCTTGAGGATTTAAAGTGATGAATTTTTCCATCAAGGATAAGAGGATTTTTCAACCTCCATTGATTAACCTTGGTAAGCCAATAAAATTAAATTAATATTTTGTTAATTTAATTTTGGATTTATTTGGGGTTTCTTTAAAGGTTCAATTTGCTAATTTTTTAAGATTTAAATCTTGGATTTTTCCCAATCAAGGTTGAATTGGTTTTAACCCAATTTCTTTAGTTAAGATATTGAGTTTTCCTTTTATGATTAGAATCAAGTTAATTGGAGAATTTTTACTGTCAGCTAGGGAGTACTTTGTTTGGCTAAAAACTTCAGGTAAGAGATTCTCCTACTAGACCTTCGAACTGAATTTAAGAGACTGCATGTAATTATGATTATGCATTGATGGTAGCTAAAATGCATAATTTCATGCTATTGATAATGACTGTCATTATATTGATGATTAATGTTGATGACTGATGTCATGTTATGACTGGTAGTATGTTGATAGAGACGACTACGTTATGCTTATGATTACGATATTTGGTTAAGTATGCTAGATTGTTATGTTATGCCATATTTACGATGATGTTATGTTATGATACATGCTATGGATAGGGTGTTCTATTAACTTTGTCTATTAGAGTCGTACCCACATGGGTGTCCCTCGGGATCACCACCTTTTTTATGACTGTGTAGTCCAACGGGATTACCACTCCATTATGACATTGACAGTGACATAGACATGATTACGAGTAGATTCGACGAGGTCACTCACAACCCGATTGTCTTAGTGTTTCCTTCGGGTACACTAAAGACCAGATTGTCCTAGGTGTTCCTTTGGGTTCACCGACCAGATTTGTTCCTACAAGAGCACAGATTGCACGTGTTCGGAAACGTGTCAGTTTGGGGTACTTCTTTACAGGACTCTAATGGGAAGTTAACAGACACCTAGCGGGACTAGTAGTGGATCCCTTACTGAGTATATGTTTATACTCACTATTTCTATGTTTAATATTTCAGGCAAAGGTAAAGGTAGATGAAAGCTGGCGAGCGACAGAGAAGGATCGGTGACATGCCATATGAGGACTCAGTTTTGCTTCCGCGTCTATGTATCATTGTTTCAGTATTCCATTTTTAATGAAAATTTAGTCTTTCCTCTTTTCAAGAAAGTGTCTACTATTATTGTTTTCTTTTAGTAATGACCTCAACTTAGTATAAAGAGTTGGGTCGTTACACAAACCCTCAGAAATACTAACAAATTCAAATCTAAGTTGGCACAAAAAAGACTACCATAAATGCAGGATAGTCGTTCCAAATCAACAACAAATGATTTCAAAACTACTAAGAAATACACAACTAAAATTGAACTAAAGTCTACCATAACTGCAGGATAGCCAATACAAATCTCAACCACAAATTACATAATTTTTAAAACAATAATAGCCCTCGCCCCTCCCCCCCCCCCCCCCTCCTCACCCCACCCTCTCAAATTTTCACTCAAATTTTCAATTGAATCCCCCCTTCAAAATTCCAATTCAACCCTCCCCCCCCCCCTTTAAAATTTCATCCTTAACCCTCATTTCTAATTCTTAACCAATCCCTTTCAAATATTCAATTAAACCGCCCCTCTCCCTCAAACTTTCAAATTTTCAACTCAAATTTTAAATTTTCCAAATAACCCCCCCCCCCCCACCCTTTTCAACTCACATTCCAAAATTTGAACTTCAAAAACGAAAATCAACCAATATCCTAAAACTAATTCACCATTCAAATCTTAAACTAACTTAAAAAAAACTCTAAACAGACTAACCTAAACTAACTTCAAAACTCTAACCAATATTCTAAATGGTTTGAAACTTAGCGAATAGGGATGAACGGCGGTATGGCGCGAGGGAGACGACGGTAATGGGCACGATGGATGGGCAGAGCGGCGATGGACTTATTTTTCTTCTCTTCTCTTGTTTCTCTTCGAACGTTTTCAGTTCTGTGAATTACAAAACTGAAACAAAATATATAAGGGAACTCCTGACACACCACGAAAATGTTAGGAGATCCGCCCCTTATACCCGATGCCATTAGTGATTCATCAAGAATCATTAAAAACATTCTCGACGAATCACTAACAGTGTCAGAAATAGGTATACAATAAATTATAGATTAGTAAACATGACCATGAATCTTAATGTCTCTCGGTGGTTCCATTATTTTATTTTCTTCTTAGTATATTATATATGTTAGGAAAAATTAATTAATATGAATTGACACTACAAGAAAAGGGGATCTCCTGACACACAGATGCATTAGGAGATATACAAAAATGCGTCGAAAAAGGATCTTCCAATGCATAAAAGCCTGTCAGGATCAGGGTTGGAAAAATGTGTCAAGAGAGGATCTCTCGATGCACGACATGATGCGTCGGGAGATCATGGAGAACTCTCAACACCGTCCATATGACATCAGAATATTAGCACTACTGATGTCATATATACGGCGTTGAGAGTTCTCCATGATCTCCTAACGCATCCATGTTGTGCATCGGGACATCCTCTCTATTTTAAATATATATATCTTTCATTATTAAATGAAAGGTATATATCGCTTACCCTGCGGCACCTTTTCTTTATTGTTACAGCTTCATTTGTTTCCAAACACTTGGTCTATAACAATGTGCATCTGAAATAAAATACATAATTGTTACTAATAAGAAATGTGTAGGCTCATTATATAATCCACAAAAGAAAGAGAAGATATTTAAAATATCTGTTAATCAACATTGAGGGTGAATAAAGCATGAAATTTACAAAGATAGTCTAAGTTTCCTAAGGGGCCATTGAGCTTTCTACCTTCAGACCCTCTTACGTGATCATTTACTTCTACCTTCAAACGATCGGGGTTAGGTTCATATGTATCACTCAATGAAGGTTAAGAACACAAGAATAATATCAAGGTCACATAAATGAACTCCACAATCTAAACAAAACATACCTTTATAGTCTTCTCTAGGTTAAAGATGACAGAAAACTCATTGTTTTGGCTCAGAAAAATAATGATAGAAAACCAATTACTAATCTAAATCAAGTATCTATGACATAAATAGAGTATCAATAATGCAAAAAAACATGGGCCAAAGAAGCTCACAAAAAGGAGATGACCTATAAGAATGGGCTCTAGTAAGACCAAAAGAATAGTTACATAAAAAAAAAATTAAAACATAATTTGAATGTGGACATAACTACATATGGGTACCACCACACATAATTTTTTTATGTTCTTCTATTATTACTACATATAAAAGAAAGAAGATACAAAATTTAGAACCATAGGGAACTTCAAGGTGGTAGTTTCAAACTTCAAAACAATGAAACTTTGAAGAAAAACATTGTGTAATCCAATTTGGGGGCCAAAACGGATGTTTTTTGGTATGAAGGGTTGGACAAGATGCCTTTAGACAACTATGCTTGCGAAAAGATACATGGAATCAAAAAAAAATTCGCTCAATTCAGACAACTATGCTCAAAGTTATGGTCCAAAGTTTCAACAAAGTTATGGTCTTCCAATGTTTCAACATAGTTTTATGTAATTTTTCATATTGCCAAGCAACATGTGATAACTTGACTGAGAAACAATTGTGCATTGCAGTTCAACAATTTACAGCCTTCATAGTAACATAAATAAGTGTCATCCAATAGATTCACATTAGAGATGTCTGCATTACAGAAACATAAAACAGCAAAATACGAAATAGAGAAAACTAAATGGTCAAATACAATCTTTTCCAATCCTAATTCAAACAAAAGGAAGTTGGGATAGCACTCAAAACAGATTGAAAACAACCCATATTATCGATATGACCATTTGTATCAACAACTCCCAATAAGAAGATATTGTTACCTTCTCCTTCTACATGAATAGATCCACCTTCAGGAACGATTGTATTAGGAAACCTAGGAAGTCTCTCAATATCCAGGATCTACACAAAATCATAAAGTGGGTCAAAAGAAAAAATAAACAATATGTTGAGATGAAGGAAGAGCCAGAAAGAAGAATACACACTAACCTTCCCAGCAACTTCAAACATGCCAAAATTTACATATGAGGACAAGGGGGCGGCTTACAGATGAGGAACGGGGTGGCGACGACTCACAGATGAGGGCTAGGGGACGGTGGTGGCAAGGGTGGAACGACCAGATGTGGCAAGGGGGTTGGACTACGACAACAGAACACAGACACATATGAGGGCAAGAGGGTTAGGTGGTGGCCTTCGGCTTTCTCTCTCGTTCTCCCTTCTCATATATGAGGGTTTTATAAGGCAACTCCTGATGCACCCCGATAAGCATTGGGAGTTGCCACAAACTCACAATGCCCTAAAAATGACATCAGGAAAACCCCACTAACTCTCAACGCCGAAACTCAATCGTAAGGAGAACCTTCCTGATTTTTTTAATGCTTCAATATCTCCCGATGCCTTCAATGGCAACGTCGGGAGTGTTCCAATATATCCTGATGCTTTATTGAAAGTGTCGGATGTGCCGCTATATTTCCTAATGCTTCAAGTCATGCCTAAGGAGTTTGTGTAATAGCCCGACACTTGGTTTATGGTGTCAAGAGATACCATATCTCCTTACGCTTGTTCTCCCGATGGTCTAAATTGATGTTGGGAGAGCCGAAATTTCTTGTAGTGTGAATACACTAGCAAACTATTTACAACTCAAGTAAAAATAGTATAGTTAATGTATATATAATATTCAAACTCAAATATAAGTTAGATGATGTAAAAAAGCTTAGATGTGGAAATAATCAAAGACTTGAAACAACCTTAGAACTTTTTAGACCCAAAATGTAGTCAACGCACACTTTTGATAAATGCGTCATGAAGACAATTATGGGTTACTGTGATAACTATTATAAGGAGTTATTTGCATAGCCTATGGGTTACTGTAATAATTGTGATGGATAACTATTAGCTTAGTTATGAGTTACTGATAATTTATGAAGGGTAGCCATATTGGTTAGGTCTAAGATTACCCTTAATTTATGAAACTAGCAAAGGACAATGATTTATGTAACCTGTGGTTACTTAGGAATGCTTACTGTGAGAACTATGATGATTGTTTGTATGTCTATCATGGATTACTGTTTGGAATAGTTCATAATTTTATTAAGTACAATTACTAATTATTTTCCTTATGTTTAAGTTAATTTGTGGTTTAATTTACATCAAAAAACTTTGCAAATGAGTTTAATTCAATTTTGAGGTAACGGATTTCTACTAGTGGACCTTCAATTTAAGATTAAAGTTGTACTATATGAATTGACTTGGTTATGCACAAAATTAAAATGCATTGATAGACTTATGTGAGAGTTTGATTGAAATTGTGTTGATTTACTTATTTGACTGAATATGTAATTATAAAGATTGTTGGATAATGTTTGCATGGTATAAGTTTATGTATATTATTGGACTAAGTTTGACTGCAAATAGGCTTATTTGAACTGATGATAGTTGTTAGCTCTAGCTATTAAGCTAGTGTACCATACATGTACGATGTCCCTTGGAATCACTACCTTTAGACTGATATTGATGATTGATTAACTGTTAAGTGTACCTTTAGGTTCACTTTATGACTAATGTGTGTTTCAACGGGATCAAAAACTGATATGACTCAGGATACCTCCTAATAAATTCTGCCTATGTCTACTTTTGTCCATGGAAAGATAGGGTCCCTTACTAGGTATACTGTTTATACTCACTTTTTTCCATGTTTAACTTTTTCAAGAAAAAGTAAGAGAAAATGCAAGTTGGTGAGCGATAAGAAGGACCCATGATCAGCCATATCAAATTATCTGGTTTATGCTTCCGCTATTGTTTATAAAAAAAAAATTAAAATAATTATATCAATAATGATCCCAACTTGATTACGAAAAATTCGAGTTATTACATACATATTGATAGAAATGTTTTATTTTAAACTTTTTGTTTCTTTTATGTTTTAACTAGGCGCCAAAAAACTCATTTTCTTTGGTGATTTTATTTTTAATTTATTTTTTAAAATATTTGAATTTCTTCATGAGTTTTATATTTACTTCTCTAATATAAATTATTTGATTTTGGTTTGGAAAATTGTATTTTTATTCAAGTAATGACTTCAGCTTAGTTAAAAAGTTGGATATTACCGATACACACTGATAGAATTCTATTAGCATTATCTATGCATCATTTATAGAATCGAAAACTTTACTATATGTTATAAATATTTTCAATAGTTTTGTCATTTACAGTAATTCATCTCCTTCTTTATATATATAAAATCCACATAAGAATAAAATATTAAATTAATAGCATACAGATACTTAATTTAATCTTTGGATATGTAGGAGGTTGAGTTCATGGGAAGGTTTGATGATAAACTTTGAAGAGGTTACACGAAAAATATGAGAAAATATAATTTTAGGGTATATTTCATTTAATTTTAAATTTTAAATATTTACTCATTGTCTATTTGATTTGCTAATAATTAATATAGGTTAAGGTTCATCCGTTGTACAGATATAGATATAATTGATTGGTGTATCCTCATTATATATTTAGAAGGGTAAATGCATATCTGAAATTAACATATATATATATATATATATATATATATATATATATATATATATATATATCACATACTCCATTTTATGTATATACTACTTATTTGAACGTATTAGTATCAGATACCGATTCTCTACAACTCTGAAGTAATCGCAGTTGATAGGATAGGATGAGATATAGTGGGAGAATCAATTGGAATAAATGTTTGGTGGTTAAATGTGTGACTTTATGGGAGGAGAAGAAACAACCGGCGTTTCTAAACAAACAACCGGAGACAAAAAGAGGACTTGAGACATGGTCACATTTCGACCTGCTTGGTTGTGGTGTCGTCTTTGTTTGACCAAAAAATTGTCCCATATTGCATCGGTGAGGGTAAACTGGGTTTCCCCAATATAGATTTAAACAATATTTTCTACTAAGGGCAACCACACAAATAAAAAATAAATAATACAAATCGTTAAAAGTAACTGATCTTTTATTTAAATATAGTAAATAAGAAAAATATTTAGATATATATGGTTGTTTTAAAGATATTTATTATATCTGGTATCGTGATTTGGTACACGATCGTTTAATTACTTGGGTACACGATCGTATATTTGGCTATAATATCATTCACAATCGTTTAGATTTGGGATTCCAAATCTAAAAAAAAAATTTCAAACTTTGGTATACAATCGTTTAGATTTTACTACACGATCGTTTAGATTTTTAAATATGAAAAAAATCGTTTAGATTTGGGGTAGGCAAAAACGATTTTAAAAAAAAATTGGTATAAACGATTTTTTTTCAATATTCTTTATACACGATCTTTTAATTTTGGTTACTCTGATGTCTAACCAATTTTTTCAAGATTGTTTATACACCATCTACATAAAAAAGAAAAGAAGAAAGACGATTTGGGGTTCCAAATCTAAAAAAAAATCAAAATTTGGTATACGATCGTTTAGATTTGGCAACGATTTTTTTTTTCAAAATTTGGTATAAACGATTCTTTTCCATATTTAAAAAAAAAAACAAAACAAAACAAGGTTTACAAGACCAGACCTACATTGAAAAAAAAATCTGAATCTCACGCTTGCTTCTTTCTGGCCCTCTGCCTTCTTTTGCTTGCGTGAATGGTCTTTCACGGCCATTCCATCAAAAATACTACTCGTGATCATTTTTTTCTTTAAATCTTCTTCCCATTTTCTTCTTCCCCACCTATTTTCTCATCTCTTTCCAATCTTCTTCTTTCCCACATATTTCCTTTTCTTTCTTCCGGTGAATTAACCACTACTTATCTTCTTCTTTTTCTTTCCAACGAAGAACGAGATCAGCCTCATCGGTGACAAAGTATGTTTTTCTTTAATTTTATTATCGTTATTATTTTAATTAATGTTAGATTTTGTTAAAAGGAATGGTTATAGATTTATGTTTAATTAATTTTTATTAGTTTTGTTGTTAAATAATTAAAGATAATTTAGTTATTATTATTTTCATTGTTAGATTTTGTTAAATTAAAAAGGTTTAGATTTATATTTAATTAATTAAGCTTTATTAAATTTTATTAGTTATGTTAAACATTAAATTTGATTAGTTTTGTGGTTAAATAATTAAAGATAATTTTTTTATAATTATTTTAATTTTTGTTAGATTTTGTTAAATTTAAGGGATTTAGATTTATGTTTAATTATTAAGCATAATTTTGTAAAACATAATTTTATTAGATTTTATTGTTAAATAATCAAAGATAATTTTATTGTTTTATATTTTTATAATATATTGTTTGTTTTTTTCTTTTCTTAGAAAATGGTGGACAAAACTTTGGGATTTATGTTGTTTATGAATGATAATATGATTGATGGTATTGATGGAATCGATTATGACCAACCAGCTTGTGGAGGTTTTACCATAAGTGTAAACAGTGGAATTGTCTTTGAACAATTTATTGAAATCGTAGGATCATCAGTTGGTATAGATATATGCGTGAAATAGAAATTATATATAGATATCCAAATCTAACTCCTTCGAGACTAATAAGGTTTATGTCATTCCCTATACCAAATGAACAAGCAATGAAAACTATATTTTCAATTGCAATCCCAATCCCGAACATGGTGCATCTATATGTCAATATGAATAGAGTGAGTTTGGATATAAACCTAAATTCAAAACCATTTGGTTAGCTCGAAGATCGAACTCAGGTTATTGTCCCTAACTCTGAACCAGTTGCATAGTCGGTATATGACGATGAAGAAATGGTGGCTAATAATGAATATATGGACTTTCGAACAGAAACAGATGATGAGTTTGAAGAGTTTGATTTTGATGGTCGTGAACATGAATTACCATCAAATACACTTACTCAGATAGATATGGATGTAATAGATAGTATTCATGAACACGACCTGATTGTAGCCTCTATGGTTGTTGACTATTCAGAACTGTATAAGGAAATGATATGTCAAGATAAAGAAACACTTCAATATATGGTAAAATATTTTGCCATTAAGAATCATGCACCATATGAGGTAGTGGAATCAACACTGACTATTTGGGCAATTTGATGTAAGAAGTGGGCAGAAGGGTGCACGTGGAGGCTTCGTGCATCGAAGAAAAAAGCACATGGTATGCTCGAGATTACTAAATTACCTGAGCAACACACATGTTTTTATTCCAAACTCAGTCAGAGTCATGTACAATTGGATTTTTCAATGATGGCCCGAGAGTTTTGTGATTCTGTAAAAGAAAAACCATCAATCAGCATCGCACAACTACAGTCTGATATGAAAACAAAATTTGGATATCATGTTCTTTATCACAGAGCATGGGATGGTAAAAGAAAAGCGGTGGCAAAAGTGTTCGGTGACTGGGACGAATCATATAAACTTTTGCCCAAGTGGCTATATATGGTTAAACACGCTAATCCTAGAATATGTGTGGAATGGAGAGTGCGTGACACAAACATTGAAGGGCATGTTGTTCTCACTTCTGTATTTTGGCATTTAGTCCTTGTATAGAAGCCTTCAGTCGATGTTCGCCGGTTATTCAGATAGATGGCATCACTTATATGGTAAATATTGAAGCAAGTTGCTAATAGTCACATCCGTCGACTCAAACGGACATCTTCTCCCACTTGCGTTTGCCATTGTAGATGAGGAGTCTGCAGATTCCTGGAGGTGGTTTTTACAGCACCTCAAAAAAGTTGTATTCCATGATGAGGTATGTTTAGTTTCAGATCGACATGCTGGCATTATATCGATTGTAAACAATCCAACAAACGGATGGACAGAACCTCAGTGTCACCATAGGTTCTGTTTGCGTCATATTGTCACCAACTTCAATAAAAAGTTTAAGTTTAAGTTTAATACATTTAAAAATTATGTATATCGTGTCGGATGTCAATTCCAAATTCAAAAATTTAATAAAGCAATTGAAGATATCAAACAAATTAACAGCAACTATTTGAGCTTTTTTTACGACATTGATATTGAGCAATGGACTCAAGCACATGAGGGCGAATTTAGGTGTGGATGGATGACGACA
Source organism: Cucumis melo (assembly GCF_025177605.1). Classification (NCBI taxonomy): domain Eukaryota; kingdom Viridiplantae; phylum Streptophyta; class Magnoliopsida; order Cucurbitales; family Cucurbitaceae; genus Cucumis; species Cucumis melo. The sequence continues at coordinate 14,821,469 of NC_066861.1, forward strand.
AATCTATCAGAGTGTATGAATGGAGTCCTAAAAAGAGCTCAAATGTTGTTGATAAATGCTCTTGCTCAAGCAACATTCTATAAATGTGTCAATTATTTTGAGAAAAGAAGAGAAGAAATCAGAGTTTCATTGGAACGTCGAGATAAATACACTCGCTAATAATTTATAACATGCAATTAGTTTTGAATAAGTCTACGGTATTAAGTAAAGTCACTTTTTAGATACGCACTTGATAAAATCTTGAAATGAGCTACAAGTTCTAGTAAACATGAGGTGCAATCATATGATCGACATGAAGGCGTGTTTCATGTGAAAACCGGACGCCATAGCCTTAATGCGAAGGAGGAAATATTCAAATATTAAGGTTGAATGCTTCAGAACGATACTGTTCATGTAACAAATGGCAAACTTTTGGCATACCATGTTCGCATTTTATGGCGATTTGTTCGCGATTTAACATGAATTACGAAGATTTCATTAAGGACTACTACAAACTTTCAACGTATGTTTCATGTTACTCTCCTCAGTTTCAGCCAGTACCACATGAAGATTACTGGATCACACCTGTTATGCCCATCTTACATCCTGACCCATCATTGTTGAGAAAACCCGGTCGACCGAAGAGTTCATGATATCATAATGAGATGGATTGGAGGGAACCGAGTTCTTAAGTACAATGTGGATTTTGTGGTCAACGAGGTCACAATTGAAGGAAATGTCCTTTGCTACAGAGATGAGCACCTAATAATTAAGAAATTGTGTACTTGACTTCTTTTTTTTTTTTTTTGTGTACCAACTAGTTTGATAAACTTATTTTATATAATCTATTATGTAGCATTTTTTGTTGTACCTACTTGTTTACTTTCTAATTAATATTTTCTGTGTAGATTATGACTTTAAACCCATGACCGATTGATTCTAATATTTTGTATGATCAATCTTTTTATCGATTTTCAATTGTGTGGGACAATAAAACGGTAGGTGAGTTGGGTTGTATACGTAGAGAGGCAGTAGTCCAATGCAATATCCCACTTCACCATAACATATTGCCTCTACTCCAAGTATCTGGATTTTATGGGGTGGCTAGATTGGGTTTCATCCAATTAGATTGGCACCTTATTACTGTACTCGTTGAGAGATGGAGACCGGAGATGCCTACGTTTCATATGCCCATTAGAGAGTGCACTATCACGTTACAAGACGTAGAAGTATTGTTAGGGATACCTGTCGATGGAGAATCTATTATCAGTCAAGTGCATGAAGGCTGGATAAATTTATGTCAGATGTTACTTGGTGTGGTCCCACCTGCTAATAAAATAAAGGGATCAAGATTAAATCTCACATGGTTGGCGTTACAATTTTTAGGACTTGATGACGATGCAGAAGAGGAAATCGTGATCTGATATGCAAGAGCATACATTTTACAATTAATAGGTAGAAGTCAATTTTCTGATAAATTAGGTAGTTTTGTGCATCTGATGTTCCTGCCACTATTGGGTGATTTACATGAGGCGGGTCGATACTCGTGGAGTGGAGTGTGCTTGGCATAGTTGTATAGACAGTTATGCAAATCATCGAAGCGAGATGTTTGTGACATTGCTGGTCCGTTGATACTTCTTCAAATATGGGCTTGGAAACGATTTCCTACAATAGCTCCACAGCTTACACATGCAAATGATCATCTACTACCTGGACGAGCACTTGGTTCACGGTAAGCTATTTTATTTTAATTTATATCAAACAATAGTTTAATACTAAATGAGTGATATAATTAAATCAAATGGAAACTTACACAAATATAACAAAACACCAAATCTAAACGATCGTATACCAAATGTAAACGATCATGTAGCCAAATCTAAACGATCGTATACCAAATTTTGAAAAAAAAAATCATTTAGATTTGGAACCCCAAATCTAAACGATCATGTAGCCAAATCTAAACGATCGTATACCAAATTAATAAACGATCGAAATTGTTCTATACAGCATAAATACTTTGCTGCTTTTTTATATTTTTTAAAAGACCCCTAAATCAAAATCTAAAATTTACTTTATTAATAGAGTTGGAGAGACCAATTTTGTGTAACTAGATCGGCTACTCATGTAGTTAGTCAGTATAGCTACATATTCGACCTTCTTCAGTGTGATCAGGTATGTCGATACTGAAATTTTAATTTCTTTATTCATTAGTAAACATATATTTTATTTATTTTTAATGTAATGTGTGATGTTTCATATTATTTGGGAGCATTACAAAGATGTGATTGACAATTTGCCAAATTTTTGTAAGAATGGTCAAGATATATGGCAGACCATCAGTCCTCTCATATGTTTCCATATTGGTGAGTGGCATCATCCCGATACGGTGCTTAGACAGTTTGGCCTTAAACAAAATATCAGTATGCAATATTGAGCCACTTCTACATAACATTGACTTGAGAGTTACAGATTGGTCCGACAGGGTTGCACATTTAGTAGTGCGATGGCGATCTCGTTAAAGATTTATGGCAATAGGAGTTTCGATTCAGCAATTTGATATGGATGTGACTCAAGAATACATCCATTAGTATAATAATATTACGAGGCTCTACATCACTCGACCAACAGCAGCCGTGGGTCATCTAATACATATTTAAATATTGTATAATTACTTAAATTATTTAATCAATTAAATATTTCTAATTTTCTTTACAATTTACAGAGATCGAACAACGCAAGACTTCGTGATGTAGCAGATGATCCACAGCAAGTCCTTGATATATGTAATAATAATGAGAGGTACATGGAGGAGATACATAATATATACGATCTACCTATTGTACCTCCACCAGTTCATAGGAGACGTGTTCGAGTGGAAGAAGCTGAACTCGATGAAGTTTACCATAATGTGAAAGAAGTGCCTCCTATGACACAAACACAGAGCCAAACTGGTTATGGTAGTCCGATGACGATGATGCCAACATTTTGAGCAGAATATTATGATTCTGAGGTCGGTATATGATATTATGATGTAGGGGTTGGTCCATCGTCTTCATACATGGATGTCGGTCCATCAACTTCTTACATGCATGGACACGGACGTGGCTATGGGGAACATAACGAATATCTGTATCATGAAGCACCTGCAGATGTATCAGATCGACAAGAGTACCAACAAGAACCAGAGAACCAAGAGGACCGAGAACAACATAGAGTTCAAAGTCGACGTCGACAACCAGCTCAAGATCGACGACGTCCTGGTTGTGGAACACATTGATTTTCTTTTAGGGTAATTAGAATGGATAGCAAATGTTAGAATAATTATTAACTATGTAGCAACATTTTAAAAAAATTGCAAATATAGCAAAATCTATCGGTGATAGACTTCTATCGTTGATAGACTCCTATGGTTTATCAGTGATAGACCAACATTTGTTACATGGTCTATCGGTGATAGACTTCTATCATTGATAAATTTTGACAAATTTTGCTATATTTGCAATTTTTTTTAAATGTTGCTATATACTTAATTATTTTGAATATAATTGCTACATTTGCAACTATCCCTTTCTTTTATCAATTAAATAAATTTAATTTGATTATTAAAAATTATTTTAATTTACATTTAATTTTTTAATTACGCATCATTATTAAAAACGGTTCATCTAATTATTTAATTATTTAGAAATATTCATATAAATTTTAATATTGAAGAGCAATAACAAAATTTAAATTTATTTAACAAAACTATTAAAATGAATATAAAAGGAGACAAGAAATTTAAACAAAAAAAATTTAATTAAAAAAAGTATTAACAATATAAGACATTGGAGAGAGACTAAAACTTCAAAACTAGGATATATCAATAATTATTTTCCAAAACTACGATATTTATTCAAATTTACCAAAAGTAACACCACTTAAAATAAAAGAGAATTTGGAGACCCTCTCCACTCAAGTACACAATAATTGAAACGCATACCAAGGTAATTGCTCTAAATGACATGTTGCAATTGTAATACAAAGGCCAAGGACTCTCTCTCACTCTTCATGGGTCAATCATGAAAAAACTCTTGTCCTTTTTCAAGCTCTTCCAGGGAAAAAGAAAACCTTACCTTCCCTCAATCAACGCAGTGGCTGTCGAAGTAGAATACATCAGTTCCACAATCGAAAATCGCCACTGATCGTCGGTGTAATATGTGAACTTGACTCATAACAAACACAGAAAAACTGAAACTTGTTTGTAAAAATGGAAAGCATTAATTCTGCTAACCATGTAGACTTTAGTTTAGTAAATACTGCTTTTACGAAAATCACATCTTTTAGGCTAATGAAAATAATCTTTTCATTTTTAAGTATCAAAATAAATCAAAGTAAATCAAATCTTTACTATCTCCTAAAAGTTTGTTAATCAACTTTTTTTTTTCACTTAAATCAAATCTAATCTGGCCAATAGGAATTCTTTTGTTCTTTTTTAGAGATTAAAATAAAAACAAATATTTGATGTAAATTAAAATAAAAACAAATATTTGATGTTTAAAAAGAAAAAATCAAGTCCTTCCAGTTTAAATCAAATGTAATATGAAAGTTCCAAATTTTCAAATCAGATTCAAATTTCAAAATGGAGACAAATAGTGTTTGAATCCGTTACTTTGCAAACACATATCCAACATTCTTTCTATGAAACTTTTATTCTATAATAGAAAATTATGTTCCTTTTCAAAAAATCAAAACTTTTAAATTAATGAAAAAAAAGCTTTTGATCTTTTTGGTAAATTAAAACAAATCAAATAATTTGATATTTTTAATAAATCAAACTAAACCAAATCTCTACTACTTTCTAAAAGTTGATTAATCAACATTTTCTTTTCGGTTAATGAAAAAAAATCTTTTGATCTTTTACAGGAATAAGTCTTTTTTCTTTGACAAAAATGAGAGACATCCAAATTTGCTATCCCTCCAATTTCATATCTATTTGAGTACACGTATGTGTAAACATGCATTAGGTCTTATATTATTGTTCTTCAATTACTTACTAACACTAACCAAATCCCAACACTTTTTTAAAAAACAAATCATATTTTAGTTTCCAAGTTTTCCTATATTTTTTTATTATATTGGAATCGACTATTTTTCTATTTGTTACCATTCAACTTTAAATAATCTTTTCTTTTTTTGTTACAATTAAAAAATTTGAAGTTCTTAATTAAAAGAAGAATGTAATCTATTGGAACTGAAGGCATTAATGACATTTATAAATTATTTTATTAATTATTAATTTATTCATTTTGCTATTTTTCAAAATATGAACTGTCATATATGAAATTTGTAGCTTGCTAATTCCTCTAGTTAGCACTATATTTGGATCCACTTTCTACGTACTCTGTTAAATGCTAGAAAATAGTATTTTTTTAAACATAAAGTCAATCTAAACAACCAGAATCTGAATATCAGATCTTCCATACACAAAGTCTACATATCCTTTTTTCTTTATTTTAGTTTTTTTTTACGAGTATCCAAATTTCATTTCCCCTTTAACCAAAAATGGTTGACTATGTTGATCCCATATGTTCACTCAACAGGTAACTTGAAATGACACAGCATCTCATTCAAAAGTGAAAAAGAAACAAAATTTGGAGCCCTTGGTAAAGGAAAAAAAAAATGGAGAAACAGAACCCATTCCTCGTGTAAATAGTATTCAATGACACAAAAATGTGGTTACTGTGGCTTGCTACAACAATCTTCTGGTTTCAAAATTGTTTCAAGGAAGCATATCTTAAATTTGAAGATCTGTTTTTGCAAAATTAAAACTTGGAAACGGATACTTACAGCAACCGTGTGGCTAACTTTCCAGCAACCAACGTCAACTGTTTCTTTTATTGCAACTCAATCTGTACCTTTCTATTCCATGCTTACTGCACATTACTTCAAAAACTCAAACTCAATCTCTACCACCCCCTTCCAATCAATTTTCTTTCTTTCTTTCTTTCTTTATAGTTATCCATTTTCTAGACAATATTCAAGTATCCAACTTGTACATACGAGTCCGATACCATTTCAACACAAATTTATTCCAGAGCTTGGCAGTAATTTCCTAACAATTCTTCAAATTATCAGTTAGATGCCATTTAGAAACAATATATATGTTTATTACATTTACTGCAGATAAACATGAATGCAAAATGAAGAACGATAAATTTGAAAGATATCATTTATCAGGCCTGCCTATAGGTTCTTAATACATGAAACAGATGATTATATGTCAAATCTTACCAACTTACATCCTGTTATGAAGTCTTCAAAATGATCATATGAAAAATTGATGTATCCCATGACCTTAGTTTATATGTGAAAAGAAAACCTCAAAGAAACTACTCTACTACCAGCTACATATAAAATTCCAGTAATCAGTACAACCATACCTCTCATAAGTACTGTCAACATAACCTTCTGGCGGTCATTATAAAATCATTAGAGAAGATACAGCCAACTGCATTCAAAATAGAGGAAGAAAAACAGGGCATGAACCTGTACTTTCACGTCCGTTAGATCCACAACTATTCAGTACCGGTCACGGCGCCTGCACAAAAAGTTAAAATGTATAAGAACTGGGGGGGAAATGGTATCAAGGGAAAAGGGACAGACTGATCATATACTAAAAATAACTCATGATCTCCACGTGGAATTTAAAATTTAATAAGGAAAAATATAATATTCAGTATCCAATCAAACATTAAAATGGCTTCAAACCACATATACATGCAACAGGCAATGAACTCATGGACTAAGGAGGTAGTGAAAAGCATCCAAGGTACTAATTTCTAAATATCCCCAGAAACAATGAGAACAGAATACAAAACAGTAGCTCTAAAAAATGCAGAAGATTTTTTTTAAGATAAATGCAAAGTACTTGCAACTTACCAATGCCTAGTAAAACTTACGGGACGGAAGATGCATAATATGTATTGAAGAAATCTAAAGATTCTAAATCACTATCTTTTGACTATGAATATTCAGGTCAACTGACATGCACATCAACTATATCAGAGCTATTTGACCTTACAATGTTGAGTATCAAAAATACTTGATAGATGTAATAAAAATAATTTGAACCCAATGAGACTTGTAAGCGCATGTGACTATCTCAATTTTCTAAAGGATGAAGCTTTAATTTTATTCAAGACTATTTAACTGCAAAATATATGCATTAAATGTTTATGAAGTATCAAGGAGACATTTTGCTTTGCTTGTTCCAGTTGTTTTCAGGGGTCAAATCCAGTTTTGGATTGTATTCGTTCTCCTTGTTTGTTTCTTTGTACGTTGAGCATTAGACTCATTTTATTAATTCAATAAGATAGTCTTGCTTCATTTCAAAAGAGAAAAAACACGTTTTGCAAAAGGTGTGAAATATGAATGATGGCCAAAGAAAGCACACACGATACACAGCACAAGTTGATATGGTCACTAAACAGTACTTGTGGCGATCATAGTCCCTTGCACGTTCACGGTCTGTTGATCGTGAGCGTGAACGGCGACGACTTCTAGAATCATAAGAGCGATCTGGGTCTCTGTTGCGCTCTCGATCATAACGATCCCGATCGTGATACCTATCACGATCCCTGCTCCTACGGTCATTATCCCTTCCACGGTCACGACTATCACCACGGTCACGGTCTCTACTAGGTTCTCTATCAGGCTCTCTACTACGCTCCTTTGATCTGAAGGAAAAGCATTTAGATAATGAACAACGTACCACCTTAAAAAAAATTATTAAAAAAAAAAAAGTTAACACCACTTTGGTCCTTGTAGTTAGTTCTCCATTCCATTTTGGTCTCTATAATATCAATTTTCCAACTTAATCTTTGTATTTTCAATACATCTTAAAGTTAGTCCTAATATTTCCAATAAATTTTAAATTTAGTCCTCCAAAGTTAAAGTTTATTAAAAATTATTAAATAATAACAATAATTTTCATGCAATATAAGATGCTACGTAAATATATTTTTAAGGCCAATTTAAAGCTTCTTCTTGGTGACATCTCTCCAAATCCTTCAAAGGAATCTCAGTTCAAGATATTAATCGCTGTTGGACTGTTTTTAAGAACATCAGTAAGCTTTGGCTTTCAGCTATTAACTTTGTCCTGTTGTTTAGCTATCTAATGTTTTCTTGTATGCAGTATTTTGTTCTTTTTTGTATTCCCTTTATGTATCCCCGAGCATTACTCATTTTCTTGATAAAAAGCTTCCTTTCTTCCTCCAAAAGAAAAGAAATGCTAACATAGACTATTTTTTGACAAAAAATCAACAATAAACTAACAGCATGAACTAATTTTAGAATGTATAGAAAGGAAGAGACTAAAAGTGAACAATTGAAGATTTAGGGACCAAAAGAGAATGAAATAAAAAACATGGGGACCAATATGGTATTTTAACCTTAAAAAGATTCAAGAATAAGAACATTTACCGTCGATCATCGTGTCGATCAACCTTGCGGCTTTTGTTTCTTTCTTCCTAACAAAGTGACAAGAAATACAACTGAAACCACACATCATGGAAATATAATGGCAAATAACATCATTTCCCTTGAATTCTTTCTCATTCTCAACAGAAGGCTTGGCTTCTTATAGAATTTAATAAATATGCATATATCATAAAAGGAAAAGGAAAGAAAGAAAGAAAACTCCATTATAACTCCACTGAGGCTCTAATAGCCAATCGAAAATTGCATAAACCATCCCTAAACTTCTTTTTCTTTCTTTTTTTTTTTTTTTTTTTTTTTCCTTTTTAAGAAGGAAACAAAACCTTTCATTGTTATAATGAAAGGAATCTAACGCTGAAAATACAATAATATAGAAACTAAAATAAATCTTCAACTAAAAGATATAAACTAAATTAAGCTGAAAATTTGAAAGCATTCCAATTCAAACAAATATCTGGAATAGAATAACTAGAGAACGCCTTTGAATCCCTGAACTAACTGATCCCTGAAACCAATGGTTGTATTACAAGTAAATCCAAAACTACAAATTCTCTTAAGCGTACCTCCAGCCAAGAAGGTTTCGTTACCTGAGCAAGTTCTCAAAGCTGGAGTAAAAACTAGGATGGTTCTAGGTTAACATGAATTGTATCCTCAGTTTTACTAGCAGTTTTTTATTTAGTTAGAGATACTAAATTGTAGGCAATTTTTCTAGTAGTCTTTTTGTAAAGAAAATACAAAGGAGAATTTTATCTTGCAACATTTTACAGAATTCTGATAAAGATTTCTTAATGAAATTGTTTCTTGTGGAAAAAAGAATACATTTCTCGAAGACTAGTTCTCTTTTTTATTGGCTCCAGGGGTTTACAATTTCTGCCTTTAACACAGGCTTAGCAACTACCCTCTTGCTAATATTGAGAAAACACCAGCAATCAGAAACTTGCACTTACTCTGTGGTTTGGGCACTCCACCAATGCCATTCAAGAAATAGACACCAGGGGAACTAATCACATCAAGTAAACCGTAAAATAATATCCAAGCTATCCTCTGAAGGCGTCCTCAAAGAAGTTGCCATATCCATCACAAAAATGTGTCACAAAAGAAAAACCCATTTGTCTCTTAAGGAAAGGAAAACTCACAGATAAAGTAATAACTCAGAATCTCTATGGTAGAATTTGAAACATATGGCAGCACCTGAACCCATTCACAGTACCAACTTAAATACACAACGCCAAAAACATTTGAGGACAATGCATAACAGACACAACACTTAGGAACTAACCATTAACACATTTTCTAGTCAAATGATTAAGATAAAGGAATTTTTTTTTTTCTACTTTGTTTCCCCCTTGAATGATGTATACATACAACCAAAAATGGGTAATAACATGAACACAAATAAAATCATCTAACCTGAAGCTCTGCTAACTTTTCACGTATTTGCATGTAGCCGAGATGAAGTTTTCCTCCAAAATGATCTGCCAAACGACGATCACTGAAAGAAAAAGAAATTAAAATGGTCTAACACTCAAAACAAAAAATAATGAATTTACTTTCATTCTGAAAATTAGAAAAAAAAATGTAATGCATGGTTTCCCATAAAATTCTCAGGAACAATAGCATATCCACAAATATAAACAGAAATAACGCACAGTCTTTAGCTGGAAAAGTTATCCTCGTAAAACTGGGCCCAAGAGCCTGCTGGGGAAAAGGAGGTATAATTGTCGGGTCAAAACTGAGCACTTGGAAACCCCAAAGACTAACTTTACATTTTCCTTAGAAAGGCTTGATCATCAAAAGAACATGCACACTTTACAGAGTCAAATTTACCTGTCATAAACACTTAAAAATGCCCCGCAGATGTCACATACCCGCAGCTTTTGATCCGTCTGGATAGATCCAAAACAAACGAAATTACATTACGTAGGGTATAAATAAATTTATATGCTTTGAAATTTAATTTAGACTTCAACCTATATTATAAATCTCATATTCGAAAATTATTGAAAAACTTAAAAATACACCCTAAACTAATATGAATTCTGTAATTAGCATTGGTTAGAGGGCAACAAATCCTCAACGCTTCCCTTATGCAAAGCGAGCTTAATGACAAATGGTTTTGGAATAAGTAGACAGAGAAAAAGACACCACTGGGATTATATGGGTAAGGGCTGTATCTCATTTAACAAAAAGTTCTATAGTTGTCCATGGGAGGCCTCAGGATAGGGTTGAATCTGAGGTGACCCATTGTCCCTTTTTCTTTTCAATATTGATGTGAACTATTTTAGTAGGCTCATGTTCAAGCAGAAGAGGTGGTTTAATTAGGCTGCGGTGAAGGGTGAAGGGTCCATTTTGATTTGTCACCTTCATTTTATAGACAACATGATTCTTTTTTTATCTCATGAGTTTGGGGCTCTCAAAAGTTTGTTTGATGTTTTCGATTGTTAGATTTTGTATTTATAGAAAAAATATTTATGGAAAACTTACCGCAAATATTTCTTTTCCTTTTTCCTTTGCCCTTTGCATTCTATTTAAGTTCCTCAATTGTACCTCTATAATTACAAGAAAATAATAAAAGAAAATATCGGGGCTTTTCTCCCGATTCTCAGGTTTCCACATAAACCGGCGTGTGTTCTTTGTCTCTACTTTCAATATACACGAGTTTGGAGAACTTCCGGTTTGAACTTGAATTGGAAAAAATTAGAGGTTATTGAGGTGAATTTGAAGCCTCCTATGCTTGAATATGTTGCTCAGAGGTTCGATTGCAGGTTGAAAAGTGGCCAGACACTTATTTATATCTCCTCTAAACAGGCCTCATCAGTTCATTTCTTTTGGTCCCAATCATTAAAAATTTTGGGGGAAAAAAGAAATAAATAAATAAATAGAGAGAGAAAAGAAACTATCACCTTGAACCTCATCCTCTATTCCAAAGTGGGGAGTTACTCTCCTCTGAGCTACCCTATCAAACCTCCCCATTCATTACTTCTCCTTTTTCCTGTTGCCAAACAAACCTGCTCCAACAATTTTAGGAACTTTCTTTGGAGGGGTGATAAAGATGTGTCTAGCCTCCAAATTGTAAATTAGGAAAATGCCATCCCTCCCTGGACCATGAAGGTCTCGGCATTCACATTTAAGGACGGAAATGGAGCTCTTCACCAAATGAATATGGCAGTATAACAATGAAAAGAATGTTTTTTGGGGAAGACTTTTTGATGTTATAGACCTCAGTTCTATGCTTAACACGGAAGATCCTCTTCAATTTTGCCAATGGACCATGGAATTTTATTTTTTTAATATCCATGACTGTCCGAACCAACTTACAAACGTTCGGGTGTCAAGGAAACTCATCAGAAATTAATTCCCAGGTGTGAGGCCCCATGATTAAACTTTTGATCTCTTGGTCATTTATTGAGACAACCTTCTTTCTAAAATGGAACATGGAAATTTTCATCTTGAAAAATCATGGTTTGGTGACTGATCGTGATCAGATCAGAACTCACATCCCAAGAGGACAAATGGGTGTGGGTGGCTGAAAATAACGGTGCTTCTCCATAAAATCTCTTCTCCTTAATATGCCCAAAGAGAAAGATTTATGTGATCCTATCCTTGCAAAGGCTACATGGAAGGACCATTATACAAAAGTAGTCAAGTTTCTCCTCTGAGAGATGAATCATATCATGTGGCTGCACATTGTGTGGGCTTTCTTTTTGGTCCTTCAGAATGAAAGAAACCAAAGAATGCTTGTGAAAAAGAAGGATAATTGGGAAGTTTCTTGGATTATTTTTGTTGCTTTACTTGGTCTAAGTGTAACTAATCTGTTTATTTATCTCTTATAACTTGGCTCTTCCTCAAAATCAGGAGAGCTTTTTTCCTAATAAAGAACCAAACTTTGTACAAGGGCATCCAAGAAAAAGCCCACAAGAGGAGTTCCCGCTTAAGAAAGGGAGTTTGGTCAAGTAATACAAGAGCTAACATACTTGTTATAAGAATACATAAGTGCTAACATATAACTACAAAAAGATTGTGTCAATGACGCCCAAAGAGAAATAACTTAACAAGGACCAAATGACACATGGACCCACTTTCAAGGCCACAAAATTAATTGTTTTTCACCTATAAACCCCACAAGATCGCACAAACCCCTGCTTGCCCCAAAAACCTCCTATAATCTTGAAATAGAGGATGGCAGAGAAACTCCTTGATCATCTCCCTGTAATCTTTGTACCTACTATATATCAACCTAGAAGTCAAACTCGACAAAAACATATTTCCAAAGAAACAGAGGAAAATTACAGCTCCAGAGAACATGATCTAGGTTTTCCTTGCTTGTCAATGAAGAATACAACAAGACGACCCTATCAAGGAGCACAACTCCCATCGTAAGTGCTTACTTTTTGATGGGTAGTATGCCAGACAAAGATGTAACCTCCTTTGAAATTTTCACATTCCAAAAAGAGGACAAAACAAACGCATAGGAAGAAGATGAGATCAACAAAACATGAAGGAATGAGCTACAAGAAAAGCCCCTATAGGGTCAGGGCTCCACAATCTAATCTTACAATCCCCTACCAACGATGAAAACTACAAGCCAAGTGATGAAGAGGGAGAGCCCTTGAAATGAGCAAAGAATCACCTATCATGCGATTTCTCAGAGTGCTCGAGCAATGTGAACGAAGAAATGTAAAGCAAATGGGACTAGACTACCCAGTTATCCTCCCAAATATGTTTCCTTCCCATCACCTCGAGAACAATGAACCCATATGTGGAGAAAATGGAAGCTCATTAGACATTTCTTTCCATAGGGTTCTGTAGGTGCCTCTGACCCCACCTGACATCCGCTCAAAAGGATAAGAACCATAATATAATCATATACCAAAAGGTAAACAAACTCAATGAGAACCACCAAAGCCTTTCAGCCAAAAGCACTTTGTTATAAGCCCTTAAATTTCCTAATTCTAAACTCTCATTGTTCACCAACTTTCCCACCACCTCCAAACTCACAAGACGATCTTTCACCACATCAACCGCTCCCAAAAAAAGAATTTAGTATCCCTCTTGCATGGACTCCACGACCATTTATGATATATATACTTATATATAAGAAACCATAGCATTGACGACACGGAAAGCCATATCAACGCAAGAAGTTTCATCCTACTACCATTAATCAGGCACATCCACATTGAGATATTAATCACACCTAAAATGAAATTGCGTAGTTACACCACGGCATGCATAAATATTCTTTTCTTTTGCATTTCATATTGTAAATACTAAATTAGCTTTTAAATGGAAAATAAAGATATCATGTTTTGCCAAAGAGATGAGGATTCAAGAGAAAAAGTTGACTCACAATTCGAACATCAGCAGCTGTATATTTGGATGAATCCACCACTGGCTCCTGCCTAGCAGGCAACTAAACAAATTGAACAAAGTTAAAACACCATAACTAACAGTTTATTCCAGAAGTACGATCAGAAATAAGATCCTAAAAAAATACATCATTTCTGTTATCACTGCTAAGGGAATCAGGGTCAGGGACAAACCTTCTTGAGTGCTTCAGCTTCCTCCAGGGCTTTTTGAGCCTCGTCAATCATTCCTTGCTCACCTGCAGGAGAGAACAATATGGATCAACACCTCTAATTACCAGAACTACAAAAAATGAACTTCCAATCCCTTTGCAAAGAAACAAACTGAAAAAACACGCCAACAAACTATTCAACTCCTCACAATTACATTTCAATAAGTATCCATCATTTCACCAAGAAGTAAATTCACAAAACAACCTGGTGTTTGTTGAACAAGACTTACCTAGTTCCTCGGCCTTTTTCAACTTCTCATTTATCATCTCCTGCGTACGAGGATCAGGAGCTACAACAGGTAGAGGAGCCAAAGGTGGTGGGTTTGGCAGAGGTTGAGGCAAAGATGCCCTATCTTTGTTGAAAGCATCTAAAAGAAGCATGGACTGTTAAAAACACATTTAAGTGTTAGATAGTTCACATTGAATGTTAATAAACAAAACAAAAAAAAACAAAAAACAATTTACCATGGTCAAAATTATAAACATAGATACAGAAAGTTTCAACTACTTTTATCCAAAATTATCGTATGAAGTACCTGTTTGTCAGCTCGTCTGGTCCTCAATTCTTCTACAACCTCCAAAACCCGAATTTTAAGATCAGTTTTGCCCTCAAGATCTGCAATATTTGATACTTCAACTTCTTAATATAGAACTTGCAATAAATAAGGACATAAAATTCGAAGCAGTCAATTAAATTAAATAAATAAACAAACAACTTTAGAATCTCAAATACCTAAAAAAACACCCAAAAAGAGTAAAGGAGGGAGAGAAATTTCAGCAGTCACTTTACAAGTTCTGCATGTGTCCATGCACCACAATATTACGCATTGATGTATGTAACAAAAACAAACAATATCCTCAAACGTAAGCCTTAACCTATATACTGCCAGGTATTGGAGAACACTTTTTACATAGATTAAGAAAAATAGGGGAAGATCACCCATAATTTTAATAGACTATTCGAGAGGGTCCAGCACTTCTTCACATGCTTGTACTTTCCAAAATAACCAATACCTTACCCACTGTCCCATGTCCCCTTTGCTCCTATAAGGAACATGCACTACTAACTAGCTCAGTCACCCAATTTCCCATTTTAACCCTCCTAGTGAACATATTAGAAATAGAAGTCTTCAAATTACCACTGAAGCCCAAAGAAACCTTATAGAAAAAGTCTTTTTTAAGTCGCTGTTTTAATGGCGCTGCTAGGGCTCCATAATTTTCCACAAATGGTTGAAAGTAGCCCATTAGACTCAAAAGCCTCAGGATGCTCTCTCCTCTCCCCCACACATCCTCCACCTTCCCATAATTAGCTCCAACCACCAGGCCTCCTCCCTTGCCACCAACAACCTTAACCTCTACCATCACCCAGTCAATACACATTGATCAAAAAATCTTCTCCATCACACTCAATGAATCAAAGGGATCTGCTGTAAAGATCTCTGAACAAGGTACGAACTCTATCTATTCTATTTATCTCTCCTGGGCGGCCCTGAATTGGCTATCTATGCTTTCAATGCACTGTACAATGATCCAAGCAACCACACATTATTTTCAAAAGCTGGCAGAAGAAAACTCTACCAAAGGGTGGGAGAAAAAAGAAATAAAAACGGCTTCTTTGCGGAAATCTCCCATCTTCACCAATCAGGGTGTACTGCATACAACCAAACTTTCATACCATCGGAGGAAAACAAACAAGGCTGGTTCTTCTTCCCACAGCTGTCCAATTTTCATGGTGAACCAACCCAACAAAGACAGAAGTTAAAATCATATGCTCTGGTTACTAAAGAACAGTCACACAGACAGCTAAACGCAACAGAGGCCCTCATCCCTACCCAATCGACTTTGTCTCCCAATATGATTGGGCATCCATGGTCATCGTCGAACACTACTATCTACATGACTCTTGGACCGCAATCAGAGAGAATATCCATGCGTCAGTCTCCCAGAATTGTATCATCAAATCTATCCAAGTCAACAAAGCCCTTCTTCACATATTTGATACAACCTTAGCTACAAATTTGAGCAACCGAACTGACTGGGCTCCTTCCAATTAAATTTCAGCAAACAAATGACCAATCAGCCTTTCAACGCCGAGTCACTACCTCTTATGGAGGATGGATTGAGATCACTGACTTCCCTCCTACCCATTGGAACGATAAATTGCAAATTTATTGGCGATCATTGTGGAGGTTTCCTTACAACAGCAAACCAAACTGACAGAGGTCTAAACCTTATGACCGCTTGAATGAAAATCAAACGAAATCTCGTGGGATTCATTCCAGTTTCTTTGCTTATCCCACCGGAGGTAGCCCATTTCCCTCTCGCTGTCAAAATTGTCGGCCAGCGCTCTACAACCAACAAGGGCTCAATATTACATCAAAACACCCAACATACTACTATGGCCAACAACATGGCTCACTGAACAAATTCCAGTGGAAACCCACTTACCCAGTTTACAAGGTATGCATATTGTTCCTCCATTAACTCACCTATCCTTTTCTCCCATGACTAAAAAAATCGTTTTAATTTACCTACCATTCAACCCCCTACTAAATCCCCAAGTAAATCCAATATAACTTCACATTCACTACCAATAAAAATTTTACCAATTCCTAACCCACCATCCTCCACCCACTCTCTTCCCATTTCTATTATTCCACATACTGCCAGTTCTTCACATTCCATTACCAATACTCTTTCAAATTCCTACCCCACCACCCCATGCCCTCCCTCTTCCCACTTATGCCCCTCCACCCACTGTCGCAGTCTTCTCCCCATCTTCCCATCTACACACCCAAATTTACCCTACCACTGAGACAACTTCTGCTTACAACTAAACAAATTTTCACCATACCTCTCCATCCCTTTCCCCTTCCTCATTGGACCCATCCTCTGCCATCTCTCTTAATGTGGGCCCCTTTACCACCTTCAATTCGAGAGAATATCATTCAACTACTGAACATGCCCAATCCACAACCTTCATGGGCTCCGAAAATGAAGGCTATTTATCTAGTCTGGCCCACAACCAAATGGACGATGATGTCCAACAACCTCTCTCCATCCTTCCACCTACCACAGGCAACCCATCCCGTCTCCATCCACCATATCAGAACCACCCAACCAAAAATCCTTTTTCTACTTACCTCCTAACCGACCCACCAAGAACATTTTCACCAACTCAGGCCCAAGCCTCATCCTCCTCAAAATCCTTTCAAACTCTTACCTTAAGCAAATTAGTTGCAATCATCAAACCCTTCGGCCTTTGCATCATGGCTACCCCATCCAGCCCCCCTCACACTAAGTCAAGAAAACAGCCCTCTAACAGCAAAAAACCCAAACTACAGAGAGAACTCCAAAATTTACAATTCACCATCCACTATGATAAAACTGCCATGTTAACCATAATGGAGGAACAGAAGAATAATAAATGAAATTTCTCTTGGAATGTCCGCGAATTATGCTCCTAGTGAAAAAGATCTCTGGTTAAAAATTTGATCCTTCAACACAATCCTGGTATTTTCCTTCTTGAAGAAACCAAGCTTCCACTGGTTAACTACTTTCACTTTAAATCTATCTAAAGTTCCTCCTTTATTGGTTGGACAGCTATTGATGCAATTGACTCTTCCAGCAAAATTCTCATCATGTGGGGCGAGCATGACTTTACTATTTTGGAGGTCATTTATGGCCTTTTTACTGTTTCTTTCATCTTTCTTTAGCAGATGGTTTCTCTTTTTGGCTTACTTCAGTCTACGGTCTCTCCAATGGTGTCCTTAGACCTGATTAAGGCAAGAGCTAGATGTCATGGCTAGGTTAGGAGGTGATTGTTGGATTGTACCCAACGCCCTATATCTATGGGAGGCCTGGACATTGGTAACTCTGATCATCGCAACTTTGCCTTGCTAGCTAAATGGATCTAGCAATTTATCACTGAACCTGATGCTTTATGGAGAAAAGTCATTGCCGCCAAACATAATTTGACGAGAAGGGATGGCCTTCCTCTAAAACTCGAGGCTCTTATCTCTCCCAGTGGGGATATATCTGTCAGAAGGTTACACTGATTAGGAACCGCACCATTGATAATGGGTCAAGCACCTCTTTCTGGAAAGACCATGGGCTTCATTGCAATATTCTATCCTTCACTTATCCTCGGCTCTTCCATCTTGCCCTTCGCCCAAATGGCATGATTGTTGATGTCTAGGTTGTTGAAACTTAATCATGGGACCACCACCTTCGTCGTAACCTTAACAAGTTGGAGATTGCTGAATGGGCTTCGTTATCAAATCTTATATCTACTGTCAGTCTCCATTGGACCTAGCCCCTTCAGATCCCTCTAACCACTATACAATGAAATCTCTTATGGTTAATTATACGAGCTTAAACGACCCCCAACAAAAGAAGCTTTATCACACAATTTTGAAAGGATATTACTCTAAAAGATCAAAATCTTCTTATGGGAACTAAGCCTCGGTGCCACAAACACCGATGACCATCTACAGTGGCATCTGCCATACATGTCTCTTTCTCCCTCTAGGTCTCCCAACGCCAAGCCAAGCATGGAAAAGAGAGGCAATCTCAAAGCAATTCATCAAAATCTATCAAAACAGGGACTTTTCTAGAATCATTGCTGCATTTAGAGATGAGTAATCAACACAGTATTTACTAACACTCAGCCAAATGATCTCAATGTTCGCCATTTTCTTGATGTGTTCCTCAACCTCAAATTTCTATGTGTGGGTGTGCAGATAAGGATGCATATGACATATTTCAATGGTAGGGGTTTTTATCTATGAAGTAACCATATAGCTATTTGGAAGAATTTCTGGCAATCCACTCTAAATTTTTGGAAATTATCACTTATCCTTATGTTAATTCTATTTTAATATTCTTTAGTCTTCTTCTATTGTTCGCCAGTTCGCTGTCACCTCACCCTCGTTGCAGCCCAAATGGTTAGTAAGCTCTTTTTTTGCTCATGTTCTTTCTTCTTCTGTAAGCCCTTTTTTCTTCTCCAAGTTTTCAAACTTCTCCTTCTCTCTTGGTTTTCTCTCATTCACTCTCTCACTACAGTTGTGATTATTGTTGGAATGTTTCATTTCTTTCAGTACTGATAGCATTTGAAACTTGTTGGAATGTTTCATTTCTTCATTTCCTTCCATGTCAAATATGGACATATGGCTACAAGCCTACAAACAAAACGTTCATGTTTGCTCGCATTGGCCAACTAGATCTATATCCCCTTAGATGGAAAGGTGAAAAAAATATATACAATTCCAAAACTCAAACGCATAACCTCTCTGTGTTTCTACATGTAATCAACTAGTTCTAATTGAAAAAGAAAAACATAATCCATCACTTGTAATGGGAAATGAAAGATTGGGGATCATTGACATTTTGACACAACTCTTACTGTTTCCAATATAGTAAGTCATCCCGATATGGAAAGAAAATAAATAGGTCTTGGTATTTAAGAAAAACTAGATTTTTCACCAAATGAAATGCAAATACCATATTGGTCGGCTTCTTTCAATTTCTCTTTAATTTCTTTTGACAACTCGAGTACCTCGGGTATCTGTGAGAACAATCAATTAAAGAAATAAACAAAAAATATATATGAATCACCAAACAAAATCATATCTTCACCATATGCTCTAACAAGTACCTGGGTTACTTCAGAGACAGAAATTGCAATAGCTGCCTTTGCATCTTCCTCCTCAAGTCGCTTTAAGGCTCTAGCAATTTTTCTATCACATTCAATAATGAGACGATCTATAACATCCTCCAAGTCTCGGTCATAGTTATGAATCCCTTTAGCCTTTCCTTCTTCATATCTAAAAAGAGTTAAAAAGAACATTTGCGGAAATCTTCCAAGTCACGGTCATAGTTATGAATCTCTTTTCGTTATGCTCTTTTCATTATATCAATGAAAAGCAATGTTTCAATTAAAAGAAGAAAAAAAAAATTTGAAATTTCGATGAAGTAGCATCCATAAGCTGCGGGCAAGGCATGTCTTCATTACTAAAATTGTTAGTAGGTTGAATGAAGCAAAATTGGGTAATATATTAGAGTCGATGGAAAATTACAAATCATTACAGGAAAGAAAAATACAGTATACAGTTGACTGAATAGAATAGGGCTCCTCCTAGAAACTTTTTAATGTACCAGCACAGAACTAAAATTCCAATTTGAAACCAAATATGGATAGCAAATTAACCAGCTCTATGGCTCTAGCAGGATAGTTAGGTAGCATAAAAGAAATATGACGAAGTAATTTCAACAATGCTATTCAAAACAAGCACAGTGGTTTCTAACGGTATCAAGGATACTCTTTCCTGAGTTGCAAGGAATGGATCTTCGGACATGGACCCATATCCATTTTCTGAAAACAAAAACGTGAATTTAATTAAAACTTCATAAAAAGAAATTAATATATCAAGAAAAGGATGAAAACAAGAAACCCAAATCGTTACTAGCAGAAATTTATTTCCCACAACAAAAACTGAAAAAAAAAAAAACAAATTATCCTCGGCATTTTCCCTTCTAATCTTCCATTTTCAGAGATCACCCAGATTTATTCCAAAAAAAGAAAAAGACTTAAAGAAAAGAACCAGCAAAGGAAAGCTCCAAAACAGTCGGTGGGTGGCGTTGTGACTAAAGAAAAAAAAAAGATGTCCCTTAACAAAAGAAGAGGTGGGAAATAAAGGAAAGATTGAATTGATCTAACCGTGAGTTGGAAGAGCTCATGGGGACAAAGCCCAACTAAGAACATGCGGCACACATCGCGGTCGTAGTACTTGCGACTAACTTCCTGGACGTCACCATTTCGATTCGCACCCATTAGCTGGTCCAGTTGCCTTCTAAAAGCATCCATGGCTGACTCTCCGGAGGTGTCTCTCTATCTCTGTCTAGGAAACCTTCTCACCGAAGGGTGTCCTGTCTCTACTCTCTAAAGCGAAGCTATCGGACGCAAATACAAAATTAGGGTTGGATTTGATTTGGGGTTTGGGTTTCCGGGTCAAAATCGGGTGGAAGTGGATGTGTTTACTTGGATGTTGGGCGCAATCACAATCTTATATTTCCTTTGAGAAAAATATCAATTTAAATCTTTGCTTCAATTTAAACTTCATACTAATGGTAATAAATGCGTCTATTTAAATCATCCATCATCCATCATCCATCAGAATTTAATTTGATCCTCGTAAATTTCGATACACTTATTAAGGTTTTATATAACTATTAGTTTGGGTTCAAATTAATATAATTCTAGAGTTTAGAATTTAAATTGATATAATTATTAGTTTAAAATTTAAATTGATAAGAAATTGAAATTCAAGGCTCAATTGATATTTTCCCCTTTTTCTTTTGTACTTCTTTTAAAAATTTTACTATCATTTTGGCTTTTTCATCCACAAGTGATAAGTATGGAATGCCTTTGGTCAGGGATTTGATTGACTGGACTGCTTGAGAATGCTCAACCGTCCACAGTTTTAGGTTCTTTTTTAGTCTGTCATAAAGTGCCAAACAGATTGTACAGTGGTCTTTAATGAAGTTTTCGATATAATTGACACACCTAAGAAATCTTTGTAGTTGGGTCTTATCTTGGATTTCATCAAGAAACTTATTCATAAAGTCCAATGATCTTTGGATAGGTTTAATAATTCGTTGATTAATATCAAAACCAAGAAACCTTACCTTTGTTTGAAACAATTTAATCTTAGGTAGAGATGCCATAAGGTCATTTATTTTAATGATATTGATAAACATATTTAAATGTTTAAAATATTGATCAATAGTTTCCAAAAATATCAAAACATCGTCAATGTACACTATTGTGAAGTCTTGATGTTTATTGAAAATGTCATTCATGATCTTTTGAAACTCTGAAGGAGCATTCTTAAGACCGAATAACATGACATTCCATTCATATTGTTTGAAAGGAACACTGAAAGCAGTTTTGTATTTGTCTTTTGGGTTAACTTGAATTTGCCAAAATCCAAATTTCATATCAAACTTTGAAAAGATCTTTGCATTAGCGATTCGCTTAAGCAAGTCTTGTCGATTAGGTATTGGGTACCTAATCCATTTGAGTACTTTATTTAGTGGTTTATAGTTACTGACCAGGTGAGGGACCCCTCGTTCTTTCTCTATCTGATTGTTAACATAAAAGGTCGCACAAGACCATGAGCTTATTAATCCCTTCTTTTAGAGATCAGATATCTCCTTGAAGCAAGTGTCAACTAGGTTTTTGCTCATTTGTATGGGTCTAGTCTTTGTAGGAATTTTGGTCTCGTCAAAATTATCTACGTAAGGAAGGTCCACTATATGCCTTTTTCTAGCCCAAAAGGCATTGGGTAAATTGGAACAAATTTCATAATCGATCCTTTTTATGATAGATTAGATTTTTATTTGAATCGAAGGTTTATTGATTCCTTCACTAATTTTTCGTCCTTTTATATCAGCATGAAGAAATTCAATTTGCTCTTTTTTTTTAGATGAGATTAAGACTTTGCACAATCTCACTTTCAATTGAAGAAAGATATCTTTGAATGACTGGTTTACAGAATTCACGATAATTTCCTTTCCAAATTTCTGAGAAGTCAATACTTTGTCAAAAACTGTAAATGGATAAATTTGGGTAAGAAATGGAGTATCCAAAATTAATTCCTCGGTAAGGCCTGTAACGAGGAGAAATGAATTCACTAGGCACACTTCGTCTTTACAAACATGTACCTTAGATAGTTTATAGTTGATTTTCAAAGAATTATTACTAGCCCCTTTGAGACTTTCTCTAATTATCTTAAAGTATTTAGATGGAATAATTCCTTCTTGAATCACATTTTGATCAACTGTTGAATCGATTAGGGCTGTTGCTTTAAACTTATAATCTTTAATCTTTAACGTAACCTTTGTTAGCCATTTTTTATTAAAGATTTTACTGATAACGTTGATTTCATTACTTGGAGTTTCAACGTTTTCTTTTGAAATTATTTGTTCTTGAATAGCAACAACTGCATTTTCAAGATAGGATATCTGTTGTCTATTTTCGTTGATTTCCTATTTAAAGACCTTGATATCATACTGGGGTCCGTTACATTGACCGGTGCGACATGTTCTTTTGATAACTGATCCATCACAACTTGAAAGCTGAAATTCATCGGATTTTTAAACTTTTGATTGGGAGTCTCAAGATCTTCTTGTAATCTCAAAAGTATCTTTTTTCTAATTGCTTCGTCATCGACTTCTTTGATGATGTCTAAGAGGCCTTTCTGGGTGCTTGTGAGAACATTAATGCAGCCAGAAAAAGGAATTGCATCTTTGTTATCTGACTCATTATCAGAGGACGAAGGTTCTTCTGAAGATTATTCGAGGATGGCATTGAGCAAATCCTCCTCTTTCTCAGAAGAGAATTCCTCTTCCTCTAAAGATAATTCTTCAGCTTTGATAACCTTCAATAGAGATTATTTTTCATTTTCATCAATCTCCATTTGGTTAACCTTTTTAAAAACGGGGCACTGATTGGCATAATGACCCTTTTTATTGCATCTGAAACAAGTGGTATTTTATTTAGAAAATTTTCGCTTGTTCTTACTTTTGTTGTGGTACTTTCTTTTCCTTTTAGAGTACCCATATGATTCACTCGATTTATTCCTTCTGAAGTCCTTCTTGGATTGAATCTTTTTCCTAGAAGGAGGAGTGTTGTTAATTCCATATTGTTTGCAGAAAGATCCTAGTTCTCTTCAATAATCTGAGTCTTTTACTATCTTGGTAGTGTGCTTATGTTGTTGACAGATTTTTAGGCATACCTTTTCAATTGTGGAATTAATATCTCTGTAAAAGATACCTTCCCAATCTATTTTCATTCCTCCACTGTTAGTGGCCATAGTGGAATAGAACCTTTCTCTAACATACTTAGGTAGTCCTTCTACATATTTATGTTTCAGACTACGTCTCTGCATGTCGTAAGGTTATAAAGACGTGACATAAAAGCGTCTTTATACCACTTGAAATTGCTCATTTTAGGGCATTTCATTTCCAAAAGAGCTTCCATTGACTGATCACTGTATAGGGTGGTTCTTCCTACAAAGTGTTTAATAGTCGTGTAAACGAAGGTGTTTACTGAGTTAGGCTGGATGGTAATAGTGTCGCCATTAGATCCTTGTTCTGTTTTTTCCAAAACAGCTTCTTTTATGGCTTCTCTATTTGCATCAGTAAGATGATTGTGCCACCAACTTCTGAGGTTTCCTGTAAACCCTGCAGTTAAAGCGTCAATAATTTCTTTTTGACTCATTCTTCTAAGATAGCTTGTTGCAGCAACAAACATTTCTTGCAAAATGATCATCATCTGCCCTTCAGAACATTCCTCAACGTTCCAAGTTTCGATATTATTTCCATCAAAAGATCGAAAATCTAAGTGTAGGTCATCACATCGTAGATCTGGTGGTGATGGCCTTTTGTAGTGATTCTTCATATCAGTGTTGTAAACCTTGATAGGAAGAATTTTTTGAGAATCATAGCTGATTGTATTTAGCTTCCCATTCCAAAATTACCAATTCCCTTTTTAGAAGGGGTTCCTACGTGTTACTCAAAAATGTATGTCTCTGAGAGCTTCCGTGTCAATTCCTCAATAAGCTCATCAGTACTTGATCTCTTTAATTTTATATCCAGGAAGTTTGGTTGCACTATTGGTCGGTTGGGGACAACTTTAGGTAATCCTAGCCACTCTAGAAGTGCTAAAGCTTTTCCCAGTTTATCTGGTTTCATTCCTTCAATCGATCTTGACAAAGTAGTTAAGACCTTATTGGAGTAGTTGAGTTGTTGCTGGATGTTTTTTATTTCTCTAATACCAATAATTTTGGTCTTCTCTTCATTAATAGTCTTATAAGGTGAAGAGACAATTGCAGCACTTGGCATTTTTGGGTAAGGGAAAGAAGCTTCTTCCTCTGGAGGATATTGTAAAAGAATTTCTTTTCCAGTTGTGGTTCTTCAAGTTAGAAGCTTGTTGATAACACGAATACTAGCTTCCTTGGCCTTTTGATTGACCTCATCTATGAATTCGTTTTTTTGAAAGAAATTTAGGTCTGTTGTCTGAATCTTTTTTATTGATATACTGATCAACATATTTTTCATAATATTGATCGTATAGAGCTTTGTCTTCGAGAGTTATTGTATTTATCTGGTTGTAAATATTTCCAGATTTTCTCTCCATGTCAGTTTGAGTGGGCGACAAAGATCCCTCAGACTTCTTATATTAAACATTTGGAATGGATTGTTTGAAATCTACTGACATTCTCATTGAATTAAACCTAACGATCGGTCTTTCCGTATTGGTTGGACGGCAATTTGAAACACTGGACCGTCCACTATAGATTTCTCTAATTGGGAGATGATAGGGTTCATCTTGAAATTGAACTTCAACGTGCCCATCATCGTATTTGATTATTTGAGTCGTGTTACTCTACCTAATCCTAGGGGCAATCGTGTGTTCGATAGACCAGACTAGACTGCGGGTTAGCTCGCTCCAGTCTAAAAGTTTGGGAACCGTCGTGGAAAACCATTCTAAATTGACTTCCATCAGCATGGTATAGTTTTTTTGGAGATACACCCAAAGCTTTAGGAGAAACATTGATATACATCATTTTGTAATATAAGACATACATGACTGAGAATGGGTACGATCCATTCTTCAGGCGTAGTCCTTTGGCTCGAATATCTAAGCATAAAACATCATAGATATTCTTGTCTTGAAGCCCAATCATGAATCTAGGCTTACTGGTGAAATATATTAGACCGTTGTCGAGGTTTGATTGAACTATTCTTAACAAAGAATTCGAAAAGTTCATATGCCTTTTATCTCTTAGGGCAATATAGATTGACACATCCAATCCTATCTTAGAGAGTGGTTTTATGACTACTTGGATGTATCCTATGTGCAGATAGCTATAATTATGTCTGCAACATAGTTCAATGTTTTCATTTGCAAGAAGACGGTATTCTGAAAAGTCTTCACTTATTGGAATGTTGTCTTATGAAATTCTTACTACATCATTTTTTCTCAAATTGAAGAAAGGATGAACGTAGATTTCTTTAGGTTCAAGCCTTAGAATAGAGACCAATTTTGAAGTCTATTCTCAATTCGAGACAATTGATTTTCTACCCTACTATATTTAGATAGGGTTTCTTCTAAATTCTCGGAATTAAATTCGAAATTATTTAAGGAGAAAGAAGAAGCTTCAATTACAGGCGGATTAAGAAATAATTTCTTTTTAAGTTTAGACAGCATAGAAAGAGAGGAAGAATCCAAGAATTCTAATAGTCTCCTTCTAATATAATTCTAAAAATGATTTGCCTAAGTTAATCTTTTCCTTTTATCATGGTTCAAAATCATTTATATCAATCGATCTATTTTAAGAAATCATGATCTAGATTACTTCCTTAAATTTATATTCATCTCATTCAAAATAAGCAGGTTGACCAAGCCATATTCGTATCCAAAAGAATGAAATGAATATAAACATTAAGAAATCATAATGAAAATATTTCTCAAATTAGAGAGATAACCATGATAAAGAATCTTGATAAACGAAAAGATTAGAACTAGAGAAAGAACTAAAAGAATGTGATTAGAAATTGACTATCATCCTTCTTGGATTCAAAAGAGGAGTTTACTCCATAGAGAGAGAAAGAGAGAATTAAGAAAGATGGTATACTGGCTTTGATACCACTAAGGGTTGTTGTCTTCGACGACGATCAAATCCTCACCCTTCTCACTGCTTGCCCTTCCATGGTTGACATGTGGATCTCTGAAATCCTCCATATTCACTGTTTTAAACTCTACGATCTCGTCGTTGATCTTAACACTGAGTGGTGTCCTAGCTCCAATCATCATTTTCGTCATTTTTGCCACTTTATAACTCTGCGTTGGTCACTACTACCTCATTTTCCAACATCTACAGATCTGAAATTCTTCAGTCTTCAATCAATTTCATGGAGGACGATACCTTTCCTTTCATTGGCATTGGAATCAACAATGACATTCTGAAGCTTTATAATGATTACGACCTAAATGTTGCTAACATCGTTGATCTTAGGGAGTTGGCTACGGATGAGATGCAGAGTGATGAGTTGAGGATTGTCAGATTGATGACTTTGGGGAGGGAGGTTCTTGGGAGGGAGATTGATAAAATTTTTCTAGGGATTTTGATTTTGGTTGTGAAAATCTTTCTAGGGTTTGGTTTTCTTTCCATGGGTTCTATATAAGATAGCAAATGGAATATTATATATGTTCGTAACTGTTCTTCCAATGGATTCATGTTCATTGGAGTAATCTGTTTTATTATGGTTTATTCATTTTGTTGCAATATAATTTTAGTTTTAGTCTCTTTCCTTTAATTTGATCATCGGTTTCTTCACTATTCAAATCTTTGTTTTCAAATTTTCCCTTGAAATAATGATTGATGAAGTTTTGGGTTGTTGTAACAAGCTACAATCGTGGGATTTACCCAATAACAAGGCTTCAACTAAAAGTGCTAGTTGAAATTTTTATTGACCTTTTTGGTGAAGTAATTAAGGTTCATGTGGGTGTATTCATCTATATATGATTGAGAATTATAAAAAAAATGTGCACGTTGTAAAATATATATCGATAGCATGTTGCACAAGTCACAATTATATGTTTAATGTAGGAAACAAGAAATAAGAAACAAGAAACAATTATCAAACACTTTTACTGTTTTTGTTTCATTTTTTAAGAAACAAGAAACGAAAACAGTCATCAAACATACCCCTGTTTCTCATTCTAAAAAAAGAAGAAACAGGGAACAAGAAACAAGAAACAGAAAATAGGAAACAAAGAACGGAAACATTATAAACGGGCTCTAAGTAAGCCTAAAAAGTAGGTATAGAGAGGAGAAAATTGAAGAAGAAGATTGGAAAACTAACTATAGTTGCATGAGAGAATACATATGTGATCGAGAAAAAAAGAGGACAGTTGGAAATGAAGATCAAGATGTTGAAAATGATAAAATAGAATTAAATTTGTTTTGTTATATTTGCGAAGGTAAAAGACTCTTGACATAATTGTAAATATAATAATCATTTTTGCCATTCGATACAATTTTCCTTTAGTGGATGTTTGGTAACTTAGATAATTTGGAAGAGTTGGTTTGGATAGGTAAAAAAAAAAGCAACTCACTGTTTGGTTCACCAATAATTTAAAAAGATTTACTACCTCATTATTCACATCAACCAACATTTCTCACTTCGTTATTCATGTCAACTCCCCCAATAACTTTCCTATAATTATTACCAACTCAATTCAACTCTTTCTTTTTATCGCTAACCAAACACCACCTTAAAACATGATAATTATTATAAATGTAATGAGTAAATCTAAATGTTCATGATTAGTATAATAAAACACCAAGGGGCCGTTTGGGGGAAGGGTTTAGTTTTATCATAACCCTTGTTTGAGGGAAGAGTTTAGAAAGATTGTTTTATGATAAGAGGTGTTTAAGGGAAGGGTTATGATAGTGTTATGAATAAGATGTGTTTGGGAGAAGGGGGTTATGTGGGTAGAGTTATGAAGTATTTTTTTTTTCCAATTCACATTGTACATGTAAAAAAAAAATCTATATTGCATATTGTTTTATTCCATAAGCGTCCAAAATTTGCTATAACAGTTTGGCTTACTCTCTCCAACGGCGACGTCCATCTCTAATCTTATTACATTAGTAAATACACTTCACCAATTTCCCAATAATTTCTTTACAAATTCTACTAATTTTATTACAAGTCATTTTGAACATATAAAAACCAGTTATTGCATATTTGTAATTATCAATCGTGTCCTACATTTGTTTTTAACATCTTTGCTTACGTGCTCTAACGCATACGTCCATATTTATATTGGTGAATTCAATTACTTATTACGTAGCACGTAAACGCCAATTTTTAAGAAATGTTACACATACACTATACAAATTTCCTTCATTTTAACCAACACTTCTTAAATCGAATTTCGATAGTAGAACATTAAAAAAACCAATTTCATAAAATAGTAGAAATCATATACACATCAAACTACTGTACGTAGGAAAATAGTTTGATAAAATAAAATTATGAAGAACAGTATAAATCATATACATAGTGAAGTAAGAAACATCAATGAAGCCAGTGGAAGTATAGAAACTATCTGGACTCGTCTCGTAAGAGGACTCTGCAGTAATTCTTTCTCTCTACGAAACCGCGCATGTCCTCCATACTGCACATGAGTATCTTTGGCACACTGCCTTGTCCAAACTACTTAGGTCTGGCATCGCACGCAATAGACGTAGGAATTCCTGGTGAACTGCAATGTCATTGGCAAGTGTGCGCAGGCCACTAGGCAATGGCCCTTAGTTGGTCATTCGTACACTTTAGCGCCATATCATCTAAATCTCATCCTCCCGCTGGCTTTCCCTCTTTCGCTTGGATCTGCTCGATCCAGTCCTACCATCGGACATGACCAGGTCATGAGGCGCGTATATCATCTTGGGACAAGTCAATCCCCTGACTGTACATGAACGAAAACTTTATATCGTTTCCATCTAGCATGTCAAACCCCTCATACCCGAAAGGCTCATTAGACCTGACGTCAACAAATATCTCAGTAAAGCAACTTAACACCCTATCCCTCCTAAACACATATACAAGTTCGTCGTAAATATTGGAGGAGGATTTAATAAAGGAGGCCCTTCGCTGTAGGATGCGATTGCATAAAAATATGAACACTTCAAACTACCGTACGAAAAATGGTCAATGAAAGTACATTGTACAAGTATTATCACATTTTTATTATTTCCTTACCCTAACCAGTTGTCAAACAGTTCTTTCTGAGCAATGATGCATTTTGCCTCATCATTCCATCCGAACCCATTACATGATGGCCCACGCATTCCTGCGATAGCTTGGAAGGTCTGCTTCAGTGTCTTAATTCTGCACTATTATAGTGGTGGCTTAGACACGACATCCATGTAGCTTTTTTGCCATCATGCGAACAAGTTGAGCTAGGTAACCTGGCTGGAACGTACCGTTATCAGACTTTCATCTGCCTATAGATACCAAATCCACTAAACACTCGACTAGAGTGTCCTCCTCCTTCATCCGTACATGTTTAGGGGCACGAGACGAGGTTGTCATATTGACAATGACAAATGATAACAAATACATGAAACCCGTTAGCAATTTAGAATTTTCACATTCAAGAGACATAATAAAGGCTAAACAATATTAGGACATATCATTCTAATTTATATTTTCTCATTGTTGTAAATCAGGCACACATACATTGGATATTCAAATTAAAGAGTAGAGGTGATTTAAAATGTCATACAACCCAAGGTTCTAATTTGAAATGGTTTTAGCTATGCGTTACACAACTGCCATTCGATGAACATCGCTTTAGCTAATTTATCCCGCCACTAAGATCACTCGTTCGTGGTCTCAATGTATTGAATGTCGTCTCTTGCAGTAGTAGGTGCGTACGTCAAGTCTCCCTCATCAATGTCGTCTAAGTCTTCACCATTTGTCATTTCTCTATTAATTAAATTGTGCAGCAGGCAACATACTAGAATGGTGTGACACTACACTTGGAGGAGATAGTACGACTTCCCATGAAGTATTGTCCAGTAACTCTTCAGAAGATCGAACGCGCACTCAATGACATTTCGTACGAATGAGTATTTCATATCAAAGTATTCATTTGCAGTAGTTGGTGCATTTCCAGTGCCACGCCACTCATGCAAGTGGTACCTCTACCATCTGTATGAAGCAAGAAATCCCTCAGCATTTGGATAACCTGCATCGCATAGATAGTAATATCCTGTTACGAGAACCAATAGTTTTCTTTATGAACAAGGGCTCATAAATAAATTAAGGTGCGAAGCAGCTCGACTAAGAAGGATAGATGTAATATGAGAGAAGAAAAGAAGAGAAAAGGAGTCAAGACTCCTAACTGCGGTGACGATACTGTAGGGGAGGTCCTGCAGAAAAATAGCTCGACGCCAGTCTTTGAGCCTTTGTTCTTCAATATTCATTTCACCCTTTATTCACTTCGTTGCGCTCCTAATAAGGGATAAGGACTTCGCTTTCAAATTCTTCTCATTTGATCCTCTCCTTCTTAGTCGAGCTGCTTCGCACCGGTCCGTGGTAGCTTAATTTAATTAGTCGCCCTTGTTCATTCAGGCTCCTTCTAATTTGAAGAATAAGGAAGGAATTCGCTTGAAAATTCTTTGAGCGTCCGGAGGACCTTTTTTATCCACTGATTGTAGTAGGCGGAGGACTTGTTCATTCCTCTCCTTTGAGGGGAGGGAAGAAATCCTCATTTGAGCGATAAGGCATCAGCAAGGCGATAGACAAAAAGCCTTATTTGGATATTCAAGTCTCTCAATTACAGAAAATGGAAATGAATATGCTTCAGTTTGCCCTAGTTTCCCTTGAAAAGGAAAAGGCAAAAAGAGAAGAAAGAAGCAGAAGTGGAAAGTTCATTCCCAGTCGACCAAGAGTGGAAGGTTAGAAGTTCCCTAGTAAGGCTAAGAAGGTACTCGAGTTGATATTAAGGAGGTTAGTTGTCCGAAATGTGTTAATCAACTGAAACTTCTGCTGGAACGGGGAGACTGACGCCGGTCCTATTCTACGCTCGTCAACTCCCAGGATAAGGATGCCTTGGCTCGCCCCTCTCTTTATTCAACTCAACTCCTCGCAACCCTTGTTCATTGATTCAGATGAATATGGATTCAGTTAAGGGTCCGTCCGTAGGTTATGAAATAACAATTAAGCTACCAGGACCAGTTCAAAGAATTTGAAAGCGAAGTCCTGATCCCTGAACTATTTGAAGGAGTGCATTATTTTTATATGGATTTCTTTCGTTGCACTCCTTCGATAATTCAGTCGTTTCGCTTCTCCCCTCTCCTTACCATTTGGAGAGTTATTTCTTAAAATAGAATCTGCTTGCTTGGATCTGCTTGAAGCGATAGCTACCCTGTAGCGGAGCGACTGAATCTAGTTTCAGATAAAGAAAGGATCAAGCAAGTGCTTTCAGGCTGTCCGCTACGCGTACGCTCCGCTTCAGCTCCTTCTAAAGAATCAATGAACAAAGGTTTCAGGTTGTCTGCTACGCTGGAGCTAAAAAGAAAGAAATGAAGAAGGTCGCTCCTCTGGAACTCGTGGAATGAAAAGAAAGCTAATATGGAATCCGACTGCGTTGACTTTATTCAATGACTTGTTCATTGACCCTTTCCTTTCAGTCGAACCTCCTCTTTCTTTTTTAGCCTCCTACGGTCCTCTCCGCGTCGTGGGAGTCGAGCTCTTTATTCAATGATCTTTGAGCCTCCAAAACAAAGGTCCTCAATGAACCACGAAGTGGGATTTCCCTCCCTTAGATTTCCCTACATCCCCTCCCTTAGATTTCGTATTAGGTTCACATTGTTTTGCCATATATCTTAGATTTCCCCTTTGCCTTATTAGCTTCCCTGACCCTATTCCTTTCCATATTAGGTTTTCCCTTCAAGCATCACTCGGAGCATATAAATCTTTGCTCTTCAATCAAGGGAATATCTGAACCATAAATAAGGGAGAGGTTTTTGACTCCTCAACAGAGGACTAGGATGCCCTTTCTGCTTCAAGGAGATGCCCACTACGCGGTTATCAGAAAAAACCTAGATTCAGAGTGGGATTGGGATCTCGCGGATCAGACCACCACGGCGCTGTCCCAAGGATAAATGAGTCAGATTAGTTGAGAGATCGGATAGAAGGTCTGATCGAAACCAAAAGGTATATGGATCGAAGCCGTATCGTTAGATGAAAGAGACTGAGTGGAATGAGTTCCCAACAGCAGCATGCAAAGTTCCGGCCTAACACATGAAAAGGAGTACAATCGAAGACGAAAGACCGGAAAGGGAAAGGAAGCGAACCGACCGTGTTTACGAGAAAGAGGCAGTCGTAAATTCTTTGCACAAAAGACTCCTCTTTTTATAAGGGAGAACTACCTTTTAAGAAGGGATGCAACAAGGACTAGAGGAACAATTGCGTCCTCTTTTTATAAGTCAGTCTTAGCCGCCGCTCCTGATAAAGGGAGAAAGAGGTTCTCGGGGGCGGGGGGGGGGGGGGGGGGGGGGGGGTTATTCAGAGCTCGCGAATTTGCGCTCCTCTGAAGTCGCTTGGCTTCTAACATTGTCGTAGGCCCCTGTTCATTGATTTCCTTACCTCCGAGTCTCATTCATATGCTTTTACAATAGGCTAAGATTACGACCCTAAAGGACCGAGTGGGCTGCCTAATCATACCCAAAGACCATCTCTTTATCAAAGAAAGAAGAGGCTCGGGATGCGAGCCGTAGGAGGACCGAAGGAGGTAAGGCGCAGAGCGAAGCTAGCTTATATAAGGGAAGAAGAAAAAAGTCAGGAGCTTCCTAGGGTAAGGAATGTTCGGAGGACGGAGGACCATTAAAAACCTTCTAAGATTAGAAAGCTAAATAGAGGTTTATCAAGCGATTCTGATCTTTCATACTCAATAAGGTCACTTCGCATTGCCCGCCGAGGGGGCGATAGGCGAACAAGCAAAGAAGGCCGTCAGTAAGGGGACGAAGTCGGTAAGCTGATAAGCAAGAGTCCGGGAGTTGAGCCGCGATAGCTACCGCTCCGAGGGCACGAAAGTGGGTGACTTTACTAGGTATCTTTTATGGGTATCAAAAAGGTATAGCAGGCAAACTAGCGTGGCCTCCTCTACGCCTTTCAACCTTTCTCCCTTATTAAGAGCGTAGCGACTGAATCCGCTTGGGACTAAGGAGATGAGAAATGTGTGAGGGCTCGAAATGAAAGACGTTCGGCCTTCTCTTCTAATCAATCCCTTTCTTCTTTCCTTTTGTGAACTGGAGTAGAGATCAAGAGTATGATCAGTGGAATGCTCCTTCTAAACCTACTTAAAGGAGAAAGCCTATCAACTAGAAAGAAATATTTAGATGAAGAAAGTTTCAGTTTAACCCCACTCCGCGGAAGGAAAGCCTACCATCAGAATTCAATTCCATAAACGAGTCTGATTATCTTACTGGAAGTCTAGTATATAGGAAGAAAGCATATGTACGCAGCGAGGAGCGAATCCGAACCAAAATTGCTTGCACTACTTAAGATTCAATTCAAAAGGTCCTACTTAGTTTCGTAAGCCTTTGTCATTGTCAGTCAACTAAGTAGGGCCTGAGGCTCCCTGTGAATCCGTAAATCTCAGGAGCATGCCGCAACAAAAGGATGGTCCCCTATGCATTTCATTCTTTCCGGAAGGGAAAAAGAAGTACCCCCATCATGGTGAACCTCTCCTTGTGATCAGGATGAGGTAGATGCCTCCCAGCCGGGGGGCGGATCGAATCAGAGTTTCCTTAGGTAGCCATCGACCTACAGTTATTCTGAAACTTCCGTGCTTCGTGGAGAGATCAAATCAGTCAAATCCATTTTTTGCGCCTCTCTTTACTGAAAAGCTCTTCCCGATGAGGTCGAGCCTATATCCAAGGGGGTCTGGTCTCTTTGATGGGGACCTTTCACTGAAAACTCTAAGAAGTTGCCCATTCCAATCTTGCTTGTCTAACGAGGATTTCTTTCTATAAAAAAAGAGTGCTAATTTCTTCTTCTTTCTAGTCAATGAGAACTCAGATTCTGAAAATATAATATCTGCTCTATCGGCTACCCATGTCCCCTAAGCGGATAACTGCACCCTTTCTGACTGTGCCACTAGGGTTAGACCTCTATCAGTATTGGGTGTATTCCTTTTCTCCATACCTCTCCTTCCAGAGTGGGCTCATCCGAAGAGTTGACTGAGATCCTGGTCGCGAGCTGTCCTCTCTCTCTGATCTCCTTGCCTAGTTTAGATCTCGCCTTTCAAATCGAGTCAGAAAGAAAAGAAGCATTGACATATAAATCAAAGGAAAAAGAGAAAGTGGTCAAGAGATCTTATGAAATGTCGGAGGACTGACTGGACGAGGGATTTTCCTTATCTGCCTCTGAAAGAGGGGGACGGATGAGCCTTAGAATGAGAGATCTCATAGCCGTCCGTAGGACTCGTCAAAGTACGAAAAAAGTACAAAGAAAGCAGATCCCTTCAGTCTCTCCTCAGTCAGTGGTTATAGTAAGTTCTCGCAATCAACAAAATAAAAGGAAGCAAATGTGAAAAGACTGCCGTCTGGCATTCTGATTGAGTACGGTGACGTGGAAATGGGCGAAGCCATCTTTGTGCTTTTCCTTTGCTATTACGATGGCGGTGCATTCAAATGAGGAGTGACTTTAGCTCTGTCTTCTCTATCGGCTGGAGAAAGATCAGTAAGCTCAGGAATGAGCTTTGAGGCAAATAACAAGGAGAAATCCTTTGATTCTAATAAATAGGTTGATTACCCTGGCTCAGAAAGATTATCCCTTCCAGTCCGCAGAAAGAGTTGACTTTCATGAATAACTAAGAAAAAGACTCCTTCCATCTCGCATCCTCCGAGGCGCGCTGGTCGGAAGCAGGCAAAAAGGCTAATCGAGCTACCGATTATGACGAAAAAGGAAAGATTGACTAATTAAGCTACTGAGGGCGGGAAGAAGAAGATCAGACTGCTCCTACTCATCCTCCGTAGTTTCATCTAAGGATTTGAGAGTCCTTCGGACGACTAAAAGGTTCAAAGAAGGGATCGCGAGACAACCCGAGGCGGAGGGAAAAATCCGAGGTACTTTAGAAAAAAGACGAGGGAAAGAGTATGAAAGATCAAGAGACAAAGACAAAGTGAATCAGTCTGATCGACTGATATGAAGAGCGTGACAGAAAGAGTCAGACTCACTAATCCGGCATCAAAAGAGAATATGATCCTTCCACTAGGCTTGCTTTGTTGCGGGACTGATTTCTTCCACTTTCTCTGAATGCATGTGTTAAGCAATGAAAGAAGAGAAAGAAATCCAAAAAAAGAAGAAAGAGACAAAGATCAACTCCTACGGAGCCTTGCCTCGCCTTTCAGTCGAGCCTTGTTCTTCAATATTCTTTTCACCCTTTATTCAAATCAAGGGTCCGAACTAGTTTAATTAGAACTTGTACGGAGCCTCTTTCTCAATATTCTTTGCTCAAAAGGAGGTAAGAAGATCAGATTCTTCCCACCTCTTTTCAAATAAGAAGAATTAGCTTTTCTCTCTTTCTAACTTTTCCCTTCCGCTCATGCACTAGAGGCCTCCCATCTGCGCGCACCTTGAATGCCTCATCATAATGAAGGAAGAAATCAATGAACTTTACCTACGGGAGAGTTGTAGGAGTTTCTCAGTTCTATCAGTTGAGATCATCAGCTCTTCTTATCCCTTTCTCCTTGTTCATCTCAACAAGATCCCTACCTTTGTTTTGTTTGTCTATCCTTCCTTTTCTTAGCGGCCCGATACTAAAACGATCTTCCGACCTATGAAAGGCAGAGAATACTCGTCATAATACCTCCCAGATTCCCCTCCAGCCACAATGGTGTGGAGCCTCGTCCTCTTACTTTGAGATGCTCCTTTGTCGGCGAAAATCAGATAAGCCTCCGCGGTCGGCGATTGAATGAGAAATTGCAGTTTGAAACCCTTGCTGTGGATCTGCTTTGGCTTTCACTTTCCTTTTTGTGGATAAGTTTCTTTTAGAATAGCTTCAGACTTGCACTCCTGTTAAAGCCTAGCTGAACGTAAAGTAATGGCTTTTGTGCAACTTCGAAAGGGTCCTGATGTAGTGGGATCGTTCGGATTGTTACAACCTCTAGCAGATGGTTTGAAATTGATGATAAAAGAACCTCTTTCACCAAGTAGTGCTAATTTCTCCCTTTTTAGAATGGCTCCAGTGGCTACATTTATGTTAAGTCTGGTCGCTCGAGCCGTTGTACCTTTTGATTATGGTATTGTATTGTCAGATCCGAACATAGGGCTACTTTATTTGTTTGCCATATCTTCGCTAGGTGTTTATGGAATTATTATAGCGGGTTGGTCTAGTAATTAGGGGCCAAAAGATCTTCCGGGTACACTATTGATTTCTCTTCCACAAGCTTCTATTTTCATGCTTCTTTTCTTGTATTTTTTCTACTATTCTTTTTCAGACTTATTGCTTTCGCTTTAAATAGCGGAGGCACAAAATCTGCTAGGATCGGTATCATATTGGCTCCCCACTACACGAGATTGACCGCTCCGTGGGAGGTTGGCACTTTCCTGACCTAGCCTCGCTCAAAGGAGACATAATATCTAAAGAGGAAGCCGAATCCCTTTCTGTGAGTCAGTCAATCGGGCTACCCCTTTCTTGGATTAGAACTAGCCACGAGAGATTTCGTATTCGATCCGAAGAAGTTGAAAGCAGAAATCAGAACATCACGGGAAGGCGAGATAGAACCCACGAAGCGGAAATTTGCTGAGTTTAGGGAAAGGGCCGGGTGCGGGTTCCTTTTCTAGCCCGCCAACGGATGGAAGTTGAGTGACTTCTGCCATTTCATTTCCCCGGTAGAACGAGAGAAAGGAAGGAGTTGGAGTTTAGGAATCAGAATCTCACTCTCTTGTGTGCGGCTAGCCCCGATTCTATTCTTCTCGAGTGCCTTCTCCCGATTCCCCGTACTCTTATTAAGAGAATGAAGCCAGTTCAGCCTCTTCGTGTTGAGCCATTTCTTTCCCTTACCTCTATGCCCGCCTCAACGGATCTAGAATCTTCGAAACCAGGTGGAGCGGCGGCTCCTCTCTTCTCGAGTGGATAGCTGGGGTGGGGCCTCCGTCCTTTCATTACATCCTTCCGAGCTCTTTGCTCCTCTCATTTCTCAAGCTATCACTACTGCTTCCTCGTGGTCGTATTCAAACCGAATCCGATTAGTTCTTATACAAGCCAATATCTTTCCAATAATAGATAAAAGAAAGTTGACTTATCCCGCTGCACCAAGAAAAGGATCACCCGCTGGGACGGCTACAGAAACCTTCAGGGATTCCGATCAATTAGGAATTCTTAAACAAGGTGGAGGGATTAAAAATTGTAAATACCCTTTGGTACTTGCAGTTCGTTTGGTCGTGCAAGCGCATCCTGAAGAATGCGTGAATCTATTGCGGATTCTTCTTAACCCACCAGTACATGTACGAAATCCCCTTTCAGCAGACGCCAAGTACATTTATGGAAATTTTCCCCTTACAGGTTCTGAATGTAGGACGATCGATTAAAAACATGTTCACCATTATGTACGTCACATCCAACATCCCAAGATAATTTTGCAGGTTTAAACAAATGACCATACATTAGTGGGACGTACTGATACGTGACTTCGACTATGCGCACCTCAAAACACTTCCACCGTGGATCCATGCAGGTGTTTGTTACTGGCACCAATTTTTTAATCAACTTGTCGTGGAGTCGTACCACAACCAACAACACAAGGTTAAAATGTCGCTATACAGTCTCACCGGACTGTACAAATTCCCTTTGAATAACGCGGTTCTTCACGTCATGGACAAGGATGTGCAAGAACTTTGCAACCATTTCCTCAACGTCGATAATCTCATCAACGAAAAGCCAGCGATAGTCCGTAATAAATGGCATAGAATAGCAAATGATCGCCTGCCCATGCGCATACTTTGTCGACACATCAGATCAGACTCGTGTATCATATGAAAGTATCTAAGCTGCCTAACTTTATGCCTAGTGTCATTTAGTGTATGTGGGAGCTGCTTATTGTCGTTCATGAATGCCTCTAATGTTAGGAGCATCTGACATTGGGAAACTGTAAACGCAGTTAGGACTGCAACAAGGGTTTGGATCCATTTGAAAGTACCAAAATTTCCTAAAAACAATTATGTACATGTGTGAAAGCTACCTATAACTATTTAAGTTTGTATATGAAAGCTACCTATAACTATTTAAGAAAATAAATTGGTAAAATGACGAAGACTTGTGCTACATGGGATGTTTGAAAGAAACAATGAAAAACCAGAGAGAAGTTTTTAAAAGTGTAATACGAAAATTGGTAACATGTGTGATGAAACGAAATGTGAAGAAACATTTTTTGTATATGTGCAAAATGTTTACTTTTAGTGAGTCATTATTGAAAAAAAAACTTGTACAAACAAATGATATTTACTTTTAGTGAGTAATTTTTTTTACACATGTAATGAAAAGTTACCCTAAAATTGTTTTAGAAGGGTTTAACAATGAAATTTTAAAAAATGTTACTATAGTTGTACAAGTATGTGTCATAATGAATGAAATTTTTTTAAAACAAAGAATGTGGTACAATTACAACTTTAGTATGTTTCTAATCGTTGAAGTTTGATTTTGTTCATAACTTAGAACCGCGAGTTAAACACTTTTTAGAATATGGTGAAATTGGAACTATAATATGGTTTAAATGTTGTTAATTTAATCTTTTGAACAACTTAGGGGCATCTTTTAAAAGAGGCATACCAATTTTTTAACTTTTCAAAAAATGTGAAGTTCTAATTTTTATTGTATTTCAATTAACCAAATTCATGTGACGCCCATGATTGGTATCAAAAAGTATTAGAGAATAATGGGAAAATTTTGTATAGTCAAATATTTTGTTAGACTAATGTGAGTAGTACTAGTGAAATTCTTTAGATTGGGATGGGCATTTTCGAAAGAAAATGTAAGGCCCGTACATGTAACAAAAAACAATAATTTCAAAGTTTGGAAGCCTAGAATAAAAAAATAATACAAAATTTATTAAAGAGGTGAAATGTCCGTAGAAAGCCAAAAATTCAAAAATTACAAAACCGAAAGTTTGTCCCATACAAATAAAATTAAATTACACATTTTTGAGGAAAAATAAAACAAGCACTACAAATCGAACATTGAATCTACAAACGGCTAATCCATAGTACCTCTTAGAATGATGGGATGACCACAGACGTTCTGCATAAAAAGTAAAGAAGTCAGGAAATGACAAACGGCAAAAACCAGAGACTATTTTAAATAGAAATGAAAAAAAATAGAAAAATAATGAGTACATAGCTTGTACATCGATGAATGGACCCAAAATGAAGATTCCAAAATGTAAAACGTTAAAGAAAACTTTGAAACATAAAAAGGTTTTTTAAAAAACATGTTAAGGAGCTTCAGATTAATGAAATTGGTTCAATAAGTTCAACCAGATTTCATAGTAGTGGAAACATCTATTATGAGGGAAAAAAACAAAGAACAAAGCAAATGAAGAAAATAAATAACATGAAGTAAACTTATCTAACAACATTAACACGAGATTCATAGTGGTTGAAACATCACTGTAAAGATTTGAAAATAGGTAAGGTACATAAATATTATTATGGAGCATACATTAGAAGAGAAGGAACGTATTCATGGCAGGTATGTAATAATATAGGAACAACACAATGAAGAAAGAAAGTACATGGAAATGTCATACAATCATAGGCCAGAAATGGATGGACAATGATAAGAATATGTAAAGAAAAAATTGCATACCAAAGAGAAAGTAGCAAAAGACAGGACAAGGCAGCAACAGAAGTTTGAAAATGCAAGTGCTAAAACAGAAGAGGAAAGGTGAATATATAGGGATGGATGGGGAAAGTTATTATGCCTTTAATGACCACACACCTAAAGAAATTAGGGAATATCTGCAAGTGATAGTGTAAAAGCATACAAAAGTGACACATTTGGTCAAACCCTAACCATTGGCAGTATCCTCTTTAGTATAGAAAGGGTAGATTATCAAATAAATTGAAGTTATAAAACAATTTGCAAAGAAAATATTTGGGCGACCAATATTTATCCCCATAACAACAGTCAGTAAAGACATGAACAAAACAATGAAGAAAATACATAATGACAATCAATGGAAATAACAATCAGAGGTAGCAAGGAATTCACAATTCACAAATGAATCGGACAAAAGTTATGATTCTCACAGAGCCGAAACAAAGAACAATCGAAGGATTTTTTTTTACAAAGAACCACTGCACACAATTAAAGACAATGGAACCGGAAGACATAAGTACAAACGTACTTTTGAAATTATTTTAAATGAAATCGAAAGGAAGAAGTATCACAACCAAACTTGTACATAATGAAATAGAAAATAGAAATTCGTTCAAGTATTAGCAAACAAATTAACAATTCAGTCTGCAAAAGCAGTACTCATTATCGACTATAAAAAAAATACAACAAAACTAGTGTTACCTCCCTAGCATGCTCCACCTGCACCAATTACCACAAAACAATGTGGCATTTAGCATCGATCCGAAATCAGTGAAGGGAAGCACCAATCGACAAGGGGAACACCGAGCGGAAAATCGGCAAGTTGAGTGGTAAGAAGACTTTGAATTGGCTAACCCAAACATGCATCTCCATGGAGAAGTTCGATCTAACGTGTAAGTGAGTATTTCAGAGGCAAGGAATGGTCCCTACCGATATACGAAACCCACAAAACCTAAACCAAAACGTTTTGGAGGCAAGACCTTTCGACCAAGCCTTCAACAAATCATTCGATTTTCAGACAGTGAGAGAGATGATAAGGAGAGATCTAGAGATGGAAACAACGTGGTCGAAAGGGGGCTTTAAAATACGGCTATTACAGAAGCCACTTCAAATCAGAATTGAAAGGAAAGAGGGAGAAGAAGAAGAAGAAAGAAAAACTAAGAAGAAGTAAGAAGAAATAGGGTACGAAAATATGACTATTACACAAGCCACTTGAAATCGGAACCGAAAGGAAAGAGGGAGGAGAAGAAGAAGCAAGAAGAAGGAAGAGGAAATCGATAATGGAAGGGAAAAGATGAATGGACATGCAAACATGGATTGAAGAGATGGGTGAAGACGGATTGAAAAAGAATGGTGATGGAGACAAATCGATAAGTACCAAAGGAGAGAGTGGATGGATTAGAGGGGAAAAACTGGGTTTATGGAAATCTTAAAACTAGGGTTTCCAACCCTAGTACCAAACAGGGTTAGAATTAACCTAACCTAACCCCACAGTGTTAAATCCTCCTAAACAGCCCCCAAATGTTTTATCTTCTATTGCCCATGTGTCTTAGTGCATATTTACCATGTGTCTAAAGTATTTTTTGAAAAAACAAACAAACAAATTATGCTTTGTGTTCGTGTAGTTCTACATCCTCCTTGTTAAATCGGCTATGCATAAACATTTTTTTTGTCAACTTTGTAGATGTGCAATTTTGCTAAGAAAAAATTAATTTCTTTTCAGCTTTTGTTTTTTTAACTTTTATTTATTTATTTTACTTATTATAAATTTTATAATTTCTTGATATTCGTATTTTCGTTATGCTTCATTTTGTTCCTCAATTTTACAACATGTTATCACTACGAGCTGATGTCATTTTCCTTACTAAAGGTAGCTTCTAGAGGTAGATCATTTTTTCTCTTTTATTGTAATAAGTAAATTAAATGTTTTTTTTTACATATTTAGTATACATTAAATATTTAATATAAATATAATGTTTTGTGATAGTTTTATAACGACAAATCTTAATTATAAGGGGTCTTTTCAAAAATATAAAAAAGCGGCAAAATATTTACACTCTATAGAACAATTCTAACGGAAAAAGTCCAGAGGCCCACCGTGTAAAATACCAAAAATGCCCCGTCAACCACGCCGTCAATAACGCGCGCGT
Source organism: Cucumis melo (assembly GCF_025177605.1). Classification (NCBI taxonomy): domain Eukaryota; kingdom Viridiplantae; phylum Streptophyta; class Magnoliopsida; order Cucurbitales; family Cucurbitaceae; genus Cucumis; species Cucumis melo. The sequence continues at coordinate 14,864,124 of NC_066861.1, forward strand.
AATATAATTGCGATTTATATGCGATCGTTTAGATATGGTTCAATATATACGCGATCGTTTAGATATAGCTACAAGGCGATCGTTTAGATATGGTTATAATATATACGCGATCGTTTAGATATGGGTACAACGCGATCGCTTAGATATGGTTATAATATATACGCGATTGTTTAGATATGGCTACAACGCGATTATTTAGATATGGCTACAACGCGATTATTTAGATATGACTACAATTTATAAGCGATTGTTTAAATATGGCTACAATTTATACGCCATCGTTTAAATATGGCTACAATTTATCTTTTCAATTCCATCGTTTAATTTTGTTACACAATCGTTTATATTTGGGAACCCAAATCTAAATGATTTTTTTAAAAATTTGGTACACAATTTTTTTAATTCTTTTGGTACACGATCGTTTAGATTTATTCACACGATCGTTTACATTTGGCTACTCCATTCCAAATGATTTTTTTTCAAGATTTTTTATACACGATCTTTTATTTTTTTTTACACGATCGTTTAGTTTTTTAAACGATTGTTTACGTTTGGCTACTCCAATCTAAATGATTTTTTTTCAAGATTCTTTATGCACAATTTTTTATTTTTTTACACGATTGTTTACATTTGGCTACTCCAATCTAAATGATTTTTTTTAAAGATTCTTTATACACGATCTTTTAGATTTTGCTATTTTGTCGTACATAGTCTTATACACAGTCGTTTAGATTTGGTTACCTAAATGTAAACGCGTAAAAAAAAAGAAAAAAAGAAAGACGATGGAAATAAATCGCAGCGAAAAAAGAAAAGGAAAAGTAGAAAGACGATGGAAAGATTAAACGACATAAATAGGAAAGATTAAACAACATAAATAAAGAATTGAAAAATAAGAAAGATGATGGAAAGAAATCGCAGAAAAGAAAAAGAGAAAAGAAGAAAGAAGAAATCACAGGGGAAGATGAAATAACAGAAGAAGACGAATCGCGAGGAAGAAAAGAAAGATGGAAGGGAAAATCTGGAATATTTAAAAAATGGCTAACCTTATTGGCTTTGTTACAAGGGCTGTAAATAGTTTACAGTTTTGTTACATTTATGTAAGTTTCTCTAATTATAAATTAGAATTAGCAGCCATTGACATTAATGGTAATAATTATTTGACATGGGTGTTTTATGTGGAAGTACACCTAGATGTCACAAGCTTTGAGAAACCATTTAAAAAATGGAATTCAACCTTCAATCAAGAAAAAGAAAAAGTCATTATTTTCTTTATCGTTACCGTAAGGAATTGAAGATATAATGTCTAACAATAGAATGCCCTCACATCCTGTTGGAAATTTTGAAAGAAGTATATGATCATAAAAAAAATGTTTGTTCTTCCTCAAACTTGTACAAATCCACCAGAAGATCTAAGATGTCAAATCAATAAGTTCACATTATTTAAAATCAGTTGAAATTTGTCTTTATGCATATATGTTAGAGAAGACATTTTCTACCCTTTATCTCAAACATGCTTCTGCAACAACAATATTAAGAGAAAATTTTTAAAAAGTATTATGAACTCACTTTATGTCTTCTCATGGATGAACATAATAATGAATTGTTGATGAAAAATCATAAATATTAACTAACTAGAGTAACATCATTCCTCGAAGTGAATGTTATGAATTTTAAAAATCACAATCGAGGTCGTGGTCGAGGTCGTGACTGTTGTAGAAGAAGATATAATTAATTTTCATGATGGTTGTTATAATTATCTTGATTTTAAGATAACGACATGAAATGATGATTATAAAGGAAAAGCTTCACAAAATAAAGTTCATGTTGAACATAAAATCCTTTAAGTGCGAAATGATTGGGCATTTGACACGTATATGTCATCAAACATCAAAACACATAGCTAATCTTTATTAAACTTTCCTAAAGGGTTGAAGCAAAATTTTTCTAGCAAGATAATGATATATTTGATTCATCTAATATGATAAATTTGAATATGAAAAACTTCTTTGAATCTTTAAAAGTGATCACAATCAACATAATTGATGAAATAAATTTGAACATAGTGATAAGTGCCCACTATGTTTGTTAGATGCAAAGCTAGAGGTCCTTCTAGGATCACTTAGATCAAACCTAGAATCTTTGATGGTCGCTCTTGGATCTTAAGACAACTCTCTCCAGAGTTAGCTTGATCAAGACTAATCCAATGAATTGATTTTAACATCAAATCTAAAGCATGATTTGGAAAGATAACACAACACCAAAAGGGTTGAATAAGCACAAGCTTTTTAATATTGATATTTTGAATTTTCAAGAGCATTACAAGCCATTTTATAGATCAAATGGTCGTGTATGAGGTGAAAACTCAAAGTCATTCAAATACACTTAAATGCCAATGGAAGAAAATAAGACATAAGAACTTAAAACAAGATTGCAAACTAAATTATAAGTCAAATTGAAAAATTAAAAATTTAAAAAGTCTTCAAAATACATTGATGTGCACGTTTGACATGGTTTGACATCACGTTTTTTCATGTAATGCACAACTAACAACATGTTCTTCACAAAATCTGCACTTTTTTTTTTGTCCGTCTTGCCTTCTCCAAACTATTGAACTTTTCTCATGCTATATTTAATTCATTCTCATTTCAACTTATTGAAATAACATTGTATATAATTTTCAACTCAAAATTATTTGTCGCTTGATGTGAATTTACTAGCTTTTGAAGGTGTTGTGTGACAATCTCTTTGAATCTTCTTTGTCTTGCTTCTTGTAATTGCTCCTTCGGACACATGCAAAGGTTCTATAGTTGAATGCACATCATATAGAATTGGTTTTATTTTTTAATGTATAGAATATATGTTTCATCTTTTTTTTTTGAAGTTAAGGTTTCACTTTTTATATTTCAAGTTTTGTTTCTATTATTGTAATCATTTTGTTTAATAAAGAAGCATGGATAATTGTTATATGTTAGGTGACTAGAAATTGAGCAATGAGGATATATGTCTAGTAGACTATTCAACTACCCACGTAATACTTACAAGTAAAAAATATTTCTCCAAATTGTCAGTATTGGAAAAAAATCAATACAATTTCGGATTATGCAATTAAATGTTTTGGAGAAGCAAATATTATTTTGCCGAGCGTAACAAAATTTATAACTGATAATGCATTGTTCTCTAGTCAATTCAAGAGAAACATGTTAAGTTTTAAAGATATATGTTGCATTGATTATCATATTAAGACTAATAGTAAAAATATATGGAGTATATGCATATTAATATCTATTGACTCACATGAAAAACGTATAAAGGAAAATTTTGTCTACTTTAATATTTGATATGTTAGCTTAAAAGCACGAGAACATGGTCAATGCTAAAGAGATCATGGATTTGTTGCTAGCCATGTTTGGGCAACCATCCTCCTCGATTATGCATGATGTCATTAAGTACGTTTACAACTCCCAAATGAAGGAAGGGACATCTGTTAAATAGCATGTCTTGGACATGATGGTCCAAGTCAACATGACGAAAGTTAATGAAGTTATCATAAACGAGAATGGCCAAGTCAATTTCATTATGGAATATCTTTTAAAGAGTTCTTATAGTTTAGAACGAATAGGTGATGAATGAAATAGAGTATAATATGACATTATATTCTTAGAGAAAAACTACATAAGAAATCATCAACCTCACAGTATGCTAGTATTGAGCGAAATTTTCAAAGAAATTATAGATAAATCAACAAAAGTTGTTAATAAGACTAATCCTTCTACTAAAGTAGATAGATAGAGCTAGCACCTCTGATCAGTTACATCTTTCTCAAGAGTTAAGAATGCTTTAACATGTAGGATGTTATCCACCAACCTAACCGTTACTTGGGTTTGACATAAACTAAAGTCGTCCTGCTAGATGTTGGTGTTGAGGATCCGTTGACCTATAAAACAGGCAATGAATGAAGTAGACTGAGATTAATGTATAAAAAAACCATGAATTTCGAAATGCAGTCAATGTACTCAATTCAGTTTGAGAACTTGTAGATCAACCAAATGGGGTAAAACCTATTCGTTGCAAATGGATCTATAAGAGAAAACAAGATTAAGCCGATAAACTACAAATTTTTAAAGCTAGACTTGTGGCAAAAGGTTATACCTAAAGAAAAGAGGTAGACTATGAAGAAACTTTTTCTTCTGTTGCCATGTTAAAATCTAGGGGTGTAAATGAATTGGGTTCGGTTAGAGAGATTTTTTAGACCAACCCAATTTTTTGGGTTGGTCAAATTGACAACCCAAATAACCCAAATAAGATTTTCAACCCAACCCAACACAACTGAGTTAGGTTGTCGGGTTATTTTTTTATTTTATTTTCTTTTCTTTAACTATATTATTTACTAACTTTAGATATTTAATTTGTCGACAACACATTATAATAACTAAAATTTTATAAAATTCAAATGAAACTCAAATATTAAGTATCAAAATTCAACATATCTATTACAAACTTTTTTTTTTAAAAAAAACTTCCTAATAATATGTATAAATTATAATATTTATAAGTTGTAATATATATTTTAATAATATTATAAATTCGGGTTGGGTTGGGTCAACCTAGATTTTTAAAAATGTAACCCGAACCCAATCCAACTTGAAAAAAAACATAAAATATTCAATCCAAAATAAAAATTAACCTAACCCTTACAATTTGGGTTGGATAGTCCGCGTTGTTCAGGTTGTTGGGTTATCTGAACACTCCTACTAAAATATATTAGAATACTATTATCCATTTCACATTTTATTATTATGAAACTTGGCAAATGGATGTCAAGATAACCTTTCTTAACAACATCTTGAAGTCAATATCTATATGTCTCAACCAGAAGAGCTTATTCCAGTGTCACGAATAAAAGGTATGCAAGCTTAAATGATCCATTTATAGGTTAAAAGAAGCTTTTATATGAAGGAATATAAAGTTTGACACTGTTATCATGTCATGCTCCATCCCAAAAGTCGCTTATCACAATCCAGTGAAGACATGCCACCTAGAATCTCAACGCTTACCACACTGCATAGTAACCGCTGAACGCCTAGTGAGTGGAACAACTTCTCATTTTACAACCAAAACTCCAAGCTTTTTAACACAACAATTGAATACAACTTAGATTTCATTAGCTTAGCCTTATCGTCGAGCCTTTAATACTTAGCTTAACAATACCTTTCGACTACTTATGTGACAAACACAAGAAAATGTAGTCGAATGAGTACACATAACTTTTTTTTTAATTAACTTAACACTTTTACAATGTTCAAACAGACTTAAACTTTTCCTTACAACAAGACTTGAACATCATCTTTAAGCCTCCCTTCGCGTAACACAACTTTTCTAACTTGACGTCTGGGTTGCTCACCTCATTGAGTAGCAATGTAACGCCCCGAAGTTCGAGGTAAAAATTTTAGCATTTTAAGTGAATTGTTCGGAAATTTGAGTTTTGGTAAAACGATAAAATAATAATATAATGTTGATTAGATTATTATTATCGGGAATTATTATTACAATTTTTAATGTTAATATTTTCTTTTTATTTATTTAAAATAAATATTAATATTTTTATTTAATATTATTATAATTAATTAATATTAATATTCTATTATAAATTTATATTAATTTTATTCAATATATATATATATCATTATTTATTTTTATTATATTTAATATTATTATTATTATTATTATTTATTTTTATTACATATATTATTATTATTATATATATATATATATATATATATATTTTCAAAAAAAAAAAAAAGAAACCCTAGCCCCCTCCCGCGCGCCGTCCCCCCCCCCCCCCCCGATTTTCCTTCTTCTTCTTCTTCTTCTTCTTCTTCTTCTTCTTCTTCTTCTTCCTTTCCCGACAGCCTTTCCTTCTTCTCCCGACAACCGCCGCCCGACACGCACACCAGCCCATCTCTTCTTCTTCTTCTTCTTCTTTACAGTTCCTCACCGACGACCGCAGACGCTCGTCCGCCGTAGCCATCCATTTCCGATTCGCTTCCAACCGCCGGCAGCCGATAGCTCTCCCTCTTCCTCCGTCTCTGTCACCGTCGACGGCTCCACTTCAGTCTGTGTTCCCGACGCAGCCCTGAACGCCGAGGAGAGCCACCCACGTCCGCCGTCAACGTCTCTCACTCGAGCGTTGTTGGGTGGAGCAAAAACCAGACCCGAGCCACGGATCCAATTCGAGCAAGCCGCGGGCTGGAGCCGAGTGAGCCGAGTGAGCCGAGCCGAGTGAGCCGAGTGAGCCGAGCCGCTAGCCGAGTTGAGCCGAGCCACAAGCCGAGCTGTGAGCCGAGGCCAAGCCGAGCCGAGCCGAGGTGGAGCCGAGCCGAGCCGAGGTGGAGCCGAGCCGAGCCGAACGCCTTCAAGCCGAGCCGAGCTCCTTGTTTCACCAAGCCACCTAAGCCTTCCTTCCTCCGCTCCGGGTTACGGTGAGTCTTCGGTAAGGATTGTTTTCGATGAATTCCCTAATGTTGCTACATCCGATTAGAGTTTGAATATTGGAATAAGATGTGGCCCTACTTTTCTCCCTTGAAGGTAGTACAGAGTTGACGCTTGAGTTCTCGGGTCTCGCGGTAGGCTTGTTTGGAGGTAGTTTTCCTTTCCTTGGGTAAGTCAACGGATGTCGCTTCTGACCTTTTTAAAACGACTTCTACTAAAGTCATCAACTAAAACCTTCGTGTTTCGTTTAGGTGGATCTGTTGAGCGTGGATTCGATCGAGGGGCATAACCGAGTATCAGGTAAGGGTTTTCCTACTACTGGACCTCAGATCGAGGCTGGAAACGTAGTAATCTATAGGGGATTACACGTTAGTGACTGTACTGAATAACTGTATGTGTGTTGACTGTTAAGCACTGTTATTATATTTTGTCTGATGTAAAGGCACTGTGACTGCTAATTGTAGATTGGGATTCTATATTGATGGACCTTGAAGTTACGGTTCAGTATGTAGTAATCATTGGTCTGGACGTTGGTCATGGAGTTTGGACGGGGAAGGACAGTGAGTCCGGTTTTGGTTGGTTAGTTGATTGGGTCTAGGGTTTCCCTAATGGTGTGCGAATTGGTGACGCGTATAGCAACTGAGGGTGTAGTTGTTTAAACCTATACTATCTGACTGACAAAGCCTATGGCGGAACTGTAATATGAATGCCGTTGGGGTGTGACTGTTGTGGACGGTTTAGTATGGACTGAGGGGTAACGGTTAGCTTCATCTATGGGGTAGTGTGCCCTACGGATATGTGCATCCTTCGGGAGCACTAGACTGATGTGTGCATCCTTCGGGAGCACTAGACTGATGTGTGCATCCTTCGGGAGCACTAGACTGATGTGTGCATCCTTCGGGAGCACTAGACTGATATGTGCATCCTTCGGGAGCACTAGACTGATATGTGCATCCTCCGGGAGCACTAGACTGATGTGTGCATCCTTCGGGAGCACTAGACTGATATGTGCATCCTTCGGGAGCACTGGGCTGATATGTGCGTTCTACGGAACCACTAGACTGTTATGTAGGGCACCCCCGAATAGGAAGTTAACTGTTGTCCCCTAACGGGCCCAGTAGTGGGTCCCTTACTGGGTATGTTTATACTCACCCTTTTTCTTCTTAACTTTTCAGGTAAGGGCACGGCTAGGGGCAGACCGATGAGGGGCAGAAAGGATGCGTGAAGGCCATATGGACGTGTCCGATTTTATTTTCGCTTCCGCTGATGTATTTTGGTTAGAGTATTTGTTTTGAGGATTTTGGATTTGATGATTTGAGACTTTATTCAAAACTTTTGTAACTGTGATTTGAAATAGGGCCCGATACTGTTTTGTTGTTTTATTCCTAACGTTTTAAGAAATTGTAACTGGTCTATTATGAATTTTGTATTGTGTGGTCGAGTCTTAGTATTGAGTAGTGACCTCAGCTTAGTCCGGAAAGTTGGGTCGTTACAAGCAAAGTGCCTTGTTCTCTCTTCGTCTCTGAGGTGCAGATTTTTGCATCCAGGTTTATAGGTATCCAAGATCCCTTTCTTCAACCCCTTCCCCTCGAGTCATCAACATTCTAACTCAAGAGAAATCTTCAATAACCCTTTCCTCTCTGCGTTGTAAGGCACTGCTTGTTGTAATAGGTACCTAGAAGTGTAAAGGCACAACTTAGTCCTTCGCCTGGATTGCCTAACCACCTCCCATAACGGTCTCCATTTAGGGCTATTACTCCCTCGACTCAGCTTATCGGCTCTCTGGCTTCCCTGGCTTGGACTTACCTACCTAGGTATTGCTTTCACCATCCTACTAAGCAGAGTCATTTGTGCTAAAGAGCCATGCGCTTACCAATCGGCTCCTTAGATGTGAGATAAGATGACACGGCTATCATGCCGCATAAGGCTACAGTGTAACTTTGCCTTCCCTCCTTAACTAGACTACAACATCTAAGATCCATCCTTTGCTTGGCTTCAATGCTTGACATCCTAGGCAGGAGAAACCTAAAACGTAAGTCAAATAAATATAGTGACTGATGGATTTGAAGAATAGTCACAAGAAATTCATGACAAAATAAACAGTAAGTTATAACACATGAAGTTCGACGCAACAAACTATTAATATAAATCATGCAACCATCACAACTTAAATAGTTACTCAACGAGTCACTAATTGTACCACAAATACCGACATAAGGTCATTTGGAGACTTGGAAATCTCCTCTCGCTGACTTGGAATTCGCTCTCACCAGTATCATTCGAGTTACCTGGGATATCTAGTAGCGTCTCGCCACATTCAAATTCTTATACCTGGGAGTTACAATCCATCAGCGTCTCGTTAACATCGTTGCCACAACGAGCGCCACAACACCATATGTTGGGTCATTTCGCAACAAGCCCATTCTAAGACCTAGAAATCTTCCTTCATTGACCTGAGGTTTGCACTCAACCCGTTTCACGCGAATTACTTGGAATTTCCTCCAGCGTTTCCTCATATTTTATCTTTCTCCACCTAGGACTCACTTTCAACCAGTGTCTCATTAGGACCTTGCCTAGACCTGGGATTAGTACTCAACCCGCGTCTCGCGATAGATTGCTTCTTCTATCGTTAAATAATCAATAACAACAATAAACAGAATGGTTAGCTTCCCATATTACTTTCATACACAACATTTTAATGGTAACAACATTATATAGTAAGAATCAACAAAAGAACACTTTCATCAACCAAATACCTTTTCACGTACCAAGTTTACAAACACCTCATTACTAAATATGGAAGTCATTCATAAACCCTTTTTGTCATTGATGGAAGATTCACAGATATTCAACTTGTGAGAGATACTAAAGAAAACAAACAGTGTTATAAAGATACTTGTTTTATCTAGGACGAACTACATGAAATATTCATTCATAACTCGTAAACAAACTCAGAAAGGAATCAATAGTAAATGACAGTTTAGTAATCACGCCAAATGTTGTTTCATCACTCACTGATATACTTTAGCCTCAACTCCTTCCTTTTTTACCGTAGGATTCCTCTTTTCGCCAGCAGTTTTTTCATCTGCCATTCAGCACTCCAAACTTTCCCTTGTCACTTTTATAAAAAAATGTAACTCTTTCAGACAAAAACTCCTTTTTCCACTTTGGTCTTTTTCCCTTTTTATAGTGACCTCCCACATCCAATGGTCATTTCATCACTTTACACGTGTCTCCTTGCCAACTCATCGTGCCATGCAGCCAACCCAAACTCGATACGTTGGCTATTCATTAGCGATGATTAAACTTTTTCCAAGAGACGCACACCTTATCTCTTTGGAAAACTAAACTCTTTAAATCATTTGACCCTCCTATCTTCTCGAGAAGTAGCAAATATTTACTTTCCTTTAGTGAGTGGTCAATTCATCTCGACAAGACACTTCCTCGTCTCCTTTCTTAGGCATTAACACTTCTTCTTGCATTACTATGTTAAACGATTAACTCTGGGCATCTAACGCATGCTTCTTTCTCACACTTATTCTTATAGCGTTGCTTGCCTTCTCGTGATGGAACTTAGACTTCAACACTTATTCTTGTGTCGCCTTCTTCCCTTTTTGCACGTTTCTTCGTGAAATGTCCTATACTCCCATCTGAAATAACTTTCCAGCAAGGATCCTCTTTACCTAGACTACGTTTCTTCAGATCAGGGCCTCACGCATACCCCTTTTACAGAACATTTATTAAATCAGGAGTCTCTTAGTTCAGTATCCTTGTTGCAAGGTCTTTATCGCGTAAGCGTACGCAATCAGGGCCTCACAGATTCAATCTTACGGCTTTAAACAGAATGTTGACAAACTTCATGTCCACAAGAAAATTGTGAACACAATTTTAGCATTCTTGGTATTGTATGTTGATGACATGCTACTAATTGGAAATGATGTTAGGATGCCTTACTGGCATAAAAAAGTGACTACCTATACATTTCCAATGATGGATTTGAAAGAAACTCAATTTGTTCTTTGGATCCAAATTGTTCATAATCACAATTGTTCATAATAGGACGCTAGCCATGTCTTAAGCACATACATTGACATAATGTTTACTAGATATAAGATGCAAAATTCTAAAAGAGGTTTCTACATTTCAAGCATGAAATTCATTTGTCAAAGGAATAATGTCCTAAGACATCTCAAGAGGTTGAGGATATAACACATATTCCTTATACATCAGTTGTTGAAAATTTGATGTATGTAATGTTATGTACTTGACCAGACATATGCTCTGTTATGGGAATAGTCAGCATATATCAGTTCAATCATGAATTTAATCATTGGACGATCGTTAAGAATATCCTCAAGTATCTAAGAAGAATGAAGGACTTTATGCTCATGTATGGAAATAAAGATCTAATTCTTACTGGATATACTGACGTTGATTTTTAAACTAATAAGGATTCAAGGCAATCCACAGAAGGATTAGTGTTCACTCTATTCGAGGGAGCAATAGTTTGTAGAAGCATTAAACAAAGTTGTATTGCTGACTCCACAATGGAAGTTGAGTAGTGGTTGCATGTAAAACAACGAAAGAAGTAGTATGGCTTAGGAAGTTCCTAATAGATATGGAAGTTGTTTTGAATATGCATTTGCCTATCGCCTCTTTTTTTGTGATAATAGTGGTGTAGTTGTAAATTCCAAAGAACCTAAAAGTTGTAAGTACGAAAAGCATATTAAGTGCAAATATCATCTCATCAAGGAGATTTTTTATAAATATTCTCATGCTTGGACTCATGGTTGTTTATATGCGTAATTAATTTTATGTTATAAGTCATCAATCATGATCATTGTATGTGTAATACTCACTATGTATCTCTTTGTTGCATGAAAGCTAAGTCCTCATTAAGTACAAGTTTTCCTATTGCTTGCCCAAGTATAAGCGAAACAATAGGTTTATTTGGATGATCTAGAGTTGAACACATGAAATTGATATCAAATATTAATTTTAAGATTCACTCGTCATTCATGCGAAATAAAAGAATAAAGAATAATGAATAAATAAATGTAAGTGGGACCTTAACTACTTATGTACGCAAGAGATTCTGTAAAGGGAAATTAGATGATGTGAAATGAAGATGCTAACTAACTTGTATTAAGAATGGGTGAAGGAATGATCTATATATTTCTAGGCGACTAGGCCATTAAAGTCTTGATGTGATATAACTTTAACTAGTCTATGATTAAGGCAAGCTCCTCTCGGAGTCTTTAAACGCCACACTTGTCCTCTTGTCGTAGTACAAATGACTCAACCTAGCTAGGCAAGATATATCTAGAAGATTTTACTTATAAAATGTATAGAGCTTCACGTTTAAGAACAACAGTTTCTCGGTGCCTATTGTCCACACTTGTCCTTTTGTTGGGGAATAAATGATGGAAGTTATCTCACTAAGGTGGAGTTTGTCTCTAAACTCCTCCTTACGCGTGCTAGCCATATCCTTGCTACTTGCTCTCTCAGGTAGTTAGCGATAAGCACTGGCCAAATAATGACTATAATTCAACTAAAAAGATAAGAATTATAAGCAAAAAAATCTTATCAAGAATCTCGCATAAGTCCTAAACTACGAATAACACATTGAAAGATGAAAAGTAAAGAGATTGGATGGATTGAAGAGGTATAAACATGTAATATATATTTAAAGGAATATAGGCCTTCGACCATTGTACAATATGAACAACATATATTACAAAGAATATAAAAATGGAAAGAAAAGAGAATGGACAGTGATTACAAGTTAGGGAAAATGGAAAATTGACTTCCCTCCTTTCAAACTTCAAACTCTCACTCACAGCATGATCGAAGAAGAAGAAAAAATCTCTTTACAGACGATGGAAAAGAGTTCTTTCCATCACTCTTTAGGGTTTGGCCCATTCAAGCCTCCCTCTTCGTGAGGTAGCGAGTCTAGAACTATGATTTTTGTTATCTAAAGCATGTGGGAGAAACATTAGGTATGTATATTATGTATGCCCTAGTTTATTGTATTCATATATTTTTCTCTTTAAACTTAGCATTATGTATATACGATTCGAGCAAAGGTTTATTTCAAGTAGAAGTATGTTGGGTTTTATGTCCTAAAACTCTAATTTGTAAATGTTAAACATATTCTATTATGCGATACAAGTTGTTATTGAAGTATTATTCAATAATTTTGTTGTTAAATAAGTGATTTGCTTGTTATAACCATAAATCCAATAAACTAAGCTCTCATGGCTATAATATGTATACTTAACTTTATTTAGTCAGGTAAAAGTGAATTAAGTTCGATTTAATAGCCTAAATGGTCTATAATATAGGAGTAAGGCAAGATACCTTATTTTGAGAATATTATAAATACTACCCACTTTGTAATTGATACGAAAGATGTGATCTTGAATCATTCATGTAGTGATATGTAAGTGAGAACATTCTATGTAAAGATCTTGTGTAAGATCAGACCATGAAATAATGAACTTTACTCTATAACACCATTTCCTGTTTAAAACTAACTATTTTAAATGAACTAGGTAACTTAATCTTAATTCTAAGTTAACTATAAATTCCTGTTTGTTAAGAATTATCCTTAGATTTGCAAAGGTGAGAGCAACTTAATAGTGTTGCCTTAATAGGTCTTCTATTTCAAGGGAAAGATCGGGTAGATAGTTGGAGACATAAGCAGCAGATAGAATTCCCTCCTACTTGCTTCTAGGACTAGTAGAGAGATTGTTCCCATGAGTGTTGACTCCAGGTCTTCAACAAGAGGTCTCATCCTCTCGTCGGTTCATAAAGGACTCAGTTCAGTGGTTGGACCACAAACCAATTTTTTATTAGAGAATTAGTGAGACTTAAGGAATGAAAGGTAATTGAATTATAAGAGTCCTTATGCAGCGAAAATAATTTTACAGAACTCAACACTAAATTTCAATGGGGATTTGGAAATACCCATACATTTGGAAAAATATATTGAACCTATTGTATTAATTAAATATTTAAAATGCTTTGAAATTAATTCTAATTTGAAGGGAAGAAAAGAAATTCATGCATATTGAAGACTCAAGAATCAATTTTTTATCATTTGGTTGAATTTCTACGTATTATGAAAGTTTTACAAAAAACTATTAAAAAGGTCGAATACTTTTCTATGTCTCTGAGCAATTTTAAGATTTGGTTTGTGGAAACCAAAATCTTGGATTGGGAAAAATAGAAATTTTTTTAGAGAGAAAAAGCACATAACTCTTTCTATATATTGTTTACATATGCTCTTTGTCTTTTGCAAGAAGATGATGTTGGTTGATGGAGAAGAAGAACGTGGGAGAGAACCACACGAAATAATGATCTTTCTACACTTCCAATAGTTATAAAATATATCATATTCTATTAATTATAAGCACTAATAGACATTGATGGACTTCTATCAATGTGACTAATAGATATTAATAGAAGTCTATCAGTGTCTATTAATGTCTGTCATTAATAGACTATAAAAAATTTTATATTTTGAAAATAATTTCAACAGTGTGTCATTTACAATAATTTTCCTTAATAAGTTACTATTTAATTAAATTATATTTAATTAATATTTCAATTAAATCCTAATACAATGAATATCCCTTGCACAACTTAGTTTAAATTCAATTAATTTATTTAAATCAAGTTCAACTAATTATTTTAAAGGGCACTTTCGTTGATAACTTGTATAGACACAAATTATTATAGTCTTTTAGGTAGAATAATGAAGCCTTAACGCATAATTTTAGAAGAAAACATGTAGGAAAGTGAGTAAATTAATCAAGTTGTGCATTGGGAATAATAAAAGAGCCTTATGCTTGTTTATCGCATTTAAGTTGTCTTATTGCAAGATTTTAGGCGAGACGAAGAGTAGTCCAACGAGATAATGTTAGGCGAAGAAGATGTTTGCAGACCAACTAGTAGGTGACCATTGTAGCAAGTTAGGTGAAATGAAGCACTAGCAAAAAAAAAAAAAAAAAGTGGTTGGCACAAAAGTCTGCAGCTGGCACAAATAGTAAAGCTAATAAAGGACCTCCGTGGTGTTGACTCAGCTTTATCAGAATTAATTAGAGTCCATGCTGTCGGCTACCCATACTATCTTTTCACACAACAATTCGCCTATAAATTGAGACTTCTTCTTCATTGGATGTGTACGAACTTTGGCAAACTCTATTGTAAAGAGCAAGACCCTTTCCTCCATTTTCTGTTCGTGTAAAGGCAAAAACCAGAATCAAAGAGTATGAACACTCATACTCTGCAGCTTAACTCCTTTTCTTTGTTCCTTATTTGTATTTTTTAACATTAAATTGTAATATTGACTTCATGGCTGAGAGGTCTAAAGTTTTATTTATGATATTAATGCTTTCCTTCTATCATTCTCCCATATTTCTTTCTCTGGTCATTCATTATATGTTTAATTAATTATTTTTATAATGTAGGATGTTTTAATACTAGAGACTCTACTTGAATGCATTCTGAGTTATGCTTAGCCAAATACGGCCATCAATACCTTATCTCCTTCGAGACAAAAGATAAAGTATTAGTTGTTGTCACTTAGCTTGACGCGTGATGACCTGTGTTTCTTTAACCATACGGTGAGGAGATTGTAGTAATACAATATTGTCGTCGAATTTGTTTCTTGCATATATCTCAGAGATGCACGATATGTGTAGCGAAAGCATCGAGAGGTTGCTCGCCTTAATAAGAAAAAATTCCTTATAATTCAAACAAACATAGAATATACAAAATCATAGATTCACTTCAAGTATTTTGGTCCCAAGAGGCGAGCAAGTATGACGAAAGTACCTAGAGGTTGCTCATCTTAATTTTGAAGTTAATAGATGCTTTGTATCGCCTTGAAATGTTACACTCATGTTTTACATATAATTAACTAAAATTTTCTTCACTTCTACGCCAAAACACTAAGTTCATGTTTCATTACATTTCACCATCACATCTACCTTGCTTATACTCCTGAACACCTTGACACAAAAAGCAGCATCCCATTGGATGAAGGAAGACATGAAGCGTAGAACTTAGGTTTTACTTTTTTGTCTTGTGAAGAAAGGAATGCAATGTTAAAGTATGAACTTTGTAAAGTGTTAAGTTAAAAAAAAAAGAAGCTATGTTATTTATTCCGTTGCATTATTATTTGTACTTGTCGTTTAGTAGTTGGGTTTGAGCTAAGTCTTGAGAACTAGGCAACGGAGTAAAACCTAAAGTTCAAAGGTCTCTAAAGTTCAAAGTAAGAACATTATAGATAAGTTCAAACCTAGTCTTAAGAACTAGGTTACGTATCTTCTGTTGTGATAAGCTGTGAAGGTCTCTAAATTTCAAATTAAGAACTTTGCGATGAGAAAAGTAAGAAAAGTTATTCTGTTTACTAGGCATTTAGCGTGTCATCTCGCATTAAGATACGCGGTGGGTGTCTAGACGGCACGCCTCCATCTGGTTGCAGGAAGTGGTGTTTGGGGCGGGACGTGATAATTGAGCACAAAAATGATTCCCATGGTTGAGACTTTATGGGGGAACCATAGGGTCAAAGAAGCAATACATCAAAAAATGAAGAGCTAATGAAGACTAAGTACCCATAACTTTTCACATAAGACTTACTGAATTTCAAGGACGAAAATCTAAAAATGAGGCAAGAGTTGTGAGGATCTGATCCAAAAAGAGGAGTCTTGTTGAAGAAGTGCTTGATAAAAGAATTATTTTGGCTAAAAAGTGTAAATTTGAGGCGTTTTATAGAGAAGGTTGCATTTTAAGGAAAGATGGCGGGATGAAAGTTTGTGATAGTGAAGTAGGCATTTTTGTTGCAAGAGAAGTTAGACATTCAATTGCGGTAACACAAAGGAAGTTAGGAAAAAGGAGTTCGTATTTGTAGTCTGTTGCGAGAAGTAGAAGGCGAAGAAGAGTTTAGTTTTTCGAGACAATAAGGTTAGCATCTCAAGTGAATGTCTAATCTCAAGTTGACAGCTAGCTATATGTTAAGCTTAGATTGGTTGCATTGCCCGACAAGCAGTAAGACCACCCATGTAAAGTTATATGTTGGAACTGGCGGGTAAAAAGAGTTTTAATGGTGATTAATCGGTTGAAATGATCAGTAAAAATAGAACCAACGGGATCAATAAGGCGATTATTTAGAGAAGTTGCCAAAGAGAAGATAAGAGTCGAGTTGTTGCTAAAGAAGCTAGGTGAGAAAAAGAAGTGAGCTAGGTGTCCGAAAAGGAAGGAAACTGAGTATTTTGTTAGTGACTTTTTTAAACTAAGTATTCTTGTATGAGTGACCTTGAAAATAAAAGAAGTATTTTGTGAATGATTATCTTAAAGAAATGTGTTTGAAAATATTCTTTCTGAGTTTTTGGTTATGCATAATGCATCATGTATATCTATGTATGCTTGTGTTGTTGTTGATGTTATTGTTTGAAAAGAGAAAGGTACTAATTTTTATGAAATGATTGTGATACTTGTGTGCGCGTAAACCATTAGCCTTATTCCTATCAAGTAAGCAGCTATTATGTGGTGCACATAATGTGTAATGACATCGTGTGAATGACTTATGCAACAAGAAGTGAATCAGGAAAATTCTCAAACACTGTGGATGGAATGAACATCAGAGTAGTCTAAACGTAGAGTGCTGCCGAGAGTGAATCCCAGTAGTTTTGGTGTAGAGAATGATTCATGTTCTTGGTGGAAAGGAATAAGAAGCTAATGTGAAATGTTAAACTCTCATGTTTTACATATAATTAACTAAATTTTTCTTCACTTCCACGCCAAAGCATTGAGTTCATGTTTCATCACATTTCTCTGCCACATTCACCTTGCTGCTCTTATTCACACCTTAGTGTAAATAATTACGAACAATATATTGTGCATATTTTATAGTGTACACTCACCACATAAGATTGTGACGCGAGGTAGATTCGCTTAGGTAACTAATTCCCTATGTCCTACCCTAGACTTGTACTAAAACGTTGATCATTATGCATTTAGCAACATATAGGTATGACATGCATCTTTTATCGCATAACCTTAACCTAGACGCCACCTTAGTCGCATTACTAGAGCTTTGCATGAAACATCTACGAATTCTCTTTGCACATATTGCATAGTATAAACTTCACAATAGCAAAGTTAGTTTAAGTAACCAATCGACTCCATGGAAAAGATATATACTATGTGATCTAAGCATTGCAAAAGATAAAACGCCTACTTATTTTGATATTTCATGTTTTAAAAGCAGGATAATGCGAAAAGAAGAAGATCGTGTAATAAAGAGCAATGTCAAGCGATGAAAGTTGACGCACGTAAACCAACCATGCAAAGAAAAAGATACCACATGATGAAAATTGATATAATACAATCGAGTTGGTCAAGATGTCATCTTATAGTTCAAACGACATTCAAAATGGCACAAGGGAAGAAGTACAACGATGTAGTGATGCAGAGCAAATTAATGTCAATTTCAGATCTCATTTGTTGCATCATGCCTTCAACGTCTATAAATAGGCATCAAAGAGCTTCAATTCAAACATAGACCTTTGGAATTGAGAAATCTTCATGAAGCTTTGCCAATCCGTTATTTTTCATCTCTTTTCCTTTTTATTTTCATTAAGCATTAGGTGAGATCTTAGAGGTTTGTGAGATTAGAAATGGAGCCCAATACTATCAATGAAGCTAAACTTTATATGGCTTGACACAATTATCTTTCTTTCAATTTGAATTTTCTACTTTTATTGTATTGGTCTTATGAATTTGTTGGACGGAAGACTTGAGGTTTTTCTTATGAATACAATTATCTTTATCATTCTTTCATCTCTTCATCTACTTATCTTTAAACTTTATATGATATGATTGAAATGGAGTTTGGAAATATTTTCTTTCTATTAATTCCTTAGAAAGTTACTCATAAACTCAGAAATTAGATTTTGCCTTTCAGTCAGCCTTTGTTAGGGTTCATTCTCAGTCCAAACTAAGGTGCTTCCTTTTACTAGGTCTCGGTTTTGCCTTTGAAATCTTCTTCCATAATGAGTCATGGAACTGGAGAGATTATGAAAACAAGCTTTGTAGTTTTCACATTGTTAAATGCCAACAAGTGCATGACCCTTATTTTTTACTGTGCGGTTCATTACTTCTTATACTGCCAAAGTTTGACTGCAGGGGTCCTTCTTTGAAATTTTGTTTTTCTTGTCAGCCTCCATGCATCTTTCAACTCTTATGGCCACTTTGACCAATTTAAAAAATCAGACCAATCCATATTGGTCGTGACTGGAACTCTGATTTCGGTTCGCAGACCTTCTTCAAACCGCTTGCACTTGTCCGCCTCATCAATTACAAAGGCTAAGGCATACTTAGCCAACTCGATAACTCATTTTACATATTCTGCAACAGGCATGCCGCCTTGGAATAGACTCATAAACTTGTTTCTCTTTTCCTTACAGAAGGAACTAGGGTAAAACTTATTCTTGAAGGCCTTCCTGAAATTCTTCCCACGCGATGGCACATTCTCCACCTGTTCCAGTCATGTGGAGAATACACCAGTCTTCTGATCCATGTTGTAACGAAAAGTTGTCAATTTCACTTTATTTTTCTCGGGGCAGTCCATTACCCAAAAACACTTTTCTATTAAACTCAGCCACTTCTCTGCGTCGGTCAGATTAGTGGTTCCTACAAAGGTCGTTGCTCCCAATGCTTTTAACCTCTTAATATTGAATCTCTTGTGTAATTTATAAGGGGTGTGGTTGCAAAAACTTGAAGTTGAATTTATTCGGACTCAACGTTCAATGTGGTTTTGTGTGTTGTGTTCTTTATTCTATGTTATAAGACATGATCATGGCATGCGGTATGCTCTCTATGTCTTGCAGCTCGTGTAATTACTAAGTCCTCTTTGATTACAAGTTTTCCTATTGCTTTCCCAAGTATAAGCAAAAAAATAGGTTTATTTGGGTGATCCAGAGTCGAATACAGGGAATTAATATTAAAGATTAGTTCTAGGATTCACTCATCATTTAGGCGGTATAAAAGAATTATCTAAACATTATGACGAAGTATAAGTGTAAACTACATTTACCTATATACACTAGAGAATCTGTAAAAAGGGACAAATGTGTAGGCAAGATGGAATTATGAACTAACTTGTATAATAGAAAGTGCAGGAATTCTCTGTGTTACTAGGTGTTTAAACCATGCAAGAACCTTGATGTGATATGTCTCAAATAACTAGCTTATGATTAAGGAAAGCACATGTCAGTGTCTTAAACACCACACTTGCTCACCTCTCAAAATGCAAATGACTAAACTTGGTTATGCGAGATGTATTTAGAAAGTTCACTTGTAAGACTTCTAGAACTTCTCTTTTAAGGATGACAACCTCTCAACGCCCAATACCCACACTTGTTCTCCTTTTGGGATACAAATGATGGAAATTATCTCGTCAAGGTGTTGTTTGTCTCCAAACTCCTCGTTGCACGTGTTAGCAATATCCTTCCTACTTGTCCTCTCGGCAGTTAGTGATAAACACAGGCCAAGTGATGGCTATAGCTCAACTAATGCGATAAGAGTTATAAGCTAAGCTTCTTATTCAGAACTTACAGAAAATCAAACTATAGATAACACATTGATAGATGAATAGTAAAGAAATGATAGATTGAGAAGGTATAATCATGCAATATATTAAAGAACATAGACCTTAGGCCAATGTATAATTTGAACAAATACATTGCAAAGAAATACAAAAATGGCAAGTATAGAAATGAACATTACAAGTTAGGGGAAATGGAAAGTGGCATCTTCTCTACTCATACTCTAAGCTCTCACTCACAGATTGACCAGAGAAGAAGAAGAATGTTTCTTATAGATGGCGGAAAGGCTCCTTTTCGCCCCTTTCTCTAGGGTTTGCCTCATTCATACCTCGGTCGTACACAAACATATAGCTCTTCACACAGCCACCTCCTCTGCTTGGTAGGGAAGGAGTTCTTTTATAAGCAACTTTCGGAGGGAAACTTCTACTCTTTTGATCATGTCAGCATCGATTGTAACCTTTTTCAGGTCACATCAACTCCAACTACAATTCTTGACTTCTAGTCAATCCTTTCTTGCCTGATGACGTAGATCCTTGCCTAGCAGTTGTTCTCGCAAGACAAGCTCTTCTCACGTAGCTCTTGCACAAGATCCCCTGCGATTCACTAGTCTTTTCTTTTGTTTCTATTCCTACGTTATGACACTAAAAACGTGGTAAAACAAGTATTAAGGCTTATGTAAAGCGCATTTCCAAATATCTATGAATTTACAACATAAACTACACGTTTTAATACTTGTACTATGCATTTTGACTCCATTATCCTATCTAAAAGGCTATAATAGCTTGTATTTCTACAAGTCATCAACATGTTTTCCTCATTCCTCCTCCTTACAAAAAAATGTGGGTTACCTAGACGCTTCGCCTCATGCTTGAGCTCTATTGGTGCTTCCAGTAGGTGGAACATTCGTTGCCACTTTCCTAACTCATCTTGGCCTTCCTCATGGTGCCATCATTCCTATATCACATCAATATATTAAACTCTTGTACTAATACATGATGCCATATGCTTGATTCTACTTGAGACCTTATCTAAGAACTTATGCTCTCATACCACTTGTCACGCCCCCTCCCAAGTCACTTTCTGCGACTAAGGAGAGGTATGCCGCCTAGACCCTCTACGCATAACTCCCATGAGGTAAACGTTAAACGTCTAGTAAGCAAAAATAAGTACCACGCCCATAAATTTTTAAGACAATATACGAACAAGTATGAAAGAAGACAACTTCATAGATTTTTGAAATAAGTGAATACATTTGGTGTCTAATACAAAGTTTTTCTTTAGAGAACAAAATGCAACTTAACAACACTTAAACTTTTCTTGTCTAGCTTCTAAACCAAACGCGAGAGAATAGTGGTCACTACCAAAATGATGCGATTGAGGAGGCACAATAGGCGATCAAGATAGCAAGTTCAACGTCGGATGTCCTTCGCTACCTGGGGGACAAAACTAACATTTAAAACGGTAGACAAAATTGTCTAGTAAGTGGGATCTTTTATCTAATGATTTTGAGCTATTCAGAATAGGAGATTATTCAAGGGAAGGCAGCATAATAACATGCAATTAAAACATAATCAACATTTAGAATCCTTTCGTTTCGTAAGTGAAATTAAGTATTTGTACCTTTTCCTTGGCCCAAGCGTTTACCACACTCTTTTTTCAATTGTAGCTATGCGGAGTAAACTCAATGCTTTTAGCAAGCTTTGTCAATCTCAACCCATTAAGGGTCTTCCATTACCAAATCTCACAAAAAGCAAAGGCATCCCTTACCAGTTCACACAGCAAGTATAAGGCATCTCATCCAAGATCACACATCATGGATAGAGAATTCCATTCCATATCACAAATCAAGAATGGAGTATCATAACGTGTAGCGTACAAAGCCATTCTATTTCAATTTTACTAAGTTCCATGTATTCCTTAGGACTCTCATTTTTCTATTCAAGCAACAATAAGAGTCCTAGAATATATGTACACTTTTATATATATATATGGATATACACACAATTCTTTTAGGCATACATATTCAAAGAGATATCTCCAAGTACATTTTCTTCGAGAAGACCGTTTGCAAGACATTCTCTTATTTGCAAGACATTCTCTCCAAGTACATGTATCTTTTCAATTATTTAGTAATCACTTCTCATGCATGGTATGACTATCTCACTCCTACACCACAAAATCCAGTTCATGCATAAAATGGTGTATTTTGGAATTAAAAAGCATAAGGAAGAAGGTATATAATCCTAATCTTTTTAAAAAGTACATTTATAGATTCATTCAGGAAAATTTTTGAAATCCTCTTTACTAAGAATAACCATTCACAATCTTAACCAAATAGCTTCAGCGTCTGGCTTTCAACTCAAATTTCCCTTTCGCACTCGCTTGTAGGTCCTTGCTGGATTTTGGCTGATTGTAGTTCTCTGAGGATTTCAGATTCTTCAAATTTTCTCCTCAGGAAGCTTATGGTCAGAAAAATAACTCCAATGACTGAGATCCCACTATTTATAGCTTCCTTTTAGGTAAAGCCTACCCATACCAGAATGATAACTAACTTTGGTGGCGATTAGAGATCCAATAATAAATCGTCATGTGTCTCTGCATATCCTTATTTTGGATTCGAATTGGACGGCAATGTCAAATCATCCGCCAACGTCAAATCATCTGCCAACTCTCTTACATGAGTCATGATGTCATTACTTTCCAGAGAAGTAAAACTTGTATTCTATCGAAACATGTAAAACTTCCAATTATTCAGCTATGCTTCTTCTTTAATGTTATATGTAAGAAGACAATTGATTCATCACACTTAAAAGGAATGCAAGAAGATGTAGTTGTCACTTTATGCCTATTGGAGAAGTATTTTCCACCATCATTTTTCACTATAATGGTACACCCTGTAGTGCATCTCATAAGAGAAATTAAGTTTTGTAGACCTATTCATCTAAAGTGGATGTATCCTTTTGAACAATATATGAAAGTCCTAAAAACTTATGTGTGAAATAGAAATCGACCCAGAAGGATGTATGGTAGAAAATTATATTGTTGAAAAGGCTATAGAGTTCTATTCTAAATTTGTTGTTGGAGTTAGTTCTATTGGACTTAACTCATTTGTAATAAAAAGAGATTCAAACATGGATAGAGCATTATCAGCTTCTTCTTTTATCAGACCGAGAAAGGAGCAGTTAGATCAAGCTCTTCTTTACGTCATTCAAAATATAAATGATATTCTACCATACGTCGAGTACATGCTAAACCCTATCTATTCTCATACTACGTAAGTTTGTTGTGTAATTACTTAATAATTTGACATTTATGATAGACAACATATGGAGAGTTTGCATAAGTCTAACTCTGGTAAAGCTCGAAGTAAAAAATGGATTCAAAAACATAATCACACATTCAATCGGTAGCTATCCACATCGGTAATCACTATAATCAAACTCTTTCATGTTTGTTTTGGATTTAACTAAATACAATATATTTTGTAGGTTGAACTTGCTCTCGAAGTTCCCAAAAATTCCATCACGCCTTCTTTAAATTGGATAGCTCACGGACCTTCTCTAGATATGGCCACTTATTCTGGTTACATGATTAATGGTTATTACTATCACACAAAAAGGCGTGATGATATTATGAGAGTTCAAAATAATGGAGTTAGTACAACAACTACTACGATGCAAGTCTCTAGTTCTAAGGATAAAAACCCTGTCATGTCAGATATGACGTTTCATGGCGTAATACAAGAGATATGGGAGATCCATTATTTATCTTTTATTTTATTTAAGTGTGATTGAATTGATAATAGAAGTGGAGTTAAAGTGGATGAGCTTGGGTTTACCATCATGGATCTCAAACGTATTGGGCATAAATCAGACTCATTTATTTTAGCCACCCAAATAAAACAAGTATTCTATGTCCAAGATTCTTCAAATCCTGAATGGTCAGTGGTTTTAACATCTCCACAAAGAATTATTGAAGAAGATTTCTTTAAAGATGAAATAGGAGATATGCTTCAAGAGTGTGGTTATGAAGCCATTCAAAGGATGCCTCATGTTGATACACCTAACAAGATTGATGATACAACTACAACATATATTAGACATGGTTGGGAGGGTAGATTGGTAGATAAGGGTATGTCATTACTTTGCTTTATAATGTACTTATGTTTCGAGTTCGTAATATAATTTCTATGTTTATGGTATGTCTTTGCTATATAATGTATTTATGTTTACAGTTTGGAATATAATTTTTATGCTTATGGTATGTCATTATTTTACTTACTAATGTATGTCTATTTTTTGCAGATTCATAGATGGAGGATAACAGTAAAGATGAAAGACAAATGCTTCTAGAAGTAGAAAACAAATCATTTGTTCCACGTGGCCCAACTACAACGTCTGAGTTGGCATCAGTGAGAAATTCTGGACAACGGTTCCTCATTCAATTTAATGAACATGGGCAACTTATTGGAGCAACTTATAAGAAAATGCAAAGTTACATTGGTGTGTGCGTTCAACAACAGATTTCTATCACATACAAATCTTGTAAAGAAGTTCCGAATGAGCTAAAAGATAAAATCTATGATTGTATATCGATATGAATTTTATAATTATATATTTCATACAATGTAGTTTGATTTGTACCCTATGTCCAAATATGCTTTCTATTTTATTGTGTAGATGTCCTTGAATTTACACCCCAATGCCAAACATTCTATACTTATGCCTACATCAAAAAAGTTTCCAACTTTCAAGACCACGTTGGCTCAGAAGTATATACTTCTATCTAAGGATCAATCATCACTCTTTCAGATTCCTCCTAAAATCTATTCTCATATAAATCAAGAAGATTGGGAATCGTTTGTGGATGCTAGACTAAGTGATGAATGGGAGGTAAATAATTTTAATTACATGTTCACTTTAATATTGTTTTGGTATTTACCTACAAACTAATGTGTTATACAGGATTATAGTTGTATTTAAAGAGAAAGAAGGTCGAAATGCGTATACAATCACCACATATCTTGTAAAGGATGTGCGAATCTTGTCGATGAACTAGTGAGTCTTTCTAATTAAATTAAAGAATTTATCTTAATATGTTTACGTTAATTAGATATATATCTTTGGTTGTAGAATATAACGCGTAATGTTTCCTATCGTTCAACTCTTTGAAAAGAAGCGGGGAAAGGAAGAAATAATGATTATTTTAATGATGCTACTCGAGATTGTGCCTCACAGATTGTAAGTATACTTATGATTACAATACATAATCTTTTGTAAACCTATCTGATGATGAAAATACTTGTATTGTTTTATAGGATGAATTGGTAGCAACACATAAAAATGAGGACATCTTGACTAATGCATTGGGTTCCAAGGAGCACAGTGGACGTGTAAGAGGCGTGGGTGGTTTTGTCTCTCAATCACAATATTTCAACACAGTAAAAGGGAAGGAGAAAATGATAACTCCTGAAGTTGAAATATGTCATAAAGAAGAGGATGACTCGAGATGAAAATGTTACAAGAAGATTAGTAATCACTCGAGGTCGTCTATTGGAAGTATTAACATAGATCTTGATGTCGATGAGGATATGGGCAACACACCTAGTAACAAAGGAGTGGAGGTAATTGATTTTATTGTCACTTTTAATTTCTTAACGATATAGGATCAATTGTTCTTAATGATGCTTTAAATATTTGTAAAGGGAACACCATGCCAATTATCTATAAGATCCATTAATAATATCGTTGTAGTAGCCACGGTAGTCGATGATAACATTGGTTATCCCAAAGTTAAAGTTTTAGAAGATGTGGTTACGGGAGAAAATTTAACTATACCCAATCCAATGAAGGACAAGATAGAGACCTTAAATCAAGCATTAGGAAACATTGATGAATGGCCTCGTCGGCTTGTTTCTACGATCGATGACAAACAAGTGTGTCTCTTTTTTACTATTTAGCTAACATTATTTAACTGGACAATTAAGCTATTAAATAGATATGTCGTGAACAACATGAAGGATGTGGACATGGTTTGAATCCCAATGAACGAGCTAATATTTAGAAGAGACAGATTTGTTTATTTAGCTCGTGAAGACTTGTTGCATTACTGCGGCATGGTTGAAATAGGCTAGATTTGTATACTAGCGTATATTACATAAGTATAAGACAACTTTTATTCATCTTTTTCTCCAATACCACTATTATAGTTGTTTTGCTCATATTTTAACTATAGTTGCTTTTACTTAGATATCTTTGGGATGAATGTGACTGTGCAAGGAAGTTTTTTATTATTGACCAATCAAAAATATCGTCACATATCAAGGATCGCGGTCTTCAATCCAGAAATCTAGCCAACTAGTTAGAAGCAGCTAGATTGGAACAAATAAATTTAATTCCATATAATACCGGGTAAATAAAGAAGAGGAACACATTAATTTTTTTTCCATTGAGCTTAAATGTGTACTGTCAGTGAAGATGTTCCTTATTGTAGTTCTCATTGGATGTTGCATGTCATTGATCTTTCAGAAAATTGTATTTATGTCTTCGACTCTCTTTGAAGTAAAGTCAATGAAGACATTCATGGTGTCATAAATGTGTAAGTGTATTCACTTTATTACTTCTTATTTAACTTTATTGTCTCGTAATGTTTCAAAATATTTAGAGGGTTGAAGACATGGCAAGCTAAACACGATCTACAATGCTATCGGTCAACTCCAAAATAGAAACCTGTAAAGGTAATTGGCATTGACACATAATTATTTTTTTATGAAACATAAGAAAAATTTGTATCCAATTTATATACATGCAGTGCCTTCGTCAATTGGATTCTGTAGGGTGTGGGTACTATGTACAAAAGTACATACACGAGATAGTGCATAATTTTAGTACTTCTATTACTAGCCTTTTAAGTTTCTAATTTCACTTTTTATATGTTACAATTTAGGATCTAAACTCATTCTTTCCATGTCTTTCTCTCTATGTGTAGTTGATCAATACAAAAAATGCATATAGGCAATAGGAGATTGACGAGATTCGAACAAAATGGGCAAGTTTTGTTGGCTGATTTGTGTAAACTTTTACATGTTTTTTTCGTCGAGTTAAGTTAGTAGTTGACTTTAGTTTGTGAAGGAACCGACTGTTGTATATACTTCAGTTTTGGGTTTTTCTGCTTGAAGTTTTGAATTAAGTTTTTATAGAGACGGTTGATTCTATAGTTTTTGGAAGGGCGGGCGATCTCGTACTGTTGTTTGTTATATAGTTTGTAAATATACTTTAGTTAGTGGAGGAACTTGTTGTTGTACATATACATTAGTTATTAATCACGATCTTACATATTATATTTAGATTTTGAGTTTTCACTTATAGTGGTTAGATATAGTGTGTTTATTCAAATATGTGATTATATATAGGTGTTGGATGATTGTATTTATTGTAGTACTCTATAGAAGTGTGGAAAAGTGTACTGGTATTTTAGGTGTTGGATCTTGTA
Source organism: Cucumis melo (assembly GCF_025177605.1). Taxonomy (NCBI): domain Eukaryota; kingdom Viridiplantae; phylum Streptophyta; class Magnoliopsida; order Cucurbitales; family Cucurbitaceae; genus Cucumis; species Cucumis melo. Next base: position 14,891,720 of record NC_066861.1, read on the forward strand.
CATTGAAGGTGTTATTATCAGTTTGTCATGGAAAACAACATGTGTTGTTTGATATGTGAATATATATAGGTGGATATATTGGAAGATTTGGAGTAGTTGGTCATATGATGTTGAATATAGTTGTGTTTATTGGTATGTGACTATATGTTGGTGTTGGATGATGTGTATTTGTTGTAGTGATATATTGAAAGTGCGGAAAAGTGTATGCAGGTATTTTAGGTGTTGGATCTTATGTGCACTCCAGGTGAAATAGAAATATAAGGTTTGCCACTAAGTAGTAGGCATTCTATAGCTAGCATGCAAGCAATTTTATTTATATTTTTTACAAACAATGGCAAACATTTTTTAACGTAATTCGAGACAAATAATGTCCATTTTGTCATCATAAAAAATGGACAATAATGAAACAATTTAATAAAAATAAATTTGAAAAAACGAACCTAGAAACAAGACATTGATGTTGATTTTAAACTAACATTAAAGAGGACTTTAATGTCGGTTTTAAACGAACATTAAAGGCATCTTTAATGTCGGTTTAAGAACGACATTAAAGACATATGTCTTTAATGTCGATTCAAAAACAATATCAAAGACATCTTTATTGTCGATATTAAACTGACATAAAAGGTCAACCGACATTAAAGGTTTTCAATAACACCAACAAAGATGTCAGTTTATAACCGACATTGAAGTCCTTTAATGTCGATTTTGAACCGATATTAAAGAGGGCTTTAATGTCAGTTTTAAACCAACATTAAAGACCTTTAATAACACTAGCAAAGATGTTGGTTGGCAACCGACATTAAAGGCCTTCAATGTCGGTTTTAAACCAGCATTAAAGGCCATATTTCTTCTAGTGAAAGAAATCTTACCACTTTTCATTTCATGTTATTTTGTAGAATGGTTTTTTCCACTTATTTCCATGTCCGTACTAAGTTGGAGTTAGTTCAAAAACATCCATCCCTATTTCCACCATGTCACTCATTGAATTCCACCTTAATGCACTTAGTTGTTTTAATTTCGATAAAAAGATATTGTGAATATAATTTGATATTGTACAGACATTGTATAGGACAAAATCTAAATGTTATAATTTAATTATCATAAAATCCTTATACGAATCTGGCTTACCTAAGAGACCTCTCTTTTCGCTTACACTTGGCAAGAGAGAAAAAACTTGTACGCAATAGATAGATCTTAAGGTTTAAGCAACATAAAAGAATTACACATAGTACACCTTAATTTTATCACATAATGTAATCTTGTCGTCTAACTTAAGTCGTCTACTTAGAGCCTAATCGATAAGTCTACAAGTCGATAGATTGCGTAGAACCTTTACACCACATATAACTCATATATACAATTGGGGTCATGTAAGTGCATAACCATGCATTTGCTTCACAAATTAAATAACACTTCTGTAGGTCTTAAAAGGGTTTACCCAGTTAATCTCGGATCGTTGGAGCTCATGATCTATAGGTCCATTAGGTTCCCTTGCTAGCTCATGTGAAATTAACTTAGAATAATATGTTAGAATAATTCGAATTGTTCGAATAAGGTAAAGAGAGATAAACTAATGAATATATGTGATATATAGTCGTCGATTATAAATTTGGAATAGAGTTTTATGTTTAGATATGATTTAAATATTAAAAAATATGCATACGGATTCATATTTGGAAGCTCGAAATTGATGGAAATGGTTAAAGTAGTAAAAAATCAAAATGTTGACTTTTGACTTTGAAAACAAATGTTGACTTTTGACTTTGAAAAGTCAAATTTTGATCGATTTTATATTGATTTGAATTTTGAAAATATGAGCGCAGATTCATACTCGGGAGTTCAGAATTAGTCAAGACGGACAAAATGGTAAAAAGTTAAAATGTAGATTTTTTACTTGAAAAAGTTAAAGTTTGACTTTGACTAGAATGGTCAAATGACCATATGACCCTTGACCTAAAGTTAGTGGAAAAATCCAACATTTTGTTGTATAATTACACTAACACTTAGTGGGATAAGAGGCTACATGAAGCGGCTACATGGAGCTACTAAGAGTGAACTAGACTCTCTAACTGTAATCAAACTTGAGACCTGGCAGATCTCCCTAAGAGATTTTCAAAGAGAAATATAGACTTGATAACTCAATTGAAAGATACAATGCTAGATTAGTAGTTGTAGGGTATACAAAAAAAAAATAAGGTATTGGCTATTTTGATATGTACTCTCTTATAACTAAGATAGCTACAATTAGAGTCTTGATTTCCCTAGATGTCATCCATGGTCTGTAAATCCACCTATATATAATCACATATCAAACAACGCATGCTTTGCAATCCTTAGTGAAGTAGGGTAACAAATTCATTAGAGAAAGTGAGTTACCACTTGCACTCTAAAAAAATGTTGGTTGAGATCTCCACAACACGTTGTGATGTATAGTGTGTTATTTAAGGCCATGCACATAAACAACCTCATATCTGAAAGAATGAAATTTCCAAAGCGGAAACATATGAACGCCGTGCAAATGGAATTCAATTTATAAAACTAAAAAATTCAATGAAAAACAAAACTAAAGCCTAAGCATGCTTTTAAGGAGGAAAATGAGAAAAGAAACTAACCTTTGTAGAACCTCCAAGAACTTCTTGAATTCTCCAAACACCACGAAGTCTTTCCCGTTAGGTAAGAATCAACAGAGAGTTGTGGGCTTCTGTAATTTGGTGAGGGAAAAGTTTTGATAGAGAATTCTTTTTCTTTTTGGAACAAAGAGATCGTCCAAAAAAGAGAGAGCAAAGAGATACCAAAATAAATCTTCTGCACATCTCAACCATTAAGAGAGATTGAGGAAATTATCAAATAACTCTCTCCCTCTCTGTACACGTAGAATAATTCCCTTGGGAGTTATTTTACTAATTAAAATTATATTAATTAAAATAAAAAATATATAAATTTAATCTATTTTATATCTCATATAATATAAACTTTATATTATATCATATCTAATATAATTAATGGTTTAGATTTCTTCTATGATCTATAGTTCTAATATGAATCGAATCTATATTAATTTTAACCTATAATTTATTATTTATGAATCTTATTCATATTATTATTATTATTTGAATCATATTCAAATATTAACTACTCTCATAAAAACTTTATATTATAATGTATTAAATTCATTAAATTATTTGTATCTAAGTCCATTGTTAAATTGACCCAATATAACTCTTATATTGGATAGTTTAATAATACATGATTATTGTTCATCAAACACTTTGATTAATATAATCATGTATTACATGCTTATAAAATGTTTGACTAATTCACCTTCCATATCAGTTCCCAGGTAGAGGTGTTCCGTTACCGTCAGCTTAAGTACCCCAGCCTAAACAGACACATTTCTTAGACAAAGGTCCCTTATAGACAAATATTTTATAAATTTAATCTTTTATTGATATCATTTTAATCCTATTAAAATGAAAAAAGATTAATCATATTTCTAATCTCATTAGAAGTATTATTCATTAAGGTATAGGAGAATTAATTTTAAACCATTTAAAACTAATTGTGACCTTATGTAAGCATGCAACTCTTTATTGTAGATTTTAATTCTAAATTCATAAGCTTATAACACTTATAAGAAAAAGAAACAATTAAAACCTATAAACATGCATTTCTAATGTCGTTTAATAAATATAACGATTATATTCACTAAGTAATGACATGCTCAATGCATTTCCATTTTCATCACACAATACAACAATTATATTAATGCAATGAAAATAAACACATCCCTCAATCAAACTATGTAATACAACATTTTAAGATATAGTATGATGCATGCTATCATATAATATAACAATTATATTAAATAAGATGCATGAGCCTGCTTAGAAAATCATGCAACTACAATATAACTCTTATATTTAAGAATGATGCATGATAATTATAATCCTAAGGTGGGATTTTAAACTATATGATATACATTATGCATATAATTGGTTTAATCAAGCATCACGTGCAATAATAGATTAAAGTGCCACTAATCATGTATGTTCTTCATTTCAGGGAATTAGTTCCTAGCGGCAGTTGGAGACTGGAGAGATGACGATGTAGGTTGCAACTAGGCATGTCGTCTCAGCGGTTGCAGTGGGAGGGCTTCGGGTTTGTTTACAAAAATATTTTATTTTATTAGAAAATGTATATGTTGTTCCTAATTTGAAAAGGAACTTGATTTCTGTAAAGTGCTTACTAGAACAATCTTACTCTTTAACTTTCAATGTAAATAAAGTATTTATTTGCAAAAATGGTGTGGAGATTTGTTCTGCAAATTAGAGAATAATCTTTATGTGTTAATATCATTAACATCTAAAGCCCTCCTTAATACTGAAATGTTCAAAACTGCAGTAACTCAAAATAAAAGACTTAAAATTTCACCAAAAGAAAATGCTCATCTTTGGCACCTAAGATTAGGACACATAAATCTCAATAGGATTGAACGATTAGTAAAGAATGGATTTCTAAGTGAGTTAGAAGAAAACTCTTTACCTGTATGTGAGTCATGCTTTGAAGGTAAGATGACCAAAAGACCTTTTACTGGAAAAGGTCATAGGGCCAAAGAACCCCTAAAACTTGTACATTTAGATCTATGTGTTCCTATGAATGTTAAAGCAAGAGGAGGATTTGAATATTTCATCACTTTTATTGATGATTATTCAAGATATAGGTATGTTTATTTAATGCAACATAAGTCTGAAGCCCTTGAAAAGTTCAAGGAATACAAGGCTGAAGTTGAAAATGTATTAAGTAAAACTATTAAAATATTTTGATCTGATCGAGGTGGAGAGTATATGGATTTCGAATTCCAAGACCGTTTGATGGAATATGAAATTATATCCCAACTCTCAGCACTTAGTACACCTCAATAGAATGGTGTATCAGAAAGGAGAAATTGAACCTTGTTGGACATGGTTTAGTGTAGGATGAGTTACGCTACTTACCTAATTCGTTTTGGGGTTATGCACTGCAAACTGCAGTCTATATTTTGAATTGTGTTCCATCTAAAAGTGTTTCTGAAACACCTTTGAAATTATGAAATGGTTGTAAAGGTAGTTTATGTCATTTTAGAATCTGGGGTTGTCCAACACATGTGCTTGAGACTAATCCTAAGAAATTGGAATCTCGTTCAAAATTATGTTTATTTGTAGGCTACCCCAAAGGAACCAGAGGTGGTTCCTTCTATGATCCTAAAGATAATAAAATGTTTGTATCGAAAAATGCTACATTTTTAGAAGAGGACTACATAAGGGAGCACAAACCACATAGTAAGATAGTATTAAATGAACTTTCCAATGGAACTACTGAACCTTCGACAAGAGTTGTTGAAGAGTCTAGTGCATTAACAAGAGTTGTTCATGTTGGTTCATCTACTAGGTCACCTCAACCCCAATCGTTGAGGAAACCTCGACGAAGTGGGAGAGTCACAAACTTAGCTATTCGTTATATGAGTTTAACTGAAACCTTAACTATCATATCTTATGGCAACATTGAGGATGCATTGACTTTTAAGAAGGCAATGGAGAATGTGGATATAGATGAATGGATCAAAGCTATGAATCTTGAATTTGAGTATATGTACTACAATTCAATTTGGGATCTTGTAGATCAACAACTGCTAAGGTGCGATAAATGGATATAGATAGGGTAAAACCTATAGGTTGTAAATGGATCTACAAGAAAAAAAGGTGTAAATGGCATGGTGCAAACTTTTAAAGCTAAACTAGTGGCAAAGGGTTATACCCAAGTTGAGGGAGTTGACTATGAGGAGACTTTCTCACCTGTTGCCATGTTAAAGTCTATTTGAATGCTTTTGTCCATTGCTGCATATTATGACTATGAAATTTGGCAAATGGACGTTAAGACTGCTTTTTTGAATGGCAATCTTGAGAAAACCATCTATATGCAACAACCAGAAGGATTCATAACTCCAGGTCAAGACTAAAAGGTTTGCAAACTTAATCATTTTATATATAGATTAAAACAAGCTTCTCCATCTTGGAACATAAGATTTGATACCGCAATAAAATCTTATGGCTTTGATCAAATCGTTAATGAACCTTGTGCCTACAAAAAAACATCAACAATTCAGTAGCTTTCTTAGTTTTGTAGTAGATGCTATCCTACTCATTGGGAACGATGTAGGTGTACTAACTGCCAACAAACAATGGTTGGCAGACCAATTTCAAATGAAAGTTTAGGAGAGGCACAGTTTGTTCTGGGCATTCTGATCTTTAGAGATCGTAAGAATATAATGCTAGCTTTGTCTCAAGCATCGTATATTGACAAGATAGTTGTTAAATATTCAATGCAAAACTCCAAGAGAGACTTACTACCTTTCAGGCATGGAGTTACTTTGTCTAAGGAACAGTGTCCTAAGACACCTCAAAAAGTTGAGGAAATGAGATATATCCCCTATGCATCAGTTGTTGGCAGCTTGATGTATGCGATGTTACGTACTACACCTGATATTTGTTATGCGGTAGGGATAGTCAGTAGATATCACTCTAATCCAGGATTAGCTCACTGGACTGCCGTTAAAACTATCCTCAAGTATCTTAGGAGAACAAGGGACTACATGCTTGTGTATAGTTTTAAGGATTTGATTCTTACAGGAGACACAGACTCTGATTTTCAAACTAATAGAGATTCTAGGAAATCTACTTCAGGTTCAGTGTTCACTCTTAACAGAGGAGCAGCAGTTTGGAGAAGTATCAAGCAAGGATGTATTGCTGACTCCAACATGGAGGCAGAGTATGTCGCAGCTTGTGAAGCTACCAAAGAGGCTGTTTGGCTTAGGAAATTATTGACTGATTTGGAAGTAGTTCAGTAACGTCGGGGGTTTTCGGACTAAGCTAAGGTCATTACTTACTACTAGACTCACAGTAAAATGCACAAACTCATAAAAGACCTGTTTACGATTCATTAAAATCTTTCAGTACATAAGAAAAGCAATTTCGAGCCCTATTTTAAATAACTTTCCAAAAGTTCCAACACATAATTCATGAAGTCATCGTAGAAAGACAGGAAAACAATTGTTCTAACCATGACTCCATTTAATAAGTAAAAAGAAACAGAAACAATAAATACGTTCAGCGGAAGCAAAAAAAATAGACATGTCCATATGGCCTTGATGTGTCCTTCTTGCCTCTCGCCAGTCTGCCCCCCACGTTACCTTTGCCTGAAAAAGTGAAAGAGTAAAGGGTGAGTATAAAAATATACCCAGTAAGGGACCCACTACTGGGCCCGCTAGGGTAATAACAGTTAGCCTCCTATTAAGGGGTACCCTACATGAACAGTCTAGTGGTTCCGTAGAATGCACACATCAGTCCTGTGATCCCGAAGGATGCACATATCAGTCTAGTGATCCCGAAGGATGCACAAATCAGTCTCATGATCCCGAAGGATGCACATATCAGTCTAGTGATCTGAAGGATACACATATCAGTCTAGTGATCCCGAAGGATGCACATATCCATCTCGTGATCTCGAAGGATACACATATCAGTTGAGAAATCTCGAAGGACACCATGTCTGTAAGGTACACTACCTCATAGATAAAGCTAACTGCTACCCCACAGTCTATACTAAACCATCTACAACAGTCACATCACAATAACGTTCAAGTTAACGGTTCAGTCATAAGCTTAGCCAGTCAGACAGTTTAGGTTTAAACAACTGTCTCCTCAGTTGCTATATGAATATCTAATTCACACATCATCGTGACATTTCTTTAAATCCAGTCAACTAGTCAAATCATCACTTTGTAAAATCACTCGACGATACTTCGTCTCAGTTCAAATCCTAGAGCAACTACAGGTAATCTATGTAATGCATAACATCCATATTATGCATAACAATCACAATCAAGCCACAACGCAGATCAACAGCACCTACAAAACTTACACAAGAGGTTTTCGAAGTTTTAGTCCCTCCACGACATAACTCCATAACCAGTAACCTGACAACAGACCTTAACTTTACATAACATTAAGATTTCATAGTCCATCGACATACTATTCCAGTTCACAACATAGCCCATCAACATAACTACAATACACAAAACATCTGGGCATCGGTGCCTATCCGTAGAAACAACTCATTAACGTATATAAGCACATAGGATACAACTAATGATCACATTAACTTTAATCAGTCAAGAGCATATAAGTGATATGTACTAGTCAAACATGCGTCAATCAATTCAATACAGTTACTATCGTATAATTTCCATGTGGGTTACTACGTTTCCAGTCTCGGTATAAGGTCCAGTAGTAAGAAATCCCTTACCTGAAACTTGGTTATACTCCTTGATCAAGTCCACGTCCAACGAATCCATCTAATCGAAATCATAAGGATTTAAACGATAACACCAGTAAAAGTCACTTTTAAATCGTTCTGAACAACATCCGTCGACGTACCCGAGTAAAGGAGAGCTATCTCCAATTAAACCTACCACGAAACCCAAGAACTCGAGCGTCAACTCTCTAACACCTTCAAGGAACGAAAGGTAGTTCCATGTTTTATTCCAATATCTACCTGAATCGACTATAGCAACATTAGGAAACTCACTAAATAATCCTTACCGAAGACTCACCGTGACCCGATGTGAAAGGAAAGTGGCTTAGTTTAGCTCGGAAAACAAGGACGTCGGCTTGGCTTGGAGGCGGTTCGGCTCGGCTTGGCTTGGTTCAGCACACGGCTTGGCTTGCTTCAGCTCGCAGCTCAACATGGCTTGGCTTGGCTTGGCTCAGCTTACGACTCAGTTCGGCTCGACTCGCAGCTTGGCTTGATCCATCTCGCGGCTCGGCTTGGCCTGGTTCGACTTGGTTCAGCCGCGGCTCGGCTCGGCTTGCTTAACTTGGCTCGGCTCGATCGTTTGTAGCCGACACACACGCGAATGACTACTTTCTATTCCACGTGACGACGGTTGAAAGGGGGACGCACAGCGGTTCTGAGACGAAGAAGATGAAGGCGGAGGAGTTGACGGACGACCGACTGCGGCAAAGACGGCTGACTCCCTTCTGTTCGCCCAAAGCTGTCGGTGTAGAAAGGTCGCCGCCTGTGCGGACGACGGCAGCGGAGGAGAAACGCCAAAATGAACAGGAGAGGACGGCAGTGCTGTCGGTTGAACGAAGGAGAAGGTCGGGACGGAAAGGCGTGCGTGAAGGCATGCTTGCTGGCGCTGTCGGGAAAGAAAGAGAACATTGGGGTGGCCGCTATGTCTGCCGGTGAAGGAGCTGAAGAAGAAGAAGAAGAAGAAGAAGAAGAAGAAGAAGAAGAAGAAGAAGAAGAAGAAGAAGAAGAAGAAAATCGGGGGAGGTGGCGGCGCGCGGGAGGGGCTTAGGGTTTCTTTTTAAAATATATATATATAATAATATAATTAATAATAATAATAATAATATAATTTATATTATATTATATTATTATTATTTTATTTTATATCATATTATATTATAAAAAAATTCAAACCCTTCAATTTCTTTTTCTTTTCTTTTCTAAACCAAACAAAAATTAACACCAAAAATTTTTAATTCTCGAAAATTAACATAAAATATTAAAACTTACCTCGAAATTTGGGGCGTTACAAGTTCCAAACAAGCCAAAGCTAATTACTCTTTACTGTGATAACAGTGGGGCTATGGCTAATTCTAGAGTGAGAGTGGTCTATGTGCCGACTCAATATGCTTACCATTTTGGAGATTCGTCTGATGAGGGAGCTAAGAACACAGCTACAGAAGAAGGAATTCACTCTTTCTCTATAGATAGAGTAAGTAGAGAAATTGCTCTCTTAAGGGCTAATTCCAGGGCTTGAACAATGTGGCGCCACACCCTCTCTTAGTCTAAGAGGAGTTCAGTTATAGTGGGACTATAATTATTGTTAATTAGAGGAATCAGTGGTACTTAAGGAGTTAGATGTAACTACAGGGGTAAAACGATAATTTTTGTCCTAGTTGTACTTACAAGCAATTTGTGAAGGATCATTGCACTGTTGATGGATTATATCTAATGGACACAAAAATATATCTACAGTAAGAAGAGTGCAACTATTAGTCTTTAGTGGAATGACTGATAGTTAATGAATATAGATTAATTTAATTAAATAGTTTGATTAATTAACCTCATATCATTGAAGCTTCAATATGTAGGTTCATAAGGTCCCTTTGTTAGCTTAATAAGGATAAATGAGAATCAAATTTATTTTGGTTTAATTTGACTCGTTCAAATTGATTAAATGGAATAAATTGTATGTGATACAATTAATATAATAAATTTGATACATTATAATATAAAGTTTTTATGAGAGAAGTTAATATTTGAATATGACTCAAATAATAATAATAATATGAATAAGATTCATAAATAAACTATAGGTAAAAATTAATATGAATTCGATTCATATTAGAACTATAGATCATATGAGAGATCTAAACCATTGATTATATTACGTATGAGATAATATAAAGTTTGTATTATATGAGATATAATATAGATTAAATTTATATTTTTTAATTTTAATTAACATAATTTTAATTAGTAAAATAACTCCCAAGGGAGTTATTCTACGTGCACAGAGAGGGAGGGAGTTATTTGATAACTTCCCTCCATCTCTCTTAATGGTTGAGAAATATAAAAGATGTATTTTGGTATCTCTCTTCTCTCTTTTTTTGGATGATCTCTCTGTTCCAAAAAGAAAAGGAATTCTCTCTCAAAACTTTTCCCTCACCAAATTACAGAAGCTCACAACTCTCTGTTGATTCTCACCCTGAGAATAACGAGAAAGACTTCGTGGTGTTTGGAGAATTCAAGAAGTTCTTAGAGGTTCTACAAAGGTTAGTTTCTTTTCGCCTTTTCCTTCTTAGAAGCATGCTTAAGCTTTAATTGTGTTTTTCTCTGAATTTTTTGGTTTTACAAATTAAAATTCATTTGCACGGCGTTCATACGCTTCCGCTTTGAGAATTTCATTCCTTCAAATCTGAGGTTGTTTATGTGCATGGCCTTAAATAACACACTCTATATCGCAATGTGTTCTGGAGGTCTCAACCAACATTTTTTAAAGTGCAAGTGGTAACTCACTTTCTCTAATGAACTTGTTACTCTATTTCAGTATGCATCAATCCAAAGCATTAGATATTGTTTTTTAAGTTTAATCTCCTATCTTTGTTCATAACAGTATCTTCATTTTATTATTATTATTATTATTTTGGTTATTTAATTTATACCAGTCATTTGTGAGGGATTATCGGGAACCGGGAGAAAAATTGTCCAACATGGAAAATTTAAAGAATGCCTCAAACATATAAATAGCAAGGCATGATAGAGGTAACTATAAATTGTGGTGGTGGTAGAATTATAACTCTTTCACCAAACGCGCTCGGCCACCACCTCCATCCAGCCGGAATGGGTTCGAGTAATTGCACTTGCGCGCAAAGAAAAGAAAATTTAATTTTCCTTAAAACCCGTTAATTTGTTTGCGTTGAATCTTTTTCTTCATATTTCTTCTTCCCATTTCAACCCTAGCAGTCATTTCGTTTTTCCTTCTTCATATACACAGCCTGCAAATGTATTTTGTATTTGATTTGATTCTTGCTTCACTGTTTTTCATTGATTTGTTCTGAGCCTTTTCTTTTGATTCCAATCCATCTCCAACGAGTGCACTCCGGAGATTAGCACCGAGGCCACCTCGTAATTGTTTTCAAAATAGTGGTTCTTCCACAATGCAACAAATTTGTGGCACTTGTTCTAACATTAAAAACATAATTTTTTTTAAATTAAAAATTAGTGTCACATCACCTTTCCGTTAGTAATTGTAGAAAAATTGATGGAGAGAATATCAAATACAAATCTCAGGAGTAAAGTTGTTGAAAGATAAAAAGAAAAAACTAAGGAGCCAATGACAATGATTTGGTGAGTAGATCAAGGATTAAGTCCTTTGTTACAGGCACCATACTCGACTTAATGTTTATGTAGACATTTGGAAATTGAAGTTCAATTATAGGAGATAAATAAGGAATATGAGGTTAAAAATCAATTAATTATGTTTAGAAGAAAAAAAAAAGGATGCATTTTCAAACATGGTAGCTATAGATATGAATATTAATTTTATGACATATTTTTCAGCCTGTTCTTTTCTACTCATTATTTTTCTCCTAATCTCTCCAAAGTAACAAGAAAAGCTATCCCATGATTCTTTTAAAATAAGTAAATAGAGAAGATGAGTGGGTAAATAATCACTCAAATTCAGTGATAAACCACTTCTATCAATTTCATTCCCACATTTCACTCTAATTGCATTAATCTTTAGATGTTAAAAAAAATAAAATAAAGCGCACACATAAAAGTTACGGATAAAGAGTTTTAAAATAAAGTTCTAATAGAAGATCCAAATGAATTGGTTTTTAAAAGCTTAGAATTTATATTGATACACTAAAGTAGTTAGGGTTTAATTGATATAACCTAAAATCTAAGGGTAGAAATTGAAGTTCTTTTTCTATGAAGTACCATCGGCAACAAACCTAGCAAGTCTAATTAGAATAAGAAGCACGTATAAAAATATCAAAGTGTCTTAACTCGCAGAGTTCATATGTCCGTGTTCGCAGGTGCAAAGTTGTTTTATTTGAATTCGTACATTTGTATTTAAAATATAGGGTTAAGTTCATGTGTCAAAGGTAGTCTTTTGTTATTTTCTGAAATCTTCAGAAACTTTTTTTTTCCCAATGATTCTATTATTCTTTGTTTGAATAAAATATGGGTTGCAATTTTTTTAAAAATAAAATTCTTTTGGTGATTTTTTATTTTTTTTAACTAATGAATAAGAACATTAATTAACCAACAGAAATATTTTTGCAAGAATATAGTTAAATAAAGGGAAAAACTAAAGGGAAAATAAAACTTTTGATTCAATTTTTTTCTCCATGAATTTCCTCATCATATTCTTCATCTTTTTCTTCTTCACGTTGATGCTCTATATTTTGAACTCTATCAGTACTTTTTTTTCTTAATGAGATCACCCCTCATCTTAGCAACCGATGAAATATTACTAACGTTTTCAATAATTCCACTTTCAATTCCTCCAAATTTAGAGGACTTATCAATGAACAAATCACCATTTTTCATCATTTCTAGCTAAAAAACACTCCAGAAAACAAATTTCTTAGTCTTTTTTTTATTTATTTGTTATTGATGTTTTTAGTTTTTGTTTTTATTTATCTTTTTTTCTAACTTTTTGTTCCACCGTTCAACTACACATACTTTTTCGAATTCTTAACTCATTCGATATGTGAACTTTTTTTAAATATATTGCCCTTAAAATAGACAAAACACGCTTATTTATATAACCAACTACCCTACAATATACTTTAACCATCGTGGAACATATGAATTGAATGTGCACAAAAAATGGAGACCAATGTTGGAATTGTCGTTGAAGATGTACTTTATCACTAGAGTTGGCTACGCAAAGGTAGCCATCAAAGTTTTTATCATAGTGGTTGTTTGAGTTTGAAATTGGTTGTCAAAATTGATCATCAAAGTCAGTAATTAGAAAGACTATCGAAGTCCAAAATTAGTTTTCGGAGTTGTCATCAAAGTGATTATCAGAGTCCATAATTAACATTGGTGTTTGTAAACAAAGTGATGTCGATGCCTACAATTGGTGGTCAGATTGATCATTAAAGTTGTCAACAAAGTGATTGTGGAAGCCAAAAATTGGTCATCATAGTTGTCGTTGAAGTCTGGAGTCGGTGGCAGTCGGTGACTAGAGTTGGACATGAAAAAATTATCGTCAAAGAAGGTTCCCAAAGTGGTGACAACAAGTGTTGTTGACGATACTCAAAGAATGGAGCATTGGAAACTTTGTAAGAATGGGAGAGTTTGAGTGAGTTGGTAAAATATAGCAACCCAACCTCACTAGCATTTAATTGGTGGACTAATAGACCAACTTGACTCAACTCACGTTAGAGAAACCACACTCCATACAGATGAAAAGAGATTACGACCACTTATTAAAGCCCAAAATGGTAACCATGGTTTGTGAAAATTAAGCATGTAAAAAATACTAATTCGAACCCTATTACTTAAAAAACATGCAAATGCAAACTATTGTAGGATGAAAAATTAAAGGCAATAAGCTTAATAATTAAACTTATTAAACTTAATAATTAAACTTATTAAACTTGATAATGAAAGGCAAAACAAAACAAAAATAGTTAAACTTGATAATGGTACTCTCAAATGTACTCTTTAGTTAAACTTGATGCCCGGTCTAAATGTAAAGGTGTAGAAATTAAGGATAAAATGTTGAACCAATATTCAATTGCTTAAGAGAACTTCTATAAGACTTTGAGCATAAGTTTTCGCAAGTTAAGAATGACTCTTGATTGCAAAGGATGGGAGGTGAATGAACAATATGATCAAAATAGTTCTCAACCTTCTATTGTCTCTCATCATATGTTCAAGATGAAAACATATCAATACTAAAATGGCGATGAATCAAATACACTATTCTAAAACATTCCCATAATGACAATCAAAACATATTCTATTAACACAGGCTCCCAAGTCCAAAAACCAGTGCTAAAAATTACAAGAAAACAGATATCTAAATAAGGTGAGGTTATCAAATAAAAATGGTATCTCAAACCAAGCCAGCCAAAATTTCTCCAAAAAAGACCCGATGACATCAGAAGGTGCAGCAGGTTGGATCATAGCTCTCATCATTGTCAACATAATAACACAAAAGATAGAAATGCACACTTCACCACCTGGATACAAATCTACCTTATAATAAACTTAACGCCACTAATAAGCAGGCTCGCTAACTATGAAGAATATCAATGTAGGTAATCCTCTATCCAGAATCGTGAAAAACCAACCTACTCTTCATTTTGTGTTTCATCCTTGTAAAGTTTGATCATATCATCGATACGAAGAATCGTAATTGCTGCTTCAGTTGCAAACTGGGAGAGGAAAATGAATTACGAACAAGGTTGAAATAAAAACATACATTAGAGCAAATTTAAAAGTTGTTTACCTGAATTATCTTTACTTTGCTCATGGCAGGTTCAATAACACCAGCTTCTAAATTATTGCGAATGGATCCATTGGTTAGATCGAGTCCCATGCTGTTTGAATAATAGAAAGTATTAAACATAATTCTAACAGGTTAAAGCTAAAACAAACCAGTGTAATCCCAACTCAAACAGAAAAGGAGAGATGCTTAGTAGTTATAAAACTAACTCATATTTGGTGGCCGTTTTATCTTTAGTTAAATAAAAGTTGACCTAATGTCTTCATTTACAGACTCATTGGGTAAGTGACAGTGCACTATAAATCAATAGAAATTATCTACTATTTTAGTAATGCCTCCACCAAGAAACAAAAAAATGTATAATAATAGGACGGAAAAAAAGAACAATTAAGAAAACTTGCACGCCAAGTCTCCCAAATCCCTTTATATGCCTCCTCTCTGCAGAATCCCAGCTATTGAAAACAGAACAACACTGCCATTCAACAGGGGACAATTATGGTGTCCAAATTATCCCATCTCTCTAGGTACAAAAATTATTGGGAAGAAAGCAGATTGGTTTCGTTTAGTCTATCGCACTACTGTCCAAAATCGAAGTTTTTTGTGGTGATGAGATAATTTGGACACCAAAGTTGTAGTCCTCTTGAATGACCGCGTGGCTCTGTTTTCAATAGCTAGGATTCTGCTGACGAGGCTGATTTGAAGTATTTTGAATGTATCAATACACATATTTACACAATTTTTTAGCAAATATTTACACGTTTAAAAAAAGAGGATGATGTAATGTAATGTAAGATGTGTTGTAATATTTCAGAACCAGGTTTTAGGACTTTAATTTTTAAAACCAGTCAATTGGATCTCTCTCAAACTCACCCATCAGAGGAAGAGAGAAAAAAGTGTCTCTAACCAGTCTATGACCTACTTTTTCAGAAGGTGATGTGTCACAGATTCACAGTAACTGCAACATCACATTTGTATCCATGCTTCTTAGCCTTTATCAATAATGAATAAAAACAATATGATGCATATTGAAAGTGCAAGATAAGAAATATCCTCCCAATGAAAGAAAATAAGCTGGACAAGTTAAGTATACTAATCCAATAATTATAGTACCTAGAGAGATGCTTCTTATCTGCCTTCGTTTGCGCTGTGTGGTGGTAAGCTCGTAGTTTGGCAACTAACTCAGTAGCATCCTTAGCAGCATTAACTGCAAGTACCTACACAAAGAACATGCAAGTGACATTGAGAACATCCCGAAACATTTCCAAAACTTGCACCATTAGCACTATACCTTTGGAATAATTAACAAAGATTCGGCAAACTCAGCAATTGCCAACTGCTCACGCGAGCCTAGAGTTGTTGCAAGGTATTCCAAATACACCGACAATGCAGATTCAACTGCACCACCACCTGCTACCACCTGCGTGATCAACACATTTAATGATAAATATTGGGTAACTGACTCATCAACAAATATAAGTTTCTGGTTCTTGTTGCCGATGCCAATCTATCACCTAATTATCTATGCTAAATTTAAATGTGTTAAAAAATGAAGTGTCTGCTGCTAATGGTTGGTAGAAACTGAAACAAAAACAGCACATAACATATTACCGTATTGGACTCAAGAGTCCTCTTGACAATAGATAATGCATCGTGCAAAGCCCTCTCCATCTCGTCGAGCATATAGTCATTGGCGCCTCTAAGGATCAAGGAGATCTAGAGAATAATATTTTTTAAAAATTAAATAACATCACCATGTAAATATTTTAAGAAACGGATTATTATTATTTTATGAAGAAACAATAATATTCACAAAACAAATATTTCCCATTGTTCAGCAATCATGCAAAATTTTATCTAGTTTCAAAACCTGTTTTGAGTTCGATATTTTTAAACCACAGGTAATGAGAATAATGTATAATATCAGAACTAATACCCAACAGTTTAAAACCATCTACCCTAAGAAATAGTTGGTGTTTCAAAGTGCAAGGTGCACTCTAAAGTTTTAATCGCATCAAGGCAAGAGGCGATAAAAAGGTGTCACATGATTGAGAGAGGCACAGTTAATAAAATAATAAATATTAACAATAAAAATCAAAAATGCATAAGATTAGAAATAAATTAACTCAAGTGATCTTGAGGAAAAAAATATTTGAGAAAAGATACAGAAATAAAAATGATTTGGTTTCTACTTTGACTCTTTTTCTTCCTTCTTTCTTTAATTTTTCTTTAATTCTACCTTTACAAACTTTGATACTTCCTTCTAATCCTATTGGAGAAGAATGTTTATTTTTTCCTAAAAGAAGTTGGGGACTTGAACCAGATGAGGGCCTGGTCCCCTTGGACGTACGTTCGAGGCGACTGAAAGGCACAAAAGGCGAGCGCCTTATTAAAGGTGCCCGCCTTGGGTACTTGCAAGGCGTTAAGGTCGCCTTGCCTCGCCTCTCGCCTCAGGCAAGCCCCCAGCTGCGTCTCAACAACACTGGAATTAGTAATCTAAAACAATTAGGCGGAAGTTGGCTTCACAACAGTTTAAGCTAGGATGAAGTCACTCACCGCACTAGTAGTTTTAGAACCCTTTATCATAACGACATCATCATCAGCAATTCTTTCTTCAACGACCTCATCAGCATATCCAAGAAGTGATGGCTCAAAAGTTTCCTCCCCCTCCATGTCAGCAAATGTTGAAACCTGCAGCCCCAGCATATCCAAGAACAGTAAGGACAACTAAAAATAATAATCATCACAATATTGTAGATTTCTCACTCTAAACATAAGATATTATCAAAGCCATTAAGACACTGTAAAACAAAAATGACGCAGAAGTCAGAAAACATTAGGAGCAGTAGCTCAGACAAAAAAATTCCTCAGGAGCTCTATTTCACTAAAATGAAGTTCACATAGAAGACTCAAGTGACTTTAGATTTGGATGAAATGTTTTAGCATCGTTTTTAAAAATTGCTAATCTAGCAAAATATATTAGGAAGTAGGAACACTCCTTTCACATTGTATTACATTTGCTATACTTAGAGCCAGATTGCTATATTTGCATCTGCCCCTTAAAATGATGTCAAACTTAATTGTATCTTCCGTTTCTCTCATCACAAAACCCTAGCCACTAACTATGGACAAAATGAAATTCTTCATCAGTCTGCCTCATCACGTGAACAGACCCTCCAACCAATATTCTTCTTCCTAATTTCATCATTGCTTGATGTTGCTGCTGAAACCATAGCCTTTTGCTCTCAATCTTGCTACTCGTCTGCTCATGCACAGATGTCAATCACCCCCTTAGACCAGTAACTAGCATCCAGCATGATTAAAGCCACTCTGGTGCAGTTAGGTCCTTTAACAATTGGTTTGATTCACAGTCCCAATAATATATATAAGGCAGCATTCATCAGTTTGGCTGGTCGGTCGAACAAAACTAAACCAAACCAATTTACAAAGCCAAAATGACCTACTTCCAAAATAACAAAAATGTGGTGATTTTAGATTGAACTTAAAACACCCAGAAAAACCAGACTTAAATGCAACTGAAATTATATAATGAGTCAGCTGATCAAAATGTCTCAATGGACCCAGAAAAATGTACATAAAGACCCGACCACAAGGGAAAAGATGAGGTTCCAACTAGACAAAAAGAAAGCCAAACCAAAAGGGATCGCATGAGATACGATACAATAACATAAATGGTGTCAGGAAATTCCTATATGGTTTTTCAAGGTAAGAAGTAATAATACTCCAATACACAATGAAGTGTAGGTGTCAACTTAGTTGAGATGCCTAGGTACATCTGCTGATCCATCTCTCTTTCCACTCATTGTATAATCCTGTACTATGAGCTTTTATCTCTTTATTAAATTTATCAATAAAAGAAACTTGCTTCCTCTTCAAAAAAAATATACTCTGATACACAATGAAGTGTATTATTTATTTAACATATCCTACTGTTAGTCCTCGATCATCCATACCTACAAATGCAAGGGTAAATTGGTAATGCACAGAAAGCAGCACCTAGCAGTGTTTTTAAAGGCTCAATGCGCACTAAGGCGCAATGGTCCTCTGGAGTCTAAGCACAAGGCGCACAAAAAGGTGCGGGCTTTTTTTCATGAGGCGCACTATATATAAAAAAAGAAATATATATATATATATACACATATATACAAAATTGAATAGAGCAACAATGTATAAAATATAAGTAAATAACCAATGTGGAAATAAGAATTAACTCTAATGTATAAAATAATTATAATATTAGTTTTCTACCAAAAAACAAAACACAACAGAAAACTAGTCAGAATTCAACACATAATAGGTTCAGTTTAAAAAACAAATATAATAAAAAAAAAATTAAATTAAAGCCCAGCCCAAATGTTATACAAAAGTCCACGCCTTTGGGCCTTTTTGCACCTATTGCGCCTGGAGGAAGGCGCGCGCCTCAGCAGCACCTCATCATCAGCGCCTCGCCTCTCCATAAATAACCCCGAGCTGTGCGCCTTGCGCCTAGGTGCATGCCTTGGAGCGCCTTTTAAAACACTGGCACCTAGGGATATTATTGGAGAGGAGAATAATAGTTAAGGGGCCCATTTGAGGTGTGAGGACTTGAAGAATGTTTTGGGATTACCAAATGTAGGTTTTATTTTGGAGAAAGCTGCTGTGAGCTATTGAGGGAGAAGAAACCAGCCTTCTCGAAGGAGCTGGAGCCTATATCTTTTATATTTCTTTGTTGTTGCTTGTTACTTCTTTTTTCCTTATTCTTGGGTTGATATTGGTGTGAGAAACTCTTGTTAGTTTCCATTCAATAAATTGTAACAGAATACCGTATCTGTTTCTCTATTTTGTTGGGATTTTATGAGTTTCAGGTGGAAGAATCCTAACACCTGCATAGCAACTGTAATTACAAAAAGAAGAAAATTATCCGGTTGGTGTAAATTAAAAAATAGGTGTAAATGAAATCCGTGGGGTTAGAATTTAGAAAGTGAGGTAAAATGAAGAATGTTGAACGTGCAACTGCCTCAAACAGTCCAAAATGCTAATACCAGCTTCCCCAAAACACTAGAAAGCCCAATACACAAAAAAAAAAAAAGGAAAAAGTAAGATTTTTAAAACCCCTTTAATTGAGTAAAAAAAATGAAAGAACAGAAGGGCATAAAAAACCAGCTCACAAAAGAAAATAGCACCTAAAGAGTAATTATGAAAAGCCTTTGAAATTGAAGCCCACAAAAGAAACATGAAAACAGACAAGGGATTAAACCTCACAACGATCCGTCTCCACCCCTCTAAAGACCCTACTATTGTGCTCATGGCTCACCCCAACGGACCCATAAAATAGCACAGACCCCAACAAAACACAAGAAGAGGACGCGTTGAGAAGAGACTCCTCAAAGCACAAACATCTCTGCGTCAGGCAACCACAATGCCAAACGATTGAGAGAGAATCACAAACGAAATTGGCAAAATCACAACACCAAAGGTATGGTCCCAGTCTTCCTTTGCCTTCCGGCACAGTATGCAGCAAAAAGTACCCACTGCCGCGTAAACCTTTTCATGTAAAGAACCCCACTTTCCTAAATCTTCCAAAGCACCGAAAAGACCAACAAGGAAGTAGGGTCGACCAAAAAACGAAAGAAAGAGTTACATGAGAACTCTTCTAAGGGGCCAAGGCTCCAGATCCTCACATCCCTTCTCTAACTTCTAAAAGTGAAATCCTCAAGGAGAGAGAGAAGAGTCGCCGCCTTCATTGGTTCCCTGTTGGAAAAAAGACGACAGAACCTGAAAGAAAAAGAACAATGGCTCCCAGACCACACAAGGAAATCAGCCACCATGTGATTTTTAAGCGTAGAAAAATGGTACAGCAGAGGGAACAAAGAACAAAGAGACCTCTCTCCCACCCAGTGTACAAAAAGAGATCTAAGCAGCAAAGAGAATCATGTAAAAACTTTAGTGTTCTATTTAGAAATTTTCTCTAAGTACAAGCAACCATAAAAATGTGCTGCTCATATAACAGTGAAGACAATCAACCAATATTCAGGAAAACCATCTACAATAAAACAGACTGACAGGTTAGATGAAAATGGATAGATTATACAGAGGGAAAGTTAGATATTAGCATACCATGGTTGCCCCAGTAGCCTTGGCTACGTGGCGCATGTCCTCCTTTTTGACTCGCCTGACAGCAATAGCACCCGCTTCCACAAAATACTGACAGTAGAGAAACAAAAACGATTAGAAAATAACATATTTGAGAAAATTACAAAATATAACAAACAATTATTAAAAGAACTTCTAAACATCAACGAAGTTATATACAAATACAACAGAAAACATGATCCTCATACAATCAATAAAGAAAAATAGGTCAAAATATTTACACTAGATATGCAGGAATGCATTTCATTTATCTTGATGGGAGCAGGTTTTGAATCAAGAAAATAAATGAGATGCACTACATTTAAACACAGGTCAGCTAACATAGCAAACATCAATAAATAATCCCAGAAAAGTAGCACACTAATTACTAAGGTATAGCAGAGAGCAGCTAATTGAGAACAAAAACTAAGAAGCTTGCCTTGAGTGCCATGTCATCAATCCCTTTCGTGGTGAGAACAACATTTGCCCCAGCTTTCAAAAGCTTCTCGATACGTTCTTTCATCATATCAGACTCCCTATGAACAACATGTGCAATAATTGCCAAATAAGAAGGTTAAACAATACAATACAAGAAATCTAAGTTTTGATCATTTAAGAAACAATTACATAATACTTAAAAGTTTTCCTCAAAGAAAAGAAGTATATAACATGTGAAATTCTCAATTTGTAATGGCAGTGAAGAGAAACTTTAGGAATTAACCATAATTCAACTCAACAGATTGGATGCATCAAGCTAAAAGAAAATTGAGTGTGATCCATTACCTCTGACGAATTTTCTCAAGTTCCCGAGGGTCAGTGACAAGAACTTGCACACCCAGCTGCATTTTTGTCTTTTGAAGATTGAAGTCAAGGCAAGCAATCCTTGCTGGTGCAACTCTTACTGGCATCCCTTGAGCTGCTCGGCCAGTATTTAAAGCATAACCATTCAACAGATAGCTATCTTTTGCACTCTTTCCATGAGCTTTCAAAATGTTGATTCCCTGAAACACACAAAAAAAAAGACTAAACTCTAGTTCAAAAAATCCTTATCTTAACTTCTACTCTTCTTTTATGAAATCTAGCTTTACTCTGTGAGAACATGCACTTCAAACTAGAAGGTTCTTAAATAAATAGCCAATTATCTCTTTCGGCAGATTCGCATTGCTCTTGCCATAAAGGAGAAGACATGAGGGTTAAGAAGGAGTTGAATGAACAAAACCAGGATACTTTGGGAGAAAGGAAGTCTAAAAATGGTTTAGTGGTCACCACTGCATTAGCGAACATGAATTAGATGATCATCACAATATATGCTTTCAAAAACAAATAAATTAAAAATCCGTTCAAATTGACTTTCTAAGTCATAAAGAAGAAGATGTGAAGAGAAAGCATCGCGGAAGAACGCTCCATGTGAACATGAACCTAAAAATCCTCAAAGAACGGAAAACATGTGAATGATTCCAAGTCTCAATAGCCTTCTCTCTAAAGGAGTCAAATGTAATTTCTTTTCTTGGAGCGAAAACACATGTAGACTTGAGGAGATTTGAACATCTGATCTCTTAGTTGAGAGTATGTGTTTTAACTAGTTAGGCTATGCTCAAAATAGTAAGGAGCCAAAAGAGAGTTGGAAGACATAATTAATAAACATTTGTATGCGGCCCAGAAACATCACACATATAGAGCCAACTCTAAGCCTTTGTTGCCTAAGTTAAACTTAAAGAACAATCTAGGAAGGAAATAAATAAATATTGGATTTCCAAAAGCCAGGTTGGAAAAATAAACCAAAAAGTCACAAACCTTAATTGGGTATTTAATTTCTCCCCTTGCATTGGTCATCTTGACAGCTTGCACTGCATCTACAACCTACGGTTCAAAAGATATACACAAGACTTGAGCAATCAAATGAAGATCAGAAGACATTGTCATTATTCCATTATCTTAGCAAGTATAAGGTAAGCTCATCTGATACTGTATAACACTTAGGAATGCAACCATGTATAGACATTAGTAAATGAACCACAGGCAACATTATTTTATATAAAAGTCATCAAGATAACCACATAAAATTATAAAAGATGACGTTGAACTTTGAATAAAGTACTTAAACTTAGTAACAACAAAAGGGCCCAAGAACTTACTAAGTTTGCAAAGAAGTCGCTATCACTTGTAATCAACTTAGAAGACATGCTCGTCCTCGCACAATTAATAAGCGAGTCTTTTCCCAACTTTTCAACCTGACCATCCACATCAAATGATGTTAGAAAAACCCTTTGACGAAACTGTTAACTAATCTATGTTAGTATAAAGTGCAAAAGAAATATATACAAAAAGGGTTTGAGCCCACTCCACAACCAATAGAGCTTAAAGAAAATACTTGATCAAATTGGTGTTAATAGGAAAAAAACCTTAAAAAAGATGCAGAGAGAATACAGACGTTAAACTAAAAAGAAAGTTGTCCACCAACTCAACCCATACCCAATTACTTTTAAAACTAAATAAACCCTAAACTATAGAAACATCAAAGATAAAAGATGAATGAGTCAATCCTTATTATTAGCAGCAATGTTAAGAACTTCATAAAACCTCTTTAAGAAAAGGCAACAAGGAGTTAGGCATGACTTTTTGTAAGAATTAATAGTACTCCATAACACCTTTACATGATTGGACACTTATATGATTGTAGTTTTTGCATTTCAATCAATGTTTGCACCTCCTTATGGAAAGATTTCTTCACCCACAAAGAAAAGCCAGTGAAGAACATTACACCCAAGTCCATGCAATGTCATCAGAGGTGGAATGCATATGATTTACATAATATATCTAAAAATATAAATGTAAATCAATTTCAACAATTATGCAAAGATATTTGACTAGAAATAACTCACCTTTACAGCCAACTTTTCCTCGACATACTTGCATGCTTCTCTCATGGCAAGCTTTCAACATAAAGAAATATTAAAGCATACAAATATGAAAATCAGAACATCAAAAAATATAACTAAAAACCAATAGAAAATTAGTGCTACAGCCATCTCCTAAAAATTTTAAAAAAATGAACAAACTTCCACTAGGATGGAGTAAAAGAAAGAAACTTGCTTACCCTGTATCCACTGATTATAGAAGTTGGATGAATCTTGTTTCTCACCAAATCATTAGCTCTCTGAAAAGTTACGAGGGGAAAATGATGTTCTAGGTGTTCCTGATAATAAATGATACTTTCTTAGTTTGAAGCATATTAGGTACACTTACCTTGAGCAACTCGGCTGCTACAATGACTACCGAAGTTGTGCCATCACCAACTTCACGATCTTGGAGTTCAGCCAACTCCACTAGCACCTAAAAATGCATAAAATCAACATTTACGATATAAGAGTGCACATATATATGTAAACAACAAGGCTGTTTGCCCACCTTTGCAGCAGGATGCTCTACTTCTAACATCTTGAGAATTGTTGCACCATCATTAGTGATAGTAACGTCCCCATAATCATCCACAAGCATCTGATACATATTTTTAAAGCAAATTAATAGTTCAGATTAGACTCATTGGACCCTTTGATCCCATAAACTGAGATGATAAAAAGGCTTCTAAATGAGAGATGGGTAAGGTTAGCAAGAACCATTGCTTCAATCCCATTCATTAATTATACAAAAATGGTTCCTAAAAGCTTCAAATATTGTAAATACTCCTCCTCTAAGTTGAAAGCTTCTCAACTAGTAGACTATCAGTATGTTAATCTGCAACCTCGTAGTATGAGAAATTGAAAAGTGACACGATACCTTATCAAGGCCTACAGGTCCAAGCGAGGATTTCACGATGTTGGCAACTGCTTGGCACGCTACAACTGAACCCACCAAACAACTCAAATGAGTAATACACATTGTTTATTACCAGTTTGAGATAAATAAAGAACACACATGTATAATTAAAAAAAAAAACTATGTAAAACTTGCAAAAACAAAAAATAAAAGAGAGTGACTAATAAGAAGTAAGAAGAGGAAAGAAAGGGGGTGAAAAGGCTTAAGCTTTACCATTTTGAGTACGAACATCCTGACCAGATTGGCGCTCACCCAATATATCAGGGGTTTGTGAAGCAATTGCCATGGCTTAGTGTCCTCTTGAGGTTGAAACAAAGTATAGACGAAAGAACGCTCAATCAGTTGAGAAAAGCTCGGAAATAATGCTATGAAAGTTTTATTAAGAATAAAATAACATAGAAAAAGTGAAGGAGATGCTAATACTCCATAACCTTCATGATGTACACGTAGATGGTTACTGCCTTAGAATTTAGAAATTGTATCATCGTTAATAGAACAAAGAAATAGAAAATCGAAAAAACTATAGAGAGAAGACGAGGGATTCGGATTCTGGGTAGGAGAAATGAAACATTGATAGCACAATTACAGTATGATATTTCACATTGTGAATCATTGTGAATCATGAAACATGAGTAAGAGGGTGATGGAGTCTAGGCAAAATGTAAAAGAAATAATGAATGGAGAACAAACCTCGAATGCAGAGTGCGGGAGAGAGAAAGATAACCGAATCTGGAGAGTTAGGTCGAAGGAGAGAAATGGAAGAGAGATTTTAGGGCGGGGGCTTGGGAGCTGAGAGTGAAAGATGTTGCTTTGATTTGCCGGAGATTTGAGGCGGACAAGCCGTCTCGGTGTAGGGTTTAAATGGTTATGCCTCATTTTTCCCTTTTTCTTTTTTCTTTTTTTCTTTTTTCTTTTTTTTTTCAGACTTTTGTTATATTTTCATTCCTTTCTCAACCAATTAAAATATTGTTTTAACTTTCACGGTGAAGGTCGCAATTACCATAATACTATTGTTTAAATAAGAATAGAAAAGATTCTCGACAATATTGTGGCCGTTTTGAGGAATGGTTGAGTTACAGAGAGTTAGTGCTCTAATAAACCTAGTTTTATCATAACATGTGTTTAGGATAATGTTTAAAAATATAGTTTTATGATAAGATGTTTTTTAGGGAAAAGTTTAAAAAAAGTAGTTGTATGGGAGAGTTGAAATATAGGATTAAAGGAGTTGAAAAAAGTTTAAGAAGAAGGAGAGAGGGAATATGTGTTATGATAACTCTTTCCTCAAACAAGGATTGAGTTACCATAACCCAACGCAATAGTAATAACATTTTGGCCAAACGGCTCCACTGTGTTTATTATTTTGGCAGGTATGAATTTCGACCGACTATTAACTTAAACTGAACTAATAATTGTGTCTAATTAAATTAGGTTGTTCTATTTAAATCTCAAATTAATAGTTATATTAAATTAGATAATGAACTTTCATAGTTGTATCAATTTAAATCGTCAACTTTTTGTAGTGTATTCAAATAAAACATAATAAGGGCGTTTGACGCGTAGGTTGGAAGCCAAATTTATGGGAATTGAATGTCTGTGGACTAATTTGATGGGGTTATGATGTTTGATAATTATAAATGCATGTTTTTGTGGTGCAAGATTTTGAAATCTGTATTTGTGATGTCGGTGCTGGTTTTGAATTCCTGGTTTAGCTAATCTGTTTAGTTTAGTTTTTTTTTCTTTGTGAATTGTACATTCCAAATTTATCGTGTATAAAAAATTTAATTGATTTTTTTTCATACTTTGTACTTCTCATTCAATCTCTTAATTATATTGATTTTTCGTGACAATAATGTAAAAATAAAAATTTTAATATTCAATAACAATAATTTTGATTAAACTTGCATTAACATAAATGATATAATTATGAATACTACAAATCATTCATAAAATATAATAAGTCGAATGGTGTTTGCAAAAGTTTCAGTTAAGCAAAATTAAAAGAGTTTAATAGGTTTCAAAATAAGCATAACCAAGAGGATCATGCAAAAGGGAAAGTCAAGTAGAGTTACCTTTAGTCATAGTTATGGTTACGTTGTCTATGCGCATGGAACATATTTCTTCTATAAAAAGAGTTTAAATAAAAATGTTTTTTTTATACACTTTTCTCTTAAGTCAATCCAATAAGTTCTAAGTCTTTAGCTAAATTGACCAACAAAAAAATGAAAAATGTTATTAAACTAAAAATAAATCGATGTACATGTGATATATATTTAAGATTTCTATCATATTACCAATATATTAATATTTGATTTATATATACTTTAGATCACACAGGAAGTTCATCTATTTTCACCTATGAAAAATATAACAAAATAAATAAAATCTCCTAAAATGAAGGAAGATTAGTTTTAAATCAACGAGAAAATAGATAATTAAAAAAAGATGATCTAATAATTATTATTATTAAAAAAAAACTTAAGAAAAAAAGGAAATAATAGATTGAAAATATGTATTTTAAAAAATGTTATTGGGATTAAATCAAAGGAATATTTAGAAAAAATTTTCAAAAATTCATTTTAATTAAATTTTCAAGGTTTGTGGCGGTTGCAGGAGTTAATGGTCGGAAGTTCGCCGACGGAGTTGTCAGAAACCACACATAATAGTCGATCGACAATGATCACCAAGGGTGGTGTTCGGAGTTGGCCAACAAATTTTCTAGATTGAATTAGAAAAAAAAAAAAGGTAATCCATGGGCTTGAATATTGTTTACTATACAAACCCATGGGAAAGAGTGTAAGAAAACCTTAGTGAAGTGGTCGTTGATCAATGGTGAAGACAGTCAAAAGTCGCCAATGTTTAATTAAGATAATTGGTTGGTCGTCGATCATCATGATAATCGGTTGTCAAGGGTCATGGCTATTGGTCATTGACCATCATGACAAGAGGGACGACATCAATAATTAACGATAACGATTGGTCGTTGTCGATCAAGATGTTCACCTGATAACAGAAACGTCCAAAGTTGTAGGTCACCAACGATCAAAATGATTGGTCACCGACGATCAATAATTGACAGTCAATAGGATCCGAAAGCGATAATCAAGATGATCCGAAGTCAACATTAAGATGATCGGTCATGATCGATCATCGTGACCATCGATCGGTCATGATTGGTCATTATGGTTGATCGTCAAGTTAGCTAACGTTTGTTGTCAACGGTCATTAATGGTTAATGGTAAGAAGTTGAAGTGAAAATTTTTCTAAAATATATGACATTCAATAGAATATATATATATATATATATATATATATATATATATATATATATATATATATATATATTCCAAACCCATAGGCTTCGTTTCTTAGTCCCAAGAATTTTATTCGAATGTTCCAAACATGGGTTTGGCTTCAAATGTCAAACCCCCTATTTCCAAACCCAGAGGTCAAACACCCCGTAAAGGGTTTAAATTGATACAATCACGAGAGTTAAAGTTTTAGATAGATATGCTTATGCTTATATAAAAGTTCAGGGGTCTAATTTGATGTAACTATTAGTTTAGAGTTTAAATCGATACAACCTCAAACCTCAAAGTTTAAATTGATATTTTTCCTAATATTTGTTATATTGTTAGGCTCACAAATAGCAAACTTTTTTAGACCGTGAGATGAATGATCGAAAACTTTGGAAGAACATGTCAAATGATTTGATCTTTAAAAAAATCAAATGACCATTTGCTAACGCGAGCGAAATTACAAAAATACACTCGCCGCACGTAAAAAAGCAGTCTCACTCTCACTCATCTCGCTCAAAATCAACATCATTCTCATTTGTCTTGTTAGGCTCTCTATCCACTTGCTCTCTCGAAATCACCCATGGTCTCAACCATCTCACAACTCTATGCTCCCCTTCTATTGATCTCATCCAACTCTTTCATCACCTATTCTCAGTCTATGAAAAAGAAAAAGTAGGAGAGAAGTCTCTTGCCCATGGACGTCATACCGAAGAAGACGATCGCGCCAAAGAAGAAGAGGAAGCCAGAGAATATGGGTGAGACTGGAGATGGAGAAGACGGACGAGAATCAAACTCAAAGAAACAATACTGAAATGAAAGAGAAAAAAATCCTTAAAAAAAGAGAGGTAATACAATAATTTCACATGGTCATGACATCAGCAAATGAACATTTGATATTAATGGAAAAAAAAGTGGATTATTTACCATTTTAAACCTTTAAAATGTGTCATATCTGTAGTGATTTCTTTAACTTTTTTTAGTTTTCATTTTGAAAAAATAGTAAAAAAAATTTGATCTTATATTAAATGAAAATATTAATTATCAAATATCTAAATTAGCCCTACACAATAAAATGATTAAAAAAAACAAATAAATAAATTAAATCAATTAAAATACTATATTTTATAGTTACTATTGGGTTGCACTTAAACCCAACAATCCCACCCAAACGTTCCACTGAAATTTTGTTAACGTTGTTGCCGCTAGCTTTGTTCGACCTCTACCTCCATTAATGACTAGCCATAGACGGAGGTAGACCAAAGTGTAAATTTGTCGCTTTTGCTATTTGTCTCCACTTAAAATCACCCTGGACTCACGTCTCATTCAAATTCGTTCAAACGACGTCAGATCTATTTAGGTCTCCTTACACGCTAGGGCTGTAATCGGGTTGGGTTGGGAGACATTCACAACCCAACCCATATTTTCGGGTTGGTTGGGTTGGCACTCGAATAACCCAAATTTAGTTTCCAACCCAACCCATAAAATTTGGTTGGGTTGAGTTGTCGAGTTGTCGAGTTGTCTTTTTTTTTTTTTTTTTGCTTTCTTTTGTACCCAGTAGGCTTCATGATCGGGAATAAACAAAATTATAGTCCATCCTCTCTACACATCACTAAAAAGAATCAATAAGTACAACTCATAAATCCCCCTTGCAATTGACTATCAACAATAGTTTTCCAATCTTGGTTGGTGGAATATCAAAGCATGGAATTGAGATCCAAATATCGAAGCTTCAAACCAATTTTTACAATTCTTGTGCCAAAACCATTACAAATTGAAACACAAAAGGATGCCGATGAATAATGTAAGCCTATAATATGTCATTCAAATAATCAAAATCCAGCTATATTTCAATCAAGAATTTTAGTAACAATCTTTATTTCAAAGATTTCGAGTACTAACCTTTTAGGACTTGAAGATAACTAAGAAGAGATTTCGAAGAGGTGAACTTGAAGAAGAACTTGAAGAGAGAAATGAGAAAATGACCTTGAAGACGAACTTGAAGGCTGAAAAGAAGAGACAATTTGACGAAGGAACGACATTTTAGGGGCATGTGGTCGAGGATGTGATCGATTTGGGCAACTCGGTGAGGATGAAATCGAAAGATGAAGGAAGATGAAGACGAAGTGAAGAAGTAGCGTTCACCGTTCAATAGACGTGTTTTTAGGGTTTTAAGTTTATATTTTATTAAAAAATAATATTATATATATATTAATTCGGATTAGATTGGGTTGAATCGAATTTTTCAACCCTCCAACCCGAGACCCAACTCAACCCAAAAAAATTTAAAATTTTCAACCCAATCCAACCCATATTTTAAACTAACCCAACCCAACCCATATAATATGAGTTAGGTAGTCTGGGTTATTCGGGTTGTTGAGTTATTCTTACACCCCTATTGCGCCCCGATCAAATCTATGGATTCGTCCCCATCCAATCCTTCTGAAATCAAATTTTGTCGTCCACGTCGTCATAACCTAGCCACTCCCGCCAAACTTCGTCATTGCATTCTACCTCCACTTAAATATACTTATGTTGCATTCTCTTATGCTCAAATCCACCTAAAACTTCATCTTCATCATGGGTCTTTACCGAATGGAGGGTTTCACGAAATGTCGGTAGAAAGGTTTCACGAAAAGTAGATTTAGTTTCTAAAGTAGATCTAGTTCGGTTCAATTGGGTCAGTTCAATTCAATCAACAAATTCTGGTTCGATTCATTTAATCTAGTTTAGTTCAGTTTTTGTTTATCTGGTTTCGTCTGGTTCTGGAAAAAAAAATAATAATAGGTCTTTGTTCTGTTTTCAAATAATTAAGTAGTTATTGGATTTTGTTATAGATCTCTCTATGAGGATCTTTGTTCTTGCCCAAAAGTTCTTTGTTTTATTCTTCATGTGTCTATCTTTAGCTTAGAAGTTCTTTGTGATTTTGTTCTTCGTGGATTTCTGATTCTATCTTAGATTTATTGATTTGATTCAAATGTTTTCTTAGCAAACTCAAGGTCGTGATTCTAGCACCTTAAGTTTGAGGGAGGGTGCTAAAGGAAAATTAGGGTTTATGAATCATTAGTATTTTTCATTATTATTTAAAAATAAATAAACCATCAATTCACCCAAAAGTCTAAGCTAGTGGTTGACGGCAAATTTAATTATACATAACTAACAAAAAGTATTTCTTATAATGATTGTATGCAAGGAAATCATTAGTTTTATTCCTATCAAGAACTAGCTATTATGTGCACATAAGGGTGGTGTCTGCCTTGCGTTAAATGGTCCGCTTGGTAGAATGATGGATGAACGCTTCGAGTGGTTCGTGTTCAAGTTTATTGCTCGGACAACTAGAATTGAACGAGGATCCGCAGAGATACTAGTGGCGAAATGAGAATCCAGGCGAGAGAAATAAGTAGAGGTTAATTGATTTGTGTTGTTTAATGCATGATGAAGCGTTAAAGACATTTATGAAAATGAGAGTTTTTATTGCTTATATTTCCTAAAATGGTTTCTTAAAATGAGACATTTAGGCTTATGTTTTTAGTTTTCCTTTCCTAGACAAGCGAGGCGAGAAAGCTGCTAAGAGGAGGCGAGCTGTCGAGCTATTAGGCGTTGAAGTTCTGGAGCTTGAGTTTTAGTTTCATTTAAAGAGTTACTTGTATTTTGTATCAAGATGTTAAAGGAAACTATTAATAAAGTTGTTAAGTTATTCCAAAGTTTAAAGTGTTAATATTATTTATCGTCAAACGTGTTATTAAGAAGTTAAGATTAAGATTGGGCGTTCTGGCACCTCGCCAGAGATGTTGGAGCTGGCCAAGTTGCATTCACGCACGGAAATACGAGGGAAGGACACGTTCTGAGTAGGGGCATGACAATTTAGATCCATGTATGTTAACTTCTAATTAGATTAAATGCAATTATAGTAAATTAGATCTGTTTTCCCATTGCGCATGTCTAATCTTCCATCATTATGGTAATATGTTTTCAAGGACATGCGTAATTTCATCACCAATGAAGTTTATAGAAAATAAAAGTGTATCACTTATAGATTGGAAACATTATTAATCAATTTTTTTTATCGTTTATAGAAAATTAAAGAAAAATCATGAACCTCACTAATATATTTGCAACGATATGCTTCTATCGTTGATAAATTTTATCACTTATAAAAGTATATCATTGATAGTGTATTATCACTAATAGTTTTGTGATACAAAAATATTGATGATAAAGGTATATCCAACAATAATTTGTTGTCATTGATAAACTAATATATTTCTTTGATAAAATACTTTTTGTATCTTTTTGTGATACAAAAATATCGATGATGATAGTATGGTATCAACAATAGATTTCTATAAAATGAGTCTATCAATGATTGGTTGTCCACAGGTCTATCAATGATAGACTTCAAAAAGTGGAAATTTCGTGCCTCCAATGAGTTTTTGTACATTTTCTATGGGCTAAACGGTTAAAGACGAATTTTGTTATGTCTGAAATTAGTTAAAAAAAAAACTATCAATGATAGACTTTTATAAAATCGCAGTTTATCAATGATAGGCTTCTTATTTTCTACTCTTTTTTTACGTTGTTTAGATTAAGATAACCAAATCTAAAAGATCGTGTATAAACGATCGTGTACTAAAAGAATTAAAAAAAATCATTTAGCCAAATCTAAACGATCGTGTACTAAAGAATCTTGAAAAAATAAACGATCATGTAAACAAATATAAACGATCGTTTATCAAAAGATTATTGAAAAAATTCGTTTAGGGTTTAGGGTTTAGGGTTTAGGGTAAAATGATATTATGACCCAATCGAGATTACGAACAACCTATGAAGGATTAACTTACTCTAGTTATGAGTATATCAGATGGACACAAATATATCTATAGTGAGGGGAGTGCAACTACAGGACTTTAGTGAAATGGCCTATTAGTTAACAAATGTTGATTAGCTCGATCTAAAAAGATTTAGTTAATGTAGAATCGTTAGAGCCTATGATCTATAGGTCTATTAGGTTCTCTTGCTAGCTTATATGAACTAAACTTAGAATAATATAATGGAATAATTCGAATTGTTCGAACTAGGTAAAGAGAGAAACCGACAAATAGACGTAATCTCGATTGTTTATCAAAAGATCATTGTAAATTCGTTTAGCCAAATTTAAACGATCATATAACCAAATTTAAACAAACATATAACCAAATTAAACGATCATGTAACTAAATCTAAACGATCACGTAACCAAATTAAACAATAGAATTAAAAAAATAAATCGTTTAAGTTCGGATAGTAAAATATAAACGATCGTGTACCAAACAATAGCCAAATTTAAACAATCGGATACCAAATATATTACGTGCGTTGTTGACGGTATGGTTGACGGGTAGTTTTAGTATTTTCCATTGTGGGTCTATGGGCTTTTTTCGTTTTCGAAATTGTTCTATACATTGTAAATATTTTGCCGTTTTATTATATTTTTGAAAAGAACCTATCATTTAATATATTGATAAACATGATGGACAATAATAGATATGCGTAGTGGAATTATGAATCGATTTTACCCTAAATGCATCTAAACAATTTAGAATTAACATTCAACACTACCCTAATTAAGTGAAATTAGGGTTATTAAAAAGTAATACCTTTGAAGCTTCTCGAACCTCATATTCTCCTTATGAACCCAAGACCACCACTAATGTTGACTTGCTATTCTCCGAACTTAAAACCAGGTTTTAGGATCCGACAAGTGAAAGAACGTGAAAAATAGATGGAATTTGGAGGTGGAATTGAGAGTTAAGATTTAAGAGAGATTTTTTTTGTTTTTTTGGTTTTACTTTGAAAGTCAGTAACACAAATTTAGTAAAAGTTTTCAAACATTTGAAAAGCTACTTTTAAATAACCTAATTACACGTGATTAGTTCATCAAATCTTAACACCATTCCACTAACCATTAGTGAAAATTAATGGGCTAGTTGTTTGCATCTCATGTAACCACCTATCACATTAAGTGTTAGTGGGATTATCTAACAAAATTTTAGATTTTCCCACTAACTTTCGTTCAAGGGCAATATGGTCATTTAATCATTCAAGTCAAAGTTAAAATCAAAATTTGATTTTTTCAAATTAAAAGTCAACGTTTTGATTTTTTCCATCTTGACTAATTTCGAATTCGACCTCCAAAGTATGAATCTCGTTTATTTTTTCAAAATTCAAATCACATTTGATTATAAAGCTAGTCAAAGTTTGACTTTTTAAAGTCAAAAGTTAACATTTTGACTTTTTATAACTTTGACAATTTCTATCAATTACAAGCTTTCGAATATGAATTCATATTCATATTTTTTATACTTAAATCACAGTTAAACATAAAACTCTATCTCTAACCAATAACCGGTGGTTTATATCACATATATTTGTCGGTTTCTCTCTTTACCTAGTTCGAACAATTCGAATTATTCCATTATATTATTCTAAGTTTAGTCCATATAAGCTAGCAAGAGAACCTAATAGACCTATAGATCATAGGCTCTAACGATTCTACATTAACTAAATCTTTTTAGATCGAGCTAATCAACATTTGTTAACTAATAGGCCATTTCACTAAAGTCCTGTAGTTACACTCCCCTCACTATAGATATATTTGTGTCCATCTGATATACTCATAACTAGAGTAAGTTAATCCTTCATAGGTTGTTCGTAATCTCGATTGGGTCATAATATCATTTTACCCCCAAAACTACACCTTGCTCCTTAAGTTTCACGGATTCACTATTATACAATTGATTTTAGGTACAACATATAAATCGAATCCCTCTCGAGCCAATGAGAGAATGGGGCCCTTTGTTCAAAACTTGGATTCAGTCCTTGAAGGTACCCTATGTCCCTTGTCATCCACCCAATCTTACCCTTGAAATGGGAGGCTTACTGGGCCAACGTTGTTGAGCTGCTCTCACCTATGCAGATCTAAAGATAATTCCATTTGAACAGAAGTTCTTAGTTAGCTTATGATAAATATTAAGTTACCTAGGTTATCAATAATCGGAATAGTTAGCTTTATACACTCAATAGTGTTATAATGTAAAAGTGACTATTTCATAGTTTAAGTCTTATGTAAACTTTTTACATAAGATGAAATAAAAATAGGAAAATTTCGATTAAATAATATAACAAAAATATTTTAAAAAGGAAAAAATGAAATAAAAATAGGAAAATTTTCATAAATATAACAAAACGGTAAAATATTTACAACCCATATAACAAAGCCCATAAAGTTAAGCCATTTTTTAAATATTCCAAATTTTCCATTTCGTCTTTCTTCTCCTATTCGTTTGTTCCATTTTTTTCTCTTTTCTTTTTTCCTTTCTTCCATCTTCGTTTATTTTATTGTCTTTTTCTTTTCTTTTTTTTCAAAGTGTTATTTGGTTTATCGTGTATTAAATATAAAAGATCTATTTTTTTCAAATTTTTTTATTTGGTTGTTCAAGATCGTGTACTAAATATAAAGACTAGGAAAAACGATGATTCAGGTAGCCAAATCTAAACAATCGTGTAAAAAAATAGTTAAATCTAAACGATCCTATACAAAGAATCCTAAAAAAATCGTTTAGATTTGGCTTCAAATCTAAATAATCGTGAACAAATGTAAATAAATCCAAATGATCATGTACGCAAACAATCTTTTAAAAAATCGTTTAGCCAATTTAAGCGATCATGTACCAAATCTTGAAAAAAAAATCATTGTCAAATCTAAACAATCGTGTACAGACAATTTAAAAAATAAATCATTTACATTTAGCTATCCAAATCTAAACGATCATGTACCAAATAATAGTCAAATCTAAACGATTATTTACCAAACAATAGCCAAATATAAACGATCGTGTACCAAATATATTACGCGCGTTGTTGATGATGTGGTTGACGAGACATTTTTTGTATTTTCTATGGTGGACCTATGGAATTTTTTCGATTTTATAATTGTTCTATATAATGTAAATATTTTGTCGCTTTGTTATATTTTTTAAAGACAGTAAGAATGCTAAAAAGTTTAATAGGTATAATGTGTTTAAATAATGAGTGAAGTAATATAAATTATTCAAGTTAAATAATCAACTAAATTATATGTTGATAATGAATGATGAAATTAAAATTAATTTCAACAAAAAAAAATATTTGATTATTAAAAAGAACAATAAAACAATTACTATTGAAAAATGAATTTTTTAACTAACTAAATTTAGTTTGTAGTTAAATATACTGAAGCTATTGTCAGCTAATTAACTAATAATTTATGTAAGAAAAAATGATTGCACTCCTTTTATACATTTTTAATTTTTTTTTAAAAAGACTATACATTTTTATTGTAAAAATAAGTTAGGGTTTTTACAAAAATAAAATAAAAATTAAAAATATTTGTAAAACAATTTTGAAATAGGAAAAAAGCCCACAAGCCCACAACATGAAATAACAAAAATACTCCGGATTAATCGAACACACACGAGTGCAAAAAAGCTTATAATTTAAATGATTGTCTAATATAGTTTCATAGGTCATTTACACGGTCATTTAGATCTTTGTAAACAATCGTTTCAATCTATCATTTATCTATTTGAGATAGACAGTGATAGTAGTCTATATTTGTCTATTTGGGATAAACGACTAATCGTTAGATATTGGTACATGATCTTGTACTAAATCTAAATGATCTTATACAAAATTCAATCGATCTTGGTACACAATCTTGTACCAAGATCGTTTAGATATTGATACACAATCGTTTAGATCTTGGTACACTATCATTTAGATTTTAGTACACAATCATGTATTAAAACAAGAAGAAGAAAAAAAGAAAAATGATAGATGACAAATAAAAAATAAATTCCGGAAGAGAAGATGAAGGAATCGCGAACAATAAGAAAGGGGAATATGAAGAAGGAAAGGTAATAATAGGAAGAAGATATGCAGGATTTCAATACTTGTCTCGGAAAAAATTCAAAACCAACAAGGAAAATCTGTAATTTATGAAAAAACAATGGTGGTTTTATGGAATTTTTTATACGGGTCATATATATTTTTCGCGTTTTGTTCTATATATGTAAATTAACCAATGAGTTAAGTATATTCTAATAGATTATCGACTATTATTTAATTACTTTTTTTTATTTATATTTAATATTATTATTGATTCTTAGTCGATTAGCTTTTATTTCTATGTGATATTTATTGTTTAATTAATTAATCTAGAATTGTATAAGATTTTTGTGCTTAGTTTTATAAATTAACTACAAATATAATTTTTTAAGAGAAATTTTCATAAATATAACAAACCACTAAAATATTTACGGCTCGTGTAACAAAGTCTATAAAGTTAACAATTTTTTTAAGTATTCTAGGTTTGCTCTTTCGTATTTCTTCTCATATTCGCTATGATATCTTTCTATCGTCTTTCTTCTTTTCCTCTGCAATTTCTTTCCATCGTCTTTCTTTTTTCCTCTTCTTTTTTTACATCTTCTTTTCCTTTATTTTTTTTACGTCGTTTAGATTTGGGTAACAGAATCCAAACAATCGTGTACAAAAAATAGTCAAATCTAAAAGATCGTATATCAAGATTCTTTGGTACACGATTATTTAGATTTGGCTACTCTAATCTAAACGATCGTGTACAAAAGAATTTAAAAAAAAAATTTAGCCAAATCTAAATAATCGTGTACCAAAGAATCTTGAAAAAAAATAAACGATCGTATAAACAAATCAAAATGATCGTGTACTAAAAGAATCTTAAAAAAATTAGTTTAGCCAAATCTACACGGTCGTGTATCAAATTTTGAAAAAAAAAATTGTTTAGATTTGGCTACCCAAATCTAAATGATCGTGCGACCAAATTTAAACAATCGTGTAACCAAATTAAACGATAGAATTGAAAAAATTAATCGTTGAGATTTGGCTATCCAAATCTAAACGATCGTGTACCAAACAATAACCAAATTTAAACGATTATGTACCAAATATATTTCACGCATTGTTGACGGCGTAGTTGATGTGACATTTTTGTATTTTTCATTGTAGGCCTGTGAGTTTTTTCCGTTTTCGAAATTGTTTTATATAGAGTAAATATTTTGCCGTTTTATTATATTTTTTTAAAATACCTCTTTTTTATAAAATTCTAAAAGCATTTATCACGTAAAACCAAAAAGAGTCATTTTAATTACTATATATCTTATTCTCAAACCATACTATTTTCAGACATCTATATAAAAGAGGATAGGCGAATGCACATCAATATTTTTTTTATAAAATTTAACAAAATCTAATCAACTTTTAAAAAAATGTATCTAAACTTTGTGATCTATGAGTTGGAATACATCAAATATAATGTAGGGTTAGTTGCATAAATGAAAAAAAAAACAAAAAATAATAGCATTTATAGCACAAGGATAAAATAATTGCATATATAGCACAAAAAATAGTAAAAGATTAAAATACCCACGTCCAACCACCATTTTGGATATTTCTTGCTAAATTTCTCAAATTAAAAACTATTGTCAATAGCATTTATCAATGATAACAACTATCAATGATAACATCTATCATTGATAATTGTTATCAGTGATTGATAACTTTTAATTTGAGAAATGATTATTTAACACTTTTATTCTCAATTTTTTTACGTTGGCATCTATCACTAATAGCTACAATTAGTGAATATCAGTGAAAGTTGTTATCTATTGTTATCAGTGATAACTTGTCACCATTACAAATATTTTTTCTCGATTTTCTTAAATTGAAAATTATTATTGATAGCAATTGATAGCTATCACGTCCCACCCCAAATATCACTTTATGCAACTAAGTGGAGGCGTGTTGCCTAGACACCCAAAACGTATCAAATTGCATGATAGATGTTGAACGCCCAATAAGTGGAACAACTTCTTTAACCAACAATTTAAAAACGCGTAATGTGAACATGAATGGAATAAGAAGACTTCATTGATATTTCGAGACAGTATAGTACATTCGGTACTTAATACAAAATCTTTTTTGAAATGACAAAAAGCATTACAACAACAATTTGACTCTTCTCGCCTAGCTTCGATATGCTATACGAGTTGATAGTAACCACTACCAAAATGATGCGTTATCAAAAGGCACAGTAGGTGATCAAAGCTGCAAATTCAACATTGGATGTCCTTCGCTACCTGAGGGGATAAAACAAAACATTTGAAAGGTTAGATGAAAACGTCTAGTGGGTGGGATCTTTGATCAACACCTTTGATAAAACAAAGTTTGCTTCAGTGGGATATAAATAATATATAAGTTAATCATTATATCTTTAAGTTTAAAACACTCATTTAAGGCATTAAACATTTTTCAACATCTTAATTTTATCAAAAATTCACAGTTCTCTAGAAAAATCACTTCTTTTATCATTCATCATAATTCATATCCCGTCATATGCTTCTCGCATACCATATAATCACCTCGCACAATCATTCTACATATTCAATTACATCTTTGTACCCTTTCCTCAGCTTAAATGTTTACCACTATTTTTCCAAGTTGCAACTATGTAGAGTAATCTTAATGCATTTGGCAATTCCATCAATTCTACTGTGAGTAACGTGTCTTCCAATGTCAGATTACACAACAAGTTAAGGACATCACATACCAAATCATGCAACAAGTATGAGACATCCTATTTAAGATCACACAACATGAATAAGACATTTTATTCCAGATCACACAACAAGAATAGAACATCTTATCTTATATCACAGGAAGGATAAGGGATCACATTGCATAGGGTACAAAGGATTGTCTCATTTCAAACTTTATCAAGTTTCGTGCATTCTTTAGGAATCATCATTTCAAGAAACCTTGGTTTTCTCTTTCAAATAAACAACGACGACATCAACAATAACATACACAACACGTTAAACATAAATGCAACATAAAACTTGGAGAGAATGCTTTCAAAACCTCTTTCATTTAGAAAATCACTCACAAAGTACTTCGTTTAAATCACTTGTCATAATTCATATCGCGTTGTATGAAATCTCATGCATGTTCTAGAACACATCATTATATCGCAACATTCCAGTTCATAATGAGTCTAATGCATTTATAAGTCACATGCATTTTAAGAATTGGAAAGCATAAGCGAAGTCATGTAATTCATGGTTTCAATAAAAATATATTTAAGGATTCAAACACATTTTGGAAATCCTTTTCATTTTGGAAACATTTATGAGAATAACCACTCACAATCACAATCAGCTAACTTTGCCTTCTAGCTTATTGCCAAGAGTACCCTTGTGCTTCCTTGCAATTCTTGTCGAATTAAGGTTTGTTTTGGATCTTTGAAAACCTAAAAAATCTTCTTAATTTTTTCTTAAGTGAGCTCGGGGTAAAAGCAACTTCAAAATGACTTGATTTTCTCTATTTATAAGTTTCTCTAGTGAAGTTTTCCATGCCGAAATGATTGCTTTTGCTAATGGCAAGAAGTGGTCCAATGTTAGAACGCCACGTGTCTCTGCCCATTCCTTATTATAATCTTGGATTGGGCAACAAGGTCAAATCAATCGTCGGCTTATTGATGCAAGGGCCACGTCACTACTTCTTGGTGAAGTAAGCTTAAATCACCTAACTTTTCACTGAGTCGCATCTTCCCGGTGAAGACCTTTCATTGTGAAACTACATCAGAACGTTTGCTTCCTCCCATACGATCGTTTAGCCTCTTGCACGATTTTCTAACAATCATGAATCTCCTCGCATAATATTCTGACCACATGACCTTCATCGCAAGATAATACACGATCAGGGGCTCATAATAGCTATTATAAGTTGCTAGCGTTGATAGATGTTATCAATGATAACTTTTAATTTGAGAAATATGTTATCAGTTGATATAATTGATAACAGATATCGATGATAGCTTTTATCAATAATGACTACTAAAGGATGGAGTAACTTTCAATTTGAGAATATGGTATCAATTGCTATAGTTAGCTGCTATCGTTGATAACTGCTACCAATGATAGTTTTCAACTTGAGAAATGTGGTATTAGTTCCTATCTCTAATATCTTCTATCGTTGATATTGCTACAATTGATATTCCTCATAGCTATTATAAGTAGTTTTTCTATATTGCTATTACTAATATTATCTATTAATGATTGCATTAGAAGGATATTACTGATAGTAACTGTAGGCGATATCATTAGAAATATATTTTTTATAAGTGATATCTCCTGGATAAACATATGAATTTTGAATTGATGAGGTTTAATTAAGCTATCAATTGATATTTTTATAGCTACTATTAGTGATATTCTTCTATTGCTATCACTAATAACAAAAGAACATCACTAATAGCATCTATAAGTAATATCCTTATGAGGCTACTATATATCACTGATATCAAAGTAATGCTAATGTAAAGGGATATTGGGTTGTTTGTTTTTAGCATAAATGAACAAATAAAAGAGATCATATTAACATGTTGCCGGTAATAGTTTTGAATCACTAGTAACATATCATCCATACGATAGCTTCTATTGCCAATAGTATAAATAAAATTGATATATTTGCAACTTTTGTTGAAATGAATTATCGATTTCAGGTTATACTATCAACATTTATATCATTTAGAAATTCAAAGTTCAAGTGATCAATGATCAATTCTTGAAAAGTATATTGATATAGTAGGCATAATGTCATTGATAGAAGTCATCACTTATAATATGATATCAGTCATAGAAGTCATCGTTGATAACAAAGGAGTAAAGAAAGTAATCTGAAGGGCAAAATTGGCACTTTTAAAAAAGTATCATATGACTAGTAAAAAAAATTGCTA
The DNA here is from genome assembly GCF_025177605.1 of Cucumis melo. NCBI lineage: Eukaryota > Viridiplantae > Streptophyta > Magnoliopsida > Cucurbitales > Cucurbitaceae > Cucumis > Cucumis melo. Next base: position 14,933,886 of record NC_066861.1, read on the forward strand.
TTTGTTCCCTTGTGCCATAGGTTATATTTATTTTCTAATTTGTGCTATTTGGTATAGGGGTGTATATAAGTCGGGTTGGAGGAAATCTATGGACCAACCCAAAGCATTGACAAAAAATGAACGCTATCAATTCAATATGCAAGGGTTAACACAATCCAAAAAAATGCAAGGGTTAACACAATCCAAAAAATCAACACCCCAATCCAAAAAACATGTGTTGATTTTTCTTTTTTTAAATCTCTCCCTAACTTAGACAAATTTTCATATTGTTTTTCGCAAGATGAATAAATTGTCATTGAAAGATATAATGGAACATATATATATATATTCAAAAGAGGTTTACTTTTAGAATATAGATTATATACTTTTAGGTTATATGTTATATATATATTATACATAATTGAGTTGGATCGGATCAACCCAACCACTTACACGACTCGACTATCCGACTCAACAATTTTTTTTTTCCTCCAACCCGATCCTTATAGTTTGGTTGGGTGATGTGAGTTGGTCGGGCAAGACTTTTTTCACCACCCTTTGGTACAAATTTCACAAAATACGTTAGTTTTATAAATATGCAAAAAGCCGAACCTCTTATTCCATTTGAAACGAAGCGAGAGAAGTGAAGAATGCTACTTCTCGTCATTTTCTTTGTCTCATTCTTTCTCCTCCTCTTTCTCTTCTTCAGATTCGCCACTGCTTATGGTAATCATCCTTGCAAATTTCAATCAACAATTGAATTTTAATAGTTATATAAATGCGAAGGATTTGATTTTCTGTTTTTGTCGTCTTATTTTTTCTGTTCAAATTCATAGGCGACTTCACTTTAATGTCGAAGAACCATCTCAACCGAGAGGAAATTGAAGATAAGGTCAGCTAGTTTTGAGTTTTCTATTCTTCAAGTTCCAGTGTTCTTCATCACACCAATTATCATTCCTTTCTGATGTTAATCCACCTATGCTGTATCAGGTCGTTTGGATTACTGGTGCTAGCCGAGGAATTGGTATTCTGCTTAATATTTTGAGTTCTTTAATTATTTCTACTATATTGAGCTTTAATAGATCAAGAATCTTGCTGCTAATTTGTCTGTGTTTTATGCTCAATTATAAGATTACTGTTATTTCCTTTATTTGACATCTTTCTTATCTTTTAATTTTTTTTGTTGAATGTAGGGGAGGTTCTTGCAAAACAACTTGCTGCTTTGGGAGCCAAGCTTATTATTTCTGCACGGGATGAAGCTGGGTTAGAGAGAGTGAAGAGCGAGCTCTCTGGTTTGCAATTTTACATAAAAATTTGCACTAGTCTCGATAATTTTTCTTTCTCTAAAGCAGTTTTTGATCTGTCACAGGTAAATTTGCACCTAATGAAGTGAAAATTTTACCCTTAGATTTGGCATCTGGGGAAAATAAGTTGAAAGAGGCGGTAGAGTTAGCAGAGTCCTTTTTTCCCGGCTCTGGTGTGGATTATATGATCCATAATGCAGCTTTTGAGCGTCCCGTAAGTGATGAGTACTTTTTTATATCCATCTACTTGGCTTGAATAATGTTTTCATGAATGTAATTGATCCTTTAAGATTTTGAATGATTTTGAATCATGCCGGTAAAGATATTGACATTACACTATTGCACGATATTATGCATTGTCCTATTTTAGAAATGCCAGTTGTAAATTCTTTGATGTTCCTATCATTCTTGAATCTTTGGACATGTGTACTTAGTTGTTAGTCCTTCAACAAGCGTGTGGCTACTTAGACAAGGGTTCATGTTAATTGATAAAGGCAAGATTCCTTGCATTGCTGTACATGCAAATAATATTGGTTTCTTGCTTTATAGATTTCCTTAGTAATGTAGTATGTGATTCTTCAAGAAATTGACTATCTAGGATTTCCTACCAATCCAATTCAAGAAATAACAAGATATATTTCAATGTATCAGTTTAATTGGTAGGCCATAGATTAGAGGGTGTTGTATATCAAGTGAACCCCAGTTAGCATGGATCTAAATTTTATGTTAAAGGCTGAAACTGTCAATAGATAAGGTGGCAACTTCACTATGTTGTTTGGTCGGATGGGCATTGTTTCAATTAAGTGTAATAGTTTACTTTTATATTTATTTATATAAAAATAAATCATGGAGGCATTACGATAGCTGGCATGCACCTGAATGAACTTACTTTCATGGTGCTTTTGTGGGGACGTGATTCATAACATTGTTTTGTAAATTTACATTTTCATACAGTTCAAACTTTATGCTACACCGAATTATCTATTTTACATATTTCCCATTGGACGTTGACAACCATGTTTTCAATGTAGGCAATAAACAAAAAGTTAATGGACTGGGTTGGCTTTATCAGTTCTTTCGGCTTACTTGAACATCCTTACCAAAATTTTGGATGATTGTTCGTTCTACGTGTGGAAGATAAAACTTTGGTATAACCAAGCCCAATCTTGTTTTTTTTTTGAAACAGAAGCAAGCCTCTTTATTGATATAATGAGTGGGGCTAAAGCTCAAAGTACAAAGTACAAATTAATGAGTCGAAACACAACAAGATATGAGGAACAAAAAGGACCAACCCAAACATCTAAACCAAGAGAACAAGCTCAACCAAAGGGAGGAAAAAGCCAACCAACAACAACTCCCAAGAAGCCTTACGTAACAATTTGAAATGAACAAAGAAAACCCGAACAAAAAAAAACTAGATGTAGCAGTCCAAGAGGCTGTAAATCTTCCAAGATGGGTATGGCAGGGCATAGAAGGAATGTCAAAGGCAGCTGATAACGTGCAAATACTTTATCAACTTCGAACAGAAAAACACAGCTTGTTGTGCTTGCATGCGTGTATGCATGCATTCTTTCCAAAAGAGATGTATGCATGCTTGCATTGATGCAATTAGTTTGATACATCCCTCGAAATCTCAACCCTCAGTCCCTTTGTGTTGGTTTCACCAGACCTCACCCTTCTCTGCTACTGGTTAACAGATATATCACCATTGATTTCTTTGCCTGAAAATGATCTATTTTTGCACCTTCATTTGCTACAATAATTACTTTTGGTTGTAATTTTCAATCTAAGTTCTCTTTTGGATCTTTATTGCCCTTCTAAGTTTCTCAATGAATGTGATTTGCTTTGTCTCTTCCCCCTTTTACATCTTTGCATCAATCTCTTCTCTTAAATGCACTTATTTGGTTTGAATCTCAATCTTTGATTGGTTTGACATGTACATTTTGTCATTAACTTTTCTCTCCCCTTGTTGAGCTCTCACTATTTGATTTTTGTCTCCTACCAACCTGATGAATTTTTCCCCTCCATCACCGTTCATTTTGAATCTCTGATGCTATAGACCGACTGAGACTGTTCTCTGAATATCTTACAATCTGTTCCTGACTAAATTTCTCAAGGTTCATATCAATTTTTTTTACTTTAAGATTTATCTGCTTCAAGCGTTTCAACATTTTCTCCTTTTCTTCTAGTAGGCCATTCCTTGTGGTGAATCTTATAAATTTTCTAGTTGCTTTCTGCTAGATTCATGATGTTGCTTTGATTTTCCCATTGAAATTGTGCTTTCTGGGCTTTTTGCTGCTGAAGCTGTGATATTTTTTAGATTTTTTTAAAATTTCTCCTTAATTTTGGATGGAGAAAATCTGCTGAACAAGCTAGCCATGTGTTTCTGTCCATCTTCTCTCCCATATTTGTTTTCCTGTTTGCTTGTTGATAGTATAAGTGATGACCTAGTTCAGTCCAATCCAAACTAATTCTGTGGAGTGCATTTCAGGTTGGTTTATATGTGAATAGGTTCAGGTTAGTTAGGTTGGCTATACAGTCAACCTGCCAATTTGGATTGGTTAGACACTTGAAATTAACTCAATCCTATCTATGAAGGTCCTTATAGTTACTGATGTAGGAGTTATTGATTCCTTTCCTTTTGTAAGTGTTTCAATATCAATTTGATGTATTAGTTGTTTGTGCCTTTACTATTTGGCTGCAAAATAAGTTAGTTTCCTAGTTAGTTATTTTAACTATGCGTGGTTCTATAGGTAACTAGTCCTTAACTCCCTCTTGTGTATAAATAGGCCTTAGTGCCATCTCCTGTCTTTAATAAAAGAATTTTTCATTGAGTTCTCGAAGCATACATCAGTTACACCTTTTGTACAAAATCCTACTTCATCATTGAGTCTAATCATTCCATGGTGTAAAATGCTTCACATGCTCTGTTTTGTTTGTCTATGTCTATTCAGCGTTCTACACTTTGATATCTGTCTTTGTTTATCATTTTACAGAAAACTACAGCTTTGGATGTATCTGAGGAAAGTTTGAAGGTAAGGAGGAATAAACAAGTGACACTCACAGTCTGGTTTAGTGATTTTTAAGATGGATTGATTTTATATTCAGTACTATTCATCTTCTGGTTATTGAGATAGCCATTTCTTGTGTTATCATTTTGTTTCTATTGTTAACTCTCATTAAGTATGTACAACGGTGCTCAATTCTTACTTGTTTTCTCTCTCTCTTTTAATTACAATCAGACAACGTTTGATGTCAATGTTATTGGGACCATTTCTCTCACACGGCTTCTAGCACCTTTTATGTTACGACGGGGACGAGGTCATTTTGTTGTTGTAAGTGGAAGTCACTAATACTACTTATGCTTTGCCATTGTTTGCTTAATTTAGACTCGTTGCATCTTAATTTGATATGATAATATCAGTATGGCTGGACCCTGAATATGCTATTGTGATATAACTATAATGTTTATTGCCAGTTTGATCTTCAGGTTGTTACCTAATACCTGAACAGATAATCTTTATGATCAGAATTTCTAATTTTTCTCATCTTTGGGAAATACACATCTGACTATGTTCTAGTATTGGGCATTGATTGTTGGTACATTGTTGTAATTTTTAGAACTTTTCCTATTTGATTATTTGGACAGTCGTCATTTTATTTTTCATGTATTGTTCTTGTTTTTTCCCTTATTTCCTCTCACTTGTATGATAGTCTAAAATTTCAGTTGCTAATATTTCGTATCCTTCTGGATTGCTTTCAGATGAGCAGTGCTGCAGGAAAGACACCTGCTCCTGGACAGGCTGTATATTCTGCATCAAAGCATGCTCTGAATGGTTATTTTCATTCTTTACGATCAGAGGTAATATGAACCTAATGTGTTTGTCCTTATATTTGAGATTACAGTAGTAACATTTACCTTTTTTGAATGAAGGAATATGAACATGCCTTCCAGTTCCTATATTTGGCACTGTTTACTTGCATTTTGGAGTAACTTCTAGGTAGGTTAGACTCTACAAAATTAGAAACTAGAATTTTAGGTTCCAGGTTTCTTTTGTTTTGAAAATTAGGTTTATAAATAGAACTTTCTCGTAAGTTTTTTATGTTTCATACTAATCTTTTTCAAAAATCAAGCCAAGTTTTGAAAACTCAAAAAGTAATATTCAAAAACTTAATTATTTTTTGGATTTGACTAGGATTTCAAGTGCTTCTTTAACATGATGAAAACCATAATTGAAAGTTTGGGAGGAAAACTACCATTTTGGATTTTCAAGAAATCTCAACTTCTCATTAACTCAGGATTCAAGTGTTCGACATATGGGGAGAAGTTCACCACTGTTTTCTTTATTTTTCCCTATTTAACTAAAAGCCTAAAACCTGCTTGTAAGACTAAATCACTACTTTGAACTTCTTTACAAGAATCCACTAATCACTTTACAAGAATCCAGTAATCACTCATTCAATTAATTGAATTACAAATAAAGAAAAGTACTCAACCAAATTTAAAATTTAAAATAAATAAAGACAAGCAAAGTAAAATCTCTGGATCATAAAATTCATTTTCATTTAAAATGTACCCTTGTCCTCGAGGGTAGACTGGCCAGCATTGGTTGACTACTTGAACATTTTTTCCCATGGATTTTTTTTTCCTTTTAAAAGTTTTCTCCAGTGGGTTTCTCCACCTATAGACCTCTTTGATTTATAAGTCAATGTATCTTCATTGATTATGATCTTCGTTTGCATGCATCATTGATTAAATAATCTTTTATATTTGATATGTTAACTTAAAGTTAAATGTTATTTTATGAAACAATAACGTGAGTAGGTAATTCTTTTTTTTAATTGAGAAACAAGCCTTATAGTTTAAGAAACACAAACACAGGTATGAGACACAAATACAACACGAACACGACGATACACCATATTTAAAAAATCTAGGACACGACACAACAAGGACACATTTATTAAAATATTCATTTTTAAAAAATATATATCACACTCAAAATCCATAGTAAATGAATTGATGCATTTATATGCTTAAAAGACTTAGGATGATGTATTCCACACTCAAAAGTTACTATTATTGTCATATATGTCCTTTTAGTCTACTCAATGAGTGTTCTATGCATTTGTTGCACTAACAAATGTTCAATAGATGTCCATCAAGTGTTGGACACGTACACGCTAGCCAAACTAAAGTGTCTGTGCTTCTTAGTTTATAGTTTATCATCATAGACTAATGTGAGTCTAAAACATACTTTTCTTATCTTAAAATTAAAACTTTCATTTATTATTTTTATTTTTTTAGCTCAGTGAGGATCGAGCCATAGACCTTTGAAATTGATAATTGGTATCTTATCTACTAAGTTATGCTCGGATTGACATATTTGAACTATTACTAATTAATATAGATAAAAAAAGAATAATTTTGTTAGATAAATTTATTATTACTTATAATCAGAGATTTCAGTCCAAAATAAAAATATTTTAATCGACACATGGAGAGAGTGGGAAAGGGAGATGGTTTTCAAAGAATTATTTATTTATTGATTTATTTTAATGTATTCAGTTACTTTCATTAATAAAAAGTTAAAAGAATATATGGGCATACAAAAGAACAAGCCCACAAAAAAAGGAACTCCCTTTACAAGTAGGGACTCCAACTATGTGAAATCTCTCCTATAGAATAGCTACAAAAAGCCTTCTAAATCGAAGCCGGAAAAAACATGAAGGTGAACAACAGACCATAACTCCCTAGGAAGTAGGATCCCTCTCCATACCTTTAGACACCCTACTATTCTGCTAATCTCACAAGACCCCTAGAAACTGCACGCATCCTTGAAAGCCATAAAAAACGGCCTTTCTCCCCACAAAAAGGCAGATTGAGGAGAAACTCCTCAATCATAGCCCTAATGTCTTATGACCGATCTCTCTAAGGATTATATTAAATTTCTTATATGGTGTAAATATAATGTAAATTCTAATCAAAATACTAATTAATTTAAAATCAAAAGAACTTTGGTAGCAATTGTATATGTGCCAGACAGTTCTGAAGCCAGTCAGTATTTTCACCTCTGGTGCCTTTTTTATGAGAAAATTATGAGTTCAATTGAGGATACCATTGATTAATCCCTAAAATCTTAGAAAATTTTCCTATATTGGATTTGATGAGGTTCCATAATGTTTTTGGAAGTCTACCATAAAACCAGATGTTAAACTTTTGTTACTGCTTTTTCCTTTTCTCCTATAGTTTTATGGTCACTTACCTTTTATTTTCTTATGTAATCATGCATCGTTTATTTTTCTTTTATATTGCTACAATGGAATCTCAGCTCTACCAGAAGGGTATTAGAGTGACCGTTGTTTGTCCTGGGCCAATTGAAACGTCAACTGGCTCAGGTGCTGAAGTCATGGGGAAGAAAGGTGTATCTGAGGTATGTAGATCTTATTTTATCTTGTGTCAATGCTCATGTTGGCTTAAAGCATGTAAACTCAACAAAAAGATGAAAGTTTTGAATCTCCCGCAGAACTCAAATATATTTATATATTTGTTGGAACTCTTCCCTCTCCTCCGTTCAGGTTGATCAATTAGATTTGTTATAATGGATGAGTCGGATGATCTACTGGTCAACAAGAGTACATATAACTAAAGAGATTAGGGGGAATGAGTTGAAGTTACAGTGACCACTTGCACAACATTGTATTTCCTACAAGTTTCTTGGCAATTGAATCGAGACGAGTTAGACAATTGTTCCATGGGAATAATTGAGGTGTGTGCAAGTTGGCCAAAACATTCATGGATATGGAAAAGAATGAAAATTTTGATTTAAAGAAAAAAGACTTGTTTTGTTATTATTTACACATTTTTATGCCTAATCTTTAGGACAGGTTATTTATCTGCTTCATGGCATCATATATGGGTGGTTTTACATACTAACCCTTTATGTGATTGGAATGCTACTACTACTAGGGAGATATTTGTTATTAGTGATTGGAGTTGTTAGGATATTGGTTATAAAGGGAGGGAAGTAGGAATGAGAAAGTGGGGATTATTTTGGCGTGGCTCTGACCTGCTTAGAGCTTTATTGAGTTTCTTGATTCTACTTTCTTGCAGAAGCGACTTTCATCAGAAAAATGTGCTCAGTTAACAATTATTGCTGCCACCCATAATCTAAAAGAAGTTTGGATATCATATCAGGTATCCCTTTTGAATGATTCACTAATTTATCCCGTATTTATCCTTGATTAAATAGCTTGGAAGTAGAGTTCTCCTTTTTGTGATATTTGAAGCTACTATGATGTTGAACTATGTCACTTTATGGACCCATATCAATCCATTTAAATGCCACCAGAGAAAGAAAAATTGTGTGTTTTTTTATTTAAATAAATAGTCATGTGCATAGCTTTGACGTCTCTGTCTTTCATCTTGCACATAAAAAAGAAGGGTAGCTTGTCATTGCGTTGACATTATTGAAAATAGAGATGAAGAACAAACATAATTTTACGTGGAAACCCTAGTACAGGGAGAAAAATCACGGTGTTGATAATTTTATTATTTTCTAACAGAATAAATAATAGGACAAAGTAAATTACGTAACTATCCTTGAATGACCTAAGCCCGTTATTTCTAACACTTCCCCTCAAGTTGGGACGTAAATGTCATAAAGATCCAACATGCTAACGCAAGAATCAAAGCTTTGTCTGAGGAGCCTCTTTGGGAGGATATCAACAATCTGTTGGCTTGAGGGTATGTAAGGAATGCAGATGCTACCATCAAGCTTCTTTTTGATAAAGTATCTGTCAAGCTGCCTTATTATTGCAGCTTCATAGGCACCTCATTGTCTTGTCAAAGATCGGACAACGCCTCCTGGAGCCAGATCTCCTCACAAATACCTAAACTCATAGCTCTGTATTCGGCTTCAGCACTGCCTCTAGCCATAACTCCTTGCTTCTTATTTCTCCAAGCACATGATTAGCCCACACAAAAGTACATTATCCTGAGGTAGACTTTTTATCAACAATAGATCCTGCCCAATCAAAATTAGTATAAGCTTAAACACATCTTCTGCCAAGCTTCCTGAATCTCAGACCTTTACCAAGAGTTGCTTTTAAATACCTCATGATCTTGTTAATCGCCTCCATATGGTCCTTATAAGGTGCTTGCATGAATTGACTGACAATGCTCACACCATAGGAGATGTTAGACCTAGTGTGAGATAAGTAAATCGACTTTCCAGCAACTGAGTGAGACTTCTTCCCCGCTTAGACCGGACGCTGATTTATCTTTATCAATAGGAACCCTGTCACCTGAATTTTTGAGTTTGGCATTGAACTCGATGGTTGTATCAATAGGACGACATCCTAGCATACCTATTTGAGCTAATAAATCAAGGGTGTACTTTCTTTGGGACATTGGGATGCCTTTTTTGGATCTAACAATCTTCATCTCGAGAAAGTACTTCAGCTTCTCCAAGTCTTTGATTTCAAACTCAAACCCCATCTTCTTCTTTAGTTGGATGATCTCATTAGTGTCATCCCTAGATAGCACAATGTCATCGACATAGACAATCCGTATTTCAATTTTTCCTGTCTTAGACACTTTGGTGAACAAGGTGTGATCGGAGTGCCCCTGATTGTACACCTGAGACTTGATGAAAGTGGTAAACCTATCAAACCACGCTTTTGGTGATTGTTTCAACCCATATAAATATTTCCGAAGTTTGCAAACCTAATTATTAGATCAAGTTTTAAATCCTGGAGGCGGACTAATGTACACTTGCACTTTTAAATCCCCTTAAGAATGCATTCTTAACATCAAGTTGATATAGGGGTCAATCCTTATTCACTGCAGCAGACAACATAACTCTAACCGTCGTGTTTGCAATAGGAGAAAACGTCTCAAGATAGTCAATTCCATAAGTCTAGGTGAACCATTTTGCAACTAGCCTAGCCTTATGTCTATCAAGGGTACCATCTACTTTGTACTTGAATGTAAACACCCATTTGCATCCGACAGTCTCGTGTCCCTTAGGGAGTGTGTAAAGATCCTATGTTTTGTTCTTTTCTAGGGTTCAACTTTCCACTCCGGACACTCTAAGGCTAGGTGGATACTTTTAGGTATTGTGATAGAGTTAAGACTGGCAGTAAAAGTTATGAACTGTGGTGAGAGATTCTCATGACACATAATTAGAGATGATGTGCTTTGTATAAGACCTAGTACCTTTCCTCGCTGCAATAGGAAGATGAAGAGATGGATCATACTTACTGGTATTTTTGAACGGTCTGACTTCATTTTGTTTTCAGTATGTTCAGCAACAACCTCATTCTCATCAATCACATCCTCTCTATCTATAATGACCCATCAATACTGCCTTGCTCCCCCATATCTTCAGGAACAACTGTCTCGAACCCGTTATTCTCACCTGCCTTACTGTTGGTATGTGAATTAGTTGAATTTATCTCGGACCTGTCATTTTCACTCATTCCGTTATTACTATGTGAGTTAATGAAATCAGTTGTACTTTGATCCCTTATTGTTTTAGAATCTTGGATTGGAGTTGTCTGAACAGTAGGACACTTAACTTCCCTTTTGAGATTCCTCCTATAGTAAGTTTTTCCAGGGAACTTGATTTGTGGGTAGGATTGTACTGTGAGAACTAGGGTCAGGTAAGGTAACCACAGTAGTACAAATAGACTCTAAAGGAAGTATATAGTTAGACTTTTCACTCACACTCTGCCCTTGAAGTAGGCTAACGGGAAAGAAAGGATGATTCTCAATAAATGTGACATCCATGACAATAAAGTACTTGTGTGAAGATGGATGGAAGTATTTATAGCCTCATTGGTGTCGAGGATACCCAACAAACACAAAAGCCTAAGCGCGAGGAGTGAATTTAGTTTGGTTAGGACTATGACTATGAACATAGGTTGTGCATTCAAAGATTTGAAGGGGAACACCAGGGACTGGTGGAGGGATAAGATTCTTTGAGACAATCTAATGGTGTCTGGAGGTGAAGGACATGGGAAAGCACGCGGTTGACGAGCCTAATTAACATAATAAAAAATAGGGTAAAGTAAATTACGTAGCTACCTTTTGGCTTCTCAAATGGGGTTCTTGTACATGTCAAGCTAATATGTAAGTGGTAGCAAAAATGTACTCACAAAAATCCCAAACTCAAATTCTGGAAAACATGCTATTTGTTTTCATCTTTTTTCTTTTCTTATGGATAGCAAAAAATTCATCAACAACTCTTATTTTTGTGAGACATTTAATTAGTTGCTTGATTTCTGTAGCCCGTCCTTGCTGTTATGTATTTGGTTCAATATACGCCAACGGTGGGCTACTGGCTCATGGATAAGGTATTATTTGGTTTCAAAATTGTAAAAAATTGGGAATCAAAGAAAGTTTGAAATTGTGAGATATGGGCTCATGAATTGAATAATCTCTAGTCCTATCCTGAATGGTTGTGTATGTAAAATATACTTGCAGATTGGAGGGAATCGTGTTGAAGCGGCTGCTAAGAAGGGGAACACTTACTCGCTGAGTTTGTTATTTGGGAAAAACAAGTCATCTTAAAGTATGACTTCACCGTAGTTCAAAATTTTCAAGAATAACTTTTCTTTTATATATATATATATATATATATATATATATATATATATATAGATAGATAGATAGATAGATAAAGTAGATATATAAACAGATACTCATCTCCATTACGCAATGCAATGAATAGCTGAAAAGCATGCAAAAGTGATGCACAAGTACGTTCTTTTCTTTTCTTTTCTTTTTTTTTTTGTTTGTTCTAATTTATATGTTAAAAGTAATTTAAGGTATGTGATTTGGGACGGGCTTTCAATAAGAAAACACTCATCTTTTGTCTGTCTTCGGGCTTCGCACTTTTTATTTGCAGCAATTTTCATGGGAAATTGCAACTGATGTCTAAAATTTGATTACTGTTTTGAAATGTCTAATTTTTTAAAGGTTAAATAGTAAAAAAACATCCCAAACTTTAAAAAAAGTATTATCAAACTTTCAAAAAGGATTGAAAAGTACTAACCATTAGTTTTAGATGGATTATGTTAGAAGTTGTTTGGATCAAAGAAAATGGCATGGAATAAGGAACATTAATGTGTAGTGATAAACTAATATAAAATTTCTGTTTTAATTAAACTTCATAATATAAATATAATTTTGGGTATGATTTAATAAAAATTATTATAGGAGATAATTAAATAGTTGAAGAAGTTGAATTGGATTCATATTAAAATTATATATTAAATGTAGGGTTTGTTGCAAAAAAAAAAAAAAAATGGTAAAAAAGCAAAATATAATATAATAGCATATATAGTACAAAAGATAGTGAAAGGCTTATCCATGTCAAACCACCATTTTGGTTGTTTTTTTTTTCTTTTTTATCAAATTTATCAAATTAAAAACTATCACTAATAGTAGCTATCGCTGATACTACCTATTGTGATAATTGCTATCAGTGATATATGTTATCACCAATAGTTTTTAATTTGATAATTGATTATTTTACACACTTTTCGATTTGTTCACATCGATAGCTATTACTAATAGCTACACTTAGTAAGTATCACTGGTAGCTGTTATTGGTTGTTATCATAAATAGTTATTATCAGTAATAACTTATTACCATTACAAGTATTTTTTTATTTTTTTTTGGTTTTCTTAAATTGAAAGCTATCATTGATAGAAGTTGATAGCTGTTATACGTTGCTACCGTTGATAGATGTTATTAATGGTATCTTTTAATTTGAGAAATATGTTATCATTTAATATAATTGATAACGGCTATCAACGACAACTTTTATTAATGATAGCTTTTATTAATTGAGTAATTTTCAATTTGAGAAATGTGGTATCAGTTGCTATAGTTGGCTGTTATTGCTGATAACTTTTATCTGATAACTTCTATCAGCAATAACTTTTAGTTTGTGAAATGTGGTATCAGTTGCTATAACTGATATCTTCTATGAACAATGTTGTTATCAATTGATATTCATGATAGTTGGTATAAGTAGTTTTTCTATATATTGCTATCAATATAAAATAATATCACTAACATTATCTATCAACGATTGCATTAGAAGAATATCACTAATAGACAATATAAGTGATATCATTAGAAGAATATTTTTAAAAAGTGATATTTTCTTAGTAAACACATCCATTTTGAATTGATGAGATTTAATTAGGCTATTAATTGATATTTTTGGTAACTACTATCAATGATATTCTTCTATTACGATCACTAATAATATCTATCAGTCATAGGAAAAGAAGAATATCACTGATAGCATTTATACGTAATATCCCTAATAAGCTATTATATATGAACGATATCAAGGTAATGTTACTATGAAATGTTTGTTTCTAACATAAATGGACAAAGAAAAGAGATTAGATTAGTATGCTATTGGTAATAACTTTGAATACTAATAACATACTATCCATATGATTAGCTTCTATCACTAATAGTATAAATGAAATTGAAATAGTTGCAACTTTTGTTGATTTCAGGTTATGCTATCAACATTTACATCATATATAGAAATTCAGAGCTCAAGTTGTTATGATATATATATATATATATACACACATACATACATGTCCCTTATCGTAACATACAGTCTAGGGTTCCTTTGTTCTATATATATATATGTAACTTTACTCTGACTCTATATGAATAAGAAATATATTTTTATCTGACTTCTTGAGTACACAAGTTATCGGTGATAAATTCATGAAAAACATGTTGACATATTAGACGCGTTGTCATCGATAGAAATCATCACTGATAGTATGAGAGGAAGGAAATTGAAGGGCAGAATTGACATTTTTAAAAAATTTACCATATGACTAGTAAAAATTTGCTATTTTTGCAAATGTTATTTCCTTGTGCTATAGATTATATTTATTTTCTAATTTGTGCTATTTGGTGCAATTTTTCTTAAATAAATGATATTTAATTTAGTTTAGTAATTAATTAGTTTTATATGGTATTTAATTTAGTTTAGTAATTAGTTAGTTTACGTAATTAATTGATGTAGAATAAATAAATATATGATATTTAATTTAGTAATTAAATAATGGACACTTACAAAAAAGGCAAAACAAGTTATAATAATTAAGTCCATAATACACAAATTCATTGTTTGTAAAAATGGTAAAAACAAAGCCCAGCCCACATATACAAGATATAAAATGTCTCAAATCCCTTGTTATTGATATATACTTGATTCACACCTGATACACTTTATATTCCTTAATACACTTAACATACATTTGATACTTCTTGATAACATTTTGATCTTGATACACTTGATGCATCAAGATACACTTTGATACATCTAAAACATCCTGATACATCTAATACTTCACGTTACACTTGATTTTTTTGATACACTTCATACACTTAAAGGCTTCATTGATAAGTTTGACACACTCGATACATTGCTAATAAACTTGTTATGCTTCATTAGTACACTCAACAAATTTAAAGCTTTTATTTTAATTTATTTTCCAACTAATTCAATATAATTTACCACATCATCAAATATAACTCATGTCCACGTCAGCACCTAACGGTCTAGTAAGCATTCCGTTAAGTTAAAGTTAACTCAAGGACCATTTAGAGTATTTGGAAAACGTGGGGCGACCAAAGTGTCTGTTTTGAAACTTCAGAGACCAAATAGACACGAACTTCAAATCTCAATAACCAAAAGTGCATTTTACCCTTTTTATTATTATTATTATTTATTAATATTGGCACGCCCCACCCCAAAAGTTACTCTAGGCGACCTAGTTGAGGCGTGCTGCCTAGACACTCAACACATATCACTCCCCATGATAAACGATGAATACCTAGTAAGCAGAACAACTTCTTAAATCAGTCTCAACGCAAAGCTCCAACTTAGAACTCAAAAGACTTTACAACACAATGTAGTTGAAAAATAGATAATAACTTCACATCTTATTTCATTTATTCTTGGGTTTGTCACCTAGTCTTTAATACTTAAGCTTTTAAGCTCTAGGTGATAAGCACAATACAATGCAGAGGAATACAACAACAATAATACAACTTCTCATTTTATTAGTCTTTAACCATGCGTTCTACAATCTTAAAGCATAGATCCTCACGTACATTAACTATAATACAACTTTAGAACGCTAAGTCGAGCTTCTCCACTTTACTCTCTTAGCTTGATTGTTTAGCTTCTTAATACGAGGGCTTAACTTCCCAAAAAATGAGATGCAACCCTCTTTTAAAGATAATAACTTCAAAGTAATTGAAAACAGATTGCTTGGTCAGCATTCTCGTGTCACAACTCATCTTACCTTTCTTTACTTGGCTTTAACGCCTGGTCACCTGGCGAGGGAAGAACTTAAAATATAAGTCGAAGTCTTAGTAAATGAGATTTTAGAAATACCTTTTGGAGATTACAATACAATCACATAAGTTCATTTTCACTTTATGAACACATGACTCATAATACTTCATTTCATAAAACATAGAAATTGCACATTAGCTTTCTCTTATTTCTTGCCACCAAGAACATGAATTATTCCCCTCCCCAAGACTATTGGGATTCGCTCTCGCAAGTACCTTGCATTTAGACTACTATGATGTTCACTTCATTCACAGCATCCAGGAAATCCCTTGATTCATTTCTCGTTGCACATACCGTTCACACGATGCCTTTACAGTACATTGTGTGTACACCACATAATATCTGCTCACTTGGTAGGAATAAGGATAATGGTTTACTCGCACACAATCAACACAACATCACATAGAAATCCATAGTTTTCTCTTTTCAAATAACAACATCAACAACATTAACAACAAGACATCAATGTATATATATACAGAACGAGGTTCGAAAGGAATTTTTTCAAATACATATTTTATTTAAGAAGATTAATCAAAAAATGCTTAGTTTGCACATCAAGGCCACTCACGAAAATACTTGATTCCCTACTTCTCAGAATGCTTAGCTTCGCTTCTCTTTTTGCCTAGCTTCCTTAGCAAAAGCTCACCAGTTAGCACTTCTTTGGCAACTTCTCAAATTTTCTTATCGCCCTATACTCTTTTGGCAGAGCTTCAATACTTGAGCTTCCTTAACACTTCCTTCGAAACCTTAAGTCCTATTTATATTAGTCCTAAATTGGATTAGTCATCGCTAAGCTCATCTTAGCTTGTCAACTCCTTCTTAGTGCTTTACACGTGTAGGTTTGAAATCTTCTTTAATCATGCTTAACCTTAACCCAACACATAAGATGCTGACTAATATAAATTATTAGCTTAACTTAAATTTCCTAACTTTCTTTCCTCGTCTAACCCAAAACAAAAACTCTCCTCGCGTTTAGCTAACAAAAACATGCACTCTTCCTTGCATCTTTGGTCAAAACGCATATCCAAAATGCATTCTTTTATACTTAACCATTTTCACTCCCTTTACCATAGAAGGCGAGATACTTATCCTAGCTTCCTTCTCTGCAATCCTTCTATTAGAACACGGACTCAACACAAGCCATCGATAAGTTATCATTGGTCTTCTTTCACCTTCCGATCTCATTTTCTCTATATAGTTCTGTCTCTAGTATCTTCATGGTTAGTTTTCTTTCTCCTTAAACTCTAATTATTTTGTTTTTGGAAGGGAAGATTATTAGGTTGTGTATAGTTTCTTTTCAATAAAGTTTTTTAAGTGGTGTGCCAATTAGGTCATAGGTTTGACATGATCATTAATTACCTTGAGAAAATGGTTAAATTATAGTGGATTTTGGTGTTTTTAAAACTATTTATATTTGGGGTCTTTAATAAATATAATAAAGCGGCAAAATATTTACATTGTTCAGAACAATTTCGAAAACGGAAAAAACGCACAGGCCCATAATAGAAAATACTAAAAATGCCCCGTCAACCACACCGTGTGTAATATATTTGGTACACGATCATTTAGATTTGGCTATTATTTGGTACAAGATCATTTATATTTGGTCGTTTAGATTTGGATAGCCAAATTTGAACAATTTATTTTTTCAATTCTCTGCACACAATCGTTTTATTTGGTTATATAATCGTTTAGATTTGGTTGCACAATAATTTAGATTTGGGTGATTTTTTTTCCAGATTTGGTACACGATCTTGAACCAAATAATAGTTTGTAAAAAAAAGAAAAAGAAAAGAAGAAAGATGATGGAAAGGAAAAAAAATCAAATCATAAACAAAGAGGAGAAGAAAGACGATAAAAGAAAAGGACAAACTTGAAATATTTAAAAAATTGCTAGTTTTGTTACGCGGGCCGTAAATAATTTATGGGTTTCTATTTAATTTAGGTATTTTTTTTTTTTTTGACTATTTTGCACTTTTATTTATTTTTTATTATGTTTTGTTGGTTTCGTCAATTTTAGAATTTAATTATCTTTTTTACTTTTTTGTCCAAAGTAAACTTTTTTCTATACCATTTATGTAATCAGCATGTTTTTTAGTGGGTGGCCATAAATCAAAGATTTTGGTTTTTGGATATTTTCCAAAATCGGCCTTATATTTAGGCCTTAAAATGGTTTTATGTCTGGAGAATTGAAGAAGTGGCAAAATCGAGGAGTCTTCTTGATACTTGTAGGCTTGTGTTCTTCTCATATTTGACGGCCCAACAAGCATTAACCTTACGGCCCATTGGTTTGTTCTTCTGAATCCGAAACCCTAAAATAGACTTCCTCCTTCGTCATTTGTTTCTCTCGTATCCTCACCTCCCAACGCCGTTCGTATCACATTTCTTCTTCCCTCACCACCCCTAAAAATGGTACTCTCTCTACTCTTTGTTTTTCGCGATTCTCTACCTTGTATTTTAATGGCGCCTCTTAATACTCTTGAAATTTCTGTTCAATCCACGTACCCAACTGCTATGTTATTGTTGTTTTATTACTCATGAGCAGCAGCTCTTGGCCTAGTTTTTGTTGTATCCAATTACTGATTTGTTTTCTGTTTAACTCTCATGTTAGAGATCTCTAACTATTTGACATCTCTCGAGCTTGTTTAGATTACTTTTCGAATGTGGAACTTCTCCAACTGTTTTAGTGAATTTTTGTTGGATTTTCTTCTTCAACTTTTTAAATAATGTAACTAAGAATTTGGTACTGGCAAGAATTTGGATGATGTTATAATGGGGTGATTGATGGGTCCGTATTATGGTTCCTCGATTATAAAAGGGGGTTTCTCTTTTCTGGAATAAAGAGCGTCATCTTGAAGTGTTCTTCGACATTGTTAATTATCAAGCCATTTGCTGCTGCAAATTATTTGATCGATTTGTTTCTTTTACGTTTCTTTTTGGAAGAAATTGATAAGCCATTTGTAATCCATTAGGATTCTCCATTCATGTACTGATTTTATTTTTCGTCTGAGTAATTCTGTTCCATGTTATCTCTCGTACGTTTGTTTGATAATGTAGTGGGAGCAATCTGTCCAATGTCCTGAAACTTTATTCTTTCTGGCTTTTATTGATTTGTAATGTATTGAATACTTGAACATAGTTGGGGTTTTGTATATTATGAGTTTCATGATCAAGTTTGGTGACCTTCCCAATTAGTTCACGTTGTTTCGAGCATTCCTGTAAAAGCTTGGGTGGTATAAATTTATCAAGCGGCATTATTTCTGCCTCTGATCTTTCCATGAATTGTATACTTCTCTTCAAAGTGTTGATGGAATTGCATTGAAGTTTCAAAACAGTATTGCTGAATCTCCCTTTTGTTTCTCTTGTTGGACAGCCAAAGCAAATCCATGAGATCAAAGACTTTCTTCTCACTGCAAGAAGAAAGGATGCCCGCTCTGTCAAAATCAAAAGGAGCAAAGATGTAGTCAAGTTTAAGGTTCGCTGTTCCAAGTACCTTTACACGCTCTGCGTCTTTGACTCGGAGAAGGCTGACAAATTGAAGCAGTCTCTTCCACCAGGTATTCTTTTAAGCTCTGTTAAATTTATGTTCAGGATTTGGTCTTGATTGGTTTCAAGAATCCTAATGCTAAATCATATGTGTGTTGTTTTTTATAATGAATTTAAATTAAAATGTTTTCTTGTTTAACTGTACGCATGTTAATGCGTTTTAATTCCCTATATATTTTTGGTTTAAATTGTTGTAGGTTTGAGTGTGCAAGATCTTTGAAGAAGTAGTGAACGAATTTTGGAGATTTATATGGAAAAACAAGGGCTGAAGGAAACGTTTGCCAGTTATTTTTCTTTCTTATTTTCAATCATCTGCTGTGTTGAATGTTCGGATTTTTATAGGGACGGCTGTTCTTGTCACGAGTAGGAGTTGGACTGAACTTTTAGCGTTTCTTAAATTTTATGAACCGTTCTCAGATTTTGAACTGTTTGAGATTTGTCCATCATTGAATCACAACTTCTATCATCATTTTGGCCCTTTTGTTCTATATTTTAGTTTTTACTAATCAGAAATCGTTAGGCAGCATATGAAATTTTCCATTGGATTTTTCTGGGTAGGTGGATGATAAAAATAAAGGAATACTCTTGTTGTTTTTGTTTTCCTAGAATTTTGGATCATTATTTTGCCTTCTATAATTGTGTCTTATTTTTGTTTTTTTTTTGTTAGGATCGTACCTTGAACGTTTATCTATTGACAGTCATGGTTTTTCACTTTATAATATGGATTTTATATGGAACAATTACGTGGATCACAACTATATGTAAATGGATGCGTAATGAGTGTCCTTTAGCGGATTATTCAACTTATAATTTCTCAATGAACTCCTAGAAGGAGAGTTGTGTCTTGTCAGTGAAATGCCAAAATAGGAGTCTATTAAGTGTAAGAGGCAAAAATGATGTTTCACATTTGGACTCATAATTGAGTTATTCTCATATTAGTAATGTTATGACACCTCCAAAATATGGATTTCTCATTTTCTTAGTTTCGAACTTTTCCACCATGTTATAGGCTTGATCCCTGCAAAAAAAAAAAAAAAAAAAAAGAAGGGTACATAGGCAATCTATGGAAAATTTAATTACATTCTAATTTAATAAATGAAAACTACGTAGGCTTCGAGCATTATCTCGAATTTTGCTACAAATTTAAGTTCTCTTTTAGGTCAACATTTACCAATTTTTTTCATATCATTTTTTGGAAAAAAAAGGCTTATTGGAACCGTAGGAGTTCTTTTAAAACTTAATATTAAAATAATGTGTGTTTATCATCTTCATCTTACTTAGGAGCACTTTATCATCTATGTGTGGTGTTTGGCTCACTAACATGAGTTGAGTTGGTTTAGCATATCAATTTATTGTTTAGCTTCCAACTTTTCTTCCTTCCATTGTTTTTAATTGGTTCATTCATTGACCACTGTCATTCACTACCATTGTCACACTTGGAGAATCAACTTTGACGACCATTTTCACATAGTCAACTCACAACCACTTTTGACGACAGACTCCCACGATCAATTTTGTGTTTTGATAAAAACCTCTGATAAAAACCACTTTCAATGGTTAATTTCGATAACCATTTTTACACGATCAACTCTGACGACTAACTTTGGGGTCCAACAACCTCCTTAGCATGATCAATGCCAATGGCCAATTCTAGACTCCCACAACCACCTCTAAAACAAACTTAGATAAAAACCGCCTTCTATGATCAACTTCGACGACCACATTTGCCGACTGATCTAGGCTCCAACGACAAACTCTCATGACCAATTCCAAAATCACTTCCTGTGAGCAACTTTTGGCTTGACAACCATCTACAACTCTAAACTTTGACTAAATCATCTTTGATAATTAATTTCAATGATCAGCTTTAACTTCAGACTCCAACAACCACCTTAACAATAAAGTCTGACGAAAACCACATTTGCTGATCAAGTTTGATGACAACTACCTCTAAAGATGAATAATAACATTTACCACAGACAACCAACACCGAGGAATACTACCTCTAACGACCGACTTCAACGATAATCAAATTTGGTGGCCAACTTTAACAATCACCTTAAGCAACTAACTCCAACCACCAACTTTGTTGTCCTCCTTCGGTGACTAATTCTATCAACCAACTTGATCAACAATATATTGTAACAAAAAACTTGGCTAATAAAAGTGTGTTTAAATACAAATGTGAAATTATTGGTCTATAGTGTTTAATTGTCATCTTTTATAGTAATTTGATATTGATGATTGTCTGAGACTGATTGGATCATCATTATAGACCTACTTATCACAAATATTCAAAATATTCTTAACAATGCTACCACAATCAAAGAAGAGATATTGTTTGCATTTACCTTGTATGGCTAACTGAATTAAAATGAAGATTTGTTTTTTAAAGCATTTTTTTTGCAAGAATTAGTGAAATTGGAAGATTTGGATGTAGAATTTGTTGAAAACTGTGGTGGCATTCCATTAGCTGCTAAGATGTTAAGAAACAGTGACGTTGCAATTTGGGGCACAATTTCATGTCAGATTACGAACTTAGACAATGAATCTGTATAATAAATCGATTTAAATTTTTTTTTTGTCCAATAGATTTTATATGATTTCAAGTTTGTATCCAATATTGAAAATATATTAAATTAATTGTTATATCATATATAAAATTTAATTTTATGTTTAACAGCTAACATGCCTTATTGGACTTTTTTTGGAAAAATAATCAATGTACTGTTCATTCTTAATTAAATCGATACAAAATTAACTTTTTTTCTCCGATGAAATAAATTAATTTTAAAAAAAATTCAACATATATGAAACCTATTGGATACGATATAGAGTACTCATGAATATTTATTTGACAAAAATTTAAAATTTTATTAATAGAACTTGTTATTTAATATTCATACAACTATAAAATTAATTTACAGAACATCTAAAATAGTACCATCAATAATAGAAAAACAATATAAACCTTTATAAAACTATCCATTTAGAAATATAAGCAAATCTTTAAATTTGGAATATTTATAAACGTTTCTTAAAATAAAACTAAGCTTAAAAAATAATTTTTCTTACAATAATTTATTTTCTCTAAACATTTTATAAAATAATTTAGGAGAATTTAAAAAAAAGGGTCTTTTAAAAAATATAAAAAAGCGACGAAGTATTTACACTGTGTAGAACAATTCCGAAAATGGAAAAAACCCAGAGGTCCAACGTGTAAAATACTAAAAATGTCCTGTCAACAATGCACGTAATATATTTGGCAACGGATTTGGTACACGATCGTTTAGATTTGACTACACGATCATTTAGATTTGATTACACGTTTAGATTTGGGTACACAATCATTGGCTACATGATCGTTCAGATTTGGCTACCCTAAATTTAAACGATTTTTTTTTTCAAAATTTGGTATAAACGATTTTTTTCAATATTATTTATACACAATCTTTTAGTTTTGGTTACCCTAATTTAAATGCCTAACCAATGTTTTCAAGATTCTTATACATCATAAGATTTGGTTACCTAATCTAAACGTAAAAAAAGAAAAGAAGAAAGATGATATGATGCATGCAGTGAATGAAAAAAAAAAAAAAAAAGAAGAAAGAGAAAGAAAGACATGCACACACCTAAAAAAGGAGAGAAAAATAAGAAAGACGATAGAAAGAAATAGATTTGGTTACACAAATCTAAAAAAAATTGAAAGAAATTGTAGCTAAAAAAGAAGAGTCTAGAGAAGATGATAAAAAAATCGCGGAGACGATAAAAAGATGGAAGGACAAACCTGGAATATTTAAAAAATGACTAACTTTATGGGCTTTGTTACACGGGTCGTAAATATTTCACTAGTTTGTTATATTTGGGAAAGTTTCCCTTTAAAGATATTTATAAAGTGGTGTTTAGATTTGATAGTAAAACATTATGTTAAAAAAATAGGGTTTTTTTTTTCAAAAATAGAAAAAATCGATACATTATTGGTTAATTTTCATAAATATAACAAACCACTAAAGTATTTACGGTCCGTGTAACAAAATCCATGAAATTAGCTCTTTTTTAAATATTCCAAGTTTTTTCTTCTATCTTTCTTCTCCTTTTCGCTGCCATTTCTTTCTATCGTCTATTGTCTTTCTTCTTTTCTACTTCTTTCTTTTTCCACTGCGATTTCTTTCCATCGTCTTTCTTCTTTTCCTTTTCTTTTTTTTTTTCGCTGCGATTTCTTTCCATCGTCTTTCTTTTGTCCTCTTCTTTTTTTACGTCGTTTAATCTTTCCATCATCTTTTTTCTTTTCCTCTTCTTTTTTTTTGTTACGATTTTTTCCCATCGTCTTTCTTCTTTTCCTTTTCTTTTTGTTTTATGTCATTTAAATCTGGGTAACCAAATCTAAACAATCGTGTACAAAAAATAGCAAAATCTAAAAGATTGTGTATAAAGAATCTTGAAAAAAAAATTGTTTAGATTGGAGTAGCCAAATGTAAATGATGGTGTAAAAAAAGTAAACGATCTTGTAGACAAATATAAGCGATCGTATACCAAAAGAATTAAAAAAAATTATTTAGTCAAATCTAAACGATTGTATACCAAAAGAATTTTAAAAAAATTTAATCAGCCAAATCTAAACGATCGTATACCAAATTTTGAAAAAAAATTGTTTAGATTTGACTACTAAAATCTAAACGATCAAATCTAAACAATCGTATAACCAAATTAAAGATTGTGTAACCAAATTAAATGATCGTGTAACCAAATTAAACGATAGGATTGAAAAATAAATAGTTTAGATTTAAAACGATTGTGTACTAAACAATAACCAAATCTAAACGATCGTGTACCAAATAATAGCAAAATCTAAACGATCGTGTACCAAATAATAGCCAAATCTAAACGATCGTGTATCAAATATATTACGCACGTTGTTGACGGCGGTAGACAACAAATTTTTGGTATTTTCCATTGTGGGTCTTTGGGCTTTTTGTGTTTTCGAAATTGTTCTATACTATGTAAATATTTTGCCGCTTTGTTATATTATTGAAAAGATCCCTAAATTATTTACACTCTGAACGAAACCATTAGAAGATAAAATTCATTACACTAGATTTTATTTTTCTATGAAGTGTAAATATTTTGTCAAATGTTATATTTTTGACAATTTTCAAAAAAAAAAAAAAAAGAATAAAAGAAATTGCTATTTATTGTAAAAGGGTATTTGCACTCATGAAAAAATATAGAATGAAAATTAAGCCAATGACCCAAGATTTTAAAACTTGCAGAAAAGGCAAATTGACAAGTTCAACTTAATTGAAGCCATCGGATAACCAAAATGCCTTCATAGCAAAAAATGTAGAACGGCAGTTGATTACCGTATGATAATTATCAGATTGTCATCTAATTACCACTAACTATCAATGATGTCGATTGCTATTTGATTGTTGTATGATTACTATCTGATTGTTATTTGACATTGTTAATGATACCGATTTACCATTCGGTTGTTATTTAATTGCAAATGATATCATTGTTATTTGATTACCTTACACATTTATTATAATTACTAATTAGTTTATGATAATAATCTCATTACCTTTTAGCTTTTGTCAAGTATTAAGCAAGTAATTTCTGATTACAACCATATTGTCATATGATTACCTTCAATTTTTTGTCAATTTGTAAGAATTTTTTATTGCATTATATGATTGTCATATGATTGCCTTACATTTATTCCACCTTCAGGAGCATAATGATTCTTATCTCTGAGGACCGAAAATGGAGGGTTACACTTACAAGAATTACTAAGTTAGTTAGTATATTCTTGACCGAAGTAAACGACAACTAAATGCTAAGTAAATATGAGATATTTGTGAGTTAGCATTTGGTCTAGATTGTCTTGATTCAAAAGACGAGTAATCAGCTATCCCTCGATAGAGGTTATTCTGAACCTTTGAATTATCGTTGCAAAACATAATAAAAAGGATATATTATTTAAAGTTTTGCTAAAATGATTGGTTTATTCAGATTATAGTTTCTAAACAAATTATGCTTGTTTTTCAGCATGAATAGCTTGATAGTTCAATTATTAGCTTCCGAAAAACTTAACTGTGATAACTATGCGACATGGAAATCAAATCTTAATACAATACTAGTTGTTGATGATTTAAGATTTGTCTTAACTGAGGAATGTCCTCAAACCCCTACCTCAAATGCGAACTGAGCTAGTCGGGAAGGATATGATCGATGGATAAAAGCAAATGAGAAAGCCCGTGTCTACATTATTGCTAGCATGTCAGATGTTTTAGCAAAGAAGCATGAATCCTTAGCCACACTTAAGAGATTATGGATTCTTTGAAAGGAATGTTTGGGCAATCAGAGTGGTTCCTAAGACACGAGGCAATCAAATACATTTACATTAAGCGTATGAATGAGGGGACCTCTGTTAGAGAACATGTCTTGGACATGATGATGCATTTCAATATAGCTGAGGTAAATGGTGGTGCCATCGATGAGGCTAATCAGGTTAGCTTTATCTTAGAGCCTCTTCCAAAGAGCTTCATACCATTTCAAACGAATGCGTCCCTGAACAAGATAAAGTTTAACTGACAACCCTTCTTAATGAGCTCCAACGATTCCAAAATCTTACCAAAGGTAAAGGAAAAGAAGTAGAAGCAAATGTTGCTACTACAAAAGAAAAATTCAAAAGAGGATCGTCCTCTAAATCTAAAGCTGGACCCTAAAAAATCTAATAGAATGATTGAGAAGAAGGGAAAGGGGAAGACTCCCAAGCAGAACAAGGGTAAGAAGACTACAAAAAAAAAAAAAAAGTAAATGTTACCACTGTGGTGAAAATGGGCACTGACTGAGAAAATGCCCAAAATACCTTGCTTAGAAAAAGGCAGAGAAATAAGCACTAGGTAAATGTGATTTACTTGTCCTTGAAACATGTTTAGTGGAAAATGAAAATTCCACCTGGATATTAGATTCAGGAGCCACTAATCATATTTGTTTCTTATTTTAAGAAAGTAGTTCTTGAAAAAGGCTTTCTGAGGGCGAGATCACTCTCAAAGTTGGAACTGGAGAAATGGTCTCGGCTAAAGCAGTGGGAGATTTGAAGTTGTTTTTTAATGATAGATATATTATACTCAAGAATGTCTTGTATGCACCTTAAATGAAGAGGAATTTGATATTATTTCTTGCTTGTTAGAACATATGTATAGAATATCTTTTGAAATTAATGAAGCGTTCATTTTAAGAAAAGGTATTCACATTTGTTCTGCTATACTTGAAAACAACTTATATAAGTTAAGACCAACACGAGCAAATTTTGTCTTAAATACTGAGATGTTTAGAACAACTGAAACTCATAATAAAAGACAAAAAATTTCTTCCAATACCTTCTTATGGCACTTAAGACTTGGTCACATTAATCTCAATAGGATTGGGAGATTGGTTAAGAGTGGACTTCTAAGTCAGTTAGAAGATAACCCTTTACCTCCTTATGATTCTTGACCAAAAGATCTTTTACTGGAAAAGATCTTAGAGCCAAAACATCTTTAGAGCTCGTACATCCGGACGTTTGTGGACCAATAATGTCAAGGCTCGGGGAGGATACGAATATTTCATTAGTTTCATTGATGATTATTCCAGGTATGGTCATGTTTACCTAATTTAGAACAAGTCTGATTCTTTTGAAATGTTCAAAGAATATAAGGTTGAAGTTGAAAATGAATAAGGTAAAACAATAAAGACATTTCGATCAAATGGAGGTGGAGAGTATATGGACTTGCGATTCCAAGACTATTTGATAGAGCATGGAATCCAATCACAACTCTCTGCACCTAGTACGCCTCAGCAGAACGGTGTATCAGAAAGAAGAAAACGAACTTTGTTAGACATGGTTTGCTCTATGATGAGTTTTGCTCAGTTGTCAGATTCTTTTTGAGGATATGCTTGTAACGACCCAACTCCTTATACTGAGTTGAAGCCATTACTAAATATAAATAACATAGACAAAGTTGTAAAGTTTGGCTAAAGCGAACAAAACCTCAAAATTTCATTTACTAAGAAAAACCAAATCAAAGGTAATGTGCAAACGTAACCAATATAAAAATCCTACTCGGGCCCTATCTACTTTTGAAGAAACGAAATAAATAATAATAAAAATTCAAATACTGAAAGTTTAAACTGGGGTGTAAGCGTAAGCTGAGATCTATATGGGTCGCCACGGTCACTTCTGGTCGCCCGCCAGCTTCCCCTTGCCCTTACCCCTGCCTCTACCTGAAAAATGTGACATGGAAAGAGTGAGTATAAAATACTCAGTAAGGGACCCACTACTAGTCCCACTAGGTGTCTGTTAACTTCCTATTAGAGTCCTGAAAATAGTACCCAATAATTGGCACGTTCCCGAACACGTGCAACATGCGCTCTCGTAGGAACAGAATCTGGTCTTCGGTGTCCCGAGGGAGCACCTAGAACATACTGGTCTGTAGCGAACCCAGAGGAAACGCTAAGACAATCAGGCTGCGAGGATCCCGTCGATTCACTCGAATCATATATATATCCATGCCAGACTGGCGGTCCCGTCGGACTACGCAGTCTTACATAGGTGGTGATTCCGAAGGACACCCATGTAGGTACGACTCTAATAGGTTAAGCTAACAGGTACCCTAACCATAGCATACATATAACATAGCATCATCTCGTAATCATATCAGTCTAATCATCAAGTCACATCTCATCACAATATCCAAACATAAAGTCATAACAAGCCGCGTCATCACATTATACCATACCATCATATCGAATCACATCATCAGTCACATCATGCCCTCATTAATTGACATATCATTATACAGTCTAGTCCTCAACGTGCATAACTAGGAATGCTTGCGGTCTCATGATTCTAGTCGTAGAGCTAGTAGTAGAAATCTCTTACCTGGAGATTTGCTCAACGAGTCCTAACAGCAAGAAAATGCGCTTTCTAAGAAGCGAGGCCCTAAATGATTAATAACGTCAATTCTCATAATTAATTCACCAAACAACCCAAGACCCAAAAATGTAGTTGGAGATGACTTACCCTGGGTCAAGGTTGCAACGCTTGAGCCCTTATTGAAGAAATCCATCGCTTCAAAATCAACTGGCCCAAGGTGTTCCTTAAGAGAAATAATTTAATTTAATCCAAATTAAATTACTTAGGTTAAAAATTCAAGTCTTGGCTGGGTATGCTAAAAAAACCCACTTGACTTACCAAAATAGGTGCAAAAGACCGAAAAAGCTAGGTGGCTCAAAAGGGTTTGGCCGCTCGACTGGAAGGAAGGAGACGCGACGCGGCTCGGCTCCAACAAACGTGCAGCACGGCTCGGCTTGGGCGCAGGCACTGCGCGCGTGAGGCTTAATGCGGATGGATGCGGCTCGGCTAGCGGTGCAGACGCGGCGTGCGAGCGGCTCGACGTGACATGCGTGCGGCTCAACGCGGGTGAACGTGGGTCGCTCGGTTCGAAGCGGAGACGCTGTCGGGTCGAATTCACGCGTGAACGAAGCGTGGCACACAGGTTTCATAATTCGGGCAGCTGGCAGCGCAGGTCCGACGAACGATTTGCTCGGGGTGGTCGACGGGATAGGTGAGGGAGACAGCGGCAACCGGTGGAGCTTCACGATGGCGGCGTTTGGCTGGAGCACGATGGATGGAGGTGGCGCGCGGAAGAAATCAGGCTGGCGATCAGCTCGGCTATCGGCTCGGGTTGGCCTGCGGTGAACGCTTGACGGAAGGCATGGCTTGCGGCAAGGCTGCGCGGCTTCGCATACTTCGAGTCATACGCGACGGCTGGCGCGGCGGGCTGTGGTCGGCGGTGATGGCGGCGGCGGCGGCTTTAGAGCTGGGGTTTCTTCTTTTTTTTTTCTTTTCCTTCTTGGTGAAGATGATGGTGCACTTCCCAATGCCCAATTTAAATAAAATAAATCTTTTTATTTTATTTTGTTTTGCCTTATTTTATTACTTTATTCTCTTTCCCCAAAATCCTCACACTCTCTCTCTTTAAATAAAACACCAAAACTCCCTTATCTTCCAAGCAACAACTTTACCAAATTCATTTTCCAAATAAGGTAATTATTATCCTCAACTTAATTAGTTATGCAGACCAAAGATATCACTAGTGAAGTCTCCTCAAATACATTCAAAATTCGATAACTACACTAAGATAAAAATTTAAATTCCAAGATTTTGAGGTGTTACAATGCTTTAGAAACAACTATCTATATTTTGAATAACGTTCTCTCTAAAAGTGTTTTTGAAATACCTTATCAGCTATGGAAAGGGCGTAAAGGTAGTTTACGTCACTTTAGGATTTGGAGATGTCCAACACATGTGTTGGTACAAAACCATAAAAAAACTGGAACGTCGTTCAAAATTATGCCTATTTGTAGGATATCTAAAAGAATCAAAAGGTGGTTTATTTTATGATCCTCAAGAAAATAAAGTATTTGTATCGACAAATGCTACGTTCTTAGAGGAAGACCACATAAGAAATCATCAAACTCGTAGTAAACTAGTATTAGAAGAAATTTCCAAGAATGCTATAGATAGACCTTGTTCGACCTAGTTCATCTACTAAAGTAGTAGATAAAACTAGGAATATTGGTCAAACACATCTTTCTCAAGAGTTGGGAGAGCCTCGTCGTAGTGGGAGGGTTGTACGACAGCCTGATAGCTATTTGGGTTTAAATGAAGCACAAACCATCATGTCTGATGATGGCATAGAGGATCCATTGACCTTTAAACAGGCAATGAATGATGTGGATTGTGACCAATTGATCAAAGCCATGGACCTCGAAATGGAATCTATGTATGCCAATTCTGTCTGGACTCTAGTAGATCAACCAAATGATATAAAACCGATTGGTTGTAAATGGATCTATAAGAGAAAACGAGACCAAACTGGTAAAGTACAGACTTTCAAAGCTCGACTTGTGGCAAAAGGTTATACACAAAAGGAGGGAATAGATTATGAAGCAACTTTCTCTCCTGTTGCCATGATAAAGTCGATTAGAATACTCTTATCTATCGCCACTTTTTATGATTATGAAATTTTGAAGATGGATGTCAAGACAGTTTTTTTGAACGGTAATCTTGAGGAGAGTATTTATATGGTCCAACCAGAGGGGTTTATACAAAAGGGTCAAGAACAAAAGGTTTGTGAGCTTCAAAAATCCATTTATTAATTAAAACAAGCTTCTAGATCCTGGAATATAAAGTTTGATACTGCAATCAAATCTTATGGTTTTGAACAAAATGTTGATGAACCTTGTGTTTACAAAAGGATCATCAAATCTACTGTAGCATTCTTAGTTTTGTATGTAGATGACATTCTACTCATTGGGAATGATATAGGTCATCTAACTGATATTAAGAAATGACTAGCTACGCAATTCCAAATGAAAGATTTGGGAAATGCACAATATGTTCTTGGTATCCAAATAGTTCGAAACCGAAAGAACAAAACACTAGCCATGTCTCAAAAATCTTATATAGACAAAATATTGTCAAGATATAAGATGTAGTATTCCAAAAAGGATCTATTGCCGTACAGATATGGAATTCATTTATCAAAAGAACAATGTCCAAAGACACCTCAAGAAGTTGAGGATATGAGTAACATTCCTTATGCTTCTGCTATTGGGAGCTTAATGTATGCAATGTTATGTATTAGACCTGACATTTGCTATTCAGTGGGGATAGTTAGTAGATATCAGTCCAATCATGGACGTGATCATTGGACAGCCATTAAGAATATTCTAAAATATCTTAGAAGAACAAAAGACTACATGCTTGTGTATGGTTCTAAGGATCTGAACCTTACTGGATACACTAACTTCGATTTCCAAACTGATAAAGATGCTAGAAAGTCTACATCAGGATCAGTTTTCACTCTGAATGGAGCAGTAGTAGTATGGAGAAGCATAAAACAATCTTGTATTGCTGACTCCACTATGGAAGCTGAATATGTAGCTGCCTGTGAAGCAGGAAAGGAAGCAGTATGACTTAAAAAGTTCTTAACAGATTTGGAAGTTGTTCCAAATATGCATCTGCCAATCACCTTATATTGTGACAACAGTGGTGCAGTTGCAAATTCACGAGAACCTAGAAGTCATAAACGTGGAAAGCACATTGAATGAAAGTACCATCTTATCAGGGAAATCGTACATCGAGGAGACGTTACAGTAACAAAAATCTCCTCCAAGCAAAACATGGCTGATTCGTTTACAAAAGCTCTTACGGCTAAAGTGTTTGAGAGCCACTTACATGGTTTAGGTCTACGTGATTTGTAAACTAGGACAAGTGGGAGACTTATTAGGATTGTGCCCTAGTTTATATATGTTTATTATGGTCATATATATTCTCTCATTATAAAATTCTAACTTACTTGGAGTTTTAGTCCAAGTGGGAGTTTGTTGAGGCGCCTTGTTCAGGATAAACACTATGGATGCGACCCGCTTCGTAGTTAGTGCAAACGATGTAATCCTGAATCGTTCATG
The DNA here is from genome assembly GCF_025177605.1 of Cucumis melo. Taxonomy (NCBI): domain Eukaryota; kingdom Viridiplantae; phylum Streptophyta; class Magnoliopsida; order Cucurbitales; family Cucurbitaceae; genus Cucumis; species Cucumis melo. Next base: position 14,965,658 of record NC_066861.1, read on the forward strand.
TAGAGACATGGGAGTGGGGACATTCTATGTAAATGGTTTAGATAAGACTGGAACCAAGAAGTAATCACCTTTAGTTATAACACCGTAAACTATAAACTAACTATTTCAATTATGATGACCTAGTTAACTTGATCTTAATTCTGAGCTAACTATGAACTTCGATTCATTCGGTAGTATCCTTAGATCTGCATAGGTGAGGGTAGCTCAACATCGCTGGCCCAATAAGCCTTCCATTTCAGGGGTAAAATCGAGTGGATAGCTAGGGAGATAGGGTGCAAGTTGGAATTCGATACTACCCACTTCTGAGATAGTAGATAGGTTGTTCCCTTAAGGACTGAATCCAAGTCTTGAACAAGGGGCCCCACCTTCTCATTGGCCCGAGAAGGATTCTGGTTTATAGATTGGACCTTAAACCAATTGTTCAATAGTGGATCAGTGGGTCTTAAGGAGCAAGATGTAATCTCGGGGGTAAAACAGTATTTTGACTAGCCAAGATTATGAACAATCTGTAAAGGACCGACTTACCCATTATGGTTATATCAAGTGGACAGAAATATATCATAGTGAAGGGAGTGCAACTAAGAGTCTTTAGTGGATAACTCTTTAGTTAACGAATGTTGATTAAACTTGGTTGGAGCCCATGATCTATAGGTCCATTAGGTTCCTCTACTAGCTCATATGGATTCAACTAAGAACAAATATGTTGAAGTAACTCGAATTGTTCGAATTAAGATAAGAGAGAGAAACCGAAATATATAAGATATAAGTCGGTAGAAATAAATTTTAAGTCTTTGTTTAAATATCATTTAAATAAATATGAATATAGATTCATATTTAAAAGCTTGAAAAGTTTTGAAACGGTCAAAATTGTGAAAGACAATTTGTTGACTTTTAATTTGAGAAACAAAACTTTGATCGGGTTTATATTCAAATATGATTTGAATTTTAGAAAAATAAATGCAGATTCATACTCGGGAGGTTAGAATTAGTCAAGACAGGAAAATTAGTAAAAAGTCAAAAAGTTGACTTTTGACTAAGGAAAGTCAAACTTTGACTTTGACTAAAATTGGTCAAATGACTAAAATACCCCTTTGACTGATTTCTTAATTACTAAATATTAGTAGGCGATGTGGCAGCCGATTTTGAATTAAAGGCCACTAATTTCATTAAAGATTTAATGAAAAGATTAGGTGTTGAACATATATGAAATAAATTGCATGTAAATTTCATATAAAAATTCTCATTACCGAATAAGAAAAGGATGGGGTTTTCTCTGGAAAAAAACACCTAAACGATACACTCCCCATCTCTCTCTATATTTTACTTCACAAAACCGAGTCCCACAACTCCGTTCTTGGTCCTGAGCATAGCAGGTCAGCTTGGTAGTTGTCCTTGTTCGTGATATTCAGGCAGAGAAGGAAAAGAATTTAAAGAAGAAGCCTAAAACTACAAACGGTAAGTTCTTCATTTACCCTTTTGGCTTCTCGTTTAAGACCATCGCATAGGATGTGCATGTTAGTTTCTAAATCGTTTAGATGCATATAGAGTTAAGCATGATCTATTTCTTCCGCTGCAGCATGCCCCTAGTGTTTTTCCATTATGTGGTATCAGAGTATGCTTAGCTTCACTCATATGCATATGGTGGGTTCTTACAATTTATGTGATAAATTGATATGGTTGAACTAAAATAGATTAGTTTTGGCTTTGGCTCTAAATTAAGTTGTTTATTTGCTTTAATCTTTGTAATTAGCTCTGTTGGTGGCTTAATTTATTTTGCAAAGAGTCTGTAATTTATTGGAGTCATTAGAGTTGAGTATAGGCTGTAATTCATTCAAGCGAGAAGAAGATGATGCTGTTTAAGAAGCTCAGAAGGAGATGAATCAAGCCTATCGTTCATGCTCTCAACGATTGCATATGGTATGCGCATCGCTTGGGCCAGTGAATTTCATCGCTTACTAGCTAAAATGATCGCGTAAGGTGCGTGTATCGTTTGAAGGCGACTTCATCGTTTATATTCTAAACGATCGTGTAAGGTATGCGCATCGTTTGCATATGAAACGATCGTATATCCGCTAAGCGATTGCGTAAGGTACGTGTATGATAGCGCTAAACGATCGTTTACCACTTAAACGATCACTCATTCGCTAAGTGATAGCGTAAGGTACGCATAACGCTAAGCGCTTAAACGACCGTATACATGCTAAGCGATTGCATATGGTATGCGTGCCGCTGGCATCTCCAAACGATCGTTCACCTTGGTAAACGATCGCTCATCTAAAACCCTGCTGTTCAACGATCGTGCACACGCTCGGCGATCGCGTATGGTATGCGAATCGCCTATGCCCGTGAATGTCATCTGCCTGCTCAACGATCCTGCAAAGTTTTTTTTGAACGACTATTGTACTCCATCAAATTATTATTGTAATAATTTAGTTTTAACTTAATTTAAAGATCCAAAATCAATCTATTTTAGGGTTTTTTAATTAATCTTACATTTAAATTATTACTAAAATTGTATGTGCATATTGTATGACATATAGTTTTAAAATCCCACCATAGGTTAACAAGTTCATGCATGTTAAGAAATTAATATGGAAATTAATTAATGTGATTAATTAATTGTTAAAGTTTAAATTAATATGATTAATTTAAAAATTAATTGAATTAATTTTATTAAATATGATTTAATGAAATTAATCAATAATTGATTTATTTAAAAGGTTAAATAAATCAAAATGCCATATTAATTTGTTGTTATTCTGGATGAATGATTATAGGTTAGTCTAAGAGTTTTATAATTGTTATAAAATAAATTAGACTTTAAAATCTATAATAAAGATAAGGTGCATGCTCACTTAGGTTAGTACCATATCTTCCAAAATTAGATTTAGGTTGATATTTTGTAAAACTAGGTTACAAGAGGCTCACCTGATTCGATCTTGTCAACAAGTCAGATAAGATGACTAAGGAGTGGAAGTTTTTAAGTTGACGGTTTATGGAACACCTCTTACCTGGAGATCATAATCGGTTCTTGAGCCTAGTTAACCTAATTTTATGAGCATGCGTGACAGATGTAAGGTAATAAAATTGGTTTATCACCTAGACATCGTAGGTTAAATCCAGTATAAATGTTATGCTTGGATGTTATACCTAGATTTAGGATTTGTTTAAGTTAGCCTAAATTAAATCCTGAATAATTTACCCAAAAATCATTTTTAGAACACTTCAGCTGGAGAAAAGTATCGTACTTTTAGCTCTAGTGTCCCCAAGAGTTCACACCGTAAGGTTCATGCAGGACTTTGGGTTGTGCATAGGAGCGGACTCCATTCGGAGAGTGTTTGCATGAGCTATGAACAAGGTGAATGGGGAAAATAGTTCATCGTAAGTGGGTGAGGGATATATGACAATACATCCAACGGTCTCTTCCATTGGGGTTGCACCGTGAGATTCCTATATGACAATACATCACACGAGTCATTATTACTTTGAAGATTTTGGTAAAATTGATTCCGATTCATGTTAAAGGTGTAACGCTAAAAAAAATTTAAAATTTAATTTTATTATCTTAAGTGTGGTTATTGAAATTTTTGAATATAATGGAGGAAACTTGATTAATTATATTTTTGGTTGTGTAATTCATTAAGTTTTGAGGACAATATAATTATTTTATTTGGATAATAAAATTATTAAAGATATTTGTTGAAGATAAAGAAAATTGGGTTGAGGAGAGAGAAAATTGAATTATTTGGTTAAAGATAATGGTGATGTTTTATTTGGAAAGGAAAATAATAATAAAGGGATTGTTGTGATTGGTTGATTTTGAAATTTAAAAGGAGATTTGGTGGGATTTAGTGAAGAGAGAGAAGATTGGTTTTGGTTGGGTTAAAATAAGGAAAAGGAAAGGGAAAAATAATTTTGGCCAATTATTGGGACCTGTGCACCATAAAACCCATCATCTTCTTCTTTGGAAAAAAAAGAGGGAAAAAAGCAAACCCTAACCTTAGTAGAAGAACCCTAGCTGTCGTCGCCGCCACTCCACCGCCGCCGTCGGCCGTCGCAAACCCGCAACAAGCCGCGTCAGCCACTCTCTCCTAAAAAGTCCTCCCCGCGTCGTCGAGGTTTCCGTCAACTGTAGGCCTTTCCGTCACTGTCGCTCGTTTTTTCTTCCTCCGTCTGATCTCCTCCGACTAGGAGCCGTCGTCGGCCGTCTACTCTCCGTCACAGTCTGCCGCTCGTCGTCGCAGGTCAAGCTATTGGTAGCATCGGTCGCGGTCGAAGCCAGCCCCGTCAGGTCGTCGCCCCTATCCAAACCCGAAGACCTAAGCCGTGTTGCTCCAGCTGTTTCGTGCCTCCAGCCGTTCGTGCGTCCGCGTGAAGTCGAGTCGCCAGCTGCGCGTCGCACGCGTGTCCCTGCAAGCTGCGCACGAGGAAGTCGAGCCGCCCCCTAGCCGAGCACACGCGAGAGCCATGCGCAATCCCCCGAGCCGTGCGCCTCTGCCCGAGCCGAATTCTCTACTCCCAGTCGAGCCGCCAACCATTTTTGAGCCGCCAAGCCTATTTTTGGTAAGTTGATTGGGTTTTTGGCATACCCAGCAAAGACTTAATTTTTGAACCTAAATAATTTAATTTGGATTAAATTAAATTATTTCCCTTAAGGAACATCTTGGACCAAGTGGTTTTGCAGCGTGGGATTTCTTCAGTTAAGGGCTCAATCGTTGAACCTCGACCTAGGGTAAGTTATTTCAACTAAATTTTTGGGTCTTTGCTCGTTTGGTGATTTAGTTATGAAAATTGGCGTTTTCTAAACATTTAGGACCTCGCTGCTTGGGAAGCGTGACTTTCGATTAGAACTCGTTGAGCTAATCTCCAGGTAAGAGATTCTCCTTCTATACCTTCGAATTACATTAAAGAGACTGCATGTTTGAATTTATGGTTACGTATGAATGGTAGCTAAGTACCTAACTCTGTTGAGAGAGAGAGACTGATATTGAAATTGTGCCTGCTGATTGACTCTATAGTTAGCGTGAATAGTATGTCGATGCTACCGCCTTCGCTCTAACGACATAGTTTTGTAGTTGAGGATGACGTGATATGATATGTTAGGGTTTGGTACGTTATGGGTTGATATGTTACGACATGATTTAACGTAATATGACATGTTATGATTTTGCTATGATGTGAATTAATGAGATGTTGTGTGCATGCTATGGGTAGGGTGTATGTTAGCTTCTTATTAGAGTCGTACCCACATGGGTGTCCTTCGGGATCACCACTATTATGACACGAACATGATAGAGAGATCCGATGGGGTCGCTCACACTTATGACTGTGTAATCTGACGGGATTACCAGTCTGATATTGACATTGACATAAACATGACGTGAGTGATCCAACGGGACCACACACAACCCGATCGTCTTAGGTGTTCCTTTGAGAATCACCAAAGACCAGCTTGTTCCTACCGGGGCACAGATTGCACGTGTTCGGAGACGTGCCAGTTCAGGGGTACCACTTTTCAGGACTATAATAGGGTTAACAGGCATCTAGTGGGACTAGTAGTGGGTCCCTTACTGAGTATTTTTATGCTTACTCTTTCCATTTCTTTTTTTTTTTCAGACAGAGGTAGAGGTAAGAACAAGGGCAAGCTGACAAGTGACCATAAGTGATCGTGACGAGCCATAGGGATACGCTTGCTTCCGCTTATGTCAAAATTCAGATTTTAGTATTGTATTTCTAATTCATTCTTTATTGGTTATTTTATTTCTTTAAAACTAGATAGGTTCCGAGTTAGGACTTTATTTTATACTTATTCAAATTTTCCTTGTTTATGTTTTTAAATGAAAATTTGAGGTTTGGTCATATTCTATTTTTTTTTTAAAACTTTACAAATTTATTTATCCCTTTTAATTAGTAATGGCTTCGACTTAGTATAAGGAGTTGGGTCGTTACAAAAGGCCTGCAGATTTTTCTCCATAATATTTGAGGTATTTAGAATTTCGTTCAAATACAGTGAGTATTTTAATTTTGGTGATCATGTTGTTGTATATATATGTATTTGGTATATTCATCATTCATTTTTCTTGAATTTAAACATAAAGTTGAAAGAAGTTGAATACTTTATTTTAACCAAGTATGCAATATATTTGAATTGTGAAATTGTTTACTAAGGTATATTTGTTATTACTTTTAAAAATGATTTGATCAAATTGGGAAACTTTAATGTTGTTGCACTTCGGTGTTCCAATAAACAATACGTTCAGATTCAGCAAACTGGTATGGAAAAGGCAAATCAACAATGGCAGGATGGATCGGTTCACGAACTAAAAGTTGCAAAATAGAAAGAGATTTGTATACAGCTGAGTCACGGAACATGCTCTTTTTAAGACGTTTTGCGGCTCTGCTCTGAATTGTACAAACAGATTGTCGCCTCGTCGTCCCCAGGATAAAACGGCCTCACCCTTCAGTTGATTTTGCACGGAAACCAACTGGTAATCAATAAATCACTTAAAGTTGACATAATTGCTCAAAATAGCAAAAGAGAAACAGAAAAGAAGAATGAACTTTTTGTTGTGCGTCTCAAATGAAAGATGAATTCGCATTAATCAGAATTAAATTCTTAACGGTAAAACATTTCACAATTCTTAAAAACGTTTGAGAAAATTAAAAGAAATTTTAGTAAAAGTATATATATTATTTTAGCCCATCCAACAGCAATGGGTGTGGAGATGTAGAATATACTCATTTGCATATCTTCTCTCTCCTTCCAAAACTCAGACGCTTTAAGGGCCTAAATCCATTGGTCAATCAATAGGTATATGAAGGAGTCTTCACATTCCAAAATAATCAATGTGAGAATGCTTTGGAGAATAAAATAATATATTTTTTCTTTTTACAAATGTTTCATCCAATATTTACTCATATTCTCATGTGTTCGACAAAATTAACATGCATTTTATCCTCACTTTGGTAGAATAACTAAATAGAAAAAATTTGCAATTGCATTTAGTTCAACGTTAATAAAAAACAACCTATTGGTTTCAAGTTATTATGTATAACATTTTATGGTAAAATTTTTTATGTTAAATTTTGGGTGCATGAAATATGTAGATCGTGACATATATGTGTTGGATAAGTATATAATCAAACTTAAATTCTATTTGAAGTATATATATATATTTACTATTTTAGGCCATAAACAATTCTTGTATTTGTTGAGGATACTTCTTTTTCAAGGTTGCTATTTAATTTTGAGTAAATAATAATAATACTAATAAAAAGTTGTGTTATCTAAATTTTAATCGATGTAATTTAAAATTTCAATCTTGTGGAACTATCAATTTATGTATGTGGTATATGTTTAAAATTGTTGCATGCAAAATGTCATGCAGTTAGATTATAATCTATCATAAATCATAAATTACTGCATAATATTTTTAAATTTAATCTTATATTTGAAATATTTAATTGAGATATTTTTCTAATTAATTTATGTTTTATATATATATTAGAATATACTTGTTATATATATAAAAAATTAAATTAGGATAGTTGTTTTCTTAATTGGATTGCATTTTTCTTGACAAATATTGTAGTAATATTTATCTTTTATATACGTTAAGATTATATAATGTTAATATTATTTTTCAAATATGAGAATAAATATTCAATATTGTCTTTGATTTTATTTGTTTGTCATGCTTGTATCGAAACTTATTTGATTGTTAAACAGTTAGATTATTCTTATATAAATTTTGTCAGTCTTATTTTTTTTTTATATGGTGATTATATATATTTGATTAAATTTACTTATGACAAAGTTTATGAAAGTTATGTATAATAGTTAATTACTTCTTAAACCCAATTTTGATTCAATGCACCTGAAGTTGCATAAATCAATTAGTGCTCATTGTTTTTGCATAAATTAGTCAGTTCTCATTATTTTTACCTTACACCTGTAGTTACATATATCAAAAAATCTTTGTCATGCCCTATCCTAAATGCAACTTTTTGCGACCAGATGGGGTCGTATCGTCTAGACACTCATCGCACACCTCTCTAAGAAATGACACGTTGAACGCCTAGTAAGCGGAACATCTTACTAAATTTGTTTCTCGTGAAGCCTTTGCCTCAACTTAGACTTTAGCAAAAATTTTACAACCTTTGGACTTTACTCTGTCGACTAGTACTTTTACATAACACAACTCAACTTTAACTCCTAGGTGACAACTCAAATGAATAATAATAAAATAGCGAAGTACATAACTACTTCTCTTTATTAACTTAACAGTTTTATACGGTTCATGCGTTACAAATTACATTCCAATGTAACAATTAAGTTACCTACAGACCCTCTTAATTCTATCACGTAAACATCTACAGGGCACTCTTGGTCATCCACAAGAAAGTTCTTTCCAAGACTTCAAAATAAATAATATAATAATAGGTTTAGAGACAAAGAAAAGGAACTTACCATTCTCTAAGAAAGTCCTTTCCAAGACTCATTACCAGATTTCTCTCCATATTGTAGCAATTGAGTCCTGTGAAAACCATAATCATGTTCTGTAGTTCTTGTTTGTCCATTGACAAGAAGATCACGTTAAGTATATGAGAATGGAACATCACAATATCCTTTGGTTAGCATGGCACTCACTTTGACTGAAATTCTTGGATGTACTTTAAGTGAATATGAAGATGTTTTATCAGTTGATTTCTTATTGGTTTGTCCCCATGTATAAGAATCTGAAATCTCCCTTGATATTACAATATTTGTGTCCATAATTAATGGAATTCCAGCTTCTATTGTCATTGAATAAGCCAATTTCATTCCAACTGTTGAGCTCTAACACTAACTTCCTTTCTCTTCATAAGAAAACTTAAAATCCATTTTATTCACTTCATCGCTTCCATTCATAGCTCCTTGAAAATCCACAACCAAAATATCAAGACAAACAATCAAGCAGTAATATGAAGAACAACAGGAAAGCTTATCAAAAAGACAAAATCAATTAAAGAAGTCTCACAAAAAGAAATCAACCTTCATTAGATGAATATGAATAAAATTTCAATCTGAAACATATAAAATATTTTACCTAGCCATACTTTTTATCAATTTCCTAGTTGAAAGGCAAAACCATAGAAATGCCTAAATTATTTTAAAGTAAAAGCAAACCAAAGCACCACCGTCTTCTTCAATCTTTATTCATTTGCGTATAAGCAAATTCCAATTCCAAACCCATTGAATAACAAATCTCCCTAACTTTCTTTTATTTAAATTCTCTAAGGGCCCGTTTGGTAACGTTTCTATTTTCTGTTTCTTGTTTCTTGTTCCTTGTTCCCTGTTTCCTGTTTCTTCTTTTTTTAGAACAAGAAACAGTAATGCGTTTGATAACTGTTTCTATTTTTTGTTTCTTGAAAAAAAAAAGAAACATAAACAAAAAAAGTGTTCGATAACTGTTTCTTGTTTATTGATTTTCTTCTAGATTTATTTTTTATTTTTCACATCTACTTCAATTAAACATTAAACAAAAATATAGGTCTATCCATCAAACATAACAAATAAAATTATCAAAAGTTTATTCATTTAATACGAAGAAGTATCAATGCACGAATAAAAATAATAACATAAACATAAAATTATATTTATCCTTCAAATGTTACCAAATTTGATTGGCAATATCATCTCTTACTCAGGCAATTTCTCTTTTTAATCCATCAATTTCTACAATCTCATCGTTATTTCGTGACATCTAGAATTTAATATTAATTTTAAAGTAAGTTATTATGTCTTCAATATTCAGAATTGAAAGAAACAAAACAAAATTTAACCTTTAACTCTTAACCTATGATGCTTTAGAGAAAAACCCACAACGAAAATCCAGATTTGCACAAAGAGAAAGATGAAAACTATGGATCCGACGAAGAGGAACAATCAGGCAAAAACTATGGATCCGACGAAGAGGAAGAGTTCGGGTTGTCGAGAAAGACGATGAGAGGTGAAGAGGAAGACAGTGTGCAAAGAAAAACGATGAGTAAAAGAGGAAGAGGATGATTATTTGGAGAAGACGATGGAGATAAAAGGAAAAGGAAACCAATAAAAATAATTGAAAAAAGAAAAATGAACCAATAAAAATAATTGAGAAAAAGGAAAATAAAAGAAATAAAAATAATTGAGAAAAATGAAAAGGAAACCAATAAAAATAATTGAGAAAAAGAAAAAAGCCGATAAAAATAATTGAGAAAAATGAAAGGAAAAAAAATAATTGAGAAAAAGGAAAAGGAAACAAATAGAAATAAATTGAGAAAAAGGAAACCAATAAAAGCAATTGAGAAACGGAACAGAAGAAACTACTTTTTTTTGTTCCCAATAATTCTTTATAAAATGAGAAACGTTTCTACTTTTTTTGAAAACGAGAAACAAGAAACGTTATCAAACACTTCTGTTTCTTAAAAAATGGAAACAGAAACAAGAAACAGGAAACAAGAACGTTACCAAACAGGCCCTAAATTTCTTCTTCTATCACATCCAAATGCCTAAATCAAAACAAAAATCAACAACAATCACACTAAAATCAATCAAATCCTACCCATTTCAATTCATGGTTGCCTCTGCCACTGAAAAAACCCTTACCGGCATCAGAAACCTAATCCGTCTCCTCCCCATCGGCACCGTCTTTCTTTTCCAATTCCTCAGTCCAATCCTCACCAATAGTGGCCACTGCAAACCAATCAACAAAAAAGGCAGAGTGATAAAGAAGAAGAACAAAACGTTGTACCCGTTCTTCCTTGGGCGAAAGAAAATAGTGTAGAAGGTTTTAGGGATAAATGTTTTGTGCAGAAGAAAAAATAGGGCAAGAGGTTTAGTACCCTTCTCTTTTCTTTCTTTCTTTTTGTTTGATTTAAAATAAATATTTATTACTTTATTATTTATATTTAATGACATTTAAAAATTGTCATAGATTTATGATACTTAAAAACTGTCCTAAATTCTTCAAATCCAAAAAATTTCATATTTTCCGACCAAAAAACGCGTATTTTGACTTTTTATGACATTTTGTTCTTACCTCCTTTCAATTTAGGATGGAATGAACTATCATAATAGGTCAATTTTCTTGTAGTGGTCGTTCTTCTTCTAATAAGACCTGTCAACCCTGCTTAACCTATAACTTTAATTTATCTCTTTTTCCTTAAACTTAGACATAAAATGCGGAAAGAAAAGCCTAACTTGAAATCAATAATTTAAATCTTTTGTAAAACATCTTCAGGTTTACCCAACCAATGGACAACCTGTTCAACAATCTTATATGAAGTTTAGAGTTTCAACCAAACAACACTATTACAAAACTCAACAAACTGAAACCCTTAAACTAGTCTATTATAGGCAAGGACAACTAAATCTTCTCTTAGCTGGATTACAAATTATCATGCATGCATGGAATGAGCCGTACAAAAATCTAATCAAACTTCTAGTAGAGTTGGCGGATGCTTTAACAGGTGCCAAAACTATGATTTCTACCTATAAGGAAATTAAACATTAAAAGGATGAGCTATAAAGCCCTGTGAGTGAAAACTTTTAAAACAAACCATGTTAATGAAAACTTTGAGCAAAATAATATACATAAACTTAGCAAAACAACTTTCTTTTAAACTTAGCTTTAACTTTCTCTTTTCCTTCTTTCTTGCTAAACCTTGAAATCTTTGTATCTACGGGATGAACTTTTGGCATGAAAGCTCTATCCCTCGATACAATACCTGCGAGACGTAACTCTAGGAGCTAGCAGCACCCCATCTCCCTATAGCTATCATGAGATGGAAAATTTAAGTGTTTGTAGAGGATCTCATCTCTTACATAGTCTATGTGATAGAAACTTTAGGCATCTACTGGATACCCTTATCACACGATCTTTGTGCAAAAGACAATTTATCCCGTAAGTTGTTATCATTATGAGATGGAAAATCTAGGCGTCCGTAGAGGCCCTCATCTCTTACCCAGTTTATGTGATAGAAACTCTAGGCATCTACTAAATACTCTCATCACATGACCTCTATGCACATGACAATCTCCCACATAGGATTGCTATTAGTTCAAGACATCTCGGTACAGACTTAAGTATAATCAGAAATCTCAGGCTAAAACTTTAACTTACTTAAGTTAGTATGGCTATGAAAACTCTTGCATTAAGCAAGTCTCAAATCTAGATTTTCTTTAAAATAATTTCTTTGTTTAAGTCTCAAATCTAGGTTCTTGGTTTACATATTTGCGCTATTTCCTCTTGCCTTGAAAATCACAAGAAAACTCATACATCTTGGGTCCAACTAGAGAAATTTCTTCAACTTCTACCTTTTTCCTTTTTTTTTCTCAAGAGAACTCTTTTCTTACTAACCTTGATTTCTTTGAAACTTTTTGGGAGGTTTTAGCTTAGTCAAGATCGGTTCTTTAAGTTTACCCTAGCTTCACACGAGCTCCCAACGGATCTAGAGCCTAAAATAACAAGTCCCAACTTAGCAAACTTGCTCTTAAACTTCTTAAACGAGGAAGGAGAAAACCTGAACTTACTTGGATCTAACATTAGGCTTTACTCTTCCTCTTTAGCTCAAACTTGCCAACACCCTTACCTTTTCGATGTCTCTTAATTAAACACTCAACTGAGCCTTGCATCGAACTATCCCCATGCCTTGACTTCACTCTTGCAAGGAAGCTTAACTCCTCTCTACTCCTTCTTCTACTTTGCTTTTGAAGTAAAAATAGTGAGAAATGAGAGTCTTTTGTACTTAAAATGCCTCATTGCGTTCGAAAAACACTAACCTCGTGAAATAGGAATTTTTGGAGATCTGTCTTCACGTGTCTTTAAGTGACTTGGCCAAGATCGACTGGAGATCAACCACGATCTTCACTCTTCTTGGCCAAAAATGCCCAAAAACAAAACTGAGAACCCTAAATTCCTTTTTCTGCTTCTAATCTCGGTCAAACACGGCCTCAAGATGGCCCGAGATATATCTTAAAAAATCTTATGTTTTCCATCTTGGGCTACCACATCCCCGAAATGGCCCAAGATCCACTTCTTTAGACCTTTAAATTTTTCATCTCGATTTTCCACAACCTAGAGATGGACCGAGATTTGCTCTTTGTCTTTCTCTACCTTTTCTCTTGGTGGAACAAGGCCTAGGATGCTCACTTTTGTCCCAAGATTCCACTCCAGGTATTTGCTTTGATTCAATCTGTTGTGAGATGTTATCCTAAGATCTTTGCTTTAGCCTTAGACTCTTGGACAACTCAAAAGCTGAACCTTTTAACTTTTAGCAAGCAAATGGGATGGAAGATATGAGTATTAGAAAGGTTGCTCCAACTTTGTTTTACTTGATTTCAATTTGATTCCATCTAATGAATCTTCAGTGCAAGAAACTCTCATCTTAACTAGGATCAAACACACTCCTAAAAGTTACAAACTTCAAAAGGGTTGAACTCCCCAAGGCAACAATCAAGCTTCAATATAATAATAAAGTGCATCAAATTTAAAAGTTGATGTGTTTACTTCATATAAAGAGGAGTACAACCACAATCAGGTTACATTCTTAAGTTAAGCCTACTAATGAATCACCAATATAGTATATAAATCGATGTATTGGCTTCCCAAAAAATGAGAAATATTGATAGGTATGGAATCACCACTCCCTACCAAGCGACACAGACTGACCAAGACAGTAGAGAAGAAAACAAAAGCGGTGGAAGTGCTTGAAAAACCACCCAAAACAACTGAATCCATAACCCATGACCTAATAATCCCTCTCCATCCTACCTTAATACTCTCATTGCTTCCTCTTCAATCACCTCAACCTAAGACTAATCTACTTCCACATATTGAACTAGTTGAAGATGAAAATTTTGGTGTAGATGATTTTGAAAAAAAATAGATGAATTAAATGGTCTTGGCTTAGATTTAATTACCCTTCATCCCACCACGTGATAATACTAAACCTCTTTAACCTCATGATAACTTTGAGTCATTCCCTCTTAGTTCTCCTCTTGTTAATGACCCACTCCACCAAAAAGTGGAACATGATGAGATAGAAAATGTGTTATCCGCTGCTCTGATTATTTGGATGAGGGCATGGATGGACTCAAGAACATTTTACGTGATGAGATCATTGAGTCACTGAGTCAACAAGTTGATGTGATCTCAGCCAATTAGGATGTGTTGATGTTTCAACAACAAAGCTTGGAGCAGCGGTTCAAAACATCTGGTAAAAGCCAAACGTCTATTGGCCAAGACCAAACAATGCTTCATGAACTTGTTTTACATCAGGTTGAATAGACCACTGAGCCACAAAGGCAACAACAACAACTCTTGCATCACTTAGAAGAAAGCAGAGAGTTTGCAAGTTGACAAGCTAAGAGGGAGGACACCCACTTTCGTGCATTAATGAATTACATCCACTATGCAATTGCTCAGTGCATACATGCCCCAACTATTCCAAGGGAACTTCGACAAACACTTAGATTTTCAGGCGACATGGTTCCATCGCCTCCTAGAGGATGACCATGCAGTATATTATTAATTCAAGGCTGTTTTTTTTTAATCTTCTTTTCCAATTTCATACAACACACTTTGTAAACGTCTACGCATTGTAACACATTAACATGTTGGAGAATTTTTTTTGGTTTTCATGCGATAACTCTTTTTAATATATTCTCAGCAACTATATTCCCTTTCTTTGATGCTACACTCTTATACTTCAATGATCATTTATTTGAGGCAAACACTTGAGAGAAATTCTAAATCATGTTGAAACTCAACTTTAATGAACCATACTTAGAAACATTTCATAAAGTCTAAAGCCGAGCAAGTTTTACTTCAAGCCTAGCTTTTGAAGCTTTCTTTAATGATCTTATAACCAAGAACCTTGCTGCCTCTTAATTTAAGGGTGAGAGGTATGACTTATGCGTTCATCAACATGTGTTTAAATTGCAAAACAATATGAAACTTCAATGTTGTTGCATGTTACAGGCGTGGACAACATTAATGAAGATCATAACTCTTATGTTTGAAGCGGTGATAAGAGTTAAAGCTGCGGAGAGGAATGAATTTATCGAATACCAATGATTTCCCGATCTACATCTTGACAATGTAAAGTTATAATTTAAAAGAATTTAAAACAAACTCCAATGTTATTGCTAAGACATAGACAACATTTGAAAATATATACAAAGAAGAACATAACTCTCATGTCTGAAGCAGTGATAAGAATTGAAGTTGTAAAGAGGAACAGACTTATAAAATACCAATAACTTTCCAATCAATGCCTTACTTCAAAAAAAATAATAAATAAATAAAAATTCCTATTGAATTAAATTGGTAATAATTTAAATTACGAGTCTTACTTTTTAAAACAAAGAGTTTAATTTTCTTTTATTGCATTGTATAGAATTTATACCGCCTGGTTGAAAAGTAAGCGTTATAATGAAGCTTTGATAGAAATTCCCTGTGTTCGACCCTGGCTTACCTAGAAAACCTCTCGCTTCACTTACACTTGGAAAAGCATTAGGAAAACTTGTACTAAACGTTAATCATGCATGAAGCAACACATAAGTACGATTTGCATCTTTTATCATGTAATCCTCGCCTAGACGCTTGTATTAGTCGCATTAGTAGAACCTAACATGATATATATTTATGATTGAGTTTTATGAACGATATAATGAAGGCAAAACACCCCACAAGTCCAACAGAAGCCTAGACTTTCCATTTCATTTTAGCTATAACGAGATAAGGTACTACTGATGCCTAAAGCTTTGTCTCGTAGATATACAAAAAGTCAAGGTATAACAAGAAATCAATTAAAGAGAAAAGTTTAAAAGTTATGCTTTGAGAAATGAGTTGCTTTGCTAAGTTTATTTATTTGCTCATAGATTTATAAACTTATTTTGTTTTTAAAAGTTGTCACTCACGGGGCTTCATTGCTCACTCTTTAATATTTTATTTTCCTTACAGGTAGAGATTGTGGTTCTGACGCCTAACTATAAATCTGCCTACTCTTTGAGAAATTTGATTTAATATCTTTTAGTACGAGTCCTTCTATTCATGCATTTTTGGGTTGTAATTAAGTTAGTAAAAGATTTAGTTATTGTGTCTCTAATAGACTAGTAAAGGAGTACTCTTGAGTTGTTTTATGTAATAGCGTTGTGTGGTTGAGACTCTGATTTTATTCATATCTATATAAGACTTGTTTAAACAGGTTGTCTATAGATTGGATGAATCTGAAGATGATTTATGAAGTTTTATATTTTTCAGGTTTTCCATGTTTTTCGCAGTGTGTATGTTCTTGTTTAAGAGATAGTTTAAGATTTAGGTTAAGTAGGGTTAATAGGTATCATTAGGAGGAGAACGATGTTGGTCGGCTTCACGCTATTGTCTTAGGCCTAGCGAGGAGGAGCTCTAGGATGGGGTATGACAGATTAGATATAAATCATATGGTAATTTCGAGTATTTGCATCTCAAAAGGCGAGCAAGTATGGTGAAGGCGCCAAGAGGAGGCTCATCCTAATTTTTAAAATAACAAATGATTTGTATTACCTCAATCAATTATTTGACTTTGTAACATGTCAAAATTGCACAAATATTCCTTCCTCCATCTTGCCTAAATAAAACTGAGTTCAGATTACGCATAATCATCGTATCCACATCTATCTTGTTCCCCTCGAACGTAGTATAATTAGATTTATAATACTGTATGCAGTGAATACATTAATACTGTACAGTCACTACTTGAAATTACTTATACGTTATAACCTTTAGTAGCATAGATTCTCTATGTCTGACCTATTGTTGCTTGCCAGCTGTAGAATACTAGTTTCTGTCATAATATGTCACATACTTTGAACATGCATTTTGGTTTATATATATTGATTATAGAGGTTTTGGAGTTAGTTAGGAGTATGCCTTAAGTTCATCAAAATTCTAAACTCTTGTTATTTTGGTTGGTGATATGTTACCCTTAGTTGGAACAAATATTTTTTTCCACTTAAGACTGTTATATTGAATTAAAAGCCTTAGTGTGTTATATTATGGCCTGCACTACTAAGATAAGTCTATTATATGAGTAAGTATAGTTTGAATTAAAAACCTTAATGTGTTATCTGGATGTTTAGATGTTTCCGGTGCATAAGTTAAAGTTTGAAGTTTGGTTAGGGTCAACGAATGTCAGTAAGAGAAGAACGGTAGTTTTGGCTTCACACCATCTCTTAAGCTTAGAAAAGAGAGTCTGTAAGGGGGTGTGACATATAGCCTCAATTGACTACAATTATAAATTGTTTGATCATTTGTTGTTGCTCGTATATCTATAATTTAGTTTATCTTCTCTTGAATGTGAGAATTCAATGCTAGTGGTAGTTTTTTGGCTCTTGGACATGTGATTGGTCCTGGAGGTAACACAAGGGTGTCCTCATTCATATGATATTCTTTCGCTTTTGAAGGATTCATCCTCGAATCAAGCTAATTATCTGCATCAAAAGAAGTTAAGTTAGAAACATTAAAAGTAGCACTCACACACTATTTACCTTGAAAGACCAATCTGATAGGCATTGCCATTAATTTTTTTCATCACTTGAAAAGGTACCTCTTTTTGGGTTTAACTTCAAATCTCGTTGATGTGGAAATCTTTCCTTTTGAAGATGATCCTAAACTAAATCTTCTTCCTTAAATATCATGGGTTTTCGGTGTTTGTTAATCTTCTTGGCTACCTTGGCATTTTGCTTCTAACCAGTTCTTTCTTTAACCTCTTTATGGAGCTCCCTTATGGTAGTCACCTTCTCATCAGCTTGAAAATTCACCACCTCATTAGAAGGAAAGGACAACAAGTCAATAGGTGTTAAAGAGTTAAAAGCATACACAATCTCAAATGGTGAATATTTAGTGACACTAAACAATCCTGTTGTATGCAAATTCAATTAATGGTAGAAAATCCTCTCAAGTTTTGGTATTTTTATCTATGAAAGCTCTAAACATAGTCTCCATCATCCTATTAACTACCTCAATTTGTCCATCAATCTAAGGATGACACGCAGTAGAGTAGACTGACTTAATACCAATTTTGTTCCAAAGTACTTTCTAAAAATGACTTAAGAATTTCACATATCTATCACTAACAATGCTTTTAGGAATGACATGCAATTTAACTACACCCTTAAAGAACAAGTTGACCACATGTTTAGCATCATTGGTTTTATTACATGCAATAAAATGAACCATTTTGGTAAACATATCAACTACCTCAAAAATGTTATATGTCCCCCTCTTAGATTGAGATAAACCCAATAAAAGATCCATCGAAATATCTAAGTTTCATTAGGAGTTAGTAAAGGTAAATACAATCCATGTGATTTAGATTTAGACTTAGACTTAGCTTCCTTACATGCAATACATCTCTCACACACTTTATGTACATGTTTCATTGACCAATATAAACGTTCACTTAACATGTCATATGATTTAGTGATCCCAAAATGTTCCATTAAGCCTCTCTCATGTGGCTCTTTAACTAACAACTCTCGAATAAAACAAGTGGGAATGCAAAGCTTATTCTTCATAAGCAGAAACCCATCAAACAACATATAATCAGACACAACACATTTTTTTCTTGAGATTTTCAACAATAAGTACAAAATAAGTGTCTTGTGTATATAATGCTTTAATATGTTCAAATCCAAGAAACCTATTGTGAAGGGAGTTTAGCAAGACATACTAGAGATAAGGAAAAGTTTCAATGAACTCAAACCATTTTGCATGTCTTTGATTAAGCTTTTGTTGGCCCTTTAAGTGTTATAAGCTTTGGTGATCAATATGGATAACAAACTCCTTTGGCCACAAGTAATGTTGCCAAGTTTGCATTGCTCTCACTAAGACATAAAGCTCCTTGTCATAGGTAGGATAGTTCAAGGTAGCTCTATTCAACTTCTCACTAAAGTGCATCAACGGTCTTTGTTCCTGCATTAAAATTTCTCCAAACCCTTTTCCACTATCATCGCACTCAATTTCAAAATTGAATTCAAATGTTAGCTCAAAATTAGGTAAGGTAAGCAAAGGTGCATTACATAGCTTATCTTTCAAATCATTGAAAGCACATTCTTGTGCTTGTCCCCACTCAAATTTTACATTCTTCTTAATATGTTCATTAAGTTGGTGCAACTATGAAACTAAAATCTCTAATGAACCTCCTATAAAAGCCAACTAAGCATAAAGACTTCTAGTCTCACTAGCATTCTTAGGTTTAGGTCATAATTAATCAACTTCCACTCGATGTTTAGAAACTACAAAACCTAGAAAATTTACCTTTTCCATGCAAAAACAATACTTTTTTAGATTAGCATAAAACTTTTGCCTTCCTAAGTACATCTAGAACACACCTAACATGCATAACATGATCCTCTCTAGTGTCTTAGAATATATTAGGATGCCATCAAAGTAAAACACAACAAACTCTCCTAAAAATTCATGCAGTACAAACTCTCCTAAAAATTCATGCAGTACATGCCAACATGGTTCATAAGTCTCATAAAAGTACTGGGTGGATTAGTTAAGCCAAAAGGCTTAACAACCCATTCATACAAACCATGCTTAGTTTGTCAAACAATATTAAAATACGAAATTCGAATAGTCTGTCAAACACATATTTGTTGAACGAATCTAAAAACATAAAACAAAATTCAGATTCTTTAGCAAACAGACACTAAATGTTTTCTAAGACATTTTTTTTCACGTATATTATTAAGAAATATATAAAAAAACGTTTTAAAATTATTTTTCTTTTTATGTCTTGTATAATATTCTTTTCATAATTTGAAAAGAAAAAATAATGGAATGGTTTTCTACGAAAAGGGCAAAAGGGGGAAACGCATGTTGCTCCCCGATAACCCTAAGTATGTATAAATAGAATTTTTCTTTTAAGGTGATTTATATATTATTGCAATTGTTATTTCTTTTTAAAGAAATCTAATTGGAAAAAAAATCTCACTTAAATGCCAAGAAAAATATGATGATAAAACATTGAATATGACAACAAATGTACTTTGAGTAGATACTCCAATTAATAACTAAAGATACAACAAAATAAGCAGTAAGCAAAAGCAGCAGGAACACAAGACATTTTTAACTAGTTCGATGACTCAACATCTAAATCTGGGTGTCCTTGACCTGAGATTAGAATTTTGTATTACTTTGAAATATGAATCATAATTACATCCTTATGATCAAAAGTACAGAATTTACAACTCAATTTCATCCTTCTGTACTTAAGTGATTCTATCTTACTATATAGTAAATCAATCACTAATATCTTTCAAACATAATATAAATAAAGATCTCTCCTTAGGTTTTTCTGAACAAATATTTTGAAAGCCCACACACATTCTGACATATGAGATATCTTTATCTTTAAAAATAGGCCAAAACAATGTCAAATGTTTTTCCTCGTAATTGTTTTAGTTAGTATAAATATAAATTTAAAACTAAAAAGATACAAGCATAACTTATAAAGTCAAGTTTGCCTCACAAAAAATGATGCTACTAAACAAAGAAAAGACTTAAATATTGTAATACTACAAACAAAAATTTTGGCAAAACAAAAATTTTACCAAAACAAATTAGAGAGAATAAAGGAATAAAAGAAATTGACTATAAAGAAAGAGAGAAGAGAACGGAGAAAAGAAAAAAAGAAGAAAAAAAGAAAAGAAAAGAAAAAAAGAAAAGAAAAAAAGAAAAGAAAAGAGTTACTTAATAATGAGAGGTTTAATCTAGAAAAAAGAGATCATTGGCAATTGTTTTCAACGTGAGATATATTGAATGTATAATTATTTCGTTATTCAAATCTATACTAAAATAGAAAAAGTTTTTTTTTTTTTAAAAAAAGGTTTGAATGAAAGTTTATGGTTCTCATTTATTTAATAATTTAAATGTTAAATTATAAGGGTAATTTTCATAAATATAATAAAACATAGAAATATTTACGAGACGCGTAACAAAATAAAAAAAAGGAAGATATTGGGAATGATAATGGGCTATAGTTACCATTTTCATAAATTTGCTCTTAAATATTGCGAAGGATTTTTCATTTTTATTTTATCCTTTTTTACGGTTTGTTCCTCTACTCTTCATATTACTACTTCATATTCTCACTTGTTCTTGTTCGTGATTTTTTCATTTTCTTTTCTAGAAATTCTTCTTTTTTCGTCTTCTCTCATAATTTTTTTCCTTTCTTTTTTCACTTATTCAAAATTTCACTTGATAAACCATATTCGTCATCTCTCATATATTTTCTCTTATAGATCTAAACGATATTGATTCAAGATTGTGTACAAAATGTAAATAATCTTGAACAAAAATTATTTAGATCTTGGTATACGATCGTGTACCAAATCTAATAGATATTGGTACACGATCTTATGTAATAAATATAAATAATTTTGGTACATTATCATGAACCAAGATTGTTTAGATTTGATACATAATCGTTTAGATCTTGATACGTGATCGTGTATAATTTTCTACACGATGTCGTATCATGATAAGATTGTGTAGATCAAGTACCATGATCATTTAAAAGAAAAATTGCACATGCATATGTGATCGATTAATCACGTATTGATTAGGACACTTTTTATATTTTTCATTTGAGTAAGTAGACATTTTTCGTTTTTAAAATTGTTCTATATAGTTATAACGAGAAAAACAGGTAAGGAAAGAGAGATAAAAGAAGAAAATGAGTGTTTCTCCCTTTAGTCCATTTATACAAGATAGATAGATATATATTAGACCGATAAGCTATAAAAATATAATTTTAATAATAATAAATAAAAAGAAAACCATCGAGGCATTTACGGGTTCACCCAAAATACAAAAGAATTGCAAATTTGCGAATTTCCTGATCCGACGCGTAGAATGTGGGTCCCACTCGCCTCACCTGACAAACGCTACTTCGAAAGACCGTACGAAATTATGCGATAACGTAACAATAATTACAATTTTGCAATATAGCCCTTACTTTTAGACCATAACTACAATTAGGCCGCCTTATTTCACGGTTATTACATTCTGCTCTCACTATATAAATAACCCCACTCGCAACCCATTTCTCGTTTTCCTTTCTCCTTTTTCTCTTCCTCTATTCCTTTTGGCCTCTCTCGGTCATCTTCTACCCACGAACTCAAGCGACTTTTACAGACTCATTCATCTTCCTCCGATCCTTACTCGTCTTGGTTTATGAGGTTCCGATCTCTTCCTTTTCTTTCTTTCTTTTTTTTTTTGCCTCTGCATCGATTTTTTTTTTTTAATCTTTGTCACGTTAGGTCTGGCCGATGATTTCGATTTGGGTTCCATGGATCTGTTCACTTTGTTCTCTCGGTCACTTGCGGTTTCAGATTCGGGCTTTTTTTGTGCACAATTTGCTCATAATTGATTTGTGTTTTTCTTACTTTTTATTTTTGATTTTTGGTATTGTATTGATCTTCTGGCTTGGATTAACCATCGCCTTTTATTCTTAACTTATCAACTTTTCGGATTTTTTCTAGGTCATAGTGGATCTGGTTTATTGGTTTGTCTGGACCAAAAAGATTTAACTAATAACTTAATTAGGGTTTAATTTTGTAAGCACGTACTCTATTTTTCTTTTGGTAAAAAAAAGACACGTAGTTCTTTAAGCTAATTCTGTTCCATTTTCTTTTTTTTTTTTGAACTTCTTGACTTTCAATTTGTAAGTTAGATAAAAGTCCCATTGGTGATGTGATGTCGACAAATTTTCAAGTTTTTTAACGCAGTCAGAGTTCTTTTTAATATTTAGTAAAAGAAGAAGCGCGTTTCTTGACTCTCCAGTTACTCCCTTCTCCTTACGAAAAAAGCATGTTTTTTTCTATTTAAGTTTCTTTCGCTATTTACTTTGTAATCTGACTCGTTTTTATGTTTTGTGGATCTTGTTTTCTTGCACATGCAGCTCGAAGGAGAAACCCACTCTTGGGTAAGCCTTGTTCTACTATTATCGTCTTCTACCTTGTTTATTCTTTTAATGAAATTAGTCTCTTGTTAACTTTCTTGACATGATTGATGTGTTTTAGATGGTTATTACGTTCTGACACGAGTGTTCATTTTTTTCTCTTTGTAGTATTTGACTGTGGTTTCTCAGTATTCTGTTCATGGAGTTTTTGGGTTATTTGTGATATGTTAAGTGAGGCATTGTATTGTAGTGTGGAGCTAGTTAGTGAATATTATCTGAACTTGCAGTCATTTAGAAGGATAAGAAGATAGATTGCATGCGTGTTCCCCTTCTTCTCATCTCAATAAAATCCCTAAGAAAAGGAAAAAATGATTGTGATACCTTGATGTTTACCTTATAGTAGTATCTCCCATTATTTATTCAGTTTTTTACATGGTCCGAGGGTGTAAATGTAAATGAATGTATTTCACATTTAATCAATTTCAGTGCTTTGCATTGTTTCGTCTCATTCTTGATCACTGAACTATGGCGTCGTTTACTTTTGCTGCCGTTTGACTGAAGTCAGTTTTGGTTATTCACCCTTTTTCTGATAGTTACCATTTTAGAGTAAGAAATTGTGTTTCTTATTCTGACAGAGTAGAGAATAATTATGCATTTTTTCTATTTATATGTGTCGTATGTGGATATGCTCTTTCAATTCTAAGGTTTAATCTCTGTGTGACAGTTTTGTTTGCTCTTAAATTGTGTTCCTGTTCCAATTTTAGTGCATGATGCTACTGTTTGGTTGTTCAGGAATGTTATATTGCCTTCACATGCTTAATTTTTTTGAAATGTATTCTTGTTATCATTGACTTGTCTTACTTACCTTCACCCTTGTTGTTTGACTTGGCAGTGGCACGCGGATTAAGACCCGCAAACGGAATATTACGATACCGCTGGACCCTGCGTCTTTTTCTGATGCAGTGGTCCAGATCTATCTGGATAATGCTGGTGATTTGGTAATTGTTGCACCATCTTTCATGACAGCCAAGATATTTTTCTGCATAAATATGTTGTTGATTAACAATTTTATCTGTCTAAGCATGATTTTCTTGTACAGGAACTCATTGCCAGGAACATTGAGTCTTCAGAACTTGACTTCTCAAGATACGGGGACACCTTCTTTGAGGTATTCATTTTGATGGTGTTGTATGCTTACGCACTTTCAGTACTGGACTCAATATTGTCTGATGTGAACATCCTTTTTTGGGTTCTTAATTCCTTCAATAGTGTTTTACAACAAGATTGCCATAATCATAACTGCTGACAGATTCTTTTTGACTACGTACTCTTAATTCATTTCATGTCATTTTTTAGTTTCTTCATTGCTGATTGAAAATTTAATATTTTCTCCAACTCCTTCTCCGAGAAGCATTTGGTGACATTGATTGAACCCTAATCATCAGCAAATTATTATTTTTTCCATTGTGAACTTCAACTTGACAATTGTAGGAATGGCTATCTCATAAATTATAGCTTTATTGATGTCCAATTTCTTTTAATGGCTTGTGTCTCTACTGTGTTGTGTCGTTCTGACTTGTATTTGCATTGGTGCTTCTTAGTACCATTGGCAAGTAAGAAGTGGTTGACGTGAATTTTCATATTTCTAGCTAACCATGAGATGTTCGAGTAGGTAGGCTCTGCAAATATTCTCTGACTATTTTTGTTCATAGACTCATTTTGCTATGCTGGCATATATACTATTTCTTTGGGTTGGTACTGGCTTAAGAATAGTCTTCCTGAGTTATGCCAGGTGGTATTAATTGTACTGAGGTGTGGATGGATCTTGCTTCATATTTCCATACTATGTCAAGTAGTGATTGGGTTCTTAAATTAATTTGGCTCCTTGGAGCCCTACCTGAGACCCTGGCGTTTCATCTCACTTCTCACACAATGGGTTGATTTTAAGATTGCATATCATTTGATGGAGTCTAGTAGCTGTAGGGCAGAACGTAAGTCATTTTATCATAGTTTATTATTTGGTTTCGGAGTTTGAGTTCAAAGTTGAAGAAAAGAGAAGGTTTTCATATTAGATTACTCCAGGGTAGCCACTGCAGTGATTGAGTGGTCTTCAGTCTGTTTTTCTTAGCTATCTGAGTTATTTAAGAATGTGAGTAATGATGAAGGCCCAAGGGGGGTAAGTTATTTAAGAATGCAAGTTATGATTAAGGTCCAAGGGGGTATGGTTGGCTGGGGAAAAATATAATTTAGCAGGTTGGAGTATGGAGATGTGACTTTATCAATGAAGGAAAGAAAATAAGTATAATAGTTCTTTCTAATTGGTCTTCACAAGTGTGGACAGTGTATTTTGGACATCATTTGGGTTTGTCACGGGAGATATGAATGTGAATGTTTTCAGGGAAGGGAGGAAAAAGGTGTTTGAAGCTATTTTTTATTTCCTAACTTGTCAAGCTGGAAAAGATTCTAATAGTAATTACTTATTTAAATTAAAGCTTGAAATATGATTAACTAAGAGAAACTCTTAAGATTCTTTTGTATGTTCCCCATATACAAATTCTTCAGTCTCTTAAGTTGAATCACCTCAAATTGAGGCAAATGGCTTGCGTCACAAAAATTTTCTTTGTAGGACATTTGTATCTGTCAAGATCTCCTTAGCTGTGTTTTTGGATCTTTTATTATGCATTTTTTGCAACTAAGATCTTTGATTTGGGCCCTCATGTCATACTTAGGCTGGCACCTTCTACCCCCTTAGACTGTTCTTGTTCCTTTTGTTAATGAATTCCTTTGAAGTTGTTTGCGAAACCCAAGGGGAGCAGTTTCTGTTTGTTGTCTGGAGTTGGGTTCACGCATGCTCACAGGAGGGATAATATAGATTAGATACAATCAGGAAGTTCCTTCTCAATTCACTTTTCAATGAGAAAGGCTGTTTTTTGTCGCTTGCAGTGGTGTGCGCTTTGTTATGGGTTCTTTTGGGAGAGAAATTTGAGTGTTCAGGGTGTATAGGACCCTAATGATCTTTGGGCCCCTGTGAGGTTTAATGTATCTCTATAGGCTTCAATGTTGACGGAATTTTGTAATTAGTGATTACTCTTTAGGAAACATTTTACTCAGTTGGAGTCCTTATCTTTAGGTGTTTTGTGGGATTAGATTTCCTTGTATTCTTTCATTTTTTCCTCCATGAAAGTAGTTGTTTCTATTAGAAAAAATCCTTTGAAGCTTTTCAAAATAACAGTGACAAAGAAAAACAATTGGTTCAAACTGCATTGTCCTCAAAGATAATATCTACAATTCTGGGATGCGAACACACTAAGAATTATGAAGTTAGTGATTTAAATAGGAATCCTACCAAAACTGAGTATGTTGAAAATACATCTAATATTCTTAGAGGACCACTGAAAGCAGTACATTATTGATTTAAATATATGGTACTACTTTGTGGCTGCCATACAATGCCCACTCACTGTGGCATCTCAAGTTGGTGAAATTTATTCGGTTAAAATATATTTTATATCTATGTGTGTGTGTATTATACTGCTTAACACTGTTTCTTGTATTTTCTTTAGCTGGAATTATCTAATTAATTTGTATGTGGAGATATCTCATTTCTCCTTTCATTCGTAAAAATGCATTTTCATTTATGGATTTATCATTAGTAAGGAAGTTCAGCTAATTGGCATTTGGTTTCCACTGACATATGTTATACTTCCAGGTTATTTTCACTGGTGGACGGACACAGCCTGGAACAACAAAACCTGATGAAGGAGAGCGCCATCCATACTCTATAATTGACTGTGAACCTAAACGTGAAGCCATTCTACCATCTGTTATCTACATACAGAAAATTTTGAGGCGGAGGCCATTTCTCATTAAGTATCTTGAAAATGTTATGCGACGATTCCTGCAGTCGTTGGAGTTTTTCGAGGAAAATGAGAGGAAAAAACTTGCTATTTTCACAGCTCTTGCCTTCTCACAGAAACTATCAGGCCTTCCTCCCGAGACTGTTTTTCAGCCATTGCTTAAGGATAATCTCGTGGCCAAAGGGCTAGTTCTTTCATTTATAACTGACTTTTTCAAGGAATATCTTATGGATAATAGCCTTGATGATTTGATTTCCATCCTGAAGAGGGGGAAAGTGGAAGACAATCTTCTGGAGTTCTTTCCCTCTGCTAAGCGATCTGCTGAGGGCTTTTCTGAGCATTTCACGTGAGTATATTATTTAATTTGTGTAGTTAATTTCTGGCCTTATTGTACACTATTTTCATATCTATCTTTTACAGAATTACATGAAATAGTGGCAATCTAAGTTATATATTGGTTTTGATTGCTCTTAGTAGTAGAGATTTGATGCTTGGATATTAAGCCAATTATTTAAATTTTTCAGAAAGGAAGGTCTGGTACCCTTGGTAGAATACAATGCCAAAAAAATGTTTGATGTGAAGCTAAGTGAAATGAAATCTGCTTTAACAACCCAAATAGCCGAGGAAACTGACATTGCTGAAGTTATAGAAACTGTGAAGCATCGAATGAGAGATGCCAATTTACCTGATATCGAAGTTGTTCGAATTTTGTGGGATGTCATAATGGATGCTGTTCAGTGGTCTGGAAAGAACCAACAGCAGAATGCTAATTCAGCTCTTCGCCAGGTAATTTTACATACTCTTGCATATGTTCCCTTGATTGGCACGGCAATAGGCCTGCCAACTTTTTCCCCTCTTTTGTGTGTGTGTTGAGAACCAACCATTTTTGCTTTCTTTTCTTTCTCTATTTTGAATTATTAAACATAGAAAATACAAAAAAGCACTAAAGATAATAACTATATTGCAATATCAATGAAGAAATTACAATATTGCAATATTATTTTGCGAAAACTACTCCCTCGCACCAGCCACTGCCAATCCACCAAGAATTGACTCACTAAAATGATCCTCTCTTCTAAAAATTATAATTCTCTTGTTTATGGCTAAGTCACCTGTAACTAATTGCTACTATGCCTTCACTAATAAGTGGTAACTATAGCCCATTATCATTCCCAATATCTTCCTTCCTAGTATTTTCACATGACCCAACTCCTTCAAACATTTCTCGTCAACACAATAAAGATAAACCACTACTGTAAGTCTGGCAAGCGAAATCAGCCTTCCCATTCCATTATCCCCAATAAGCCAATCTTCGAATTCATTCCTCCCCTTTTACTGTCAACTCCTGCCCTCACTTAAAATTTATCTTTATCACCGCTCAGTTCCTTACGGGTTAATTGAATTGCATTTTCCTGTTGAGTAAATAGAGCTCCATGTAGTGGAGAAACTTTCCTTCTAAATAATGTTGTTTGCATCTCTACGATCCTTTCTAAGCAATTCTCCAAAGCTTTTTTCGACCAAAAACCTCGTGTGAAGTAGCACACAGTATTTTTCTGGACGATCTTTCTACTTCCCTTGGAATTGTATCTATAAATAGTTTGAACCATGAAACCTCAAGGTACTGTTGAGTGCTCATAATCTGTCGTAAACATCCCGACAAGGTCAAAAGCCCAAGATGACACGATTTTGTCCCTTGTTGAATCTTCTTTCTCAGTCATATCTATGTGTTAAGTGGTTCAGTGTAAAAGGGACTTACTTCATTGAAACTCTGCCGCCCAACTCTGACTTAGAGAAAGGTTCTACCCTTTAGTTTATAATCATTTTTTGTCAATTGTTCTCTAAATATAAAAGATCTTTTATGTTACAATGCTTTTTACATATGTTTTGAGAAAACAACTTGGAAACAGAATCAAGGAGCTTGGTTTTGCTATTTTCAAAATTCCAGAAACATTCTTCAAAAATCTACAAACGAAGAAACAGAAACGGTTATTAAGTGTCTTCCTTGGAAACTAGAAACAAATAAACCGAAGAAACAGAAATGCGAGTAATTGAAGGTACTTGAGCCCGTGTCGTTACTTTTGTTGCCGAAGACACTAATATCAGTTCAATGGTTTGCAGCTGGTTTGGGCGTGTTATCCAATATCTAGTTTGTAGTCTATTTAAAACAGACTTTACATCTAAATTCTAAAAGCTGTTGCCTGAAAATATGGACAAAAAAAGAAATGTTTGAAGTGTTGACCTTTTCTTTATACACAGGTGAAAACATGGGCACAACTGTTGAATACCTTCTGTAGCACAGGGAAACTTGAGCTGGAACTGATCTACAAAGTTCAGATGCAATGTTATGAGGATGCTAAGTTGATGAAACTTTTCCCTGAAATTGTAAGGTCTCTGTACGACCAGGATGTGCTTGCTGAGGACACCATACTCCATTGGTTCCGTAAAGGGACGAACCCCAAGGGCAGGTATGCCAATCATATCCATCATCCTCGTCCTTGATCTGCACCTTTGTTTTGTTATTTACTAATCCTTTGTGTCTTTACATACAAAATGTGAAATTGTAAATGCAACATAACAGGCAGAGCTTCGTGAAGGCACTGGAACCTTTTGTGAATTGGCTGGAAGAGGCAGAAGAAGAGGAGTGAATATATTGATGGTATGGTGTTGCAAACGCTGAAATCATTCTAAAACCATCAATTTTCTGAGGTGCAACCCTTAATTTTCTTGCCTTCCAAGTTTGGTGTGTGTTCTCTCATGTACCAATAATTCTGAATGATTTACTAGCAATAATCTCCATGTAACGTTAATACTCTCACTGGCTGTGGTTATGCAATCTTACTATGTTTGAGCTATTATTTTTGTTATTCCTCTTCATAAATACTGAAAAGACTTGTAATGGCTTCATTCTCTTCCTACTTTTCATTTTATATTTTATACAATGGGAGTTTCTGTTCCATTGTTTAATTTGCACATGTTATGTTAGCTTTAGTTGTTTCGACGTTAGTTTGTTAATTTGGTAGATGATCTTGTTGAAGAAAAGTAATAGCCCTAAGGCGGTTGGAACTGGCTAGTCAGTTTTCATCGATAAAGTCACTATATTCTCTCATGTACTTTGGTAAATCAAATAATGTATAATTTTTCTTCAAATTGTTAATGATGTAAGTTAAAAGATATATGCATACATTATGTACAAGTGCAGTTGACTTATATGGCAAAATGTCAACTTGCAGTTAAGTTAGAAATATGTAAATATGGCAGTTTGATCAATATTTACACATTTTTGGAGGGGCTAAAGGGCATCCTTTACTACAGTTTTTTCTCCTTGGCCCCAACGACCAATAGTTTTGAGATTATAGGGTAAAGGCATGCGGTGCACGATGACCAAAAAAGGGGATAAAAGCCTTTTTGTGTCACATTGAATACGATTGTTCAATTTCCAATTATTATCAAAGCCTTTTTTTTGTCACATTGAATACGATCGTTTAATTTGCAATTATTGTCAAAGCTTTTATTTGATTGAATTGATTGTCACATGAATCAATTACTCCTGATACATTAAAGCCCTTAATATAAAATAGGATCTACCTTGATCATTAGAAAAAATTGTGATAGGTTATAAAAAATTCTGGTAAGTTTATAAACAACTATGTATCAATGAATTTGTAATAATATGACAATCGAAGGACAATCACAAATGCTGCTGTAAGGAATTTCCTTCTCTATAGTGCTATAGTTCACTTATGTCTCGTTCAAGGTCTTGCTTGCATAGTATGTTAGATGGAACACATTGTCTTTCTTTTGATTTAGCATAGCCTCTATTGTCACATCAGTTGCGTTGCACATCAGTTCGAAGTGTTGCAACCAATTAGGTGTGATGAGGATAAGCGCTGAGGTCAATGCATCTTTTAGAGTTTAGAACTGGTTACATTTTTCGTCAAATATATATGGTTGATTGGCACTTAATAAGTTGCTTAATGGCTTAGCAATTTGGGAGAATTCTTTGATGAATCTTTTATAGAAACCAACATGCCCCTAAAAGCCTCGCGATGGTTTTAATCAGAAGGCGGTGGCAACTTGCTCACCACGTCAATCTTCGCAGCATCCACTTTTAAGCCTGCATTGGAGATTTTGTGTTGTAACATAATCCCCTCGGTTACCATAAAGTGACACTTCTTCCAGTTATGCACTAGGCGTGTCTCTTTGCATCTATTTAACACTTCCTCCAAGAATTTTAGACATTCAATGTAAGAGTCCCTAAAAACTAAGAAGTTATCTATGAAAATTTCTACTGATCTCTTAAGAAAGTCTGAAAATCGCCATCATGCACCTTTGAAATGTCCCAGGCGCATTGTACAAACCAAAGGGCATGCGTCGAAAAACGTGATGTAGAGACGAGTAAATGTGGTCTTGTGTTGGTCTTCTGGTGCAATTGTTATCTGGCTATATCCATAATAACCATCCAAAAAGTAGTAGTATTTGTTACCTGCAAGTCGATCCAACATTTGATTAATGAAAGACAAGAGGAAGTGATTATTCTTTGTCGGTGTATTTAGTTTGCGGTAATCCATATAGATTCGCCATCCTATCATTGTTCTTATTGGAATTAATTCATTGTTCTTATTAGAGACAAATGGTTATCCTACTTTTCTTAGGTACACATTGGCCTGGACTGACCCATTCACTATCGGCGATTGGATAAATTACCCCTTCATTAAGCCACTTGATAATTTCTTTCTTTACGACCTATTTCATTGTAGGGTTTAATTGCCTTTGATATTGAATGGTGCCAGCGTACTCTTCTTCCACCATGATCTTATGTATGCAATAGGATGAGTTCATTCCTTCACTAGGATCCATTCTATCGCCTTTTTGTAGCGTTTAACCATCTTTATTAATGCCTTTTCTTCTTCGACATTCAAGTGGATGAAGATAATGACGGGCATGGTGTCATTCTCCCCCAGGTTTGCATACTTTAGATAGTTTGGTAACAACTTGAGCTATATTTCTGATGGCTCCTCAATTGATGGCTTTATTTTCTTATTACCTTTGGTTTGCAGATCCAAAGGCTCAAGCTTTCTTGTGTCAGATACGACTTTTACTTCTTCCATAATGCCTTCAGGTAACTCATCGAATTCTTTTGGGCAACATCTTGCCAATGACTTCTTCCTCACAATAATCCCCCATCTAAGGGATTCTATTATGTTGTAGTTTTCTACATCGTTAGGGAACTTCAACGCGTTAACGACATTAAATTTGACTTCCTGGTCGTGAACTCGCATTGTCAATTCTTCTTGGTAGACATTAATTAAGGTTATACCTGTAAATAGGAATGGTTACCCTAAGATGATGGGTACCTCTTGATTAGTTTCATAATACAAGAGGATAAAGTATGTGGAGAATATGAACTTGCCCACCTTAACCAGCAAATCTTCAATATTTCTCTTTAGGACGCACAATAGAAATGTCTGCAACTGGAGCACTACTGTAGTTGGTTTTGTCTGTTCTATTCCAAATTTCTTAAAAATAGACAGTGACATCAGATTGATACTTGCTTCAAGGTCGAATAATGCGTGACCAAGATCCATATTGCTTATAGAGTAGGGCACCATGAAGCTCACAAGATCTGTCATCTTCTCTAGAACCCCATTCTTGAGGACTTCGTTTGTTGCCTATGTTAGAGCTACCATCTCATACTCATTCAACCTTTGCTTCTTAGCAAGTCTATCTTTCAAAAGTTTGACATATAAAAGCATTTTCTCTAACAAATCAACAAATGGGATGTTGACAACCAATTTCATGAATAAAATGTGACCAATTAACCAACCAACAAAACACTGATTTAGCATGTCCAAAAATTTTCTAAATTGTTGTTGTCACCTTTCTTCTTTAGGTGACCTAAAAATGGAGGCGACGAAATATCAGATGATGACACCTGCTTTCCCTGCATTCTGCATCGCGCTTGGAAGTCTTCACTTCCTTGTTTTTCCAAACATCATTATTTTTCTAGGAAGAAACATCATTAGTTAAAGAAATGACAAAGGGAGAAGTAACAGTACTGCTTGAGTGTTCTTCATGGTGTTTGGCCTAGAAGTAGCTACATTTTTGCGTCTAGCTCATGGATGATCAAGTTCCTTCCACTGCGCAGTGTCACTGTCTGTTTGATTCGGATTTAGCATTGGTGTTATGGTCTTATAGTCTTGTTGCATAGTTTACGCGGTTAAGATATATAGGTTAAATTCTTCATCGTAAACCTCTCTACCCGAGGAGTCATGATCATTGCATGCGAGATGCTCACTATGTCTCTAATCCTCATGTAGTTACTAAATCTTCGTTGACTACCAGTTTTCTTATTGCTTGTCAAAGTGTAAGCGAAACAATAAGTTTTCTAAATGATCCATGGTCAAACACAGGAAATTGATATCAAATATTAGTTACTAGGCTTACTTCTTTATCTAGGTGATATAAAATAACTATATAGTGTAAAGTAACGTGTATGTTTAAGCTAAGTCTACTATCTACACTAGAGATTCTGTAAAAGGTGGTAAGAATGGTGAGAAGGCGGGGGAATGAACTAACATGTGTTAAGAAAGTGGTGAAGGAAGATCTTCACATTGTGAGTGGTTAAATTGTCCGATAGAGATTTCTTAATTAGCTTTTGATTAAGGCGAGCTCCTCTCATTGCCTTAAATGCCACACTTGCTCACCTCTCGGGATACAAAAACTAAGCTTCATTAAGTGATATCTATTTAGGAATTGTTGCTTGTAAGACTTATAGTACTTCTCTTTTAAGGGTGACAACCTCTCGGCACCAAGTACCCGCATTTGTTCTCCTTTCGGGACATAAATGATGGAAGTTTATTCGCCAAGGTGAAGTTTGTCCAAACTCATCCTTGTGCTCGTTAGTCATGTCCTTGCTACTTACTCTCTTAAGTAGTTGGCGACAAGCGTTTGCTATGCAATGACTATAGCTCAAATAGCACGACGTACTTTATAAGTTAAACTACTTACCAAGAACTTATCACAAACATAAACTACTCATAACATATTGATAGATGAACAATAAAGGAACGTTGGATTGAAAGTGGAAAAATGTGCAATGTATTAAAGAATGTGGGCCTTAGGCCACTGTACAATACGAACAATGTACACTACAATGAGATATACAAGTGGAAAGTAAAAGGGAATGAGAAATATTACAAGCCAGGGTAAATAAAAATGGTGGAATCTTCTCTAATTTCTCTCTAAGCTCTCACTTACAGATTACCCAGAGAAGAAGAAAAAAAAAACTCTTACAGATGGTGGAAAAGCGTCTTTTCCACCAGCTTTCTAGGTTTTGGCCCATTTAGGTCAAACTATTTGCTTAGTAGAGATGAAGTCCTTTTATAGGCAACTTTTAGCGATAAACTTCTATTCTTCTGATCATGTCAGCGCAGCTTGTTAGCCTTTGTCATGTCACATCAACTCCAACTACCATTCTTATTTGTTAATGAACATTCTTCATGTGATGATGTAGTTCCTCGCTTAGGGATTTTATTCGCCAGATAGGGTTCCTATCGCGTAGTCTTTACATGTGCTGCTTTGCAATCCACAACATTTTCTTTTACCTATAATCCTACGATAAAACACTTAAAACCAGGGTAAACAAGCAAAATGTAAGTTTCATTCTCTAATAGTTATGAATTTGCGATAGAAGTTACACATTTTGACACATTTATCATTCATTTTGGCTCCATTGTTCTACCAAGAAGTCTATAATAACATGTATAGTTATCAGCCATACCTTATCTCGAAGACCTCCTCACTAAGTCTGAGATGTGGCGTGAAGCCAACCGACATTGTCTTCTTTTAATGATACCTGTTGACCTTGCTTAACTTGTAACTCTTCTCTATTTCTTTTTAGAGCTTAGAATAAAAGTGCGAAAAAAAAATGTCTTAAAATTTGAAAATGTAAAAATTCATCAAGATCTTCAGGTTCATCCAACCAATGGATAAACTGTTACAACAAGTCTTCTATAGACATAACTAAGTTCAGAGTCTTAAGTACTCACTCTAATACAAAACAAACCTCAAGAGTCTTACTAGTCTATTACAGACAAACAACTAATTTCTTTACTAACTTAATTAAAATCTAAAGTGCATGAATGGAATGAGTCGTACAAATTATAATCAAACTTCTAGCATATTAAGCATGTCTTTATCAAGCGTCGGAACCACGATCTCTACTTATAAGGAAAATAAAATATTGAAAGGATGAGCTATAAAGTCCTATGAGTGGAAGCTTTTAGAACAAAACATGTTAATGAATACTTTGAGCAATAAATACATAAACTTAGCAAAGTATTCTTTTTTAAACTTAGCTTTCAAATTTTCTCTTTTCTTTCTTGCTATACCTTGACTCTTATGTATTTGTGGGACGAAACTCTAGGCATGGAAGACCTATCCCTTGATACAATACTTATGAGACGAAACTCTAGGTGCTAGTAGCACCTTATCTTGCTATAGCTATTATGAGATGAAAAAGTCTAGGCGTCCATGGAGGCCCTCATCTCTTATCTAGTCTATGTGATGGAAACTTTAAGCATCTACTAGATACCCTCATCACACAACCTCTATGCACAAAACAATCTCTCTTGTAGGGTTTCTCTTAGTTCAAGACATCTCAGTATAGACTAAAACATATTCAAAAGTCTCGTGCTAACACTTTAACTCACTTAAGTTAGCATGCTTATCTAAATCTCTTTCATTAATCAAGTCTCAAATCTAGGTTTGCTTAAATAACTTCTTTGCTCAAATATTTTCAAACTTGACATTCAAATTCATAATCATAAATCTCATGTTTAAAGAAACATTTCTCAATTTGAATGCTTTAGAAGTTCAATTCAGTCATGCTTTCTCATAAACTCATTTCTAAACTTGAAACTCATGCTTTGCAAATAAATCATGAATATAGTATATTCAAATACTTGAACTCAATGCATGCTTTAAATACAATTTCATAAATCAAGCTTAGAAATTTATTTTAAATTCATTTTTGTCATTCATAAGTTTTGGCTAGATTCTCGATCTATATATTCGTCCTATCTCCTCTTGCCCTAAAACAATAAGAAACTCAAGTTAACTTTTGGTTCCAACTAAAGGAAACTCCTTTAAATTCTTTATCTTTCCTCTATTCTTCTAAAGAGAACTCTTTCTTGCTAACCTTGATTTATTTGAACTCTTGAGTGCTCTTAGCTTTCTTAAGATTGATCCTACAAGCTTGCCCTAGCTCAAAACGAGCTTCTATACAAATTTAGAGTTCAAGATCAAGAGCCCTAATTTAGCAAATGTTACTCATAAGCTTCTTAAACAAAGAAGAGGAAGCTTGAACTTACTTGGATCTAAATCTTAAGCTTTAACTCTTCCTTTTTAGCTTAATCTCACTAAACACTACAACTTTTCGGGTAGCTTCTCGATGATAGAAACTTAAAACTGAAGCTTGACTGAACAATCTTCTTGTTTAACTCCAACACTTTTAAGAAGTCTCAACTCCCCTCTACTTCTTCTCATCTACTTTGTTCTTGTAGTGAAATAGTGAGAAATGAGATAAATGAGGGTCTATTGTACTTAAAATAACTCTTTACATTTGAAAAACGCTAACCCTCACACGATAGGAATTTTTGAAAATTTATCTGTCACGCGCCCTTTAATGATCTCAATCGAGAACGACTTGAGATCCTCTAAGATCTTTACTCTTCTCGACTTGACATGACCCAAATCATTATCGAGAACCTTAAATTTTTCTTTCCCACTTCCATTCTCGATCGAACATAGCTCCAAGATGGCTCAAGAATCTATCTCCAAATCTTTCTATCTTTTAACTCGTTTGACAAGCACCGATATGCTTTTACCTTAGCTCCGAGATTTGCTTTTTATTTTTCATTTCGTTTGAGCCTCCATATAGCTGCTCAAGATTTGTTACTTTAAAGCTCTTTGTCTTTTCTCTCGATCGAATAAGTTCGAGTCTTAGCACATCTATTCTGAGATTCCTCTTTCGGAGCTTGTTTCACTTTAATGTACTTTGGGATGTTGTTCCGAGATACTTGACTTAACCCAAGACTCTTGGGCAAACTCTTTGCTTAACCTCAACACTTAGCAAGCAAATGGGATAGAAGATACAAGTATTACAAGAAGGACATCATTCTTCTGCACATACTCGAAAAGGAGGTTCTCCGTAGATGATCATGATGATGGAGAGACAGCGTGGGATTAGTGTTGTTGAGGTGGTTGATGGTGTGGTCTATTATTATGGTGTCATTGATGCTAGGTGCTTTACCTCATCCTCTACCATGACGATTTTGTCGTCCTTATTGTTAATCTGATCCTTTTTATCTAAAGTTAAGATGGTTCCTCCAATCGGGATTGTATGTGTCAGAGTATGGGTTGTTCCTTATGAACGCAACAACTTCTGTATTATGTG
Organism: Cucumis melo; assembly: GCF_025177605.1. Taxonomy (NCBI): domain Eukaryota; kingdom Viridiplantae; phylum Streptophyta; class Magnoliopsida; order Cucurbitales; family Cucurbitaceae; genus Cucumis; species Cucumis melo. The sequence continues at coordinate 15,002,945 of NC_066861.1, forward strand.
GGCATGCGTTGGTATTATAAGGACAACTGCACCCTACACATCCGATATCGTCCACCTCCTTTACCACCCTAATCGAGCTTCAAGCGACATTAATTTGCGATAATGCCATTGATTGCAGTAAATTGTTCATGGCGGTCATTTTTCCCTACAACGCCACCATTGTGTTCTTGTTGAAACCATCTTCTATTTTCTTTGTTCTTCCTTAGTAAGAGCCAAAGTCATTATCATTTAATCCTTGATTGTTGTTGACCATCGCATCCATCGCCTTCTTTATTTGGTTATACGTGCTTTTAAGCATCTCACCTACGAACACAGTGTCGACAGTTTGTTGTGTCACCTTGTTTAGTCCCATGTAAAAGACCTCCATTCATATGCACTCAGATATGCCATGATGGGGGCATGCTTTGATCAATCGCTTATACCTACTTTACGCATCATGCAGGTTCTCTCTATCTATTTGCTGAAAGTTCATTATATCCCTCCGTCACCTGGCATTCTCGTGAGGTTGGAAGAATTTTTTCATAAAGTTCTCTATCAGTAGCTCCCATATTCTTACCTCCACAGTTTCTAAGAAGCTAATCCATGCTTTATCCCCCAGGGTAAGCGAGAAGAGGGTAAAACAAAGCTCCTTTTGCGATATACCTGGCATGTGAAATGACGTGCATATAGAGTAGAAGCCTTTGGTGTGCTCGTGGGGATCTTCGATTGGGTATCTCCCAAATTGGCCGACATTTTGGATCATTTGTAGCATAACCGTCTTGATCTCAAACCTTGTGTTATCGCCAAATACAGGGTAAACTATACCATAATTGAAGTTGTATAAGTTTGTCGAAGCATATGCCTGAATGGGTCTATCCAGGTCATAAGCAATAGGGGGGGGGCTCTTTTGTCTAGGGGCATTATTATTATTTAGAGGGATTCCTGCCATGGTGTTTGGTTCATGTTTACTCTGTCTTCTGTTCCTTCTTCTCTGTTGAAAAGTTTGCTTAATTTTAGGGTTAAGCTCAAATTTTGGTTGTTCATCGTCACTCATAAACTTGTTCGGTTGCTGTTCGGTTAAACCACACAATTAAATTGAAATTAAACTTTTTGCATGAGATTAGCACACATATTAAATTCACAAGAAAATCAATTAATTCCCCGACAATAGCGCCAAACACTTGCTTGATTTCATTTGTGAATGCATTATAATTAGGCTTTAAGTATGTGATTAAAGTAGACATCTAGGTTAGGTTCATGCGATAAAAGGTACTGAATCCTATCTATGCGTTGCTAACTTCAAAGATTCATCGTTTACGTATAAGTTTTTCTCTCTCTTGCCAAGTGTAAGCGAAGAGAAAGGTTTCCTGGGTAACTCAATGGTCGAACTCAGGGGATCAATGATCTTAAGGGATTAATCGTGCGTTCTAAAATCATGTGGTATCTGTATAGTATAAATGATATGAACAATATTATCCACTTTATGTATTTACACTATAGGCATTGGAGCAGCAAGATGGATATGGTGTTAAGGAATTATGGATTGTGAACTCAAGTGTATATTGCTGTTGGTAGTGCATGAATATCTAAATAATTATGCATAATGATGATCAATGCATTGAGGTGATACAAAACATTTGCTAACTTCAAATTTAAGGAGAGCAACCTCTCGGTGCTTTCGCCATACTTGTTCGCCTTTCGGATCAAAATACTTGAACTTCAAAGGTGATCACTTATATCTAATCCTTTTGCATAAATTATATGTAAACCATCCTATATTAAGATGAGCAACTTCTTGGTGTCTTATTGGCCCGCTCACACTCACATTTCTAAAATGTATGCTAAAGATAATTTTAGCGACAAAAATGTATCGCTACATTCCTTTCATAGCATGTTTAGTAAATTCCAGGTCATCACTTTGTCAAGTGACGACAGTCATTACTTCATCCTTTCTTTCGAATAGAATAAGTCATTGATTGTTGCATTTAACTTAACAAGACAAATAACACAGACATTGGGATTCTCTAGCTTTGATTACTTCTTACGTCATTGATTTGAATGATGATTTTTAAACATGTTTAATGCGAAGGAATACGAGACATGAGCGGCAGAATTAAGTTTGAATTTTTACCCTAATTGCAACTAAACTAAATTTAGTGATTAACATGCATTATACCCTAATGAAAACTAAAATTAGGGTTAGAAGAGTCATACCTTCGAAGATTTCTCGAATCCTCGTTATCTCCTCATGAACTCAAATCGGAGACCACCACTAGTGTTGACCCGCTATTTTTCAGGCTTAGAACTGGATTGTGGGACCCGATTAGGTGAAGGAGTATGTAAGAGAGATGATATTTTTTTGAGGTGGAAAAATAGGTGTAAAAATGGTAAAATTTTGTAAAATATAAAATTTAACAAAATTTCAAAAGTTTTTTTAAATTTGAAAAAAAGGCCTATTTATAACCTATTGCATGTAATTAGTTGACCAAATCTTAACACCTAACAATCCACTAACCATTAGTGGAACTTGGTGGGCTAGGTGTTTACATCTTATGTAGCCACCTATCCCACTAAGTGTTAGTGGGATTATCTAATAAAATGTTGGATTTTTCCACTAACTTAGTCCAAGGGCAATTTAGTCATTTGACCACTTAAGTCAAAAGTCAATATTTTGACTTTTTACCATTTTGTCCATCTTGACTAATTCTGACCTCTCGAGCATGAATCCACATTCATTTTTTCTAAAATTCAATGTTTGACTTCTAAAAGTCAACATTTTGACTTTTTACAACTTTGACCATTTCCATTAATTCCGAGCTTTCGAATATGAATCCGTATTCATATTTTTAATATTTAAATCACATTTAAATATAAAGCTCTTTCTCAAAGCTATAGTTGACGACTATATCATATATACTTGTTGGTTTCTCTCTCTTTATCTAATTCGAACAATTCGAATTATTCCGACATGTTGTTCTAAGTTAATTTCGTATGAGCTAGCAGGGTAACCTAATGGACAATAGATCATGGGTTCCAATGATTTAAAATTAACTGGCTAAACCCTTTTAGACCGAGTTAATCAACATTCGTTAACTAACGAACCATTCCACTAAAATTCCGTAGTTGCACTTTCTTCACTATAGATATATTTTTGTCCATTTGATATAACGATGATCAGTAAGTTAATCCTTCATAGGTTATTTGTAAGCTCGGTTGGGTGAAAATATCGTTTTATCTCGAGATTACATCTTGCTCCTTATGTCCCATTGATCCACTATTGAACAATTGGTTTTAGGTCCAACCTATAAACCGAATCCCTCTCATTATGAGAGGGTGGGGTCCTTTGTTAAAACTTGGATTTAGTTCTTAAGGGACAACCTATCTACTAACCCTAAAATGGGTAGGAGTGAATTCTGTCTTGCACCCTATGTCCTTAGCTATCCATCTAGTCTTACTCCTAAAATGGGAGGCTTGTTGGGCCAGTATCGTTGAGCTGTCGTCACCTATGCAGATCTAAGGATAATACCATTTGAACATAAGTTCATAGTTAGCTCAGGATTAAGATCAATTTACCTAGGTCATCAAAATTGAAATAATCAATTTTATATGGTCAATGGTGTTCTAACTTAAAAGTGACTATTTCATGGTTCCAGTCTTATGTAAACTCTTTACATAGGATGCCCCTACTTCCATGTCTCTACATGAACCATTCAGGATCACATCGTTTGAATCGTTTGTACTAACTACAAAGTAGGTCTCATTCATAGTATTCCCAAAATAAGGCGTCCAACCTTCTTATCCATACATTATAAACCGTTTGGGCTATATATTCGAACTTAATCCACATTCATGTCTCTACATAAAGTTCAAGTCTACACTAGATAGCATCAGGACCTTAGTTTATTGGATTCATGGTTATAGTATTCTATTTTTACTAATAAGTCCTCACTATTTACTTTATTGAATAGAATATAATTTAAACTACAAATTATGAGTTTTAGGACATAAATTCCAACATAATGATTAAATGTTTCCAAGCATGCTTTGAGATTTCTGAAGTATATATTTTTCTTTTACTGACTTAGAAAGTTGTTTGCAAATCATGAATTTAGCATGAGTTGATAAAGAGTTTGAAAAGCACAAGTTTTCTAATGGGATACTATTGCTATTAAGCTATTAGATTTAAGAGTATTCCAAACAAGGCATGAATTATACTAATTTCCAAGTATTTAAGCTTGAGAATGTTTTAGCAAAGAATGATTTACAAATTTTAGATTTGTTCATTGCAAAAGTATGTTTAAACATGTTTAGTTGATTCTAAATTTAATGATTTAAAAGAATGTTTTATTTTATACCCAGGATATCCAGAGATAAAATAAGTCAAATAGATAAAATAAGTCAATTACGCTTTACAAGTAACAAGAAGAGCTTTATGCCTATTTATCATTTTTTTTCATGTCTAAGTGCAGGATTTTAGGCGAAAAAGAGAAGAGTAGTCGAGTGACAAACATCAGGCGAGGAGACACGTGACCACCAGACGATCAAAAGGATAAAGCTAGGCGATCCACATCTCTAAGAAATAGTTGGCACGAATGTCAGAAAAATGATGAAAGTGACGTTTGCGGCATGGAGAAACTTTATCAGAGGACTAATGAAGCCTAAACGATGTTAAGTCCTATCAATCCTCGCCTATAAATAGAAGGTTGTCTCTTTAATAACAAGTATATAAATTTTACCAGAGAGCAAGCTCACTTTCATCTCCCATCTTCCCTTTTGTGTTTTAGGTGAGAACTTAGGACATAGTTAAATGAAAGTATCCCTACCCACTAGAAGAAATCTGGTCTTTAATGTCGGGTGCAAAAAATGAAAAATAAGCTTTAATGTCGGTTTTCAAAAGGCGGATGTTTAATGTCGATTTTAAACCGACATTAAAGATATATCTTTAATGTCGGTTTAAAACCGACATTAACCATCATGTTTTTTAGAACCGACATTAAAGGTCTTTTTTATTTTATTTTTTATTTTTTTAATTTTGTAAAAAGTTAAATTTTTCTCTCTCTTACTTTACTCTTTTCTCCTTTCTTCTCTACCAAACCCTAGACTTTACTCTTTTCTCCTTTCTTCTCTACCAAACCCTACGAAAGAAGGTTTTCTCTCAACATTTCTTCCCTTTCTTCCTTTCTCAATCTCATCACTTTCTCCCCTCTCTTCTCTGATCAGTCGTCAACGCGTGTGAACTCGTCGCCGTGCTATCATCGGAGGCAGCTTCTTCCGTTGTCGCATCGCGCTCGTGCCTCACGTGGAACACTCACCCTCCTTACCACCGGCACGTTACCGGCTCGGGATGTCCGGTAAATGAATAAATGAATATAGAAAAGATTAAATATTATTTTATTATTATTATTATTATTATTTTGCCGCTCTGTTTTTACTCTTTCAGGTTTTCGCGGACAAAACCCTAGCCCTAACTAATCCGCCCCTCGTCGCATTCCGATCTGATTCTACTTTCTATACACCTGAAATCTGTTTTCGACCGCCCAGATCTCAGATCCGTTGTTCTTATGAATTTAGTTGGTGGCTTTCTTGTTCGTGGCTTGGATTTCATCTCGCATTTCCTTTGATTCTCGAGTTGTTCTCATCGGATTTTTCATTTTCAGGTTTCGAGAAAGGTGTTAGAGGTTAGATTTCTTAATTTTTACGCGTTAACTCTCTGTTTTGGATGATGATGATAATCGCTGGCGGTTATTCAGAATTGATGTTTTTCTGATGCTTTTATTTTATTTTTTTTCGTTTTGATGAATTTAGGTTTTTTTGAAGTTTAGCATTTGAATTCGCAGGCTTTAAGGAATTGTATTAAGTTTTTTACGAGATTCTGGATTTTCATTTCCACTCTGTTTGGGATTTTTGGATGCTGTCGATTGGGTTTGCGGGATTGTTAGCTACTGGCTTTGCAGATTTGGAGGAATATATATTGGATGGGAGAAGAAGCAGCTGTTTTGGCTGCAGTTTGCAAAACAGAACTTGAAGAAGAAGAAGAAGAAGAAGAAGAAGAAGGTATGAAATTTCTTTTTCCCTTTTATTGTTTTGGAGTAGATAGTTTATTTATATGCATTTGTGGACCAAGTAATTTTTCAGAGCTTCTTTTAAAAGGGATTGTTTTGAAAAATATCAGCAAAATGGTGAACTTCTTGTTTTTATTGTTTCAATTGTTTTTAACTTATAGAAGTGGAATATTTTATTTGTGATTAAAAACCATCAAAAAGCAGTATACACACTTACGAGAGGCTTTAAACTGATTTGTGCAATTGACCCAATAATAAAGTTGATTTTCTTGTGATGGGACATTGTTTGCTCTTAATTCATCCAAGGTGTAACTATCTCTCCTTTGTTTTCTTTTGTTCTGGAATAATCTGTTTACTGATTTCCAATTTATGGGTAAGAATAAGAGCAAGTAAATCCCGTCGAATATCCTTTTGTTTCGTAAATGGAAATTTACTTGAAATAGTTGTAGTGTTACTGTAACGTGAACTGAAAATTGAACCGTAGAACTTGAATCAACCGTCGTTTAGTCCAGTACCAGTTCGCTCTCACTTTCATGGGGCCGATTCCGCAATTAGGCTTTCAATTTGGTAAAGAAACCACCAAACCTAATCGAACTTAGTTAAGCTTGAACTCAAGGGATGATATTAAGAGAAATAGTATTGTCGTTGGTTTTGGATAGGGCATTCTTCGTTATGTTTTTGAAAATTCTCTAACTTATCTTTTACAGGGATAAAAGGTCTGTTTAAGATGTATGATTCTAAATATTTTTAAAGAAATGAGTTTCTGTAGGCTTTAAATTTCACTTTTTCTGAAAACTGGCATGTTGCCGTCTCCATCTTTGTTCTTCTCAGGATACCGTGGTATTGAGTTTCATTGTGCTAGGAAGCAGTTTTTTACATCCATAAAAAGCAGTATACTTTTTGTGTCTATCTGAATCATGATGGACATAAACAGTAGTCTATTTTGGTTTATCGTTATGTATCATAGGTAAATTATGATTTTTACTATACTTTTAGATATTTTTAGAAGTTTTGTCATTTAAAATATTTCTCCTTGTGTTATCTCTCTTGTGCATGTGAAATAATCTAGCTACCATCTGAATATTGTATTGGTCTATGAGGATAAAACTTGTTTCAGGTGTTCAAGTATACAGGAAGTTCTACTCTGAAGAGAAAGAACTGTCCAATGGTGTCCTTGGGATTCATGTCAAAATAGGAGAAGCAAGGTCTCAATATGATTAGATGGAAAAGAGTAGTTGTTACCATATCTTTTCTTCATTTTTCTCATGAAACGTTAAAATGACAAAATCAGTTTTTGGTGTTAAACAACAGAGATATAGAATGATCCTAAGGTTCTAAAGCTCGCAAAAAATTCCTACCTTTGCTAATTGGTGAAATGTAAAATGTGAGGGCAAATGTGTTTACTTATCGTAACCTCCTAAGGGAGTAGCAATGCTGATAGGGTATGATGGTTTTACTTTTCATATCGTAATCATACTGTGTTTCCACATATGGAAGCAAATGCCTGCCACATTAGGTCAGACAATTAGTTTGGCATATGAGGGGGCAAAATACTTTGAAAGGCAGGGACTGGTGACTTTCTTTTTCTTAGTCTTTTTCTTCTATTTTAATTTTTTTAATCCTTTCACGTAAAGTAGCTTTTCTTTCTCTTGAATCATAAGGTTTTTGTTTTCATTTTTATTCATCTCCAAGTATCAGCAGATAATGAAGTTACTATAACTGAGCTTTACTTTTCAGCTTATTGTGTTGATGTTGCTTATTTCTTTATAGATTGATATTGGTTTTCATAATAATGTTATGTAAAAAAATGTTGATTATTCATTTGGTGGGCAATATTAAGAACTTTTCATCCTTTTCTGCAATTTCAGTACTTCAAACAGCTTTGTTATTCATATAAATGGTTTATTTGGATATTGTTTGTAGATAATTGAAGTGATATCAGGTTGAAAGCTAAGCGATTGTATAGAAATGGTCAAGCGACCGTTGAAAATTGAAGACTGAGAAGGCATTTAGGATTTTTAATTATTTAATTCTTGTATTAGAATCTTTTTTCATGTACTATTGTAGAATGTATATATAAACATAATATTAATATTTTATTTTGTGTATTCAAATGTAAAAGACAAATGTTATAGTTTCTAACATAATATGAATTTCATTGATTTGTTGGCGTGTGAAAAACATATTTATCTACATTGACCCAATGTCGGTCTATAGGACAATAATGTAACAATTAAATAAAAATAAATTTGTAAAAATGAATAAAAAAACTAGGCTTTAATGTCGGTTTTAAACTGACATATCAGAGTTCAACCGACATTAAAGGGCTTCAATAACACTATCAAAGATGTCGGTTGAAAACTGACAAACCGACATTAAAGAGGGCTTTAATGTCGTTTTTAAACCGACATTAAAGCCCAACCGACATTAAAGGGCTTCAATAACACCATCAAAGATGTCGGTTGAAAACTGACATTAAAGGCCTTTAATGTCGTTTTTAAACCGACATTAAAGGCCTTTAATAACGCTCACAAAGATGTCGGTTGCTAAGTGACATTAAAGGCCTTTAATGTCGGTTTTAAACCGACATTAAAGGCCAAAATTCTTCTAGTGACCGCTTCCCCTAAGTGAACTAAGAAAAAGATTAAACCAATGGGTAAGAGCAACTTGATGCATTTCCTTGTATATTCTTTTGTAATTTTTATCATTGTGTTTGTAATTTGAACACCATGGCTGAGAGGCCTAAATTTTTAATTTTAAATGAAATTTATTTTTATTTTCATTCTCCCATCTATTTATCTACTCATGACTATTAATCCCCCATTTGCCGCCGAAGCAAACTCCAAAGCCCACAACACAGAACGTCAATCAGAAAGAGCGACGAAGGATGATGAATATTTCTTTAAGTTCATCGATGAAAATGTCTGCAAACCAATGTGAGATGGGTTTGAAGACGTGTTTCAATACCAATCCAACTTAAAAGATATGCATATATGGAGAAAAACAATTGTGAGATTTGGAGCTCAAAGTTGACCACACAAACATCCATCATTATGCTTAGATTGACGAACTCAAGGTTGGAATACAAGAGCTCAAAACACAAAATCAAGAACTCAAACGTAGAATTAAATAGTGATCAAAATGATTAAGCTTGTCGCCTGACAGAATGATATACAGTACAAATCCACATTGCATTATTTCCATGCAACCATCATTAGTTATGTGGTTGTACCTGATATCCTACTTGAATTGGAACAACCCTTCATTGAGCATGACTCGGAAGTAAGTACCGCGAGAGAACCTTCCCAATCGCGTCAACCATAAATTTGGGAGTATTTTTTTTTGTTAATATCTTCTTTTGTAATTTTCATTTATGTACTTGTGTAAATTGTAATATTTTATATTTATCTTATTTGCATTACAAGTACAAGATTTTGATGCAATTATCACCCGTATAGTTCTCCTTGTCACAATCTTGATTCCTCGCATTCAAGTAATTAAATTTTTTTTCGCACCTCAATGATAACTTCATTGATATAATCTATGCGAAAAAAAGTTTCATTTGTCACTTAGGCATTTAAATTATTACGAAAACCTACTTAGGAAATACTTTTAGAAAGTTCACTAGGCGAGCAACTTTACCTCAAACCTTTTTTGTAAGATTTTTCTACGATAAATCTTATCATTCTTTTTTTTTAGAAATGAAGACCTTGCTGCGTTCTAAATTTGGAGGTGTGCAAGGTCCCCATTAATGCTTTTGAAACTTTTTGAAAATCCCACGAGGCATTTAAAATAAGGCGTTTTAACATAAGTTGAAACAAAGTCAAAATTGTGAAAATTTTAAAAATTCTTTCATTCTTTCATTCAATTGAAATAAAACTCCAATGTTGCCTTCACTCTCCAAAAATAAAGAAGCAAATCTTCAAAACAAAAATTTGAGAGTTTAGTACATAAGTGGCGATAAGAGTTATAGTTGAGGAGAGAAACGGACTCATAGAGTACCTATGATTTTTCATTCAACGCTAAGTACTAAGCCAGTAAATAAAAAGTTTCCTTCGCAAAAAAGGATTCAAAATTGTTCAAACATTATAGCCATTTTTGAAGATTAAAAGTGAGGTTTTCTAGGGAATGAACAAGGATATTTTGAGTATTAGGCTTGCCGCGTTCTGAACATGAAAATATTTTCATAGTGGAGAGTATGCAACGAGAGTAAACCCTAATGATGAAAAAGATTGCGACATATTATGAGAGGTTTAGGGAGGCAAAGAGCAAGGTAAGTCTTGGAGGTAGAATTGTGCTTGGGGACAAATGTGATACGTAATGATGCTTGAGGACAAGAATTGTTCTGAATTTGGGGCTGTAATAACTTCTAGAAATGCAAGTTTTTATAGCCTTTTAGGTAAAACAATGGAGCGCGTGCGAAAGCTACTCGATAGAACCCTGTTTGATGATTAAAATCCCTAGGCGAGGAACCACTTCATCACACAATGAAGATTCACTAGTAGACAATAATGGTAGTTGGAGTTGATGTGACTTGACAAGGCTGCAATCGACGTCGATGTGATCAGAAGAATAGAAGTTTCTCACCAAAAGTAGTCTATATAAAGGACTCCATCCCTACCACGTAAAGTGTCTGGTCTTAATGAACCAAAACCTAGACAACTCCATCGGAGTCGGCGTAAAAGCTCATTCCGCCTTTTGTAAAAGTTCTTCCTCTTCTCCGGTCAATCTTCTAAGTGAGAGCTTAGAGAGAGATTAAAAAGAAAGTCTACCATTTTCTTCCCCTTAACATGTAACCATTTTCATTTCTTTACTTTCCCTTTTGTATTTCATTGTAATGTATGAGCATATATTGTACAGTAGCCAAATGCCTACATTATTTAATACATTGCATATTTATCTTCTTTCAATCTATCATATCTTTAATTTATATTTTTCAAAGTGTTATAAGTAGTTTAGGTTTGTGATAAGTTCTTGATAAGAAGTCTAACTTATAAGGTTTATCACATTAGTTAAGATTTACTACATCGCTTGGCCAGCGTTTATTGTAAACTACTCGAAAGAGTAAGTAGCAATAACATAGCTAACGCGCACAAGAAGGAGTTTGGAGACAAACTCCATCTTGGTGATTAAGCCTCCATCATTTGTGTCCGGAAAGGAGAACAAGTGTGGTGACTCGGCACCGAGAGGTTGCCACTCTTATAAAAGAGGTAATATGAGTCTTATAAGTAACAACTTATAGATAGTTATCGCTTAACTAAGCTTTATCATTTGCATCCTGAGAGGAGAGCAAGTGTGGTGTGTTTAAGGCACTGAGAAGTGCTCGTCTTAATTAAAAGCTAGTTACTTGATCTCTATCGCATCAAGTGTTGTCGCATGGCTTAATTGTCGAACAATGCCCAGACATTCCTTCACAATTTCTCAATACAAGTTACTTCATTCTCCATCTTTTCACCATTCTTACCACATTTTATAGAATCTCTAGTGTAGATATTAGGCTTAGCACATAGACACACTTTTACTTTATACTGTATAGAGTTTGTATACCACCTAAATGAGAAGTAAGCTTTATAGCTAAGATTTGATAGAAATTCCCTGTGTTCGACCCTGGACTTCTTCGGAACCTATCATTTCGCTTACACTTGGACAAGTGATAGGGAAACTTGTACTGCATGTTTATCATTTGGAAATCAGTAACACATAGGTAGGAAGCGCCTTTTATCGCATAATCCCATTCTAAGAGACTACTAAGTCAATCGCTTAGAGCTGAACGCGACATAAATATGATCCAAAGTTGCACACACGTAATGCAAGGACAAGCACCGACCGAACGATGATCACCCCTGATTAGTGAGCATAATAGCTCTATGATGGTTCGTGCTTGTCACAGACAGGCATCTTCACAATCTATCTATGATTGTATGGTTTAAAGTTTTAGATATAACTACAATCATTCGACACCAAAAGATATTGTATATCATATGCGAATGAATTATGGGGTAAGGGTTTAGTTATTATAAAGCATGGAGGGCAAAGAAATCTATTATGAAGTTGTTGGAAGAAGATGTCAATGATTCTTATGCCTTAATTCCCAAATTCTTTTTGAAGTTAAAAGAAATGAATCTAGTTTTCTTTTTTCTTTTCCATTTACTTTGGTATGTCATTTATCAATTTTAAAGTAATCACTTTATAATCTATTAGTTATTTGTTTACTTATTTACCTACCTTTTTTAAGATCATTTACTGAATATGAAATAGATTCAAATATTATTTTATATTGTTTCGTGTTTATGGGACGTTGGACGTATTGTAGACCAAATACTTCTGTTTTTGATGAGGCATTTTTAAAGTGTAAATTTTTTGGAACATTATTGACTACGTCAACGATGGATGGTAATAGTAAACTTGCTCCTCTTGCTTTCAGTATGTATATTCTAAAAATGATGTCTATTATACATAATTCTTTTAGAAGTTAAAGGTTCGCTTCGAACATCGAAAGGGATTAGTGATTGTTTTTTATAGGCATATAAGCATTGCAAGATCTTTTTTAAATGGGATTTCATTGGTTGAATATTATGTTTGTATCGAACATCTTTTAAACAATTTGAAGTTTTCATTCAAAGATTCTATAATAGACACAAATTTTAAACAATGTGAAAAATCTTATCCAATAGACGACCTTGAATTGAATATGAGATGGGTTGAGTTAATATACCTATCTATTAGAGATTAGGTTTGAGAAATGGGCCCATACATACTCTAAGAAAAGAAAATATCAAATGATGAGAACAAATATTTGTTAGAGTTTGAATTCAATGTTAAAAATGACAAGAATTTACTTGTTGTGTCACTCTTGGATTCAATATGAGAGTTACTCCAACAATGATTTTATTAAAGAAGTAAATTTTCACCTCTTTAAAAAGTATTTTTGACTAAATGAGTTGAAGGAGAAATAAGAAAGCTAGCTGATGTATCATGGAGCTTTACTGTAAATAATTGCTTTTTTATTTTTGGTTGATTGCTACTTGTTATCTTTAGTGATTGTCACCAGATTTCTATTAGATTGCTACATCATTCTGTTATATAGATTTTGCCGTAAGAAATTGTTTCTTACTTTTTTATATGTGATTTGTATTAGATTTGTGTCAAATTACTATTTGATTACTATATGGTTGTCATATTATATTGATAGTATTCAGCTTTATGAATTAGTATATGAGCTATTTTCTTTCATATGTCATAGCTTATATTACTTACTTTGATTTTATAGTATTTTTAGGTAACCTATCAATGAATTTGAATCCCAAGTTCTTGATGGAGATAAAACCTTTTTGTAGAAGTTGAACTGTAGAAGTTGGCCTGCGTAGGGTTTGGAAGAAATACTATGCCGTCATGCTCTTGTTGTTATTCGTACCTTGATTTAAATTCTTATTATATTTTATTAAGATATTATTTTGGTAGCACGTTGGTATTAACTTATAATTATGCAGTTCATCATGTTACTAACAATAATGAATGAAGTATTATAGCAGGGAATGACACTATATTGCCTCTAATTGTTAAACATCCAAGAGAAAGACCCTGAAAACAAAAGATCTCTTCAATTGATGAATTGAAAAAGCACAATGGAAAGAAAAACAAGTATCCTCATTGCAAGGATGTTGCTCATAATAAAAGAACATGCAAAAATTAACTTATTTGAATGATCATGTATAGTGGCATTTTATATTTTTTCTCATTTCAATAGAACAATGTTACTTTAGTAGGTTAAGTACAAAACATTGTATTTGTTGTAGTGGTTTTTTAGTATATCAAGCATGTTGCTATTATCCTTTGAGTGAAACTAAAATCTATGCAGTGTTATATATGCAAGTCAGGTACTCTTAAATACATTGACATTAGATGGCAATTATATATGGCTATTAGAAAAAAAATTTGATAAGCATAAGAAATTATTAAATAACAATATAACATTTTAGAAGACAATCTAGCAATCATACGACAATCACATGATAATCACGCACCAATAAAAAAAGTAATCACTTAATAAATAAACCGAAGCATGAAGGAAAGAAAAGTAGGTTTTTCCAAGTTCTTGATGCAAGCATTTTGGTTCTATAAAAGCAAACTTTTTGGTTTTATAAATGTAACTTATATTGAAATCTATTTTCCATCTTGAAACTTGTTTTCAAGTTCTTAATGCAAAATACAATTCTTATGTTGTCTTTCAAAATATTTCCATTTAGTCATCATATAGTAATAGAAAAGAAATTTATTAATAATCTCACTATTTGACAAGGAATGAAAATGCTAGATAATAAACAACTTAGGTAATTAAGAATTTTTCATTCCTTAATAGCAATGTAAGTACATCTATTTCGCTATCAACCTATGCGCTAATACCAAAGTCATTGACAAAATATTCCAACTGTCTAACATTATATGACAAAATATTGTTGAAGATACTATCAATAAGAAAACAAACACAAAAACTAGTCAACGAAGTCCTCGTTAACACCAAAGTCTACAAAGGGTTTTTTTGTTCCATTTTGGTTGTGAAATGTTCAAATCGAAAGAATGGGGTTCAAAAGTATTGCCGCTTGTATTTTGCATGTTTTTTTTTCAAAGATTTCTTAGTTGTCATGCCTTGCCCCAAGATTACTTTATGTGACCATATGGGTATGTGAGGCCCTGACCACGAACTACCGATGCGATGAAAGTTCTGCAATACAAACATTATGTGAAAAGACTCATAGAGTAATATGCGTTTTGCGGAAGGGTTATGCGATGGAACATCACTTCATGAAGGGGTTATGAGGCAAACAATTTGACAATTTGAGTTACTTCACTGAGAAGCAATAACGTCACCCTTGAGTCAGGAAGTCGATAATTGATTTGACTTGGCCACTCCAAATCCAAATTCATAATAAGGAATGGAAAAAGACACATGACGTTTTGGGATTGGACTACTTATCGCCGCCGACAAAGGCAATCATTCCAACATGGAACAATTCACCAAAGATACCTATAAATAGGGGAGTTCTTGTCATTTTTAAGCTTCTTTTTGCCCTGAGCTTACTTAAGAAGGAACTAAGGAAATATCCAAAGTTTTTAAAGACTCAAGAGTAGCTAATTTTCGGTAGGGATTGCAAGAAGTGCAAGAAAACTCTTGGCCGAGAAAGCTAGGCGGAATAGCTAGTTGATTATGATGGTGAGTGGTTCTTCTTTAAAATGTTTAAAAAATAAAAAGGTTTCCAATGTGCTTAAATCCTTAAAGATATTTTCACTGAAACCGTGAGATATATAATCTCTATTATGCTTTTCAAATACATGTGATTTATAAATGCATAAAATTTGATATGAATTGAAATGAAGAAATGAGATAAGCTTTGTACCTTATGCGATATACTACCTTATCCGTGTTGTGTGATCTAGGATAAGATGCTCTATTCTTGCTATGTGATATGGAATAGAATGCTCTATTCCTGTTATGTTCTGGAATAGAATGCCTTATTCAGCTATGTGATCTTAAATGAGATGTCTCATACTTGCTGTGTGTTCTAATATAGGATGCCCTATGCTTGCTGTGTGATCTGACTTTGGAAGACTTGTTAAGTGTAAGGGAATTGATGGTAGTTGTTAATGCGTTGAGACTTCTCCGCATAGTTGCAACTTGGTAAAAGAGTGTGGTAAACGCTTGAGCCAAGAAAATGGTACAAAGATGTAATTGAATATGCATAATGATTCTGTGAGATGAACATATAGTATGCGAGAGGTATACGACGCGATATAATTTGTGATTAATAATGAAAGGAAACGATTCTTGAGAGTGGCTACTACCATATATGCGACTAGGCGATCGCATCTCCATTTCATCTCATAGAGTGAATTGAAATGGGACGTGACAATGGAAGCATGGCCGCCTAGACTACGCGAATCTCTCCGCGATATAGCACATGGACACCTAGTAAGCAAAATAAACACAAACATCAAACTTAACGCGAGATGAGAACTAATTTTGAATAACAAGACTTCATTGATGCTTGATGAAAGAGTACATTTGAAACAAGCACTAGAGTTTCTCCGAACTGAAAATAGAGTCTAAAAAACAATAATCTTGATCATCTTGCCTAGGACACTTCATGTTATGTGAACTGTCAGAAAATACTAACAAGTTGATGCAATGCAATTATGGCACAACAGGCATTCAATTTGGCAAGTCTAACACTGGATGTTCTTCGCTACCTGGAAAAAAATAAAAATAAAACATTTGAAAGATCAAACAAATGTATCTAGTGAGAAGGGTTTTTCACCAACATAATTAATAAGTAAGTTTCGGCCATAACACATTGCAATTCATTTCGCAAAACCATGCAATAGAATAGTTATGCAGTTATGCGTTTCAATAGAAAAACTTGAGTTCAAATCAAATCATCGCAACGCATTAGACGATTAACACAATCCTATTCTCATTAATAAATATTTATAATTCATATGGAAATCATCTCCTTTAAAATCATTCATCATAAAACATGTTACATAGGACATGAATTTGCATAACGCATTATATAAATCATATCGCAGAATCATTCTGCATGTTTGATTACATCTTTGTACTCTCCTCAGCTCAAGCATTTGCCACACTCTTTTTCTGAGTTGCAACTAAGCAGAGTAATCTCAACGCAACAACAATTCTTCATCACACAAAAAGTATGAATCAAATATCACACAGCAAGAATATGACATCCTATTCCAAATCACACAGCAAGAATAAGACATCTCGCATTAAAATACACAAGTGTGAGGTAGCACATCGCGTAATGTACCAACTCATTTTCAAATTTAATTCATTTGTAAATCAATTACATTTTAAGAATTTAAGAACATAAGAGAAATCATGATTCAAGAATACAAATAGAAATATTTAAGGATTCAAATGCAATGGAAATTCTTTTAGTTTCAAAACATTTTAAGAAGAAATTACTCATAATCAATTAGCTTCCTCACCTAAGTCCTTAGTCGAAGCTCCCTTTCACTTTCTTACAAATTCTTGTAGAATTTGAGGTTGTATTAGCTTACTAAAAATCTTGGAAATTTTTTCAATTCTTTCTTAAGTAAGCCCAAGGTAAAATAGTTCTAAAAAATGGTTGGACTTCTCCTATTTATAAGTCTCTCCGGTGAGACTTTCCATGTTAGAATGATTGCTTATGCCCAATTGTGAGAATTACCAATATCAAAACATCAAATGTTACTACCACTTCTTATCCTTCAACTCAATTGGGCGGGAAAGTCAAATCAACTTACTAATTTCATAAGCTACTTCATAATGAAGGAATCTCATATCGCCTTCCAAACAATCACATAGTTCTTTCTCATCGCGTAGCTAAAAAGCAAAACAAAGTTACTTTGCAAACTTTCCAATCATCGGCTTTTGTCACACAACAATCTCATCGCATAGCCAATTCTTGTTGTGTGCAATCTTATTGTGTAATTCAGAACGCGATCAGATTGTCACATTAGTATATTTTTGTTTTTTCGCCATTTCCATACTAATAGCCTTGGGTGTTGGTTTCACCCTTCTTGGTTGTTCACATTCTACCAAAAAACTTTCTTATCTACATTTTGTTATTAACCACCTAAAAAAAAATAGAGAGACTTAAAAACAAATATAAAATAGTAATCAAAAAGTAATTAAAAAAAAGACAATCATAAGCATGAAGGAATGAAATTCCCAAAGCGGAAGCGTATAACGGCGTGCAAATGGAATTCAATTTGTAAAACCCAAAAAACAACAATTCAGAGAAAAAAAAAAACTAAAACCTAAGCATGCTTATGTGGAGGAAAAAGAAAAAAGAAACTAACCTTTGTGGAACCTCTAAGAAATCTTCTCCGAATTTTTCAAGAACACCACGAAATTTTTCTCGTTATTCTAAAGGAAAGAATCTAACAGAGAGTTGTGGAGCTTTTGTAATTTTGGTGAGTGAAAAGTTTGGGAGAGAATTTTTTTTCTTTTTGGAACATTTAGAACCAAGAGATGAGAATACGAATACAACGTAATTCTGTATATCTCAACCAACTTAAGAGATGGAGGGAAGTTATCAAAATAACTCCCTCACTCTCTCTACACGTAAAATATTTTATTAATTTTATATTATATCATATATAATATAAGCAATGGTTTAAATCTCTCATATAATTTATAGTGTTAATATGAATCAAATCCATATTAATTTAGCCTATAGTTTATTTATAAATCTTATTCATATTATTATTATTATTATTATTTGAATCATATTCAAATATTAACTTCTCTCATAAAAACTTTATATTATAATGTATCGATACATTATATTAATTGTATCATATACAATTTATTCCCTTTAATCAATTTGAACAATTCAAATTAAACCAAAATAAATTTGATTCTCATTTATCCTTATTAAGCTAACAAGGGAACCTTACGGGCTTACAAATTGAAGCTCCAATGATTAAACTCTTTAATTAAATTAATCTCTATTTATTAACTACCAGTCATTTCACTAAAGACTAATAGTTGCACTTTTCTCACTATAGATATACTTTTGTGTCCATTAGATATAACCAATCAATAGTGCAATGACTCTTCACAAATTGCTCGTAATTAAGTACAGTTAGGCCAAAAGTTACCGTTTTGCCCCTATAGTTACATCTAACTCCTTAAGTATCATTGATTCCTCTAATGAACAATAATTGTAGTCCCACTATAACTGAACTCCTCTCGGGCCAAGAGAGGGTGTGGCGCCACATTGTTCAAGCCCTGGAATCAACCCTTAAGAGAGTAATTTCTTTACTTACTTTATCTACAGACAAGGAGAGAATTCCTTCTTGTGTAGCTGTGTTCCCAACTCTCCAATCAGACGAATCCCCAAAATGGTACGCATATTGAATCAGCGACATAGGCCACTCTCACTCATGCAAATCAAAAGACCGCCTTTATAGGCAAAAGTTCACAACTCACTCAGAATTTAGGTTAAGTCACGTATGGTCATCCTGGTGAAATGTAGTCTCAACTAGTAACGGTGTTAATAAGAGAGATTATTCATTTCATGGTTCGGTCTTACACAAACTATTTGTATAAAATACCCCCACTCTAATATCTCGACATGAATGATCAGGACCAAATCATTTGTAGCATTTTAAAACAATTGTAACAACTACAATGTAGCCGTATTTGTAGTGTCACCAGAATAAGGTATCAAACCTTATCCATTTCGTAGTGTCACCAGAATAAGGTATCCAACCTTATCCATTCACTACAAACCATTTACATTATCACTTAAACATAATTCACTTGTATGTCTCCACATACAGTTTATGTTACAGAAGATAACCTTGTATGTTAGTTTATTGGTTGTGTGGGTTAATGCAACTAAATGTCAAATAAAATATTTTATTAGATAAATAAAATGTTTGTATAATATATACAATTACAAACTACAAAACCACGAGATTTAGGGTATCAATCCCAACAAAACAATCACATGATAATTATAAAATATTGTCACTGATTTCTTTCTTTTGTCATGTTTTATCTTCATTTTCTTACTGGGATTTGTCTTCTTCTAACTTGTTAATAAAACCGTCAAGTGTATTTATTCAAGTTTATTAGATGGTTAATATTAAAAGAACGTCGTTACCTTTTCTCTCTGTCATTCCTATTTTTTGTTCTCCACTTTCTTCATCGTTTCTGCCTCACATGCTATTTAAAAAATGTACAAATCATTATATCAATGAAAACATAAATCAAAATTATGTTTATTATTCAGCACTTACAATGCAATGGCCTACTATTGTTTTATCTTCCAAGTTTTCTTTTTCTTGAAGTTCTTGGACAAGCTATTATATACAAATTTAGAAAACATGAGATTGTAATTGAATGGAAACTCGATATCAAAAAATGCTATGTACAAAACGAGGATTTAATCAAATAGAAATCCAAATGCAATTAGATCGAAATCAAGTGGTAATCAAATGGTCATTAGACGGTGATCAATAAGATTAAAATCAGAAACTAGTTAATGTAATCACCTTGTTAATGTTGAATACATTATGGATAGAACATCCATCCAATTTTTCATGTTCTCCTTGTTCTATGTTTTCAACTACTTGTTCTTTTCCATGAACTTCTGGCACATCTTTTTGTCTTTCCAGATCTACTTCATCCTCTTTATTTCCTTCAGTTTTATCCTCATCAATTTGATTCTTTTCCACTTCACCTTCAACTCCTGCCACATCTTTTTCTCCTTTCGCAACTCCATCATCTTCTTTTCCTTCATCTTCTTCATCCTTTTCTTCTTGTTCAGAAAGCTAAGAAAGGTAAGCATTATTAATAAGTTAATATACATCAAATTGTTTTGATAATCAAATAATGAATATTACTACTTTGTCATTCAAACATTTGTTGTTCATCTCATCTCCTATTATTTGTAGGTTTGTTGTTGGAGATCTGTTCGGATGGAACAAGTCTTGCGATTGTTTCTCCATGTTTCTTGAAGTTAATTTTTCATTAATTGAATTAAACAATTAAAACAATGCAGCTACGTTGTTTGAAATTTC
Source organism: Cucumis melo (assembly GCF_025177605.1). Classification (NCBI taxonomy): domain Eukaryota; kingdom Viridiplantae; phylum Streptophyta; class Magnoliopsida; order Cucurbitales; family Cucurbitaceae; genus Cucumis; species Cucumis melo. The sequence goes on from NC_066861.1 coordinate 15,023,581, forward strand.
AATATTTTCCTCTCAAAGATTTCACATCCTCGTTCATTTTTCTTAGGCCACCTCAAATAGAATCATTTGCAACGGAGCTTTCATCCTCTTGATCTTTCAAAACTTCTTGCTCATCGTCCAGGCAGATCAACCCTTTGTATTTTCATCTTTCATCAATTACTTTCAATGGCTCATTTGCATAATATTGGAAGTAGTTTGATAGTCTTTCATCTCCAAAAGGATTTAGAGAGATCGTTTTAAACTGTATAAAAAGAAAACAAATGAATGAGACAGTATATTAAAAGGTAGTCACATGGCAATCATACAACAATCAGAAAGTAAACTTACATCACTCGCCTCAAAGATACGATCCTAGAGGTAGTTCCAACCAGACTTCTTTGTTGAAATCCATAGAAGCATTCTTGGCATTCCTCACTCACTTGAGTGACAACCCCAACGCCTTGCTCAGAAAGTTTTGGTATTATTTCGTACGCCCGACATAAAATAGCTTGAGGTAATCCTTGCAATGTACAATTTGGAACTTTAGTTTGAGAAATTATCCTAAAACATTTTACTGTCAAAGTAAAAGGAATCTACCCCTAGGGAAGGTTTTCAAAGTCTCATCATTCCCAATCATCTCAACATTTTTCCAATATACCTTGTTATGTTTTTTATTACAATTAAGAAAACAATCAAACATGTATCGTCATCTTTACATAAAGCAAAAAAGGTAATGATGTTATTGCTATCAATAACATCTAATTTGTTGAAGACTTTATCTATCAATTTTGGGAATATGTGACATCCAAAGCATATTGACAATCAAATATGTTTTACACCCTGTCGATTTCTTGGTTCTACAGATTTTGGGAATATGTGACATTCAAAGCCCAGTTATAAAACAAAAATCTCTCAAAATAAAGCGTGCTTTGTATCCTTCTAGATGGAACACTAATTGTTCATCATTACTACCTTTTTCAGATGGCCTACCTAATAGATGAACAAGTAGTTGTCCTTGAAACATTAGCCCAAAGTCTAGAAAATATCTAGCTAGGAGGTTCACTTCTAAACCTGTACTGTTGTTCTATTGTGAGTGTTTTTAGCAAATTTTCTTTAAATAGTAGTGAACTTTGAAACCATGAGGCTGAGTGTCCTCTTAAACCATATTGACAATTTATTAGTTGTAATAAATGAGTGTAACAACAATAATCAATTAATCATGTTATAATATGCTACTTACCTCATTACTTCCTTTGCTTTTTTATCTAGTCTTTTAGTAAACGTTTCCTCGATCTCAATCTTTCTCGGTTGTTTTTTGCTTTTCTCTTCTACCTTGGCCTTCCTATTTTATTTTTATTTTTTTGCAATAATAAAACAAAAACAAACAATTATTTGAAAATCATATGAAAATCAAAAGACTATCAAAGGATCATAAACGTACTTAAAAAACAAAAGCATTATTTTTTATCACAAATAACAATCAAGTGGTAATCAGATGGCATTCTCAATTATTTCTACAACAACTAGCACATGTTACTCAACTCTAAAACCCCAAATAGCAAGATGGTAATCCTAATCACCGAAATCGTACGACAAGAAAAGGGTAATCAGATGACAATCATCATACTTTTCTAGTCACTTCAACATCACAAAAAACTCATAGGCAATCATAATGCCTTCAAATCATTGAAACCATGGGGCGGTAGGATGCAATCTAAATGACTGAACAGAGAATGAGTCAATCACAATCTAAAGACTTAAATCACAAACAAAAATACATAAATTATGAAGAGATCACAAACAAAAATTAGACCACGACAAGAGTGAGATATGAGAAAACAAAAACTCCAACAATTGAACTTCACTTTCTAAATTATTAGCAATATCCATTTAGTTTTTAATCCATCAAACAAATACACTCTCTTTTAACTTGTATAGAACAAACAACGAAAATAATCAAGAAGTGAGAGAGATACCTCATTTTCAGAAGCGTATGAATAGAATTGGAAACGAAATACACCACAGATTACTTCCTGTCATGTTGTTGAAGAGAACAGAAGAAGAGAAACCATGAAGAAAAGAGAGGAAAGAAAGCCTAAAAAATTTGTGAAGCACAAACCGAAGTGCGCAAAATTGTTTAAAAAGATGGAGGTATTTTCGAATTTTCCATTTAAAGCCCATTAGCGAAATTGGGTTGGATTTTAAACTTTGTCATTTTTGCACAAAGGGAAATGGGTTGTAGACATGCCTAATTTTATTAATATCTTTTGCTAATGATGCAAGCAGCCCGTTTTTCTAAAAGGGCTGCCTTTGATAGTCATGAGTAAAAGTTATAAGAAACTTATATATTGTACAAAAAAAATGCTATCAAAAGTCTATTACAATAATTTTAGTAATTAAGAAAGACAAAAGGATCTTCTAATAGCTTGCGATAAAAGCTATAAACACTATCTTATAGCATTAAAAAAATGTTATTTTAAGTTAAAGATATCACATTATTTTAGCCATATAAGTATATAATGAACTTGCCTATCTCGAAAAATAAGTTTAAAAAACTAGGTCCACAACATAGACTTATTACTTTTGCAAAAATGCCATAAAAAAAAAAAAAAAAGCCTAACCCACGTTATACACCTAATATACCTTATCACCATTGATGCATATGTGATGCACTTGATACACTCGACGCACTTGATACACTCAATACACTGCCAATATACACTTAATGCACTACTGATATCCACTTTGATACACTTAATACATTTGTGATATATACTTGACACACATGACATACACCTTGATACACGTTTGATGCACACTTGATACACATTTGATATACACGCGATACACACTTGATGCACTTCATATACATTCGATATACCAAATATTTGGATTTATCATAAAAGATTTTGAAGTTTTGTTAAAGGATAGGATAAGGAAAAATATATATTTCTGTAAATAGATAAGCTACAAACACATACTATTATATCACGAACTAAAATAATTTACACCCAAACACAAAACTAAGATAACCAAATTATAGTAACTGAATCCTTACCCCAAACACCCCTTAAAAAAGTATTTCATGTTTTTAGCCCAAAAGTTGATAAAGATAAACTTATTTACAAAATTGTCACATTGCTTTATATTTACACGAATGCCCTTAGGCATATTTACTTGATTTCTATATAATTAAAAACCTTTAATATCATGTCATTTTCAACATTATGTATATAAATGTGTACCGGGTGTATCAGGTGTATAACGAGTGTATTAATTAAGTGTATTAAGTGTATATTAGGTGTATTAGGTTTATATCGAGTATATGCGTCGTGTGACTTGGATTGGACTTGTTTTTTTGTCATATGAAAAATGTGTAACAAGCTTTCAAATCCTAAACTAAAATTGCCACCAACTACAACTTTTAATATAGAATAGTCTTTAGAGAAAAACTACAAAAGGTTTTATAACAACATATTTAAGCTATACCTTCATATAATATTATAGCATCCAGTATACCTTTAGAAAATGATAATAAAAAGTCGAGGACAGTAAAAACCCTAAACCCTTAAAAAAAAGCTATAAAAGGTCTATTATAGTTTTTTTCATTAGCCATCGCATCCTTTTTTTTTTTTTTTTTTTTTTGTAGTGCACAGTAAATTTTTCAATATCATGTTGTAGTAATTTCATCAGTAAGCAGAAGTCTTTGATCACTTTTCCTTAAAGGATCCAATCAACCTAGTAACTCAATCCCAGCGATTATAACTTTTCTGAAACATTAGTATTAGCCTCCTTGACCATCAAATCCCAAATAAAAGAAAGGGGTGAATACTATACCATGAATTTGAACATGTGAAACCATTAATGTTTTTAACATAGCCATCAAACAAAAAACATAAGGGTTCAAGTGACTGACCTTGATTATGGATGATGGAATCTCATAAAGTAATTCTGAGACCATTATGAGTCTAGCTCATTCCTCAACATGTGAAGAAGGATCACATTGGTTGTCCTCCGAATTCTACGTAAAATAAATTCATAAGAAATCTTAGAATTTGACTACTTTTATTGGTTATTTGAAATAAACACTAACCTCTTCTTCAAACAAATATCGTAGGTTGGTATCGTAATGATCCTCCCAAACTTGTCGAATTGTAACATTGATATTTGACACATAAATCTCTTTTGAATCTTCAAGGATTGGACATATTTCAAAGGTTTCAGAATATAGTCCAATATTTTCCGTTAGCAAAAGTGGTGTGCTTACAATTCCAAGTGAGAAATCTCTCATTTCAGGGCAATTTTCAATAGCTAGTTCATCCAAGCATGGAAACCTAATGGTACATTTTCCAGAATGAAAACTTGTTAGTTTGAGCATATCTCTAAGATCTATCGAATCTAATCTATTGAATAGGATTTCGTCATTTTCTTCTTCTACTCCTTCCACAATCACAGTAGTCATCCTTTTGCATTCTCCTAAAACCAAAAGTCTAAGCTGCACCAAGGTTCTAGCAACTGAAGGATTTAGCAAATAGGTCATCTTGTGGCATTTTCGCACAGTTAGCCATGTCAAGTTTCTAAACGACATTGAAGATGGCACTGACATACTCAATATGCCACAACCTAATACATTTAACTCCATCAAATTTTGAACTATCGAGGAATTCTTTTGTAAGCCTCCACTCCACAGATACCTAAGCTTGGGTAGTTCGAATAAATTCAATCTTGAAAGCTTATATCTTTCATTTTGCCATTCTTCAACGTTATCCCACGATCTCTCAATTGGGAACACTTCTTCAAAGAAAGTTTTTCTCACTTCAAACACTTCAATGTTGTGTAATATTTGTACTATTCTCATCGGCAAGTGCGTCTGGCAATAGTCAAAAGAACCATATAACCTCAAGTGTTTAAGTCTGGAAAATAATTTTGAACCATCTCGAAATGGTATGATTTCATCCTGTGTACATCTAAAAATAGTAAAATATTTATCCAACATAAATTTTATCGATTGAAAGGGAAAACTAAGTCTACACAAAATAAGACGATCAAACAATATTTAATAATGTTCTCAAACTAGATGGTGGTAATTCATATATGATCATAGAAATCAGACGGCAGAAAAGACTAATTAATAATTCATGTCTTTGAAACAGCAGCAAATCACATTCTAATTAAGACAATAATAATATATTTCTCAAAATATTTACCTTTGAAGTCTCCATTTCTTCAAGTTCCAACATTTGTGTTGTCTTTTCTTTAAGTGGAATCTCTTTTAAATCTCTTAAATCTATAGTCAACATTTCTAGTTGACGAAGAACTTTCATTGGATATTCTATTTTAAGTTTTGGACATTGGCGAATGTCCAACTTTTCTATATTTTTAACCTTCGAAAGTTCGTAAAAATTATCCTCCCATATGTATTGGAGGTTTGGCAATTCAATCAACTCCAGGTGTCTCAAACTTGGGAGCAAATCAATGCTCTTCTTTGTACCTTTTGGCTCTTGCATTTCAAATACTCCTTCCAATAAATTACAATTCGTAATGATCAATAATTTAAGACATGTAAGTCTACTCATTATGTTGGAAGGAAACACTTTTTCAAGATTGTTACATTCACCAATCCATAGACTTTCGAGTTTGGAGAAGGAATTAGGAATCAGTATATTGTGGAATATCATCTTCAAGTTGTGAGCCTCATCAATTCGCAAACGCACCAAATTAGGAAGTGATACCTACAAATTCTTATACTCGATTAATATAGCTTGGAATAGTGATCACTATTGTTGGTATACATTATCAAAATAAAAGCATTATATGTAAATATAAAAGGAAAAATAATTCCATGGTTATTGATACAAATGAATGCGTCTGTATCATACCATATGAACTTCAAGAAAGATATCATGAATGAACCTAATATGCTATTCAAATTTGAAATAATAATAAAAAATTTGCATTAATTGAAGTTGAGTGAAATTAATCAAGCATGCAATTGATAAAATTTTAGCTGATTTTCTTATGAACTGATCACGTAATTGAGAATTGTTCGATTTTAGGGATTATTTCACCCTCAATTTTTGTAATACTCATACGTCCACTTTTTCCCTTTCAAGCATAACATTGATTGGATGAACATTTTAATTCTCAACAAAATCATTATTACATATTATTTAGAAATTTTTTATTTCGTTATATTTTTGTTTATTTTCACAAGTTGAGCACGTTATGTAACGAACATTGCATATATTGGTTGATTGAAGATAAAAAAGTCAAGCCAATTTTATCTTACTTCTCATCCCTATTATGGTATCAGAGAAACTTCTCTCTTCCAGCGCAGAGAAGAAGAGAGAATTTTCTTTCTCCCTCCCCTTCCTTTCTTCCTTGATTCCTAGGTGGCACCGGTTATTTAGTCTTCTTCTTCCAATATCTTTGATTCATCTCCCCAAAGTCCTTACTAGCAACATCACTTTTATACTTTGAATCTCATCCTAGTCTAGGAACAATTAACAGATGTGACAATTACGTCACATTGAATAGATCAATGATCCTTGCTCTCTCCATTTGCAACAAGTTAGGGGTTCATCGATGGAACAATTACCAAGCCGACTGGAGATCTCTACCTATTTGGATTCCCAACAACCACATCCTGATAGCATGGATCTTGAATTCTGTATCCAAGAACATCTCTTCAAGCATCATGTTTTCTGATTCGGCGCGTGCAATTTGGCTGGCTAGCTTTGAAAGAGCACTTTCAAAGAAAGAATGGGCCTCGCATCTTTCAACTGAAACAAACTTTAGCCACACTGAACCAAGATCAACACTCAGATACATATTTCTCAATGTTGAAAAACCTATGGGATGAGTATATCACATATAGACCTACCTGTATTTGTGGCAAATGTGAATGCAGTGGAGTAGAAGATCTTGAAAAGTTTAATCAATTTGAGTACCTCATGAGCTTCTTGTTGGGACTCAATGAGTTGTATGTTCATGCCCGATCACAAATATTGCTTATGGAGCATGCACCTATAATAAACAAAGTCATTGCTCTCATTGCCCAAGAAGAACAACAACGATCATTACCTATCTTGAATAATCCACCGTCTATTGGCCTTTCTGTTATTCAAACCGTTGCTGCAGCCAAGACTCAATCCACCGTGCAATCTCCTTCAAACTCTTCAAATTACCAAAAGAAAGAGAAGCCGGTTGCACTCATTGTGGAAAACTTGACCATACAGTTGATCGTTGTTACAAAGTTCATGGATTCCCTCCAGGTTACAAATCTAAAACAAGACAAAGATATCCACAACATAATTCAGCAACTCCTACAAATCCGGGTAATGATGTTCCTCAATCTTTTAATACAAAACTTGTTAATGTTGCTACTGTTAATGAGACTGTTGTTGGAACACCAAACACTCTTGAGCAATGTCATGAGATCCTAGCTATGCTCCAATCCATGTTAGCTGATGTGGAAACAGAATCAGAAGAAACCAACACATATCTTGCAAGTATTTGTCTGATAATATCTATATCTCTAGATTGGACTAATGTTGCTGTTCAAGGAACTGCTGTTTACTCAACCTCTGTAATCCCTACCTCAAAGAATACAGCCAAACTATGGTATTCCAGGCTTGGCTTTCAAGTATTTTACAAATGTTTAGAAACTTTGAAGAACATTTTAAATTTTGATTTGAATAAGCATGATGAGTCTTGTGTTGTTTTTCCTTTGACAAAACAAAAACGATGGTCCTTCACTTCACGATATCACATATCTACATCATCTTTTGATTTGATTCATGTTGATATCTGGGGTCCCCTTGCAACTACTTATGCTGGCTATAAATATTTGCTTTCTCTTGTAGATGACTGCACCCCAGTATACTTGGGTTTATATGTTGAAACGAAAATTTCCACAATTTTTCCAACTCATAGAAACTCAATTTAGAAAAACCATTAAGAAATTCAGGTCAAATAATGCACCAAAATTATCCTTTGAAGATTTCTTTAGCCAAAAGGGTGTTGCTAGACCAGTTTTCTTGTGTTGCTAGACCAGAACAGAACTCGGTGGTTGAGAGAAAACACCAGCATATACTGACTGTTGTAAGATCCTTATACTTCCAATCTAGGATTCCTCTCATGTTCTGGAGTGATTGTGTTAACAGTTGTTTACCTCATCAATCCTTCAGATGGGTTGAAATGGCAGACTTCTTATACTTACTCAATGGCAGCAGTCCCGATAATTCACTGCTTCGAAATTTTGGATGTCTTTGCTTTGCATCCAAACTAATCTCCAACAGACATAAGTTTTCTCCAAGAGCCACTCCGGCAATACTTTTAGGCTATCCTCCTAAATGGATACAAACTTTTTGACATTCATAGTCAAAAGATCTTTGCATCAAGATATGAAATTTTTCATGAAGTGTTTCCATTACATACAGTCACCCCTCAAAATGAACAGTTGGATTGCTTCTCAAACTTGCCCCTTCCCAAACCTATAGATACCTCCTTCACCATCCAATTCCTCCCCTACCTTGCCTGAAAATTCTCAACCTACAAACAACCCACCAGCACAAAATACAACCAATACACCAGTCACTGAACATCATACATCTGAACCTATCCCAAGTCCCACTTCAAATGGCCCCCCAGTTAGAAAGTCATCTCGAATTTCTAAACCCCCAACCTATCTCCAAAGTTACCATTGCAGCATAATACAAAACTCTCCACCTCCATCTTCATCAACCAAATACCCCCTAAAAAACCATATTTCTTATACCGATCTTTCACCTCAACATCATACCTTTACTCTAAACATTCCACACAATATGGACCTCAATATTACCACCAAGCCATTCCATATGATCATCGGAGGCAAGCATGAAGACAGAATTAGAGGCTATGGAGACTAATAACGCTTGGTCTATTGCACCACTCCTAATCAATAAACACTCTATTGGATGTAGATGGATTTACAAAATAAAACACAATGCTGATGGCTCAATAGAAAGGTATAAAGCTCAGTTGGTTGCAAAAAGATACACCCAACAAGAAAGCCTAGATTTTATTGAGACCTTTGCTCCTGTTGCAAAACATGTCCCTGTTTGAGTGTTACAATTAGCAGTATCTCACAATTGACCCCTTGTTCAACTTGACGTCAATAATGCCTTTCTCCATGGAGAACTATTTGAACTGTATCTGGACCTTCCTTTAGGGTATACAGCTAAGGATATGTACCAAGACAGGGGGAACATCCTATCTGCAAATTGCATAAGTCAATATACAGATTGAAGCAGGCATCCAGACAGTGATTTGCAAAGTTTTCTGACACATTAATAGCTCTCAGATTTCAGCAGTCGAAGGCAGATTATTCACTATTTGTTCGAGATTTTGATTCTGAGTCTCTGACTTCTTTGCTTTACTTGTATGTGTGGATGAGATAGTCATCACTGGAGCAAATGAGGCCTCTATCATACAATTAAAAAGTCTCCTAAATCAGCAATTCAAGTTGAAAGACTTGGGAGAACTCAAGTATTTCCTCGGAATTGAACTAGCAAGATCTTCTCAAGAAGTTTGCTTGTCTCAAAGACATTACACTTGGCAACTTTTAGAAGAAACTGGCCTTCTTGGCTCAAAACCTGAAGTAGTACCTATAGATCCTACCCTTAAACCGGGTAAAAACAGTAGTCAGCCCTTGAAAGACCCCTCTTCATATAGAAGACTGATCAGAAAATTACTTTATCTCACCATAACCAGACCTGGCATAAGCTTTACAGTCAATAAACTGAGTCAGTTTGTTTCTCAGCATTGTCAAAACCATCTTTCAGCTGCACATCACCTGGTAAAGTACTTGAAAAACACCCCAGGTCAAGGCATTATCAGTCGACCAATCACCAGTTTCGAACTGAAAGCTTTTGCAGATTCTGATTGGGCATCTTGTATTGATACTTGACGTTGAACAACATTGCATATTCTTGGCGATGCTCTAGTGTCATGGAAATCCAAGAGGCAGACTGTGGTATCTAGATCTTCTGCCCAAGGCAGAATACAGAGCTATCGCATTGACTTTTCCTGAACTAGTTTGGCTTCTATTCCTACTAAAAGATCTTCAAGTTCCATTGTTGTCAAAAACTTTGCTATTTTGTGATAATCAGGCAGCCATTCACATAGCTTCTAAGCGGGGCATTTCACGAACGTACGAAACACATTGATAATTATTCCATTTTTCTAAAATAAATGTAATATTATGTACAAATAGCACTTTAAAAATAAAAAATTATTTTGGTTGTCAAACCTAAAAACTGACTCAAGAGGAATAAATTGTAATTTTTTCTTTTTCATTTCCCACTTTTAACTTTTATGGTAATTTATTGACGGGAGAAGTATTTCTGGTAGCATCCAAAATGTGCTATTTTATTATTGTCATATTATCTATATACTATTATATATAGTTGTTCTTTATTGTAGTCTACATTAGGGTTTCTTAGTTGTTTGTGTATGTATGTGTGTGTATCTATATGTATAGCCTGATTGAATAATAAGATATTAATCTCCAAAAGTACAAAGTATCATTAAGTACCTTTAATCTTGGTCGTTTATAATATTTAGGGGCTTAAAAGTTTATATTTGTAGGATAGAGAGAAATTGACAATCTTCCCCTGGGCGAGATCAATTTTGCACCCTAAGATGCTCTTCACATAATGTTGAAAAAAAGGTTAGTGGTGGCGATGTGTGAGTTTCTAAATTTTGCCCTTCAGATTTTAAGTAATATCTTTTGATCAGAGTGACGCAAATGATCACTTGTTTTTTTCTTTTTTCCATCATTTATTTATCAATCTACAACATTAGATTTTAGCTTCTTTTCATATTTTTTCTATAATGAAATAAAACGATGTTGGGTTCTAGCTTTTCTATCACAATTCGAAGGTATGATTTATAGGTTTTCTAATTTAGAGGATTTTGGAGCAATCTTATATTTTTTGGAGTATTTTCATAATATGATCTTGTCGTGTACCTATCTTGATTAAATTGTTTGATGATTGTATTTTCTCATAAATATCTGACAAACTACTTGAGAATGTATAATTGAATGCTTTAGCCATTAACATATAATGTGTGACATGTTATTAACATTAGGGACCATGATGTACATTTAACTGTATAAAAATTTGTTTACGCATAACATATGTTTTCTAAGACTAAAACATTAATCTATTGGATGAGTTTATTTTCCAAACAATATCATCAACAATGTACTGTAAAATATCTGCCCTAGTTACAATAGCACTTAAAAAAAATTAGAGAAGTAGATTTATTAAATTTTACAACCTTACAAACAGAAAGAAAATTTTTTCTTTCTCTTTTTCCCTTAACTAGAATATCACGGTCTATCGTATGAGATAGATTATGATAGACTACTATCGGTATCTATTTGTATCATGATAGACACAAATAGTAATTTATCTTGATCTATAATAGTCTATCACATATAGATTGTTATACTTTACTATATTTCTAAATATTTTTAGGACTCTTTAATTGCGAATCACAATTCATGTTATTATATTTTTAAAAGACTGGGTTGATAGGAAAAAAGGAAAGAATTGATAGGAAGAAAGAGATGGATTGAGGCGGAGTAAGAAGGAATAAGGGGGATTAAACCTATTCCTTTCCCCTCCTTATTCCTTGCCCAAACGAGGAGTCCTTTCCTTTCCTTTTCCTCCCCAAACAGCCCATTTGAATTAAAGTTAATAAAATTAAAACAAAGAAAGATATATTATTAATGATACAGTCCATTTTCTTTCTTTTTTCTTTTCTTAAAAAGATTAATGGTACCCACTATTAGTTGAAATGTGATTGAAAAAAATACATAAAAATATTCAAATATGCATACGGAAAAAAAACGTTTTCCCACTGCAATTTTTATGCCATAATTGCAAATATGACGAAACTAATTTTGTCACCCATCAGGCCATATAATCATCCTTGATCTTTTTTTCTAAAGACGCAATATATATACTACTCTTTATTATTTTTATTCATCGAATAATTATGAAAACTTAATTTTTTGTCGTCATTTTTAAAACTTAAAATTAACTAAGTATTATTTCAAAACATTAAAAACACATGCACGCAATGCATGTGTTGCTATAATCAGTGGAAAATTTTATAGTAGGTGCATGCTTCTTTTTGTTCATAAATATTAGTGGATGTTATAAATAGTTAAAATATGCTTTGTTAGATTTGTGATATTGTTTTTATATATTTGGTTAGGACGGCTTTTGCTCTTTGAGCTGTTTAGAAGTTGTCTTCAAATTTGTCTCGGTGGTTTGTTGTCTCAAAGGTTGTTCTTCTTCTTGCTATTTCTGTATAATATTTCTTTTCTTATTTAAATTATTCTATAGCTCATTCTCTCTCGGATCTTTTCCCTTTTTTATGATTCATCTATTAATTTGGGAATTTCCCTTTTCATCTTATCGTTGTCTTATTTAAACCCAAAAAGTTCATGTGCTAGGATTGTATTACAAAATACCTACTGCATTACGTTGTATTAGGGAAGAAGGCTTTGTACTTCGGCTACGGTTGTATTGAGAATGAACTTTTCCATACTCTGGGGTAGACTGGGCTTTTATTGAACAAGAAGTGAGTTCTCAAAACTCATAGGGACCTTAAGTCCATACTTGGAAGGGAGTTCACAAGTTGAAGGAGAGATATTTTGAAGTGAGAGGAAGTCTCACATGTTAGGGGACTCTAAGTGTCATCGCACTAATCATGCTTATAAGAGCCCAAATTCAAAAGTCTCACATCTAGGGGAGCTCAGGTGATTAGTTCAGTTGCTCTATGTGTGTCAATATTTGTAAATAAGTACACCGTTGTAATTGCTTGATATTTATATCTTAGTAAATTATCTTTCATAGGCATACTACCCCAAATGTATGTTGTTGATCATCGATTTGGGTTACCAAATTTTGTGTGTTCATGTTTGATTTACTATATGTTAATTACTTTACAGTTGTCTCTGTCATTGCCTTAAAGGCATTTTGTGTGACATCTATCAAGTGTGCGGAACTACATCTTCAAAATTTCATGTTTAATGTAGCAAATAATAAATAATAAGGATAGAATGAAAAGTTTTTCATACTTCCATAAAACCATAAAATTTAGAGAGCTAAAAAAACAAAAAGTAATGAGAACTATGCCAATATTTCTAATATGTTATTTAAGTTTTAGAGAGCTCACCAATTCATTGAAAAATGAGTCAGTGTTTCTGCTTGTCTTGTCTGGTTGTAGATTATCAAGACATGATTGTCCGTGTTTCTCAATTTTAGAGAAAAAACTATGAAGTCTTGGTAAGTCCATTAGCGTTAAATACTTTAAACTCGCCAACTCAATTTTTTCGGTTGCCTTCTCATTTCCGACGATTGTTCTCATCATCGCACAACCAATGATTTTAATCTCCTCAAGATGGAACAGGTCATCCAAGATGGAGTAGTAAAAGAGACTTCTCAATTTATTACAACCTAACAACTTTATCACCTTCAACTTGTTTAATTGAGATCCTCTGACATGATCACAATGAAATATACTCTCCAAATTCTCCAAGTTGCTTAATTTTAAATACTCTAATTTAGACCAAACATTTTGGAAAGGATTCTTTTGCTCAAGGTTAAAATGTTGAAATTTTGAATTATCATAAATATAGAGTTTCTTCAAATGTAAAGTTTCATTTTCTTTTAACTCAAAAGGGAGGACCCTTGCACCAACTGATCCTACTAAATGCAATTCTTCAGACCTCTTTAACAACATGTTTATCCCATTATCAATGTCAGTTCCTGTTTCGGCCATCTTCAAGCACAAGACCCTTGAGATTTCCATTGACCAAAATCCACGAGGTGCACAACCAATGGTAATATCAAACTTTTCCAAATTCAACAATCTTGAAAACAACTGTTTTGGCATAGTATTTTCATCTTGAATCCACAATGTTAAAACACACAAGCGGACAAGGTGCTTGAGCTCTGAAAGACTAGCATTTTTTCTTCCTTCATTCAAATCTTCTCTTTCCCATCCATCAAACCCTCGCAAATACAACTCTTCTAAATTTTTCAAATTAAAGAGAACATTAGGTGGAATTACCTTTAATTTAGAACAATCTGATAAACCCAACACTTTCAATTGCGTCAATTGGCTTATCGACATAGGAATTTTTCTGATGTTTGATCCTCGAAAATTGAGAATTTCAAGGCTATTTAAGTGTCCAATCCTATCTATATTTCCCAATCTACACCTAAATAGATGCAATGCTTGAAGCTTCTCAAAAGAGTGAAATGTCGTCGTCTCGAGGGAAAATTCCATGTCAATTATTTCTACAATTTTGAGCTCCTTTGTCTCTTGAAAAAAGGTTTTGGACAACTCATATCTATCCAATAACAATGGTCCATGTAACACCAATAATTGAACTTTGGGTAACATTAACTTTTTCGGAGGGTTACACAATCCTTCAACATTTAAGTACACTACTGTATGATCACCTGACATTTCTTTTTCTGGCCATGATTCATCCAATCCTTTGGAAAAGCTTAGTGTACGAATATGATCGTCTTTTGAGGCAATTAGTATAGCTAGATCACGAATGAGATCATGCATTCTAACACACTCACCCAAACCATCAGTTGATTCTTTTAGAAGCAAAGAAGAAGATATGAGATCATCAACCAATTTTGTTATCCTATGTCGTGCTTGAGTCACAGTGTCAACACCATACAAAAAACCCATGCCCATAGCATATACATGCAAGTGTTCCACATTATTAATGATACAATCTTCTGGGAACATACTACATAGTAAAAGTAGTAATTTGGCCTCTTCACAATCTAATTGATCATAACTTAACTTAAGTGAAGAATACACTTTCTCATTCATTCCTCTAATATTCACTACCACAGGATTTTTTAATTGGGTTAAGGCATCTTTCCAAATCGACAAAGGTTTGTTTCTCAATGTCTTAGCAAGTGTAGTGATAGCAATGGGCAAACGTGCACATTCCCTTGCTATTTCAACAGCTATACTCCTCAAATCAGATGTTTCAACAATCTCACCACCCATTTTCTTGAATAATCTCCATGTCTCGTCTTCTTGTAAAACTTTTATCTCAAAAATCTCATCTGCACACATATCGTTAAAGAGTACACTAAAATCTCTAGAGGTAAATAGAATCTTGCATCCTAATTGATCTTCAATACTTGGAATTCCTATTGTTTCCAAGTCAATTTGCTTCCAAACATCATCAAGTACAATGAAGATCCTTCGTTCCATCTTCAACCTTTTCTGTAACATAAGAGCTCTTCCTTCTTCTGTTTCTTGATCAAATTTGAGTCCAAGTTTATCACCAAGTTGTCCTTGAATTCTCTTTATATCTGGTGTCTGACTAATGGTCGATGTGACCACTTCATCAAATAGCTTTCTCTCCATAGCTAATTTTGAAATCTCTTTCACTAACATTGTTTTGCCAACACCTCCCATCCCGTACACTCCAATTTTATGGACATTATCATCCATAAGTGCACCAATGATTTTGTCAATAGTTGGCTTTCTTGATTCAAAATTAACAAAATCTGAAGTCTTTGCCTTTGAACTCTCAAGCTCAACTTCTAAAAGAGCTACACGATAGGAGACTCTATCGAAATTTCCCTCATTTTTTATCTCAACAACCTCATCACCCAACTTCACAGTTTTCCTACTTAATTTGTGTCTTTGGACCAAATTCAAGCACAATCCATCCTGTTGAGCAAGATTGTTTAGTAATGTTTCAGATTTTTCAATGATGGAATCCGCCTTAGTCAACCAATTTTGAACACCAGATTCTATGTTTTCAGCATTTCTTCTCGCCTCGTTGACCTTATGAAGCACCGATTCTTTAAGGTACTTCAACGTTTCAACCCGACTCTTAAGGTTTTGAATATTTCGACGGATGAAGAATAGATAACTCAATTGACGACCAATGGGGTGTATAGTGTACTCCACAATTGCTCCAATGAAAGGAGAAATTATATCCATTGATCTTAATTAATAAGGAAACTCAATATAAATAAAAATATAGATATATATTAAAGCTGATAAAAGTGTGTAGCAAAGAGAGAGCCTGAAATTTGAAATTGAGGGAAATATTGAAGGAGCTGCGCTAAGAATCACAAACGCAACTGCAAGAACAAGAACAAGAAGAGGATAAGAAAATTAAAAGTGATTAAAATAGAAAAGAGAAAAAGTAAAAGATGAAAAGTTGCGAGGGGAGAAATGTATGGACCTGAGATTGTAACACAATTGGATCTTCGGCTGAAGCAAGATGGACTGAAGATAGTGGAAGTACAATAAATAATTGAACATTATAAATAAATATTATTATTAATTTAGTAGCAACAATTCTGAAGGGAGACAAGACATTGGGGAAAAGTTTGCCATTTTTTTAAGCCTGTGGCCCAGCACATAGATAAACGAGTACGTTGAATAAGGTTTGTTGAAAAGAACATACTAAATTGATGGGAAAATAAATAAATGTTGCGCAACCAAACCAAAAAGAAATGCAAATTGAGACATCAACCTAACCCTTTTGTAATAACAAAGGATAGACATCACCCTACCCTTCTCTAATAACAAAGGCTTTATTTTGGAATCTTAAAGGTTAATTTTCATAAATATAACAAATCGACCAAATATTTATAATTCGTATAACAAAATGAAAAAGTCCATGAAATTGACTACTTTTAAAAAATATTGCAGATTTGTTCTTCCTTTTTATCGACTTTCTTCTTGCATTTTTTTTCTTTTCATTGTCTTTTTCTCTTCTTCTGCAATTTTTTTAAATATTTTGTTGGCACCTCTTTTCCATCTTCTTTCTTCTACGATTTTTATTTTCCTTTCAATTCAAGACCGTGTACCAAATATTAAAGATCATTAAAAAAATCGTTCGATATTGAATAACCAAATTTAAACGATCATATAACAAAAATGTAACGCCCCAAGATTTGGAATTTAATTTATTATCTTAAGTGTAGTTATTTTAATTTTGGATGTTTTGAATTAAGTGATTTATGAACATTTTATTTTATTAGACATCAAGAAATTATCTAATAGTGATATTTATTTGGGAAAAAGATTGAGGTGATTGGTTGATTTTGATTTTTATAATGGAGATTGTTGGGTTTAAATAAGAAAGAGATTAAGTGGATTTAATTGATTAAATTAGGGAAAGAGAAAAGAAGAATATTATTATTATTTTTCTCTTTAAAAGGATCATTGAGACCCGTGCAAACCACCATCCCCTTCATTGAGAAAAGAAAAAAAAACCTTAGCCGCCACTCTGCCGCCGCCTACCCAATCGATCGCGCAACCGAGCGAAATGCCCATCGACCCGCGCTTCCAGCCTTCCGTCCTCCGCAGATCGAAGCCCGACCCGCGTCTCCTCCGCCTGGAAGCCGTCGCCGAGCAGCCGCGTCTCCGTCAGCACCTCTCCGCCAGCCGCCGGTCGTTGCCTCGCCGTCACGGTCGTCGATCGCGCGTCCAGCTGCTCCATCGTCGAACTCGCTTCCAGTCGCTCCGCGTCGCTGCCCCGACCCGTGCGTTTCGTCTTCGTTGTCGCCCAAACCCGGAAGCTCGACCTGCGCGCCCACGACCCTAATACCGCGTGAAGCCGACCCGACCCACGTCTCTTCTCCGCGACCCAAGCCGCACCCGCACCCATCCGCATTGAGCCGCACGCGCGTCGCACCACGTAGCCGAGCTGCACGCCCGCGTGAGCTGCGCCTTCTGTCGTAAGTCGCGCCGCGTTCCAGACCAGCCGTTTCACCTGTCCCGAGCCGACCAGCCGATTCCTCTCTCCAGTCGAGCCAATGGAGTCGCCAAGCTCCTTTAACCCTATTTTGATCCATATTTTTCGGTAAGCCTCGGTAGGTTTGATTTTGGTTTTAATCTATCCAGCTAAGGTTATTTTGACCTTAACTAAGTAATTGTTGGATTAAATTGACTAGTTAATTGGAAGCCGAGCTGGGAATTTGTCCAACTAAGTCCAAACCGAGTCGACCTTGATCTTGGATAAGTCACTTCAAGTGGATTTTTAGACCTAAATTCTTTGAGGGTTAAATTATTAAATTGTGGTTTCCTAACCATTTAGGACTTTCGCTGCTTGGGGAGCGCGATTTTACTGCTAGAACTTGTTGAGCAACCTCCAGGTAAGAGATTCTCCTACTAGACCTCCGAATTACATTACAGAAATGGCATGTATGAATATATGGTTACGCACGATTGATAGCTAAGTATATAACTCGAGGTTATTGAGAGAGAGAGAGACTGATATTGAAATTGTGCTTACCGATTGACTCTATGGTTAGCGTGATTAGCACGTCGATGCTATCGCCTTCGCTCTAATGACATAGTTTTTTGTGGTTGAGAATGACGTGATATAATATGTTATGGTTTGATATGCTATAGCATGATTTGACGTAATTATGACATGTTATGATAAGTTATGATGTGATTGATGAGATGTTGTGTACATGCTATGGGTAGGGTGTATGTTAGCTTCTTATTAGAGTCGTACCCACATGAGTGTCCTTCGGGATCACCACTATTATGACATAGACATGATGGAGAGACCCGACAGGGTCGCTCCCACTTATGACTGCGTAGTCTGATGGGATTATCAGTCTGATATTGACATTGACATAGACATGACGTGAGTGATCCGACGGGACCACTTACAGCCCGATCATCTTAGGTGTTCCCTTGGGAATCACCAAAGACCAGCTTGTTCCTACGGGGCACAGATTGCACGTGTTCGGGCACGTGCCAGTTCAAGGGTACCACTTTTCAGGACTCTAATAGGAAGTAAACAGACATCTAGTGGGACTAGTAGTGGGTCCCTTACTGAGTATTTTTATGCTCCCTCTTTCCATTTCCATTTTTTCAGGCAGAGGTAGAGGTAAGAACAAGAACAAGCTGGCGAGTGACCAGAAGTGATCGTGGCAGGCCATAGGGATACGTTGCTTCCGCTTATGTCAAAATTTGAATTTTAGTATTGCATTTTCAATTCATTCTTTATTGGTTATTTTATTTCTTTAAAACTAAATAGGGCCCGAGTTAGGACTTTATTTTATACTTATTTCACATTTTTCTTGTTTATGTTTTTTTTTAAATGAAAATTTGAGGTTTTTGTCTTATTCTATATTTTCTTAAAAAAAACTCTATAAATTTATTTACCCTTTTTAATTAGTAATGGCTTCGACTTAGTATAAGGAGTTGGGTCGT
This sequence comes from Cucumis melo, assembly GCF_025177605.1. Taxonomy (NCBI): domain Eukaryota; kingdom Viridiplantae; phylum Streptophyta; class Magnoliopsida; order Cucurbitales; family Cucurbitaceae; genus Cucumis; species Cucumis melo. The sequence continues at coordinate 15,042,859 of NC_066861.1, forward strand.
TACAAAAAATAACAAAATAGCAAATGATCTTAAAAAAATCGTTTAGATTTGGTTAAATCTAAACGATCGACCAAACAAATTTTTTAAAAAAATCTTTTAGATTTGGCTACTAAAATTTAAACAATTAAATCCAAACGATCATGTACCAAATTTAAACGATCGTCTACAAAAAAAATCTTTTAGATTTGACTACCTAAATTTAAATGATTAAATATAAATAACAAATTAATAGTTAAATCTAAACGATCGTGTACCAAATATAAACGATTGTGTACCAAATAATAGCTAAATCTAAATGATTGTTTACTAAATATATTAGGCACGATGGGTGCCAATTAATCACCCGAGTTTTTTGATATTTTTTATTATGTGTGTTTTTCCGTTTTCAAAATTATTTTATACAATGTGTAAATATTTTAATTTAAAATTGAAAACTGAAACATAAATTAACCAATAACTTCGAACGTCAAATGAATTTTTGAAACTAAAAGAGAAAAAAAATTCATAACTCAATATTTTTTAAAAATAATTGACCCTAAATTTTCAAATTTATAACATGGGACCTTAAATTTAATGCCAATAGATTATTATATCGTTGGCTTGATTAAAAATTAAACTTTAATTAAAATTTATTAAGGGGTTTTTTCAAAAATATAACAAAGCGACAAAATATTTATATCATGTAGAATAATTTCAAAAATAGAAAAAGCTCATAGGCTCACAATGGAAAATATTAAAAATGCCCCGTCAACAACTCGCATAATATATTTATTTTTTTCAATTCTATCGTTTAATTTGGTTACATAATCGTTTAGATTTGATTACAGGACGTTTAGATTTGGTCGTTTAGATTTGACTACACGATCGTTTAGATTTTGCTACCCCAAATCTAAATGATTTTTTTTTTCAAAATTTATTACACGATCATTTATTTTTTCAAGATTATTTGGTGCACAATCGTTTAGATTTGTCTAAGCGATTGTTTTTAATTCTTTTGGTATACGATCGTTTATCAATCGTTTATTTTTTTTACATGATCGTTTATATTTGGCTACTTCAATCTAAACGATTTTTTTCAAGACTGATCTTTATACACAATCTTTTAGATTTTGTTACCCTAATCTAAACGACGTAAAAAAAGAGGAGGAAAAGAAAAAAATCGATTGAAGAAAATCGCAGCAAAAAAAAAGAAAAAGAAGAAAGTCGAAAGAAAGAAATCAGATTTTGTTACCTAAATCTAAATGACGTAAAAAAAAGTGGAAAAGAAGAAAGACAATAGAAAGAAATCGCGGCAAAAAAAAAAAGAAGTGGAAAGGAAGAAAGACGATAGAAAAAAATCGCAGCGGATAAGAGAATAAAGACGAAAGGGCAAACCTAAAATATTTAAAATGTGGCTAACTGCTTTATTACCTGAACCGTAAATATTTTAATAATTTGTTATATTTATAAAAATTTACCATCTATCAAACTATTAACTTCATGTTCATATACTTGTGAACTATTAGAAAATATCTCATATTATGATTATTATTATAATTCGTATAACAATAATATAATAATTAATAACAAGGTAAATTATCAAAAATAGAACATTTGACAAAATATTTACATTTCATAGAAAAATCAAATGTAATTAATTTTCTCTTGTACTGATTTTGTTCTATGGAATGTAAATAGTTTATCAATTTTTTATATTTTTTGAAAAAACCTCGTAACAATGAACTATTAAACATAAATTATATGCTTAATGAGATAATAAATTATATGCATGTAAGTTTATGGTTTATTTTGTTTTATTTTCTACTTTTAATTTTGAGTTCATAACTTAACACTTAGGATGTAGAATCAAATACTGGAATTCCAGTCCGCACCCATCCAAGAATGTTCTTAACCACTCTTCGGGGACAAGATATGCGAGATCATTTTTGGTAGACGACCGAGCTACTCAAAAGGCCTTTGTTTTGGCCCCAAGCCTAAGTCGCAGAAGGGTAGTTGCAGTTCATCGAGTACATCAACTTAAGAAATGCACGAGAGGGAGATGATGCAATCCTGGATTAGAGAACTTGGAGAAGGACAACGACTTATGCTTAAAAAACAAAGAAGAATTGTCGGAGATGCATGCCCGAGAAATGGAAGAAATGAAGAAGATGGTTGAGGAAATGACTTAGGCAAATAGAGGACCCTAAATTTACGGTACGTATTTTTGAAAAGTTTAGTTGTATTTTATTCATGATTAAGAAATTAATTTCAAAAGATTATTGGGTCTGACTATCATATAATTATGGTAGCATTAGTTTAAACTTAGCTTTTGAATTATGATAATCTCTATTTTCTGGTTATCCTGTAGTTATGGTAGTCTTTATTTAAACTTAGCTTTAGTGAAAGCTGCGAGATTAAGTAGCTTAATAGATGTAGTTTGCTCATGGGGTGAGCGTTGGGGGGGGGGGGGTGTTAAACATTTATCAAGTCTGGTTACGTAAGGTGGCATGCCGAATTGAGTATATGTGTAAATTGAGTCTATTTTGTTGGTTACATTTGTAGAAAGAGTGAAATTTGAGAGATTTGGTACTTGGGGGTTGTCGTTTGATTATTGTTTGTTTCTAAGTTTTGGTTTTTGGCATATCCATGCATTTTGATTTCTTTGAAGTTTCTTTCATTTTTGGCATATCCATGCATGACAATTGTAGGTGTGGACTTGTTGGAAAATGGTGTGTAGCAGCTGACACGTGTATGATCAAATATTGGCCACGTTTTGAATGTAAAATTGGTAAAGTAGCTTTACCTATTATTTTTCTTTACGTTTTCTTCCTCCTCTTCTCTTTCTTACTTTACTTTTCTCTTCTTTGTTTCTTCTTTCTTCGTACTGCGTTCGTGAAGAGTTTGTTGAAAACAAATTTCAAGCTTCCTTCTTCTTTCTTTTCTTCTGTATATATGTTGATTTTATTTTGAAGAAGTTTTTGTGATTGTGAGATTATGAAGATGGAGCAAGGAGAAGAAGAATCAACATAAGGGATTTTAAAGTGGTTCGGTTTTAACAAACTTACATCCACTATGCATGGGGGCAAGATCTTTATTTTCTGCACTTTGATCTTCATAGATATGGTATTTATAAGGATTTCTCTTAGATTCTAGTTTATGAAGTAGTTAGTTTGTTCTAACAAATTTTTAACCTTTTATTTAAGTTTTTCACAAATCTCCACCTTAAAAGACATATAGATTAAAAAATTTGTGAAGATCTTAAGTCCCATTTGTTGTTGCAGTCACTCCTTTTCGGGTTCCAAAAACCCGATTGTTTGAAGGCATTTGAGAAACTTCGTTCGAGTGACTACCTTTGTCAACATATCAGTTGCATTCTCACTGGTATGAACTTTAAGCACTTCCACTTCTTGTTTTTCAATATGTTCTCTGATGAAGTGAAATTTAATATCTATGTCCTTTGTTCTACTGTGATATGAATGGTACTTTTATTATCACAAAAATCTATAAAGGTTTTATGTGATAATAAAAGTACCATATCACAGAAAACCTTTATAGATTTTTGTGATATGCCAAAGTCCTTTAGGAGTCCTTTTAACCAAATAGCTTCTTTGATAGCTTTTGAAAGAGCTATATATTTAGCTTCCGTAGATGATAGGGCCACCACTAGTTGTAGATAAGCTTTCCAGCTTAGGAGATTACCTCCAATTAGGAAACAGTATCCTGTTAGTGACCTCTTGTCCAAATCCCCCGCATAGTCGAGTCTACAAAACTATAGAGCTCAAACAAATCTTTAGCACATAATTTATACATTAATTGAGCATTCATAGATCCCTTTAGGTACCTAAGTACTCATTTGGCTGCTTCCCAATGCCTTTTACCTAGGTTAGCCATGTACCTACTTATTAAACTAGATGAATAAGATAGATCTGGTCCAGTGGAAATTATTAGGTATATTATACTGCCTACCACTTGTGAGTAGGGTATGTTTGCCATATATTTAATATGGTTTTGATCTTCTGGATTTGGACAATTTGTAGCTGATAGTTTAAAGTATTGTGCTAGAGGAATAACTACTTGCTTAGCATCTAACATACTGAATCTTTTAAGTACCTTATAGCAGTAGTTACTTTGATCTATAGTAAGAATTCTCTTTGTTCTTTCTCTAGAGATGTCAATGCCTATAATTCTTTTTTATTCTCCAAGTTCCTTCATGTCAAATTCTTCCTTCAATGTTGTCTTTACTCTTTTAATATCAATTTTAGATTTTCCTGCAAGCAACATATCATCTACATACAAGAGTAAATAGACCTTAGAAGAATAGGAACCTGAATTTATAAATGCACAACTATCATAGAAACTTTTGCGAAAACTAAGTTTAGAGATAAAATCATCAAACCTTTTATATCAGCACCTTGGTGATTGTTTTAAACCATAAATGGACCTTTTAAGATGACATACCTGGTCTTCTTTACTTTTTTCAATGTATCCTTGTGGTTGGTTCATGTAGATTTCTTCTATCAAATCGCCATGTAAGAATGTTGTTTTAATATCAAGTTGTTCAAGTTCTAAATCTTCTTGAACAACTAATGAAAGAAGCATTCGAATGGAGGTTTGCTTAACCACTGGTGAGAAGGTAAAGCCTTTGGCAACAAGCCTAGCTTTATATCTAGGAGGTTGAAAACTGGGGACTCCTTTTAGTTTATAGATCCATTTGTAAGATATGGTTTTATGATCTCTAGGTAGTTTCACCAAAGTCCAAGTATTATTAATAGAGAGGGATTCCATTTCTTATTCATGGTATTTATCCAATGTCTAGCATTAGGACAGCTTACTGCCTCATCAAATGTTTTCGGTTCATCATCATTTAGATGATCCACATCATTTAGAGCAAAGTTTACATAATCAGCCTCACTGTATCTAGAAGGAGGGATTATAGTCCTTCTTTGTCTATCTCTTACCAATGAATAATGTGATAAGTCTTCTTCTTCTTGAGAAACTTCTTCTGGAATAAGTAGAATAGAGCTACTTGACTCTAATTCTTCCTCAGTGGTACTATGAAGTTTATTTGATTCATAGTTTGGTGGGTGCTCTACCTCAATCTTATTAGGTTTATAATCATAATCAAAAGTTTCATTAGATTTATCAAACATAAACATAATATCTTTCTTAAAAACCACATCTCTACTAGTTATACACCTTTTTTCTATAGGATGCCACATTCTAAAACCTTTAACACCTTCTGTAAATCTTAGGAACATACATTTTATTGCTCTAGGTTTTAATTTTCCTTGACTTTGATGGACAAACCCTGTACAACTAAAATTTCTAAGGTTTTGTAAATTTGGAGGGTGTTTAGACCATTTTTCTTCAGGTGTTAGGAAGTTTGTAGAGTGATGAGGGCACCTATTAAAAGTATAAATAGTATAGGAAGCAGTTTCTGCCAAAAATTTTCTGGGATTAAATCATTTGACATTTGACATCTAACCCTTTCTATTATTGTTCTATTTAATCTTTCAGCAACACCATTTTGTTGGGGGTATATCTAACAGTCCTATGTCTCTTTATTCCATGTTCTTTACAAAAATTATTGAACTCCTCACAACAAAATTTTAAACCATTATCAGTTCTTAAGCATTTAATCTGTTTAGAAGTATGTTTTTCTATCGTGATTTTCCATTCTTTAAACTTTTCTAGAGTTTGGTCTTTAGTTTTTAAGAAGTAAACCCAACTTTTTCTAGAATAATCATCAGTAAAGGTTAGAAAATACCTGGAATTGTTTAAAGATGGTGTTTGTGAGGGTCCCCATAGGTCGGAATGGATGTACTCTAGGATGTCTTTGGTGTTGTGTTCAGCCTTTTGAAAATTTTGCCTTGTGGACTTACTAATTACACAGTGCTCACAGAAAGAGAGTTTTTCAGCTACTTCTTTAGGAATAATACCATGTTCTGAAAATATTTTCAATCCCTTTCTACTTATATGGGAAAGTCTCTTATGCCACAAATCTCCTTCAGTTAGTTTATCATTAGAGACAATTAATGCAGCATGATTCATGGACACTTCTTTGATAAGAAAGAGTCCATTTATTTTTGTACCAACAAGAACAATCTTGGAGTTTCTAATAATTATTTCAAACTTTCTAGCAGAGCGTCTGTATTCGCAGCCTATAGAGTTTAGCATACCAAGAGAAATTAAATTTCTTTTCAAGGATGGAACATGTCTTCCATTCCTAAGAAGTGTTGTTGTCTCATCTTTGAATATAAGTGTAACAGAACCAATACCTATAATTTTGCAAGCATTGTCATTTCCCATGTATACTAGGCCTCCATCCCAAGCTTTGTATGTTGTAAACCAACCCTTTAATGGTGTCATATGAAATGAACACCCTGAATCAAGAACCCAGTCATGAGTTTCTTTATTACCTTCTGTTTTCATTGAATTTTTTGAGATGGTTAAGGCATCTGAATACATAAATGGAGTTTGATCTACTACTGATGCTTCTGCCTTTGGTTTTTCTTGCTGGCTTTTCCTTTTGTTTCTTTTGATTTTTCTTTTTCTTTAGAAAGAAATAGTCTTGTCTTAGATGTTCCTTTTTGTGGCAAAAGGTGCATTCAACCTTTGATTTATACTTCTGATTTTTGTTTTCTTCAAAATGGTTTTTGCTTTTACCTTTTGAAAATAAACCTTCATCATTTAATTGATCTTTCTTCTGTGAATTTAACTCTAATTCTCTAGTTTTTATTGCTGATATGACATCATCTGTGCTGATTTTCATCCTTCCATATTTTTGAGTCATTTTTACTTCTTTGTATGCTTCTGAAAGTGAATTAAGTAGAATAAACGATTCATTTTCATCACCAATCTTGTCCCCCAATTCTCTGAAATCTGAAGACAATTTCTTGAATTCTCCCCAAGATTTTCTGTCAAAGATTTATTGCAATCAATCTTGAAGGTAAAGAACCTCTCTCTCACGTATGCACAGTTTGGTAAGTCTTTGGACTAATAAAGTTCTTCCTATTTCTTCCACATTCCATAAGCTGTTTCTTCACCAATGACCTCCCTAAGAACATTGTCACTTAGGTTTAAAACTACGGCATCATAGGCTGCATTTTCCATAGTTTCTTTTTCTTCTTGAGTCATTGTTTTAGGTAGCTTTTATGGATTCGTGAGAGCTTTCAATGCCTTTTGTTGGCCAACAATGGCTTTGATCTTTGCTTTCCATAAGGTAAAATCTCCCTTACCATCGAACTTCTCAATATCATATCTTGTGACTGCCATTTTGAGTTTCTTTGAATCAAGAATCTGAATCTTAGAGCTTTCTTGATTTTCTTAGCAGGCTCTGATACCAATTTGTAGCAGCTGACACGTGTATGATCAAATATTGGCCACGTTTTGAATGTAAATTGGTAAAGCAGCTTTACCTATTCATTTTCTTTACGTTTTCTTCCTCCTCTTCTCTTTCTTACTTTACTTTTCTCTTCTTTGTTACTCATTTCTTCTTACTATGTTCGTAAAGGGTTTGCTGAAAAAAATAATCTCAAGCTTCCTTCTTCTTTCTTTTCTTCTGTGTATATGCTAATTTTATTTTGAAGAAGTTTTTATGATTGTGAGATTATGAAGATGAAGATGAAGCAAGGAGAAGAAGAATCAACACAAGAGATTTTAAAGTGGTTTGGTTTTAACAAACCTACATCCACTATGCATGGGAGCAAGATCTTTATTTTTTGCACTTTGATCTTCATAGATACAAGGTATTTATAAGGATTTCTCTTAGATTCTAGTTTATGAAGTAGTTAGTTTGTTCTAACAAATTTTTAAAGCTAAATTTCTTTTACACATTAAGCTTTTATTTAAGTTTTTCACGTAGCGTTGGCCAATGACAAATGATGTTCTTTTTTTCTTTTCTATGTAGTTGTTTCAAACAAAAAATATGTAATTGTTAAAATTGAATAGAAAGACACTTTTTTTTTTTTAATTATGTTTTAATTTTATGAATTAAGATTTTATTTTTCTATTTGTTCTTTTTGTTCTATTTGAAAAGTTTATGGAATTTAAAATCAAGTTGGAACTCAAAAGCATAGCGGAGGAAATTTTTCTTTAGCATAATAATTGGAAAAAGAAAAGAAAAAAAAAATGATCTCCCGACCCAATACGGCATCGGGCGTTGTGCATCTGTAACGACCCAACTCCTTATACTGAATCGAAGTCATTACCAAATATAGAACAAGTGGTTTAAGTCATAAAAAAAAAATTTCAAAACGCATACGGTTTAAGAAATTTTATTTATAAAATTTAAACAAGGTAGTCATGCAAAAATGTAAAAGCGTTCTGAAATCCTACTCGGGCCCTATCTACATAAAAGATGGTAGGTGATGAAAAGTACTCAAATTCAAATGCGAAAATCTGAAATAAGAATAAGCGGAAGCGGTAGTCCCTATGGCCCTCCATGGTCTCACTTCGGGTCGCTCGCCAGCTTGCCCTTGCCCTTGCCCCGTCCTCTACCTGAAAACATAAAACGAAGAGAGTGAGTATAAAAATACTCAGTAAGGGACCCACTACTAGTCCCACTAGGTGCCTGTTAACTTCCTGTTAGAGTCCTGGTAACTGGTACCCAATCTCTGGCACGTTCCCGAACACGTGCAATCATGCGCTCCCGTAGGAACGTAACTCTGGTCTTCGGTGCCCCGGGGGACACCTAGGACAGTCGGGATGCGAGGACCCCGTCGAGTCACTCGAGTCATATCTATATCCATGCTAGACTGGCGTCCCGTCGGACCACACAGTCCTCAATAGGTGGTGATCCCGAAGGACACCCATGCAGGTACGACTCTAACAGATCAAGCTAACAGGTACCCTAAGTGCAGTATACATACACATGGCATCAGCATATAACATATCATATAAATCATCTCTGCCCTCTCCGTCTCGACATTCGTCGTATAGCTATAACAGCTCTCGCCACACATAACAGGCTATAGTATAACCATACCGTCATTTACATCATACTAACATTGATTTTAGGCATCGTACCGTCCAATCCTCAACATGCAAAATTGGAGTATACATCATCTCATATTTCTAAGCATGGAGCTAGTAGTAGAATCTCTTACCTGGAGATTTACTTGACGAGTCCTAACCGCGAGGCAGTACGCTTTCCAAGCGACGAGGTCCTAACTGTTTAATATGCCAAAATTCGTAATTAGGTCGCCCACGATTAACGGTTCAAAACTCATTCGAAATGACTTACCCTAGAAGGAGATTGCAGTGCTCAAGCCCCTACTGAAGAAATCCCCCGCTGCAGCAGTTACTTGGTCCAAGACGTCCCTTAAGGAAAAATGATCTAATTTAATTCCAAATTAAATTAACTAGTGCCCAAAATATTGAATCTTACTGGATAATGCCAAAATAATTGATTTAATTACCAAAAATTAGGTGGAAGGAGCCAAATTAGTCCTGGCGGCTCGGCTGGAAGAGGACAGGGACCGGCTCGGCTTGGCGCAGGCGCGGCTCGGCTCGGCACAGGGATTACGCGTGCGGCTCGGCTTGCAGCAGGAGGGAGACGCGGCTCGGCTACGCAGAAGCGCGGCGCGGCGCGGCTTGTGGTGCAGACCGGCGCGGCTCGTGGCGTGGGATGGGCGCGCGCGGGCTCGGCTTACGACTCGGAGCGGGCGTGCGCGAGCGTGGAGCGGGTTCGGTTTCGGGCGAGCGGGCGCGGGTCGGTTTCGGGCGAGCGGGCGCGGATCGGTTTCGGGTTCGGGCGTCGGCCGAAACGTGGGTTCGGCTTCGACGGCTGGAGGCGCGCGGCTGACGATCGTCAACTGCTGCTGCTCGGCGACTCGGCAGGACGCGGCTTCACGCGATGGCTGGCGGCTGCGCACGATCCGGCTGAGCTGCTCGACGACGCAGCAGAACGCGGCTTCATGCGACGGCTGGCGGCTGCGAACGACTCGGCTGAGCTGCTCGACGACGCAGCAGAACGAGGCTTCACGCGACGGCTGGCGGCTGCAACGATCCGGCTGAGCTGACGAACAGAAGGAGGAGGGCTTGGCGGCTCGGGTACGCGGCGGCGGCGGCGGCGGCGGCGTGCGGCGGCTAGGTTTTCCAAAAAAAATTCCTTTTTTTTTTTTTTTTTTTCTTTCTCTCCCTCTTTACGCACGAGTCCCAAGGCCCTTTTATATAAAAAATGACTCTTTTCTTTCCTTTTAAAAACCCAAAACAACCCCTCTCTCTCTCTCTCCAAATCTCACCAAAACAACCAATTTTTGTTTAATATGGGCTTCCCTAATTATTTCCAACAAAATAAAATTAAAATAATAAGATAAATAAATAAATGGAAAAATGATTCTTATTATCCTAAACAAATGAGGATTCCCAACTTTAATTACTCAAGAAAATCCAAATGGTAAGGTTCTTCCAATAAATCTAAAATTTCCATAACCCCACTTAACATTAATGACAATGGACAAAACCCAAAAGAGATATCGAATTGTTGGGCGTTACAATCTTCCCTCCTAAAAAAACTTTCGTCCTCGAAAGTTCTAATCCTCGAACAGCTCGGGGTACTGGGCTCTCATATCCTCTTCTTTCTCCCACGTGGCCTCTTCCACTCCATGGTTCTGCCAAAGGATTCTGACCAGTGGAATTTCTCGACTGCGAAGCTTCTTGACCTCCCTTGCCAAGACCTCGACAGGCTGCTCCTCGTAGCTCAAGTTCTCGCTAATCTGCAGTGGTTCGAAGTCCACCACATGTGTTGGGTCTGCGACATATTTCCTCAGCATGGAGATATGGAACACGTCGTGCACTGCAGCAAAAGATGGGGGTAGCGCCAAGCGGTAAGCCACGGGGCCAATCCGCTCCAATATCTCGAACGGCCCTACGAAGCGTGGACTCAGCTTCCCCTTCTTCGCGAACCTCAGAACACCCTTCATGGGTGCAACCTTCAGAAAGACCATATCTCCCACTTCAAACTCGAGGTCCTTACGTCGTACATCAGCGTAACTCTTCTGTCTGCTCTGGGCTGTCAGCATACGAGCTCGGATCTTCTGTATGGCTGCGTTGGTCGTCTGCACTAACTCGGGGCCTAGCATCCTCTACTCTCCAACCTCGCCCCAGCAGACAGGGGATCTACAGCACTTGCCATACAGAGCCTCGAACGGTGCCATACCGATGGTAGCCTGGTAGCTGTTGTTGTAGGCAAACTCCATCAGATGCAGATGGGAGTCCCAACTTCCTGAAAACTCTAGTACGCAGGCTCGCAGCATGTCTTCCAAAATCTGGTTCAGCCTCTCTGTCTGACCGTCAGTCTGAGGGTGGAATGCCGTGCTGAAGTCCAACCTCGTACCTAGTGCAAGTTGAAGTCCTTTCCAGAACTTCGATGTGAAACGGGCGTCTCTGTCTGAAATGATGGATACGGGTACTCCATGTAGTCTCACAATCTCTGTCATATATAGCTGCCCCCACTTACTGGCAGTGTAAGTGGATTTCCCTGGCACGAAATGGGCCGACTTCGTGAGTCTGTCGACCACAACCCAGATCACCGTGTAGCCCCTTAGGGTCTTGGGCAGTCCCGTAATAAAATCCATCGACACACTCTCCCACTTCCACCCTGGCACACTCAAGGGTTGCAACAACCCTGCTGGATGCTGCCTAGGTGCCTTCACCTGCTGGCACACCAAGCATCTACTGACAAAGTCTGCCACATCCCTCTTCATGCCCCTCCACCAATAGACACTCCTTAAGTCCTGGTACATCTTCGTACTCCCAGGGTGCATGGTAAACGGGGAACTGTGGGCCTCAGTCAAAAGCTCCGTCTTAACTGCGCTGTCTTCCGGCACACACAGGCGTCCCTCAAACATAAGGCCATCGTCAGAGGATATGGAGAAGTCTTCACCTTGCTCTGTCTCTACCACACGACGCTTCTCTGCCAAGTAAGGGTCATTCAGCTGAGCAGCAATGATCTTTTGCCTCAAGGTTGGCTGAACTGCCAACTGAGCCAACTGTGCGGTAACCTCACCTACTGAGACTGCAATCTCGGCTCTCTCAAAATCCCTGAGTAAGGGGGTCTGCTTGGTGATTAGCGCTGCTGAATGTGCCACTTTCCTACTCAGCGCGTCAGCCACTACATTTGCTTTGCCTGGGTGGTATAGGATCTCGCAGTCGTAGTCTTTCACCAACTCGAGCCACCTCCTCTGCCTCATGTTCAACTCCTTCTGAGTGAAGAAGTACTTCAGGCTCTTATGGTCGGTGTAAATCTGAATCTTCTCACCGTACAGATAGTGCCTCCATATCTTCAGTGCAAAGACTACAGCTGCCAACTCCAAGTCATGGGTAGGGTAGTTCTGCTCATGGATCTTCAACTGGCGGGAGGCATAAGCAACCACCTTACCTTGCTGCATCAGGACACAGCCCGGTCCCTTCTTGGAGGCGTCACTATAGATTACAAAGTTTCCCGAACCATCGGGCACTGTCAGGACCGGTGCAGTCACTAGCTTCTGTTTGAGCTCCTGAAAGCTCCTCTCGCAGGCTGGGCTCCAGACAAAAGGGGTTCCCTTTCTGGTCAACTGGGTCAACGGGCTGGCTATACGTGAGAAGTCTTCCACGAACCTCCTGTAGTAACCTGCCAAGCCCAGAAAACTTCGAATTTCACTAACCGTGGACGGTCGAGTCCAGTTGGTCACCGCTTCAATCTTTGCGGGATCTACTGAAACTCCCTCACTGGAAACCACGTGGCCAAGAAACGTCACCTTCCTTAACCAGAATTCACACTTGGAGAACTTGGCATACAACTTGTTGGCTCGAAGGGTCTCCAAAACCTGGTGTAAGTGCTCCTCGTGCTCAGCCTCAGTTTTTGAGTAAATGAGGATGTCGTCAATGAAGACTATGACGAACGAGTCTAGGAAGTCCTTAAACACCCTGTTCATCAAATCCATGAATACTGCAGGAGCGTTAGTCAAGCCGAAAGACATCACAACGAATTCGTAATGTCCGTACCTCGATCGAAAGGCCGTCTTGGGAATGTCACCGTCCCTAATCCTCAACTGGTGACAGCCTGATCGCAGGTCGATCTTGGAAAAGACAGTGGCTCCCTGCAACTGATCGAACAGGTCGTCAATCCTGGGCAAGGGGTAGCGGTTTTTGACTGTCACCTTGTTCAGCTCTCGGTAGTCAATACAAAGGCGCATCGACCCATCCTTCTTCTTCACGAACAATACTGGGGCTCCCCAAGGCGACACACTGGGCCGGATGAAGCCTTTGTCCAGCAACTCCTGTAACTGGACCTTCAACTCCTTTAGCTCGGCTGGAGCCATTCGGTAAGGGGCCCTCGAGATAGGGGCAGTGCCCGGCTCTAACTCGATGGCGAAGTCTACTTCTCTGGGAGGCGGAAGTCCTGGGAGTTCGTCTGGGAAAACGTCGGGGTACTCCCTCACCACTGGTTCAGACGATAGGGAAACTTCTGGCTCTCTAATATCCACTACGCTTGCCAAGATGCCCCAAGTTCCCTGGCTGAGCAGTTTACTAGCCTTCATGGCTGAGATGATCTTGGGTATACATACCATGCCTGCCCCCCTGAACTTGAAGTTAGCCTCGGAGGGAGGGTTAAAGACAACTTCCTTGCCAAAACAGTCTATATTTGCATGGTTGGCTGACAGCCAATCCATGCCTAGTATCACATCAAAATCCTGCATGTCTAACACTAGCAAGGTCACGTCTAACATACGATTCGCTATCTCTACCCGACATGCCTTTATCTGTTCTTTGGACAACAGGACCTCCCCAGATGGAGTAGAAACCGACAAAACACTACCCAAAGGCTCTACCTCCAAACCCACATGCTGAACGAAAACGGAGGATATAAACGAGTGGGATGACCCAGAGTCAAATAGCACAAAAGCATAATGCCCCAAAATTGGGAGCGTACCTGTCACCACTGTGCCAGCTCGCTCGGCCTCCTGCCGGGTGGTGGCGAAAACTCTCCCCTGTTGGGGAGCAGAAGGCTGGGGCGGTGTCGTCTCAAAGGGTTTCCGAGGACACACATCAGCAGTGTGCCCCGGCTGTCTACATCTGAAGCAGACTCCACTTCCAGCTAAGCAACGACCTCCGTGGACTCTCCCGCAGGTAGTACAAGCGGGTAGCTCTCTCAGAGTCCTCCCGGCTGCTGCAAGCTCCCGTCGGTGTCTCTGGAAGACACCTCCTGACCTTAGTGTTCGCTGCGGTGCTACGTCAGGCTGCGTCTCCACCTTTCTCTTCTATCCCAAGGCTGACCCTCTGCCGGCAGCCTTAGACGGATCGGCTCTCTCAGGCAGGCTCAAATCCAGTGCTATACGTAGTGCATCAGCATGCGTGGCTGGGCGGAGGGCTCTGACAATGCCCTGAAGGTCTAGCCTGAGTCCTCTAACGAATTTCTCCGTCCTGGCAGCCTCATCCCTTACCATATCGGGAGCAAAGCGGGACAGCATATCGAACTCGGCGTCGTACTGCTCCACCGTCATGTCGCCTTGCTCCAAGTTTAGGAACTCTTGCAGCTTGGCGTGCTTCACATTTGCAGAGAAGAACTTAGCATAGAAGTTCTCCTTGAACTGCTCCCAAGTTATTTTGCTGACATCGCCCCCCAGCATTCTCTCAGCGGTCTCCCACCAGGCGGTGCCCCTGTCCTCCAAGAAGAAGACTGCACACTGCACCTTCTGGTCTTCTGGGCACTTCATGTACCGGAAAATAGTCTCTATGGACGTCAACCACATTTGGGCCTTTGTGGGGTTGTCCATGGATCCGTCAAAGGTCTTGGGATTATACTTCCTGAAATCCCGTAAGTGTTTCGCCTCGGCCGACAGTTGAACTGGTACTGGTTGAGCTTCCTCAGGGGCTGGAGGAGCGACGGCCTGAGCCTGAACAGGGGCGGCCTGGGCCTGAGCAGGGGCGGCCTGGTTCTGCTGGGCGGCAAGGAAGGGCGCCAAAGCAGCTTGCAGCATGTCTTGATAACGCTGCTCCATCGCGGCGAGATCCGCCTGGGTGACCGGTGCGTTTGGGTCGACTGCCGGTGCAACAGGTGGCGCCTCCGGCTGGCCACGACCGGCTCCTCTGCCTCCCCTACCACCTCCTCGGCGTGCACCCCTACGTGGCGGCATTCTCCCTAAAATTCACCAACAAACTTTTCACCACAAGAACTTAACACCCTATATCTAGGTCTTAGACTATTCAGGCAAAATTGTAATCTTAACATTAGCAAGGCTTTAGACATACCTGGCGAGTGCCGAAGGACCGTATAGCCATAGGGTGAAGTAAAACCAAAACAAAAAAAATGACTTACATCGTAGGTCAGTCTACAGAACCTAAAACACTGTGCTCTGATACCAACTGTAACGACCCAACTCCGTATACTGAATCGAAGTCATTACCAAATATAGAACAAGTGGTTTAAGTCATAAAAAAAAAATTTCAAAACGCATACGGTTTAAGAAATTTTATTTATAAAATTTAAACAAGGTAGTCATGCAAAAATGTAAAAGCGTTCTGAAATCCTACTCGGGCCCTATCTACATAAAAGATGGTAGGTGATGAAAAGTACTCAAATTCAAATGCGAAAATCTGAAATAAGAATAAGCGGAAGCGGTAGTCCCTATGGCCCTCCATGGTCTCACTTCGGGTCGCTCGCCAGCTTGCCCTTGCCCTTGCCCCGTCCTCTACCTGAAAACATAAAACGAAGAGAGTGAGTATAAAAATACTCAGTAAGGGACCCACTACTAGTCCCACTAGGTGCCTGTTAACTTCCTGTTAGAGTCCTGGTAACTGGTACCCAATCTCTGGCACGTTCCCGAACACGTGCAATCATGCGCTCCCGTAGGAACGTAACTCTGGTCTTCGGTGCCCCGGGGGACACCTAGGACAGTCAGGATGCGAGGACCCCGTCGAGTCACTCGAGTCATATCTATATCCATGCTAGACTGGCGTCCCGTCGGACCACACAGTCCTCAATAGGTGGTGATCCCGAAGGACACCCATGCAGGTACGACTCTAACAGATCAAGCTAACAGGTACCCTAAGTGCAGTATACATACACATGGCATCAGCACATAACATATCATATAAATCATCTCTGCCCTCTCCGTCTCGACATTCGTCGTATAGCTATAACAGCTCTCGCCACACATAACAGGCTATAGTATAACCATACCGTCATTTACATCATACTAACATTGATTTTAGGCATCGTACCGTCCAATCCTCAACATGCAAAATTGGAGTATACATCATCTCATATTTCTAAGCATGGAGCTAGTAGTAGAATCTCTTACCTGGAGATTTACTTGACGAGTCCTAACCGCGAGGCAGTACGCTTTCCAAGCGACGAGGTCCTAACTGTTTAATATGCCAAAATTCGTAATTAGGTCGCCCATGATTAACGGTTCAAAACTCATTCGAAATGACTTACCCTAGAAGGAGATTGCAGTGCTCAAGCCCCTACTGAAGAAATCCCCCGCTGCAGCAGTTACTTGGTCCAAGACGTCCCTTAAGGAAAAATGATCTAATTTAATTCCAAATTAAATTAACTAGTGCCCAAAATATTGAATCTTACTGGATAATGCCAAAATAATTGATTTAATTACCAAAAATTAGGTGGAAGGAGCCAAATTAGTCCTGGCGGCTCGGCTGGAAGAGGACAGGGACCGGCTCGTCTTGGCGCAGGCGCGGCTCGGCTCGGCACAGGGATTACGCGTGCGGCTCGGCTTGCAGCAGGAGGGAGACGCGGCTCGGCTACGCAGAAGCGCGGCGCGGCGCGGCTTGTGGTGCAGACCGGCGCGGCTCGTGGCGTGGGATGGGCGCGCGCGGGCTCGGCTTACGACTCGGAGCGGGCGTGCGCGAGCGTGGAGCGGGTTCGGTTTCGGGCGAGCGGGCGCGGGTCGGTTTCGGGCGAGCGGGCGCGGATCGGTTTCGGGTTCGGGCGTCGGCCGAAACGTGGGTTCGGCTTCGACGGCTGGAGGCGCGCGGCTGACGATCGTCAACTGCTGCTGCTCGGCGACTCGGCAGGACGCGGCTTCACGCGATGGCTGGCGGCTGCGCACGATCCGGCTGAGCTGCTCGACGACGCAGCAGAATGCGGCTTCATGCGACGGCTGGCGGCTGCGAACGACTCGGCTGAGCTGCTCGACGACGCAGCAGAACGAGGCTTCACGCGACGGCTGGCGGCTGCAACGATCCGGCTGAGCTGACGAACAGAAGGAGGAGGGCTTGGCGGCTCGGGTACGCGGCGGCGGCGGCGGCGGCGGCGTGCGGCGGCTAGGGTTTCCAAAAAAAATTCCTTTTTTTTTTTTTTTTTTTTCTTTCTCTCCCTCTTTACGCACGAGTCCCAAGGCCCTTTTATATAAAAAATGACTCTTTTCTTTCCTTTTAAAAACCCAAAACAACCCCTCTCTCTCTCTCTCCAAATCTCACCAAAACAACCAATTTTTGTTTAATATGGGCTTCCCTAATTATTTCCAACAAAATAAAATTAAAATAATAAGATAAATAAATAAATGGAAAAATGATTCTTATTATCCTAAACAAATGAGGATTCCCAACTTTAATTACTCAAGAAAATCCAAATGGTAAGGTTCTTCCAATAAATCTAAAATTTCCATAACCCCACTTAACATTAATGACAATGGACAAAACCCAAAAGAGATATCGAATTGTTGGGCGTTACAGCATCATTTCCGACGTTTAAGGAAAAACATCAGGAAAAGGTCTCCCGATGTCGCCTTGGGAAAGGGTTACTTCCGACGCCGGATAAGGGACGTCAAGAGAACCTTACTACTGACGTGACCTACCCCGACGTCAAGAGTAACCCTTTTCCGACGTTGGTCTGCTTCGACGTCTGAAATTTGTCTCCCAACAGACTCTCCAGCGTCAGGAGACACTTTCCTGACGTACGTTGGACCATATTCCGACGCAATGATGCATCGGGAAAGATGCTATTTCTTGTAGTGAAACTATAAAACTTGTTACACCCAATGTTATAAGAATTCTAAGAGAAAAAAAAATCATAAAAATAAAGCAAAAATAGAACACATATCTTGGTAACCTAGTTTGGTGCAATAGTATGACCTAGTTTGGTGAAAAAAGATATTTCAAATAATATGAAGTCAAACAATTACGATGTTATACTTGGTTTACATAAATTAGACTCCCCTAAGTGTGAGAATAATCTCTTCACAAGTTAAATACAACAATTTAATATTATATAGAAAACCACCTAAGATGTACAAATTATAAGAACTTCACAATCACATGGGTTAACACAGGTACAAAAATCTTCAAAGGGGCAACTTGAAAAAGGGAACCATGTTCAAGTATTATGAGAAAAGAAGAAAAATAATATATCTCAATACTTAAACAAATAAGCACCCACGTTGAGAAGGAAAGAAATCTTCAACAAATAAACACCAAGAGTTATTTTATCCAGATAAGAAAAATATATTTGACAGAAGCAACAATATAATCTGTGGAACATCTTTCTCTCTACAACAGCAGCGATAACATCCTTGAACAAAATATTACCGACACCAAATTCTATCACAATTTTTGTATGTTAAGATTAAATTTTTCCAAATTTAAAACTACATATAACTAAATTATTACCCATTAAAATTTGAAAACATAATTGTTATAAAATAGAAAGTGAGTGATTAAATTGCTACCGACCAAGGTTAAGAGACTTCCACTTTCATAAAAATTTAGAGACTATTCAAGATTTTAAATCTAAAAGATAATTGTTGATAGAGAATTTGATAACTAATAATAGATATCAAAATTATAAATCAATCTAACCTAAATATAGTAGATGGACTAAAATATTTATAAAATAGAGTAATTTTAGTTAATAAATAACTGTGTAATTTAAAATTTTATTATATTTTAAATATATAATATATCTGATTTTGTCATCTAAAATAATTTGTATTATTATTATTATAATATTACAATTAAAAAGTAAGAAATATGTCCAAGAGGATGATAAAATTTGTAGAAAGATGAGTGAAAAGTCCGAGGGAAGAGGTTGGAAGTTGACAACTGGAAATATGGGAACTTTGACTACAGACTGATTTGATAGCAGCCCACGTGGTGTCTGCTGCGAAATCATAAACAGACAATTTGTGGTTGTTAGTAAATTTAAAATAAGGGTAATGCATGTCCTTTTCTTTCCTTTGTATGAAACATAATTTTGTCTTCTCTCTTCTGCGCTGGACCACTCACCGCAATGTTAGATTATGGGTGAGTTTGGATTGATTAGTAAATTGTTTAATTTTTAAAATAATTTATTTTAAAATAAATTAAGGTGTTTGGGTTTGATTTAAAATTATTTTAAAAAAATGAAATTATAAAATAAATTATTCTAAAAAAACACATTCAACCAAATTTTAGAATAAATGTTTATTTAGTGTTTATCGAGCAATCTTTATCAAATATTTATTTTTCTTCTTTTACTTTTTATTCTTTTTACTACTTATTTTTCACTCCGTCATTCCTTTTTTTTAATATTTTGAATATTTTTTAATGTGTGTTCGTATACATAAAAATATAGGAATTTACAAATGTTTTTCTCCCAATCAAATCTACTTCACCTTAACATTTGTAAAAGAAATCATGAGGACCTCAATGAAGAACATGATCGTTCGATTTGTGAAACGAAGGTGAATGAAGAATGTGATCAAATTGAACATCTTCTTGTCTAGTTGATATTACGTTATCTAGGAAAAATTATTTATCTTATTTATATTTTGTTGTTGGAAATCAATTATTTTTCTTTATGGTTATGTATTTACATTTCAAGATATTTGTGTTTTTAAAATTGAATTGTCCAAAAACATTAATACAAAAAAATTGAAATTAATGTTTAGTTTCAAGTAACTAAAAAATTAATAATTTCAAGATAACATGCGATTAATTATAAAATATATTTCTGAAAAAAAGATTCAGAATGTGTATATTTATTTATGAAATTAATTCATAATGTTTACTAGTTTTTTATGATCATTTGATCTAAGCATAAATATTGTTAATATAAGACAAATCTGTTGAGTTTTGTTGAACTATCTTCTGCAAGAGGGCTTCAACTTTATTTCTACAGCTGTTAAAGAAATAATCAAATCAGTTACAAACTAATTTTGTTACAACAGAAAGTTATCTTCAACAAATTAACAAATTAAAGTCTTGTAATCTTGAGAAGAAAAACTACAGAATAAATACAAGGAGCTGTAGTGTGAAAATATTCAATTTTTGTCTTGAATCTATTTGTAAGAAAGAATATTGAATAAAAGGATTCTTACCTTTGAAGAGTGGATGTAGGCTAAGAGCTGAACCACTATAAAACACCATCTTGTTCACTTTTCTCATCCCTTCATCTTCAATCAAGAAACCCCTTTTGAAACCCTATTTTCTGTAACGCCCCAAAAATTTAGATAATTTTGGAGTCAGTTATCTTAATTTTGTTTATCTAGATTTAATTTATTGGGCGTTATTTTGAATTCATTTAATGAGAATTATTTGATTTAAGTGGGAATTAAAATTAATTAAATATTTCTTGGATGAATATTTAATTAATTAGAGGTTTTGACACGTGGTGTTTGTTGAGTTTTTATTAAATGGTAGGTTAAGAGGATTAAGTAAAGTTGTGGATTTTAGTGTTGTTGAAGTTGAATTTAATTAAATAATTATGGACGTTATTTAATTAAACCGTAGGGTGGAAAGTTTGTTGGAGATTTGATAATTATATGTATACGTGGAAATATATATATAATTATTATGTTAAAGGAAAAGATAATTATATTTGTTGAAATATAATTATTTAAGGAAAAGATAGTTGTATTTTGGAGAAAGGATATTTATTAAAGGAGAAAAAGTAAAATAATTATATTTTGGGAAAATATAATTATTTGTAAAAGGATAATTAATTACTTTGGAGAAGATAAATAATAATTAATTATTGTGGAAGATAATTAATTATTTTGGAGAAAGATAAATAATAATTAATTATTGTAGAAGATAATTAATTATTTTGGAGGAAGATAAATAATAATTAATTATTGTGGGAAATAATTAATTATTCTGTAGAAAGATAAATCTTGATTATGGAGTGGAGTTGCTATGGTTGGGTTAAGATAATTCATGTTGAAAGTTATATACATATAATTATTATGTTAAAGGAAAAGATATTTATATTTGTTAAAATATAACTATTTAAGGAAAAGGTAATTGTATTTTGGAGAAAAGATATTTGGTAAGGGAGAAAAAGTAAAATAATTATATTTTGGGAAAATATAATTATTTGTAAAAGGATAATTATTTTGGAGAAAAATAAATAATAATTAATTATTGTGGAAGATAAATAATAATTATTTTTGGAGAAAGATAAATAATAATTAATTATTGTGGAAGATAATTAATAATTATTTTTGGAGAAAGATAAATAATAATTAATTATTGTGGAAGATAATTAATTATTTTTGGAAAAGATAAACAATAATTAATTATTGTGGAAGATAATTAATTGTTTTGAAGAAAGATAAATAATAATTAGTTATTGTGGAAGATAATTAATTATTATGTAGGAAGATAAATATTGTTTATGGAGTGAAGTTGTTATGGTTGAGTTAAGATAATTCATGTTGGAAGTTATAAGTGATTTATTGGAAAAGATTTGATTGATTAAATTAATTGAGGACTTAAGTTAATTTGAGATTTTGGAGGGAAAAGTTAGTTTTGGTGGAATTGTAATTAATTGAGTATATATATATGGATATATATATTTAATTAATAATTTGGAAAAGTGTAGTTGAATATATTATGGAATATAATTATATTTATTTGGAAAAGAAAATAATTCATGAAGAGAGAGATGATTGATTTTGATTGGACGAAAAAGATATATATTTATAAGAGAGAATAATGGTTTAAATAAATATATATTTATGGTAGATTTTGGTGAGAGAAAAATAATAATAATAAAGAAGTATTATTATTATTACTAATGGTTATAAATGCCTAAGATTAAGGCATTGATTTAGGAAAGATAATGGGAATAAAGATATATGTATATTTTTTTGTATTATATATATATATATATATCCTAAAAGGAAAAGGAAATAATAATAATAAATATTATTGTTATTATTTGGGTCTATAAATAGCATTGGAATGCTTAAGTTAGAAAGTAAAAGGAAAAAAAAAAAGGTTCTTCATCTTCTTCTCTAAGATAACCCTCCGTTGTCGCAGCCGCCTCATTAGTTGAAGTTAAGATTGGTCTCTTTGGAAGCTTGAGGATTTAAAGTGATGAATTTTTCATCAAGGATAAGAGGATTTTCCAACCTCCATCTGAGTAACCTTGGTAAGCCAATAAAATTAAATTAATATTTTATTAATTTAATTTTGGATCTATTTGAGGTTTCTTTAAAGGTTCAATTGGCTAAACTTTTTAAGATCTAAATCTTGGATTTTTCCCAATCAAGGTTGAATTGGTTTCAACCCCAATTTTTAGAAAGTTAATTAATTTGGGAGGATTTTTGGATGTTAGCCAATTGCTAATTTCATTAATTAAGATACTAAGTTTTCCTTTTATGATTAGGATCAAGTTAATTGGAGAATTTTACTGTCAACTAGGGAGTACCTTTGTTTGGCTAAAATCTCTAGGTAAGAGATTCTCCTACTAGACCTTTGAACTGAATTCAAGAGACCGCATGTAATTATGATTATGCATTGATGGTAGCTAAAATGCATAATTTGATGATAATGGTTATACTGAGATTATGATGATAGTTGATGTTGATGATGATGACTGAGATTATTATGTTGATGATTGATGATGATGACTGATGTTATGTTAATGACCGGTAGTATGTTGTTGATGACTGTTGATGATTGTTAATGCATGATATATTAATCACATGATTAAGGACGTTAAGATTAATACTCATGCCATGTTATGATGTTATGTTATGCTACATGCTATGGATAGGGTGTTCTGTTAACTTTGTCTATTAGAGTCGTACCTGCATGGGTGTCCTTCGGGATCACCACCTATTTAGGACTGTGTGGTCCGACGGGACGCCAGTCTAGCATGGATATAGATATGATTCGAGTGATTCGACGGGGTCCTCGCATCCCGATTGTCTTAGTGTTACCCCCGGGTTCACTACAGACCAGCATGTCCTAGGTGCTCCCTCGGGACACCGAAGACCAGATTTTCGTTCCTACGGGAGCGCATGTTGCACGTGTTCGGGAACGTGCCAGAGATTGGGTACCATTTTCAGGACTCTAATGGGAAGTTAACAGACACCTAGCGGGACTAGTAGTAGGTCCCTTACTGAGTATATGTTTATACTCACTCTTTCTATGTCTAACATTTCAGGCGAAGGTAAAGGTAGAGGAAAGCTGGCGAGCGACAAAGAAGGATCCGTGACATGCCATATGGGGACTCAGTTTTGCTTCCGCGTTCATGTTTCAGTGTTTTAATATTTCGTTTTTAATGAAAATTTATTCTTCCCTCGTTTCAAAAAGTGTCTCTTGTCATTGTTTCCCTTTTAGTAACGACCTCAGCTTAGTATAAAGAGTTGGGTCGTTACATTTTCTTTCCCCTTTCTCTCTCGATGAACATGCACAAAAGAAGGAAAACAATGAATAAAGGGAAATTTGACAGCTTGCAAGGAGTATAAAGGAGAGAGAAAACTAAAGGGTAAAAAGGTAACTTTCTTATCCTTTCACAAGTCTCAAGATAACTTTTACATCAAAGAGAAATTTTCTTTTCCAAGAACTGGTATCAGAGCATAAGAAGGAAAGAAAGAAAATGACTACTACGAAGTTTGAAATTGAAAAATTTGATGGGAATGGAGACTTTACCTTGTGGACAAAAAGAATTACTGCAATCTTGGGTTCACAAAAGGCCTTGAAAGCTTTAGAAGACCCTAAAGAACTCCCTGCAACCTTGACCAAATCAGAAAGAGAAACATTGGAAGAGGTAGCTTACAGTACACTTATTATGAATATTACTGATAATGTGCTGAGACAGGTAATTGAAGAAACCACTGCTTTTGCTACTTGGGAGAAATTGAAGTCGCTATATGAAAAGAAAGATCTACCAAATAAGATGTTCATAAGGGAGAAGTTATTTTCATTTAAAATGAACCAGAACAAAAATCTTGATGAAAATTTAGATGAGTTCAAGAAACTTACCAATGCCCTTAATCAAACTGGGGAGAAATTGGGGGCAGAAAGTGAAGCTGCTATTCTCATTAATTCGATCCACGACACCTACAAAGAAGTAAAGACAGGCCTGAAGTATGGTAGAGAGACAATCACAGTGAACTCAGTGATTACAACACTTAAAAGCAAGGAACTGGAATTAAAGACAGAAAACAAGACTTCAAATGCAGCAGAGTCCCTATTCTCAAAAGGAAAAAAATCTTTCAGAAAAAAACAGCCACAAAAATCGAAGATCAAGTAGAGATAAACCAACACTGAAATGTTTCATATGTCACGAAGAAGGACATTTAAAAGAAATTGTCCTGACAGAGGAAAGAACTTCAGAAGAGATGAAAACAGAAGATATAGACCTTATGGTAGAGAAGACTTCAATCGAGACAAAAATTATCAAAGAGAAGATCGAAGAAGAGGAAGAGAACATGGACGTGATCACAGGCCTGTTGGTAATGAAGCTTTTGAATACACTGAGGTGTTAGCAGCCACCAATAAAAAGGCCATGGAAATTGAAACTGAGGAGGAAGACTCGGTTTTAGACTTAGGATGTACCTATCATATGACCTCTAAGAAAAACTGGTTTGTTGACTACAAATCACAAGAGGGAGATTCAGTTTACATAGGAAATAATCAAGACTGTGAGATTATTGGTGTAGGCTCAGTGCTATTGAAGCTATCTAGCAACAGGGAGGTTCTCCTTAAAGGGGTATGACATGTTCCAAAACTAAAGAGAAACCTTATCTCTTTAGGTATGCTTGATGACCTAGGGTGCTTCATTTATATTGAAAGAGACTTCATGAAGGTGGAAAGACAAGGTAGAGTAATTCTTAATTCAAGAAAGGTGGAAGGCTTGTATACTGTAAAAAATGTGATCAAACCAAAGTATGCTATAATTTCAGAAACTGAGAAAGGAAATGAATTAGAACTATGGCATCGAAGACTTTCACATATTAGTGAAAAAGGGCTTACTGAACTACAAAAACAAGGGCTGATTCAAACTAGAGGAGTAAAAAGACTTGGCTTCTGTGAACACTGCATCTTTGGCAAGTCAAAGAGGCTGAAATTCTCTAAAGGAGAACATCACTCAAAAGCCACCTTAGACTATGTACATGGTGATCTTTGGGGACCAGCTAGAACTCATTCTTGGGGTGGATCAAGGTACTTTTTATCTCTTATAGATGATTTTTCAAGAAAAGTATGGACTTATCCTTTAAAATCTAAAGATCAAGCTTTTGAATGTTTTAAAAATTGGAAAGTTAAAGTAGAAACTCAAACTGAAAGGAAGATTAAATTCTTAAAAATTGGCTTGTAGCCTATGTAATGAGTTTGGTATATCAAGGCACAGAACAGTTGCTTACACCCCTAAAAAAAATGGAGTTGCTGAGAGGATGAATAGAACGTTGATGGAAAGAGTGAGATGTATGATTTCAGAGGCAAAAATCTCCAAAACTTTCTGGGCTGAAGCTTTAGCTACTGCCACCTATACAGTGAATAGAAGCCCATGATGGTGTTGAAGACTCCTAAAGAAAGATGGATTGGAGCTACCCCTAAGCTCTCTAATCTAAAACATTTTGGGTGTACAACATATGTCTACATCAAACAAAGCAAGATTGAACCTAGAGCTCTTAAATGTATGTTTATTGGCTACCCTGATGGTGTCAAAGGCTACAAGCTCTGGGATTTTTCCAAAGAAAGAAGCCTAATAAGCAGGGATGTTGTTTTCAAGGAGAATGAAATCTATATGGAATCTATCAAAGTAATACCAGCTGAAAAGAATTTGAATGAACCTTCTACAAGCCACCAAGTAGAGATTCATTCAAATTTGAAAAACTTAAACCCTAGCAGCAGTGATCAACTTCCAATAGAAGCTCTTCCTAGCTTTTATTCTCAAGAAGAAGAGGAAGAAGAAAATGCAGAAGACTTGACAAATTATAGCTTAACAAGAGATAGATGGAGAAGAACCATTAGACCTCCTTCTAGATTTGCAAGAGCAGATTGCATAGCTAACTCCTCTATAGAAACTATAGAAGATGAGCCTGCAGTTATGAAGATGCTCTATACAGTAAACACAGCAATCAGTGGAAAAAAGTCATAAATGATGAACTTAATTCACTCTACAAGAATGATACTTGGGAATTAGTAGAAAAGCCACATGGAAAAAGTATCATTCCTTGTAAATGGGTCTTCAAGAAGAAGATGATTGGTGATTTGAATGACAAGGTAAAATTTAAGGCAAGACTAGTAGCTAAAGGCTTCAAGCAAAAGGAGGGTGTAGACTATAATGAGATTTTTCCCCCTGTTGTAAAGCACACTTTTATAAGAATCCTACTAGCTATTGTAGCATGTGAAAATCTTGAGCTAGAACAGCTAGATGTTACTACTGCTTTCCTACATGGAAGCTTAGAGGAAGAAATCTTCATGGAACAGCCTAAGGGTTTTTGAAGTAAAAGGCAAAAAGGAGCTGGTGTGTAAACTAAATAGGTCTTTATATGGCCTAAAACAGTCTCCAAGGTGTTGGTACAAACGTTTTGATGACTATATCAGCCTGATAGGATTTATTAGAAGTCTATATGACCCATGTGTCTACTACAAGAAGCTCACTGAAGGTGATTACATCTATCTTTTACTCTATGTTGATGATATGTTACTAGCAGGGTGAGATCCAACCAAGTTAAAAGAGATTAAAGCTCAACTCAGTGCTGAATTTGATATGAAGGACCTAGGAGCAGCTAAGAAAATCCTAGGAATTGAAATCTTGAGAGATAGAAATAACAATGAGTTATCTCTGACTCAAAAGACCTACACCAACAAGGTACCTTGTAGATTCAACATGGCTAACTCAAAGGTAGTTTCTACACCTTTAGCTCAACACATTAAAATATCAGCAAGAGATTCACCTAAAGATCCAACTGATAGACAAGCAATGAGCTATGTACCGTACTCTAATGCTACAGGCAGCCTAATGTATCTAATGGTCTGTACTAGGCCAGATCTAGCTCACAGTTCAAGTCTTGTCAGCCGATATATGGGAAACCCAGGTAAGATTCATTGGGAGGCAACTAAATGGGTTTTCAGGTACCTAGTTGGAACTGAAAATAGAGGATTGCTTTATAAACCTCCTAAAGATTCTAAACTACGAGTTAGAGGCTTTGTGGATGCGGATTTTGCTGGAGACTCCTGATAAAAGAAGATCACTAACCGGATTTGCCTTCACTTTGGAAGAAAATCTTATCAGTTGAAAATCAAATTTACAATCAGTAGTTGCCTTATCAACTACTGAAGCAGAATTTATAGTTGTACGACAAATCAAACACAATTTTTCTTATAAACATTTATAAAGAAGTCAAAACAAACATGTAATTGTTTAGATGTTAAACTCATTTTACAAAAAAAGGTTTTTTAAAAGATATATTCTTAAATAAACATTTTTTCAATAGGCAATCCAAACAGACCCTACATCGTCAATATAGGATTAAGTCTTGTTTTAGGGCCTCTTGAAAAATATGGATTAAAATAGGCAAGTTTGCAATACTTTCTATTTGCAAAAATAAAGTTTTTTAATTTTTTTTAGATACATAGAACTCTAGACAAGAGACAATGAGAATATCGACAAAATTATATATAAAAAAATTATGCTCATAAGCTCAACCCAATTTAAAAGAAGAACTGAAACTAAAAATTTAAAATATCCTCACTAATTCACGAATTTTGTGCATGAAATTTGATTGTTGTGTTATTGTCGTCTTATTAATTAATTAATTACAAAAATTACCCTTAGAAATGCCCATAGACAACACCCAGACATGATGTAATAAGGTTCAAACGTCACAACGCCCAATTGAAGTGCTGCAACGCTTATGTCGATTATTGACCTAGTGTCGTAATGCTCCTAAAAGGATGTGAAGCTATGAAGTTTGATAGACAAAGAAACGTGCACCTCATCGCACATTTGAAAGTTTAAGTAATCATTGAGCAGAAGCAACTGAATCTAATATCATCCTAATGACATGAATTTGAAGGATTAAGCATGCTTTAACTTAACTCAAAAATCGACTTTAGTATACCTTATCTAACTCAAATCTTCCCAAATTTGATGTTAAAATCAATCTTAACTTAGGCTTAAAACCAAGAACGATTGGAAGAATTATATCAAATAAAAATAAAAATAATATAAAAGAAACCACTACTGATTAGAAAGCAATAAAATCTTTGTCACGTCCCGCCCCAAATGCCACTTCATACGACCGTATAGGGGCATGCCGCCTAGTCGCTCATTGTGCACCTCTCCACGAGATGATCCGCTGCACGCCTAGTAAGCGGAACATTTTAACTTGTCTTTACTTAATGCAGCGAAAATTAAAAATTTACTTCATCGTGAGTACTGTTTACATAATACAAAATCAACTCTAACCTCTAGGTGGTAAAATCAAATAACAATAACACCAATAATGCAGCAGAATAACATTACTTCTTTTATTTATTAACTTAACACTTTACAGAGTACATACTTTACAATTACATTCGTTTTCTCACAAAAACACATAATTATCATTGAGTTGTGATCCCTTTTTCTTCCTCTACCACCTAACGCTGCTCCTTGTGGCAGTGCACTTAGAGGTGTAAGAGCCTCTTTCTCCTCTCAACCATTTCAGGGACAATTTCCAGGGCTTCCTTCACTTGGCTTAGTTCTTTGGCTCTTTTGCTCACCCAATTTGGCCTCCAACCTAGGTGTAGCCCTCAACTTCTTTTTTGAACTAAGTGACAACCCTCAACATTAATGAGTGAAATCCTTACCTACCGGCTCCTTAAACGTGAGTTAAGATGATACAGCTCGCATGCTGCACAAGCTTATATAAGTGCCTACCTTTCCCTCCTTTACTTGGCTTCTACGCTTGAGGTTCATTCCTGACAACCTGAAAAGGGGAGACTTAAAACGTAAGTCAACAACTTAGTGTCTGATGGGTTTAGGAAATGCCTTTTAGAGGAATACAGCATTTTTAGATATTATAACCACAAGGTCATTTCATATACAAATATATAGTTTTCATCACCTTAAACATAATCATAAGCTTTTAACGCATTAAACACAATCACAACCATGGCAACGATTCAATGCGGTTCAAGTCATCAAACATTCACTACTCATCGTCGGGGCCTAGGATTCTCCCATCGCCTAGACCTGGGATTCGCTTTCACCAGCATCTTATCACCTAGACCTAGGATTCACATTCACTAGCATCACGCGATGGACCTAAGATTCACTTTTACCAGTGTCTCTCATAACATTCCTTGCCTAGACCTGTAATTCACACTCATTAGCATCCAACATCAATAACACATCTCATACTCTCGTTCAGACTTGGGGATTCACTTTTACCAACATCTCATCACCTAGACTTGGGATTTACATTCACTTGCATCACATGACATACTTAGAATTCACTTTTACCAACGTCATGTGATAGATCAAACCGCACCACATTGTACAATCATCATAAACCACAACAATAGAATATTAAGTCAAAAGCTTTTCATACAGCTGCTTGTGGGCAACTTTAACGGCGCCAAAAACTTGCTTGTGGTTGGTAAAGTTAGCTTTGGAGCTTAGGGAATAGTGTTGTTGCTTACATTGATATTAAATCTACATGAAGAGTCATTGATTATGGTCATTACACACTATATGTTCTTTATGAAGGGATAAAAGCCCTTTACACAACGGAAGAATTAAAAGAGACCATAACTCAGTTTAATTGGAACCTAAAAAATACCAATACATTGGCAAAATAAATTACAAAACTAATTTCTATGGCTAGGCATGCTTTCAAGAAAATACAGAGAATAAGAACTTACGCTCGTTGACGACTTTGAATCTACCAAACACCAATTTGGGGCACCACCACTTGGAAACCTTCCTCTTCTCTGATTGAGCTGGTTTGTGGGAACCAAATTGGATTGAGGAAATTATTTTTCTAGAGAGAAAAAACAAAAAAAAAAATCTTTTAGAGAGAAAACGACTTACGTACAAAATCATAGAACTCCCTTATGTTTTGTTACGCAAAAAATTTCCTCTTCTTCAAATAGAAAAAGTGGAAAGTTGAGAGAATAAATGGGAACGTGGGAAAACCACCCACGTCCCTATTAATTTAATAAATAAATATAAAATAAATATATATTAAATTAATTAATTAATTAAATTAAATAATTGGTTAAATCATATTTAATTAATATTTCATTTAAATCATATTTAAATTAATATCTCTTGCATAACCTATAGTTTTAATTTAATTAAATCAAATTAAACTAAACTATTAACTAATTCTCCAATTAATTAATTTCTAAATTAAATTTCTTATATTTAATTTAATCAAAAATTTGAATCATATGCAAATATAAATTTCTCTCATAACATATAGTTTTAATATGAATCTAATTCACATTAAATTAATATTTGAACTCATTCGAATATTTTATTCTCTCATAATTTAATTTTGAATCATATGCAAAATTAAATTTATATAATAAAGTCTAATTAAAATATAAACTTTGTATTATAATGTATCAATATACATTATATTGATTCCCAAAGTAAATTTGAACATTTCAAATTACAACCAATATAAATAAATCACATTACTCTTTATGAGCTAGGAAGGGGACCTAATGAACCTATAGATCAGAAGCTACAACGATATGAGATTAATTGGCTAAACTCATTAACCAGAGTAATCAATATTCTTTAACTGTGTGTACACTGCACTAAAGACTCACAACTAAACTCTTCTCACTATAGATATATTTCTGTGTCCACAAACATAGACCGATATCGGTAAGTTAGTCCTTCACAAGTGTTCGTAACACCAGCTGGGTCAAATTACCGTTTTACCCTTAAGTTACTTCTAGTCCTTAAATACTAGTGCTCCTCTAATGAACTACCTGTTTATGGTCCAACCACTGAACAAAAACCCCTCTTGTGCCATAGAGTGGGCAGGGTCCTTTGTTCAAGTCCCAGAGACACCATTTAAGGGAACACTTATCTACTTATCCTAAAGTCGGGAAAGAGTGAATTCCATCTTGTGTGACTATGTTCTCAGCTCTCTACTCGGTCTTGTCTCCAAAATGATAAGCACATTGAGTCGGAAATCTGGCCATTCTCACTCGTACAAATCAAAGTAATCCCTCGCAAACAGGAGTTCATAATACACTCAGGATTAAAACTAAGTTACCTAAGTCATCCTAATGAAATAGAAATCCAACTAATTAACAGAGTTACATCTAGTGATTACTTTTTCGTGGTCCAGTCTCATGCAAACTCATTGCATAGGATACCCTCACTCGTATGTCGCATACATGAACACATTGGATCAGTGTGTTTGTATCAAATACAAAGTGAGTTGTATCCATAGTGTTACCAGGATAAGGTATCTAGCCTTAACCCTATACTATAGGCCCTTTAAGCTGATCTTGAACATTGATCCCCGTATGTCTCTACATATTGTTCAAGACTCATTAAACAACTTAGAATGTTAGTTTATTGGATTTAGGTTATTAAGACAAAACTAATAATATAATCAATAACACTTATTCAAATTATAATAATAAAACAGTTTATTAATAACGGTCAATAGATTATATTTACTATCTACGAGTTTTAGGACATAAAACCCAACACTTTCTGTATCTCTTCATCATATAACTTTTAAGTCCTCGTTGAGTATAAGTTTTCCTATTGCTTGTCTAAGTGTAAGCGAAACAATAGGTTTATCTGGCTGATCTAGAGTCGAACATAGGGAATTTATATCAAAGCTCAGTTCTAAGATTCACTAGACATTTAGGCAATATAAAAGAATAAACTATACAGTGTAAATGAGTTTAAGTCTAAAGTATATCTACTTATCTACACTACAGAATCTGTAAAGGAGAATTAAGATGGATGCAAGATGAAGTTGTGAACTAACTTGCATAAAAGAAGGGGGTGAAAGAAGATCTATGCATTACCAGGCAATTAAGCAATCAACGAACCTTGATGCGATATAACTTAGTTAATGTGTTTATGATTAAGATGAGCACCTCTCGGAGTCTTTAAAAGCCGCATATGGTCACCTCTCGAGATCCAAATGACCAAGTTACGTTACGTAAGTTATATCTAGAATGCTTCACTTATAAAACTTATAGAGCTTCGCGTTTAAGGGTGACAACCTCTTGGCGCCTAATACCCACACTTGTTCTCCTTTTGGGATACAAATGATAGAAAGTTATGTCGCCAAGGTAGAATTTGTCTCCAAACTTCTTCTGTGCGCGTTAGCCATATCCTTGCTACTTGCCCTCCTGGGTAGTTGAAGATATACACTGGCCAAGTGATGAAAATAGCTCAGCTCACGCGATAAGAAATATAAGCTAACATTCTTATTAGGAACTTATCATAAATCTTAAACTACAAATAACACAAGGACAAATGAACAGTAAAGAGATGGAGGATTAAAACTGGTATAAACATGCAACGTATTAAAGAATATAGACCTTATTCTTTGATACAATGTATATTTATACCTCTTTAATCCTTTCATCTCTTTACTATTCATCAATCTTTGTATTATTTGTAGTTTAAGCCTTATGATAAGTTCTTGATAAGAAGGTTAGCTTATATTTCTTATCACGTTAGTTGAGTTATTTTCATCACTTGGCCAGTATAAATCCCCAACTACCCGAGAGGGCAAGTAGCAAGGATATAGCTAACACGCACAAGGAGAAGTTCGGAGACAAATTCCACCTTGGCGAGATAACTTCTATCAATTGTATCCCAAAAGGAGAACAAGTGTTGGTATTAGGCGCCGAAAGGTTGTCTCCCTTAAACACGAAGCTCTATAAGTCTTGTAAGTGAAGTGTTCTAGATATAATTTGTTTAATGCAACTTGGTCATTTGAATCTCGAAAGGTGACAATGTGTGGCGTTTAAAGACTTCGAAGGGTGCTCGTCTTAATCATAAACACGTTAACTAAGTTATATCGCATCAAGGTTCTTTGATTGCTTAATCGCCTGGTAATGCATAAATCTTTTTCACCCTTCTTTTATGCAAGTTAGTTCACAACTCCATTTCACATCCATTTTAATTTTTCTTTACAAATTCTCTAGTGTAGATAAGTAGATATACTTTAAACTTACACTCATTTATATTGTATAATTTATTCTTTTATATTGCCTATACGTCTAGTGAACCTTAGAACTGAGCTTTGATATCAATTCCCTGTGTTTGACTCTGGATTAGCTAGATAAACCTATTGTTTCGCTTACACTTACATAAGCAATAGGAAAACTTGTATATATCAAGGACTTAGAAGTATGTGATGAATAGAGATATTGAGAGCATTTTGCATGCAATGATTATGTCTGAACGCATAATGAAGAGACTCATAAGGAGCATTTTGAAATGCAATGATCTTGAATTAATGACCCTTATGAAGAATGAAATATAACTTGCCTCACTAAGTCCAAACGCAAACCCAAGTAAGTTTTTTGACGCCATTATCGAGAAATTGATTTTTCAAACACTAGAGTAGAGTTTTACTTTGATATTGGGAAAAACACTTGATTTTGGTGAATCACACGTTCAGTCGAATATCGTGTGAAGAGGTTCAAGGTACCAGAGTAATCTGTGATTGCTTGAATTGGCCCCAGGATTAAGTGTATCTTTCGGATAGTGAGTGATTCAGCAGACAAAAAAGTCAGAATAAATTAAATTCATACATACCACTGAGATCCTCAAACACCTGAGATCTTAAATGCATAATCTGTTGAAGTTTGAGAACCTAAAGTAAGCCATCAAAGAAAGTGTCCACGCGGTGAGTTTAATGAGATCTGTATCTTTACTAACTATGCGATTAAGGACCAAGAAAGATAATTTGAACATTACGATGAACAGTTGGGTGCAGAGGATTATTGCAATAAATGATCGTGATGGAGAGAGTCATGCAACAAATGATCAAGGAAGTTCAAGAAAAGACAATGCGGCTAGGAAGACTATGCAGAGCAACACATGATGAGACCACATTTCTCTCTCGCCAAGTAGCCTAAATGCAAGGATGTGATTGTAATGTATAAACTTTCCTTATCCTTATTACAATTTACATCCATAAATTTTGTATGTTAATTTGTGCATATCATACTTGTAATTATTTTATACTTGTGAAGTAGTTTTGTAGTTTAAAATTTTTGACAAGTAGGGAACGTGACTTATCTTGCAAATTTTTTGGCTAATTAGACAAATGCTTGACAAATGCTTTACAGATGGTGGAAAGGCTAATCCTTTCCACCTTTCTTTAGTTCTTGGCCTATTCGAACACCTTAGTGGTCAATTCATACCTCCTTTGGCCTATTCGGGCCTCCCTTCTTAATGGAGATGAAGTCTTTTATATAGAAAAATTTAGGCAGAAAATCTAATCTTCTGAACATGTCAATGCCGAAAATTGTCTTTATGTCAAGTCACATCAACTCCAACTACCGCTTCTGTCTTCTAGCGAACCTCTTATCACCTACTGATATGATCTTCTCACCTAGTCTTTGTGTGAGTTCTTCTACGATTCGCTAGCTTCTTCTTTTGTTCATAATCCTATGTAAAATTAAGACATTTTAGAGCAACTTTGTAGAAGAAAGTTTTGTCAAAAGAGTTATGTATTTTAAGTTATAATTTTTTAAAGTCGAGTCATGTCTCTTGACGAAAATGAAGGGTTGAGCAGTGACCAAGTGTTATGCCTGACTAGGCGAGATGGGTGTGGTTTTACTTTTATATAGGTTATTTTGGTTTGTTTTGATGCACTGACAAGGCCATGGCACAGTTGCGCGGCAAGGAATGTGTTTAGGCTGCGCGCATGATCTTGCGAAAAGAGTTAGTATATAGTGTTGTGCGCGCAGTGGGATGAACGCAAGGCACGCGATGAGCATGTTAGGAATGCGGTCAGGGACACGTGCGGTACCTCATTTTGAGGTTAGCACGTGACACACGACACCCTTAGTAGTTAGCATCCAACAAGGCCCTAAGGCTATGCATGCGAGTCAAGGCCCAGCCACCATGCCACGAGCGCCAGAAGGCTATTTTTGGCTGTTTTGATATTTTTGGTAATTTTAAGCAAACTTTTGGATATTTTCATGACCAAAGTATTAATTAAGGATTAAATCTGGATTTTTCAGGACAAGGAGACTGTGAAGGAAACATCTGACTAAAGGCCAACTAAAGTATTGTGAGTGACAACATGATTTTTAAATGACATGTCAAAATATGTTTTACTATTTATTGTTTAAGTATGCTATAGTGATCATTATATCTCAATTTACAAGCATGTTTATGAAAAGTATTTAAGTATTATGGTTTAGAAAATGTTCTTAAAGTACAAGTTAGAAATGTTTTGACAAAGCATGAATTTGATGAGAAATGTTTGAAGTAAGAAAACCATGGTATTCTATATACTGAGTTCTCAACGGTCAATGTGCACAGTCTTAGGTATGAGGCTTTGCTTACCACTTAGCCAACTACTATCGAGATCTGACAGAATAGTACGACCACTAGAGCTCTAGAATCTTGATCGAGATTATTAAATCAGATAGATAGGTCGAGCTAGTTACTATCATAATCGAGTTTCCTGGGTATAGAATATACAGAGATAAAAGAGCATTTGAAAGTAAAAATAAGTGTACTATAAAGAGGTTTTAACATTTGTACCTTATGATATGTTTTATGAATGATTTATGGAAAAGACTAAAGTTTATTTATTTAAAAGTATGTTTTACAAATTCGTCCCTCACTTAGCTATTTAGCTCACCCTTTCAAAATGTTTCGCCCTTCCCAGGTACAGATTGTGAGTCTTTGCGTGTTTGAACAGACCGCCGTCAGACCAATCAATTTTCAGTCATGAAAGAAAATGATTTATTAGAAGTGTTGCCATGATTTGTGAAAATTATTCTTACTACGCTTTATCTATTTACATGGTAATTATAAAAGATTTTTTCCAAATGGGTTACACCATGATTTTAGATTGTTTCTAAGTTTAAAGACTTTTTTGGTAAATCTTTTATGGATTCATGTCAAGGGTTAGTTGGAATTGTCACAGAGATGGATGGTTTCAGTTGACATTAGCCGCCTTTCGGGTCCAAGCAGGTGATTTGGGAGGAGGTGTGACCTTTTTAGTGTTTTATCGCAGGATTATAAAGAAAAGAAGAAAGATAACGAATCGTAGAGGAGTGCATGCAACATGATAAGAAGCTTGTCTGACGACTAAACATCTCTAAGTGAGAAACCATATTAGCACGTGATAAGGATTCACTAGTAGACAAAAATGGTGGTTGGAGTTGATGTAACTTGATAAAGGTTGCATTCAATGCTGACATGATTAGAGGAATAGAAGCTTTCACCCAAAGTAGCCTATAAAAAGGACTTCATCCCTACCATGTAAACTTTCTGGTATTAATGGACCAAAACCTAGAGAACTCCATTGAAGCCACCAAGAAGGACTAGCCTTTACATCTTCTGTAAAGAAATTCACCCTTTTCCTCGGTCAATATTTTAAGTGGGAGCTTAGAGATATTTGAATGAGAACAATCATCTTCTTCCCCTTAACTTGTAAAAGAGCCAAGGAATGCTTAGGCATTCTTCGGCTTGGCTCATTCCCTTTCTTACTTTCCATTTTTATATTTCATTGTAATGTATGAGTTTATATTGTACAGTGGTCGAAGGCCTACTGTAACGCCCCGAATTTCGAGGTAAAATTTTAGCATTTTATGTGAATTTTTTTGGAAATTTAAGACTTTTGTAAAAATGATAAAATAATAATATAATATTAGGTATTATTATCACTATAATTTCATTAATACCCTCATTATTATTTAGTATTAGTATTAATATTATTATTTAATATTATTATAATTATTTAATATAAATATTTTATTATAATTATTATTATTATTATTTAAAATATATATATATATATATATAAAATTTTATAAATTTTTTCAAAAAAACTCTAGACGCGCCCCCCCCCCCCAGTTTTTCTTCTTCCTTTCCCGACGGTCTTCTCCTTCTTCTTCATTCTCTTCTCCATCCGACAGCGGCACCACCATCCTCTTCAATCTCCTTCTTCTTTTCCGACAGTGCCAGCTTCGCCTCCTTCGTCTCCGTCGTCGGAATCTCACCGTTCCAGCCTTCGTCTGCCACAGCCATCCATTTCCGAACGCCCTCTCGACCTCACGCACCTGGACGCCGCCGTGTGTCCTTTATTCCATCGTGTCCGCCGATGCCCTGTCACTCTCCGCCGCGTTGAAGCGGAGCCAGTCGTCGGACTCCTCCAAGCTGCGAAGCATTCCGTCGTCGAACGCCGAAGACCGATGTTCGTGGTCGCCCCGGTTCCAAGCTGACCCGACCCGAGACCCATTTCCAGCCGAGCCGCGAGCCACAAGAAAATCCAGCCGAGCCGCGAGTCAAAGACTGAGTCGAGCCGCGAGCTGAAGACTGAGTCGAACCGAGCCGAGACGAGCCGAGCCGAGGACCGAGCCGAGCCGAGCCGAGCCGAGGACCGAGCCGAGTCGAGCCGAGCCGAGGACCGAGCCAAGTCGAGCCGAGCCGAACACCTCCAAGCCAAGCCGAGCTCCCTGTTTACCGAGCCACCTAAGCCTTCCTTCCTCCACTCCGGGTCACGATGAGTTTTCGGTAAGGATTGTTTTGATGATTTCCCTAATGTTGCTATATCCGATTCGAGTTGAATATTGGAATAAGATTTGATCCTATCTTTCATCCCTTGAAGGTATTAAGGAGTTGACGTTTAAGTTCTCGGGTTCTGCGGCAGGCTTGTTTGAAGATAGCTTTCCTTTCCTTGGGTAAGTCAACGGATGCTCCTTAGGACCATTTAATATGACTTCTACTAGTATCAGCGATTAAAACCTTCGTGTTTTCGTTTAGGTGGATCCGTTGAGCGTGGACTCGATCTAGGGGCATAACCAAGTTTCAGGTAAGGGTTTTCCTACTACTGGACCTCGAATCGAGGCTGGAAACGTAATAATCCACAGGGGATTACACGTTAGTAACTGTACCGAATAAATGTATGTGTGATTGACTTTTAAGTATTGTTGCTATACTCTTGTCTGATGTAAAGGTAACGTGACCGCTAGTTGTAGCTTGTGTGCTATCGGGTGTAAGGAGTTGCTTGCGGATAGACCCCGATGCTGGATGTTCGGTATAGGGTGGTTATGTTAATGGGCTACGTTGTAGATTGGGATTTTATGTTGATGGACCCTGAAGTTTACGATTAGGTACGTGGTAGTCATTGGTCTGGACATTTATCACGGAGTTTGGTCGGGGAAGGACGGTGAGTCCGATTTTGATTGATTGGTTGACCGGGTCTAGGGGTTATTAATGGTGTGCGAATTGGAAACGCGTATAGCAACTGCGGGTGTAGTTGTTTAAACCTATACTATCTGACTGACAAAGCCTATGGCGGAACTGTAATATGAATGTCGTTGGGGTATGACTGTTGTAGACGGTTTAGTATGGACTGAGGGGTAACGGTTAGCTTCATCTATGGGGTAGTGTGCCTTACGGATATGTGCATCCTTCGGGAGCACTAGACTGATATGTGCATCCTTCGGGAGCACTAGACTGATGTGTGCATCCTTCGGGAGCACTAGACTGATATGTGCATCCTTCGGGAGCACTAGACTGATGTGTGCATCCTTCGGGAGCACTAGACTGATATGTGCATCCTTCGGGAGCACTAGACTGATATGTGCGTTCTACAGAACCACTAGACTGTTATGTAGGGTACCCCCGAATAGGAAGTTAACTGTTGTTCCCTAACGGGCCCAGTAGTGGGTCCCTTACTGAGTATGTTTATACTCACCCTTTTCTCTTCTTAAACTTTTCAAGTAAGGGCACAACGAGGGGCAGACCGACGAGAGGCAAGAAGGACGCGTGAAGGCCATACGGACGCGTCTGGTTTTCTTATTGCTTCCGCTATGTATTTTGTCAGAATATTTGGTTTGTGATTTTGAACTGATGACTTGAGTTTTTATTTGAAACTTTTGTGACTGTGATTTAAAATAGGGCCCGACACTGTTTTCTTTTTGTAATATTTCTAACGTTTTAAGAAATCGTAACCGGTCCGTTATAAATTTTATGTTGTGTGGTCGAGTTTTGATATTGAGTAGTGACCTCAGCTTAGTCCGGAAAGTTGGGTCGTTACACCTACATTCTTTAATACATCAAGTTTATTCCTTTTCAATCCATCATGTCTTTACTATTCATCTGTCGGAGTGGTAGTTTAGACTTGTGATTAGTTATTGGTAAGAAGTTTAACTTATATGGTTTATCGCGTTAGTTGAGCTATACTCCATCGCTTGGCCAGCGTTTGTCGCCAACTACTCGAGAGAGTAAGTAGCAAGGACATAACAAACGTGCCCAAGAGGGTGTTTGGAGACAAACTCCATCTTGGTGATTAGACCTCCATCGTTTGTGTCCCAAAGAAGAACAAGTGTGGTAACTTGGTGTCGAGATTCTATTACCCTTAAAAGAGAGGCAATACGAGTCTTATAAGTAACAACTTTTAGATAGTTGTCAATTACTAAGCTTTATTATTTGTATCCCGAGAGGCGAGCAAGTGTGGAGTTTAAGGCACTAAGAGGTGTTCGCCTTAATTAGAAGATAGTTAACTGTTATTTATCGCATCAAGGCCTATCACGTAGCTTAATCGCGTTTGATGTGAAGACCTTCCTTCACACCTTTTTAACACAAGTTAGTTTACTTTGCACTCTTATCTCACTTCTTGCCACCTTTATAGAATCTCTAGTATAGGTATTAGGTTTAGTACATATACATACTTTTACTTTATACTATATAGAGTTTGTATACTGCCCAGATATGAGAAGTAAGCTTTATAACTAAGGTTTGATAGAATTTCTCTAAGTTTGACCCTGGACTTCGCAGGAAACCTATCGTTTTGCTTACACTTGGATAAGCGATAGGAAAACTTGTACTACATATTTATTGTTTTGAAATCAGCAACACGTAGGTAGGAAGCACCTTTTATCACATATTCCTAACCTAATCGCCTACTAAGTGAACTATTTAAAGCTTAACGTGATATAACTATGAACAAATG
Organism: Cucumis melo; assembly: GCF_025177605.1. NCBI lineage: Eukaryota > Viridiplantae > Streptophyta > Magnoliopsida > Cucurbitales > Cucurbitaceae > Cucumis > Cucumis melo. Next base: position 15,083,193 of record NC_066861.1, read on the forward strand.
CACCCAAGCAATACACAACAACAACATTAACAACAAGCAAAAGCTAAACTTTTTCTCGCCTGACTCTCTTCTTGGGAAGCCACATTACATTTACTTCACCTTAAAGGGTTGGACGTGAGGGTTGTCCAACCACCTCATACGGACGTCCAACCCCTCATCAGAATGCCTACCTTATTGCAACTATACTTAGGTGCAAGCATTTCTCCGAGTATCACTTCACCCAATGCCTAGTTCTTAGCATCTGTCACAACCTTATCTTCCTTGCTAGGTAATCTCATCACGTCATTTACTACACGATAGCACTTAGACTCAATTTCTCCTCTCGTCTCCTCTTATCTTCTATCGCATCCTTCTTCGCAGAATGCCTCTTATCAACACTTTGTCCAACATGACTCTTCTCGACGGGCTCCTCTTCAATAGGGACTTCCTTTTGGATCCAGACCTCATAATCCTGACTGCCTCCAAGTAGTGTAAATTTTTAAGGTCGTTATGCTAGACTATACTCGAATTCATCAACCATATCCATCATGAATTGCAAAGTTGTAATGAATTGCAAAAGATTAAACCTCTAACCCAAACTTAGGAGGTAGGCTACTGATCTATAGAATAGAGGAACTAAACATGCAAGATCAATAGAAGTGTGATCATAAAATACAAAATATTTCAAATTTCCCTTCATATTTAATTTTCAAAGACCCTTTATATATCCACATCAATCACAACATTTGATGTCTTTAAGAAGGGTCTCCCTAACAGAAAAGATAAATCAGAGGGAGGAAGAAGCATTCTCATGAACCACATAAAAGTCACCATGAAAAGGAAAATCATTCACCCTTACAAGAATATCTCTAACCAAACCTAGAGGTTTAAGAAAGGAGAGATTAGCTAATTGCACTATTATATCAGCAAATTGTAGAATATAAGATTGAAATTCAAAATAAATTGAAGCGGGCATGATATTTATAGCAGATCTTAAATCTAGCATGAAATGCTCAAATTTTCTAAACCCTGTAGAACAGAGAATAAAAATTGTATATGGGTCCTTATGCATCACAAGACCTATAACGTATCTAGAAATAGAAGGAATTGCCTTCTGCTTAATCTTATCTTCTTGTTCTACCTTATTTTCCTTATAAGGAACCTTTACCAGTACTTTCTTTCCAGAGGACCGGGAAGACTTCATCTCCTCTTTCTATGTAACTTTCTTAGCAACAACCAACCTGCTTGGTAAAGAAGCAACTTGAGCATAAGGATATAAACTCAAAGGAGGATCAAATCATACCTCTCATCTCTTGGGCAAGCTGAAAGAAGTCTCTCATGCATCAAACTCCTAAACAGGCTCGGAGATGAGTGAAAAATAACTCTTAATAAAGCATACAATGAAAATGACAATGACATTTCTAACATCTAAAATCGGTCGGGAAGGAAGTTTCCCATATTAGGTTTCTAGTCTAGTGACAATGTTGGCCAACTAGGACATTTGAGTAGCCAAGCTTTACATGTGGGACATGGTGAGTCTTTTGATTATGCTTCAATTGCAAAGTAGTATCAGCTAGACCTTTCATTATGTCCTTCAAAGGCATATTAAAACCATCGTGCCCCTGTCCACCTGACCTTTGCCTCCCCAATGTTTATAGTTGAAAGGCCTTCATCATGCTGGTTTTCAACATAGTTCACTTTAACAACATGCTTCTGAGACTGTTCTTCTCGTTTAATAAAAACCTATTTCTTAAGAGTAGCTAATTCGACAAGTTCACATCTAAGTTCACTTACCTTTTGTGATGATATAGAGGATAAGGGGAATTAGTCTCTAGTTTCAAACTACTAGCCATTAGCAGCCATGTGGGAAATCAATTCCCTAGCCTCTATGGGGTTTCATTCACCAAGACCTCTCTTGCGGTTGCATCAATTGTACTTCTCTCATTTGAGATAAGCTCCTTGTAGATGTAATATACCAAGAGTGCATCTGAAATTTGATGATGCAAAAACTACCTCAAAGGCATTTGATGCACTCCTAAAATTCGTGTAGTGTCTCACCGTTCGAATGCGTAATGTCGTAGATCTCTTTTCTAACTATAGTAATTCAAGAAATAGGGAAAAATTTCAAGAAAATACTTTTTCATATGTTCTCACGATAAAAGATAAGGTCAGTCCTTAGCATCATCCTTTAGAGAGAAAGAAAAGGTTATGAGGTTTAACTCCTCCTTAGTCACTCCATGTGGGTTCATGATAAGTTGTAGAACTACAAGTTAGTGTAGTCTTTTAGGTAGAATAATGAAGCCTTAACGCATGAAATAAGAAAATGTGTAGTAAAATAGATAAAATACATTGTACATTATGAAATACAAAAGAGCTTTATGCCTGTTTATCGTGTTTTTTCATGTCCTTATGCAGGTTTTCATGCGAAAAAGAGAATAGTAGCCAGACGATAAAATGTTAGGCGAGGATACAACGCGACCAACAAGGGGACCAGAAGAATGAAGCTAGGCATTTTGAAGAACTTGCAGACAAAAATGATTGGTGCAAATGTCAGTAAAGGATGTCTACGGCGTAGAGCAACTTTATTAGAGAATTAATGAAACCCAAGAAATGTTATGTCTTATCAAACCTCACCTATAAATAGAGGCTGCATCTTTAACTCACTGGAAAGCAAGCTCTTTCAAACACCATTCCCTTCCTTTGTTTTATATGAGAGTTTAGAATAGAGAGAGAGTTCCCCCTTCCGCTTCCCCTCAGTGTAAAAGTAAAAAATCAAAGCCAATAGGTATGAGAAATCATACTCAACGACTCGCCTAATTTTCTTGCATTTCCCTTTGTAATTTCTTTGTGTGTGTTTTGTAATAAAAACTTCATGGTTGAAAAGCCTAAAGATTTATTTATGAATACAATACATTTCTACTTTCATCCTCCCTTTTTCTTATCTCACTATTTCATTTAAGTTTAAGTAATTATGTGTAAATAATGTAAGGCATAGTTAATGCTAGGGAATCTTGAAGTTTGCGTTTTTTATCTTGTTGAGTTAAATGTGGTCATTAATGCCTTGTCTTATTCGAGAGAAAAGACAAAGTGTCAATTGCTGTCACTTGACGCGTGATGACCCAAATTTGCTCGTCATATGAGAAATGCAAGTATGTGCAGTGAAGGCATCGAAAAATTACTCGTCTTAATATAGGATGAGTTGCTTATAATTAATTTGAATAGATTAGACACAAATCATCTCTTGACTTTAAGTATTTGAATCTTGAAAAGCCAACAAGTATGACGAAAGCACCGAAAGAACACTCACCTTAAATCTAAAGTTAATAAATGCTTTATATCATCTCAACGCATTAATTATTCTTGCTTCACACTTAATTAGTTAGCCGTTCTTGCATTTCATCACCTAATACATGAATTTATATTTCATTTCATTCTATCGCTATCTCCATCTTGCTGCTCCCTCGCACGCAGTGTAAATACATAGCATATTAATATACTATATAGATACAGGATGAGTTTAAAACTCATGATTAAACCTATTAGGATCACCAATTCCCTATGTTCGACCTTATCTTATCCAAGAAACCTCTATCTTCGCTTACACTTGAGCAAGAGAGGGCAAGAGAGAGGAAAACTTGTACTCAACACTGAATTAATGAAGTTAACAACGCATAGGTAGGATTGTATTCCTTTTATCACATGACCTTAGCATAGTGGCCAATTCTAGTTGCATAATTAAAGCCTAACATGACATATTCACGAAATGAAGTTGTAAATCATGTAACAAAACAAGCAACTGATACCACAACACACAACAAGAAACTTTTTAATGGTTTTATATGGATCCACACTTGCATGACCATGAAAGTGAAGGAATGGAATTCCCATAGTGGAAGCGTGTGAACATTGTGCAAATGAAATTCAATTTAAAAAACCACAAAATTTAGAGAAAAAAATCTCACCATGCTTTTCTAAAGTGGAAAGGAGAAAAAACTAACATTTGTAGATTCCTCCCAAGAACACCACCAGAGTCTTTCCTTGTTATCTCAAGGTATAAGCTTCTGTGATATTTATTTTGTAAGGGAAAAATTTCTAATTTTTTAAGGAGAGATTTGCAGAGCAGAGAGATCGTGAAAAAACTAGAGAGAAGTGAGAGTTAAATTCTCTCTCGATAAGATACCATTCAAGAGGGATGGAGGAGGAAGTTATCGAATAATCCCTCCCTCCACTAACGTGGAATAACTCCATTCTATTAACTAAATTTATATTAATTAAAATAAATTTAAACATATCATATCTCATATAATATAAATTTATATTATATCATATATAATATAACCAATGATTTATTTCTCTCATATGACTTATAGTTCTAATATGAATCAAATTCATATTAACTTTAACCTATAGTTTATTTACAAATCTTACTAAATATTATTATTATTTAAATCATATTCAAATATTAATTCTTCTCGTAAAACTTTATATTATAATATATCAAATACATTATATTAATTGTATCGTATACAATTTATTCTCTTTAATCACTTTGAACAAGTCAAATTAAACCAAAATAAATTTGATTCCCGTTTATCCTTATTGAGCTAATAAGGGGACTTAGACTTACAAATTGAAGCTCCAATGATACGAGATTAATTGATTAAACTCTTTAATTAAATTAAATCTCAATTCATTAATTATCGGTCATTCCACTAAAGACTAATAGTTGCACTCTTCTTACTATAGATATAAACCAATTGACAGTGTAATGACCCTTCACAAATTGCTCGTAACTACAGTTAGACAAAAAATTATTGTTTTTTCCATGTAGGTAATCTAACTCCTTAAGTACTACCGACCCCTCTAATGAACAATAAATTATAGTCTCACTTGTTGGGTTTTATGTCCTAAAACCCGTAGATAGTAAATGTAATTCGTTGATCGTTATTAATAAAGTGTTCTTATTATAATTTCAATAAAGTGTTATTGATTATATTATTAGCTTTGGCTTAATAACCTAAATCTAATAAACTAACATCCTAAGCTATATGATGAGTCTTGAACAATATGTAGAAACATACATGGATCAATATTCGAGATACAACTTAAAGGGTGTATAGTATAGGGATAAGGCTGGGTGAGGGTATCCTATGCTCACTTTGTATTTGATATAATCTCAATAATCTAACGTATTCGTGTAGGTGAGATGCGAGTGAGGATATCCTATACAACGCGTTTACATAAGAACGGACCACGAAATAGTAACCATTAGATGCAGCTTCGTTAACTAGTTAGGTTTGTATTTCATTAGGATGACCTAGGTAGCTTAGTCTTAATCTTGAGTGTATTACGAACTTTTGTTCGCGAGGGATTGTCCTTTAATTTGTATGGGTGAGAGTGGCTAGATTGCCGACTCAATATGCTTATCATTTTGGAGACAAGACCAAGTGGGGAGCTAGAAACATAATCACATAAGATGTAATTCACTTCTGCCCGACTTTAAGGTAAGTAGATGAGTGTTCCCTTAAAAGGTGTCTTCTGAACTTAAATAAATGACTCTACCCTCTCTATGGCACGAGAGAGGTTTTTGTTTATTGGTTGGACCATAAACAGATTATATTGTTCATTAGAGGAGCACAGTATTTAAAGACTAGAAGTAACCTAGGGTTAGAAAGGTAATTTGACTCAGCTGGTGTTAGAAACACTTGTGAAGGACTGACTTACTCTTATTGGTTTATATCTATAGACATAAAAATATATCTACAGTAAGAAGAGTTCAGTTGTAAGTCTTTAGTGGAGTGTACACACAGTTAACAAATATTGATTAATGAGATTAATGAGTTTAGCCAATTAAACTCATATCGTTGTAGCTTCTGATCTGTACATTAAGTCCCCCTCCTAGCTCGTAAGAGTAACGAGGTTTATATATATTGATTATAATTTGAAATGTTCAAATATACTCTAGGAATTAATATAATATATGGTAATACATTATAATATAAAGTTTATATTTTAATTAAACTTTATTATATAGAGTTAATTTTGGATATGATTCAAAATTAGTTTACAAGGGAATAAACTATTTGAATGAGTTCAAATATTATTACGAATTAGATTCATATTAAAGCTGTGTTAAAATTTAATGTGTATATGATACACATTAAAACTATAAGTTATGAAAGAAATTTATCTTTGAATATGATTCAAATTTGGATTAAATTAAATATAAGATATTTAAGTTAACAATTAATTAATTTGAGAATTAATTAATAGTTTATTTTAATTTCATTTAATAAAATTTGATTTAATTAAATTAAAACTATAGTTTATGTGAGAAATATTCATTTAAATATAATTTAAATGAAATATTAATTATATATGATTTAATTAATTATCTAATTTTATTTAAATTAATTAATTAATTTAATTTTAATATTAAATTATTTAATTTAAATTTAAATTTAAATTTGAATTTAATTAAATTAATAACTCCCTAAAGTAAGGGAATTGTTAAGGGAACATGAGTGGTTTTTTCATGTATCCCATATTCTCTTTAACTCTATCTTTTCTGTTTGCAAAAAAGAGGAGGTAAGGGTACGGTAGAAACAGGGCTTCTGGGAACTTTGCGTACTCTATCTTTTCTCTCTCGTAAAAAAAAAAAGGATAATTCTCTTTCTAATTTTGGTTTCTACAAATCAAAATCTCATTCTTAGGGAATAGGGAAAGGTTTCCAAGTGGTGGTGCCCAATTTGGTGTTTTAGTAGATACATAGATTTCAACGAGAGTAAGTTTCTTTCTTTTTTTTTTATTTTATTTTTTATCTATATTCGTTTTATAGATCATGCTTAGCCTCATAGAATTTTAATTTATGTATTTTTTCAAATGTAATGATATTTTTAATTTCACAGTTAAATTGAGTTTATGGTTTTCTACTAAATTATTATGCTGTAAAGGGCTTTTATCCCTTCATCATTGTGACCGAACTCCTCTTAGTCCTAGAAAAGGTGTGGCTCCACATTGTTTAAGCCCTAGAATCAATACTTAAAATATCAATTTCTCTGCTTACTCTATTTATAGAGAATGAGTGAATTCCTTCTTGGGTAGCTGTGTTTCCAGCTCCCCAATCAAACAAATCCCCTAAATGGCAAGCATATTAAGTCGGCAACATACCCCACTCTTACCCATGCATATCAAAGGACTGCCTTCATAGGTAGGAGTTGACAACTCACTCAAGATTCAAGTCAAGTTACCTATGCTCATCCTGGTGAAATGTGATCTCAACTAGTAACAGTGTTAATATAAGAGAGACTATTCATTTCATGGTCCGGTCTTATACAAACTCTTTGTATAGAATACCCCTACTCTAATGTTTTGACTTGAATGATTAGGATCAAATCATTTGTAAAACTTTAGAACAATTGTAACAGCTAAAAAGTAGATCGTATTCGTAATGTCACCAAGATAAAGTATCCAACAACCTTATCCATCTACTATAGACCATTTAAGCTATCACTAAACATGATCCACTTATATGTCTCCACATACATGTTTATGTTACAAAAGGTAACCTTGGATGTTAGTTCATTAGTATTGTGGGTTAATGCAACTAAATATCAAATAAAATAAAAACACTTTATTTTATTAAATAATAAAACTCTTGTATAATACAATTACAAACTACAAGATCACGAAATTTAGGGCATCAACCCCAATAGAAAGATAGGTAGTAAATGAATGAGTCATGTTTTAAGCTTAAAACTACTTGTCATCTCGGGATAGGTAATGTAGAGTGGCTACGGAGTCAAGTCAGATGGCCTTTCATTTCATCAGTTTATTCCTCCGATTGTTTGTTAGATTTTTCCCCTGCTAATTAATTCAAAGGCGACTCCCCTTCTCCAACTTAGTTCATGGGTGGATGAACGCCTATTCATATGAATGAGTGTATGAGAAGTTGAATTCGATGAAAACTTGTCTCCCCTTCAAAGTGGCTTAGGTCTCTCCCAAAGCGGAAGTACGACAGTCGGGTAAGAGTCAGAAGTTCAAGGTTGCATCCCGTAATTAATTCGACAAAAGTCACGAGCGCCTCCTTCCGAACCTTCTGCTACGTGGGTTTTCTCCTACTTTTTCTTCAAGAAGAACCGATTCAATAACTCAAAGGGATGAAACTATTTTTGAAAGAAGCCTGAATCTTAGAGGCAAAGGAAGTAGTGAGACCTCAAATGGAAAAAGCCTAGGGTATGAATAGCAAGACCAGGAGGGATGAAGCGAGAAAGAGACAGCTAGAGTGAGAACTTCCCGCTACGTGGCTATTAGTTTGAGCAAAGATAGTGATCATCTTCTTCAGATATTTGCATGAAAGGAATGAGATCTCTCATCAGCGATTGAAGCAAAAGAGACATTAAGGGATTCAGAAAGATCTCATAAGAAAATACCTTTCTTTGGTGGCCGAAAACCAGGTAGCTAGATTGAAGAGGCAAGGGGTCTGGCTCGAGCACTGTCTTTCATGAATCTTTAGTAGTTGCGGGGAATCATAATTGAAGAGAGAAGCTCATAGTATTTAATACGATTTCAAAACCATAAATACGAAAGAAATAAGAAGTCATAATTGAGGGGTTTATCAAGCCCGAATTGCGCTGTGAGAAGCAACAAGGTCCCTCAAAGTACGCTCTGACTCAAGCTCCAACCATGTTCTCAACTTCTTCCTCTGAATGTCTTTCCTCCAATGTGCCTTCTGCATAGATATCTTCTTGAGAAGCTCCTCAATCTCTAACTCCCCTCATTCGTCTGTTTTCCTCTCGTCCAAGTTTTGCAAAATACAACGAAGAGCCCAATATTGACAGGATCAGGTCATACAAAGAAAGAAAATTAAAGAACGAACAAAAGTCTGAAAACTCTTTAAAAGAGAAATTAAGGGACTCTCCGACAATGATGCCAATTTGATTGAGTGGATTTTATTATCTAAATACCAATCAAATAATTTAAATCGAATCACAAACCAAAAACTAATCTTAATGGTAAGTCTATGTAAAAAACGGAGAACATGAATAATCTCTCCAGTAAAAAAATTTCCTAGTTTCCATTGTAAACAAAGTGAAGTTGTACTAAGAGTAAATTAGGGTGAAATTCAATAAATAAAATATCATAGTTTAGGTTAATCAATTTTAATTTATTATTAGGGGCTCTTGCAAATTTAGCAAAATTAGTTTGATAAATTAGGTCCATAGCACACCACTTTTAAATTTGCAAATTTGGCAAAATTCAAGCCCAACCCACATTTGAAAAATGAAAAATTACAAATCTACCAACTAGAATTATCAACATTTTCATGCATCACTTTATGTGTTGTTGATACACTCGATGTATGGTTGATACACTTGATGTGTTGTTGATACACTTGTTATGTTTTGCTGATACACTCGATGAATTAAATAACACTTGATACACATCATTGGTTTGATACACTTGATATGTTGTTGATATATTTGTTAAACTTTGAAAATACACTTAATCAATTAAGGACACTTGATGCACTAAGCATGATACATTACATTATCGATACACTTGATTAGGTTTAATACACTTAATAAGTTTGATACACTTAATACACTATTGATAAACATTTTATACTTTCACCGATACACTCGACAAAATTAATACACTTGATGCAGTTCATATGTTTGATACCCTTAATGTACTGTTGGTATATTTTCTATATCTACCGATACGCTCGATTGATTAAAATACACTTGATATATTTGAGATTCTGATGATACACTTAATATACTTCATTAGTACATTTTCGTACAAATTATATGTTTGCTACACTAAGTTACATAATTTTTATACTTAATAATACTACATTAAATTGCATAAAATTTGAAAAAAATAAAAATCATGTAGTAAGTATACCAACCAACTAATACATATGATATAAGTACATCACAACACTAATATACAAAACTGATACAAAGTGAGAGAAAAAATAATGATTGGGGCCTTAAAAAGTGGGAGAAGAAATTTGAGATGATTAGGACATTAAAAATGGGAGAAAAAATAAGCTATTGAATTGTAGTTTGAGAATAATAAAATATTTAAGATATAATGTATTTTAAAAAGTGAGAATGTTGTCGTGTTTGAAAGCAACCATTTAAAAAAAAGTTTGAAGAAAGAACTTAAATTTGTTTCATAGTGCTACTCAATACAATTTCTCTTATTATTGTTATCATCATTATTGTTATTAGTATTACCGCTGCTGCTACACATTTATTAAATTGTTTGTTTCCTGCGTACATACTCAATGGATTTTGCTGCCATGTTCTATTTTTCTCACTCTGAATTTTATTATCTCAGTGATGATTTGTCAAAAATTGCACCTCACAGTGTTTGATAACATATAAATATAGTTATATTATATATTTATATTAAAATATTATTTTACTTCCACGTTCTAAGTTCAATTTTATTTCATATAACATCCTACTTATATTTTGTAAATTTTAAATTTAGTTTGCAATACTTGTTTATTTTTCAATTTTTAGCTTTTTTTCTTCTACAACCTTTTTACTATAATTTTTGATATAATATTCTCATATATTATATTTTTATTGTACGAAAATTACTATCGTTATCTATAGCATTTTTACCATAATTTAGATGTATTGAAAATAAGAAAGTAACTAGAATTGAATAAACTTCAAAGCATGGAAACCGAAATGGTATCTTTAATTTTGTATTTGTTTCAATAGTATTATAAAATTTTATTTTCTTATGAGGCATAACAACTTTAAGTTTTATTTTCTTCAAATTAATCACCTCAGCTTCATAATCAAATTGTGTTTGTTGATTAAGGATTTAATTGTGAGCCTCATATTTCATTACGATTATGAAACACAAGTAAATAGCAAACGTAAGCAAAAAAGATTTTACTTTTCAAATTACCATCGATTGAATGTATTTTCATGAAACAAGCATGTCCATATCTCCACTCAATAGTACTACAAAGTCTTATGGCATACACAGCAAAACAAAACGTTTCGTATTGAGGAAAAAAAAAACGGATATTTCAAAATCCTAAGTGACTAATTCATAAAATCTAAAATTCGAATGAAGAAAGAACTCATATCTTACCTCAGCTTTTCAATTTTTAGCCAAAAGATTTACAAACTCACACTTATGCCCATGCCTTTATCTCAATTTCATCTATTTGTGCCCTTCAATCGTGGAGACTATTCGCAACGTCGTCTTTGTCCCAAGTGCCTCATATTCATTTGCAGATACAACTTGGCCTTACCCATAAAAAAAAGAATTATCAATTCCATCTATCTTTCGATTCGATTTTCACATTCCAATTTTGAATTGATTTGTACGAAAAATGGAAAAAATGAATAGATATGAATTCAAATCTTAAATCATATGGGTGTAAATCATTTGAATTTAAAATTTTAAATCTAATAAGTTTTATAGGAATTTAGTTATAAGGTAGATGGATTCCAATTGAAATTTAATTTAAAAATTTACATTTGAAAGAAAATCGTGGGATTTAAACAACTAATTACTCAAAAAGAAAACCTCACTCCTATAATTGAGGGCTTTTTTTTTAAACTACTAAGGTCGTTATCGGATTGAAAAAATAATAGATTCCATGCAGCAGAACCTCTTTGCTACAAATCTTATTAATTTTCTGTGTTGACATCATAACTCTAAAGTTGCTATACGATGAAGTATCCGTAAGTTTTATTTTCTTCCACCACACAACTTCAAATGAGAACGAAATGCACCAAGTCAACAACCTTAATGACTTATTCTAGTTATTGATTGAACAACACGAACATGCAGATAGATTCCTTCTTCGGTGGCTTCAATTTGTATTTCATACCACGTCGAGAGTTGGACCCTTTCTGCCAGAGCCCATTATTTATAACAAGCCAAATGTATTGGTTAATTAAAATATGCCTTCAATTAACAGATAGGAAAACAAACGGAGAGAACAGAGAGATTGCAAGAATGGAGATCTAAGGTAGTAAGAAAATAAATGAATATGGACAAGATCACATACAAAATGAAGGAGTGTTACACTCTTGCTTCCCATTTTTCTCCTCAGAACCTTTCAATAAGCGACGGAACCAATAAGCTGAAGATTTAGGGTGGCGAGTTAGGCCATTCTTGTAGTCTACATAAATCAATCCAAATCGCTTGGTGTAGCCTTGTGCCCATTCAAAGTTGTCCAATAGGGACCATGCAAAGTAACCCCTAACATCTACTCCATCCCTGTCCACAAAATTTCATAAATAGCTTCTCGTTTTCCACAACAATAATCATCTTTCAACTCCTAACGTGTAACGATATCATAAAACAAACTAGGGTAATTGGACTCTATAGCACTTTTAGGAATAATAATTAAATATATAACAACATTTTAAAAAAATTGTAAATATAGCAAAGTCGGTTGGTCTTAGACTTTATTGCTAATAAAATTCTATTAGTAATAAACTCTAGTGCTATACTCTTATTAGCAATATGGTCCATCCCGATAGACTTTTGAGAGTTAATCTAAATTTTGCTTGCAAATTCTTTAGTATTGCAATATATCTGCAGATATTTTGAACCTAATTTCTATATATCCTAAAAAATCACGTTACATTGTTTGAAAAATTATGATAGAAGAAATGAGTTGAAAAGAATAGACAGACCACCAGATTAGACACTTTTTAAATGTGCAGAGACTAGACAGCCGTAATGAAGATATCGGAAGATAAATGAGAGAACATGGACCAAAATAGACATTTTAAAAAATAGAGAAACAAAAATAAACAAAAATGTTAATGTGTTAAAAGGCAGAATTAAAGCGAGCCAGTTAAATTCATTGTTTAAGAAGGAAACTTTTGAATGGAAAGTAAAAGTAGCAGCCCACCTGATTGCCTTGGATAATTCAGCCAGATAGCCCTTGAAATAACGAACTCTCATTTTGTCATCAAGCATCTCATGAAGTGGGCAAGTTTCATTTTCTTCATCATCCACGCCTGAAATCAGAAAAAATAAACTGCAACTTTCCTTCCAATTGGAAACTTCATCACAGTCCTACAATGTTTATAGGCTTTTAATGTACATACCGTTCTCAGTTATGAAAATAATTGGATTATTGTATTTCTGCTTTATGTAGTTTAGGAGCTTTCGTAATCCCCAAGGAACAATGTAAAGCCATTCTGATGCAGCCTGAATGAATTATTCAGCAAAGTGGAAATCACAGTTCACAAGATGCACAAATGTTGTAAAAAAGTACAAGAGTAGTGGATATGTTCCATGCTCACGGGAGAGAAAGAGTCATACCCTCTCGCCGATAAGCTCACCGTCTTCCCATTGAACTGGTAATAACAGAAATATTAAAACATAATTCGAGTTCTTCTTAAACAGGGAGACAGTATGAGAGAGATTTACCAAGTCTTGCCATCTTTTGTGATTTGTAGAAATTCCCACCATCAGGGCTCTCTGATGCATCAGCAATAAACCTCGATGTATAGTGATTTAGACCCACAAAGTCCACGCTATTCATAATCAACTCCTTTTCTTCATCAGTGAATTTCGGAAGGTTATCTCCAAGTTCTTCACGCATAACTTCAGGATAATCTCCAAAATATATTGGGTGCATGTACCTATGCCGACAATCATAGGCTTAAACTACTAGATAATTATGCTAGAGAGAGACTTTGAGCAACTCTGGAAGTCGATCTTTATTTATTTTAAGAATAAACAACTTGTTGAAAATATCTCCAAGTGTTCGTAATAAACAACCCCCATAAATAGGATACAGAAATCCCCTCACTTCAGATAAGTAAGAAATCAGCAACATCTAACTAAATCTAGAAACGTTATTAAGGATTGCAACCAACAAGAATTAATTGCGTTCCAGGAATAACTAGGGATATAAAATATAGAGAGAAGTATAATTCTTTTCCAAGACATCACGAACTCCTAAAAGGAAGAATTGCACAAGAACACACACAAACATGTAATAGGGGGAAATTATATTGATAATATCCCATCACAAAAGTTATACTCAAGGACTCGGCATAATATGAGGGTAGCATAATAAGAGGGTTGTACTCTCCAAAATGAACTACTGTTCATCCACATACCCACAAACCAAGGTAACCAACCCTAGCACAAAACACCCAAATATATACTAACATTCCCCAGCCCTGTCAGAACAAAAGACCACCACAACTATCCTTTTGTTGAGAGTGAACCCCTTTTTACCCCTCCTCTTATATACTTGCTTAATGGAAAGCCTAGCATCTTTTCAACCTCCCATCTGCAGTTCATTTCATGCAACACCAAGAAACAGCTAATGTCAAACGGAAGATATTATTTTTTGAAGAGAGATCATAGATTAGAATCTTCCCCAAAACTACAAGAAAATGTAAAATTTAGGGACATTTTAAGCAAAATATTAAATCTCTATTTATAAAATATAGCAAAATTCATCAAACTCTTTCTATTCAATTTAAGTTTTTTGTTATATTTTATAAATAGTTTTATTTTTCTCAATCCGCGATAATTTCCCTAAAATTTATGTGACAAAGCAAAACATTAAGAAAACTAAATCACCAAAACAAATATAGCTCAATTCACACAAAGCTTATACTATTGATCTTTAGACCTTTATTTCTCTAATCTCACTTATTATCATATATATATAAATATATGTCTTAAAAAATAAAATCAATTTTCACGTCATTTAAGAAATACTCATGTCAGCAGTTTATTCTATAAAGCAATTACCTATTATAATTAAATAAATTAATATAGAATTTATATAATATTTTACACTTAGGTAAATACACGAAAAGTAAAGGTAAGAAAATTATTTATTTATTTCACAAGTTAATTATCTGAAAATGTTTGGCTCAACGCCCGAAAAAAGTTTTATTTTTTTAATACTTTTATAATATTACTTAATTCACTTCTTAAGAAAAATATTTTGATAATTTGATCAAATATAATCTATTCTAAATTTTCTTATATGTACTAAATAATTATATATCTTCTCTTCGACTGCAAATCCAACACCAACGAAATACACCTAGATTCAACAAACTCATTTCTATGCATAATCGGAAAACAAGTTACATAAAATCTAGTCTTTAACCTATTCTCCAAACACATGTTTAATCAGTCTTGACTTGAAAATCCCAAATAAAACTGCGAGCCAAACAAAGTGATTAGACTACTTGATTTCTTTCATCACTACTCACTAGCACACAGTGAGAAGTATGTTAACGCCTATTCATGTAGGGGATGAGAGAGATAGAGATATTACAAAATGGTATAACTTCTCATCGCCCAACAATAGAAAGAAACTAAGACTCCAGAAATTACCATCCAAAATGAAAATCTAGGCGTCTTGATGCAGCAGTCCTGTCTTCAACGCTATCTGAGTTAGGTTCTGACCATTCACAATCTACAGACAGGCCTATTTGTCCTCCCTGATGTTCCTGGAAAAGGATGAGTGGAGAAAGACAAAACTGTTCATATGATTACAGACGCTATAGGAATTAATTTTTTTTTTTTTTGGATATCCGTGAGTGCATGTCCGAGTCAGTTTACACGCACCTCGATTAATCTCACGGGACAACCTGCCTGACCCTAAAACATTTGAGTGTTAAAGGTAACTCTAGGAAATTAATTCCTAGGTAGGTAGCCACCATTAAACCCATGACCTCATAGTTAGTTATGGAGACTACGTTTCCTTTTTTACCACTAAGTCAAACCCATAATGGTTAGGAATTAAAATTTTACTCCAATAGAAGAATAAGAACTTCAAGACTTATTAGTTATTTCTTATTAGGGGAACAAAATAAACAAAGCTAATCAAACACTATATGTTCATCATTTCAAGTAAATTTTAGACCCTGCGCCTTCTAAATTTTAATTAAGTCCAGAAGCAGGAATAATCTTGAATTGATGTTGGGAACTTGGGATTGTAAACAAATGCGAACAGTCAGCCACCTTAATCACTGTATACTCAAGAATGAAAATATTCGAGATTTTAGACTGATATAATGTTGGAAAGTAAAAGCTATTCAGCATCTCAGAACTACAAATTTAAAGGCCATCTTCCCCATTAGACCGCATCCTCCTCATTGCATTTTCTGGTGACTCAAGAATTAAGAAAATATAATAGACAGCTGCTGTAAAGGGTGGTGCATAATAGACAGCTGACAGTCAATCTTCTTCTTATAACTTCTCATGGTGTGTCATGAAGTTAAGCCCACAAACCAAATTGAGGACTATCCACCAAATTAGCCAACGCCACATGCTTTACCAAATGTTAATCTGTAAAGCCCAGCTCTTTCTTTTAACTTGTTTAAGTTCCATTATGTGCTTTGTGGTTGTTATTGATGTCATTCATAATTAGAGAAAAGGCAACTAAGTTATTTTGTTGTGAAGTTAGAAGAAGGAAGTGAAGGCTACGCGACCAAGAATGCATGAGTAATGAACTATGCATTCAAATTGGAATCTTTCAAGTTAGTAGGAGACAAGTGACAAATAAAGAATTTAAAAAGAATAAGAATACAGGTCTAAAATTAA
The DNA here is from genome assembly GCF_025177605.1 of Cucumis melo. Lineage (NCBI taxonomy): Eukaryota > Viridiplantae > Streptophyta > Magnoliopsida > Cucurbitales > Cucurbitaceae > Cucumis > Cucumis melo. The sequence goes on from NC_066861.1 coordinate 15,099,759, forward strand.
GGAAAACATGTGTGAAGTGTGACTTACTTTTGGCACTATTAAAAGGGAATGTTTGGTGGAAAAATTCCCTCATTTTTCTTCCATGCCAAATCCGAAAGTTTGGAATAATTTCAGAGTTATATGTGTCAGGTGAGTGTGTGAGGGAAGCTGAGAAGAACTCCTTGAAGATATTGGCTGGATTCAGCAGATTGTGCAGTTCTTGGAGCAAGGTCCAAAGAAATAGATTTTTCTGGAGGATCCCAAGGAGTTTGAGGTTGAAATTTTGAGGTAAGTAAGTTAAGAGGATTTGGAACAAGCTTGTAGAAAGAAGTTTTTCGATTTGAGTAATGGATTTTAAGTTATTCAAGCTTAAAGGGAAATCTGGAAACTTTTGGGTAAAATGACAGCAACCAGTGAAAGTTAGGCAGCAAGGTGTTTGGGGATGCATGCCATGTGTCGATCATAGATAACTTTGGAGTTTCTAGCCTATTTTAGAGTATAAACTAAGTTCAAGAAAGTTAATTATGGATCAATTTCCTAAGTCTCAGGGATTGAGAAAATTGGACAAATTTTCTAGCCAAGAGGGAGTTAGGTAAGTACTATGAGTGACAAAATTTTTTTAAGTTTCCTCTAAGTATTCGAAAGCATGATTTCTAAGTTAAAGTATTTAGTATGCTTTACTAATTCTTAGCATTTGTTTATCTAAGCAATATTTCTATATTTTGCTAAGTTTATAAGCATGAGTTTTAATCAAGTATTTGGGCTAAGTGATATGAGTAAATTTTCAAGCATGAGCTACAAGCTGTTTTAAGCTACCAAGTTAAGCATGAGACTTATATAAGTTTAAAGATAAGTAAGTTGTAAAGCAAGTGAGCAAAGCATGAGTTATAAGATTTCAAATTAAGTTATCTAGAAAGCTATGCATGCTTGTTTTAAAATATTGAACTGTACCCAAATCATTAGTCTCGAGAATAATTACTATGTGCCCATAAAGAGATAAATGTTAGGAGTATTGAGTGTGCTCTACTATAACATAGTTTGATGTTGGTAATAACGGGGTGCCCTACTACAACAAGGTTAAACGTCGGGATTGAGTATGCTCTACTATGACATAGTTAGGCGGGTACTAGAGAAATGAGATTTTCTTTCTCCCTTTCTCCCTTTCTTTTTTGTGTGTTTTGTAAATCAAGTTTAAGCTTATTATTATCGCTTTGCACATGATTTCTAAAAGCTCTATTTCTAAAGATGTTTGCGAAAACTGAAAAATAAGACTTAACTATGTTTATTATCTAGGCTAAATTACAAAAAATGCCCCTCAACTTTGATGTTTGTGTCAAAAATACCCTAAACTTTCAAAAGCTTAAAAAATGCCCTTAAACTTTCAAAAATGGTTTAAAAATATCCTTAGTTTTAGATGGAAACTCTTAAAAGTTCTGTTTCAAAAATACCTCTAAACTATTAAATTTTCAAAAATACCTTTACGCTTAAAAAAATTAAGAAATAATCTCATTAATCCAAAATTTACACCAATTTTCTCGCAGACTAAAATCAAAATCAATTTTTTAAGTCAAACCATAGTTTTAAATTTATTTGACTATTAACACACAATGATAGATCATGAACACAACTAATCTCAATAGTTATTGTTGTAATTAACATACAGTTAATTGTCAAATAAAAAAATGTATTTGACTATTAATACATAGATTTATCAGTGTGAGAATTTTTTTATGTGACTAGTTATTGTTTTAGTATGTTTTAAGGAGATTTTTTTTTAACTTCGTGAGATTTTGTGAAATTTTATGTTTTAATCAATGTATAAAATGTCGACGTTGATTGATATGTCGAAGTCTTAATTTTATAAAAATTTCGATTTCAATGGATATTTCTGGAAAATTATAGAAACAAAAATTCAAAAAATAATTTTAAATTAATAAATATTTGACTATTTTCAAATAAGTAAACATGTATATTATTTATATTATATTTATATTAGTGCCATTTCCATGTTTATTTTTTGTGATTCGTGGATTTCTCTATGATGTAGTGGAAATATCGATTTACCCCTTATAGTTTTAACTTAAATTTTTGGTTTTTATTTTGAGGGCTAAGAAATTTGGTTTAAGAATTGGATTTTTTTTTTTAAACAGAAACAAGCCTCTTTATTAATGATAATGAGACTAAAGCTCAAGTACAAGAGTACTATACTAAGAGCAAAAAGAACTAAGGAAAAAAAACATGCTAAAACTTAAACAAAGACTACTCGGGTAACATATATATGATGGAATTCTAAAAACGAACCCGAAATGAAAATAACAAGCTAACCAAACCACTCAAGGACAATACATCAATAGAAAGCTAAATACAAAGCAAAACTTAAACTCTCTCAAAATTAGCCCGCTCGAAACTAAAATCTGGTGTAAAAATTGGATTAGTGGAATTATTTGAATTTTTATAAACTTAAGGGTATTTATGAAACTTTTCAATAATTTAGGGGTATTTTTGAAATAAAACTTTAAAGGTTTCCATCCAAAACTAACGGGAAGGGTACATTTGAACCCTTTCCGAAAGTTTAAGTGCTGAAACATTTGAAAGTTTAGGGGTATTTTTGACACAAACATCAAAGTTGAGAGACATTTTGTATAATTTAACCAATTATCTAAGTTTCTGTTTATAAGCATGAGTTAAATATTTTCCTAAAGCAAGTTGCTAACTGAGCCTTTTAGCTCAAATTTTCAAAATGTTTTCATTCTCCAGGTAGAGATCGTGATCCTAGAGCTTGAACTACTATTGTCAATCTGCCACGTTATCTTTTACGTTTCTTGCTATTTGTCTTAAGCTTTTAGTCTCATGCATGGTTATGTTGGATTTGGGGTTAAGTTTTGGGAGTGTTTGTGATGTTTGAAAACTTTCTTATAACCCCTGAGTTGTAAAGTTCTATTTCTGTTTGTGTTGCAACATTTTCCGCTGTGATCATTTAACTCCCGTTTTCCACTGCAACTTAAATGCAAGTTGCCGTGTTTAAGTTATGTTTTAAATTCTCCAATGCTTTATTCAAGTAAGTTCAGTTCAGTTCAAGTTAGTCAGTAAGTGTCGTAAGAGAGTTGATGCTTGCCGGCCTCATGCCTCTTTCTCAAGCTAGAGAGGGTGCTGAGAAGGGGTTGTGACATAATCTTTCTACTCCTTATTACAAGTGCCTACTCTCAGTATCTTGTTAGAACAAAATCTTTTATTATTTTTAGATTGATGATGAATTTCAAGTGTATAGTTCATATTAACATGAAGGACGAGAAAATTTAATATTTGAATCATATACTTATCAGAGGACAGAAAAATAAAAAGAAATTAGGAAGGTGCTTAGTGCAGACAGGTTTCGATGTTATACCTTATACTTCTTCCGATAAATGGATACAGCAGTTGCATGTGCCAAGATCTGGTGGTGTGCAGTCAAATATTGTTCAACTGATGGATTTTCCCATCTTCCAGGAGCAAAGATACCAATTCCATGTCCATTCACGGAAGTTTGAAGAGGCTCATTAATTGTAATCCAGTTCTTTACTCTATCACCAAAACTTGAAAAACAAGTTTCTGCATAGGTTGCGAAGTAATTTCTGTTTGTTCACCAAGCAAGTTAGAAAACAGGTTGTTAATATGGAATTTGAAAAATACTTACACATATCAAATATATGATATTTAAATGTTTATACACCATGCAGAACAAGAAAACATAAACACAAGTATTCATGATTGGGAGATGCCGTCTTAAGTCGTCATAAAAACTAGTATACTCTGCTGGAGTTGTGTATTCAACGAGGCCAAGAACAACACCAAGTCCAAGCTGACGAGGCTGTCTGTGATAGTCATTATTTTTTATGCATGATCCAAGACTAAGGATTACTCAGTTACATGTGACAGAAACCAGTTTTGTTCTTGATAACCAGAGAGACTTTACAAGGGCAAGGGGAGAATATGAGAGTTGCCTATTTCTCCACACTCGTTGCTCAATTAACTAGCCAAAAGGATATCCCTACACTAAATTTGACTATATACAATCGAAAGACTTTCCCAAAATACCCATCCTGCCTAACTAACTTGAACTCACTGTGTGGGAGGAAGACTTGGATCATAGTCTCTAATGTTGTGAGTTCGCTACCGCATTGTGGGATTATTGGTTCAAAACATATGGATTTTCACATGCTTGCAGGGTTACTAGTGATATGGTTGGGGAGTTCCTCCTCCATCTGCCTTTTTAGGAGAAAGGGTGCTTTTAATGAATGGTTGGGGTATGTGCTACTTTTTGAGTCTTGTGGGAGGAACGAAATAACAGGATGCATCAAGGGTTAGAGGGGCCCTTTTGATGTTTGGTCCCTACTTAGATATCATGTTTATCTTTGTGTTTCACTCTCGAAGATCTTTTGTGACCATTATATAGGTTCTATGTTGTATAGTTGGAGTCTCTTTGAAGGGATTTTTTCCTCTTACGTGGGTTTGGTCTTTTGTATGCACTTGTATTCTTTAATTTTCATCTCAATGAAATGGTTCATTTTTGTATGTCCTTGTAGTCTTTCATTTTTATCTATAAAGGCCATGTTTTATTACCCTAAGAAAATAAATATTTTCTTATGGGAGCTTATTCTGTTCTATCAATATTGTTGATAGTCTTCAATGCGCCTTATATGTCTATCTCTCCATCTTGTTGTATTGTTATTCAGAGTCCTTGGCTCATATGTTTATGTATTATTCCTTTGCCTCTTGATTCTGGCATGTTATTCTAGATGCTTTTGATTGGTCATTAGCCTCCTCTAACAATATTTTTTACATATTAGCTTCTCTTTTCGTGGTCCATCCTTTTATGGTAATAAGAAAAAACTGGCTGGCCAATTTGTGTGTTTCGTTCTGGACATTTGGAGCGAGCATAATAAGTGTTTCTTTAATGATTCCTCATCTTCTTTTGATAGCTTTATGGATTTCGTTATGTCCACTTGCAAAGCTAGGCACCCAGAAACAAATTTTAACATTTCTTATTTGTTTTTTTTTTTTTTTTGAAAGGAAATGAGTCTCTTTTATTAATATTAATTTGATTCTTCAGCAGTTAAATGTATTTTTCCTCAATGTAAGACTAACTTCAGTCATTCTTGAATTTCCCTTCATATGGGTGGCAAGTAAATCCTTCACACTGATTCTGAATAGTGGAAGACTTCTTCGAGCTTCCTTTGGATTATGGATTAATTTGGTTAGGCAATTTTGAGGCAGCCGGTTGCATCTTCTTGAAAGTTTTTAGTTTAAATTTAGTTCTTTATGAGAGGATTTTGCATTATGCTTTGTAATTAGATTTCTTTGGACATGGTTTTGTTTAGCTTGATCTCTTCTATGTTTAGCTTGATGTCTTCTATTTGGAATTTGTTTTGTAGCTTTTGTTGTAGAGGTAGACTGAATTTTTTCTTTTCTCTTACTCTTAGTATAATACTCTTCTACTTTGAGCTTAAGGCTTTTTTATTAATAATAATTTAAGAGCCTTGTCTCCATTTCAAAAAAAATAATGAGACAAAAGCTCAAAGTACAAGAGGATTATACAAAAAGCATAAGAACCTAGGAATCAGTAGATGCCCCGATATCTCAACTAGGTTGACAACCCCTTAGTCCTCATCATATCGTTACAAACTATAAGAATATATGAAATGAGGGCAAGTTAAGGCCTCTACAGCACAAGCAAATATAAAAGCAAAGAAAAAAACCATAATCCAAGATCTAATACACCAAATCTAGACTCTCCAAAAGCACCTTCTTATTTAGTTTTCAATTGGAAATCTCTTTTGTAATCAGCTCTTCCCGTACTTCATTGAAAGAAATGTCCCTAACCTGGAATAAACGGGGACTTGCAAAACAAAGAGAATTCAAATTCAAGACCCTGCAAGAAACAATGGAAAAACCAAGATTCACAATAAACATCTTCAAGAACCTAAAATGATCAAAACCCGAGCACCGAGAAACCTGTACCAAGAAAGATTTCGACCTCACGAAAATCATAGGGGATTTATGATGCAAGAATGGAGTCCTCAAGTGAAGGAGAAAACTAATTTACGGGAAACTATGACAAGATAGGAACGCACCATGGAAGACACCAATTTCACCAAGAAAATACCGAATACAAAATGAAAATTGACCTTTCCAGCTTGATGGCCAAATGGATGTGGAAGAATCTTGGATTGGGCTTCAAAGGTGGAGAATTTTTTAGGGTTCGCCAACATCCCTAATGAAAAGAAGGTAAAATTAGTTTTTTTTAAGTTTCAAAGGGGTGCTTCCGGCTGGTGGGAACAACTTGTGACCAACTGACGCTACTATGGAAAGACTCCGCATCTCGAAGGCTTATCATGGAAGGCCACTGATTTCTTTAAACCAAACTTCAACCAATAGTGCCTCGTTGATGTAGGAGTGGAGTTACAACTCTTTAATTTGACGTTTTGATTGCTTATATCTCTAGTAGTTGGCTCTTAGTTAGAATTGACTGTTTATTTAAGTTAGTCCAGAAGGTTATACTAGTTAGTTCACTGGTTATTTGGGTATTCAGTCACCTCTTGTGAATAAATAGGTCGTAGTGCCAACTCTTTGTCATTAATAAAAAGAAATCTCTCTTGCATTCTTGAAGCAATACATCAGCCACTATACCCTAAACCTCTCAAACGCATCAACCACCTAGCTGGCTAACTTTCTTGACATGGCTTGGCCTGGCCTAGACAAAGAGCCATTGGGGACTTGACTCTTGACCTACGTAGGACTGAGGAGCATAATAATGATCTACTAATGTTACAGTAATGAGCCTGCAACTTTATGGAAAAGGGTGATGGATCTGAAGTATTTTTCTACAGACAATAGTTAGGTTCCCACTTTGTGCAATTTTTGACCTTATAATTAGAATAATCAAGCTTGAAGAGTTATTCCTTTGATTGTCAGCTATCAAGATCGTAAACAGCAACAAGAGCAGTGAAGAAACCTTTAAAAATGGCTTTAACCAACAACAGAATCTCTTTCAAATCTGAATCATACTATGAGCGCGTAGGATAAGCAAGCAAAAGAGTGGTTTCCTCACATGGATATTTAGAAGAGTAGAACACCTATGTGAATGTATTGAAAATGAGATTTCTTTGCAACCATGGTCATCAAAAAACAGAAGCTTGAGAAAGACGGAATGCCTCCATGTACAGTCAATTTTGCCTCCCTATCTGAAGAGGACTTGGCCGCCTTCCTCAATGTTGTAAGAATGAGAAAACAGAGGTTGTCAAAGAATAGTACTGAAGTTTTTTTCCAGTCTTGAGCATTAGGTAACCTCATCATGTCAGACAAGGTCCTAAATTGGCTCACTCCTAATTGGGGGATACCAATCTCCTTTCTTGTTCGAGGTCATGGTTTTTCTGTGGTTCACATGCAGTAGGCTTTTGATATGGCATGGGTCAGCCAGAGAATCTCAGATCACGTTTTCATTCATTGCAATCAAGGTACCAAGTTTGGACATACTTTTGTTCCTCCTACAATTGGCCCATATTTTCTCTGACCTCTTTACTCAATTGATCAAGGAGAAGAAGAAAGCTATAACTTCTTTGGCTCAACTAGAAACTTCCTCTGGTGCACTTGGATTGAAAAGAATCATTTTCTTAAAGTGATAATTTTATTTTTATTTTTTATCTTTTATGGACAATGTCCTTTTTGTATAATTTATAGCTTCTTGGAGAAGTGACAATGTCCTTCGTATACTACTCACAAAAAAAATTGTAGAAGATAATGCACTTCAAAAATAACATAGCTTTCTAGACCACATAGGCCTCAAGCAAAGAACTTACACGACTTCTTTATTTAGCCACCCTCCAATTGCCTCCTGGAGATGCAAAGGAAGATCCCAATGATACAATGTTACATACGGCTGAATGCCTGCCAAAAATTATTTGATTAAAATCCTTCAACCAATTTTTCACTAGCTGAGCTTAAAACGAAATTCACAGGTAGCGAATTTTACTCTTTTCAAGAAGTGCATTGATTAGGTTATTGTAGTAATTAATCCCTTCAAGATTGACTTTGGTCCCCAAACCATCTGAAAGAAGAAAAGGCTCGTCAGTAGAAAATTCAGAAAAACAACAAAGACTCTTTAAATGGGAACCATTTCCACATGCTTAGAACGGTCATGAACTAAGGATTGAAAACAGCAGAATGTTGATGGTTCAAAGGCCAGGAGAAAAAAAAAGGCAAGGAAATAACCAACGGATAGATAAATAGTATATCTACAAAAGTTATTTAAAAGTATTGGTAGAAAAAGAAGTAAAAACAGCACAATAACAAGAGGAGAGAAAGATAGGAAGATGGTTTTCCTATTAATAACTAGGATATCGGAGGGCTTCACTCCATCGTGAGAGTTCATGTATCCTAAGAGCACCTCAAAGAGATAATAAGGATTTTGGACTATTGAGTTTTCTATTAAGGAGGCTTAACCAAGGAAACATCCTATGCTCTTGCCACTTGGACCAGATCTTGAAAGTGGAAAGGAAAGCAGCTTTTGAAGTCCCAATTTCTTTGTCTCAACAGTATTTTACCGAAAATGGTGCAAATATGATCATAATCATGTTACCAATTAGGGATGTAAGATGTGGAACAAAATTCTATATGAAATGACAGGTGGAAAGATATAATGCAATAAATGATACAAATTTGAAAAATTAAGAAATCAATAAATCTTAATATGAATCGATAAAAATAAAACACTCTGACCAGTATTATTTCATTGTCCTTTATACATTTTACAGGAGATGTAGTAATCTTTTCTTCAAAGATCAATTCAAATTGAGTTGAGGTCACCAGAAATACAAGAGAGATAAGCATTAACAATATCCACTTGTTGCCCCTCCAACTAACCCAAGTATGTTTTTCACACACAACGATAATTTGAGTACAATGACTAAAATATTGGGATTTCAATTTTATAGACATATCGTATGATAAATCTTGTTATTAATATGTATGCTCACCTTAGGATTAATGGATGTTTTTCATATGTTTATAGGTATTTCTAAAAGTTTTTCTGTAATCATCCACTTAATTTTATCTTGCTGGATTAGAGCCTTTCCTTTAGTTTGATTTCGTTTTGGTGGGGCTATAGTTTTTCCATGCTTTTGTATTCTTTTATTTTTTTTCCTCAATGAAAGCTTGGTTATTCAGAATAATAAAATAAATAAATAAGTAAATAATAAAAGGAATATAAAAAGATTAAAAAAGAGTTGATTGAAAATCTTTTGGAGATATCGAGTAATGCTTAATATCAATATTGAACACTCCAATTTACAGATATAAAGATGGATGTTCTAATCCTTTCTTGAGTGTCATAGCTTTACCTACCACAATGGTAGTAAGATTTCAATATCAATATATCTTTTACATATATAAGAAATAAATTTTATTAATGTATGAAATTTAACAAAGAGGGGCAACATGCCCAAGCAAAAGTAGTTTAATATCAATATCAATAAAAAGATTTGTTTCTTTCTACATATATCTTTCTTTTGCCATGGAATTGAATCTGACAATAATTATTTCAGCAACATATATCTTAGTGTTTGAGATTTGTACACTAGTATTTTCTCCTCTCCCTTTCGGGTGTCTAAATGGGCATCTACAATATAGAGTGTGTACCACATGTGTCTAATATTCTTTAGATATCAGCAAAAATGAAACGAAGATTTTACAAAGCACATACCAGGAAATATGCGGGACCATGATATTGAAAAGCGGTAAGCATCAAATCCCAAATTTGCTATAAGTTCAACATCTTCCTAAACATACATAAAACAGTAAACAAATAACGTAATTATTGTACTTAAGTGTGCGTGTGGGAGGGTGTGGGTGATAAAAAAACCAGCATACGTCTATAAATGAAATATAAACAAGTTAATATGTTTCTATTTTTATCAGAAACGATCCCAGTGAAGGATGACCAGATATAGACTGTGGGAAGGGGGACGAGGAGCACTCAAAGTCAAACCACTGCAAAAGATGCCTACAAAATACGCTCGAGTTGGTATGGATCAAAAAATTAGAGAGTGGCTACGGATATAGTATGGCAACATACTATTATTTGTGCTAGATATTCTTTAAATTTGACTTCACCCATCAACTTAAGCTTTTGGGTTGAATTGATGATTTAGATGGTATTGAAGCAGCAGGTCTAGGAGGTCGTGTGTTCAAGCCCCTACATTGTCATTTCCTCCTCATTTAATATTGATTTCTACTTTTTGGGTCTTTCTCATATTTCAAAACCACAAGTGAGGGCCGAAGATTTACAACACCTGTTTTTTAGGTGTCCCTTTGCAGAAAAATGTTGGTTTGACCTATTCTGATCCTTCAACATCAATTGGGTCATTGATTCCAACTTTAAGAAGAACGTTTTGCAGCTCCTAATCGGCACCAATCTAAAAGATAAATCAAGATTGCTATGGATAAATGCTGTAAAGGCCCTACTTTCATAAATTTGGTTTGAGCGAAATCAAAGAATAATTCACAACAAAGAATCTAATTGGAAGAACCGTCTGGAGATTGCTAGAATCAATGCTTCTCATGGTGCTCCTTAGCTAAAGCCTTCGAAGCATACTCAATTCAAGACATTAGCCTTGATTGGCATTCTTACATGGGTGAGTTTTTTAGTTTGTAGTCTTATTTGTTTTGGGGGATTTTGTTATATTATCAGATTCTTTAAGATTGTTGTGTTTTCATTTGATAGTTTGTTGTCTTTGGTGTGTATTTTGCTTTTAGATGTATGGTTTGAATTGTATTCAGATGGGTTTGGTTTTTCTTTTCGATCACAGTCGGGATATGATGAGAGTGCTATGAGGTGTCCAACCTAGTTGAAATGTCTGGGTGCACTTACTGGTCTCATAGGCTTTGATCTCGTTTCTTCATTGTACTCAAACAGTACTTTGTCTATTCATTTTCTTAATGAGAGACTTGTTTCCTTTTTAAAAAAAAACCACAAGTGAGTGGGAGCGTTGAATATTCTATCAAATTTGCCTTCACCCATCCATTAGCTTAAGCTTTTGGGTTGAATCGGTGATTTAAGAATTTGATTCTAGGAAATTACATTGAATATAAAATTTAAAATTTTATTAAGCATTTTTCATTATATTCTAACCAAAACATCAGAAAAACCGTCAACTGCTTTTGATTAATTATTTAGAAGGGAAGGAATGCTCATGTACTTGATTTGAATTCATGAAGAAAGAAGTAAACTTAAATCTTTGACTTCAAAACAGAAACACTCTATAACAAGGCAAGAAGTGAACCAAGAATTGCAAAATTAGGTGACACCGAACAATAATCAAACCACAATATTTTTTAAGAGGAAATTAAATAGATGATGAACAATCTTAAGAGTGAACTTGACTAACCTTGTATCTGTGATATTGGTCCACCGCTACATCACCATTGCCGCCATCCAGGATCTTACCTGCAGACATGGGGGAAGCAGAATAAGTTTTAAAACCACGATGGAATCAGCTTAGCTATCTGGTTGGAGAAATTATAAGGGATGTGACAGAACTTCAAAATCAAAGAACAGTGATTACCTTTAATATGTGTAAATTCATCCCAGATACAAGGGCCTCTGCCCCCCTCATTGGCAGCTCCTTCAACCTGTAAAATCAAATTTATCAATCATCCATAGTGAGTTTATTTCTGTTGCTACGTCTAATATTAGCTAATTAACTATTAATAAAATAAACGAATAAGTAACAGAACAACTTTGATAGCAATAGTGTAATTGAAACAGTACGATGATGCCAGATGTATGTAATCTTCTTCAAAAATAATAATTTGACATGTTTTAATACATTGTTTTATTTTAGAAACCATCTCAAGGCCTGAGTTCAAAGAAATCCTCTTGCACGTTCACTTTAGAATCCTTTAATAGTTTTTTTTTTCTTTGAGAAAAGAATCCTTTAATAATTAACCTTGTTTTTTTCAAGTACAAATTAGAGGTGGGAGGATCTGAACCATCTACCTCTTTGTCCTCGACATAAACTGATGCTAGTTTAGTTAAGCTCATGTTAGAAGTTGGCCTCTTTATTTCTTATCAATCTTTCACATTTAAGACCTGCTACAAACTGATTTAATAACAAATGCCTGATACATTGAACTATTGAAAAGAAAAGGACGAAGTATACATGGAAAACCCTAGTACAGAGAATAAACTCTGATAGAAGGCACTTTTATTATTTTCTATTGAATCAAAAGAGTACAAGAGTAAGAATATATATAGGCTATAGTAAGCCTATCAAAAAAGTAAATAAAACTAGGGTGCAACAGATTACACAAATACCCTTGGGCTATAAACACTCCACTAACCCCTAATTTCCAACACTCCCTCTCAATTTAGAGCGTAGATGTCAATTAGACCCAACTCTTGCTAATACAATAGTCAAAGCGCTGCCTGAGTAACCCTTTGGTGAGGACATTAGCAATTTGGAAGGAATGTATGAGATACAGATATTGCGATTTTCATGTTTCTCCTTTATAAAATGTTTGTCATCTCCACATGCTTCGTTCTATCATATTCGATTGGGTTATTGGTTATGGTTATAGCAGCTTTATTGTCACAAGAAAGCTTCATAGGTAATTCACAATCCTGAAAAAAAATTTTGCAGCCTTCTTCACAGACTCCCAAACTCATAGCTCTGTATTCGACTTCAGCACTACTCCTAGCAACAACTCCCTACTTTTTACTCCTCCAAGTAACAACATTACCCCACAAAAAGGTACAATATCCCAAATTGGACATTCTGTCAGTAACTTATCCTACCCAATTAGAGTCGGTATAAGCCTCAATAAATTTTCTATCAGTTTTCCGGAACATCAGACCTTTACCTAGAGTAGTTTTCAAGTATATCAGAATGCGATTCACAACTTCTTGATATAAGAAAAGCTTTTATTTATGAATTACTAATATGTAAATAGGTTACAATATCCTTACTGCCACTCTTCAAAGAACCAAACACATTCTGAACCCCCTTACACCACACTTATTACACATATATATAACTTGTACTAAATAACCATTCAAATAAGTGTAGATAACTTCCAAGTCCTCCTAACTCCTCCTAAACACTAGGTATCCTTATCCGTACTATTATTAGATGACTCCCCTTTTCATAAATACAGACATTCCCCTTTTTACCCTTACAATAATATTGAAATATAATTGGAGGCTTATCATTACCCTCCCCTTCTAAGCTCGACTTGTCCACAAGTTGTAATGTCGGAAACTGTTGATGCAAATCGTCCATCACTTCCCAAGTAGCTTCATGTGAGGGAAGACCTTTCCACGCTACCAACACCTCTCAGATATTAGTTGAAGGATTTCTACGATGACCATAAACCTCCATAGGTTTAGTCACCCATTTATAAATATAGAAAAGCTAGGAGTGAAGGATGAAGAATCTGGTGTGAACCCAACAATTTCTTCAATTGAGAGACATGGAAAACAGGATCGACAGAAGCTTCTGGAGGTAATAAAAGTCAATAAGTCAATGGACCCACCTTTGCAGCAATTTCATAAGGTCCGAAATACTTTGGGGAAAGGTTGTAATTTCAATTTCATAAGCTTCTTGCGTAAAGAATGCTGCCGGTAAGGTTGTAATTTAAAAAACACCCAATCCCCCATGGCAAATTCAACATCATGTCATTTCCGGTTTGCATACTTCTTCATTTTATTTTGGGTCGTCTGCAAATGAGCCTTTGGAGCTGATAAAGCCACATCATGATCCCGAAGTTGTAGATCTAAAGTAGAATTAGAAGTGGCTGATGCACCATAAGAAACCGAAGGAGGTGGCAATCGTCCATAAACCGCTTGGAATGGAGTCAAACCTGTAAAAATATGGTATGTGGTATTATACCAATATTTTGCCCAATGCAACCAATCAATCCACTCTTTGGGATGCTCACTACAAAAACAACGCAAAAGCTTCCAAACAACGGTTAACAACTTCCGTTTGACCATCAAATTGAGGATGATAAGTAGAACTATGATGTAAACATGTACCTGCAGCACTGAATAATTCTTGTAAAAAATGACTCATAAAAACCTTATCACGATTGGATAAAATGGACTTTGGAAAACCATGTAATCAAACAATCTCTTTGACAAAAATGTTGGCTACAGTACGAGCAGTAAAAGGATGCTTTACTGCCATGACCATGCTTACTTAAACGGTCTACAACAACCAAAATCACATTCGAAACCATGAACCTTGGGCAACCCCTCGACAAAATCCATACTAATGTCATCCCAAACAGCCTCTGGAATGTTTAAAGGAAGAAGTAAACCTTCTGGACCTGTCTAAGGTCCCATCTGATTTGTACTTCAAAGTGAACACTCAATTTGCATCCCACTGTCTTGTGCCCTTTAGGAAGAGTACAAAGATCTCATGTCTTATTGTTCTTAAAAGCTCTCATTTCTTCCATGACAGTTGTATTCCACTCAAGACTTTCCAAGCCTCATGTATGTTCTTTGGGTACTGTTGCAGTGTCGAGACTTTCAGTAAACACCTTGAACTTAGGCTGTAGATTACTGTAAGACATGTAATTACAAATAGAGTCCTTTGTACAAGACCTAGTACCCTTTCTCAAGGCAATGGGTATGTCAAGAGAGAGATCATAGCTCTATGGCTTGTCTGAGTCATTCGGGCTAGTCTCATGCACCTGTGTGTCTGCTAGAATTTCATCACTCATGGCAGTCCTGTTCTTTTCTGGAAATATCATATTATTAGTCCTGTCTTCCTCAACCACTTCAACAATATCATCCTCAGATTACAAGTTATTATTATTAAGTTCAATAGTATCTTGAGCTTGCGTTGGTTCAAATTCATGGACCAGAGCTGGCGAAATAGTAGGGGGCACCATTTCCTTTTAAAGATTCTTCCTGTAGTAAGTTATCCAGGGACTTGATTGGTGAGTAAAACAATGTCATGGTATGGGTCATTTAGCCTCTTCACTACCACTCTCCCCCTGAAGATGGCTAACAGGAAATAAGGGTTTATCCTCAAGGAAGGGGGCATCCCTTCGGGTGCAAAGGATACCTCATGAAAACACATGACTGATCATGAAGAGCAAACTTAGTGTGGTTAGGCCTCTAACTGTGAACAAAGGCATTGCACCCAAACACATGGAGTGGAACAACAGGAATCAACCGTGTGGTAGGTCAAACCTCCTTGAGATATTCAAGAGGTGTAGAACTCGAGATGGAATTCTATTGATAAGATGTGCCACAATAAGGACTGCATCCTCCATAAGTAGGAAAAAAGAGAAGTAGACAACATGAGAGAGTGCGCAACCTCAAGGAGATAGCAATTTTCTCGTTTAGCCACACCGTTCTGTTGCGGGGTATAAGCACAAGAACTCTAGTAAACAATCCCTTTAAAGGATGGAAAGCCTCGAAAAATATTACTCAGGAACTCACGACCATTATCACTATACAAAATTGCAATTTTAACATTGAACTATGTCTCAATGGTTGTGTAAAATTGTTGAAATATTGATGAGACCTCAAATTTATCAGTGAGGAGAAAGTCCCAGGTGAGACAGGTATGACCATCAATGAAGATTACAAACCAACGTTTCCTCAATAGTGACCTGTGAGGGCCCCCAAACATCATTGTGAATGAGGGTAAATGGCTGGGTAGGTTTGTAGGGTTGAGACAAAAATGAGACTCTGTGTTGTTTTCCACGAATACACACATCACAAGACAAAGAAGAGATATCTGCTTTAGAAAATAAATGAGAAAATATATATTTCATATATTGAAAGTTTGGGTGGACAAGACGAAAGTGCCACAACATACAATCTTTTCTAGAAGTAGAAAAATATGATGACAATAGACTAGTTCTATAACAATGCCTAAAGGAAGCATAATCATCAGGAAAATAAAGTACCCTACTGTGCCTTGCAGTGCCAATCATCTTCCTCGAGCTCCTAAAAAGAAATAGTATCGAATGAGAAGACAACTTGACAATATAGATCCCTGGTTATCTTACTGATTGATAGTAAATTGTAAGATATCTTAGGCACATGTAACACATTCTGTAAAAGAAGACCATTGAAAGGGGAAATATGACCCTTACCTGCAATAGGAGAAAAGGACCCATCTATAGTCATTCATTGCCAGCACATAAGAGATATGATAAAAAAATCTTCAGACAATCCACTTAAATGGTCTGTAGCACCTAAATCAAGTATCCAGGGTTTCCTCCCATCCATTTTGATAAGACTAAAGATTGAGATGTACCACCTGATTGTGCAATAGCTCCAAGAGGAGTATTAGGATCACCTCGATTCCTATAGAAGTAGCTGATTCACTCATAAAAGCCCTAACGAAATTATGCTTGTCATTTGGTGGATGTTCCTTACTATTTGGTGGTCGGCCATGTAAGATCCATAAATTGTGTTTTGTATGTCAAGGTTTCTTATAATGTTGACACACTGGGACATGCTTCCCATTTTGCTTTTCACTTTTAGAACTGAAGGACTTCGCACTAAAGGTTGCATAATTAATACCAGAAACCGTCAAGATGTTCATTACACTTATGCGATCTTCCTCTAACCAAACCTCAAAACATGCCTCCATCAATGAAGGAATAAGCCTCTAACCCAATATGAGACCACAAACGAAGTCAAACTTGGAAGACCGCAAACTAAGTCAAACTTGGAATTCAAGCCTGAAAGGAAATTATATACACACTTCCTCAGTTTTCGAGTATTGAACACCTCTACAAAGACAGTTCCAGATAATCTCTCGACATAGGTCCATCTCTTGCCAAATCAAAGACAACTTGTTAAAATATGAAGTGACATCCATGTCCCTTGCTTGCACTCATGAACCTACTTGCGTAGAGTATAAAGGCGAGATACATTCTGCCTCTTTGAGTATAACTTCTGAATTGTATCTCATATGTCCCGAGCAGTAGCAACATACAACAAAGATTATCCAATTTAAGGTTCCATGTTGTTAATCAACTCTAACCGAAGAAGAGAGTCCTCTCCGTTTCAAATTTGCTCTTGAGAGTCTCCTAGTCTAGGTCTTGGTACCTCTCCTTTTAGGTACCCAAATTTGTGACGCCCCCCTCAAGGGCCATCTTAATGGATCGAGACCACAAGAAATAATTTTGGCCATTCAATTTCTCCCCTCCAATTCTCTTGTACTTTGAGCATTCGTCTCATTTTCCATTTTTAATTTCTCCCCTCCAATTACTCCTATGGAATTTCCTATGGAGCCAGATAAATAATTTGTAGCAATTAAGGTAGGGAAAGAGGTTATTGGGTTCTCCAAATACACCGGTACAATATTATGCGTGGAAAACCCTAGTACAAGGAGAAAAACCACGATAGAAGCTGCCCTTATTATTTTCTAATGAATCAAAAGAGTACAAAAGTAAGAATGTATATAGGTTACAATAAGCCCTAAGAATAAAATTAAGGTACAATAATTTACACAAATAGCCTTGGGGCTATAAACACTCCACGAGCCCCTAATTTCCAACATGAACAATATTAACCAATGTACTCACTGCAATCACAAAAGCACAGTCCCTTAATCGACAAGGGACAGTACTCATGTTGTGTTGCACACGTTCAAAAGTAATTATTAATCATAATGTTTAAAAATAATGGCACAAATATAATGAATGAGAATTAACATGGTCTTTTTACTGTTACAACATGGTTTAAAATAGGGCATTTTCAAATATAGCAAACAAAATATAGTAAAATTTTAGATTTTATAAATGATAGGCAATGATAAACTTCTATCAGTGTCTATCAGTAACATTGAAAGATATTGATAGAAGCCTATTTTTCAACAGTTTTGTCATTTACGGTAATTTTTCTTTTAAAATTGTACTAAGAATTAATTTTTAAGTTAATGTATATTATTGTTTATCATAATTTCTTCTCCTGTAGAAGAATAACAATAAAAAAATTAAATATTATACACCAAAATAAGTAGAATGAAAAGTTAATTTTAGACTAAATATAAATATTTTTACGTAAATAACTAATATATCAATTTTGTACCCCTAACTTTTGAGGATTGAATCAATTAAAACCTAAAACTAACAATTTTTTAACTTTCCTAAGTGTATATAAACATCCTGTGAGACTTGTGACTTTAATGGGTCTAAATTGATTAAAAAATAATTAAAATTAAGGAAAACTATCAACTTATACCCTGAACTTTTGAACTTTTGAGGATTTCAATTAAAATCCAAAACTAACAATTGTTTGAATTTTTCTAAGTGTATATAAGCATCTCTCGTGTGATTTATGATTTTGATTGGTATAAATTGATTCACTTGTAATAATTCTAGAGTTTTATTGAAAAAACAAGTCACGTGATATTTTTTTAATGAAATCTAAAGGAGACTGAAAATGCACCAATGAAAGTTTGAAGTTGAAACTGATACAATTATTAGTCCTTAGTTTTAATTGATACAACCCAACGTTTAGCATATAGAATGACATTTTACCTAAAATTAATTCCATGAATTCAAATCTGAACACACTTAAAAGTTGATTGTATTAACTAAGAATTAAGAAATTACATTAAAATAGCCATCCAATCAAATGGCTAAAACATTTATATGATGGTTAAAAAGTACTAAAGCTAGCCTAGTTGAAATAAAATACTCAAACATAGCATATGTAGATATAAGTTTAAACATATAAATTATTGAATACATGCCAAAAAGTAGTAAAAGTAGTTTTTGGAGCCACTTCTAGTACAGCTAAGTAGATAAAGGCATTCACCTCCCACCTCCGAGTTGTTATACTAAAAAAACATGAATTCTTTTCAATGCTCAAAAAACCAAAAGAAGGAAAAAGTCTTTTTAGTTATAAGTAGGTTTTCATGAGATTAGTGGATGTGTGCGTGAGTCACTAACGGATGTCGATATCAGAAAAGTATATAAAAAAAAAAATAAGTCTGGTTTAGTTATAATTAATCATAAATTTGAGTTTAAAATAATCGTAAACTTGTGTTAATAAAGGACTGTAGAAAGATAATGATTACTATGTTAAAAGAAAATCAATGATTTCTTTTCTTTTCTTTTCTTTTCTTTTCTTTTCTTAACACTATACGGGGTGGGGAAAATCAATGATTTCAAAGTTGAAAGAAAATTGTTATGTTTACAATTATTTTTTAATTTTAAAGAATTTAGATAAATAAATATTTAAAAATTGACAGAAAAGGAAACCAAAAAGAATCAATTTTTCTCTCTCTATCGTGGACATTTGAGTTTTACTTTAATCAAATTGCGAAAAAGGAAATCAAGGAATTTCAACATAGAAAGAATCGGATCCGAAAGGAAGATTGACTTTACGAAAGAAACCCACACCAATTGATAATTAATGAAACATTTTACTAATTAGAGGTAGCAAGAAAGAACCGATCGACGATACTTATATACCCCAAATTTGAGTTAGGGATTAATACCAGACGAAGAAACGAACAACCAGGAGATATCAGACAAATCAGAATGCCTCAGGATTTGCTTAGAAACTCATAAATCAAACAACAAAACTAATAAAAAAAAAGTGAAAATCAATTCAAATACCTTAAAGACAACAACGTGATTCATACAATTAATTGATAGACAAATCAAAAAAAAAAAAAATCAGCCAAGCAGAAGAAATGAATAAGAAAACAAAGGCGAATTCAAGTTAAAAGAGGACCTGATAAGCGGAAGTGGCAACGCCGAAGATGAAATTGGGAGGAAAATCATGGCGAGATAATGGTTTAGCGTCGGGACCATCGGCATCCTCTTGATGATGCTCCAATACTTCCTCCTTCTTCGGCATTATCGATGAGTGAAGAAAAATGGGATTGAAAATTGAAGTGAAAAATGGTTGACACGTACTTATAGTGAAAGAATTGACAGTTGACGATCACGGGGGCCATCAAGCAAAAAAAAACTGTAAAGTTTGTGATAACTACGTACTTCCAACTTTACGAAGCCGACAGTGGCGTGCAAGAGTTTGAAAACTAAATCATCTTTTTCAATTTTGATTTGTGGACCCTACTAAAGGCAAAAGTCATAAATGCCCTCCCATCATACAAATTCTTTTACTTTAGAGTTCCAAATATCCAACTTTTCGTTGTTCCTTTTACCCATTTCTAGCTAAATGCATGCACGTGCTTCAATTTTGTCTCAATTTTCTTTATATTATTTAGCTTGAATTATAAGCATTTGACATAAATTTCGTAATGAAAAAATAGTCCTAAAACTATATTTATTTTTTTTTTATGGTGAAATATAAACGGTGAATATATCTACTTTTATTTTTAAATGAAAATTACTTTTATTTAGAAAAAAATAGCTAATAGTATTCTTTTTGTATATTGTAAATATGACAAATATATCAAGATACTATATATATATCATGCAGCTATCAAAAGATTATTAGAAGGCTATTCACTTTTAAATTTGCTATTTTTGTAATTTAAAAAATATAGTGACATGAGCCATTTTATCATTAAAAAATTTTACTATTTAATGCTTCAATTATAAATATGTTTCACCTTAAAATTCAAAATAATAAGAAATATATAAATGAAAAAATAATTGAAGGATATAATTAAAATAAGTGTGATAGAATGAAATAAAAGTTATATATCAATTAAAATTTATAAAGGAACAATATAATGAAATATTTTAAAAAAAATTTATATACTGACCCCACGTCATGACATAAGTAATTCATATGTACTTTGTTGCTCATAACTTATGAGCTAAATTTGGAGTTTGGGTTTAATGTTTCAAAACTCATAGTGTCAATTAGGGGTGTAAAAAATCCGACAATCTGAATTACCCAACTCATATTATATGGGTTGGATTGAGTTAGTTTAAAATATAGGTCGGGTTGGATTTGGTTGAAAATTTTGATTTTTTTTCAAGTTGGATTCGATCTCAGATTTGAGGATTGAAAAATTAAGGTCAACATAACCTAACCCAAATTAATATAATATAATATATTTTATTATTATTTATTTATTTAATAAAAGTTAAACAATCTTATGAGTTTCGAGAGTTTTTTTTAGCTTAACTTGATACGAAACATATTTGATTTATGCTTGATGATTTTCATTTATAAACATTAAAATTTAAAAATGAATAATAATAATAATACAACCCAACTCAACACAACCCCTGTTTTATGGGTTGGGTTGGGTTGGGTTCAAAACATAATTCGAGTTGGCAACCCAACCAATCCTAAAATATGAGTTGGGTTGAGAATGTTTCCCTACTCAACCCAACCCATTTACTCTATAAGAAATTTTATCTTTGCCGACGACAAACATGTCGATGCTCTAAAGTTCGTCGATAGAAGTGGTATACGCCAACAGATTGTGTTAGCGTCGACAATAAGTGGAATCGCTGAGGGCAAAAATTATAGCATTGGCGTAATAGGTTTTTATCGACGACATATTTTTGTACTGCCGGCATATGTAAACATATGTCGACGGTGTATTATGACCGTCGGCTTAGGAGGACAAACACCGATGGAATTAAAATTTCCGTCAACGGTGTAACACCCCAAAAATTTGAGATGATTTAGTTTCAATTATTTTAAGTGTAATTATTGAAATTTTGGATGTTTTGAATTAATTGACTTATGAATTTTTTATTTTTATTAGACATTAAGAAAATATCTAATGGTGATGGTGCTTGGGAGTTGTGTTAATTTGATGTATTTGAGGAAACTTGATTAATTATATTTTAGTTCTATAATTAATTAAGTTTTGAGGATATATAATTATTTTATTTGGATAATAAAATTGGTAGAGATATTTGTTGAAGATAAAGATAATTGGGTTGAGGAGAGAGTAAATTGAATTATTTGGTTAAAGATAATGGTGATATTTTATTTGGGAAAAAGATTGATGTGATTGGTTGATTTTGAATTTAAAAGGAGATTTGGTGGGTTTTTAATTGAAGAGAGAGAAGATAGGTTTTTGTTGGTTTAAAATAAGGAAAAGGAAAGAGAAAAATAATATCGATTATTTATTTGTGTTTAAAAAAAGGTCATTGGGATCCGTGCACCATTAAACCATCATCTTCTTCATTGAGAAAGAAAAGAAAAACCCTAATTTTCTTGAACCCAAACCCTAGCCTCCTTGCAACTGCCGCCGCCGCCACTCCGTCACAACCGCCGTGCTCATCCGATGCCGTCGAAAGTGGATCGCCAGTCGCGCGCCGTCCTTCGCAACCCGAGTCATCTCCGTCTGATCTCCTCCATCTGGAAGCCATCGCCGATCGGCTGCTTTCCATCACAGCCCGTCCCTCACCGCCACAAGACAAGTCGTCGCCCGTGCAGGTCGCCATCAAGCCTCAGCCGCTTCAGCCGTCACTCATACTCGAACCCGGAAACTCGAGCCGCATCCGCCGCCAGCAACCCGCACTCCTTCATAACCGCATGAAGCAGACCCGACCCGCACGCCCGTGCCTGCACCGTAGTCGAGCCGCCCTACACGTATGAGCCGTCTGCTCGAGCCATCCTGCACGCGCGAGCCGCCTTCTGCTTTCTTGTCGAGCCGCCTAGTCGCTTCACCTGTCTTTGAGCCTAGCCTGTTTTCGGTCCTTTTCACTTATTTTGGTAAGTTTGATTGGGTTTTGGAATACCCAACTAAGATTTGAAATTTTTGGATCTTAAATAATTTAATTTTGGGGTTAAATAAATTATTTCTCTTAAGGGACATCTTGGACCAATTGCTCTTTGGAGCGTGGGATTTCTCTAGTTAAGGGCTTATTCGTGGCAACCTCAACCTAGGGTAAGTTATTTCAACTGAATTCTTGGGTCCTTGGTCGTTTGAGGATTAAGTTATGAAAATTGGTGTTTTCTAACCATTTAGGACTTCGCTGCTTGGAAAGCGTGATTTTGCTATTAGAACTCGTTTGAGCAAATCTCTAGGTAAGAGATTCTAATACTAGACCTACAAATGAAATTAAGAGACCGCATATATTTTTAGTTGTGCACATTGATAACTAGATTGCATAACGGCATGGTAATTAATGATGATATGATATGACATGGTGATATGATATGACATGATGTTATGATATGACTTGATGATGGTTTGTTACGTGCATGTTATGGTTAGGGTGTATGTTAGCTTATTCTATTAGAGTCGTACCTGTATGGGTGTCTTTCGAGATCATCACCTTTTTAGGACTGTGCAGTCCAACGGGACCGCCAGTCTGGCATTGACATAAACATGATTCGAGTGGTTCGACGGGATCGTTCGCAGCCTGATTGTCTTAGTGTTTCCTCTAGGTACACTACAGACCAGATTGTCATAGGCGTTCCTTTGGGATCACCGAAGACCAGTTATGTTCCTCCGGGATTACATGTTGCACGTGTTCGAGAACGTGCCAGTTCTTGGGTACCACTTTTAGGACTCTAATAGGAAGTTAACAGACACCTAGCGAGACTAGTAGTGGGTCCCTTACTGAGTATTTTATACTCACTCTTTCCATTTATATTTTTTAGGCAAGGGCAGAGGTAAGGGCAAAGGCAAGCTGGCGAGCGACCAGAAGTGACTGTGGCGAGCCATATGGATCTTTTGCTTCTGCTTTATGTCGTAGTTCAGACTTTAATGTTTGCATTTTAGTTTATTTTTTTATTTGTTATTTTAGTTCTTTAAAATTAGATAGGGCCCGAGTTAGGATTTTATTTTTATACTTATCTCTAATCACATTTGTTTATGCTTTTAAATGAAAATTTTGAGGTTTTGTTTTATTTTTTTTATCCAAACTTTACAAATTTTATTTATCTTTTAAATTAGTAATGGCTTCTACTTAGTATAAGGAGTTGGGTCGTTACAAACGGTTCTTTTAAAACAAAAGTAGGGTTTCTTTTCTTGTCAATTCTATTTCTTTCTTCCAATATAAACCGCCGACGAAGAACCTTCTCTATACACGATTTTTCGGCCACCAACCAACGCAAGTCTCCATCAATCGCCGTCGTGCTTTGTTCTATTTTTCCTAATTCCGACTCCTCCACCTCAAGAAAACTGCTGTCTTTTCTCATTCGCCCCAAGTCTTAAGGTCTGGGGAGCACCTTTATTCCTCTTTTTTTCTTCTTTCTTTCTCCAATTCTTCTTCATAAGTTCAAATTTCCCTTCTTTTGATTCTTACTTTCTTGTCAATCTATCATCTTTTTTCATTCTTATGTAATTCCTATTTCTGTTCTTGTTTCAATTTCAACTTCTTAGGGTTTTGTTTGCATTGTGTTCATTGTTCTTAATTTCATTTAAGAATGCGTACATACCTTTCTTTCCTTCTTTGGTTATTCTTAAATGGGTTTTATTGTAATTTCATCTTGAATTGCTTGAAATGACTATATCGCGTTGGAAAATTTTATTTTGTGGGTTTTAATCAACGAATTTGTTGATTCTAGTGTTGCTTTTGTTTAATGGAAAATTGGGACATCGTGGAAATATCTAGCAATTTTTTTATTATTATTATTTATGTTATGCTTTTGATCATCACTAGATCCAAGAGTATTGGTTTCTAATTGGCAAATGTTTTCTTGAAATCATAATTGGAAATAATCATTTTCTTCTTTAAATACCCAATCATCTTCTTGTTTTATTCGTCATCTCTCCTTTAAATTTTTCCTTTTGAAAGGTTCAGGTTTCAAAAAGATATCTTATAAATCTTATTCATTGAAGTATATATATATATACATATTATAAAATTTGAATCCATGGATGGATTAACAAATATAGATCCATTGAATGAAATTCTATTGAAGCATTTAAGTCCAAAGAGAGCATATAATTATTTTTTCTTCTATTGTTGAAATATAGTGATATAAGTGATTTAATGTAATAGAGATTAAACGAGCAGGGTAGAAGAAAGACCAAAATTTTATCCTAATTGCAACTAATTAACAAAAAAAAACCCCTAAATCGAAATAAGATTAAAAATAGGGTTTTTAAGAAAAACTTACGTTCAAAGCTCGGGTTGATGCTTGAACCACCACTAGCGTTGACTACTATCATCCGAACTCAAAACCAGATTGTGGAACCCGTTGAATGAAGGAAACCGGGAGAGAGAAAAATAAAAATGGAAAAAGGATTGAGTTTTAAATTTTGATTTTTAATAAAACCAAACATAAAAAAAGGCAGCCCAATTTTTTTAGGAAAAAAATGCTAAGCCTTTTTCTTAAGGCCCCAAGAGCCCATTTTATATAAAATTCACATGCAAGGTTGCATGTGCATGCACACACAAAGGCCAACAACGCATAACCCACTAACCATTAGTGGGCTTAATGCCTTCATAATTTGCTAACACCTAGCTCATTATAGTTAGTGGGTTTATCCAACAAAATGTTGAATTTTTCCACTAACTTTTGTCAAAGGGTAAAATTGTCATTTGGTCAAAGTCAAACTTTGTCTTTTCAAACCAAAAAGTCAACATTTTGATTTTTTACAATTTTGTTCGTCTTGACTAATTTTGACCTACCGAGCATGAATCCGTATTTATTTTCTCAAGATTCAAATCACATTTGAATATATTGCCGGTCAAAGTTTGACTTTTCAAAAGTCAAAAGTCAACATTTTGACAACTTTGACTATTTCCATCTTTTCCAAGCTTCCGAGTATGAATCCACATTCATATCTTTAATATTTAAATCATATTTAAGCATAAAACTCTATTAGTAATTTAACATTGACAACTATATCACATATACTTGTTGGTTTCTCTCTCCTCTCCTGTTTCAAACAATTTGATTCATTCCATCATATTATTCTAAGTTTATTCCATATGAGCTAGCAAGGGAACCTAATGGACCTATAGATCATCGGTTCCAACAATTCGATATTAACAGGTTAAACTCTTTTATACCGAGCTAATCAACATTCGTTAACTAATGGATCATTCCACTAAAGTCCCGTAGTTGCACTCCCCTCACTATAAATATATTTGTGTTCATTTGATATAACGATGATCAGTAACTTAATCCTTCAAAGATTGTTCGTAAGTTTGGCAGGGTTAAAAAGTATCGTTTTACTCCCAAGACTACATCTTTCTCTTTAAATCCCACTGATCCACTATTGAACAATTGGTTTTAAGGTACAACCTATAAACCGAATGCCTCTTGGGCCAATGAGAGGGTGGGACCCCATTGTCCAAGACTTGGATTCAGTCCTTAAGGGAACAACCTATCTACTAACTCTAAAGCGAGTAGGAGTAAATTTCGTCTTGCATCCTATGCTTCCAACTATCCACCCGATCTTACCCCTGAAATGGGAGGCTTATTGGGCCAACGCTAATGAGTTACCCTCACCTATACAGATCTAAGGATAATCTCATGTGAACAGGAGTTCACAGTTAGCTCAGGATTAAGATTAAGTTATCTAGGTAATCAATAATCGAGATAGTCAGTTTTGAACAGCAAACGACGTTATAACGTAAAAGTGACTATTTCATGGTTTTGTTTTATGTAAACCCTATACATAAGATACCCCCACTTTCATGTCTCTACATGAACGATTCAGGATTACATCGTTTGTATTAACTACAAAGCGGGTCGCATCCATAGGACCTCTTCCAACTCGTAAAGAGTAATGAGGTTATTATTGTTGGAATTTATGTCCTAAAACTCATAGTTTTGTAATCATATTCTATTCAATAAATTCGTTATTGAGAAATTGAATATTATAATCTTAAATCCAATAAACTAAGATCCCAAGGCTATTTTGAGTAAACTTGAGCTTGATGTAGAGACATAAATATGGATTAAGTTTGAGTAAATAACCTAAATAGTCTATAGTATATGAATAAAGGTTGGGCGCCTTATTTAGAGATACTATGGATGTGGTCTGCTTTATAGTTAATACAAACGATGTAATCCTAAATCGTTCATGTCGTAGGGACATGAAAGTGGGAGCAGCATATGTAAAGGGTTTACATAAGACAGAACCATGAAATAGTCACTTTTACGTTATAACGCTGTTTATCGTTCAAAACTAACTATCTCGATTATTGATGACCTAAGTAACTTAATCTTAATCCTGACCTAACTGTGAGCTCCTGTTCACATGAGATTATCCTTAGATCTGCAAAGGTGAGGGCAACTCATTTGCGTTGGCCCAATAAACCTTCAATTTTAGGGGTAAGATCAGATGGATAGATGGAAACATAAGGTACAAGACAGAATTCACTCCTACCTGCTTTAGGGTTAGTAGATAGGTTGTTTCTTTAAGGACTGAATCCAAGTCTTGAACAAAGGGGTCCCACCCTTTCATAGGCCCGAAAGGGATTCAGTTTATAGTTTGATCCTTAAATCAATTGTTCAATAGTGGATCAGTGAGACTTAAGGAGAAAGATATAGTCTTAGGGGTAAAAACAATACTTTTTGACCCAGCCAAGCTTACGAACAACTTGTGAAGGATTAACTTACTGATCATGGTTATATCAAATCAACACAAATATATCTATAGTGAGGGGAATGCAACTACAAGCCTTTAGTAGAATGATCCGTTAGTTAATGAATGTTAATTAGCTCGATATAAAAGAGTTTAGCTTGTTAATCTCGGATCATTAAAGCCTATGATCTATAGGTCCATTAGGTTCCCTGCTAGCTCATATGGAATAAACTTAGAATAATATGATGGAATGAATCGAATTATTCAATTTTAGAGGGGAGAGAGAAACCAACAAGTATATATGATATAGTCATCGGTTTTTTAGATTACTAATAGAGCTTTATGCTTAAATAGAATTTAAATATTAAAGATATAAATGTAGATTCATACTCGAAAGCTTGAAAAAGATGGAAATAGTCAAAGTTGTAAACATTTTGACTTTTGACTTTGAAAAGTCAAACTTTGATCGGTAATATATTAAAATGTGATTTGAATCATGAGAAAATAAATGCAGATTCATGCTCAAAAGATCAAAATTAGTCAAGACGAACAAAATTATAAAAAGTCAAAATGTTGACTTTTTGTTTGAAAAGTCAAAGTTTGACTTTGACCAAATGACAATTTTACCCTTTGACCAAAGTTATTGGGAAAATCCAACATTTTGTTGGATAAACCCACTAACTATAGTGGGCTAGGTGTTAGGACACTATGAAGACATTAAGTCCACTAATGGTTAGTGGGTTATGTGTTGTTGGCCCATGTGTTTACATGCATATGCAATCTTGCATGTGAATTCTCTATAAATTGGGCTCTTGGGGCCTTAAGGAAAGGGCTTGACAATTTTTCTAAAACAAAATTGGGCTACTATATTTTCTAAAAGAAATAAATAATATATATATATATATATATATATATATATATATATATATATATATATAACCTAACCCTTTTCCATATATTTTCCATCTTATTTCTCTCTCCCGGTTTTCTTTATCCAACGGGTTCCACAACCCAGTTTTGAGTTCGGAGGATAGTAGGTCAACCCTAGTGGTGGTTTAAGCATCAATCGAAGCTTCGAACGTAAGTTTTTCTTAAAAAACCCTATATTTAATCTTATTTTGGTTTAGGGTTTATTGTTAATTAATTGCAATTAGCGTAGAATTTCGATCTTTCTTTCGCCCTGCTTGTTTAATCTCTATCATGTGGTATCAAAACAAGATTAATTTTACTCAATTGCATATGGTGGGTGTTTTAATTTATTTGATAAATTATTTGGATGAACTAAAATGGATTAGTGGTTTTGACACTAAATTAAGTTTTTTTATTGTATTAATTATTGTATTTAGCCAGGTTTGTATTTTTTTTATTGTTGCAAAGGGTTTGTAATTTTATTAGAGTCATTAGAGTTGTTTTTAGGCTGTAATTGTTACAACGAGAGAGAGAAATTCAAAGAAATTGGTGATTTATTGAAGACAGGCCTGAATAAAGGCTTCAGACCCCGAACGGCTTCCCAGACCCGACTTAGAGATCCTTACGCGACTCAATTTTGTTCAGTCTTTAATGCGTTTGATTCGCTTCTGCCCATCCGACCAGCATTTCGCCCGCCTGACCTGGCTGCCTTCCTACGTCCTCTTGCCCTTGACCCACTTCAACGTTCAGTTCTTCTCGCGTGCGACCCGTTTGGCCCAGCCCGCACGCCCATCCGGATCGCCTCTCGCTCTGTGTGTGCCTGATGGTCTGGCCTGGTAGTTTTGGGCCAGTTCAAGTCCAATGTATGGGTTTTGGGTCGGTTCATGGGTTTTTTGGGCTGGTTCAGTGCTGTTTCAAAGGATTTCCAGCCGATTCGAGTTGTTCGGAAGCGGTTTATGTACTGCATCAAATTATTATTGTAATAATTTAGTTTGTAACTTAATTTAGGGGTCAAAACCAATCCATTTTAGGATGTTTAATTAATTATGCATATGATGTATGTTTTAATTAAAGCTTAAATTGTATGTACATATAGTATGTCATAAAGATTTAAAATCCCACCATAGGTTAACATATTCATGCATTGAAAGTATGTTATAATGATTATAATGTATAGTATACATGTTAATTAATTAATATGGATATGAACTAATATGATTAATTAAGTTAATTTTGATTAAATATGATTTAATAAAATTAATTAATTAATTAATTAGTAATTTATTTAATTTAATTAAATATGATTTAATTGAAAGTTAAACAAATTAAATCCATATTAATTAATTTCTTTATATAATGGTTATATATTTTTAGATGTATGTTATAGGTTTGTCTAAAGTTTTTTATATAGGTGTTATAAAATGAATTAGGCTTTTAAAATCTATAACAAAGAAAAGTTGCATGCTCACCTAGGTTAAAATTATATCATCCAATTTTTTCATAGAATTAGGTCGATATCTTATAAAACTAGTTAGAAGAGGCTTACCTGATTCGATCTTGTCAACAAGTCAGATAAGATGACTAATGTTGGAGGTTCTTAAGTTGACGGTTTACGGAACACCTACTACTTGGAGATCGTAATCAGTTTTTGAGCCTAGTTAACCTAGTTTTATAAGCATGCGTGAGAGGTGTGAGGTAATAAAATTGGTTTATCACCTAGACATCGTAGGTTAAAATTCAGTAAAATAAGTTATGCTCTGATGTTTCACCTAGACTTAAGATTTGTTTAAGTTAGCCTAAATGTAATCCTAAAGTTTTAAATACCCTTAAAATCATTATAGAACACTTCAGCTAGAGAGAAGTAGTGTACTTTTAGCTCTAGCGTCCCTAAGAGTTCACACCGTGAGATCCATGCAGGGTTTTGCATCGTGCATAGGAGTGGATTCCCTTCGGAGAGTGTTTGCATGGATCAATATCAAGGTGAATAGGGGAAGTAGTTCACAGTAATTAGGTAAGGGATATGTGACAACACATCCCACGGTCTCTTCCATTAGATCGCACCATGAGATTCCTATAATGTGCATGCTTGTCTACTCTGGAGCGACGTTCCCTTTGGAGGGTTGTGTTATAGGATTCAGAACACCGTGAACTCCAAAGATGGATACTTTTTCTTATATCAGTTTTCATATTGTCTTTCCATTTTCGGGAGCATATTGATTCTGATCTCTGAGATCCAAAAATGGCAGATTACACTTACAAGAATTACTGAGTTGTTAGTACATTCTCGACCAAAGAAGCGATAACTAAATGCTATAACGAATAAAAGTTATTCTAAAGTTAGCATCTAGACAAGATTGTCTTGGTTCAAAGGAGGAATAATCGTAGCATCTAGACAAGATTGTCTTGGTTCAAAGGAGGAATAATGGTAGCATCTAGACAAGATTGTCTTGGTTCAAAGGAGGAATAATCGACTACCCTTCGGTAAAGGTTATTCTAAAATCTTTGAAATATCGTTGCAAAACATAATAATGAAGAATACATTATTAGTAATTGCTAAATTGGATTGGTTTATAAAGGATTATAGTTTTATTTCTAAAGAGAATATGTTTGTTTTTCAGCATAAATAACTCAATAGTTCAACTGTTAGCTTCCAAAAAACTTAATGACGATAATTATGGGGCATGGAAATCAAATCTTAACACGATACTAGTAGTTGACGATTTGAGATTTGTCTTAACTGAGGAATGTCCTCAAACCCTACCTCTAATGCTAACCGAACTAGTCGGAAAGCATATGATCGATGGGTAAAAGCTAATGATAAAGCCCGTGTCTACATTCTTGCCAACATGTCTGATGTTCTGGCAAAGAAACATGAATCCTTAGCCATGACTAAAGAAATTATGGATTCATTAAAGGCAATGTTTGGGCAACCAGAATGGTCCCTAAGATACGAGGCAATCAAATACATTTACACTAAGCATATGAAAGAGGGGACCTCTGTTAGAGAACATGTCCTTGACATGATGATGCACTTCAACATCGCCGAAGTAAATGATGGTGCCATCGACGAGGCTAATCAGGTTAGTTTTATCTTAGAGTTTCTTCCGAAGAGCTTCATACCATTTCATACAAATGTGTCTCTGAACAAGATAGAGTTTAATCTGACAACCCTTCTAAACGAGCTCCAACAATTCCAAACCCTTACCATGGGCAAGGGAAAGCAAGTGGAAGCAAATGTTGCTACCACAAAAAGAAATTTTTTAAGAGGATCGTCTTCTAAAACCAAAGCTGGATCCTCAAAACCTAATCCTCAAATAAAAAAGAAGGGAAAGAGGAAGACTCCCAAACAGAACAAGGGAAAGAAAGATGTAGAAAAAGTTAAGTGTTACCATTGTGGCCAGAACGGGCACTGGTTGAAAAACTGTCCAAAGTACCTTGTAGAGAAAGAGGCAGAGAAGGAAACACAGGGTAAATATGATTTACTAGTTGTTGAAACATGTTTAGTGAAATATGAAAATCCAACCTGGATATTAGATTCAGAAGCCACTGACCATATTTGCTTCTCATTTCAGGAAAATAGTTCTTGGAAAAGGCTTTCAGAAGGCGAGATCACTCTTAAGGTTGGAACGGGAGAGATGGTCTCAGCTGAAACAGTGGGAGAATTAAAGTTGTTTTTTAGAAATAGATATATCATACTAAAGAATGTCTTGTATGTACCACAAATGAAAAGAAATTTAATATCTATATTTTGTATTTTGGAACACATGTATAGGATATCTTCCAAAATTAATGAAGCGTTCATTTTCTATAAGGGTATTCAAATCTGTTCTGCTATACTTGAAAATAACTTATATAAGTTAAAACCAACACGAGCAAATCTTGTCTTAAATACTAAAATGTTTAGAACAGTCGAAACTTAGAATAAAAGACAAAAAGTTTCTTCTAGTACCTATTTTTGGCACTTTAGACTTGGTTACATAAATCTCAATAGGATTGGGAGATTAGTTAAAAGTGGACTTCAAAGTGAATTCGAAGATAACTCTTTACCGCCTTGTGAATCTTGTCTTGAAGGAAAAAAATGACCAAGAGATCTTTTATTGGAAAAGGTTTCATAGCCAAAATACCTTTAGAGCTTGTACATTCGGACCTTTGTGGACCAATGAACGTCAAAGCTCGGGGAGGGTACAAATATTTCATTAGTTTTATTGTTGATTATTCTAGGTATGGTCATGTTTACCTAATTCATCACAAGTCTGATTCTCTTGAAAAGTTCAAAAAATATAAGGCTGAAGATGAGAATGAATTAGGTAAAACAATAAAGATACTTCGATCATATCGAGGTGGAGAGTATATGGACTTACGATTCCAAGACTATTTGATAGAACATGGAATCCAGTCACAACTCTATGCACCTAGTACACCTAAGCAGAATGTTGTATCAGAAAGAAGAAATCGAACCTTGTTAGACATGGTTCGCTCTATGATGAGCTTTGCTCAGTTGTCAGATTCCTTTTGGAGATATGCTTTAGAAACAGCTGTCTATATATTTTTAATAACATTCCCTCTAAAAGTGTTTTAGAAACACCTTATGAACTATGGAAATGGTGTAAAGAAAGTTTACTTTACTTTAGAATTTGGGGATGTCCGACACACGTGTTAATGCAAAACCCTATAAAATTGGAACATCGTTCAAAATTATGCATATTCGTAGGATATCCAAAGGAATCTAGAGGTGGTCTGTTTTACGATCCTCAAGAAAATAAAGTATTTGTATCAATAAACGCCACATTCTTAGAGGAAGACCACATCGCACTAAATTAGTATTAAATGAGATTTCCAAGAGTGCTACAAATAAACCTAGTTCATCCACTAAAGTAGTTGATAAAACTAAGAAATCTGGTCAAACACATCCTTCTCAAGAGTCGAGAGAGCCTCGACGTAGTGGAAGGGTTGTTTAGCAGCTTGATCGCTACTTGGGTTTAAGTGAAACTCAAGTTGTCATACCTGATGATGGCGTAGAGGATCCATGAACATATAAACATGCAATGAATGATGTAGATCGTGACCAATGGATCAAAGCCATGGACCTCGAAATGGAGTCTATGTTCTTTAATTCTATTTGGACTCTAGTAGATCAACCAAATGACGTAAAACCTATTGGTTGTAAATGGATCTATAAGAGAAAATGAGACCAAGCCGGTAAAGTACAGACTTTTAAGGCTCGACCTGTGGTAAAGGGTTATACCCAAAGAGAAAGAGTGGACTATGAAGAAACATTCTCTCCCGTTGCCATGCTGAAGTTGATTAGAACACTCTTATCCATTGTCACTTTTTATGATTATGAAATTTGGCAAATGGATGTCAAGACAACCTTTTTAAATGGAAATCTTGAGGAGAGTATCTATATAGCTCAACCAGAGGGGTTTATAGAAAATGGTCAAAAACAAAAGGTTTGTAAGCTTCAGAAATCCATTTATGGTTTGAAGCAAGCATCTAGACCCTGGAATATAAGATTTGATACTGTGATTAAGTCTTATGGCTTTGAACAAAATTTTGACGAACCTCGTGTTTACAAAAAGGTCGTCAATTCTATTGTAGCATTCTTAGTTTTATATGTAGATGATACTCTACTTATTAGGAATGACGTAGGTTATCTTACTGAAATCAAGAAATGGCTAGCTAGGCAATTTCAAATGAAAGATTTGGAAGATGCACAATTCGTTCTTGGAATCCAAATTGTTTGGAACCGTAAAAATAGAACACTAGCCATGTCTCAAGCATCTTATATTGACAAAATGTTATCTATATATAAAATGCAGAATTCCAAAAAGGGTCTGCTGCTGTATAGATATGGAATTCATTTGTCAAAGGAATAATGTCCTAAAACATCTCAAGAAGTTGAGGATATGAGAAAAATTCTCTATGCTTCCGCTGTTGGAAGTTTTATGTACGCAATGTTATGTATTAGACCTGACATTTGCTACTCAGTAGGGATGGTCAGTAGGTATCAGTCTAATCCCGGACGTGATCACTGGACAATCGTTAAGAATATTCTAAAATATCTTAGAAGAACAAAAGACTACATGCTCGTGTTTGTTACTAAGTGTCTGATCCTTACTGGGTACACTGATTCTGATTTCCAAATGGATAAAGATACTAGAAAGTCTACATCAGGATCAGTATTCATTCTAAATGGAGGAGCAGTAGTATGGAGAAGCGTAAAACAAACTTGTATAGCCGACTCCACAATGGAAGCTGAATATGTAGCAGCTTGCGAAGCAGTATGGCTAAGAAAATTTTTGACAGATTTAGAAATTGTTCCAATTATGCATTTGCCAATCACTTTATACTGTGACAACAGTGGTCCAATTGCAAATTTACGAGAACTTAGAAGCCATAAACGGGGAAAGCATATCGAACGCAAGTATTATCTTATCAGGAAAATTGTACATCGTGGTGACGTTGTAGTGACCCAGATTTCTTTTAAGCAAAACATTGCTAATCCTTTTACAAAAGCTCTCATGGCTAAAGTGTTTGAGGGTCACCTAGAGAATTTAGGTCTACAATGTTTGTAGACTAGGATATGTGGGAGACGTATTGGGCATATGCTCTGACATGTGCCTTAATTTATTATATTCATATGTTTATTGTACTCATATGTATTATTCTCTCTCATGGTTAAATTCAAACATTTTTATCCCACTAGGAGTTTTAGTCCAAGTGGGAGTTTGTTGGAATTTATATCCTAAAACTCGTAGTTTGTAATCATATTTTATTCAATAAAGTCGTTATTGAGAAATTGAATACTATAATCTTAAATCCAATAAACTAAGATCCAAGGCTATTTTGAGTAAACTTGAACTTTATGTAGAGACATAAACATGGATTAAGTTTGAGTAAATAGTCTAAATAGTCTATAGTATATGAATAAAGGTTGGATGCCTTATTCAGAGATACTATGGATGGGGCCCGCTTTGTAGTTAATACAAACGATGTAATCCTGAATCGTTCATGTAGAGACATGAAAGTGGGGGTATCCTGTGTAAAGGGTTTACATAAGACAGAACCATGAAATAGTCACTTTTACGTTATAGCGTCGTTTACTGTTCAAAACTGACTATCTCGATTATTGATTACCTAGGTAACTTAATCTTAGTCCTGAGCTAACTGTGAACTCATGTTCACACGAGATTATCCTTAGATCTTTATAGGTGAGGACAACTCATTAGCATTGTCCCAATAAGCCTCCAATTTCAGGGGTAAGATCTGGTGGATAGTTGGAAACATAGGATGCAAGATAGAATTTACTCCTACCTACTTTAGGGTTAGTAGATAGATTATTCCTTTAAGGAATGAATCCAAATCTTTGACAATGGAGCCCCACCCTCTCATTGGCCCGAGAGGGATTTGGTTTATAGGTTGTACCTTAAAACCAATTGTTCAATAGTGGATTAGTGGGACTTAAGGTGGAGTATTGGGGGTAAAACGGTACTTTTTGTCCCAACCAAACTTACGAACAACCTGTGAAGGATTAACTTACTGATTATGGTTATATCAAATGGACACAAATATATCTATAGTGAGGGAAGTGCAACTACGAAACTTTAGTGGAATGACCCATTAGTTAACGAATGTTGATTAGCTCGGTATAAAAGAGTTTAGCCTGTTAATCTCAGATCGTCGGAGACTATGATCTATAAGTCCATTAGGTTCCCCTGCTAGCTCATATGGAATAAACTTAGAACAGTATGATGGAATGAATCAAATTATTCGATTTTGGAGAGGATAGAGAAACCAACAAGTATATGTGATACAGTTGTCGGTTGTTTAAACTACTAATAGAGCTTTATGCTTAAATGAGATTTAAATATTAAAGATATAAATGTGGATTCATACTCGGAAACTCGAAAAAGATGGAAATAGTCAAAGTTGTAAAAGTCAAAATGTTGACTTTGGACTTTGAAAAGTCAAACTTTGATTGATAATATATTCAAATGTGATTTGAATCTTAAGAAAATAAATACAGATTCATACTCGGAAGGTCAAAATTAGTCAAGACGGACAAAATTATAAAAAGTCAAAATGTTTACTTTTTGGTTTGAAAAGTAAAAAAAGTCAAAGTTTGACTTTGACCAAATGACAATTTTACCCTTTGACCAAAGTTAGTGGAAAAATCCAACATTTTATTGGATAAACTCACTAACTATAGTGGACTAGGTGTTAGCACACTATGAAGACATTAAGTCCACTAATGGTTAGTAGGTTATGTGTTGTTGACCCATGTGTTTGCATGTAACATGCAACCTTACATGTGAATTCTCTATAAATTGGGCTCTTGGGGCCTTAAGGAAAAGACTTGGCAATTTTTTGAGAACAAAATTGGGCTGCTATATTTTCTAAAATAATATATATATATATATATATATATATATATATATATATATATATATATATATATATATATATATATATATATATAAGCCCAACCCTTTTCCATATATTTTCCATCCTTTTTTCTTTCCCAGCTTTCTTCATCCAACGGGTCCCACAACTCGGTTCTGAGCCCGGAGGATAATAGGTCAACCCTAGTGGTGGTCCCAGCATCAATTGGAGCTTCAAACGTAAGTTTTTCTTAAAAAACTCTATATTTAATCTTATTTCAGTTTAGGGTTTATTGTTAATTAATTGCAATTAGGGTAGAATTTCAGTCTTTCTTCCACCTTGCTCATTTAATCTATCAATTATATCTTTGATGGAATTATATTTTAATTAACTTTATTATATAAATTAAATTTTGGTTATGAGAGAATTTATATCTGAACTCGAGGGGTTCATAACCCAAGGTTAAGAATAAAAAGTTTTCAAGTTGAATTGGTCCATTTATGGGTTGAAGCAAACATCTAGAACTTGGAATATTAGGTTTGATACTGTGATTAAATCTTATGGTTTTAACCAAAACATTGATAAACTTTGTGTATACAAGAAAAACAATAAAGGTAAAGTAGCTTTCTTCTTACTTTATATGAGCGATATCCTACTCATCAGAAATGACGTAGGATATCTAATTGGCGGTAAAAATTGGCTAGCAACCAATTTTCAAAAGAAAGGTTTGGAACAGGTGGAGTATGTTCTTGGGATCCAATCATAGGGGATCGTAAGAACAGAATGCTAACTTTGTCTTAAACAACTTTATACCAATAAAATGTTGGTTTGATATTCGATGCATAACTTTAAGAACATTTTTTACCTTTCAGGCATGTGGTTCACTCGTTTAAGGAACATTGTCCTAGACACCTCGAGAAGTTTAGGATATGAAACACATTCTCTATGCTGCAGTTATGGCAGCTTAATGTATGCAATACTCTACATTTTGTTATGTAGTGAGAATAGTTAGTAGGTATTAGTCCAACCAAGGGTTAGACCACTAGATGACGGTTGAAATTATCGTCAAGTATCTTAAGAGAAAAAGGAACTATGTATGGTACTAAGGATTTGATCTTTACAGGATAACTGACTCTAATTTCTAAACTGACAAGGCTTCTAAGAAATCCACATCGGGATTAGTGTTCACCCTAAATGAGGAAGCTGTAGTGTGGTATAGCATCAATCAATGATGTATTGCAAACTTCATTATGGAGGCTAAATAAGCCGCTGCTAGCAAAACAACAAGAGAAATAGTTTGGCTTAGGAAGTTTCTATATGATTTGGAAGTTGTTCCAGAAATGAAATTTTCGATCATTCTATATTATGACAATAGTGGGGGCAGTAACCAATTCTAAAGAACCTCGCAACCACAAATGAAAGAAACACATAGAGTGAAAGTGTCCCCTGATACCGAAGATTGTGCAATGAGGGGATGTGATCGTAACCAAGATCACTTTGAAACACAACATTGTTGATCTGTTTACGAAGACACTCTCAATTAAAGAGTTCAAGAGTCATCTAAATAGTCTAGGTCTTGAGATATGTACTTTAGGTAATCTTGGACAAGTGGGAGATATGTAATGGATACGAAGATGCCCTTGTTTATTGTATTTATATATATACAATTTATGTTATATACTTGTAGATTTGACCATTTTCAATGTTTGTGGATTACTTCATTATGTACATCCCATAGATATCATTAGACTAGAATTTTAGTCCAAGTTGGAGTTTGTTGGAATTTAAGTTTTAAAACTCGTAGATAGTAAATGTACTCCATTAATTGTTATTAATAAAGTGTTATTATTGTAATTTAATTAGTATTATTGATTATTTTATTAGTTTTGTCTTAATAACCTAAATCTAATAAACTAACATCTAAGTTGCTTTATGAGTCTTAATAACCTAGATCTAATAAACTAACATCTAAGTTGCTTTATGAGTCTTAATAACCTATATATATATATGATTCAAATATGAATTAAATTAAATATATAAGATATTTAGTTTAAAATAGAATTAATTGAAAAATTAATTAATTGTTTGATTTAATTCATTTTAATTTAATTTTATTTAATTGAATTAAAACTAGAAATTATGTGAGAGATATTTATTTAAATATGATTTAAACGAAATATTTAATTGAATTCAATTACATTAAATGGTTAATTAATTAATAACTTAATGAAATATATCATGCAATGCATAAAAATAAGATAACATGTTATATAAATTCATAAAATTCTAGGCATGCATATTATATAAATTATAACACTTATAACATACTTCAAATGCATGCTACATGTTTATCCTATGATGAGGTTTTAAATCTACATGCGATACTTTATGCACAATCAAGATTAAAACATACATTCACAATGCATAATTAATCATAATACTTAAAATTGTACAGTTTTGGCATCCTAATCAAACATTAACTAAATTATTACAACAATAATTTAAAACACGCTTCGAACCACTCTGGAACCCTTCAAACTAGCCCAAACCGACTTGAAAACACAACTTCTTCACATGAATAACGACTGAAAACTTGAAAAAAAACAACACAGTGCATTTTTAATGAGCAACCTCCGTTGTTTCTTCGATTACAACCTAATTTTAACTTTTTTTACTCTCAAATTTTCTAGATTCTTCCTAACACGTTAGAGCCCATAAACAATCAGATAAGTAAAACAATTATTACAATAGTTATTATAAACCAAAACTTGAATCTAATGCTAAAACCATGATATATCCAATTTAGCAATCAAAGCATTGAATAAACACAAACCATATGCAATAGAATGATTAAAGCTTGATGTGATACCAATAGTAGGATTATAAAGCATGCAACATAAGTTAAAGGATCTAGATATCATCCTAAATGCGTTAAAATAAAGGATTAAACATGCTTTATATATCTTGAAAAACAAAGTTTAGAAGTTATACCTTTGAAGCTCAATTAATCCACTGATTTAAAGTTGTTTCTATTTATGCACGAAGCTCTAGACAACCATAAGATCTTCCCTACTATTCTCTTGAACTTAGAATTCATTTGTGGGAACTAGAATGTGATTTAAGAACAACAAATTGAGAGAGGTTTTAGTGAAATTTGCTTAATTTACACTAAACTTGAGAAAATGACCATAAGCATTAATCAAAATTAATCCTCACTTATGATGGAGAACGAGACATGTGTAACGAAAAACAAGATCAATTTTACCATTGTCATACTCCATCTCTGAGCACCTTCTCACTAGGCCCAATATATTGTGTGAAGCCGAATAACATCGTTCTTCTTCTAATGACACCTATTGACCTTGCTTAACTTGTACCTTTTTATCTATCTCTTTTAAAAACTTAGATGTGGAAGTGTGAAAAAGAAAATGTCTCAAGTTTGAAAGTGTAAACTTCAATAAGATCTTTAAGCTCATTCGACCAATGGATAACCTATTAACAAGCCTTATATACATACTAAGTTCAGAGTCCCAACCACTCACACAAAATAAAAACATATCTTAAAAGAATTACGAATCTATTACAGACAATTCACTAAATCCTTTACTAGTCAATTTTAATCTAAAATTTATGAATGAAATAAGCCGTAAAAAATCTAATTAAACTTATAACAGAGTAGGTGGATCCCTAGCAGGCACCAGAACCACAAATATCTTTACTTGTAAGAGAAATAAGATAATGAAGGGTGAGCTATAAAGCCCCATGAGTGACAACTTTTAAAACAAAACATGTTAATAAAACCTTGAGCAAATAATAAATAATCTTAGCAAATTAATTTCTTTTTCTTAAACTTAGCCTTCAACTTTTATCTTTTCTTTCTAACTATACCTTGAATTTCATATGTCTACGTAACGAATCTCTAGGCATGGAAGTTTTATCCCTTGAACAATACCTACAAGATGGAACTCTAAGCACCAGTAGCACCTATCTTGTTATAGGTATCATGAGATGGAATAATTGTAGGCGCTCATGGAGGCCCTTATCTCTTATCTAGTCTATGTGATGGAAACTCTAGGCATCTACTGGATACCCTCATCACACGACTTCTGTGCATAGGACAATCTCCCGCTTAAGGTTGCTATCAAATCAGAATATCTAGGTATATAAACTAAAATGTATTTAGAAATCTCATGCTAAGACTTTAACTCACTTAAGTTAGCATGCTCATGTAAAACTCTTGCATTAAGTAAGTCTCAAATCTAGCTTTGCTTAAATAATTTTTTTGCTCAAACACTTTAAAAACTTAGCATCCAAACACATTCTCGTAAATCTCATGTTTAGAGAAACGTTTCTCAATTTGAATGCTTTAGAAATTTAGTTCTATCATGCTTTCTCATAAACCCATTTCTAAACTTGAAACTCATGCTTTGTAAATAAATCATAAATCTAGTATTCAAATACTTAGAAATACAAATTTGTAAATCAAGCTTAAAAAATCCATTTTAAATTCGTTTTTATCATTCATAACTTTTTGCTAGATTCTCGGTCTATAGATTTGTCCTATTTCCTCTTGTCCTGAAAATCACAAGAAAACTCAAGTTAATCTTGGGTTCTAATTAAAGGAAACATTTTCAACTTCTACACATTTTTTCCTTCTCTACTAAGGAGAACTCTTTTCTTATTAACCTCAATCTCTTTTGAACTCTTGGGTGGTCTTAGCTTGCTCAAGATCGTTTCTACAAGCTTGCCCTAACTCAACACGAGCTTCCAATATTTAAAGCCTAAAACAAAAAGTCCTAACTTAGCAAATTGGCTCTTAAGCTTTTTAAACAAAGAAAAGGAAGCTACCCTCATCTATGTAAATCTAAGGATAATTTCATGTGAACAAAAGTTCATAGTTAGCTTAGGATGAAGATTAAGTTACCTAGGTTATTAATAATCAAAATAGTCAGTTTTATATAGTAAACAATGTTATAACGTAAAAGTACTGACTATTTCATGGTTCTAATCTTATGTAAACTTTTTATATAGGATGTCCCTACTTTCATGCCTCCAGATGAACGATTCATGACTGATCCAACATGTTCGTGTAGGTATCATATGAGCATGGAGGTATCCTGTGTAATGAGTTTGCATAAGACTACTGGACCATGAAATAGTAACCATTATATGTAACTATATTGACTAGTTAAGTTTCTATTTTAATTGGACGACCTAAGCAACTTAGTTTTAATCATGAGTGTATTATGAACTATTGTTTGCGAAAAATTGTTCTTTGATTTGTACAGCTGAGAGTGGCAAGATTGCTAACTCAATAAGCCTATCATTTTAAGGACAAAACTGAGTGAGGAGCTGGAAACATAATCAGACAAGATGGAATTTACTCTTTCTCGACTTTATGGTAAGTAGGATGAGTTCCTTTAAACAGTGTCTCTAGGACTTGAACAAAGAGTCCTACCATCTATATAGCACGAGAGAGGTTCCTGTTTATTGATTGGACTATAAACAAGTTATTTATTAGAGGAGCGCTGGTATTTAAGGAATAAGAAGTGACTTAGGGCAAAACAATAATTTAACCCAACTGGTGTTACAAGCACTTGTAAGAAACTACCTTGTTGTTATTGATCTATACCTGTGGATACATAAATATATCTATAGTGAGAAAAATTTAGTTGTTAGTCTTTAGTGGAGTGTACACACAGTTAACAAATAAAATGTCCAACCTTATTCTTGTACTATAAACAATTTAGACTATATGTACTCAAACTTGATTCATTTATGTTACTACATAAAATTCAAGTGGTCACACTATAGTCAAGCAGGAACCTTGTTTATTGGATTCTACGTTTATAAAGAGCAAATCTATTATTTAGCAATTTGTTGAACAATACCTCAATAACAACTTTATTGAATATATGGAACAATTTAACATTCACAAATCACGAGTTTTATGATAAATACCTAACACAACCTTTATTGGTATACTATAGACTATTTAAACTATCTACTTGAACTTGATCGACATTTATGTCCATACATATAGTTCAAATACTCATATTATAGCCAAGAAACCTTAGTTTATTGGATTATGAGTTTATAACGAGTAAATCTCTCTTATTCAAGAACAGTTCAATGAAAAAGAACTCAACGACTTAATTATTGAATAATAGGACATTTTAACATTCACAAATCATGAGTTTTAGGACATAAAAACCCAACAAGCGACTTAGACTATTCTCACTCATATAAATCAAAGGATTGCCCTCTAGAAAAATTAAAAGTACTCCATAACTCACACAGAATTGAGATCGAGTCACAAGGTTATTATATAAAATATTAACCTCTTTAAGTTAACAATATTATAATGAGATTAATTATTTCACATTTCAATCTTACACAAACTTATTATATGAAGTTTCCATAGTTGCATGTTTTCACATGAACAATTAATTTTGATCAAATCGATTTGTAACACTTGTCATATCCACAGTGTTACCAAGATAAGACATCCAATATTAACCCATATATTGTTGACTTTTTAGGTTACTGGTTGAAACATGATCCACTTATACTATGTCCACTACATACTATTTTCAAGTCTCTTGAAATAATCTTGGATTATTTTTTTCATAATGGATAATTAGTTATTGCATATAAAAACAATCAAATATTATATCGAATAACTAACTAACTATAAGACTTTTAGGACATCCCGATCTCCAGGCTTACACTAACATTGATAAGCCAACAAGTAAGACATGTTTCCTGAGGTATATAAAATAATCGATCGATTTTAAATCACGGGTATAGAGAAGAAAAGTAGAGTTTATTTCTTTCTTTTGGAAAATCTCTCACAAAATGCTTCTTTTAAATCATTTGTTATAATTCATATCGTATTGTATGATCATCTCACTTCAACCTTTACCTGATCTCATGCATTCTTCAGAATACATCATTTCATCTCATCATTCTAGTACATAATAAATCTAATTCATGTATAAGTCATATGCATTTTAAGAATTTTAAAACATAAAGGAAATCGTATGGTTCATAGTCTCAATTAGAAATATATTTAAGGATTCAACACATTTTATCAATCCTTTTCATTTGGAAATATTTTATGAGAAGAACCACTCACAGTCGCAGTTAACTCATTCTTCAGCCTAGTTTCCTTGACCAAGAGTTTCATTTGCACTTTCTCGTAATCCTTGTGGGACTCAGGCTCATTTTGGATATCAGAAATCCTTAGAAATCTGTCTAATTCTCTTAAGTGAGCTTAGGGTAAAAGCAACTTCAAACTGATCTGAATTCCTCTATTTATAGGTCTCTCTTGGTGAGTTTTTTCATGACGAAATGATTA
This sequence comes from Cucumis melo, assembly GCF_025177605.1. Classification (NCBI taxonomy): domain Eukaryota; kingdom Viridiplantae; phylum Streptophyta; class Magnoliopsida; order Cucurbitales; family Cucurbitaceae; genus Cucumis; species Cucumis melo. The sequence goes on from NC_066861.1 coordinate 15,143,841, forward strand.
CTCTTTTCGGCGGTAAGAAGTGGCCTAATCTTAAAACGTCATGTGTCTCTGTCCAACCTTATCTTGAATTCGGATTGACCGAACGAGTCCAATCAATCGTCAACCTACTGACATTAAGGTCACATCACTACTTTTAGGTGAGGTACCCCTGACTTGCCTAGTTGCTTGTTGTGTACTTCCTTTGTGTAGTGGTCCTTCCAGCGCATAATCTTTTTTGTGAAACATATGTCCCACTATCAACAGTCCCTTCGTAGTATATCTATCGCAACTTCAAAGAATCTTGTCGATAGGAGATAAACAAAAAATAAATCGTTTAAAAATAGAAGAAATAAAATTTGAAAGAAAAGAAATCACAAAGAAGAAAGAAGAAGAAAGAGAAGTGACGCAACCTGAAATTATGAAAATATTTTGCTCGATTTCATGGACTTTTGTTTTTTGTTACACGAACCGTAAATATTTTTTTGTTTTGTTAATTTATGTAAATTAATCAAATAATAAAAAGTAAACAAAAAGGGAAAAAGATGATGTTTCACTCTTCCACGTTGTTTCAAAAGGCACTCACATCTTTTTCTTGTACATAAAAAAGTATTTAAATCATATTTTGATCTCTAAATCTAAATCTTGTATCTTGTTTTAGTTTGGTCCTTAAACTTTTTAAAATATTTATTTTAGTCGTTACACTTTTAAAAGAGCATATTTTGGTCATGTTGCCAAATAAGATAATCACTCATAGAAATCTAAGGTTTGAATTTTTAATTAGAGGTCATATGGGAAATTGATGTTCTATCGAAAAAGTCACTTTGTCATTTAATATTTTGATCATTCCATTTTGGGGAATTGAAATTTTACTTCACTTTCTCAACTGTAATTTTATTGAGATAAAAAAAATGCCTCAAATTTGAGATATTTTTAATTTATTGAAGTTTTTTTTCTTCTTTTTCTGGGAGTTGTAAATTAGGGTGAAAATATTTATTTACAATTTTGTGAAGATTATTGTATAAATGGGTCGTACTTTTTTATTCTACTAATTGTTGTTTAAATTTGGTTAAAGAGTTTAATTTGAAGAAAAAAAACAGTAAATGGTGGGAGAGAATATGGAAAAGATTTGAATTTTGGAGGAAAGAGAAAACAAAATTAGGTTTTAGGGAATGGATTTTGTTAAGTTTGGAACTAAAATGATTCTCAAAAGATTATGGATTAAAATAAAACCCTAAAAAAGCAAAAATTTTCATTTATTTGAAGTCTCCAATGGCATCCAGTATCCACAACCAAGTCTTATCTCATCATAATCTCAGAACTTCAAGTGTTTCCGGCGATCCGTCTTTTAAGTTACTGCAGTCGAAGGTGTCGCCGCGTGGAAGAAGAATCGCCGTATGAGAGGGAGAGGGAGAGGGCTGTTGCTATTGCTACTCTATTCTTATTCCTTCTTCAATTTAATTAGGGTTTTATTCAATTAAGGGCAATCTGGACATTTTGCCTCCCGTCTCTCCCAAATATCCAATCCATTTTTGATCCTATTTTTGGAGCCGCCTCACCCTAAACTCCGAATCCCCTCTGTCTCCACAAATACCATTTTTCATTTTTTTTTTTTTGTTTCTTTCTTGCTATTTAATCGAAATTTATCTTTCTAGGTTGTTTGTTTTTGTATTCCCTTGCTTTGATCCAAAGTGAACTTCCTGCCTGCTGTTGGAAATAGTGGTGAACTCCATTTTTGAGAGCTTCGCAATTTTCATCCAGAGAACTGACTCACGTTTGAGATAATCGAGACCGCCATTACAGAATGTGGAGGTCGCTTGTGGCGGTGAGAGCTTCTCTATTCAGAGCTTCTCGTAGCGTAATCCGATGTTCAGACGTGCCCTTATCCGGCTCTGCAGCTCAATTGCAACCGTCGGTTGTGGTTCCTGGATCCTGTTTCTTCAGAAACCCTAGGTATTTTTCTCAACGTTATTCAAGTTCTTTTGATTCTGAGCCGTCCATAGAGGATCTTAATTCGATTTCAGTGGTTTCGGTGAATTTTGGTGAAGGTGGTGATGCGCAGCTTGAAAGCTGTGTAGGTAATGAGGAAGTTCATGAGTTTGATGGGGAGTCTGTGGGTGCTGATGTGGGAAATAGTGATCTCTTGGGGGAAAATGTTGTAGTTTCTGATGGGATTCGGGAGGAAGTGGAGAGTTATGGGGTCAATGTGGAGCAGTTAGAAAGTGTGTTGTCTCTACTTCAGAGTACTCTTGATGGGTCCTTTGAATCAAGTCTCGAAGAAATGAGATTGACTCTTCATGAGGATTTTGTTCTGAAAGTGATTGAAACCCCACATATTCTTGGTGAGAATTTGATTCGGTTTTTCCGCTGGGCTGTGAATAGTCATCCCGAGTTTGAAGTATCTACTCCTGTTGTAGATGTTCTTGTTCGTGTAGTTTGTGCAGATCTACGGCAAAGAGCCGCTTATTCTCTGTGGGAATTAATTAAAGAAATTGGTGGACAGCAGAATAGTTTGTTGAATGCCGAGATTCTTAATCAGTTGATAGCATTTTTTTCAAAGTTGGGAAAAGGAAAAGCTGCTTTGGAAGTGCTCGACAGTTTTGAAGTTTTGGGCTGTGTTCCTAATGCTGAATCTTACTATTTTACAGTAGAAGCGCTTTGCAGGCGCTCTTCTTACGATTTGGCTTGGCCAGTTTGCGAGAAAATGCTTGATTCTGGAAGCTTGCCAGAAAGTAATAGAGTTGGTAAGATAATATCATTGTTTTGCAGAGGAAACAAGGCAAAAAACGCCCATTCAGTTTACTTACTGGCAAAGGAAAAGCATCTGAACCTACCTCAGTGTTCTATGAATATCTTGATTTATTCTCTCTGTCGGGATGATGAAACTGTCAAATTGGCTCTGGAAATGTTGAATGATTTCTCAACAGGGGAACGGAAGCGTGCCATTAAGCCGTACATGGCGGTCATCCGTAGTTTGTGCAGGATCAAAGATACCAGCAAAGCTAAGACTTTACTTCAAAAGATGATTGCTGAAGGACCACCTCCAGGAAATGCAGCTTTCAATGATGTCATTAGTGGATATTCCAAAGCTGGTGATTTAGGGGAGGCAATGGAACTTATAAAACTGATGGAGAGTAGAGGGTTAAAGCCGGATGTTTATAGTTACACTGTTGTTATTAGCGGTTATGCAAATGGTGGTCAAATGAAGGAGGCTTACGAAGTCTTGGATGAGGCAAAGAAGAAACACGCTAAGTTATGTCGTGTAACCTACCACACCCTCATCCGAAGTCACTGCAAACTTGAAGAGTACGACTCGGCCTTGAAATTACTAAGTGAGATGAAAGACTTTGGATTACAACCAAATGCAGACGAGTACAACAAGTTGATCCAATCACTTTGCTTGAAGGCTCTTGATTGGAGAACATCAGAGAGATTGTTTGAAGAAATGAAGGAAAATGGTTTGCATCTTAACGGTCATACGAAGGGTCTTATACGAGCAGTCCGGGAACTGGAAGAAGAAGAATTGACTACTGAAGAATTGAGCATTGCAACTTAGGCGCAACTGAACGGAAGGCCTCTTCCAGTCTCTCACTCGTGAGTTGTACTTATTTTTTGGTGGGTGACATTAGATGTGGTTGCTAATAATGTTTGTTGTCTTGTTCTATTCTATTTCTGGTTATGTCAAAGAAATTTTGTTTTCAGAAGGAAAACCCAACCCCACAATTCTCTCCTTAGACATGAGATAGTTCTTGAGTTTGAAGCTAATTCTAGTTCTTGAATAATCTTCTTGTAAAGAGATGAAACCTCATTATGTTGAGCAAGGAATAGTTATTGAGAATGGCCAGGTTGATAGTAGAGTTAAAGAAAAGAGTCAAATGTTGGATTGTGTGATCAGCTGTGCTTTGATAAGAACTCCTCGACTAGGGGCAGCCGGACAGGGAGAGACTTTATTCTCATTTTGAAGACTTGAATTTAATAGTCAGGTTGTTAAATTTAATTTGTTGAAGTAAATCATATTTGTTTATTGATCATGAAAAATTAGTCTATTGCTGAAAACTAATGAACTGTTGGGTCTATAAATTGGAATGTCTTGTTATGGAACAAACAGAGGTGTACGCTAAAGAAAACTAACCAAATGGAACTAAACTATGCTCATATAATACTTTTGATTGGATTTACAAAAGAAATATCTATCATATTAATGGGATTAAATCTTGAGTTTTTGCGAGTGAAAAGTGAAATGATGGAATTGACCAGAATCTATGTCTAGGATTTTGCTCGATCGAACCCACAGTACGAGTATATTGCTTGAATTTGCTTTGGGAGTGCCTTGTTGAAGGATGTGGCTGGGTCATTCCTCGACCTTATTTTTGTTGAGTTGGGAGTGGACTCCAAATTTAAATAAATATTGAAATTTTAATTTCAAAATATTGATAAAATAACAATGGATATTTTTAGAAAAATTATAAAAACAAAAAGTTAAAAACATTCAAATTGTATATAAATATATTATTACTTAAAAATTAAGCTTAAAATTAGTATTTCTATCCGTTTATTTATTTGTTATGGTACCTTCTTCTTGTAAGTGTTTCTTAAAATCCAAACTTAGGGTACTTATGGTGCATTCCTGTGAAGGAAAAAGAATAAATATAGCAATTAGATTCATTAAGTGTATAGCAACATTTTAAAAAAAGAAATTGTAGATCTAGCAAAAATTTTATCAACGATAGAAGTCTATAAAAGCTATGTAACAAATATTGGTTTATCACTGATAAAGTATAAAGTAAAATCTATCATTGTTAGATTTTGCTATATTTGTAATTTTTTAAAATGTTGTTATATATTTAGTAATTATTTTTAAAATCGCTACCTAATTACCCTTGAGAAGGAAGGAAGGAAATAAACAAATGGAATTCATATATTTTCTAGAGTTTTTTAAATATAGAAAAAGAAAAGAAAATATTTACACCATATAGAACAATTACTAACAGGCCCTAAACCCACGATTTGAAATACAAAAAATATCCTAGTTCTTATAATTTTTTTTATTCTCAACCCACAATTATCCAAACTATAGATCTAGTTTTGTCTATTTGAGATAGATAGTGATAATGATCTACCGCTTTCTTATTCCAAGCTATCAAATTTTATATCAAATTTTTTAAAGTTCTTACTTTCCATCATATGCTTGCAGATAGATGAAGATTTGGAAAAATTGGAAGTGCAAATTTAGAAACACCAAAAACACAATTGTTGGTCGAGATTTGAATCTTTTCAAATTATATATCTATCACTATCTATTTGGGTTAGATAATGGTCTATCTCTGTCTAGAATATATGTTGATAGTCTTCTATTTCTATCTGTCTAGGACATACATAGATAGATCATTATCTTCGTCTATCTAGGTAGATAGAGATAGTGGTTTATAACTGTCTATCTCGGATAAGAAAAATAATAGTCCTCTATCACTTTCTTATCCCAAACTAATATACAATAATACAAGTTTTAAAAATTTTTACTTTCCAAACTAATATGCTTGCAGATAGAAGAAGTTGAAGTTCAAGAAGATGAAAAAGTTGAAATAGAAGAAGAAGAGGAAGAAGTTGAAATACAAGAAGAAAAGAAAAAGAAGATGAAGAAGATAGAACTTTACATTGCCTATTTGAGATAAAAGCAATAAAACTCTATTATTGTCTATTCACAAAGTAACCCAACTAGGAAAACAATAATAGTTTGGAGTAGATAGTGAAATAAACGTAGAAATAAATAGTGATAAAATACAATTTCAGAGAGATAGATAGAGAATAAAATAAATAAGAAAATTTTATTCATAAACTAAATGTCAATCCTTTTGTATATATATGTATTACAATGCAAAAAAAAAAAAAATGATTACATCTTTTGACTAATTGTTCCAACTTTGCAAGTCTTATTATTGTGACCTTTACGATTACGTTTAGAACATCTTGATGAACTTTTAAACTCACCTACAAATGAAATTCTTTGTTTTCTAGATCTTCTAGCGTGATGCTTGATAATAAGAGGTAATGTTTTCATGACATCATCTTCAACACTCAAATCCAAATGAACTCCAACAGGCCGAACATGTCATGCTCTGCCCCAAAGTCACTATGCGACCAAGTAGGGACGTGACCGTCTAGACATTCCACGCAAGTCTTTCTATGAGATGACACATAGAACGCCTAGTAAGCAAAAATAAATGCAACCAATAAGCTCAAGCGCAGAATGTGAACACAAATGAAATAAGAAGACTTCATTGATATTTTAAACAAGAGAGTACATTGAGTACTTAATACAAAGTTTCTTTCAAAATAACTATATACAACTCAAAACAACATTAGACTCTTCGCATCTAGCTTCTATATGCTATACGAGCTAACAACGGCCACTACCAAAATGATGCATTTCACAAATGGCACAGTAGGCGTTCAAGGCTGCAAGTTCAACACTGGATGTTCTTCGCTACTTGGAGGGATTAAAACAAAACATTTGAAAGATCAGACATAAATGTCTACTGAGTGGGGTCTTTTATTAATTTCTTTGATAAAATAAAATTTTCCTTACTCGCATTATACTCATTTCGCCAAACCGTGCAGTATAAATAATGTACAATTCAATCAATAAGACATTGAATTTAAATCAAATCATTTTATTGTGTTAGACGATTCATAACATCTCAATTTTATCAACAACTTTCATAAATCACAATTCATATGGAAATCACTTTCTTTTCAATTCTTTCATCGTAAATCATATTGCATGGTATGCATCTCGCTTATAATAGAATCACCTCATATAATTATTATGCAGGTTTAATCACATCTTTGTACCCCTTTCCTCAGCTCAAGCGTTTACCGCACTCTTTTGCCAAGTTGCAGATATGCAGAATAATCTCAACGCATTTAGCAGTTCCATTAATTCCACTACGCATAATGCATCTTTCAATACCATATCACACAACAATTAAATGACATCCATACCAGATCACACAGTAAATGATTTACACAGCATGAATAGACATTCTATTCTAGAACACACAACAAGAATATAGCATCTTATCCTAAATCACACAGCAAGTATAAGACATCTCATTGCATTAGGTACAAAAAGATCATCCAATTTCATCATTTCAATTTTTAACAAATTTTATGTATTCCTCGAACACACATTATCTCATCACATCATTCTCGTTCATAATAACTCCAGTTCATTTATAAATCATAAACATTTTAAGAATCGAAAAACATAAGAGAAATCATGCTATTCGTGGTCTCAATCGAATTATAGTAAGGCTTTAAACATATTTTATGAATCCCTTTTATTTTGGAAAGATTTTATAAGAAGAACCACCCACAATCAAAATCAGCTAGCTTCTTGGTTATGAGCTCCTTTGCACTTCCTTGCAATGCTTTCCAAATTCAAGCTCATTTTGGATCTCTAAAAACCTTGAAAATTCTCTCAATTATTTTTTTAGTAAGCTCGGGGTAGATACAACTTCAAATGACTAGATTTTTACCTATTATAAGCCTTTTCGATGACATTTTCCATGTAGAAAAGATGACCTCTGCTCGATGGTGATAATAGGTCCAATGTGATCAGAACGCCACGTGTTCCTACCATTTCCTTATTCTAAACTTGGATTGGGCAACAAGGGTAAATCAATTGCTGACTCGCTTACGCAAGGATGACATCACTACTTCTTAGTGAAGGAAGCTTAAAATGCATAATAGTTCATCGCGTGGCCTTCTCATTGCGTGGAGCTACGTAAGTTACTTTGCACTTTTCGTCTGCTGAATAATGGTCTCATCGGATAGTCCAATCTTGCCGCATGAATCTTATCTCATGCATAAAAAAGGACTCGATCAGGGTCTCACAGAACACAACCATCGTATGTTACTGACAATGTTTCTCTATAACAAAACCTAGCTATATAAGAATAGTATTTAAATTAAGCATTTGTAGGACAACAATGGCACATACACACCGATGTTAAACATTTTAAAGTAGAAAAATAACCTTAAAAATCTTTTTTTTTTCCTTCTTCCTTATTCCCTCCTCACTATTATTTCTCCTCCCCCTCCCTCCTCCCTATTCTTTCTCCTTCCTCCTCCCTCTCTTTTCTACTTCCAAACAGGTGGTTTGCATATAGACGATGTGGCATAGGAGATGAAGCTTTTGACGTCATTCTTTTATTAGTCTTTCATTTGATCGACGACACAGGTTCTAGACGATGTGAAGATGGAAAGAAGAAGAGATGAAAATGGAAAAGGTTCTTGGACACACAAACCAAGAAATAAACGTACATATTTATATATTGCGATGTATATAAAATAAACGATGATTGATTTCTGTATTTAGACTTCTTGCTTTATGATATATATACTTATTTATATATGTTATATGTTGAACATCTGTGATTTACAAACAATGATATATATATATTTTGTATACTTTCGACCACTTTGAATTTATGATATAAATGAAATATATGATATATATTGTTATTTATATTGTACTGTCGTATGGATATCGTTCTATAGGAACTTTCCATAATGGTACAACAATCTATTTGACTACATTTATATTTCATACATTGGTTATAATAGTTTAAATCCTCTAGTACAATTTTCTAATTCTAAGGTATATTGAAAAAATAACCATGAATTTGCTGAAAAATACAAAAAGTTTGTTATGAAACCAGTTGTTTTGAGTACACCTATCAAATATACTTAGCAATATATTTCATATATTTGATTGAACATTTTCAAATAAACAATGAAATATCTTATAGTATCAAAAATCAACATGAAAAACCAAATTGAAAATAAAATCATACTAAATCTCAATTTCTCCCTCCAGATGAAAATTGAAAAAAAATTTATATTAAATGAATTTTCACTCTCCAATTGAAAATAAGAAAATATTATATTAAATGCATTTTACTTTCCATAACAAATAAATATTTCCCTCTCATCGTTAAGAAAACTTTGAAAATAGGAAAATATATATTAATAAATGTATTAAGTAATTGGTAAACCAGCTGTATTTGAGTTAGGAGTGTAAGAATATCCCGACAACCCCAATAACCCAAACTACCCAACTCATATTATAGGGGTTAGATTGGGTTAGTTTAAAATTTGGGTTGAGTTTTCTTTTTTGGGTTGGATTGGGTCTCAGGTTGGGATTTTAAAAATCTGGTTTAACTAACTCAACTCGAATTAATTATATTAATAATATATATATTTATATTAAATTTTAAGTAAATAGAAATAGACAATGAAATTAAGTTTTAGGGTAAATATTTGACTCGTTTTGTAATTCTAGATGTTTTAAAACTTTGTTAAGTATTATTGTATTAATATTTGCACTTTATGAAACTTTTGGATATGTGGATTTCTGGAGATAGTGTTATAATGATTTAAATTTAACATAAATTAGAAATAAAAAAAAATTTGCAACTCAATAAGTGTTAGGTTGGGTTGAGTTTGGTGGGAAATCCTTGTTTGGGTAATTCGAGTCGCCAAAATACCCCAATTCAACCTATATACAATCTAGTACATATCAAATATACTTGTTAATATATGTTGTTTAAATATTTTAAATTTTTCGGTATCTCTCTACACGTCTTCTAGTTTGGAACCCTCGTTTTCTTTTCTTGTTCCGAGTTTTTCTCTATCATTCTTCTCCTCCATCTTTTTATCCCTTCTCCAACACTTATTCTTTTCCATTTTTTCAACTCTTCAATCTCAAACTTTTCTTCTTCGTAAAGGTGCCTCAAAATGGCAGAACATATGTTAATGAGTATCCAATACTGTGTCTTAGTCGTAACATTCTCACATGTCCGAAAATTTTAAATCTAAGAATAATAAGAACAAAACAATCGGCACAAAAAATGGTGACAAAAAACGTGTATACTGAAAGCATATGTCCAAGTGTGTTGGTGTCCAACACCGATATATGCCTAAATCCGACAGTTCGTCGCTATCCCACATGTTAGTGTTTAATAATTTAAAAGTAATTAATATGTATTCGTTCTAGTTCAGATCTAATACCTACTTGTACTTACAAACATGACAAGAAAACTTTAATATACTAGTTCTCATAAATAATATACATATGATATCATGGTAGGAACTGTGAGATCTTAAAACGACCATCGATGAGCAAGAATGATAAATGAATTTTAAAATAAAAAGAAAATGAGAAAGAAACTATGTAATTAGGCCAAAAATAACTTAGTATCTTATTTTGCAGCGACTAGAGATTACAAGAGAACTGAGATTGCACATAACACTAATTATATTGCTTTTCTAAGGGAAGATAATATATTCATCAATCTACCGAATGTTACATTGGCATTGTGCATTTCTTTTGAGAGTGTCCCAACAAATGGCAACGACCACATTGTACAATCCTCTTTGGGCGTTTCAAGTTTTCAACTCTGAGAACTTTCTTTTTCGGCCTTCCAGGTGGGCGACGAACTTTGGGAGGGCGTATTGTGATATCAACTTTCCCAACTCCACCCTCGGCCCCCTCACCCGGTTCCTTCCAAAGACTCTTGTCAAGGATTGGGTATATCATTTGTGAATAAGTTTCACGGTAACTAGTGACAGTGAAACAAGGCTCAGCAAATAGATGGGCATTCTGCCCACAGGACATTAGAGCCGCAGCTGCATGAGCACAAGGGAGACCATATAGTTGCCAACGACGACAAGAGCACACGCGACTATGTATCTCCACAATATTTGTCCTCTCAGTTGAGACAATTTCAAACTCAACTTCATTCGCACGAAGTACTTGATAACAACGAGCATCTGCAATTGCCTCAGCAATCCGCTTTTCAGCAGAGGGTACAAGAATGGAGGTCCATCTCATTCCCATTTCACGCCGCTCGTTAAACCAAGATGCCATCTCATTACGGATATGTTCCATCATCTGCACAATGGGGAGCTCGTGACACTCGAGTGCCCAATTATACAACAACTCAGTAACCCCTAATGTAAAATGGCCATATCGCACACCTTCAAAATATGCTACTGCCCACAACTGGGGAGGGAAGTGCTGAAACCACGTTATAACTTCTTGAGAGATCTCTACCATTTCAGCAATTTTGCTGTCAAATTCAGCTGCAGTGAGAGCATAAACAGCATTCCAAAAAATATTAACCAACTTCGTGTTTTTAAACGTATCACGGAAATTTTCGCTTACATAACGCAGACAGAATCCATGAAAGGCACTAGGAAAATGCGTCTCAACTGCCTCAACGATTCCTCTTTGTCTTTCAGATAATATTGTCAATCTTGGCATGTTATCAGTATTTACCCCAAGAAGCTTCCGCAATTCTGACATAAACCACATCCAATTTTCATCGCTCTCCACATCAACAACTGCAATGGCCAATGGGAACAATGAGTCATCTGCATCAACAACCGCAGCACAGAGTAAAGCTCCCAGGTATTTTCCTTTAAGATGTGCTCTGTCAAGTTCAAGAAGCGGCCTACAGGCATTTATAAACCCATATATCGAAGCACGATAAGAAATAAACAGGCGCTGGAAGCAATTTTCTTGTCCTGTTGCAAAAACTGAAGCAATGCTTCCAGGGTTTGTTTTGCTTATTTGTTCACAGTATGCAGGAAGAAGGCGATACCCTTCTTCAAAAGTTCCATGAAGTGCAGCCATGCTACGTTCTTTACCACGCCAAGCTTGCATGTAGGATACAGCAACTCCGTGCTGATCGCGGATATCCCGAAGGATTTCCTTGGGTTTATACTGTGGATTATCTCTTACTTGTGCTGCCACAGATCTGGCAACCCATCCCACGGAGGCTTGCTGATGATGAAGATTACGAACACCTTCACAAGTATGCTCACCATGTAAGGTTCTAACTGTAAAGGTTGGAACTCCAGGGCATTTTGCTACATGCACACGCCATGGACAACCCTCCTTGGAACACTTGGCTATAAACCGACTACGATCAGATTTAACAATTCGAATATCAAAATGCATAGCTATAGCAATATCTTTCAACATTCTTCGGCATGTTTCAACATCGGGAAATTCTTGTCCAATAACAAGAGTGTGATCTACCAGACTAAGTGCAGTCTCCGACACAATTAAAGAGTGATCAGCCATTTATTCATAAGAGTATTAAAGCATCAGCATCACATGATTCTGCACGTTTGAATTCGTAGTACTGGTGTGGTTCACTGCCATCAAAAGGGGGAAAGAAAGTCATGTTAGAGGGTAGAATACCAAGTATAAACAACCGAGTAAAACAACTATCAACCTTTTTTTTTTTATTTTAATAATTCACAATAAACTATAGGACCCAGGTTAATTTTGTTAATACAAACATCCGAACTCTAATTTAAAAGTCACCTCGTGAAAATCTGAAACTTGACTCACACTGCCAACTGCCAAGGGACAAGAGTCCCCTCCCCAACCCAAGAAAGAAAGAAAGAAACCTTCCAATTTATTTCACCCATTGACCCAAAAGAAGAATTAAAAATTTCTAAATTATTGCATTTAATTAATCACAATAGTGTGTCATTTCAGCCAGCAACATAATGTAAAGAGAAAATATAGTAGGTATAAAGTAGGTTAGAAAATCGGGTAGACTAACTTGAATAATAATAAGACAGCCACCATCAGAGATACATGAATTCCTCCACTTTTGAGGCACGTTTTCAATATTCTCTATATTAGAAGCCCAAAAGTAAACGGATACATGTTTTTTCATTATGACTATGAGGGAACCCCAAATGAGCGGGGTCGAGAGCCAATTTTACGATCACAGAGAGAAAAGTAAGAGCTTTAATTAGTGACTTTATCAACACCAGTCCCTATTCTTGATACATTCTGAGGGATCCTTTGAAATGAATATAGGAGCCCGCACTGATTCATAAAAATCAATTTCTGTGAGCTGAAAAGTCGCATCAAGATCTTCATCCTTCATAAATTGCTTGAAACAAAACAAATCAATCACATTTGAAAAATCACTTACTAATAAAAGAGCCTCAAGTATGTTTGGTAGATCCAAAGTTCTAATATCTCCAAAGTGTAGAAAGATATTTCCCCTGACATGATCTTTGTTGAAGGTAAAGTTCACAAAAATTCCAATTCACCTTTATCCAAGCTTCAATGTCAGTGCCGTCACTGGTGCTTTCCATGCCTTCAAAAAAATGTCCTCCAATGCCCAATGTCTTCAAAGATTTGACACCACCAGTAATTGAGAGGTAGGTTTTTTTAAATTGAAATCCAACCTCCATATCCTTCTATAAAACGTGGAAGGCTATGAATTCTGCTTTCCTAAGATTCAAATAGTAAATAAAAATAAGAGCGCTCATTCCCCTGGCTTTAGAAAATTAATTATTGACTCAATGAAAGCTCAAACTTTTTATTGGGTTGGAAAAGATTGATGTTTTTCAGCTTGATTTTGATTTCGATGAACTATGGGTAATCCAAGACCTTTTGCAATTTTGGAATATTACTTCAAAACTAAAGGGTTGATCAATCAGTTCTTCGATGATAAAGCTTTGATTGCAATTGTCAATGGAAACTTGGCCAATTTTATTAATTCTCCAGGAAAATGGATGGCTTTTGAGGACTTTCATCTGCATTTTGAAAAATTGAATAGCAAGATATATGAAGGGTTATGGAGGTTGGATTTCAATTAAAAATCTACTCTTAGACTACTGGTGTCGTGAGACTTCTCCATCTATTAGGACATATTTTGGTGGCCTTGTGAGCATAGCAGCTGACACTCTCGATATGATCAATTGTTTGTGGCTCAAATTCATGTCCAACATAATCTTTGGGGTTTAATGGTAGCAGCAATTGAAATTAGTAATAAAAACGAAGGAAATGTTTTCCTTCATTTCAGTGACATTTAAGTCTTGAACTTAGTAATATAGTTTGATACTTTATTCGTGAGCGATTTTCAAGCCGATTGATATTTTTCGTTTAAAGCAGGTAATGGAAGATGAAGGTATAGATCTGCAATGCCCCTAGCTATGCATCTAGTAGGATTATTAGTAGAAGAGTAGTATAATTATTTGAAGGGGCATATTAGTAATTAGATAGGTTAAATTATAATAAAATGCTCCAGTTTATAGTTTGTCTAAAAATGTCCCTAAACTTTCAAAGATTTTAAAAATACCCTTAAACTTCAAAAAAGGGTTCAAAATACTACTACAATTAAGCTTTGGATGAAATCCTTTAAAGTTTTGTTTCAAAAATACCCTAAACTATTGAAAAGTTTCATAAATACCCTTAGACATAAAAAAAGTTAAAAAATACTCTCATTAATCCAAATTTTACACCAATTTTCTCAACATACAAAATAAAAACTAAAATTTAAGTTAAAACATAAAATTCCATGGAATCTCATAAAAATTTAAAATATAAATTTCTTCTTAAACCATATTAAAACAATAACTACTTAAATAAATAAAATGTATTTGACTATTAATGCACACTTAACTTTGAAAGTTTTAACTTTTGAAAATACCCTTAAACTTTCAGAAGTTTAAAAAACACTCTTAAACTTACACAAAATAAAAGGAGTTAAAAAGATACCGTTTTTGTTGTAGCACAAGCCGTTAATTGATACCGTCTTACCCCACTGCCTTTTTGCAACAGCTGTTAGTCTTGGTTTTGGCAAAATTCAAATTAGGAGCTTGTTCAGATGCCTGTGTAATTAATTCCCCTTTAAACTGAATGTCGGCTGCTGTCTTCTTCTTCGGCGCCGACGGGATGGCCGGAAATTTCTTAAGGATTTCATATGGATTTCTACCTCGAGGAAGAACTGCAAACACTGATTTCGGGACTTTCGGTATTGATGGGAAGGAAGAAGGATCGATATCTTCATCAAGAAAAACATCTCTAACTCTCAAACAATCAATAGAGTTATTAAAATCATCCCATAAGGAAGGAACTTTGGAGGGACCGGTAGGATTTAGGAATTCAAAATCTCCAAAATGAAGGTAGATATTTTTCCTTTTTAGGTCAGTAATTTCAATCGTGGACGGCACAAAACCACATAAATTCTTCTTAACTTGAATCCAGGCTTCAGTAATGTTGGTTAAGTTTAGAGTTTCAGAGGCTCTATCCGTGAGACCTCCAAAGTGATTTTCAATAACCTCAAAGGTACTTCTACACCAGTAATCTAAAGGAAGGTTTTTAATCTTGAGCCAACCGCCGTAGTCTTTTTGAACAAGTGGCCGACTGTGTTTAAGGTTATCCCATCTTTCAATTTTGAGATGAAAGTTCCTTTACGCCTGCCATTTACCTTCCTCACAGATGAAGTCTAATATTGATCCTTGGTCAATGCTAACAAGGGCATTCTCATCATAAAGAGGATTTATAACAATTTTTTATTGGAAAAAAACTTCCAACCTCTTACGAATCAGTCTCTAGTCGTCTAAGACAAATAATTTTGATATAATCCATAGATTTTCAAAATTGACCTTCACAACTCCAGTTCTTAATCAACCACTGCTTCTGTTTTGAAGGGGAAGAATGGTTGGGCACTTGAAGCTTCCTGTTTTGACTAGGAATCTGACCGATTTCATTGGATTTGGACCTTGAAGTTGGGGAGTTAGAAAGACTAGATTTTGTCATTTCAACATAACTTAATTTTCTTCTCATATTCGAAGAAGTGGATCTTGGAGATATTATCAAAATACCATCTATCGTAATACAATTTTTCGACAAAATTTTCCAACATCATATAGAATAACTTCCAACCTTGCCGTTCTTTTCCTAAGCACACTCTAATATTGAAAAGACCCCTTGAATATGGGCAGTGATTGCAACTTAGAATCCATCTAGACTTAGCTTGAAACTTCGAAATTATCAATCTTCCTCTGTCGATGTCCCAGAATTTCCTAAAATGGTTGTTCACTTATCGGCTATTACTAACCGAGTCCATCTAAGTTGGCTATCAGAAAGAAAGATGCTTATGTCGGCTTCTACATCTTCGATAAAGCAAACATCTTCCTCTTCCAAATGCAATAGTGTGACTGATCGATTTTGCAAATAACAACCTCTATGTTGTGCTTTGAGAATTAACAGAGAGATCTGCTGAGAAACCCAGCTACCGGAGAAAGGAGGAAAGGAGGGAGAAGAGAGGAGAGAGGGGAGAGAACCTACCTATTAAAGCAGCTGTTGTTTAGAGGCATTCTTTTTATCCAATGAATTAACTAAAAAATTTCCATCGGGAGCCAATGACCACGACCTCCGTTCGTTTCCATCCCTTACTTTCCTGTGTGACAACAGCCCCATAAGATTCTAAAACTCCCTCATCTCTTCATCCTTCAAGTTTTTCCGAAACAATAATGTTCAACAAGCTACTTTCTGCTATCAACTACAAATCTTCTCATTCCTCTAGTCAATCTGCCTGCTGGGATTGTGTCCTAAGGCCATCTTGTCATAATAAAATCATCTCCAAAGCACCATGGCTCCAAAATGTACTCTGCTAGAGAAATAAGATCAGACCAAATATACAATCTCTCACTATAATCAGATGGTCATATTCATTTGTGATCCAATATTCTTTTTATATACAGTCCATAAACATCAACTTTGGTCCACCCTATCTCCTTTGAACTCCATAAGGATTTAAAAGATCAAGATAAAAATTTTCACTTTTTGTTTCTTGTAGCAAAACCAAATCCGAGTTTATCTTCTTTATCAGCTTCCTAATTACCATTTTCTTCGATTGGGGAAAGGCGCTAAGCCACTAGACCGGTTGGGCCATTGATTGAAGGCATTGATATGAGATCTTTTTGTTCAAGCTAGAGGTAGAGGTTATCATATGCTAACCAACTCGTGAGCAGGATAGATACAACGACAGGGTATGAAATATAACCTACTCATAATTGCATCTTGCTTCCGACTTATGGTTAGTTGCTTTCGACCTCAACTGAGAATAAAAAGGTGTTAAATCATCCGGTGCCAGAGTGCGCTGAAACAGGAAGTTCATCTACTCATAGGCGAGACGACTTCCTCAAGGTTGAAGAAGAAGGAAAAATGTGAGGATAATGGTAGCCCTTGTCCATCTTTGAATGGGAAGTTCCAAATCGAAGAGCCCACTATAGAAACATCTAATTCTCTTTCTAATCGAGAATGATCTACCAGATACCTTTCTCATTTGTAAACCCACTCTCACATTTCTCCGCCTTTGACCCTTGGGTTGATACAATATTTGGCTCTCACATGCCCAAAAAACAACCAGGTTCCAGCACCTCAAAGGAGCCATTTGCGAGGTTCTCAAAAAAGAGATGGAGTGAAAGGAGAGAAGAGTTACACTCGGTTAAGAAAGAACAATGGAAATATGCACAACCCTCTTGTATTCCATGTAAGAACTTTCATCGCAATACCAAATCCAAGACTACCTTAGCTGCCGGAAATAAAGTTTATAGAACTCAAAAGAAAGATAAACCACAAGCTTCAATGATGCCGTGCAAGTGCTATGGGATTTCTTCTCTGAACTTTTGGATAGGATGTTATTTTTCTTCCACACATTCCTCCACAAACAACTTATGAATAGTACTGATAATGTTCTCCAAAATCTCTGAATCTTTAGCCTCTTCCCCTGCTTCAACCTCTTCTAATTCCTCACTACTTACACTTACAACTGATTCAACATCTGAATCTTGAATTCCTTGAACATCAGGACTGCCAAATTCCTCTGGAGTACCATTTCCATATTGCCCCTTGCTTATATTTTGCTCGCACTCTTGTTGTGAGTTCAATGTACCTCACAAAGCCAGCTGGTTTGAATTTGGATAAAGAGAGAACGAAACTTAGATTTAGGATTGACTAACCTGGTATTGCAACTAGGAGCTTGGACTAAAGAGCTACAAACTTCTGGAAAATCCAAATAAACTTCAGTCCAAGCATGCATTGTTGAACGAAGGCCAGGATGAATGCTGCCCCTGGGAATGCTTCTTTTGAGCCTTGATTGAACAAACTCCAAAAGACTCAAATTTTAAAAGAGCAGTCCAAGCATTGTTGAAGGACGTCCTTTTCCTGATAAAATACTTCAAGAAGAACTTTGAAGAGCAGGAATTCTTTTTAGCTTTGTTAAACCGAGTTGACGAGGAGGGAGAAAGAATTTCTTCTTTATTAACTAATCTTTTAGGTAACACAGTGATCGAAAAAGAAACGGTGGTGTCAACTTTGGATATTCCATGAGGAGAGAGACCGTTAGAAATTGGATTTAATAATAGTGATCTGGCGACGTTATTCTTTATAGGAAAAACACCCGTGAATTTTAGATTCATTAAGATTATGACGAAAACGCAAATTCCAAGCCACAAAATCCTCAACCCACACCTCAGCCACCTTAATAACAAGAAAACTTTTAAGCCAAAACAAACGGGAGAAAGCCATAGAGAGAACACCGCAACTAAGCCAATGGTCCTTCCCAAAAGAAATAGTGGAACTTGTGCCAAGGCAACACTAGGTGCAAAAAGCAACCAAATCAATGGGTATGACAGACAAACCTCCACGGGGATTTAGCATAACCACAAACAATAAATGGCCATAAACAAGGAGAGTAATATTATGCCACAATAAGCTTCCTCCACAAAGCATCTTGTTCATGTAAAAACCTCCAAATCCATTTGGCCATAAAAGCATTGTTATGGTATCTAAAATCACCTATTCCAAGGCCACCCAGAAGCTTAGAACGTTGGGTAACTTCCCAATTCACGTTAGGCATACCATCATGACCGCAAGCGCCTTCCAAGAGACTCAAGAATCAATTTCTCCGAATTGTGTCGTTGTATTTTGACATTAGACTCTTTTCATTTAATCAATAAAAAGTCTTGTTTCTTTTTAAAATGGCAAATGAAAATCTCCATGACCATTCCACTTTCCGAAAGCTTCAATGATGCTAGATAAAATCACCCCAGCACATTTGAATAAGCCCTTGTCAACAAACATAGGGTTAAGCATTAGCTTGCATAGAAATTCCTCTTCTAGCACCTTCCCCGTTTTCAATCATTATGCACAAAGAGCTGAAGAAGCGGGAGACAACCCATAAATCATTAAAAGTCATCTACAATATTCTCTCTAATTGAACCCAGAAAGATTTTGTGTAGATCCTTAATCTTTGGGCATTATACACTCTGTCTTCCTTGGTCACTTTGCTTCCTTTGTCTTCTCCAAACTTATAACCTGCCTTGTTTTCTAAGTAAGAGGTTGGCTTTGCACATTGCTCCAAGGATTTTCCTTTTCAATGGTAATCTCTTGTTTGATTTAAAACCATTGCTAACCATATGCTTGAATGACCAACCCATCTGTTGAGAAAACCCAGATAATGAAGTTTCTCCCTCCATAAGAAGGCAAGACAACACACCTCGTATGCCAACTGATCCCAAAACTCTATGTTTCATGTATTTTTGCTCTTTTGTTTCATTGTAGTTCGAGCATTAGCCTCTTATCATTCCACCAACGAAAAGATATGCCATATTTATAAAAAATACGTCTTCCAAGTTGTAGCAGCCTCTCTATGCTAAAGAATGTATCGTTTGACTTACAACCACCAACCTCCATGATATGAGTAGGGCCAAGAAGAAGAGTTGGACGAAGAAGAAAAGAGGTCCAAAAGTGAACAGAAAAGAGCTCGAGGATGCTAGAGTCGGAGGGAGTAAGAGAGAGGAGAGATCATACTTCTTCATGTTTTTTATGTTTAGTAATCAACATCATTCTCCCTAATCCCAATCTCACTATAAATTATATTGATACAAAATGTTTTCTCAAATATGCTGATTCTTTTTATGAAACAACTGGTTTCATCGAGAAAAAATGAAGGAATACAAGGGATACAAAAAACCAAAGCCCACAAAAGACTCCACTAGAGAAAGGGTTCCCAATGAACTAAGATGTTGTCTAAAGAACGATTACGAAAGGTCTTTGAAACCGAAGTTCAAAGAGCAATTAAAGAGTGATAAAACACATTAAAAGTAGAAAAAATAATATTGTCAACAAGTTGAAGATGATTGATGAAGAAAAAGTTAACTCTCGAGGATTAAAACAACAATGTTGGTATACGTAAATGGTAGGGCTTGGCATCAATGTTTACAATTGATCAACATATGTTATATCTTTTATAAATACACACAAAACGTGAAAAATACCATCTATCAACCCCAATATGAATATGAATACTATTAAAAAGATATATGACTTAGTTTAGTGGTAAAATTAACTTAACTACGAAATTAAATAATTTATATAAATTTTTGTCCTTCTGTGTTTATAAAATATCAATCAATGGATATTTTGATACCAATATCGACATCAATATATAATCCTTACTCCCATGTTAAAGCCTTTGATAAGGCCAAAAGATTAACCACGGCAATCTACCATCATAATGAAAAAGTAAAGAGTGAGGATCTCCTTGTCGTATGCCTCTTCCAAGTAGCTTGACTCTCCCTTGAGGTTGTTATACAAGCATGATTTAAGTCTCATTTTTGTTCAAACAAAACGAATACCTTCATTCGTGCAGTTGTCTTTTCTGCCCTTCCTTTTGTAAGGGATGAATATGATCCTAAAGGGAAGAATATGATGCAGCAGACATTCATGGATTTAACCAATTAGCAAGGTTCTGTAAAGCCAGTGTACGGAAAAATCCAACCCTTTGAATAGCAAGGTCAAGGCAACCGTAGCTCAAGCATGATTTAAACCCCATGTTTGATCAAAACTAAAATTTTCATTCGTGCACTTGTCTTTTCTGCCCTTCCTTTTGTAAGGGATGAATATGATGCAGGATACATCCATGGATTTAACAAATTAGCAAGGTTCTGTAAAGACAGCGTATGGAAAAATCCAACCCATTGAATAGCAAGGTTAAGGCAACAGTAGCTCAAGCATGATTTAAACCCCATTTTTGGTCAAAACTAAAACCCCAATTGGTGTGCTTGTCTTTTCTGCCCTTCATTCTGTAAGGGATGCATATGATCCTAAAGGGATGAATATGATGCAGCATACATCCATGGACTTTACCAATTACCAAGGTTCTGTAAAGCCAGTATATGGAAAAATCCAACCCCTTGAATAGCAAGGTCAAGGCAACAATAGTTCAAGGTAGGAAATACTGGTAACCGCTATACAGAGGAGGCTCTCTAGTTGAATAAACTTAAAGGGCTAATAGAGGGCACAATGCACTAATTCAGGAATAGTAAATAGCGATGCTTGATAGAACGACATTAGCATATGTAACCTTAATCCCTCTTGAATGTGTAAACAGAGGAGGCTCACAATCCCAAATCTCAATGACTTCATCCTCTTTGGTACCTTCCAATAGAATGCCACCAAGATGGTGGCATTTTGAAGATTAATTTCCATACCATACACGAATGACAAGCCCATAAATGTCAATGATTATCAAGCACTTTAGTTTCTCATCATTACATTCAGAAAAGAGGAGGGTATCATCAACAATTTGTAGATGACTGACATGAAACAGGTATTCTCCGACCCACCAGGAAGCCTCTAATACAATTTTTCTCATAGGATTTATCTAATAAAGCACTCAGAACATTATCCACAATCAGAAACAGAAAAGGTGCTTATGAATAACTTTGCCGAAGACTCGAAGCCCTCAGCGCAGCGTAAATAATCCCACTTGGTCTGCCATTAACAAAGAAAAACAGAGAAGGAGATGTTCGTAACCCATCCTTTAATCTAGTTGATCCATCATTCTCCAAACTGTTTACCGAAGAACCTCCAACAGGAAGTCCCAATCCACCATGTCATAAGCTTTCTCAAAGTCAAGCTTGACAACCCAATCTGTTCCCTTTTTCCAATGACACTCATCCACCAACTCATTAGCTATGACTTGAGGATGGAATAAAAAACTTGCCTACCCGAAACAAAGGCCAATTATTTCTGTTTCAGATGGACCTTATGGGCAAAGAGTTTACCAATCACTTTGTAGACACTTGTCACATGAATTATAGTCTGATAATTGGTCCCTCTAGTTTCTTTGGAATTAGACAGAGATAAGTCCCATTAACACATCTGTTCAGAATCTCATTCTTATAAAAATCCTCAAAAATCTTCAACCAATCTTTCTTTAAAATGGGCCAAACTTTTTTCATAAACTCGCCGAACATAACCATCTAGTCCTGGGGATCTATTATTATCAGGCTCGTCAATAGCATTTCTAATTCTTCTTTCATAAAAGGCATTTTCCAACAAACAAATATTTGAAGGAATAGGTCTCCGTTAATGGTAAAGTTTGGGTCTTCTCATTTTGTGTAAAGAGTCCTGAAAAAGCTGACAAACTCCTAAACAATTTCAATCTCCCTGATCAAGCTTCTACCTTCCCATATTTTAGATCTCCACCACTTAACTCCTTTTCCTTTTAGAGTTGGCTATGTTATGGAAGTACTAGGGAGGATGAAGCTAAAGAATTTTAATTGGATCTTTCAGCAAAATTTTATGAGATCAAGCCTTCTAACAGATCCTAAAGCACGTTGAAAGAAAATCAACACAAACCTCTCAAGTGAATGTTAACATTTCAAGATTCCACATCTTAAGAGGGAGGTATAAAAATTTAACCCAACCCCAATAGGAAGTGACAACTTTGAGTTCAAAAAAGTCTTTTTCACTCCATGCCATGAATTTCAGCTGACATGGACCCGCATTCTGCCGAGTGTCAATCAACTTGATGATAGAAGAGCTTAGCTTGGTCAATATATACACAACTCAAAACAACTTTTGAAAAACTTTTTGTTACTCCCTTGAATTGAGACCTAAGAAGCATGGACATGGACACAACATGATGCAACGCAAAAATACGCCCATTTCAAGAAAACTAGAACAAGGACACATTGGAGCTGCACTTTTTTATAATTATTTTTTTAGGATACATATAAATTTAACATAAATACTAAATGCACTCCACTTAAAAAAACATAAAATGTCAAGTTAATTAACCATTGTAGAAGATAAAACATTTAGGTTTCTAACTTTTTCTTCTTTTTTTTTTTTGTTAAGAGACAATTCATTGATGAATGAAATTACAAAGGGAAGGGGGAGAGAACCCAGACGAAAGAATTACAGGGGAGACATTTTCAATTGGTCAAAAGAGAGACAAAACTATAAGAATTGAAATGCTTAGACAGTTTACACCATGAGATAGCCATGTTGAACACATGGTCAAGGAAAACATCAATGTGTTGGGTTTCAACGTTGAAAACGCAATTGTTGCGCTCAAGCCAAATAGACCATAAAATAGCTCTGACAAGCTGCTTCCATAGAAGGGCTTTTCTACCCTTTAAGGGATGGTTGAAAAAAAGGGATGGGAAGTGAGAAATATTACTCCGAAATAGCTTCTGTTTATGTTTCTTTTTTTAAACTTTGGTTAAGAAAATGGGCTTTTCTTTTTTATCTTAGTTCCACATATAATTGATTTGGCCTTTAAATTTAGGTCCAACTTAAAAAGTTGGACCATTTTCACTTCAAAAAGATTTACGGTCATGTCCAAGAACTGTCCCAAACATGTCCCCACATGACTGAAATAAAAAATAAAAAGATAAAATAGGCAAAAGGAAATTTACATGTCGAGCACATGTCCAGAGCGTGACCGACATGGACACTCCCCTAAAATGGAGTGTTTGTGCTTTACATCTGGCTTCTCTTCCGTTTTGTAATTTCATACGTTAATGTTGAAAAATCAAAGATAAAAGAAGATTTGTACAAATCATCAAATAAGAACTCTCTAAAGACCACAATGGATGAGTCCCTAAAAGTTTCATCAATGAGCATCATGAGAATGGAGCCATTAATGAAGGTGGATGGACCAGTTGCCAGTATCAAGCACAAAAAGGGGGATCAGTCAAGGATGAAAGGAAGACATTAGTAAGAAAATGAGGGAGAATTATAGTAGTCAATTGATGCAAAGTTGGCTATCGATGATAGGAAAGAAGACCAAGATCTTTTGTTCTTAAAAGAGTACCACGAGTCTACAATTTCTTCCATTTAAAACTAGCCTGGATATTTCGGCTCTATCCTCATCTCTTATTTGATAAGTTGAGCAAAGAAAGAGTAGTAATAACAACAACAACAACAACAACAACAACCACAAATATATACACAAACCCCACTCCTATATGTTAGGGGTTTTTTTTTCTTTGCAGATTTGATGTAGTGAAAAGGGCTCCAAAAGCAGAGGGTCAACTGAAAAGACATCACCCCAACCTCCAGATAAGGGATTATTAGGAATGCCCTTGGTTAAGAGTTAATGAGGACAGTAGAGAGAACACAACAGCAGCAACAACAGCAGCAACAACAACAACAACAACAAAAAAGAAAAAAAAAAAAAAAAAGACCAGAACTATTTCAACTTTCTGTTTGTAGCATTAAGAAGCACAAATAGGAAAATTTGATAAACGGCCAGCCTATGCACAAACAGCTCTCATTTAAGCAAATAAACAAATTCCTAAATGATTATGCAAAAATTCTCCATTAAAGGGTCCATGGAGATGTTTAAAATGCTCTAGTTTAATTTTTCAGACATTCAAACAGATCCCAAAATGCAGAACTCCCATAATGAAGTAGATACAACTTACCCAAAAGCTAAGTAGTTGATTTGCACGCAGCATCCAACACCTTCCACAAAACACAACAGTAGTTCAATTTCTTCTAATGTCGGAATGCCTTTTTTAGGATAACAACACTATAAAAACAAAATAAAGAATTATTTTAGAGAAAAATTAACAGTCCAAGTCGAAAAGATTTGCAAAAAAGAAAGAAAAAAGTACAAAAACGATGCCCTCAAAACAGAGATCGGACCAACAAAAAATTGGGTTAATCGAGGGAGAGAATACATACGATAAAGAAATTAATGTAGGCTGGTATAAAAGAAATTTAAAATAAGAGAGAAGAAGAGAGATACCTGGGAAGGAGGAGGTGGAGGAAGAGGAACGAGGTGAAGGCGGTGGCGGTGGCGGTGGCGGCGGCGGCGGCGATGAGGCGACGGCGAGATAAGAGTATAGAGAGAGAGGAGGCGTAGTAGGAGAGTACAGTGGGAAGAAGGGTATGGTGTTAATTAGTTAGGCAATTGGGGGTATATGCGTGATTTCAGATATAGTAAAGTCAAGGGAACTGTGACACCTTACATTTTATTTAGCACAATAATTTTATAAACAAACCACTTAGTTTAGTTTCGAGTAATTTACATGTATTATTTTTACATACTTAATTTAGTTTCGCAAATCCCTGAGGCCATCCTCTTGTAGTTAACTGGTTGGTAAAAAATATATTTATTTATAAAAATGGCAAAAACGGAAAAGATTGAATAAAATTTTGTTGCAAAAAGGACTTAAATGCCCCTTACTCTAGTAAAAATCATACCTTCTAAAATACAATCATTGTGAAGATAGAAATACATCATAATTAAGTCGTGCATCCCAAAACAAACGTCAAATTAAAAGTTTTTTATTTTTTCCCAAAAAAAAACCCAAAACAATACCAGTACTTCGTCAACGTCGACTAGAAACCATTGAAAAATATAGCAATACTTCGTCTCTTTGTCATTTACAGTTTTCTACAAAATCATGATTTCAAATCATTCTTTACTATTCTGTCTACGATGTAATGGAAACCTTTTCTCACTAATTTCTGCAAAATAACACAAATAATGCTCCAATCCTTGACATCACACCCAGTGATTTCGTTCATCCTCACAACTTACTCACAGATAAGAAACAATAATGCTTTTACAAATCTCTTTTTCACAATGCGATGGAGATTTAAAATTAAGTAGTCATTTTTTTGAAGTTGTTTAATTATGTATTCTTGTTGTTCCCGAAAGATATTACATTATTATATAGAGGGAATACAATTTATAAATAAATATTCATTTAAAATATGTTAAGGAATATTAACATGTTTTCCACTACTTTATAGAAAGACCCATTTGTAATGTTAATTTCATCGATGTAACAAAAAACAAAAATATTTACGGCTTGTGTAACAGAAAACAAAAGCCCATCAAGCTAGTACAATATTTTCATAATTTTCAGATTTGCCCTTAAATATTATGAACGATTCGTCACTTCTCTCTCTTTTTCTCCTTTGCAATTTATTTATCTTCTCTTCCTAGATTTCTTCTTCTCTTCTAGATTTTCTTTCTTATATTTTTAAAGGATTCATTCTTCTATTTAAATCTCATATTTCATCTTCACCGTTTTTGACAAGTTTTTTTTAAGCTACTTGAACTTCCTCATATTCAAGAATATAAAGATCGTTTAAATATCATTTTAACACGATTTAAACGATCGTTTGCCATTGTCAACATGATCGTTTACCATGATCAACACGATCGTTTAAATTTGAAACTATTTTCCCATCGTATAAAGAAACTACACGATCGTGTTAATATGATCTAAACAATCGCTTACCATAGTCAACACGGTCATTTAGCATAGTCAACACGATCGTTTAGATTTGAAACCCTTTTTTCATTGTTTAAAAAGAACTACATGATCGTGTGGATATTATCTAAACAATCCCTTACCATAGTCAACATGATCGTATAGATTTGAAGCTTTTTTCTTATCATTTAAAAAAAACTACACAATCATGTGGACATGATCTACGATCACCTACCATAGTCAATACGACCATTTAGCATGGTCAACACAATCATTAAAAGTGAAACTTTTTTTTTCCATTGTTAAAAAGAACTACATGATCGTGTATAATGACCTAAACGATCGTATACAATTTGTTTAGATAGTAATACACGATCATTTAGAAGAAGATTACTTATGCACACCTAAGGTTGATTAATCGTATGTTGACTAGGGCATTTTTGGCATTTTCCATTGTTGATATGTAGGCTTTTCTCATTTTTAGAATTTTTTTTATACAATGTAAGTATTTTACCTATTTGTTATATATTTTAAAAACTTTCAATCTGTAACAGAATTAATCAATATTTATAAGGGGATTTTGCAAAAATAGCAAAAAGTTTTATGATAATAGAGCTCATATCACTACATTTTCTAAATTGCAAATTTAAAAGCGAATAGCCCTCTGATAATCGTCTGATATATCTAATTACTTGTCGTATTTGTCATATTTGCAATATGCAAAAAAGAGGTGTTATGGGCTGTTTTTTTCTAAATTTTTTTGTCATCTGATGCAATTTTCCTATTTATAAAGGATTATCTATTTAATAAATTCAAATAAATTTTAAGGATATCAAAAAAGAGAAGAGTGAAGGAAGAACAAGGATGAGTGAAAGGTTAAGGGCGACTAGAATAACTGGTTCGAAGAAACCAGCAACAAAAGAACCAATATCTCTAATAAGTGAGGACGAGGCATGCATTTCATCACTTTCGTCAAAAGTGACAAAAAAAATTAATGTAATTGTTTGATAATCTTACTTAAAGAAAAAATAGTTAGAACTAAATGGAAAAAAAATAATCAAGAAGATTACAGGGCATCACTAAAAGTGCAAAAGAATAAATATGCATAACAAATAGTATGCACCACGTAAAACAGAATTCAAATACTGCTAAATCAAAATTCAAATAAATTGTATTTTTTGAAGAGCTAGACACCATTGAGTCAACAATAACACATAAATCATTTTGAGGGAATTTTGATAAAACCAACATAAGCCATGAGACATCCTTATCTTTAATAATTCGAATAAAATTAGAACTATTACAGTTAAGCTAGTAAATTGTCAAATGAGACACAACAAGATTGGAAGAGGAACAAATCTCACCTTGAATACGATCAACAAATTATTGGAATGAATAATTGGATGAGACGTAAACCTCAACAAAATGGTAATCGTTATATTGTGAACTTTCATTCCATTTACCAAAAAATAAAAAATAAAAACAGTCTTATTTGTTGTAGAGCCATAGTAAAGAAGAAAAATTTGAAAAGGTAAATAGAATCATCGATAGTAAAAATGGAGAAAAATAAAATTTTGCTACTAGTTTTAACTTTAGTTAAGAAATATGTTGATTTCCAAACTATTCAAAACGTTTAGACGAATGGAAAAAAATTCTTATGATATTGTAGATAAATGAAACTCAATGTAATAAAGCGGATTTAAACAACGAAATAACAACAAAATATTTATTGCTTTGTAAAGTTGATTAATGAAATATTTTGATATTTTTGAAAAACAATTAAATAAAAATTTATTAAAGATAAATATAATTAATTTAAAATAATAAAAAGGAATAAGATATTTTGAAAATTTTAGTAAACTTGTATGTTTTCAAAATCTCAAATTTAAAATAGATATTATGAATTAGTTAAATATATATTTTCGAAATTTTAGAAAATAAATGTATAAACATTTATTTGAAATAACTAATTTGAGATATTATAGATAGAGCTTCCACTTAGATTTGGATCAATATTCTACGTCAAATAAATCTCAGATTCGGTTAGGATCTAACAGAGTACCCAAGTTTGCGAAAATTTGCGATTTCATCCAATTTTCCTATAAATTATGGTTATCTTATATATAGAAAATAGGACGAAAATATTGAAATTTAGAAATGGGAAAATCTTCCTTGAACCCATGTGAAATGTGTTAAAAGCCCACTTATTCAATGAACCCACACAAATGACTCGCAATAAATTGTGATTTGAACCGAGAATCTCGACATTGATCGTTCAGTTCAACAAGACTCATTTCTTCTTATATAGATTGTGATCCACGATTAAACAATTGTATGCTTTCTTCTTCCTTTTCATTGATTATTCGTTCAATTCATGTTCAACTCTCATCTCTTCCTTCTTTGTGTGTGTTTCTTCCTCTTTTGTTCCTTATTTATTCTTTGTTTATTTCTCTTTTGCCAAACAATAATCATCCACCGATTACACTTTACTAGTGGCTAACGCAAGGTTATTTCTAAAAATATATATCAATCTTTGACAATGATCACGTGTATTGATTTCTTACAAAAGTAAGCATTTAATGCCACGAATTCATAGATCATCCTGAAGGGAGATTCTCGTAGTGAAAGCAAGATATTATTTTGCTACATTTTGGGTTGAAAAGCAGTAATACAAAGGAAAAAAACAATGATTAAGCATAGAAAAACGTAGGGAGAAGAGCATAGGAAGAAAACAATGGTTAAGCATAGAAAAAAGTAGGGAGAAGAGCATTACCTTTGAAGACCTTTCTTCAAATCTTCTCCAAATCTTGAATTATAACACCAATTCTTCTTCATGAATAATACAATACCAAAAGAGTCTTTTCCACTATTCTCTTGGCAAGATCGGTTATGAGAGGACTTTTTAATGTTAGGGAATTGGTGTCGTGCTCAAGTTGAGAGAGAATTCTAATTTTTGAAAAAGTGCTTCAAAGGTATATTGAATGGAATGGAAAGTTTAGTTTAAACCATAGTTCTCTTATAACAACCTATGCTAAAAAGCTACATAAGATAGAATTTAAAGAACTTGGACATTACAAGCTTATTGTCACGTCCCGTAAAACAATACCAAATCACCCAAAATTTGCACTGCTATGTTTCCATAGCTCCTTCAGGATAGGCACGGAGGAGCCCCAATGTTGTCCCAAGACAGCCCGCGAGTGGTCACACCACATGCCCATGACACTAGCATGTGCCTCTCGAGGACAGCTCATAGGCCCCGCATGCGTGCCATATCGAATGCTTAGGATAGCCCAGGTGCACATCCCTCATGTGCATGGCCCCATGGTATGCCTAGATGCTCATTGGTACGACCATTAGTGCCCAGCACAGCCCATGCGCACGGGTACATGTGCATGGCCAGGCGACCAGCCCTGTATGCAAGCGGACAGGGTATGCTCGCTCTGACGTCGCCCACGCTTGCCTAGACAAGGCACACACACCATGGACAAGCCGTAGATGCACGATGTACGCGCGCCCCTGAAGCACGGTGCGTGGCCCATGCTCACGCCCAACGGCC
The DNA here is from genome assembly GCF_025177605.1 of Cucumis melo. Classification (NCBI taxonomy): domain Eukaryota; kingdom Viridiplantae; phylum Streptophyta; class Magnoliopsida; order Cucurbitales; family Cucurbitaceae; genus Cucumis; species Cucumis melo. The sequence continues at coordinate 15,173,791 of NC_066861.1, forward strand.
ACACTGCACGTAGCATCGTGCACGCAACCCACACACGCGATTGGCACGCGACCATGTGTACCTAAGGCCCAGACGATCTTAGACGCTTCTAGAACTTTTGATGATGGATGGAAAGGTTCGAGAAGACTTCAGAAGGCCCACGAACACTCGAGATGGGGTTGGAATGTGTGCGATGGCCTGGATGGCACATGTCAATACATGCCCAATCTAGCACCCTTCAGACACGTCCAGAAGCTTCCATGACGGTCCAGAAGGATGCAATGACGGTCGGAAGTGTCATGGTAGGTCTAAAATATTCTAGAGTTTATTGTAAGGGGCCAAACCGCCTTGGATGTTCTAGATAGTCCTCAACCGACCTTCTAAGCCCCTAGGTCGGTTGGGGAGGTTATAAATAGGAGTAAGGGGGCTCGTTTGTAATCAACCTTGGTACTTGACATGTCTTAGCCAACCAAGGCAACCTTGCCTCATCCTTTGCAAATGGCAATACCCTGGCAAAGGACTAAACCCATTGTAATCCATTTGTATTTGAGCATTCTTGGAATAAAGGGAATGATTCCAAGGAAGTGCTAAGCCTAGCTCCCTCATTCTCCCAAACTCTCTATTGCTCATCAAGCATCTCAAATACTTCTGTTGCACATTCATCGTTAATGTTTGTTGCACTAACCTCCTAGAAAGGCTTCCTTGGCTAACACAAGCGTATTATTTAGCCAAGTGCCGCACGTTGAGTTAGTTGAAAAATCTAACCAAGTGACATTACGGCTTAAAGGAATGAATACTAAGTCATTTAATATCCTTGGTTACATCAAATTCCCCTTGGATAAATGAAAAAACTTATCCCCAAGTTTAGGCTAAAAGAATGAGTTGTTCTAGTTTATACTATCATGGTAGGTCAACCACGTTAAAGATAGAAATGATATGAAGGTCTTCTGAAAGCTTAAATTTGTAGGCATTATCTTCATATTTCTTTAGGACATGGAAATGGCCTAGCTTCCTTGGTTAAAACTTGTATGTGCATACAGAGAATTGATTCTTATTGATATAGATTATCACTGCTAACATGAGTTCAACTTAATTGGCACCTGTATGTACCCGAGGATAAAAGGTCCTGGGTTCAATTCCCCCCACCCCTAGTTGTATTACAATACTTTTGTGTAATTGTCTAGTCACTTCTTTGTGCAATTCATCTATCATTTCAACCATGCATAGATTCAACTTTCAAGGAAAGTTCAATAAAAGAAGGTAAATTTAGATCAATAATTAATCTAGAAAGCTTAGTGTATACTATCTCAAATGGTGACTTCCATATAGATTGATTTTTCATATGGTTGTAAGCAAACTCTACTTGGGATAAACTAAGGTCCTATCGTTTGTGTTTGTTTTGTTCAATGCAACGTATAAGAGTTCCAAGGATCCTATTTGTGACCTCGATGTTGCGTATCAGTTTGGGGATGACTCGTTATTCTAAATTTCAACCTCGTGTTTATTTCATCCATAGTATTTTTAAAATTAGCTTTAAAATTTCATGTCTCTGTTTGAAACTATAGACCAAAGAAACACTATATAAGAAAATAATTTCCTTAAAATATAGATTAGCAATGTGTATTGTTGAGTTGTATGTCCTAAAACTCGTGGTAAGTAAATGTTAAACATATTCTATTGTTCAAAAAGTTATTATTGAGGTATTGTTCAATTAAAAGTTATAAAATATTTGATTCTCTTTATGACCCTGAATCCAATAAAGTAAGTCTTTTCTCATACTTTATGAACACTTAGTGACATAAAAGTGGATCAAGTTTGAGTTTATAGTCCAAATGGTCTATAGTAAAGGAATGAGGTTTGACACCTTATTTTGAGAACAAAATGGATACGTCCCTACTTGTTTGAATATGTGCATTGAGTTTTGAGCTATCGTGGATATGAAATTCATGATCTAAGTATGCGACTAGACTAGGCGGATAAGCTAGGGTCATGTGATAAAAGGGGTTGACGCCTACTTATGCATTGCTTATGTCTAAGGATTTGTCAGCCTCCAGTGCCTTATCACACACACACTCACATTTTTTATATGTATATTATAGAGAAATTCAGTGACAAAATTGTTTCTCTACACTCTCTTCACTGCCTGTTTAAAGAGATCCAGTTCATTATTCTTTCGAGTGACAACAACTAATACCTCATTCTTTCTTTCAAATAGAACGATGTATTGAGTATAAAACCTAACTAAACAAGATAAATGCTACCAACATCCAGATTCTCTACTTAACAAACTATGCCTTTGCATTTTATCATGATTACAGAGAACCAATATTATGAAAAGATAAAGAGATGGGTGAGTGAAAGGAGTAACATTTTGCATTCATAAAGAAAATTTTAGGCCTTTTGGCCATGGGGTTCAAATTACAAATACAAATTAAATAGAAAATAAATTACAAGTGAAAGATACAAGAACTAAGTAGAGCCTTTGAACATAATTTCTTATGCTTATTAGCTACATTTTTTCCTATTACAACTGAGGGAGAAATGAGATTTGGATTCCTCTCAACTCTCTTCTAAGCTCTCACCTAAAATAAAGAAGAAAGGTAAGGGATGAAGTTGAGCTTGATCTCTAGAATTTTGCACACTTTTGTTTGGAGGAGGTAGCCTTTGTTGAAATTTTTATTCTAAAATTCGTAGTTTATAATTTAAAACCATATTCTATTCAATAAAATAGTTATTAAGGACTTATTAGTGAAAAGGAATACTATAATATTGAATCCAATAAACTTAGATCCCGAGTATATCTTGTGTAAACTTGAACTATATGTATAGACATAAATTGGATCAAGTTGAAGTTTATAGCTTAAACGGTGTACAGTATATGAATAAGGTTGAGCACCTTATTCTGGGGACACTATGGATGTGGCTCGCTTTGTAGTTAGTATAGACAAAGTGATCCTGAATTGTTCATGTAGAGACATAGAAGTGGGGGCATCCTGAAGGGATAAGAGCTTTACGCAACAAAATATTTAACAGACCTTACTCAATTTAATAGAGATTCTAAAAATACCATTACATTGGCAAAAAAAATACATAAGCATGCTATATAAGAATACAGAGAAGAGGAAGAACACTTACATCGTTGACAACTCTTGATCTACCAATCACCAATTTTGGGCACCACTATTTGGAAACCATCCTATGCTTTAAGAATGAGATTTTGGCTTATGGGAACCAAAATTGGATTGTGAGGCTCATTACTTCAATTGAGATAATGAGAAATCATTTTGCCTTTTTAGTTGGAGTTGGAACTTTAGATGGTTCGCGAATGCACTCCTTCAAATTGAAAGGATAAGGACCGAGAGAATATGCAGAGTAGAATACACAAAGTTCACAAAAATCCTCTATTTTTTTGTTGTATGTATAACTCCCTCTTATTCATGGAAGTTGAAGAGAATCTAGGAACGCATGAAAACCACCCACGTTCCCTACTAATTTAATAAATAAATAAATAATTAATTAATTAATTAAATCATATTTAATTAATATTTCATTTAAATCATATTTAAATGAATATATCTCACATAACCTATAGTTTTAATATAATTAAATAAAATTAAACTAAACTATTAATTAACTCTCCAATTAATTAATTGCTAAATTAAATATCTCATATTTAGTTTAATCCAAATTTGAATCATATTCAAATATAAATTTCTCTCATAACCTATAGTCTTAATGTATATCATATACATATTAAATTTGAACATATAGTTTTAATATGAATATAATTCAAATTAAATTAATATTTGAACTTATTTAAATATTTTATTCTCATTTTGAATCATATCCAAAATTAAATTTATATGATAAAGTTTAATTAAAATATAAATTTTATATTATAGTGTATCACCTTACATCATATTAATTCCCAAAGTAGATTTAAACATTTCAAATTACAACCAATATAAATAAATCTCATTACCCTTTACAAGCTAGGAAGGGGACCTAATAGACCTACAGATCGAAAGCTACAATGATATGAGATTAATTGAATAAACTCAGTAACCACATTAATTAATATTCGTTAACTGGCGTACACTCCACGACTCAACTAAACTCTTTTTACTGTAGATATATTTTTGTGTCCACAGATATAGACCAATAACAGTTAGTTAGTCCTTCACAAGTGTTCGTAACATCAGTTGGATCAAATTACCGTTTTACCCTTAGGTTACTTCTAGTTCTTAAATACCAGTGCTCCACTAATGAACATGTTTATGGTCCAACCAATAAACATAAACCCCTCTAGTGCCATTGAGAGGTAGGACCCTTTGTTCAAGTTTCGAAGACACAATTTAAGGGAACACTTATCTACTTACCCTAAAGTCGGGAAGGAGTATATTCCATCTTGTGTGATTATGTTCCCAGTTGTCTACTCGGTCTTGTCCCCAAAATGATAAGCATATTGAGTCGACAATCTAGCCACTCTCATCTGTACAAATCAAAGGACAATCCCTTGAGAACAGGAGTTCATAATACACTCAGGATTAAGACTAAGTTACTTAGGTCATCCTAATGAAATAGAAACCTAACTAGTTAACAAAGCTAGTGATTACTATTTCATGGTTCGATCGTATGCAAACTCATTGCATAGAATACCCTCGCTCGTATGTCATCTACACGAACGTGTTGAATCATTGCACTTGTATCAAATACAAAGTGAGTCGTATCCATAATATTACTAGGATAAGGTACCCAACTTATCCCTATACTATAGACCCTTTAAGTTGATCTAGAACAATGATCCCTGTAGGTGATACACTGTTCAAGACTCATCAAACAACTTAGAATGTTAGTTTACTGAATTTAGGTTATTAAGACAAAACTAATAATATAATCAATAACACTTATTGAAATTATAATAATAACACTTTATTAATAACGGTCAATGGATTGCATTTACTATCTAGGAGTTTTAAGACATAAAAATCCAACACATCCTATGTAAAGAATTTACATAAGATTTGTTAAAACCGAGACATCCTTCTATTATTTGCTCATTCACATATTAGTAAGGTGAATAAAAATTGAAATTGGTTTTAATTAATTTTGGATTTTAGTATTCAAAAGAAATAAAGAAAATAAGGAAAAAGGAAATTATTGAAAAGAAAAAAAAAAGATAAAGAAAAAGGAAACAATCGGTGGGTTTTATTGCTAACTTATTTTTTAATAATTTTTGTGAAGGAAGCTTGAGCCAATTATGTTGTTAATTGGGTGTTATTTGACAGAGAAGACAGAACAGGTTCTTTCCACGTGAAATTAGACACCTCTAATTTTTTTTAGTGTCCCAGTGTGTCCTCATTAAATTAGAATCTCTATTTGATATGGTTGGAAAGCTTATTAAATTTTCTATTATGAAGAGGATGAGAGTCAATTATGATTGGAAATGTGTTAAATGCATGGACAAGTTGAGGGGTTACAGAGTGGGCGATTTTAGAATTGTTTTGTTTCGAGGTGTTTCTGAGATTATCGACTAGGAATTTTGTTTACATGTCTTCAGGCCAAGAAGAATTAAAACAAGCTTACAGACCGAAGATCTAGCTCAAGGTTGTAAGTGACAAAACCAGTTTTGAAAATATTTTTCATAACTGTTATTTATGATTAAATACTTTGCACGTTTATTTACAAAGCTATGGAGTTATTTGAATTCCAGGACTATTTTCAAGTATAAGTTTTGAGACTAGATTTCTTAATGAAAATTTATACTAGCACGTGAATATTGAATCTTTGAAAAATATTTGAACCACAGTGTTTCAAGCAGTTTTATTTTAAGAACTACGGTTTTTCTCGAATGAGCTGAGTAAATTTTGAGCTTTATGCAAGATAAAGATAAGTAGGCATGTATTAATATTTAGATGATTTATAAAAATTTTCACTGACTACATGACTGAGATCTTGAGCCTGAGGCTAGAGGATAGCATGTACACTGGTTATTTTCCATTGTTGACGTTGAGTATACTCCGTGACAATGATGCTGTCGTGAGTTCTAGGTGAGCCCTACTATGACAAAGACGATAAGAGTGCTGGGCGAGCCCCACTACATCGTAGAGTTAATAAACGTTGGTTATACTGGGTGTATTCTATATAACATAATGATGTCATGTTAGTTATAAATGCCTTGCTAGATTTTATAAATGTATATATTGAACATTTGAAGAAGTTATTCTCATAAAATATTTATTGTTAACGTTTTGCTTACATATTTATTTATTTGATGCCAATTTATCACGTGCTCAGATTTGTACAATAATGATTTTATAACCAATCACTCATGAGGCTTAATAGCTTACCTTTAAAATGTTTTCTCAACTTTTTAGGTAGAGGTCGAGCTTTCGATGCCTGAAACTTTACTACAGTCTGCTACTAGTTTCACATTTACTTCCAGTACGTAAGCGTAGTTGTAGTCTGTATAGCTAGATATATGTCTAAGGTTGTTGAACTTTAAGTTAGGCATACTCATCAGTTTACTTTGTACATTTGTATGTTCTGAGTTTTAAATATTTTATCCAGATAAATGTTTCAAAGTGAGTGAGTCAGGATATCGATACTCATGTGTGCTTGTGCGTCTATTACCATTCTGTTGTGTTTTGTGCATATATAGCATTTCATGTATGAAAATAGCTAGTCTATCAGGTCTAATAGTTCAACAGGGTCAATGAGTATTGTTAGAGGATAGCAATGTCATTTGACTTCACGTCGTCTTTTGGGACTAAGCTAGTAGGTAGTTCGAGAGAAGGCGTGACAAGACTGGAACCATGAAATAATCACTTTTAAGTTGTAACACCATTTTCTACTTAAAACTGGCGATTTTGTTTATTGATTACCTAGGTAACTTAATCTTAATCCTTAGCTAACTTTGAACTCCTATTCACACGAGATTATCCTTAGATCTTCATAAGAGAAGACAACTAATTAATGTTGCCCAGATAAGCCTCTCATTTCAGAGGTAAGATCGAGTGAATAGTTGGGGACATAAAATACAAGACAAAATTCACTCATGACCGTTTAGAGTAAGTAGATAGGTTGTTCCCTCATGTATTAAATCCAGGTTTTGAACAAGGGGTCCCATCCTTTCATTGGCCTGAGAGGGATTCAGTTTATAAGTTGGATCTTAAGCCAATTAGTCATTAGAGGACCAATGGGACTTAAAGAACAAGATGTAATCATCGGGATACATTGACTTAGTCGAGATTACGAACAACTTATGAATGATTAACTTACTAATTATGGTTATATCAGATGGACACCTATATATATATATATATATATATATATATATATATATATATAGTGAGGGAAGTGCAACTACGAGACTTTAGTGGAATGATCTATTAGTTAACGAATGTTGATTAGCTCGATCTAAATGAGTTTAGCTAGTTGATCTCAAATAGTCAGAGCCCATGATCTATAAATCCATTAGATTCCCCTGCTAGCTCATGTGGAATAAACTAAAATAGTATATTGGATTAGTTCAAATTGTTCAAATTAGTAAATAAGAGAAAGATCGACAAGTATATATGATATAACTATCGATTATCATTTAAGAGATAAAGCTTTATTTTTAACTGTGATTTGAATATAAAAATACGAATGTGGATTCATATGTGGAAGCTTGAAAATGATGGAAATGATGAGAGATGTAAAAAGTCAAAATCTTGACTTTTGACTTTGAAAAGTCAAACTTAGATCAGTGTTATATTCAAAGTAAAAAAGTCAAAATGTCAAATTATCGTTTGAAAAAGTCAAAGCTTAACTTGAACTAATATGTAAAAAGACCATTTTGCCCCTTGACTAAAGTAAGTGGAAAAATCCAACATTTTATTGGATAACCCACTAACTCTTAGTGGGATAAGTGGTTGCATATGGTGTTGACACCAAACCTACCAATGCCCACTAAGACCCACTAAGAGATAGTGGACTGTGAGGTGTTGAGCTTTGGTGAATAAATTACATAGAATTTGTTTATAGGAGGGCAATGTCAAAGGTTGAAAACTTTTGGCCTTTTGTGTTTTTACTTTCTAAAAAATATTCACCAAAATTATATTCTCAAAATTGTGACAATTAAACGCAAAGCATTATCTCTTAAATATTCACCAAAATTATATTCTTGAGAGGGTAACTTTATACATTAAGTTGAATATGTAGTGACTTGCAAAGTAGTAAAAGAAGCAGTATGGGTAAAAAAATTCTTGATAAATCTGGAAGTTGTTCCAAATATACATCTGCCAATCACTTTATATTGTGACAATAGTGGTACAGTTGCAAATTCAAGAGAACCTAAAAGCCATAAATGGGAAAAGCATCAGAACGCAAGTACCATCTTATTAGGGAAATTGCACATCGTGGTGACATTATAGTGCCCCATACACCTTCTGAGCAAAACATTGCTAATCCTTTTACAAAAGTCCTCACGACTAAAGTATTTATGGGTCACCTACAAAGTTTAGGTCTACGGTGTTTATAAACTAGGACAAGTGGGAGACTTATTGGGCATGTGCCCTAGTTTATTGTATGCATTATGTTTGTTGTACTCATATGTATTGTTCTCTCTCATGATTAAATTCAACGTTATTTTATCCCACTAGGAGTTTTAGTTCAAGTGGGAGTCTGTTGGAATTTATGTCCTAAAACTCGTAGTTTGTAATCATATCCTATTCAATATTATTGAGAAATTAATAATGAAATTGAGTACTATAAACTTAAATCTTCAATAAACTAAGGTCTTGAGGCTATTTTGAGTAAACTTGAACTTTATATAGAGACATAAACGTGGATCGAGTTCGAGTATATAGCCTAAATAGTATATAGTATACAAATAAGTTTGGGCACCTTATTTTGAGGACACTATGGATGTGATCCGCTTTGTAGTTAGCACAAACGATGTGATCTTGAATCGTTCATATAGAGACATGAAATTGAGGGCCTCTTATGTAAAGAATTTACATAGGACTGAACCATGAAATAGTCACTTTTACATTATAACGTCGTTTACTGTTTAAAACTAATTATTTCGATTATTGATGACATAGATAACTTAATCTTAATCTTTAGTTAATTATGAATTCATGTTCGCACAAGATTATCCTTAGATCTGCATAGGTGAGGACAACTCATCAACGTAAACCCAATATCTCTCATTTCAGGGGTAAAACTGGGTGAATAACTAGGGACATAAAATACAAGACGAAGTTCACTCTTATCCACTTTAGGGCTAGTAGATAGGTTGTTCTCTTAAGGCCAAGTCTTGAATAAAGGGTCCCACCCTCTCATTATCCCAAGAAGGATTTGGTTTATAGGTTGGACCTAAAAGCAATTGTTCAATAGTGAATTAATAGGACCTAAGGAGCAAGATGTAGTCTTGAGGGTGGAACGGTATTTTGATCCAATCGAGTGTAGTTCTGATTACCCAATAATCTTTACACGATCTTCACCAGAGCACCACTAGTAATAACCTAAGTTAAAACTCCACCTAAATCCTATTTTTTTTTAGTTTAGGGTTGCATGTTAACTAGGAACATATAAGGTAAATTTCTGATTCTATTTTCGCTGCACATGTCTAATTTCCATCAGGAGGTTCTTCAATTGACGGTTTACGAAAAAACTTGGTACCTAGAAGTCGAAGTCAATTCGTGAGCCTAATTAACCTAGTTTTATAAGTATGGGTAAGGGATGTAAGGTAATAATACTAGTTTATCGCCTAGACATCGTAGGTTAAAATCTAACATAAAATATATACTCGGATATATCACATAGACTTAGATATATTTAATTACTCGAAATATATGACTAAGTAAAAGTATACCCTAAACTATTTTGAACATTTAGTTGGATATAAGTATTGTACTTTAGCTTTAGCGTTCCAAAGAGTTAACACCGTGAGATTCATTCTTGGCTTTGTATCACCTAAGGAGCAGCCTTCCTTCAAAGAGTGTTTACATGGGTCCATAACAAGGTCAATAAGGAAAGTAGTTCTAGTAAGTGGGTGAAGGGTGTGTGTTAACACGTCCTATGGTCTCTTCCATTAGTTTGCTTTTTGAGATTCCTATAATACCCATGCTAATCTGCCCTGGAGCAACAATCCCTTCGATTATGGTACTATAGGAGTCAAAACACCACCAACTTCTCAAGTGGATAGGGTCTCCTAGTTCCCTCATTATCATTGTTTGTCCTTCAAAGGCTTATTGATACCGTTCTGTGAGATTTGAAAATGGAGGGTCACACTTATGAGAATTACTAAGTGTTAGTGTATTCCTGACTGAAGTAGTGATAACTAAATGATATAGGAATAAGGGTTATTCTAGTGTTAGCATTTAGTTAAGATTGTATTGGTTTAATGGAGGGTTAATCGACTGTCCTTTAGTAGCAACTATTCAAAACCACTGAAATATCGTTGCATATAGACTAATGATGGGTACATTATTACTTTTACTAAAGTTTATTGAATTTATAGAGATCTAGAGCATTTCACTAATAGGATTTGTTTATATTTTTAGCATGTTTAGCTCGATATTCCATATATTAGTTTCTGATAAGTTAAACGGAAATAAACATAAAAATTAAAATCAAATTCAATACTAGTAGTAGATGATTTTGAAATGTTCTTAAAAGAGGAAAGTCCGCACAGTCCTATATTAAATTAATCCGAAAATGTTCATGATAAAGATAGTAGAGAAGATTGCCAAATCAAGAGGAAAAGTGTAAAGGACAGTAAATGTGATTTACTTGTTTTAGAAACGTATTTAGTGGAGAATGATAATTCTACCTGAATACTAAATTCAGGGATCACTTATCATGTATGTACTTCTTCACTAGGAGTCAGTTCCTGACAATAGCTTGAGGCTGGTGAAATGAATCTAAGAATTGGGTCTGGAGAAATTATCTTGATTTTGGCAGTAGGAGATATAAATTATTCTTAAATATGGAATGGTACATTTATTAGATCACAACATTGATTCCACAATCAAGTTCTAAATCTAGAGAATAGTGGATAGGAGCTTAGTGGTCCTTGCTGTGTTTGTGATTAATAACATCAAGAAATCGAGGAGAATTCGAGCTACAAAAGGTTAGTGTTCTTAAACTTTGCTTTTTGAGACTTTGACTGAACATGTTTAATCCTTAAGTTGGTGTAATTATGATGATATTTAATCCTATTGCTTTCGTTGTTGGTTTGTCTACTCTTTCACCATTTATATTGATACTGAATTCGTTCATTATGTATCCTAAAAAATTAGTTTTAGGCACTAAGAAGTCACACTTCTTTTTATTGATGTATAATTCATTCGTGGACAATGTTTAGAATAAAGTGTGAAAATGGGAGAGATGTTCCTCTAGAGATTTTTTTTTTTGAAAAGGTTCCTCAAGGGAGTTACTATAAGTAAGTTTGCCATCCAAATACACCAATATGAACTTATTATGAATAGGGTGAAGGATTTGTGTTAATAATCTCATGAATGTGCTAGGTGCATCAGAGAGACCAAATGTCATTACTAATAACTTAAATAGACCCTCATTTGTAGAGGTGTCCACGGAGCGGGACAGGGCCGGGGATACCATTCCCCGTCCTCGTCCCCACCCCTATCCCATTCCCCATATCCACCAATTTTTCCATGGGGAACGGGGTGGGGATTCTCTGCGAGGATTGTGCGGGGATTAGGTTCCTTGCAGGGAAATATTTTCCATTTTTCTTTTAAGTTCAATCTCATTTTTCAATCCATATTTACTTGAAATGTATATACATTTTCAAGGTTGTTTTATTTTCGATAAAATATTATTAATTTTTTTTATTTAAAACAATTAAAAGCTTAAATTCTCATTGTTTATATAAATAAAAATTCAACAATTAGAAGATACATTTAAGAATTCATTCATAAAATTAAAAAAATCCATACAAAAAATCAAAGATCAATCCATAATTATTCTAACAAAACCTTCAATTACATCATATTTTTTAAGAGACAACAACATATTTTTTAAAGAAAAGTTTACAAATCACAAGTCAATGCACAACATATACATATACTTTTTAAGAAAAGTTCACAACATAGAAATGCAATTAGGGAAAAAAAATAAAGAAATGGAATAAAGAAAAGGAAGGAAATGAAGAATATGAAAATAGGTTTTTTTTTTACTCTTTTACATATTATTAAATAAGTAAATAAATAAATATTTATATTTATATTTAAAAATATATATTTATTAATAATTAATTATATTTTTAATCGAGGTGGGGCGGGGGATCGGGCTGGGGCTGGGGTCGGGGTCGGGGAATGTATTCCCCGTCCCCGGCCCCATGTTGCCAACGGGGAAAAAATTTCCCCACTCCCTCCCCTATTCCTCATGTATTTGGGAATTCCCAACCCCGTTTGGGACGAGTTCCTATTGGGCTCCGACCCCTGGGTTAAATGGACATTTCTACTTATTTGTCTTAAAAGTCGTTTTTAGAGTCATCCCTAGATCAGATTCATAGGTGGTCGTAACTACTCTTTAAGTCTATCTCAGGAGTTAAAAGCACAAGAACGGTGCACATACATAAACTTTATCTAATGTGACATTTCTCCAACAACTCATTGGATTTGGTCTTGTAAAATTTCATATTCCCTAGGCTCATCCTATAATGCAAAAGATTGGAAAGTATAAAGTTGGGAATGTGGTTAATATGGTATTCAATGTCTCTTAATGGTGGTAGGATAGTATAAGTTCCTAAGAGTTTTGGGAATTCTTCAAAACATCGTTGGATCTCAATCTTGCCAATCACATGACTATTATTTAGCAAAGGATCCTTTACTACAATTGCAAAAATTTTAGTATCTTCTTTATTAATAATAAGTCCACTATTTAGAATAGAGAAAAGTTGCTTTTTGGAACTAGATTTTACCTTAGCCTTTTTGTTTTATCTAAGTGGTAATTACTAGGAAGAAGCTTCAATTTCCTACCCATCCAATTAAATTGGTAAGTATTTTCTCTACCTCTATGTATTGCTTGGACATCATATTGCCATGGTAACTTAATAAAACATTACAAACATCGATATCGATATCATCACAAAATGTTTGATCTTTATTAAAGATTTCCAATGGGGAGAGAAATGGTCCAAGTATAACTTATTCAAGTCTTGCCACCTTTTTCTTTATCCAACTAACTTTGTAGGGTTGTAGGTGTGGATCAAGTTTGAAATGGAGAGCTTGTATGAGCTTGGAAGATACAACATTTTCATTATTCTCACAGTCAATTACTAAGTTGCACATTTTTTCATAAATAGTGCACATTTTTTGGAATAAGAAGTGTGAGGCCTAGTTCCAAAAGAGGAGTCTTGTTGAGAAGAACTTGATAAAATGATTACTTTGGTTAAGTTCGAAGCGTTTTGTAGAAGAATGTTTCGTTTTAAGGAAAGACAACGCAAGGTGAAAGTTTGTGGTAGTGAAGTAGGTGTTTTTTTAAAAATAGAAGATAGGTGTTCTGATGAGGTAATGCAAAGAAAAGTTAGGGAAAATGATTTGAAGTTTCTAGTCTGTTATGAGAAGAAGAAGGTGAGGAAGAAGTTTTGCTTCCCGAGACGATAAGGTTAGCATCTTAAGGAAATGTCTAACTCGAGTTAATAGCTAGCTACGCATCGAGTTTAGATTGGTTGCTTGACTCGACAAGCAGCAAGATGACACATGTAAAGTTATAAGCCAGAACTAGTGGGCAAAGAAAATTTTGGTGGTGTTTGACCGAACAAAAGGATTAGAATAAATAAGGCCCAAGGGATCAAAGAAAAGGTGGTTGTTCTAAGAAGGAGGAGTGGTTGTTCTGAGAAGTTGCTGACGAAGAGTAAGAGTAAGCTGTGTTTGCTGAAGAAGCTAGAAAAGAAGGGAAAGTGAGCTAGATGCTCTGGAAAGAAGAAAGTCAAGTATTTCGTGAGTGACCTTCTTAAGTAAAATAAGTGTTTTGTGAGTGATTTTTCGTAAACTAAGTGTTCTTGTGTAAATGACTTTCGTAAAGGTAAAGAACTATTTTGTGAATGATTTTCTTAAAGAAATGTATTTGAAAAATATTCCTTTTGAATATGTGGTTATGCATATCGCATCAAGTATATCTATGTATTGTTGTGTTGATATTGATGTTGCTGTTTGAAAAAGAGAAAACTATTGATTTCTATGTGATGATTATGGTGCTTATATGCGTGTAAACCATTACTCCTATTCCTATCAAGTGAGCAGCTATTATGTGGTGCACATGTAAAGGTACCGTGTGGATGAAATCTTGCCGTCTGATGCTTCTTTTGATATGCATCCCTTAAAAAGTGGAATCCTTTCACGTTGTTCCCTTGACACTTCTGACTACCGATCGACGTCCTCCGGACATAATTCAGCTCGTTTATCTTCTTCCTGTTCTCAACATAGTGTATCTTGCTTCCTACATGATAACTTCAAAAATTCAGCTCAACCTTTCTATCAACACTGGCATAACCACGGCACTGCCAAGCATACAACAACTTAACAAAGACCTCATAAAAGTGCATGATACAAGAGTTGTCATTTCAAGGTATTGGATCACACAATCGAACATAGCTTACCCATGATAAATCATGCGACCGAAATTAGCTCACGCACGTTAGAATCATGTGGCCGGAGTTAGCTCACATAGTTAAGGTCATGTAGTCAAATCAACTCTCACATAATTGAAGAGTCATATGGCACGGTTTAGCTCTCGCATGTCTAGTAATTATTATGGTGGCAAGTTGAACACGGTACCACACTTAGTAGAGTAGCTAGCATGGGAGGTCTACGCCTAAACTACTTAAATCAAGGATTTCATAAACCAGTTTAAAATCTTATTTTCATCGGCTTTCTAGAGACTTCTTGCTTTAAACTCAGCTTTCACTTCCTTCCCCAAGAAACTCATACTTTAAACTTCCCTTGGTTTTCCAAGAAACTTATCTACCGATAGCACTTGTATTAGTCCATCCCAAAAAAACCTTAACTCTTGTTCTTTTCCCTAGGAACTCACTACTCTAATACCACCTATCACACCCTGCCCAAAATGCCACTTCATGGGACTAAATGGGGAGCGTATTGCCTAAACGCCTAGCAAGTGGAACAACTTATTATTCTATCCTTTCGCAAAGTTTTTGCCTCAAACTTAGACTTTCTCATTGCAGTAGAAATTTACAACTTTTGGACTTTATTCCCTCGCCTAATACTTTTACATAATACAACTCAACTTTAACTCTTAGTCGATAAACTCAAACAACAATATTAATGCAGTTGAATAATATAACATCTTCTCTTTATTAACTTAACATTTTTATAGAGTTCAAACTTTACAAACTAAATTCCTTTCTTGTAAAACGTAAAATCTAAGGCTAACTTCTGATCCACCTTTCTTCGTCCACCACCTAACACTGCTCCTTGTGATGGGATTTTCAAGAGTATAAGAACTCCATTTTCATCCTTCTCCTTGATCCCCCAGCAACCCAACTCAAGGACAACCTTCAGGGCATCCTTTCCCTAGCCTAGTTCTTCTGCTCTTTTACTCTCTGAATTTGGCCTTACTAACCTAGGTGCAACTCTCACCTTCTCTTCTAAACTGAGTGGTAGCCCTCTACGTTAAAGAAGCGATGTGCTTACCTACTGACTCCTTTAATGTGAGCTAGGATGACACGGCTCGCACGTCGCACAAGTTTCCATAACCACCCTTCTCCCCTTCGTCCATTCCTTACTTGGCTTCAAAAGCTAACAACCTGGAGGAGGGAAAACTTGAAACATCAGTCAATAACTTAAGGAGTGATGAGTTTAGAAAATAACTTTTTTGTGGAATACAACAACTCAAACATAATAATAATATCAAGGCAAAACACAAGCATAATATAAATAGTTCAATCCATCAATTTGTGAACACAACTTTTATCGCAACAACACGACCACGGCCAACACAATAAATTTCCACACTATTCAAGTCATCATCCAATCACTACTCATCACTGGGACCTGGGATTCTCCCCTCGCCTGAACCTGGGATTTACTTCAACTAGTGTCCTATAAGTTACCTCAGATTTCCACCAGCGTCGCGTAACATTCAATATTTTTTTCTTAGATCTGGGATTCACTTTCACTAGCATCTTATCGCTTAGATTTGGGATTCTCTTCAATCGATGTCACACAATAGACCTAAGATTCACTTTTACTAACATCTCGTACATCATTTCTCGCCTATATCTGAGATTCACATTCACCAGTATTTGGTACCAAGAACACATCTCAACTCGCTCAAACTTGGGATTCTCTGCTCGCCCAAACCTGGGATTTACTTCAACCAGCGTCCTGCTAGTTACCTGGGATTTCTACCAGCATCTCGCGATAGATATCAGAACCACACATCACACGACCAACAACACAACAAACGTTAGTTTAACAGCTCGAAAGGATATAACAACACAATACCATTCAAATCACATGATTACAAAAGGGTACAGTAACACAAATACTCAAAAGATACTTCTTTGGGACATAAAAAACATAATACAATATCGTTCATGAAAATTATTCCCAATGATATACATTTTACATATGGAAACCACCATCGAAATACGGTTTTACGAGTGAGAATCACCACAACAATCATTTGTTATGAAAAACCACTCACAAACAAACATTTGTTCTTAAGGATCACTTACAAACAAACAACCAACCTCTAGTCTTTATTTTCTGCTTTCAGTTTTCTCTTTTCGCCAAGTGGTTCCCTCAACCAACCGTTCAACTCTCGAAACTCCTTTTTGACAAATTATCATAATGGTAACATTTTGTGCCCTCTTTCTTTCAGCCCTTGGGTCTTATTTATAGTGACCTTTCACGTCTATTGGTCATTTTTGTGCCTTACACGTGTCAACCTTTCATTTTGTCGTACTATGCAATCAACCTAAACTTTACATGCAAGTCCAATGTCAGTTACGAATATACACTTTTCTTGAGATGTCAACCTTATCTTCTTGGAAAATTAAACTTCCATTCGTCTAATCTTCTTCTCGAAAAGCCATAGAACATTAACTTCGTCTTAGTGGTTCGTTGAATCACCCTATACAAACGTCCATCTTTTTAACAGAATGTCTACCTTATTGCGATCATACATAGGTGTAGGTATCTCTCCCCACATCACCACATCTAACGCCTAGTTCTCAGCATTTATTCTTGCTTCTCCCCTGCCAACTAAACCTCTTCGCGTTGCTTACTTTAATGTGATAGTACTTAAGCTCACATGCTTCTCCTCGCATCATCTTTTGTCCAATCACATTCTTTCTCACAGAACGCTTCTTTCTTACATGTAGTACAAAATAACCTCCCTCAATGGAGTCCTTCTTCTACAAAACTTCCTTTTTAAATCACGATTCACAGAAACATTGCAAGAAATGCAACGAGGAGGAAAGGTGGTGAAGGGAAGAGTTAAAGAAACAAGGCGAGAAAGAGAAAGAACAATCCTACTCCTTTATCGCCTTAACCAAGTTTGAGAGGGTCGCAAGGAAGGCTTAAGAAAAAAAGGAGAAGCTACCATCTAGCCTTCTCAAAATCAAAGTTGTTACGTAAGGCATGAAGGCCATAGTGCAAGGAAAAAAAAAGAAGTAAAGTTGAGGGAGTAGGAAGAGCTCCTCAACAAAATTGACCAAGTACTCCTCTCTACGGAGAAGGGCAAGGTAAGGAAGACTTCCAATGAGGAGTTAGTTGCTGAATTCGAGAGGGAGTTACAAATTTAAGCCCTCTAGAGGTTGATGAGGTGGTAAAACCTTCAAATAAAAAGAGGAAGATGATGATTAAGAGGAGCGTTTTGAAGGAAAAATTTGCCAAAAGGCGAGAAGAAAAAAAGAAGAAGAAGGGTCCTTAAAGGAAATAAGGGTCCTTAAAGGAAATAACTTTGGAGGAAGATGAAGACCAAGAAGGCGAAGAGACCGAGCCCCTCTTCATCAAGACAGTCAGCAAATACTTCAAGATAAAAAGGGCTCTACCCTTTTAGAGGTGTTCTACCATCATTTTTTTATCTTTCCTATAAGCTTAGAGACTTTTTTTTTGCTTCACAGTACTTACTCGGATAGTTCTTGTCCTCAAATATGCCTCGAAAGGTCTGCCAATCTAGTGACCTGGTGTCACTAGGTCTCACTAGGATGGACTTCCACCATTCTTTTGTCTCCTTCTAAAGCAGAAAAGTGGCTAATCTAACATTCCTCTCTTTAGGACGATCCATTACATCAAAACACTTTTCTAGCATGCTTAACCATTCCTCGATATTCGTTAGATCTATTAAACCCTAAAAAACTGGGGCACCTAAAGCCTTAAGTTGCTCGATGCCAAACTTCTTCTTTAGGTCATTAGGCACTAAGCCCACTGGCTGAAAAAACTAACGGGCAGATCTAGTAAACCGGTCTCTTTCTGGCTCAACTTAAGCCCTAGGGATAATGGTTTCCCCTTCAAACTGACACTAGGTTAGGATTCTGTGTTCCTCCCTGTTACTGCCTACGTCATCTGCTAGCATGCAGAGGCAATAACTCCTATAACATATCAAACTACTGAACATGTTATAGATGCCTCTAATTCAATGCATGATGTTTTAACTATAAGACTCTAACTTTTCCTTATCTTACTTCTCTTATTCTTAGCTCATTCTCTTGACTCCTGTAGGTTTAACTTAACTCTCTTAGGTTCCACCTAAGACTCATGTTAGGACTCTACTCTTCTAGTTCTACTTCAACCTAACTCTTAGTTAGTCATCCATGAACTAACTCAACTTTTACTTATTACTCACAAGTTTTCCTTGGAGTTAACTACCTGAACTACACTCTTTCTCGTTCCCTTATAGCGTAATGCTCTGGTAGCAAGTTGTCACCCCCCCATCTTGAAGCATTTCCTCATTAGGCCCAAGACGTGGCATGAAGCCAATCGACATCATTCTTCTTCTAACGACATTTGTCAATCCTACTTAACCTGACTCTTATCTATCTCTTTTAAATAACTTAGACTTTCAAAGTACGAAAAGAAAATGTCTAACTTGAAATATCTAAATTAAAAACTTTTCAAAATCTCTTCAGGTTTACCCAACCAACGGACAACCTATTCAACAGTCTTATATTAACAAAATTAAATCCTGAGTTCCAACTATGGCAACACCAAAACACAACGCAAATCAAAACTCTTATACTTGTTTATTACAGGCAACGACAACTAATTCCTATATTAGCTTAATTACACTTTATCATGCATGCATGGAATGAGTCATACAAAAATCTAGTCAAACTTCTAAAAGCTAGGCGGAGCTTTAACAGGCATTGAAACCACAATCACTACCTGTAAGGGAAATAAAACATTTAAATGGTGAGGTATAAAATCCCATGAGTGATAGCTTCTAAAACAAAACATGATAATGAAAACTTTAAGCAAAATATACATAAACTTAGTAAAGCAACTTTTATTCAAACTTAGCTTTCAGCTTTCTTTTTTTTTTTTTTTTTTGCCATACCTCGAACTCCTTGTATCTATGGGACAAAACCCTAGGCATGGAAACCCTATCCCGTTATACGGTACCTGTGAGACGAAGCTCTAGGTGCTAATAGTATCCTATCTCTCTATAGCTATCATATGATGGAAAATCTAAGCATCTGCGCTGAAACTTTATTCATAATTCTTATGCTGAAACTTTAACTTACTTAAGTTAGCATACTTATGAAAAACTCTTGCATTAAGCAAATCTCAAATCTAGCTTTGCTTAAATAATCTCTTTGCTCAAATACTTGCAGAAACTCAACATTCAACCAAATTCTCATAAATATCATGTTTTAAGAAATATTTCTCAATTTGAATGCTTCAGAAATTTAACTCAATCATGTTTTCTCGTAACTCGTGCTTTGTAAATTGTAACGTCCCAACTCTTTATACTAAGCTGAGGTCGTTACTAAAAAGAAACAATGACAAGAGACACTTTTTGAAACGAGGGAAGAATAAATTTTCATTAAAAACGGAATATTAAAACACTGAAACATAAACGCGGAAGCAAAACTGAGTCCCCATATGGCATGTCACGGATCCTTCTCTGTCGCTCGCCAGCTTTCCTCTACCTTTACCTTCGCCTGAAATGTTAAACATAGAAAGAGTGAGTATAAACATATACTCAGTAAGGGACCTACTACTAGTCCCGCTAGGTGTCTGTTAACTTCCCATTAGAGTCCTGAAAATGGTACCCAATCTCTGGCACGTTCCCGAACACGTACAACATGCGCTCCCGTAGGAACGAAAATCTGGTCTTCGGTGTCCCGAGGGAGCACCTAGGACATGCTGGTCTGTAGTGAACCCGAGGGTAACACTAAGACAATCGGGATGCGAGGACCCCGTCGAATCACTCGAATCATATCTATATCCATGCTAGACTGGCGTCCCGTCGGACCACACAGTCCTAAATAGGTAGTGATCCCGAAGGACACCCATGCAGGTACGACTCTAATAGACAAAGTTAACAGAACACCCTATCCATAGCATGTAGCATAACATCATAACATGGCATGAGTATTAATCTTAACGTCCTTAATCATGTGATTAATATACCATGCATTAACAATCATCAACATCAATCTACCAGTCATTAACATAACATCAGTCATCATCATCAATCATCAACATAATAATCTCAGTCATCATCATCAACATCAATACAATGACAGTCATTATCAGTAGCATCAAGTTATGCATTTTAGCTACCATCAATGCATAATCATAATTACATGCGGTCTCTTAAATTCAGTTCGAAGGTCTAGTAGGAGAATCTCTTACCTGGAGATTTTAGCCAAACAAAGGTACTCCCTAGTTGACAGTAAAATTCTCCAATTAACTTGATCCTAATCATAAAAGGAACACTTAGTATCTTAATTAATGAAATTTGCAATTGGCTAACATCCAAAAATCCTCCCAAATTAATTAACTTTCTAAAAATTGGGGTTGAAACCAATTCAACCTTGATTGGGAAAAATCCAAGATTTGGATCTTAAAAAGTTTAGCCAATTGAACCTTTTACAGAAAACCCAAATAGATCCAAAATTAAATTAATAAAATATTAATTTAATTTTATTGGCTTACCAAGGTTAATCAGATGGAGATTGAAAAATCCTCTTATCCTTGATGAAAAATTCATCACTTTAAATCCTCAAGCTTCCAAAGAGACCAATCTTAACTTCAACTAATGAGGCGGCTGCGACAACGGAGGGTTATCTTAGAGAAGAAGATGAAGAACCTTTTTTTTTCCTTTATTTCCATCTTAAGCATTCTTATGCTATTTATAGACCCAAATAATAACAATAATAATAATTATTATTATTATTATTTCCTTTTCCTTTTCCTTTTAGGATATATATAAATAATACCAAAAAAATATACATATATCTTTATTCCCATTATCTTTCCTAAATAAATGCCTTAATCTTAGGCATTTATAACCATTAATAATAATAATAATAATACTTCTTTATTATTATTATTTTTCTCTCACCAAAATCTACAATAAACATATATATTTATTTAAACCATCATTTTCTCTTTTAAATAAATATATATCTTTTTCGTCCAATCAAATCAACCATCTCTCTCCTTATGGATTATCTTCTTTTCCAAACAAATATAATTATATTCCAACATATAATTAACTTCACTTTTCCAAATTATTAATTAAATATATATATATATATATATATATTCATATATATATACTCAATTAAATCCAATTCCACCAAAACCAACTTTTCCCTCCAAAATCTCAAATTAACTTTAAGTCCTCAATTCTTTTAATCAATCAAATCTTTTCTAATAAATCACTTATAACTTCCAACATGAATTATCTTAACCCAACCATAACAACTTTACTCCAGAATCAATATTTATCTTTCTGCAGAATAATTAATTATCATCCACAATAATTAATTATTATTTACTTTTCTTCCAAAATAATTAATTATCTTCCACAATAATTAATTATTATTTACCTTTCTTCCAAAATAATTAATTATCTTCCACAATAATTAATTATTATTTATCTTTCTCCAAAAATAATTATTAATTATCTTCCACAATAATTAATTATTATTTATCTTTCTCCAAAATAATTATTAATTATCTTCCACAATAATTAATTATTATTTATCTTTCTTCAAAATAATTATCCTTTTACAAATAATTATATTTTCCCAAAATATAATTATTTTACTTTTTCTCCCTTACCAAATATCTTTTCTCCAAAATACAATTACCTTTTCCTTAAATAATTATATTTTAACAAATATAATTATCTTTTCCTTTAACATAATAATTATATATATATAACTTTCAACATGAATTATCTTAACCCAACCATAGCAACTCCACTCCATAATCAAGAAGATTTATCTTTCTACAAAATAATTAATTATTTCCCACAATAATTAATTATTATTTATCTTCCTCCAAAATAATTAATTATCTTCTACAATAATTAATTATTATTTATCTTTCTCCAAAATAATTAATTATCTTCCACAATAATTAATTATTATTTATCTTCTCCAAAGTAATTAATTATCCTTTTACAAATAATTATATTTTCCCAAAATATAATTATTTTACTTTTTCTCCTTTAATAAATATCCTTTCTCCAAAATACAACTATATTTTCCTTAAATAATTATATTTCAACAAATATAATTATCTTTTCCTTTAACATAATAATTATATATATATATATTTCCACGTATACATATAATTACCAAATCTCCAACAAACTTTCCACCCTACGGTTTAATTAAATAACGTCCATAATTATTTAATTAAATTCAACTTCAACAATACTAAAAATCCACAACTTTACTTAATCCTCTTAACCTACCATTTAATAAAAACTCAACAAACACCACGTGTCAAAACCTCTAATTAATTAAATATTCATCCAAGAAATATTTAATTAATTTTAATTCCCACATAAATCAAATAATTCTCATTAAATGGATTCAAAATAACGCCCAATAAATTAAATCTAGATAAACAAAATTAAGATAACTGACTCCAAAATTATCTAAATTTTTGGGGCGTTACATAAATAATTTCATAATTCTAGCATATTCAAATGCTTAAACTAAAAGCATGCTTTAAAACATAAATTATTAAATCAAGCTTAGAAATTCATTTTTGTCACTCACAACTTTAGGCAAGATTCTTGGTCTATCGATTTTCCTATTTTCTCTTTTCCTAAAAATAACAAGAAAATATCAAGTAAATCTTAGGTTCCAACTAGCCAAAGCTTCTTCAACTTCTTACCTTTTCCTTTTCTACTTAAGAAAGCTCTCGTCTTACTGACCTTGATCTCTTTGAACTCTTTGTACGGTCTTAGCTTGCTCAAGATAGATTCTTCAAGTTTTTCCTAGCTCCACACAAGCTCCCAGCATATTTAGAGCCTAACACAATAAGCCTTGACTTAGCAAACTTACTCTTACGCTTCTTAAACAAGGAAGAACAAACTTGAACTTACTTAGATCTAAACCTTAGGCTTCAACTCTTCCTTTTTAGCCCAAACTCACCAAAGACAATAACTTCGTGAATGCCTCTTGATTGAACCCCCAACTGAAGCTTGGCGCCAAACTTCCCTCTTGTTTGACTTCACTCGTGCAAGGAAACTTAACTTCTCTTTACTTCTTCTTACTACTTTACTCTTGAAGTCAAAATGGTGAGAAGTGAGATCAGCGAGAATCTGTTGTCTTTAAAACACTAATTGCAATCGAAAAATGCTAAACTCTTGCACGATAAAATTTTTCAAAAATCTAACCATTGTGCGTTCTTTTAATGATCTCGGTTGAGATTGTCCCAAGATCCTTCGAGATCTTCACTCTTCTCGACAGGACACATCTGAAACATGCTCGAGAACCCTAATATTTCCCTTTTCTGCATCAAGTCCCTGCCAAACACGACCCTGAGATGGCCTGAGACCTATCTTTAAAATCTTTCTATTTTTCATCTTAGTTTGCCACAGTCTTGAGATGGTCTGAGACACAACTCCAAAACGTTTATGTCTTTTAACTAAGTCTACAAGCACCAAGAAGCTCCTGTCTTAGCATCAGGACTTTGCTCTCTGTTTTTCATCTCGCTCGGGATTACTCAAGGCTTCCCAAGATTCTTACTTTTATCTTTTCTCTACATTTTCTCTTAGTTGAACAAGATCGAATCTGAACACTTCTGCCTCGAGATCTTTTGGGCAAAACTCTTAGCCTCTTCTCAACTTCTTAGTAAGCAAATGGGATAGAAGATACGGGTATTAAATCATGCATATCAACTTTCTAACTAGTGAGGCCTTTCGAGGTGTCAAACAACTATGTAGATTTTGATTACGTACTCAAAATAATGTAGACTCAAGAAGGGACATAAATAGGTCACTAATCTAGCTATATTAATATTCCATTTCCAAAACAAGGCAACCACATGTAGATTCAAATCTCATCGTGGACAATCAACATAGAAAACACACAAAAGGGAACTCAAAATTTTTCAAAGCTCATAATGTGATTTTAATTAGATATTTTGCAGTAATTTATGGTTTCTATTTGATTAACATGTGATTAATACATCATTTTGTGATTTTATTAAAACTATCAATTATGTGAAAATAATATAAGGTAATTATATGCCAAATAGAAGTCAATCAGATAACAAATTAATTGACAAAAACAAAGAGTATTTTCATGTGGTAATCAAATGAAAATCAAATGGTTATCAGAAATTACTATCTATTATATTAAGAATTAGAGATGATGAATTCTCTTATTATTTTCTAGTAAGCATGCATGAACGTTTGGTACTTAAGAAGCCCATTTTCTTCAAGTCAAACCTTGAGAATTATGATTTGGCATCTGTTGTTAACAAAAGAAATAAATTGACGTCACATGAAGTTAAGTATACAAATAAATATACATACAATCTATATCAAATGGAAGTCAAACAATAATCAAACAACTATCAAATAACAAATAAATATACTATAGCATTTACAGTCAATATCAAATAGCAATTAGATATGTCAAATAATAAAAGCTAATCAGATGGTAATTAGAAAACAATCAAACAATATGAAAAGTTACTATGACAAAAAAAATTATTATGATAATTAAAAGGTAACCAAATGACTATCTTAAAAGGCCAACTAAAATGGAAAAAAAAAAGTAGAAGGTAATTAAATGCCAATCAAGAGGAAACCAAAATGACTATTTTAAAAGGCAAACTAAAATTGAAAAAAAAAATAGAAAGTATTTTTCTCAAATTGGATTGGGTGCTCTATTTTGCTTTTTTTTTTTTTTTTCAAAAAATCAAACCTTTGGACCATGAACCTAATTTTTTAAAATGATTTTTGACAATCTTGCAATTGCCCCTTATATTTTTATAAAAATATAGATTTACATTTTATCTATAAAAGATGAAATTTCATTTTATTTAAAAATAATAATAATTGACAAAAAATTTTAAAATAAAATAAAAATATATATATACTACATAAATCAAATCTAAAATGTAAAAGAGATATGAAAATAAATTAAGAACATAATAAAACTCTAAATCTTATCAAAGAAAAAAATCACATAAACCACGTTAAAAAAAACTACTATCTAAATCTAATCTATCTAAAATGAAAATAGATATTAGCATTCACATGCTCACTTTAAGAGAAATATCAAAACATTTAATCATACTTTGCTTTTAAGTTTACTAGCTTAAATCTCAACTTAGCGTAACTTATATTTAGCTACTAGAACACTTTAACTCAATGCCACTCTTGCATCATGCTTGCTTAAACATATCTTTAACTTAGATTTTTCATAGTTCAACATTCAAATAATTTGCTCAAAAGTCTCATGTTTAGAGAAACATGTTAAACTCTAATGCTCTTAAACTTAGATCATGTATACTTATTTATAAATCTCATCAAACTCTTTCTAAACTTGAAACTCATACTTTGTAAGGCATTTGTAATTCAAATATATATTCAAATACTTTAACTCAAAGCATGCTATAAATATAACATAATAAAACAAGTTTAAAAATTTATTTGAAATTCTTTTTTTTTTTTGTCACTCACAACTTTTGGCTAGTTCCTTGGTCTATAGATTTGCACTATTTCTTCTTTGACCTAAAAATAGCAAGAAAACTCAAGTCAAACCTTGGTTCCTACTAAAGTAATTACCTTGAACATCTTCTCTTTTTCTTTACAAAACAAGACTAGCATTCTCTCTAGCTAACCTTGTTTCTCTTGAACTCTTGATGGCCTTAGCTTGCTCAAGATCACCACTTCTACGAGCTTTCTCTAGCTCAAAATGAGCTTTTGGATTCAAACCTTCAGTTCTAACTCTTCTGATTTAGCTCAACTCATCGAAACTCTTACCAAGAAACTATAGCTAAAGCTCGGTCGGAGAACCTTCTCGCTTTGGCTCCAACTCTCCCAAAATTTCAACTTCTCTCAAACTTTGCTCTCTAATTTTCCCTTAAAGCGAAATGGTGTAAAATGAGATAAATGAGGGTCTACTGCACTTGCAATAAAATTTGTGTTCGAACAACGGTAACCCTCGCCATCGGGTGTCCTTTAATGATCTCAACCGAGAACAACTCGAGTCCTTCCGAGATTTGCACTCTTCTCGGCCAGATATGTCCGAAATCTTGTACGAGAACCCTAGGATTTCCTTTTTTTCCTTCCAGCCTCGGCCAAACACAACCCTAAAATGGCCAAAGAACACATCTTCAAACCTTTCTATCTTTCATCTTGACTGGCAAGTATCGAGATACTCATGCCTTAGCTCCAAGATTTACTCTTTGTTTTCCATCTTGTTCGAGATTACTCAAGGCTGCCTGAGGTTCCTTACTTTAAAGCTCTCTGCTTTTCTCTCGACCGAATAGGATTGAGTCTTACCACCTCTATCCCGAGATTCCTCTTTTGGGTGCTTGTTTTGTTTTTATGAACTCAAGGATTCTTTCTTAAGATGCTTGACTTAGCCCGAGACTCTTGGGCAAACTCTTAGCATTTTTCAATACTTAGCAAGAAAATGGGATAGAAGATATGGGTTTTACAGGATCACAAGACCATTTGTGTTCTTTAGGATCACAAGATTGATATGACTGAGGATATCTAGTAATGGAAATTTAACAGTTCACCTAGCAGGACCAATAATTGATCCCTTACTGGGTATATTCTTCTACTCACTATTTTTTTTTATGTTTAATGCAAAGATAGAGAAATGGAAAGTTGGAGAGCGACAAGAAGGGCCCATGACATGTCATATGGGGACTCCACGATTTTTTGCTTCTGCTTTTCGTTACATGTTCTTTCATGATTTAAATGTTAACATTTTCTGTTTTTGAACTCGAGGATTATTTTTATGTTTATTCTTTAAAAATTAGATAGGGCCCAAACTAGAATATATTTTTATAGTATTTTCACTGTTTTGTAAAATTTGATCCTTGAACAGTTGTTTGGAAAATTGTTTTTATAAAGAACTTGTTTTTTCTCTTTTCAAGAAATTATAAAATTGTTATTTATTTTAAAGTAATACCTTCTGTTTAGTTTGAAAAGTTTGGTCCTTACATTCGAGTAATTTAGAGATCAGTAAAGTGGCTAAGAAGAGAGTGATTGACTATTTTATGTTTTCGTAGTTTTTTTACTTTTTAATTTTTGTAAATCCCACCAACGAGTGTGTTTTTAATGATTATTGTTTTTACATTCTTTTGTATTTGTTTTTTCTTTTCCAAACATTTGTAAATATACAATAATTCATCTATGTATGATTTTGAAATAAATATAACATGTTATTTATTTATTTTCAGTAGCATAGTTCTTTCTTTGGCGTTTTTTTAAAAATAGAACAAAGTGCTAAAATATTTAAACCATATAGAATAATTTTGAAAAAGAAAAAAGTTCAAGATGACACAATGTGAAATAACAAAAATGCCCCTCGATCACACATGCGTGAAAAAATGATTATAAACGATTTTGTACTCGGTCAAAATGATCTTACACCCTTGCACCAAGTCTAAACAATCTTGTACCCTCGTACCTAGTCTAAATGGTCTTATACATAGTCTAAACAATGTTGTACCAAATCTAAACGATCTTATACCCTTGTACCCAGTCTAAATGATCTTTTACCCTTATACCCAACCTAAACGATGTGCACCCTTATACCTAGTATAAACGATCTTGTATCGAATCTAAACAATCTTGCTACATGATATTGTACCTCTGTACTCAGTCTAAACAATCTTGTACTGTTGTACCCAATCTAAACAATCTTGTACCCTTGTACCCTTGTACCCAATCTAAACAATCTTATACCTACTCTAAATGATTTAATAGTGATGGTAGTCTATCTTTGTCTACTTGGGATAGACAATTAATCGTTTAGATATTGGTATACGGTTGTTTAGATCTTTGCACCAAGAAGAAAAAACGAAGATGAGAGATGAAAAAGATGAAAGAAATTCTGGAAGCTAGAGGAAATGAATAAATCACAAACAAAAAGAAGTGGGAATATGAAGAAGGATAAGTAATAATATGAAGAGAAGAAGAATAAATTGCAAAGAAGAAGAAAAGGAAGTGAAGTGAAGAATGATTCCACAATATTCAAAAACAGCAAAGGACAAACATGGAACTTATAATGGTGATTTCATGGGCTTTAATTATTTGTTACACATTTGTGGGTTTTGTTAAATTTATGTAAATTAACTTTTTTTTTAAATATAAAAAATGAGTATCATTAAATTGAAAATTTTTATTTTAACTTATACATTATTTACTTTTTATTTTCAACGTTATAAATACGTGCAACCAACGTAGTAGTTCAATCTAGTAAGTAAAAATGGTAAATTACAGAATGATACATTTATTTTTATTTTCGACTAAACTATAAAAACAAATGAAATAAGAAAGCATATACTTGATGTTATGTCCAATCTTTCTATACAATTTTTAAAATTTGGTTAAAAAACTAAGGTAGTTGCATAAATGACAAATTGATAATTTGTTAAACTAAGTCCCATAGCTCATGTGTTTATTTGATTTTACAAAAATGGTAAAATCTTAAAAGATATATATATATATACAATAATGTCAATCCTTTTTAGTAAAAGATTGAGCCGAATTTAGTTTAATTGAAAGTTAATTAAAAGAAGGAAGAGTAATTATTGGATTACAAAGTATCCATGGCCTCAAATTCAGATTTGATCTCCTTCCATACTTCACAAGCAGCAGCTCCCTTTGAAATACATGAATGGCAAAATGTCCTTGATAAGTTAAAAATATATGATTGTCATTTGATTAAATGCTATCATTGTTAATTATAAAATTTGTTGTCTGATTACTATTTGATCTTGATCATTTATCAAATTATTATCGTATATTGATTTTCTTATTTGGTTGTTGTTTGATACTAATTGTTATCTAATTATCAATGATATCGATTGTTATCTAATGGTTGTCTAATTACTCTAATATTGGCTGTCAATGATACTAATTGTTATATGATTATTGTCTTATTACTATATGACATTAATTTCGACTATTGTCTAAATGTTGTCTAATTAGTATTTTAATACCAATTGTCGGTGATACCAAATTACTATTTGATACTAATTGTTAGTGATATCAATTGTTGTTTGAATACTACCTGATATTGATTGTTGTTCAATTGTTATGTGATTATTATTTGATATTGATTGTAAATATGATTGATAATGATGCAGATCGTTAGATGATTAATATCTATTGCCATCTAATTTTTATATGAATTGGTTCTTAAATATACTAAATACATTGTTGTTATTGAATTATTATTTGATAATAATTATTATCCACTAGAAGAAATATGACCTTTAATGTCGGTTGTAAAAAATGAAAATGGATGTTTAATGTCGGTTTTTAAAATACGGATGTTTAATGTCGGTTTTAAACTGACATCAAAGAGGAAGGATTAATGTCGGTTTAAAACCGACATTAAAGCTATGTTTATTTATTTATTTTATAAATTAATATCTTCCTTTAGGTTTAGTATTTTGATGCTTTTTTCTTTAACCCATTTGCAGCCGCCTCCATCCCCCTTCCTCCCTCTCACTCATCTCCCCATCTTGCATCTACTCTTTCTCCATCTTCATCTCCTTTTCTTCCATCTTTTCCATCTCTTCGATCTCCATTGGTTCCAACTCTTCTCTCTTCGCCTCTGAGATCCTCCCTCATATAGTTTCATCCGACAGTGACTCTCGTAATCTCAAGCGCATCTTACATATGCTCACTAGCTACGATGTTTTTGAGGAATATCTCAGCAACATTTACCTAGTCGCAAACGTTTAGATTCACCGTCATTCTCCCTCTGTCAAAAATGGCGAAAATGGTGAAAACCCCCCTTCACCATCATTATCAGCAGAGACAAAACCAGTTTTAGACGAAACCGAAATTGAAGTTGATGGGAAGAGAGAAGAAGAAGAAGAGAAAGCGACGGATGAAGGCATCGGACCCGACGACGAAAACAACGGCGCATTGGTGGGTCCAGAGGAGGAGGACCAGTCAAAGGAGTGAGAAACTCCGTCGCTGGATCCGGAACCAGAGAGAAAAACACAAATAGAAACATCTGTTCTACCAAATTGCTTGTTGTTAATGATGTACGAGCCAAAGCTATCAATGGAGGTATAGTGTGGTAGCAATTTGTATTTTCCCAGGAAAAAAAAGGTATTTTGCCATTGTAGGTTTTTGCATAATTCTGCCCTTTTGCAATCACATGTTTTTCTTTTTGCCCCTCAAATTTATTATATTGGAAAATTGGTTTTAAACATTTATATGATCATCAACTTTACCTCAATTTTGTTAGAAAAAAGAACAGTTCATGTGCTATGTAGTTCTTAAATTTATTTCAAAATAATGCTAAAATTTGATACTGGAAAGTGGATGTAATAATAATTTCTAGGATAGAATTAAATTTTAGAATTTAAATGAAATGGAGTACAACACAAATCTTAGTTGGAAAGAGATTCTAATCTTGGTTTGTGAAAATCAGTAATTAAATAGCAATGTATTTCTTCGTACAAAAGTTCTCAATATGGCATTAGCTTGCTCATTTGGAACGTAATTTTCTATATTTAGATTTTGCTTTGGTTCTTCATTATAGCTAAATAAAAAGGCTATTATTGAAAAATTAGGCTTTCTTACAAAATTGAGTTGGGTTTTTTTATCCATTTGAACTTGGGTTTAGGAAAATTAGGAGGAAACCTACTTACTGATCTCTTCATTTTTCTCAAAATAGTGAACAAATTCATTTACTCACTTACCCATTTGAAATTTCTTAAGAAACACACATACACACATGAATTCTCTTCCAAGTTTGAACTGGGTTTTAATCAAAACAGAAAAAACCCCACTTACTTGTTTGATTTCCTTCAAAATTTGTCTTAGATGATTGATAAAAACAGGGGGGAAAATACCCCACTTGCACACTCAAAATTTCTTCAAAACCCCACTAACCCACTTGAATATTCTTCAAAGTAGAAGAATCTGCAGCTTCATCGGTGTGGTCATAATCTTCCATGGAAACTCCGACAAAGGTCTAGTAATGAGGTGAAAAAAGTCTATGTTTTCCCTGAGATTTCTTGTGTTCATCATGATCGCTTTTAGAGCTCTAGGTGATTTGACTGGGATTAAGAAGCACTTTTGCAGAAAGATAAGTAATTTTTGTGGCTAACTTTTGCTTTGGGTGATTTGATTGGGTGATAGTAATGTGATAAGTGTTTGAAGTAACATGCTGTTCTATTCAACCATTTGTGCTCTGTGGATGTGATCCTTCTCTTTATTACTTTTCTAAATAAGCAGGATTTCTTTCATAATCTAGTGTTTGTTTAGATTTTGAGTTGTCTGCAGGTGACTTGTCTACTCCATTTCAAGTACAAGTCAAAACGTTTCTGATTTCCCATTTGTCTCTCTTTTTAGTTTTATTTACTTTGTATCGTTTGAAATTTTGGGGGGTTTTTTGCTCAAGGGATTGTTTTAGCTAACTGCATATTGTATTTAACTCTTTGTCAGATTCAGAGTAGTTGAAATGTGAAGTACAGTAGAATTTTTCCCCTCTTTATATTTGTAGTATGAGCAAACAAATTTAACCGATCGATTGAATGTGGGCTGGGGTGAGGTGGGTCTGTGGGAGATTACTGAAATAGTTTAAATTAGTTTGAGCAAGCTATTAGAAGTTTTATTTGGTGAACCCTTGTATACTTTAATTCTTGGTTGAGTTTTACTATAATGTGATATTTTTTTTTGTATCCATACTTGGTTCATGTTCTTTTTTTCATTATCAAAATCATTGTCCATTATGGTGCTTGTGAGATCTTATTATTTAAGGAAAGATTACTTAATAGGTTTTGTAAAATATAGGGAAATTTATATGGTTCAGTTTGATTTAGCAACCTAGTTGTGGTTGTATGCAATAGTGATTGTCATTTCAAGTTTGTACTAGAAATTTTTTCTTTTTATAGCATGACAAACATGAATGGACTGGTAGCAATTGGCTTCTGTTTTTGGTTGGTTAGGTAACTTTTGTTTTCTCAATGTAAATAACATGTTTCTTCAAATTGGTGGAAATTGTAGAGTGCAATGGCGTATGTTTTCGATTCAACCTTTGATTGCAAAAATATTGATGCTGCAAAAGAGGTATGCTAATTCAGTGTTCTTGTTGAGAGAAATAATGTGTTCTTAGAGTCCACAATTAATTTTCTTGTCGTAGACTTTTGGTATTTATTAATCTCCATGTTGCTTTTAATAGAGAAATTCACACCCCTAGTGTTACACTTGAAGTTCACGGGCGCTTTAAGATTTTGTAGATTTTTGAATCATCCTTGATGTTTAAGATTAATCTATCAATAAGTTTAGATGGCAATATTCCACAGGGACCATGCATACTTGGGCATGCACAAGTATTGGTTTCTGTATTTTGTGCATTTTATTAATTCTACATTCAAATCCAATGCTAATTCTAAATATACATAGGTTTGTGTCTATTTCATCCTGGTGTGTAAAGCATGCAAGTAAGAAAGTTAAATTGTGCTAAATTTTTTACTTAGTGGATTTTATGCTATGAAGGATGTCGCAGACTATGTGGATGATTTTAAGGTTGCTTGCCTGAAAAACGACTTTTTGAGGCATTTTGATGTTTTTAATCCTTTTCTTCGGTCCCCATTACTACTTCAATAGGCTAAAAAATTTCATATTTTCTTTGTTTTTGATTGGTTGGTACTTGGTTATTGTGGATTACAGAGCCTGAGTTATGTTTGTCAATTATTTTTCTTTTTCCGTTAATAAACAGATGTATATATCATTTTTTTTAAATGTGAAAGACTGAGCTATCATTGATATGGCAGATATACGGGGCCCTTCGCATGTTTGTGAAAATGCATTTAATGTGGAATTCCAAAATACTTATAGACGGCGGAGACAATGAAATTGTGGCAACATCTCTGCTTGGGGCCAACGTCTTATACTATCATTGTTTTTCAGTATCTATGTAAGCTGAATTGTAACGCCCAACAATTCGATATCTCTTTTGGGTTTTGTCCATTGTCATTAATGTTAAGTGGGGTTATGGAAATTTTAGATTTATTGGAAGAACCTTACCATTTGGATTTTCTTGAGTAATTAAAGTTGGGAATCCTCATTTGTTTAGGATAATAAGAATCATTTTTCCATTTATTTATTTATCTTATTATTTTAATTTTATTTTGTTGGAAATAATTAGGGAAGCCCATATTAAACTAAAATTGGTTGTTTTGGTGAGATTTGGAGAGAGAGAGAGAGGGGTTGTTTTGGGTTTTTAAAAGGAAAGAAAAGAGTCATTTTTTATATAAAAGGGCCTTGGGACTCGTGCGTAAAGAGGGAGAGAAAGAAAAAAAAAAAAAAAAAGAATTTTTTTGGAAACCCTAGCCGCCGCACGCCGCCGCCGCGTACCCGAGCCGCAAGGCCCTCCTCCTTCTGTTCGTCAGCTCAGCCGGATCGTTGCAGCCGCCAGCCGTCGCGTGAAGCCTCGTTCTGCTGCGTCGTCGAGCAGCTCAGCCGAGTCGTTCGCAGCCGCCAGCCGTCGCATGAAGCCGCGTTCTGCTGCGTCGTCGAGCAGCTCAGCCGGATCGTGCGCAGCCGCCAGCCATCGCGTGAAGCCGCGTCCTGCCGAGTCGCCGAGCAGCAGCAGTTGACGATCGTCAGCCGCGCGCCTCCAGCCGTCGAAGCCGAACCCACGTTTCGGCCGACGCCCGAACCCGAAACCGATCCGCGCCCCGCTCGCCCGAAACCGACCCGCGCCCGCTCGCCCGAAACCGAACCCGCTCCACGCTCGCGCACGCCCGCTCCGAGTCGTAAGCCGAGCCCGCGCGCGCCCATCCCACGCCACGAGCCGCGCCGGTCTGCACCACAAGCCGCGCCGCGCCGCGCTTCTGCGTAGCCGAGCCGCGTCTCCCTCCTGCTGCAAGCCGAGCCGCACGCGTAATCCCTGTGCCGAGCCGAGCCGCGCCTGCGCCAAGCCGAGCCGGTCCCTGTCCTCTTCCAGCCGAGCCGCCAGGACTAATTTGGCTCCTTCCACCTAATTTTTGGTAATTAAATCAATTATTTTGGCATTATCCAGTAAGATTCAATATTTTGGGCACTAGTTAATTTAATTTGGAATTAAATTAGATCATTTTTCCTTAAGGGACGTCTTGGACCAAGTAACTGCTGCAGCGGGGGATTTCTTCAGTAGGGGCTTGAGCACTGCAATCTCCTTCTAGGGTAAGTCATTTCGAATGAGTTTTGAACCGTTAATCGTGGGCGACCTAATTACGAATTTTGGCATATTAAACAGTTAGGACCTCGTCGCTTGGAAAGCGTACTGCCTCGCGGTTAGGACTCGTCAAGTAAATCTCCAGGTAAGAGATTCTACTACTAGCTCCATGCTTAGAAATATGAGATGATGTATACTCCAATTTTGCATGTTGAGGATTGGACGGTACGATGCCTAAAATCAATGTTAGTATGATGTAAATGACGGTATGGTTATACTATAGCCTGTTATGTGTGGCGAGAGCTGTTATAGCTATACGACGAATGTCGAGACGGAGAGGGCAGAGATGATTTATATGATATGTTATATGCTGATGCCATGTGTATGTATACTGCACTTAGGGTACCTGTTAGCTTGATCTGTTAGAGTCGTACCTGCATGGGTGTCCTTCGGGATCACCACCTATTGAGGACTGTGTGGTCCGACGGGACGCCAGTCTAGCATGGATATAGATATGACTCGAGTGACTCGACGGGGTCCTCGCCTCCCGACTGTCCTAGGTGTCCCCCGGGGCACCGAAGACCAGAGTTACGTTCCTACGGGAGCGCATGATTGCACGTGTTCGGGAACGTGCCAGAGATTGGGTACCAGTTATCAGGACTCTAACAGGAAGTTAACAGACACCTAGTGGGACTAGTAGTGGGTCCCTTACTGAGTATTTTTATACTCACTCTCTTCGTTTTATGTTTTCAGGTAGAGGACGGGGCAAGGGCAAGGGCAAGCTGGCGAGCGACCCGAAGTGAGACCATGGAGGGCCATAGGGACTACCGCTTCCGCTTATTCTTATTTCAGATTTTCGCATTTGAATTTGAGTACTTTTCATCACCTACCATCTTTTATGTAGATAGGGCCCGAGTAGGATTTCAGAACGCTTTTACATTTTTGCATGACTACCTTGTTTAAATTTTATAAATAAAATTTCTTAAACCGTATGCGTTTTGAATTTTTTTTTTTATGACTTAAACCACTTGTTCTATATTTGGTAATGACTTCGATTCAGTATAAGGAGTTGGGTCGTTACAGTTGGTATCAGAGCACAGTGTTTTAGGTTCTGTAGACTGACCTACGATGTAAGTCATTTTTTTTGTTTTGGTTTTACTTCACCCTATGGCTATACGGTCCTTCGGCACTCGCCAGGTATGTCTAAAGCCTTGCTAATGTTAAGATTACAATTTTGCCTGAATAGTCTAAGACCTAGATATAGGGTGTTAAGTTCTTGTGGTGAAAAGTTTGTTGGTGAATTTTAGGGAGAATGCCGCCACGTAGGGGTGCACGCCGAGGAGGTGGTAGGGGAGGCAGAGGAGCCGGTCGTGGCCAGCCGGAGGCGCCACCTGTTGCACCGGCAGTCGACCCAAACGCACCGGTCACCCAGGCGGATCTCGCCGCGATGGAGCAGCGTTATCAGGACATGCTGCAAGCTGCTTTGGCGCCTTTCCTTGCCGCCCAGCAGAACCAGGCCGCCCCTGCTCAGGCCCAGGCCGCCCCTGTTCAGGCTCAGGCCGTCGCTCCTCCAGCCCCTGAGGAAGCTCAACCAGTACGAGTTCAACTGTCGGCCGAGGCGAAACACTTACGGGATTTCAGGAAGTATAATCCCAAGACCTTTGACGGATCCATGGACAACCCCACAAAGGCCCAAATGTGGTTGACGTCCATAGAGACTATTTTCCGGTACATGAAGTGCCCAGAAGACCAGAAGGTGCAGTGTGCAGTCTTCTTCTTGGAGGACAGGGGCACCGCCTGGTGGGAGACCGCTGAGAGAATGCTGGGGGGCGATGTCAGCAAAATAACTTGGGAGCAGTTCAAGGAGAACTTCTATGCTAAGTTCTTCTCTGCCAATGTGAAGCACGCCAAGCTGCAAGAGTTCCTAAACTTGGAGCAAGGCGACATGACGGTGGAGCAGTACGACGCCGAGTTCGATATGCTGTCCCGCTTTGCTCCCGATATGGTAAGGGATGAGGCTGCCAGGACGGAGAAATTCGTTAGAGGACTCAGGCTAGACCTTCAGGGCATTGTCAGAGCCCTCCGCCCAGCCACGCATGCTGATGCACTACGTATAGCACTGGATTTGAGCCTGCCTGAGAGAGCCGATCCGTCTAAGGCTGCCGGCAGAGGGTCAGCCTTGGGACAGAAGAGAAAGGTGGAGACGCAGCCTGACGTAGCACCGCAGCGAACACTGAGGTCAGGAGGTGTCTTCCAGAGACACCGACGGGAGCTTGCAGCAGTCGGGAGGACTCTGAGAGAGCTACCCGCTTGTACTACCTGCGGGAGAGTCCACGGAGGTCGTTGCTTAGCTGGAAGTGGAGTCTGCTTCAGATGTAGACAGCCGGGGCACACTGCTGATGTGTGTCCTCGGAAACCCTTTGAGACGACACCGCCCCAGCCTTCTGCGTCCCAGCAGGGGAGAGTTTTCGCCACCACCCGGCAGGAGGCCGAGCAAGCTGGCACAGTGGTGACAGGTACGCTCCCAATTTTGGGGCATTATGCTTTTGTGCTATTTGACTCTGGGTCATCCCACTCGTTTATATCCTCCGTTTTCGTTCAGCATGTGGGTTTGGAGGTAGAGCCTTTGGGTAGTGTTTTGTCGGTTTCTACTCCATCTGGGGAGGTCCTGTTGTCCAAAGAACAAATAAAGGCATGTCGGGTAGAGATAGCAAATCGTATGTTAGACGTGACCTTACTAGTGTTAGACATGCAGGACTTTGACGTGATACTAGGCATGGATTGGCTGTCAGCCAACCATGCAAATATAGACTGTTTTGGCAAGGAAGTTGTCTTTAACCCTCCCTCCGAGGCTAGCTTCAAGTTCAGGGGGGCAGGCATGGTATGTATACCCAAGGTCATCTCAGCCATGAAGGCTAGTAAACTACTCAGCCAGGGAACTTGGGGCATCTTGGCAAGCGTAGTGGATATTAGAGAACCAGAAGTTTCCCTATCGTCTGAACCAGTGGTGAGGGAGTACCCCGACGTTTTCCCAGACGAACTCCCAGGACTTCCGCCTCCCAGAGAGGTAGACTTCGCCATCGAGTTAGAGCCGGGCACTGCCCCTATCTCGAGGGCCCCTTACAGAATGGCTCCAGCCGAGCTAAAGGAGTTGAAGGTCCAGTTACAGGAGTTGTTGGACAAAGGCTTCATCCGGCCCAGTGTGTCGCCTTGGGGAGCCCCAGTATTGTTCGTGAAGAAGAAGGATGGGTCGATGCGCCTTTGTATTGACTACCGAGAGCTGAACAAGGTGACGGTCAAAAACCGCTACCCCTTGCCCAGGATTGATGACCTGTTCGATCAGTTGCAGGGAGCCACTGTCTTTTCCAAGATCGACCTGCGATCAGGCTATCACCAGTTGAGGATTAGGGACGGTGACATTCCCAAGACGGCCTTTCGATCGAGGTACGGACATTACGAATTCGTTGTGATGTCTTTCGGCTTGACTAACGCTCCTGCAGTGTTCGTGGATTTGATGAACAGGGTGTTTAAGGACTTTCTAGACTCGTTCGTCATAGTCTTCATTGACGACATCCTCATTTACTCAAAAACTGAGGCTGAGCACGAGGAGCACTTACACCAGGTTTTGGAGACCCTTCGAGCCAACAAGTTGTATGCCAAGTTCTCCAAGTGTGAATTCTGGTTAAGGAAGGTGACGTTTCTTGGCCACGTGGTTTCCAGTGAGGGAGTTTCAGTAGATCCCGCAAAGATTGAAGCGGTGACCAACTGGACTCGACCGTCCACGGTTAGTGAAATTCGAAGTTTTCTGGGCTTGGCAGGTTACTACAGGAGGTTCGTGGAAGACTTCTCACGTATAGCCAGCCCGTTGACCCAGTTGACCAGAAAGGGAACCCCTTTTGTCTGGAGCCCAGCCTGCGAGAGGAGCTTTCAGGAGCTCAAACAGAAGCTAGTGACTGCACCGGTCCTGACAGTGCCCGATGGTTCGGGAAACTTTGTAATCTATAGTGACGCCTCCAAGAAGGGACTGGGCTGTGTCCTGATGCAGCAAGGTAAGGTGGTTGCTTATGCCTCCCGCCAGTTGAAGATCCATGAGCAGAACTACCCTACCCATGACTTGGAGTTGGCAGCTGTAGTCTTTGCACTGAAGATATGGAGGCACTATCTGTACGGTGAGAAGATTCAGATTTACACCGACCATAAGAGCCTGAAGTACTTCTTCACTCAGAAGGAGTTGAACATGAGGCAGAGGAGGTGGCTCGAGTTGGTGAAAGACTACGACTGCGAGATCCTATACCACCCAGGCAAAGCAAATGTAGTGGCTGACGCGCTGAGTAGGAAAGTGGCACATTCAGCAGCGCTAATCACCAAGCAGACCCCCTTACTCAGGGATTTTGAGAGAGCCGAGATTGCAGTCTCAGTAGGTGAGGTTACCGCACAGTTGGCTCAGTTGGCAGTTCAGCCAACCTTGAGGCAAAAGATCATTGCTGCTCAGCTGAATGACCCTTACTTGGCAGAGAAGCGTCGTGTGGTAGAGACAGAGCAAGGTGAAGACTTCTCCATATCCTCTGACGATGGCCTTATGTTTGAGGGACGCCTGTGTGTGCCGGAAGACAGCGCAGTTAAGACGGAGCTTTTGACTGAGGCCCACAGTTCCCCGTTTACCATGCACCCTGGGAGTACGAAGATGTACCAGGACTTAAGGAGTGTCTATTGGTGGAGGGGCATGAAGAGGGATGTGGCAGACTTTGTCAGTAGATGCTTGGTGTGCCAGCAGGTGAAGGCACCTAGGCAGCATCCAGCAGGGTTGTTGCAACCCTTGAGTGTGCCAGAGTGGAAGTGGGAGAGTGTGTCGATGGATTTTATTACGGGACTGCCCAAGACCCTAAGGGGCTACACGGTGATCTGGGTTGTGGTCGACAGACTCACGAAGTCGGCCCATTTCGTGCCAGGGAAATCCACTTACACTGCCAGTAAGTGGGGGCAGCTATATATGACAGAGATTGTGAGACTACATGGAGTACCCGTATCCATCATTTCAGACAGAGACGCCCGTTTCACATCGAAGTTCTGGAAAGGACTTCAACTTGCATTAGGTACGAGGTTGGACTTCAGCACGGCATTCCACCCTCAGACTGATGGTCAGACAGAGAGATTGAACCAGATTTTGGAAGACATGCTGCGAGCCTGCGTACTAGAGTTTTTAGGAAGTTGGGACTCCCATCTGCATCTGATGGAGTTTGCCTATAACAACAGCTACCAGGCTACCATCGGTATGGCACCGTTCGAGGCTCTGTATGGCAAGTGCTGTAGATCCCCTGTCTGCTGGGGCGAGGTTGGAGAGCAGAGGATGCTAGGCCCCGAGTTAGTGCAGACGACCAACGCAGCCATACAGAAGATCCGAGCTCGTATGCTGACAGCCCAGAGCAGACAGAAAAGTTACGCTGATGTACGACGTAAGGACCTCGAGTTTGAAGTGGGAGATATGGTTTTTCTGAAGGTTGCACCCATGAAGGGTGTTCTGAGGTTCGCGAAGAAGGGGAAGCTGAGTCCACGCTTCGTAGGGCCGTTCGAGATATTGGAGCGGATTGGCCCCGTGGCTTACCGCTTGGCGCTACCCCCATCTTTTGCTGCAGTGCACGACGTGTTCCATATCTCCATGCTGAGGAAATATGTCGCAGACCCAACACATGTGGTGGACTTCGAACCACTGCAGATTAGCGAGAACTTGAGCTACGAGGAGCAGCCTGTCGAGGTCTTGGCAAGGGAGGTCAAGAAGCTTCGCAGTCGAGAAATTCCACTGGTCAAAATCCTTTGGCAGAACCATGGAGTGGAAGAGGCCACGTGGGAGAAAGAAGAGGATATGAGAGCCCAGTACCCCGAGCTGTTCGAGGATTAGAACTTTCGAGGACGAAAGTTTTTTTAGGAGGGAAGATTGTAACGCCCAACAATTCGATATCTCTTTTGGGTTTTGTCCATTGTCATTAATGTTAAGTGGGGTTATGGAAATTTTAGATTTATTGGAAGAACCTTACCATTTGGATTTTCTTGAGTAATTAAAGTTGGGAATCCTCATTTGTTTAGGATAATAAGAATCATTTTTCCATTTATTTATTTATCTTATTATTTTAATTTTATTTTGTTGGAAATAATTAGGGAAGCCCATA
This sequence comes from Cucumis melo, assembly GCF_025177605.1. Classification (NCBI taxonomy): domain Eukaryota; kingdom Viridiplantae; phylum Streptophyta; class Magnoliopsida; order Cucurbitales; family Cucurbitaceae; genus Cucumis; species Cucumis melo. The sequence goes on from NC_066861.1 coordinate 15,214,774, forward strand.
TTAAACTAAAATTGGTTGTTTTGGTGAGATTTGGAGAGAGAGAGAGAGGGGTTGTTTTGGGTTTTTAAAAGGAAAGAAAAGAGTCATTTTTTATATAAAAGGGCCTTGGGACTCGTGCGTAAAGAGGGAGAGAAAGAAAAAAAAAAAAAAAAGGAATTTTTTTGGAAACCCTAGCCGTCGCACGCCGCCGCCGCCGCCGCCGCGTACCCGAGCCGCCAAGCCCTCCTCCTTCTGTTCGTCAGCTCAGCCGGATCGTTGCAGCCGCCAGCCGTCGCGTGAAGCCTCGTTCTGCTGCGTCGTCGAGCAGCTCAGCCGAGTCGTTCGCAGCCGCCAGCCGTCGCATGAAGCCGCGTTCTGCTGCGTCGTCGAGCAGCTCAGCCGGATCGTGCGCAGCCGCCAGCCATCGCGTGAAGCTGCGTCCTGCCGAGTCGCCGAGCAGCAGCAGTTGACGATCGTCAGCCGCGCGCCTCCAGCCGTCGAAGCCGAACCCACGTTTCGACCGACGCCCGAACCCGAAACCGATCCGCGCCCGCTCGCCCGAAACCGACCCGCGCCCGCTCGCCCAAAACCGAACCCGCTCCACGCTCGCGCACGCCCGCTCCGAGTCGTAAGCCGAGCCCGCGCGCGCCCATCCCACGCCACGAGCCGCGCCGGTCTGCACCACAAGCCGCGCCGCGCCGCGCTTCTGCGTAGCCGAGCCGCGTCTCCCTCCTGCTGCAAGCCGAGCCGCACGCGTAATCCCTGTGCCGAGCCGAGCCGCGCCTGCGCCAAGCCGAGCCGGTCCCTGTCCTCTTCCAGCCGAGCCGCCAGGACTAATTTGGCTCCTTCCACCTAATTTTTGGTAATTAAATCAATTATTTTGGCATTATCCAGTAAGATTCAATATTTTGGGCACTAGTTAATTTAATTTGGAATTAAATTAGATCATTTTTCCTTAAGGGACGTCTTGGACCAAGTAACTGCTGCAGCGGGCGATTTCTTCAGTAGGGGCTTGAGCACTGCAATCTCCTTCTAGGGTAAGTCATTTCGAATGAGTTTTGAACCGTTAATCGTGGGCGACCTAATTACGAATTTTGGCATATTAAACAGTTAGGACCTCGTCGCTTGGAAAGCGTACTGCCTCGCGGTTAGGACTCGTCAAGTAAATCTCCAGGTAAGAGATTCTACTACTAGCTCCATGCTTAGAAATATGAGATGATGTATACTCCAATTTTGCATGTTGAGGATTGGACGGTACGATGCCTAAAATCAATGTTAGTATGATGTAAATGACGGTATGGTTATACTATAGCCTGTTATGTGTGGCGAGAGCTGTTATAGCTATACGACGAATGTCGAGACGGAGAGGGCAGAGATGATTTATATGATATGTTATATGCTGATGCCATGTGTATGTATACTGCACTTAGGGTACCTGTTAGCTTGATCTGTTAGAGTCGTACCTGCATGGGTGTCCTTCGGGATCACCACCTATTGAGGACTGTGTGGTCCGACGGGACGCCAGTCTAGCATGGATATAGATATGACTCGAGTGACTCGACGGGGTCCTCGCATCCCGACTGTCCTAGGTGTCCCCCGGGGCACCGAAGACCAGAGTTACGTTCCTACGGGAGCGCATGATTGCACGTGTTCGGGAACGTGCCAGAGATTGGGTACCAGTTATCAGGACTCTAACAGGAAGTTAACAGGCACCTAGTGGGACTAGTAGTGGGTCCCTTACTGAGTATTTTTATACTCACTCTCTTCGTTTTATGTTTTCAGGTAGAGGACGGGGCAAGGGCAAGGGCAAGCTGGCGAGCGACCCGAAGTGAGACCATGGAGGGCCATAGGGACTACCGCTTCCGCTTATTCTTATTTCAGATTTTCGCATTTGAATTTGAGTACTTTTCATCACCTACCATCTTTTATGTAGATAGGGCCCGAGTAGGATTTCAGAACGCTTTTACATTTTTGCATGACTACCTTGTTTAAATTTTATAAATAAAATTTCTTAAACCGTATGCGTTTTGAAATTTTTTTTTTTATGACTTAAACCACTTGTTCTATATTTGGTAATGACTTCGATTCAGTATAAGGAGTTGGGTCGTTACATGAATTAACTTTCTTTACTGTTTAGAATTCGCTTAAACCGTACATATAAGAGCATGCACATTTTTTTTTATTGTTTGTTTGTACCAAGTGTTGAATATCTACTTGATAATATTAAGGTTGGGCCTAAGTCATTCCTCCGAGGACCTTTGGACGATTCAAAAGCCAATAAGACGTAAGTTTTCTAATGTATGATCTTAGATCAGTAATTTCGTTTTTGTTTCCCTAACTTTTCTATAAATTTGCAGGAGACCACGGCTCTACTGTGAACTTTCTGATTGTCCAGCGGAACTACTTCACCCCCCTGAAGATTGTAACGTGAATTCCACATTGCCCTTCACTCTTCAGGTGTCTCATTAGCCAGATTGACCACTAAGTAGTTATCTTGTGTGGAGAATATTATTTTTTAGATTTATTCATTACACTGAACATGCTTTTCATTGTCTAATCTGATATTTGTTTTCTTAGCTTGTTTCTGCAGATTTGTCGAGTTGAAGATTTGTTTCTGCAGATTGACCACATTGCTTGGCTTGTTTCATGGGTCAGGGATATATTTGTTTACCTATCTGGTGCAATTAGTGCTTCTGGTCTTGGTATGCATTTTTCTTCCAATTATTTTGTTCTTACCTGGCAGGTTCAAGTAGTTTTAATGAAAAATTGTTAATATACCGCAGCTTCATCTCAACTGAAGGTTGAACATATTACATTACACTATTGTAGATAAATTAAAGTTTTCTGTTGTGCTTCGGCTATGTATCGTTTCTTCTTCTTTTTTTCCATTTAAATTGGTATCTTAGTTTTATCTTGCATCCTTTGTGGGTTTTCGTTATTGTATGTGATTGCCTCCATCTTTTCTTGATGAAAGTTTGGTTATTCATAAGAGGAAAATTTTCCATTATTGCAACTCACCATGTTTTGTACTTGGTTGTGCAGGCTGCACCGGTGGAGTGGGTAGAGGACGAATTTTTGCAAATGGCTTTGGTGCAGGTGGTGGACATGGTGGGAAAGGTGGTGATGGATACTATAATGGCACCTTCATTAATGGCGGTGTTGCGTATGGTGATCCCAATCTCCCTTGTGAACTTGGCAGTGGTAATGGAAATGGTAGTCTTGCTGGCGAAACAGCAGGTGGTGGGATTATTGGTAAGTTGTGATTCTTCCTCTCTTTCTCTGGTTTTGTTTATTATTTATTATTTTAGTTAATTTTTAATGATGTTTATGTTTACTTGGAATGAAATTCCATTGGTGACGTAAGGGACATTTTTTCTTTGCGCTACTTATGCTTACGTTGGACTACAATAAGCTTTACTTTTCAGCTTATTGTGTTGATGTTGCTTATTTCTTTATAGATTGATATTGGTTTTCATAATAATGTTATGTAAAAAAATGTTGATTATTCATTTGGTGGGCAATATTAAGAACTTTTCATCCTTTTCTGCAATTTCAGTACTTCAAACAGCTTTGTTATTCATATAAATGGTTTATTTGGGTATTGTTTGTAGATAATTGAAGTGATATCGGGTTGAAAGCTAAGCGATTGTGTAGAAATGGTCAAGCGACCGTTGAAAATTGAAGACTGAGAAGGCATTTAGGATTTTTAATTATTTAATTCTTGTATTAGAATCTTTTTTCATGTACTATTGTAGAATGTATATATAAACATAATATTAATATTTTATTTTGTGTATTCAAATGTAAAAGACAAATGTTATAGTTTCTAACATAATATGAATTTCATTGATTTGTTGGCGTGTGAAAAACATATTTATCTACATTGACCCAATGTCGGTCTATAGGACAATAATGTAACAATTAAATAAAAATAAATTTGTAAAAATAAATAAAAAAACTAGGCTTTAATGTCGGTTTTAAACCGACATATCAGAGTTCAACCGACATTAAAGAGCTTCAATAACACTATCAAAGATGTCGGTTGAAAACTGACAAACCGACACTAAAGAGGGCTTTAATGTCGTTTTTAAACCGACATTAAAGCCCAACCGACATTAAAGGGCTTCAATAACACCATCAAAGATGTCGGTTGAAAACTGACATTAAAGGCCTTTAATGTCGTTTTTAAACCGACATTAAAGAGGCCTTTAATGTCGTTTTTAAACCGACATTAAAGCCCAACCGACATTAAAGACCTTTAATAACGCTCACAAAGATGTCGGTTTTAAACCGACATTAAAGGCCAAAATTCTTGTAGTGATCTTATGTGGACTACTACTAATATTTATTTGTTATCTAATTACCATGTGATTGCTATTTGATATTGATTGTTATCTTATTGATAATAATGATTGATCGCAATCTGATTGAAATATGATTCTTATTTGAATAACATATAATTGCTAACGGTTAGATTTGTCTTAACAAATCTGTTACATAACTAACTATGTAATTGAAACTGCACTGCCCCTTTGTCTCATACAGTACATAGCCTGAATCTTCAGGGTCAAATTGGTTAGGATTTTGCCACATTATTGGGTCGCACATTAGGTCCTAACAAGTTGATTGCACTATTGATGGATTCCCATGGTAGAAAAGGAAGATAAAAAATGGTAAAACTAAGAAACAAAAAGATGAACCTACACTTTCTCCCTCTTGAGCATCCAATCGATCAATCCATAAAGTCCATTAAGAATAACAAAACCACAAAAATTGAAAATAGACAGAGAAACTGTAGAAGTTCATGGTTAGTGCCATCGCTTGTGGGTCCGACATGGTTTGAGGTCGCATGATGGTTATGTGTTTGTGTCATGCTATTGTTATCAGATGAGGCTAGTTGATGAGAAGAAATACAAAAAGAAAGAGAGTGGGTAAAATGGAGTCGACGACTAGAGGAGGAAATTAAAGATGGAAAAATATTAGGGTTAAATTATGGGTAATTTGGGAATAAAACGAAGGTTAATTTTCATTAATGTAATAAAACACAAAATATTTACGGCTTGTGTAAAGCAAAAGTTCATGAAGTCAGTACAACATTTTCAAAATTTTCAGTTTTGCCCTTGAATATTGCGGACGATTCGTCACTTCTCTTTCATCTTCTTCTTTGCAATTTATTCATCTTCTCTTCTTAGATTTCTTCATCTCCTTTTTCCAGAATTTCTTTCTTCTATTTTAAATGATTTATTCTCCTGTTTAAATCTCCTATTTTATCTCCACCATTTTCGACAAGAGTCTTTGAAGCTCATCTTCCTCATATTCGAGAATATCAAGATCGTCTAAATATCATTTTAACATGATCTAAACGAGCGTTAGCCATTGTGAACACAATCGTTTAAAATAGGATTTTTTTTAAAAAATGTCATATTTGCAAAATATAAAAGGGGTTTTTTCAAAAATATAATAAATTAGTAAAATATTTACACTGTATAGAATAATTCTGAAAACAAAAAAAAGCACATATGCCCATAATGAAAAATATAAAAATGCCCCAATCAACATGCGATTAATCGACCACGTGCATGCGTGAGTAATCTTTTTCTAAATGATTGTGTCCAATAGTCTAAATGAATGATCTACTATTGTTTAGGTCATGTTACACAATCGTGTAGTTCTTTTTCAATGATGAGAAAAAATGCTTCAAATTTAAACGATCGTGTTAACCACAATAAACGATCATGTTGATTATGGAAAACGATCATGTTGATTATAATAAGTTGTAACGACTAAACTTTTAACTTAAGTTAAGGTCATTACTTAAAAAGACGAATAACAAATTACACTTTCTTGAAGAAATGGACGACTAAAATTCTTCTAAAAACAAGATTTTCACAAAATATAAGGTTATCAAAACCAAGAAAAGTAATTTGAAAACGTGACTCGCGGGTTCCAACAATTTTAAAGAAAATAAAATCAAATAAATAGGACAAAATCTTAAGTAAAATGTTTAAAATTTAAAATATTGATAAATATATAAATAGACGCGGAAGCTAACTGTGTCCCCATATGGCATGCTACGAATCTCTTTCTGTCATTCCCCAACTTCTTAAGTTCTCTATCTTAGCCTGAAATATAAACAGAGAAAATAGTGAATATATAAATATACTTAGTAAGGGACCCATTACTGGCCTCGCTAGGTGATCTGTTAACTTTTTGTTAGAAACATAATCATAATGTCGTGTGTCTAATGGAGCACCCCTAAATCGTGCGAGTAATCCAGTGAAAACACCCCTAGTCATGCGAGTGATCGCAGGTACACACTCTATAAACATATCTGTAATACGTGGGTACACCCCTAATCGTACGATTGGTCCCGTCAGAACACCCCTAGTCATACGAGTGATCTCACATACACAATATTATTGTCTCCTAACCGTGCATGTGATTCATAGGTACACCCCTAAATCGTGCGAGTGGTCTCGTAGGAACACCCTTAGTCGTGCGAGTGACCCATAGATAGGATCACAATAAAGGTGGGGTAAGAAATTTAACAGATAAAGTTAATAGACATACCACAATACAAAAGCATGTAACATCATCATAAACATCATAACATAACATGAATATTAATCATAACGTCCTTAAGCGTGTGATTATTATATGATTAATATATCATGTATCATAATAATCATAAACATATCAATCATCATCATCAACATAATATCAGTTATCATCATCAACATAATATCAATCATCATCAATAACATCACATTATGCATTTTAGCTACCATCAATGCATAATCGTAAATACATGCAGCCTCTCTTAAATTCAGTTCGAAGGTTCAGTAGTAGAATCACTTACCTCGAGATTAGCTAAAACACTTATTTCCTAGTTAACGGTTGAGAACCTTCCAATTAATTTGATCCTAACAATAAAAGAGAATTCAAATAGCTTAATTACTAAATATTAACAGTGGGCTACGATCTCCAAAATTCTCCAATTAATCAACTTACCCAAAGTTGAGGATGAAAGTAATTCAACAATATTTTCCGAAATTACTTCTCCCAATTTAGCCAATTAACCTTCACAAAAGAAATCCAACTAAAAATCCAAATTAAATTAATTAGAGTCTAAAATTGTCATTTAATGGGTATTACCTAAAACCCATTAAAACTTACCAAAATAGGTCAAAATAGGTGTAAATAAGGTATGAAGCTGCTGGGCGGCTCAGCTAAAGGGTGCAGCTCAAACTTGGCTCGAGTTAGAAAGAAGGCGGCTTGCTCTCAACTAAAGTAAGGGATGCATGTGGCTCAACTTGGATGAAGGCAAGGCTTCACACAGCTGAGAGAAGTCGACTCGAAGGGAAGCAACGGCTCGAACGGCTGGCACGCAAGGCTTGGAGAGGGAAAGGATCGGCTCGGCTTTGATCGGACGACAGGAGACACGGAGGGTCAACGACTGACAAAACTAAACAGAAACAGTGCAGACTGAGGCGTGCGAAGGCCGAGCCGAAAAGACGGTTTCCGATGGAGCGTGCATCTTGCGTCGTGCTACAGTCAAGGCTGGAGGAAGTTGACAACTGGAGATGGAGGATGACGAAGAAAGGTGAGGAGGCGACAGTTAGTGTTTGAAGAAGAGAAAAGGTTGAAGATGAAGGCATATAGAACGAGAGGTTTATTTATAATAACAATAATAATGAGGGGTCTTTTCAAAAATATAAAAAAGCGGCAAAGTATTTACATTGTATAGAAAAATTTTGAAAATGAAAAAAGCCCAGGGCCCATTGTGTAAAATACCAAAAATGCCCGTCAAAGATGCGCATAATATATTTGGTAACGCAATTTGGTACATGATCGTTTAGATTTGACTATTATTTGGTACACGATCGTTTAATTAATTGGGTTATACCATCATTTAGATTTGTCTACACGGTCGTTTAGATTTGGCTACCCCAAATCTAAACCATTTTTTTTTCAAAATTTGGTATACGATCGTTTAGATTTGGCTACACGATTTGACTATCCCAAATCTAAATGATTTTTTTTTTCAAAATTTGGTATAAACAATTTTTTTTAATATTCTTTAACACAATCTTTTAGTTTTGGTTACCCTAATTTAAATGTCTAACCAAATTTTTCAAGATTCTTTAATTTGATTACCTAATCTAAACGTAAAAAAGAAAAGAAGAAAGACGAGAGGATGCATGCAATGAATGAAAAAAAAAAGAAAAAGAAGAAAGAAGAAAAAAGACATGCACGTACCTAAAAAAAGAGAGAAAACAAGAAAGACGATAGAAAGAAATAGATTTGGTTACCCAAATCTAAAAACAAAAAAAGGAAAGATGGAAGAAATCAAATGAAGAGTAAAGAGGAAGACGATAAAAAAATCGCAGAGAAGAGAAAAAGATGGAAGGGCAAATCTGGAATATTTAAAAAATGACTAAATTTATGGGCTTTGTTACATGGGCAGTAAATATTTTAGTAGTTTGTTATATTTAGGAAAGTTTCTCTAATAATAATATCATTATTATTATTGTTTATCTTTCCTTTTTTCAAATATCTTTCTCTTCCTTTTTAAATTCTTTTCCAAATCATATCTTCTCTCTCTTCATTTAAATACTCATACAATCAAACTTTCTCTTTCTTATCATAATTATCTTTTAACAAATAATAATTATATTTTCCATTATATAATTATTATTTTAAATTTCTCTCTCCACAAATATCTTTCTCCAAAATAATTACCCTTCAACAAATTATCTTTATCTTCTTTCCACCATACAATATCTTTCTTAAAATAATTATATCTCAACAAATATAATTATTTTCTCTTTTTATCATAGGTAAATATATATATATATATATATCCAAATATCCACATAATTATCAAATCTCAACAATTTACTTCCAATTCTCCAATTTAATTAAATAACCACCTAAAATTATTTAATTAAATTCCAATTCCTTCAAACCAAATAATTTCCATCAAATGAAAAAAAAAACTAACGTCCAACAAACTAAATCTAACTAAATCAAAACTAAGATAATTAGCTCCAAATTTTTTTTTTTTTTAATTTTTGGGGCATTACATAAGTGATCGTATAGTCCAATATAAATGATCATTAAAAACTTAAAATCAAATGATCAAGTTGACCATTCTAAATGATCGCGTTGACCACAACAAACAATCGAGTTATAACGCCTAAGATGTTTTGCTTTGAAGCTCATCTTGCGAAACAGTCTCATGGCGCAAAACCATATTTTAATCGCCTAAAGTCTACGTGATACAACTAGTGCTTCCTAACTTGTCTAAAACTACATTAAAAAGCAAATAAACAAAATTATAAGAGAAAAATACAAGTACATTATACACAAAATTTACGATGCAATTGTAAATAAAGATAAGGAAGGTTATACGTTACAAAAGCATCTACGCATTTAGGTTCTTTGATGAGGACATATGTGATCTCATCGCATAGTGCTCCACATAGTCATCCTAACCGCATTGTCTTCCTCTGAACATCTTTGATCATTTTTTCATGTCTCGCTACTTCATGATCGTTCATCACAATAAGTCTTTACTACCAATCGTTCATCGTAATGTTCAAATGATTCTTTTTGGTCCTTTCATCGGCTAGTCAGTTAAGACAAATGTCTTACTAAACCTTCCACGTGCACACTTTCTTTGACGCCTTAATAAAAGTTATTTTGCTAAATAGATTCAACAATTATGATTTCAAGCGTTTAAGGTTGTCAACTTCATTTGCATTTAATCGCATCCATTGAGGTTCCTCTCTTGTCACCTACCGAAAGATACACTCAATCTCTAGGGTTGGTCCATGCATCACTGATTACTCTAGTACCATGGACCTCTTCACGCGATCTTCGGCTAAACGTGTGATTCACTAGAATCATGTATTTTGCCCAAAATCAAAGTAAAACCTTATTCCAATTTTGAAAAATCAATTTCCTGGCAACGACTCCAAAAACTTGGTAAGATTCCAGATTTAGTACTTAGTGTTGTAGTGTGTGTTATAGTATATCCATATTTTCTACTCAGCGAGTCATGGTCATTCCATGTGAGATGCTCACTATGTCTATGGTCCTCACGTAACTACTAAATCCTTGTTGAGTACAAGTTTTCCTATTGCTTCCCCAAGTGTAAACGAAACAATAAGTTTCCTAGGTAGTCCAGGGTCAAACACAGGGAATTAATATCAAAGCTTGGTTCTAAGGTTCACTCTTCATCTAGGCGGTATAAAATAACTATACATTATAAAGTAAATGTGAGTCTAAGTTAAATCTAATATCTACACTAGAGAATCTGTAAATAGTGGTAGGAACGGTGGCGAGATGGAAATGTGAACTAACTTGTGTTAAGAAAGAATGAAGGAATATCTCTACATTGCAAGCAACTAAATTACGGGATAAGTCATGATGTGATAGAGATCAGTTAATAAGCTTATGATTAAGGCAGGCACCTCTTAATGCCTTAAATGCCACACTTGCTTGCCTCTCGGGACACAAATGACTAAACTTTATTAAGCGATATATATCTAGGAATTTTTGCTAATAAAACTTATAGCACTTCGCTTTTAAGGATGACAATCTCTCGGTGCCAAATATCCACACTTGTTCTCCTTTTGGGACACAAGTGATGGAAGTTATCTCGCCAAGGTAAAGTTTATCTCCAAAATTCTCCTTGCGCGTGTTATCTATGTCTTTACCACTTACTCTCTCGAGCAGTTGGTGACAAGCACTGGCCATGCAGTAGAATATAGCTCAGCTAACGCGATATACCTTATAAGTTAAACTACTTAGCAAGAACTTATCACAAACCTAAGCTGCTCAAAACACATTGACAGATGAACAGTAAATGAATGTTGAATTGAAAGTAGATAAATGTGCAATGCATTAAAGAATGTAGGCCTTAGGCAACTATACAATATGAACCATATACATTGCAATGATTGTACAAATGGAAAGTAAATAGAATGAAAATTGCAAGTTAGGGGAAGGAAAAATGGTAGAATCTTCTCTACTCTTTCTCTAAGCTCTCACTTACAGACTGATCAAAGAAGAAGAATATGCTTTTACAGATGACAGAAAGGCTAGTCCTTTCCACCATAACTCTAGGTTTCGACCCATTCAGACACGCTTTGCTTGATAGAGATGGAGTTCTTTTATAGGCAACTTTCGAGGGAAAACTTCTATTCTTCTAATCATGTCAGCGCTGATTGCAGCCTTTGTCAAGTCACATCAACTTCAACTACCATTCTTATCTTCTAGTGAACTTTTCTCGCGTGATGACATTGTTTCTCGCCTAGAGATGTCTCGCCAGACAAGGTTGCTTTCGTGTATTCTTTGCACGCGTTCTTCTGCGATTCACTGTGTCTTCTTTTATCTATAATCATGTGATAAAACCCTTAAAATATGGTAAAACAAGCATGGAGACGTATGTAAGTTGCATTCTCTAATAGTTATCATTGATCATGCTAAACGGATCGTGTTACCTACGGTAAGCGGTCATTTTGATCACGCCAACACAAACGTGTAGTTCTTTTTAAACGATGAGAAAACGACTTCAAACTTAAAAGATCGTATTGACCATGGTAATCAATCGTGTTAACTATGGTAAATGATCGTTTAGATCATGCCAACATGATCGTATAATTTATTTTAAACAATGTAAAAAGACATCAAATTTAAACAATCGTGTTGACCATGGTAAACGATCATATTGATAATGGTAAAATACAATTTAGATCATGTCAAAATTATATTTAAACGTCTTGATATTCTTGAATATGAGGAAGATGAAATAGCTTCATAGAATCTTGCCGAAAATGGTGAAGATGAAATAGGAGATTTAAACAGAAGAATAAATCGTTCAAAAATATAAGAAAGAGAATCTGGAAGAGGAGATGAAGAAATCTAGAAGAGAAGATGAATAAATCGCAAAGAGGAAGAAAAAAGAGACATGACGAATCATCTGCAATATTCAAGGGTAAATTTGAAAATTATGAAAATGTTTTACTGACTTCATGGACTTTTATTTTTTCTTACACAGGCCATAAAATTTTTTGGGTTTCATTACATTTATGTAAATTAACCAATATAAAAGGTAAGTGACACACATACAATATTATATTCCTAGACTACTGCTCATTACAAATTTCTTAAAATACTAGGGAAAAAATAAACAATTTCTAAGGGCGTATTTCATTTGTTTTCTGTTTTTATGGCTCCGATTTTTTGTAACCTCAATTAGTAAATTCAATTACTAATTTGAATTTGAAATAATCTATCTTGAAAGTAATAAAGCTACTCAAGACGAGTGGTTCGGAGGACTATTCATAGCTATGACTTTGAAGAGTCAAAGAATCCATATTGAACCTCTTTCAGATATGAATCTATCTGATTCAGAGGGGAAGAACTTGCATCAGTATCTCAATTTCAATTCAAACATGGGTTTGATTCACACTCCATGTTCTGAGAAATATTTACCATCCGAAAAGAGGAAAAAACTGAGTCTTTGTCTAAAGAAATGTATTGATAATAGCTAAAAACCTTACCCGTATGCTATTATTTGTAGTTCCTGACTGGTATGAGGATTCCGCCCCCTACCCTATATATAAGTAGAAATTATAAACAAAAGTTTTGAAAATTTATTTTTAAAAAACAAGTGAATTTGATAAATTGTTCTTTTTTTTTTAACAAAAAACTTAATTTTAAATTAGGAAGAAAAATTGAAAATAAAGAAACAAATTTTTCTATTTTTTTAAATAGAAAACAAAATCAATTACCAAACATATATGGTTTATGTTTTTAATAAAAAAATTTTAAAAAAAATTGAAATGCTTGGCAGTGCTAAATGTTTGTTTGTGTTTTCAAAAAAAAAAAAAGAAAAAAAAATCAAACATTATCTAACATGCCATTAAGCTTCTCTTCAAAAGAATTGTAGTGAACATATGATTTTTTTTTCTCTTTCTCTTAGTTGGAGGAAACTGAAGTACTCCATGTTGAACCAAGTCTTGGAGAGGATTTAATTATGGAAAATTTCATCAGATGGCAAAAGAATTTAGAAAAAAGCGTCCATAGCATCTTTGTATATTGTAAATATGACAAATAATTAGATATACTATAGGATAGAGCTATCAGAAGATTATCAAAGGGCTATCCGTTTTAAATTTGCTACTTTTGTAATTTCAAAAATGTAGTGACATGAATCTTATTATCATATTTTTTTTATATATTTTTGTAAACGCACCTTTAATTATTGTTGTAGACAAGGGTTAAAACAAAACGATAGGAAAATCAAGATTGCAATTTTATAAATGTACATCAATAAAGTAATTATATATGTTAAGTTGATGTATATATATTTTTAAAAGGTTAATTTATACACATATATATAGAACAAAACTTAAAAATATTTACGACTGGTATAACAAAAACTAAAAGCTCATAAAGCCATCATTTTCATAAATTTTAGATTCGTCCTTGTTGATTTTGAATTTCGCGTTGAATACCTACCCATCATTTTCATATTATTACTTCTCTTTCTTCATATTCCCATTCTTTTTTGTTTGCGATTTTTTCATCCTCTTCCATAATTTATTCTATTTTTGTCGCCTCTCATCTTTGGCACCATCTCCTTATTCTTTTTTTATTATCAGGTATTGTATCTTTCTTCTTCTTCTTGTTTACTACAAGATCGTGTACCCAAATCGTTTAAATTTGGTACAATATCGTGTGTACCAAGATCTTTTAGCTTTGGTACAAGATTGTTTAGTTTTGGTACAAAGATCATGTACCATGATCGTTTTATCAACATTTGAACGATCGTGTACCAATATCTAAACAATCATGTATCAATTAGCTTTTCGCGTGCGTGTGTAGCCGATTAATCGCAAAGTATTCTTGTTAATTTCACGTTGTGGGTTTTTGGCTTTTTCTCATTTTCAAAATTATTCTGTATAGTGTAAACATTTTTGCGTTTTGTTCTATTTTTAAAACTAAAAACTTCATCAAACAATTTTTTTAACAAAGAACTTTATAAAACTTAATTATTCATATCAATATATATAAGCTTACTTTTCTCTGTATAGATACTCTATAAATGACTTGATGATAATTTGACTAATGTTTCATTGATATTGATATTTATACATGTAACGCCCAAAAAATTTAGAATTTAATTTATTATCTTAAGTGTAGTTATTGAAATTTTGGATGTTCTGCATTAAATGATTTATGAACATTTGATTTTTATTAGACATCAAGAAAATATCTAATGGTGATATTTATTTGGGAAAAAGATTGAGGTGATTGATTGATTTTGATTTTTATAATGAAGATTGTTGGATTTAAATAAGAAAGAGATTAAGTGGATTTAATTGATTAAATTAGGGAAAGAGAAAAGAAGAATAATAATAAGCATATTATTATTATTTCTCTTTAAAAGGCCCATTGGGACCCGTGCACCATTAAACCACACCATTCCCTTCATTGAGAAAGGAAAGAAAAAAAAACCCCTAGATGCCGTCGCGCTGCGCCTATCCAGCCGATCGCACAGCCCTAGCCGCCACCACCCGCGCCTACCCAACCGATTGTGCAACCGAGCCAAACATCCGTCGATCGCGCTTCCAGCCAGTCGATCGCGCAGCCGAGTGAAACGCCCGTCGACCGTGCTTTCAGCCGCCCGTCCTTCGCAGATCGAAACCCGACCCGCGTCTCCTCAGCCTGGAAGCCATCGTCGAGCGACTGCGTTCCGTCTCTGCCGTCGCCCGAACCCGAAAACTCAACTCACGCGTCCGCGACTCCAATACCACGTGAAGTCGACCCGACCGGTGTCCCTTCTCTGCGACCCGAGCCGCACCCGCACCCATCCGCGTCGAGCCGCACACGCGCCGCGCCTGCACCGTAGCCGAGCCGCACTTCCGTCTGACCCGAGCCGCGCCCGCACCCATCCGCGTCGAGCCGCACACGCGCCGCGCCTGCACCGTAGCCGAGCCGCACTCCCATATGACCCGCGCGCGCCCCTGTCGAGCCGCGCCTTCTACCGCAAGCTGCATCTGCGTCCCAGCCGAGCCGCCAGTCGGTTTTCCCCTCTCTAGTCGAGCTAGTTGAGCCGCCAAGCTCTTTTAACCCTATTTTGACCCATATTTTTCTGTAAGCCTCGGTAGGTTTGATTTGGTTCTAGTCTATCCAGCTAAGGTTTATTTTGACCCTAACTAAGTTAATTGTTGGATTAAATTGACTACAGTTAATTGGAAGTCGAGCTGGAAAATTGTCCAACTAAGTCCAAACCGAGTTCAGCCTTGATCTTGGGTAAGTCATTTCAAATGGATTTTGGACCTAAATTCTTTGAGGGTTAAATTATTAAATTGTGGTTTTCTAACCATTTAGGGCTTTCGCTGCTTGGGGAGTGTGATTTTACTGCTAGGATCCGTTGAGCAACCTCCAGGTAAGAGATTCTCCTACTAGACCTTCAAATTACATTACAGAGACCGCATGTATGAATATATGGTTACGCACGATTGATAGTTAAGTATATAACTCGAGGTTATTGAGAGAGAGACTGATATTGAAATTGTGCCTACCGGTTGACTCTATGGTTAGCGTGATTAGTACGTCGACGCTATCGCCTTCGCCCTAATAACATAGTTTTTGTGGTTGAGAATGACGTGATATGATATGTTATGGTTTGATATGTTATGGCATGATTTGACGTAATTATGACACGTTATGATAGGTTATGATAGGTTATGATGTGATTGATGAGATGTTGTGTACATGCTATGGGTAGGGTGTATGTTAGCTTCTTATTAGAGTCGTACCCACATGGGTGTCCTTCGGGATCACCACTATTATGATACAGACATGATGGAGAGATTCGACGGGGTCGCTCACGCTTATGACTGCGTATTCCGACGAGATTACCAGTCTAACATTGACATTGACATAGACATGATGTGAGTGATCCGACCGGACCACTCACCGCCGGATCGTCTTAGGTGTCCCCTTGGGTTCACCAAAGATCAGCTTGTTCCTACGGGATTACAGATTGAACGTGTTCGGGGACGTGCTAGTTTAGGGGTACCACTCTTCAGGGCTCTAATAGGAAGTTAACAGGCATTTAGTGGGACTAGTAGTGGATCCCTTACTGAGTATTTTATATTCACTCTTTCCATTTCCATTTTTTTCAGGCAGAGGTAGAGGTAAGAGCAAGGGCAAGCTGGGGAGCGACTAGAAGTGACCGTGGCGAGCCATAGGGATCTTATGCTTCCGCTTCACATCATAGTTTAGGCCTTAACGTTTGGATTTTAGTTTATTCTTTATTTGTCATTTTATCTCTTTAAAACCTAGATAGGGCCCGAGTTAGGATTTCACTTTTATATTTGTCTCTAATCACATTTGTCCATGCTTTTAAATGAAAATTTGAGGTTTTTGTTTTATTTTATTTTTCCAAACTTTACAAATTTATTTATCTTTTAAATTAGTAATGGTTTCGACTTAGTATAAGGAGTTGGGTCGTTACAATACAAGAGTGCAAAGATGCAAATTATTGGTTCTTACCGGCCCTCAATGTCATGTCCTCTCAAATATATAATAATTAAAATATAATTTAGAAACGGTATGAATTTAAATTTCGATAACTTTTATCGATATATATCAATTTATATCTTCCAATCTGATCTAGTTAGATAAATACCGTATGAAATTTATAATTTTATCAATTAAGCATCTAAAATGTTATAGATCAATCAATTTAAACTTTCAATTACAATTGCCTTTAAATATTATTATTCGTGTTCCAACTTTAATCATCAATTGTATTAATACAAAGTTTACACTCAATGCAAGAATGAATGCATTGTAATAACTCTTGTGATAATTTTCAAAGTTAATCTTAGTAATGGATCAAAGTTGATTCACTTATGATTATGATATTAGTATAAAAATAATCTAAAAATAGCGTGTACTTAAATTTAGATTTATGGTGTAAATTAATAAAATGAATTTAAAAAGTTTGGAGGTATATAAATTTATTTATTTAAGGAAAAAAAAGAATAGTAGAATAGATATGTGGGTTAAGAAAACGGAAACTTTGTTATTAAGAATACAGATAGGTAAGAGTGAAAAGGCAGTTCCTACTTTTATCATAAGAAAGCTTTTACAAATCACTATCCATGATTATTAATATGAAAAAGAGAAAGGGAAAAAAAAAAGTAATAAAAGTTGAAATTTGAAGGCAATTACCAAATAATAATAATGTTGCTCAGCTTGCACCAACTTCACACTTCCTTTTTATGTCTTTATGAGATTGAGATGGACTCTGACACAAAAGATTGCATCTTTTTCACTCTCTTTTCCCTTTCTTTTTTTTCTTTTTTTTAATTCGCTTTCATACATCAAAACCCATTTTATTAAATTACTATTAATTTTGCTTTTCAAACATTTGTATAGAATTGAATATATTGATGGTGGACTTGAAACAAATATTTCATATTTGCTTTCCTTCTTCCAAATACACTTTTATATCTTTTTATAATATGATGATTTTGTAAAGGCTGGTGCATTACATTTCCAATATATGGTGTTCAAATCACCTTTTTCTCAATTTTTTTTATTTCAAAAATTATAATAATCTATTTTATTCTTAAACACAAAGCAAATAAGCAAATAAGTATGTGAATATATTTTCATGGGACTTTAAGAAATAATATTACATATTTTTAGTAGCTTTGAAAATTAGTTAGTATTGAAAATATATATTTGGAAAAAATATGGTAATAGAGATGGGAGGAGAAAGTCAACTAATTTAGGACTGTTTGATAATTATTTAAACTTTCTTTCATAATCATTATTCATTTCTACTTCATTTAATAATTATTTACTTTTTTTTTTTTTTTTTTGGTTTTACCTTTTTGAAAATATGTTTTTTACTTTTAGTTTTCTGTTAATTTCTAAAAACAGGAAGCAGAAGTACTTCTTATTGAGTAGGAAATCGATATTTGATACAACTATGTCTATATACATGTTTAATACGTGATTTGAAGTATTTGTTTTTTTTTTTTTTTTTTTTTTTAACTTTCAATACCCGTATTCATTATCAAACACGTAGAGGGGATACGCTTTATCATTTTCTTTCCGAATAAGCTTAATCACTTGAAAGGCCCAACTCACACCCTATTTTATCTAAAAACTCCACTTAAATCAAGCAATCCAAAGCAAAATAGATTAAGAAAAATATTTTTAAAAAAAAAAAAAAAACGTAAAAGAAGAAACCTTGATAATTTGTTTTGTTCTTCCAGATACCCACTGTGACACCCGATTAATTGGAATCGGAAGTTTAAAGAAATTTATTAGATGTATTGTGTTGGATTAATTATATATGGGTATGTATATTTAATTAAAGATTTTGGAATATAATTATAATTGTTGAAAAATAAGATAAGTAACGGAGAGAATGGTTGATTTAATTGGATGAGAAAAGATAATAAATTTAATTAGGAGAGAGAAGAATAGTTTGAATAAATATATTATTAAATATAATATATATATATATATAATAATAATAATAATAACAACAACATTATTGTTATTATTGTTGTTGTCGTTGTTGTTGTTGTTATTACTGTTATTATTACTCTTACTGTTATTACTATTACTGTTACTACTATTATTGTTCCTACTATTACTGTTGTTATTGTTATTATTATTGTTGTTATTCTTATTCTTGTTCTTCTCAATCTTGTTCTTCTTATTCTTGTTGTTATTGTTATTGTTATTATTATTACTATTTTTATTACTATTGTTATTTGTTATTGTTATTATTATTGTTGTTGTTATTATTGTTGTTGTTGTTATTGTTATTATTATTATTATTGTTATTATTGTTATTATTATTACTATTGTTGTTCTTATTACTGTTGTTATTCTTGTTACTGTTGTTATTATTGTTGTTGTTTTTATTACTACTACTGTTGTTATTACTACTACTGTTGTTGTTATTACTGTTGTTGTTCTTATTACTCCTGTTGTTATTACTACTACTGTTGTTGTTACTACTACTGTTGGTGTTACTACTACTATTGTTGTTACTACTTGTTGTTGTTACTACTACTGTTGCTGTTACTACTACTGTTGCTATTACTACTATTGTTACTACTGTTGCTATGACTACGACTGTTGCTGTCACTACGACTGTTGCTGTCACTACTACTGTTGCTGTCACTACTACTGTTGCTGTCACTACTACTGTTGCTGTCACTACTACTGTTGTTGTTACTACTACTGTTCTTACTACTACTACTACTGTTCTTACTACTACTACTACTGTTATTACTATTACTACTACTGTTCTTACTACTACTACTACTATTATTACTATTACTACTACTGTTATTACTATTATTACTACTCTATTATTATTATTACTACTCTATTACTACTATGATTATTATTAGTATTATTACTATTGTTCTTAGTATTACTACTGTTGTTATTTACTATCGTTCTTATTATTACTACTGTTGTTATTATTACTATTGTTATTATTATTATTACTGTTATTATTATTATTACTGTTATTATTATTATTACTGTTATTATTATTATTACTGTTATTATTATTATTACTGTTATTATTATTATTATTACTACTATTATTATTATTACTGTCATTATTATTATTAGGAGTGTAAGAATAACTTAAATAACCTGGACTACCCAACCCATATTATATGGGTTGAGTTGGGTTAGTTTAAAATGTGGATTGGGTTGGATTGAAATTTTTTGTTTTTTCGAATTGGGTTGGGTCGCGGGTTGAGGGTTGAAAAATTCGGGTCAACCTAACCCAACCCGAATTAATAATATATATATATATATTATTTTATTGTTTATTTAATATTTATGGATAATGTTTGGAATGTTGAACTTTTATGGATGTTTGAAACTTTGAATTTATAGATGTTTGTATTTTTGGATGTGAGTATTTATCGATGTCGTACAACAATTTTAAACCATACAAATATTAGGAGTGAAAAAAATAATATAACCCGACAACTCAACCCAACCCTACTTATATTTTAAGGGTTGGGTTGGGTTAGGTTGAAAATATAATTCGGGTTATTCGAGTTGTCAACCCAACCAACCCGAAAATATGGGTTGGGTTAGAAATATCCCCCAACCTAACCCGTTTACACCCCTAATTATTATTACTGTTATTATTATTATTATTTGGGTTTATAAACAACATTGGAATGTGCAAATTGAAAAAAAAAAAAATTCATCTTCTTCCCTAAGATAACCCTAGTCGTCGCCACTCTTACCTCATCAGAGTTCTCACGCCCCATCCCCAAAGTCACTCTATGCGACAAAGATAAGATGTGATCGCCTAAACATTCTATGCGAGCCTCACCACGAGGTAACACACAGAACACCTAGTAAGCAAAATGAATGAACGTTACATTATAATATAAGATGGGAACTCAATTACGAATAACCAAGACTTCATTAATAATGGATTAAAGGTACATTAAACACAAGTACAAGTCTTCTCACCTAGCTCTACATGCTATTTGAGTTGACATTGGCCACTACCGAGTGATGCGTTCACAAAGGGCATGATAGGTAATCAAGGCTGCAAGTTCAATGCAGGATGTCCTTCGCTACCTGGGGGAGGGGGGGACAAAACAAAACATTTGGAAGGTTAGACGAGAAACTTCTAGTGAGTGGGATTCTTTATTAATACTTTTATAGATGAAAATTTGCCTTAATACGTTACAATCATTTCGATACAAATGGTTTGTGTTTCAATAATGGATAAAAGTTCAAAACAAGTACTTTCAATACGTAAGACAATGCATACAATTCAAATCTCATTATCAACATTATTGCAAATCGCGTGGAATATCATTTCGCTTTTAAATCAAGTTTAAGGCTCATATGTTATGGAAAACGCATTTATTCTTACAATCTCATTATCATATCGTAGAGTCATTCTACATATTAATTACATCTTTGTACTCTTCCCTTTAGCTCAAGCGTTTACCACGCTCTTTTGCCAAGTTGTAGTTATGCGAAGTAGTCTCAACGCATTTAGCAAGTTACCATCAATTCCATCACGCATAATGCATCTTCCAATGTCAGGTCACACAGTAAGCAGAAAATCTCGTATCAGATCACACAGCAAGTATGAGACATTCTATTTCAAATTGCACAATAAGAGTTAACACTACAAGAAATTGAGGGGTTTCTGATGCACAAAATGGCGTCAGAAGACAGAACGTCGGGACAAACGATTATTCTCGACGTTGTGTATAAAGCCCCAAAAATTAAGATAATTTTGGAGTTAAGTATCTTAATTTTGTTTAATTAGATTTAATTTATTGGACGTTATTTTGAATTCATTTAATGAGAATTATTTGGATTTATGTGGGAATTGAAATTAATTAAATATTTGTTGGATAAATATTTAGTTAATTAGAGGTTTTGGCATGTGGTGTTTGTTGAGTTTTTGATTAATTGGTTTGTGGATTCTTATTGTTGTTGAGGTTGAATTTAATTAAATAATTATGGGTGTTATTTAGTTAAATTGTGGGGTGAAAAGTTTGTTGGAGATTTAATAATTATATGTATATGTGGAAATATATATATAATTATTATGTTAAAGGAAAAGATAATTATATTTGTTGAAGTATAATTATTTAAGGAAAAGATAATTAATTATTTTTGGAGAAAGATAAATAATAATTAATTATTGTGGAAAATAATTAATTATTTTGGAAAAAGATAAATAATAATTAATTATTGTAGAAGATAATTAATTATTCTGCAGAAAGATAAATATTGTTTATGGAGTGAAGTTGTTATGGTTGGGTTAAGATAATTCATGTGGGAAGTTATAAGTGATTTATTGGAAAAGATTTGATTGATTAAAAGAATTAAGGATTTAAGTTAATTTGAGATTTTGGAGGGAAAAGTTGGTTTTGGTGGAATTGAATTTAATTGAGTATATATATTTGGATATATATATTTAATTAATAATTTGGAAAAGTATAATTAATTATATGATGGAATATAATTATATTTGTTTGGAAAAGAAGATAATCCATGAGGAGAGAGATTGTTGATTTGATTGGACGAAAAAGATATACATTTATTTATAAGAGAGAATAATGGTTTAAATAAATATATATTTATTGTAGATTTTAGTGAGAGAAAAATAATAATAATAAAGAAGTATTATTATTATTATTAATGGTTATAAATGACTAAGATTTTGTGCATTTAGAACATTTATTTAGGAGAGATAATGGGAATAAAGATATATGTATATTTTTTGGTATTATATATATATATATATATATATATATATATATATATCCTAAAAGGAAAAGGAGAAGGAAATAATAATAATAAATATTATTGTTATTATTTGGATCTATAAATAGCATTGGAATGCTTAAGTGAGAAAGTAAAGGAAAAAGAAAAAAGTTCTTCATCTTTTTCTCTAAGATAACCCTATGTTGTCGCCGCCTCATCAGTTGAAGTTAAGATTGGTCTCTTTGGAAGCTTGAGGATTTAAAGTGATGAATTTTTCCATCAAGGATAAGAGGATTTTCCAACCTCCATCTGAGTAACCTTGGTAAGCCAATGAAATTAAATTAATATTTTATTAATTTAATTTTGGATCTATTTGGAGTTTCTTAAAGGGTTTCAACCCGTTTTGTTTGAGAAGTTAATTAATTTGAGAGAATTTTTGGATGTTAGCCAATTGCTAATTTTATTAATTAAGATACTGAGTTTTCCTTTTATGATTAGGATCAAGTTATTTGGAGAATTTTTACTGTCAGCTAGGGAGTACCTTGTTTGGCTAAAATCTCCAGGTATGAGATTCTCCTACTAGACCTTCGAACTGAATTTAAGAGACCGCATGTAATTATGATTATGCATTGATGGTAGCTAAAATGCATAACTTGATGCTATTGATAAATGACTGAGAATATTATGTAGATGATTGATGATGATGACTGATGTTATGTTAATGACCGGTAGTATGTTGTTGATGACTGTTGATGATTGTTGATGCATGATATATTAATCACATGATTAAGGACGTTAAGATTAATATTCATGCCATGTTATGTTTCTGATGGAGGGCATGGGGCGTGGGGATAAACTCGAACATTAATTATTTATCAGAGCAAGATCTCCAACGCTTCATGCTTGTCGTCAGGAACGATTTACGAACTCCTGATACCGTTAACAATTCATCGAGACTAACTCGAACATTAATTATGTGTCAGTGCAAGATCCCCAATATTCCATGCATGGCGTTGGAAATGGTTTACCTGTTCCCGACGCTATTAGTGATTCGTTGGGACTGTTTCTAACTATTCCCAACGAATCGCTGATGGCGTTGAGAGTTTCCCTATATATTTCGTTTCAGTTCTCTAAAAGACAAAACTAAAATTTCGAAGAGGAGAAGAAAGAGAGGAGAAGAAGGAGAAAAGGAGTTCCCCGTCGTGCCTTGCCCTCGCCGCCTCATCGCCGTTCTTCCATAAAGTGTAAGTTTCAAACCATTTTTGTGTTGACTTTCTTTTAATTTGGTTGCATCAAACAAGCATTTGTTCATCTGGTGAGATTTCATATTTCAAGTTACGGTCATTTCATGTTACATTTGTCTAGAACACCTTGAAATGAAATGTCCAACCCTTTTCAAACAAACATCCCACCACAAGAAACTATGCCATGATAAAAAAATCTACGAATGAAATGTTCCAAAGATTAAAAAAAGATTTTTTGACAGCCTACAACAGTAATGGTGGACCTTTTACCACGAGTATTATGAAATAAAGTGTGATTAGGAATTCTAAATTTGTAGTATAAACCAGCATCCTTGTAATCTATTATTGGCTTAGGATTTCTGATGTAACTATCTATTATTAGTTGCAATATATTAAGATTTCTGATGTGATTAAGACCTTAATATTTTTTATGTAACAATCTATTATTAGCTGTTGTCATTTTTTAGCAAGTTATTGAGTAACATTGAAACTATTTGAATCATATGTTATTGTCTGTGGTATTGTATATGTATATTGATGGTTGTTCTGTTGTGTTGTATATGTATATTGATGGTTGTTTTATTGTGTTGCTATATTGATGGTTGCTATGAGAGTTGTTCTGTTGTGTTGTATGTGTGTGTTAAAATTCTGATGGTTGTTCAGTTGTATGCATATCGATGCTTTTGAATGTATTTTTTATGCCTATTTTTATACTAGTTTTATTTTGATGCTTTTAAATGTATATTGTATGTATTTTTTATATCAAACTTGTTGTGTCTTTCAGAATTCTGTGCAATTTAGGAACTCAAACAGAGAAATGGAAGTTGAACATTATTTTAGCTAGTACGATCATAAAGACATGGGTATCATGTGTAAAGATGTAACGGCCCAAAAATTAAGATAATTTTGGAGTTAATTATCTTAATTTTGTTTAATTAGATTTAATTTATTGGGTTGTTATTTTGAATTCATTTAATTTAATGAGAATTATTTGATTTATGTAGGAATTGAAATTAATTAAATATTTGTTGGATGAATATTTAATTAATTAGAGGTTTTGGCATGTGGTGTTTGTTGAGTTTTTGATTAAATGGTAGGATAAGAGGATTAAGTAAAGTTGTGGATTTTTAGTGCTGTTGAAGTTGAATTTAATTAAATAATTATATATGTTATTTAATTAAATTGTGAGGTGGAAAGTTTGTTGGAGATTTAATAATTATATGTATATGTGGAAATATATATATATATATATATATATATATATATATATATAATTATTATGTTAAAGGAAAAGATAATTATATTTGTTGAAATATAATTATTTAAGGAAAAGATAATTGTATTTTGGAGAAAAAATATTTTTAAGGGAGAAAAAGAAAAATAGTTATATTTTGGGTAAATATAATTATTTATAAAAGAATATTTATTTTCGAGAAAAATAAATAATAATTAATTATTGTGGAAGATAATTAATTATTTTGGAGAAAGATAAATTATAATTAATTATTGTAGAAGATAATTAATTATTATGCAGAAAGATAAATCTTGATTATGGAGTGGAGTTGTTATGGTTGGGCTAAGATAATTTATGTTGGAAGTTATAAGTGATTTATTGGAAAAGATTTGATTGATTAAATTAATTGAGAATTTAAGTTAATTTGAGATTTTGGAGGGAAAAGTTAGTTTTGGTGGAATTGGATTTAATTGAGTATATATATATTGATATAAATATTTAATTAATAATTTGGAAAATTGAAGTTAATTATATGATGGAATATAATTATATTTGTTTGGAAAAGAAGATAATCCATGAGGAGAGAGATGGTTGATTTGATTGGATGAGAAAGATATATATTTATTTAAAAGAGAGACTAATGGTTTAAATAAATATATATGTTTATTGTAGATTTTGGTGAGAGAAAAATAATAGTAATAAAGAAGTATTATTATTATTATTAATAATTATAAATGCCTAAGATTTTGTGCATTTAAGGCATTTATTTAGGAAAGATAATGGAAATAAAAATATATGTATATATTTGGTATTATATATATATCCTAAAAGGAAAAAGAAATAATAATAATAAATATTATTGTTATTATTTGGGTTTATAAATATCATTGGAATGCTTAAGTTAAAAAGTAAATGAAAAAGAAAAAGGTTCTTCATCTTTTCTCTAAGATAACCTTCTGCTGCCGTCGCTTCACCAATTTTAATTATGATTGGTTCATTTGGCAAAGCTTGAAGAATTGATGAATTTTCTCATCAAGGTTTAGATAATTTTTCAACCTCCATTTGGTCAAGTTTGGTAAGCCAAGGTAATTAAATTAATAATTTATTAATTTAATTTTGGATCTAATTGGAGTTTCTTTAAAGGTTCAGTTGGTTAAATTTTTAGATTTAATCTTGGATTTTTCCCAATTAAGGTTGAATTGGTTTAATTGGGAAATTTTAGATATTAGTCATTGGTAAATTTTATTAATTAAGTTATTAATTTTCCATTACTGTTAGGATCTGCTTTAATTGGGAAATTACTGTTAGCAAAGAAATATTTTTAGACAATCTCAAGATAAAAGATTCTACTACTAGACCTTCAAACTAAATTTAAGAGACTGCATGTATTTACGTTTATGCATTAATGGTAGCTAAGATGCATAATGCGGTGCTATAGATGATGATTGATATTATAATTGATGATGATGACTGATACTATGATTGACAATGATGACCGGTATGTTTATGATATTTATGATACATGATATATTAATCACATGAATAAGGACGTTATGATTAATATTCATGTCATGTTATGATGTTTATGATGCTGTTACATGCTTTGGATTGTGGTGTGTCTGTTAACTTTGTCTGTTAAGCTTTTTATCCCACCTGTATTGTGGTCCTATCTATGGGGTCACTCGCACGACTAGGGGTGTTCCGACGGGACCACTCGCACGATTAAGGGTGTACCTATGTATTACATATATGTTTATGGAGTGTGTACCTGCGATCACTCGCACGACTAGGGGTGTTCCTTTCAGGATCACTCGCACGATTTAGGGGTGTTCGTAAGGTCTCATTCACTCAGATGTGCTCCATTGGACACACAACGTTATGATTATGTTTCTAACGGAAAGTTAACAGATCACCTAGCGGGGCTAGTAGTAGGTCCCTTACTGAGTATATTTATATACTCACTCTTTCCTATGTTTAATATTTCAGGCTAAGGTAAAGAACTTAAGAAGCTAGTGAGCGACAGCAAGGGATCTGTGGCATGCCATATAGGGATACAGTTCAGCTTCCGCACTCATTTATATGTCTTTCAGTATTTTTAAATTTTAACCATTTTACTTAAAGATTTTATCCTATTTATTTGTTTTTAGTTCTTTAAAATTGTTAGAACCCGCAGATCACGTTTTCAAATTATTTTTGTTAATTTTGAAAATCTTATGTTTTCGTGAACGTTTTGATATTAATTTTACAAAGATTTTAGTTATCCTCTTTTCGAAAAGGTGTCTTTTGATGTTTATATTTTTAGTAATGACCTTAACTTAGTTCAAAAAGTTCGGGTCGTTACAAAAGAGGGTAGTTGGACATCATTAGGTGAAATTCAAGCTTGCTTCAAACAGAAAGAACCCTTTAAGGTAGTCAGAAAAATTGATTCGGAAGAGAGGAGTAGAAAATGACAAAATCGAGAACCGAACAGGTTAAGCCATAAAAAGTTCCTTACTTCACTACAAGAAATTTGGCCTTTAATGTCACTTGGCGACCGACATCTTTGTAAGCGTTATTAAAGGCCTTTAATGTCGGTTGGGCTTTAATGTCGGTTTATAACCGACATTAAAGATGTCTTTAATGTCGGTTATAAACCGACATTAAAGACCTTCTATGTCGGTTTTAAACCGACATCTTTGAAGGTGTTATTGAAGGTCTTTAATGTCGGTTCATCTTTAATATCGGTTTATAACCGACATTAAAGCTGTCTTTAATGTCGTTTTTAAACCGACATTAAAGATGTCTTTAATGTCGCTTATGACACATCTTTAATGTCGTTTTTCCACCGACATTAAAGACACATTTAATATCGTTTTTAAACCAACATTAAAGACACATTTAATGTCGTTTTTATACCCACGTTAAAGATACATTTCATGTCGTATTTATAATAGTTTTTATGACGGCAAAACCGATATTATTTGAGTCGAATTACGTCCGAAAATGTTCGTCATCGTATATTGTAAAAAATAAAAAAATGGCTTGCACACTAGCTATAATGCCTACTACTCAATGCACACAATAATACCTAGTTCACCTGCAATGCACACAATAATACCTAAAATTCCAGCACACTTCCATATAGAACTACAACAAATACACATCATCCAACACTTATATATAATCACATATCAATAAACACAACTATATTCAACACTATAAGTCCAACTACTCCAAATCCTCCAATATATCCACTTATATATATAATCACACATATCAAACAACACATCCTACCATCCATGGCAAACCAATAATAAACACCTACAATGCATAAGATCCAACACTAAAATACGAGCACACTTTTCCACACTTCCATATAGTACTACAGCAAATACGATCATCCAACACCTAAAATATCAGCACACCTTTCCACCCTTCTACATAGTATTACAACAAATAAAATCATCCAACTCCTAATCACATATTTAAATAAACAACCAACAACTGTAAGTGAAAACTCAAAAATATAAAGATAATATATAAGATCGTGATTTATAAACACAATAGAAAGTTCCTTCACTAACTAAAGTATAGGTACAAACTATCTAACAAACAACAATTAGTACGGGACCACCTGCCCTTCAAAAAACTATAGGACTGCCCGTCCCTACAAAAACTTAACTCGACCAACTACTAACCTAACTACAAAAATCAACTACTAACCTAACTACAAAAAGCAACTACTTACACAAATCTGCTAACAAAAGCTGCCCATTCAGTTCGAATCTCATCAATCTCCTCTTGCCTATATGCATTTTTGGTATTGAACTACACACAGAGAGAAAGATATGGAAAGTATGAGTTTGGATCATAAATTGTAATATGTAAAAAGTTAAAGTAGAAACTTACAAGATTAGTAATAGAAGTACTAGAATTATGCACTATCTCATGTATGTACTTTTGCACGTAGTACCCGCACCCTACAGAATCCAATTGACGAGGGCACTGCATGTATATAAATTGAATACAGATTAATCTTATGTTTCATAAAAAATAATTACCTGTAAATGCAAATTACCTTTACAGGTCTCCATTTTGGAGTTGATCGATAGCGTTGTAGATCGTGTTTCGCTTGCCATGTCTTCAACCCTCTAAATATTTTGAAACATTAGAAGACAAGAAAGTTAAATAAGAAGTAATAAAGTAAATACACTTAAACATTTATGATTCCATGAATGTCTTCATTGACTTTACTCCGAAGAGAGTCCAAAACATAAACGCAATTTTCACGAAGATCGATAACATGCAACATCCAATGAAAACTACAATAAACAACATCTTCAATGTGAGTACACATTTAAGCTCAATGGAAATATATTGATGTGTTTCTCTTCTTTATTTACCCGGTATTATATGGAATTAGCACTTTCTGTTCCAAGTTAACTGCTTCTAGCTGGTTGGCTAAATTTCTGGATCGAAGATCACGATCTTTGATATGTGACGATATTTTTGATTGGTCAATGACAAAAAAATTCTTTGCACAGTCACATTTATCCCAAAGACATCTAAGTAAAAGCAACCATAGTTAAAATATCAACAAACTAACTACAACAGTGGTATTGGAGATAAAGATGAGTATAAGTTGTCTACTTACGTAATATACGCTAGTATACACATATAGCCGATTTCAACCATGCCGCAGTAATGCAACAAATATTCACGAGCTAAATAAACAAATTTGTCACTTCCAAATATTAGCTCGTTCATTGGGATGCGAATCATGTCTACATCCTCCATGTTGTTCATGGCATGTCTATTTAAAAGCTTAATAATCCCGTTAACGTCAGTATAATTTGAAGGGTATACGACATCCTTCCTAGTTGAATGCTCCTATCACAACCAAGGTTCTAAATTCAAAATACATATACAAATAAAATCAAAACTTAAATAGTAAAAAAAGATACACACTTGTTTGTCATTGATCGTAGAAACAAGCCGACGAGGTCATTCTATAATGTTACCCAATGCTTGATTTAAAGTCTCTATCTTTCCCTTCACTGGATTGGGTATAGTCAAATTTTCTCCCGTAACCACGTCTACTAGAACTTTAACATTGGGACATCCAATGTTATCCTCAACTATCGTGGCTACTGCAACAATATTATTAATGGATCCTATAGACAATTGGCATGGTGTTCCCTTTACAAATATTAAAAGCATAGTTAAGAACAATTGATCCTATATAGTTAGAAAACTAAAAGTGACAACAAAGTCAATTACCTCCACTCCTTTGTTGGTAGGTGTGTCCTCATCGGCATCAAGATCTATATTAATACTTCCAATGGATGACCTCGAGTGATTACTTCTCTTCTTGTCACTTTTGCATCTCGAGTCATCCTCTTCTTTATGACACATTTTCTCCTTCCCTTTTACTGTGTTGAAATATTGTGATTGAGAGACGAAAGCACCCACACCTCTTACACGTCCACCGTGCTCCTTGGAACCCAATGCGTCAGTCAAGATGTCCTCATTTTTATTTGTTGCAACTAATTCATCCTATAAAACAATTCATCATCAGTTAGGTTAGCAAAAGATTATATATTGTAATCATAAGTATACTTACAATCCGAGAGGCACAATTTCGAGTAGCATCATCAAAATAATCATTATTTTTTCCTTTCCGTGCTTCTTTCCAAAGAGTTGAACGATAGGAAACATCATGCGTTATTTTCTACAACAAAAGATAGATATTTAATTAACAACAACATATTAAGATAAATTCTTCAATTTAATTAGAAATACTCACTAGTTCATCGGCAAGATTAGCATATCCCTTACGTGACATGTGGTGATTGTATACGCATTTCGACCTTCTTTCCCTTTGAATACGACTATAATCCTGTACAACGTATTAGTTTGTAGGTAGATATCAAAACAATTCTAATTCCATTGAAAATTTAAACTTATTTACCTCCAATTCTTCACTTAGTCTAGCATCCACAAACGATTCCCAATCTTCTTGATTTATATGAGAATAGGTTTTGGGAGGAAACTGCAAGAGTGATGGTTGGTCCTTAGACGGAAGTATATACTTCTGAGTTAACGTGGTCTTGAACGTTCGAAACTTTCTTGATGCAGACATAAGTATAGAATGTTTAGCATTGGGTTGTAAATCGAACGACATCTACACAAAAAAAAGAAAAGCTTAGTTAAACTTAGAGTGTAAAGAAAACTACATTATATGAAAAACATAATAATAGAACTCATACCGATATACAATCATATATTTTATCTTTTAGCTCATTCGGAACTTCTTTCCAAGAGTTGTATGTGATAGGAATCTGTTGTCGAACGCACACACCAATGTAACTTTGCATTTTCTTAGACGTGGCTCCAACAGGTTGTCCGTGTTCATTAAATTGAATGGGCAACTTTTGCCCAGAATTTCTCACTAAGGCCAACTCAGACATAGTAGTTGGCCCACGTGGAACAAATGATTTCTTTCTTACTTCTGGAAGCATTTCTCTTTCATCCTCACTGCTATCCTCCATCTATGAATCTGCAAAAAATGGAAATACATTAATAAGCAAAGTCAACATACATAAGCATAACAATTATGTTACGAACTTAAACATAAATACATTATAAAGCAAAGTAATGACATACCATAAATATAGCAGTTATATTACGAACTTTAAACATAAATACATTATAAAGATACCATAAGCATATCAATTATATTACGAACTCTAAAATTAAATACATTATAAAGCAAAGTAATGACATACCCTTCTCTACCCATCTACCCTCACAATCATGTCTAATATAAGTTGAATTTGTATCATCAGTCTCATTAGGTGTATCAACATTGGGCATCCTTTTAATGGTTTCATAACCACACTCTTGAAGCATATCTCCTATTTCATCTTCAAAGAAATCTTCTTCAATAGTTCTTTGTGGAGATGTTAAAACCACCGACCATTCAGGATTTGCAGAATCTTGGATATAGAATACTTGTTTTGCTTGAGTGGCTAAAATAAATGAGTCTGATTTATGTCCAATACGTTTGAGATCAACGATGGTAAACCCAAGCTCGTCCACTTTGACTCCACTTCTATTGTCAACCCAATCACACTTAAATAAAATAAAAGATAATTGATGGTAATCAATCTCCCATATCTCTCGTATTACACCATAAAATGTCATATCTGACATGACAGGGTTTTTGTCCTTAGAACTAGAGACTTGCATCGTAGTAGCGGTTATACTAACTCCACTATTTTGAACTCTCCTAATATCATCACGCCTTTTTGTGTGATAGTGATATCCATTAATTATGTAACCAGAATAAGTGGCCACATCTGGAGAAGGTCCGTGAGCTATCCATCTTAAAGAAGGTGTGACAGAATTTTTAGGTACTTCGAGAGCAAGTGCAACCTACACAATATATTGGATTTAGTTAGATCCAAAACAAACATAAAAGAGTATGATTGTAGTGATTACCCGTGTGGACAGCCAGCGACTGAATGAGCGATTATGCTCTTCTTGAATCCACTTTTTACTTCGAGCTTTACCAGAGTTAAGCTTACGCAAACTCTCCATATGTTGTCTGTCGTAAATAACAAGTTATTAAGTAATTACATAAACAACATATATAGAATGAGAATAGATAGGATTTAGCACGTACTCGACGTATGGTAGAACATCATTTACATTCTGAATGACATAAAGATGAGCTTGATCTAACTACTCCTTACTCGGTCTGATAAAAGAAGAAGCTGATAATGCTCTATCCATGTTTGAATTCTTTTTTATTACAGATGAGTTAAGTCCAATAGAACTAACTCCAGCAATAAATTCAGAACAGAACTCTATAGCCTCTTCAACAATATAATTTTCTACCATACATCCTTCTGGTCGATTTCTATTTCGCACGTAAGTTTTTAGGACTTTCATATATCGTTCAAAAGGATACATCCACCTTAGATGAACAGGTCCAAAAAACTCAATTTCTCTTACGAGATGCACTACAAGGTGTACCATTATAGTGAAAAATGATGGTGGAAAATACTTCTCCAATAGACATAAAGTGACAACTACATCTTCTTGCATTCCTTTCAATTGTGATGTATCAATTGTCTTCTTACATATAGCATTAAAGAAGAAGCATAACCGAATAATTGCAAGTCTTACATGTTTCGGTAGAATACCACGAATTGCCACAGGTAGCAATTGTTGCATAAGAACGTGATGGTCATGCGACTTAAGTCCATACAGTTTCAAATCTGTGAGTGACACTAAACTTTGAATGTTCGATGAATAGCCTTCTGGTACTTTCAATTCAGATAGTGTCTTACAAAAACTCAACTTCTCTGCTCGAGATAATGTATAACATGCCGGGGGTAAAAAGATCTTTTTCTCCCCTACTTGAGGGGCTAGCTCTGATCTAATGTTCAATTCAACCAAATCTAATCGACTTTTTACTCCATCTTTGGTTTTACCGGGAATATCAAGCAATGTGCCAATGAGATTTGCACAGACATTCTTTTCAATGTGCATCACGTCTAAACAATGTCGCACATCAAGAAACTTCCAATATTCTAATTCAAAAAAATAGATTTTTTCTTCCAATAAGTTCCTGAAGAACTCATTTCACTGTTCTTTTCGTTCATAGTTCTCTTACCAAATGAGTGTTTGTACTTACTTGTTTGTATGAAAATTTCTTCCCCACTCAATGGTTCTGGAGCTAATTCTAATTCTTGTGCACCATTGAAAACTTTCTTTTGTTTCCTATATGGATGATGACGTGGTAGAAACTTGCGATGCCCAATATATGCCATCTTCCTTCCTTTTAGCAAATAAATTGATGAAGTTTTCTCCCCACAAATTGGACATGCATGATATCCTTTGACTGTACAACCACACAAGTTACCATACGCAGGAAAATCATTAATGGTCCATAATAAAATAGCCTTTAGCCTGAAACATTGATCTTGATATGCATCGTAACATTCCACCCCATCATGCCAAAGTATTTTCAAATCATCAACTAACGGAGCTAAATAAACATCTATTTCATTTCCTGGTTGTTTGGGACCAGATATTAGTGCGGTCAACATCAAAAAATTTCGCTTCATACACAACCATGGAGGTAAGTTGTATG
Organism: Cucumis melo; assembly: GCF_025177605.1. Lineage (NCBI taxonomy): Eukaryota > Viridiplantae > Streptophyta > Magnoliopsida > Cucurbitales > Cucurbitaceae > Cucumis > Cucumis melo. The sequence continues at coordinate 15,248,705 of NC_066861.1, forward strand.
TCACTAACATAACTAGCCAACAACTATATCTACTGCTAAGATCTCCATGTGGATTTACCCCATCTGTGGAAAGAGCAAGACTTAGATTTCTAGGTTCTGACCCAAACTCTGGCCATAAATTGTCTATTTTTTTCCATGATAATGCATCTTTTGGATGTTGTAATAGATCATTCACTTCTCTTTTTCTGCCATGCCACGTCAATAATTTTGATGTTTCTTTGCTTCGAAACATTCTTTCAAATCTTGGAATTGGAGAGAAATACCACATGACTTTCACCGGAACATTCTTAACCTCCTTCTTTGAATTTTTAGGAATCTTCCATCTTGACATACCACAAGAGGGGCATACATTTGCATCAGACAGTTCTTTCCTAAACAAGCAACAATCATTCCTACAGGCATGAATCTTCTCGTACTTCATTCCAAGAGTACACAAATTTTTTTTTGCTTCATAAGTAGAAGTAGGGCATTCGTTGGGGGTAGGTAAGATGTCAGAAATTTATTGTAATAACTCAGTGAAACTCTTATCACTCCATCCAAATTTAGCTTTCAAATTATATAACTTTATCAATGTAGATATTTTGGTAAAATTCGTACAATTAGGATATAATGGTTTCTTGGCATCATCTACTACTTCCTCAAAATTTTCTGACTTGTCATTAAAATAATTATGTGCAGCCTCAAACATTCCAATTGTGTCATCAACATCATCCTCGTCAATTTCTTCTTTTACACTACTAAAGACACTTTCATTGTTTCTCTTTATTGGTAGTGATTCACCATGAAAAATCCATTCTTGATAACTCTGATCGATGCCGTTAAAAAACAAGTGATCTCTAATTGTATTCACATCTAAAGTTTTTGCATTCACACACTTTAAACAAGGACAGGCCATAACATTTGACGTCTTTGAATGCTTCAACCCATTTTTAATAAACATCTCAACCCCATAAGCATACTCAGATGACGTTCTATTCTTTTGCATCCACGACTTCTCCATATTATATAAGATGCAGTTTAATCTAAAAAAAATCAACAAAACAACGAAATTAAGTAAAGTTAAACTGAATCCATATTCCAAAAACTAACAAGTTCTATATAACCCTAAACCTTATTCTCTGTATTCCAATCAGGTTTCGAACTATAATCATGTAAAATGAAAAGACAAAAAATAATAACAAAAGATATATCTATTAGAAGAAAATTTAGTTCTACATATCCTCAGGCATACTTAAGTTCTACATACTTCCACAGGAAAGAGTGGTAACTGAAATTAATGTTGAGCATACATGAAAAATTTCAAATAATACATAATGCCATGTCAAAAGGGGGTATGATGGTCTAAGTATGGAACTAAAGTTTTTAATGATTATAAAAAACTTTACTTATTAAAAATGTCATTATTGCATGTTATGAAATGAAAGCTCATGTATATATTATAGCATAAGGAAAGACGAAATAGATGATCACAGAAAGGATAGAAGTTGAAATAATTTCGAGATGACAGAAAAGGGCCCATAGCTAGGCATCTAAATCTTTTATGTTGAAGAAGAATAAATGAGGAGCCATGTGCCTAAAAGCCACAAATCTTTACCCTCTAAAAAAAAGAAAAAAGAAACAAATGCCAAAATGAGAAAAAAAGACAATAGAATTTGAAAAAAGCTAAGCTCTGAGGGCTTTTTTGAGTGGTGGGCTTTGGATTTGAGTGACACATTATATAGCCCATTATTATAATGATAAGTCTTGTCCAAAGTTTGAGCTTGAGCTCTTACATCTAAACTACTAACACACATTATATACATTATTTATGACATTTTGCTTTCATTATATCTTTTGTCTTATTTTTTTCTTGTTTTTTCTTTCTCTTTTCTTTTAAGATTGATCCTCACAATCACCATGTTCAATGATTTGTGGATATAAAAGATAATATTCTTTAAGAGAAAACCCTTAAAGTTGTTTCAAGTAACAATAATTGTTGGAAGAAGAGCAAGCTAACCATGCAAAAATGTTTGGTTGGAGATAGAGAAGCTTGTTAAGACACTTATCATCTAACATGAACAAAAGTGATGTGAGAGTCAGATAGGAGAGGAAAAGAAAACTACAAAGAAAAAAATTTGGACGTAAATAAAAATAGTTTACTGAAAGAGCTCCATAGTTTGAGTAAAAATAGACATAAGTTAATTTTATTTGGTGTTTTCATTTTTCATCTTAGTAATACCATAGATGTGCATGGTTTTGGTTTGGTTAGATTTAGGAAAAATCATTAATTAAATTGAATCAACTAGTTTCGAAAATTTGTGTGTGAAGAAACCAATTTGAAGCACGAAAAGGACAACAATGTCATCACCAACAATAAGAAGTGGCTCATCTTTGACGATAAGAGAAAATAGGTGAGAATAGACATGGATCATAAAAGATTGTCACTAACGGAGAAGAACACAAAATGAAAATCGATCACTTTAGAATTTAGGACATTTCAAACTTATACAAAACCTAATTATTCTTATGAAGAGAGTAAATGAAGAAATCCATAATCTTACCCACGTTAATAACTTTATTCCCAGTTTTACACCAAGCTTTCACGATACATTACAACAAACAATACTTTGTGAGAGGGAGAATAAAGCCAGCCATTTCATCCTATTCACAGCTACGATACACTCAGTTCATGAGATCAAAAAGTACAACTACGATACGATACACTCAGTTCACAGCTACGATTTCATCCTAGTTTCGAAAGTTTTACACCAAGCCATTTCATCCTATTCACAGCTACGATAAACACAGTTCAAGAGATCAAAAAATACAACAAACAATAATAACAATAAAATACAAAAGAATGATTTAAAGAACAGCCATTTCATCCTTATTTACAGCAATCTAAATCGAAATCAAAAAACATGCTAAAAACCCGAAATTACAAAAATCGCGACCACTTGAAAGAAGATGGAAAGTTTACCGTCGTTGCTGTGAATGTGAGAGGGAGAATGAGAATGTGAGAGGAAGACGCGGACGACCGGACGAATTTCTTTAGAAGGAGAGAAATGCGGCCGAATTTGATTCCAAGGGTGGGCGAACAGAACAACAATCGATCGGAATGGTGGCGGCGATAGAAATGGTGGCGGCGATAGAAATGGTGGCAGCGATAAAAATGTTGGCGTCGATTAAAATTGTGGCGTCGATCGGAGAAGAAATGAAGGAGAGTCGTTCAGAGAAGAAATGAAGGAGAATCGTTCGGAGAAGACAAGGGTCGAATAGATTTGGAATCGAATAGCAGACGGTCGAAAAGGTAAAGTAAGAGAGAGAATGTTATTTTCACAAAAAAAAATTATTAAAAAAAAATTAAATGGACCTTTAATGTCGGTGGAAACCCGACATTAAAGTGTCTATTTTTTCACAAAATAAAAATATTAAAATTTAAATGGACCTTTAATGTCGGTTCTCAAAATGGCGGACCTTTAATGTCGTTTTAAAACCGACATTAAAGCTTAGTCTTTAATGTCGGTGGAAAACCGACATTAAAGGTCCGCCTTTTCAAAACCGACATTAATGTTCTTTTTTCATTTTTCCCAAGCGACATTAAAGCCTATATTTCTTCTAGTGCTTGCATATTAGGTAATATGCAAATTGAAAACTTTCTATGGCTTACCTGTTCGGTTCTCGATCTTGTCATTTTTTGCTCCTCTCTTTCTAATCAATTTTCTGGAACCACCAGAGTAAGGGTTGTTTCTGTTTGAAGCAACCTCGTGTTTCTCTTGACGCAACTCGTAATAATGTTTAACTTTCCTCTTTGCACATTTTACCTATATCTCTATAATCATACTAGCTACAGTGATGTTGAGGCAATGTGCAGAAGCTGGTGTCAGGGCTTAGAACTATGTTTAAGTTTTCATTTTTACTTTGTATTATTCATGTAATTTATATTTGAATTACTTGAATCAACCACAAACATGCATTTTTTTTAATTTTAATTAATAATACATTCGATTTGGTATTTTAATAATTTCTTTTAAACTTTTTGTCAATTCTAATTCAATTTAGAATTTTAATAATTTTTTATTAATTTTACAATAATTAATAAAATATAAAATTTTAATAATTTTTTTATTAATTTTACGTTAATTAACAAAAATTAAATCAGATAACATTGTCAACGCCGCATACTAGACGACGTCGACAATGAGGTATTTGCGACACCGTTAACAAATGTCGATAGTTTTCTACTGCCAACGTGTTGACCATATTGGCGAAGGATGTGTCAGCAGTAACCCTTTGTCGACGCCATCCTGTTCACACGTTAGGATTGCCTTTCACGACGTCCTTATCGACTTCGGTTTCTACGTTGGCGTAGCCTCACCCGACATATTTCTGGTTTCTACCAACGCATCTCTGCGTTGGCATACTCCCTTCTTCTTGTAGTGAAAGCATCTTATCTCAGATCACACAACAAAAATAAGGCATCCCACACTATGACACACAATAAGTGTGAGGCATTTCATCGTATAAGGTACAAATATCTTCTCATTTCATCATTTCAATTTACATTCAAATTTATACCCATTAATAAGGTTAAATTGAGACTCGAAATTAAATTTATTTTTGGAATTGATTTTGGTTGCATGTTTTTGGAAGGTTCCTCTTGGCAAAGCTTGAAGATTTAAGTGGTGAGTTTTTCCATCAAGGTTGAGAAAATTTTTCAATCTCCATTTGGGTAAGTTTGGAAATTAACTTAGAAAATTAAATTTGTAATTTGTTGACAAAAATTGTTAATTTAATTTTGGTCATGCATAGATAGAATTATGGTTTCCTTTGCAACAAGGAACTTAATCATAACCGTAAGGTAAGGGTTCTACTATTGGATCCCCAATCGAGGGTTGTAGTACCATGTGATAATGGTGATACAACTATATACATGGCCTATGATATTTTTGTGATGGTGAATTATCTGTAGCCTAAGGTTACTATTAAATTGTGAAGATTAGGCTAAAGTATAAAGGATAATCAATTGCATATGTTTAATATGAATTTTTCGTATAAAAGTTAAAGTTTGATAAATTAATTTTTGGATTATTTTCTTTGAAGGTTTAATTGACAAATTATGGAAGGATGAATCTGTAGAATTTTTCTATCAATATATTTTTTTTCATTAAATTGGAAACCATCACGGTTAAATTGGTTTCAATCTCAATTGTGGGCAATTGGTAAAAGTTGTTAATTAAGGTTTTTTAAATTTTTTTTTTATTATTTAGGATATGTTTTAATTGAAAAAATGGACAGTAAAGTAACTAAAATCAAGAGTGTGCATGTATTGACAACAACAATAAATTTAAGTTGGAAGTGTAATACAATATATGTCATAAATTATTTTCTCATCGTTATCATACAGATAATACTATTTTATTTTATTTTATTTTATTTTATTTTATTTTATTTTATTTTATTTTATTTTATTTTATTTTATTTTATTTTTTTTAATGGAAAATTAAATTTATTTTTCTTGGTTTCAATAAACATGAATAACAATGAAACAACAAGAAAAGAGGTATTATGTAGTCCACCAAATATTCAAATAATAAAATACCATTGTGTGTATATATATTATATTAAAATGAGGAAACTGTGTATACAATACATGACATGCCCACTAAATCTGTCACAATTAGTAATAAAATAATGTGTAAAAAGTTAAATACATCATGTACTTATTTATATAAAAATAAAAGTTACATTTATTATTTTATATTTATTATACATTAGATTTTGCCACTTTCATTCTCCCCTACCAAATATATGATGCCCAAATTAAGAAATAAATTTGATTCATTTATTTGGTAAAAAATAAGCTACCCTTACGTGTGTAATTTAACTCGTGTTTAGGTAACTTGCACTCTGCTACATAATAGTATAATTTATACTCACATCATTTCTATCATAAACACAAACTATTATAACTTTGAACTACACCAAAACACATATTATTATATCACAAATTAAACTACTTTGCACTTAAATATAGTTGTATGACCATAGCCCAAGATACTATAATTAATGACCAACGAAGAGTTTCAACCTTACTTCTAAATCATTATAAAGTTTGAGAATTGTGAAGTCATGGGATTAAGAGTATAAAAAGTTAACAAGACGTAGAATTGATGTTTTAAATTGTGGGGTACATAAATTCTTTGGGTCAAACAAAAACACTAGACCCTGTCTACTTCAACTTCTTCGACAAAACACCCTTGGTTATGTTAAATATTTATTATCCATTCTATAAAGACATATGTGTACGTACATATTGTTGTTCTCAACTATGCCAAATTAACTAAGTTAAATTTATATTTAAGATGTTATGTATGTGCTGAATTTATATCTATTTGAACACTATTGACTTATATTTTAATTTATATGTAAAGGTGAATCAGTTCAAACTCTCAACTTTTTGGTTCAAAATATATGAGTCCATTAGATGAATTGGAGGAAGAAATGTCAAATTGCCTAATATCTTATTTTCAAAAATTGTCCAATAACCTTTTGTTGATGTCAAATTTGTGTCAAATTACCAAAATACGCTTACATGCACGGAAAAAGCAGTCGCTCTTGGTCGTATCAGTTAAAATTGGTGTCGCTCTCGTCCAAATCTCACTCGTTTGTTTCACTAGCCTTGCCCATCTCATGGGTCTTGCTCTCTCAAAATCACTCATGATCTTGCCCGTCTCACAGTCTTGCTCTCTCACTTTCTCTTGCTCACACACACTCTTCACCGCAGTTGGTCGAGTCAAAGTTGGTTGCATGGACTTGTCGTGCGGATGAAGAAGACATACAGTTCACAGAGGAACAAAAAAACAGAGAGAGAAAGATATGCTGGGGAGAAGAGGAGGAAAAAGAAAAGGACAATACAGTAACTTTACGCGGTCGTGACATGATCAAGGGGCATTTCACTTTTTTAAAAAACAAAATTGATCATTTGCCATTTTGAACCTTTAATATGGATCTTCCATACCATTATTTCAAAAAATATGTTTGAAGTACTCAACCAATTTTTAAATTATTAACATTTATATATATATTAAATTTAACTTCGATTATTTTAAAACAAGGCTTAAAAAAAAGTAAATAACAAAAAGGAAAAATAAGACAGAAAAATAATATTAATCTTAAACTTTTACAAAAAGTCTTTTGATTTTTAAAAAAATAGATAATAAAAGACAAAGTAGGACAAGTAGTATATTTAGGTAAAAATACAACTTTGATTTCCATCGTTAAGAGAAAAAATTGTTTAATTGGTATGGTTTCAAAAATTAGAATTTAACTGTAGGATAAATTTAGTTTAATAAAAGCCTACAATTCAATAAAAGTCTCACAAGTAGTCTCTAAAACACACATACCAATTTACAAATTAGTTTTTTTTTTCTAACTAAAGATCATATTGACTAACAAAATTTAAAGAAAATATGGGTTTATATCTTATGATTGTATCCACCTAAACTAGGCACCAATAATTTTATCAATTTGAATCCTTAATTTTTTATGTGTGTTGTACTCTACTCAAACTTAATGTGAAACTTATAATTATATCAGTCTAACTCCTAATTCTTTTATATGAATATATTTAAACTATTAGTTATAGTTTCTTCTAAGAATTGTCTATACATCAACTCCAATCGTCTATTTTGTAAAACCAACATTTGAAAGTATACACTCATTTTAAGAATTAATACTTTAACACTTCTCAAATGATCTAAATTGGTTACATTATAAAAATTTAGAAGTTGAGGGCCCGTTTGATAATGTTCCCGTTTTCTGTTTCATGTTTCTTGTATCTTCTTTTTTTAGAGCAAGAAACGAGACTACGTTTGATAATTATTCTCGTTTTCTATTTCTTGAAAAACAAAAACAAAAACATAACTTTATTTGATAATCATTTCTTGTTTCTTGATGGTTGTGTTATTTTTCCAATCATTTTCGCTTATTTTTTAGTTTAAATGTAATTTAATTATATAAAATAATAAAAAATTGTAACGCCCCGACGTTCGAGGTAAAATTTTAGCATTTTAAGTAAATTGTTCGGAAATTTGAGTTTTGGTAAAACGATAAAATAATAATATAATATTGATTAGATTATTATTATCGGGAATTATTATTACAATTTTAATGTTGATATTTTCTTTTATTTTATTTAAAATAAATATTAATATTCTTATTTAATATTATTATAATTAATTAATATTAATATTCTATTATAAATTTATATTAATATTATTCAATATATATATATATATATCATTATTTATTTTTATTATATTTAAGGTTATTATTATTATTATTATTATTTATTTTATTACATGTATATATGTGTTTATTATTATTATTTATATATATATATATATATACTTTAAAAAAAAAAAAAAAAAAAGAAGAAGAGAAACCCTAAGGAGACGCGCGAGCCCCCCCTCCAAATTTTTCTTCTTCTTCTTCGTTTGTCTTCCTCAAGCCGCAGCCGCCACCATCTCTTCCTCTCCGTCTCCGTCTTCTCTTCCGCACGCATGTCCATCACCCATCCTCTCCATCCCCGTCGGCGTTCTTAGCCTCACCGGACGTTCGCCGCAGCCACCATCCGCAAGCCGCACCGCCAGCCGTCAGTCCGAGCGAAAGCTTGCAAGCAGCCGCATCCCGTCCCTTCGTCGTCGTCCGTCGGATCCCAGCTGACGCCGCCACCGTGAGGTTCGCCGGTTGCTGCAGCCCCCATCGTACCGCCGTCGTTCGCCGGAAGAGAGAACCCTCAAAACCGTGGCTGCCGTTTTCGTCCAACCCGACCCGGTTCCAAGCTGACCCGACCCGAAACCGCTTCCAGCCGAGCCGAGCGAGCCGCGTGAGCCGAGCCGAGTGAGCCGAGCCGAGCGAGCCGAGCGAGCCGAGCCGCGAGCCGAGTGAGCCGAGCCGCGAGCCGAGTGAGCCGAGCCGCGAGCCGAACCGAGCCGAGCCGAGCCGAGAACCAAGCCGAGCCGAGCCGAGCCGAGAACCAAGCCGAGCTGAGCCGAGCCGAGCCGAGCCGAGAACCAAGCCGAGTAAGCCGAGCCGAGCCGAGCCGAGCCGAGCCGAGTCCAAGCCGAGCCGAGCCGAGCCACCTAAGCCTTCCTTCCTCCACTTCGGTTCACGGTGAGTTTTCGGTAAGGATTGTTTTGATGAATTCCCTAATGTTACCTCGTCCGATCCGAGTTTGAATGTTGGATTAAGATATGGCCCTACTTTTCTCCCTTGAAGGTAGTAAGGAGTTGACGCTTAAGTTCTCGGGTCCCGCGGCAGGCTTGTTTGGAGGTAGTCCTCCTTTCCTTGGGTAAGTCAACGGGTGTCGTTTCGGACCTTTTAAAGCGACTTCTACTAGAGTCATCAACTAAAACCCTTGTGTTATCGTTCAGGTTGATCTGTCGAGCGTGGATTCGATCGAGGGGCATAACCGAGTATCAGGTAAGGGTTTTCCTACTACTGGACCCCGAGTCCAGGCTGAAAACGTAGTAATTCACAGGGAATTACACGTTAGTGACTGTACGGAATAACTGTATGCGTGTTGGCTGTTAAGTACTGATATTATATTCTGTCTGATGTAAATATACTGTGACTGATAATTGTGGATTGAGATTTTATGTTGATGGACCTTGAAGTTATGGTTCAGTATGTAGTAAACACCGGTCTGGATGTGGTTCATGGAATTTAGACGGGGATGGACCGTGAGTCCGGTTTTGGTTGGTTAGTCGATTGGACCTAGGGTTTTCACTATTGGTGTGCGAATCGGTAATGCATATAGCAACTGAGGGTGTAGATGTTTAAACTTATATTATCTGACTGATAAAGCCTATGGCGGAACAGTGATATGAACGCCGTTGGGATGTGATTGATGTAGACAGTTTAGTTTGGACTGAGGGGTAACGGTTAGCTTCATCTATGGGGTAGTGTGCCTTACGGATATGTGCATCCTTCGGGAGCACTAGACTGATATGTGCATCCTTCGGGAGCACAAGACTGATATGTGCATCCTTCGGGAGCACTAGACTGATATGTGCGTCCTTCGGGAGCACAAGACTGATATGTGCATCCTTCGGGAGCACTAGACTGATATGTGCGTCCTTCGGGAGCACTAGACTGATATGTGCGTCCTTCGGGAGCACTAGACTGATATGTGCGTCCTTCGGGAGCACTAGACTGATATGTGCATCCTTCGGGAGCACTAGACTGATATGTGCATCCTTCGGAAGCACTAGACTGATATGTAGGGTACCCCCGAATAGGAAGTTAACTGTTGTCCCCTAACGGGCCCAGTAGTGGGTCCCTTACTGGGTATGTTTATACTCACCCTTTCTCTTCTTTAACTTTTCAGGTAGGGGTACAGCGAGGGGCAGACCGACGAGAGGCAGGAAGGATGCGTGAAGGCCATATGGACGCGTCCGGTTTTCTTTTCGCTTCCGCTATGTATTTTGTCTGAATATTTTGACTTGTGATTTTGAACTGGTGCCTTGATATTTTTATTTTGTGACTTTCTTGATTTATTTAAATAGGGCCCGAACTGTCTTTTGTAAGGTTTCTAATGTTTTAATGAATCGTAACTGGTCTGTTTTAAATTTTATGTTAAATGGTCGAGTTTTGGTATTTGGTAGTGACCTCAGCTTAGTCCGGAAAGTTGGGTCGTTACAAAAATATAGAATGAAAATATAAAAATAATAATTATAAAACATTAACATTATCAAATACACGTAAATCTCGTTACAAATTTAATAATTATAACACAATAGTTTTTATTAATCATATGATCATATTAATATTTGATTTGAAATATTATTTCTGATTCAATCCATTTATCTTTAACAACATTAATTCAAATTCAACTCAATTATATTATTATCTAAATATTGTAACTATAAAATAATAAAGATAACCTCAATGATTATCTTAGTAAAAAAAATTATATAATGTAAAATTATAACTAATTTCGATGATACCAAAGATAATAAATTTAAATTTAAAAGAACATATAAATATACATATTGCAAAATTTGGAATGTAAAATTCAGAAAACATTTAAATAAACATATTTGTAATTTAAATTTGGAAGATAATCAAAATAATATATAAATTAAAATATTAAACAGTTCAAAATTCAAAATTATATCAAACATACAAATATAAAATATAAAATAAAAGGGTTTTTTTTTAATTATAACAAATCGGTAAAATGTTTAATAGAACGATCCTGAAAACGGAAAAGGTCTATAGACCCACAATGAGAAATACCAAAAATGCCACAGTTAACACACGATTAATCGACTACATGGGCGTGCGAGTAATTTTTTTCTAAACGATCGTGTACTATAATATAAACAATTTTTTTACTATCGTTTAGATCATAATACACGATAAGGTAGTTTTTTTTTTTAATGATGGAAAAAATGCTTCAAATTTAAACAATGGTGTTGATCATGAAAAAGGATCGTGTTGATTATGTTAAGGGATAATATAGTCTAATGTAAATGATCGTTAAAAACTCTAAATCAAACGATCGTGTTTGACCATGTCTAAATGATCGTGTTGTCAATGATAAATGATCATTTAGATCATGTCAGAATGATATTTAAACGATCTTGATATTCTCGAATACGAAGAAGATGAAGTAGCTTCATAAAATCTTGTCGAAAATGGTGAAGATGAAATAGAAGATTTAAACAGAAGAATGAAAATTTGGAAGAGGAGATAAATAAATCTGGAAGACAAGATGAATAAATCAAAAAGAAGAATAAGAAAAAGAAGTGACGAATCGTCCGCAATATTGAAAAACAAATCTGAAAAGTTATGAAAATATTTTACTAGCTTCATGAACTTTTATTTTTTTTGTTACATATGCCATGAATATTTTTGGATTTTTTTATATTTATGTAAATTAACCTAAAATAAATATAGCTTGATAGAAAAAGAAATTTTAAAATTAGATCTAAAATTTGAAAATCAAATAATAAATTAATATTGAAATTTTGAAAATTTAAGAGAGAGAAAAAATAAAAATAAAATTTAAAAATATTAAACATATATATAAATGATAATAAAGAAAGTAAAAATAAATTAAAAAATTAAGCATATAAATATGAAAAATTAATAAAGGAAGAAAGAAATTAAAAAATAAAAAAAGAAAGCATTAAAGTTGGGAATTGAACTCTAAGACTTATGGGTAAAAATTGATGAAGGCATGTTATTTCACTAATGAGCCAACTAAAGATTCTAGAAATAATAGGATTAAGATTCACAAACAATGGTAACACAATTGGGAGAAACTATTCACATATTTTAGAAGAATGGTTATCAAACATGTTTCTTAAAAACGATTTAGATAGTTTCTCTAATACGTTTCTTAAAAAGATGTAGTGTTTAGGTAATCCATGATTTTTCTATTTTTCTTCAATTTTTAGAAATGTTTCTCAAATTTTGAAAACGAGAAACGAGAATGGTTTTCAAACACTTATGTTTCTTAAAAAATGCATAAACAGGAAACATCAAACAAGAATGTTATCAAACGATCCCTAAATTAATTTAAATTATAAGATTACTTAAACAATATAAGTTAAATTGAAAATGAAAGAAAAAAAAATAAAATAACATAATTACAAAAGTTTAAGGCTTAAATTAATACATTATTACGTCAAATTTATAAATGTTGAAATATTCATATAGAAAGAAAATGAGGGGTGAAATTCGAAACAGGTAAGAAATATCTTATAGAAAAAAGAAACCGCTCTAAATATAGCAATATTTAAAAGTTAAAATATATAATAAAATTTAAAAAATTACAAAATGGAAAGAGTCTATTCCAATAAAAATAAACTTAGTAGACTCTCACCACTAGTAAAAAAAATTATAAAAAATAAGATATTTGGTAAAATATTTACCGTTCATAAATTTTAGTTATGTAGTGTAAATAGTCGGAAAATTTTCATAAATATAACAAACCATTCAAATATTTAAAGTGCAGGTAACAAAGTCGTCAGCCATTTTTTAAATATTTCAGGTTTGTCCTCCCGTTTTTCTTCTTCTCTTGACTGTCTTCTTTCCTTTTTTTTTTTTCATTTCTTTCCATTGTCTTTTCTTTTTTCCTCTTCTGTTTTTACATCATTTAGATTTAGTTATTCTCTTTCTTCTTTTTCTCTTTTTTTTACGTCGTTTAGATTAAAGGATCGTGTACAAAAAATAGCCAAATCCAAAGGATCGTGTAAAAAAACAATCATGTAGACAAATCTAATGATCGTGTACCAAAATAATTTTAAAAAATTGTTTAGCCAAATCTAAATAATCGTGTCCAAAGAATATTGAAAAAATAAACGATTGTGCAAATAAATCTAAACGATCGCGTATCAAAAAATCTTGAAAAATTTGGTTTAGCAAAATCTAAACGACGGTGTACCAAATTTTGAAAGAAAAAATCGTTTAGATTTGACTACGATCAAAACTAAAAATCAAATCTAAACGATCCTGTAATCAAATTAAACGATGGAATTGAAAAAATAAATCTAAACAACCAAATTTAAAGGATCGTATACCAAATATATTATGTATGTTGTTGATGACTTGATTGACGGAGCATTTTTTGTATTTTCATTGTGAACGTATAAGCTTTTTTCATTTTCGGAGTGTAAATATTTTGCTTATATTTTTTAAAATACAGCTAAATAGTTTGTATTTTTGAAAAAGTCCAAAAATAAAAATAGTAATAAAATATAATAGATTTTATAAATAATTTAATATTTTATTAATTTGGAAAACTTGCCTTAAAATTACTGGAACAAAAATGATTTGGGATATTTATTTTAATTAATGTAAGAAGAGAGAAGGAATGGTTTGGAAAAGCAGAAACAAACAGAGGAGAACCGACAGTTTCTCCTCTTTTTCTTTTATCATTTTAAATTTCAATTACCAAACACATATACTCCAACCTTAACCGCTAAGCTACCGTTTCCCCTCTTTTTATATAAAACCCCTTTTTCTCCTCCACAAAATCCCACCACTTCACTATCTCATGGCTAAACTCAAACCCGCCGCTGACGTCCTCGCCTCCGCCGCGTCTGTCGACTTCTCCGCTCTTCCTGAAGGCTGTATTGCTCATATACTCTCTTTCACTTCTCCTCAAGACGTTTGCCGCTCCGCTTCTGTTTCCACCACTTTCCGATCTGCTGCTGATTCTGATGCTCTTTGGGACCGATTTCTTCCCCCCGATTACGCTGATGAAATTTCTCACGCTGTTTCTCAGCTTTCCCCTCCTCTTTCGTCCAAGAAACAGCTCTATCTTCATCTCTGCCGCTTCCCTGTACTTATCCACGGCGGCGCTAAGGTATAATTTCAATTTTGAATCTAATTTCTGAATTTAGATTTGTAATTGCTTGATTTGGATGAGGGATTATTTCGTTGGGATTCTCATGGTATGGTTGACGACGCTGATTCTTATGCGATTGTTTTGTTTCTGTCTTATTTTTTAATTAAAAATTAGAGGTCAAGGAAAATTGGGAAGATATTTGGTTCGGTTTGTTTGTTTGTGGCATTTATTGTTGAAAATGAATGTTTTGGATTTGTAAAGCATGATTTTAAATTGTTAATAATGATGATGTTATTGTTTGTTTTGGCTGCTCTTGAATTCAGGCTTCTAATAAAAAGAGAGGGACTATCTTGGTTGACTTTTGTTTTTGCCTTTATTTATAGTGGAATTCTTTCCACTTTTTCTTTTGAAGGATCACTTTTTTCTTTTCCTTTCATTTTGTATTCAACAACCCACTTTTTCTCTTTTGCCTTAGTGACCAAATTTCTAACGTTGGGGTTTTCTTATATATATTTGATTTCAGAGCTTTTCATTGGATAAAAAGACAGGGAAAAAATGCTACATGATCTCTCCAAGACAGCTTTTCATTGTTTGGGGTGATGTTCCTAGGTATTGGAGGTGGTCTTCTCCTCCTGAAGCAAGGTAAAAATTTCTCTTTATCTCACATTCTTTAGTTCATAATTTAGTTTAGAATCCCTTATTAGCATTTTTGTCGAGTACTTTAAACTCAAATCGGTCTAGACATCATACAAGTTTTCATGTTCCTATCTATAATTCTTAGGAAAATGTTTCTTTCTATTTGCTAAAAACACTTATTGTTGCTATTTCAAAGATCACATTAAGTAAAAAAAATTTAAATGTGGAGTGAAGATTTGTAAAATCATAATGTTGAGGCATATTATTTGATGATGAATTGTAACCAAATAGGTTTGGGGAGGTGGCAGAGCTGGTGAGTGTGTGTTGGCTCGAGATCAGAGGCAAGATAGAGACGGAGATGCTGTCTCCAGGCACATTATATGCAGCCTATTTGGTGTTCAAGCCCACAACCTCCAGCTATGGCTTCCAACAACAGCCCGTTGAGGTCGCTGTTGGCCTTGCCGGTAACGAAACACTGAAGCGAACTGTGTATTTAGATGATGTAAATAGAGATTGGCGACAACGCCACCCAATTGTGCATAGGGGCTTTGGCCTCTTAAACCTTGGTAGACGCGGCATAATTGGAACCCAAGTGGCCACGCCTCGTGAAATCACCAGGAACGATGCCCCAGCTGTGGACTGTGGTCACCACATCCCTAAGGAGCGAGAAGATAGATGGCTGGAGGTTCAGCTTGGTGAATTCTTCCATGATGGGGTTAGTGGGGAGCTCGAGATTAGCGTGTCAGAGGTCAAAGGCGGGCATTGGAAGGGCGGTCTGCTTATCCAAGGAATTGAAATAAGGCCAAAAGGGTTGAAAACTTAATTATACAAGAGAAAATAGCGTTCTTTAGTTATTTGGTTCTTTGGTTCTTGACATAAATGGTACTGTAATTAGTGAGAGATTTTCAAGGAGGAGGAAGTCCATTCCATGTGTAAATTATTGAGAGCTTTTCTTGTCTTGGAATTTTGAGGCTGTATTATGGTATCATTAGTAATAGGGAGAAATGGAGATTCATAGATTTGAAAGGATTATTTTTAGATGATGTGATAATGATGATGCCTCTTCTCTTTTCTTCTCTGTTAAAAGCATATGAATTGTGAAACATTTGTAACTATTAATTATTGGAGATGTACCTTTTTGCACAATTTTATGCTAAATCTTCACTTTTTAATGCAAATGCCCCCACCTTAAATGATTGGCTTTGGTGTCTGTTGCTCGAAAGTTTCATACTATCTTTCTTGTACTTCATTCGTCACATTTGTTCTGAACAAATTTTAGGTTTTATTTAGAACAAATTTTATGTTCAAAAAAGTATTTCATTTTCTTCTTACCTTACCACTGTCACTTTCATCTCAGTTTCTTTCTACAACGTTCATTTATTTTGTTTGGTATGTCATAGTACTAAAATTTAAACAGAATTTATCTCCAGGAATATTCAGTTTCCTATTACTCAATAATAAAAAAATGTAAATGTAAATTTGAATATTATTTAATGTATAATATCGCTTAGATTTTACTACAATTTATTTTTTTAGATTATTGTTTAGATTTGATCGTTTACATTTTGCTACAATTTTTTTTTCAGTTCTATCGTTTAATTCATTTAATTTGTTTAATTTGGTTACACAATCGTTTAGACTTGGCTAAACCAGTTTTTTAAATTCTTTTTGCTACATGATCGTTTAGATTTGTCCACGATTATTTATTTTTTTTACACGATCATATACTTTGTTTTTTACACGTTGCTTACATTTCACAACTCCAATTTAAATAATTTTTTTCAAGATTCTTTATATACGATTCTTTTAATTTTGATATTTTCTTGTACACGGTTGTTTAGATTTAATAGAAGAGGAAAAGAGGAAAGACAAAAAGAAATCGCAGCGAAAAAAAAGAAGATGAATACGATGAAAGAAATTGGAGCGAGAGGAGAAAAAAAACGGAAGAACAAATCTGAAATATTTAAAAGATAGTTAACTTCATTGGCTTTATTACACGGACCATAAATAATTTGTTGTTTTGTTACATTTATGAAAATTATCCTTATTTAATCTTTAAATATAGAAACATGAAATGAATATAGACATTAATATACTAAACGATAGATAATAATGTTTTATTATATTTAAAAGTATTTTCAATAGTTTTATTAATAGTATATAAAAAGTAAAATAATATTTTGGACACATTTACCCTTCATCTTTTGAGAATATTACATTTATGCCATTACTTCAATCACAAACAAAAAGAAATTATTTACACCGTTAAAACAATCTTGAAAAATAGAAAAAAATCCCATAAGGTGAAGAAACAAAAATACCTCGCGATTCATTAGTCACACAACATGAAAAGCTTCTAATTTAAACGATTGTATAATATTGTCTAAAAGATCGTTAACAAATTGGTATACGATCTTTCAGATCTTGGTAAATGATCATTTGAATCTTATCAGTTAACTAGCATATCAGATACTGATAACAATCTATCTTTGTCCATCTGGAAAAGACGACTGATCGTTTAGATATTGGTACATGATGTTGTATCATCTTAGATATTGGTACATGATATTGTATCAAATCTAAAATATGGTACCAATATCTAAACGATCTTGGTACATGATCTTGTAAACAATCTTGTACCGAATATGAACAATCTTGGTACTGAAGGAATGGAATTTCCAAAGCAGAAGCGTATGAACGTCGTGCAAATGGAATTTAATTTGTAAAACAAAAAAGTTCAGAGAAAACAAAACTAAAGCCTAAGCATGCTTTTATGGAAAAAAAAAAGGAAAAAGAAACTAACCTTTGTAGAACCTCCAAGAACTCTTCTTCAGTTTTTTCAAGAACACTAAGAAGTCTTCCACATTATTCTCAACGAAAGAATCACAGAGAGTTGTGGTCTTCTGTAATTTGGTGCGAAAAAAGTTTTGAGAGAGAATTTTATTTCTTTTGGAACACAGAGAGATCGATTAATAAAAACAGAGAGAGCAAAAAAAAAAAAAAAAATCTTTATATTTTTTAAGATATAATCTTGACCATTGATGGAGGGGGAAGTTATCAAAATAACTTCCTCTCTCTTTCTCATGGGAGTTATTTTATTTATTTAAAACTATATTAATTAAAATAAAATAAAATAATTATAAATTTAATCTATATTAATCTCATATAATATAATTTTATATTACATCATATATAATATAATCAATGGTTTAGATCTCTCATATGATCTATAATTCTAATATGAATCAAATGCATATTAAGTTTAACATATAGTTTATTTATGAATCTTATTCATATTATTATTATTTGCATCATATTCAAATATTAACTTCTTTCGTAAAAACTTTATATTATAATGTATCAAATACATCTTATTAATTGTACCATAGACAATTTATTCTCTTCAATCAATTTGAACAATTCAAATTAAACAAAATAAATTGGATTCTCATTTATCCTTGTTGAGCTAACAAGAGGATCTTATGGACCTATAGATTGAAGTTCCAATGATATGAGATTAATTAATTAAACTATTTAATTAAATTAATCTCTATTCATTAACTATTAGTCATTCCACTAAAGACTAATAGTTACACTCTTCTTACTATAGATATATTTTTGTGTCCATTAGATATAACCAATTAACAGTGTAATGACCCTTTATAAATTGCTCGTAAGTACAGTTAGGTAAAAAATTACCGTTTTGCCTCTGTAGTTACATCTAACTCCTTAAGTACCACTGATTTCTCTAATGAACATTAATTATAGTCCTACTATAACTGAACTCCTCTCAGCAATTTCTCTACTTACTCTATCTATAGAAAATGAGTGAATTCCTTCTTGTGTAGCTGTGTTCCCAGCTCCCCAATCAGTCAAATCCTCAAAATGGTAGACATATTAAATCGGCGACGGCGACATAGACCACTCTCACCCATGCAAATCAAAGGATCGCCTCCATAGGCAGGAGCTGGCAACTCACTCAAAATTCAGGTCAAGTCACCTATGGTCATCCTGGTGAAATGTAGTCTCAACTAGTAATGGTGTTAATAAGAGAGACTATTCATTTCATGGTTCGGTCTTATACAAACTCTTTATATAGAATACCCCCGCTCTAATGTCTCGACATGAATGATTAAGATCAGATCATTTGTAGCACTTTAGAACAATTGTAAAAACTACAAAGCAGGCCGTATTCGTAGTGGCATCAGGATAAGGTATCCAATCTTGACCATCTACTACAGGTCATTTAGGTTATCACTTAAACATGATCCAGTTGTATGTCTCCATATACATGTTTAAGTTACAGAAGATAACCTTGGATGTTAATTTATTGGTTTTATGGGTTAATGCAACCAAATGTCAAATAAAATAAAATACTTTATTTTATTAGGGTTTAGGGTTTATCTAATATAATAAAATACTTTATTTTATTAGATAAATAAAATGTTTGTATAATATATACAATTACAAACTACAAGACCACAAGATTTAGGGCATCAACCCTAACAATCTCTCACTTGTTCTAAAGCTAGTGGTGTGTACAACATAAAAGTTAAAACACTATAATAGTACACAAAATAAGAAACTAAAGCATACAATATGCACCCAATAAATCTCCCACTTGCTCTAGATTAAATGTGGAATGTCAAGTAGACCTAGACTCTCTAGGTGACCTGAAAACAACTAGGTGACCTGCAAACAACTTAGTCGTGAGGGGCTTTGTAAACGGATCAGTAATGTCGTGCGTCAAAGTTATCTATGTAACGATCACGTCCCCTCGATGCACTATCTCTCGAATCAGGTGATACTTCCGTACAATATGCTTTCCACGCTTGTGGTTTTTGGGCTTCCTAGAATTACCGTAGCCCCACTGTTATCATAGTAAAGAGTAATTGGCTTTGATATGTTTGGAACTAATTCCAAATCAGTCAAAAATTTCCTAAGCCAAATAGCTTCCTTGGCAGCTTCACAAGCTCCGACATACTCTGCCTCCATGGTGGAGTCAGCAATACATTCTTACTTGATACTTCTCTAAACCACAACTCCTCCGTTAAGAGTGAACACTAAACCTGAAGTATATTTCCTAGAATCTCTATCAGTTTGAAAGTCAGAGTCTGTGTATCCTATAAGAATCAAATCTTTATAACCATACACAAGCATGTAGTCCCTCGTTCTTTTCAGATACTTGAGGATAGTTTTAACGGCAGTCCAGTGAGCTAATCCTGGATTAGATTGATATCTACTGATTATTCCCACCGCATAATAGATGTCAGGTTTAGTACATAACATTGCATGCATCAAGTTGCCAACAGCTGATGCATAGGAGATATGTCTCATTTCCTCAACCTCTTAAGGTGTCTTAGGACACTGTTCTTTAGACAAAGTAACTCCATGCTTGAAAGGTAGTAAGCCTCTCTTGGAGTTTTGTATTGAATATTTAACAACTATCTTGTCAATATACGATGCTTGAGACAAAGCTAGCATTTTGTTCTTACGATCTCTAAATATCTGAATGCCCGAAACAACTGTGCCTCTCCCAAATATTTCATTTGAAATTGAGTTGCCAGCCATTGTTTGATGTTAGTTAGTATACTTACATCATTCCCAATGAGTAGGATATCATCTACATAAAGAACTAAGAAAGCTACTGAATTGTTGATGATTCTTTTGTAAACAGAAGGTTCATCAATGGTTTGATCAAAGCCATAAGATTTTATTGCAGTATCAAATCTTATGTTCCAAGATCAAGAAGCTTGTTTCAATCCATAAATAGAACAATTAAGCTTGCAAAGCTTTTGCTCTTGACCTAGAGTTATGAATCATTCTGGTTGTTACATATAGATGGTCTCCTCAAGATTTCCATTCAAAAAAGCAGTCTTAACGTCCATTTGTCATATCTCATAGTCCTAATATGTAGCAATGGCCAAAAGTATTCGAATAGACTTTAACATGGCAATAGGTGAGAAAGTCTCCTCATAGTCAACTCCCTCAACTTGGGTATAACCCTTTGCCACTAGTCTAGCTTTAAAAGTTTGTACCTTAGCATCTGCACCCCTTTTTCTATTGTAGATCCATTTACAACTTATAGGTTTTACCCCATCAGGTTGATCTACAAGATCCTAAACTGAATTGAAGTAGATAGACTCCAATTCTAGATTCATGGCTTTGATCCATTCATCTTTATCCACATCCTCCATTGCCTTCTTAAAAGTTAATGGATCCTCAATGTTGCCATCAGATATGACAGTTAAAGTTTCAGTTAAACTCATATAACAAATAGGTAAGTTTGTAACCTTCCCACTTCGTCGAGGTTCTCTCAACGATTGAGGTTGATGTGTCCTAGTAGATGAACCGACATGAACAACTCTTGTTAATGCACTAGGCTCTTCAACAACTCTTGTTGAAGGTTCAATAGTTTCATTAGAAAGTTCATTTAATACTATCTTACTACGTGGTTTGTGCTCCCTTATATGGTCCTTTTCTAAAAATGTAGCATTTGTCGATACAAATACTTTATTATTTTTAGGATCATAGAAGTAACCACCTCTGGTTCCTTTGGGGTAGCCTACAAATAGACATAATTTTGAACGAGATTCCAATTTCTTAGGATTAGTCTCAAGTACGTGTGTTGGACAACCCCGGATTCTGAAATGATGTAAACTACCTTTACGACCATTCTATAATATCAAAGGTGTTTTAGAAAAACTTTTAGATGAAACACAATTCAAAATATAGACTGCAGTTTGCACTACATAACCCCAAAACGAATTAGGTAAGTGAACATAACTCTTCATAGACCGAACCATGTCCAAAAGGTTCAATTTCTCCTTTCTGATACACCATTCTGTTGAGGTGTACCAGGTGCTGAGAGTTGGAATACAATTCCACATTCCATCAAATAGTCTTGGAATTTCAAATCCATATACTCTCCACATCGATCAGATCAAAATGTTTTAATAGTTTTACTTAATGCATTTTCAACTTCAGCCTTGTATTCCTTGAACTTTTCAAGGGCTTTAGACTTATGTTGCTTTAAATAAACATACCTATATCTTGAATAATCATCAGTAAAAGTGATGAAATATTCAAATCCTCCTCTTGCTTTAACATTCATAGGACCACATAGATCTGAATGTACAAGTTTCAGGGGTTCTTTGACCCTATGGTCTTTTCCAGTAAAAGGCCTTTTGGTCATTTTACCTTCAAAGCATGACTCATATACAGGTAAAGAATTTTCTTCTAACTCACTTAGAAATCCATTCTTTACTAATCTCTCAATCCTATTGCGATTTATGTGCCCTAATCTTAAGTGCTAAAGATAAGCATTTTCTTTTGGAGAAATTTTAAGTCTTTTATTTTGAGTCACTGCAATTTTGAACATTTCAACATTAAGGAGAGCTTTAGATGTTAATGATCTTAACACATAAAAATTATTTTCTAAATTTGCAAAACAAATCTCAACACCATTTTTTTGAAAATAAACACTTTATTTATATTAAAAGTTAACGAGTAAGATTGTTCTAGTAAACACTTTACAGAAATCAAGTTCCCTTTTAAATCAAGAACAACATATACATTTTCTAATAAAAGAAAAGATTTCTGTAAACAAAGTCGAAGCCCTCCCACTATAACCGCTGAGACGACATGCCCAGTTCCAACTCGCATGGTTATCTCTTCAGTCTCCAACTGCCACCATGAATTAATTCCTTGAAATGAAGAATAAACATGATTAGTGGCACCTGAATCTATTATCCAGGTCGAATCATCATTTTGCACTAAACAAGTCTCTAGCACTACTAAATCACATTTACCTTGTTTGGCCTTCTTTTATGCCAAGTACTTAGGACAATTTCTCTTCCAATGTCCCTTCTGGTTGCAATGAAAACATATTCCCTTTGCAGCCTTGGCTTTCTTGCTTGTTTTAGCAACAAGGGGGTTAGGTTTATTTTCTTGACTACCCTTCTTCTTCTTCCACTTCTTAGTACCAGATGAATAAGACACAGACATAGTTCCAGAGGTCGAACCTCTATGAAACTTTCTTGTGGAAGTAGTAACATTTGTCTCTCCCTTATGTTTCTTGATTTTCATCTGAGACTCGAAAGTCTGTAGCTCGTTGAGAAGGGTGGTAAGGGTATAAGCAATCTTATTCACAACAGAATTGCTTCTAAATTGCAAGAAACTCTCTGGCAAAGATTCCGAAATAAAGCTAACCCGACAGCCTCATTCATTTCTGCCATGTTGAAATGAACCATCATATTGAGAACATGTTCTCGGGCTGAGGCTTCCTTGTTCATATGGGCATTATAAATGTATTTTAGAGCATTATGCTTGATCTAATAAGAGGTTTGACCAAACATCTCTTGCAAGGAGTCCATAATCTTACGAGCAGTGAGCATTGATTCATGTTTCTTGGCCAATACTTCAGATAAGCTTGCCAAGATGTATACTTGGGCTTTTTCATTTTCCTTGGCCCAGCGCTCATGTGCATCTCGAACAGTTCGAGTTGCATTAGTAGTTGGGACTTAAGGACACTCTTCAACTAGGACAAATCTAAGGTCATTGATGATTAACATAATGTTGATAGTATTTTTCCAAGATACATACTTATTGTCATTAAGTTTATCAGCAACCAACAGATTCAAAGTAGCACTCATCATTATCAAATGGCTGAAAACATACAATTTATTTATATTATTTATACTAGCATTTTCCATATAGAAAACCAATCAATTTAGCAAAATTTTAATATATCCTAAGTGATATCTATTTTGCAATGATGTTTCAGTAACGTAGGATAAAAACCTTCATGGGTGATTAATTATCCCTTCACTGAATTGAGACAATCTCAACTAAATATTACACTAGAATAACTCTTTCCTATAATAGTTAGTCATCTTTGTTTAGTCAAGAAATGATTAATTAAAAAGTTTCTTGCAAGTGTAACCCTTTATTTTTTAGATTCTAGAGTTTCGTCCAATAAGTAATCCATAGAAAAAAACCCGGTTTGAGCAAAAACTAAAGAAATCCTATCCATTTATAGAGTTTGAGTAAAATCTCATGCAAACACCTTCAAGCAAAGGTGTCTCGAGGCCAGACATGAGAATTTACTAGAAACTAATGAAAGAGACCGCGGGATGTGTTGACACATATCTCTCTTCCACTTAACTCTATCTCCATTCACCTTATTATTGACTTACACAAATACCACCCGTAGGAGGAGACAAACAAAGGTGCCTCGAGGTCAAGCATAAGTCCCACGATGTGAATGTTTAAGGAGAAATGTGAAAAGAAAAATGAAGTATCATATACCCCATTTCCTCCCACTTAGTGTTTTACTTAAAATTAATTAACTTAGAAAATACGACTAATTATTTATCTAAGTTCATTGTTAAATTAGCCCAATATAACTCTTATATTGGATAGTTTAACAATATATGATTATTGTTCATCAAACACTTTGATAAATATAATCATGTATTGCATGGTTATAAAATGTTTGACTAATTCACCTTCCAAGTCAGTTCCCAGGTAGAGGTGTTCCGTTAACATTAGCTTAAATATCCCAGCGTAGACAGAACCTTCCTTAGACAAAGGTCCCTTATAGACAAATATTTTATAAATTTAATCTTTTATTGATATCATTTTAATCCTTTTAAAACAAAAAAAAAAATATTAATCCTATTTCTAATCTCATTAGAAATATTATTCATTAAGGTCTAGGTGAATTAATTTTAAACTATTTAAAACTAATTGTGACCTTATGTTAGTATGCAACTCTTTATTATATATTTTAATTCTAAATTCATAAACTTATAACACTTATAAGAAAAGGAAACAATTAAAACCTATAAACATTCATTTCTAATGACATTTAATAAATATAACGATTATATTCACTAAGTAATGACATGCTCAATACATTCCCATTTTCATCACACAATACAACGATTATATTGATGCAATGAAAATAAACACATCCATCAATCAAACTATATAATACAACATTTTAAACTATAGTATGATGCATGGAAATATTAATGATACATGCTACTATACAATATAACAATTATATTAAATATGATGCATGAGCGTGCTTAAAAAATCATGCAACTAAAATATAACACTTATATTTAAGAATGATGCATGATAATCATAATCTTAAGGCGAGATTTTAAACTATATGATATACATTATGCATATAATTGGTTTAAACAAACATTACATGTAAAAATAGATTAAACAACAAAATAGACTGAATTTTCCACTTCACCAGAAACTCTTTAACAACACTTAAAACACACGCATAATCAATATATTGTTTTTATTTTTTTATTTTTCCTTTTTTTTAATCAAACACTGTTGCAACTCTGTACATATTTGAATCTATATAGAACTAGAAAAGATCCTCCAAAAAACCTTCAAAAACGTCAATCTTCACAGCAACACTTGCCATCGAACGACAAGAACTTAAAAACTTGATTACAGAATTAAAATGCCCCAAACAACAGACCCTTACATCAATCAAATTAATGAAAAACTATAATCTAAGGTTAATATAAGGTGCCAAAATCGAAACCTATCTATTTTGCAAACCCACATTCAACAATGTAGAGGGAAAAAAAATACCCACATTTTCTCTGAATTTTGTTTCAATTGAAAAAAAACAATTGTGCAACCTAGCTCTTTAAGAAACTTCTTGCACAACCTGACTCTAATACCAATTGAAGGAATGGACCGCTTTATGAATGCCGTGCAAATGGAATTTAATTTGTAAAACCAAAAAATAAAGCCTAAACATGCTTTTATAGAGAAAAAGTGGAAAAGAAACTAACCTTTGTAGAACCTCTAAGAACTCTTCTTCAAATCTTTCAAGAACACCGCGAAGTCTTCCTTGTTATTCTCAAAGAAAGATTCACAAAGAGTTGTGGACTTAATTTGGTGAGGAAAACGTTTTGAAAGAGAATTCTATTTCTTTTTGAACGCAGAGAGATTGATTCATAAAACAAAGAGAGCAAAAAAAAATCTTTCTATTTTTAAAGATATAATCTTAACCATTGATGGAGGGCAAAGTTATCTAACTTTCTCCCTCTTTCTATGGAAGTTATTCTATTTATTTAAAACTATATTAACTAAAATAAAATAAAATAAATATAAATTTAATCTATATTATATCTTATATAATATAAACTTTAAATTATATCATATATAATATAATCAATGGTTTAGATATCTCATATGATCTATATAGTTCTAATATGAATCGAATCCATATTAATTTTAACCTTATTATTACTATTATTATTCTTATTATTACTACTATTACTATTAATATTACTATTACTATTATGATTATTACGATTACTATTACTACTACTACTATTATTATTATTATGTTGAAGATGGTATACTTAAGTTGCAAAAGATGCACATAACGTCGTATGTAATATCTCTATTTTAACTTTGATAAAGTTGAATAGGAGTTTTTGCTTACCAAATGTTGTATAGCAAACCATTTTTGAGAAAATATGTATGTATATAGCTAGGTTTGTTTTTTCACTTTTATAATTAATATATTACGCCTTTTATTCAATTCAATAAATAAAAATTTAGTGATTTATTATAAAATTCTGTTAATTGCGTAATTGTATAACATATTGTTTCACTAGATTTGAAATATCAAATCTTGGATTATGAAGAATTAAAATAAAACAAACTTCATCCTATTATTCTACTCTAAGCTAAAGAATATTTATTTAGATTAAAGTAAGGTCAAAAGGGTTGAAAACTTAATTATAGAAGAAAAAAGAAAAGCCCTTTCTTTTATTATCTGTTAAGCATATGATTATGAAGCATTTGTAAATATTAAACCGAGGTCTCTCCTTTAACCTCAAGAGCCGACTCTTCATTGGGAATGCAACTTTTTGCACTAATTATTTCATTTTTGCTATTTCTTCTTCCAAAGTTTTCATACTATCTTCGTTTTATTGTATTTATTTGTTTAGAACAAATGTACTTCATTTATCATATTTGTTTAGAGCAAAAACAATATTAAAGAGAATATTTCATCATCCGTGCATTCTCACCTTTTTTGTCAAATTTTTTGAAAACCTTCATTTATTCTATTATTTGTTATGTCATAGTGCTTTTTAAAACTTGTCGTTCAAGTTTCAATGTCAACACATGATATTCTCGTAGAAACATTTGGTTTTTTTCTAAAAAAGAAATAAAAATGGAAATATTCGATTACGAATTGTTTTTAAATTAACGTAGCAAAATGAATTAAAATATTTTAAAATATAATAAAAGTGTTTCTAATGGATAATAATATTATGTTATATTTAAGAATATTTTCAATTTCATTTTCAGGACCTTATTATTCTATAGAAATATCTGTACAAACCTTTTACAAATTGTAATTATTTTATGGAAAACCAACTTCATTACTTAATAGGTAGAGTTTTAGTCAAAATTAAATTCTTAAGCACAGAATGTTAGAAGATATATACTGCTGCCGCCTTAGCATAAACAAAGCCTATCTGCTAACGCTATAGTATTCCCACCTCAGTTGATATGAACAAATAAAATGGATATGCAAATTTGCAATGCCTTGGGATGTTTCTTATCTAAACTAACAAATTCATAGCATGTAAAATCACTCCATTAAAATTTTTCTAATTTGTACGGAGTATCTTGATTTAATTTTTTTTCCTTTTGATGACTAGACATCGGCAGATTTACTATGAGTCCAAGGGAGTCGATTGTAATACCTGAATCTTCTATCCCATTTGCTTGCTAAGAGTTGAGGAAGGTTAAGTTCTGTTGCTCAAGAGTCTCAAACCAAGTCAAGCATCTCGGAACAACATTCAGGAGTTTAGAAGAGCCAAATGAAAGTCTCAGATTATTCATCTTGCAGTAGAGGCTCAAGGACTCGGTTTGGCTGAGAGAAAAGATAGAAAGCTTTGGTTAAGGAAATCTCGAGCAGTTTGAGGAGATCCCAGACAAGATTTAAGACAGAAGGTAAATCTCGGAGCTAAGGCACAAACATCAAGGTGCATTTCGATCGAGAAGAAAGGCCAAGAGGATCTAAGAGGAAAATCCAGGTCAATCAAAAGGGGATCCCGACCAAAATGAAAGACAAAATGGTTCAAAGTTGAGTTCTCAGATGATCTCGAGGTCAATCTCAGCTAAGTTAAACAAAGAGTCTTGGGATGTCTTGGGGCAATTCGACCGAGACTGGAGAAAAAGAAACAATTTAAAGGAAACTCAGACAGAACTCGGACATGTTCAGCTGAAAAAAGCAGAAGATCTCGAAGGATCTTGGGTCCTTCTCGATCGAGATAACTTAATCGCGTAACATATAGGGTTTTCTAAAAAAATTTCATTCCTAAGGCTTTAGCGTGAGGTAGGTGCGAATAGGTTTTAAGAGCCCTCTTCAGACCATTCTTCCTTTCATTTTCCACCATTTGATTCAAAGAGAGGGGAAAGAAGAAGAACTTGAGATGGGTGGAGATTCTTGAGTTCAATACGCTGAAGCAAGGCAAAAAAAAAAAAAAAAAAAAATTTGAGCAAGCATAAGATTTTTGGTTCTCCCCTTGTTGCAGCCTAAAAGTTGGGGTTTTTGGAGAGTTTGAGTTGAAAAAGGAAGTTAGGGCTTGAAGCCCAAGCTAAGATCTTGATTTTGAGCGAGGGTAAGCCTTATAGAAGTGTTTGGAGGCAAGTCAAGGTGTCCAAGACTCCAAAAGATCAAGGTCAAAGAAGAAATAAGGCAAATTTATAGATCGAGGAACTGGCCGAAAGTTTGTGAGGGACAAAAAATGAGTTTCCAATGAATTTCTAAGCTTGTTTTATTAAGTTATATTTATAGCATGTTTTGAGTTAAAGTATTTGAATTATACTTGAGTCATGAATGATTTACATAGCATGAGTTTCAAGTTTAGAAAGAGTTTAATGAAATTTATAAATGAGTATGTATGATCTAAGTTCTAAAGCATTCGATTTGAATATGTTTCCTTGAACATGAGATTTCTGAGCAAAGTATTTGAATGTTGAGTTATGAAAAAATCTAAGATAAAGGTATATTTAAGCAAGCATAATGCAAGATTGGCATCGAGTTAAAGAGTTTTAGTAGCTAAGTACAAGTTAAACTAAGTTGAGATTTAAGCAAGTATATTTAAAAGCAAAGCACGTTTAAATGTTCTGATATTTCTAAGATTGATATTAGATGTATAACTAAGATGTGAGACCTGAGCTAGATGATACCGTATGCACACAGACACTACTAGAAAAAGGGACTTTCTTTATGTTTGTGGTTTTAATTACTTGACGTTTTTTGAAAAATAAATGTCAAGAAATGAGTGATTTCAAAGATAAAACATAAAGAATATTTATGAAAAGGCGGAGGTAGGCCAATTTTTCAGATTTCTTGATGTTTTTTAAATGTCAAGTCATATGTATTTTTCCTTGATGTCTTTAGAATATCTATTAAATTTTTGACGTTTTAACGTTAAGAATGTTTATAAATTCGACATTCTTGATAACGTCAAGTAACTTGTATTTTTTGCAAGTAATATCAATTACATTATTGACGTTTAAAACGTCAATAATTTTTTATGAAAAGACGGAGGTCAGTCATTTTTCGAATTTTTTTAAAATGTCAATTATGATATTTTTCCTACAAATTTTTATTAAAAATTAAAAAGAAACGCATGAACAAGATTGGGGTTTTCCATCGGTAAAGCCCTTACACAGTACGCGCTTCCCTTCCGTTCTTCCCGTTCGTGAAATCGAAAAGACGAAAACACCTAAAATTGTCCTTCACTTCGAAAACGCATCCATTCTTCCCGTTCTTCTCATTCGCGAGATCGATCTTCCGCCGTCCACCGTTCAAAAATAGCCGTTTGGAAACGTAGCCCTTCAGTTCTGCCGTTCGAAAACGTAGTTGTCCCTAACACTTCCGTCGTCCGCCGTCCACTGTGTACGAGATCCCTTCACTTTCGACCTTGAACCGCCATCCTAACACTTCGCCTGCCACGACTACCGTCCGCCGTCCCTAACACTCCGCCTGCCCTAAACGTCGTCCTTACCATTAATTTTCTTTTCTTTTTTTTTTTACTCTGTTTTTCCGCTTAATCCGACAAAAGAAGAAGACAAAAAACTTCAAGTTTCTTCACCGAAAAACTCAGTCCTTAGGTAAGTATGTATTGTCGATTCTATTGGGTCTATTTGGGATTGATACTAACATATAGATATTTGTATCCTTCTTTCCGTTCTTGAAAATTTCTTGATTGTAATGAGAGGAGAGAAACTATCTATATCTAGTCAAAATTTCTAAAAGAAAATAATTTATTTTAGGGTTTTCTTTTGTTCTTATTTGAAAAAGATTTGTGACGAGTTTATATCTTACTTTGATTGTTCATGTTTTTCTGAGTTCTTACAAAGAAAATTAATGGTTGGTGTGGCACAGTGAGAATCCTCTATTTCATCCAAATCTCTAATGCATTCTGGTCTATTTGAACCTCTATATCAAATGTTTAGTTCTCTTATTTTATGTACAGTAAAGTGGGACTTATAAGTAAAATTATATGATGGAAAGAAAGGGTGGGCAAATCTAAGGATCAAAGAAAGAATAATTATTTTTTTATCTTCTTGAATATAACAATATATTATGTGGTTTTGAAGTATAATGTTGTGTTACTAACATATAGATATTTGTATCTTCACCGGAAATCTGGTTGTTCTGATAGTTCAATGATATAGAATTCTGATACCTTTCGCATTCATAAAACATTATATAATATACAGATATACTTTGGTATACAACATGTATTGTAACAACCCAACTCCTTATACTAATAACATGGTTTAGGTCATAAAGTGTAATTAAAACGAATAAAACCTCATAATTTTATTTATAAAATCAAATCAGGGTAGTGAGCAAAACATAAATAAAAATTAAAATCCTACTCCGACCCTATCTACTTTTAAAGAAATGAAATAGTAAATAAGAAAGAAAATGAAACTCAAGTACTAAGTGTCTAAAACGGGGTGTAAGCGGAAGCAGAAATTCCTATGGCTCACCACGGTCACTTCTGGTCGCTCGCCAGCTTGCCCTTGCCCCTACCTCGACCTCTACCTGAAACACATGTCATGGAAAGAATGAGTATAAAATACTCAGTAAGGGATCCACTACTAGTCCCACTAGGTGTCTGTTAACTTCCTATTAGAGTCCTGAAACTAGTACACCATAACTGGCATGTCCTCGAACACGTGTAACACGCGCCCCCCTAGGGACCAGCTGGTCCTTGGTAATTCCCAAGGGAATACCTAAGACGCCTGGGCTGTGAGCGGTCCCGTCGGATCACTCACGTCATGTCTGTGTCAATGTCAATGTCAGACTGGTAATCCCGTCAGACTACGCAGTCATAAGTGGGAGTGACCCCGTCAGGTCTCTCCATCATGTCTGTGTCATAAAGGTGGTGATCCCGAAGGACACCCATGTGGGTACGATTCTAATAAGGAGCTAACATACACCCTAACCATAGCATACATATACCTAACATCATCATGTAATCATATCACATCTCATAACCACAACCAAACATAAAGTCATAATCAACCGTCACACGTTAACCATGTCATCATAATAAGTCACATCAGTAGTCACGTCATGCCCTCATTAATTATACTATCGTTATGCAATGTAGTCCTCAAGTGCATAACTAGGAATGCATGCAGTCTCATGATTTTAGTCGTAGGGCTAGTAGTAGAAATCTCTTACCTGGAGATTTGCTCGACGAGTCCTAATAGTAACAACACGCTTCCCTAAGCGGCGCAAGTCCTAAAGGGTCAAAAGTTCACAATTTAGTAATTTACCCTCAAAAGGGAAAATTTGGTCCAAGACTTACTTGAGGCGACTTACCACGATCGAGGTTGCAACGCTTGAGCCCCTACTGAAGAAATCCAACACTCCAAGGTCACTCGGTCCAAGACGTTCCTTAAGTGATAATTTAATTTAGTCCAAATTAAATTATTTAGATTAAAGTTTCAAATCTTGGCTGGGTGTGAAAAACACTTTTGACTTACCAAAGTAGATGGAAAGGAACCGGAGCAGACTGACGGCTCAAGGGCAGGCGGGTTAGCTTGGCTGGAGAAGCAGGAACCGGCTCGACTTGAAGGCTGGGATCGGCTCGGACACAGCGCAGACAGGTGCGACGCGGAGAGGAGCGGCTCGACTACGACGCGGGCGCGGCTCGGCTTGGCGCATGTGCTGTGCGCGTGCGGGCGCGGGTCGATCGAGTCGCGGAGTGGAGGCTCGACCGGGTCGAGTTTACGCGGGGGCGAGGCGCTGATTTCCAGACTCGGGCGGCACGATGGGTTTGCGGGTGGTCCGACTAACACCGCGGCTTCGACGGGTGGCTTTAGCGGTGCTCGGCGACGGCTGCAGACGAAGGTTTCGGCTGACGAGATGCGGTGGCTTTCGATCTGTGAGAGCGACGGCTGGCGAACGGGGAGTTCGGCTTGCTTGTCGCGGCGGCTTCGCAACTCCTGACTCGACGCGGCTAGGCTTCCGATTGTTCTGGCTGGACACCGGCAGCGAAGGCGGCTGAGCTGACGGAAGAAGGCTTGAGCAGATCGGGTACTCGACGGCGGCGAGCGATAGCTAGGGTTTCTTCCTTTTCCTTTTTCTTTCTTTCTCTTTTCTTTTCTCTTTTTTTTTTGATTTTCTTGTGCACGGGTCCCAATGCTCATTTATAAAAGTAAAGAACCAATAAAAAAAAATCCCCTTTATCTTTCCTTCCATTAAATCAAAACAAGCAACTTTCTCTCTCTCCAATCAAAACTCCCAATATCTTAAATTTTCAAAAATCATCCAATCACAACATTCCTTTAATTAACATATCCTTACCTCAATTATTTTATCCTCAACAACCAACCTTACCAGTTAAATAAAAATAATTATGCCTCTAAACCTTGATTAATCACAAATCAAAATGATAAGGTTCCTCAAAATTCGAATTTTCCATAACCACACTTAAATATTAATAATAAATGGAAAAATCAAATTTGTTGGGGCGCTACATGTATGCTACTGGTAAAAGAATAAAAATGTGAAATATGAGTTTATGTTCTTTATTTGTTTAGTTGGGGGTAATTTGTGATGGGGGTTTGAAGAAACCTAACGTTGTATAAGGATTTATAAATCTAATTCTGGTTCATTAGCTTATCAACTTCTTGTTTCTTGGATTTGTTCCTGTAGAGATGTTTAAGTTTGGGAATGAGATGATGGGATGTTTATTTTGTATTGTGGAACTTGGGTTGGAGCTAGGGTATATTGTAGATGATGGTTGGTTTTGTTTCGGAAGGGTTTTAGTAATATGGTATTGTTAAATATTATCTACCACTATAGAAATGATAATCGTTGGTTAAATTCCAAATAGGACCTATGTTGTTTTATTAATAAAGTTAGAATTTAGTTCCATTAAGTGAATTTTTATTCAATCTCTATATTTATTTTTTTTTAATAATTTCAACAAGACTTGTCCAACTAATTTACCTTATTTCTTACTAGATTTACAATTATGGATAAGCTATAGATGCAGAAAGTCGATTATCCAAAGATTATGAGTTGGGTGTGGAAAACTTCATCAAATTTTGATTTTCTAATACAACTAGCTCCTCCATTCGTTGTCCTTGTTTAAAATGTGGGAATTGTGAAAAGCATAGTAGAAAGAGTGTTAGAGATCATTTATATGTTAATGGTGTCGATGAAAGTGATAAAATTTGGTTTTGACATGGGGAAGAACTTCCTAATTCATCATTCTATGAAGAATCTTTAAAGTTTAACAAAAATACATGTAAAGAGAATGATGTTGGAAGTAATCATTTCTTACAAGGAGTATTCAAAAGACCTAAATGGATTTGAGAAGTTGTTTATTGATGCTGAAAAACCATACGAAGGGTGCAAAAAGTACACCAAGTTGTCTACTCTAGTTAAATTGTATAATTTAAATTTAGGTTTGAATGAAGTGATACCGGTTTTTCAGAAATACTTAAAACTTTGAAGGAAATTCTGCCTACTACCAATAAATTCCCAAATTCATTATATAAAGCAAAAACATTAAGTGCATTAGGAATTGAATATGAAAAGATATATGCATGCCCTAAAAATTGTGCTCTATAGGAATGAATTTGCTGATGGAATTGAATGTTTGAATGTGGTCAATCAAGGTGAAAAACATTATGGATACAAATGAAGGGAGAAAGCAAATTTCCTAAAACGTAACCTGATACTTTCCATCAATTCCACGATTCAAAACGTTATTCAGAAGTATTGAATGTGTTGAAAACTTGATTTGGCGTGCTAGTGAAAGAATTGAGGATGGTAAGTTACGACATCTAGTAGACTCTCAAGCATGGAAGTTAGTAGACTTTAAATGGCCAGACTTCGGTTTTGAACCTAGAAATCTTCATTTAGCATTGTTAGTCATGGAGTAAATCCTCATGGTGACATATAATTTAAATACAGACTGAATAAAAAAAACTACATGTTTGACTTGTACATTAATGGTAATAATAGTTATCAATTCGATGGGGACATAAAAGAGATATAAATGCAACTATTTTTTATTTTTATTTTTATTTGTTAGAGAAGCTTTCCTCTGTTTATGTTTACATTTAATTTGAAAACATGTGCATGCTTTATATTTCAACTCTGGAGCATTCTTGTTCCAAGAAAAGTAAGTAACAAAGGTTTTAGAGTGTTGCAAACATGGGCCACTTGCATAAACAAGCGATCTACAATTAGTGTAGGTCTTTAAATCTCTTTTAAAGTCATAAATGGTGAAGTAGAGGGGTTGACCTTTATAACCCATTCGAAGACGCAATAAAATAATGTCGTTCCCCAGATGTTGGGTCTAAAGTTAAATGAGTAACTTTTATTTGACTATACGACATTAACTCCTAGATCATTTTGCTTGGATCTACAATGAATGTCCAACAGAGGGCCACCCACTTTGTTAAAAATAGTGACTGTAGTTTCAGGTAAAAGTGAGATCAATTCATCTGTGGCACGTAAGCTAATGGGTAGCAACAAAAACATTGAGAATGCAAGTGCTAAAGATGAAGTCATTTTGCCAATGAAAAAGATAAAGAACTATGACAATGTAATAATATATCAATTATTTGTTTTTGTTTTCAAGTTCTTTGATTGCAAAGAGGATATAATCAAAAGGTTCAAATATATAGGGAAGGTTTGATGGTATTGTAGGAAACTGCAATACTATTCCCTGAAAAGAGTGTCAATTATAATTGTAAGTTAGATATTAACATCCATTTACCATAAATAATTATAAGAAGGAAGCACGAGAATTTTTGAGAACCCATAACAGATTCTATGTAACTACAAGTTAGCATTTCATATTCATGCACAACTAATAATAAAATAAAATAAAAGTAAAGTAAGAAATATATGAAATATATGTAAAAATTGGAGAATTTATTTCATAATTAATGTTATAATTAGTGCATGTTATCCTACATCCACACAATTAATTAAAACAAATTAGAGAGATAAAAGATAAGAAGAAATAGTTTTTGGTGCACAATGAACTCTGTAATTGCAAGTTATATCATTTCGTTTCTTTATTTTGTTTTTCTTTTTCTACTTTTTTTTTAAAAAATTAGTTTATTATTTAAGTAAGAAAATACTGAAAATGGGATAAAAGCAAAAGTTAGAAACTGAATCAAATATTTAAAAGAAAAATTATAAAATTTATTAGGCGATAAATATTCAATTCACTAAGCCCAATGCAGGTTGGGTGTTAAGCAAGCTAAATGACGTCCTAAGAATTTAGAATGTCCAAAACACATTTTGAATGTCATTTTTGGTATATGTAACTTCTTAATTCTTAGTTGATGACAATTTGATCTCAAATCAATCTTAGAGAAAAAAGAGGTATTCTCTAGCTTAGTAAACAAATCACCCAATGTCACTCCTCGCCACTAGCCACTTCATGCGACCAGAAGGAGACGCGTTGTTTAGACACCCAATGCATACCTCTCCGTGAGATAACAAGTTGAACGCCTAGTAAGCAGAACTTCTTAAACTAATCTCCAACACAAAGTTCCAACTTTGGACTCAGGATTACAACTTTACACGTGTCTCTTTACCGCCTTGCCACACTATGTAGCCAAATCCAAGCTAACACATAAGCCAACGGTCAACTCAAGATTAGACATCCCCTCGAGACGTTAACCTTATCTTCTCGGAAAGCTAAACTCTTTTTCACCTTTTCCTTCTCGAAAAACTAAACTCTTTTTTCCTGCTTCTTCTTTCTCGCCTTTTCTTTCCCACGATAGACCGCAACCGCCCACTTCATTTTTGACTTTGCTTCCTATTACTTCACTAGATTGTTTAACTCTTCTTACGATAAAACTCCTTCGCTGTGATAACTCTCCCTTCATTGCCTTCTCTCAAATGTGAGTTCCTTCCATTTGAATTTTATCTTTAGAATGATCAATATTTTCATTTTAGAAGGATCAACCCACTCTTCGACGCCTCTCTTCTTCAACGGGACTCCCTTTTTCAAATTTGGGTCTCAGACCCAATACGTGGTAATGGATAATTATTATGGATCGTTAACTCGTCAAGTTGTCACCAATCATTGCCTAAACATAGAACACCATCTTTCTTTCTAACAAACAAAAACTAGTGCACCACGTGTAGAAACACCAAGCCAAATGTACCCTTTATCTACTAGTTTTTGTGCTGATTTTTCAACTCCCTAAACTCCATTAAAGCTATTCCTCAGTCCTTATCAGAATTATCTTGTATAACTCTCATACCAACAAGAATTTCTTGATCCAATAGTGTCATGCCCTACCTTAACTGCCGTTGCATGCGACCATATAAGGGCGTGCTGCCTAGACATCCGTCACATATCCCTCTATGAGATGCCACACCGAGCGTCTAGTATGCAGAATAACTTTCTTTTCTTTACTTGAACCTTACAGACCTTCACAACACTTTGCACTTCGCCTAGCTCTTAACACTTAGCTCTAAACAACTTTAGCTTCTAGATGATAAGCACAAAAGATAATCATTCCATGCCTAGACTTGGTATTCACATTCAACCAGCGTTCAACGTCAAAATTTCATCACCACTTGCCCTGATCTGGGATTCTCCCCTCACCGAGACATGAGATTCACACTCAACCAGCGTCACACGAGTTATCTGGGATTTCTACCAACGTCTTGCGATATATCATACCACATCACAACGCACAAACCTCACGATTAATAACAAGGGAGTATTAGCTCATCGCTTACTCCTAACACAGATTATCACTGAAATAGCAAAGTCAGGTAATAAGCATAAACACGAGGTTATGAAAGAATACTTGTAACACAACATTTATAAAACATTTCTTTCCAAAACAAAGATCATAGATGCAAACTTTTCCATTATAACAACCATTCAATCGTACAGAGATACTTGTTCTACTTTAGGAAGAATCATTCACAACATTTATTCATAAACTCGTATTCGAGCATAGAAAACATTTAAATATAAATAGCAGTTTAGAAACCACTTTAAAAATATAAGCAAAGTATTAACCATAAATATTTTATGAGAACAACTTCTTAAAATGTTAAATATATACATTTATAAAATCTAGCAACACATTTATAACTAACATGACATCACTACCTTGTATAGGGTACGCCTAGTATAATCAACGTTTATTAACTCTACGATGTAGTGGGACCCGTCCATCACTTCCATCATCTTTATCGTAGTGGGGGCTCGTCCAGCACTCACGACAGCATTGTTGTCATGAAGTATACTTAACATCAACAACGAAAAATAACTTGTGTACACACGGTATCCTCTAGTCTCAGGCTCAAGATCTCAGTCATGTAGTCAATGAAAATTTCCATAAATCATCTAAAATATTAAACATGCTTGCTTATCTTTATCTTGCATAAAGCTCAAAATTTACTGAGTTCGTTCGTGAAAAACTATAGTTCTTAAAACAAAACTTGCTAATTCATGCTTTGCTTAGAACTTTGTGGTTCAAATACTTTCCAGAGATTCAATATTCACGTGCTAGCATAAATTTTCATTAAGAAATCTAGTCTCGAAACTTATACTTGAAAATAGTCATGGAATTCAAATAATTTCATAGCTTCGTAAATAAATGTGTAAAGCATTTAATCATAAATAACAGTTATGAAAAATGTTTTCAAAACTAGTTTTGTCACTCACATTGTTGAGCTAGATCCTTGGTTTGTAAGCTCGATTTAATTCTTCTTAGCCTGTCAACAACCAAACCGAGTATTAGAATCCTAGATATTTTGGTTTTCTAAAGGTGAGTTTAACATTCACACAAAAGATGACGGTCATGAATTCAAAGTTTAAGAAATAAAACCATATTCCACAGAACTTTCTCAATTTTTCAGATTTTCAGTACAAACTTCAAATGACCATAACTCCCTCAATACTTAACGCAAATAAGTGTTCTTTATGTCAAAATCTTCATTTTGATGTTCTCTATATTTTACCTGAAGACATGTAAACCAAATTCTTAGGCGATAATTTCAGAAACACTTCAAAACAGAATCATTCTAAAATCACGCACTCTGCATCCCCTCAACTTGTCCCTTTAACACATTTATTGGCTCTTATCATCTTCATAACAGTTATAGGTAATTTAATAAGCTTTCCAACCATATCAAATAGAGAATCTAACTCAATGAGGACACACCAGAACACTAAAAAAAAACTAAAGGGGTGTGATTTCACGTGGAAAGATCCTGCTTTGTGTTCTTTGTCAAATAACACCCAATTAACAACATAATTGGCTCAAGCTTCCTTCACGAAAGTCGTTAAAAAATAAGTTAGTTTTCAGAAAATGCAAATCTCACCTCTTAGTTCTTATTGAGTAGATTAAACCGAATTGAAAACTGGAAGTATGCAGTGTGTGTCAAAATCTGTCATGGATGCAACTTCGATTGAGTTTTTCCCCTTCTTCTTCAACCTCAGAACCCAGAAAACTTCTTCTTCTTCCTTGCTAAGCTTTCCTTTCAGAAATTCTGGAGAAATGATGGAGAATTGATGAGGAAAATGAAGAAGAAAGGTTTAAAGTGTGGTGGGTTTGAAAAAAATAAAACCCACCGATTGTTTCGTTTTCTTTTATCCATTTTTTTTCTTCTTTCTCGTTTCAATAATTTTATTTTTCCTTATTTTCTTTATTTTTTTAAATTCAAAAATCCAAAATTAATAAAACCAACTTCAATTTTTATTCATCCTACTAATATGTGAATGAGCAAATAATAGAAAGATGTCTTGGGTTTAACACCAACGTTGGCAGAGGCGGATTCACAACGGCGGCAAAGTGACATCATGATGATTTTTTATTGTTCGGGATATTGGCAAACATGAATGGATGAAAATTTATGGAATCAAAAGAAAACCAAAGAAATTTGGCTACTTACCTGCATTGACGATGAATGAACAATGGCCAATTGAACGATGACAAGCAGATGAGACTAATATGGTAGTCATGAGGGCAGATCTGAACGATACAAAACCAAGGGTGCATGCACGAACAAACTATCAAAATCCAAGACGATGGCTGGATTTATAAGAATGGAGTATAAATTATCTCAATCCCTTCTCCCCCAAGAGAAAAACTTTGTGATCAATTGAACTTTTATTGAATAGCTCTAATACCAATTGCTCAAGTAGAAATTAAATGTAGAAACTAAAAGATAAGATTATATTTGATAGGTTAGAACATAAGCCCTTTGATATCAATTACAATAGTTAAAAAAAATATCGAAATAAAGAAAGAATAACAATAAAGAAACCATAGGATAAAAAGAAAGATAAGATTTTGGATATTCCTAACTTTCACTTTGCCTTGTCAGGTGGAGTTGTTATTTTCCAACTTCTCTTGTTGTTGTCTTCTTCTCTATTACGAATAACTAGCTGACCAATCATATATCGCCTCTCCTTTGGTCTTACTACATGGACCACCAAACGTAGTCGATACTCCATGAAATTCATTTTCATAATTTTCTTTTTCTTAGCTTTGGACTTGAACTTTAGTTTACATGGCTTCTTGAGAATAATTTTACTAGGATTTATGGATGTCAGAACAATATCTACACACTATACTATAATAATTATATAGCATACTCATCAATTTAACTAGGGATGAGAATACACAAAATTGAAAAAACGTTATTTTATAGAAATAACAAAAAGGGTTCTTCTCTGTGAAGACTTTCTACAGATCCTGTAAGTAAGACCTGGTGAGTTTATGAGAGTTTAAGGATGACTAATCCAATTTAGGATTAGTATAAAGAGGAGAAGGGATTGGAAGAGAAAGAGATTAGAAGAGAAAGAGGTTACTTTAAGATTTCGATAAGGAAAAGTATTAAGTGTTTGTCTTGTTAAAGAATCAGTAGGTAAGAAGAAAATCTTTGGGGAGATAGGTGTTATGAAGAAAGGGACTTGAGTAGTCAGTGATTTTCAAAA
This sequence comes from Cucumis melo, assembly GCF_025177605.1. Lineage (NCBI taxonomy): Eukaryota > Viridiplantae > Streptophyta > Magnoliopsida > Cucurbitales > Cucurbitaceae > Cucumis > Cucumis melo. The sequence goes on from NC_066861.1 coordinate 15,289,229, forward strand.
AGTGTTTAAAAATTCTAAAGCTTTCTTCTTAATGTCTTGTTGATTTGTAATGGTGTTCATGTGTTAATGTTATAAAAGAATGATTTTGAAAGAAAGCCTGTCTTATGTTTAATGATTACATTGTGTGCTATATTTGTTGTAACTATTACGTGCACATAAGGAGTAAAGGCAACCATATAGAAAATGAAAGGACTGCTTGGTGGATCGAAGTTGGGCAATGTAAAAAGGAGCGCATTGAGCTTAGCGGCCTGAACAATAGAAAGTGAACAAGGAAATTCTCCAAGGGATGCTGGTGATGAAAAGGACATCGCAGTAGTCTATGCGTGAGAATGGTTCATGTGCTTAGAAGAAATGAATGTGAAAGACTAAAGTGTGGTTCAATTTTATGAAATGAGTTGATGAAAGCCATGCTTATGAAAATAATTTTAATGCAAAAGGTTTTCAAAATTAACACTCACTAACTTTTGACTTATGTTTTAAGTCCCTCTCCCTCAAGGTTTTCAGGCGTTAAGGCTAAGTCTAGAAGGAAGAAGAGTTACTACAGGTGAAAGCTGAACAAGAAGTTCTAAGGTTTACTCTACAGTTTATGTATTTAAGGAATAGTGTAAGATGTGTACTGGGAATGTGTGTTTATAAGAAATAGAAAAAGTCTTTGTTACTAATATCTTGCATCGTATATCTTTAGTCGCCTAATGACTAAGTATTTGGTCGTGCATTAAAATAATTGAATTGGAAATAGGCTTTTAAGCTAAAGCTCAAGTGTTTAAGCTGGGCGTTAGGTCTGCTCAAGTTGTGTTGCATGCCGCATTATGAGGTTAAGAAACGTGCGAGGTTGGGGGTAACAGTTTCTTAAAACTATAATTTAATTTAATTAGGCAAATGCATGTTGATTTCTAATACAGTTAGATGCAATTAGGGTAAAATTGATATGATTTTTGCTGGGCATGTCTACCGTATCCATAAAAATATTAATTTAATGCAAATTAGCTTCAAATTAAAACTATAGCTTATGAGAGGAATATATATGTAATTATGATTCAAATACAGATTGAAATAGATAAAACTACATGTTTGACTTGTACGTTAATGATCATAATCGATATTGGTTCGACAAGGACACGAAAGAGATGTAAATGAAACTTATTTTTATTTGTTAGAAAAGTTTCCTTCTGTTTTTGTTTATTTTATTTTATGTTTTATGTGAAAACATGTGCATGCTTTATATAAATATACTAATATTTCAACTCTGGAGCATTCTTGTTCCAAAGAAAGTAAGTAATGGAGGTTTTAGAGTGTTGCAAACATGGGCCACTTGAATAAACGAGCCATATGCAATTAGTGCAAGTCTTTCCATCTCTTTTAAAGTCATAAATGGTGAAGAAGTGGGGTTGACCTTTAACCCATTCGAAGAGGTAGTAAAATACTGTTGTTCCAAGACGTTAGGTCTAAAGTTAAATGAGTAACTTTTATCTGATGATACGACATTAACTCCCAAGTCATATTGCTTGGAACTACAATGAATGCCCAAAAGAGGGTCACCCACTTCGTTAGCAATAGTGACTGTAGTTTCTGGTAAAAGTGAGATCAATTCATTTGTGGCATGTAGGCTGATGGGTAGTGAACATTAAGAATGTAAGGTTTGATAAAGTCATTCTGGCAATGAAAAAGATAAAGACCTATTACAATGTAATTATATATCAACTACTTGTTTTTGTTTTAAAGTTCCTCAATTGCAAAGATGATATAATAAAAAACTTCATATATATAGGGAGGTTTGACGGTGTCGTAGGAAATTGCGATACTAGAAAGTTTTCCTAAAAAGATTGTTAATTATAATTGTAAGTTAGATATTAACATCCATTTACCATAAATAATTGTAAGGAGGAAGTATGAGAATTTTCGAAAACCCATAACAAAACACATTCACGTATAATTAATAATAAAATAAAATAAAAGTAAGAAATATATGGAATATATGTGAAAATCAAACAATTTATTTCATAATTAAGGTTATAATCAGTGCGTGTTACCCTACATCCACACAATTAATTAAAACAAATTAGAAAGATAAAGGATGAGAAGAAATCCAGTTTTGGGTGCACAATAAATTTTTGTTACTGCCAAGCTATATCCTTCCCCATTTACACTATTGTTTTGGTACATCATATAATATAATTCTCCATTTCTATTTTGTTTCTAATGCTTTTTATAAAAAATGAGTTTATTATTTAAATAAAAAATAAAGATAATGGGATAAAAGTAAAAGTTAGAAACTGAATCAAATATTTAAAAGAAAACATTACAAAATTACGTACTGTCAGTTTAGATGAGATGTGTAATTTAATTGATTCCATCTTTCTCTTTGTGATTTGTTAATAAAAACTAAGGTTCTTGTATAATCGGTAGTTTTGCTTAAATCAAATTATGCAAAACAAAAAGCATAAATTAAAATGCTAATGGAAATTGAAAAACAGTGTGAGATAATCCAAAGTTCTTTAGTTAATTTTGAAGTAAATAACAATCGGAATAGCTAAGTAAACAATAGAAGAAAAATAACATAGAGAGTTTTGGTAACCTCGTTCGGCGAATACCACCTATGTCTGGGGAGCTAATATAGCTCAAATAAGCAATATTATTAAGATTCAACTGAGTCGAATTATAGTTAATACAATAAAGTACTTCTTTATTAATTGTATCAATTCTTCATTAATTAAGACGACACATAGATACATTCAGGTTCCCCCTAAATTTAGGATAGAATCTTCTCGAAGACAGTTTGTTTCTCCTCCTGAATTCATCATTAGATTTAACTATAGAAGAGTCTTCCTTCATATTGCTTATCAATAACGTCGTTAGTGAATAAGCCTCACTAAGTTATATTCGTCAATCATCATCATCAGTTATGAATTAATTCAGCCGAAAATCGTCAAAAGACTTCACGCCCATAAGTTGATATATATATAAATTTCAAAAGATATCTTAACCAAAGATTCCTAATATTTAGGAAGACCTTTTTATCTTTTTGAAATTTAATCCCCATTAATAATAAAAAGATTCTCAATAAATCTTTTTGACAAATCTTTCAACAGAAATGACTAAAAAAGTTTCGCTGAAGTTTTACTCTCTAGTTTTTACTTATCATTAATGACATGAGTTTAAAGTGTCTAACGAAGATGGCTAAAAAGTTTTTTTTTCAAAAGAAAAAAGAGAAGTTTGCTTAACAATCATCTAAAATTTTAGAGATTAATTTTATGAACTGCAATAGGATTTGTTAAAATTCATAGATATAGATAGATATAAATAGATAGATACAATCATACAAATGACCGTCTAATGTATGATAGTAATAGATATAAAGGACTTTAAAATGGTTTTAGAGTAGACAATTTAACTCATATTTGTACTAAAAAATGCTTATATAATAAGTATTTTCACTTAATTTAAGTATTTGGCAATTTTTATTCAAGTGTTGCAAAACTAATTTTAATTCAAATGCCTTTAGAGCATTTATTAAAATGCTTTTTTGGTAGCTCAGTTAGAGGAACTCCAAAGTTTAATGTGTTTAGTTTGGACCAATAGTACGTTGAGTAATCTCTTGGAATTTTTTTTAAGGTACTTGTAAGTAATGACAAAACATGTTGAAAGAACTTGCATTTGTTTGTGAGGATGACTTTCACTCTAATAAGTCTTCAACACAAGCAAGGATGACATGGCAATGTCGAAATGGATACATGGTAGTGCCAAAGCAATCAGGTGCCAAATTCGGATTCTGAATCTTGGTTCGAATTCTACTTGAGGCGTTACAATGTGGTAAGTTTTAAGACATGAGTTTGCTCATCTGATTAGTCTGATTGGTAGAAAGACTTTTTAAGATTAGAAAATTATGGAACTAGTGCATGTGGAGTCAGCTCAGAACCCCTTTTTTAGTTGATGTGGAGTATTGTACTTGTGTCACACCTTCTCCCAAATCACCTACACTTAGATCAAGAGATGGCATTAAGCCCAAAAACATCGTTCTCCGCTCTACGATACCTGTAAAGTCTGTTGAATTTTATGTCCGTAAACTAGTAATTTGTAATCATATTCAATTTAATAAAGTTGTTAGGGAAAAATTGAGTACTATAATCTTAAATCCAATAAACTAAAGTCTCGAGGCTATTTAGAGTAAACTTTAACTTTATTTAGCAACATAAACGTAGATCAAGTTTGAGTATATAGCCTAAAATGATCGATATTATATGAATAAAGGTTGGGCACCTTATTCTGGGACACTATGGATGCTACCGCTTTATAGTTAGTACAAATGATGTAATCCTGAATCGTTCATGTAGAAGCATGAAAGTAGGTGCATCTTATGTAAAGAGTTTACATAAGGCTGAACTGTGAAATAGTCACCTTTTAGTTATAACTTTGCTTACTATTTAGAATTGACTATTTCAATTATTGATGACCCAGGTAACTTAATCTTAATCATGAGCTAATTATGAACTCCTGTTCACACGAGATTATCCTTAGATCTACATAGATGAGGGTAGTTTTTTAGCGCTGACCCAATAATCCTCCCATTTTAGGGGTAAGATCGGGTGAATAGCTGAGGACATAGGGTGCAAGACAAAATTCACTCTTACCCGCTTTAAGGTTAGTAGATAAATTTTTCTTTTAAGGATTGAATCCAAGCCTTGAACAAGGGGCTCCACCTTTCATTGGCCCGAGAGTGATTTGGTTTATAGGTTCGACCTTAAACCAATTGTTCAATAATGGATCAGTGAGACTAAGGAGCAAGATATAGTCTTGGAGGTAAAATAGTATTTTGACCCAGCCGAGCTGACAAACAACCTGTAAAGGATTAACTTACTAATCATGGTTATATAAGATAGACACAAATATATATATATATATATATATATATATATATATATATATATATATATATATATATATATATATATATATATATAGTGAGGGAGAGAAACTATGTGACTTTAGTGGAATGACCTGTTAGTTAAAGAATGTGGATTAGCTTGGTCTAAAATGGTTTAGCCAGTTAATTTCGAATAGTTGGAGCCCATGATCTATAGGTCCATTAGGTTTACCTGCTAGCTCATATGGAATAAACTTATAACAATATGATGGATTGATTCAAATTGTTTGAATTAGATAAGAAGAGAGAAACTGACAAGTATATGTGATATAGTCGTTGGTTTAAAGATAGAGCATTATGTTTAAATATGATTTAAATATCAAATATATGAATACGAATTCATACTCGGAAGCTCGGAAATAATGGAATTGGTTAAAGTTGTAAAAAGTCAAAATGTTGACTTTTGACTTTGAAAAGCCCACTAAGAGAAAATGCAATAGTGATTAAATCCATTAATTGAAGTGGAAAGTGAGGTGTTGAAATTGGGTGAACTAGTTACATGCAATAGTTGCACGTAATTAGGTTATTTAAGGAAATGTTTTTCAAATTATGAAAAAACTTTAGTTATTTTTTAAAAAAATTAAAATTTCTTTTGAAAGAGTTTCTCCACAAAAATAAATCTAAAAAAATTTCAACCTTCGAAAATTATCATTGACCTTCCAATTCCATCTCTCTCTCGATCCTTTCATCTATTGGGTCTGCAACCTGGTTCTAAGTCCAGAGGATAGTAGGTGATTACTAGTGGTGGTCCAAGTTCGTGATCGAGGAGTAGAAGATTGTTTTGGAACTACAAAGGTAAAACTTCACCTAAACCCTAATTCTTTTTAGTTTAACATGCAATTAAGGTGATTCTCGATTCTTTATTCCACTACGAATATCTTATTTCCATCAAACTCTACTAACTATAACTAAATTAAATAGAACACAAGAAGTACTAAACAACGGAAACTAAAAAAAAACTTAATATTAACTAAATTGCAGCCCCATCTATAAAAATAAGTATAACATGTATGTATTAGACATAATCAAGCTGGAGTTCAAACCATACGAAACCAATTGCCTTAAAACCCACGACCAGAAAACTATTCCTAAGTTTATGTACAATCCAGATGCATGTCAAAGAACCAGCCATACAAGTAGAAACAACTAATCAATGTACTCCAGCAAACTGGCAGACGTAGTCAGGCGTCGGTTCCATGATCTCTACTTATAAAGTAAGAAAATATTTGCAATGTATGAGCTATAAAGCCTTGTGAATGACTAACCTTTAAACATCATGCTTTACAAATGATGAGAAATAACAAACTTTATCAATAGAAAACTATTAGCAATAAATAGCGAACCTTTTCTGTTAAGCAATAAAACAATTTTTGAAAACTTCCTTTCCCTCTCTATACCCTGAACTAATCCTCGAGAATGGTAGAGCTGAATTGATACCACAACCCTAATCCTCGACTCAAATAGCAGAGCAAGCTCTATGCTATATTAGTCCATCCTCTAAGACTGTCACCTCAATAACCCTTTGTGTGTTGTATCCTCCCCTAGTAGGATTAGAATGAATGTCTCAGGTATAGAATGAAACATGCTTTATAAATCATAAGCTTTAAAACATAGTTTCAAAATCAACATGTTGAAATAACTCTTTGCATAAGCAATATCTGTAAACTTTGTAAATCAAGCTTTGGTAAAAAATTTCTCATTTCAAATCCTCTAATACTAGCATATAACGTGTTTGCTTAATAAATCTCATCAATAACCTCAGCAGCATACTTTAACTTTATCAAACCACTACTACAAAAACAAACTCTCTTGACATTTGTTAACTGTCAAGAAATAATTCTTGAAGGTTTTAAAACCGTCATTATAGCCAGCGTAAAGAAAGACGAAGTTCTTGACAGTTAATAAAACGTCAAGAATAGTGAACGTTTACGTTTTATAAATGTCAAGTATACAAATGTTCATGATAGTTTAAAATCATTAAGAGTACGAGTGTTCATGACATTTAAAAATCGTCAAGAATATAATGTACCTGTTTGTGACATTTAAAAAACATCAAGAATATACTTGTTTATGACATTTGAAAAACGTCAAGAATGTATTTGTTAATGACATTGAAAACCCATGAAGAATGTATTTGTTTATGACATTTAAAAAACGTCAAGCCTGTTTCAGATTTTTTTAAAATTGTTAGTTATACTTTTGTTTATGTATTGCCCCTGTAATCCTTGTAGTGTGGTCCAACAATCTCATAGATATGCACGAGGATAATTTAGAAACTTTAACATATATTAACATTTTACCATATATGTATGAACCTTTTGAAAACTTTACATATTTGTTTGATATTGTCATATACATAACATTACTTCTATCAACCTCTACCTAATATGGTAATTCCAAAATTACAAAACCAATCCAACTATGTTATTCCAAAAATCACAAAACTACAATTCTAGTTCAAGAAACACAAACTTAATTAAAGAAGCATGAACCTCAATGACCTTGAATGAACTTGGCTTCAAATACAAACTTGCATTCCAAAACCTCAACCAAAATACAACAATGTCAAATTAAAATGGATTCATATAGCAACATTTTATCAAATAGTTGCAATATTTTCAAATAAGAAACAATTAAAATTCACATATCGATAGTGAAGGACTCTAAAACCCATCCATGCGTGCACAGGCACAGGCATGCAGGCACACGTACGCACGAACACACAAACACATGCACACGCACGTACGTAGGCACGCACACGCACGCAGGCACACACGGGTGTGCACGTACACGCGCGCGCGCACACACACAAAAACAAACAAAACAAATTGATATAAAATCTTTGTATGTGAAATTTCTCCATAATGAAAAGACTGGTAAATTTAATGCACCACTAGTGATTGTTTAATGGTAAACATTTCTTTCTTTTGTATACAACAGATGAACTCATTACCTTCATTTCAATACACAATTTAAGCTTCCCTACTAATATGTCATCATGCCAGTTGTCCACAATCTTATTGGTGATCCTTGGCCAAAACTTAGAAACCAATAGTCCCTACAAAATTTCAACAACACGATTAACTATTGATTTTTTAATTTTCCTCACGTATGATTTTTCAAAAGACTCCAGTCTCCAGAATTAAAAGGAGTGCCTACTTATATCAATGAACAAGGGCATAGCCAAATTACAAAACATTAAAGAAATAATAATTTTAGTTCTAAGAGACTATAAATTTAGACTCATTCTAGGAAATAAAGACTTGAGAAAAGCTTAATAGAAGAGATAAAAGTTACTTCATTAATCCTCTAGTTGCAACCAGAGCATCCCATCAAATGCATCAAATGGGAGAAAAATTACCTAGCTTTCAAGAAAAGTTTTGGAAGTGCTGAGACAAATAGATTCTATAAGATTGTACCTAAAGATATTTAGGGGAATGACAAACAAAAACAAAAAGAAAGGGCATCATTACTTTTCTGAATAGTCTGCTTGTAGGAGATGAAGGTAAAGGTCCCAATTATTTTCAATCACTTGAAAAAATATAATCCAAATTAACTTAAAATGGATTAAACTAAAAACAGTTGCCCAAATGACATAGGGAAAGGAAATCAGAATTTCAAACTCATAATTATTCAATATAGTTCTCCATGCCCAACCTATTGAAATAACAATATTTGTTATAATGCATGAAAATCATATTTGTTGTAGTGACCCTAGACAGTCTACCTAGTTCCCAAAACATAATACTAAAAATATTACCCCACTTGAGTAGCACTCAAGTCCTGATAGACAAAAAGATAGTACAGCTAGAAACTAATTTAAGATATGAATAGTAAAAAAAATTTCATGTTTCATGATTATGAAAAAAACCTAGTAATTAATTTAAGATAGCAATACTAAATTGCACGATATGGTCGCAAAATATCTTATATGTACTTGTCTTTATTGTGAAGAGACAAAAAAATCAACTTTGTCAATGCACTAAATAATTGTCTCCAATTCAATTAAGGGAAAAAAATATAAGATGGAATCACTCTCACAAATGATGATAAAGCCCTAGTATAATTAAGAATAAGAACACTATCTCATTTTAGACGTGCAAAAAAATTTGCCCAGCTTTCCCTAAAAAAAGAAGCTACTCCAATACCGCGATTCCAGAAACCCGACAGTTTTGTTTTGAAACTTCTTCTCTTTCCAAACATTGTTAGATCAAAAGTTCTTTATAGAAAGTGTCAAAACTTGAATAAGCTCTCAAATTTAACTAAATAGTGCTCCGAATTTAATGTCTACAGTTTGACCTACTAATAAAATTAGAGTCCTTCTAGGTTCGTGCATAGAAACTGTAGCTTGGCTTCTCCTTAAATTTTCATCAATATCCCTTCAACATCGGCTCAAACATACTTCATAAACTTTGTTAAAAATTTGATTACTTTCAAACCTGATAACCTTCAGTTTCTAACTACTTATGTATGGCTCAAAATCAAAAGAAAACCGAAGATATGTTGAATGAACCAAAAATCTAATATGAATGAAGATTTAACTTGAAAAATCTTGTCTTCTCCAACCCCTAATCTTCAGATCTTCTTCTTCTTTCACTCTCACTTATTCCCCTCAAAATCTCTATGAAATTTGGTGAAGAAATGGATTCAAATGGTGAAGAAACAAGTTGGCGATGGTGGGTTCTTTTTAAACAACAACATTGCACTGAACACCATTTTCTTTTCCTTTATTTTCTTTATTTTCTTTATTTCTCTCTTCCATATTTACTCCACTCCTCTCCGCTTCTTTCTTTTCTTTTCATCTTTTGATTTTTTCTTTTTCCTTTTTCTTAATTATTCAATTCCAAAATTATTAAAAACAATTTTCATTCAAATACTTTACTGTCTTCTCCATTATAAAGTAACAAGTTTACTCTTAATGCTTAAATGAACAATAAGAGAGGTTACTCAATTGTTTTGGGCATAGACTGTAGGGAGGAAGCATCTCTTCACCAAAAGTCTTCTGTCCAATGGTTATCTGTAGAGGATAAGAACTCAACTTTTTTTGTTAGGTTGTCAAGAATTATGAGAACACTTGAAATACGTTATTTCTCTCTCATTAATTCATGTCTGTACTTCTACCTAATAATCATATGTTGATTTTATAGATGTTTGGTGCTTAAGTTGTTGATCAACTTATTGGGTTTTCAATCCTAAAACTCGTATATAGTATATGATTCATTTATTGTTTAATAAGTGTCATCGATTATTTTATTAGTTTTGTCTTAATAACCTAAATCCAATAAACCAACATCATATGCTACCTTATGAGTCTGAAAGTGTATGTGAAGACATACCCTTATCAACGCCCAAGATACAACTGAAAGAGTCCATAATATAATGATAAGGCGGTACTTAGGTTGGAAACACTATGGATACGACCCACTTTATATTTGATACAAACATAATAACCTAACGCATTTTTATAGGTGACATGTGAGTGTGGGTATTCTATGTAATGAGTTTGCATAAGGTTGGCCATGAAATAGCAACACTAGATGTAACTCTGTTAGCTAAGTAGGTTTCTATTTCAACAAGATGACCTAGAGTACAAGTTAGTTTCAATCCTGAATGTATTATGAACAAATTATCGTGAGGACTTGTCCTTTGTTTTATTTGGGTGAATGTGGTTGGATACCCAACTCAATGAGCCTACCATTTTGGGGACAGTGAAAATATGATTCAAATACGGTCTGGATATAAAAATAGCATTTTTGACTTGTACATTATTGGTAATAATCGATATCGGTTCAACATGGACATGAAAGAGATATAAATGCAACTCTTTTTTATTTTTATTTGTTAGAGAAGTTTCCCTTTGTTTAAGTTTACATTTAATATGAAAACATGTGCATGCTTTATATAAATATACTAATATTTCAACTCTGGAGCATTCTTATTCCAAGGAAAGCAATTAACGGAGGTTTCGGAGTGTTGCAAACATGGGCCACTTGTGTAAACGAGCCATCGACAATTAGTGCAAGTCTTTCCATCTCTTTTAAAGTCATAAATGGTGAAGTAGTGGGGTTGACCTTTAACCCATTCGAAGACGCAGTAAAATAATGTCGTTCCCCAGATGTTGGGTCTAAAGTTAAATGAGTAACTTTTATCTGACGATACGACATTAACTCCTAGGTCATCTTGCTTGGATCTACAATGAATGCCCAACAGAGGACCACCCACTTCATTAACAATAGTGACTGTAGTTTGTGGCAAAAGTGAGATCAATTCATCTATGGCACGTAAGCTAATGGGAAGCAACAAGAACATTGAGAATGCAAGTGCTAAAGATGAAGTCATTTTGCCAATGAAAAAGATAAAGAACTATGACAATTTAATAATATATCAATTACTTGTTTTTCTTTTCTAAGTTTCTTGATTGCAAAAAGGATATAATCAAATGCTTCATATATATAGGGAGGTTTGATGGTATTGTAGAAAACTGTAGTACTAGAAAGTTTCCCTAAAAAAGACTGTTAATTATAATTGTAAGTTATATATTAACATCTATTTACCATAAATAATTATAAGGAGGAAGTATGAGTGTTTTTGGAAACCCATAACAGATTCTATGTAACTACAAGTTAGCATTTCACATTCACACAATTCATAATAAAATTAAATTAAAGTAACGTAAGAAATATATGAAATATATGTAAAAATTGGATAATTTATTTCATAATTGATGTGATAATTAGTGCATATTGCCCAACATCTACATAATTAATTAAAAAAAATTAGAGAGATAAAAGATGAGAAGAAATACAGTTTTTGGTGCACAATGAACTTTGTAACTGCAAGTTATATTCTTCCGTTTCTTTATTTTGTTTTTGTTTTTCTACTTTTTTTTTTTAAATGAGTTTATTATTTATGTAAGAAAATACTAAAAATGGGATAAAAGTAAAAATTAGAAATTGAATCAAATATTTGAAAGAAAAAATTACAAATTTTATTAGGTGAGAAATATTCAATTCACTAAGCCTAATGCCGACGGGGTATTAAGCAAGTCAAATGACGTCCCAAGAATTAAGAATGTCCAAAACTCATTTTGAACGTCGTCTTTGGTACATGTAACTTCATAATTCTTAGTTGATGATAATTTAATCTCAAATCAATCTTAGAGAACAAAGAGGTATCCTTTAGCTTAGTAAACAAATCACCCAATGTCACACCTCGCCCCACTAGCCACTTCATGCGACTAGAAGGAGACGTGCTGCGTCTCTTCTCGAGACATAAGCCAACGATTAGACATCCCCTCGAGACGCTAACCTTATCTTTTTGGGAAGCTAAACTCTTCTTCACCTTCTCCTTCTCGGGAAGCTAAACTCTTTTTCCCGCCTTCTTCTTCTTTGCCTTCTCTTTCCCACGATAGACAACAACCACCCACTTCTTTTCTATCTTTGCTTCCCATTAGTTCACTAGAATGTTTAACTCTTCTTACGATAAATCTCCCTCCATCGACTTCCTTCCATTTGAATTTTATCTTTAGAATGATTTATATTTTCGTTTTAGAAGGATCAACCCACTCCTCGATGCCTTTCTTATTCAACAAGACTCTCTTTTTCAAATTTGGGGCTCAAACCCAATATGTGGTAATGGATAACTATTATGGATCGTTAACATGTCAAGTTGTTGCTAATCATTAACTAAACATAGAACACCATCTTTCTTTCTAACAAATAAAAACTAGTGCACCACATGTAGGAACACCAAGCCAAATGTACCCTTTATCTACTAGTTTTTGTGTTGAGTTTTCAACTTCCTAATCTCCATTGAAGCAATTCCTCAGCTCTTATCAAAATTATCTTGTATAACTCTCATATCAAAAACAATTTCTTAATCCAATCGTGTCTTGCCCCGCTCCAACTGCCACTCTATACGACTAGATGAGGGCATGCTGCCTAGACATTCGTCGCATATCCCTCTACGAGATGACGCATCGAGCGTCTAGTAAGCAGAATAACTTTCTTCATAAGTCTCTTCCTAAAGTTCTTTACTTGAACCTTACAGAGCTTCACAACACTTTACACTTCACCTAGCTCTTAACACTTAGCTCTAAACAACTTTAGCTTCTAGGCGATAAGCACAAAAGATAAAATACGACGGTAAAAACAACTTCCTCTCTTTATTAGCATAACACTTTAGACAAAGTTCTCAAATTACAAATATATTCCTTTTCTTTCTTGCATGAAATAAGACCAAGTTTGATTTTCATGTCCTTCTTCCACCAAGGTGCCGCCTCTTCACATTCAACCAGCATCATGCGAGTTACCTGGGATTTCTACCAACGTCTCGTCATAATCAATCTTTTCTCGTACTTGGAATTTAAATTCAACTAGCATCTCATCACATTCAATCTTTTCTCAAGCCTGGGATTCACATTCAACCAGTGTCTCATCATCATTCCTCGCCTAGACCTAGGATTCACATTCAACCAGCGTCCAGCGTCAAGATTTCATCAGCACTTGCCTTGACCTGGGATTCTCCCCTCACCAAGACCTGGAATTCATAATCAACCAACGTCACATGAGTTACTTGGGATCTCCACCAGCCTCTTGCGATATATCATACCACATCACAACACACAAACCACACGATTAATAACAATGAAGTATTAGTTCACCACATACTCTTAACACAGATTATCACAGAAATAGCAAATTCATGGAATAAGCATAAACATGAGGTCACGAAAGAATACTTGTAACACAACACCTATAAAACATTTCTCTCTGAAATGAAGATAATAGATGTAAATGTTTCCATTATAACAACCATTCAATCGTATAGAAATACTCGTTTTACTTTAGGAAGGATCATTCATAAAATTTATTCATAAACTTGTATTCGAGCATACAAAACATTTAAACATAAATAACAGTTTAGAAACCACTTTAAAATTCTACTTTGTCAATCACAAATGTTTGATCATCATAACAGATCACTCACAAAAATACTTAGCCTCAACTCCTTTTTTCTTTGCTTTCAACATTCTCTTATTGTATAGTGGTTCTCTCAACCAGTCGTTTTAACATTCAGAACTTCCTCTCATCATTTTCATTAGAAAATCTATCATTTTCTGGAAAATTCCTTTTACCTTTGGCCGTTGGCCTTATTTATAGTGGCCTTTCACATCTAAGGATCACTTTCACACTTTATACATGTCTCCTTACCGATTCGTCGTGCCATGCAACCAACCCAAACTTGACATGTAGGCTAAAATGCCAGAGGTGGTTGGATGTTCTCTTGGAACGCCAACCTTCTCCTTGAAAAGCTATCCTCTTTAATCACCTGACTCTTACTATCTTCTCGAGAAGCAATAGACATTTACTTTCCTCAGGGAGTCGTCTCATCTTGTCAACAGGACACCTACTTCTCGTAACACTCTCTTAAGCGTAGGCAATTCTTCTCACATTACTACATTAAACGTCTAGCTCTTGGCATCCAACGCATGCTTCTTCCTCGCCAGCTACTCTTACCGCGTCGCTTACCTTAATGTGACATAACTTGGACTCAAATATTTCTCTTTGTGTCACCTTTTCTCTTCTCACATCCTTCTAATTTATAGGATTCCCCATACTTATACTTATCTGAGGCAACTTCCTAGCAATTTTCAATACGACTTTTTTTTTTCTAAATTAGGGCCTCTCAAAATAGGACATAATTCACTCCCAAAAATATTCCCAGCGTGTGGGTGATTTGTTTTCAACTTCAACTTCATTAGCCATATATCCTGAACCACCAAGACTATCATGCGTTTCCTTAATAGATTGCATGAGTCGTCACCCATAATGGGCATGCTTCCATGCATCTTACTCAGCCAACTCTAACTCATGCTGACTTTCTTATGCATATTCTCTAAAATTCCAAAGCTCTTGTGTCACACCCCCTCTCAGACCACCTCCTCTCGATCTGAGAGATGGCATGGAGTCAATCGATATCATTCTCTTCTCAATGATAATTGCTTGCCCTAACCTCTAACACATTTATTTAAAATTGACATGGAAGCAAATAACACAACACTAGAGAAAGATATGATGAAACGACTAAAGAAAAGAAAAGATCAAATAGCAAAAATGACAGCAGCGTATCAGGTCCTGGAAACACGATCTTTACTAGGGATATACATAAGCCGAGTTGGAAAAAAATTATGAACCAACCCAAAGTATCCTAGTTGGCAAAAAATGAACCCTATTGGTTCAATATGTAAGGGCCAACCCAACCTAATCCAACCGAAAAAATTAGGGTATGGCTAGGTTGAGTTGGCGAGTTGACTTTTTCTTTTGTCATCTCTCTATAATTTAGACAACTTTTTATATTGTTTTTCAATCTGCAAGGTGAAGAAATTGTTATTCAAGGTGAAAAGTGACATACATACATACATACATACATACATACATACATACATACATACGTTATGATTATTGTAATCGTCTAATTGTTGTATGGATACTTTTCAATTAGTGAATAGTTTTTAATATTGCTTATTGGTGAAAAGATTGAATTCCCTCATTAAATGTAAAAATTAAAGATAAAGGAAAAAAATCAAGTACTTGGATATACGTAAAAAGTATAAAAGAAAAAGGAAAAAAATTAATGTGATTACTTAGTAAATGTGCAACCTTCAATAAAGTTGTTACTATTAAAATTAAAGGACATGAACTTAAGAATACGGTGGGGCAAGTGATATATATATATACATTCAACTTGCAAGTATATAATTTCTATTCAAAAGGAGGTTTACGTTTAGGTTTTGGGTTTATATATATATTATATACATAATTGGATTGGATCACGGTCAACCCGACCCCTTACTTGCACAACTTGGCAATCAGTCTCAACTTTTTTCCCTCCAATTTTCTAATCCAACCCAACCCCATACAAAATTTAACCTAACCGAACCCTTACGGTTTGGGTTGGGTAATTCGAGTTAGTCTTTACCTGGAAAGTGGTAAACAATTTTGAAAGAGTGAGCTAAAAAGTCCGATGAGTGATTAGGTTTATTGAAACAAGTGTAGTATAAAAAGTTTAGGCAAATAACTCAGTAAAGCATTTATAGAAACAATTTCTAAATCTTAGGTTTTTCCTCATCTATACCAGATATCAAATCCTTAGAAGATAGCAGAGCTAATTAATAAGAAATCCAATATAATCATCGGCTCAAAAAATAAAGTAAGATTGATATTATCGACACCTCAGAGATGAGCATCTCTAACTCTAGCTCAGAGATGGGCGTCTCTACCTCAAATCCTCAAATATAAGTGTCCCTACCTCAAAATTCCACGATGCTTAGTATGCTACCCTGTAGGACTGTAGTTGTAACAAAGATAACTTTAGTTTGTACAGACTAAAACATGTTTAAAATCATAAAATTGGAAAACAATACCTCAAATCATAAAGCATGCCTTCCTATTTTACAACTTCATTATCTCTTGCTAGCTAGACGTACACCTTTGTAATTCATGCTAGATAAATACTTTTTATAAGTCACATGCTTTAAAAATAGCAATAAATTAGATTAAACTCAAAGCATTTTAAAACATTTGCCTAGCAAATTCATATAGAAATCTTTATGTGAAATACGTTTTGGTACTCATAAATAAGAGCTAATCATTGGCTTATAAACTTTTCCAATCACCTCTTGACCAGAAATAATGATATTTAAATCCAAATTAATCCCTTAGGACTAGGATCTAGCCACATGCTAACCTCTCAAGCCTTATCACGCGTACGAGCATCCCATATGCTATGCATTGCGTGCCTGTGTGTTCCATATTTCGTGCGTCCTACGTTGAACATTATGTTCTTGTCTACATGTGCTTAGAACCCCGCATGGCTTAAGCCTGTGCCTTATATCGCCTAGCCATCGGCTAATCATGCGGTGGATATGCTTTGAGGCTTAAATAACCTATCTTCACTAATTTGCACGCCCATCTCACATTGTCATCCTAGCACACAACCCACCCTTAGCCTTGCTAGAAACTTAATTTTCAACCAGAAACTTTACTCGACTTTGGAGCTTAATAGCTTAAATTTCAGAACTCAAATTAAGTACCTTCCGGTTACAAACTTATGTATAAATTTCTTAACTAGCTGACCTCAAAATACAAGCCAAAAATTCCAAGTATTAAGTTCTATAGCTAAAAAAATACTCAACATTACCCAGTTTTTTTTCAAAAATGACCTTTGTGGCTTTCTTCACTCCAATGCCTCCCTTTTTGGTGTCTTCTCTTCTTGGTATCCCTTCCTTGATACCAAACACAACATAGAAAGAGTGAGTATAAACATATACTCACTAAGGGACCCACTACTACTCCCGTTAGGTGTCTGTTAACTTCCCATTGGGGTTACGTAAGGAAGTACCCCTAAACTGGCGTGGTCCCAAACATACGTAATCAAGTGATCCCATAGGAACACATCTGATCTTTAGTGAATCCAAAGAAAAACTTAGGACAAAACTGGTCTTCGGTGACTCAAAGGAACACCTAGGACAAATTGGTTTTCAATGAACTCGAAGGAACATTAAGACAATTGAGCTGTAAGTAACCCCGTCGGACCACTCCTGTACATAACATATCTTGACAGATTGATGGTCTCGTCGAACCACAAAGTCATAAAAAGGTGGTGATCCCAAGGAAAATCCATATGGGTACGACCCAAATGGACAAAGTTAACAGAATACTCATTCATAGCATGTAGCATATCACAAACATCATAACATGATAAACATGGCATGAATATTAATCATAACATCCTTAATCATGTGATTAATATATCATGCATCATCATTGACGTACATCAGTCATCATCATCAACATACTATCAGTCATCATCATTAACATACTATCAGTCATCAACACCAATACATTATACATCTTAGCTACATCAATGTCGTTGGAGTTTTTGTCTACTGTGATAAATGTCTTTCTGGGAAATGCTATTTCAATTAACTTTTCTGCATCATCCCCGTCAACTGATGTTTTGACTCCTGTATTATCTGGAGGGACATTATCTTCGTGGCCTGTTAATGGTATGTCTGCAGTTGCTCTAAGTGTCAAGTATGTCATACTGCATAAGATTGGTATTGCCAATTGGTTTCCTTCATCCCATGCCTCTAGTGTTTCTGCTGCTTTAGGCACATTCTTATATCGCATCTGCAATGACGACAGGGTAAACGCTGGTGCATTTATATATAATCAATTGTTAAGACATGTTGGATCATTTGGGGTCAAGCTCTCGATGGCGCTACCAAGGTTCTTTTCAGGCTTACTTCTATCACTGAGCTACAGACTATTTCAGGGCAGTCATGTGCCTGATATAGATCATGATATGCATCCTTCTCGAGGGCCTCGATTGTTTGATACTACGGACTGGGATGAAGCTACTAATGGGTTCTTTGTTGATAGGCAGTTGGCTTCCAGAATTCTTAATTCCCTTACAGCCGAGTCTTGTTCGTTACCTACTGCCATTAGTCTACTGTCTGAACGTCGTTTGGAAGTTGATTCTCTTATTCGTCATTTGAAGACCTTTGCTCATTCTTTAAGTCGAGGGGACCCTAGTTCTAATTGAGTTTTTTTTCTGGTTCAAAGGGGGAGTTGGTGATGGTGTAGGCTGATGTTGTTGCTATTATTGTTGTCTTGCTATTATTGTTGTTTTGTTTGTTTAAAGTTTGTTTTCCTTATGAGTTGTTTGTCTTTTAGTACCAGAAGTAGTTTTGTTGTTCCTTTTTTATGACTGAAGTAATTGAAAACATTTTGTTCGTGTTATGAGAAATGAATTCATCAGTGCTGAAGTCTGTGGTTTGCGACACATTGTTATCATTCGTTTTAGACATCAGCCAGAACGTGCGACACAGTTGAACCAAAAAAGAAATTCTTTTTAGACAAAAGGGGGAGTTTGTTGGAGTTTTTGTCTAAAAGATTTTATGGAATATCTTTGACTAAATATCTTTGATTAATGAATTAATTAAAAGATGAGATATTCAAGAGATAAAAGATTTCCCACTATTTTAGAAATCTTGTTGAGAAAAGAAGATTTATACATATAATATATATGTGTATAAATAGGATGTTACGGGGTTGTTACGCGTGTGACAAAAAACTGAAAAACACAAGTTGAAGAAGATTGTTCACGTCAGTTGTCGTCTACAGAAGCTACTGGATTCCAAAGGTATTATGATCTTGTGTCTATGAGTCCGCCATGTTGATCGTAGTCACAATAATTTATGAGTAATAGACGAAACAGTGATTTGTGTAATCACGGAGATCTTTAGAGGGATCTAAAGACGTTGTCAAAAATATTCAATCATGTGTTCAGGGGGAACCTGAAGCTAGACATCGTGAAGATAAGTAATTCAGGGGGAGCCTGGAGTCTGATATCAAGACACATGTTATTAAGTCAAATTATTGAAAAGAGTACCATATGCTGTATTGCTCTATATTGACTAAAGTGAATATGAATAAAGATTACTCATCAGGATTGTGCGGAGTTCCCCAGACGTAGGCAATATTGGCCGAACTTGTGTTAACAAAGTTTCTTGTGTTATTCTTTTCTACTGTCTCTCTAGCTATTACGACTCTTATTAGCTTTAGTATTAACTAAATGTTTAATTGATTATCTCACTTTGTTTTTCAAATGCATAATGGAAAATTACATGCAAGCTCTTAACTTTAGTTCGAAGGTCCATTAGAACAACCTCTTAACTGGAGATTTTAGCCAAACAAAGTATTCTCTAGCTGACAGTAAAAATTCTCAAATTAATTTGATCCTAATCATAAAAGAAAATTTCAGTATCTTAATTAATAAAATTAGCAATTGGCTATCATCCAACAGTTCTCCCAAATTAATTAACTTCCTTAAAAAATGGGTTTGAAACCAATTCAATCTTGATTGGAAAAAATCTAAGATTAAATCTTCAAAAATTAGCCAATTGAACTTTTAAAGAAACCTCAATTAGATTCGAAATTAAATGTAACGCCCCGAATTTTTTGAGGTAATTTTTATCATTTTGTGTGAATTTTTCGCAAATTTAAAATTTTGGTGTAAATTCTTGGTTCGCTTTGAAGAGGGAAGAAAAAGAAATTTAGGGTTATGAATTTCTTTAAATTTAATATTGTGTAAATTGATAGAATAATAATATAATATTAATTATATTATTATTATTATTATTAATAATATTATTATTATTTAATATTAATAATATTATTATTATTTAATATTATTATTATTATTATTATTTAATATTATTATTAATTATATTATCGTTATTATTATTATTTATTTTTATTTAATATATATATATATATATATGTATATAATAATTTTTTTTAAAAACCCTAACGCGCGCGTCCGTCCCCCCCGACTTCTTCGTCTTCTCCTTCTTCATCTACATGCAGCTGTCGCTCCATCTCCCTCTTTCGCACGCGTCTTCACCTTCGTCCCCGTCTCCGCCTCTTTCTCCATCTCCGTCTCCGTTGTCGCCTCCGTCTCTGCATCGAATAGCCGTCGCGGCCACCCCCATTTCCGATCTCCTCTCGGGCTCAACCGACTAGTCACCGTCGTGTGTCTCTTCCGTTGGCCGTCCACCGCGTTGAAGCAGAGCCGGTTGTCGAACTCCTCCAAGCCACGAAACGTCACTGCCGTCGAGCGTCCGAAGACTCGTTGCTCGTGGTTGCCCCGACTTCAAGCTGACCCGACCCGAGAACCCTCCTCCAATCTGACCCGCAGTTCAAGCCGCAAATCCAAGTCGAGCCGCGAGCCGAAGACTGAGCCGAGCTGCGAGTCGAGCCGAAGACTTAGCTGAGCCGCGAATCGAGTCGAGCCGAAGACTGAGCCGAGTCGCGAGCCGAGCCGCAAGCTGAGTCAAGCCGAAGACTGAGCCGAGCCGCAAGCCGAGTCAAGTCATGAGTCGAGAGTTGAGCCGAGCCGAGCCAAAACTTTACTCAAACATCATAACATACAATTCATCAAAATCTCAACAAACATCACAAGCCAAAACTTTTAGCTAATTAAATTTTCATCCAACAAATATTTAATTAATTTCAACTTCCATAAAATCAAATAATTCTCATTAAATGAATTAAAAAATAATGTCCAATAAATTAAATATAATTAAACAAAACTAAGATAATTGAATCCAAAATTATCTTAGTTTTGGGGGCGTTACACACTCACTAACTTTTGACTTATGTTTTAAGTCTCTCCCCCCTGGCCGGTTTTTAGGCGTTAAGGCTAAGTATGGAAGGAAGAAGAGTTCTTACATGTGGAAGCTAAACAAGGAGTTCTAAGGTTTACTCCATAGTTTATGTATTTAAGAAATAGTGTAACATACTTGGAACGTGTATTTATAAGGACTAGAAGAAGTCTTTGTTATTAATATCTTGCATCGTATATCTTGTCGTCTAATGACTACGTATCTAGTTGTGCATTAAAATAATTGAATTGGAAATAGGCGTTTAACCTAAAGTTCAAGTGTTTAAGTTGGGGATACTATTGTTTTACAATAGAGGCGCTAGTACTGCTCAAGTAGTGTTGCATGCCGCATTGCGCGGTTAGGACGCGTGCAAGGCAGGGTGTGACGATTTCTTAAAACTCTAATTTAATTTAATTGTGTAAATGCATGTTAATTTCTAATAGGATTAGATGCAATTAGGGTAAAATTGATTCGATTTCTGCTAGGCATGTCTATCGTATCCATAAAAATATTAATTTGATGCAAATTTACTTCGAATTAAAACTATAACTTATGAGAGGAATATATAGGTAAATATGATTCAAATCCGAGCTGAAATAAATAAAACTACACGTTTGACTTGTATATTAGTGGTAATAATCGAAATCGATTCGATGGGGACATGACAGAGATGTAAATGAAACTCTTTTTTATTTTTATTTTTCTTTGTTAGAGAAGCTTCCTTCTGTTTTTGTTCACTTTATTTTACATTTAATGTGAAAACATGTGCATGCTTTATATAAATATACTAATATTTCAACTCTGGAGCATTCTTATTTCAAGGAAAGCAAGTAACGGAGGTTTCAGAGTGTTGCAAACATGGGCCACTTGCATAAACGAGCCATCTGCAATAGGTGCAAGTCTTTCCATCTCTTTTAAAGTCAGAAATGGTGAAGCACTGGGGTTGACCTTTAACCCATTCGAAGACACAGTAAAATAATGTCGTTCCCTAGAAGTTGGGTCTAAAGTTAAATAAGTAACTTTTTTCTGACGATACGACATTAACTCTCAAGTCATCTTGCTTGGACCTACAATGAATGCCCAAAAGAGGGCCACCCACTTTGTTAACAACAGTGACTGTAGTTTTTGGTAAAAGTGAGATCAATTCATCTGTGGCATGTAGGCTGATGGGTAGTAACAAAAACACTGAGAATGCAAGTGCTAAAGATGAAGTCATTTTGTCAATGAAAAGGATAAAGAACTATTACAATGTAATTATCTATCAACTACTTGTTTTTGTTTTAAAGTTCCTCGATTACAAAGAGGATATAATCAAAATCTTCATATATATAGGGAGGTTTGACGGTGTTGTAGGAAACTACAGTACTAGAAAGTTTCCCTAAAAAAGATTGTTAATTATAATTGTTAGTTAGATATTAACATCCATTTACCATAAATAATTATAAGGAGGAAGTATGAGAATATCTTAAAACCCATAACAGATTCAATGTAACTACAAGTTAGCATTTTACATCACGTATAATTAATAATAAAATAAAATAAAAGTAAGAAAAATAAAATAAAAGTAAGAAATATATGGAATATATATGTGAAAATCGAATAATTTATTTCATTAAGGATATAATTAGTGCATGTTACCCTACCTCCATACAATTAATTAAAATAAATTAGAACGATAAAGGATGAGAAGAAATCCAGTGTTGGGTGCACAATGAATTTTTGTTAGTGCAAGTTATATCCTTCCACATTTACACTAATGTTTTGGTACATCATATAATATAATTCTCCATTACTATTTTGTTTCTAATTCGTTTTTAAAAAAATGAGTTTATTATTTAATAAAAAAATAAAGATAATGGTATAAAAGTAAAAGTTAGAA
Organism: Cucumis melo; assembly: GCF_025177605.1. NCBI lineage: Eukaryota > Viridiplantae > Streptophyta > Magnoliopsida > Cucurbitales > Cucurbitaceae > Cucumis > Cucumis melo. The sequence continues at coordinate 15,312,260 of NC_066861.1, forward strand.
ATTGAATCAAATATTTAAATGACATTACAAAATTATGTCTGGTCGGTTTAGATGAGATGTGCAATTTAATTGATTCCTCCTTTCTCTCTTTATTTGTTAATAAAAATGAAGGTTCTTGAATAATCTGTTACTTTGGTCAAATCAAATTATGCAAAACAAAAAACATAAATTAAAATGCTAAATGGAAATGATTAAAACATTTTCGCCGAAGCATTACTCTCTAATTTTTACTTATGATTAATGACATGAGTTTAAAGTGCCAACGAAGATGGCTAAAAAGTTCTCTTTTTTTCTTCTTTAAAGAAGAAAAAAGAACTTTGGTTAACAATCAACTAAAATATTTAGAGATTAATTTTATGAACTACAATAGGATTTATAAATTATATAGATAGATAAAAATAGATAGATATAATCATAAAAATGACCGTCTAATGTATGATAGCGATGGATATAAAGGATTTTAAAATGGTTTTAGAATAGATAATTTAACTAATATTTGTTACTAAAAAATGCTTATATAATAAGTATTTTCACTTAGTTACAGTATTTGACAATTTTTATTCGAGTGTTGCAAAACTAATTCTCATTCCAATGCCTTTAGAGGATTTATTAAAATGCTTTTTTGGTGGCTTAGTTAGAGGAACTCCAAAGTTTAGTGTGTTTAGTTTGGACCAATCCTATGTTGGGTAATCTCTTGAAATTTTTTTTAAGGTACTTGTGAGTGATGACAAAACATGTTAAAAGAACCTGTGTTTGGTTATGAGGACGACTTTCACTTTAATAAGTCTTCAACACAAGCAAGGATGACATGACAATGTCAAAATGGATACATGGTAGTGTCAAAGCAATCAAGTACCGAATCCGGATTCTGAATCTTGGTTCGAATTCTGCTCGAGGCATTACAATGTGGTAAGTTTTAAGACATGAGTTTGCTCATCCGATTAGTCTGATTGGTAGAAAGGCCTTTTAAGATTAGAAAATTATGGAACTAATGCATGTTAAGTCAGCTCATAACCCCTCTTTTAGTTGATTTTGTAACGACCCAACTTTCCGGACTAAGCTGAGGTCACTACTAAATACCAAAACTCGACCATACAACATAAAATTTAAAACGGACCGGTTACGATTCATTAAAAACGTTAGAAACATTACAAAAGACAGTTTCGGGCCCTATTTTAAATCAATCATAAAAGTCTCAAATAAAAAAAACTCACGTCATCAGTTCAAAGTCACAAACCAAATATTCTAACAAAAATACATAGCGGAAACAATAAGAAAACCAGACGCGTCCATATGGCCTTCACGCATCCTTCCTGCCTCTCGTCGGTCTGCCCCTCGCTGTGCCCTTACCTGAAAGTTTAAGAAGAGAAAAGGGTGAGTATAAACATACCCAGTAAGGGACCCACTACTGGGCTCGTCAGGGAACAACAGTTAACTTCCTATTCAGGGGTACCCTACATAACAGTCTAGTGGTTCCGTAGAACGCACATATCAGTCTAGTGCTCCCGAAGGATGCACATATCAGTCTAGTGCTCCCGAAGGATGCACACATCAGTCTAGTGCTCCCGAAGGATACACACATCAGTCTAGTGCTCCCGAAGGATGCACACATCAGTCTAGTGCTCCCGAAGGATGCACACATCAGTCTAGTGCTCCCGAGGGATGCACATATCAGTAAGGCACACTACCCCATAGATGAAGCTAACCGTTACCCCTCAGTCCATACTAAACCGTCTACAACAGTCATACCCCGTCCACACTCATATTACAATTTCGTCATAGGCTTTGCCAGTCAGATAGAACAGGTTTAAACAACTACATCCTCAGTTGCCATGCGCGTAACCGTAACTTCAAGGTCCATCGACATGCAATTCCAATCTACCACGTAACCCGTTAACATAACCACACTATACCGGACATCTAACATCGGGGTCTACTAGCAAGAAACTCCTTATACCCGATAACGCACAAATTACAACTAGCGGTCGCATTTCTCTTACATCAGACAAGAATATATTAACAATGCTTAAAAGTCAAACACACAAATATTTATTCGGTACAATTACTAACGTGTAATCCCCTGTGGACTACTACGTTTCCAGCCTCGCTCCGAGGTCCAGTAGTAGGAAAACCCTTACCTGAAACTTGGTTATGCCCCTCGATCGAGTCCACGCTCAACAGATCCACCTAAACGAAAACACGCAGGTTTTAATCGAAGATACTAGTAGAAGTCATTTTAAATGGTCCTAAGCGACATCCGTTGACTTACTCGAGGAAAGGAAAACTATCTCCAAACAAGCCTGCCGCAGAACCCGAGAACTTAAACGTCAATTCCTTAATACCTTCAAGGGATGAAAGATAGGACCAAAGCTTATTCCAATATTCAACTCGAATCGGATATGGCAACATTAGGGAATTCATCAAAAACAATCCTTACCGAAGACTCACCGTGACCCGAAGTGGAGGAAGGAAGGCTTAGGTGGCTCGGCTCGGCTCGGCTCACTCTCGGCTCGGCTCGGCTTGGCCTCGACTCACGGCTCGGCTCGCTCTCGGCTCGGCTCGGCTTGGCCTCGGCTCACGGCTCGGCTCGGCTCGGCTTGGCCTCGGCTCACAGCTCGGCTCAACTCGGCTCGGCTCGGCTTGGCCTCGGCTCAGCTCGGCTCGGCTCGGCTTAACTCGACTTGGTTCTCGGCTAGGCTCGCGGCTCGCGGCTCGGCTCAACTCGGCTCGGCTCGGCTTAACTCGGTTCGCGGCTCGGCTCGCGGCTCGGCTCCACTCGGCTCGCAGCTTGAAACACGGGTTGGATTGATTCGGGTTTTCGGGTCGGGTCGGCTTGAAAACGGGCAACCTCCACTACAAGAGACGTGGGTACTCCCGACGCACAAATACGTCGGCGAAAATGCAAAGCACGTCGGGAAAGGATATCCCGACGTACAAAACGACGTCGGGAAGAACGTCGGGGCAAATGCGTCGCGAGAGGCTTTCCCGACGCCGTACCAAATCGGCGTCGGGAACGGCTTTCCCGACGCCGTGAGATGCGTCGGCATCGACGGCGTCGGGAAAACCTTATTCCCGACGTCGTCTATGCCGACGCATCTCACGGCGTCGGGAAAGCCTATTTTCCGACGTTTTTTTCCCGACGTAATGAACGTCGGGAAATATTTTTTATATATTTTTTTAAATATTTTATTTTTACTTTTTTCCTTATAATATTTTGCTCAAACATTCACAATGATGTTCGGATTGCTCAAAAAAATTTGGCGACGTTTTGGATTAAATTAATAAATATACAAACACAAATTAAAAAATAGAATTAAAATTAATAATACGAATAAGTTGACTACAAGAAAATATAGTTCTCAATATACAAAAAACATAAACATAAGACCCAATCTCCCAACGAGGTGCGTATGCGCGTCATTCTACACCTTCGGTCCTAAAAATGGTATAAAAATAACTAAGTTTAATACATAATCATATATTGCAAAAACTTAAGAATAATAGAGACATATACGACGTACCGCAGGGCTAGGGATCATGTGGTGGTCCCTGTTGTGCACGAGTTAGGTCTTCAATCATCTTTTTCATAGCTTCCACTTGTGAAGCTAATGCTTGGTGATTTCTATCTTGTACTTCAATCCGTTCCAAAGCTTCATGAAGTTTAGCTTATAATTCAATCTCTTTTTGTGTGGACTGCGAACAAGATGTCGACGAACTGCTTGCACTTGCCGTTCTGCGGGCCTTCGGCTTGGGTCCCCAACCAAGGCCTTTTGAGTAGCCTGGTCGTCTACCCAACACCTGATCGCATATCTCATCCTCAGAGAGTGGCTGACTACCCTCTGGGGTAGGCTGGGATTGGAGTTCCAGCATTTGATTCTGCAACAAATTTAAAAATTATGTTAGGTAACGCGCAAAAATATATAATAAAAGTGGATAATTAATAAGGGTATAACTTACATGCGCATCCTCGGCGGCCTGCGACACGAATGTCCCAGCTCGAACGTGTGTTTCCCGGAACAATTCCACACGATCGACCGGCTGAACTCTTCTTTCAGCGAGCTCATACTGTCGTTGTAGAAACGACTTGGACCCGCTACTATGATTGTAAGGCTGCTTCTGTCTAGCAGCCTTGTTTGTCCGTGATTGCTCCTGCATTAAAACAATTATATTGTTTATTTCTTATACATATAAAAACTTGTTATCATAATTAATCATGACAAATACCTGGAATGCACGGCTGATATAATGGTCGCAGAGGAAGTGTCAATCCTCATCACGTCCAACCAATGCGTTTGGTGGGTTGGCACGAGCCTCCTCCGGGTCGCTGTACTTTTTGAAATGTTTATGACAGTCGGCCCGGAACTCTTTAAAGGTCGTGAGCATCTGATGCTCAACAAACCTGTTCATTGCTTGATCATTGAAATCAAGCACAAAGAATCGCTGCACATTACAAACATAACACATTAGATTGGTTAAAGTTAGATATGTTTCAAATGAAATCATATATAAATGTGTAGTGCATTTAATTACCTGGAGGTCGCCCTTGACGACCTCAATGTATTCTCTCCCAACGTCCGTCCACTTAAGACAGCGGACGGGAAATGTCTTTCGCACGCACACGCCTATCGCTTGGCTGAAGCGAATGGCGTGTGGAGAAATAGGCTTCTCCGCTCCAGGGGCGATCGTCATCGGAATGCGCCCATTTATTGCAACGTGGCGCTCTAACTCCAAGAGTCGAGACTGCGCACGTCTCCTAGGAGTCGGAGTCGTTTGTTGAGAAGAAGACCCTGCTCAATAAATAGACAATAAGATATAAAGTTAGGAACCCCTACATGAAATATTTGTAAGTTAAAAATGAATAAAATTCTTAGACTCACCCGTATTGTCGCCCACAGATGACGACCCTCCCGCAATGTTATCTAAATCCTCCTCAAACTGGAGGAACATATCGTCCGTCTCCATAAAACTTGATCGTCGATATGACATAATGACTATGGACATATAAAAAACAAACATTCAATAACCAAATACAAACACATAGCTAGAATCAAAATATATAAACTAGATATAAATATGTGCATACGTGGTTTAATTTGTCACTATAATTCCTCATCGCTTGCATGTGACAAGTGTTCATCCACATCGTCGATGAAGTCGTCAGTGACATGACGCACAACTGGTCTTTCAACGATTGTGGGATCAACGTCATTTCTGCATAGAGTGTCATCCTCGATGTGGTCATCCACTTGGTGGCTTACAACAACTTCTACTATATTAATATGGTCATTCTGAACATCCTCCACTTCTGGCACGTCCCAAATACGCTTATTTTGGATGACTTGCACAACTTTCCAATTGATACCATTTTTTGGATCATCTACATAAAAAACTTGATGTGCTTGAGTTGCAAGAATTACAGGTTCCTCCGCGTACCAAAATCGGGATGTGTTGAGAGATTTGTACCCTACTTCAATGTGTGTCGTTCTTTGACTTTTGTTTACGTCCGTGTCATACCACCGACACTTAAATAGCCATACATTTCTTCCCAACGGATATTGTACGTGCAACACTTCGTCCAGAACACCGTAGAAATTATTGTCTCCAGTTCCACTTGCATCGCTTTCACCAATGACCATTATTCCACTATTTTGAGTAGTACGTCGAGAATCAAGTTCAATAGTGTGAAATCTTACACCACCAACGATGCATCCATTGTAACAACGAACGTCAAAGGATGGTCCCATCGCTAGTGAGAAGAAATCATCAGATAGGTTTGCAGACTGACGCAGTTCTAACACCTGTGCTCGAAACCATTCAGGGAATGCTCGTTCATGTATTTTATACAAATCCATAGAAGTTTGAGCATGTCGACGTTGGAGCCTCAAATGTTTCCTAATAGAGATGAGTTTAATTTCTGTAAGAACAATATATAACAAATATTTAAAAATTACAAAGATGATGAATATGCTTACTTGCGATACTCTGATATTTCGTCAGCATTATTCAGTATGTACCAATGGAAGAGTCGTTTCTCTTCCTCTGATATAGCACGAACACTTGATGCACCTAAGGGTCGTACTTTCTGCTTGAAAATTTCAAAGTCACCAATTACCTCGTTCTCTACAATGGTATCATCATTTCGCTCATCTCTGGTGAATCGAGTCTCTATACCACGTAGGTAACGTGAACAAAAGGTACTAGATTCATTCATGATATGGCCTTCTGCAATTGACCCCTCAGGACGTGCTTTGTTTCTAACATACTGCTTTAACGTTCGTAGACTCCTTTCAATCGGATACATCCAACTATAAGAAACCGGACCAGTAATCTTCGTTTCATATGGTAAGTGAACGGCAAGGTGCACCATAACGCTAAAAAAGGCAGGTGGAAATATTCTTTCCAACTTACAAAGTATGATTATGATATCTGCTTGCAATCTGTCTAGATCACTTACTCTTATCGTTCGGGCGCACAAGTCACGGAAAAAATTACATAATTCGGTTATAGCAGTGTATACGTTCTTCGGTAAGAATGCTCGAATACCAATTGGTAGCAGTCGATGTAATAAAACATGACAATCATGCGTTTTTAGTCCTGATATTTTCCCGTCTCTTTCATGCACACATCTCGATATATTGGAAACAAATCCATCGGGAAACTTAACTGATTTCAGAAACTTACAAAACTCTACTCGTTCACTGGTAGTCAACGTGTAGCTCGCATGTGGCTTCACCAATCAGTTACCCACTTCTACAAGATGTAAATCCTTTCTTATCTTCAGATCTTGTAAGTCCAACCTAGCATTCGTGGTATCCTTCGTTTTCCCTTCGATGTTCAATAACGTACCAATCAAATTGTCACAAACATTCTTCTCAATGTGCATTACATCAAGTTTGTGACGTAACAAAAGTCTCGACCAATAAGGAAGATTGAAAAAAATACTTTTCTTCGTCCAATTAAGAGCTCTCTTTCTTTTCTTATCCTGTATTGAAGGATGTTTACTCATAACTGGAAATTCCAACTGATCTAGTTGTTCTAATATTTCATGCCCATTCATCACCACAGGAGGAGCCTTACGCTCTACCTTTCCATCGTGTAGCCTACTTCTACGCCACACGTGATTCTGTGGAAGATAGCGTCTATGTCCCATGAAAGATATTCTACCTCGTATCCCGAAGGACGATCTATCACTCATGCATATAGGACATGCCTGATACCCCTTCGTACTCCACCCTGATAGGTCACCATACGCCGGGAAGTCATTAATCGTCCACAACAAGGCTGCGTATAGCTGAAAGAACTGACCTGTAAGAGAGTCATACGTACGCACCCCAAAAGTCCATAAGTCTTTCAATTCCTCAATCAATGATTGGAGATACACATCAATTTCCCTACCAGGAGATTTAGGACCGGGTATGAGCAATGACATAAAGAAATTTGTCTCTTTCATGCATTTCCATGGTGGCAAATTGTAAGGAAGTAACACAACAGGCCACATACTGTACGAGGTACTCATTTGACCAAATGGGTTAAACCCATCTGAAGCCAAGCCCAAACGCACGTTTCGTGGATCAGAAGCAAAATCAGGAAATTCAGAATCGAAGTGCTTCCACCCCTCTGCATCAGCTGGATGTCTCAAGACATCATCTGTTTCAACACGTTTGTCCCTATGCCATCTCATGTCAGCAGACCCTTCCTGCGATACAAACAAGCGCTGTAATCTAGGTACTAAAGGAAAGTGGCGCAATACCTTATGCGGAATTTTTTTCCCTCTATTATGATTAACCTTGTACCTAGCCTCGCCACATGTAGGACAATGTTGCAAATCAGCAAACTCTTTCCAATACAATACACAATCATACTTGCACGCGTGAATAGTCTCGTATCCCAAGCCCAAGTCACGAAGTTTTCATTGGAAGTTTTCATTGCTTCATAAAATGAACTAGGAATAGTACTATTACACATTGGAAACGCTGCTCTTAAAAGTTCTAACAACATGTCGAACGACTTGTTACTCCAACCATTTATAACTTTCACATGCATCAACTTAACCAAAAAATTCAACGACGAAAATTCAGAACAACCGGGGTACAACTCATTACGTGCTTGATTCAATAAGTCCTGAAATATATTATTTGTTGTATCTTCATCTATATTTACCCCAACATTCATCGCCATTTCATCTTCCAAACGAAATTCCTCTATTTCCTCTTCATGTTCAATAGGGGCTTGTAAATCATTTAGCATACCAAAGATATCACCTTCTTCATTAAATTGTGTACTACTAGTTCCTTCATTAAAAGGATTACTACTAGTTCCTTCCTCAAAGTTTTCTGTACCTCTATAGCTTAATGACTCTCCATGATACACCCATTCTGTGTAGTAGGGGGATATTCCTATAGTCAGCAGATGTCTTTCCACACCCTCTAATGAGCTCCAATTTAAATTCAAACATCTCTTGCATGGACACCTCAATCGTCCGTAAGCATCAACGTGAAATTTGGCAAATTCTAAAAATTGGGTCATTCCATGTCTATACTCAAGGGATAACTTATTTCTAAGTTTCATCCAACCCTTATCCATAACTGCAGGATAGCCAACACAACCTAATTATTAACAACACAATACTTCAAAATATCTTCACATCCTACAAACCCCTCCAAACTACAAAGGCTACCATAACTGCAGGATAGCCAACACAACCTAATTATTAACAACAAAATACTTCAAGCTATCCTAACTACCACCCCTTGATACCAGCAAATTCAAAACAAAAAAGGCTACCATAACTGCAGGATAGCCATCCCAAACATAAACAAATTCAAAACAAAAAAGGCTACCATAACTGCAGGATAGCCATCCCAAACATAAACAAATTCAAAACAAAAAAGGCTACCATAACTGCAGGATAGCAAAAACAAATCTTAACACACATATTACATTCCCAATTCAATTTAACTATTAACTCCCCCCCCCCCCCTCCAATTTCAATTTTTCATTCAACTATAAATTCCCCCCCCCCCCCCCCCCCATCTCAATTTTCAATTTAACTTAAACCCCCTCCCTCCAATTCAATTTTAAATTTAACTATTAACTCCACTCCCCCCCCCCCCCTCCAATTTCAATTTTCCATTCAACTATAAATTCCCCTCCCCCCCCCCCCCCCAATTTCAATTTTCAATTTTCAATTTTCAATTCAAATATAAACCCCCCTCCCAATTCAATTTTCAATTTAACAATAAACCCCTCCCCCAATTCAACCCCCATTCAATTTTATTCAATTTTCTAAAACAAAAATCCTAAACCATTCAAATTTCAAATTTCAATTCAACTACAAATTACACACACTCTATACAAAAATACATTTAACAAACAAAAATCTATTCCAAAAGAAAATCCTAAACTAATTTTCATAAAAAATAACCCTAAACTAATTTTTATCAAAAAAAAACCCTAAAACATAAACTTAAACTAAATAAATTTACATATTTCACTTACCTAAAGTGGCAGACGGCGACGAGGAACAACGGCGAGGGCGGTCGGCGACGGACGGCGGCGGAACAAAAGGAAAGAACGGCCGGCGGCGACTTCTTCTTCTTCTCCTTTCTTTTTCTCCTCTCCTCTCGGCTTTGGTTCTGTGAATACAGAACTTAAACGAATTTAAAGGGGATTTCCCGACGCAGTCACGAGGCGTCGGGAAATCCCTCAAAATGCGTCGGGAAAAGGGGAATTCCCGACGCTCATTAAACCCCTTTTCCCGACGTATTCTTGCCGACGCCTTCGTGGTGCGTCGGGAAAGATTGTTTTCCCGACGCATCTCCCGACGCGTTGTTGATGGCGTCGGGAAAGCCCTTATTCCCGACGTTCTTTATGCCGACGTGATTTTCGGCGTCGGGAATGCTCCATTTTCTTGTAGTGCTCAACGACAACTTCGGGCGTTCGACGACGGGGTGAGTCGCGGCTAGGTGGAGTCCGACGACTGGCTCTGTTCTCACACGGCGGAGGACGACGGCTTGACGGCGGACACGGTCGGACGATTTGAAGCCGAGAGGAGATCCGAAATGGCAGGGAGGCCGCGACGGACGAACACGATGAAGCTGACGACGCTGGAGGCGGAAAAGGAGACGGAACGTGGCGGGGAAGGTGGAGACGCGGCGTGCACGGAGAAGAGATGGTGGACGGCGGCGCTGAAACGGAATGGAGAGAGAGACGGCTGCGGCGCGCGAGGAAGATGAAACGAAGAAGATGGATTGGGGGGGGGGGGGCTCGCGCGCGGTAAGTAGGGTTCCTCTTTTTTTAAAAAAAAAAAATATATATATATATATTAAGTTAAATAAATAATAATAATAATAATATTTAATAATAATAATAATAATAATAATAATAATAATAATAATGATAATAATAATAATATAATAAATAATAATATTAATTAATACTAATGTAATAATAATGTTAAATTACAATAATAATAATATTAAATAATAGTAATAATAACAATAATATTATTATAATAATAATAATAAAAGAAAATATTAATATTAAATTATATATATAAAGATTATAATAAATATTAATGATAATAATAATATAATTACTATTATATTATTATTATATAAATTTACAAATATTAATTTCAGAATTTCAGAAATAAATCCAAAATTTAAAATTCCCGAAAAAAATTACATAAAACGGTAAAAGTTTACCTCGAAAATTCGGGGCGTTACAGATTTGGAGCGTTGTACTTGTGTCACACCTCCTCCCAAATCACCTACACTTAGATCAAGAGATGGAATTAAGCCCAAAAACTTCGTTCTCCGCTCCACGATACCTGTAAACTCTGTTGGATATTTGATGTCCTTAAACTCGTAATTTGTAATCATATTTAATTTAATAAAGTCGTTATGGAAAAATTGAGTACTATAATCTTAAATCCAATAAACTAAAGTCTTGAGGCTATTTAGAGTAAACTTTAACTTTATTTAGAGACATAAACGTGGATCAAGTTTGAGTATATAGCCTAAAACGATCTATATTATATGAATAAAGGTTGGGCACCTTATTCTAAGACACTGTGGATGCATGAAAGTAGGTGCATCATATGTAAAGAGTTTACATAAGGTTGAACCGGGAAATAGTCACTTTTAAGTTATAATGTCCCTTACTGTTTAGAATTGACTATTACAATTATTGATTATCTAGGTAACTTAATCTTAATCCTGAACTAACTACGAACTCCTGTTCACATGAGATTATCCTTAGATCTGCATAGAGGAGGGCAGCTCTTTGGCGCTTGCCCATTAAGCCTCCCATTTCAGGGGTAAGATCGGGTGAATAGCTGAGGACATAGGGTACAAGATGGAATTCACTCCTACCCGCTTTAAGGTTAGTAGATAGGTTGTTCTCTAAAGGACTGAATCCAAGTCTTAAACAAGGAGTTTCACCCTCTCATTGGCCCGAGAGGGATTCGGTTTTTAGGTTCGACCTTAAACCAATTGTTCAATAGTGGATTAGTGGGACTTAAGGAGCAAGATGTAATCTTAGAGGTAAAACAGTATTTTGTCCTAACCGAGCTCACGAACAACCTATGAAGGATTAACTTACTAATCATGGTTATATCAGATGGACACAAATATATCTATAGTGAAGGGAGTGCAACTACGGGACTTTAGTTGAATGACTCGTTACTTAAAAAATGTTGATAAGCTTGGTCTAAAAAGGTTTAGCCAGTTAGTCTCGAATAGTTGGAGCCCATGATCTATAGGTCTATTAGGTTCACCTGCTAGCTCATATGGAATAAACTTGGTACAATATGTGGATTGATTCAAATTGTTTGAATTAGATAAGGAGATGGAAATTGACAAGTATATGTGATATAATCGTTGATTTAGAGATAGAGCATTATGTTTAAATATGATTTAAATATCAAATATATGAATACAGATTCAAATACGGATTCAAACTTGGAAACTTGAAAATAATGGAATTGGTTAAAGTTGTAAAAAGTCAAAATGTTGACTTTTGACTTTGAAAAGACCACTAAGCGAAAATACAATGGTGATTAAATCCACTAATTGATGTGGAAAGTGAGGTGTTGAAATTGGGTGAACTAATTACATGCAATAGTTGCATGTAATTAGGTTATTTATGGAAAACTTTTTCAAATTATGAAAAGTTTTCGGTTATTTAAAAGAAAATTAAAATTTCTTTTGAAAGAGTTTCTCCACAAAAATAAATCTAAAAAATTTCAACCTTTGAAAATTATCATTAACCTTCCAATTCTATTTCTCTCTCGATCCTTTCATCTATTGGGTCCCACAAACTGGTTCTAAGTTTGAAGGATAGTAGGTGATTACTAGTGGTGGTCCAAGTTCGTGATCGAGGAGTAAATGAGTTTTGGAACTACAAAGGTAAACTATTCCTAAGTTTATGTACAATCTAGATGTATGTCTAAGAACCAACCATACAAGTAGAAACAACTACTTAATGTACTCTAGCAAATTGGCAGACGTTGTCAGGCATCGGTTCCATGATCTCTACCTATAAAGTAAGGAAACATTTGACATGTATGAGCTATAAAGCCCTATGAATGAAAAACCTTTAAACATCATGCTTTACAAATGATGAGAATAACAAACTTTATCAATAGAAAACGATTAGTAATAAATAACGAACCTTTTTTGTAAAGCAATAAAACAATTTCTGAAAACTTTCTTTCCCTCTCTATACCCTAAACTAATCCTTGAGAATGGCAAAACTGAATTGATACCATAACCCTAATCCTCAAATCAAATAGCAGAGCAAGCTCTATGCTATATTAGTCCATCCTTTAAGACTGTGACCTCAATAACCCTTTGTGCGCAGTATCCTCCCCTAATTTAAAATCGTTAAAGAGTACGAGTGTTCTTGACATTTAAAAATCATAAAGAATGTACTTGTTTGTGATATTTAAAAAACGTCAAGAATATACTTGTTTATGACATTTAAAAAACGTCAAGAATGTATTTGTTAATGACATTGAAAACTCGTCAAGAATGTATTTGTTTATGACATCTAAAAAACATCAAACCTGTTTCAGATTTTTTTTTTAATTGTAATTTAGTTATATTTTTGTTTTTGTATTGCCCCTGTAATCCTTGTAGTGTGGTCCAACAATCTCATAGATATGCACGAGGACAATTTAGAAACTTTAACCAATATTAACATTTCACCATATATGTATGAACCTTTCGAAAACTTTATATATTTGTTCGATATTGTCATATACATAACACTACTTCTATCAACCCCTACCTAATATGATAATTCCAAAATTACAAAACCAATCCAACTATGCTATTCCAAAAATCACGAAACTACAATTCTAGTTCAAGAAACACAAACTTAATATACAAACTTGAATTCCAGAACCTAAACCAAAATACAATAATGTCAAATTAAAATGGATTTAGCAACATTTTATCAAATAGTTGCAATATTTCAAATAAGCAATAATTAAAATTCACATATCGATAGTGAAGAACTATAACACTTGTCCTTCATCGGCCTGTTATAATAGAGGAAAGCACAAGTTTTACCAATATATATATATATATAGAAATTACAATGATATGGATTTGAATAAATTACATTATATAATATATTTATCGAAAATGGGATCAGAAATTGAATTTATCATAGGATCATGTTCTATGAACTTCATCACAATAACTTCTCTGGCATTTTTTGGAAATGGAAATATCAAATTGAATACCAATGAAATCTAAAACAATTTTTTTCATCATATTGCCCATCCACAATCAAACTGCCTCTTCAAAATTAAATCCAATATTCCATGATTCAAAAATCAAAGCAGTACATAAAATTGTTCGGACTAAAACCTTTATGATATAAAATCTTTATATGTGAAATTTCTTCATAATGAAAAGACTGGTAAATTTAGTGCCCCACTAGTGATTGATTTAATGGTAAAACGTTTCATTTTTTCTTAGACAACAGATGAACTCATTACCTTTATTTCACTACACGATTTAAGCTTTCCTACTAATATGTCATCATGCAAGCTGTCCACAATCTTATCAGTGATCCTTGGCCAAAAATTAGAAACCAATAGTTCGTACAAAATTTCAACAACACGATTAACTATTGATTTTTTAATTTTCCTTACGTATGATTTTTCAAAAGACTCTCGTCTCCGGAATTAAAAAGAGTACCTACTTATATCAATAAACAAGAGCATAGCCAAATTACAAAACATTCAAGCAATAATAATTTCAATTCTAAGAGACTATAGATTCAAACTTATTCTAGGAAATGAAGACCTGAGAAAAGCTTAAAAGAAGAGATAAAAGTTACTTCATTAATCCTCTAGTTGCAACCAGAGCATCCCATCAAATGCATCAACTGGGAGAAAAATTACCTAGCTTTCCAGAAAAGTGCTGAGATAGATAGATTCTTTAAGATTGTACCTAAAGATTTCGAGGGGAATGACAAACAAAAACAAAAAGAAAGGGCAAGTGTGTTACTTCATTACTTTTTTGAGTAGTCTTCCTATAGGAGATAAATGTATTGAAATAACAATATTTGCTATAAATGTATGAAAATCATATTTGTTGTAGTGACCCTAGACAAAATTAGTCTACCTAGTTCCCAAAACATAATGCTAGAAATATTACCCCCTTGAGTAGCACTCAAGTTTTGATAGACAAAAAAATAGCACAGCTAGAAACTAATTTTATATATAAATAGTAAAAAAATTTCATGTTTCATGATTATGAAAAAAACCTAATAATTAATTTAAGATAGCAATACTAAACTGCACGATATGATCGCAAAATATCTTATATGTACTTGTCTTCCTTGTGAAGAGACAAAAAATTCAACTCTGTCAATGCACTAAATAATTGTCTCGAATTGAATTAAGGGAAAAAAAATATATAAGATGGAATCATTCTCACACATGATGATAAAGCCCTAGTATAATTAAGAATAAGAACACTATCTCATTTTAGATGTGCAAAAAAATTTACCCAGCTTTCCCTCGAAACAGAAGCTACTCCAATACCGCGATTCTAGAAACCCTTCAGCTTTCTTCTGAAATTTCTCCTCTTTCCAAACATTGTTAGATCAAAAGTTCTTTAGAGAAATTGTCAGAAATTGAATAAGCTTTCTAACATAACTAAATAATGTCTACACTTTGGCCTACTAATAAAACTAGAATGCTTCCAGAAACGCGCATAGAAACTGTAGCTTGACTTCTCCTTAAATTTTCATCAATATCCCTTTAGCATCGGCTCAAGCATACTTCATAAACTTTGT
Organism: Cucumis melo; assembly: GCF_025177605.1. Taxonomy (NCBI): domain Eukaryota; kingdom Viridiplantae; phylum Streptophyta; class Magnoliopsida; order Cucurbitales; family Cucurbitaceae; genus Cucumis; species Cucumis melo. The sequence goes on from NC_066861.1 coordinate 15,327,578, forward strand.
TAGAATTTGGATTAGCTTTCAAACCTGATAAACTTCAGTTTCTAACTACTTTTGTATGGTTTGAAATCAAAAGAAAACTAAAGATATGTTGAATGAACCAAAAATCTAATATGAATGAAGATTTACGTTGAAAAATCTTGTCTTCTCCAACCCCAAATCTTCAGATCTTCTTCTTCTTTCACTTTTACCTATTCTCCTCAAAATATCTATGAAATTTGGTGAAGAAATGGATTCGAATGGTGAAGAAACAAGTTGGCAGTGGTGGGTTCTTTAAACAACAACAATGCACCGAACACCATTTTCTTTTCCTTTATTTTCTTTATTTCTTTCTTGCATATCCATTCCACTCCACTCCACTCTGGTTCTTTCTTTTCTTTTCTTTTTTTGATTTTTTCTTTTTCCTTTTGCTTAATTATTCAATTCCAAAATTATTAAAAACAATTTTCATTCAAATGCTTTATCGTCTTCTCCGTTGTAAAGTAACAAGTTTACTCTTAATGCTTAAATGAACAACGAAAGAGGTTACTCAGTTGTTTTGGGTGTAGAATCGTAGGGAGGAAGCATCTCCTCACCAAAAGTCTTATGTCCGATGGTTATCTGTAGAGGATAAGAACTCAACTTTTATTGTTGGGTTGTTAAGAATTGTGAGAACGCTTGAAATACGCTATTTTTCTCTCATTAATTCATGTCTGTACTGCTACCTTATATGATTATGTGTTGACTTTCTAGATGTTTGGTGCCCAAGTTGTTGATCAACTTGTTGGGTTTTCAGTCCTAAAACAAGTATGTAGTAAATAGGATTCATTTATTGTTATGAATAAAGTGTTATTATTGTAATTTTAATAAGTGTTATCGATTATTTTATTAGTTTCGTCTTAATAATCTAAATCCAATAAACCAACATCCTAAGCTACCTTATGTGTCTGAAATTGTATGTGAAGACATACCCTTATCAACGCCCAAGATACAACTGAAAGAGTCCATAATATAATGATAAGGCTTAGTACTTAGGTTGGTAACACTATGGATACGACCCACTTTATATTTGATACAAACATAACGACCTAACGCGTTCTTATAGGTGACATGTGAGTGTGGGTATCCTATGTAATGAGTTTGCATAAGGTTGGACCACAAAATAGCAACACTAGATGTAACTCCGTTAGCTAAGTATGTTTCTATTTCAATAAGATGACCTAGAGTACAAGTTTAATCTTGAATGTATTATGAACTCATGGTCGCGAGGACTTGTCCTTTGTTTTATTTGGGTGAGTGTGGCTGGATTTCCAACTTAATGAGCTTACCATTTTGGGGACAATATGATGACTGCTTCCCAATTTTAGGGTAAGTTGATGACTGCTCTCTTAAATGATGTCTTTTGAACTTGAACATAAGACCCTGCCCTCTCAATGGTTCGAGAGGAGATTTTGTTTATTGGTTGGATCATAAACAAGTTGTTCATTAAAGGAACATTGGTATTTAAGAACTAAGAAGTAGCCTAAGAGTAAAACGATAATTTGACCCAACTTATGTTACGACTTTCGTAAAGGACTAACTTACTGTTATTAGTCTATACCTGTGGACATAGAAATATATCTACAGTGAGAAAAAATTTGTTGTGAGTCTTTAGTAAAGTGTTCACCCAATTAACGAATATATTATTGATCTATAGGCCTATTAAGTCCTCTTCCAAGCTCGTAAACGGTAATGAGATTATTAGATCTTGGATGAAATTTGAATTGTTCAAGTTAATTTAGGGAAATAATATAATATATGATGATGTATTATAATATAAAGTTTGTACTTTAATTAAACTTTATAATATAAATTTTGTATTCGATTTCTTTTAATGAGAGAATAAAATATTTTAATAAGTTAAAATATTAATTTAATGTGAACAATATTTATATTAAATCTATAGGTTAATTTAATATTTATATGATACACATTAAAACTATAGGTTAGGAGAGAAATATATTTATGAATATATGATTCGAATATGTTAATTTATAATAGGATTAGATGTAATCATGGTAAAATTTATCCAATTTTCGCTGGGCATGTCTACCGTACCCATAAAAAAATGAATTTAATGAGAATTAGCTTCAAATTAAAACTATAGATTACGAGAGGAATAAATATGCGAATATGAGTCAAATACAGACTGAATAAAAAAAAAAACTGCATGTTTGACTTGTACATTAATGGTAATAATCAATATCGATTTAACGGGGACATGAAAGAGATAAATGCAACTCTTTTTTATTTTTATTTGTTAGAGAAGCTTCCCTTTGTTTATGTTTACATTTAATATGAAAACATGTTCATGCTTTATATAAATATACTAATATTTCAACTATGGAGCATTCTTGTTCCAAGGAAAGCAAGTAATGAAGGTTTCAAAGTGTTTCAACATGACGATTTTTTCTAAATTAGGGTCTCCCAAAATAGGACATTATAACGACCCAACTTTCCGGACTAAGCTGAGGTCACTACTCAGTATTAAGACTCGACCATAAGACACACAAGCTCATAAAGGATCGGTTACGATTCATTAAAAACGTTTTAAAATATCACAAAAGCAGTTTCGGGCCCTATTTTAAATCACATCCACGAGAGTTCCAAAATACAGTGCTCAAATCATCAAACACAAAACCACAACCCAAACATTCTAACCATGACTCGATCTGACAATGAAAATAACGAGTAACAAAATACATCAGCGGAAGCATAAAGAAAACCAGACACGTCCATATGGCCTTCACGCATCCTTCTTGCCCCTCGTCAGTCTGCCCCTTGCTGTACCCTTACCTGAAAAGTTAAAGAGGAAAAAGGGTGAGTATAAGATATACCCAGTAAGGGACCCACTATTGGGCCCGTTAGGGAATAACAGTTAACTTCCTATTCAGGGGTACCCTACAAAAACAGTCTAGTGGTTCTGTAGAACGCACACATCAGTCTCGTGATCCCGAAGGATGCACGTATCAATCTAGTGATCTCGAAGGATGCACATATCAGTCAAGTGATCCCGAAGGATACACATATCACTAAGGTGCACTACTCCATAGATGAAGCTAACCATTACCCCACGGCCTATACAAACCATCTACAACAGTCACATCTCGATAACGTTCAAACTAACATTATAGGCTTAACCGGTCAAACAATATAGGTTTAAACAACTATCTCCTCAATCGCTATATGCATGTTCAATTCACACATCATTGTGACATTTATTTAAATCCAGTCAATCAGTCAAATCTTCACTTTGTAAAGTTATCTGATGATACTTCGACTCAATTCAAACTCTAGTGTATCCCCAGGTAATCTACATTATGCGCAATGCCCACATTATATCTAACAATCCTATTCAGTCCATAACACAATTCAACGGCGTATACTCAAAGTATACGAAAGGTTCTCGGACTCTTAATCCTTCCACAACATAACTCCATAACCAATATCCCGACAACAGATTTCCACTTACATAACCTTAAGACTTTATAGTCCATCGACATACTATTCCAGTTCACAACGTAGCCCACCAACATAGCTACAATACACAAAACATCCGGGCATTGGTGTCTATCTGTAAACAACTCATTACATATGATAGCACATAAGCTATTACTAACAATCACGTTACCTTTAATAAGTCAAGAGCATATAAGTGACATGTATTAGTTAAACATGCGTCAATCCACTCAATACAGTTACTAACGTATAATCCCATATGGACTACTACGTTTCCAGCCTCGATCCGAGGTCCAGTAGTAAGAAATCCATTACCTAAGATGTAGCTAAAATCTCGTTCAAGTCCGCGTCCAAATGAATCCACCTAAACACAATCATACAGTTTAACAATGACATCACCACAATTCACAGTACAAAACGCCCCAAGCAACAACTACCGACTTACCCAAGCAGAGGAGAGTTGGTTTCTACTGCGCTTGCCGTAAAATTCCTGAACTCGAATGTCACCTCCCCAACACCTTCAGAGGATCAACGGATAACCCAATCAATCAGTTCAACATTTTAAACCAACACTTAGGCTCTCATGGAATATGGAAAACATTAGAAATTCCTCACATTGACCTTACCAAGACTCACCGGGACACGACGTGGAAAAAAAATGGCTTAGTGAACAGGGAGTTCGGCTTGGCTGGGAAGGTGGCTCAACTCGACTCGGCTCGGCTCAGCTCGCAGCTCGCGGCTCGCCGCTCGCGGCTCGCGGCTCGTCTTAGTCATCAGCTCGCTGCTCGTGGCTCGGCTCAGTCCTCGGCTCAGCTCAGCTCGTGGCTCGGCTCAGTTCTCAGCTCGCGACTCGCGGCTCGGCTCAGTTTGGATTTGCAGCTCGGTCGGCTTGGATTCCCGACTCGGGTACGGCTCGGATTGCTCGAAGTAGCAGGCGTACGCGCGAGCGGCTGGCCGTCTTTGCTTCACTCGACAACGGCTGAATGAGGGACGTCGATGGCAGAAGTGAGCAGCTCACCTCGATTGTTTTGGGCTGCATCGGGTACACAAGATGAGGAGAGAGGAAGCGTCGGAGGTGGCAGAGACGAAGAGGGAGGAAGAGAGCGTCGGCTGTAGACGGTCGGATGGCCGATTCGGGGATCCCGTCGGTGGCTGGCTGGGCGCGGATGGAGAACAGGGACGGTTGCGGTCGACGGTGTTGCAAGGCGAACCGTTACAGAGACGGAGACGGGGACGGAGGCGGGACGAGTGCTGAAGAGAAATGGATGGAGAGACGGGCGACAGCGTCGACTTCGTGAAGGGACTGAAGATGAAGAAGAAGATGGAGCAGGGGGGTGCGGCGCGCGGGTTAGTGTTTTTTTTAAAAAATAAATTATATATATATATTAAATAATAATAATAATAATAATAATATAATTTATATATTATATTATTATTATATTAATTTATACCATATTATATTATAAAAAAATTTATACCCTTCGGTTTTTTTTTTCTTCCCTCTTCAAAACCAGCCAAAAATTAACACCAAAGTTTTTAAATTCTAAAAAATTTACATAAAATGATAAAATTTACCTCGAAAATTTTGGGACATTACAGACATAATTGACTCACCAAAATTCTTCCCAACTTGTGGGTGATTTGTTTTCAACTTCAACTTCATTAGCCGCACATCCTAAACCATATAAACTGTCATGCGTTTCCATAATAGATTGCATAAGTCGTCAACCACAATGGGCATGCTTCCATGCATATAACTCAGTCAAAACTCTAACTCATGCTGACTTTTTTATGCATATTCTCTAAAATTCCAAAGCTCTTGTGTCACACCCCCTTCCAGACAACCTCCTCTTGATCCAAGAGATGGCGTGAAGTCAATCAATATCGTTCTCTTTTCAACGATAATTGCTCACCCTAACATCTAACACTTTTATTTAAAATTCACACGGAAGCAAATAACACAACACTAGAGAAAGATATGATGAAACGACTAAAGAAAAGAAAAGATGAAATAGCAAAAACGACAACAGCGGATCAGGCCCCGACGAAAACACGATTTTTAATATTGCTATTAATGTGATTACTTAGTAAATGGACAACCATCTGGTGGGCCAAGTGATATATATATATATATATATATATATATCATGCATTCAACTTGCAAGTATATAATTTCTATTCAAAACAAGTTTTACATTTAGGTTTTAGGTTTATATATATATATTATATACATAATTGGGTTGGGTCGGGTCGGGTCAACCCGATCCCTTACTTGCACAACCTGGCAATCCGTCTCAACTTTTTTCCTCCAATTTTCTAATCCAAACCAACCCAACACAAAATTTAACCCAACCCTTACGATTTGGGTTGGGTAATTCAAGTTAGTCGGATTACCTGTTTTTTCTAACACCTATAATCTCTTCCTGGAAAGTGGTAAATAATTTTGAAAAAGTGAGCTAAAAAGTCCAATGATTGACTTGGTTTATCAAAACAAAGTGTAGTATAAAATGTTTAGGCAAATAACTCAGTAAAGCATTTATAGAAACAATTTATAAATCTTAGGTTTTTCCTGGTCTATACCAAATAGCAAATCCTTAGAAGATAGCAGAGCTAATCAATACGAAATCCAATATAATCATTGACTCAGAAAATGGAGTAAGATTGATTCTATCGACACCTCAGAGATCAGCATCCCCAACTCTAGCTCAGAGATGGGCGTCCCTACCTCAAATCTTCAAATATAGGCATCCCTACCTCAAAATTTCATGACGCTTATGCTACCTTGTAGGACTATAGTTGTAACAAGATAACTTGTTACAGATTAAATTAGGTTTAAAATCATAAAATTTGAGAACAATACCTCAAATCATAAACCATGTATTGCTATTTTACAATCTCATTATCTCTTGCTAGCCAGACGTAAAACTTCGTAATTCATGCTAGATAAATACTTTTTATAAGTCACATGCTTTAAAAATAGCTGTAAATTAGATTAAACTCAAAGTATTTTATAAAATTTGGCTACCAAATTCATATAGAAATCCTTAAGAGAAATACATTTTGGCACTTACAAATAAGAGCTAAAACCTTGGCCTATAAACTTTTTCAATCTCCTCTTGACCTGAAATAATGATATTTAAATAAAAATTAATCCCTTAGGACTAGAATCTAGCCATGTGCTAATCTCTCAAGCCTTATCACGCGTACGAGCATCACGTATGTTGTGCATTGTGTGCCTATGATTTCCATATTTCATGTGTCCTACGTTGAACATGATATTCTTGTCTACATGTTCTTGCTACATGTTCTGAGAACCCCGCATGGCTTAGGCCTGTGCCTTATGTCGCCTAGCCGTCAGCTGACCATGCGATGGATATGCTTTGAGTCTTAAATAAACTATCTTCACCAATTTGCACGTCCATCTCACATTGTCATCGTAACACACAACCCACCCTTAGCCTTGCTAGAAACTTAATTTTCAACCAGAAACTTTACTCAACTTTGGAGCTTATTAGCTTAAATTGTGGAACTCAAATCAAGAAACTTCTGTCTTACAACTTGTGTAGAAATTTCTTAACTAGCTAACCTCAAAATACAAGCCAAAAATTCCAAGTATTAAGTTCTATAGCTAAAACATACTCAACACTACCTAGATTTTCTTCGAAAATGACCTTTGTGGCTTTCTTCACTCTAACGCCTCCCTTCCTAGTGTCTTCTCTTCTTGGTATCCCTTCCCTTGATACCAAACTCAATGAACACAAGTCGATTGTGAATACCATTCATCCAACGTTTCCTTTACATAGGAGTTCTTGCATGCTACTTAATGACATCTCATTCTCACCTCCTACAGACCATTCTTGTCACTTTCCACCTCATGTTGCTTACCTTATACCTTCTACTTGGCAAAACCTAGGTGTCTTGCATGATATGCCACTTATACTCTATCTTACCTGTTGACATACAATGTAGTGTGACATCATTGGCCGCCTTCCTCTTTTTTCTTTAAGAGGTTCTTTTGTCAATAGCTCAATTGTAGAATCCCTATGACTTTCTTTTCTGCAGCTAACCTCTCAACAATCTTACAAGGCCTTCAACAAACCTTGTCATCCAAAGACTAGCACTTGGCCAAATGACATCAATCATCAGAACATTCACCACTCTTCACCGCGACGTGGAATTCTTCCATCACTTAGACTTGGAATTGTCTTCACCATTACCTCACAATAGACTTAAGATTTCCACTGGCGTCTCACGATAATCACGCTTTTCTCATGTCAATGCAAGGTTCACTAAAAACATCCAAAGGTGTGTAAAGTCCATGCGGTTGTGTCTTAGATTGAGCTTCCTTACATTTACAACATTGTGTGCATACTTTATTCACATATTTTCTCATTTTTAACCAATAAAAGTGTTCGCGCAACATGCCATGTGTTTTAGATTCCCCAAAATGCCCCATAAGTCCTCCCCCATGAGCCTCATTCACACGTAATTCTTGAATAGAACATTTAAGAATACATATTTTTCCTTTTCTAAAAAGCAATTCATCATAGACAATATAATCATTCACATTTTTTTCCTTTTAAACATTGCATATATATATTAGGAAATTCAAAATTCTCAACTTTGTATAACTCAATCTTGTGTTTAAAACCAAGAACTTTTGCAATAAGGGAAGAAACAATGCTTACCTTCTTGACAATGCATCGACCAACACATTGTCCTTACCTTTCTTGCAATGAATGACATATAGAAATGTCTCAATCAACTCTACCCATTTAGCATGTCTTTTGTTTAACTTGGTTTGGCTTTTGAGGTGCTTCAAGCTTTTGTGATCTATATGGATGATAAATTCTTTTGGCCACAAGTAATGTTGCCAAACTTTCAAAGTTCTTACAAATGCATGTAATTCCTTGTCATATGTTGGGCAACTAAGTTGTGCTCCATTTAACTTCTCACTAGAGAACATGATGGGTCAATTTTCTTGCATTAAAACAGCTCCAATTCTCATTCCACTTGCATTGCATTCAATCTCAAGAAATTTGTCAAAGTTAGGCAAAGCAAAACAAGGTGCATTAGTCAATTTATCTTTTAATTCATTGAATGCATTTTCATGTCTTTCTTTCAATTCAAATTTCACATTCTATTTCACAAGTTCATTCAAAGGTGAGGCTATGCTACTAAATTTTTTAATAAACCTTCTATAAAAACTAGCCAAGTCATTAAAAGATCTCACCTCAGTGGCCTTGGTTGTTGTGGGCCAACCATAAGAAGTTGGTTTTTTCTAGACAAAAACTACACTTTTTGAAGTTGGTATAAAGTTTTTCTTCATTAAGTTTAAGCAAAATTGTCTTGACATGCAAAATATGTTCATCCAAGCTTTTTAAGTAAACAAGAATATCATCAAAGTATATAACGACAAACTTTCCAATGTATTCTGTAAAAACATAATTCATTACCAGTGCTTGGTGCATTAGTAAGACCAAAGGGCATAACAAGCCACTCTGAAAGACTAAATTTCGTTTTTAAAGTTGTTTTCCACTCATCTCCCACATGCATTCAAATTTGATAACCACTTTGAGGAACATATTTGGAAAAAAACTTTGCACTATGTAATTCATCCAACATGTTATCTAATCTAGGAATAGGACGTCGATACTTTACCATTATTTTGTTATTGGCTCGACAATTAATACACATCCTCCATGTTCCATCTTTTTTGGGTACCAAAAATCACCAAAACTAAACAAGAACTCATGCTTTCCCTCACATAACCTTTATGCATGATTTCTTCTACTTGCCTTTGAATTTCTTTGGCCTTGGTTGGATTAGTGATATAGGCAGCCATATCTGAAGGAGTTGTCTTAAGTATAAAGTCAATTTGATGTTCAATTCCTCTTAAAGTAGGTAGACCCGTTGGTGCATCTTCATGTAGAAACATGTCATTAAACTCTTGTAAAAGAGACTTAAAAGCACTAGGCAAAGCATCATCAGAGTTAGGTTCATCAACTAAACACATTCTTTTGCACACAAGTACAAAGTTTGGTGCTTCGATTGAAAACAAGTCTCTCACTTCCCCCTTTCTTATAACCATGCTCACATTGTTTCTTTTTTCCTCCAAATCACTCCTTTTCCCTCTTGATTTTCATTCACCTTTTGCCCTTCTCTTTTGTTGCTTTTCTTTCTTTCTTTAAACTTGCTTTCTTCTTTCATCTCTTATTCTTTAAATCTTTTCTTTCCTTTTCTATTTTCATTTGATCACATTGGACTTCAAATGAAGACAATGGAAGCAAAGTAAACTTCGTCCTCTTTTAAGTAAATGTGTATTCATTCAACAACCCATTGTAGGTGACCTCCCTATCGTATTGCCAAGTTCGCCTCAATAATATATCACTCGCATGCATTCGTACTACATCATAAAGGACTTCATCTTTATAAATCCCCAAGGTAAAAGAAATAAGAACTTGGGAGTTTACCTTATGTTCACCTTTGTTTGTCAACCATTGAAGTTTGTATGGTTTCGAAGCTAATAACGGTAGTATTTACAACTTTAATATTTACAAGTAGTTACTTTCTATCCCTTTTTATAGTTTATGAAGTTAGGTATTATTTCTGGTGAGACAACTCCGATTTAGATTGTTTGAAGCACTAGTAAAAGTATGGTTTCCATCTCTCTCTGCTAACAGAAATTGATTACTTTATAGAAAGATCAATTCGCATCATCAAGGCATGCCCCTTAATGGTATCTTTAACATTTTCTACATGATCATCCTTTACCTACTACGGTGGACACATCTCTCGTTGAGCAAGAACCCACTAACTCCTGCATCTATACAGACCGTTGTTCTTTTTCTTCCTGCATATTCTTTTCCATCTCAATCAAGGCTGCAGTCAATATGTACAAGCTTTACCATCTATTATTAGTGATTTCCGGTGTATGGAATTCACGGTTGGAATTTATATCCTAAAACTCGTAGTTTGTAATCATATTATATTCAATAAAGTTGTTATTGAGAAATGAAATACTATAATCTTAAATTCAATAAACTAAGATCCCAAGCTATTTTGAGTAAACTTGAACTTTATGTAGAGACATAAATATGGATTAAGTTCGAGTAAATAGCCTAAATAGTCTATAGTATATAAATAAAAGTTGGGTGCCTTATCCAGAGATACTATGGATGCGGCCCGCTTTGTAGTTAATATAAACGATGTAATCATGAATCGTTCATGTAGAGACATGAAAGTGGGAGCATCCTAGTAAAATGTTTACATAATACAGAACCATGAAATAGTCACTTTTACGTTATAACACCGTTTACTGTTTAAAACTGATTATCTCGATTATTGATTACCTAGGTAACTTAATTTTAATCTTGAGCTAACTATGAACTCCTATTCACATGAGATTATCCTTAGATCTGCATAGGTGAGGGCAACTCATTAGTGTTGGCCCAATAAGCCTCCCATTTCAAGGGTAAGATTGGGTGGATAATTGGAAATATAGAGTGCAAGACGAAATTCACTCCTACCCGTTTTAGGGTTAGTAGATAGATTGTCCCCTTAAGGACTGAATCCAAGTCTTGAACAATGGGACCCCACCCTCTCATTGGCCCGAGAGGGATTCGGTTTATAGGTTATACCTTAAAACCAATTGTTCAATAATGGATCAGTGGGACTTAAGGAGAAAGATGTAGTCTTAGGGGTAAAACGGTACTTTTCGACCCAGCCAAGCTTACGAACAACCTGTGAAGGATCAACTTACTTATCATGGTTATATCAAATGGACACAAATATATCTATAGTGTAGGGAGTGCAACTATGGGACTTTAGTGGAATGACCCATTAGTTAACGAATGTTGATTAGCCCGGTATAAAAGAGTTTAGCTTGTTAATCTCGGATCGTTGGAGCCTATGATCTATAGGTCCATTAGGTTTCCCTACTAGCTCATATGGAATAAACTTAGAACAGTATGATGGAATGAGTCAAATTGTTTGACACAGGAGAGGAGGGAGAAATCGACAAGTATATGTGATATAGTCGTAGGTGTTAAATTACTAATAGAGCTTTTTGCTTAAATAGGATTTAAATATTAAAGATATGAATGTGGATTCATACTCAGAAGCTCGGAAAAGATGGAAATAGTCAAAGTTGTAGACTTTTTTACTTTTGAAAAGTCAAACTTTGGCCGGCAATATATTCAAATGTGATTTGAATCTTGAGAAAATAAATGCAAATTCATTCTCGAAAGGTCAAAATTAGTCAAGATGGACAAAATTGTAAAAAGTCAAAATGTTGACTTTTTGGTTTGGAAAGTCAAAGTTTGACTTGGGCCAGGTGTTAGCAAACGATGAAGACATTAAGCCTACTAATGGTTAGTGGGTTATGTGTTGTTGGCCCATGTATGTACATGCACATGCAACCTTGCATGTGAATTCTATATAAAATAGGCTCCTTGGGCCTTAAGAAAAAGGCTTAGCAGTTTTTCCTAAAAAAATTTGGGCTACTTTTTTTCTGTTTGGTTTTATTAAAAATCAAAATTTAAAACTCAACCCTTTTTCCATCTTATTTTTCTCTCTCCCGGTATCCTTCATCCAACGGGTCTCACAACCCGATTCTAAGTCCGGAGGATAGTAGGTCAATCGTAGTGGTGGTTCAAGCATTAATCGAAGCTTCGAGCGTAAGTTTTCTTAAAAACCCTGTTTTTAATCTTATTTCGGTTTAGGGTTTTTTTGTTAATTAGTTGCAATTAGGGTAATTTTTCGGTATTTCTTCCACCCTGCTCGTTTAATCTCTATCATTCACTTCGCAGGCCATCTATCAATTTCCTACACAACTCCTTTTCTAGAACATAGGGAATAGTTATATATTACATTGTTTCTTGTAAATTTTTCAGCGTGCTCAATAACAGAATCCGACCCTTGGAAGAATTCTCCCTCAAATATGCCTTGAAACATTTGCCAGCTTAACTTCTTCAGTGGTCAACTTCTATTTGACCGTCTTCCACCACTCTTTCACATCTCATTGTAACATTGCTTTAACTAATTCTACCTTTTAGTTTTTAGGGCATCTAGTAGCCAGAAACATTCAGTCAGTCTACTAATCCATTTGTTTGCCTCGGCGAACTATTGGAATCTTAAATTCATAAACTTCTAAGGTTTCCATACTCCCTTTAAAAATTTAGTTCTAAGGTCCATTGTTTAGTTCTAACCCTATGCTATCTACGAGTGGCATAAATTGTTAGAATTATTTTGTATATAATATTATTATTAATGTGACCCATGTGCATTATATGTTATTTTATCTCTTTCAGACCTGTTATTTTATTAGACCCATTCGGTGAAAAGATAATACCCTAATGAAACACCATGATCGATAGTGTCTATAAATAGAATCTTAGGGATTGGTCCTCTCATTGCCTCATTCAAGAAGTCCACTCTTTCCTATCAAAAACCTAATTAAGTTCTAAAGGAAGGTAAACAGAGAGAAACACAATCCCTTAGAAAACCATTCATGGATCAAGGTATATTGTTCTCTAACTAAATTTAATTTAGGAAAATCGTCTAGTTCAAAGATCTTGACATTTATTGATTTATACATTGTTAGAGTTTTATTGTGTAATCATGAAAATAAAACATACATAAGTTTCCTATCTTAAAAGTTGAGCTTAAAATTTAGGAAATATAACTTGAAAAAATAGTGAAACAATCAACGACTATATCTGGAGATATTTGGCACTCACTCTCAACAATAGTAAGAGCAACAATAAGATCATATAGTAAGAATAGTAAGGACACAAAGGCTTGTTAACCCAGTTCGATGACACAGTATCTAAGTCTAGGGGGCACTTGACCCATGATAGGAGATTTTATTACTAACAGTCATTGATCATAAGAAATTCCTTATGATAGTCAGTATAGAGTTTACACATTGATTCTCACTCTATACATAAATTATTATTATTAGGAAACACACATACATGTTATAATTAAGTCTATGTTTGATCTAAAACAAAAAAAAAAATCTCCCTCTTAACCAAGATTCTTTAATTAAGTAAATTTATAATAAAGATCTCCTCCTCGACAAATTTTCTCATCAATCATTCGACTAGGGTTCTGTACATAAACTGAGTTGTACGTGATCTTCATACGAATCAAGTGTTGCACAACATCATATCATTTTCTATCTCATGTCATGTTTAGAAATATTCGCGCATCTACACTTACGTGCAACACTGTGCTCTATAGCTGAATTAGCTCATCGACATCACAGTTTCTAGTATTTTAACAACCATCAACAGAAAATCAACCATCTGTATATATTCTGTTTTTCGTAACACTACACAGTAAATCTCAACAAACAACATTTCGTAAATCTTTGAATAATCGAGATAAGAATCTCTTTCCCAAAAATTTTTTAGCAAATAAAATTTGATGCCTCAATTACATGTGTGATATCTTTTGTCCACGGTGAGCAACAAATTGATATCAACAAGCTTCGTCACACATCGTTTCGCCTGTCTTTGTTTTGCTATTTTTGGCCTCACTATTGCATCAAACCGTTCGTCTGTTCTTTGTCACCACCTCTGATCGGCTGTCGTAACACTCCACTGTCGATCAAGCCATTGAAGCACCGACCGAGCCGAGTGCATCAATAGAGTAGATTCTTTCGAGCTGCATGCGAGCCCCCTTTCTTTGTCTGAGTTGTATGTGTAAGCCAAGTCGTGTCGTTGCAAGTCATGTGCAAGTCGTATCCTAGCCGAGTTTCAAAATCGAGCCAACCTTATCCTCCTTTAGTCGAGCCGCGCGCGCCGTTCCCTCTTCCTTGCTGAGCCACCGGGCCACCAAGTTTATTTTAGCCTTTTCCCACCTATTTTGGAATATTATTGATAATTGTTTTTAATGGGTCTTGGGTAATACCCATGAAGGGTAAACTTTGGACACTAAATAAATTAATTTTGGATTTATGTTGAATTTTGGAATATTTTCTTGAAGGATTTTTAGTTGAATTTTGGAAGTAATTACTTGAGAAATTCTGCAACTCAACCTTATTTGTTGGTAAGTTGGAAACCCTAATTAAATTTTGGTAGATATTGGTTAACAAAATTATTAAATTAATTATGTCTGTATTAGGACTTGATTGTTTAGGAAAGCTTGGTTATAGATTTTAAAAATATTTTTGGTTAACCTAATCTCGAGGTAATAAATTCTCCTACTAGACCCTCGTACTAAAGTTAAGAGTTTGCATGTGATTTTTCTATTATGCATTGATGTAAATGCATAATGTATTGATGACGTATGATGATGACTGATAGTATGATTGAGTTATGTTGATGAAGATGATGATCGAGTTATATTAATGTTGAGGTATGAAATATTAATCTCATGATTAAGAACGTTATGATTAATATTCATGTCATGTTTATGATGTTATGAAGTGTTACATGCTATGGATAGGGTGTTCTGTTAACTTTATCTATCAGAGTTGTACCTATATGGGTGTCCCTTGGGATCACCACTTTTTTATGATTGTATGGTCTGACAAAATCACCAGTCTTATGAAATGTTATGTATATGAGTGGTCCGACGGGGTCACAATCCGATTGTCCTATTCCTTCAGGTTTATTAAAGACCAGTTTGTCCTAGGTGTGGTTTGGAGTTCACCGAAGATCAGTATTTTCCTACGCATTCCTTTAGGTTCACCAAATACCAGAGAAGTTCCTACGGGATCATTAGATTGCGCATGTTCGAGAACACGTTAGTTTAGGGGTACCTCTTTACAGGATTTTAATGGAAAGTTAACAGACACCCAACAGGACTGGTAGTAGGTCCTTTACTGAGTATATGTTTATACTCACTCTTTCTATGTTTAATTTCTCAAGTAGAGGTAGAGGTAAGGGTAGAGATTTTGTCAATTTAGTTCCAAGTCGTAGAGCAATACAATTATGTATGTGACATGTAGTATTGACCGCTTCTGCCCAAAAATATATCAGTAGAGACTTTGCATGAATCATAACTCTCGTCATCTCCTATAGTGTTCGGTTCTTCCTTTCAACGACTTTGTTATGTTGAGGAGTCATAGAAGCTAAGAATTCGTGAAATATTCCTTCTGCTTGACAAAATGCAACAAAATACTGATTTTCAAATTCTTTGACATGGTCAGTCCTAATCCTACACACATTATGATTTTTTTCACACTGAAGTTGCAAGCATAATGTCTTAAATGTTTCAAAAGTTTCTAACTTATCTATAATAAACCGTACCCAGGTGTATCATGAGTAGTCATCTATGGTCACAAGAACATACCTTTTTCCCCAAGACTGTCTACTTGCATTGGCCCCATAAAATCTAGATGTAGTAGTTCCAAAACATGCCTTAATGATCCCTGGTCATTTACCTTGTGTGAAGATTTTATTTGTTTCCCTGCAGGACATTCTGAGCAAACTAAGTCATCACACTGTTTTAACTGAGATAAGCCAAGTACAACCTTTACCTTCTATGTCTTGTAGAGTTTCGCCATACTGACATGGCCAAGTCACTTATGCCACAACATCATTTTAGCAGATCAAGATAAGTTGCATTTCAACTCTTAACTTAATTTGTCCCAATGATAACAATTATCTACAAGCCTGGTTCCAGACATAATCATTTGTTGTTCACCATCCAGAACTTTACATTTTTCTTTGGAGAACTTTACAAAATATCCTTAGCCATATAGTTGACCTCTGCTGATAATATTTGCTGATAGCCCCTTAACTAGTTTGACATTTTTTAATTTTGGTGCACTAAGTAGATCAATATTGCCTTGACCAATATCATTACCTTTAACTTCATCACCGAAGGTCAAACAAAAGTGAGTTTCCTGTCATGTGTCTCGAGCACCCACTATTAAAATAGCAATCTTCTGAGTTAGCAGTGAAGACTGTTGTAAAGACTACACAGCACTTGACACTTTCTTTTACTGTCCACTCAAATTTCTTTGGTTTTTTATCAGAGAATGGTCTTTTCATATACAATCGAGCAGACCTATTACTTTGATGTAGTTTGTAGCACTGAAGTCTGATGTGTCCAGGTTTACCACAGAAGTAACATATTTTCTTATGTGTTAAGCCACCACTTTTCTTTTCAGTCCGACAGTTTGATGATTCTGCCACATCATCTAGATATTGTTGATCAGTAGCTTGAATAAACACTGGAGCCTTCCCTTTGGATGACACTTGGTTTCTAACATAATTGAGGCCTTCACGACCACTTTTCTGCTTTCCAAGGTTGAGGACATCATCGAGACTCTATGTCCCTAAAAAAGCAGTCAAACTAATTTCATGAGGTTGTCATATTCTTTGCACACCTTTCTAAGTTCGCCCTTAAGGTCGCATATACTAATCATCAGTCGATGATTGTCATTGAAAAGTTTTAGAAATCTTTCTTGGTGTTGTATAGGGTATGCCCAGTATAACCAATGTTTATTAACTCTATGATGTAGTGGGATCCATCCAGCACTTCCATCATCTTTGTCGTAGTGGGGGCTCACACAGCACTCACAACAGCATCGTTGTCACGGAGTATACTCAATGTCAACAACGAAAAATAACCTCTGTGCACACGGTATCCTCTAGCCTCAGGCTCAAGATCTCAGTCATGTAGTCAATGAAAAATTCCATAAATCATCTAAAATATTAAAACATGTCTGCTTATTTTTATCTTGCATAAAGCTCAAAATTTATTCAGTTCGTTCGTATAAACTGTAGTTCTTAAAACAAAACTTGCTCATTAATGCTTTGCTTGAAACTCTATGGTTTAAATACTTTTCGGAGATTCAATATTCATGTGCTAGCATAAATTTTCATTAAAAAATCTAGTCTCGAAACTTATACTTGAAAATAGTCATGGAATTCAAATAATTTCAAAGCTTCATAAATAAACGTATAAAACTATTAATCATAAATATCAGTTACGAAAAATATTTTCAAAACTAGTTTTGTCATAGTCTTGAGCTAGATTCTTGGTCTGTAAGTTCGGTTTAATTCTTCTCGATCTGTCAACAACCAAAACCATGTATTAGAACCCTAGGTATTATGCTTTTCTAAAGATAGGTTTAACATGTCATACAACAGATAACGCTCATGAATTCAAAGTTTAAGAAATAGAACCATATTCCACACAACTTTCTGAATTTTTCAGATTTTTAGTACAAATTTCAAATGACCATAACTCCCTCAATACTTAATAAAAATAAGTGTTCTTTATTTCAAAATCTTCATTTTTATGTCCTCTATATTGTACCTCAATAAATATAAACCAAATTCCTAGTCGATAATCTCAGAAACACTTCGAAACAGAACCATTCTAAAATCATGCACTCTGCTACCCCTCAACATTTCCCTGCAATTTAACACTTTTTCAGTCATATGTGGCTCTCGTCTCTTTATAACAGTTATAAGAAATTGAATAAGCTTTCTGATCACATCAAATAGAGAATCTAACTCAATGAGGACACACCGAGACACTATAAAAATACCAGAGGTGTCTGATTTCACGTGGAAAGAACCTGCTCTGTCTTCTCTGTCAAATAACACCAAATTAACAATAGAATTGGCTCAAGCTCCCTTCACAAAAATCATTCAAAAATAAGTTAGCTTTCAGGAAATTCAAAGCTCACCTCTTAGTTCTTATTGAGTAGATCAAACCGAATTGAAAACTAGAAGTGTGCAGTGTGTGTCAAAGTATGCCATGGATGCAACTTCCATTGAGTTTTTCCTCTTCTTCTTCAACCTTAGAACGCAGAAATTCTGAAGTTCTAGAGAATTGATGAGGAAAATGGAGAAGAAAGGTTTAAATTGTGGTGGGTTTGAAAGAAAAAAGCGCACCGACTGTTTCCTTTTCCTTTATCCTTTTTTTTCTTTTTTTATTTTTCGTTTCAATAATTTCCTCTTTCTTGTTTTCTTTAAATTTTTAAATTCTAAAACCCAAAATTAATAAAAACCAACTTCAATTTTTATTCATCCTACTAATGTCACACCCCTCCCAGACTACCTGCTACCTTAGACCGAAAGATGGCGTGAAGCCGACGAACAACGCTTTTCTGTACCTGTATCTGTCGACTCTGCTTAAAACTTTTATGTGATGAACTTGCCAATCTAGTATATAAACTATTGTACATGCCACAAAACACAGCGGATCCTAGGCTAGTTAAACACATACATGAAGTGTACCTCAAAATTTACCGATTTCACGAGTAGTTCTTGTAACTGCATCTTCAATTCTTTTAGCTCGATTGGAGCCATTCTATACGGGGCCTGTGAAATAGGTGCTGTTTCTGGTAATAATTCAATGGTGAACTCAATCTCTCTATCAGGTGGCAAACCTGACAGATCATCTGGAAATACATCAAGAAACTCTTTCACCACAGGAACATCTTCTGGCTTTAGTTTTTCTCTCTGCACTACTACGATGTGTGCAAGAAACGCTATGCAACCCTTCCTCAGTAATTTCTCAGCTTTCAAAACTGAGATTAAACTTCTAGAAACGGCCTTCCTCATACCTCTAAAAACCATTTCAGCAAAGCCTGGTTTTCTGAAAACCACTTCCTTCCTATGGCAATCCATAGATGCATAATGAGCAAATAAGAAATCCATTCCCAAAATTACATCTAACCTTTGCAACTCTAGTGGTAGCAAGTCCACTAGCAAACTGATACCTTCTACTAAAACTTCACAATTACGTAACACCTCATTAACAAGTAAAACGTCACCAACTGGAGTGTATATAGCTAACCCCTCAGATAAAGGCTCTAGCATCCTATTCAACTTAGTCAGAAATATACTAGAAACAAAGGAATGCGTAGCACCTGGATCAAATAAAACATCTGCAGATACATTACAAATAAGAATCGTACCAGTAATAACGTCTGGTGCGTCCTCTATTAAGAATCGTACCAGTAATAATTTCTGGTGCGTCCTCTGCTTCTTGTTGAGTCATAGCATAGACTTTTCCCTGTTGCCTCGGTCTTCCAACAACTCCCTTTTGCCTTGCACCACTGGTGCCCTCTGTTGGAACCACTGAAACTCTCGATTGCTCAACTGTCTGGGACCCAACTCCCTGATCTCTCTGAACTGTCATGTTCAACTGCGGACAATCTTTCTTGAAATGTCCTGGCTGTCCGCACTGGTAACATACACCGGCACCTACCAAACACTGACCCCGATGGTTCCTGCCACAACTCGTGCATGGTATTCGCCTAACGGTACTAGCAATGGACTCCTGACCTGGTTGCGATCTTACTGTTGATCTAATGGGTTGACTAGGTATTCTCTGGCTCTGTCTCTGAAAAACACTACCATAACTCACGTTCCTCGATGCTTGGCCTCCAAAGCGATTCTTAAAATCTTGACGGCTTGAAATATTTATCCCAGGCGTGAACCTCCGCTGCTCACGGCCTCTAAATCCACTAGCTGTTGAAGTCCCACGACTAAGCTCCACTGCCAATTTCTCTTCTGTTATACTCTGCTCCACACGAAGGGCAGTCTCCACTAACTGAGAGAAATTCGTCCACTTAGCAATGGCTGTAACTGGGGTACGTATTTCAAAACGCAACCCTCTTTCAAACCTTCGGCACCTGTCACTCTCAGAAGCTATAATAACGTCAGCATACCGTGAAAGCTCGGTATACTTCCTCTCATACTCAGCCACTGAAAGTGATCCTTGTTTCAACCCCAGAAATTCATCCCTCTTGGCTTCGCAGTATGTGCTGGGATAATACTTATCTTCGAATATGCCTCTAAAAGTCTGCCAGTCTAAACCACGTGCATCACTGCGTCTTGCTAATATAGATTTCCACCATCCTTCAGCCTCTTTTTGCAACAAAAATGTGGCCAATCTAACCTTTCGCTCCTCAGGACAATTCATCACATCAAAACACTTTTCAAGCATATTCAGCCAGTTCTCTGCATCAGCTGGATCTGTGGAACCTTCAAACACTGTAGCTCCTAACTTCTTCAGTCGTTCAATTCCGTATGCCTTTTCTGGATCACTAAGCTCTGCTCTATCTGGCCTTCCTATTTCCTGCACCACCTCAAACTCCTAGGGTACTAGATTCCCCTACAGATGGACCTTGGGTAGGACCTTGCATCCCGTTCTGATTCTGCCGACGTCGTCTACCAGTACGTGGTGGCATGACTCCTATAATATGTCAACACATTAGACATACTATAAATACTTAACTCAAATGCATGATACTAAATGTCTACTCACGTATTAATAATAATTGGACTCACTTCTACCCTTACCTAGACCATACTCCACTAGTTCCCTTTAAGCTAACTTGACTTTCAATTATTTACTTTCCAGTTTCTTCTTAGAGCTAACCGCTCTACCTTAATTCCCATGAAGCAAACTGCTCTGATATCAAGTTGTCACACCCCCTCCCGGACTACCTGCTACCTTAGACCGAAAGATGGCGTGAAGCCGACGAACAACGCTTTTCTGTACCTGTATCTGTCGACTCTGCTTAAAACTTTTATGTGATGAACTTGCCAATCTAGTATATAAACTATTGTACATGCCACAAAACACAGCGGATCCTAGGCTAGTCAAACACATACATGAAGTGTACCTCAAAATTTACCGATTTCACGAGTAAACCTAAAGACACCTTAAACAAAATATAACCAACAAAATTTACACAACTACAGCTCCTAAAGCTTATACAAACTGTGGAGTATCTATAACATACAAGGGTGTGAATACATCACAACACAACAGACTTTATGCCCAACTCAAAACACGTACTGGCAATCGATAATGAAGCTTCCGCAGACTAAGGCAGTCTATCAGGCACCGGGAAGTCGATCTCTACCTGGAAAATGGGTAAAACATTTTGGAAAAGGTGAGCTATGAAGCTCAGTGAGTGACTCAGTTTAAAACTATGAATTTAAAGATAAGAGCACGTGAAAACTTTACACATATAAATCTGTTTATACAAGTCGTAAATGTAAATGTGTAATAGTAAGAATAGCTTCCTTAAATACTCAGCATGTTCATCATTGAAATCTAGCAAGGCATATCAAGTATATCGAAGCATTTTAACTAACATGACGAATCTACGTTGTGTAGGGTACACCTAGTACAACAACGTTTACAAGCACTATGATGTAGTGGGGCCCGCCCAACACTCCCATCGTCTTTGTCGTAGTGGGGCCCGCCCAGTACTCACGACAGCATCGTTGTTACGGAGTACACTCAACGTCAACAACGAAATCTAACCAGTGTGCACACGGTAATCTCTAGCCTCAGGCTCAAGATCTCAGTCATGTAGTTAATGAAAATTTCATAAATCATCATAAAATATTAAAACATGCCTGCTTATAAATTTTACAAAAAGCTCGAACTTTACTCAGCTCTTTCGTGAAAAATTGTAGTTCTTAAAACAAAACTTCATACTAATTCATGCTTTGCTTAAAATATTGTGGTTTAAATACTTTCCAAACATTTAATATCTACGTGCTAGCATAAATTTCTTTAAGAAATCTAGTCTCCAAATGTATACTTGAAAATAGTCATGAAATTCAAATACCTTTCATGGCTTCGTAAATAAACATTTATCGCATTCAATCATAATAACAATTATTGAAAATATTTCAAAGTTGGTTTTGTCACTCACAGTCTTGGGCTAGATCCTTGGTCCATAAGCTCGGTTTAATTCTTCTCGGCCTGCCAACAACCCAACCGAGTATTAAAACCCTAAACATTCTGGTTTCCTAAAGATATACATAACATGTCGCACCAAAGATGACGCTCACGAAAACAAAGCTTAAGAAATAAAATCCTATTTCAACAATTCTCTAAAATTTCCAGATTTCTAACATAAACTTCAAAGGACTATAACTTTCTCAATACTTAACCAAAATGAGTGTTCTTTATATCAAACTCTTCATTTTGAGATCCTCTAAAACTTACCTGAAGACATATAAATCTGATTCCCCGTGCATAAACACATATAACCCTCAAAACAGAACCACTTCCAGAATCGCGCGCACACGACCTCTTTAACTTGTTCCTACAATTTAACCAATTGTTAGTCATTTTTGGTTTACAATTGCTTCATGAAAGTTGTAGTAAATTGAATAAGCTTTCCAACCATACCAAATAGAGATTCTAACTCCACCGATACACTCTGAAATACAAGAAAAACCAGAGACCTCCTGATTTCGAGTGAAAACCAACTGCCCTGTTTTCTTCATCAAAAAACACCAAATGAATATCCGAATTTGCTCCAACGTTCTTCATAAAGTTTGTTTAAAAATGAGTTAACTTTCAGTAAATGTAAATCTCACCTCTTAATTCCTTTTGAAGAGTTCAAACCGAATTAAAAACCAGTGATGTGCAGAATGAACTAAAATTCAACCATTGATACACTTTGCTTGAGTTCTCCTCCTCTTCTTCAACCTAAAAATTCTAGTAAAATTTCTCTTCTTCTTCCAAACTCTCTCTTAGAAGTTCTCTGCAAATTGAAGAAGGAAAAAGAAAAAAAAAATAAAGGGAACTTGGATGTCTTCAAAATCTTCGCGGTGAAGGGAAGAGAAGAAGAAGAAGAAAAGAGAAAATGAAATTTTCTTCTCCTTTTCTTTCTTTTGTCCTTTCTTTTCTTTCTTTTATTTAATTAATTTAATAAAACTATTTAATATATAAATATATATATTTATATTTACACTTAATTTCCATTTTCTTTTTCTTTTTTTTTCCACATTTAAAGAAATTAAACCAAGAAAATATCGGGTTTACAACTAATATGTGAATGAGCAAATAATAGAAGGATGTCTCGGGTTTAACACCAACACTGGTAGAGGCGGATCCACAATGACAACAAAGCGCCATCATGATGATTTTTTATTGTTCGAGGTGTTGGGCAACATGGCAAGATGAAAATTGATGGAATCAAAAGAAAACCAAGGAAAATTGGCTACTTACCCACAAGTGACGACGAATGAACAATGGTCAATTGAACGAGCAGATGAAACTAATATGGTTGTCATGAAGGCAGATCTGAACGATACAAAACCAAGGGTGCTTACGCGAACAACCTATCAAAATCTAAGACGATGGGCGGACTTATAAGAATGGAGTATAACTTATCTCGATCCCTTCTCCCCAAAGAGAAAAACATTGTAATCAATTGAATTTTTATTGAATGGCTCTGATACCAATTGCTCAAGTAGAAATTAAATGTAGAAACTAAAAGATAAGGTTATATTTGATATGTTAGGATATAACCCATATCATATCAATTACAATAGTTAAAAAAAATATATCAAAAGAAAGAAAGGATAACAATAAATAAACCATAGGATAAAAAGAAAGATAAGGATTTGGATATTCTTGAGAATAATTTTACTAGGATTTATGGATGTCAGAACAATAACTACAGAGTATACTATAATAATTACATAGCATACTTATCATTTTAACTAGGGATGAGAATACACAAAGTTGAAAAAACGTTTCTTTTTTAGAAATAACAAATAGAGTTCTTCTCTGTGAAGACTTCTTACGAATTTTGTAAGTAGGACCTACGAGTTTATGAGAGTTTAAGGATGACTAATTAAATTTAGAATTAGTATAAAGAGGAGAAGGAATCAAATTAAAGAGAAAGAGATCAAAAGAGAAAGATGTTACTCTAAGATTTTGATAAGGAAAGTATTTATGTGTTGTCTTGTTAAAGAATCACTAGGTAAGAAGAAAATCTTTAGGAAGCTAGGTGTTATGAAGAAAGGGACTTGAGTAGTGTGTGATTTTCTAAAAGTGTTTAAAAATTCTAAAGCTTTCATCTTAATGTCTTGTTGATCTATAATGATGTTCATGTGTTAATGTTATAAAATAATGATTTTGAAAGAAAGCCTATCTTATGTTTAATGATTACTTTGTGTGCTATATTTGTTGTAAACCATTAGCCTTATTTCTATCAATGTGATAACTATTATGTTCACATAAGGTGTAAAGGAAACCATGTAAAAAAGGACTGCCTGGTGGATTGAAGCTGGCCAATGTATAAAAGGAGCGCATTGAGCTTAACGATATGAACAATAGAAAGTGAACAAGAAAATTCTCTAAGGGATGTTGTTGATGAAAAGGACATTGCGATAGTCTATGTGTGGGAATGGTTCATGTTCTTGCAAGAAATGAATATGTAAGACTAATGTTTGATTCTATTTTATGAAATAAGCTGATTAAAGCCATGCTTATGAAAATAATTTTATTGTTATATGCCAAAAGGTTTTCAAAACTAATACTCACTAACTTTTGACTTATGTTTTAAGTACCTCCCCCCTAGGTTTTCAAGCCTTAATGCTAAGTCTGGAAGGGAAGCTGAACAAGGAGTTCTAAGTTTTACTCCATAGTTTATGTATTTAAGGAATAATGTAACATGTGAACTTGGAACGTGTATTTATAAGGAATAGAAGAAGTCTTTTGTTACTAATATCTTGCATCTGATATCTCTTGTCACCTAATGACTAAGTAATTGCATTAAAATAATTGAATTGGAAATAGGCATCTAAGCTAAAGCTCAAGTGTTTAAGCTAGGGATTCAGGAGTTCCACAATGGAGGCGCTAGGTCTGCTCAAATTGTGTTGCGTGCCGCATTACGAGGTTAGGATGCGTGCGAGGTGTGGTGTGACGGTTTCTTAAAACTCTAATTTAATTTAATTAGGTAAATGCATGTTAATTTCTAATAGGATTAGATGAAATTAGGATAAAATTGATCCGATTTCTGCTAGGCATGTCTACCGTATCTATAAAAATATTAATCTAACGCAAATTAACTTCGAATTAAAACTATAGCTTATGAGAGGAATATATATGTAAATATGATTCAAATACAGACTGAAATAAATAAAACTACATGTTTGACTTGTACATTAATGGTAATAATCGATATGGAGTCGATAGGGACATCGAAGTGATATGAATGAAACTCTTTCTTATTTTTGTTTTTGTTTTTGTTTTTATTTTTATTTGTTAGAGAAGATTCCTTCTATTTTTGTTTACTTCATTTTACATTTAATGTGAAAACATGTGCATGCTTTATATAAATATCCTAATGTTTCAACTCTGGAGCATTCTTGTTCCAAGGAAAGCAAGTAACGTAGGCTTCAAAGTGTTGCAAACATGGGCCACTTGCATAAACGAGCCATCTGCAATTCGTGAAAGTCTTTCCATCTCTTTTAAAGTCATAAATGGTGAAGTAGTGGGGCTGACCCTTAACCCATTCGAAGACAATAAAATAATGTCGTTCCCCAGACGTTGGGTCTAAAGTTAAATGAGTAACTTTTATCTGAAGATACAACATTAACTCCCAAGTCAGAATGCCTAAAAGAGGGCCACCCACTTCGTTAACAATAGTGACTGTAGTTTCTAGTAAAAGTGAGATCAATTCATCTATGGCATGTAGGCTGAAGGGTAGTAACAAGAACGACACTGAGAATGCAAGTGCTAAAGATAAAGTCATTTTACCAATGAAAAAGATAAAGAACTATTACAATATAATTATATATCAACTACTTGTTTTTATTTTAAAGTTCCTCGATTGCAAAGAGGATATAATAAAAAATTTCATATAGGGAAGTTTGACCGTGTTGTAGGAAACTGCACTACTAGAAAGTTTCCCTAAAAAGATTGTTAATTATAATTGTAAGTTAGATATCAATCTACATTTATCACAAATAATTATAAGGAGGAAGTATGAGAATTATTTAAAACCCATAACAGATTCTATGTAACTACAAGTTAACATTTCACATTCACGCACAATTAATAATAAAACAAAAGTAAAGTAAAGTAAGAAATATATGTTAAAATTGGATAATTTATTTCATAATTAATGTTATAATTACTGCTTGTTACCCTACATCCACATAATTAATTAAAACAAATTAGAGAGATAAATGAGAAGAAATCCAGTTTTTGTGCACAATGAACTCTATAACTACAAGTTATAGCCTTCTGTTTCTTTATTTTGTTTTTCTTCTTCTACTTCTTTTTTTTAAAAAAAAAATGAGTTTATTATTTAAGTAAGAAAATACAGAAAATGGGATAAAAGTAAAAGTTAGAAACTTAATCAAATACTTAAAAGGAAAAAGCCCAATACAAATGGGGTGTTTAGCAAGCCAAATGACGTCCCAAGAATTCAGAATGTCTAAAACTCATTTTGAGCGTCGGCTTTGGTACATATAACTTCTTAATTCTTAGTTGATGATAATTTGATCTCAAATCAATCTTTGAGAACAAAGAGGTATCCTCTAACTTAGTAAACAAATCTCTTAATGTCACGCCTCGCCTCACTAGCCACTTCATGAAACCAAAAGAAGATATGCCGCCTAGACACCCAATGTGTACCTCTCTACGAGATAACAAGTTGAATGCCTAGTAAGCAGAACTTCTCAAACCAATCTCCAGCACAAAGTTCCAACTTTGGACTCAGGATTAGAACTTTACACGTGTCCTCTTATCTTTTTGGGAATCTAAACTCTTCTTCACTTTCTCCTTCTTGGGAAACTAAACTCTTTTCCCACCTTCTTCTTCCTTGCCTTCTCTTTTCCGCGATAGACCACAACCACTCACTTCTTTTCTGACTTCGTTTCCCATTACTTCACTAAATTTTCTAACTCTTCTTACGATAAAACTCCTTTGCTGCAACAACTCTCCCTCCATCGCCTCCATCGACTTCCTTCCATTTGAATTATATCCTTAGAATGATCAATATTTTCATTTTAGAAGGATTAGCCCACTCCTCGACGTCTTTCTTCTTCAACAGGACTCTTTTTTGAATTTGGGGCTTATACCCAATACATGGTAATTAATAATTATTATGGATCGTTAACTTGTCAAGTTGTTGCCAATCATTGCCTAAACATAGAACACCATCTTTCTTTCTAACAAACAAAAACTAGTGCACCACATATAGGAACACCAAGTCAAATGTACCCTTTATCTACTAGTTTTTGTGTTGGGTTTTTAACTCCCTACACTCCATTAAAGTCATTCCTCAGTCCTTATCATAATTATCTTGTATAACTTACATACCAACAACAATTTCTTGATCCAATCATGTCATGCCCCGCCCTAACTTCCGCTTCATGCTATCAGCTGAGGGCGTGTTGCCTAGACATCTGTCGCGTATTCCTCTGCGAGATGACGCACCAAACACCTTGTAAGCAAAACACCAAACATCCTTCATAAGTTTCTTCGTAAAGTTCTTTACTTGAACCTTACAGACATTTACAACACTTTGCACTTCGCCTAGCTCTTAACATCTAACTCTAAACAACTTTAGCTTCTAGGCGATAAGCACAAAAGATAAAATATGGCGATATAAAAACAACTTCCTCTCTTATTAAGTTAACACTTTACACAGAGTTCTCAAATTACAAATACATTCATTTTCTTTCTTACATAAAATTAAACCAAGTCTGATCTTCACGTCCTTCTTCTTCCACCAAGGTACTGCCTCTTCACATTTAACCCACGTCACGTGAGTTACTGAGGATATCCACCAGCGTCTCGTCATATTTAATCTTTCTCGTACCTAGAATTCACATTCAACCAGCGTCTCATCAAATTCAATCTTTTCTCCAACCTAGGATTCACATTCAACCAGCGACTCATTATCATTCCTTACTTAGACATGAGATTCACATTCAACCAGCATCCAACGTCAAGCTTTCATCACCACTCGCCCTGAACTCAGATTCACCCTTCATCGAGACTTGGGATTCATACCCAACCAGCATCACATGACTTATCTAGGATTTCCACCAGCATCTTGTAATATATCATACCACATCACAATGCACAAACCACACGATTAATAACAAGGAAGTATTAGCTCATTGCTTACACCTAACAAAGATTATCACAGAAATAGCAAAGTCATGCAATAAGCATAAACACGAGGTCACGAAAGAATACTTGTAACACAACACTTATAAAACATTTATTTCCAAAACGAGGATCATATAACAACCATTCAATCGTACAGAAATACTCGTTTTACTTTAGGAAGAATCATTCACAACATTTATTCATAAACTCGTATTCAAGCATAAAAAACATTTAAACATAAATACAGTTTAGAAACCACTTTAAAAATCTATTTTGTCACTCACAAATGTTTGATCATCATAAGTGACCATCACAAAAATACTTAGCCTCAACTCCTTCCTTCTTTGCTTTCAACTTTCTCTTCTCGTATAGTGGTTCTCTCAATCGACCGTTTTAGCATTCAAAACTTCCTCTCGTCATTTTCATTAGAAAATCTATCATTTTTTGGAAAATTGTTTTTTCCTTTGACCTTTGGCCTTATTTATAATGATCTTTCATATCGAAGGATCACTTTCACACTTTACACGTGTCTCCTTACCGATTCGTCATGCTTACAACCAACCCAAACCTGACACGTAGGCTAAAATGCAAGCGGTGGTTGGGCGTTCCTTTGAAATGCCAACCTTCGGCCTTGGAAATCCAAACTCTTTAATTGCCTGACTCTATCTTCTCGAGAAGCAACAGACATTTACTTTCCTCAGGCAATTGTGTAGTCTTGTCAACAGGATACCTACTTCTCGTCACGCTCACTTAAGCTAGGCAATTCTTCCCACATTACTATGTTAAACGCCTAGCTTTTGGCATCCAATGCATGCTTCTTCCTTGCCAGCTACTCTTATCGCGTCGCTTACCTTAACGCGATAGAACTTAGACTCAAATATTTCTCTTCTCATCACCTTTTCTTTTATCACATCCTTCTTCACAGGATGCCCCGTACTTACACTTATCCGAGACAACTTCCCAGGAAGCCTCATTTTCAAGAGGACTCCCTTTTTCTAAATTAGGGCCTCCCTAGGACATAATTGACTCACAAAAATTCTACCCAACTTGTGGATGTAGTTTTCAACTTCAACTTTATTAACCACACATTCTGAACCACCGAGATTGTCATGTGTTCTCTTAATAGATTGCATGAGTCGTCAGCCATAATGGGCATGCTTCCATGCATCTTCCTCAGCCAACTCTAACTCATGCTGTCTTTTCTATGCATATTCTCGAAAATTCCAAAGCTCTTGTGTCACACCCCCTTCTAGACCACCTCCTCTCGATCCGAGAAACGACGTGAAGTCAATCAATATTGTTCTCTTCTCGACGATAGAAATTCACACAGAAGAAAATAACACAACTTTAGAGAAAGATATGATGAAAGGACTCAAGTGCAGCCCCTTTTACAAGATATTTCAAGATAAGCCTTGCATAGACTAATAATACAAACCATAGTTTCCTTAAATACGATCCAACCCTCACTACCCATGACTCAAAACTCACCATAACTTAGGGATATTTAGAAGAGTGTATGTACATAAAAGTACAAATAAACCAACAACTTACTAAAGAAAAGAGAGGATCAAATAGCAAAAATGATAGCAACGTATCAGGCCCTAGAAATACAATCTTTACTAGGGGTATACATAATTCGGGTTGGAGAAAAATTATGGACCAAACCAAAGCACCTGGGTTGGCCAAAAAAATAAACCCTATTGGTTCAATATGCAAGTGTCAACCGAACCCAAACAATTAGGGTATGGCTAGGTTGAGTTGGCGAGATGGCTTTTTTTCATCTCTCCATAATTTCGACAAATTTTTATATTGTTTTTCAATCTGCAAGATAAACAAATTGTCATTCAAGGTGCAAAGTGACATATATACATATATATATATCCTTATAATTAATTTTTCAGTATGAAATTTGATTGTTATCTGATTATCATTTGATTACCTTATATCGTTTTTTATTAATTAGTTAATTGATTATGATAGTCATCTGATTGTCGTATGAATACTTTTCAATTAGTGAATAATTTTGCGTAGCTTTTATCGTAAATTCATAAATATGAGAGTATACAACTTGCATAAGTCTTCATGCCTATTTTACCTTGTTTTTAGTGTTTTATCGCAGAATTATAAAGAAAAGAAGAAAGACAGTGAATCATAGATGAGTCTGTGCTACGCAATAGAAGGCTTTTCTGGTGATTATACATCTCTAGACGAGGAATCACATCATCACGCAATGAAGATTCACTGAAAGACAAGAATGATAGTTGGAGTTGATGTGACTTGACAAGGTTACTTTTAGCGCTGACATGTATAAAGGAATAAAACCTTCCTGCCCAAAGTAACCTATAAAAGAGCTCTATCGCTACATGTAAATAGTCTAATCTGAATGGACCAAAACCTAGAGAGCTCATGAGAGACGACGGAAAGGACTAGTCTTTCTACCTTCCATGAAACATTTCTTCCCTCTTCTTTGATCAACTATAAGTGAGAGCTTAGAGAAAACTAGAGAGATATCAATCATCTTCTTCCCCTTAATTGTAAAAGAGCCAAGGAATCCTTGTGCATTATGCAGCTTGGCTCACTCTTTCTTACTTTCCATTTTGTACTTTCATTGTAATGTATTATTTTTTATATTATATAGTAGCCAAAGGCGTACATTCATAAGTACACTGCATATTTATCCCTTTTCAATCTGTCATGTCTTCACTGTTCATTTTTCAAAGTGTTATAAGTAGTTTAGGCTTGTGATAAGTTCTTGATAACAAATCCAACTTATAAGGTTTATCGCATTAGTTGAGCTTAACCTCATCACTTGGCCAGCATCTATCGCCAACTACTTGAGAGAGTAAGTAGCAAGGTCATAGCTAATGCGCACAGGAAGGAGTTTAGAGACAAACTCCATCCTACGGATTAAACCTGCATCATTTGTGTCCCGAAAGGGAAACAAGTGTGGTAACTTGACACCATGAGGTTGTCACCATTAAAAGAGAGGTAATACAAGTCTTATAAGTAACAACTTCTAGATCACTATCGCTTAAGTAAGCTTTATCATTTGTATCACGAGAGGCAAACAAGTGTGGCATTTAAGGTACTAAGAGGTGTTCGCCTTAATTTAAAGATGGTTAACATATCCTTATCGCATTCAAGGACTACCGCATGGCTTAGTCGCCTAACAACACGGAGATGTTCCTTTACACCTTCTTAACACAAGTTAGTTCAATGTCCATATTCTCATCACTTTATGCCACCTTTCACAGAATCTCTAGTATAGATATTACGTTCAGTACATATACATACTTTTACTTTATACTATATAGAGTTTGTATACTGCCTAGATGAGAAGTAAGCTTTATAACTAAGGTTTGATAGAAATTCCCTAACTTCGACCTTGGCTTACCAAAGAAACCTATTGTTTCGTCTATAATAGGACAAGCGATAGGAAAACTTGTACTACATGTTTATCATTTGTGAATCAGCAAGCACTTTTTATCTCATAATCCTATCCTAATCGCCTACTAAGTCTATTACTTATAACTTATATGACATAACCATGAACAAACATTGCACACAATCCCAAAAAACAATGGGCATTCGTTACGACAATGTAGTAATGTCACACTAATAAATCCTAAGACATGAGTTGCTTTGCTAGAAATACTTACTAGTGAAGGTGTGATGCAAAGAGTTTTTTCTAAGTTTTGGCATACTTGTTTTAGTAAGCATGTTTTGGTTTTAAAAGTTGTCACTCATGGGGCTTTATAGCTCACCCTTTGATGTTTTATTTTTCTTACAAGGTAGAGTTGTAGTCTTGGTGCCTGACAAAAGTCTGCTCACTCTGCTAGAAGTTGGAATTAGGATTTTTTAGTACAACTCATTTCATTTTTGTGCATGATGGTCTGTAACTAAGAGTAGGTTTATTCTTAATTGTGGTATCTGTAATTGACTAGTAAGAACCACTTGAGTTGAATTTGTAAAGCTATAGTTTTGTGTTGTTGAGACTCTGATTTCATGATTTTATGTTTACATAAGACTTGATTAAACAGGTTGTCCATTGGTTGGATGCCCTAAAGCTGTTTAGTCGCATATTTTCAGGTTGTAGATGTTTTCCGATTGTGTATATTTACAAAAAGATAGTTTAAGTTTAGGTTAAGAAAGGTCGATAGGCATCGTTAGAAGGAGAACAATATTGGTCAACTTCACGCTGCTGTTTCGAGCCTAGTGAGGAGGGGCTCCAGGATGAGGTGTCCCTATCAACTTTATGCTTTTTATGTATTATATATTGAAAATCTAATTAAATTCCAAAAATGGTAGTTAATCCAATTGTTAATGCATCTCTTAGCTCTCTTTACCCTTACGTTCAAATCTCATCTCATGTAAATATCTTTTAAAAAAATTTCTTACTTGATAAAGCCCTCTGTCGATAAAATTTTTAAATCTATCATTGTAAGTAGATATTTTGTTTCGATGTTTATGAATATTAGAGGTCCATTTAATTTAGTTCTAATTTCTTGTTTTCAGTTTCTAGTTTCTTAAGAATTAGAAGCAAAGATGTGTATTTGGTAATTGTTTTCTTTTTCTTATTCTTAGTGTTGAAATATAATTTAGTTATATAATATAAATAATACATAATATATCGTAAGTCCTAAATCAAGCACAATATACCATGCACCTGTACATATTTTTAAATATTATAAAAAAAAACTCACCTTATTTGATATAAATCGATATGCACTCAAGATTAATAAGAATAATAAAAGATGTTTGAATTAATGGGCTTGGCCCTTAGAGTACTTTTGGAAAAAATATGGAAGATTTTCCTTTTTCCTAAATCTTTTCCATTTTTACTTCTTATTATATTCTATTAATTTATTCTCCCTCCTTGTACCTATAGTATTCATTCATTAGAAAAACAATAAAACTAAAATCATCGTGGTTTTTCTCCCGATTCTCAGGTTTCCACGTAAGCCTTGCTTTCGTGTTTATTGTTTTCAATATGTCATCAAAGCAAAGCAACAACGAAACCCTAGAAAAAAATTTAGGACGAACTCAGACAAAACTAGCCGCCGACACTGTCATCGTTGCTGCCACCGTAGACGTCATCATGAAAAGTTACTCCAAATGCTTCAGAAACTGTCGATCTACACAGTGGGACCACCCTCGCTTCCAATCATCCGCAATCCCATGCACCGCCCATGCCCTCCAGTTATGGATAGATACCACAAAAGTTATCAGATCTGTCCGTTCGCGTGCTACTGTCTGTCGACCTTTTGCAACAACCCTTTCATGAGACTGATGGTATCAATAACAGATCGAGGTTTGAAGCGGGTGTCACACCCCCTCCCGAACTACCTGCTACCTTAGACCGAAAGATGGCGTGAAGCCGACGTACAACGTTATTCTGTACCTGTATCTGTCGACTCTGCTTAAAACTTTCATGTGATGAACTTGCCAATCTAGTATATAAACTATTGTACATGCCACAAAACACATCGGATCCTAGGCTAGTCAAACACAGCTAGTCAAACACATACATGAAGTGTACCTCAAAATTTACCAATTTCACGAGTAAACCTAAAGACACCTTAATCAAAATATAACCAACAAAATTTACACAACTACAGCTCCTAAAGCTTATACAAACTGTGGAGTATCTATAACATACAAGGGTGTGAATACATCACAACACAACAGACTTTATGCCCAACTCAAAACACGTACTGGCAATCGATAATGAAGCTTCCGCAGACTAAGGCAGTCTATCAGGCACCGGGAAGTCGATCTCTACCTGGAAAATGGGTAAAACATTTTGGAAAGGGTGAGCTATGGAGCTCAGTGAGTGACTCAGTTTAAAACTATGAATTTAAAGATAAGAGCACGTGAAAACTTTACACATATAAATCTGTTTATACAAGTCGTAAATGTAAATGTGTAATAGTAAGAATAGCTTCCTTAAATACTCAGCATGTTCATCATTGAAATCTAGCAAGGCATATCAAGTATATCGAAGCATTTTAACTAACATGACGAATCTACGTTGTGTAGGGTACACCTAGTACAACAACGTTTACAAGCACTACGATGTAGTGGGGCCCGCCCAGCACTCCCATCGTCTTTGTCGTAGTGGGGCCCGCCCAGCACTCACGACAGCATCGTTGTTACGGAGTACACTCAACGTCAACAACGAAATCTAACCAGTGTGCACACGGTAATCTCTAGCCTCAGGCTCAAGATCTCAGTCATGTAGTTAATGAAAATTTCATAAATCATCATAAAATATTAAAACATGCCTGCTTATAAATTTTACACAAAGCTCGAACTTTACTCAGCTCTTTCGTGGAAAATTGTAGTTCTTAAAACAAAACTTCATACTAATTCATGCTTTGCTTAAAATATTGTGGTTTAAATACTTTCCAAACATTTAATATCTACGTGCTAGCATAAATTTCTTTAAGAAATCTAGTCTCCAAATGTATACTTGAAAATAGTCATGAAATTCAAATACCTTTCATGGCTTCGTAAATAAACATTTATCGCATTCAATCATAATAACAATTATGGAAAATATTTCAAAGTTGGTTTTGTCACTCACAGTCTTGGGCTAGATCCTTGGTCTATAAGCTCGGTTTAATTCTTCTCGGCCTGCCAACAACCCAACCGAGTATTAAAACCTTAAACATTCTGGTTTCCTAAAGATATACATAACATGTCGCACCAAAGATGACGCTCGAAAACAAAGCTTAAGAAATAAAATCCTATTTCAACAATTCTCTAAAATTTCTAGATTTCTAACATAAACTTCAAAGAACTATAACTTTCTCAATAATTAACCAAAATGAGTGTTCTTTATATCAAACTCTTCATTTTGAGATCCTCTAAAACTTACCTGAAGACATATAAATCTGATTCCCCGTGCATAAACACATATAAGCCTCAAAACAGAACCACTTCCAGAATCGCGCGCACACGACCTCTTTAACTTGTTCCTACAATTTAACCAATTTTTAGTCGTTTTTGGTTTACAATATCTTCATGAAAGTTGTAGTAAATTGAATAATCTTTCGAACCATACCAAATAGAAATTCTAACTCCACCGATACACTCTGAAATACAAGAAAAACCAGAGACCTCCTGATTTCGAGTGAAAACCAACTGCCCTGTTTTCTTCATCAAAAGCACCAAATGAAAATCCGAATTTGCTCCAACGTTCTTCATAAAGTTTGTTTAAAAATGAGTTAAAGTTCATTAAATGTAAATCTCACCTCTTAATTCCTTTTGAAGAGTTCAAACCGAATTAAAAACCAGTGATGTGCAGAATGAACTAAAATTCAGCCATTGATACACTTTGCTTGAGTTCTCCTCCTCTTCTTCAACCTAAAAATTCTAGTAAAATTTCTCTTCTTCTTCCAAACTCTCTCTTAGAAGTTCTCTGCAAATTGAAGAAGGAAAAAGAACAAAAAAATAAAGGGAACTTGGATGTCTTCAAACTTGGCGGTGAAGGGAAGAGAAGAAGAAGAAGAAAAGAGAAAATGAAATTTTCTTCTCCTTTTCTTCTTTTTGTCCTTTCTTTTCTTTCTTTTCTTTAATTAATTTAATAAAACTATTTAATATATAAATATATATATTTATATTTACACTTAATTTCCATTTTTTTTCTTTTTTTTTTCCACATTTAAAGAAATTAAACCAAGAAAATATCGGGTTTACAGCGGGTGAGTCTTTGGTACATTCTAAGCCAATGAGTTGTTGATGTATTCCAAGAACCTGATAATTAGGCTTTCTAATGTGCCTTCAAATTATATAACTAACTTTGTTGCCTTTAGTGCTTGATCCATGAACCATGATAATGAGAAGAATATAGTGGGAAACCAATTCTCGTTTGTGTGCACTACAAGAAACAATGGCATAGCAAGGATCAGTGTTGGAAAGGTCATGGTCGGTCCCCAATAGGTAACAAACATTCCTCCAACGAGCAACAAAACTTAGGGCATACAGATGTAAGGGAGATTGCCCGTACCTCTCAACCAACTGGCTCTAATGCTAGTCAGATCAACTCTCCTACTCGAGGTCCCATTGCTTAGCCACGTATGCCTCAATCTCTTGGCCTTATTAGTGTTGATAGGAAGAATCCCTAGATTTTGGACTCGATGGCCATAGATCACTTGACAGGTTTTTCGAAGAACTTTGTCTCTTATACCCCCTATGTCGGTAATAAGAAAATTTGGATAGTCGTTGGCTCTTTAGCACCGATTGCTGGCAAAGGACAAATAGTTCTCTTTGACGGTTTCTCTCTAGAATGTTTTCTATGTGCCTAAGCTTTCTTATAATTTATTATCTATCAATAAGATCACCCGTGAGCTGCACTGTAAAGCTACTTTCTTACTTGAAATTGTTTGCTTTTAGGACTTGAGTTCGGCAAGGATGATTGGCACTCCAGCATAGCAGGGAACTTTACATCCTTGATGATGATACCTCTGATAGTAGTATCTCTAGGACTAGTTTATTGTCGTCCTATTTCAGCACTTCTGAACATGACTTTATGTTGTGGCATTTTCAGTTGGGTCACCCGAACTTTACTTATATGAAAATTTTGTTTCCCTATCTTTTTTCTAAAATATCTGTCTCCTCGTTATCTCGTAATGTGAGCATTTAGGAAAAACAACATCAGTTTCTTTTCCCTCACAACCATATAAACCCATACAACTGTTTACTCTTATCCATAATGACGTTTGGGGTCCCTCCAAGGTCATCACCTCATCTGGGAAACGGTGGTTTGTAACTTTCATTGATGATCATACCTGTCTTACCTGGTCTACCTTATCATCGATAAATCTAAGGTTTCCTCTATTTTCCAAAAATTCTATCACACCATCAGGAGAGGTTCAAAGAATTTGAATGAAAGCGAAGTCCTGATCCCTGAACTATTTTCAAGAGCCTCAATGAACAAGGGCGACTGAAAATTCGCCTTTTAATAGGTCCGACTATCCACTGAAAGTAGAAAAAGTCAAAAGTCTATCCGTCTCATTGATAAGGACATATGAACCTGTTCCATGAATGAGTCCGACCGCCCCGTGGGAATATGGCCGGATTCAAGGATGGGGACCCATTTGATCCACTAAAGAAAGGATGGAACTCTTTCTTATGGCTCCGCACAGTCCGAATGGAATCAAAAGAAAAAGGAATCTGACAACAACATCGATCAGTCTCATTGATAAGGACGGACCAGTCGCAAATTCTTTGCACCTTTATCAATGAGTCTTTATTCATTGAGGCTCCTTCGTCGAACCTTTTCAGTCGCCCTTGTTCATTGACTCCTTCTTAGTCGACTTTCTTCGAATTGGGAGTCGTCCGGAGGTTATTCTTTATATGGATTTCTTTCGTTGCACTCCTGAAAATATTTGAAATCAGTCCTTTCGCTTTATGAAATGAGTCTTTATTCAGGTTTCCTCTATTTTCCAAAAATTCTATCACACCATTGAAACATAATTTCATAAAAAATTAATATTCTTCGGAGTGATAATCGTCAGGAATTCCAAAACCATAACCTGAGTGAATTTCTAGCCTCCAAGAGGATTGTTCACCAAAAGTCGTGCACCTACACTCCTCAACAAAATGGAGTGGTCAAGGGAAAAAATCATCAACTTTTGGAAGTAGTCTGTTCTTACAGCACCTCATTAATCAATATAATGCCTTCTCATATCCTCCACCTTTAGACTCCGTTAGATTGTCTTAAGGAGGCCTACCCTTCTACTCGTCTTGTTTCTGAGGTTCCCTTTCGTGTGTTTTGGTGTACCGCTTATGTCCACAATTTTGGCCCTAATCATACCAAATTTACCCCTCGAGCTCAGGCTTGTATGTTTGTTGGGTATCCTCTTCACTAGCGCGATTATAAATGTTTTCACCCGCCATTCAGGAAATACTTTGTCAGTATGGATGTTACTTTTTGTGAGGACTACTCTACTTTCCCGTTAGCCATCTTTAGGGGTAGAGTATGAGTGAAGAGTCTAACAGCACCTTTGAATTTATTGAATCTACTCCTATTGAATTCAACTGTAAACTAGGAAACTCTAATAATCAAGTTCCAGTTGATAAAGAACAATATCAGCGCCTCGTTGGTAAATTGATTTACTTATCCCAT
Organism: Cucumis melo; assembly: GCF_025177605.1. Taxonomy (NCBI): domain Eukaryota; kingdom Viridiplantae; phylum Streptophyta; class Magnoliopsida; order Cucurbitales; family Cucurbitaceae; genus Cucumis; species Cucumis melo. The sequence goes on from NC_066861.1 coordinate 15,366,054, forward strand.
ACTCATTCTAATATTTCCTTTACTATGAGTGTTGTCAGCCAGTTTATGCAAGCTCACTATGAGAAGACATGGAAGCTGTCAACATAATTCGGAGATACTTGAGAACAACACCTAGTAAAGAGTTGATGTTTAGAAAGACAGACAGAAATACCATTGAGCCATATATTAACTCGAATTGGGTGGGATCTGTTTTTGACAAAAAGTCTTCCTCCGATATTGTACCTTTATTTGGGGCAATCTTGTAACTTGGAGGAGTAAAAAGAAAAGTTTTGTGGTAAGTAGCAGCGCTGAGGCTGAATATAGAGCTATGAGTTTGGGAATATGTGAGAAAATTTGGCTCTAGAAAGTCCTATCAAATCTTCATCAGGAATGTGAGACACCATTGAAACTTTTTTGTGATAATAAAACATCTATAAGTATTTGTAAAAATCAAGTTCAACATGATAGAACTAAACATATTGAGATTGATCAGCATTTCATCAAAGAAAGACTTAACAGTGGGAGCATATGCATACCATATATTTCTTCGAGCCAATAAGTTGCTGATGTTCTCACCAAGGGGCTTCTTAGGTGAAACTTCAACTTTTGTGTTAGCAAGTTAGGCCTCATTGATATTTACTACTCAACTTGAGGGGGAGTGTTAGAATTTGTGGGTTTGACGACCCTTAGAGTACTTTTCGAAAGAATATGGAAAATTTTCCCATTTTCCTAAATCTTTTCCTCTTCTACTTCTTATTATATTCTATTTATTTTTTCTCTTTGTACCTATTGTATTTATTCTTTAGAAAAACAATAAAACTAAAGACATCGTAGTTTTTCTTCCGGTTCTCGTGTTTCCATGTAAGCCTTGGTTTCGTGTTTATTGCTTGGGATAAAAGAAAATTATTATAAATGATAAAAATGTTGAGGATATTTATAAAATAAAGTAAATTTTCATATGTAATTGACAGACACTAATAAATATTTGAGAATGCCTTAAAAATAATAAAAATATTTAGATCTTTTAAATGTTGTCAAACTATTTTTTTATATATAATTTCTCAAATTTAAAATATTTTTAGAAATGTTTTGGTTGTTTTAATTTAGAAACAATAAACGAAAACAATTGCTCAACAAATCTATTTTTAGAAAAATGAGAGGTAACAAAAGATTATTAATATATCCAAAGTATTTCGGATTAAATGTTTAAGACTTATGTACTTTAATTTAGATATGTTTTTACTTTTTCTTTTTTTCTATCCGTGAGTTTCCAGACCAGCTTACGCGCACCTCGACTAATCTCACAGGACAACCCGCCTAATCCTACCTTATTTAGATATGTTGAAATTGTTGGTGCTTGCTTTCTAAGTTTTACGGTTGGAATTTCAAAAGTAAAAAGACGCTTAGAAAAAGGGGTCTTTTAAAAAATATAACAAAGTGACAAAATATTTACACTGTATAGAACAATTTTGAAAACGGAAAAAGCCCACAGGCCCACCGTGGAAAATACCAAAAATGTCTCGTCAACCACGTCGTCAACAACGCGCGCGTAATATATTTGGTACACGATCATTTAGATTTGGCTACAATTTATTTTTACAATTTTATCGTTTAATTTTGTTACACAATTATTTAGATTTGGACCCAAATCTAAACGATTTTTTTTTCAAAAGTTGGTACACGGTCGTTTAGAATTGGCTAAAGGATTTTTTTTAGTTATTTTGATACACAATCGTTTAGATTTGTTTACACGATCATTTATTTTTTTTTTTACACAATCCTTTACATTTGGCTACTCCAATCTAAATGATTTTTTTCAAGATTCTTTATACGATCTTTTAAATTTTACTATTTTTGTACACAGTCGTTTAGATTTAGTTATTCAAATTTAAAAGACATAAAAAAAAAAGAGGAAAAGAAGAAAGACATGGAAAGAAATCGCAGCGAAAAAAAAAAAGAAGGAAGGAGGAAGACGATGAAAGAAATCGCAACGAGGAGGAGAAGAAGGATGGAAGGACAAATCATGAATACATTTGGCTAAATTCATGGGATTTGTTATACGGACCGTAAATAGTTTGGTGTTTTGTTACATTTACAAAAATTATCCTTAGAAAATTTGTTTAAAATATGTATATTATTGTATACAAATAAAGCATTAAAATTCAATTATATGTTTAACGATGAATGTTTCAAGCATCTATGAATTTTCTCAAATTGATGGCAAAATCAAAGTAATTAAGGATCCATTTCATAACGTTTTCATTTTCTGTTGCATGGTTTCTATTTTCTTGTTCCCACTTTCTTTCTTTTATAATAAGAAATTAGAGTATATTGATAACTATTATCGTTTCCTGTTTATTGAAAAAAATTATATATAAACTTGTTTCGTAATCATTTTTGTGTTATTTTCCCTAATATTTTATCTTATTTGTATAGTTTATATAGATAATTTAATGAAGTTTTTTTAAACATATAACAAAGCGGCAAAATATTTACATTGTATATATAAAAATTTCGAAAACGGAAAAAGCCTACAGACCCATAAAAAAAGTACAAAAAATGCTCTCATGATTAATTGGCAACCAACGTGCGTAATATATTTGGTAAACGATCGTTTAGATTTTGTTATTCTTTGCTACACAATCATTTAGATTTGGGTAGCCAAATCTAAATGATTTTTTTTCAAGACTCTTTGGTACACGGTCGTTTAGATTTTGTCGTTTAGATTTGGCTAATTTGAGTAGCCAAATCTAAACAATTTTTTTTTACAATTTTTAGTACTCGATCGATCATTTAGATTTGGTACACGATCATTTAGAATTTATCATTTAAATTTGGGTAGCTAAATCTAAACGATTTATTTTCAAGATTCTTTGGTATAGGATCGTTTCGATTTGACTATTCTTCGATATACAATTATTTAAATTCGATCATTTAAATTTGGGTAACCAAATTTAAATGATTTTTTTAAGATTTTGGGTCCATAATCGTTTAGATTTGTTACACAATTGTTGAGATTTGGCTACCTAAAATCTAAACAATTTTTTAAAAATTCTTTGTACACGATCGTTTAGATTTGGCTACCTAATATCCCAACAACTTTTTTCACGATCTTTTATATTTGGCACGCAATCTTGAACAACCAAATAACAGTTTAAAAAAATAAAAAAAAAATAGATCTTTTATATTTGATACATGATCTTGAACCAAATAACAGTTTTAAAAAAAATTGTAGAAGAAGAGAAAAGGACGATGGAAAAGAAAAAAAAATTGCATAAGAAAGAAGATAAAAAGGAAGGCAAACCTAAAATATTTAAAAAAGTAGTCAGCTCCATAGGCTTTTTGATTTTGTTACACAGGCTGTAAATATTTTGGTGTTTTATTATATTTATGAAAATTAACCTAATTTAATTATGTAAAATAAAAAATACATAGAATTGATCAAAATATAAAAAACAGAGTTGACTAAGTACGTGATCATTTAGATCATATCAAAGTGATATTTAAACGATTTTGGTATTCTAGAAAAGGAGCTGGAAGAAAGAAAGTGAAGATGAAGAAAGAAAGAAAAAGAAGAAGAATAAAAATAGATAAAAGAAAATCCAAAAGAGAAACTAAAGAAATCTGGAAGAGATCAAGATATGAATAAATCGCAAAGAAGAAGAAGAAAGATAAGTGATGAATCGTCCGCAATATCAAAGACAAATCTGAAATTTATAAAAATATTTTACTGGCTTCATAAGATTTTTGTTTTTTATTACATGGGCCGTAAATATTTTGATGTTTTATTACATTTATGAAAATTAACATTTATATAATATAAAATTCCAACTAATTTCAATGGTATTAAAAATAATAAATTTAAATTTAAAATAACATATAAGCATGCTTAATACAAAATTTTAAATCTAACATTTAGAAAATATTTAAATAAATATATTCAATTTTCAAATTTGGAAGATCAAAATAATATATAAATTTAAATATTCAGCATTTTAAAATTCAAACTTAAATTAAACATTTAAATATAATAATAAATAAATAAAATTTAAAACTTTTTAAATTTTGAAAATCAAATAATACGTCAATCTAGATATTGAAAATTTTAATTATGAAAAATTAATATATTGAAAATTTTAATTATGAAAAATTAATAACGAAGTCAAAAAATTTTAAAGAAACAAATTAAAAAAATATTAAACATGTATATGAAAGATTAACAAAGGAATGAAAAATAAATAAATTACGTAATATTAAGATTAATTTTCATAAATGTAACAAAACACAAAACCATTTACAGCCCGTGTAACAAAGTTCATCAAGTTAGCCATTTTTTAAATATTCAAGGTTTGTCTTTTTATCTTTCTTCTCCTTTTCGCTGCGATTTCTTTTATCGTTTTTCTCCTTATTGTGATTTCTTTCATCGTCTTTCTTCTTTTCCTTTTCTTCTTTCCGCTGTCATTTCTTCCCATCGTCTTTTTTCTTTTCCTATTCTTTTTTTACATCATTTAACCTTTTCATCGTCTTTCTTCTTTTCTTCTTCTTTTCTTCTTCTTTTCTTTCCGCTGCGATTTCTTTCCATCGTCTTTCTTCTTTTCCTCTTCTTTTTTTTTTTACATCGTTTAAATTTAGGTAACCAAACCTAAACGATCATGTACAAAAAATAGCAAAATTAAAAGATCGTGTATAAAGAATTTTTAAAAAAAATCATTTAGATTGGCGTATCCAAATGTAAACTATCATGTAAAAAAAGTAAACGATAGTATAATAAAATAAATCATCGTGTAGACAAATCTAAACGATCGTGTACCAAAAGAATTAAAAAAATTGTTTAGCCAAATCTAAACAATTGTGTACTAAAGAATCTTGAAAAAATAAACAATCGTGTAAACAAATCTAAATGATCATGTAAAAAAAAATAAACGATCGTGTACCAAATTTTGAAAAAAAAAATCCCAAATTTAAACATAACCAAATTAAACAATTATGTAACAAAATTAAACAATAGAATCGAAAAAATAAATTGTAGCCAAATCTAAACAATCGTGTATCAAATATATTACACATGTGTTGTTGACGAGGCATTTTTGGTATTTTCCACGGTGGGCCTATGGGCTTTTTCCATTTTCGGTATTATTCTATACAATGTACATATTTTTCCGCCACTAGTACAATTTTGGGTTTTAACGATGCAAAATTTGCGTCATAATTACTTTTGATGACACAATTTTCACGTCATTGAAGCCACTGTCAAGAAAGACTACTTAACGACACTTTGTAAAATGTGTCATTAAATATGTTTAGACGACATCAAAAATGTGTCATTAATACCTATACATTGACGCTATAAATATGTCACCATTATCTATAACTCAACACAAATATATTGTCATCAATACCCTTACATTGACATTTTACATGTGTAACCATTATCTATACCTTGACACCACTATATTGTTATTAATACTATTACATTGACACTTTAAATGTGTCACCGTTATCTATCACTCGACATGAATATATTATCATTAATAATCTTACATTGACGCTTTAAATGTGTCACCGTTATCTATACCATGACATGAATATAGTGTCATTAATACCCTTATATTGACACTTTATATGTGTCATAGTAATGTATTACTCTACACGAATATATTGTCATTAATATCCTTATAACGACGCTTTAAGTGTGTCACCTTTCAATATAACTCGACAATAATATATTGTCATTGTAAATGTTTTGTTACACATAATTCTTGTCAAGAAATGTGCTTTGACAACACTGTTTATGTTTAATAAAGGCTTATGTCAACATATATTTTTCTTTCATATATTCCTTCAAAAAAATTAAATACTAAATTTCAACATTACCCACATAAGTTTAGAAAGATTTTTATATTGATAATAAAAAAATGTAAATTACATTGTCAGTAAAGGGTTTACAATAATCCAAAAGATAAATTAATTGTAATATTACATGTATGTGTGACCTATTCTAATCAAACTGACGCATAAATGAACTTGATCGATACCATGATCCATGGATTCTTCATTACCTGCAAATTTGAAGAAAATGAACCTTAGTTAACATTCATTACAGAAAATGCATAAGCATAAACATAAACATTAAATAAATACGTGCATATTTCACCTTCTTATAAGAATAAAAACTAGTAAAGCACACAAAGAAACTTTTTAAAATAAGCTAAGGTAAAACTAAAAGATAAATAAGGGATGCCAAATTGAGATAAAAACTTAAAAAAATATGCTTCAATTTAGTGTACACTTGAACATAGAAATGTCAAACACTACAGTTGGTCAATGGACATTTAATCCTTACAATTCTAACTGTTACAATACAATCATATTGGGCCTAGTAGCAACTACTATAAATCTCCATACACAAAACTTTTCAATCGGGTAACTTTTATTTTACAAATCTTAGAATTTTCATTTTAAACAAGCCATCCAACATGAGTACACATAATGCAAACAACGGGCGTAGAAGTCTTACATGAATTTGATCACAGAAAATTAATCTGATTAAACCGCACGAGAAATGCTAAGTAATCCTTCAACGGAAGAATCCAATATTAGACTATAGTCGTTGTATCATGTTGAGACGATTATTGTATTTTTCTTACAATCTATCTAAAGCAAATAATTTGTATTTAACACAACACTTTCATGTCTTGACTAGATTCACATGATCTCCACAATATCTTCAGGTTCTTAGTTATTCCAATTTATTAGCGTCATAAAAGTGCTAGTTTCTTAGCCTGATTTAAGATTATTAGTCGATTAAATGTGCTTAAATATGTTATTTTTTAGGCATTAATGATCAAAGAGATAGAGTCGTATTACGGAGCTAACACAACTAAAATCAACCAATCGAAGCTCTATCAAAGAAATTACACCAGAAGGCGCACAACTGACACTGGAGTTGCGCTTTACGACCAATTCACGAGCCTAATGAGCGTTGTTTTTTAGCACAAATGTACTACAAAAGCATGACTAGAGCGCAATTGCACCTTTTTTGAAGCGCATCTACGCTTTGACCACTACAAATGCTCACTTTTGCCTAATAATTTAGGTTATCAGAAGTCCATTACTGAATATGTATATGTTATATGAAAGCTCAATCTATTTTAACACAACATATGAGATAACGTGATTTAGTCATTCGTAGATTTATCACTTAAGTTCTAAGTATGTGATTTAGTTTAGAAGACAATATTATATAATACTGGAAAAAAAATGCAATGATGTAGTGTAACGACCCAACTCTTTATACTAAGCTGAGGTCATTACTACCTAAAAGATGATAAAACTTTCTTAAATTCAAAAAAAAATAACAAACTCCTTAATTTAAAAACTCAAATATTCATTAAAATCATAAATAAGCTAAAGTAAGTAGAAATAAATCTATAAGTAAGATCCTAGCTCGAGCCCTATCTAGTTTTAAAAGAGTAAAATAAATAAAAGTGCATAAATACTGAAATCAAAATCTAATAACATAAGGTGGAAGCAAAAGTGTTCCCCAATGACACGTCACGGCCACTTCTTGTTATTTGCAAGCTTTCCTCTACTCTTACCTCTACCTCTGCCTAAAAATTAAACATAAAGGAATGAGTATAAAATATACTCAGTAAAGGACCTACTACTAGCCCCGCTAGGTGTATATTAACTTCCTATTAGAGTTCTGTAAAGTGGTACCGTTAAACTGACACGTTCCCAAACACGCGCAATCTGTAATCCCGTAGGAACATCTCTAGTCTTCGATGAACCCAAAGGAACATCTAGAACACAATTGATCTTCGGGAAACATAAGGAACACCTAGGACAAACTGGTCTTTAGTGAACCTCGAAAGAAACACTAAGACAATTGGGTTGTGAGTGACCCAATCGAGTCACTCGTAACATATCATCTCATGTTGGACTAGAGATCCCATCAGACTACATAGTCATAAAAGGTGGTGATCTCGAGGGACATCCATGTGGATACGACTCTAATAGATAAAGCCAACAATACAATCTATCCATAGCATGTAGCATAATATAACATCATAATCATGGCATGAATATTAACAATAGCATTCTTAATCATGAGATTAATAATTCATGCATAACATCAACATCAACCGTCATCATCAACATAACTCAGTCAGAACTAATAGTCATCATAAGCATAGACTAGTCATGACTACCAATCATCATAAATCATAAACACACTATGCATATTAGCTACATTAATGCATAATAGAAAAAGTTACATGCTCATACTTCAATTCGAAGGTCTAGTAGGAGAATATATTACCTGGATATTAGCTTAATTCATGGAAATACACTCCTAACAGCAAAGTCAAGCTTCTCAAGAAAATTCTAAACAGTAAGAATAAAAATACTAAGATGATAACTTAATTTGCAGTTAATTTAAGATTCAAAATTCAAGTTGATTCAACTTACTCAAAGTTGAGGTGGGATCCAACTCAACTGAAGTCTTCATAATATATTATTAAATATTATTATATTTAATCACAATTCAAGTGACTCGCAGCTGATGGATCGACGAAGGATTGACTCGACAGCCGACGGATCGACAGAAAATCGTAGAAAAATAGCAGACGAATGCGAAGCTCCGTCATGACTCGAACGACGGCCGACGACTAACAAAGGAGGAGACGCAGCGGCTTGCGACGATCTGCGACGGAGAAGACGAAAAAATGGACGCCGCATGGCGAAGGTGAGCGCGAGCGACGACTAGGGTTTTTGAAGGAAAAGAAATTAGGGTTTTCTTTTATGATAGAGGAAGAAGATGAATAGTAATCACGCAAATCGAGATCTATTTAAAAGAAAATTATTATTATTTTCTTTTCTCCCCTTTTTTTTCCTTATTCTTTTACAAACAACTCCTTCTCTATCTTCATTTAAAACACACCAAAATTTTCTTTTTATCTTTCCGAAACAATATATTCCTAAATAATTATATTATCTTCATAATATAATTATTTTAACTTCAATTTCAAATAATTACTTAACCAACTATAATTAATCAAAATTCCTTTACATATCAATTCCACCAACACAAATAACTTAAAAACAAACAAATTCAATCATCAATTCCAAATTCAATTAATTAGATATTTTTCCAAAGTATCTAATTAATTTTCATCTCTACAAATTGAAGATTTCCAACAATTAAATCAAATAACACCCAAAATAATTTCATCATTAGTCAAAATTAAACTTAAGATAATTAAGAATAAATTACCTTAATTTGGGGCGTTACATGTAACCTCTATTTTGTTGTTTAAACTTCTCGTTATATGTCTATTGAGTACTAGTTTGTTGTTCTCTCTCCCAAGTATAAGTAGAAAAAGTGGTTTCCTGGGTAAGCCAAGGCCAAGCATAAAGATTTTAAGTTTAATTATCTTAAGTTTAATTTTGACTATGTTGAAATTATTGATTTTTGTAGAAATTAGAATTAATTAGATATTTTGGAAAAATATCTAATTAATTATTTGAAATTTGGAAGTCAATAATTGAAATTGTTTGTTTTAAGTGAATGTTATTGGTTGTTTTAATTTTGGTGGATTTGGGGGTAATTATATATATATATATATATATATATATATATATATATATATATATATATATTAAGGGAATGATGATATAATTATATTAAGTATAATATAATTATTAGAGATTGGTTTATTATTTTGGAAAGATAAAGTGATGTGATTGGAGAGAGAGAATATTGGAGTTTAAAAAGGGATTTTATGGGTTTTAAGTGAAGCGAGAGAAGGTTTGAGATTTATTTTGTTTTGGGGAATGAAATAAAGGAAAAAGAAAAGAATAATAATAATAATAATAATAATAATAATAATAATAATAATAATAATATTTTCTTTATTTAAAGAAGTCCTCGTAAAGCGTGAAAGAAAAAAAGAAATTTACTCATTTTCCTCCTTGAAACCCTAGCCACGGTCAACATTCCTCTTCCTCTGACCATTGTCATGCACCAGCTGACTGCCATTCCTCCTTCGTCGCCATCGGTCTTCTCCGCTCGTCTTTTCATCGTGCAACAGCGTCGCCAGTCCAACCGGTTCTTCGTCGCGCAACCAAACGCCGCGTTGATCTGTGCATCCATCGCACCGGTCGTCATTCACAAACCACCACAAGCGTCACCGATCGTCGCAAGCCTCATGTACGTTGCCAGCTTTCGCGATTCGTCAGCCATCATCCCGAGTTGCATGCTCTCTTCTCTCGGGCCTAGCCGTGAGCTTCCATCCAACCAAGCCAAGCCGTGTGCCTTCTCTTCCTTCAGCCATGAGCTGCATACTTCTCTTCAAGTCACCACTTGAGCCGCCAAGCCATTTTTAAGCCACCAAGCTTATTTTTTGCCCTTTTTCCCCCTATTTTTGGTAAGTTTGATTAGGTTTTGTTAATGCCCAACAAAGATTAATTCTGTATCCTGAATAATTTAATTTTGGATTAAATTGGATTATTTTTCATAAAGGATTGGCTAGATCAAATTAGGAGTTGGTGTTGTGAAATTTATCCCCAATCAAGGTTGAATTGGAATTTAACCTCAACTTTGGGTAAGTTGAATTAAACGAATTTTTTGGATCCTTAAGCAACTGCTAATTAAGTTATTGAACTTAGTATATTTTACCCTAACTCTTTAGAACTTTTCTTGGGAAGCTTGACCTTGCTGACAAGATTATATTTTTGGTTTAAGCTAATCTTCAGGTAAGAGATTCTCTTACTAGACCTTCGAACTAAAGTAAGAGCTTGCATGAAATTTTCCATTATGCATTGATGTAGCTAAAATGCATAATGTATTGATGACTGAGTTTAGGTTTATGATGACTGATAGTTATGACTGACAGTTATGACTGAGTTATATTGATGATGATGTTGATGTTGATGCATGAAATATTAATCTCATGATTAAGAATGCTATAATTAATATTCATGTCATGCCTATGATGTTATGTTATGCTATATGCTATGGATAAGATGTACTGTTAGCTTTATCTGTAAAAGTCGTACCCACATGGGTGTCCTTCGGGATCACCGCTTTTTGACTGTATAGTCTGATGAGCACTAGTCCAGTATGAGATGATATGTACATGAGTGACTCGACGAGATCACTCACAGCCCGATTGTCTTAGTGTTTCTTTCGAGTTCACTAAAGACCAGTTTTGTCCTAGGTGTTCCTTGTGTTCACTGAAAACCAGTTTTATCTTAGATGTTCCTTTGGGTTCATCGAAGACCAAAGATGTTCCTATGGGATCACAGATTGTGCGTGTTTGGGAACGTGCCAGTTTAGGAGTACTACTTTACAGGACTCTAATAGAAAGTTAACAGACACCTAGCAAGACTAGTAGTAGGTCCCTTACTGAGTATATTTTTATACTCGCTCTTTAATGTTTAATTTTACAGGCAAAGGTAGAGTTATAGGTAAAGGAAAGCTGGCGAATGACAAGAAGTGACCGTGGCGTGCCATAGGGAAACGTTTTGCTTCTGTCATTATGTTATTAGTTTTGATTTCAATATTTTGTTCTTTCATTATTACTCTTTTAAAACTAGATAGGGTCTGAACTAAGATTTTACTTTTGAGATTTATTTCTATTTGCATTAGTTTATTTATGATTTGAATGAGTACTTGAGGTTTGATTATGAAAATTAGTTTTATTTTCCATTTTGTTTTAAGAAAGTTTTTATTTTCTTTTAAGTAGTAATGATCTCAGCTTAGTATAAAGAGTTGGGTCATTACACACCTTGAAACGTAAGTGTACATGGTCAAGTAGTAATAAAGCGGTGTAAGATACCGAGTATCGTTTTGTTACACGAGATTTTGGAAGAAATTTAATTCGTGGAGTTGAAGTTGTGCTGATGTTTTGTTTGTGTTGATTTGATGCGATGTGGTTCGATCTTTACTATTTGATACTTTGATTCTCTCTCGATTAAATGTCTACGCTTGATTTGAGGAAGTAGAGCACGTGATATTCTTGGAGCTGGAGTCTTGAAAGAAAGCTTGTATCTTCAAAAGAATTTCAATATTCAAAGACGATCGACTTCAAATGTTAGGAAGTCTTCTAGCTCTTGGGAGAATTCTCTCTAAATCTTTTGGAGTCAACAATTTTTGTCCCTCACGAATGAAGAGAACTCCTCTATTTATAGAAATCCTCTAATTTACATAAACTGGACATCCCATGGGCTCAACCATATGGATTTTGGTCATATTTATCATTTGAGCTAAACTAAACTTATTTTGAGTTTCAATTGAACTTTAGTCAACAATCAACGGCCATAAACGAAATGTCAAAAATGAAATTAAAGGTGTGAACTTAAAGTCAAATCCATAAATGAAAAACAATTCATTTGCACGAATATACATATACAATAAAGATGTTATATTGTATTAATATAACTACGTAACCTATCTTTTGTGCTTTTGGACTGATTGATAATTATCTACATTATATCAAAGCAAGTATTCTCTATTCAAAACATTGTAACATAATTTTCTTCCTCAAAAGCAAGGGAATAATTAATATTTAATGCCATATCAAATGATTATGGAAACTCATTTTATAAGCCTTTGGATTGATGAATAATTTTCGCAACACAATCCAAATTTCAATATAGCTACACCTAGCTTTATTGGAAGGAACAATTAAAAAAGAAAAAGCAAAAAGAGGCTAAGTTTGAGAAGAGGATTAACGGGGAATTAAGAACGGTTCTTTGTGTTCATGCTCTTCTCCACAGACTTAGCATTTGCTTTGACAAATTCCTTTTAGTCATTGGCAGTGTCAACCAATGTGTCTTTTGCCCTTTGGGCTGTCTCCTTTGCTAAATCCCATGCTGCTTCCTTTGCTTTTGTTGAAACTTCATCTGCTTTTTCTCTCACCAAAATTTGACCAAAAATTAAGTACCATTTTATATTATTGTTTATTCTTATGCTAATTATTTGTTCTTTTTAAATTCAATGGATAAGACGTTAATTATTATTTTAAAAATCAATGGTTTGATTATCCACAAATTTTTGTTCTATAGAAAATGTTAAATTAAAAAAGTTGAAATAACATCTTAATTTTAAAAGGGTGGAATTTTGTTATATTTTAGTCTTTATATTTTTTAGTATCCATATTTTTTATTATCCAATTTACTTTGTATTAAATTTTAACTTCAAGTTATTGTTGTTGATTTATGGTTAGTTAAACCATTTTCTTTATACATATTACTTTCAACTTATTACTTCGCAATTTATGACCATTTTTCAGAAGACGATTTTATATTATTATTATTATTAATAATAAGTTTTTTTTTTAATGATTATTGTAACTTTTCTTTTATCATTTCGTTTTTTTTTTTTAATTCTCTCTTATAATCAAATAGATTTGTCTTCTCATCATTTTAACTTTCTTTTTACCTGATTATTAAAAGCACATTTAAATTCTTTGAATTTTTTTTCCTAAGAACGGTTAATTAACAAACAACCAAAAAGGAAAGCTAGGTTTATAAGCATAATTTAAAGAGATATTTTAAAAAATATAATAAATCGGCAAAATATTTACACTGTACAGAATAATTCTGAAAACGAAAAAACCCACAAGTCCACAATAGAAAATATAAAAAATGTCTTGTCAACAACGCGCGTAATATATTTGGTATACGATCATTTTGATTTGACTATTCTTTAGTACACGATCATTTACATTTGGTCGTTTAGATTTGGATAGTCAAATTTAAACGATTTATTATTTCAATTCCATCGTTTAATTTTAATTTGGTTACACAATCGTTTAAATTTGGTTACACGATTGATCGTTTAGATTTTTTTTTTCAAAATTTGGTACACGGTCGTTTAGATTTGGCTAAACAAATTTTTTCAAGATTCTTTTGGTACACGATCGTTTAGATTTATTTACACGATCGTTTATTTTTTCAAAATTTATTGGTACACGGTCGTTTAGATTTGGTTAAACGATATTGTTTTAATTCTTTTGGTATATAATCGTTTAAATTTGTCTACACGATCGTTTATTTTTTTTACACCAATCGTTTAGATTTGGCTACTTCAATCTAAACGATTTTTTCAAAATTATTTATACACGATCTTTTTGTTGGAAAATTTTGAGACTATAGACCAAGATAATTGTTGTGTCGTGACGAACGACTACCCTGAAAGCAAATTCGACTGACCGTGGTGCTAATCGTTATGTCGGTTGCTCCCCAAGGTTAACAAAGCTTCCCAGTACTGACGTGCACTCGTCATAACAAGGAACAGAAATAAAAGCTTTATGTAAATGCTCAGGACGTGGAGAGGAAAGAAAGATGAGAGGAGGAGTTGGAAGAACTGATTTTTGGTGTGTCAAAAACAGAAGGAGTTCTATCCAATTTATAGAGAGGTGATGAAAGCAAAGCGTGGAGGAGAGTAATTTTCGACAAAGACAAGACGTGAGTAACGATCGTAAAATTACGGCAGAAAGCAAGTGTCGGATGAACACGTTACATGTTGAACGTTGAATAAAGCGAATGCACGCCACGTTGAACAAAGAAGTCAGGATTGGCTTGACTGTGTAAATGATGTAGTTGCCAAAAGAAAAAGGTATAAAAATAAAAATATATCCTTTTTTCACCCGAGCCCGCCTAGACGGAGGACGGCGGCGGCGTGCGTGTGGGACAGGGTTATATTATCACCACTTACTTAGTTTGATATCCCCTTTGAATCTTTGAGATTATATATCCTCTTCCCACTTCAAGGATTAGCAATGTGGGACAATTTTGTTTTACTTTGCTATTTGGGCTAAAGCCCATAAGTCATTTCCAACAATCCCCCACAAATGACTATAGCAACAAAGTTAGTGGGTAGGCGAAGAAGAATGAGATTTATTCTGAGCATAGAAGAGATATTAAGCTTAGATACCAATATCCGAAGATTTGAATTGATGTGTAGTAAAGTAAGGCAACAACCTTGTTAGAGAGAGTGAATTGTATCTTGAACTCCTTGTAACACTTGGTTGAGACCCTTACGATATGCTCTATCTCTAATTAAAGCTTTTGTTTCCAATGTAGAGTTGTGCCTTTATGGCCATGCACATAGATAGAACCTCGAGTCGACGTGAGAGCTTTAGAAAGAGACCATTTAAACTCTTTCATAGAAGGCGGCCCCACCTTCACTGTCACGTTATATGCTCCATTAAGTTTGCCAAGTCAAACCACTCAAAAAGAGCTATGGAGACTTCAATTTTATCCATACTAACTATGAATCCAACAAAGGTTTTGTATCATTCATCTAGTCTATTTAAGGATTGTCCACACAATGGGCTATGAACCATCAAGTCTATCGCAACAGACCACCTAATAAGGGGCTATGGACCATCAAGTCTATCGTAATAGACCACCCAATTATCAAGTGTTATGGATCTTCGAAGGGCTTTAGGCCCATGTTCATAGAGGAATCTAGAACCACTTTCCTTGTTAGTCCTTTGGTTAAAGGATTAGCCAAGTTCTTCTCAGATCGAACAAATTCCATGGAAATGGTTTCTTCCTTTAGCAGTTGTTTTACAACTGCATGCCTAAGACGTATATGTCTACTTTTACCATTATAAACATTGTTCTTGGTAGTACATATCGCATCTTGTGAATCATACTGTATGGACACAGGCACAGATGTCCCCCACAATGGTACATCTTCTAGTAGATTTTTGATCCACTCAGCCTCCTGTCCTGCCAACTAATGCTATAAACTCGAATTCCAACGTGGATCTAGCTATATAAGTCTGTTTTGCAGACTTCCAAGATATTGCTCCACCTCTGAGCAAAAATACATACCCACTAGTAGACTTAACCTCATCATTGTCTCTAACCCGGTTTGCATCACAATATCCTTCTAATATGATAGAAATTTTTTTGAAGTACAAACAGTAATTTATCTTAAGATATCTCAATAGATGGCGTAAAGCATCCCAGTGGTATCTATCAGGATTATGTGTATATCTACTCAATCTACTGACAGCATATGCAATATCAGGTCTAGTATAATTTATTAGATACATCAAACTACCTATGATTTTTGCATATTCAGGTTGAGACACACTATCTCCTTTATTCTTCTTAAGATGTTTACTAGCGTCAAAGGGAGTTCTTATTGGAGAAACATCAAAGGAATCAAATTTCTTTAATATTTTCTCCACGTAGTGAGATTGACACAGGGACAAATTGATTTTGTTTTTCCTATTTTTAACACCAAGGATTACGTCTGCTTCTCCTAGGTCTTTCATTTCAAAGTGTGATGAGAGGAACAACTTAGTATCAGTTATCAACTCCATGTTTATTCCAAAAATTAACATGTCATCAACATATAGACATATTAATATGCAATCAGCTCCAAACACCTTTGAATAAACACATGTGTCTAAGGAATTTACTTTAAATCCATTGTTTATCAAAGTATTATTAAACTTTTCATACAACTGCTTGGGAGCTTGCTTGAGACCATATAGAGATTTTCTAAGTTTACACACTTTGTTTTCTTGGCCAGAAATTTTAAACCCTTATGGTTGTGTCATAATAAATTTCTTCTTCTCAGTAACCATTTAGAAAGGCAGTTTTTTGTCCATTTGGTGAATAAGAAGGCTATATATGGCAGTTAATGCAATCAAGGCCCTAATTGTGGTTGTCTTAGTTACAGGGGAATATGCGTTAAAGTAATCAATACCTTGTTTTTGGGTATACCCTACCACCATTAATCTAGTCTTGTATCTTTCTATTGACCCATTTGGTTTTGTTTTTCTTTTGAAGATCCACTTACACCTAATTAGCTTACTTCTCATAGGAAGGTCCACTAAGTCCCATGTTTGATTCATGACCAGTGAATCCAGTTCACTTTTAATGGCCTCTTTCCACATACTTGACTCTACAGAGTTCAGGGCTTCTTGGTAAGTTTTAGGATCCTCATCTATTAAAAAAAACTTTGTGAAGTTACAGTCAATTTCATTGCGCCTTTCTACTATGAAGGTGCTTAGGAAATCTGGACCAAAACTTTTCTCAGTTCTCTATCTTTACTTCTCCTAAGTTCTAATTCACATCATAAGTTCGAAGTATTAACAGTTTCAGAAACAGGTGTTTCACTAACAACTGAGGGGGTTTTCAGGATCATGCATTCTTTTAGATAGGCTAGGAACAGATAGCGATTGCTTTAACGGAAATACATGCTCAAAGAATTCTGTATCCCTAGGTTCGTTTATAGTTTTATCATTTAAACACATAAACCTATGTGCAACACTATTTTGAGCATACCCGATAAATATACAGTCAAAGGTTTTAGACCCTACCATAGATTTCTTCAATACAGGAAATGGTACCTTAGCCAAGCATTCACATACCTTTAAATAGGAAAGATTTGGTGCATGTCCTTTCTAGAGTTCGTAGGGAGTTTTGTCTAGCCTTTTGTGGGGAACCCTGTTAAGAACAAAACACGCAGACAACACAGCTTCCCCCCACATATTATCAAATAGATCGGAGCTTAATAACATGACATTCATCATTTCTTTAAGAGTTCTATTTTTTCGTTCTGCTATGCCATTTTGTTGTGGTGAGTAAGGAGCAGCAAATTCATGGACAATACCGTTTGACTCACAAAAGTCCTTAATAGTTTTATCAGAATACTCAGTCTCTATCTGATCTTAATCTTTTTATCTTTTTTCATAACTGATTTTCAGATTCTACTTTAAATTTTAAAAACTTATTACCAGCTTCATCTTTTGTTTTTATTAAGTATATCTTAGTAAATCTAGAGAAATCATCAACAAAAGATACATAGTAATTTTTACCACATCTACTAGCAGCGTTTTTAAAATCGGCTAGATCTGAGTGAATTAATTCTAACATATTAGTACTTCTAGATTCAACTGGTTTGAAAGGTTTCTTATAGAACTTACTTTCTACACAAACAAGGCATTTACCAGTTTCATGTGATTCAGAAGTATTAATAAATCTCAAGTCTTTAAGCTTCCTAATTGATGCAAAGTTCACATGTCCTAGTCTACCATGCCATAAATTAACAAATTCAATCATGTAGGCGGAACTAGAAGCATTCGCATTCATGAAAACTGTGTTAAGTACAAACATACCATTAGAAAACTACCCCTTTACCGAAAAATTCTCCACTTTGGGTGAGGACAATTTTGTCACCTTCCAGTACAATTTTAAGCCCTGCCCGATTCAATAGACTCTCAAACACCAGGTTCCTACATAGGAAAGGGACATATAGAACATTATAAGAGATAAAGTTTTACCATAAGTTAACTTTAAAATAACCTTCCATTTTTCGATTACTCCTGCAGTGGCTTAGTTTTCCATGAATGCGCATTCTCCTTCGGTAATATCTTCGTAGTTATGGAGAAGTTATCATTTGGTGCAGAAGTGTCTCGAGGTTCTAGTATCGAGAATCCAGTCAGTCTTATTTTCTATCAAGTTGGCCTCTACTATGGCTGCTATGATCTCATTGTCTTGTTCTGCTAAATTGGCTTGAGGTGTTGGTTTCCCTTTCCTTTGGTTACATTTGTATGATTTGTGTCCTTCCTTTCCACACACATAATAGATTAGCTTTTTCTTCTTAATTTGTCCCCCATGAGCCTTGAACTGTCTTTTCTCTGAGTTTTTCCTCTTATGCCTTTTATCGTGCTTGGTTTTGTTTATGTTTGCAACAGAAGATTCAACTAAGTTAGCATTAACTGAATTTAAATTTTTGGAGGGTAACTTATCTTTCAGTTTGTTGGCTTCTTCCGTGCGCATGCGACTGATGAGTTCCTGAAGATTCAGATCCTTATTCTTGTGCTTGAGGTGATTACGGTAGTCATTCCATGATGGAGAAAACTTCTCGAGCAGGACATTTACTTGAAGTATTTCACACATCTTCATGCCTTCAGATAGTCATTCCAGGTTCTCGTACCCATGTATTTGTTCCAAAACTGGCTTGTCGTCAGTCATCTAGAACTGCAGCCACTTTCCAAAAATATATTTCTTTCGTCCAACATCATCTCCTCTATACCGAGACTTCAGGGTGCTCCAGATATCCTTTGCAGATTTTTGAGCTACGAATAGGTCGAACATCGATTCTACATGTGGTTCAACAGATGTCCATGAACAATCTTGTTATCCTTTACATACTTTTTAAGATCGATCACTTGGTCCTTCTTTACTTGGTCAACGGCAGTAGCAGAAGGCCCTGTGGATGACTCTGGATCAAAAGATGTTGGAGTGGTAGCTGGGGGATCAGAAGACGGCAGATCTATGGTGAGGACATAGTCAACTTCTAGTTGCTAAAAAAAGATCAACAACTTTTGGGACCAATGGCGGTAGTTTGTTCCATCAAGTGGCTCAAGTTTGGACAGATCAGGTAGAATTTTGCTGGAGGTCTTGATGGACATACTTACTTTCAGATTGTTGGAAAAGTTTGAGACTATCGAGCAAGATAATTGTTATGCCATGACGAACCACTGCCCTAAAAGCAAGTTCGGCTGACCATGGTGCTAATTGTTATGTCGATTACTCCCCAAGTTTAACACAGCTTCCCAGTACTGACGTGCACTCATCAGAACAGGGAATAAAAACAAAAGATTTATGTAAATGCTCAGAACGTGGAGAGAAAAGAAAGATGAGAGGAGGAATTGGAAGAACTAATTTGTGTGTCAAAACGGAAGGAGTTCTGACCAATTTATAAAGAGGTGATAAAGGCAGAGTGCGGAGGAGAGTAATTGTCGACAAAGAGAGGACGTGAGTGATAATCATAAAATTATGGTAGAGAGCAAACATCAGACGAACACGTTGCATGTTGAACGTTGAATAAAGCGAATGTGCGCCACGTTGAACAAAGAAGTTGGGCTGGCTTGACTGTGTAAATGGATTACACGTGTCCTTGTAGTTGCCAAAAGTAAAAAGGAATAGGAAATAAAAATATCCTTTTTTCGTGCAAGCCCAAGCCTAAGCCCATCCGACCGGACGGACAACGGCAGCGGCGCGCCTGTGGGGCCGGGTTATACTATCACCACTTACTTAGTTTGATATCCCCTTTGAATCTTTGAGATTATATATCATCTTCCCACTTCAAGGATTAGCAATATGGGACAATTTTGTTTTACTTTGCTATTTGGGTTAAAGGCCATAAGTCATTTCCAACACTTTTAGATTTGGTTACGACGTGGAAAAAAAAAAAGAAAGACAATCACTACAAGAAATCTGGCCTTCAATGTCGGTTATAAACCGACATCTTTGAAGGTGTTATTGAAGGCCTTTAATGTCGGTTCATCTTTAATGTCGGTGGATAACCGACATTAAATATGTCTTTAATGTCACTTATGATACATCTTTAATGTCGTTTTTCCACCGACATTAAAGATGTCTTTAATTTTTTTTAACCGACATTAAAGCTGTCTTTAATGTCGTTTTTTCAAATTTATTTTTATTAAATCCTTGCATTATTGTCCATTTTGTATGACACCAAATAGTTAAAAATGAAATCTTTTACTTGTACATATACAAAATGAAATCTTAATAATGTGTACATTTATATACAACTTGGCTCCAAACACAAAGAAATTATGAAGCTTAATTATTATACACTGATCATCCTTTGGAAAAAAAGAAAGAAAGAAAGAAAAAGAATATATTGAGAGAGCAATAACTAAAACTACAACTAATAGCAAACTAGAACGCTTCACAAATGACCATCTTCAATATCTTGTCACAAAGATGAGGGTCTCGCTAATTGTACTCACTTGCAACCATTTCTTCTCTTGCAGTCATTTGTTTAGAGATAGCTCCTCCCTGTAAAAGACATCAAGATGGTTGAATTGATAAGTAACAATGTTATGACCTAGTTATAATTGCAAGTCCTCGCAACCGAAACCTACGTAACTAAGTACCCATTTCACAAACAAAACAAAAATATAAAAAACAGAAACCAACTTATTTAAGAGAAAATAATGTCATTCAAAGCAAGCAAACCACAAATGAACTTTGTGAATTTATATCCCTTAAATTTACAGTAAAATTAAAAGACATCAGCTACCATCTTACTCAAATGCCATGAAGGAAAACATTAACTTACCAAACAAAAATTGTCTGTTAATATTAAACACATTAGGTTATTTTTTTCCTACATTGAACACAGAACCTTGGGAAGGACATAGGGAACATTCTCCTCAAGGACAACATCCCACCGTTTCCTAGCAATAGCAGTATTTAGAACACTAAATGAGCTTTCAGAACAGTCTCCAACAATATAAAGAGAAAAAAAATACAAGTGGACCTTTTTTTTTTCAAGAAGAAGAGAGATAATATACTATCAACTGAAGAACATGTAGAATTTACTACTATTCTGCTAATTTTACCAAGTTTCTAAAATATGAATAACTAGATCATTAATAATGGTAATACATTAACATTTTAAAGGGTCACAACTTAGCGCTAGAAGCTAAATATGGAAGTCCAAAACAATGTAATTAAGAAAAATTTTCAATCCTATAATTTCAAAATAGAGGATATCACAAAAGTTGAATCAATTACTCAATATTAACAAAAATCATGCCAAATTCTTCAAAAACAGTAACAAAAGTAGAAAAACACCATCAGAAAACTTAATTCTCAAAAAATAATATGTGTATAATTAATGTATAGGTGTGTTTTGTTGAATTAAATTTAATTAAGGTCCAGGGTGTTCATCATTGGGTGTTGAAGCTTTTGTTGAGCATGGCCCTTTCAGACCAAAAGGAGATGTTTTGATTCAGAATCACTTCAGCTAGAACAATGGTCTCTTAATTAGCTTCTTCATATAATTAATGAAACTTTAATTTTCTCTTTATCTCTTGTTTTAATTAATTTTGAGGAAACACAGTGGCAAACATTCTATATGTTGAATCTCCAGCTGGAGTTGGCTTCTCATTTTCTCAAAACACCACATTCTATACCACAATTAATGATACTATTACAGGTACATACATACATACATATATATATATATATATATATATATATATATATATATATATATATATATATATATATCACCTTCTAATTCATTTTGTAGCTAATCATTCTTTTTTATTTATTATAATAAATTATAATTAAGTAGCTAAGCAAACAAGTTCCTTACAAATGCTAATGTGGTTGCGCATGGGAATTGCTCGAAGTTCACATTCAAAAGATAGACGCCAATTAATCTATTTAGTATCAAATTTTCTCTGATCATATAACATGGCTAGTTTGTTCAACTTAAGTTTACAACTGAGCCAAAAAAATAACCTTCTAAATATGGAAAAAGTTAACCTTGTTGCTCAGTTTACTATACATCGGAGAACAATTGCACCTACATGCAGATTAGTACATGAAAGAAATGATATACATACTAACCTGTAAACAACTTGAAGGATGTTGGAAGTGAGCATCTTTGAGTTGTCTAAGCAAGTTATGTTAGAGAACACATGAAACAAATCTGCACATTTAAAGAGAATTTGATCACATGGAAATATATTCATCAATAGGAACCGGAAGAGATGAACTAATCATAGAAGTATAAAACAAGTGTACTAACCATCTTGTGTCATCAATGGATAATCTGAAGCACTTAAATTCATAAGTTCTTCCTCATCCATGGCGGGTTTAAAAAGTAATTCATAAATTCATAAGTTCTTCGTTTTATGCCCTATCATTCCGAATAATGCTCTTAACCACAGATTGATAACTCACACAAAACCACTATTTCTATTGCTCACTCCTCTGTCAAAATCTCCAATGCTGTTATTAAAGCGACCAACAACAAATTGGCCAGAACCCCAACTGGCCTTGTGTAAAATGAAGAGGAAAGAATGGAAATCATTCGACGTATATTCTAATATTGCTCAGAAACAATCAAAACAAGCTCAAAAGAGAAACTCATTTCACCTAAACAACGATCTAGCCAAAAACCAACGGTACAAATTAAACTTTTAGCCATTCAAAAGTAATCTTTTAGATATAATATATATAAGCAACAAAACTTTTCATTGAACAAATGAAAAAAAAATTAATGCTCACAAGATATAAACTCTCGAACAGAGACCAATAAAACAAATCGCTATAAGAAGAAACCACTAAAGACTAGAAAGAGAGCACCATAAAGGAGCCTTGGGATTAGAGAATTCAAAATGAACAAGCAAGAAAAGTGTGGCCGTCTTTAAAAATGATGATTTTGTTCCAACCATAATTTTGAAATTAAGGCCTTGACTGCGATGGCCATATAAGAGTGATCTAGTCTAATGAATAAGAAAACCTAGGAAAACAAGAAAATCAACAGCCCATCCGCTTGGCAAGGGAACATTGTGAGGGCATAAGGAATGAAGAAGAAAGTTCCCTCTGTAGCAAATCGGCTATGTTAAGGCTACTGACGAGGATAATCTAAACGAAAAGGTTAATTCTTTTTGGACTTCTTGACTTCGACAATGCTGAAAAGAGATAATTTACTCGCTGCCTACTACTTAAAATTATAGCTAGTGGTTGAAGACAAATTTAATAAAATATCTAACGCTCTCCCTCACTTGTGGGCTTTAAATATCAAGAAAGACCAAACAAGTGGAAATCAATATCAAACGGAAGAGGAAATAATGTTGCAGTGTCTTGAACACAAGACCTCCCAGAACTATCTGCTCTGATACCATCTTTAATTACCAACTCAACCCAAAAGCTTAAGCTAGTGGTTGAAGACAAATTTAATATAATATCTAACATATACACTTGCACAAGTTTTACATAATATTTGTCAATTTACGGAGCAAATTGCAAGACATCAGATACTATCACTTATTTAAGCCATCACAGCTAACCTTTGATACTTGCATCTCTTGCACCGTAATCTCCAAATTCCCGAAAGAATCAAGTGATTGTAACTGCAAACACAATACAGATGGAGCCAATAGCACGAGTAGATTTCTACCCAAACGATCAACTAAAATCATTTAAATTTTAATGAGTCTTAATCACTAAGGGACATAATCACAGGGCAACGACCTAGATACAAATCATATCAAAACATGGCAATCACAAACACAGTGATGCACTATCGATTGAAAAAGAATGTATTGATCAACACATATTTAACATACATGGTATACTTTTCCACGTCTTAATATAATATTCTTGGTAAAAGAATTTTTTTTTCATAATGAATAATTCAACTTTTAATAAGAATGAAAGAATATAATAACAAACAAAAAAGAAACTCACAAAAAGTGCCTTCAATCAAGTAAGATAAGGCCTAATTAGTAATAACAACAAAAAGCTTAAAAATTCATGAATGGAGTGAATGACAATGGAGTAATACAATTAGAAAGAGCATTCAGTTACGGATATATTTGAGGACAAAAAGTTTAACATGGGGAAACCTAGCCTTTAGAATGATGAGTTATATAGGACAAAATTATAATATCTTCGGAAAAATGGGAAAACATGATATTTGAAGAAACTTCATTTCATCACTGTAGAGAAAGGAAAACAAGTAAATACAATTGAATCGAAACACCCAATTAATCAAAGAATACCGAATGGACAGTCATGCAACCACACAATTAACTATAGTTCGAATTTACCATCGAAGAAAAATAAAATTGATCATCTAATTTCATTTTGAAGAGCCAAAACGGAATAAGTCTGTTTGTTTCAGCAAGAATGATCCATAATCACTCAGTCGAGGTGATATGTAATAGAAAACGAAGACGGAGATAGAAACAAAAATAATACAAATGAAAAACTTCCATGCTCATCACCATTCAATGCATTCTTCATTTGAATAAAAGAGATGGAGAGCACTTTTATTATCAGAGATAACTATCAAATTACAAATTACAACTTCTAGAAGTAGAGAGTTTGTACATATAGCACGCTCATATAAACCTAGAGTCAAAATTATAAATAACATAAATACAAACAGAGACTCGTGCATTCAAACAATAAGCTTTCACGACACTACTCTGACCACAAATTCCAGATAATTCAGCAACAAAAAATTGAACTTTCAGAACTAAAGAACCAGATAAAGAACTTAAGTGATTAATCACAGGAGAATCAATTTAAGATAAAGCTAAAGAGGCGAAGTTATAACCCAAGTGCTAACACGAAACATCTACGAATAAATCGATTTCAAAGCATATGCCATATAAGAAAAGGAAAATTTATAATTATACATTTATGGACTTAGAGAGAGAGAACAACCAGCTAAATTCCCATTTGGCCTCTCCATCAGAAGCGACGGAAGCTGTCGGAGTCATTGCTTAAATTCTAATGAAAAACAAGCAGATTTTCCCCTCAAATAACCTATGAAGTAAAGATAAGAATACAGAGAAGGTTAAGTTTATGGAAGGGTTTGACGAGCATGAAGAGCGCTTTGAAACTGACCGGCAGCGACAAGTCAGAAGTGGGGCGGCGAGGGAGTGGTAGAAATGGGAAGAAGTTGAGACCGTGACTCGTTGAAAAAACCCATAACCTCCATTCTAAATTCCCCATTTCTGCTTTCTTCTTAAATCTCTTCATTTATGTTATTCCTTTCTACCATCTTTCCAATCTCTTATTTGCTGAGAAAAAAATTGAAAACCATAAAAAAAAAAGGTTAGATCGAAACAAAAAGGAGAAAAAGAATGAAAATATAGAGGATAGAAGATAAAAAGAAAAATGGCCAGATTCGACGATGTGGTCAGATTGAGCGCATTTGGGAGACACGGCAACCGACGAATGGATGTTCGATGGCAAGGAGAAGTGTCGGCGCTGGGTCTTCCTTCGGCTGAAGAAGATGAAGGAAAGGGGAAGGGAACGGCGCTGGGTCTTTCTTCGGTTGAAGAAGATGAAGGAAAGGGGAAGGGAAAGGGAAATGGAAAGGGCAAGAGAAATGGAAAGCGGCAGTGGTGATTTGGGGTTTGAAACCCTAAATATATCTTTTACGAAATTATTATGTTTAATATATCTATAATGTCGGTTTGAAAAAAATAGATCTTTAATGTCGGTTTAAAATCGACATTAATCCTTCATCTTTGATGTCGGTTTAAAACCGACATTAAACATCCGTATTTTAAAAAGCGACATTAAAGATCCGTTTCCATTTTTTACAACCGACATTAAAGGTCATATTTCTTCTAGTGAATGGAAAGAAATTGCAGCAGAAAGAAATCAGATTTGATTATCCAAATCTGAGGAAAAGAAGAAAGCTGATAGGAAGAAATCATAGCAAAAAAAAAAAGAAAAGGAAGAAAGACGATAGAAAGAAATTGCAACGATAAGGAGAAGAAAGACGAAAGGACAAATCTGAAATATTTAAAAAATGGCTAACTTCATGGGCTTTGTTACACGGGCCGTAAATATTTTAATAGTTTTTTATATTTATGAAAATTAACCTAATTTAAAATTTAAAACAGACGGTGAAAAAAATTGGGGTCTTTTCAAATATAACAAAGCGGCAAAATATTCGCATTGTATAGAACAATTTTGATAATGGAAAAAGGTCATAGGCCCACCATAGAAAATACCAAAAATGTCTCGTCAACCACGTCGTCAACAATGCGCGCGTAATATATTTGGTACACGATCATTTAGATTTGACTATTGTTTGGTACACAATCGTTTAGATTTAGCTACAATTTACTTTTTCAATTCTATCACTTAATTTGGTTACATGATCGTTTAGATTTGATCATTTAGATTTGGTTGATCATTTAGATTTGGGTAGCCAAATCTAAACGATTATTTTTTTAATATTTGATACACGATCGTTTAGATTTAGTTGAACGAATTTTTTCAAGATTATTTTGGTACACGATCGTTTAGATTTGGCTAAATGATTTTTTAAATTCTTTTGGTACACGATCGTTTATTTTTTTTACACGATCGTTTAGATTTGTCTACAAAATCATTTATTGTTTCAAGATTCTTTAGTACACGATTGTTTAAATTTGGCTAAACGATTTTTTAATTCTTTTGGTACACGATCATTTAGATTTGTCTACACGATATTTATTTTTTTACACGATCGTTTACTTTTTTTACACGCAATCTAAATGATTTTCTTCAAGATTCTTTATACAGGATCATTAAGATTTTGCTATTTTTGTACACGTTCGTTTAGACTTGGTTACCCAAATTTAAACGACATAAAAAAAGAGAAAAAGAAGAAAGACGATAGAAAGAAATCGCAGTGAAAAAAAAAAGAGGAAAAGAAGAAAAACGATGAAAAGATTAAATGACGTAAAAAAATAGAAGAGAAAATGAAGAAAAATGATGGAAGAAAATTGCAGCGAAAAAAAAAAGAGAAAAAGAAGAAAGACGATGAAAGAAATCACAGCGAGGAAGAGAAGAAAGACAAAAGGGCAAACCTAGAATATTTAAAAAATAGCTAACTTCAAAGACTTTATTACGCGAGCCGTAAATATTTTGGTGTTTTGTTACATTTATGAAAATTAACCAAAAAAAATTTATAAAATCAGAGTTAGTTTTAAATTTTGAAATGATTATTAGAAAAAAAAAAGCAGAAAGGAAAAACAAAAATCTACCTATATTTAGAGTTAGATACAATTATCCCCAAGTTACAATTTAGCCAATTTATTATTCTTTAAACTTTGAAAATAGATTTAAAGGTCTTTATACCATCTTCAAATTAATTATAAGTTTTTATAATTATTTTAAGGATAATTATAATTAGCAGCAATTTTATAAATGATTATTAAGTATATAGCTACATTTCTGAAATTTATAAATATAGCAAAGTCTATCGTGATGGACCAATATTTTGGTTTTGACATGTTTTGCTATATTTACAAATTTTTATAATTGTCGCTATATATGGTAATATTGTAAATCTAATTATTATATATACAAGGCTATCCGTATTTTAAATATTTATATGACATTATTTTAAAATTAAGAAAAAGAAAATTGTGTCAATCCTCTCTTCCATCTCCCTGGCTCCTTCCTTCGTGGCAACCATAATACTGCATGCTACACTAAAAGCACGTTCTTGCCCCTCAATTTAGAGTTCGCATCTGCATTTTCTAGCGCTAGCTATCACCTAGCTACGGGCCTACAGTCACGCCACAGGGAGCATAAAAACTCCACCTAACGAATTGATTATATTATTTTTTATTCGGAAGCCAGAGAGAAAGGAGGGTGCAAACCTTGATTTGGATAATTTCCAAGGAAAGATAGCACCAATACAAAGAAATGGGTTGGTTGATGAGTTTAATGTGTTGAGGAAGTCATAACTGAATATTAGGGATATAAGTCCAACTCGAATAACTTGACAACCTATACTATCCTATCCATATTATATGGGTTGGGTTGGGTTGGTTTAAAATGTAGGTCAGGTCGGATTGAAAATTTTAGTTTTTTTTAGTTAAGTTAGATCTCGGGTTGGAAATTGAAAAATTCCGATCAACCCAACTCAACCCGAATTAATAATAATAATATATATATATATATATATATATATATATATATATATATATATATATATATATATATATATATATATATATAATCCTAGGTCATCTCGATGACACTAAGGCCCGAGATCTAATAACTAAAGAAAGAATTTATTTCATCCCGAGACATCTCAGGACAATGTATGCCCGAGATCAAATGAATTAAAGGTAGAATTCTTTCATTTTGGGACATCTCGGTGCAACTGAGGCCCGAGATCGTGTATCAAATTTGAAAGCCATCGTTTAAAAAAAACATACAACCCAATAATCGACCCAACACAACTCTTATTTTATGGGTTGGGATGGGTTGGTAATACAATTCGGGTTCTTCGAGTTGCCAACCCAATTAACAAACCCAAAAATATGGGTTCTGTTGAGAATGTCCCTCAACCCAATCCAACTCAACATGTTTACACGCCTACTGAATATCCAGCGGTGAGAACTAGCTAGGAAGGGTGGATTTTAATATCTAATTAATTAGCAAACTAATAGGTACTGTGGGGAATTATATATTGGACGATGGACATGATGGCATTCTCGATGATGTAAAGCCGAGCAAGTGGCTTGTTCATGAACCTAACTATGAGAAACTGAATAGAGAGAGGAAGGGTGGTAAAGGAAGAGAAGAAGCGAGAGGAGAAAATATCTTTTAATTTTTTATTATAAAATATTTAAAAATAATTATAAAAGAGAAATTCTCATAAATGTCAAAAAAAAAAAGGCAAACTATTTTGAAAAAATAGCAAAAAAAAAATGGAGAGCACGGAGTAGTTTTAATTTTTTTTTTAAATATCCAAATCTCTTCCTCATTTCAATTGAACTTCGTCGATTGATGTCTTCATTCTCACGAGTAGAAAAATGATCAGGCTACTCATCCTCCTCTTTTTTTCTTGTCGTTTGATTCCTACATCTCTTTCATTGTTTACAATCATTGAAGATTTAGATCATTGATTTTAAGAAAAGTGAGATAAAAGCGAACTCAATTGCTGAATTAAAAGTTAAGTCGAAAAGTACTCGAAGAATGATATACCATTAGCGACCAATTTGGAGGTGGAGTCCTCAACTATTGGTGACTGCAATCTTCTTAGTTTTCTAGGTCTTTCCTCACCTTTAAAAAAGGGCAAAAGAAAATCACCCACCAAATTGAATGGTTGTTTTAACAAGGAATCAAAGCAAAACTCATCAGGCCAATTTGGAAGAAATGGGAAAGAAGATAGAAGAAGAAGAATTTAGGAGAAAAGTAGTAGTAGAAGAAGACAATAAAATGTCAAATCTTTATAGCCAATCCAGTACTACCAAATTCTATTATTGCTCTAAAATGGGGGTATTTGAAAAGAGCCCTACAAAAGCAAGATATAAAGTTAGAAATGATAGATTTCTATTAGTTTCTATCATGGATAGACACTTATAGACTTCTATCAGCCTCTATAAGTAATAGACTGTATTAGTTTTTATCACTGATAGATACTGATTAACTTCTATCAACCTCTACCAATGATAGAAAGTTGTACCTCTTTATCATTGATAAATATTGTAGACTTTATAATTATATATCACTGATAGAAAGTTATACACTTATGTCATTGGTAGAATTCTATCACCTTCTACTTCATTTATGTTTCCCTCAATTTTCTTATACATCATAGTGACATGTGATGGTAGCGGTATGTCACTATCAATCACAGTGATAGATCACTATCATTTTCTATCACTAACAACATCTATCAATGATAGATAGTGATAGTGGTTTATCATTGTTTAGAGTGGTAACATACTATCAATACAAACAAAGCAATGAACATTAACTAGTAACAACTCTTTAAAAATAACAAAACAAACTTTTATTAAGAGCGAGAGATTGAGTCGTCTAAGACATTTGTACTGGGCTAAAAGAGAGAGCGGAAATTTAACATATATAAAGTTGTACAAGTATATCACTAATAACCTTCTATCAACGTCTATCTATGATAGACACTGATAACAATAATATCTATCACAACTATCCAAAAGCAACAAAATTTCCAATAATAATGTCTAGTGTATGTACCACAAATTATCTAAAAGTAAAAAAAAAAAAAATCTACCAACAATTTGCAAGATTAAAATGATAATCATACTATCACAAATAGATAATGATAGACAACTATCAGGGTCGTCTATCTATGATAGATAGATAGTGATCGTGACAAAAAACTATTATTGTCTATCATAGATAGACAATGGTAAACAACTATATCAATGTCTATCTATGATAGATAGTGAATTATTCTACCACTTGGCCTATCACTTAGCATTCCATTATCTATGATTATCATTCTAATTACTACTATGAAACTACAAATTGTTATAATTATCATTCAATCACTTGGTCTATACCATTTATATCACTTTAGTGATAAATGTTTATAACATTCTATCATTGAAAGATAGTGATAGACTTTTGTTACTGAAAGAAAGTTGTACATTTCTATTATATTGATAGTTAATGATAGACTTCTATCAACATCTGTCAACTTCTATTAGTGATAGAAAGTTGTACAGTTCTATCATTGATAAAATATTGATAGATTTCTATCACTATCTAATAGAAAGTTATCTATATGTATAATTGATAAAATTTTATCACTGTACTTCATTTAAGTTACCTTCAATGTTTTCTTTTATATCATGGAGACATAAGGTTGGAGAACTTTTATTGCATGCAAAAATAACCTAAGGAAGAAAGTGAATGATGATATTTATTTTCGATTTATAGAAATTGATAGTAATCTATCATTGTTTGTGATAGTGATAATGTTCTATCACTACCTATTACTACTAGACGATATGTTCTATCACTTGACATATTTATGTTCTATCATTTGGTCTATCGTTTGAACTTCCATCGTCTATTATTTTCATTTGAATTAACATATTTATGCTAAAAGTTTAGAAAATTTTATAAAAGAGAAAAAGAAATTTGATGAGGTGCTGAGTGAATTTGAAAAGAAAAAAAAAAGGTTGTGAACTGAGTTATTGAATCTAAATTGACCATCAAAATTGGAAACAAGAAAAGGGTGAAAGAGAACTAGTGACAAAAAGAAATTGTAAAAACAAATTGGTGTGCAAATTTGAAAGGAAGAAGAAGAAGAGAGAAAAATAAAAATAGTTGAAGAAGAGGGGTTGGAAGAAGCTGAAGATTCGTGTGGATATTGAAGAAGAAGAACTTTATTGGATTGGGAGTAGTTCGGCGATAAATGGGCTTGGGTTTGAAGTGGGCTTGGGGTGGTTTTCGAATTTCACCTGTGGTGGAGTTGAAACGGTAGGAGTACACATCTTTGTAAATAGTTTGTGAGTTTATTTGGTATTTTTGAAAATCCCCTTTTTAAAAACTTACCTAGGTCTTTTTAAAAATATAACAAAGCGTTAAAACATTTACATTATATAGAATAATTTAAAAAATGGAAAAAGAAAAAATAACGCAACGAAAAAAAGAAGTAAAAAAAGAAAGACGATAAAAAAATAGCATAGAGAAAAAGAAAGATGAAATAGTGGACCTACAATATTTAAAGAATAGCTAACTTTATGGGTTTTGTTATACAGGCCGTAAATATTTTAATAGTTTGTTATTGTTCACACGAGATTTTCGAAGAAATTTGATTCGTGGAGTTGAACTTGTGTTGATGCTGTATTTACGTTAATTTGATGCGATGTGGTCCGATCTCTAGAATTTGATCCGCTGATTTTCTCTCGGCTGGATGCTTATGCTTGATTTGAGAAAGCGAAGCACATGATGTTCTTGGGATGCTACTGCTGCTTAACAAAAAATACAATAACAACATTATCATAACAAAAATTAAATAAACTTAAATAAATATACCTAACTAAAATGACGAGTTGCACATAAATGGAAATGGAGTTGAAGAGAATGAAAATGTAATGAAAGAAGAATGTGGTGGATAAAATGGAGTTTAATATAATGAAAATAGAGTGGAAGAAATTGGCAGAGAAAATGGAGTTTAAGATGAAGTAGAGCAGGGAAGAGAAGAGGAGAAAGAAAGCATATGGGTTTCGGCCGAAAGAAGAGAAATTTTTTTTTCGAAATGAAGCTTTACGGAATGAGGCAGAGTGGAAGGATTCTAGGGTTTTTAAAAGAGGGGAAGTTGTGTACAGGGTATACAACTTCCCTGCATGAAGGACAAATGGCATAGTGGGGCACGTGAAGGAAGTTGTGTACCCAGTACAAGTGTAACGACCCAACTTTCCGGACTAAGCTGAGGTCACTACTCAGTACTAAGACTCGACCACAAAACACAAAAACTCATAAAGGACCGGTTACGATTCATTAAAAACGTTAGAAAAATTACAAAAGCAGTTTCGGGCCCTATTTTAAATCACAGTCACGAGAGTTTCAAATACACCACTCAAGTCATCAAACTCAAAATCATAAAACCAAATATTCTAACAAAATACATCAGCGGAAGCATAAAAAAAACCAGACGCGTCCATATGGCCTTCACCCATCCTTCTTGCCTCTCGTCAGTCTGCCCCTCGCTGTACCTTTACCTGAAAAGTTAAAGAAGAGAAATGGTGAGTATAAAATATACCCAGTAAGGGACCCACTACTGGGCCCGTCAGGGAACAACAGTTAATTTCCTATTCAGGGGTACCCTACGTAAACAGTCTAGTGGTTCCGTAGAACGCACACATCAGTCTCGTGATCCCGAAGGATGCACGTATCAGTCTAGTGATCCCGAAGGATACACCTATCAGTCTAGTGATCCTGAGGGATGCACATATCAGTCTCAGTCTAGTGATCCCGAAGGATGCACGTATCAGTCTAGTGATCCCGAAGGATGCACATATCAGTCTAGTGATCCCGAAGGATACACCTATCCGTAAGGTACACTACCCCATAGATGAAGCTAACCGTTACCCCTCAGTCCATACTAAACTGTCTACAACAGTCATACTCCAACAACATTCATATTACAATTTCGCCATAGGCTTCGCCAGTCAGATAGTATAGGTTTAAACAACTACATCCTCAGTTGCTATATGCGTTTCCAATTCACACACCATTGTGATATCCCTAGACCCAGTCAACTAGTCAATCAGAATCGGACTCACAGTCCTTCCACGACAAAACTCCATGATCAATATCCAGACAATAGACTACCACATACCTAACCGTAAGACTTTAAAGTCCATCGATATACAATTTCAGTCCACAACGTAGCCCATTAACATAACTACAATATACAGAACATCCGAGCATCAGTGTCTATCCGTAAACAACTCCTTACACCCGATGGTACACAAGCTACAACTAGCGGTCACGTTACCTTTACATCAGACAAGAGCATAACAGCGATACTTAAAAGTCAAACATACATTCATTTATTCAGTACGGTTACTAACGTGTAATCCCCTGTGGATTACTACGTTTCCAGCCTCGATCCGAGGTCCAGTAGTAGGAAAATCCCTTACCTGATACTTGGTTATGCCCCTCGATCGAGTCCACGCTCAACAGATCCACCTAAACGAAAACACAAGGGTTTAAACGATGACACTAGTAAAAGTCACATTTTAAATCATTCGAAACAACAAACATCGGCTTACCCGAGTAAAGGGAGCTATTCCCAAATGAACTTATCGTGGGACCCGAGAACTTGAGCGTCAAATCCCTAATACCTTCAAGGAACGAAAGATAGGACCCAGTCTTACTCCAATATTCAACCTCGAAACGGTTATAGCAACATTGGGTAAATTACCAAAATGATCCTTATCGAAGACTCACCGTGACCCGAAGAGGAGAGAGAAAAAAATATGGCTTAGGTGGCTCGGCTCGGCTTGGCTCACCCACGGCTCGGCTTGACTCACCCTCGACTCGCGGCTTACGGCTCACGGCTCAACTCGACTTGACTCGGCTCGCGGCTCGGCTCGGTCTTCAGCTTGACTCGGCTCGCGGCTCGGCTCGGTCTTCGGCTTGACTCGACTCGCGGCTCGACTCAGTCTTCGGCTCAACTCGGATTTGCGGCTTGAATCGCGGTCAGACTGGAAGCGGGTTCTCGAGTTGGGTCAGCTTGAAACCTGGGCAACCACGAGCGACGGTCTTCGGCGTTCAACGACGGGGACGCTTCGCAGCTTGGAGGAGTCTGACGACTGGCTCTACTTCAACGCAGCGGAGCGCGACTGGGCGTCGGCGGACACGGTCGGACGAAGGACGCACGGTGGCATCCGGGTGCGTGAGACCGAGAGGAAGATCGAAGATGGAGGCGGCCGCGACGGCTATCCGACGTAGAGACGGAGGCGACGATGGAGATGGGGACGGAGGCGACGATGGAGATGGGGACAGAGGCGAAGTCGCGTGATGACAAGAAATGGATTGAGAGGCGGCGGCGGCGGCTTCGTGAAGGCAGGCGGCTGTCGGGCGAAAGACGGAGGAAGGAGAAGAAGAAGACGAGCGGGGGGTGCGTGCGCGCACTAGGGTTCCTTTAAAATATATATATATATATATATATATATATATATATATATATTAAACAAAATAAATAATAATAATAATATTATTAAATAAATTATAATATTAATACTAAATAACAATAATATTTAACAATAATAAATAATATTATATTATTATTATATCAATTTACAAAATATTAGATGTACAGAAATTCATATCCCTAAATTTCTTTTTCTACCCTCTTTGAAGGCAACCGAGAATTTACACCAAAATTTTAAATTAAAAAAAATATCACACAAAATGATAAAATTTACCTCGAAAATTCGGGACGTTACAACAAGACTTCCCTGCTAGACAACAAAATTTGGCAGTCAACGTTACTGTTAACTGCCATCTGGTACGTCAAGTACGGAAATCATGTACCCAATACACGACTCTAGTCACAAGTCGTGGATCGAGTACACGACTTCGACCTAAAGTCGTAGACGTGGTCCACGATTTAGTGAAGTCGTGTATCGGGTACACGACTTCCCTACTTTAATTTTGTCAATTGTTTTCCAAGGACCTTATTTTTTACATTAGTTTTTAAAAATACATTATTTAAAAAAAATTCTTGTTATTATGGGCTAAATACTTTTTTTCTTTAAAACGTACTACTCTAGTAAATGAATTTTTGTGAGAAAATGCATCAGATGATGAAAAAAATTAGTAAAAAGCAGTTTATAGCACATCTTTTTTGCATATTGAAAATATGACAAGTAATTAGATATATAATAAGACTATCAGAAGGTTATTTACTTTTAAATTTGCTACTTTTATAATTTAGAAAATATAATGACATCAATTTTATTATTATAAAAAAACTATGCTATTTTTGTAAATGCTTTTTTTTTCTTTTCTAAAATATAACTTCGAGACAATAATATTAATATATAAAGAGTATTTTTTTAAATTCGAGAACACTCAGAATTTAGGTGTTGAGAAAGGCAAAAATTATAATACGAAAACTGGGGAGAAATCGAAAGAAAATGGGACATTTTAAAATATAAAAAATTAACCAAAATATTTATAAAATATAGCAAAATTTTAGATTTGATGAAAGATAGATGCTATAAACTTCTATTATTATCTATTAATGTCATTAATAGACAACTCAATGTTTAAAAATAATTGGTAAAATATGAAATTTTTGTTATATTTTTATATTTATAATAATTTTCTAACAAAAAAAATATCAAAAAAAAAAAATTAAAATTAAAATAGTAACCGAACCAACCTAAACTACATGTACATGTAATTCACATTCTTAAAAAGTTTGATTTGTTGCTTCTAATTTATTTTGCTTCTTTTCTATTTAAATTAAGAAATGATTTTGTTTCACCCTCTTACGTGAGACATTTCAGATCAACTACAAATTATCACAAATATCAAATTAAAGTCGAAATTATAAATTAATAAATTTAAAATTAATGAAAACTTCAAATGGGTTCTAAATTAATTTGAACACATAAAATAATCTGATTCAAATTGATATTAATATGAAAATTTTTATGAAACTAACATGTTTTATAACTATTATTTCATAAATGTCTTAAAATTCAAATATATTTCTTGGCTATAATCTGAAAACATTTTAGACCATTCTTAGTCATTTGGTATTCTCCTTCATAATTTAATTTTGTAAAAGTTTTAAACAAAATATATCTCTTAAAATATCATTAATTTTATTATCTCTCATTAATTATTTTAAAAATATTTAATTCTTTTCTTATTGATATAATTTTCGAGTTTTAACTTTTATTTTTTTATTTAATGATTCTTTTTGTTATATTCACTTAATATATAATATTTTCAATGAATGTCTTGGCTTTGTTTATTATTTTCCGTATTCTTAACTAAAAATCCACCATCTCTATTTGAGATCTTAAGTATATTTCAGATAAAATAATACCAACAAATAAAACTAACAATCATTTAAATTTGTTAATAATAACCGCTATTTTAAAAAATATAACAAAGCGACAAAATATTTACACTGTATAGAATAATTCTAACAACAAAAATCCATAGGCCCACAATAAAAAATACAAAAAAATGCTACGTCAACAATACGTAATTATTTGATACAACGCACGTAATATATTTGGTACACAATCGTTTAGATTTTGTCGATTAGATTTAGATAGCCAAATTTAAACGATTTATTTTTTTCAATTATGTCGTTTCAAAATTTGGTATACGATCGTTTAGATTCGGCTAAATGATTTTTTTCAAGGTACGCGATCGTTTAGATTTGTTTACATGATCGTTTATTTTTTTCAAGATTCTTTGATATATGATTGTTTAGATTTGGTTACCCCAAATCTAAACAACGTAAAAAAAGAAGGAAAAAAAGAAAGGCGATACACGCAACAAAAAAAAGGAGAAAAAGAATAAAGACGATAGAAAGAAATCAGATTTGTGACGTAAAAAAAGAAGAGTAAAATAAGAAAGACGATTTGTAGCGAAAAAAAAAAGGAAGAAAGATGGAAGGACAAACCTAAAATATTTAAAAAATGACTAACTCTACGTGCTTTTGTTAACCGGGCCGTAAATATTTTAATAGTTTATTATATTTATGAAAGTTTTCCTAATAATAATATTTATAAATTTCTAAGTTTAATTGTTGATTACCAAAGATAATTAATATATTTAATTTCAAATATTTTAATTTAGATTATACTAAACTTTTTTCCTACCAGAAGATTGATTAGTTTTTTTTTTGGCCAAAATTTGATCGATTTATCTTTAAATTTATATGGTCATATAAAACTAACCAAAATAAATAATTTGGTGATAAATCTAATTATTTCTTTAAAATTTTGCAACGTTAATGATTTTAAGTAATTGGTTAAAGAAAAGGAAAATTCTTTTGCAGAAACTTTATCCTCTCGAATTCCTCATCAGAAATTTCTGCCCAACCCATGAAGAATTTTGGAAAATTGCCAAAAATAGGTTAAAAAAGGAGGGTTAAATGACTTTTGGGACAACTTTTCAAAAGGAAGAGTTTTAGGACAATTTAGGTGTGAATGGACAAAAATGCCCTTCATTAAATTTCTCTCCCTCTTTTCCTTTCCCTCTTCCCACGTTCGCTTTCCCTTCTCTTTCGCGTAGAACACTTGAAGTAAAAAAAAAAAAATCTCCTTTTGTTGGCTTTTGAAATTTTCCGCTCTGCTCTTCGAAGATAGTCCGATTGTTCGTCGGTCCTCCAGTGCATTTCGTCGCTTCTCTTTTTCGAACCATTCAATCAACTTTGAGCGTTTTCTCTTATTTTAGTGAGTTTTATCTATAACCCATTTTCAATATATTTGCTATAAATGTTTGGTTTAGGTATTTGTTGTGAGTTTCATCATAACTGGTTTAGGCTTTTTTGGAATCGACTTATTTGCTAGAAATTAGTTTAGTCAAAGTTTGGTTTAGGTTCTTAGAAAGTTAAATGGGTAGTGAAATTTTGAAGTTAAATATAGTTGGCATTTTGCTCCTTTTTCTTTGGATCCCTTCTTTAACTTTGAATTTGTTCCTTTTTGTTCAGGCTTTAATCATGACATCGACATCGACCAACAGACCCTTGTACAAGATTAATCCTTCCCATCATTTTTATGCCCTACTAAGTTGTTTGTCTCATTTAGAAAAGACAACACATAATATTAAGACCAAACTCATACCCGATCAATTAGCCTTATTTAGGAAAACAAAGTTTGGGCACTTTCTGGACCTAAATATTGTCTTTAATGGGCCACTCATCCACTACTTATTATTAAGGGAGGTGGAAGATGAAGGAAAGGATTGTATAAGTTTCTTACTAGGGGGCATTGTTTGTACTTTCGTTAGGAGAGAGTTTAACATCATAACTGGTCTTATGGGGTCCTAAAGAGGAGTATATTCAGTTGATTGGGAATAGTCAATTATTGGAGAAGTTTTTCAAAGACAATGAGTGTATTTATGTAAGCAACTTAGAGGATATATTTTTGGAATACGAGGGTGATGACGATGATATTGTGAAATTAGCTTTAGTCTACTTTATAGAGCTATCTTTGTTAGGAAAAGATAGGTGAACCAAAGTCGACATTCGTTTTTTTCAAGATTGTTGATGATTGGACATTTAATAATTATGATTGGGGTGGGATTGTTTTTGGACGCACGCTAGGTGCCTTGAAAAGAGCCTTGGACAAGCAATATACCAAGGGAAAGAAGAAATCAACACAAACAAAAAAAATATACTATCAATGGATTTCCGCATGCATTACAGGTATGTGACTTCTTACTTCTTACTTCAAAACTTATGCATACATTTAAAATTAAACGATCGTTTAGTTATTTTAAACGACCGTTTAGTTGTTTTAAACGATCATTTAGTTATTTTAAACGATCGTTTAGTTATGTTAAACAATCGTTTAGTTATTTTTAAACGATCGTTTAGTTATGTTAAACAGTCGTTTAGTTATTTTTAAACGATTTTGAAACCACTTTTTTATATATCTATATATATCTTGTGGCACTTCCTAAACTTGTTTGTCAAATGTCCAATAGGTTTGGGCATATGAGTCTATACCGACCATCATTGGATGTGGTGTAGATAAAGTAAACGATGATGTCATACCACGAATGCTGAGGTGGGTGTGCCAACAATCACTAAAGTCCCAAACTATAAGCCAGGTTTGACTCGCCAATGGTAAGTAGCAAGCAATAGTAACTAACTTAAGGATCGCATGATTTTGTGCTTATTTCTTTGTCCTAAATACATTTTCCTTTTTCTTTTTGCAGTTGATAATTAAGACAGTCATTGAGATGACACCTGAAGAGGAGCAGTTGAAAATTGCTTCAGGTGAACTTTTTGAAAACCTCTGCTCATCTACCATTGTTCAGTTGAAGAATGGTGGTTCAAAAAGAGGAAGAGAAGTTGTTAATGATGAAGGTGACTTCAAAAAAAGTAAGAAACAGAAGTCGAAGTCTAAGATGAAAAAGGCTATTTGGAATCTCCAAGATCGAGTAGCGTTGTTGAAGGGCAACTTACTAGTATAAAATCAGATATTGACGAATTGAAGGGCATGATGTCAACCATATTGAAGCACATTGGACTTCAAAGAAAGTTTAGGAATCAAACTGTTAATTGTATTGACGTTAGTTGTTTCATATTTGGTAATTACTCATACGTTAAGTTGCATGTTCTCGCTAATTCATTTTGAGGTTCCATAGGGTGACGAATGAGACCGCAAGGGGTTTGAAGGCTTAGTAGATCATACAGTAGAAAGTGAAGAGGTGGATAATCCTAAGACCGAAGATGTTGACACAGGCGGTACCCATAATTGGTTGAGGATGCCAAAAGAGGATGACACAAGTAATGGGGCGAATCACATTGAACTTAAAAAGAAAGTTTGGTTCCATGTTCTTGCTAATATTGATGTTTAATTTCTATCATTATCCACACTAATGCATTATGAGCTTCCATATGACGACGAAGATGTTCACACCGTCGGTACACCTCCTTGGTTGAGGTTTAATATTGAGTTAGAGAAGCTAATCGATGTGTTGGAGAAGAAGGTTGAGATTGGTTGAGATGAGCCAATAGATGTCGTTGACGATGAGGTTGAAATTGAGGACAGTGGAAAAAAACTTCGTACTCATTTTGATTCAGACGTCACAAAGATAGAACCATTTTCCACTCAACGACCACACGTTTGGCCCGCCTGTAGGAAGCGTGCAAGTGTTTACCTATCAATCTCATTCATAACTCTACTT
Organism: Cucumis melo; assembly: GCF_025177605.1. NCBI lineage: Eukaryota > Viridiplantae > Streptophyta > Magnoliopsida > Cucurbitales > Cucurbitaceae > Cucumis > Cucumis melo. The sequence continues at coordinate 15,406,767 of NC_066861.1, forward strand.
AAACAGTCTATGACATCAACCACCACCACCTCTCAGTGTGAACCATGTTTATGATCCTATGCACAAAATACTTGAAGTCGATTTAGATAAACTTCGAGCTTGGATTACAGACAAGCGTACAGACAATGAGGTGCGTGAAACCTTTCATGGAAAAAAATCGAAGATATTTTTCAGAGACTTGTTTATGTGTCGCCAACGGTTGTATATGCCATTATAATTTTTTTATTGTTATGGTTCTATACATTTAGTGCTTACTTTTGTTTCTATTAGCATTTGGATGCACTTTTTCTTTTCATTCGCTTCAAGATTAAGGCAGTCGGGATACCTTCTGCTCAAAACTTCACAACTGCAGACACAATCTTTATGGTTTGGAATTGTCACGTTACTTTATGTATGTATTTATGTTTGATATTTGTCTTTCGGTCTGATATTTGCGTTTGTATGTTTTTCTTTGCAGTGCATTTTAGTTGCGAAGTGGCCCCCTATACAAAGAATGTATTAAAGAGAATCGCCCGTTTGACTGGGAGGAAGAGTATAGTTTGGTTGTCTATGTTGTCGGGTCAAAAGAGGACTTCCAAGATCCTTGGGCAAGTGTTGATTACATTTACTCTCCATTCAATGTCCATGCCAACCATTAGGTTCTATTATGCTTGGATTTGGTAAGTTGTCAAGTCAAGGTATGAGATTCGCTTCCGTCACTTACAACTGCCGAATAGATGAGAAACATATTATTATCCATTCGAGAGTTGGTGCCAAATTTGTTAGATAGTACTGGATTCTTTGCTAGGAGAGGTAGATCATCGACATACAAGGAACCTTGGCAAGTTGTCATTGTCGACTCAATTCCACTACAACGAAATAATAGTGATTGTGGCGTATTCACCATTAAGTATTTTGAGTACATAGCTGCTGGTGTTGATTTAGATACATTATGTCAAGAAAACATGTCGTACTTCAAAAAACAATTGGCATTTCAATTATGGACCAACCCTCCTATGTATTGAATTTTGTACATAAATCACAAGTATCAATTGGCATTTCAATTAGTAGTTGTATATCATCTATGTTGCGAAATATGTACATAAATCACAAGATCAATTATTCTCTATGTTGCAAAACTACTTGTAGGTAAACGATCGCTTAATATTTTTTATGATTTTAAGAAGATCGTTTAGACTTTATTAAACGATCGCTTAAAGATATGTGCACGATCTTTTACATTAGTGTGATACATATAAAATATCGCTTAATATTCTTCACCTGAACGTTTAGGAAATTGCTTAATATTCTTTTAGATATCAGTGTGGTTTCTATAAACGGTCGCTTAATATTTTGATGTTTATTAAGAAGATTGTTTAGCCTCTACTAAACGATCGCTTAAAGACATGTGCACGATCTTTTACATTAGTGTGATACATATAAACGATCGCTTAAAGATAGGTGCTCGATGAGTATTTCTCTACACGAATGTTTTGTGATATGTATCTAAAGGAATACAAATATTAACTCAAAAGTACAAGAACCGAATGTTTTGTGATACTGTTGTCTAAACAGTTTCATGTTTGGCACAGTTAGATAACCAAGGTCAGCTTCAGTTACAAGGCATCAATAAATTTAGAACAGAAAATGCCACAATCCAGTGAACACCCTTTCTGTAATGTGGCCTTCGATCTGCGTACTGACCAAGGGCTATATATGAATCGTTCTGAATGGAGGTTCACTCTAATTGCAGTTACGAGTGAGGCAATGTATCGTGCAGGCATTTGAAGAGCTTGATTAACAAGTTTCTGCTCAACATAATTTGGCATTGAGTGGAACACGTAGATCTTGCATTTTCTCATATCAGCTGCAATCGTCAACCAGTGTTCTTTTATGTTGATGCAGCCAATCACGAAGTTGACATCTCCCCACCTTGGTTTTTGTTCAAAATCACTAACAGCTGTGTTGAAATAGTATTCCAAATCTTTTTCTACCTATATATTTAAGTGTGTTGTTGTGTCTGTCCATTCAGCTTTTTTATTCTCTGGTGTCAGCGATGGGTATCGAAAATATGTTGCCAAACAATGTAGTCTGGTTTATTGATTCCAGTCTTGAAGAACAAGTAAAAAAATTTAGTCAGAATATAATCATGCAGTTTAACTTCTATACAAACAAAAAAAATTAAAGAATAAAAACTTACTATAAACGAAAAATCTAAAATTCTGAAAGTACGCTTGCAAAGTTGCTTGAGATGCAACATTTTATTCTGCAAGTGGGATAATAGCAAATTCATGGTCTACAAAGAAAATTAAACGATTGTTTAGTGAATGAAATGAGAGTATAAGCGATCGTTTAAGAAATGTATATGTGATCGTTTACGTACTAAGCGATCGTGTAATATATATAAACGATTGTTTAGTTAATAAAAGCGATCGTTTACATATAAAATGAAATTTGGGGAGAGTACTTACGTCTCCAAGTACCCATGTGTTTTTTTCAAGCTGTTTGAAAAAAAATTTCTTTCTGATTGTGGAGACTACTATCTTTTCTTCATGAGTTGTTTTTCTTGATCTTTTCTATTTTAAGCATGCCTTCCATAATTTTGGATCCACTTGCCACATGGGATTATATCTATCTACATCTTTGATTTCGACATCTGAGACAGGTATTGTAGATTCTGATATGATCTTAGTAGATGTTGTGGGTGGATTAACTTGTTCATCTTCATCAGGCACCTTTTTATTTGCTATTTTACATAGCTTTCTTCTCTTTATTGGTTTTGTTGTTTCCTGCAATGTATGATATTAGACAAGTAACAAACTATTCATTCAAAGGACTACAAATTTGTTGTGTATACATACTAGTTGAGATTCTTCATTTGCAATTGAAATTGATGGTGGAACTTCATGACTAAAAACCAAACTTTGACTAAACTAATTTACAACAAATAAGTCCATTCCAAAAACTAGACAATTACGGATGAAAATAGTAACAAATACCCCAACCAAACATTTACAACAAATAAATTGAAAATGGGTTAGACATGAAACTCACCGAAATAAGAGAAAACGCTCGAAGTTGATTGAATGGTTAGAAGAGGAGCGACGAAATGCACTGGACGATCACCGATGAAGGGCAAGCGACGATGGCCGGAGTAGCTTCAGGTGTTTACGCGAAAGAAAAGAGAAGGGAAAGGGAACTCTACGCGAAAGAGAAGGAAAATCGATCGTGGAGAGAAGGGAAAGCAAACGTGGAAGAGGGAAAGGAAAAGAAGGGCATTTTTGTCCATTCACACCTAAATTGTCCTAAAACTCTTAGTCATTTAACCCACTTTTTTTAACCTATTTTTGGCAATTTTCCAAGAATTTCATAGAGATGGGGGATGGGAACGAAGAATGACACCTTTGTCCTACCCCGCCATGTGCCATCCTTGCTAACATACATGACTAAATTATTATTTTTCATAAAAGTTTACACAAAAAAAAAAGAATTTTTTTAATTTATAGTAATTTTGTCAAAATAATATATTAAATATTAGAAAAATTACTATAAATCACAAAAATGATAAAAATATTTATAAAAATCATTAACATTTTAGATTCTATGAATGACCAATACAAAATATTAAATTTTATTAAATTTTATAAATATTTTGATTTATTTTTACATTTGAAAATGTCCTAAATATTAGGGTTTTTCTTTAAAAAAAAATATAAAAAACCAATAAATTATTTACACTGCGTAGAACAATTCTGAAAACAGAAAAATCCTGCAAGCTAACAATGTAAAATACCAAAATTACCCCGTCAACACACGATAAATCGACCACACAAGCACAATATAGAATCGTGTAGACTTTGATACATGATCTCGAGCATACCATGTCCCCAGATGCCGCGGGATGAAAGAACATTATCATGTAGAACGTTCATGTCGATACTCTCGGCAGGAAGAGATCTGAGATAGCCTCGAGATCCTTCAAAATTCCTTTTTTACCTTCAATCTCGATTGGAATAGGTCCAAGATAGTTTCGAGATCCTTCAAATTTTCTTTTTTTATCTTCAATCTCGATCGAACTCGAGTCCGAGATTGTCCAAGAATCTTTAAATATCCTTCTATGTTCTCAGTCTCGCTTGGAAACTTCTCCGAGTTGACGCGAATTCCATATAAAAAACAAGTCTGCCTTTAGTTATTCGCTTTTGGGTATGAGAATAATAAATCGCAAAAAAAATTTAAACCACAATAACACATATGAATTTTTCGTATTTTGTTATAGGAACCATAAATATTTTTTGAAATTTATGAAGATTAACGTAAATATTATATACAAAGTTTGAGAAGTAATATAATGGCAGAAACTACGAGGAAGCCCACCCTTTGAAAAAGACATGACAAGACTCCCGAAGAGAATCAAAAGTGTGCCTAAGGCCTAAGCCATCAACTTTAGTGGTCGTCTCAAAGAAAACCCCGTTCGTATGTACGGGAAAAGGAAAAAGTTAAAAAAGCAAGGAGACATATTCATACTCTTCCTTCACCCGAAACCCAAAGCTTCAAACCCCCAATCTCTTTCTCTATATAATCACAATCGAAATAATCCCTTTACTTCTGCTTCAAAACAAATCACCATCTTCATCTTTCTCTTCCCCGTGTCTTCAAATTTGTAAGTGCATTTTATACACTTTAATGCCTTCTTTTTATCTGTGGTTTTTGCTTTTTGGAAATGGGTTCTTTTTGTTTTGTCTAAACGTTGATCTTTGATGCATTTACAGTGTCATTACATCTTTCTGTTTGTTTCCGTAGAAATTTCTGTTCAGGGGAAATGTTTTTTCGTTGGTGTTACTGTATGATCACCACCTGTTTGTGTTTATTCTTGGCGACTTTAGTTTTCTCTGCGCTTTTCTGTTTGCTTCCATGCAAAACTTTGTATGAGCTTTAGGAAGAAGGAAAGTGAAAATGGTGGAAATAAACTTGTGGGAGTGATTTGGGCATGCCAAAACACCTCCCACTCTGAATTTTCATGTTGAGAAGGAATGCTAATTAGTACTTTGCGAGGAAGCTCACTTGTAGAGTGCTTTCAGAAGGGACGATTGATTGGGAAGCACTTTGAGAGCGAGTATAAAACTAAACTTCAAAATCATGTACTTTTGTTTGTTAGTTTTTTTTTTTTTTACTAAACTGCCTATTATAATATCATTTCCTAGCACTTTCAAATATACCCATAAAAGCCCAAATTGTTGAGCATCTTAGAATGTATTCATCAAAATTGTGAGATGAGTTAACTTTATTGAGAATCAAAATTAAAACAACTCCTTACTCTCCTCTCCTTATTATAATTGTCTCATATTCTACCAAAAATCTCAGTTCCAAGGACAGAATAAAGCTCATTGCTGTATTCTTGTAACATCTAATTCAGACTCCTTTGCCATACGGCTCCATGCTAACATGATGACCAATCACTGCATCTTCTGGAATGAACTTCCCCCAAAACCAATGTGCCTTCCACACTCTGTTCATTTCCTCAATTGGTACGTTCTTGGTCTCAGGCAAGAACCAGTAAATGAAAATGGTCATAAGCGCCACAAACCCTGCAAAGAAATAGAAGAGACCGAACTTCATGTGGCAAAGCATCGACAGGAACAATTGACCAATGACAAATGTCCAAAGCATGTTCACAGACACATTTATCGCTTGTCCAGCTGATCGGATCTCTAGGGGGCAGATTTCACTTGGTACCAACCAACCCAGCGGGCCCCAAGACCATGCAAATCCTGCCACATATACGCAGATTAGAGCCAATAGGATGTCCGCATCAATACCTCCTTGCATTGATCCTTCACCATTGACTCCAAAGTTTTTCCAAATCATGCTTCCCACTGCTATCTAGGATGAATATGCAAAGTTGTGTTAGAGTTGAATAGTCTTTAAGATTTGTAGGAGAATGGAATAAAGAATATATATAAAATATTAAACATGTAGTTCAAAAGTGATATTAGAGTGGGAGGTTTGGATTCTGAACACTGAACGCTAGCAATTTTGATAAGTCTTTTAACTATCAACTTAAGCTCTTGCATTAGTGTTAGTTTAATACAGAGTTCATTACCTGGCAGATGAACATTTGAATGCCTCCTTCAAGGAACAAAAACTTTCGACCAAACTTGTCGACCGTAACAATAGATACGATTGTTGCAAGGACATTAACGGCACCGGATATAACAGCAGACATAAGTGACGCACTATCACCAAAACCTAGAGTTTTATAAAGAACAGGAGCATAAAATGTAATCACATTGATTCCTGTAAGCTGTTGGAAGAATGGGATGACGCAGCAAATGACAAGTTGAGGCCTATATTTTGGTTGCATGATGTTCTTCCATGGGTGTTGCACTTTCTTTGAAGCCTCGCACGCATCAACAAGATCTTGAAATTCCTCGTCCACATTATCCAAACCTCGAATTTTTTTCAGCATTTGTCGAGCCTTCTCCATGTCACCTCGCTCAAGGATTGAGTTAGGAGTGTCAGGTAGAAAGAATGCTCCAATGGTCATCATTATTGCTGGAACTGCTGCAAGAGCTAAAGAAAGCCTCCAACCCCAACCATCTTTAATTTGAGCCGTTCCATAGTTAACAAGATTTGCAACTAGAATGCCTATGGTAATGGCCATTTGGAAACCGATATTTAGGGCTCCTCGAATCTTTGCTGGTGCCATTTCTGACAGATATACTGGAACAGACTTCATGAAAAGAAAAGTATACTTCAAATATTGATCGTTGTGAAAGATTAGAAGGTATATGATTGTAGGATCACGATTACCTGATTGGCAAAGCCAACACCAACACCAAGTAACAAACGGCCGATGATTAGCATTTCAACATTGACAGCAGCACCGTTTAAGATTGAACCCACCAAAAACACTGAACCCCCAGTGAGCATTGACATTTTCCTTCCAAATGCCCTGGTTACTGCTGAAGCAAGGAAAGAAGCAACTAGTGCTGCCAAGTATAGTGAAGATGTGAATAACGTGAGTAACTGGCTGTCAAACTTGCAGTATTGGTTCCCTCCAGATGCCTTGGCTTGTTGTTCATAAACTGATGGAAAAAACAGCTTGAGGAAATGTTCCATTGAAGTCACCCCTCCTGAAAAGAGACGAAAAAACAAAGAAAAGAACGATATCATACAATATCACATTGGAGATGGGAGAGATCTGATGTTCTAATGTGTGTAGTTGTAGCATACTTGAGCCTTTTCTTTTCTTTGTTCATTTAAAAGTTTGAATTTCACTTAAAAAGCCAAAAGACACGAACACCCAACATTTCTTAGATGTTTTTAGACATAAAAGATGAGTTGAACACGGTGCTAACCAGAAATTCCAAGATCATATCCAAAGATGAGACCACCCATCGCGGCAACCAGACAAGTGACAATAACAAAACTATTGACACCTCCTTCATAGTGTGTACCACCACCTTGCGAAACAAATCCACCTCCTGCCATCTTTTTTCTTTTCTCTTAATTGTCTACTTTTTAATCCAAGATCATATATAGAGAGATTTTTTTTTTGTTATTTTCAACAAAAAAAAATTAAAAACTGAAATGAAATGCACACATAAAGAAGAAAAAAGAAAAGGATAAAAGAAAAAGAAATCCTTGTTTCTTAAGTTTTATTTTTCATTATTTTCTACAGTTTGAAACAAGAGTTGAGTTTTATATATGGCATTCAAGTGGTTGTTAATGGCTGGGGTTTGAAGAATTTGTGGATCTCATAACGACTTGTGCTGTAATTAAGGCTGTTAATTGGTTTTGAAAGTAGTTGAAAGCGATTTTAAGTGGCTGATAATTTTTACTCATTCAAGCTTCTTGACGTATTTACAATTCTGCCATTCAAATTTTAGCTACCTGTATTTTACAAAGTCCATTTGTTCTCAATTCTAGGACCAGCCTCATCTGCACCACATCAAACTTTCCAAAGGGTACCGATTTACATTTACACTGCATTTATTTGATTGTCTACTAAACACTATCCTATCTAACTTAGTTTTTTTTCCTGGTTCATTGAAGATGTTTTAGTCAAATACAACGTTAGAGGATTAATTTTATACTACTAAGATACACTAATGGTAGTTCATTTTTATTGTCAACTTGGAATTTTGTGATCTCTAATCAACAAGTTGAGTATCATTATCTTTTAGCACAACAATTGGTGAATGGTGGATCGAACCTCCTACATCTATGATGGAAGATCAACTCTATTACCATTGAGCTAAAGTTACTTTGTCAAACTGGGTATCATTGTTTCTTATAAAAAAAAAAAAAGAAAAAAAAACTAAGTTGGATATCTTTAATGGATCATGGTAACGATAAAGCCTTTAACCTTATGCCTCTCTTTTCAAACCATTTCTTTAGTTAAGGATCTTAGGTCTTTATCTAAGTATTTGCAAGATTACCATAAGATTTAATTTAATTTGAAATTATTATAAAAGAATGTAAATCCTAATTTATTAAATAAAACACAAAAAATAATCTATGGATACTTTCCTAAAAAAAACCCTACTACATGCAAGAGACAAAAACCAACGAAACAAAATAACATAAATATTGTAGGGTTTGAAAACACTTTTGACCTCTAAACTTAAAATAATAATAATAATAATAATATAGTTTATATACTTTTATAACTTTAATAAGTAATAATTTAGTCCTTATATTTTATCATTCATAATGATAGGTTTGCCCCTATTGTCAAAAGTATTATTAAGTTCTAATGAAATTATTACATGTAGATTGACAAATTAAGTACCAAATACGTCGCTACTTAATAAGATTTGACACTTAATGTTGTGAGATTTATCATGGTAAGGACTAAATTTTTATATATTAAAAATTTGATGATTAAATTGTTACAAAATTAAAAGTGCTTATTAAATCATTACAAACTAAACTTTAACGATGAAAATTGTTACTTCTATAAAAGTCTAGGGATGAAAAATCTAGGGATGAAAGAGTCTTTCTAATCTAATATTAACTAATGGAAAAATATAAACACATCTAGCAAATTTATGGATATTTTAGTCAATATAATTTATAGTACAAATATTTTGAAGGCTAAATAACATATTTTTAGTTCAACGTAGAGAATCCAAACCTTTGATCTCTTGGTTGAAAGTTTATGTTTTATAGAAATTAACCAATGTTTATATCACTTGTGGTTTTTGAACTTTCACAAAAGTAATGATTTAGATCTAAATTTCAGTTTGAAATAATTGAGGTCCTTTTTGGTAATTATTTACCTTTTGTTTTTAGAGTCTGATTTTCTTACTATAGTTTGCATTTTTCATAACTAAAAGAGTTAAATTTTTAGACAATAAAAAGAAGTTTTTAAAACTTTTTTTTTACTGCTTGGCTTTTTAAAACATTAGTAAAAATTATTAATGAAACAACCAAAAATTATAGATGGAATTAGCGAATCTAAATTTAATCCTTACATAGAGAAATTATATCAAAGTTAGTTTTCACTTTGAAATTTTTTTACAAATGACGAAGTAAAATAAAATATTTATAAAATATAATAATATTTTAGATTTTATACATTGACATTGATAATAATTTATAAACATTTTCGATCATTTTGCTATTTTTTAAAAATGCTCTTTTAAACTTTTTTTAATTACGTAACATTTTAACTTTTGTAGTTTATTATAAGAATTTTTTATTTTCCAAAGAACGGAAGAAACGGACTCTCTTTAAAGAGAAAAGATCGAGTAAGTAATGAAAAATAGAATTACAGGAAAACCCCTCGAAAACAACGAAAATCCTTTGTCCTTTGCATAACCACGACATCCTCCAATAAAGAATGGCGAGCCTTGTTTCCCTATAGGACAAAAGGCGACGAAAGCAGAACGAGACACAATAAGAGCTCTCCAAAAGCATAAGTACACAAACCATCTACATATTTGTGTTCATTCTGAGATTCCTCTGTTTCCTTTGCTCTTTTCTATTGGCTTTTAATAAAAAATCTTACGAAAATCAGTTCGAGAGGAATTTTATCTTTTTTTTTTTCTTTACACGTCAGTTGGTGTTTCTGCTATGAATATGATCACTACATGTTTGATTATCTTCTCGGATTATCTAAATTTCCTCTGTTTGTTTCTGTTTGGTTTCTTCCTAGAGAACTTCATATGAGCTTTAGGAAGAAGGAAAGATAAAATTATGGGAAAAAACTTGTGTGAGTGCTTTGGTCATGGTAAAACACCTACCACTCTAAATTTTCATATTGAGAAGGAATATAAATTCCTTTTTGAGAAAAATTCAAAATCATTCTCAACTGCTTTGTGACGAAGCACAGTTGTGGAGTGCTTTTACTGGAAGTGATTAATTATGAAGCACTTTGAAATCAATATAGAACCAAACATCATAATCCTATTTTTTACTCAACTGCTTATTTATAACATCATTACAAAGCACTCTCAAAGGCACCCATAAAAGCCCAAATTGAGCATCTTAGAATGAGTTAGGCAAAATTGTGAGATATGTCTACATTCATTAAGAATCAAAATTAAGACAACTCTCTTCTTATTGTAATTATCTCATATCCTACCAAAAATCTAAGTTCCAAACACAGAACAAATCTTATTGCTGTGTTGCTGCAACTTCTAAGTCAGACACCTTTGCCAAAGGGTTCCATACTAACATGAGGACCAATCACTGCATCTTCTGGAATGAACTTCCCCCAAAACCAATGTGCCTTCCACACTCTGTTCATTTCCTCGATTGGTACATTCTTGGTCTCAGGCAAGAACCAGTAAATGAAAATGGTCATAAGCGCCACAAACCCTGCAAAGAAATAGAAGAGACCAAACTTCATGTGGCAAAGCATCGACAGGAACAATTGACCAATGACGAATGTCCAAAGCATGTTCACCGACACATTTATCGCTTGTCCAGCTGATCGGATCTCTAGCGGGCAGATTTCACTTGGTACTAACCAACCCAATGGGCCCCAAGACCATGCAAATCCTGCCACATATACGCAGATTAGAGCCAATAGGATGTCTGCTTCTACTCCTCCTGACATTGATCCTTCACCATTAACTCCGAAGGTCTTCCATATCATGCTTCCAACTGCAACCTAGGATTATGCAAAGTTGTGTTAGAGTTGGATAGTCTTTAGGATTTGAAGGAGTGTGAAATAAAGATTTTTTGGGGCAAGTAATAGGAATATATTAAATATGTTGGTCAAAACGATGTTTGAGGTTTTGATTTTCAACTCCAATACCAGTATTTTGAATATATTGGTCTTAGACCTATCAACTTGAGCTCTTGAATTAGTGTTAGTTCAATGTAGTTCATTTACCTGGGAGATGAACATTTGGGCACCTCCTTCGAGAAACAAAAATTTTCGACCAAACTTGTCAACTGTGACAATAGATACGATTGTTGCAAGGACATTAACAGCACCGGATATAACAGCAGACATAAGTGAAGCACTGTCACCAAAACCCAGAGTTTTGTAGAGAACAGGAGCATAAAATGTAATCACATTGATTCCTGTAAGCTGTTGGAAGAATGGGATGACGCAGCAAATGACAAGTTGAGGCCTGTATCTTGGTTGCATGATGTTCTTCCATGGGTGTTGCACTTTCTTTGCTGCCTCACATGCATCAACGAGTTCTTGAAATTCCCCATCCACATTTTCCAACCCTCGAATTTTTTTCAACATCTGCCGTGCCTTCTCCATGTCGCCTCGCTCGAGGATTGAGTTAGGAGTGTCAGGTAGAAAGAATGCACCAACGGTCATCATTATTGCTGGAACTGCTGCAAGAGCCAAAGAAAGCCTCCAACCCCAACCATCTTTAATTTGAGCCGTTCCATAGTTAACAAGATTTGCGACTAGAATGCCTATGGTAATGGCCATTTGGAAACCGATATTTAGAGCTCCTCGAATCTTTGGAGGTGCCATTTCCGATAGATAAACTGGAACAGACTGCATTATAGGCAAAGGAAACTTCAGATATTGATTGGTATGACAGATTAGAAGATATATGAGTGTAGGATCACAATTACCTGATTGGCAAAGCCAACACCAACACCAAGTAACAAACGACCGATGATTAGCATTTCAACATTGACGGCAGCACCATTTAAGATCGAACCCACCAAAAACACTAAACCCCCAGTGAGCATTGACATTTTCCTTCCAAATGCCCTGGTTACTATTGAAGCAAAGAAAGAAGCGACTAGTGCTGCCAAGTATAGTGAAGATGTAAATAGTGTGAGTAACTGGCTGTCAAACTTGCAGTATTGGTTCCCTCCAGATGCCTTGGCTTCTTGTTCATAAACTGATGGAAAAAACTGCTTGAGGAAATGTTCCATTGAAGTCACCCCTCCTGAAAAGAGACAAAGAAAAGAACAATATCGTACCATATCATATTGGAGATTTGGAGATTTGTTCTAACGTGATGGTTGTAGCATACTTTAGCCTTTACATTTCTTTATTCATTAAAAAGTTTGAATTTCACTTCAAAAAGACAAAAAACCGAGACATAAAGAGAGTAGAAAACAATGCTAACCAGAAATTCCAAGATCATATCCAAAGATGAGACCGCCCATTGCAGCAACCAAACAAGTGATAATAACAAAAGTATTTACATTTCCCTCGTGGTGCGTTCCACCACCTTGAGAAACAAATCCACCTCCCGCCATCTTTTTGGTTTTCTTTGAATTTTCTAATTTTTAACCCAAGATTTTCTTTTTCTTGTTTTACAACAAAAAAGTATACACAAAAATGGGAAAAGAAAAAAAGAAAAAAAAAAAAACAAGCCCCTTGTTTCTCAAGGTTTAGATTCCATTATTCTGAAGAGTTTAGATTAAGAATTGAGGTTAATATAAGGAATTGAAATGGCTAATAATGGGTGGGTTTGTAGAATTTGTGGATCTCATAACAACATTTTGCTATAGTTAAGGCTATAGATTTGTCTTAATGGTTGCTGACTGTGACTATGATTGGTTGATGATTTTACTCAACCAAACTTTTTGGGTATTTTAAAAGTGTGCTAATCCATCTAAACTTTATCCTCTAAAATTGGAACCTTGACCAGCATGGATCTCTCTTTACTATGAAATTTCCTTTTTTTGGCCATGATTTTAATTCTTGCATTTCTTATTGCGAATTTGGTAAATAAAATTAAAGGCTCAATATTAAATCTTTGCCTTTAATGTTCAGAATTTAGATATGTTCTGGATAGTCCCTTATCATTTCATCTTTTCAAAGAGTCTAAATTAATTTTCTTCCAAATTATCATCTCTCTTTTAGATTGAAATGGACGCCATAATTTTGGAATTCCGTTATGCTGATCCATTTATCTCAATCTATGCACTCATCAGTTTTTTCTTCAATTGATTTAAATTATCAAAAACCGATGTCAGGGTTATTAATTCCTTCTTGGAATATTTTTGGAATAAATTGATTTTAGATTAAAGACTAAATTGTAATCAATACTCCTAAAAATTGTACTTGTGTCAAATCATCTTCGTCCCTAAAAGGAATTTAACCAATTTTTTTTTATTTTAAGTATTTCAGATTTTTTTTTGCTGTGATTTCTTTCTATCATTTTTTTCTTTTACTTTCCTTTTTTTACGTCGTTTAGATTTGAGTTACCAAAATCTGATGCTTTTCTGTTTTTTCTTTTTCACTGCAATCTCTTTCCTTCATCATTCTTTTACTCATCTTTTTTTACATCGTTTAGATTAGAGTAACAAAATCTAAAAGATCATGTATAAAAAATATTGAAAAAAATTGTTTAGTTTGAAGTAGCCAAATGATCGTGTAAAAAAAATAAACGATTGTGTACCAAAAAAATTTTAAAAAAATCGTTAGCCAAATTTAAACGATCGTGTACCAAAGAAGCTTGAAAAAATAAACGATCGCATAAACAAATCTAAATGATCGTGTACCAAAAGAATTATGAAAAAAATTTCTTTAGCTAAATCTAAACGATCATGTATCAAAATTTGAAAAAACAATTAAAAAAATAAATCATTTAGATTTGGATAGCCAAATCTAAATCCTAAACCCTATCCAAACCTAAACGATCATATAACTAAATCTAAACGATCGTGTAACCAAAGGATTATATAGTGTAAATAATTTGTCGGTTTGTTATATTTTTTAAATAATAATAATAATAGGGGCAGTTTGGGAGAAGAGAACCTTTAGGGGCAGTTTGACATTTATAGTTAGTTTTAGAAGAGAACCTTTATGGGTAGTTGAGAAGAGTTGAGTTATGGAAGGATTAGGGTTGGTTATGATAAATTTATAGTTAGTTTTAGATGAGAACCTTTAGGGGCAGTTTGGGAGAAGAGTTCAGTTATGGAAGGATTAAGGTTACGTGGGTGGGGTTATGATAGATTTTTTTTTTTCTAAATTCAACACAAATTGCATATTTTTTTATTTACCAAATCGTAAGACAATTTGCTTTACTTTATGTCGCCGACGTCCATATTGAACATTATTAAATTAGTAGTTACGTTCTATAAAATTGTCTTTCTTTTTACTGATACACATACCTCATAAACATTGAAATCAAGCAAATAACACTTGGAAATGCGAATTAGGTGAAACAGAACTTCATTAATACGAAAAAAAAAAATCAAAACAGTTTTGTGGAAAAGAATTACCAACAAAAGTTAAATACATTTAACGATCGAAGTTAAAAAAAAAAAAGGTCAGGCGGTGGAACTACAACAACATTCAAATGTCTTTTCGTAGAAGCATCGTGTAATAGTCCATCTTCTCGACAGGTATTTCAAGGAAACCTCTCATGTCGACAAGCTACGCATCAATATCCACGTGTAGCGTGCCATGTCGAATCTACTTAGCCCAGGGATAACATGCAACTGTCGAACGACTTTCTGGCAGGTTGCGGTTTCATCCTACAGTGCTACCTTGGGCCACTTGGAAATGGTCCCCAGTTGGTCATTTGCATATTTCATCGCATCATAAAGTCAATAGTTTCCATATGCTGCCCTCCTTGCTTCCTCTTTGATTCGCTTGATTCCATTCTATAGTCGGACGCTCGACTAGGTTGTGGGGTCCGTACATCCTCATGCGACATGTTAAAGCCCTGGTTGTACATAGTATGGATGGCCATATCATTTCCATCATGAGGTGGAAATCCCTTATACCCACTAGGTGCATTTGACTCAACGTCGATGAATGTCTCTGCACGTCCTCTCGTTGCCTTATCTTTTTCGAACACATACGACAGTTTATCGTAATAGGGAAAGGCTTGTTGAGGAGGCCCTTAGCTGTAAGATGGATCTGTGTAAAAAAAAAAAAAATCAAAGTATTTGCCAGTTTGATCTGCGACTAAACATAAATAACGGTTCAAAGTTTTTTTTTTTTTTTTTGCCTACCTTGACCCAGTTGTCGAATAAGTCATTCTCAGCAATTATGCACTTAGCATCATCATTCCAATCGAACCCACTACATGAGGGTCCCTGCATTTTTGCTATTGCCAAAAAGATCAACAAGTTTATGGACCAATCATCTAAGAAAATCGACAAGTCTAAGGATTAAAGTTTAAGCATGTAATAGAAATAATAAATGGATAAAAGTTACAGCCGGGAACATGTATACTAAAAGTCAAGAAAATTGAATTTGTTTCCATAAATTAAATTTCCTTGTCAAAATCTTATGTGGACACTTCTCTTAAAACGTACCAAATATTAAGAGGTATTTAACGATTAACACATGCTAAACTACTAACATACAACCTTATTAAATGATTGACTTAATGTATGAATGGCAAAATGGTTTAGCTAAGTTAGGTCTAATTGCAAGCATACACGATCTAATTTCAGATTATTTCAAGTATCGAACCCACATGACCAACAGTAGTTAAAATTGGTTGTGGATGTGACTTAATGAAACCAAAGGTAGCCGAAGTAATTTTGTGTTGTGAATAGACTATAATGCTATTTTAAATAGTAAACGACGATGATCAATTAGGGCTAACAATACTTTAACATTTTGGGCTCTACAGCAAAAGTGATGTTAACGTAGTACACCAAAACAATGAAGTATGCATGAGTAGAAATCTATACATATTCGGTCTTGTACCAAGTTCCTTTAGGAGTTCTAAGAAGCTACGACCTAATACTCCCATGGGTAGACAAAACTAGACTATTTAAAGTTCAATTTCTTTACCCTATGGTGCTCTCCTTATTCCTAAAGTGACATGATTTTTCTTATTCTTAGGCTTTAAGTCTCGTATCCTTTTGTGAAATGCATCTACACCCTAGCCTTTCCAACATTGGAATTACAATAGTTTGCTAAATTAAGTGATCGAGTTTTTTTACCATAGCTTTTGTTAAAATCAACAAAGAGGATGCAAAAGCAGCAAAGTGGAGTGAACACATCAGTACTTAAACCATACAAACCCTAAAGAAAAAATTGCAACTAAGCTAACTTGACGGCTTTATAGTTTAATAAAAATAATCTGGAAAAAAATGTAAAAAGTGAGACTTAAACTTAGATCTAGAAGAGTTGAGAGAAAGTTCCACCTCTATGTTAACTTCTAATATTGATATTATTTAGTTTATGTTGTATATATTATATAAAGAGTATAAAGTTGAAGACTCGTGAGAGGTGTGTGTACATGTCAATCACTTCCACCTCTTAAAAGATATTTTATGTGCTCTATTACCGCATCTCTTAGCAAGCAAGAAAAAAAAATCAGATCATTTTTCAAAGTATAATAACACTATAAAATTTTTTTAAAAAATAAAAAGTCTGAAAGGATTCTTGACCTTCATTGCAATCTAAACAAAAACCAAACTTTGCTTGCCGCAAAGCTTTCGATTTATGAGATCTTGGAGACAAGAAATAGACAATCAATAAGCATAAGAACTTTTCTTTTCTCCACTCTTTATTCCTCTCCTTTTCTTTTTGCAAAACAATATGCCACTAGCAATGGCTTCATAAGCGTTCTTATTTATCAATTTTTCTGTTTGTTTATAATTTAGTTTCGTATAGTTGCAAATATACAATTAGATCTAAAGTATTAGCAAATATATAAACACGATGTACAAGAATTTGCACATATGGCAAAATTTAGATTAAACTTTCATAGTCTAGCAATGATAGGCTATACTACTAATAGGATTCTACATTAGCGAAGTTCATTAGTTGCAATAGAGTATGTCACCGATAAGTTTGCTATATTTGTAATTCTTAAAAAATGTTGTTATACACTAAAATATTGATATTAAATGTGGAACCCATTGTGATTATTCTTTAGTTCTTAAGATAGAAAAACCGAAGAAAGAGTCTTTGGTAGGTTGGTTAACCATTTCTCATCTCTTCCTCCCTTAAATTCAAATTACCATACAAAATTAATTTCACATTTGAAAACGTTTTCAATTATTTTTTTTCTAAACTTTCTACATTTTTATATGTTAGCTTTATCATTTTTGTCTCTAAACTTTCATGTAGTATTTGAAATTAACTAACATGGGTTAATCTAGTGGTGAAAAGGAAACACGGTCTCAATAAAATAGTTAAGAGGTTAGATATTTAATCCATCGTGGTCACTCATCTAGGAATTAATTTCCTACAAGTTTTCTTGACACTCAAGTATTAGTTAATGTGCACATAAATTGGTACGGACAATAGAAAAAAATATATGAAATTTAAAACGTATCTTATAGGTTCCTAAATTGTCTAATAGGTAACTTTCAAAATGTTAAATATCCAAATTTTCAATTTTAAGTCTAATAGAACCTTGACATATTCAAATCTATTGGACATAACATTGCATTTTGTGACATAAAATATTAAGCTTTTAATTTTATACCATTAGATTCATAAACTATAAAAATGTTCGAATAGTTCATGGACTTATTAGA
Source organism: Cucumis melo (assembly GCF_025177605.1). Taxonomy (NCBI): domain Eukaryota; kingdom Viridiplantae; phylum Streptophyta; class Magnoliopsida; order Cucurbitales; family Cucurbitaceae; genus Cucumis; species Cucumis melo. The sequence continues at coordinate 15,424,647 of NC_066861.1, forward strand.
CAGACCAAAAATTTAAATTTAAAGACTTTGGGAACTTATTTCTTGAGTATAATAAAATAAAACACTTTTGAAATAAAAATATAATACAACATTCAAACTGAAATAAAATAAGGAACAGGAACCAATATTGAAATGATTATTATATATAAATATACTTACTCATGATGAATAAGAAAGTCTAAACTTGTTTATAATCTCTCTCTTTTCAAATTCTAACTATGTCTTCTTGCCACAACAGAGCCTGCAGGCAAAGAATGGCACAGTACAGTAATGGTAGCTCATCTGTTCATCAAGGAGAATCAAGCTGCCTCAGCCATTCAGTATCGGTTCCACCCCTGATCATCTCCTACAATGATCGCATTCGTCCTCTCCTTGATGCTGTTGACAAGCTTCGTCACCTCATGATCATGAGAGAAGGCATCCAACTGCCTACCATAGTTGTTGTTGGTGATCAGTCATCCGGTAAGTCAAGTGTCCTCGAGTCGTTGGCTGGGATCAGCCTACCTCGAGGTCAGGGCATCTGCACCAGGGTCCCTCTGATAATGAGGCTCCAAAACCATCCTGATCCCGAACCCGAGCTTGTTTTGGAGTACAATGGGAAAAAGATCCACACCGACGAATCCTTCATTGCTGAAGACATCTGTACAGCTACAGAGGAGATTGCTGGCAGTGGCAAAGGAATATCGAAAGCGCCATTGACTTTGATTGTGAAGAAAAATGGTGTTCCTGATCTTACAATGGTTGATCTCCCTGGAATTACAAGAGTGCCTGTTAAAGATCAGCCTGAAGACATTTATGACCAAATAAAAGATATAATCATGGAACATATCAAGCCAGAAGAGAGCATCATCTTGAATGTCTTGTCTGCGACGGTTGATTTTCCAACTTGTGAATCGATACGGATGTCTCAAAGTGTCGACAAGACGGGAATGAGAACGTTGGCAGTTGTGACTAAGTCTGACAAGGCACCAGAAGGCCTACACGAGAAGGTCACCACGGATGATGTCAGTATCGGCCTTGGTTATGTTTGCGTTAGGAACCGAATTGGCAATGAGACATATGAGGAAGCTCGGGTTGCAGAAGCCAAATTGTTTTCAACTCATCCTCTTCTCTCCAAAATTGACAAATCTGTTGTGGGCATTCCAGTCTTGGCTCAGAAGTTGGTGCAAATTCAAGCAGGTACCCAAACTAATTCCTGACTCAAAAGCTAGGTTCCGTTAGATAACCATTTTGTTTTAGAAAATCAAGTTTATTTTCTCTAAATAGTGTACCATGATTTTCATCTTTCTTAAATAAAAAAGTTGAATTCTTTACTAAATTTTAAAAGCAAAAACAAGTTTTAATACTTTTTTTAGTTTTCAAATTTTGACTTGGTTTCAAAATTTGACTTGGTTTTGAAAACATCGATAGAGAGTAGATAACAATGCAAGAACTTTAGATGTGAAAAGGGTGTTTATAGATTTTCATAAACTAAAAACTATTACCAAACGGAACCTGATGTGATATGTCAATCTTGTTAGGTAGCATAGCAAGATGCATGCCGGAAGTGATCAAGCAAATTAATGAGAAGTTAGCTACAAATATTGCTGAGCTCAACAAGATGCCGAAGAAACTATCGACAGTTGCTGAGGCAATGACAACATTTATGCAGATCATTGGACAAGCGAAAGAGTCCCTTCGAAAAATTCTCCTTCGGGGAGAGTATGATGAGTTTCCCAATGATGAAAAGATGCATTCGACAGCCAGGATGGTTGAAATGATCAATCAGTTCTCTAATGAGCTTCACAAGTGCATCGGAACTGACGACACTGCCAACTTTCTAATAGAAGAGATCAAAGTCTTGGAGGAATCCAGAGGCATTGGACTTCCCAATTTTCTCCCCCGAGCCGCCTTCCTCTCGATTCTGCAGAGGAAAGTGAACTTAATATCAAATTTACCTGTTGAGTTTGTGATGAAAGTTTGGGATTACATTCAGGTCATTGTCCTTGCCGTGTTGATGCACCATTCTGAACACTATCCACAGCTCCAGCAGCCCATCAGACGAGCAGGGAAAAGTGTCGTCGAAAGGATGAAAGATCGATCGATCAGTTGGATAACAGAGGTTGTAGAAATGGAGAAGCTCACCGACTACACCTGTGATGCAGCATACACAACAGAATGGAACAAGCTCATGACCCAGCAACAGACATTCTTAAATCAGGTGCTGGTAAGTGATTACCGCCCAGCTACTGTGTTCCTCGAGGGGTTTGGAAAAATCGAAGTTGGGAATTTGTGGGAGCATCCAGACGTTCTTCAGCAGGCTTTTGATCTGAAGATGAGGATGACAGCATACTGGAAGATTGTATTGAGGAGAATGGTGGACAGCACGGCACTGTACTTGCAGTACGGTGTGCAGAATCTGGTGAACAAGGAGATCGAGAAGGAGACAATCGGGGAGCTGATGAGTCCGTCTGGGGGCGGGATCGAGAGGTTGTTGGAGGAGTCACCATCGTTGTCAGTGAAAAGGGAGAAGCTGAAGAAGAGTATCAAGTTACTAAAGGAATCCAAGGACATTGTTGGGAGCATTGTGGATTCTGTTTCTGTCTCTTACAGTGATCAGTGAATGAAGTGATTTCATTTCATGGTAGTTTCCATTTTAAATGCTTTGGAGTTTGTCTTTTATAATGTAGTTTTCACTTTCACTTGTGTTTTCTTCAATGTACTTGTCCGGAGTATCTAATGAAAGCTAAGGATGCTTAAATCTAAATCACATAATTTCAATTAATTAAGGTATATATTATCGATTAGAACGTCAAAGTCTAGATATGTGTGTTATTTTCAAATTTAAGCTCAGCCATATTATTAAAGTAATGAAACTATTTTATTTTCAATGTAATCATTTTGAAAACAAATTTCCAAGTTACTTTTATTAACATAATAATTAAGTTTTAAAATAATATAATTAAACTAACCATTTTAATTTTGAATTTAATTATATTTGAATTGTAAATTTGAAACCAGCAATAGCTCTAAAACAATCTCTCTATTTCTATAACAACTCTCTATTAGTTTTTGCTCCTTGAATGGAACCACGCAAGATTCTCTATGTTCATCTTCTTCATACTTGCTTGAGGTCTTCTTCATATCCTTGAACAAATGGCATCAGAAATTTAGGGAGAAAGATAAGAGAGAATTGAGAGAATCGAGAGAATCATAGAGTAAAGCTTAAGGTTGTGTGTTAGCTAAGAAGCATAAGCACTTGTATGATGACCAAGTGTCAATGTCGGAGACATAGTTAGGACACTTCAAGGATATGAAACCCGCATATTTAGGAAGAATTTTTTTGCTAAAACTAACATTTTAAAAGCCCAAATACCTACCCCAAAGACAGACCATCAACCCCACATGTTAGGCTTATTATTATTGTCTCTGCCCTTTTCTTCCTAAAAAACATGACTCCACGTCCAAAAGGTCACACCCCAACATTCATGTCCAAACCTTCACGTTTATTAATGAATTCTATGGTGTTTAAGGTGTTATTTTGATGTTTTCGTATCAAATATTTCATGATATATTTATATGCATGACATATATTTAATTTTTTAATAAAAAATAATGTAACCCTAACGTATTGTGTCCTACTTTTAATTGAAAATAGACGTGTTTCTGTGTCGCATTTTATTGTTTGTGCTTCATAATGTGTTAGTAAGTTACTGTAGTTTCATACAATTTAATTGTGTGTTGTGCGATAAAATGCTTAGTATGTGATGAAATGAAGGGAATGGTGACGCATTACAAATTTTTCAATTCAAATCTGAGTGAACTAAATAGGTTCCGGGTGAGTTCAAGGTCGAATGCAGGGAAATTGTTGCCATTTAGTATGAGTTAAGATTTCAACCTTTTGCAATATAAACTACAAATAATTTGAGTAAAGTTGTGTTATGCATTCTAAATTAAATTAAGGGATAGTTGCAAATTTAGCAATTATATTCAAAATAATTAAGTATATAGCAACATTTTAAAAAAATTGCAAATATAGCAAAATCTGTCAAAATCTATCGATGATAGGAGTCTATCACCGATAGACTATGTAGTAAATATTGGTCTATCACTGATAAACCATAAGAGTCTATCAACGATAGAAGTGTATCACTGATAGATTTTGCTATATTTGCAATTTTTTTAAAATATTGCTACATACTTAATAATTATTCTAAAAATTGCTACCTATTATAATTACCCTTAAATTAAATACTACTATCTTGGTGATATGTGATGGGCATGTATGGAAAGAAAACAATCAGTCTCATAGTTAAGTAGGCATGAAAATATGATTATTTAGGGTTAAAAATTTTTCCTTTAATCATTTAAATAAACACAGTTAACAATCATGCCCAAAAACCGACGGATTTACTTAGGGATCAGTAGGGGCACTTAGCCCCCCTCAATTATCAGTTTTTGTATTTTAATACTAATTTTGAAATGTCAGATTATAATATATATTAAATTATGCTTTATTTTAAACAAAGTATGGTTGTAGCTAGTGCAGTGTTGTGCCCCCACTCTCACAATCATTAGGTCGGTATTCTCGAGTTACTCTCTTGAGTAGTTAATTTCCATTGAATTGCTTTTTCAATGACTCGAACTCTTAACTTTTACACAGGTTAAATAAAATGAGAGTTGTTCATGCTTATTCTATTGAGTTGAGTCTAACTTTCTATCCTATTGTAAATTTAGCTACTCATGCACATGGTAGAGAATAGAGATGAAGGCATAATAAATCTTGAAGTGATTATATTGATAATAAACTTGTTTACAAAAATCAGATTTTCTAGTACAATCACAGGATGAAAGCAATATGAGAGAAAATGGTAAAACTCAGGTGTGGATCACAATTTCTTACTCTCGCGGTTGATTGATGACTAGGAAGCCTCTACGACTGATAGGTGAACAAATGGTGATGGTGATATGGGAATTTGGCAGTGTTTCAGCTCTCGAATGCATGTATCTTGATTCGTGTGTCTTTGTGATCTTCAATACTGGTATTTATAGGGCTTTTAGACGGTCATCGACCACTAAGCATGTTCCTTGTTTTTCGATGGCTGTTTACACACTTGTAAGATCCATCCACGGTTCGAAAAAGACACGTCACTTTTGATTTTCAGTATCTTGCTCATTTAAGCGATGGACAATCCTCATGTTATCTGAATGCCCCTTGGACTTTGTTTATACCACCACTTCAAGTAGTTTCATTTTTCTTTGCATCTTGCCGGATTGATTCTTTGTTTAATGATAGGTTTGCCTGTTGCTATGTGTTGGAAATCTTTGGACATTGTCCTTTAATCAATTTCTTCTTCTTCTTTTTTTTTTTCAAAATTTTCCATGAAAAACAAAAGAGGTCATAGATTCTAGGATTTAAAGCTTTGTAAACATCTGAATGTATATATCGCACATGACATAATTTTTAAGTTTAATCGATACATTTTCTACTATTTCTTCTTAATTATCTTGAATAAAGAGGAACAATATTTTGAATTTTTACAAGTTATCCGTTACCTCTCGTATGCTTCTTTCCTTCTAATTCATGTGTTTCTTTTCTTGTGTCAGTTAAACAGGGAAATGAAAAATATAGCTCGTCTCCTTTTAGCTATTTGGGAGAAAAGTCTCACGCTCCCTCCTCCCATTAACCTGAACGGTTAAATGAACATATCTAATGAAAACATTAGTCAAACATACAAATAAATTTTTGAAATATTATAGATTACTTTAGGCCAATGAAAACATAACCAATGGCCATCTTTTTCCCCCTCTCATTTATCATGTAAACCTTAACCTTCCAAATTGTTGATTGCTTGAAACTTTCATTATTAATTTAGACTTTTTCTTGCCATTAATATCAGATCTTGCGTAGAAAATATTTTTATTAATATCTTTTTAGGTTTTCTATACAAAGCAGTGGTTTAACGATGTCATGGTCTGCAATTACACAATTTCTCTACAGGGGACTTCCTTTTCTTTTTGGCACATTTGGTCTTTTCTTAAGGGATTTAAATGGGTTTTGCAGCTTCAAGATTTACGGTATTTGGATGACCCTTGCATTAACGATTCTAAAATCACTAATAATTAAAAAGTTGATCCAAAAGTTGAAGACCTAAAAAGTGATGAAATAGATTTGTTAGAAGTCCTCGATGTGGCTGAGGTAGATGCATTCATACAAGATGGCACATTATGTAGAGGTGATGTTGAATGTCAAGGGAGATGATGATTTTATAAACGACGAACCAAAGGTTGTTGAAGCACCAACAGAATAGAGTTATGGCTCACATTCATATTTAGATCACAAACAAGGAGAGCAAGGAATAAGTAGTGTATAACTTGTGTATTTCAACATTTTTGTAACTGAATGCTTCATATAAGTTGAGGTTCAGCAGCACGCTCCGTTTAGGAAAATGAAATACGCTTTGTTACTTCATGCAAATAATCATTCCAATAATGGTTCTTTTACTAACCAAGGTTGGTCAACGTTTCAATTACATCATATAGAAACATATACACTTAAAATTATTATTTTCTTATATAACTATTGAAAGTTGTTATCTTTTACGATCAAGATCATGATTAACACCATAAGTGTTAAAAAAATCCGATAACTCAAAAAGATCGATTAACTCAACCCGACCTATGCGATCTGGATTGGATTGGGTTCAAATAAATGAAAATTTTATGGATTGAACCAACCCAAATTTAAGATTAACTTTCAAATATATATAATTGTTTTCAAATAGAGCAAATTGGACCAAAATATTTACAAATATAATAAATATTATATGCCAATATATTAATAGAATATTATCATCTAGTACGGATAGATAATGATAGATATAGATAAATATCTATCAGTATCTATTGTTGATAGACTATGAAATTTTACTATATCTGTATATATTTTCAATAGTTTTGTCATAAAACAATTTCTCACAAATATATATATTTTAGTTGTATTTTCTTACATTGGTTTCTTGATGATTATTCTCCGGAATCTCCTAGAAACTTTTAAAAACCTTGTAAAGAAAAAACATTATTATATAAATTCAAATGGAGTGATTAACCTTAATTTAATATATGAAAATAATATAAAATTAAATAAATAACACAAAAAACCTAACCCAAGTGTATCATGATTAGGTTGGGATGAGTTCATTTTTTAATAAGGTGGGCTTAAAATGTCTTCTAACCCAACCAAACCTTGCTTAGGACGAGATACGAAGGATAAAAAAAAGCCATTATGTGCTAATGCCACCAAATTTAGCTATGTGATTGGGACCATCGCTGGAAGCACAATTGCAATCTAAGAAACATGGACACTTCAATTCCGATAGCATGTCACACGTGTCAGACACTTGGACACTCGAACACTTGGCGAACACCTATTGGACGCTTGCTAGTCCAACAAATGTATTAGACATGCATAAAACACTCGTTAGATGGACTAAAAAGACATATATGACAATAATAATAACTTTTGAGATGGAATACGTCAAGCATCAATTCATTTACTATGAATTTTTTTATTACAAAAATGATATATATATTTTAAAAATGAATGTTTTAATAAACATGTCCTTGCCTTGCCGTGTCCTAGAATTTTAAAATATGGTGTATCGATGTCCCTATCGTATTCGTATCTCGTATCCGTGTCCGTGCTTCTTAGATTGCAATGCATTGTAAAAGAATGGAAAAACATACCGATATTGATCAACTGTTGGTATGTTCAGGTAGAATACTCCCTCACTCTCATTCCAACAGATCTGATTAGAATACATGTGTGCCAATTCTGTTATTTTGACTAAATCAGCTAAACATGCAATCTGTAAGGCATCGAAATAGAGAAGAGAGGATGAACACAAGATTGTGAATGCTAAAAACATTCTAAACACCAAGCCATCTATCACAAGATGCCATCCAAGTAAGCTACATATAGAAACATGGTTAAAGAACACATTTGTATTTCAACCTTCATCAGAAGAACAGAGTTGTTTCTTTGCTTGGGGAACTTATGACTTGTTACTGGATACGTTGGTCTCTGATGAGGGTGGCTCCCGCCGTAGTTCCTTGACAACAGCAGCCAGAGCTTCAGGGTTCACACCCATGTCACAGAGAGCAATGAGGACAGAGAGAGTGTGGCGATCGATCCCGGAATCAAGTACATTAGACATATGAAATGCGAGATCTAGCGATTCCCGAGCAGTTCGTGCAGCCTCTTGATCCATTTAGAGAATCTAATAAAGAAGAAAATTACATTATTCAAAATCTTCAAGTCTTTCTAAAATTATTTTAACAATGGTATCAACAGGTTTTTGAACATGACAATGATAAAACTAAAAATCATCTAGACTTGAAAAGTTGCATGTAATCCCTATTATCTTCAAAAACACAAAGAGAAAGAAGTTTCAAGACATTCAGGTAAAAATTAGTGAGGTGTCTCAATTACCACAGTACAGGAAAAGGCAAAACGCTCCTCAGAGTCTAGAATAGCCAAAGCAACGTGCAATTTTCATTAAATCTTCCCTTGTTTCTTTGTTCAAATCATTCACGAACAAAGTAGAACAAAGAATTTAATTACACATCCAGTCATATGCAAAGATAAATCAAGAAATAAGAATGTCAATGTTTCAGAAAATATAAACGCAGCAAGGTTTCCTATGCTATAAATTGTTACCATTTCTAAGAGTATTTCCAGTTTCATTGATATATTCTCGTTCTGTTAGAAAAATCAAGCCTCTTTGTGTGTGTGCCCGCTCATAATACACGCTTCATCTAAGATTTTAGCACAAAAGAATGAACATATGTGTGTGTGTGTAAATATATGACACCAACCACCTAAAAGACCAATGTGTTGAGAAAGGAGACAAGCACATGACCAACTGGGAGACAACAGCTTGAATTAGAGCACATGACCAATGTATTGTAAAGATCCTCATCCAACTTTTGCTTATAAAACTGAAAATGTTTAGAAATTTGAACAAAGGCAGAAACATCACTACAAGTCATAGTCCCATGCCACCATAAATCCAGATCCACTTAAAACCTAAAACAACCGTTCCAAACTATGTATAACCAAGAATAATGGTTATGACTGTTTTGTCTATGAGTATTAGTGTCATTTCATCATTTCAATGAGAGGCTTGAAGGAAAAAAAAAAAAGAAAAAAAAACTGAATTTCCAACTACTGTAATTAATTCAAAAGGGATCTAAAGTCCCAATACACAGCAAAACGTACTCTTGATCCTATTGGACAGTGGATGAAACACTTCAAAATCAAGATGCTATAACAAAAACAAAGTGGGTAACTTTTAACTTAATCTCGTGAGGGAGTATTCACAAACATCAAAAAAAAAAAAAAAAAGAAAGAAAAGAAAAGAAAACTACCGACACTCTAACCGGCGAAAATCACAACAGCGGTTGGGCGTTGGACGACGAAGATGCGACGAGATCACCGAAGAATATGATCCAACAAAGGGAGAAGTTCTGCGAAACGACTGAAAAACAGCATCATTCAACAAAATGACCAAAAAGAGTTTAAAAAAAAAAGTGAAAAAAGATTCGAGTAGTGCATAAACCTAAAATGAAAGTTCCCAATATAATCGAAATTCAGAGCTGCAGAAACCAGGAATCGAATCAAAGAAAATTAAAAAGAAAATAGGAAGGATTCAATCGCGACTATATTCATCGAACTACTCAGCTTTATAATCCAAACCAGAAGCATGTTTTAGTGATTGTGTTTGAATCTCTGGATTGGTGTAATTCAAACAAAAAACCAAAAAAGAAAAAGAAAAGAAAAGAAAACACTAGTGCGTATGCAGAGGGAAAAAGAACAGGGAAAACAAGAAGATTGAATGGATAAAAAGGACGATTAGAAGAGTATGAATTAGAACATAAATGGAAAGAAACGGAAAATATAAGATTTGAAGTTGAAGATACCAGTTTGAAGAGAAGGAGGATGTAATGAATTGAGAGGAAGTTATTGGAAAAACAAACATTGATCATGAATGTTATGTTGCCACCTGTCGAATCACTTATGTCTGTTACTCTCAAAGTTAACACACCGAGCGAGTAAGGAGTGGAATAAAGGAAAGATAAAAGTAGGGTTGAACTTTCGATAGCTACGATTGAGACCTCCGCAACAAGTTTTGTTTTTTAATTTTTCACTGATTCCGCAATAAAGTCTATCACAATAGACACCTCAAAATTGTGCTATTTAAGGCTATGCACATAAAACCTCAGGTCAATGTGAAAGCTCTAGAAAAAGATTTGTAAACTTTTTCATAGAAGACAGTCACACCTTTACAATCACGTTTATTCCTTCGTCAAGTCTATCACGATACACTACTCAAAACTGAGCTATGAAGACTTCACAAGTAGTCCATATCATGACCAATTTCATCAAGTCTGTCAAAGACAAACCACTCAAAATTGAGCTATGAAAATTTTATAGTTATCCATCAAGTCCATACAAAGACCACCCAAAGAAGGGCTATGAAATTTTCAAAAGTTCTAGTTTCATCCATCAAATCCATTTAAAGACTACCCACACGTGGCTATGGACCATTAAGTCTACCTCGGTAGACCACCCATACAAGAGCTATGGACCATCAAGTCTATCGCAATAGAGAAAAGGGTATAGACCATCAAATCTATCACAATAGACCACCCAAAAAAGGGTTATGGACCATCAAATCTATCGCAATAGACCACCCAAAAAAAGGGTTATGGACCATCAAATGTTTGAGTCTTATACTTGTTGAAAGTCCTAGAATTACTCTCCTTTGGAGAGATAATCTACAAAATTCCTCTCAGACCTCACATACTTCACGAAGAAATTTTTTTCATTTAATTATCATTTCATAGCTGCATGTTTCAAACAAATATGTCTTCTTTTGCCATGACATACTATTCTTGGCAATACCTATGACAACTTATAAATCTTAATAAAGACTTCTATGTCATTCATACTAGCTAATGTCCCCATACAATGGTACATTTCTTATTAAGAACACATATGCACTAATAATGCTTATTTCGTCATTCTGAGTTACTCGGTTTGTATACACTACCTCTCTAGTATGGTAGACAATTATTAAAATGCAAACAAAAATCTATTGTAACCTTAAGATATCTAAATAAATGACGAAGAGCAATAAAATAATATTAATCAGGATTATGTGCATATATATACTTAATCTTCTCACAACATATGCAATAACAAATCTTATACGGTTTATCAATAACATAATATTTTCTATAATCCTTGCATATTCAGATTGAGAAATACTATCTCATTTATTTTTTTTTAAGGCTCATACTAGCATCATAAGGTGTTCTTACAAGAGCACCATTAAACTATCAAATCTCATTAATAGTGTACAATGTGTGATTGACATAAATCGAAACATTCTCAATAATACTTAAGTGCATCACATTAGTACACATAAATTTTTCACTTCAAATGTGATAACTTTATAGCATTGTTAACATTTATGTTTGTATCACATAAATCTTTCACATCAACAAACATATAATCAGACAATCAACTCAAAAATCAACTTTTAGTAAACACATATATCAACAATACAATTCACTTCTCAAGACACTGTTTACTAAATTGTTGTTAAAGTTTATTTTTCATCATACTTTTAGGAACTAGTTAAAGACCATAAAGAAATTTTGCATATACTTAATGTATTAAAAGACCACATACAACTACAAATGCCTTTAAGGCTCTATAGTTGCTAATTTAGTCATATGGGAACAAGAATCAAAACAATCTAAATTTCACATTTGATTCAAAATATATATTTTTTCATATGTTACACCTATGTACTTATTATCAGTTTCCTTATCTAATGTGGCACTTTGGTCGCATTCCCAACGATCCTCCCCTCATACAAAGTTTCAACTGAACCTCCCCTAAAATAGACATTCATCCATTTTAACTATCATCTAGGCTAACTCCTCTTTAGAGCATATTGCCTATTCAGTAGAGTTTAACCATAAATAATATCGTGACTATTTTTAAGGTTCCACTACACCTTTGTTCAACCTAATTAGGATTATATGATCAACAAGGCTAAACCAAGGATGACATGACTCTGATACCACTTTTAGAGACAACTTAGGGTATAAGTCCCGAGGTCTTATAAGATATCCCATATTCGATAGCTTAGACAATATCTTAAACTTCCATAAATTCCTATGAGCTTCATAAACAATAAATTTGCATATTTTCATACTACTAGCAAACTTTAGTAATATGCAAATAATATTGTACGACCATAGTTGATTACAAGTAATAGTAATACTTTCAATTTCATGAAAATTAACAACCAAATTACGTGACAATTCATGAAGTAAGTCATGCATAATTCTGTCACATATGACATACATTTCTATCCATGCTAACATGCCAATAGACATGCTTAAGTAGATCACAATAGCGTCTCAATATTCACAAACTGATTTAAATATATAAATCTATATGCAACACTATTATGAGTATAATCAATAAACGTAGTCAAAGATTTTCAATCATACCGAAGATTTCTTGAACACAAGATATGCTACCTTAGTTAGACACCTTCACATTTCTAAATATTTAAATGCAAAACATATTTAAAGTTCAACAATACTATTTTGTTGAGGGGAATAAATTTCATGAACAAATTCATTTAGCTAGACTCTATTTTAAGGTATTTGTGGTCAGAATTTCTGCTTCTAGTTTTATGCACGATTCATGTCATAAATTATTTTCATCCAAGTATATGCATTGACCAATTCAAATTAATCACAATAGCATTCATTACTATAACATAAATTTGTCAAACTATACAAGATCATCATAGTATATACTGATCAAATTTATATATGGAATATAATCCTCAAATATAGCATAGGAATAAACTAGCTAAATTCTTTGATCATATATACAAATTTAATTCATGGAATGAAAAGCTATGTAAAGTTCATTCAAACTTAATTAACTACAAAAAGCTCAATTATATTAATTCATACTCGTAAAACCAATCAACACAAAAAAAAAAAAAATCTCAATACCATTTTTATCCAAATTAACAATATTTGAAAAAATTATATATATATTGCAAGCCGAAAACTTTCCTATCACAAAGTTTAGATTCAAATGTTAAGTTGTTCACCAATTTATTTGGGTCATTGATTTTTTACATTATTATACTCAAATATTCACCAATTAAGTGTGCCACATAAGGTTAAGAATTTTGTTAGGCATAATATTCTCCGATCCGATCACTTTTACCTTTTATTTTATTTACTTATTTCATAACTTTTGGATGAAAAATTTGTAAAAATTAACGTTAATTACAAATTAATTTTTTGACCCTTAAACGTCATGAAATTAAATTTTTGACCGTTAAACGTTATGAAATTAATTTTTTTGATCGTTAAACGTTACAAAATTAATTTTTTGACCGTTTGACCGTTAAGAATTAAATTGATTGTTTACAAAATTAATTTGTGACCGTTGTGAATATGACTGTTGGTAATCCGCCCACAATATAAATAGATCCCTCACTCTCATTCTCAAAACACACAACAAACAATCTTCTCTCAAATTTTTATTCTCTTAAAAGTTTTTCGAGCTATTCTTTTTTTAGTGTTCTGGTTCCAATTAGTTTCTATGCAAAACTAATTGACGAAAAAGGGTTGTTTTTATCCTGAAGACGACGAGACATAATTCTGTTTGTACGATTCAGAGCAGAGCCACAAAAAGTCTTAAAGAGAGCGTGTTCCACGACTCAGCCTTTCACTAATCCAATTTCTGTTTTGCAATCTTTGTTCCTTTTAACAATCTGTTCCGTTGCTACCTCGTTTCTTTCATCATTATTTGCTGGACTTGGACGATTTTTGCATTGAAGACCTAAGTGCAACAAAAATTTTAAGACAATTCTTTTATGCTGTGATGCCCGGACAAATCCAATCCGACTTGATGTCTTCTGATCTCAACAGTCCATTTCGTTTTGAAGGAGCACACTTCAAAAGGTGGAAACAAAAGATGTTATTTTTTCTCACGCTGAAGGTTGGTGGCTGACACCGGTGCATCCTGCCATGTCTGCCACGACCTTAGTCTTTTTAGAAAATATAATGAAGTTAAGGATAAGAATATCCTTCTAGGGGATCATCACACAACCAAGGGATTGGTATTGGAGAAGTAGAATTGAAATTCACATCCGGCAAGACGCTTGTGCTGAAGGAAGTTCTGCATATCCAGAAATTCGAAAGAATTTGGTCTCCGGATATCTCCTCAACAAGGCTGGATTTACACAAACCATAGGATCAGACTCGTTTACTTTAACTAAAAACAATGTATTTGTGAGGAAGGGTTACACTACTGATAACATGTTCAAATTGAATCTAGAAATTAATAAGATTGCATCTTCTGCTTACATGTTGACTTCTTTTAATGTTTGGCATGCTAGACTTTGTTATGTTAATAAAAGATTAATTAGTAACATGAGTAGGTTAAATCTTATACCTAAGTTATCTCTGCATGATTTTGAGAAATGTGCATGTTGTAGTCAGGCTAAGATAACTAAAACCGCGCACAAGTCTATAACTAGAGTAACAGAGCCTTTAGAATTAATTCATTCCGACTTATGTGAATTTGATGGCACTTTAACTAGAAACAGTAAAAAGTATGTAATTACCTTTATAGATGACTGTTCTGACTATACTTTTATTTATCTGCTTAAAAATAAAAATGATGCGTATGAAATGTTCAAAATCTTTGTAACTGAAATAGAGTACCAGTTTAACAAAAGAATTAAGAGACTTCGTAGTGATAGAGGAACTAAATATTCAGTTGCTTTTAATGAGTTTTATAACTCAAAAGGAATAATACATGAAACTAGTGTGCTTTATTCTCCTGAAATAAATGGAAAAGCAGAAAGAAAGAATAGAACTCTAACTAAGTTAGTAGTTGCTATCTTACTTGAGTCAGGAGCAGCACCATCTTGGTGGGGTGAAATAATTAAGACGGTTAATTATTTTCTTCATAGGATACGCTAAAAATAGTAAAGCCTATAGATTCTATAACTTAGGAAACAAAGTAATCATATAATCGAATGACAGAGATTTTTTCGAGGATAGATTTTCTTTTAAATCTAGAAATAGTGGGGACCTATATAGTCAAACTAGTGGGGGCTCAAGTTCCAGTAGTCTACCTTCAATTAGGATCCAAACCCAAAACAAGGAAGTAAATCATGAACCTAGAAGAAGCAAGAGAGTTAGAACAGTAAAAGACTTTGGAGAAGACTTGTCTTCCCCCAACCTTGGTTCCTTTCCATGAAAAATCCAATCTTTATTTAATCTTTGTGGATACTGTATTTGAAATTGTAATTTAATAAATGGATGAGCATGGCCATGTCAAGTGGATATTAGATCATGATAAATTGTAATTCATTGAATACTATTAATATAGCAGTAACAATTGATGAAGTGGAAATGTATTTTAAAGCTCTACTGTAAACTGAGAATAGGTTGTTCATTACTGTGAGTTTGGACGAAGTATACAATGAGTTTCTGCACAAACATGATAGAAATTCTGACATTTTAGTATATTTAGCTGAATTTAAAATTTTTACAACTGGGTTTGAGAGTTTTTTTTTGGATTCTGAGTATATTTAGTTTTTTTTTGGACAATTAGATCTTGACTTGTTTGTGACACAAACTTTTAGATCATAAACTTTGTGTTATTGCTTATAATTCAAGTGTTTGTATGAGAACTCGTAGTTATTGATTTGAGTGTTTTTTTCTATGCGTTTTGTTTGATGATTATTAGGATGACTTCATTCTCGGTAGACGAGACTTTAAATCAGAGTTGTTCTAGTCCAGTACTAGGAAAAAGAAAATCGATTAAACCACCATCATCGGTATGGGAACATTTTATAAAAGTAGAAGGATGTGATCCTAAATATCCTAGGGCTGCTTGTAAACATTGTGGGACTTCATATGCTTGTGATTCCAAAAGAAATGGTACCACTAATTTAAAAAGACATTTAGAGAAATGTAAGATGTATGTGTAAATCCATTAGAAGATAATGTTGAAGGAGAGGGAGATTCTGAAAGTAGTTTGATGGCTGCATCATTCACTCAAGAAAATTGTAGAAAAATGCTTGCTAGGGTGGTTATCTTGGATGAATTGCCATTTAAGTTCGTAGAAAGTGAAGGGTTTCACCAATTTTTTCGGGCATTAAATCCAAAGTTTGTGATTCCATCAAGAGTAACCGTTGAAAAAGATTGTTTTCAAATGTATTTGAGGGAGAAAAAAAAGTTAAAAAATGAATTAACTCGAAGTGGCCAAAGAGTTTGTTTAACAACGGATACATGGACTTCTGTGCAAAATATTAATTATATGGTTGTAACGGCTCATTTCATTGATGATGATTGGTACTTGCACATAAAAATTTTGAACTTTTGTCAAGTAGCTAATCATAAAGGAGATACCATAGGTAGAGCCATTGAAAAGTGCTTAGAAGGTTGGGGTATTGATAGGCTCTTTACTGTAACGGTTGATAATGCGAGTTCAAATGATGTAACCATTGCCTACTTGGTTAAAAAGTTTAAAGGCAAAAATGGGTTGGTGTTGGATGGTGAATTTATTCACATTAGATGTTGTGCTCATATTCTTAATTTAATTGTTAGTGATGCCTTAAGATTTGCATGTGTCTATCATTCGAATCAGAAATGCTGTGAAGTATGTTAGGTCAAGATTGCAAATATTTAAAGATTTTGCTAAAGAAGATAAGATGTCAACAAAAAATTCTTATAATGGATGTTCCGACACGATGGAATTCTACTTTTACTATGTTGGATGGAACAATTAAGTTTCAAAAGACTTTTGAAAGATTGGAGGTGCATGACCCTAGTTATTTGCCAAAGGATGATATTCCTACTACTGAAGATTGGGATAATGCAAAAGTGTTTGTAAAGTTCTTAAAGACTTTTTCAGAGGTAACAATGAAGTTTTCTGCATCTATTTTTGTGGCTTCAAACATATTTTTTCATGAACTTTGTTTGATCCAAGAAATAATTCATGAAAACTCTTCGTATGAGAATGCACTATTGAGTCAAATGACATTAAGCATGCAGACAAAATTCAACAAGTATTGGGGTATAACTACAAGTGAGAAGACCAATTTATTATTGTATGTTTCTGTAGTTCTTGACCCTAGGTACAAGCTAGCTTATGTGAATTATTGTTTTAATGAATTTTTGGAGGAAGATTGTACAAAAATATGGACGAATAAGGTTGAAGAAGCATTTCTTCGATTGTGTGATGATTATTATATGAGAATGTCAAAAAAAAATTCACAAACACAATCATGTACACCTATCGAAGGATTTGACTTTCAAAGTCAAAGTGAAATACCTTCTATCTATCTAGTGGATCTTATAAGGCACGTGCTACTGTTCATGATAGATTTAAACAAAGTAACAAAACATGTCTAGATGATGTTAAAACAGAGGTAAGTTGTTATCTAGATGAGGCTCGTATAGATTGTATGGGCGATGAATATTTAGATTTGCTAACTTGGTGGAAGGTGAATTCCTCTCGATTTAAGATCATTAGCCAAGTAGCTAGGGACATCTACAGTATTCCTATATCAACTGTGCCTTCTGAGTCTGTCTTTAGCACTGGAGGACGGGTGTTAGATTCTTTTCGAAGTTCTTTAACTCCTCAAACTGCAGAGGCACTCATTTGTGCTCAGAATTGGATTCAGTCTAAACCTTTGGATGACATGACTGAAGAAATTGACGGGGCTGATGAAATTGATGAAGGTAATATTCTTTTTAAAGTACTCATTTAAAATTTTCAATTATCCCATATAAGCTAACTGTTTGTCTTTTTGATCTAGAATTCATAAACATAGGAAAGGAGATGGAAGCTACATTTGAGAATTTGAATAATGACTCTATGGTTTAAATCCCTACTCTCAAATCTTTATTTACATTTTTTTAAAATTGTTAACTTGTTAAATATCGAATCTTGTTTTTTTAGAGTCTTGAAGCTCAGTGATGGAAGCACTTTGGGTTATACGAACAAGGTGGTCTCGTGAAGATGTTCATTAATTCATACCTTCACAATTGTAAATTCTGTTGTTTGCGTAAGGATTTGAAGGGCCTGTAGCTTCTCTACTATCAACTCTTTATTCCCGCTATGTGTGTCCTCAGAAGATTCTTAGTTTATTTTTCTTTGTTTTCTGTTTTCCATTTTTAAGTAATATACTTTAGTAATATACTTTATGTGTAGTTTTTACTTTTTATCCAAGTGCAGATATATGTTTTTCTCTCCTAGGTACAAATTAAAGAACTAACTATACTTTATTTAGCTTTTGATTATCATTTGGGAAATGGACAAGCTTGTGTTGTCACCATTATCGTTGCCTTTGATTATTTATTCTCATGGTTTCCATTTTCATTTTTAGTGTGAACTGTGAGAATTTATATATCTAATTTCGATCTTCCTTCACTTTATTGGGTGCTTCTATTTTTCTTCTTCTAAAAGAGATAAAGATGCTTCATCAATAAGTGAATTTCAATAAGCATTTTGCCCATAAACTTTATTTAGGACAAAGTTATGTGTCTAATTGTTTCAAGGAGCTAATTCCCTCAATTAAGAGTGGTTTGACAGCAAGATAGATTAGAACCTATATGTAGTTTAAAAGGACAAATTCATCTTCGTTTGTAGGCAAATTTTGCTGTCATCGATTGAAATAGAAATATACAAAAGATTGTGAATTTGTTCATGGTATCATAGCAGCTTACACATAGGCGAAGAATCTTGGCATCAATTTTTGTTGATTTCTACTCTTACAAAACTCATGGAAAAGCCTAAAACAATACTCACAATATAAGCATTCCATCAATGTTCTAGCCTTGTTTCACTCAAGTTGACAACATTCAATTTTCTCTTATGGAAGTCACAAGTTGATAAGGAGTCTTGGGTTAGAATGACATCTAACAAAGAACTCAAATTTTGACAAAGAGATCAAAGATGTAGATGAGAATCATCTCACCAAAAATAAATGTTACACTACCTGGCTAGCCAATGATGGACTTCTAACATCATAATTGCTAGGGATCATCACAAGAGAAAAGTTGATCATGTTAGAAGGATTGGAGAATGCTCATCAAGTGTGGAATTCCTTGGAAGAGATATTGCTTTCAATCACTAAAGAAAATGAAATCCATATCAGTGAATCTTTGCACGGATTGAAGAAAGGATTGTTGATTCTAGAAGAATATATCAAATGTTTCATGGTACTAAGTGAAAAACTAGCAGTAATGAAGAAGCCACTTGATGATCTAACCTAGGTGTTTATGCTAGCAAGAGGACTCGACGATGAGTATAAACACTTCAAGACAAAAATGTTATCAAAGACGTCATATCCAACATTTAGTAAATTTATTCTTGCATTGAAGGCATATAAGCAAATGAATAATCTGGAAGCTGAAGAAAGAAGTGTTGTGATCAACCATAACCTTTCTTTTTACAATCAAAGGGAAAGGTTTCATAGACGAAGAAGAACCTTCACATCACGAGGTAGAGAATTTCCAAGTCAGTTGAACTCCAACTACCTATGTAAAACAACCACAAGAAAACTGCACTAATTCAGAGATGAATCCAACTCCAACATCCACTCAAGGTAAAATAAGTCCTTGCCGAATATGTGGTAGATCTAACCATACTGCCTTAAAATGCTGGAACAGATTTGATCATACTTTCCAACCTGAGGAATTACCGAAGGCATTTACTGCTATGACAATGAAAAAAAATATTGATCCCCTGTAATGTATGCAGACTCTAGTGTTAATTCACATGTAATCAACTCCTTCGTATAAAGGAATGGAAAAACTTATGTTAGAAATGGTGATGACTTAGAATAACACATATATGCAACTGAATTGTAATGGAACAATTCAATCTAGTAATAATTCCTTAAATTTAAAAAATGTTCTTGTTCCTAAAGTAAAGAAAAACTTATTGTCATTAAGCAATAATGACTGTTTAATAATATTTTCTGCAAATGACTTTGTTATAAAGAACAAGTAGGAGATGTTGAAAATTAAACATGTTTTAAATAAATAAGTTATATGTGAGTTAATTTATGTAAGTTAGAGAAGGATGTGAGTTAAAAATGTTAGAGTTAATTTAGTAAGAGTTTCACCTTAGTTAAATGTAGGATTTAATTTGTTGTATTTAATTGTGATATGAGTTATTCTTATGACAATCTTATAAATAGGATTGAAATATTGTAATCTAAATCATCCAAGTGTGAGTTGAATACACACAACAAGTCTTCCAAAATTTTTTTTTCTATCAAATATTCTATTTGGTGATTATTTATTTGGAGTGTTCATCAAACGCTTCCAACAAAGTGGTATCAGAGCTTGAGTTTGGAGTAAAAAAATTGGTTTTGCAAATGGCAAACAACAATTTAGTTCCCTTCCAAGTACCTCGACTTACGAAAGAAAATTATAGTAGTTGGTGCATTCGAATGAAAGCTCTACTTGGTTCACAAGATGTGTGGGACATTGTTAGTAATGGTTATGAAGAACCAGAAAGTGATGCAGCTTTGAATCAAGCTCAACGAGAAGCTTTACAAAATACAAGAAAAAAAGATCAAAAGGCTCTCACCATCATTCATCAAGCCATTGATGATATTAATTTTGAGAAAATTTCTGGAGCAACTACTGCATATCAAGCATGGCAAATTTTGGAGAATACGTATAAAGGAGTAGATCGAGTCAAGAAGGTTCACCTTCAAAAGTTGAGAGGTGATTATGAATCACTACATATGAAGGAGTCTGAATCAGTTTCAGATTATACTTCAAGATTACTAGCAGTAGTAAATGAAATGAAAAGATTTGGTGAGACAATAAGCGATGAGTAAGTAGTAGAAAAGATACTTCGCTCATTGGATGAAAAATTTAATTTCATCGTTGTAGCTATTGAAGAATCAAAGGATTTGAGTACAATGTCCATTGATCAACTTATACGTTCTTTACAAGCCCATGAAGAGAAGCTTCTTAAGAAGAACAAGCAGATGACTGAGCAACTTTTTCAGTCAAAGTTGAAATTAAAAGACAAGGAAGACAACCTAGAAAAAGGAAATCGAGGTCGAGGACGTGGTGGTAATCATGGACGTGGTGATTTCAAAGATCGAGGTCGAGGAAGCTACGGTCAAAGGAAATTTGATGAGAGTAATTCAAACTCAAATTCATCAAGAGGTAGAGGAAGACAACATTATTCGAGGTCAAGTGCGGAAAGATCAAATAATGACAGGAGGTATGACAAAAGACAGGTTCCATGTTATAATTGTCATAAATTCGGCCATTATTCTTGGGAATGCAGAAATAGAGTTGAAGAAAATGCAAGTTATGCTGAGAAAGATGAAGAAAGCGGTGATTCCTCATTGTTTCTAGCATGCAAAGGTGCAGAAACATGTGAAAACAGTGCATGGTATCTCGATAGTGGTGCAAGCAATTGCATGTGTGGAAGTAAATCAATGTTCGTGAAACTTGATGAATTTGTTAGTGCAGATATCGTATTTGGTAATGCCACAAAAATTCCAGTTAAAGGAAAAGGTAAAATTTTGATTAATTTGAAGAATGGGAAGCATGAGTTTATCTCTAATGTTTATTATGTGCCTAATATGAAGAACAACATTTTGAGTTTGAGGCAACTCTTAGAGAAAGGCTATAATATTTTGATGAAGGATTATAGTCTTTTGATAAGAGATAATCATGACAAAATTATTGCTAAAGTACAAATGGCAAAAAATAGAATATTTTTATTAAACATTCAAACTGATGTTGCTAAATGTTTAAAGTCATGTTTGAAAGAACCCAATTGGATTTGGCACATGAGATTTGGGCATTTGAACTTTGATGGCTTAAGATTATTAGCCAGGAAGAACATGGTGAAAGGGTTGCCATATGTCAAACATCCAGATCAACTTTGTGAAGGTTGTCTTCATGGCAAACAATCAAGGAAGATTTTTCTACAAGAATCATCTTCGAGAGCAAGGAGACCACTGGAGTTAGTTCACACGGATCTTTGTGGACTGATCAAACCAAGTTCTTTTGGTAAGAATAATTATTTCTTATTATTTATTGATGATTTCAGCCGGAAAACTTGGGTTTACTTTGTCAAAGAGAAATCAGAAGTATTTGGCATGTTCAAGAGATTTAAAGCTCTTGTTGAAAAAGAAAGTGGTTATTACATTAAAGCTTTGAGATCAGACAGGGGAGGTGAATTCACTTCAAATGAATTCAAAACCTTTTGCGCAGAAAATGGAATCCGTCGACCCTATAACAGTTCCATTTACTTCTCAACAAAATGGTGTTGTTGAAAGGAAGAACCGAACAATACTTAACATGGCTCGAAGCATGTTGAAGTGCAAGAAGATGCCAAAAGAATTTTAGGCACAAGCTGTTGAGTGTGCAGTGTACTTGTCAAATCGTTCCCCTACTAGAAGCTTATGGAACAAAACTCCTCAACAAGCATAGACAGGAAGAAAACCATCCATTGGTCATTTGAGAGTATTTGGATGCATGGCTTGTGCGCATATACCTGATCAAAAGCGTAGTAAGCTTGATGATAAAAGTGAGAAATATGTGTATTGGCTATGATGCAAGCTCAAAAGGCTACAAGCTTTATAATTCTGTTACAAAGAAGACGATCGTAAGTAGAGATGTTGTGTTTGATGAAGAAGCATCATGGAATTGGAATGACGAACCAGAAGATTACAAATTTTTTTCCCGACGAACGTGATGAGCCTAATGACATTGCTTCTCCACCAACATTGCCAATCTCTCCACAACAAAGCACATTTTCATCATCTGCAAGTTCAAGTGAAGGGCCTCGTGGCATGAGAAGTTTACGAGACATATATGATGAAACTGAAGAGTTAAGTCAAAGTTTTAATAACCTTACTCTTTTTTGTTTATTTGGTGACAGTGAACCTTTGAATTTTGAAGAAGCTTTGCAAAATGACAAATGGAAGATTGCTATGGATGAAGAGATAAAAGCCATAAAAAAGAATGATACGTGGGAACTTTCTACTCTTCCAAATGGAAAGAAAGCAATAGGTGTCAAATAGGTGTTCAAGATCAAAAGAAATGAAAAGGGAGAAGTGGGGAGATACACAGAAAGATTAGTTGCAAAAGGATATTCTCAAAGAAAAGGCATTGATTATGATGAAGTATTTGCTCCCGTTGCTCGTTTGGAAACTATAAGGTTGTTAATTGCTCTTGCTGCACAAAATAATTGGAAGATTTTTCAGATGGATGTCAAATCAGTATTTTTGAATGGATATCTAGAAGAAGAAGTCTACTTGGAACAACCTCCTGGTTATTCTGTGAAAGGCCAAAAAGATAAAGTTCTAAAATTGAAGAAGGCATTATACGGATTGAAACAAGCACCAAGAATGTGGAATAGCAGAATCAACAAATATTTCCTTGATAATGGGTATTTGAGGTGTCCTTATGAACATTCTTTTTATATTAAGGTTAATGGTCATGGAGATATTTTGGTAGTTTGTTTGTACGTGGATGACTTAATTTTTACAGGAAATTGTGCAAGTATGTTTGAAGATCTCAAGAAGGCGATGACCCAAGAATTTGAAATAACAGATATAGGGCTAATGTCATATTATCTTGGCATTGAAGTGAAGCAGTCAGAGGAAGGAATTTTCATCTATCAAGAACGATATACTAGAGAAATTCTAGAGAAGTTCAATATGATGAATTCTAAGCCTGTTGCAACTCCGATTGAAACTGGGACAAAACTGTCCAAACATGAAGAAGGAGATGATGTTGATCCTTCATATTTCAAAAGTTTGGTTGGGAGTTTGAGATATTTGACTTGCACACGACCAGATATTCTTTTAGCGTTGGATTGGTGAGTCGATTTATGGAATCTCCTATAACTACTCATTTGAAAGTGACAAAGAGAATTCTTCGTTACCTCAGAGGTACGCTTGACTATGGGTTGTTTTATTCTTCATCTAAAGAATCCAAGCTTGAAGGCTATTGTGATAGTGACTGGGCTGGAGATACTAATGATCGAAAGAGCACTAGTCGATATGTTTTTTTCATTGGCAATACTGCATTTACATGGAGTTCTAAGAAGCAACCTATTGTGACATTATCCACTTGTGAGGCAGAATACGTTGCTGCAGCTTCATGTGTTTGTCATGCAGTTTGGTTAAGAAATTTGTTAAAGACAGTTGGAATTTTGCAAGATGATCCAACTGTGATTCATGTAGACAATAAGTCAACAATTGCTTTAGCAAAGAATCCTGTGTTCCATGATCGTAGCAAACACATTGATACAAAATTTCACTTCATCAGAGATTGCATTTCAAGGAAGGAAGTTCAAGTTGAATATGTGAAGACTGAAGATCAAATTGCAGATATTTTTACGAAGCCACTCAAAGTTAATGTGTTTAAAAACTTAAGAACTTTGCTTGGAGTTTTTTTTTTTTTAAAAAAACATGTTTTAAATAAATAACTTATATGTAAGTTAATTTATGTAAGTTAGAGAAGGATGTGAGTTAATTTATGTAAGTTAGAGAAGGATGTGAGTTAAAAATGTTAGAGTTAATTTAGTAAGAGTTTCACCTTAGTTAAATGTAGGATTTAATTTGTTGTATTTAATTGTGATATGAGTTATTCTTATGACAATCCTATAAATAGGATTGAAATGTTGTAATCTAAATCATCCAAGTGTGAGTTGAATACACACAACAAGTCTTCTAAAAAGTTTTTGTTTTCTATCAAATATTCTATTTGGTGATTATTTATTTGGGGTGTTCATCAAACGCTTCCAACAGGAGAAAATCATAAGACAAGGAACTAAAAAAGAAGGTTAGTATGCGGTGGAAGATCCTTATCAAGCTACTGTCTTTACTGCTTTTTCTAATTCAAATAAAGTTGATTATAATGTATGGCACAAAAGTTTAGGACATCAAAATGAAGCCTCAATTAAAAACCTACGTAATCAGCTATGATATTTGTTACTTGTTGGAAGAAAGTTGAATATATTTTTTCTGGTTGCCAAATGAGTAAAAGTTGCAAGCTGTCGTTTCCTTCTAATAATGAACATTGTTTGTTTCCGTGACTTATGGGGACCGACACCTATTTTATCTTGTCAGCAGTATAAATATTATGTGAGCTTTATATATGACTATTCTAGATATACTTGGATGTACCCTTTAAAGAACAAATCTGAACTAGTTAATTGTTTTTCAAAGTTTCAAAGATAGATTGAAAATCAATTTGAAAAGAAGATTAAGGTATTTCGAGTTGATGGAGGAGGTGAGTTCATTGCTTCTAGTCTAAAGAAATTATTAGATCTTAATGGGATTAAACACCAAATGTCATGTTCACATACTCCTTAACAAAACGGTGTAGTTGAAAGAAAACATAGACATATTGTTGAGAGTGAACTAGCTTTACTCTTTTCAGTCTAGTGTTCCAACTAAATATTGGGTGGATGTTTTTCTAACTGTTGTTTTTTTTAATAAACCACATGCCATCTAGCATTTTAGGAATGATTAGGACCATTTGAATGCTTATATAATAGAAAACCAAGTTACAACAACTTGAAAACATTCGGATGCATGTGCTTTCCTTATTTGAGAAATTATACTAGGGATAAATTCTCAAAACGAAAACATATCCATGTTTGTTCATAGGATATAGTTCACTACACAAAAGCTATAAATGTCTTGTTCCTATTAACAATAGAGTTTATGTATCAAGACATGTTTTTTAAGAAGATGCTTTTTCTTTTCAAAAATTTATATTATCTACAACTTTAGACACAAATCGAGAACTCAAACCGACCACATTTGTAGAAGAATAACATTGGATGTGCCCAATGAAAATGTGCCAAAGCAAACACATACAAAGGCCAAGTACTAGATATTGCAATCAAGACAAAAACAAAAATAAATATGATGAATTTATGCAAGATCCAACTACTTAAGTTATGAAATCTTATGTGAGAAATTAACATTTATACTCCAACCAAGCTGAAATATCACAAGCAACAATTGGTGAAACATCTCAAAAAAGTTCTAGTGACATAACCATTCAAAGGTTATAGGCCAAAACTTGCTCAAATGAAGTAGCAGAGATCGAGTAATTTTAAGGAGCAATTGCTGAAACACCTCAAATAGAAGCTAATAATACTACTCCACACATATCAGAAGCACCAAACCACACCAACTATGAAGTTGGGAACAAGTCACCTCACAGTTACCAGATATTAGCAACTAATTGTACATTGAACTTCCAATTAATCTTACTGACACTTAAAATTTCTCCTTGTAGGAATCAAATATACAGAAGAATCACCCTATGATGATTAAAAGTAAAGCAGCTCATCAATACTCTTTAATGGATAGAAACAAGTCTCACACTTTATTGGTTACTAACCAACTAAATGAACCAAACGCCTACAAGAGTGCAATTAAAATCTCTCACTGGAAGACTGAAGGGATGAAAGCCCTTTACAAAGCGAAAGAATTAAAAGAGACCATAAATCAATTTAATTAGAAACCTAAAAAAATACCAATACATTGGAAAAAGAAATTACAAAACTAATTTCTATGGCTAAGCATGCTTTCAAGAAAAATAACAGAGAACTTACGCATGTTGACGACTCTAAATCTACCCAAATCCAATTTGGGTCACCACCACTTGGAAACCTTCCTATCTTATGGATTGAGATGGCTTGTGGGAACCAAATTGGAAGGAGAAAATTTTTTAGAAAGAAAATTTTTTCAGAGAGAATGCGACGTACGTAAAAAAAATCACAGAATCCTTCTATGAATCGTACCAGTAACACCCTCTTCTTAAGAAGAGGGAAGTTGAGAGAAAAGTGGAAACATGGGAAAACCTACGTTCCCTACTAATTTAATAAATAAATATTAAATTAATATTAATATTAAATTAATTAATTAATTAAATCATATTTAATTAATATTTCATTTAAATCATATTGAAATAAATATCTCTCACATAACCTATAATTTTAATTTAATTAATTTAATTAAATCAAATTTATTAAATTAGAATAAACTAAACTATTAATTAATTCTCAGATTAATTAATTTCTCTCATAACCTATAGTTTTAATATGTATCATATACACATTAAATTTTAACCTATAGTTTTAATATGTATCATATACACATTAAATTTTAACCTCTAGTTTTAATATGAATCTAATTTACACTAAATTAATATTTGAACTTATTCAAATTTTTTATTCTCATAAATTAATTTTGAATCATATCCAAAATTAAATTTATATATTAAAGTTTAATTAAAATATAAACTTTATATTATAATGTATCACCATACATTATATTAATTTCCAAAGTAAATTTGAACATTTCAAATTACAACCAATATAAATAAATCTCATTACCCTTTACGAGCTAGGAAGAGGACTTAATGGACCTACAGATCAAAAGTTACAACGATATGAGATTAATTGGCTAAACTCATTAACCACATTAATCAATATTTGTTAACTGTGTGTACACTCCACTAAAGACTCACAGCTGAACTCTTCTCACTGTAGATATATTTCTGTGTCCATGGATATAGACCAATACCAATAAGTTAGTCGTTCACTAGTGTTCGTAACACCAAATGGGTCAAATTACCGTTTTATCCATGGGTTACTTCTAGTCCTTAAATAATAGTGCTTCTCTAATGCCCAAAATGATAAGCATATTGAGTCGGCAATTTAGCCACTCTCACCCGTACAAATCAAATGACAATCCCTCGCGAACAGAAGTTCATAATACACTCAGGATTAAAACTAAGTTATCTAGGTCATCCTAGTGAAATAGAAACTCAACTAGTTAACAGAGTTACATCTAGTGATTACTATTTTGTGGTCCGGTCTTATGTAAACTCATTGCATAGGATACCCTCACTCGCATGTCGCATACATGAACACATTTGATCAATGTGTTTGTATCAAATACAAAGTGAGTCTTATCCATAGTATTACTAGGATAAGGTACCTAACCTTAACCCTATACTATAGACTCTTTAAGCTGATCTTGAACACTGAACCCCGTATGTCTCTACATACTGTTCAAGTTTCATCAAACAGCTTAGCATGTTAGTTTATTATATTTAGGCTATTAAGACAAAACTAATAATATAATCAATAACACTTATTGATATTATAATAATAAAACACTTTATTAATAACGGTCAATGGATTATATTTACTATCTACGAGTTTTAGGACATAAAACCCAACAAAGACAACTTTGGAAGAAGAAATTGAGAACTAAATGAAAATCAAACGTGGGGACTCACATCTATACTAAAAAAAAATACTAACATCATAGGTTGCAAGTGAACATTCAAGACTAAACTCAAATAAGATGGATCTGTAAAAAGATTCAAAGTAAGATTAGTAGCGCAAGGATACTCTCAAACTGAAGGGATAGACTATAATGAAACATTTAGTCCAGCTATCGACCTTACCACTATCTGACTAATGATTGCTTTAGTTGTTTCACAATTGGCCATTAAGGCAATTAGATGTAAAAAATGTGTTTCTTCATAGATTTTTTAAAGAAGAAGTGTACATGAAACAACCACTAAGTTTGAACATCCTAAACTCCCTTGTCATGTGTGCAGGCTAAAAAGATCTTTTTATGGTTTAAAACAAGCTCATAGAGCTAGGTTTGATAGATTATCTCAATTTCTCATTGCTAATGGCTTCATATGTAGTAAAGTTGATCCATCTCTTTTTGTTTTTAAAAATGAATTTATTATTGCATATACGTTGATATATGTGGATGACATAATGCTCACTGAAACTAACCCAATTTTTTTGTCTCAACTTGTGATACAACTAAGTACTGAGTTTTCCTTGAAGAACTTAGAGGCACTACATTTTTCTTAGGTGTGGTAGTCAAGTAATGCACCCAACTCAAGCTAAATACACAAAAGAAGTGCTACATAAAGTTGGTATGCTCAATGCTCATCCATTTCCTCACCAATGTCTACATTCATGCCCAAAACTCCAGAAGACACTGAATTAGTTGATCCATTAAATTATAGGATTCTTGTAGGTTCACTTCACTACCTTACATTGACTCGACCTGACATTGTACATGTCGTAAATAAAGTGTATCAGTACCTTCAACAACTACAACACCAACATCTTCAAGGAGAGATGAGAATATTTCGTTACCTTAAAAGAACACCACCACATAGTATATCCTTTCATAGAAACAACCCTACTATCACCCGCACGCGTCTTAAAACATGTTATCCAACACATGATGTGACTCGAGCAGCCTTGATGCCTCAAGTTGAAATATCATAACGTGCACTTAAGTCCTTATGCTTAAACATGAACTTAAACATTAACAAGCAATGGAATCAAGACATGTATAATAGCAAACCACTTCTTATTACTTAAGCCATGCGTTCTACAATTACACTTTAGATACATCCTTAATACAAGAATTATAACAATTAAACTTAAACGTCCTCAATAGCTTCCAAACATTAAATGCCTTGCCTGCTCGTCTTGCTTTCCTAACCTAATCTTAACTCCCGATATCCTAGAGGAGGAAAAACTTAAAACATAAGTCAAATACTTAGTAAGTGATAGTTTTGAAAACCTTTTAGGGAATACCAATGTAATCACGAAAATTGTTTTCATAATAATGGCTTCATCGTGTCATTTAGTAAATCATAAATCACACATTAGTCTTTCACTATCCCTTTTGTCAAGAACATGAATCATTTTCTCACGCATAGACTACTGTGATGACCTTTTCATCAACATCATCCCTTGGAGAATTTCCTGATTCATTTCCATTTGCTCAGGCCGCTAAGCACAATATACATCTTTTATGCATTGGCCAGCTTCACTTCGCCATGCATGCCTTTTCTACATGGTTGCCTTTACTCATAATGTAATAATTATCTCAATGATAGAAATAAGATTAATGGTTTGCTCATAAGAATAGCATTCATTCATCACAATAATAAACTTTACTCAAACATAAAAGTTTCCTTTAGGAAATCATTCCTTTTCATAGACATAAATCATAAAGAACAACATTCTAAACAACATGAACTTTGGAAGAAAAGCTTGAAAACAATTTATCTTTAAAAAATCACTCACAGTACTAAGTATCCCTTCTATCTTTGAACACCTAACCCAATCCTTCTTCTCGTCTGAAAACTTCTCGGCAAGACAACCCTTAAGTAATTTCTTAATAAAATCATTAAATAACACCTCTTTCTTTCTATCTTTATCTCTTATTTATACTAATCCCATATTAGATTAGCCATTCCTTGAGATTTTAGCATCTCGCCAGCTCTTGCTTGCCAAAATTCTAAGCATTTGTATCATATAATACATCTCGATCAAAATAAGTCTGAGTTCTACCTGAAAAATAAATCCTACTTTGTTTCCAGTCTCGACCAAACACAGCTCTCAGATGGTCTGAGTCCTCTTTAACTTTCATTCTGAGCTTACACGACTCTGAGATTGTCTAAGAACTCTTTATATTACTCTCTTTTCTTCAAATCTCAAACAGACACGACCTCGACATCGCCCAAGTTCTCAACTTCCTAAACATTATGTCCTTCATCTTGACTGAACAAGCACCAAGATGGCCTCGAGATTACACTTCTAAAGCCTTTATGTTTTGCAACTCGGTAGTCTTGTACCGAGATGCTCTTATCTTAGCATCAAAATTTGCATTTTGTTTTCCATCTCGTCCGAGATTTCTAAAGGCTGGTTTAGAATTCTTACATAAAAAACATTCTGTCTTTCCTCTCGATCGAGCAAGATTGAGTTTTGCCCTTGAATCAACCTTCTGTCTTAAATCTCGATCGATATCTCACAAGTTTACCCTAGAATTTCTTTTCCAAGGTACTTAGCTTTTTACTTCCCAAGATGAACCTTCTTTTCTAGGCACGTGTCTCACACCTACTAATTTATATGCACTTTATGATGCAGATTGGACAGGTTGTCCTACTACCTACAAGAAGCAGTACTACAGGAATATGTGTGCTCGTAGGCGCCAATTTAATTTCTTGGTCTTCCAAGAAACAACCAACAATGTCTAGATCTAGTTATGAGGCTAAATATAAAGCAATGGCAAATACGACTGCAGAGCTAACATGGATATCCTTTTTACTTAGAGATATACACTACAAGAAATCAGAGTTCTTCCGACATCGTCATGCATCGGCATGGATATCAATAGGTGTTGGCCAAAGCTCTTTCGACATACATCTACACATCAGGAAGGGTGTCGGCAGAAATGCGTCGAGGGATCCATTCGCAACGAGCGAACCTCACATTGTAGCGAATCCCTTTCACTTGACACTTATATTACCAACGAATGGGAGGCATCGGTATAACCTAACGGCCACATCCCATTTAGACGTTAGGAGAAAAATTCTCTTGATGTCGTATCGGGAAAACGTTCCCCCGACATGCTGAACATCAAGTGGGGGAAGGCATCATTTCCAACGTTGTGCGTGCGTCGAGAGATATTTTAAATTTTTTTAAAATTTATTGAATTTTTCTTTTTCAATCGTGCAATATTCTTTTCGATTCCAATTCGATTTAAATTGACTAAAATTGTAAAAAAATAAACAATAAATTACCAAATAATTATATAAAATACTAAATAAAAATTAAATATATTAAAGTAAATGTTACATTGTCTAACAAGTTCGAATGATCTAAAGAAATTACATATAAAAAAAGTACATTGATCTCTTAACGGTTGTAGACGCCATATTCCCACAAGTCCACACCTATAATGACACAAAAGTAAATTTAGATATATATGTATCACTGAATGCAAATTAACCAACTTAAAATTTGAAAAATATGTACTGCAAGTGCTCACGGTCCCCTTTGTGTCGTACTCATTTCTTCAATCATCTTCTTCATTTGTTTCATCTGTCGAGCATTTTCTTCCATTTGTTGTGCATGCAGCTCTAACGTTCTTCTGTACTCTTCAATCATGCGTTTAGCTTCTTAAAGCTCGATTTTTTGTTGCTTAATTAGGACTTTAGCTTCTTTGACCTCCCCTAGATTGCAAACATGAGGTCGAAGAACTGCTAGCACTACTATTGCACAACTTGGGCTTGGGCCCCCAACCAAGACCTTTTGAGTAGCCCAGTCGTCTATCGGAAACGGTCTTGTATATCTCGTCTCCAGAGAGTGGTTGAGAACCCTCTATGGTAGGTTGGAACTAGAGTTCTAACATTTGATTCTGGAACAAATTTATGAATTAAATTATGAAGTCATAAGTAAAAGTACAAAATAAAAATTAGGGAGGAAACTTCTTAACAACCGTTGAGAACCTTGACATGCTTCAACTTAATCAAAAAATTAAGGGAGGAAAATTATGAACAACCGGGGTATAGCTAATTACGTGCTTCATTCAATAAGTCCTGAAATATGTTTACTGTCTCTTGTTCTATATCTACCCCAATATTAAACGACACCTCATTCTTCAAACCTTCCTTTGTTTCCTCTTTGTGTTCAATCGGAGCTTGTAAATCATTAAGCATACAAAACATTTCATTTTTTTCATGAAAATTGATACTACTAGTTCCTTCAATGAAAAGGGTTCCTACTAGTTCCTTCATTAAAGCTTTATATACCTCTATGCAAGTTCACTAGCTCTCCATGATACACCCACTCTGTATAGGAGGGGGATATTCCAATTGTTAATAAATGTCGCTCAACACCCTCTAATGAGTCCTAATTTGAGTTCATACATCTCTTGTATGAATACCTTATTCGTTAATAATCATCGATGTGAGACTTGACGACCTCTAAAAATTGGGTCACTCTCTCTCTATACACAATCGAGAACTTATTCTTAAGTTTCATCCAACTCTTTTCCATCATTAAAGACCTAAAACATACATAGGTTAGATTAGTTGTATATTCCTCCTCTTAAACCTTAAACTTACTCACATGAATAATCTATGCTCAATCTCCCAAATTTTTCACTTAAGCTAAGTTTAAACTACGGAGACTATCATAACTGCATGATAGCTAGAACAAACTAACCGCAAATAACTTTAATCTTTACAATCTACCTACCCCTTTCAACATACTTTACAAGCTACCTAACACTTCAAACCCCCATAAGTACTAACAAATTCAAAACTAAGTTTCCACTAAAGAGGCTACCATAACTGCAAGATAGCCCATAAGAAATCAACCATAAATTTACTTCAATCTTTACAAGTTACCTAATAGTTCCAACAAACAAAACTACTAAGAAATAAATAACAACAAAGTTTCGACTAAAGTCTACCTAACTGCAAAATAGCCAAAACAAATCTTAACCACAAATTATAGAAATTTTAAAATAATTACAGCACCCACCCCTAAAATATTAAAATCGTTACAATACAACCCTCACCTCCCCCTTTAACTTTCAACCCCCCACCCTCACCTCTCAAATTTTTAATATAGCCCCCTCCCCCCCCCCCCCCCCCCCAAATTCAATTAATATAACAAATTCAAATTCAATCACAATCTCAATTTCAATCTAAAATTAATTCTTAAATCCTAAAAACAATTCAAATTCAAATTAAATATTAAAACCTAAAACTAATTCAAAAACTAAATCCTAAAACTAATTTAAAATATAAATCCTAAAACTAATTCTAATTCTAAATTTAACTCATAAATCTAAGTATAAACCAAAACTAAAACTAACTAACTCAAAACTAAAACTAACTAAAACTTACTCGAATTCAGAGTGACGGGACAAGCGATGACAAATGGCGGCAAGGGAATGACAGACTTCTCTTCTTTTCTTCTTGGTCTCCTTCAATCTCTCTTTTCTTTCTTCACTTTCGATTCTGTGATTTGCAGAACCTAAAAGAATGGTTTTATAGGAAAACTTTCGACACATCACGAAAACGTTAGGTAAACCCCTATTTTCGACGTCATTAGTAATGTTGGGAATTAATTCTCAATATTCTCGACGTATTACTAATATCATCAAAATTACTTGTTCACGTTCCCGACGCCATGCAACAAATGTCAAGAAAACAGGATATATAATTAAATTATTTTGTTTTTTCCGACGCTGTGGGTGATCACGTTGGGACTGGTTTCCATTTTACCCACGTTCTCATGCAAGGCGTCAAGAACGGTAAAACAATTAAATAATAATTTCATTTTTTTTGACGCCATATATCGTTGTTTGCATTATTGAAGCTAGTCCCGACGTTTTTCTACATTGGGTCAAAGAAAATGAAACCATTATTTAA
Source organism: Cucumis melo (assembly GCF_025177605.1). Taxonomy (NCBI): domain Eukaryota; kingdom Viridiplantae; phylum Streptophyta; class Magnoliopsida; order Cucurbitales; family Cucurbitaceae; genus Cucumis; species Cucumis melo. The sequence goes on from NC_066861.1 coordinate 15,459,048, forward strand.
ATGGTCCACCTTTCTCGATGTGTAAATGCTAGGCATCAGAGATGGTCTAGCCTTCTCTAACGTCATTAACAATATGTCGGCAACGATTCATGTTCCTGATGTATCCCTGACGATGTCGAGGGAGACCTTTTTCCCTTTGTTTTTTCTTCGATGATTTTTTATGTGTCGGGAGAGTCTCAATTTCTTGTAGCACACAAACTTTTATTGAACACACCTCAACTATTTTATGATTACATGAGTGCACTTCATATGTCTACTAATTCAGTTTTTCATGCTAGAACAAAATATTTTGAAATAGATTATCACTTTGTTTGAGAAAAAGTCGTCATTGGCTTACTCACTACTAGATACGTCCCCTTACAAGAACAACTTGCAAATTTATTTATAAAGCCACTGGACAAAGACAATTTTCACTCTCTACGACACAAACTTGGAGTTTGGTATGTACCTACCTCCAGTTCAAAGAAGAATGATAAAGAAGATCAGACTAAAAGCCCAAACATCATCACTCATAGCCCAAACATTTCCCTTAAGAGACTGATAAGTTTTCAACTCATTTAGAAGTGTAGTCATGTTGTACTCTACCTTGTTCATTTCTGCATTGCTGTGAAATTGAAGAAAGCTCTTCGGAAGAGATTTCAAGATAAAGGACACTTGACTCTTCTCATCAAAGACTGTTTCGTTCATTTCTACTACGTTGAAGTGGACTATCATGTCGAGAACATGTTCTCTAACATATTGGTCCTCATTCATACATGCATTATAAACGTATTTAATAGCCTCTTGTTTGATCTGAATGGATGGTTGTCCAAATATCTCTCGGAGAAAGTACATGATCTAACGTGCAATGACCATGATCTCATGTTTCTTGCTTAGTATGTCAGACATACTAGCCAAGATGTAGACACGGGCCTTGTCATTGGTCTTTGTCCAGCAGTCATATGCATCCCTAACACTTTGGGATGCATTTTGAGTAGGAAAAGGAGAACATTCCTCCATCAAGACGAAGCGTAGATCAGCGATAACAAGAATCATATTCAGTTTCGATTTCCGCGTCACATAATTTTCACCTGTTAATCATTCTTTTTTAAGTAGTGAGATAACTGAGGAAAACATGTTAAAATAGCAAACAATTGATAGTATTAGTTGTCTTTGGTTTAACCCATTACACAAAATAATCCAATCAATTCAACAAAAAAAATAATAATAAAATCCTAATCAAACAAATGATTTAGTTTTTGCAACGATATTTCAGAAATTTAAAGCAACAGTCACCGAAGAGTGATCAACTACTCCTCTTCTGAATTGAGACAATCTCAGCTAATTACTAATACCAGAATAACTATTATTCCTATAGTTTTTAGCTACCGTTGTTCGGTTAAGGATTCATTAACTAACTTAATTCATCCTGTAAGTGTGACCCTATCATTTTCAGATCCCAAAGGTATGCTTCAACAAGTTGTCGTTGGGAAAGATAACTATTGAAGATTAACCTAAGAAACTCTATCCATTTTGAAGTTTGCATTGTTCCGACTTAAATGATCAGGCTCTCTGAAAAGGATGGTCGCTTCAGGACGACACGTAGGCGAATCATAGAAATCTCACGATGCAACCTAATGGAGGAGACCATAGGATGCATTGACGCGTTCGTTTTTCACTTACTATGAACATTTCCCCTATTCACCCTGTTATTGACCCATACAAACACTTTTTGAAGGGAGGTCGAGCCTAGGACAACATGTAGCCGAGTTCAGATCTCACATGTGAACTCTTAGGGACATGAGAGCTAAAAATTGATATATCATACATACCATTTTCTCCCACCAAAATGGTCTATTAATTTAGGATTTGTTGTACTTAGCTAAATTCTGTCTAAATGAATCTAACTAAGCTTATTCTTATTATAACTCTTATAATAAAACTTTACTCTAAAGTTTCTAGGTGTATTAAACCATTTAATTTACCTAGTGACATCTTATGCTAACAAGAATGGGGTTAATTCAACACCAATTTCGGGTCAGTTTCCAGGTAGAAGGTGTTCCGTAAACCATCAACTTAAGTACCCCTAGCCTTAGGTAGATCTTTATAGGTGGAGTTCCCTTATAACCTTAAATCCTATTTGTCCTACTTAGTTTCATTAAACTAAAATAAGACTTAATTTTAATCCTATTAGAATTAATGTGATATTAGGTTTATTTAATTTTAAACAGTTTAAAATTAAATCTAATTAATCCTAAGATCCTATGTCTTGCATGCAACTCTTTATTATAGGTTGACAATTTCTAATTATCAGATTTTATAACTATTATAAAATTAGTTATTAGCCCTATAAACATGCATACTATGGTTTAATTAATTAAAATCAAATTATAATTAAATAAAATAATGTTACATGCAAAACATTACATTAATGTAACAATTATATTAAACTATGGACGTAATATGCTCAATGAAAATTGATTTTCATCTTAACTAATATAACACATATATTAAAAACATATATGAAAATCAATCAAGCATACATAAAACATTAATTTAAATATAACAAATTATATTTAACTAAATAATGTCATGCATCATGCTTATCCAATTTAATATATTTAAAATATCAACATATTTTAAATTACTCATGAAATTCACAATCATCCATTAATACCATGCATTATAACATTTATAATATATAAAAATGCATGAACATGCTTAGCCTAAGTTGGGATTTATCTAAATGACATCCATAAAGCATTTAAATAACAATTGAGCCTGTAAAATTAGCCCCTATGATAAAATAAAGCAAAAAATTACAATAATTAAGCTTTAAATTATCTTCAAAATGCTTCCAAAACTCCAAAGCCTTCAAAAGCTTCAAATCAGGCCCAAAAACCTTGAACCGATCCAAAAGTGGAAGAACTAGCCCAAAACCAAGCTGAACCGACGTCAAACGAAGAACCGAAGCCGAACTGCATGCCAGAAGCTGACCGCACCGAATCAGAGTCGAACCACGCGCTAATTATCCGAAGCCAAGCCACAAGTCGCGTCGCACCGTCCAAGCAGTCAGCCTTAGTACTTTCTGACGTCACGCTGATGTCAGCCCTTATTCAACACCAGTTGCTAAAGTTTTTTTTTCATGTCGTACGGTACCGAAAAAAACTCAAAATAGAAGGCCTTCCGATGGTTCGTTTTTAGCGAATTTGGTATCAAAATTCTTAGAAAAATGCCACAAATCCAAATTTAGACTCTAATTTACAAGATTTATAGTAAAAAAATGCCCAAAAACGTAGGGACCTTTTCAATTGATCATATCAAAAACTGCAAATCTATAATCAAATTATAATAAACATTCAATTGCAAAAAACTCATATTTATAATATAGAGATCCCACCTAACCAATACGAATGTTTAAAATTCTCAATTAAAATTGACTTGGCTCTAATACCAAATGAAGAGTTAAGAGCCCTTGCACGACGAAAGAATTACAGGACCATTATTCAATTTAATTTGGAAATATAAAAATACCAATACATTGGTAAAAGAAATTACAAAAACTAATTTCTATGGCTATGTCTAAGCATGCTGCAATAAAAATTTGCAGATGAGGAAGAAGAATTACAAAACTCTAGATCTACAAAACTCCAAATTAGGGTACTACCACTTAGAAACCTTCCTATTCTTTAAGAATGGATTTTTTGGTGTGAGAACCAAAAATTGGAGGCAATTTTATTTGAGAGAGTTTTTTAAAGAATACAATACGCAGAGTTTTCCCCATAACGCTTCTACTATGCCACTCTGATCTGTACAAATCAAAGAACAATCCCTCACGAACAAGAGTTCATAATACACTCAGGATTAGGACTAAGTTACCTAGGTCATCCTAATGAAATAAAAACCCAACTAGTTAACGGAGTTACATCTAATGGTTAATATTTTCTGGTCTGGTCTTATGCAAACTCATTGCATATGATACTCTCACTCACATGTCACCTACACAAACGCGTTGGATCATTGTGTTTGTATCAAATACAAAATGAGTTGTATCCACAGTGTTATCAATATAAGGTACCTAACCTTATCCTTATACTATAGACCCTTTGAGCTGATCTCGAACATTGATCTCTGTATCTCTCTACATACTATTCAAGACTCATAAAAAAGCTTAGGAAATTAGTTTATTGGATATAAGTTATTAAGAAAAAACTAATAATAAAATCAATAACACTTATTAATAACGGTCAATAAATTATATTTACTATCTACGAGTCTTAGAACATAAAACCCAACGACACCAAATTAACAAAGGCAACAAATTAGGCCACCAAATCTGTCATTCAATCAAGAAATCAAATCCCTTGAATTAGCGAGATTTGTTTCACCCATCACATTTTTTTTACGTAGTTTGGTATCTAATTTAGGAAATTAATATTTTGTTTATTATTTTTCCTCAATTAAGGGTGGTTTGACAGCAAGATAGATTAGAACGTATGTGTAGCTTAAAAGAACAAATTCATCTTTGGTTGTAGGGCAAGTTTTTCTTTCATCGATTGAAATAGAAATATACAAAGATTGTGAATCTGTTCCATAACAATCTTAGTTAGAAATATCAAAAGTTGGATAGTTACAGTTACAATATCAGCAAGCTGATCTTCAGAGGGCACAATCCGAATAATAAGTTGTCAACAAACAACACGTTCACAAATAAAATGATGATCTATCTCAATGTGCTTAAAGCAATTATGAAAAATTGGATTGGCTGCCAAATATGTGGCAATAATGCTGTCACACAAAAATGAAGGTATAGGTAAGTTCACTAAGTTCAGAAATTGAATCCAAACAAATTCAGCTGTATCATTTGACATGCCTTCATACAACATTTATGCATATATTTATTTATGCTTATGTATATTATTCTATCAGAGATAAGTTAAGGGAGACATGCTCATTTGACTATCACATGAATCTTCCTTCGAATATAATGCTATAAAAAGTACATTTTGATAAGTTAAGTTTGATTTAAGTTGGGTTTAGGGCTTTTGTACTTTCGAGCTTGATTCTCCAAGTCTTAAATAATATTATCTTTTTGTCCTTGCGACACTTCTGGTTCAATTATTTTTTGGTTACGCATATGGTTTAAAAAAAATATAATAACAAGGATTTGGTATTAGGGTACTATTTGAAATCAAAATGACATCATTTTTAAAGGGGAAGTAGATTTGGAGGTCAAAGTAATTTTACCCAATGGACATAGGAACAAAAGAAGGGGATTGGAGTTTTGATGAAAAAGCACTGAAAGACACTTCTTGTAAAGGAAAATAAGTTGTAAACACAATTTTCATACAACCTTCAAACGTATATAAATTGTAATTGGATCGCATTGTAGAAGCAATTGAAATGCAAAAGTAGATGGATTACCATTGTTGTGTTTATTGATGTGGAGAAATAATGGGTTGAAATGTAATGGGATTACTTTTTGATTAAACTAGTGCAATTTTTACTAGAAAATTGTATGTTTTACCATAATCCCTTTAAAATTTTATAAAATTTAATACCCAAACTAAGCATTTAAAATAAGAAATAAAAATTATTTTAAATTTTGTTAATCTAATTCACATTTTAATTTGCTTTTAGGTTTATTAGTTCAAAATAATCTTTTCTTAACTGAAAACATTTCTAAGAAATATTTTTACATGATTATATAAAAACTCTATACAATAAATTTCAAATTGAACGTAGTTATCAGTAATCTACATGATTTCCATTCTAGAAGTAGAAGATTCGATGTCTTATCTCCACAATTGTGCTAACAAATTTGTAAAATGAACGGTATATACTTTTTCTTTTTGTTTAAAAATAACAAAAATCTCAATTTGCAATCTTAAACTAGAACTAACAATACCTAAGTGGTTTCTAAAAGAACAAGTTGGAATGAAAGTGAGAACGAGATGAAGAACAAGAGAGTAATTTATTGATGAAATCAAGTGGGGCTCAAATTCTAGTTTGGAAGCCTAAAATATAATGACAATCTCACTCTAGAATCTTAAAAAAGAATGAGATTCACCTAGTGTGGTCTGTTTTGGCCACATAGCAAGGGTCGGAGAACGAGCGAGTTAATCAAGCTTGAGCAAGAGAAAGAAAAAAGAGATTCAGGAAAATGGTAAGATGAAGAGAAAAAAATGCATATGAAGTTTGATATTACTAGATTTGTATGGACTTTAGAGGAAAGAGCAATGCGTTTTTTCTCAAATAGATTAATGGAAGGTCCAGAATGTCACGAGCATACTTGTCCAAGGTGTTGTTTACCTATGGTCGTATGCCCGAATACCCTTAAATCGCTTTGTCTTTACGTCTTATAAGTGGTTTAGTTTATTTCTTTCATTTTTGTGTCATCGAGCCACAGTGTGACATTTCGGCTTTTTCATATGAAGTCTGTCAAGGCCAAAAATCTCAACATGTACTATAAGGGTACCTGAGTAGTCCAACCCCCACCCAAGTCTTGTCTCACTCTTTGCAATCTAAGTTATTTTCCTTGCAATTGACAATCTTCAATGCTTTCTTTTATGATGTTTTCAACAATTTACTTTCTCTCTCCCGTTTTATAAAAATATTTTCCCTAGAACGTGGAGGGATGCTACATCATACCGTGAGTTTGTCTGCAGATTTCGAATATTGAACGGCTAACTTGTTGACCAAGCAGAACAACTGCCGCACAATCGTGTTTGAAGGGTTACAATTGTGACAAGTAGTATCGGAGCCAAATCGACTAATTAACAGTAAGACCGAAGTATATCGTCAGCGAATCCATCGAGCAAGGCCCAGAAAGACCGACTAGTAGAGCTAGAAGAACAAATGTTCTACCTAGTCAAAGTTCCCGACTCCATCTGCTACTGAAGTCTCGTCTCTCAGAAAACTGATACAATGGATGCGGTAGCTGGCCGTGTCGAAGGATTACTGATACAAGAGTGGTTGGCAAGAGTCAACACTCTAGAAGCGAATGTTGGAAGAATTGGTAACTACGAATATGGGGACAGTTCGTCGGGCTTTGTAGCCCACATGGTGGAACGTGTCAACGAGCTAGATAGCTCTTAAAAGACACTCTTAGAGATGATAAACGACATGTCAGAGGATTTTCGAGCTACCCTTGATGTCGTTAGGAACGAAATCGCAGATGTGAACACAAGACTGAATCTCACAATGCGAGCAATGGCAAACCAAGTTTCAGTTGGAGGGGCCGTTACTAAGGTGAAGGTTCCGGAACCCAAGCCCTTCTGTGGGCTGAGGGATGCAAAAGCCTTAGAGAATTTCATATTTGACCTCAAACAGTACTTCAAGGCCACAGACACAATCACCGAAGAAGCCAAAGTGACATTGGCAACGATGCATCTGTGTGAGGATACCAAGTTGTGGTGGAGGTCTCGATACATGGACATACAGGAAGGTCATTGCATAATAGATACTTAGGACGTTTTGAAGAAAGAACTCTATTCGCAATTCTTCCCCGAGAATGTGGAAATCCTAGCTCGATAAAAATTGCGCGATCTGAAACACACTGGCAACATTCGAGAATATGTGAAACAGTTCGCGGGGTTAATATTAGACATTCGCGATATGTCAGAGAAAGACAAAGTTTTCTGTTTTGTCAAAGGGCTGAAACCATGGGCAAAGACCAAGTTGTATGAACAAAGGGTTCAAGACCTCACGTCAGCGTATGTAGCAGCCAAACGGTTGTTTGATCTGACTAGTGACTCTCAAGATGTGAGACGTCACCAAAGTTCCTCACCTGGAAGGAACAGGAATAGTCGCTCGAGTTCTCCCAAAGATGCCGGGGGAGGCAAACGTTCCAGTAGAGACCGCACGCCTTACCAACCGAACACAGAGAACACATGGTGAAGGCCGAATAATCGAAGCTCACCCAAGCGCCCTCTCAGTTGTTTCATATGTGGGGGACCATATTTGGCAAGAGAATGCCCGAATAAAGCTGACTTCCATGTGTTTCAGACCTCTTTAACCTTGGATTCAGATGCTAATTCGAATCAAGTCGAGGGTGGAGTGGACCAGATAGAAGCAGGCGAGAAGACCCGAATAGGGGCCATAAAATACCTGTCGTCTCTCCAGAAAAAGTCAGCGGAGAGAAACATGCCAACAGAAAGGGGCTTATTATATGTTGACACCTGAATCAACCAAAAACAAACTAAGAGCACTATGATTGATTTCGGTGCAACCCACAACTTAATAATAGAGGCAGAAGCCAGATGTCTAAGGCTCCGTTGGGAGAAGGATTCAAGAAGAATGAAGGCCGTGAATTTCGTTGCCCTACCTATCGTCGGACTAGTGAAACGAACGATGATAAAGTTGGGAGGATGGAAAGGCCTGTAGACTTTGAGGTTGTAAAGATGGACGACTTCGATGTAGTACTGGAAATGGAGTTCCTGCTTGAACATCAAGTCATACCAATGCCTTTAGCCAAATTTCTAGTGATTACTCGATCTTTCCCCACAGTAGTGCAAGCAGATATTCGTCAGCCTAACGGATTTAAAATGATATCAGTCATGCAACTAGATAAGAATCCCGTCCAAGAGGAACCACCATCTGTAGAAATCCCGCTTGGGGCGTTGGAAAAAATGGGGGAGACAGTCCCCAAAGACACTCTGTGTGTCCCTGAGAAATACCATGGTGTGATGCCTAAAAGTTGGCCCAAGTCCTTGTCGATGCGAATAACGACCGACCATGGGATAGAATTGCCACCAAAGGCAAAAGCGCCTGCGAAGAATGCTTATCGCACGACGCAATCGGAGTTAGTTGTACTTCAAAAACAGTCGAACAAATTGTTGGATACAGAATTTAGTAGATCTGTACAAGCTTCATGGGGAGCCCCAGTCCTTTCCTTAAAGAAAAAGGACAGAAGAAGCCTAGGATGGTGTATTGACTGCCGTATCCAGAATAAACTCACAGTTAGCCGCAAATATCAACTTCCGATACCTACCAACCTGTTTAACCGCCCATGTGGGGTGAAATATTTCTCAAAGTCGGACATCCGACCGAGGTACTTTCAGGTAGAGGAACTCGAGACAACTTGTGTCACAGGATTTAGAGCATATGAGTTCCCCATGGTGCCATTTAGTCTTATTGATGCCAAGGAAGGAAAGTGTCGTTCTATGCAGAGACAGATGAATGTGCTGCGTCATGTGGTGGAGTTTCACCAGATTGAGGTGGGAAAGAGGAAGATCGTCGCAACGTGTGGCGAGATAATACCAAAATTAGTTTTAGAGTTACGCTCATGTCTTGGGCTGGCCAATAGTAATGGGCAGTCCACAAAGGAATTCTTAAAAAGAGCAAGCTCGCTGACTGAGTTGTTAGAAGAAGAAGACATTCAGTGGGGTGGGAACCTCGAATGTCAAGCCGCCTTCGACGGTCTGAAGCAAGCCACAATTGAGGGGCCAAATCTTGGGGTCGCCGGTGTGACCAAGCCTCCCAAAGTTGAGGTCGAGAAATTCAACTGTGTGTTCGAAAAATATCTGCATCATTTTGATAATGGCAGATAAGGGAATTGGGCTCAGCTGCTGAATATAGCCCAGTTCGGTCACAGCACTCAGACGGATTCGTTGATCAGAAGAATTCAGTTTGAGATTAAGGGTAATAGGCATTCTGTATTGCCGACACTCGCTGATGGCCCTTATGTAGAAGACGACCCTCAAGTTCACAGAATTGAAGAGAAATGGGAACAGATGGCTGACATCGCTCGAGTGTGCCTAGAAGAAGCTTCAAGGCCGATGAAGGAGAGGGTTGATCAAAAGCGATGCCCTCTTGAGTTCGAGTGGATGACCAAGCTTTTGATCAAAGGTACAACAATGCCGTGCGATTATCTGTCAACCTGGAACATGAGGATTGGTAGAAGTCAAGGAAGTCCTTACTGACAGAGTAAGGACTGGTACAAGGCCCCCGAGGGAGAAAGATAAATTCCTGGTGAAGTGGAAGAAACCCTCATGGAGGTAACAAGCGAAGAACATGTCGAAGATCTTGAAGCGTTGAAGCAGAAGACCGAAGAGCTCTAACTTCGCCAGTTGACGGGGACATCTACCGTTTAAGTGGGGGAAAATGGCACGGGCATACTTGTCCAAGGTGTTGTTTACCTATGGCCGTATGCCCAAATACGCCTAAATTGCTGTCTTTACGTCTTATAAGTAGTTTAGTTTATTTCTTTCATTTTCGTATCGCTAAGCCACAGTGTGACATTTCGACTTTTTCATATTCAAGCCTACCAAGGCCAAAAATCTCAATATGTACTACAGGGGATATACCTGCTACCTCCGCCCAAGTCTTATCGCACTCTTTGCAATCTAAGCTATTTTCCTTGCAATTGACAGTTTTCAATGCTTTCTTTTATGATGTTTTCAACAATTTACTTTCTCTCCCGTTTTATAAAAACATTTTCCCAAGAACATGGCTACATCATACCGCGAGTTTGTCCGTGGATTTCAAATATTGAACGGTTGACTTGTTGGCCGTGCAGAACAAGTGTCGTACAATCGTATTTGAAAGGTTACAATTGTGACACAAAGCACATAAAAAATCCAGCTGCATCCCATCACATATACTTCATTCAATGTAATTAGATTGACACCTTAGGTAAGAGGCAATAATGCTTGCAAATTCTTTATAAACACCCACAAAAGTAATCAAGGTACGTTTCCATGAATTGAATTGAATTGCATTTACTAGGATTGCGGGATAGTAAATGCAGCCATAGTGTCCTAGTGGAAAAAAAGGTTTAACTATTGTGGATATCTTTCAACCCACTCCAAGCAGAGTTCAATTTCTTGTGAATAAAGACACTAATTTTCATCTTGTGAAACACTTGTTTAAACGTCCAGATAACCCCACATAACAAAATATAATGTTGGCCGATGATTGATATAAACGTTTTCTATATATATTGCTAATCTTTTAGATCAACATCTTAAAGAATTAGAAAGTTTAGCATATTGTGATGTGTGATTTGATCAAAATCTAAATTTTACATGTTCATAATAAGAAACTATCATCCCATCCAATCGAATTTGGAAGCCCCAGATCAAAGATGTAGCTTGCTTAGTAGAACAGCTCACAATTTTGGTTCTAGTCAATATACCCTCATCCCAAGATAAAAGGGGATTTGGATAAACACTGAACTATAAACCTAATTCAAGGATATATCATTCACAACCGAAAATCAAATCTCATCCTTCTTGTGCTTAAACCACATGATAAACAGCACAAAAGTTTAAACTGAACGCATATCAGTTGCACCATACATTTCATAACTGTAGTTTACATCTCATTTAAAACTTCAATAAAAAATAAGAATATAATTTTTTTTTTTTTGTGGAAAAAAAATTGCAACTTTAATAAGAATATAACAATAAAAGATATTGTTCTCAATGATCATTCGCAATACTTAATGGACCTCTCTCTCTTCTTTTTTTTTTTTTAATTTCATTCTAACTAGAAAACAATATTTTACTTGAATCAAAGTGAACTTCAGCGAAGTTACCTACCCAATTGAATGTGAGAGATATGAAGCCATCAGCTACAGTGTTTGTCCTTTATTGGAGACATTTATTCTGTTGAAACTTGTCAAAACGATCCTCGTAATGAACCAAAAATCAGTCATACCTCTACTAAAACTGTGGATTTTCTCTGATAGATTACTTATCAACAACATGGAAGGCAAGTTGGCCTTGTTTTGAAAGGAAGCGAATCAATAATCTCCTCTCCTACTGCTGACAAGATCACCGACTAATTTATCATTGTCGTCCTCACATTGATCCAAGTATACTTTGTAGGCAGGATTATAAGCTACAGCTGACTTTAAGTATTTGGTAGCTTCAGCCTTACGACCTTCATTGTATAGAGCACTGAAATGACACGAAATAAGATTTTAGTAAATTTGCTTGCTGAGGGAAGGGAATGCGAAAGCTTTCTAAAATCATTTTCCCCCTTAGGAAGGAGCGTGGGTTAATGAAAAAACAATCTAATCGTTGGTATGGTTGAGACCTTGCTAGCAGAACCAATCCATCATAATAATGGGCTTTGCTTTTTGGTTCTTCTGGCTCTTTCATATTAGCAACTCTTTCCAGGTGAGCAATGCCTTCAACCATTTTCCCCTGGCATAACAATGATGAAAGAAATGTAGTACTTAATAGAACATGAATTGATAGTCAGAACGTGAGCTTCAAAAAACAGTTAACATGGATATCATCCCAAATTAATCCGGAAAAAGAATGATCCAATGACAAATTGCTGGGCTAACACTAGAAGAAACCATGGATTTAACCTCAAATTAAAAAGTCCTGGAATGTCTGGGGTTCGATCAAATTATACGAAGACATGAGTAATTGAAAATGAAATAGAAAGAAAACAAGGTCAATATCATAGATACAGCTCTCGGGGCATTTTTATAACCTCCCCCTCTAGTTATTTCAATTCCGATCACTATATGTAATTATGTGCATCCTAGTCATGTTTAAATTCTCTAGCATGTTGTAATTGAAGAGTGGAGAATAAAGAGTCTAATAAACAGAATTTAAATTGTCTCTTTAGGCTTCTTTATTACACTCCATATATATCTCTCTTATACTTTGAGTTTATATTATTAATAAAGAAGTTTGCCTCCATTTCAAAAAAAAATAATAATAAGTACAAGGTAAATAAATAAAACATGGACAATTCTCACCTGCCTTATACTGGCAACACCTGCCCATTGGGATGCAAGAATTAGAAGATCTACACCCTCAACTTCCGTAGGATGACCAGAAAGAAATAACTATTGTTTTAGCAAAATAAGAGAGGCAAAAAATGAGCATCAGAAATATCTAAATACAAAGCCTCTTGTTCAGGGACGCAAGTAGATGATGCAACATGATAGTAACATAGATGAACATATGGACGAGGAAAATGTACCTATTCATAAAGCGCAATATTAAATACTTGTTGGAAGCTTTTCTAACCTCAATTGCTCTACATTCGATGTCTATTTCATATTTAATTATGTAAGTCTAATCTGATTGAAGAGAATATACCGATTGTTTTCAGGACCTTGGGGTTGCTAAAAATAGCTCCATCAGAAGGTTTGTACTCAACAAAACAACAAAACCCATATCTACTCCTGTTGTCATTAACTTGCTCGAAATTATCAACAAAGAGAACGAATAGGAATATACAAAATGAAGATTTAAAACAAATGAAAAGATTGAAAAATACATGGGCATACAAAAAATCAAGCCAACAAAAAGTGGAGATCATATGGAAAGAAACCTAAATTTATGTAAAATAGTGTCTAAAGAATAATTACAAAAGGTCTTTGAAATCAAAGTCCAGACCAAAGAAAAATATGAAAACAAACAAGGAACAAAACCTCATTAGTGCGTTCCTCTCCACCCTTTCAAACACCCTACCCATTTCAATCCCCCCATAGAACCCACGAAAGAACGCACAAACTCTGACAAACTATAGAAAGCAAACCTTCTCCAAAGAGATAGATGAATCATCAAGGGGAGGAGGTACTTTCCAATCATGTCACTAGCGTGTATACAAGAAAGAAGAAACCAAACGTATGGGGAGAAAAATCTCACGTAGATCTTGCAAACTCACAAGACCAGATATAGTTCAGGTATTCTTCCACCTTCCAGCAAAGAATACATAAAAATGGGCCCATTAACAAGACCAATGTAACATTCCATATTTGAGGCAATTTCATCTTAATTATCTTGAATTAAAAGAGTGCTATGCTGGTTTTATTAAGATTTATTTGATTGTGGGGGTTGATTATTTTAATTTGAATTTAAGAGAGAAATTAGGTTTTGCTGGATTTTGGATTTAAAGATATTAAATATATATTGGAATATATTGGAATATATTGGAAAAAAGTTGATTAAATACTGAAGAACGACAAGGAAATTAAATATAAATGGGTTTATATTTAATTGGAGGAAAAGGAATTAGGGATTTGAGTTTATGTGTAATTATATATGAGCTCCTCGTAGTTCATGCAGGTATTATACAAAAAGAAATTCACTCTCTTCTTCTTCCCCCCTTGATTTTGTTTTCTTTCCGAAGCCACACACCTGAAGCCACGAAGCACCGTTTCCTTGCCATCAACTGCCGCACCAAGCCCCGCCGCCACATGTCACAATCGTAACTTCTCAACACGATTGTGCGGCACTTGCTTAGCTCGATCAGCAAGTCAGCCGTTCGAAAATCGGAATCCGCGGACAAACTCGCGGTATGACGTAGCCTCCCTCTCCGTTCTTGGGAAAATATTTTTATAAAACGAGAGAGAGAAAGTAAATAGTTGAAAACGTCATAAAGAAAGCATTGAAGACTGTCAATTGCAAGAAAAAGAACTCAACATGCAAAGAGTGCAACAAGGCTTGGGCAGGGGTCGGACTGGTCATGTACCCTCTATAGTACATATTGAGAATTTTGGCCTTGGCAGACTTGCATATGAAAAAGCCGAAATGTCACACTGTGACTCGGCGACACCTAAACGAAAGAATTAACCTAAACTACTTTCAAGACATAAAGATAAAGTGATTTGGGGGTATTCAAGCATACGGCTAACGGTAAATAATACCTTGGACAATTATGCCCCTGACATTCACCCCACTTAAACGGTTGACGTCCTCGTCAACTGGCGAAGTTGGAGCTCTTCAGTCTTCTGCATCCACGCTTCAAAGTCTTCGACAGGTCTTCCGCTGGTTACCTCCACGAGGGCTTCTTCCGCTTCACCAGGAATTTATGTATCTCCCTCGTGGGCCTTCTGCCAGTCCTTACTCTGTCAGCAAGGGCTTCTTCGACTTCTCTGTCTTCCTCCAGGTCCAGGTTGACAGATAATCATACGGCGTTGTTGCACCGTCAATTGGAAGCTTGGTCATCCCCTCAAACTCGAGAGGGTATCGCTTTTGATCTCCCCTCTCCTCCATCGGCCTTGAAGCTTCTTCTTGGCACACTCGAGCGATGTTGGCCATCTGTTCACATTCTTCTCCCACTCGGTGGACTTGAGGGCGGTCCCCTACATAAGGGTCATCAGCGACGGGCGGCAATACAGAATGCCTCTTACCTTTAATCTCAAACGGACTTCTCTTGATCAGCGAGTCTGTCTGAGCACTATGACTGAATTGGGTTACCTTCAACAGTTGAACCCAATTCTTTTGTCTGCCATCAACACAATGATGCAGGTATTCTTCGAGCACACAGCTGAGTTGCTCGGCTTCGACTTCAGGAGTCTTGGTCGCATCAACGACCCCAAGACTTGGCCCCTCGATAATGGCTTGCTTTGAACCATTGAAGGCGACCTGACACTCGAGGTTCTCGCTCCACTGAGTGTCTTCTTCTCTCGACGACCCACCTTGGTGGCACTCCCCCACATGACTCAGCACGCTCATCTGGCTCTGCACAGAACAACACTTTCCTCCCTTGGCATCAGTAAGACTCAACGGCACCACAGGGAACTCGTATGCTTCATGCCTAGTGACGTAATTTTTCTCGAGTCCCTTTGCCTTCGTTGTTCTTACTCGACATTGCCTCGGTCGGTCGTCTGACTTTGGGAGATGCTTCACTCCACGTGGGCAGTCCACCCGCCTCGTGAGCATGGGGAGTGGACATTTACGCCGGACCGTGAGCTTACTCTGGGTACGACGGTCAACACACTGTTGTGGGCTTCTGTCCTTCTTCTTCAAGGAAAGGACGCGGGCTCCATACGGAGCTTGTACAGGTATACTACACCCTGTACTCGACAACATCTCTGATGGTTTCCGAAGTCTGGTTAACTCCGGCGGCGCCATGCAATAAGCATTCTTCGCACGCGCTTTTGCCTCTGATGGCGACTCTACCCCATGGTCGGTTCTCCTTCGCATCGACAAGGGTTTGGGCCAACTACTTGGCATCGCACCATGGCACTTCTCTAGGACACACAGAGTGTCCTTAACGACTGACTCCCCCGACTTTTCCAACGCCCCAAGCAGGATCTCCACAGAATGTGGTTCCTCTTGGGCGCGACTCTTGTCTAGTTGCATGGCCGATATCATTTTAAACCCGTTGGGCTGACGAATCTCTGCTTGCACTACCGTGGGGAAAGGTCCGGTAATCGCTAGACAATTGGATGAGGGCAATGGAATGACTTGATGTTCAAGGAGGAACTCCATCCCCAGTACTACATCAAAGTCGTCCATCTTTACAACCACAAGGTCTACGGGGCCTTTCCATCCTCCCAACTTTATCGTCGTTCGCTTCACCAATCCGACGATAGGTAGAGCAATGGAATTCACGGCCTTCATCTTTCCTGAATCCCTCTCCCAACGGAGCCTTAGACGTCTAGCTTCTGCCTCAGTTATGAAGTTGTGGGTTGCACTAGAATCAACCATAGTGCTCTTAGTCTGTTTTTGGTTGATCCAAGTGTCAACATACATTAGGCCCCCTTTTGTTGGTACGTGTCTCTCCCCTGACTTTTTCTGGAGAGACGACATGTACTTTATGGCCCCAATCCGAGTCTTTTCGCCTCCATCTACCAGGTCCGCTTCGTCCTCAGCACGATTTGACTTATCGTCTGAATCCACAATTAGTGAGGCCTGAAACGCATGGAAGTCGACTTTATTCGGGCATTCTCTTGCTATATGTGGCTTACCACATATGTAACAACTCAGGCGGCGCTTGGGTGGGCTTTGATTATTCGGCCTTTGCCATGTGTTCTCTGTGTTTGACTGGTGAGATCTTCGGTCTTTACCAGTGTATTCGTCTCTCCTGACAGTTTTGGGGGAACTCGGACGACTATTCCTGTTCCTTCCAGATGAGGAGCTTTTGTGACGTCTCACATCTTGAGTGTCACTTGTCAGATCGAACAACCGTTCGGCTGCTGCATACGCTGACGTGAGGTCTTGGACCCTTTGTTCATACAACTTGGCCCTTGCCCACCGTTTCAGCCCTTCGACAAAACAGAATACTTTGTCTTTCTCTGACATGTCGCGAATGTCTAACATCAACCCCGCGAACTGTTTCACGTACTCCCGAATCTCGCCGGTGTGTCTTAGATCGCGCAACTTTCGCCGAGCAAGGATTTCCACATTCTCGGGAAAGAATTGCGAGCGGAGTTCTCTCTTCAGGGCGTCCCAAGTATCTATTGTGCAACGCCCTTCCTGTATGTCCACGTATCGGGACCTCCACCACAACTTCACATCCTCAGACAGATGCATCGTTGCCAATGTCACTTTGGCTTCCTCGGTAACAGTGTTTGTAGCCTTGAAGTACTGTTCAAGGTCGAAAATATAGTTCTCTAGAGCCTTTGCATCCCTTGCCCCACAGAAGGGCTTTGGTTCCGGGATCTTTACTCTACTAACCGAAATTGCTCCTCCAGCTGGAGCTTGGTTTGCTATTGCTCGCATCGTGAGATTCAGCCTTGCGTTCACGTCTGCGACTTCATTCCTAACGACATCGAGGGTGACTCTAAAATCTTCTGACATGCCGTTTATCATCTCTAATAGTGTCTTCTGAGCGCTATCTAGCTCGCTGACACGTTCTTCCATGTGGGCAGCAAAACCTGATGAGCTGTCCCCACGCTCGTAGTTAACAGTTCTTCTAGCATTTGTGTTCTCCTCTAGGGTGTCAACTCTTGCCAACAACTCTTGTATCGGCAACCCTTCGACACGGCCAGCTACCGCATCTATCATATTAGTTTTCTCGGAAATTTCATCGAGACGAGACTCCAAGTAGCGGATGGAGTCGGGAACTTTGACTAGATAGAGCATCTGTTCTTCTAGCTCTACTAGTCGGTCTCTCTGGGCCTTGCCCGATGGATTCGACGACGACATGTTTCGGTCTTATCGTCAATTAGCCAATTTGGCTCTAATACCACTTGTCACAATCGTAACTTCTCAACACGATTGTGCGGCACTTGCTTAGCTCGATCAGCAAGTCAGTCGTTCGAAAATCGGAATCCGCGGACAAACTCGCGGTATGACGTAGCCTCCCTTACCGTTCTTGGGTAAATGTTTTTATAAAACGGGAGAGAGAAATTAAATAGTTGAAAACGTCATAAAGAAAGCATTGAAGACTGTCAATTGCAAGGAAAATAACTCAACATGCAAAGAGTGCGACAAGGCTTGGGCGGGGGTCTGATTGGTCATGTACCCCCTATAGTACATATTGAGAATTTTGGCCTTGACAGGCTTGCATATGAAAAAACCGAAATGTCACACTGTAACTCGGCGACACCTAAACGAAAGAATTAACCTAAACTACTTTCAAGACATAAAGATAAAGTGATTTGGGGGTATTCGGGCATACGGCCAACGGTAAATAATACCTTGGACAATTATGCCCCTAACACCACACACCTTCCACGCCGTTGTCAATCCATCACACAAACCTACTTCGCGATGCTTACCAATCCGTTGCCGCTTCGTCGTCATTCACTGGATTTGTTTAAGTGGGTGTGCTTTGGGTAAGGTTTTGGTATTTTTCTTTATGGGTTTTGGGCACACATTATGGATTAATTTGAGATTGATTTTCTTTGACATTGTAAGTTTCGTTGGGGTTTAATTTGGAGCTTTTTGGAGATGTTTAATTCACTTTCCAATGGGTTGACCTCGATCTTTTCGGTAACGTTCGAGTAGGTAATTGAAAGTTTAAGTTGTATTTTGAATTGGTAGTTTTTTGGTGGAAAAAATTGATAATTATTGGGATTATGTTTAGGTTTATTGTCGGATCCTCAACTGTTAGTAAGACTGTTTCTACTAAATATGTGTTGTTCGACTGATGCCTGTTGTACCATAATTGGTTTTTAGACGATGAAATATCATGAGAATTTATGGTATTTGATGATTTTGTGATGTATTATGAGAATGTGGATTTTTTCATGCTAAATATTGGACTCACTGTGTAACAGTGTCCTTATGGGATCACTACCTAATACAGTTTTGATTGAATTGATTGCTAAGTGTACCTTGAGTTCATATGTGTGCGCCTATGGAGCCAGTAGACTGCTATGACACAGAATGTACTCTATGCTTGATAGAAAAGTTAACAAGTTCACCTAGTAGAGCCAGTAGTAAGTCCCTTACTGGTTATTTATAATACTCACCCTTTCCGTGTTTCATTTTTCAAGCAAAGGTAAAAGCAAGCTAGCAAGTGACAAGAGAGACCCGTAATCGTGCCAATAGGGACTAGGCTAGATTGATGCTTCCGCTCAGTTTTATTTCTATAAGTTAGAACACTTTTGAACTTTTGCTTAGATGGTATTTTGTTTTATTAAACAATTGTTTTCTTTTACTATTTTTATTAGGGAACCCTGATTAAATTATCTTATTAATTTATTAATTTACTTGAACATTCTGTTTCCACTTGAGGTTGTGTTAGACCTCTGATTATATTCAAATACAGTAGAATAGAGAAAAACGTGAATGCTCGTGCAAGTGAAGGAGGAAACCAGGGGGAGGGGGACCACATTGGTGGGCCCACAGTTAGGGAAAATGATTGAAATAAGGAAGTTACGGGAAGAGGGGGCAGCGAAATTCCTTGAAAGAAAGGAGAGCAGAAGGGTAGGGTGTTTGTATTCGTTCTTGATTTGGCGAGTTCTTATTTCTGGTTATTTTCGTTGTTCAAGGATTGATTTCATCAATTCTTTTCCTGTAATCGTTAATACTATATCAATATATAAGAACACATATGTTGGTGTTCTATCAGGTTGTCTCTATATTTCTTTAATAAAATGATATGAAGTTTGCATAGTTTGGGTTTTGAAATTTGATTTTTACTTGAATAATGACCTCAACTAGGTTGAAAAGTTGGGTCGTTACAACCAACTTCCTCACAAGTTAATCCATCGTTTTAGCGCAACCATGTAACACTTTCCACACCCATTAAACAAACAGTGCTTTATTCTGAAACCTTAAATTCTCAATTCCTAACCACTTAGTGATCGGTGTCTCATTTATCTCCCACCTAACCAAATGTAACCCCTACACTTTTCCTTCCTCCAACCTTTCACAAAGTACATTGTGCATCATCTTCTCCAAGGTCTTACACACCTCACCCGGGGGTTATAATAATAAAAAGAAATAAGAAATAAAAATTGATATTGCTTTTTCTTAAAAGGAAACGTAATTTTCATTGAAATAAATGAAAAGAGAAGTCTCGAAGTTCCACGAATTACAAGGAGACAAAAACAAACTAAACCATTGGATA
Source organism: Cucumis melo (assembly GCF_025177605.1). NCBI lineage: Eukaryota > Viridiplantae > Streptophyta > Magnoliopsida > Cucurbitales > Cucurbitaceae > Cucumis > Cucumis melo. The sequence continues at coordinate 15,479,250 of NC_066861.1, forward strand.
AAGAGGTGCATTCAAGCATCTCAACTAGGGATATTACTCAAAACATATTGAATAAAATTAAGTCTTACGGTTCTAGAGAATGAACCTATTTTTTAAGAAGCTAATATTCTTCTAATTTTATTCACCTAAGAATTGCAAAAGGCTAAGGGCTTGGAATTACATCTGAGAAGAAGACCAAGGTAGAAGGAAGGAAGTCCTCCAGCAAAGTGACAAAGTCCACCTTCTGAGCTTTCTCATCATCATGGCCCAAAACACTACGCTCTTGTTGATTTATGGACATGATTTTGTATAGTTGGACTACCTTCTTGTAGAGGGAGTCCATTTTTTTGTAGGGTTGTTCTTTTGTATGGCCATGTATGCTTTCATTTTTTTCTTCAATAAAAGTCGTTTTTATCATAAAAAAAATAAAAAAGAAAAAGAACGTATATCATACCAAATGTCTTAAAGAACTCCCAAACACTAGTCGCAAAATCACAATGCCAAAGAATATGACCCAAGTCTTCCTCCGCCTTCCAACAAAGAAACAACGGAAAGACCCAACACAAAAAGGCAACTTCCTCACAAGCTGGTCCAACGTGTTTGTGACCATCACCTACTTTGCCCCTCAAACCTCATTAGCAAGGAAGGAAAAACTCACGTTCCTCAAACACCCCCACATCCACATACACCATTTATAACCAAAACCCTTTGTTGCCAACACCTTGACCAAAATATTCCAGTCTACATTATCATAAGCTTTTTCAAAATCGATACCGAAACCCATGCCTTTATTTCTAACTCTATAATCCTCAATCGCTTCTTTAGCAATAAGGGTTGAAGATACGTCTGGGCTTAGAGCCATGTGTGGTGCTTCCTTTCTTTCCACTACACAATGAAGCTATTCTCACCACCGACATACGGATATATTAAAAAAAAGAAGAAAAATCGAGGACTTGCATGATCAAGCTACATTCAATCAGGAGGGGGATAATTGAAAAGCTCACTTGGCCAATTACCTTAGTTAAGATCCCTTTTTCTTATTTTTAACCACTTTCCTTGCGTACATAATTTCTCCCGTTCCTTGTGTAAAATAGCCTTACCTTGCTTTTCCTTTCTCTTCTTACTAATTGGTTCCAACTGAGTTCTTTCCTGTCTTGTTCATTAGCTTTCTTTTTAAATTAAATTTTAAAGATATACCAATTCAATGAAAAGGGCGATTATATTAAATTCTAAGATGACCATATACTGTTATCTGAAACTCAAATAATTCTGTTAGGCCCACGATTATATAACAATATAGTAGGAAGGGTAGTTAGGAAAAAGCACGTGTTTGTGGGAGTGTAGCTGTTGATAATATGTCTGGACCCCACAGTTAGTTAGGCTTTGGGGAGGGGTTTATATGGAGGGGAAGGAAGTTGATAGGAGTCATGTTCATTTTGGTGGTTAGGGCATTCCGAGAGAGAGTGAGGGGAGGAAGTAGTAGCGTTCTTGTCTTGTGTTTCCATTGTTGTTCTGTGTCATGTTTCTCTGTTCCTGTTCTTGTAACAGCCATTGGCTGAACCTTGATTGAATAAGATTCTATTACACTGGAGTTATAACAAATTCTCAACATATCATACCACTGTTATGCACCAGCAAGATAAATCATACAGTAATAATGAAAAAGAAAATGCTGAGACTCAAACCTTGGAAATAGCACGCTCTAAGTATACAGTAGCCTCTGCGGGTTGCGCATTTTGTAACAGAGTTTGCCCCATGACAACCAAAGCTCGAACATACTCGGGATCCTTGTTAAGTGCCTGTCTAAAAGATTAAATTAGTCATGTGTGGCCAATTTTTTTTCCACTCCAATTTAGGCCAAAATAATCTGCCAGAGAAATCCATATAGAACATATACATGATAGTGGAATCTGAGAGAAGCCGAGAGAGCTTACCGGAGTAAAGGAATAGCCCTTTCTTTTTGCCCTTTTGATAGGAGTTGGACAGAAAGCTGTCAAGTTTAACCATTAGCTACCTGAATGTTTGTATTACATACACTAAACTGAACCAACACAAAAAGAAACTTTACAGCAAGCAATTCCTTAGGAGACAGCTTCTCTACAGAAACTTTTTTCCACTTCGTGGGTGTCTCCAACGGTATTTTGCCTGGATTCTTGGTTTCTCTGACATTTGCATTGCCCACAGGAGCATCCCTGGAAGGCAATCCCAATTTACTGCGGACAGCAGGATGTTGGAGGGTTAATTGCTGCAAGATTGATATAAAAATAAGCGTCAAAAAATATGCAAACTAAACCAAAGAGTTTAGAAAACTACAAAAATTGAAAAAAAGCTTGTTACTAAAAACCCAAAGTCTTTGACATTGTTTTCTTTTTATTTATAACTGGGAGTGGGAGCTTTGCTCCCCTATACACAAAGCACCCATGTGGGCCCCAAGCCTTAGGCTCGACAGATCATAGGTTGATATGAATCATTCAAACATCAAATTATTAATGAGATTTTGTTTAACAATTTTAATGTAGCTTTAATATTTTCCAATTTTATCTTTTTTTATAACATTCAAGTACTGGTATTTTTTTTTAATGATTCATAAAGATTTTATTGGGAGTCTATTTGAAGTCTTGTCTTTAGATGGTTCAGAAGTGAGATTAATCAAATTTGGCTGTCGTGCTTCTTTCAAGTTTAGCCATGGAGCTTGTTGAATTTTGTACTTCATGTGTTGAATTACATGCTAGAATATTCAAGTGGAATTGATCATCCTATTCATGAAGTGTTCTAATCTTAGGGCAGGGAACTTGTTTTTGTTTCAAGCTATTTGATCTTAAGGCAATCTGAATGACCGAATCCTTAAGGTTGAAATCCAATCGAATTTGGGGGTTTTAGTGATTGAGAATTAGGGATTCTCATCCCAATGGGTTTCTTATTTCAATTAGGATTTTCATATCAAAAGGCTTTTGGTATTAAGTTCATCATCTAGATGAGATGAAGCATTTGGCCATTTGGCTTTTGTAAGAAAAACGAAAAGGCTTTTGGTAAAAGAACTTCCACTTTGTGATGAAGTGTTTGGCCATTTGGCTTTCAATACGTGTTAGAATTAGTGGGCTTAGTCCACCGGGAGATTGCTAGACCTCCAATTTTATTTACCTATAACAGAAGGAAGAAAGACAAGGGGACACGTGGAAACAGTGAGGAAAGCAAGGAGTTGGGGACCAGCCAAGAGGGGGGACCACAAGTTAGTTAGTAGTGGAATTGGAAAAGGGAGCAGGCAGTACAAAGGTGGTACAACCACTGTCGGGTAAAAGGTGGGCTGCTCCCTCCTGAAGAAAGAAGGAAAGGCAGGCTGAAGAAATGGCAGGAGACCGTTGCTTCGCAGAGGGTCTGGGCTTATAAATAAGCTATTTCATTGTTTTGTGAAGGCAGGATATTTTGTTTAGTCAAGGGGTGAGGGAACAGAGTATTTTGTGATTGGGTGTTGCTTTTGAGTATTTTCTTGTGAGGATTATTAGTGTTAGTGTTCTGGCTGTATTTTGTTCGATATTTTGGCAAGCTGAATCAAAGAATAGCCAATAGAAATTCTGGTGTCTTAACATTTTGGTATCAGAGCATTATTTACCTGGGAAACCAACGACGATGACGAAAAGCGCCGAAGAGAGACTCGACATGGTAGAACAAGGAATCCTGAAGCTACCTTTGATGGAGGAAAACATTTCCCTTCTGTCAAAAACTATTACGGAGATGAATGCTCAGATTGACAAGCAATATCAACAGCAGCAAGTGAACTGAAATACTTGGAAGGCATCCTACGGGACGACTCACCCGGCAAGCAGGTGGTTGAAGGCTCATCAAGCAAAACTCAGATTGAAGAAACGACCATAACAGCCATCTCCACTGACCCGAAGGGTGAAGGAAAGGCCGAGGAAGGACCGGCGATGGATCGGAGCAAGTTTAAAAAAGTGGAAATGTCGATTTTCACTGGGAACTCGTGGCTATTCCGAGCCGACAGGTACTTCAAGATACATAACCTATCTGATTCAGAAAAACTAACCGTTGCTGTCATCAGTTTCGATGGGCCGGCGTTGGACTGGTATAGATCTCAAGAAGAGAGGGAAGCATTTAAAGAATGGCAAGACTTAAAACAGAAGATGTTGGTAAGATTCCGATCTATCCGCGACGGCACACTGGTGGGGCAATTCCTTACCATCAAGCAAGAGACGACAGTGGAAGAGTACAGGAATCGGTTTGATAAATATTTGGCGCCAGTAGCATTTCTACAGCCGGTGGTATTGGAAGAGACATTCATGAACGGCTTGAGCCCATGGTTGAAATCAGAAGTGGAAACGTGGGAGCCCGTTGGGCTGGCCCAAATGATGAAGATGGCCCTAAAAATAGAAAACAGAGAGATGGTCCGGAAGGAATGCGGGCTAAGCAGCGTATATGATAGCAAGGTGGCCCAGCGGACAACCAATATGCGCAATGCAAACTCTTCCACGACGAATGAAAACTCGACAGCAGGCGGCTGGCCAATGAGGACCATTACGTTGAGGGAAGTGGCGACTGGGGAAAATCGACGGGAAGTACCAACTAAGAGGCTGACGGATGCCGAATTTCAAGCCCGCAGGGAGAAGGGGCTATGCTTCCGATGTGGGGAGAAATACCACGCGGGGCATCGATGCAAAGCTAAAGACAGCAAAGAATTGCGCATGTTGCTAGTTAAGGAGAGCGGGGAAGAGTTGGAAATCATAGAGGAAGAATATTTCGATGCCGAGACAGAGATGAAGCCTTCGGAAGTACAGGGCGTAGAAAACTTGAACATAGAGTTGTCTATCAACTCGGTGGTGGGCCTGACAAATCCGGGAACAATGAAGGTGAAAGGGAAGTTGGGGGAAGAAGAGGTAGTCGTCCTGATAGATTGTGGAGCTACCCACAACTTCATTGCTGAGAAATTGGTGGAGAAGTTACAGTTGCCAATGAAAGAAACACCCAACTACGGAGTGATACTGGGGTCGGGTACAGCTATAAAAGGGAAGGGTGTGTGTGGTGAGGTGGAACTGTGGCTAGGGGATTGTAAGGTCACGGATAGTTTCTTACCCCTGGAGCTGGGAGGAGTCGATGCCATCCTGGGAATGCAATGGCTACATTCGTTAGGAACCACCGAAGTTGATTGGAAAAACCTGATACTGACTTTCTTTGAGCAGGGCAACAAGGTAGCCATAAAAGGGGACCCGAGCCTCACAAAAACTCAAGTCAGCCTCAAAGGGATGATGAAGAACTGGGATACGGATGATCAGGGGTACCTGGTGGAGTGTCGGGCTTTAGAAAAAAGAGACATGGAAGATCGGGAGGCAGGCGCCCAAGTCACTGAAACAGAGGAAGAAAGAATGGCAACGATCATCAGTAAGTTCAGTGATGTATTCGAACGGCCGAGCAGACTGCCACCCCAACGAGGAATAGAACATCATATCTACCTAAAGCAGGGAGCCGATCCAGTCAACGTTAGACCATACTGATACGCACACCACCAAAAAGAGGAGATGGAGAGATTGGTGGACGAGATGCTCACTTCGGGTATTATCAGACCAAGCACGAGCCCTTACTCCAGCCCAGTACTGTTAGTAAGAAAGAAGGATGGAAGTTGGAGATTTTGTGTGGATTACAGGGCGCTGAACAATGTGACGGTTCCGGATAAGTTCCCAATTCCAGTAGTTGAGGAACTCTTTGATGAATTGAATGGGGCAGACACCTTTTCAAAGATTGATCTTAAACCTGGATATCACCAAATTCGGATGTGCCCTGAAGATATTGAAAAGACAGCATTCCGAACCCACGAGGGGCATTATGAGTTCATGGTAATGCCGTTCGGACTAACCAACGCCCCTTCAACTTTCCAAGCTTTGATGAATCAAGTATTCAAGCCTTTCTTAAGACGATTTGTACTTGTTTTTTTTTTACGATATCCTGGTCTACAGTAAAGGAATGGAGGAGCACGCACAACACCTTGAAGTGGTGTTGGGAATTTTGAGAGAAAGTGAGTTATATGCCAACTTCGACAAGTGCCATTTTGCGCAGACAAGGATCAGCTATCTGGGGCATTATATTTCGGTGAAGGGCATTGAGGTTGACCCCGAAAAGATCCAGGCAGTGAGGGAATGGCCAGCACCCTCGAATGTGAGGGAAATGAGAGGATTTCTGGGGCTTACAGGCTACTACCGCCGCTTTGTGCAAAATTATGGAAGTATAGCGGCGCCTCTCACATAACTATTGAAGGCAGGGACGTATAAATGGACAAAGGAAACCGAGGCAGCCTTTGAAAAACTCAAGAAAGCCATGATGACCCTCCCAGTACTGGCAATGCCCGACTTCAACTTGCCATTTGAGATCGAATCCGATGCATCAGGTTTTGGAGTAGGGGCAGTGTTGGTTCAGGCCAAGAGACCGATTGCCTACTTCAGCAAAGTCTTAAGTATGCGGGATCGAGCAAGACCAGTGTATGAACCAGAACTAATAGCAGTGGTGTGGGCTGTCCAACAATGGCGACCATATTTGTTGGGGAGAAAGTTCACAGTAAAGACGGACCAGAGATCACTTAAGTTTCTATTAGAACAAAGAGTAATACAACCGCAATACCAGCAATGGATCGCTAAGTTACTCGGCTATTCGTTTGAAGTACTATACAAGCCCGAATTGGAGAATAAAGCCGTCGATGCCCTGTCCAGAATGGGACCAACGTCACACTTGAACCAATTAACAGCCCCAGCCTTGTTGGATGTGGAAGTAATTCAAGAAGAAGTCAGAAAGGATCCAGCCCTACGAGAGATCATCATATTGATAGAAGAACAGGGAGTGGAAATCCCATATTATACTTGCCATCAAGGGATACTGAAGTTCAAGGGGAGACTGGTTCTATCCAAAACTTCTACATTGATTCCTACCATTATGCACACCTATCATGACTCGGTGTTTGGAGGACATTCAGGGTTCCTTAAAACATATAAAAGAATGGCTGGTGAATTGTATTAGAAGGGAATGAAGAAGGACGTTCAAAAGTACTGTGAAGAATGTATGATATGCCAGAAAAATAAATCTTCTGCCCTCTCCCCAGCAGGGTTGCTGCTGCCTCTAGAAATTCCAGATGCCATCTGGAGTGATATCTCCATGGACTTCATCGAAGGGTTGCCCAAATCACACGGGTGGGAAGTGATTCTAGTAGTAGTAGACCGGCTGAGCAAATATGCGCATTTCCTCACCCTGAAACATCCATACACTGCCAAGACAGTGGCCGAAGTGTTTGTCAAGGAAATTGTAAAACTGCACGGATTTCCCAAGTCCATAGTTTCAGACCGGGATAAAATCTTTCTCAGCCACTTTTGGTCCGAAATGTTTAGGCTGGCTGGCACTAAATTAAATCGAAGTTCCTCCTATCACCCTCAAACGGATGGACAGACCGAAGTAGTTAACAAAAGTGTAGAAGCCTATTTAAGATGTTTTTGCGGAGAGAAGCCGAGGGAATGGAGCCAATGGCTGCACTGGGTCGAATACTGGTACAATACGACATACCATGGGTCAATTGGTATCAGCCCATTTCAAGCAGTCTACGGGAGACTCCCACCACCCTTGATACAATACGGAGATATGGAAACACCCAATTCCACGCTGGATCAGCAACTAAGGGACAAAGATGTCATATTAGGAGCATTGAAAGAACACTTACGGGTGGCCCAGGAAAGGATGAAGAAATTTGCAGACTTGAAAAGGAGAGATGTGGAGTTTCAAACCGGGGATTATGTGTTCCTCAAACTGAGACCATACAGACAAACATCCCTTCGAAAGAAGCGCAATGAAAAACTATCGCCCAAATACTTCGGGCCCTACAGAATCTTAGAAAGAATCGGGACCGTGGCATACAAGCTCGAACTACCTAGCGCCGCAGCCATCCATCCGGTGTTCCATGTCTCTCAGCTTAAGAAGGCAATAGGGAACATCAAAGAAACCCAACCCCTTGATCCATATGTCAACGAATGCCATGAGTGGATCACTCAATCGGAGGAAATCTATGCTTATCGAAAGAATCAGGCCACAAAAGAATGGGAAGCGCTGGTAAGCTGGAAAGGACTGCCCCCGCACGAAGCTACCTGGGAAAACTATGTTGATTTGAAAGTACAATTCCCTGAGTTCCACCTTGAGGACAAGGTGGATTTAGAGGAGGAAAGTGATGCTAGACCTCCAATTTTATTTACCTATAACAGAAGGAAGAAAGACAAGGGGACACGTGGAAACAGTGAGGAAAGCAAGGAGCTGGGGACCAGCCAAGAGGGGGGACCACAAGTTAGTTAGTAGTGGAATTGGAAAAGGGAGCAGGCAGTACAAAGGTGGTACAACCATTGTCGGGTAAAAGGTGGGTTGCTCCCTCCTGAAGAAAGAAGGAAAGGCAGGCTGAAGAAATGGCAGGAGACCGTTGCTTCGCAGAGGGTCTGGACTTATAAATAAGCTATTTCATTGTTTTGTGAAGGCAGGATATTTTGTTTAGTTAAGGGGTGAGGGAACAGAATATTTTGTGATTGGGTGTTGCTTTTGAGTATTTTCTTGTGAGGATTATTAGTGTTAGTGTTCTGGCTGTATTTTGTTCGATATTTTGGCAAGCTGAATCAAAGAATAGCCAATAGAAATTCTGGTGTCTTAACAGAGATTTGCACTAAATATTTTTCCTTTTTTATCTCTTTGTATTTTTATATTTATTCCCCTCTTGTACCTATTGTGTTTTTATCAAAAAAATAATAAGGAAAATTTTATTATCGTTTTCCTCCCGATACTCGGGTTTCCACGTAAATTTGTGTGTGTTTTTGTCCCTACTTTCAATATCGTATCAAAGCGGGACATCAAACAAACCCCAAACAACACAAATAGTGATGGAAATCAAACAGAGGAGACAACCGTCAGTTTTAGCACCGCCGTCGCCACCACCGTTGATGCTCAAATCAACGCTGCAATGAACAAATGGTTCCGCCGCCTTCAAAAAAATGTCGGGAAACAAAATTCCGCAATTTTCTCATCATTCATGCCGCCATGCGCTGTTGTCGAAAGTCCAAGTGCCACTGTCAGAGCTACACGCGCCGACCCATCCTGTTTAGACACCGCTGGCCGACCTAACTGTGCCACCCTCATCTTCATGCGGCATGTAGTGTTCCGACGTGTCGATTGATGTGCTGCCACCTAATTCTGGCCGGCCACCACCGCTTCTGCAGTCAGATCTGTATGCCCTGTAGTGAATCTTCAGCACATTCCAACCCTACCGTGCAAGCTTCCTCTTCTTCTGGAATAGCTCAATGGCAATTGAAATGCCTTCGACACAAATTGCAATAATTAAGGCTACCCTAGAGGCGACATCCAACACTCCTGTACCGATGTATTATGAGAATCCGGTAACCTCATTCCTTACTTTATCCTTTTCCTATATGAGTGGAAATGCAAGTCCAACCACACTTGGAGCTATTGTCCAGTCAAGTATACCTCAGTCCTTTAGTCTCATTAGTGTTGATGGTAAGAATCCTTGAATCCTGAACTCTGGTGCCACAGACCATTTAACCGATTCCTCTGAACACTTTATGTCCTACATTCCGTGTGTTGGGAATGAGAAGATAAGAATTGTTGATGGCTCCTTGGCACCCATTGTCAGGAAAGGACAGATTTCTCTTTTGACAGGTTCTCATTACAGAATGTGTTGCATGTGCCACGAATTTCAAATCTTCTATCGATTAGCAAGATTAATCGTGAATTAAACGGGAAAGCAACATTCTTACCTGGTTCTGTTTCTTTTTAGGATCTTTAGTTCCTTGATGATGATGCCTCCTCTAGTAACATTTCTAAGACGAGTCTTTTATCTTCCAACTTTACCACTTCTGAAAAAGATCTTATGTCGTGGCATTTCCGTTTCAGTCATCCCAACTTTAAATATATGAAATACATATTTCTTCATCTCTTTTCTAAAGTTGATGTTTCTTCCTTATCTTGTGATGTATGCATACAAGCTAAACAACACCGAGTCTCGTTTCCCTCGCAACCCTATAAGTCAACCCAACCTTTTACTCTTGTCCATAGTGATGTTTAGGGACCATTCAAGGTCACTACCTCCTCTGGGAAACGGGGGTTTGTGACCTTTATTGATGACCATACTCGTTTTACTTGGATTTTCCCGATCTCCGACAAATTCAAAGTTACCTCCACATTCTAGGACTTCTTTCACACCATAGAAGTCCAATTCAATACAAAGATTGCAATCCTGCGGAGTGATAATGGTTGTGAGTTTAAAAATCACTCTCTTAACAAGCTCCTATCCTCTAAAGAAATTTTTCACCAAAGTTCCTATGCTTACACCCCCCAACAAAATGAGGTTGCCGAACGTAAAAATCGTCACCTTTTGGAAGTTGCTCGTTCCCTTATGTTGTCCACTTCTCTTCCTTCCTATCTCTGGGGTGATGTCATTCTCACTGCCACTCACCTCATCAACCGCATGCCCTCCCATGTCCACTTCTAGACACCATTAGATTTACCTCAAAGAATCCTGTCCCTTCACCCGTCTCATCCCTGATGTTCCCTTCGGGTGTTTGAATGCACTCTCTATGTCTATAGCCATGATTCTAACCAAAATAAATTCGCCCTTGGGTTCAGGCTTGCGTGTTTGTTGGGTATCCTCTGCACCAACGAGGCTATAAGTGCTTCCACCCATCTTCACGTAAGTACTTTGTTACCGTGGATGTCACCTTTATTGAAGATCGTCCTTTCTTTCCCGTTAGCCTACTTAAGGGGGAGAGTGTGAGTGAAGAGTCTAACTATAGGCTTCCCTTAAAGCCTACTAGTCCTATTATGGTTACTTTACCTGACCCTAGCCCTCATAGTATAGTCCTACCCATAAATCAAGTTCCTTGGAAAACCTACTATGGGAGGAATCTTAAAAAGGGAGTTGAGTCTCCTGTCGTCCAGACGGCTCCAATCCAGGATTCTAAACCAATAAGAGATGAAAGTATGATTGATTCCATTAACACACATAGTAATAACAAAATGAGTGAGAATGACAGGTTTAAGAATAATTCAACTGACTCACGTACTGACAGTAAGGCAGGTGAGAATGACAAGTCCGAGACGGCTGTTCTATAAGATATGGGTGAGCAGGGCAGTATTTATGGGGTCATTATAGACAGAGAGGACAGGATTGATGAGAACAAGATTGTTGCTGAACATAACGGAAAACGAAACTAAGTCAAACTATTCTGGAAATACTAGTAAGTATGATCCATTTCCTGATCTTCCTATTGCACTGAAGAAATGTACTAGGTCTTGTATAAAGCACTCCATATTTAATTATGCGTCATACGAGATTCTCTCACCAAAGTTCAGAGCTTTTACTGCCTTAACTCTACTACAATACCTTAGAGTATCCGAAGTGGAAAGCTGCTGTCATGGAAGAAATGAGAGCCCTGGAGAAGAACAAAATTTGGGATCTCTGCACACTCCCTAAGGGACACAAGACTGTTGGATGCAAATGGGTGTTTACACTCAAGTACAGAGCAGATGGAACAATTGACAGACACAAGGTCAAGCTAGTTGCAAAAGGGTTCATTCAAACCTATGTGATTGACTATTCTGAGACTTTTTCTCCTATTGCAAATTTAAACACTATTAGAGTTTTGTTGTCTGTTGCAGTGAATAAAGACCAATCCCTATATCAACTTAATGTTAATAATGCATTCTTGAATGGGGATCTTAAAGAGGAAGTATATATGAGTCCGCCTCAAGGATTTGTAGCTCAATTTAATTATCAAGTTTGCAAGCTTCAGAAGTCCTTATACGGGTTGAAACAATCACCAGGAGCGTGGTTTGACAAATTTTTCATTTTCATCAAGTCTCAGGGGTACTCTGATCATACCTTGTTCACCAAAGTCTCCAAGGCTGGAAAAATTGCAGTAGCGCTTGTCTATGTCAATGACATTGTGCTACCTGGGGATGATACTGATGAGATCGTTCAACTAAAGAAGAAGATCGGGTTTGAGTTTGAAATCAAGGACTTGGGAAGTCTGAAGTACTTTCTCGGGGTCGAGATTGCTAGATCCGAAGAAGGCATCTCAGTGTCACAAAGAAAGTACACCATTGATTTATTAGCTGAGACAAGTATCCTAGGATGTCGTCCTGCTGACACACTCATTGAGTTCAATGTCAAACTCAAAAATTCAGGTGACAAGGTTCCTATTGATAAAGAAAAATATCAGCGCCTAGTGGGAAAGCTGATTTGCTTATCTCACACTAGGCCTGACATCTTCTATACTGTGAACACCATCAGTCAGTTCATGCAAGAACCTTATGAGGATCACATGGAAGTGGTTAACAAGGTTCTGAGGTATTTAAAAGCAACTCCTGGTAAAGGTCTGAGATTTAGGAAGACTGACAGAAAATGTGTTGAAGCTTATACTAATTTTGACTGGGCAAGATCTATTTTGATAGAAAGTCTACCCATGACACTGTACTTTTGTATGGGCAATCTTGTAACTTAGAGGAGTAAGAAGCAAAGTGTTGTAGCCAGGAGCAACGTTGGGGCCAAATACCGAGCTATGAGTTTGGGAATAAGTGAGGAAATTTGGCTCCAGTAAGTCCTATTTGATCTTCATCAGGAGTGTGAGACACCAATGAAGCTTTTTTATGATAACAAGATCATTATTAGTATTGCTAATAACGCAATTCAACATGATAGAACTAAACATGTTGAGATTAATCGACATTTCATCAAAGAAAGACTTGACAATGGGAGCATATGCATTCAATATATCCCTTCAAGCCAATAGGTTGCTGATGTCCTCACCAAGGAGCTTCTCAGACCAAACTTCGACTTTTGTGTTAGCAAGTTGGGCCTCATTGATATTTACATCCCAACTTGAGGGGGAGTGTTAGAAGTGGGAGATTTTCCCTAAATATTTTTTCATTTTTTATCTCTTTGTATTTTTCTATTTCTTCTCCTTTTGTACCTATTGTATTTTTATCATAAAATAATAAGGAAAATATCGTGGTTTTTCTCCCGATACTCGGGTTTCCACGTAAATTTGTGTGTTCTTTGTCTCTACTTCCAATAATACAATCAAACAAGAAGATTTCCAATCTTGAAAGGAATCTCAAAATCATTAGTTTGCTCATATGTATTGCAGGCTATTGCTACTGACGAGAGAAAATTGGGGTCCTAGAGGTAAGTTCTCTCCCCCTTTCTTTTCTCTCTCCTCTTTCTCTCCTCTCCTCTTTCTTTCCCCTCTCCAGTCGTCCTTCCTCCCAACGGTAAAATTGTCAAGTCTTTCTACTGAATTTGGTTGGACAAGGGGCATTTCAATATTGAAGATGTTGATTTTCGAAAAATCCTACCAGTTTCAAAGAATCAAATAAAATGGTTTATTGCTGCTATGTTGAATTTGGTTCAAGATGACGAACATTGTTTCTTTCTCAAAAATGGCAGACGCAGATGGTACTACAAGACCCACGAAGTTCAAAGCTCCTTCTGGATGGATAGTCAAATGTGCTGCCCAAAATTCCTTAGGGTTTCAATCCTTTGTGCACGTCTATTCAGGGGGTGCAAACCAAGGATGAGTCTCTTTCTTATATATGCTGAAAATCTTCTTAGTGAATCACAATTATGGATTGTGGCAATCATCTCTTAAGCCGGCCTCTTGTTTACATGGAAATCAGATGAATTAGTCTGCTCACCTAAGCCTACCATGCAGATAAAGTGAAGGCCTCTAGTTCAAATTTCTACCCTGCGCAACATATCAAAGAACAGAGTCTACTGCCAAAAGAATCCATTAGTAATCCCTCCTCTCCTCCTTTAGAAATCTGAAGTTTGCAACAACAATGAGTTTGAAAATGTGATGATGTTATTAGAGAGGATTTCAATGATTTATGAATTATTAACAAGTTATTAATCTTTGATGATTGGAATGAAATCACTCTGTTCATGGAAGATTTATTTCAGGTGAAAATCATTATTAACCCTTTGTTCATGGACAAATCAATTGTTAAAGTTAAAAAAGGTAACGTGGATGATTTGAACCCAACGATTAGACTGCTTTGGTAACATAGAGAGTATAGGCAGCCATAAATTTATGTATTTGAAAAAAGATCCTTAACCCAACAGTCAGACTACTTTGGTCCAATCAGAAAGTTCCCTTAGTTCCCCAAAAATCGCCAAGTGTCCGACCAAATCTAGTTATTCTTTTATTGCAAAAACCCCTGGATTTTGGTATGCACACGGGGAAGACAAAGAGTCAGAAAAGATTTCTCCAGTGCCGATTGATTCTTAAACTCCTCGAAATGATTTCTCCTCCAACCGGAAATCGCCGATTAATATATAAAAATAAAAAGTTAAAAAAAAGTACCCCAAACAACAAATCTTCCTTAACATCAATCAAGAAACATCCCAGCGTTTCAAACTCTTCCCAAAGTTCTTTAGAAAAGGGTGCACATCCTTCCGCAATGCTTGGACAGCCTTCACAAATTTAGATTTGTTAGAAGAAAGTTGTGTGAAGCTTCTTACTCCTGATTTCAGTCCGCTAGTTCCTCCCCTTCTTCTTCAAATGTTCATTTTTCCCCCTTCAAAATCCCAGACTTAAATTGTGATTTTGAGCGAGGTGTTCCTTCCTCAACAATTTCAAGTGCAGTAGATGAAGGGTCTGAGGATGAAGATTCAGTGATCAGTGTCAGTAGCGAAGAACTAATACCAGAGGAAGATTTATGTACAGAGGAAACAGAGACACCAAGTGGAGAGGCAGATGATATAGATTCCTTTGGACCTGAGTTTGCTAATTCATCTTTCTTGCCAGAGCAAAAAGGTGTTAGGCAAGATCGAGGTTAACAACATTCCTCACCATCTGGTTCCATTCATTGAAGCTTGTATTCAATTAATTTGAGATGCCAGAGAAGCAGAGAAAGTTGGAACTTCGATTCAAATCATTAAATTTTGTGGAATTAATTTGTTTACTTTTCTTTGAAATGTCAAAGAAATAACAAAGTAAGAAAATTTTGAACCATGAAAATTCTCTCCTGGAATATTAGGGCTCCCGGGGTCCTAGATCAACCTAAACAATTGGCCATTAAAATACTGCTTAAAAATACCAATCCAGATCTGATTTTGATTCAGCAAACCAAACAAGAGGAGTTTGACATTAACCTTATCAAAGCACTATGGAGTTCGACAGAAATTGGATGGAGCTTTCTTGAAGCTCATGGAAATCTGGAGGATTGTTGACTATGTGAGATGAAAGCAAACTTTCTGTTATTAATGTTTTTCTTTTGAAAGGGGATACTCGTTATCAGTTAAATGCAAAATAGTGTGCAATAAGTTGTGTTGGGTGACCAATATATAATATGGACCAGCAGATTACTATTACTGAGAGAGGAAATTCATATGGCCAGGAGCTACTTTCCCTTGTTGGGTATTGTACACAAGCTTGGTGTTTGGGAGGGGATTTTAATATGACCAAATCAGGTGGAGAGTGGTTTCCAGAAGGAAGAATGACGCGCGGCATGAGGAAATTCAATAAATTCATTGAAAATTCAAAACTCATTGAAGTTCCTTTACTGAATGGGAAGTTTACATGGTCAAGATAAAGTAGAACAGTTTCGAGGTCATTGCTGGACAGAATTTTAGTTTCTTTTGACTGGGACGAGTTTTTTGTGAACACAAGAGCAACCCGGCAAATAAGGATCTCCTCGGACCACTTCCCCATTTTACTAGAAGCACGGGCATTCGAATAGGGGCCTTCCCCCTTTCGGTTTTGTATCAGTGCAGCCAAATGATTGAAAATTCTTTATCCTTGAGCACTCCGCCGGGCTAGAATGGCTTCGCACTATCAAATAAACTCCGGAACATCAAGGGTCGGCTCAAATCTTGGCAGTCAGATTACGAAAGGGAACAGAAAAGTTAGGAAGAAACCTTCTTAAAAGCCATTGCACAAGAAGAAAGCAAATATGATCAACTGGAGACGTCATCAGTGTCACCTATTGTTACTTTCTAAGAAAGTGGACCTGCTAGCTTTATATAGAAGGGAGGAAAGAGATTTAATCCAGAAAAGTAAGTTGAATTGGCTAAAATTGGGGGATGAAAATACAAGTTTTTTCCATCGTTTTCTTGCAGCAAAAAAAGAAAAAAAGAAGTCTTTAATGATCAAGGAGTCCCCACCACCTCATTCCCAAAAGTTGAACAATTAATCCTTGATTACTGCAGCAACCTCTATAAGAAATCTGATCATGCAGGTACTTGCCCTTCCACTTTTGACTGGTATGTAGTTTCAGGTGATCAGAATAAAAAGCTCACTACAAAATTCAGCTTCCTCGAAATTAGGGCAGCTCCAAAGTCAACAGGAAGATATAAAGCCCCAGGTCTGGACGGATTCTCAGTAGAATTCTTTATCAAATATTGGGATGTTCTCAAGGATAATATCTTTAAATTATTCAATGAATTCTATGAGAATGGGAAATTAACTGTGTGTGTAAAAGAAAACTTTATTTCTCTGATCAAGAAAAAGGAAGAAGCAATAGAGGTAAAAGATTTCCGATCCATAAGTGTCACTACTCTGCTGTACAATTGATTGCAGAAGTGCTTCTGAGAGACTGAAAATAATCATGCCCTGCATTATTGCTCCCACTCAAAGTGCCTTTTTGGAAGGCCGCCAAATCCTCGATCCTATTCTTATTGGAAATGAGTTGAGGAGGACTATAGGCAAAAGAAAAGGCAATATTGTATTATCAAACTGAACCTCAGAAAGGTATTTGATCAAGTCGATTGGGGTTTCTTGGAAAAAAATTTGAATCAAAAAAACTTCGATCACAGATGGACCTCTTGGGTCATGGATTGTGTTAAAAACTCTAGGTATTCAGTATTCATCAATGGAAGGCCTAGAGGAAGAATTCAAGCCTCAAAGGGGTTGAGGCAAGGGGATCCTCTCTCCCCCTTCCTTTTCCTTCTTGTTAGTGAAGTGCTTAGCAGTCTCATTACAAATCTACACATGAAGAGTTTGTATGAAGAATTCAAGATTGAAAAGGATAACATTCACGTTCACCTTCTTCAATTTGCAGATGACACCTTAATCTTTTGCAAGTTTGATGAAGATATGCTCAGAAACTTAAGGAAGACGCTTGAAAATTTTTAGTGGTATTCCAGGAAAAAGATCAATTGGGAGAAGTCAGCCATTTGCGGTGTTAATATTGAGGACAGCAAGACCTCCTCTGCGGCATCCATGCTGAATTGCAAAATAGAAAAACTCCCTTTGTTGTACCAAGGTCTTCCTTTGGGAGGATATCCAAAAAGTGCCCATTTTTGGCAGCCTGTCTTGGATAAAGAACAGAAGAAGCTACATATATGGAAGCGATTAAATCTTTCAAGAGGAGGAAGACTTACTCTCTGCTCATCGGTGCTCTCCAATCCTCCCACCTACTTCATGTCCACTTTCCTCATGCCATAAAAAGTATCTAATTCCACTGAAAGTACTATGAGGAACTTCATTCGGGAAGGCAACAATGGCAGCAAATTGAACCATCTTGTGAAATTGGACTTAGTTTCCAAATCCCAAGGAGATGGGGGTCTTGGTTTGGACAAGCTGAAAGTTAGAAATATGGCTTTCCTTGCCAAGAGGGGTGGAGATTCACAGTAGAACAGAATTCTCTTTGGTGTAAGGTGGTTCGTAGTATCCACGCCAATAGCATCTTCCATTGGCACACAAGGGCAAAGAGAACTCAAGCTTAAGAAGCCCTTGGATAAACATTGTAAAGTAGAAGCCTTGGCAGTACTTAAAGTTGAAAAGGGGACAGAATCTTGATTTGGTTGGATCCGTGGCTGGACAGAATTGCTTTGAAGACCAAATTTCCGAGTCTGTACAGAATAGCCCTTCTTCCTAAAGGCTCGGTTTCCAAATACTGGGACTCCTCCACCTGAGGCCTCTTAATTTTAGAAGATTGTTGAAAGAGGAGGAAGTCTCCGATTTTCAAATTCTCCTTGAATCCTTGGACAGGATAAGTCTTTCAAATTTAGAGGATAAAAGAAGCCGATCACTGGAATCCCATGGGGTTCGGTGAAGTCACTATCAAAACACTAAGCTCCTGCCTCCCCGTTGGACTCATAGCTGCAAAATTGCCTTTGGAAATCTAAATGTCCAAGGAGGGTGAATATAACCATATGGATCATGTTGTTCAGGAGTTTAAAATCTGCTTCAGTTATGCAAAATAAACTACCCACTCATTATAATTCACCTCATATTTGTCCATTTTGTCTTAGATCTCATGGGATCTATGGCACATATTATTCGATTGCGTTTCTGCTGCCAAGTGTTGGAGTAGCTCTTTAACACCTGTAATCTCAGCTAGACCCTTGATAAAGCCTGCAAGAAAGACATTAGACAGTTACTTATTGGTCCATTGATAGGGAAAAATGCATCCTTGCTTTGGTGTAATGCTGTCAAGGCAATCTTGGCAGGACTATAGCTTGCGTTTATGCTTTGGTGCAATGCTGTCAAGGCAAGCCTGCAAGAATAAATAACTCACAAGGCTGAATGCCTCCTCGTGGTACTCTCTAAGTAAACAATTCAAAGACTTCTCAATGCAAGACATCTTATTAAATTGGCTGGACATCATCCTTCTTCCTTGATCGATAATTCAGCTTTGGGCAACAACCTCTGATCATTCTTCTATTTGCAGCTCCTTTTCAACTGTCTTTAATTCCTAGTCTTGTTAGATTTGTTTCCAGGTTTCTTATTGGTTTGTATTGGCTGTGTTTATCCCCCAATTGGACTCTATTTAATTTTTGATTGGTCCTTTATTTTGTTAGAAGTGACAAGGGTGCTAAGAGGTACACCTAATTGAGATGCCCGGGTGCACCTCCTAATCATATTTTGGTTTTACGTTTTTGCTCCTTGTATAATCCTCTTATACTATAAGCTTTTGTCTTATTGATTATCAATAAATGAGACTATCCTTTTCAAAAAAAACAATATTGAAAGGAACAATAAAAAGGAAGTGTCAATCTTCTAATCAAATAGCTTTTGTTAGCCAGCAAAGAGAACTAATCAATGGACTGCAAAGGAATTAGAAATAAAGGAAAAGATTTGCTCGCAAAAATTAACTAAAGGATCACTGCAAAACTGAAAGTCCGTCCACACAACAATTGGTCAAAGTATTCATTCAACAAAAGTGGTAAATTTTTTGGTTCTTCGTCTAGGAAAAGCTAAGCAAAGACATTACCTGAATTGCAGTGAACGAACTATTCGTAACCCAGTAAACTAGACTACCCTGCCAAAAAAATAACGAGAGAAGGAAAATAAAGCAAGTTCAGTAAATTCATACTCTCGACCAAATGGGCAAGATGTCATTATTGGTAACCAAGTTTGAGAAGAAACAACCAGAAAGATTGTAATAAGAACTGTCAGAAAAGGTAAATGAAGCAATATTTGAGCGAAGACAAACTAACTAGATAGGGCAGTTCATCTAGGTTCTGACATAATACCATTAGGGTAAAGCAGTCAATCATTAATGAAAAAGAAAGAGGTTAACTTAAAATCTATTATTGGTCAGTTTCACCTCAAATTCTATTTGAACTCTCGTCAACACAGAATTCTAGTTTAATATTCTTCAGTCCTGACTTTCTTTAATGAATTGTTCTTCATTACTTAAACAAAAAAGGAAAGAAAAAGACTAAACGGAAACGAAAACAATAATTAATTGCTCCTGTACAGGGGTAATCAAACAGGATAACTTTTGGTTCTTTCTTTGTTACATTTGTAAGTATATGGTTTGTGAAATCTTTATATTACCCTCTTTTCCTTGTTACTCCTTTAAGAGTATGTATCCTAAAAGCATTAGTATCTCTTTTCTTCTTTTTAATGAAAAAGTTATATCTCTTGTTTAAACTTTAAAAATAAAAATAAAAGAAAATGATAATGATAAAGTCATAATGCTTCCATTGAAGTCTACAAGAACGGTGAAATCGTATAAAATTTTAAAATGCCACTTCAAAGTAATCATGAGCAAAATTACCTGTGGAATACAGTAGCCAATAAGAAATAGTGGTACAGTCAGTAGATTCAAATAGAGTTTGTAGTACTGCAGAGAGAAAATGTATTTATCAGTCTGAAATACATCTAAAGCATTGGAACAAAACTATAAGCATGTGTTATTGAGTACATTTCTGTCAACATTAAGAGCATCTTAAACACTTACTTTTGCTAAAATCCCAATTATGCCAGTTTCTTTTCCCAATGATGATTTTCTGAAAGACAACTGGGAAAAAGAAATAAAGAAATAAGCAACGAACACATACTGTTAACATTGAAAATTGAAAATGCAGATCATTGTTTGGCGAGATTTGAAAAAACAGAAAATTTAAAGTGCCCCAAAAAAAATGTACAATATGTCAACAATAAGTCAAAACAACATAGTTGCTTTCATGACAATCAACAATGTGTAGGCAAGTGAAGAACGAAGAAAAACAAGAGTTTTCTCTTGGCACTCAGCTGATGTCTGATAAAAGTTCATGCATGTTTGTAATTGAAGACCATATAATGTCACAAAACTCTATTGGAAGTTTCTGCTATCTTCTCTTCAAATGCCCTTCCACTTTTTTCTTTTCAAACATTCACATACCCGATACAGCAACCATTCTAAAAATCTTAGGTTGCATGGCCTCTTGAACACATACCAATAGCACCAGGTAATCTTCACTCAAGCTAGATCAGAAGCACCTAACACACCATTCAAAGAAATCTGTTTGAGCTAGAAAACAAGAAAAAGTTGGAATACCTGAACATTAATGAAGTGCAAGCTGGCAATTAAAAATGGAAATATGGGGCCAAAAACTCCATGTGGATACTCTGTCAGATTTTGGAACCATAAAGCTCCACCCTGCAATTAATACACCCCAAACTTAACCCTTGAATAATTCCAACTTTAGTTACTAGAAATAAAAAATTAAAAACAGTGCAACTACGGCAGCTTGTTGATCATATCAAAGATCGGAAACGAAAGGAATTTAAGGAAGCTGTGAGGCCTCCCATATTACATACATATAAAAGAAGGGGTAGAATGGTAAACAAACATGACAACAATGATGAGGAAATGAAAAAGGAGTGAGCGTGCACTGTGGGACCAATGGGAGAGAATGTTGGAAGGCCATATATAGCATCTTATTGGGAATGGGATGGGTAGGTTATTTTTGGGTAATTCTTAAGTAGGGCGGCTGCTGTAGCCGTAGGCATACCCTAGCTGTAGGTATGCTTTTTATTGCTTTGTTGCTTTGATATTGTTCTTTTCCTTCTTGTTAAGTCTATGAATGTATCCTTTTGGCATTATAAATATATAAGTACAGAGTGCTGCCTCTGTTTTTGCCATTAGAGTTGGGTAAAATAGTTCTTGTTAGTAACCTAACAGAAGCATCTAGTAGTATAGAATGACCAGCTAAATACATCAAACTAGAAAGCTCAACTCATCCATCCCCTTGATTGCACTTTTCAAGAGGCAAAATGAGAAAGATAAACTTTTTCAGTCTCTTAGGTGTATTGTGGAAGAATTATTCATTTTTTCCTCACATTTAATAAACCAGCCTTACATAGTCAAATCCAGGATGGTGATCAAGTGACATTTTGCGGATAGTAACCATCCACAATAGGAAGCATGGGACCTGCATGTACATTTGAAAATAAACAAGAAAAAAGGCAGACTTTCATCAGATGAGCTAAACGAGAACAACATGAAAATAGAGTTCAAAGTATATGTGCTTGCATGGAATGGTTGCATATGCTTAAATAAAGATAATGTAAAACTTAGAAGCTCTGATAATTCCATTATGGTTCATACTGTCAATTAATTAAAAAACAGGCCATGCTCCTGATGGGTTTAAATGGAAAACCAAAATCGAGCTTGAGACAGCTCTTTTTCCCCCTTCTACAAAACCAGCTTTCATTGAAGAAAATAGAACATGCAAAGGAATATGAAACAAAAAGACCAGAACTAAAGGATCCAAGTAAACAAAGAACACAAGCTATCAAACTACGCATTACAGAAAACAAGATGATATATACCAAACAAGCGAATTTTATTGTTTAAAAGATGTGAATACAAGAAGACAAGTACTTTATTTATAATTGAAAAACAAACTAATTCTAATCCTAATTAATAAAAGAAACAAATCCTGATCCTAATAGATTAAGGATTTGACCATAATACCCTAATCCTACTACATCATTCTATCCCTCCCAAAAAAGATTTCTTGCACTTCATTAAATTTGTGTACGGATCGGTCAATAGAGTTCAATAAAAGGGAATGAGGTCCAAATTTGAACTGGATTTGGGTTTATCTTTAGGCAGAAACAGAATACATAGTCATGGGTCTTTCAGAGAGGGTATGAAGAAAAGGTAAAAATTTTGCAAGACCAAATAGGTTGCCAAAAAGTTGTGTCGTCTTCTTCTCCTTTGCGAACAACAGCAAATGGGTTGCCAACAGGCTTTTGAGGGTCTTCTTCATCAACCACACGATTTTCTTCTTTCTTTTCCACAAACAATGTGTCTTTCATCTTCTCGATCGGATTTTTTAGTTTGGTCACCTCTACCTTGCCAACAAAATACCCAGAAAAAAAAAATTATTAGAGACAAGTCATCTCCCTCGTTGTTTTGTAGTCAACTGTAATTAGGTTTTCAAGTTTCTTCACATCAGTTTGCCTATGGGTATTTTCTTCTTTCCAAGAAATTTTGTGTGGGCTCCCCGATTTCTGTTCATCGTTTTCCTCCTCGTAGTGAATTTCTTGAATTACATCTTTCTTAAGTTCTTGCAAATTGCTCTATGTTTTGAATTATCTCTCCCAATAAACGTTGGATTTTCTTGACATCCTTCTTCATTCCTTCAAAAATTTCACAATTGATGTACAAATTTTTTTTTAAACAGAGACAAAAACTTCTTTATTAATAAGAACTCAAAGTACAAGAGATTTATACAAAGAGAGCAATAAAGAAGTAGTAATCAAGGGAGTCCTATAGAGATCAGGAGGTGCACCCGAACATCTCAACTAGGTTGACACCCCCTTAGCGTCAAACATCATATCCCGAGTACAAACATAAACAAACCAACATGGAAACAATAATAAAAGCAACCAGCTTGTTACAAAGGTCCAGAAAACAAAATGGGACTGGAAAAACAGCAAGAAACAAATGGGGAGGCCCAAAAAAAACAATCTCAAAACTAAAGACTAAAAACAGGGACAATCCTTCAAGCCTTCAAAAAGCAATAGAGAGCTTCAGGCTGCGTAATCTGCAAATAATGAATCTGATGCAACAACAATTAGGCAAGTTGAGAAAGAAAAGCATCCCAGTTAAGGTAAATGTCTTGGATAGAGTAATTAACGAACTCCTTTTTAAGGGAACACCAAGCTGCAGCATTAAGATCTGTAACCCGCATAATTTCTGCCCTTGGCTTGCTTTATCATGGAAGATACGTTGATTTCGTTCAAACCATAATTCTGAAAGTATGGGTGTTCTTGAATAAACTTCTTCATCATAATTATTGTAGGATTGATTTTTGAATTTTCATGCATATTTCTCAGCCTTTCTTGGTTGTTCTCTATAATGATTTATGTCCCAAAGTGTAGTAGTTCTTCTATAAAATTCCTTTCTTGCAGAATCTTGATATCTTTGGTTTCTTTTCTTTTTTTTTTTAGATGTGTGTTGTTCGACAACAAATACAAATGGGGTGTTCTTGAATAAACTTCTTCATCATAATTGTCGTAGGACCGATTCTTGAATTTTCTTGCATATTTCTCCGTCTTTCTTGGTTGTTCTCTATAATGATTTATGTCCCAAATTGTAGTAGTTCTATAAAACTCCATTCTTGCAAAATCTTGATAGATCTTCACAAAGCTTCCGTGTCACAAAGAGTTCCCAGTTTTCCACCAATTGCAGTCAATATTGGCCCAGATTGCTACTCTGATACCAATTTGATGAATACCAAATATGAAAATTTTATTAATGTCTAAAAGTTGTAAATACAAGAATACAAGTATTCTATTTATAATTTATTGGCAAACTAATCCTAATCCTAATCCTAATTAATAAAAGAAAGGATAATTTACATAAATGTAACAAAACCCAAAAATATTGACAGCTTGTGTAACAAGAAATTAAAGCCCATGAAGCCACCATTGTTTTTTTCATAAATTCCAGGTTTGCCCTTTGTTGTTTTTGAATATTGCTGGACCATTCTTCACTTTACTTCTTTTTCTTCTTTGCAATTTATTATCCTCCTCTTCATATTATTAATCTTTTCACATTATTAATTTTTTCACATTATTACTTCTCCTTGTTCATATTCTCACTTCTTCTTACTTGCGATTTCTTCATTTCCTCT
The DNA here is from genome assembly GCF_025177605.1 of Cucumis melo. Classification (NCBI taxonomy): domain Eukaryota; kingdom Viridiplantae; phylum Streptophyta; class Magnoliopsida; order Cucurbitales; family Cucurbitaceae; genus Cucumis; species Cucumis melo. The sequence goes on from NC_066861.1 coordinate 15,503,626, forward strand.
TCCAGAATTTTTTCCTTTTTCATCTCTCATCATCTTTTTTTCTTCTTGGTACAAGATCTAAACGACGATCATGTACCAATATCTAAACAATCAATTATCCATCACATATAGACAAAGATAAACCACTATCACTAATATATCGTTTAGACTAGGTACGAGGGTACAAGATCGTTTGATTGGGTACAAGGGTACAAAATCGTTTAAACTTGGTACAAAAGTATAAGATCGTTTAGACTGGATACAAAACCGTTTTTTCACGCATGTGTGACCGATTAATCGCGGGTATTTTTGTTATTTCACGTTATGAGTTTGTGGGATTTTTCCTTTTTCAAAATTGTTCTATACGGTGTAAATGTTTTCGCACTTTGTTATATTTTTTGAAAAATTCCCAAAAAGAAACAAATCATGTTCCTAATAAACCAAAGAAACTAAGTCTAATCCTAATTAATAAAAAAAAACTAATCCTAATCCTAATAGATTAAGGATTTGACCATATACCCTATTCCTTCTACATCACAAGACCACTAGTTTAAAAAAAATTGAAATAAAGAATAATCACTAGAAACCTTGGTGAGAAAAGCCCAAGGCCAAATTGTTTCTATCCCCTCATTTAGCTCCTCAAGACCCACCTATTTTCTACAGCCAAATATTAGAGAAAACAGCAGAAAGAGCAGCATACTAGAGTTGCCCCTTTATCTCAAAAGGGAAGATGGAATAAGACCTCATTCATCAATTCATATCCCACCACAATCGGCTATAATCCAAACACCAAAAGTCTCCAAAAGGTTATCCCAAATCATCGAAACAAGCTAACACTCCCACCAAACATACTAACTTTCTTGGGACCTTCATAGTTTGGATCATCACAGCCCTAAAGAAACAAAAATCATTCCTGGATATGGTCAAAAGTATTAATCCTCCCATGGAAGACCTAGGCAAAAAACTGACCTTAGGAATTTTGTATCTTCCCAATCAAGGAAAGAAAAGAGAAAGCAAGGGGCAAGGCCATGCAAATTAAAGAAGTATACTTAACATCATTGCTGCATCTTACAAAAAAGCTATCGAAGAAGCCAAGTATACTATAACTATCCATTTTTTCCTTGAAATTTTTATTTTAAGAAAATTTTACAAGTCCATAATCCTTATCCAGAAAAAGAAAAGAAAAAAAAACAAATGTTCTTGATTACTTTGTTGAGTATTTCAATTGAAGAGGGACTACCTCTGACTAACCTTCTCTCATGCTCATCAAGAAAAATAGACACTGGATGATTATCATTTACAAAGACAAAAGAAAAATAGTCTAAAATAGAACTTTGGTGAAACTCATACATGAGAAAATAGAAAATTTTTCCAAAAATAATATAGTTTCTTATTAGATTAGAATCACCTGAATGAAAAAGTATGCAGGGAACCACAGAAATGAGGGGCATCCAATTGCCTTTCTTTCTTTACGGAAAAGAGAAATTTGGTCGATGTAACTCCGTCTCGAAAGAGGTGGTGGCAGTGGAGGTGGCACTTTGAGAAATGCAAATAAAAGTCAAACTAAAGTGATTGTGTTAAACAAAAAATAAGGTAATGATGATTATATTAACAATTTAACTGTGAACAATTAAATTGTATTTTTATTGTGTGTGAGTGCGTGAATATCTTTAAATCAGTCTAACTGATAATAAAATTAAGGAAAAATATTAACTTATCCCCCTAAACTTTGGGGATGTATAAATTAGAACTCCCAACTAATAATTGTATCAATTTTCTTTCTTTTTTTTTTTATGAAAGCAACTTCCATTGAGAAAAAAAAGAAGGAATACAAGGGCATACAAAAAAACAAGCCCACCAAAACACTCCAACTAAAGGAAGGGGTTCCAAGTAAGTAAAATGTTACCGAGTGAATAGTTACAAAAAAGTTTCCAAACCAAGACCAAAAGGGAAACATGAAATCTAACTAAGGACCAAACCTCGTAAGGGTCCCTATCCCTCCCTATGAAAACTCTATTATTCCTCTCCCCGCACCAAGCATACCACACAACCCCCCAAACCACAAAAAACGGCCTTTATCACTAAAAGGAAGATGGAGGAGGAACTCTGCAACAGCACAAACATCACGATGGCTGGCTAACAGGATTCATTTTCTGTTTATAGTATGCAAGTGTTCCTTAGTATGTTTCCTTCAACCTACTCTTTAGTTGGTTTTTCCTTTTATTGTCATTGAGATAGGATAAAGATGTGGTTTCATTGAAGAGTGTGTGATTCTTCAAACTTTTTTTACATAATCACCCGTCAGCCCAATTACGACTGCAGGAGTTCCACCATAATTAACAATACAATTAGATTATTCCTTTATTCATTCAGGAGTTCAACAACCCAAGCCAAAAACTTTAATGAGTCAAGCAGTAAAGAGAAATAAATCAATTCGTTACTTTGGAAACTTACACTTTGGAAATAATTCACCAATCCTTTTCAACTTGTTGAGTTGAACAATGAGTAAGGGAAGCAACGTAAATCTGAGAGCTAAAGTTGATGAAGCAATAACTGCCCACCTGAAATCAAAAGGATCAGCGAAGTAAATTAAAATTTTAATATTTCCAAGAGAACCAAAATCGAAGCTGTCAATCTTACTAGAAACCACCGTCCACAATCTTTCCTCACCCCAAAAAGACCCAACTGTTAGACAACGAGAACATTAAAATTTTGTGCATCTAACTCAAGTACACACGCGGAGTATAACAATGTAATGGGATGAGTATTTTATTGTTATCCATGACAATACAAGGCGGCTATAGAAACTCTCTTATATAGAAGAGCTTGAGGAAAGTAACAGAAAACTACTCGACAATCAAAGACAGAGCTCGTTAAATAGGCCATGACATATACCGATATCAAATAAAAGAAAGACACTATGACCAAAACACGATTCAAGATGTTCAAAATGGAAATAGAAAAGATCAAAATCCATACGCTCCGTACACTCTTCTAAATATTCCTCCAGAATCATATGAGAAGTATTGAAATGCTCACCAGGGCATACCGGTATACTGATGGAAACCATCCAGAATCGAAGTAAGTTGCTGAATGGGTAAAATTGAATCCTCCACCGTAGTCGTACCAATGACTTCTTCAACAACTCCTCCAAGTTCCAAGTCTTGAATTCCCGACTGGAGGATTCCCGTATCGTCGTTCGAGAGGTGTCTTGATTCAACACTTTGTTCGAACTCTGAATCATCGTTTGAACGAGTCCAGAAGTACCGAGAGGAGAATGCGGTGAGAGCACTAACGGAACTTATATGAGGATCAAAACGATGGGAGGGAGTGGTGAATGGTTGATGGTGTGAGCTTGAGAGTGTGTGAGCTTCGTGAAGTCGAAAGGGCAGAGGACAAGAAAGGAAAGAGATGGAGTAAAAACGAGACGGACGAAGACGGCGAAGGTGAGTACAGAGCTTCGACGTTGCCATTTTTCGGCGGAGAGGGCAAACTCCGACCAACGAGGGATGCTGACTCTCCTACTCCACGTAGCTTTTATTTTACTTCATTTTCATTTTTTATAGATTTCAATTTTGGGAAATTGTTAGAATGGTCTATATCAATTTAGGAAAGAGTTCAATTGGTAACTAACCAAAAGGTCCATGGTTCAATTTTGTATTAAAAATATTAATTTTTATCTCATTATCTTTCATTCAAAAAAACATTAGGTAAGATTTATGATTGTATCAATTACACCAATAAATCATTGAGAATTGTTCATAAATCAAGTACAATCATCTATTTTGTAAAACTAACATTTGAATAAGTTTACGCATATGTGACATGTATTGATGATTTTCAAATATAATGGTAAAGAGGCGTCTAAATTGATTAGCTTATAAAAATGGGAAACTTTCGTAAATGTAACATTACCAAACTATTTATGGGGCCCGTAATAAAACTTAGAAAATTAGCCATTTTTTAAATATTTCAAATTTATCCTTCCATCTTTCTTATATTTCTCAATTTATTTCTTTCATCGTCTTTCTTCTTTCCTCTTCTTTTTTTTCCCACGATTTCTTTCCGTCTTTCTTATTTTTCAATTTTTTATTTACGTCATTTATTCTGTCTTCCTTATTTTCCTCTTCTTTTTTCGATTTCTTTCCATCGTCTTTCTACTTTTTCTCTTCTCTTTTTCGCTGCGATTTCTTTCCATGGTCTTTCTTATTCTTCTCTTATTTTTTACGTCGTTTAGATTTGGTAGTGTACAAAAAAATAGCAAAATCTAAAAGATCGTGTATAAAGAATCTTGAAAAAAAATCATTTAGATTGGAGTAGCCAAATGTAAACCATCATGTAAAAAAGTAGGCAATCGTGTAAAAAAAATAAAAGATAGTGTATAAAAAATCTTGAAAAAAAATCATTTAGATTGGAGTAGCCAAATGTAAACGATCGTGTAAAAAAAATAAAAGATTGTGTATAAAAAATCTTGAAAACATTTAGATTGGAGTAGCCAAATGTAAACGATTGTTTAAAAAATGTAAACGATCATTTAAAAAAGTAAATGATCGTTTAAAAAAAAATAAACGATCGTGTAAAAGAAGTAAAAGATCATGTATAAAGAATCTTGAAAAAAAAGTCATTTAGATTGAAGTAGCTAAATGTAAACGATCGCGTAAAAAAAATAAATCATCGTTTAGATTTCTCTAAAGGATTCTGTACCAAAATAATTAAAAAAATCATATACCAAATTTTGACAAAAAAAAAATCATTTAAATTTTGACAGTGGCTTCAATGACGCGAAAATTGTGTCGTCGAAAGTTTTTATGACACAAATTTTGTATCGTTAAAATCCACATTTCAAATAGTGCAAACAAAATGCTCCATCTAACCGTTCTTCTAGTTCGTCTAAAGTCGACTGACTAAGAAATAGTACAAAATCAAGAGAATCGCCAATGCTTTATCTTCACAATCCTTGAGATCATCATCATTGTACCATCCTCAAAGAAGTAAACAATTTCGAAGATGAAGGCCACAACTAGACGGATGTTGGACAGGAAGATCGTCTTCTCAGACATTGGATTGGTTAGAGAGGTGTTTCAGAGGCTTATCTTCAAATACATCTTCATCAGGTATGGAGAAAAGGAGACATGACCATTGCTAGATTTCTCAATTCAACGACGTTGCAACCCAACATTCGACGGACGATAGTGGCTAGATTGGTGGGTTCAATGACGTTGGCTTATTGTGGCGTTTCGACAGCGATGGCTAGAGCACTGCTTTGACGTCGATGGGTGGAGGAAAATTGGATGGAAGGGTTTTTTAACGCTACACGGCTAGTGGGTTCAACAATTGATTTTAATTGCGTGAGTGGGGAAAATAAAAAATTCTGGAATTTGAGATTTTTTTAGTTGGAAATTTGTTTAATGATACAAAAAATTTGTCATTAATTAACGACTCAAATTTTGTGTCAAGAAAAATTATACAACGATGCAAAAATGTGTCACTAAAAATTCTGCATTTTTTAACGGCACATTTTACTCCACTCCACCCATTTTTTTATTTTTAATGACACAATGTTTTGATTAGTAGTGTCATTAAAACACATTTTTCTAGTAGTGAATTAAAATTAAATGAAAAAATAATTAGAAAATAGTTAGAGAAGAAAAGGTCAAACTCAACCTACATCCACTTTCCTAAGCACCTCTTGGGATTTTGATTGAAAACCTTCTTTTGACTCTTTCTACGAATTAGAGTTGAATCACTATTTGCTCCTTTTTCGGTTTCAAGAGCAAACTCGATCATTTCTATGGTTAGGATCTAACTGTAAGAAGATATATTGAAGTGTTAAAAACACACAAAAGAAAACTCTCTGAAAAGAGTGAGTATACAATTTTAAACTTACTATAATTAATCCTCACAATACAATGAAGAATTCTCTCAAGTACAAGATGAAAAGAATGAAAATTGGAAGCTTTAGAGAGAATTTGAGAGAAAAAAATTGAATGGTTGAGATTTAAACTCAATTAGCCGTTAGACACAACACAAATAATAATATAATAATATGTCTTTTCAAAATAATTTATTTGAAGCACAAAGAAAACAAGTCTACCTCCTTTTTTAAAAACTAGCCGTTAGACAAAAAGATAAATAATAATATAATAATATGTCATTTTTAAAAAAAAATATCTAAAACCCAATTAAACAACTTCACCATCTTTTTAAAAAACTAGCCGTTAGACACAAAAATAAATAATAATATTAAAATTATTTTCTTTTTAAAAGCCAATAAAAAACAAAAATTAAAGCCACATCTGTTATTCCTCTATTACTCCTATGTTACTCCAAGTGGTTTTTTTAAAAGCCAATAAAAAAAACAAAAGCTAAAGCCACATTTGTTACTCCTCTATTATTCCAAGTGGGTTTTATAAAAGCCAATAAAAAAAAAAAACTAAAGCCACATCTGTTACTCCTTTATTACTCAAAGTGGTTTTTTTAAAAAGCCAATAAAAAAATAAAAATTAAAGTCACATCTGTTACTCCTCTATTACTTCAAGTGGCTTTCTCTAATTGGTTCAAATTTGATTACTTGGTTGCAACGTCACCATCTCGGGTATTTTTCAATTAAGCTTCTTTCAACAATATTTTCTTCGTTTGAACTTCGATTTGGTTGATTCAAGAGACGTCAGAATAATTGTTTCGAGCTTTACGTTATGGACTATTCAAAATAATAAAATTATTAATAAAAAGTTCAGTTTTGTTATCATCAAAATATTAGTTAATTAATTAATTAAATTAACTAATTTAAGATTGAGGACCAAAATGCCAACAAAGGAAATACTCGTCTACTTACCCTAAAGTTGGAAATGAGTGAATTTCATCAGTTTCTAGTTTTCCACTCGGTCTTGTCCCCAAAATGATAAACATATTGAATTAGCAATCTGACCACTCTCACTACAAATCAAAGGACAATCTAGCGAACAAGAGTTCATAATACATTCAAGATTAAGACTAAGTTATCCTAAGCCATCATAATGAAATAGAAACCTAACTAATTAACGGAGTTATATATAGTGGTTACTATTTCGTGGTCCAGTCTTACGCAAACTCATTCATAGGATACTCTCACTCGCATGTCACCTACACAAACGCTTTGGATCATTGTATTTGTATCAAATACAAAGTAAGTCATATCCATAGTGTTACCAAGATAAGGTACTCAATCTTATCCCTATATTATCGATTCTTTAAGTTGATTTGAACATTGATCCTTGTAATGGCTGATCAAGAAATTTTATATAGCGAGGCACATGGCACTATATGATAAACATACTAAAAAATGTTAAAAAAAATATCACGATGTTTCACCGATGTTTCAATAACATTCACTACATTTGTAGCAATAAAGAATGACTGACAATTTTCACATGATTTTTTTGTAATGTAAATATGTGAATTTAAAAATTACATCAAAGAAAATAAAAGAAAAAAGAGTAATACATTTTTCATGGAATATCGTTGAGAGTGTGGAAATTTAGATTACCAACTTTGTTGTATTTTTTTAAAATATTTGTTTGATAACAAACGACGACTAGGAAATAAGTTAGGGTTTATCTTAGTTAGGTTTTTTTTTTCTTTTTAAAAAATTATCTTCATTTTAGGAAATCATTGAAATTTTGATTTTATCTTAGTTAGTTTTTTTTTTCTTTTTAAAATAATTATATATCTTCTTTTTGGGAAATCATTGAAATTTATGAAGAAATTTGATATTTGGGAGAAAAAAATTATTGATTTTTTTTAATAAAATATATTTTCTGACAATTTAGGAAATTTTGATATTTGGGATAATTTATGAAGAAATTTGATATTTGAGGAAAGATAATTATTGACATTGGAATAAAAACTATTTTGTGAAAATAATTGTAGCCAAAGGTAAGAATTAAACTCTCAACCTCAATGTTATAAGGTGGGGCACAGCCAATACAGCAGAACTAGAATTTAGTTAAAATAAAACTTTATTTAATATATTTTAATCCGACACTTCAAAATTAATATTAAAATACAAAAATCGATAATGTGAGGGGGACACGTCCCCTGACCCCTTAATAAGTTCATTCTTGGATCCTTGTATGTCTCTACATACTGTTAAAGACTCATCAAACAGGATGTTAGTTTATTGGATTTAGGTTATTAAGACAAAACTAATAATATAACCAATAATGCTTTATTGAAATTATAATAATAATACTTTATTAATAACGGTCAAAGAATTACATTTACTATGTACGAGTTTTAGGACATAAAACCCAACAACCTAAACATGATTTATTTGTACGTCTCTACATACTTTCAAATTACATATGATATTCTTGGATCACTACAAGAAAATGGGGGTTTCCCGACGTAAAAAAGGATGTCGGCACAAAGAACATCGGGAATAAGGGTATTCTCGACGCCATGCACACTGCATCGAGAGTGGTGTCAAGAAAAAGGGTATTCCTGACGCCTGAAGCACGCGTCGGCCAACTAGCATTGGGAATAGGCCAAATTAAATAAAAAATACACCTTATTCTCGATGTCATGCAGAGTGCGTCGGGAACGGTGTCGGGCATAAGGGGTTTTCCCGACGCACCATAGGACGTTAGGAAAATCCTTTTATGTCGAGAATACTATTATTCCCGACACCGTATAGGGGATTTTCCGACGCTGTCATGCGGCGTCCGAAAATCCCCTTTATAAACGTTTCAATTTTGTTTTATACAGAACTGAAAACGAAAGGGAAAGAGAGAAGAGAGAAACAAAGAGCCTTCGCCGTCCGTAGCTCGCCGCCGTCCGTTCCTTCATCATTGTCGACCCTCGTCGTCGTCTCTCACCGTTCTGCCGTCATTCTGCCACCTTAGGTAAGTTTAAATATAAAGTTTGTTTAGTTTAAATTTATGTTTTAGGGTTTTTTTAAGAGAATTGTTTTAGGATTTTCTTTTGAAATAAATTTTTGTTTGTTAAATGTATTTTTGTATAGAATGTGTGTAAGTTGTGGTTGAATTGAAATTTGAAGGGTTTAGGGTTTAGGATTTATAGTTAAATTCATAATTGAATTGGGGGGAGGGGGTTATAGTTAAATTGAAAATTGAATTTAGGGGGATTTATAGTTAAATTGAAAATTGAATTGGAAGGGGGCTTATAGTTAAATTGAAAATTGAATTGGAGGGAGGTTATAGTTAAATTGAAAATTGAAAATGTAATATGTGTGTTAAGATTTGTTTTGGCTATCCTGCAGTTATGGTAGCTTGCTTGTGTTGAATATTTTTGTTGTTGATTTGAGATGGCTATCCTACAGTTTTGGTAGCCTTTTTTGTTTTGAATTTGCTTCTGTTTGGGATGGTTCAAGGGGTGGTAGTAGGACATAATACTTTATTAATAACGGTCAAAGAATTACATTTACTATCTACGAGTTTTAGGACATAAAACCCAACAACCTAAACATGATTTATTTGTACGTCTCTACATACTTTCAAATTACATATGATATTCTTGGATCACTACAAAAAAATGGGGGTTTTCCGACGTAAAAAAGGATGTTGGCACAAACAACATCGGGAATAGGGGTATTCCCGACGCCATGCACACTGCATCGGGAGTGGTGTCGGGAAAAAGGGTATTCCCGACGCCTGAAGCACGCGTCGGCCAACCAGCGTCGGGAATAGGCAAAATTAAATTAAAAATACACCTTATTCTCGATGCCATGTAGAGTGTGTCGGGAACGACGTCGAACATAAGGGGTTTTCCCGACGCACTGTAGGGCGTTGGGAAAATCCTTTTACGTCGAGAATACTATTATTTCTGACACCGTATAGGGGATTTTCTGACGCTGTCGTGCGGCGTCCGGAAATCCCCTTTATAAACGTTTCAATTCTGTTTTATACAGAACTGAAAACGAAAGGGAAAGAGAGAAGAGAGAAACAAAGAGCCTTCGTCATCCGTAGCTCGCCGCAGTCAATTCCTTCGTCATTGTCGACCCTCGTCGCCGTCCCTCACCGTTCTACCGTCATTCTGCCACCTTAGGTAAGTTTAAATATAAAGTTTGTTTAGTTTAAATTTATGTTTTAGGGTTTTTTTAAGAGAATTGTTTTAGGATTTTCTTTTGGAATAAATTTTTGTTTGTTAAATGTATTTTTGTATAGAATGTGTGCAATTTGTGTAACGACCCAACTTTCCGGACTAAGCTGAGGTCACTACTCAATACCAAAACTTGACCACACAACATAAAATTCATAACGGACCGGTTACGATTTCTTAAAACGTTAGAAATATTACAAAAAAAACAGTATCGGGCCCTATTTTAAATCACAGTCACAAAAGTTTCAAATAAAAACTCAGGTCATCAACTCAAAATCACAAAACCACATATTCTAACAAAAAAAAAAAACATCAGCGGAAGCAATAAGAAAACCAGACGCGTCCATATGGCCTTCACGCATCCTTTCTGCCTCTCGTCGGTCTGCCCCTCGTTGTGCCCTTACCTGAAAAGTTAAAGAAGAGAAAAGGGTGAGTATAAACATACCCAGTAAGGGACCCACTACTGGGCCCGTTAGGGGACAACAATTAACTTTCTATTCGGGGGTACCCTACATAACAGTCTAGTGGTTCCGTAGAACGCACATATCAGTCTAGTGCTCCCGAAGGATGCACACATCAGTCTAGTGCTCCCGAAGGATGCACACATCAGTCTAGTGCTCCCGAAGGATGCACACATCAGTCTAGTGCTCCCGTAGGATGCACCTATCAGTCTAGTGCTCCCGAAGGATGCACCTATCAGTCTAGTGCTCCCGAAGGATGCACACATCAGTCTAGTGCTCCCGAAGGATGCACACATCAGTCTAGTGCTCCCGAAGGATGCACATATCAGTCTAGTGCTCCCGAAGGATGCACATATCCGTAAGGCACACTACCCCATAGATGAAGCTAACCGTTACCCCTCAGCCCATACTAAACCGTCTACAACAGTCACACCCCAACGACATTCATATTACAGTTCCGCCATAGGCTTTGTCAGTCAGATAGTATAGGTTTAAACAACTACACCCTCAGTTGCTATACGCGTCACCAATTCGCACACCATTAGGGAAAACCCTAGACCCAATCAACTAACCAACCAAAACCGGACTCACTGTCCTTTCCCGTCCAAACTCCATGATTAACATCCAGACCAATGATTACTACATACTGAACCGTAACTTCAAGGTCCATCAACATAAAATCCCAATCTACAATTAGCAGTCACAGTACCTTTACATCAGACAAAATATAATAACAGTGCTTAACAGTCAACACACATACAGTTATTCAGTACAGTCACTAACGTGTAATCCCCTGTGGATTACTACGTTTCCAGCCTCGATCCGAGGTCCAGTAGTAGGAAAACCCTTACCTGATACTCGGTTATGCCCCTCGATCGAATCCACGCTCAACGGATCAACCTAAACGAAAACACAAAGGTTTTAGTTGATGACTCTAGTAGAAGTCGTTTTAAAAGGTCCAAAGCGACACCCGTTGACTTACCCAAGGAAAGGAAAGCTATCTCCAAACAAGCCTGCCGCGGGACCCGAGAACTTAAGCGTCAACTCCTTACTACCTTCAAGGGAGAAAAGTAAGGCCATATCTTATTCCAATATTCAAACTCGAATCGGATGTAGCAACATTAGGGAATTCATCGAAAACAATCCTTACCGAAGACTCACCATGGCCCGGAGTGAAGGAAGGGAGGCTTAAGTGGCTCAGTGAAACAAGGAGCTCGGCTTGGCTTGAAGGCGTTCGGTTCGGCTCGGCTCAGCTCGGCTTCGACTCAACTCGGCTTGCGGCTCGGCTCGGCTCGGCTTCGACTCAACTCGGCTCGCAGCTCGGCTCACGGCTCGGTCCTCGGCTCAGCTCGGCTCGGCTTCGACTCAACTCGGCTCGCGGCTCGGCTCGCGGCTCGATCCTCGGCTCGGCTCGCGGCTCGCGGCTCAGCTCGGATCGCTACTCGGCTCGGCTCGCGGGTTGGCTCGGATCGCTACTCGGCTCGGCTCGCGGCTCGCGGCTTGGGTTGGTTTTGTTTTTGGCTCGGGTAGCTCGCAGCTCGGCTCGAAATGGGTTCTCGGGTCAAGTTGGATGAGATCGAGCAGCCGCGGTTGGTTTATTATCTTCCGGCGAACGAGGGCGGCAGCGATTCGCAGACGACGCACGAGGCACAACACTGAAAGGAGGGGATACCACCTGCGGTTGGGACAGAGGCGGCCGGCAGGTCTGTTGTTGTGTGAGGCCGAGGAGGGAGAATGGAAATGGATGGGACCGCGGCAGACGAACGTTGAAGCTGAAGAAAATGCCGACGACGGAGATGGACACGGAGACAGAGGTGGAGACAGAGGCGGAGACGGAGACGCGTGTTGAAGAGAAAGGATGGCGAGACGGCGGCGGCGTTGGCTTCGCGAAGCTGAAGACAGAGATGGAGAAGGAGAACGGATGGGGGGGCGGACGCGCGGCTTGCTAGGGTTTTTTATTAAAAAAAACAAATTATATATATATATATATATTTTAAATAATAATAATAATAATAATAATAATAATAATGTAATAAGTAATAATAATAATATAGTTAATAATAATAATAATAACAATAATAAATAATAATAATATTAATAATATAATTAATATCATATTATTATTATAGCAATTTACAAAACATTAAATTCAAAAAAAATTCGTATCCCCGCAAAAAGATAAAATTTACCTTGAAAATTCGGGACGTTACAATTTGTGGTTGAATTGAAATTTGAAGGGTTTAGGGTTTAGGATTTATAGTTAAATTCATAATTGAATTGGGGGGAGGGGGTTATAGTTAAATTGAAACTTGAATTTAGGAGGGGTTTATAGTTAAATTGAAAATTGAATTGGAAGGGGGCTTATAGTTAAATTGAAAATTGAATTGGAGGGGGGTTATAGTTAAATTGAAAATTGAAAATGTAATATGTGTGTTAAGATTTGTTTTGGCTATCTTGCAGTTATGGTAGCCTGCTTGTGTTGAATATTTTTGTTGTTGATTTGAGATGGCTATCCTACAGTTTTGGTAGCCCTTTTTGTTTTGAATTTGCTTCTGTTTGGGATGGTTCAAGGGGTGGTAGTAGGATAGCTTGAAGTATTTTGTTGTTAATAATTAGGTTGTGTTGGCTATCCTGCAGTTATGGTAGTCTCTGTAGTTTGAAGGGGTTTGTAGAATGCGAAGATTTTGAAGTATTTTATTGTTAATCATTAGGTTGTGTTGGCTATCCTACAGTTATGGTAGCCTCTGTAGTTTGGAAGGGTTTGTAGAATGCAAAGATTTTGAAGTATTTTATTGTTAATAATTAGGTTTTGTTGGTTATCCTGCAGTTATGGTAGCCTCTGTAGTTTGGAGTGATTTGTAGGATGCGAAGATTTTAAAGTATTTTGTTGTTAATAATTAGGTTGTGTTGACTATGCTGCAGTTATGGTAGCCTCTGTAGTTTGAAGTTAGTTATTGAAAAATAGTGAAAATTTAGGAGAGTAAGTTATGGATGTGAGAGAGTGAGAGAGATATGTTTCTAATCAAACCTATTTATGTTTTAAGGACTTAAACGATGGGTAAGGGTTGGATGAAACTTATAAATAAGTTCTCCCTTGAGTATAGACAGGGAGTGACTTAATTTTTAGAATTTGCCAAGGTTCATGTTGATGCCTATGGACGATTAAGGCGTCCATGCATGAAATGTTTGAATTTAAATTGGAGCTCATTAGAGGGTGTCGAACGACATCTACTAACTATTGGAATATCCCCTACTACACAGAATGGGTGTATCATGGAGAGTCATTAAGTTTTAGAGGCACAGAAAACTTTGAGGAAGAAACTAGTAGTAATCCTTTTGATGAAGGAACTAGTAGTAGGCAATTTAATGAAGAAGGTGATATGTTTGGTATGGTAAATGATTTACAAGCCCCTATTGAACATGAAGAGGAAACAGAGGAACTTCGTTTGGAAGATGAAATGCCGATGAATGTTGGGGTAGATATAGATGAAGATAGAACAAACAATATATTTCAGGACTTATTGAATGAAGCACCTAATGAGTTGTACCCTGGTTATTTAGAATTTTCGTCGTTGGATTTTTTGGTTAAGTTGATGCATGTGAAATTTCTAAATGGTTGGAGTAACAAGTTGTTCGACATGTTGTTAGAACTCTTAAGAGCAGTGTTTCCAATGTGTAGTAGTACTATCCTTAGTTCATTTTATGAAGCAAAACGAAAACTTTGTGACTTGGGCTTGGGATACGAGACATCAAGTGAATGACCACATCGAAGATGACACTCTATGCAAAACTGACGTTGATCCCATAATCGTTGAAAGATCGGTTGTGCGTCATGTTACTAACGACTTCATCGACGATGTGGATGAACACTTGTCACATGCAAGCGAGGACGAATTATAATGACAAACCATGTACCCACATATTTATGTAGTTTATATATTTTGATTTTAGCTATGCGTTCGTATTTGCTTATTTAATGTTTGTTTTCTATGTCCACAGCCATTATGTCATCATCATATCCACGTAATAATTTTATACAGACGGACGCTATGTTCCTCGAGTTTGAGGACGATTTAGATAACATCGCAGGAGGGTCGTCGTCTGTGGGTGACAGAATAGGTCAGTCTAAGAATTTTCTTCATTTTACACTACAAAAAAGTGACTTTCCATGACACTTCTAAAGAAGAAAAATTGAGAGGAGAGAAGAAACAATTGTCATAATATGTGAAAATGCACTTTTTTGGCATGAAAAGACGTTGTTTTCATATATTGTTTTCCGTGATAGTTATTTGGTGTCATAAAAGGGTATAGGATTTATTAATATAATTTATTAACATAAAAAAACCCCAATTTTATTAAATTATTTAATTAAAACATAAAATCCCTAATTTCTCAACCCCTTCCATTTTCACAATCTTTATCTTCCGGCCACTTGTCTCAACCCACTGTCGCCGTTCCGCGCGAGCAGTCGATACTTCCACCGACGCGTGAGCAGCCGATTCTTCCACCGACGAGCGAGCAACCCAATCTTTCGGTCATCCTTCACCGCACCCAGCCCAATCTTCCACATCCAATTTGCCGATCCTCCACCCACGTACCCGATCGAAGCTTCCGCGCAAGCCCAATTTGTTGAACGCCGGTCATCCATACAACCCCAATTTATTTTTCGTCGACCATTCACGTAGCCCGAATCTCTCTTCCGCCGGTCATCCACGCAGCTCGAAACCCTCTTCCGCAAGTCATCCGCGCAGCCCCAAACCTTCTTCTACGCAGCCCTGAATCTTCCGCGCAGCCGCAAATCTTCCACGTACCCAGGTTCTAATCCTTTCCCTCTTCACTTTCTTGCTCCTTATTTTGTTCCTCATTATCCTCCAATCTTTACCATTTTATTTAATTTTGGTTTTTTAACCACTAAACTCTCTATTTTAAACCATGAATTCAGAATGTATAACAACTTAACAGTTGAATAACCACAACTCAAAGGAGAATATTGAATATCAATTGTTTGTTATGAAATCAACTCTGATTTACATTTACGTGAGTCACTTAGGGTGTGGTAGCTTTATTAAAAAACTAATCATTGAGGCACCTCTAGAATAGCATACCTAGTTTAGTCTAACACAAATCGTTGAGGATGTACTAAATCTCATTTATTGAGATATGCAAACATTATCCTAGTTTAGTCTAACACCACTCTAATCTAATAAGTGACTTACGCTCCATTTGATAACAATTTTGTTTTGTATTTTTGTTTTTTGAAAATTAAGCATATAAAATACTACATCTATCCTTAACTTTCTTTGTTATCTACTTTTTACTATTTGTTTAAAATCCCAAGCTAAGTTTGTTTTTATTTTTAGAACTTGACAAGGAATTAAACTATTGTACTTAAAAAAAAGATGTAGATCACGACATGAGATAGTAAGAAAGTAGGCTTAATTTTCAAAAAGAAAATAGTTACCAAATAGGGCCTTAGGAATTTAAATGTGTTTGGCATTGATAGGTTGAGATAATAGGATTGCTTAACATTGATAGGTTGAGATAACCATCCATATGATGAGAGAAAGGAGAGTTAGTATTTAGGTATATTTATTCTTTGTCCTACCTTTTCTTTTCAAGTACAATTGATTTCACATCTTTTGTTCGAATGACTTTACTAACTTGCCTTGCTCTAAACAACCAAGCACGGGTCTCATTATCACTATCACTTATTATATTTACGAATTTGGTCCGAACATTTAAGCATCTAATATCATTTTTATGTAAGTTGTAGGCTCTTTTTCTACTAGTGAGAATAGTTCATATATGGGGTGTTTTGGTTAAGAATAGGATTATCATTTTATCAATTGGCTTAAATGAAAATAATTCTAAGTACAATCATTGTGTCCTTATTAAAATTAAATTTAGTTTAGAATATATAGAATTTACATTAATCTGATATGTTTCCTATTAAATTTAGCTTATGAAATATATGTATAATAGGATGTAGTTACTGATACTCTTCCTTCAGTTGTCATCCATCTCTTTTGTAACCCAGGTTTGTTTAGAGGGCAATTATAGAAGATTTTGTATTTGTAACATCTACAGAATGGACAAATCATGGATGATGGAAAATAGGATGTCTAGAGAATATGATGTAGAATTCTGGGTATGTCCATAACCTAAAGTTATTGACATAACCTAAAGTATTCTTGATAGGATTTCTAATTCCTTACAATTCTGGGTATGTCCATAACCTAAAGTTATTGATACGAATTGTGCTTACAATAGTCTAAGATGTAGTATTCTTGTTTCACACATATATTTAGAAATCATTGGACATTGGTTGTAATAAACCTTACGAAGGGTGCTGCCTTTTGGGTAGACCATTTGAAAAACCGTATTGACCCAGATGTAACTGAAGTAGTTGAAAGGTATGTCATACCTACTTTTACCTTTACTTCCTTTTTTCTTAAGTAGTTCAAACTTTGATATTGTTTTATAGGTCGTTCAACATAATGAACAAGAGAAAACCAAATCGGAGAGTCGTGAAGGTATGTGAATATCTATGTTGCTATAGGTTGTAAATTAATACATATTTCTAACATAGGTCAAGTCATTTGTACGTGTATCTCCAGTGTCCTATGCAATCAGGAGTAGTAGAATGTGGTTATTATGTGATGCGGTTCATGCGTGACATCATATTGTCAAGGAGTACTTCTATCATACAGATAGTAAGCGTAACAGTTATAAAACTAGCATGCATATATACTTTTTTGTGAATGAAACTCATTTAGAACCACTTTATTATCTGCAGATGAAATATTCACATCGTGTTTACACTCAGGATGACATTGATTGTATAAGGTCTGAGTAGACTGAGTTTGTAGGGAAGCACGTACATTGTGCTTAGGATAAGATATTTTGTCACATATTTTGTCATATACTTTCTCACATATTTTGTCACATACTTTGTCACATATTTTCTCACATATTTTTGTGTTCGAGCTACCATGAAAAATACAGTACGGAAGAAAAATACAGCTACCATGTTCAATATCAATGAGGTTAGGTTATCTTAGAAATTACTAAAATGCAGTTTTTAAAGTTCATCAAATTATCTCCATTGATTTAGTATTTGTAACTTGAAGACACTTTTTGCTAAGATAAGACACTCTATTTTACTTGCCAGGCGCTAAAAGTTGTTCTCAGCCTTCTACTTCAAATCCCAGCACTTCATAATCCATTTTCATTCAAAAGGTTGGTTTTCTCTCCTTTTGTACTTTGTGCTAGTGCTTCGTTCGATCAATTTTTTTTTTTACTTTTAGCCATTGATATGCTTGTAGGTGTTTTAGCTTTGAGTTTTGTTAAGTATGTGGGCTGAATTTGGTGTTTGCGATTATGTGTTCTTGAAGTGTTATATAATTTAGGTAAGTTTATGGGCTAAATTTGGTGTTTGCGCTTATGTGTTGTTGAAGTGTGTATGTAATTTAGCTAAGTATGTTGTTGATCATGAAGTGTTGTTGAAGTGTGTATGTAATTTAGCTTAGTTTGTGGGCTGAATTTAGCTAAGCTTAAAAGTTATTATTCTTGAAATGTGTATGTGCTCTATGTTGTTGAAGTGTGTTGTTGATCATGAAGTGTTGTTGAAGTGTGTTGTTGATCATGAAGTGTTGCTGAAGTGTGTATGTAATTTACCTAAGTTTGTGGGCTGAATTTAGCTAAGCTTAGAAGTTATTATTCTTGAAGTGTGTATGTGCTCTATGTTCTTGAAGTGTGTTGTTCATCATGAAGTGAATGTGATGTGTTTATTTGGGTGAATGCGTTGTCTTGTTCAATCATTTTTTTCCTTTTCTTATCTTATTAGGTTTTGCCACAATCTATTGGAGCAATGAAGCCATATTTATGCCAATTCATTAATGTATAGGCTTTTTTGTAGGTTTGGTAGGAAATTTTTTGTTTAACTGTAGTTATTTAAATAGTTTGTTCGTACCAAAACACATTTGTACCAAAAATTAAAGCAATATTACAAAGTGTGTTTCTTTCTATTAAAGCGTTCACCGTTTTTCCATATGTGATTGTATTGGTCTATAATGGTATGTGTAATGGCAGGACAACAAGAAATACAGGATTCAATATGAAAAAGGGCTGTTGAAAACAGTGACTAAAAACACAAATATGACATTTAAATTGAAAAATAAAAATGTCATTGAAAAAGTTTTATTGACATTTAATTAAAGTCATGGTAAGTTAAATAATGACAGTAAAAAAGTGTCATAAATCATAAATAATGACATTAAATATAAGTCATATAATATTAACAATGAGAGTTATCCTCCATCATAAAATATAAACTATGACAATTATCCTCTGTCATAAAATATAAACAATGATAGTTATTAACTGTCATCGAAATAAATAATGGCAGTTACAACCTGTCCTAAAATGTAAATTGTGATAGTTATTAACTGTCATCGTAACTAAATAATGACAGTTATAATCTGTTATAAAATATTTCATTTGTGACATTTATTATATGTCATGAAAACCGCATTTCGTGACAGTTTTTTACAATTGTCATAAAATACTTTCCATGACTTCTGTAACGACTCAACTCCTTATACTGAA
This sequence comes from Cucumis melo, assembly GCF_025177605.1. Classification (NCBI taxonomy): domain Eukaryota; kingdom Viridiplantae; phylum Streptophyta; class Magnoliopsida; order Cucurbitales; family Cucurbitaceae; genus Cucumis; species Cucumis melo. The sequence goes on from NC_066861.1 coordinate 15,522,771, forward strand.
TCGAAGTCATTACTAAATATAGAACAAGTGGTTTAGGTCATAAAATTTATTAAAAACACATAAGGTTTGAGAAATTTTATTTGTGAAAATTCAAACAAGGTAGTTATGCAAAAAGATGTAATGCGTTCTAAAGTCCTACTCGGGCCCTATCTACATAATAAGATGGTAAGTACTGAAGAATATTCAAACTCAGGTACGAAAGTCTAAAATAAGGATAAGCGGAAGCAGTAGTCCCTATGGCCCGCCACGGTCACTTCGGGTCGCTCGCCAGCTTGCCTTTGCCCTTGCCTCGTCCCCTACCTGAAAACATGAAATGAAGAGAGTGAGTATAAAATACTCAGTAAGGGACCCACTACTAGTCCCACTAGGTGCCTGTTAACTTCCTATCAGAGTCCTGTAACTGGTACCCAATCTCTGGCACGTTCCCGAACACGTGCAACATGCGCTCCCGTAGGAACGTAACTCTGGTCTTCGGTGTCCCGGGGACACCTAGGACAATCGGGATGCGAGGACCCCGTCGAGTCGCTCAAGTCATATCTATATCCATGCTAGACTGGTGTCTCGTCGGCCACACAGTCCTAAATAGGTGGTGATCCCGAAGGACACCCATGCAGGTACGACTTTAATAGGTTAAGCTAACAGGTACCCTAATCACAGCATACATACACATGGCATCATCATATAATCATAACAGATTAATCATCATTTCTCTCTCCATCTCAACATCCGTCGTACAGCCATCACGGTCCTCGTGATAACAACATCATGCCATAATATAACCATATCATCAATCACATCATGCTAACATCAATTTCATGCATCATACAGTCTAGTCCTCAACGTGCACAACTGAAGGTGTACGTGATCTCATAATTCTAAACATGGAGCTAGTAGTAGAATCTCTTACCTGGAGATTTACTTGACTAGTCCTAACCGCGAGGCAGTATGCTTCCCAAGCGACGAGGTCCTAACTGTTTAATACGCCAAAATTCGTAATTAGGTCACCAACGACTAACGGTTCAAGACTCATTTGAAATGGCTTACCCTAGAAAGAGGTTGCAGTGCTCGAGCCCCTACTGAAGAAATCCCGCGCTGCAGCAATTACTTGGTCCAAGACGTCCCTTAAGGAAATAATTTAATTTAGTTCCAAATTAAATTACTTAGCGTCCGAAACATTGAGTCTTACCGGGTAATGCCACAATAATTAATTTAATTACCAAAATTTAGGTGGATGGAGCCAAATTAGTCTTGGCGGCTCGGCTGGAAAAGGACAGGGACCGGCTCGGCTTGGCACAGGCGCGACTTGACTCGGCTCGGTACAGGAACTTTACGCGTGCGGCTCGGCTTGCGACAGGAGGGAGACGCGGCTTAGGTTGTGGTGCAGGCGGCGCGGCTTGCACGCGGGCGCGTGTCGGGTTCCGGAAGACGGCGCGCGTCGGTTCGGGTCGCGGAGCGGGTTTTCGGTCGGATCTTTCCGCGCGAGGCGCTGGCTTCCGGATTTTGGGTGGCGCGGCGGCTGCTGGTGGTCCGGCTACCACGGCTTCGCTCGGCGACGGCTGCACACGAGCGTTTCAGCTGCGCTGCGTCGGATCGAAGCGGCGCGACTCGGCTTGCTGACGGGTTGGCTGCGGACGCGCGAAGGTGACTTCGACTCGGCTTCGGGCGTGCGAGAGATGGCTGCAGACGCGGCGCGGCGTGCGTAGCTTCTCCTAGGCGTACGGCGGCTTGACTCATCCGACGCGGCTGGGAGGGTGGTTCGGCTTCTACTGCGGCTGGCTCCCGAGCGCTGGTGCTTGAACGGGCGGCGAAGGCGGCGGCGCGGGTCGGCGGCTAGGGTTTCGGCGGCTAGGGTTTAAATCTTTAATTGCTCCTCTCTCTTTTTTTTTGTTCTTCTTATGCACGGGTCCCAACGCAGCTTTATAAGAAGATAATTCTTTTCCTTTTCCTTTTAAAAACCCAAAACAACCACCTTCTCTCTCTCCCCAAATCTCACCAAAAACAACCAACTTTAGTTTAATAAAGGCTTCCCCAATTATTTCCAATAAAGATAATAAAAAATATTTATTATCTTAAACAAAATAAGGATTCCCAACCTTAATTACTCGAGAAATCAAAATGGTAAGGTTCTTCCAATAAATTTAAAATTCCCATAACCACATTTAAATATTAATGACAATGAACAAAAAAATCAAATTTGTTGGACGTTACAACTTCCGCATCAATGACTGCAAAAACCTGTCACGAAAACCTTTAATGACAGCATTTAACTGTCATTGTAGGCTGTTTTTCTACTAGTGTTAACATACGATTATTTCATGTTCTTTTTCTAACATTATATGTTATTATCAATTTATTGAGCAGGGTCTTCTTCTCAACAACCTGCGACTTCGACTCCTAGGAGACATGCGCAGTCTCGACTCTTGGAGTTAGAGCGTCACGTTGCAATAAATGGGCACATTCTGATGACAATCGTCCCCAGAGTGGAGAAGCCTATTTCCCCACACGTCGTTCGCTTCAGCCAGAGAATTGGTGTGTGCGTGCGAAAGATATTTCCCGTTTGCTGCCTTAAGTGGGCGGATGTTGGGAGACAATACATTGAGGTCATCAAGGGCAACCTCCAGGTAATTAAGAGCACTACACATTTATGATTTCATTTGAAACATATCTAAGTTTAACCAATCTAATGTGTTATGTTTGTAATGTGTAGTGATTGTTTGTGCTTGATTTCAATGATCAAGCAATGAATAGGTTTGTTGAGCATCAGATGCTCACAACCTTTAAAGAGTTCCAGGCTGACTGTCACAGACATTTCAAAAAGTACAGTGACCTGGAGGAGGCTTGTGCCAACCCACCAAATGCATTGGTTGGACGTCATGAGGACTGGCACTTCCTCTGCGACCACTATATAAGTCGTGCATTCCAGTTATTTGTTATGATTAATTATGATAACAAGTTTTAATATGTATAAGAAATAAACAATATAATTATTTTTCATGCAGGAGCAATCACGGACGAACAAGGCTGCTAGACAGAAGCAGTCTTACAATCATAGTAGCGGGTCCAAGTCGTTTCTACAATGACAGTACGAGCTCGCTGAGAGACAAGGGGAGTTGGTCGATCGTGTGGAGTTGTTTTTAGAAACACACGTTTGAGCTGGGACGTTCGTGTCACAGGCCGCAGAGGATGCGTATGTAAGTTATGCCCTTATTAATTATCCTCTTTCATTATATATTTTTGTGCGTTATGGAACATAGTTTTTAAATTTGTTGCAGAATCAAATACTGGAACTCCAATCCCAGCCTACCCCAAAGGGTAGTCAACCACTCTTTGAGGATGAGATATGTGATCAGGTGTTGGGTAGACGATCAGGCTACTCAAGAGGCCTTGGTTGGGGACCCAAGCCGAAGGCTCGCAGGACGACGAGTGCGAGCAGTTCGTCGACATCTTGTTCGCAGTCCACACAAAAAGAGATTGAATTACAAGCTAAACTTAATGAAGCTTTGGAACGGATTGAAGTCCAAGATAGAAATCACCAAGCGTTAGCTTCACAAGTGGAACAAATACAAAAGTTGATAAAAGAATTCACTCGTGCACAACAGGGACCACCACATGATCCCTAGCTCTGCGGTACGTATATATGTCTCCATTATTCTTAAGTTTGTGCAATGATAGTATACAGTGAACATGGATATATGTACTAAACTTAGTTACTTTTATATCATTTTAGGACCGAAGGTGTAGAATGACGCGTACGCACCTCGTTAGGAGACTTTTTGTTATGTTTGCGTTTTCTTGTATTATGAGAACTACATTTTTTGTATTAAACTTACTAATATTTTGTGAACTTATTCATATTATTAATTTTAAATCTTTTTTTAATTTGTGTTTGTATTTTTTAATTTTTTAATTTTTTAATTTATATTGAATTTATTTTAATTTAATATAAAATATCGGAAAAAATATTTGAGCAATCCGAACGTTGTTGTGAATGTTTGAGCAAAATATTTTAAGGGAAAAAAAAAGAAATTAAATATTAAAAAATATAAAAATGAATTCCCAACGCCATGAAACGTTGGGACTAGGATGTATAACATACGTCGGGGAAGGGTGTTCCAACGCACAACAAATGTCGGGAAACAAACGTCGGAAGAGACATTACCAACACCATGCGTTGTGTCGGCATAAGGTCCGTCGGGACTGCCTCTCCCGATGTCACTATGGCTGACACATGTGACGGTGTCGGGAGAGGCATTTTCGACGTCGTATTGGTACAGCGTCGGAATGCCTCTCCCGATTCGGTTCTCCCGATGTTTTTCTTGACATCGTGAAATACGTCAGCACATCCTTTCCCGACGTATTTTTCATTTTCGTCGACGTTTTTGTGCGTCGGGAGTACCCCCGTCTCTTGTAATGGATATTAGTTTATTGAATCGAGTTATACAATTCTTAAATTTGAAATAAATAACATTTTATTAATAAATAAATTATTTATACAAACCACGAGGTTAAGGAATAAATCCAACATGCACTAACAAAAAAATTAGAATTATGTAGGATACAAAAGCTTCACTAAATACTCTAATCTAACTCAATTCTTACACCCCAAACATAGTTTTATTAACTCTAATTTATTGCTCTAACCACATTCAAATTTTTCATAAGAGACTTTTTACATCATTTCATCTAAAAGTTGAATTTATATGATTTCTTAATGCAATGTTTACACTTCTTAAAAGAGATGGAGTTGACATGAATTTTGTTTCGTTACCTAAAAACCTTCTATTTTCTCATTATTTGAACATCAAATATTTATAAATTTCGTAATTACTTTAGGGACAAAATATAGCTAGATTCCAAAATATATCAATAATAGACACAAATACATTTCTATCATTGATAGTATGTGAAATTTTAATATATTTTATATATATTTTCAACAGTTTTACTATTTATAATAATTTTCCATCATTCTACGTTTGAATTTTAAATTTGTGCTCTCACATCCATTCACACAGAACATTTATAATATACATTTCATTCTTTAATTTTGCATCCTTTTATAATATAAATTTGTGTTCTCATTTTCAAGCTTTCTTTATACTTATACACGTTATCTCTTGATATTGCTTGAAAACTACCATGACTTAAGCCTTTTATGACCACGTTTTTGTTTATGTTTAAATAATGTGTTTATGCATTGCAATTTATGAATGTTTATGACTTGAATTTTATAAAAGCAGGTTTCAACTTCCTGTTTTCATTTACACTTAAACGATGTGTTTGTTCGTCACGATTTTGAAAATGCACGTGGCTTGAACTCTATAAAATTGTATCTTAAGTTTTTTATTATATTTGATTTTGAAATATGCTTAACTGATGCTTATGGTGAACAAAAAGGTGATTTCCCTAAGCTACGTGAATGTATTTTCGTAGCGCTACCTATGGTTATTAGGGGGTTTCGATACTGAAAGAGACCATGATCAGAGATCCAGGAACTTGAGCCTAGGTGAGGATGTGGATGGAGGATTGTGATGTGGCTTCGGGCCTAGCTTAACCCATGGTTGATGACTCTATGTGCACACAGGAGTGGTATGAATGTTGTTACTGTGGTAGGTGATAAGTATGTGTGAGCTCCGTTTGGCCGCATGTTTCCTTGTGGATATGGATCACGTGTGAAGTATTCTGGGCCATGTATTTAGTATGCTATCATGGTTGGATTGGATGGAGATTGTTACTGTGATAGATGCTAAGTATGCGTGAGCTCTGTGTTTCCTTGTGGATAGGGATCACGTGTGAGCTATTTTGGGCCGTGCACGTTTTCAATGTTTCCCCCCAAGTAGCGGTCAAGGACCAAGCATTGGTCGTGCTTCCCTGTCATTGATTGTAGTTTCTCATTCTTGTTGTATGTATATACTTATGTGTTGCATTATATTATTGGGTGATTAGAAGAAGCGAGAGTCAATCAAGATCATGTACAAGATCGTGTACAATGTTTCTCCCCCAAGTAGCGGTCAAGATCATGTATGAAAATTATTTAGATTTAGTACAAGATCGTGTAACAAGATAGTTAAAATTTGGTGAAAGATCGTTTATGTCGGGTACAAGATCGTTTAGGTTTGATATACAATCATTTCATTTAGATTTGGTATAAGATTATGTACCAAGATTGTTTAGATTAGGTACAAGTAGAGATGTCCACATGGTGGGCCAGGGACCAAGATGCCACTTCCCTTCCCTATCCCATTCTCCATTTCCACAAACTTTCCCGTGGGGAATAGGGCAGGGATCCATCTGGGGAAATATTCTCTACTTTTGTTTTTGTTTTTTGTTTTGATAAATAAATATAAAGAAGTATAAATATAAATAAAAAATATATATTTAAACATATATAAATATATGTGAGATTAATTTTCCTAAATATAACAAAATACCAAAATATTTATGGCCCGTGTAACAAAATAAAAAAGTCCATGATATTTTCATAAATTTTAGGTTTGCCCTTGAATAATGTTGGCCATATTTTACTTTTTTTTCTTATTCTTTTTTACGATTTATTCATTTCCTCTTCATAGTATTAATTTCTTCATACTATTACTCTTCATTTTACAATATTATGTTTGTTTATGTAAATATTTACCAATTTATTCATTTCCTCTTCCAAAATTTCTTTCTTCATTATTTATCATCTTATTTTCTTTTTCTTCTTGGTACAATAACAGATCGTTTAGACTAGGTACAAGGGTACAATATCGTTTAGACTTGCTACGAGATCGTTTAGACTAGGTAGAAGGGTACAAGATCGTTTAGACTTGCTATGAGATTGTTTAGACTTTTTACATGATCGTTTAGACTTGCTACGAGATCGTTTATATAATCTTTGGACTTGTTACGATATTATTTAGACCTAGTAGAAGGGTACAAGATCATTTAGACTTGGTACAAATGGTACAAAATCGTTTAGACTTAGTACAAAGGTACAAGATCGTTTAGACTTGCTACGAGATAATTGCTAAGAGATTGTTTAGACTGGGTACAAAATCATTTTTTCACGCATATGTGACTAATTAATGCGGGGGTATTTCTGTTATTTCACATAGTGACATTTTTCCTTTTTTAAAATTGTTCTATACGGTATAAATATTTTCAAGCTTTGTTCTATTTTTGAAAAAACCCTATATATAAATATATATATACACATCCTCGACCTGATTTGTCAATGGAAAAAAAATAATCTCCACTCCCTCTTCCATTCCCACTTCGTTCGGGGCAGAGTCCTTGTGGGGCACCAACCTGCAGGTTAAATGGAGATCTCCAGGTACAATATCATATACCAAGATCTGAACAATCGTGTACCTGAATGATCACGTACCAAGCTTTCGCAAGGTGTATGGCTAATTAATCGCAAGGTATTTTGTTATTTCACTATTTTTACGTTTTGTTATATTTTCTAAAAGACCTATTATTTTTTAACGTAGGTATGTTTGGTAACTTATTCACATTTTTGTGTTTTAATATTAGGAATGAAAATTGAAAATAAAAAAGAATATTTTAAAATTGTTATGAATAGTCTACATTAAAGTCAAATATTATTAGATGTCCATAACCTCCTTAGGTTACAAATTCATCCAATAACCTCTCCATCAATTTTCATAACTTTTTTGTCCCCTATTTATGTTTGTTTTGTAACAATTATTCTCACAACCCTATAAATAGAGGTTGTAGAGATCATTTGTATACACACCACAATTGAGTTCAATTGTCTTCTCTTCTCCCTCTCTTCTCTATTCTTCTCTTTGGTTGTTTCATTGTTCTTTATTTCATAATACGTTATCAGCACGAGTCTCTACTAATTTGAAGGTTTTGTAGTAATTGATTTTGATTCTTATTAAAGACCGAATAGAATTATTTTCATAGTTTTTGAGGTATTTAGTATTTTGTCCAAATATGGTGAGTATTTTGATTTTGATGATTTTGTCATATATATATGTATTTGGTGTATTCATCATTGATTTTCTCATCACCATCATTCATATTTCTTGATAACTAAGTATGCAATATATGTTAATTGTGAAATTGTTTGCTAAGGTACATTTGTTATTAGTTTTACAATTTGATTTGATCGAATCGAAAAACTTTATTCATATTTTCATATGTTTAACAAAAGTTGCATGTACTTTATCCTCATACTTTGGTAGAATGACTAAATAGAAAAAAAAATTTGCGATTGCATAGATTTAATGAAAAACGATCCTTAATTTGGTTTCAAGTTATGTATGACATTTCATGGTAAAATTTTGTGATGTTAAATTTTGGGTGCATGAGATATGTATATCATAACATATATGTTGAATAAGTATATATTCAAACTTAAATTCTATTTGAAGTATATGTATATATGTGTGTGTGGTTACTATTTTAAACCATAGATAATTTTCATATTTGTTGAGGAATAAAATTTATGTTTGAGAAACTTAAATAATCTTGTTTTGAGTGATCCAAAATAGAAAAGATATTGAATAATCAAGTATTTCTTGACTTTAATTTTTTGGTTAAATCTTATAGATTTGTCAAATATGCTATATCATTTTAGATGTATGTTATAAATGTTCTAATGTTATTTAGATTAAGGTGGTAAATTATGCCTTATTTTTAAATATAATTCTTATATTTGAAATATTTGATTGAGATGTTTTTCTATATTTATCTTCTATATATATACATTAAGATTATATAATGTTAATGTTGTTTTTCAAATATGAGAATAAATTCTCAATGTTGTCTTTGAAACTTATTTGATTGTTGAATATTTAAATTATTCTCATGTGAACTTTGTGAATCTTACAAATTTTTTATATAGTGTTTATATATATATTTGATTAAATTCTCTTATGACAAAGTTTAAAGAATATTTGATTAAGTTCTCTTATGACAAAGTTTATGAAAGTTATGTATTGATAGTTAATTACTTCTTAAACCCTATTTTGATTTAATGCACCTGAAGTTACATAAATCAGTTAGTGCTTATTGTTTTTGTCGTGCACCAGTAGTTGTACATATCAAAACATCTTTTCTCTTACAATAACAATTTGAGAGAGAAAGTTTAAAACATTATATTATATATTGAGCATATGTTTCTATAATGTGTGTGTGTGTGTGTGTGTGTGTGTGTGTGTGTGTGTGTGTGTGTGTGTGTGTGTGTGTGTGTGTGTGTGTGTGTGTGTGTGTGTGTGTGTGTGTGTGTGTGTGTGTGTGTGTGTGTGTGTGTGTGTGTGTGTGTGTGTGTGTGTGTGTGTGTGTGTGTGTGTGTGTGTTTGTGTTTGTGTGGTAAATTTTGATCAAATAGTTTAATAGCATTCCTTGAAGTGAATGTTACAATATTTAGTAAGATCAAAATAATGTTAATAGAAAAGAAATGTTTATTTGATTAGAACCATACATATTTATCTGAGAATTTTATTTTCCAAATATGTTTTGGAAAAGATACAATAATATTGTATTTAATAATCTTGTACAATATTAAAATCCATAACGATGAAATATGATTTGATAGTCTTGATATACTTTACTATCTTTGTAAATCTCTATCAAAGAGAAGTTTAGTAAATTTGAAAGGTATATGTTGTAATCAATATCATATCAGAGAGATTGACTATAAGAATAATATATGATATGCATATATTGTATGTAATCTTCTACGGGTAGATATATAGAAAATTTGTCTACTTTTACTTCTCAATTATATTACACACATATTTGTGTAATTGATATATATGCAACAACGAACTTGAAGTTCATTGATCCAAATATAATTTTATTTGACATGATAGTCATTTTGGGTCAATAATGAAATTAATGTATGATTTGAAATATACATTGACATCCATTGAAGAACTAGAAGATTCTTTCACGTAATAAATTGTCAAGGGGTCTCTTGTTCTCAAAAGGTTAATTATCAAACTCTCACTAGCGAAAATTGAAATTGAAACCTCATGTAACGACCCAACTTTCCGGACTAAGCTGAGGTCACTACCAAATACCAAAACTCGACCATTCAACATAAAATTTAAAACAGACCAGTTACGATTCATTGAAACATTAGAAACCTTACAAAAGACAGTTTCGGGCCCTATTTTAAATAAATCAAGAAAGTCACAAAATAAAAATATCAAGGCACCAGTTCAAAATCACAAGTCAAAATATGCTGACAAAATACATAGCGGAAGCGATTAAGAAAACCAGACGCGTCCATATGGCCTTCACGCATCCTTCCTGCCTCTCGTCGGTCTGCCCCTCGCTGTACCTCTACCTGAAAAGTTAAAGAAGAGAAAGGGTGAGTATAAACATACCCAGTAAGGGACCCACTACTGGGCCCGTTAGGGGACAACAGTTAACTTCCTATTCGGGGGTACCCTACATATCAGTCTAGTGCTCCCGAAGGATGCACTTGTCAGTCTAGTGCTCCCGAAGGAGGCACATATCAGTCTAGTGCTCCCGAAGGACGCTCATATCAGTCTAGTGCTCCCGAAGGACGCACATATCAGTCTAGTGCTCCCGAAGGATACACATATCAGTCTTGTGCTCCCGAAGGACGCACATCTCAGTCTAGTGCTCCCGAAGGATGCACATATCAGTCTTGTGCTCCCGAAGGATGCACATATCAGTCTAGTGCTCCCGAAGGATGCACATATCCGTAAGGCACACAACCCCATAGATGAAGCTAACCGTTACCCCTCAGTCCAAACTAAACTGTCTACATCAATCACATCCCAACGGCATTCATATCACAGTCCCGCCATAGGCTTTATCAGTCAGATAGTATAAGTTTAAACATCTACACCCTCAGTTGCTATATGCATTACCGATTCGCACACCAATAGGGAAAACCCTAGGTCCAATCGACTAACCAACCAAAACCGGACTCACGGTCCATCCCCGTCCAAATTCCATGAACCACATCCAGACCGGTGTTTACTACATACTGAACCATAACTTCAAGGTCCATCAACATAAAATCTCAATCCACAATTATCAGTCACAGTATATTTACATCAGACAGAATATAATATCAGTACTTAACAGCCAACACGCATACAGTTATTCAGTACAATCACTAACGTGTAATTCCCTGTGAATTACTACGTTTTCAGCCTGGACTCGGGGTCCAGTAGTAGAAAAACCCTTACCTGATACTCGGTTATGCCTCTCGATTGAATCCACGCTCAACAGATCAACCTAAACGAAAACACAACGGTTTTAGTTGATGACGTTAGTAGCAGTTGTTTTAAAAAAGGTTATCCGTTGACTTACTCAAGGAAAGGAAACTATCTCCAACCAGGTCTGCCGCGGAACCCGAGAACTTAAGCGTCAACTCTGTACTACCTTCAAGGGAGAAAAGTAGGGCCACATCTTAATCCAACATTCAAACTCGAATCGGACGAGGTAACATTAGGGAATTCATCAAAACAACCCTTACCGAAGACTCACCGTGAACCGAAGTGGAGGAAGGAAGGCTTAGGTGGCTCGGCTCGGCTCGGCTCGGCTCGGCTCGGCTTGGCTCGGCTCGGCTTGACTCGGCTTGGTTCTCAGCTCGGCTCGGTTCGGCTCGGCTTGGCTCGGCTCGGCTCGGCTCGGCTTGGCTTGGCTCGGCTCGGCTTGACTCGGCTTGGTTCTCGGCTCGGCTCGGTTCGGCTTGGTTCTCGGCTCGGCTCGGCTCGCGGCTCGGCTCACTCGGCTCGCGGCTCGCTCGGCTCGGCTCACGCGGCGCGCTCGCGGCTCGGATTTGTGTGTGGCTCGGACTGGAGACAGGTTTTTGGGTCGGGTCAGCTTGGAACCGGGTCGGGTTGGCTTGGACGAAAACGGGCAGCACGGTTTTGTGGGTTCTTTCTTCCGGCGAACGACGGCGGCGGCGATTCGCGGACGACACACGAGGGGCGCGGTTGGCTGCTTCGTGGAGCGGCGACGGGCGGCGGCAGATCTGCCGTTGTGTGAGGCCGAGAAGGAATCGGAAATGGATGGCTACGGCGGACGGTGCTCCCCTCTGTGTTTTGCCGGCGTCGAAAGCACGAGATGAGGACGGAGAGGATGGGCGATGGTGGCGGAGAGACGAAGGAGAAGAGAATGAGGGGAAGAGATGGCCGTCGGAAATGGAGAAGGAAAACGCGGGGCGGTGGCGCGGCGGAAGGAGGAAACGGAAGAGAGAAAAATTTTCGACGGGGGGGGGGGGGGGGGTAGGCGGCGCGAAAATTAGGGTTTGTGTTTTAAAAAAAAAAGTTTATTATATATATATATATATATATATTTAATTCTTAATAATTATAAAACCTTAATAATTTAAATTATATAATAATATATATATTAAATATAAATAATAATAATAAAAAAATAAAGTAATAATAATAATATATTAATAATATTAATATTAAATAAATAACAATTTATTATATTTCTATAATATTAATTAATAATAATAATAATTATAATATTGATACTATAACAAATAAATATTAATAATAATAATATAATTAATATTATATTATTATTATATCAACTTGCACTTTACGTAAAACGAGGAAAATTTTACCTTAAATTTTCGGGGCGTTACATTCTTCCCTCCTTAGGGAACTTTCGTCCTCGAAAGTTTTATTCCTCGAACAGTTCGGGATAACGGGACCTCATGTCATCTTCACGCTCCCATGTAGCCTCTTCTACCCGATGATTCCGCCATAAGACTTTAACTAGGGGAATTTCTTTATTTCTCAACGTCTTCACCTCTCTAGCAAGCACCTCAACAGGTTGTTCAACATAGCTCAAGTTTTCATCAATCTCCAGTGGCTCGTAATCCACTACGTGGGATGGATCTGGCACGTACTTCCTCAACATAGAAACGTGAAACACATCATGGACTGTCGTGAGTGATGGAGGCAACGCCAAGCGATAAGCTACAGGGCCAATCCGCTCCAGAATCTCAAACGGCCCAACAAAACGGGGACTCAACTTTCCCCTCCTTTCAAAACGCAAGACACCTTTCATAGGTGCTACCTTTAAGAACACCTTATCCCCTATCTCAAACTCAAGGTCCTTCCGCCTCACATCTGCATAACTCTTCTGTCTACTCTGAGCGGTATGCATGCGTGATCTAATCTTCTGAATCGCTTCGTTAGTAGACTGAACTAACTCAGGACCCATCAATCTCTGCTCACCTACCTCATCCCAGCAAACCGGGGATCTACAACATTTGCCGTACAGGGCCTCAAACGGTGCCATGCCAATAGTAGCCTGATAACTGTTATTATAAGCAAATTCCATCAAATGTAAGTGGGAGTCCCAGCTACCTGGAAATTCCAATGCACACGCTCGCAACATATCCTCTAAAACCTGGTTCAGACGCTCAGTCTGACCGTCAGTCTGTGGATGGAAAGCCGTACTAAAGTCCAATCTCGTGCCCATAGCAGTCTGCAAACCCTTCCAAAATTTGGAAGTGAAACGGGCATCTCTGTCAGAAACAATCGACACTGGCACTCCGTGCAATCTCACTATCTCAGACATGTACAACTGTGCCCACTTACTAGCAGTATAGGTGGATTTACCCGGAACAAAGTGCGCTGATTTAGTAAGTCTGTCCACCACAACCCAGATCACTGTAAATCCCCTCAGAGTTCTCGGTAGCCCGGTAATGAAATCCATGGATACGTTCTCCCACTTCCATTCCGGTATGCTCAAGGGTTGTAATAAACCCGCTGGTTTCTGCCTTGGTGCCTTAACCTGCTGACACACCAAGCATTTACTAACAAATTCTGCTACTTCTCTCTTCATGTTACGCCACCAATAAACCCGCTTCAGGTCCTGATACATCTTCGTACTACCTGGGTGCATGGAAAATGGGGAACTGTGAGCCTCAGATAATAATTCTGTCTTAACCGCACTATCTGACGGCACACAGAGGCGTCTCTCGAACAAAAGTCCACCATCAGAGGATAACGAGAACTCAACCGCTTGCCCTGCCTCTGCTAGGCCACGTTTCTCAACCAGATAAGGATCGTTACTCTGAGCATCAATGATCCTTTGCCTCAAAGTCGGCTGTACTGTCAACTGGGCTAACTGCATAGTAACTGCCCCCACTGACACTGCAATCTCAGCCCGCTCGAGATCCCGATGCAATGGGGCCTGCCGGGTAATAAGTGCTGCTGAATGTGATACCTTCCTACTAAGAGCGTCCGCTACCACATTTGCCTTGCCTGGATGATACAGTATCTCACAATCGTAATCCTTCACTAACTCAAGCCACCTTCGCTGTCTCATATTCAATTCTTTCTGAGTAAAGAAGTATTTCAAGCTCTTATGATCTGTGAATATCTGTATCTTTTCACCGTATAAATAATGCCTCCATATTTTCAAAGCAAAAACCACTGCTGCCAACTCTAGATCATGTGTAGGGTAGTTCTGCTCATGACTCTTCAACTGACGAGACGCATAAGCGACCACCTTACCCTGCTGCATCAAAACACAACCCAGACCCTTCTTGGAAGCATCACTATAAATCACGAAACTGCCAGAACCATCAGGTATCGTAAGAACCGGCGCGGTAACTAGCTTCTGTTTAAGGGTCTGGAAACTGTCCTCACATGCCTTGCTCCAAACAAAAGGAGCTCCCTTTCTGGTCAACTGAGTAAGAGGAGTAGCTATACGGGAAAAGTTCTCCACAAACCGTCGATAATAGCCTGCTAAACCCAGAAAGCTACGAACCTCACTGACTGTGGAAGGTCGGGTCCAACCGGTGACTGCCTCTATCTTAGCTGGATCCACAGAGACTCCATCCTTAGAAACCACGTGGCCCAGAAAGGACACCTGCTTCAGCCAAAACTCGCATTTCGAGAACTTTGCATACAACTTATTATCCCGAAGTGTTTGCAAAACCATACGTAAATGCTCCTCGTGTTCGGCCTCCGTCTTGGAGTATATCAAGATATCGTCGATAAACACAATCACAAAAGTATCTAGGAACTCCCTAAACACTCTGTTCATCAAGTCCATAAACACTGCCGGAGCATTCGTCAAACCAAAAGACATCACAATAAACTCGTAGTGTCCATATCTGGAACGAAATGCTGTCTTCGGTACATCCTCATTCTTAATTCTCAGCTGATGGTATCCCGACCGAAGATCAATCTTAGAGAACACTGTGGCTCCCTGTAACTGGTCAAATAGATCGTCAATCCTGGGCAAGGGATATCTGTTCTTTACGGTTACTTTGTTCAACTCCCTATAGTCAATGCACAGACGCATCGATCCGTCCTTCTTCTTAACGAATAAGACTGGCGCACCCCAAGGTGACACGCTCGGTCGAATGAATCCCTTATCAAGCAATTCCTGTAACTGTACCTTCAGTTCTTTCAGTTCTGCGGGGGCCATTCTGTAAGGGGCTCTGGATATAGGGACCGTGCCCGGCTCCAACTTTATGGCAAACTCAACCTCCCTGTGCGGAGGTAACCCTGGAAGTTCCTCAGGAAAAACGTCCGGATAGTCCCTCACCACCGGTTCTGACGACAGGGATACATCCGCCTCTCTAGTATCCACCACACTCGCTAAGATACCCCAAGTACCCTGACTGAGCAGTTTACTGGCCCTGATGGCTGAGATTACCTGAGGCAACGACTTTGACCCTCCTCCCTTAAATTTAAAACTGGCCATCGAGGGAGGGTTAAACGTTACCTCCTTACGTGAACAATCTATACTGGCGTGGTTAGCGGCCAACCAATCCATACCCAGGATTACATCAAAGTCCAGCATATCCAGAACTATCAGCGTTACTTCAATCACACGACCTGATATCTCAATCTGGCATGCCTTCACCTTTTCTTTCGACAACATACATTCCCCGGAAGGAGTAGATACTGATAGAACATGGTGTAAGGGCTCTACCTCTAGGCGGGCATGCGACACAAATGCGGAAGAGATAAAAGAATGCGACGAACCCGAATCAAACAAAACTAAGGCGTAATGTCCCAACACTGGGAGCGTACCTGTCACTACTGTGCCTGCCTTCTCAGCCTCAGTCCTGTTGGTAGCAAAGACTCTACCCTGATGTGGAGCACCTGCTCCCTGATTCTGCGCGATCCCCGTGACTCTCAACGGGCATCTATCAGCTGTATGACCCTCTTGCCTGCACTTAAAGCAGGTCCTGGTCCCAAATAAGCAACGGCCCAGATGGTGCTTCCCACAAGTGGTACACAACGGCTTTCCTCTGGCAGCCTCCCCTGCCTCAAAAGGTTTCTGCTGGAAGCTGCGAAACTCACCACCTGGTCTGAAATTCCGCTGTGGCACTGGAACAGGCTGCTGTTCAGCCTTCCTCTTCTGTCCCGATGTCGAACCTCTACCAGCGGTCTTAGACGAGTTGGCCCTCTCCTGTAAACTGAGATCCACTGCCAGGCGCAGTGCATCGGCATGAGTAGCGGGTCTGAAAGCTCGGACCAAACCCTGAATGTCCAGTCTGAGGCCTCTAACAAACTTATCAGCTCTGGCCGCCTCGGTCGCTATCATCTCGGGAGCGAAGCGGGATAACATGTCAAACTCCGCATCGTACTGCTCCACGGTCATGTCACCCTGCTCTAAGTTCAGAAACTCCTGCCGCTTGGCATCTCTCAAACTGGCGGAGAAGAATTTCGCATAGAAACTCTCCTTGAACTGCTGCCACGTGATCTGACTCACATCACCACCTAGCATCCTCTCTGTGGTCTCCCACCATGCAGTACCTCTGTCAGTCAACATAAAAACAGCACACTGAACCTTCTGATCCTCAGGGCATTTCATGTAACGGAATATGGTTTCTAAGGACGATAACCACATCTGAGCCCTGGTGGGGTCCTCCAAAGACCCATCGAACGTCGTGGGATTATACTTCCTGAAATCCCTCAGATGTTTAGCCTCTGCCGACAACTGATCCGGCACAAACTGGGGCGCAACTGGTACTGGAGCCGGAGCTGGAGCAGGAACTCGTGCTGGAGCTGGCGCTGGAGCTGGCGCCGGAGTTGGCGAGGCAGGCTTCTGCTGCTCCCGCATCTGCATAATCATATCTCTAAACCTCTGCTCCATGGCGGCTAGGTCCGCATGAGTAACTGGCGCAGCCGGGTCAGGGGCTTGGGCTACAGGCTGCACCTCAGGCTGAACGCGTCCTGCTCCCCTTCCTCGGCCTCCTCGGCCACCCCTACGTGCACCTCTCCTTGGTGGCATTTTCCTAACAACCACCAAACGATTCCTTTAGTCATAAATGGTAATTGAATTTTGCAGTTTAACTTAGGTAAGGTAATGCATGTAGAGTTATACATATACTTTCATGAGAGCGTACCTGACGAGCGGCAAGGATCGTTTCAGCCATAAGGACACAAAACACAGACTCACATTATAAGTCAGTCTACAGAACCTAAAACTTAGGCTCTGATACCAACTGTAACGACCCAACTTTCCGGACTAAGCTGAGGTCACTACCAAATACCAAAACTCGACCATTCAACATAAAATTTAAAACAGACCAGTTACGATTCATTGAAACATTAGAAACCTTACAAAAGACAGTTTCGGGCCCTATTTTAAATAAATCAAGAAAGTCACAAAATAAAAATATCAAGGCACCAGTTCAAAATCACAAGTCAAAATATGCTGACAAAATACATAGCGGAAGCGATTAAGAAAACCAGACGCGTCCATATGGCCTTCACGCATCCTTCCTGCCTCTCGTCGGTCTGCCCCTCGCTGTACCTCTACCTGAAAAGTTAAAGAAGAGAAAGGGTGAGTATAAACATACCCAGTAAGGGACCCACTACTGGGCCCGTTAGGGGACAACAGTTAACTTCCTATTCGGGGGTACCCTACATATCAGTCTAGTGCTCCCGAAGGATGCACTTGTCAGTCTAGTGCTCCCGAAGGAGGCACATATCAGTCTAGTGCTCCCGAAGGACGCTCATATCAGTCTAGTGCTCCCGAAGGACGCACATATCAGTCTAGTGCTCCCGAAGGATACACATATCAGTCTTGTGCTCCCGAAGGACGCACATCTCAGTCTAGTGCTCCCGAAGGATGCACATATCAGTCTTGTGCTCCCGAAGGATGCACATATCAGTCTAGTGCTCCCGAAGGATGCACATATCCGTAAGGCACACAACCCCATAGATGAAGCTAACCGTTACCCCTCAGTCCAAACTAAACTGTCTACATCAATCACATCCCAACGGCATTCATATCACAGTCCCGCCATAGGCTTTATCAGTCAGATAGTATAAGTTTAAACATCTACACCCTCAGTTGCTATATGCATTACCGATTCGCACACCAATAGGGAAAACCCTAGGTCCAATCGACTAACCAACCAAAACCGGACTCACGGTCCATCCCCGTCCAAATTCCATGAACCACATCCAGACCGGTGTTTACTACATACTGAACCATAACTTCAAGGTCCATCAACATAAAATCTCAATCCACAATTATCAGTCACAGTATATTTACATCAGACAGAATATAATATCAGTACTTAACAGCCAACACGCATACAGTTATTCAGTACAATCACTAACGTGTAATTCCCTGTGAATTACTACGTTTTCAGCCTGGACTCGGGGTCCAGTAGTAGAAAAACCCTTACCTGATACTCGGTTATGCCTCTCGATTGAATCCACGCTCAACAGATCAACCTAAACGAAAACACAACGGTTTTAGTTGATGACGTTAGTAGCAGTTGTTTTAAAAAAGGTTATCCGTTGACTTACTCAAGGAAAGGAAACTATCTCCAACCAGGTCTGCCGCGGAACCCGAGAACTTAAGCGTCAACTCTGTACTACCTTCAAGGGAGAAAAGTAGGGCCACATCTTAATCCAACATTCAAACTCGAATCGGACGAGGTAACATTAGGGAATTCATCAAAACAACCCTTACCGAAGACTCACCGTGAACCGAAGTGGAGGAAGGAAGGCTTAGGTGGCTCGGCTCGGCTCGGCTTGGACTCGGCTCGGCTCGGCTCGGCTCGGCTCGGCTTGGCTCGGCTCGGCTTGACTCGGCTTGGTTCTCAGCTCGGCTCGGTTCGGCTCGGCTTGGCTCGGCTCGGCTCGGCTCGGCTTGGCTTGGCTCGGCTCGGCTTGACTCGGCTTGGTTCTCGGCTCGGCTCGGTTCGGCTTGGTTCTCGGCTCGGCTCGGCTCGCGGCTCGGCTCACTCGGCTCGCGGCTCGCTCGGCTCGGCTCACGCGGCTCGCTCGGCTCGGCTCACGCGGCGCGCTCGCGGCTCGGATTTGTGTGTGGCTCGGACTGGAGACAGGTTTTTGGGTCGGGTCAGCTTGGAACCGGGTCGGGTTGGCTTGGACGAAAACGGGCAGCACGGTTTTGTGGGTTCTTTCTTCCGGCGAACGACGGCGGCGGCGATTCGCGGACGACACACGAGGGGCGCGGTTGGCTGCTTCGTGGAGCGGCGACGGGCGGCGGCAGATCTGCCGTTGTGTGAGGCCGAGAAGGAATCGGAAATGGATGGCTACGGCGGACGGTGCTCCCCTCTGTGTTTTGCCGGCGTCGAAAGCACGAGATGAGGACGGAGAGGATGGGCGATGGTGGCGGAGAGACGAAGGAGAAGAGAATGAGGGGAAGAGATGGCCGTCGGAAATGGAGAAGGAAAACGCGGGGCGGTGGCGCGGCGGAAGGAGGAAACGGAAGAGAGAAAAATTTTCGACGGGGGGGGGGGGGGGGGGTAGGCGGCGCGAAAATTAGGGTTTGTGTTTTAAAAAAAAAAGTTTATTATATATATATATATATATTTAATTCTTAATAATTATAAAACCTTAATAATTTAAATTATATAATAATATATATATTAAATATAAATAATAATAATAAAAAAATAAAGTAATAATAATAATATATTAATAATATTAATATTAAATAAATAACAATTTATTATATTTCTATAATATTAATTAATAATAATAATAATTATAATATTGATACTATAACAAATAAATATTAATAATAATAATATAATTAATATTATATTATTATTATATCAACTTGCACTTTACGTAAAACGAGGAAAATTTTACCTTAAATTTTCGGGGCGTTACATTCTTCCCTCCTTAGGGAACTTTCGTCCTCGAAAGTTTTATTCCTCGAACAGTTCGGGATAACGGGACCTCATGTCATCTTCACGCTCCCATGTAGCCTCTTCTACCCGATGATTCCGCCATAAGACTTTAACTAGGGGAATTTCTTTATTTCTCAACGTCTTCACCTCTCTAGCAAGCACCTCAACAGGTTGTTCAACATAGCTCAAGTTTTCATCAATCTCCAGTGGCTCGTAATCCACTACGTGGGATGGATCTGGCACGTACTTCCTCAACATAGAAACGTGAAACACATCATGGACTGTCGTGAGTGATGGAGGCAACGCCAAGCGATAAGCTACAGGGCCAATCCGCTCCAGAATCTCAAACGGCCCAACAAAACGGGGACTCAACTTTCCCCTCCTTTCAAAACGCAAGACACCTTTCATAGGTGCTACCTTTAAGAACACCTTATCCCCTATCTCAAACTCAAGGTCCTTCCGCCTCACATCTGCATAACTCTTCTGTCTACTCTGAGCGGTATGCATGCGTGATCTAATCTTCTGAATCGCTTCGTTAGTAGACTGAACTAACTCAGGACCCATCAATCTCTGCTCACCTACCTCATCCCAGCAAACCGGGGATCTACAACATTTGCCGTACAGGGCCTCAAACGGTGCCATGCCAATAGTAGCCTGATAACTGTTATTATAAGCAAATTCCATCAAATGTAAGTGGGAGTCCCAGCTACCTGGAAATTCCAATGCACACGCTCGCAACATATCCTCTAAAACCTGGTTCAGACGCTCAGTCTGACCGTCAGTCTGTGGATGGAAAGCCGTACTAAAGTCCAATCTCGTGCCCATAGCAGTCTGCAAACCCTTCCAAAATTTGGAAGTGAAACGGGCATCTCTGTCAGAAACAATCGACACTGGCACTCCGTGCAATCTCACTATCTCAGACATGTACAACTGTGCCCACTTACTAGCAGTATAGGTGGATTTACCCGGAACAAAGTGCGCTGATTTAGTAAGTCTGTCCACCACAACCCAGATCACTGTAAATCCCCTCAGAGTTCTCGGTAGCCCGGTAATGAAATCCATGGATACGTTCTCCCACTTCCATTCCGGTATGCTCAAGGGTTGTAATAAACCCGCTGGTTTCTGCCTTGGTGCCTTAACCTGCTGACACACCAAGCATTTACTAACAAATTCTGCTACTTCTCTCTTCATGTTACGCCACCAATAAACCCGCTTCAGGTCCTGATACATCTTCGTACTACCTGGGTGCATGGAAAATGGGGAACTGTGAGCCTCAGATAATAATTCTGTCTTAACCGCACTATCTGACGGCACACAGAGGCGTCTCTCGAACAAAAGTCCACCATCAGAGGATAACGAGAACTCAACCGCTTGCCCTGCCTCTGCTAGGCCACGTTTCTCAACCAGATAAGGATCGTTACTCTGAGCATCAATGATCCTTTGCCTCAAAGTCGGCTGTACTGTCAACTGGGCTAACTGCATAGTAACTGCCCCCACTGACACTGCAATCTCAGCCCGCTCGAGATCCCGATGCAATGGGGCCTGCCGGGTAATAAGTGCTGCTGAATGTGATACCTTCCTACTAAGAGCGTCCGCTACCACATTTGCCTTGCCTGGATGATACAGTATCTCACAATCGTAATCCTTCACTAACTCAAGCCACCTTCGCTGTCTCATATTCAATTCTTTCTGAGTAAAGAAGTATTTCAAGCTCTTATGATCTGTGAATATCTGTATCTTTTCACCGTATAAATAATGCCTCCATATTTTCAAAGCAAAAACCACTGCTGCCAACTCTAGATCATGTGTAGGGTAGTTCTGCTCATGACTCTTCAACTGACGAGACGCATAAGCGACCACCTTACCCTGCTGCATCAAAACACAACCCAGACCCTTCTTGGAAGCATCACTATAAATCACGAAACTGCCAGAACCATCAGGTACCGTAAGAACCGGCGCGGTAACTAGCTTCTGTTTAAGGGTCTGGAAACTGTCCTCACATGCCTTGCTCCAAACAAAAGGAGCTCCCTTTCTGGTCAACTGAGTAAGAGGAGTAGCTATACGGGAAAAGTTCTCCACAAACCGTCGATAATAGCCTGCTAAACCCAGAAAGCTACGAACCTCACTGACTGTGGAAGGTCGGGTCCAACCGGTGACTGCCTCTATCTTAGCTGGATCCACAGAGACTCCATCCTTAGAAACCACGTGGCCCAGAAAGGACACCTGCTTCAGCCAAAACTCGCATTTCGAGAACTTTGCATACAACTTATTATCCCGAAGTGTTTGCAAAACCATACGTAAATGCTCCTCGTGTTCGGCCTCCGTCTTGGAGTATATCAAGATATCGTCGATAAACACAATCACAAAAGTATCTAGGAACTCCCTAAACACTCTGTTCATCAAGTCCATAAACACTGCCGGAGCATTCGTCAAACCAAAAGACATCACAATAAACTCGTAGTGTCCATATCTGGAACGAAATGCTGTCTTCGGTACATCCTCATTCTTAATTCTCAGCTGATGGTATCCCGACCGAAGATCAATCTTAGAGAACACTGTGGCTCCCTGTAACTGGTCAAATAGATCGTCAATCCTGGGCAAGGGATATCTGTTCTTTACGGTTACTTTGTTCAACTCCCTATAGTCAATGCACAGACGCATCGATCCGTCCTTCTTCTTAACGAATAAGACTGGCGCACCCCAAGGTGACACGCTCGGTCGAATGAATCCCTTATCAAGCAATTCCTGTAACTGTACCTTCAGTTCTTTCAGTTCTGCGGGGGCCATTCTGTAAGGGGCTCTGGATATAGGGACCGTGCCCGGCTCCAACTTTATGGCAAACTCAACCTCCCTGTGCGGAGGTAACCCTGGAAGTTCCTCAGGAAAAACGTCCGGATAGTCCCTCACCACCGGTTCTGACGACAGGGATACATCCGCCTCTCTAGTATCCACCACACTCGCTAAGATACCCCAAGTACCCTGACTGAGCAGTTTACTGGCCCTGATGGCTGAGATTACCTGAGGCAACGACTTTGACCCTCCTCCCTTAAATTTAAAACTGGCCATCGAGGGAGGGTTAAACGTTACCTCCTTACGTGAACAATCTATACTGGCGTGGTTAGCGGCCAACCAATCCATACCCAGGATTACATCAAAGTCCAGCATATCCAGAACTATCAGCGTTACTTCAATCACACGACCTGATATCTCAATCTGGCATGCCTTCACCTTTTCTTTCGACAACATACATTCCCCGGAAGGAGTAGATACTGATAGAACATGGTGTAAGGGCTCTACCTCTAGGCGGGCATGCGACACAAATGCGGAAGAGATAAAAGAATGCGACGAACCCGAATCAAACAAAACTAAGGCGTAATGTCCCAACACTGGGAGCGTACCTGTCACTACTGTGCCTGCCTTCTCAGCCTCAGTCCTGTTGGTAGCAAAGACTCTACCCTGATGTGGAGCACCTGCTCCCTGATTCTGCGCGATCCCCGTGACTCTCAACGGGCATCTATCAGCTGTATGACCCTCTTGCCTGCACTTAAAGCAGGTCCTGGTCCCAAATAAGCAACGGCCCAGATGGTGCTTCCCACAAGTGGTACACAACGGCTTTCCTCTGGCAGCCTCCCCTGCCTCAAAAGGTTTCTGCTGGAAGCTGCGAAACTCACCACCTGGTCTGAAATTCCGCTGTGGCACTGGAACAGGCTGCTGTTCAGCCTTCCTCTTCTGTCCCGATGTCGAACCTCTACCAGCGGTCTTAGACGAGTTGGCCCTCTCCTGTAAACTGAGATCCACTGCCAGGCGCAGTGCATCGGCATGAGTAGCGGGTCTGAAAGCTCGGACCAAACCCTGAATGTCCAGTCTGAGGCCTCTAACAAACTTATCAGCTCTGGCCGCCTCGGTCGCTATCATCTCGGGAGCGAAGCGGGATAACATGTCAAACTCCGCATCGTACTGCTCCACGGTCATGTCACCCTGCTCTAAGTTCAGAAACTCCTGCCGCTTGGCATCTCTCAAACTGGCGGAGAAGAATTTCGCATAGAAACTCTCCTTGAACTGCTGCCACGTGATCTGACTCACATCACCACCTAGCATCCTCTCTGTGGTCTCCCACCATGCAGTACCTCTGTCAGTCAACATAAAAACAGCACACTGAACCTTCTGATCCTCAGGGCATTTCATGTAACGGAATATGGTTTCTAAGGACGATAACCACATCTGAGCCCTGGTGGGGTCCTCCAAAGACCCATCGAACGTCGTGGGATTATACTTCCTGAAATCCCTCAGATGTTTAGCCTCTGCCGACAACTGATCCGGCACAAACTGGGGCGCAACTGGTACTGGAGCCGGAGCTGGAGCAGGAACTCGTGCTGGAGCTGGCGCTGGAGCTGGCGCCGGAGTTGGCGAGGCAGGCTTCTGCTGCTCCCGCATCTGCATAATCATATCTCTAAACCTCTGCTCCATGGCGGCTAGGTCCGCATGAGTAACTGGCGCAGCCGGGTCAGGGGCTTGGGCTACAGGCTGCACCTCAGGCTGAACGCGTCCTGCTCCCCTTCCTCGGCCTCCTCGGCCACCCCTACGTGCACCTCTCCTTGGTGGCATTTTCCTAACAACCACCAAACGATTCCTTTAGTCATAAATGGTAATTGAATTTTGCAGTTTAACTTAGGTAAGGTAATGCATGTAGAGTTATACATATACTTTCATGAGAGCGTACCTGACGAGCGGCAAGGATCGTTTCAGCCATAAGGACACAAAACACAGACTCACATTATAAGTCAGTCTACAGAACCTAAAACTTAGGCTCTGATACCAACTGTAACGACCCAACTTTCCGGACTAAGCTGAGGTCACTACCAAATACCAAAACTCGACCATTCAACATAAAATTTAAAACAGACCAGTTACGATTCATTGAAACATTAGAAACCTTACAAAAGACAGTTTCGGGCCCTATTTTAAATAAATCAAGAAAGTCACAAAATAAAAATATCAAGGCACCAGTTCAAAATCACAAGTCAAAATATGCTGACAAAATACATAGCGGAAGCGATTAAGAAAACCAGACGCGTCCATATGGCCTTCACGCATCCTTCCTGCCTCTCGTCGGTCTGCCCCTCGCTGTACCTCTACCTGAAAAGTTAAAGAAGAGAAAGGGTGAGTATAAACATACCCAGTAAGGGACCCACTACTGGGCCCGTTAGGGGACAACAGTTAACTTCCTATTCGGGGGTACCCTACATATCAGTCTAGTGCTCCCGAAGGATGCACTTGTCAGTCTAGTGCTTCCGAAGGAGGCACATATCAGTCTAGTGCTCCCGAAGGACGCTCATATCAGTCTAGTGCTCCCGAAGGACGCACATATCAGTCTAGTGCTCCCGAAGGATACACATATCAGTCTTGTGCTCCCGAAGGACGCACATCTCAGTCTAGTGCTCCCGAAGGATGCACATATCAGTCTTGTGCTCCCGAAGGATGCACATATCAGTCTAGTGCTCCCGAAGGATGCACATATCCGTAAGGCACACAACCCCATAGATGAAGCTAACCGTTACCCCTCAGTCCAAACTAAACTGTCTACATCAATCACATCCCAACGGCATTCATATCACAGTCCCGCCATAGGCTTTATCAGTCAGATAGTATAAGTTTAAACATCTACACCCTCAGTTGCTATATGCATTACCGATTCGCACACCAATAGGGAAAACCCTAGGTCCAATCGACTAACCAACCAAAACCGGACTCACGGTCCATCCCCGTCCAAATTCCATGAACCACATCCAGACCGGTGTTTACTACATACTGAACCATAACTTCAAGGTCCATCAACATAAAATCTCAATCCACAATTATCAGTCACAGTATATTTACATCAGACAGAATATAATATCAGTACTTAACAGCCAACACGCATACAGTTATTCAGTACAATCACTAACGTGTAATTCCCTGTGAATTACTACGTTTTCAGCCTGGACTCGGGGTCCAGTAGTAGAAAAACCCTTACCTGATACTCGGTTATGCCTCTCGATTGAATCCACGCTCAACAGATCAACCTAAACGAAAACACAACGGTTTTAGTTGATGACGTTAGTAGCAGTTGTTTTAAAAAAGGTTATCCGTTGACTTACTCAAGGAAAGGAAACTATCTCCAACCAGGTCTGCCGCGGAACCCGAGAACTTAAGCGTCAACTCTGTACTACCTTCAAGGGAGAAAAGTAGGGCCACATCTTAATCCAACATTCAAACTCGAATCGGACGAGGTAACATTAGGGAATTCATCAAAACAACCCTTACCGAAGACTCACCGTGAACCGAAGTGGAGGAAGGAAGGCTTAGGTGGCTCGGCTCGGCTCGGCTTGGACTCGGCTCGGCTCGGCTCGGCTCGGCTCGGCTCGGCTCGGCTCGGCTCGGCTCGGCTTGGCTCGGCTCGGCTTGACTCGGCTTGGTTCTCAGCTCGGCTCGGTTCGGCTCGGCTTGGCTCGGCTCGGCTCGGCTCGGCTTGGCTTGGCTCGGCTCGGCTGGACTCGGCTTGGTTCTCGGCTCGGCTCGGTTCGGCTTGGTTCTCGGCTCGGCTCGGCTCGCGGCTCGGCTCACTCGGCTCGCGGCTCGCTCGGCTCGGCTCACGCGGCTCGCTCGGCTCGGCTCACGCGGCGCGCTCGCGGCTCGGATTTGTGTGTGGCTCGGACTGGAGACAGGTTTTTGGGTCGGGTCAGCTTGGAACCGGGTCGGGTTGGCTTGGACGAAAACGGGCAGCACGGTTTTGTGGGTTCTTTCTTCCGGCGAACAACGGCGGCGGCGATTCGCGGACGACACACGAGGGGCGCGGTTGGCTGCTTCGTGGAGCGGCGACGGGCGGCGGCAGATCTGCCGTTGTGTGAGGCCGAGAAGGAATCGGAAATGGATGGCTACGGCGGACGGTGCTCCCCTCTGTGTTTTGCCGGCGTCGAAAGCACGAGATGAGGACGGAGAGGATGGGCGATGGTGGCGGAGAGACGAAGGAGAAGAGAATGAGGGGAAGAGATGGCCGTCGGAAATGGAGAAGGAAAACGCGGGGCGGTGGCGCGGCGGAAGGAGGAAACGGAAGAGAGAAAAATTTTCGACGGGGGGGGGGGGGGGGGTAGGCGGCGCGAAAATTAGGGTTTGTGTTTTAAAAAAAAAAGTTTATTATATATATATATATATTTAATTCTTAATAATTATAAAACCTTAATAATTTAAATTATATAATAATATATATATTAAATATAAATAATAATAATAAAAAAATAAAGTAATAATAATAATATATTAATAATATTAATATTAAATAAATAACAATTTATTATATTTCTATAATATTAATTAATAATAATAATAATTATAATATTGATACTATAACAAATAAATATTAATAATAATAATATAATTAATATTATATTATTATTATATCAACTTGCACTTTACGTAAAACGAGGAAAATTTTACCTTAAATTTTCGGGGCGTTACACCTCATGCTTTTGGGAAGAGATTCATCGTTTATTCTTGTTGGCGCATCCTATTGATGGCCATAGATATACTTATTGTTTTGATTTAAGAATGTTAGTGAGTTTGCATCCCAAACATTTGATAATTAATTGAGATAAGTGAACGAATATATTGTAACATATGTTTGAATAGAAAAGCTTCTAAATTTGTATGAGATCATGTTTAGATGATGAAACAATTAAACCCTGGATGGATGATATATTTACTATGTGCAATTTGCTAGTTTTAATGATACAATTTTTTTTCAACATTAGGGGGAGAAATTAAGAAAATGTTGGAAAAATAAATTGAATGAAATGCATAAATATTGTCTCATTTTGATCATCATACATATTACTTTAAACTAGAAGTTTAAAAGATATCTTATTTGAAATAAAATGAGATGCATTTACAGAACATTTATAATTGTAAGAAAGTGACCGAGTTATAGTGGTTACAAAAATACCATCTAAGAATGATATCCTAGCGCAACAAGTTGTCAATACTACACGCTTTGAAGCATGATAGGCAAATGTGAGTTCCAAAGAGAAAGATCCTTAAAGAAGAAATAGTCAACTAATGATCAGTTAAGAATATGGATATTCTAGAAGAAATCCTGAATATGAGTACTCATAAGAATCTTAAAGTAAAAAAAAGGATGATAAAAAGATCTCGATAAAATTATATGTCATGACAAGAAATGGAACCATGCTTAAATAACTAGACAACATTTTTGCATACAATGTTACTTACAATATTATTTATGAAAATAAGTAATATGTACTTAGACATATTGAACAATGTCGCGACAACACAGAAAGGATTGACTTATGTGAAAAGAAACAATCCAAAATAAACTTATATGTTTCAAATCGTGAGAACTAGTTAGACATTTGGAGAATGTCGAACATAATGAATACAAGTAAAGTGTTTGTAAGAAAAACAAATAGAAAGTGGGACAAGTTCCACACAAAGAACTGGTATTGGTTATATGAGAGATACATATTCTCTTATGGTGGATATAATACCATGAGATATCTAACATATCTTAGTGTGTATGCAAAGCTTAGCATACACCTTATGGATGTAGTCACTATACATTGATATAAATTTATTAATAATTATATCCCTGAAGGATTAAAGGTTATGAAATCATATGATTCAATAATAAGAGAGTTACAAAATATTCGAGACAAATATCATCATCTCTTATTACATTTTTGTTGACAAGAGGGATAAAAATAACCCCTATTTGTCCAATTTGATGATTTGAGTAGAAACTCCTGAAGAGATTTCAAAGATAATAGAATTTCTCTAAAAAGAATTTGAGATTATACGTTTTTTCTTAACTTGCAAATAAAGCATAAAGTAAATGAAATTGGACTAGTTATATCATTGAACTTTCCTAGAGTGGTTCATTCACTTTGCCATGTGAAAAAAAAATTATATCATCTGGTATCTAAAAGTTAATAAAAAACTTGAGATCTTGAAGAACCATAATTTTGAGAAATAAGTGCAATTATATCTTTACAAGTTTATCCACTACATGTTATAATATCTTTAATAATTTTGTTACATAAAATATAATATTTCTCCAAAAATATTGAAGTATAATTAAATTATGTATGTTTAATTTAAGAATTATTAGCTCACAATAATTTATTTTAATAGATCTAATTGTGATCTAGTTGATTATGAAGATGCAAGGTATTTATCTAACCCATGCGAGCTAGAAGCAGATCAAAACAACTACTTTAAATCATGCAGCGATATTGATGATGTACACAACTAGCCAATAATGTTCTTATGTGAAGACAAAGCATCAAAATGATGACATCAACATTGAAATGTGACAACTTGGAGAAATTGAAATGTGACAACTTGGAGAAATTGAAATGTGACAACTTGGAGAATTCAAATGATGTACTTGAGGGAGAGTAAAAATACTGCATTCTTTTCTTGACTATGGTCTTTTCCATTGGGTCTTCCTAGCAATGTTTTTAATGAGGCAATTATATAAAATGATGTACTCTTTTTCCTTCGATAGAATTTTTTCCATATTATTAGATGTCCATAAGCTCCATAGGTTACAAATTCATCCAATAACCTTCCCATTAATTTTCATAACTTTATTGTCTCTTATTAATGTTTGGTTTTGTAACCATTATTGTCACAATCCTATAAATAGAAGTTGTAGGGATTATTTATATATTCCTTTATTTCATAACAAAAATGATATATTTTGGTTTTTTTTTCCAAAGTAATCAAACAATTTTTGTTTTGAATAAACAAAAAATCAACGGGAACTAAAAATGGAGCCTTGCTATAGTTTACCCTGTTCGTTCATAAACCCTCGAGAGAGTTAGAGTGAGATAGAAGGAGAGAGGAAGAAGTCATGGAAGGGAGTTCGTACCAGCGATTTCCAAAGGTGAAAATCCGAGAACTCCGAGATGATTACGCCAAATTCGAGCTCCGGGACACCGATGCCAGCATGGCCAACGCTCTCCGTCGCGTCATGATTGCCGAGGTTCCCACCATTGCCATTGATTTGGTAGAAATTGAAGTGAACTCCTCTGTTCTCAACGACGAGTTCATTGCCCATCGCCTCGGTCTCATTCCCCTCACCAGCGAGCGTGCCATGTCCATGCGCTTCTCTCGCGACTGTGATGCTTGCGATGGTGATGGCCAGTGTGAGTTTTGCTCTGTCGAGTTTCACCTTCGCGCCAAGTGCCACTCCGACCAAACCCTAGACGTCACCAGTAAGGATCTCTATAGTTCTGATCACACTGTTGTCCCCGTTGATTTCTCCGACTCTGCTGCAGCTACTGGTGAAGCGCTGGATACCAAGTATGTCCTCTTCTTACTCTCTTCTCCCTCAGACCTGTTTATTCTTGCCATTTCATCTGATTGTTGCATTAGGTTGGTACGTGATGTTTAATCTGTAACTCCTTTTTCTGTCTAGCTTACAAATGGAGGTTAAGACTTAGGAGTTTACACATCTTAGAGATAGTCCATTTCTACAAGTCAGAAGCTCGCCCTCCAAAGTTCTAATTTATTCTTTCTATGCAACATTGCAGCATGTTTGTTATGAGAAAAATATCATTTTAATTTGGTGTCATTGTGGTTCATTAAGTAATTGCTCCCTAATTTTGAGCTGCTTTGTTATGACTGTAGAGGAATAATCATTGTGAAGCTACGTCGCGGTCAAGAGTTGAGGCTTAGAGCCATAGCTAGGAAGGGCATTGGTAAAGATCACGCAAAATGGTCGCCTGCAGCAACTGTGACATTCATGTATGAGCCGAGCATTCACATCAATGAAGACCTAATGGAAACATTAACTCTAGAGGAAAAAAGAACTTGGGTTGAAAGTTGTCCGACCAGAGTATTTGAATTGGATCCGGTCACTCATCAGGTTCTTCTCATACAACCTCATTTTCTTTTCTTCTTATTTGTTGCTTTAGTACTATTATGTTATCGTCCATAGGGTTGTGTTGAAGAGGTGACGTGGACGGTATTTGTCCTCAATTATTGTGTTAGAACTCTAACTTTGGTATAGCTTTTCTCTTTAATTCAATATGAATATAGAATTCGAATTGAATGAATATCAATTCGGTATTACAACTTCGGTTGATCTCCTCTCAAGATTCAACAGCCAAACTTTACATGAAAACCATAACTCCTTTTCCCGCCTAACAACTGGTATTTATACTACCTAACTAACCGACTTACCTCCCCCCCACTCTTTGCACGTGCATTTTTCTTCATTCCACTTGAATCCCTTTTTTAAGTAGCTGAGTTAATGGGGCTGCTATGGACTCGTAGTGTTGCACAAATCTTCTGTAATATTCGGTTAAACCGAGGAATCCACGAACTTCTCTAACATTCGTCGGTATCGGCCAATTAGCTATGGATTTGATTTTTTCTGGATCAACTTCCACTCCTCCAGATATTATATGCCCCAAATATTCAATTTTCAGCTGAGCAAAGCTACATTTCTTTTTATTAGCATGTAATGCATGATGAGAGAACCTTTGCCATATGACTCACATGCTCCTTCTCATTCTTGCTGTAAACCAATATGTCATCAAAGAATACTAGAACAAACTTTCTCAAATAAGGTTTGAAAATAGTATTCATCAAAGCTTGAAAAGTGGCCGGCGCATTTGTCAATATGAAGGGCATGACAAGAAACTCATAATGTCCTTCATGCGTTCTAAAAGCTGTCTTCTAAATATCTTGCTCCACCATCCTTATTTGATGATATCTAGATTTAAGATCAATTTTCGAAAATAAGCTGGCTCCATTTAACTCATTGAAAAGTTCCTCTACCACCGGAATCAGAAACTTATCGGGTATAGTGGCATTGTTGACTGCTCGGTAATCTACACAAAAGTGCCAACTACCATCCTTTTTCTTAACCAGGAGTACCGAGCTGGAAAAAGGGCTTTTACTTGGTTGAATAACTCCTAAAGTCCAACATTTCTTCAACCAATTTCTCCATTTCTTCCTTATGGTGAAAGCCATATCTATATGGTCTTACATTAATCGGATCAGTCCCCTCTTTAAGATGAATGTGATGTTCAATTTCTCTCCTTGGGGGAAGTTTTTCCGGCCACTCAAAGACATCCTCATACTGTTTAAGTACCGTCTGCATCGGATCAAATTTATAGAGAGGAGTTTCAGTCATACAGTGTTCTGAATATTCAGTATTACTTACTTCTATTGCTTTGCATTCAATTTAAAATCCCTCATCTTGGTCTCCCCAGATTCTAAACATGCTTTTTAGACTAATTCGAGCCTTAGTTAGACTAGGATCGCCTTTGATACATATATGTTTTCCATTTCCAGTGAAGGCAAAAGTTAGATTTTTCCAATGTATCGCTATAACTCCCAAGGAATGAAGCCATTGCATCCCTAAAATAACATCCGCACCTCCCAACTCAAGAGGCAAAAAATCCTCTTTCAATGTCCAATCTGCTAGTTGAATTTCAACGTCTTTACAAACGCCCTTACCTTGGATGGCTGTGCCAGAGCCTAGGATAACTCCGTAATGGGCTGTTTCCTTGGTTGTTATCTGCAAGGATTTAACTAGCTTCTCCGAAATGAAATTGTGCGTGGCTCCACAGTCAATCATAATGATTATCTCCATGTCCCGCAATTTTCCTCTTACTTTCATAGTGCCAGGATCATTTAAACCAACAACAGAGTTAATAGACAACTCTACAAAAGCCTTGTTATCATCTTTCACCTCTAACATTGCTAGTCCCTTCTCTGCTGGCTCATTTTCCTCAACTATCTCATATTCTTCTTTTTCACCAACCACTACAAACATTCTCAGCTCACGTAATTCCTTCATTTTACACTTATGGTCGGCTGAATATTTCTTGTTGCATCTAAAACAGAGTCCTTTCTCCTTTCGTGCCTGGAATTCCGCGTCCGGTAACCGTCGTGAATTCGTTTCTTTTCTAACTTCATTAGCATTTGAACTTCTCAAGGTTATCGTTCGAATAGGAAACGTAGTATTTCCTTTACTTTCGGACAGAGTATTTCCCCTTGTAGGCTTGCTGGATGATATAGTTTAAGGAGGATATTTGCCGCCAGAAAATCCATTCAAACTTGCCTCTTTCCTGATTAATTCTTTGTTTTTAACTAACCAAGCAACCTGCATCATCTTAGCTAACCCTTTCGGTCGATAGAAAGCAAGCTCGGCAAGTAACCCATTCATGAACGTATCTTCAACTACTTTTTCTTGTACATCAGATACAGGAGCAACAAGTTTATTAAAAAGATTACGATATTCTTCTACAGTGGTTTCCTGTTTGATACGAAGAAATTTTCTCAAAGTCGTTCCATCTCTACTCGATCTAAATCGTATCAGTAATCTTTCTTTCAAATTCATCTAGCTGAGGAATTTATCTCTTTCCTCTTGCGAACGATACTAGTTCAAAGTTGGTCCGTTGAAGCTTATCGTCGATACTTACATTTTTTACGATTCAGTGAGTTTATGAATTTGAAAATACCTCTCAGCGCGGAATAACCATGAATCCGGATCATCTCCTGTGGATACTGGCATTTCCACTTTTTTGAATTTGCTCTGATCTGCTGCAACATCATCGATATCGGATTTCCTCTCCTTTCGGCACTTCTGTTGATCTCCTCTCAAGATTCAATAGCCAAACTTTACATGAAAACCATAACTCCTTTTCCCGCCTAACAACTGGTATTTATACTATCTAACTAACCGATTTACCCCCCCCCCCCCCCAACTCGTGCCTTTTATTCCTCCTCCTATAGACAAACTTAATGGGAGGTCTAACATATTGCTGCCTGTGGTTTATAGTTTGTCATGCAGAGACGTCATGCTTGTAACTTTTAGAATAAATATAGTTCTCTCATGGTTCTCTCATGGTTCTCTCATAAATAGGAGAGCTACCAGGTCACGTTTACCTTAGAAGAACTAAAATGCTTCTCTTGGCAATTTCCTTCCACAGGCAGAAGAACCTCTTCAAAGTTTTGAAATTGACGAAGCATTTTAAGTAATCGACATTGTATTTGGTTTTCATAACCAATCTCCATAGAGCATCTTTCATGTTCAAATCTTCACAACCACTTGGTAACAAGAGAAATTCTTTTTTGGAGCTCAAAAAAGATGTCGAACATGACCCTAAAAGTGTTAAGTTTCTTCTATGGGACATGGTCTATTCTTGCTTTAATAATATTGATAGGACCCAAAAAGACTCCTAATCTCACCATCATGGTGCTGCTTCTGCAAAAAGAGTGAAAAAAACTCAGAATCATGTCTTCTTTGAGTGCCCCTTTGTTGTGAAAATCTGGGCTATTGTCTTCTCTTCTTTTGGCCGACATATTGCTGCCTCGTTGGACACCATATCATGAGTCAGATCGTTGTTCATTTATCACCCATTCAAGGAAACAAAAAGGAAATTGTGGGATAGCATAACATCAGCTGTTATCTGGAAAGTTTGGGATGAGAGGAACTCAAGGGTTTCTGTAGGACAGGAAAGGTCTACAGCAGTTGTTCTTGAATTATAATTATTTAATGCTTTTTTCTGGTGTAAAAATATTCAACTTCAGTACTTTCAGCTTGAATTTTGTTGGTATCTAATTGGAAAGCCATTTTGTAAACCTCTATGGGCCCCTTTTATATCACTTTGGATATTCTATTCATGAAGGAAACTGTTTCTTGTCCAAAAAAAGGGAGAAATTCTCAGAATGAAGATTTTCCACTTCCACCTCCTAAGGAATGACGAGTCACGATCTCATTCCCATCTGATTAAGTTGCATCTTCCAAGACCTTGCAACTAGATTCAAGGTCTATTGATAATTATCTTTCCGAACGTTTTTCTGTTCAACCAATAAGACGTTCAAAGAGACATTTTTTCAAGTTGATTTTGAGGAGTCTGATAAGGAGCCTGTAGTAAGTTCTAGTCGTGAAGACTTAGATTAGAATGTCTACACTCTTCATTGCAGAAAATGAATTTCCAAAGCTCTCATAGAGATTTTTGATGATGAAGCTGTTGGAGTCGCTTTAGGCCTAAATCTTCAAGCATCTTCTTTAGCAGATTGGGAGAAGTTCTCTTCTTTCTTAAAGTTCGTGAATTTGCAGTGTATGAGATTCCTAGCCACTCATTATAAGGTGTTTAAGTTTCTTAAGATAGCTGGTTTTGTGTTTATGCTACTCCAATTTTGGTATTCTTTGTTAAAAGCGGTAAAGTAAAGTAGACATCGAGTTATGTGGAAACCCGAGTATTGGGAGAAAAACTACGATTGACTTTCTTATTAATTTCTCATATTAACAAAAGATACAAGAGGAAAGATAAATAGGTTACAACTTATGATAAAAAAAAAGGATATTAGGGTAAATCCTTCGTTGGAAGGCATATGCTACCGTTGTCCAGTCTTTCTTCAATGAAGTGTCAATCAATCTCCACATGTTTATTTCTATCATGTTGAACTGGATCGTTGACGATGCTAATAACTACCTTGTTATCACAGAATAATTTCATCGACACCTCACAATCTTGATGAAGATCAGATAAAACTTTCTTGAGCCAAATTTCCTCACTTATCCCCAAACTCATAACCCCGTACTTAGTCTCAGCACTTCTTCTAGTCACAACTCCTTGCTTTTTACTCCTCTAAGTTACAAGATTGCTTTATACAAAGGTACAATAATTGGAGGTGGATTTCTTGTCAATAACAGACCCTGTATGGTCAGAGTCAGTGTAGGCCTCAATAGCTTTCATGTTCTTCTTTCTGAACATTAATCCTTTACCAAGAGTTGTTTTTAAGTACCTCAAGATTTTGTTAAATGCCTCCATGTGTTTCTCATAGGGAGCCTGCATGAACTGGCTAACGACACTCACAACATAGGAAATATCTGGGCAAGTATGAGACAAGTACATCAACTTACCCACAAGGCGTTGATATTGTTCTTTATCAACCAGAATTTTATCACTTGTGATTTGAGTTTTCCAATTTACAGTTGAATTCAATGGGAGTATCAGCATAGCGATATCCTAGCATACTTGCCTGGGTCAACAAACCAAATGTATACTTCCTCTGAGGCACGGAGATACCTTCTTTAGATCTAGCAACCTCCATCCCAAGGAAATATTTCAGATTTTCCAAGTCTTTGATTTCAAACTCATTACCCATCCTCTTTTTCATTTGGATGATTTCAACAATATCATCCCCAGATAAAATGACGATGTCATCTACATATACAATCAATACTATCTTTTCAGCTTTGAAGACTTTTGTAAACAAAGTGTGGTTAGAGTGCCCTTGATTGTACCCTTGGGACTTGACAAAGATAGTAAACCTATCAAACCATGCTCTCGATGACTGTCTCACTCCATATAAAGATTTTTGAAGTTTACAAACCTGATGACCAAACTGGGCTTCAAACCCTATGGTGGGTGGGGCTGTGTGGGTGGTCAATTGAATCGCGTGCGGCTGGTTTCTGCCACTGAGTCCAAGCGTAAGCCCACTGTGATTGTCGACGTCTTCTGAATATGGTGCAACAACATTTCCATGGCGGCAGCGACGGTGGCATCCATGATGGCGGTTGTGTTTGTTTGGGTCTCATCTACACCTATGTCTAAGGTTTAATCTTTACCTCGCTCTGACACCATGTTAAAAGCGCTAAAGTAAAGTAGATATCGAGTTACATGGAAACCTGAGTATCGGGAGAAAAACCATGATTGACTTTCTTATTAATTTCTCATATTAACGAAAGATACAAAAGGGAAGATAAATAGGTTACAACTTATGATAAAAAAGGAAAGGATATTAGGGTAAA
The DNA here is from genome assembly GCF_025177605.1 of Cucumis melo. Classification (NCBI taxonomy): domain Eukaryota; kingdom Viridiplantae; phylum Streptophyta; class Magnoliopsida; order Cucurbitales; family Cucurbitaceae; genus Cucumis; species Cucumis melo. Next base: position 15,559,718 of record NC_066861.1, read on the forward strand.
TCCTTCCTTTGGCCAAGCCCATTAATTCGAACACTCTTTTTGACTTTGTTGTTCTAATTGGCTTCCAATTTTTCATTATTTTATTTTTTCCTTGACTCTGGATCCGGATGTGTATTCCTTTTTTGTGGTTGGTTTGTATTGCACTATCTTTTATCATAGTATTTTCCCTTGTGGTTGGTTGGTTTTGTGGCCTAATTTGGTTTTTTTTGTTCTGTTTTGTTTTTGTTTTAAGACCTCGTTTACCAAACTATAATGAAAATTGGTGTAATTATAATGAAATTTTATTGATGGATTAATTATAATGAGTCTAAATCACAAGAATAACCCGGTTGAAGCGTAATGATCTGTAAATGGCTTTCTTTCGATCATATTTAGAATTTAGAATTTTGTTACATTTACCCTTTACCTTTCAAACGGTAAAAGTGCCAAAATTCATAATTTTTCCTCTAGAACAATAATGGTAACCGTAATGGTATAACATAATTTCTAGACACAATTGAATTGAGCACTCTTTGCACGTTAATCAATTTATGTTTTTTTTAATTACAGAATTGGAGCTGGGTTACATGTATCAGTATGGATGTACAACACAAGTAAACAACACTTAAATTATCAAATGAAAACCACTTTTCACATTACCATTGATTTATTATGTTTTCAATGGGGTAAACGTGGCCTAAATGTAATCCTTTCTTGGTTCGGTTCCTTTTTCTAGTTGTTGGTTCTTTTTGGTGTTTTCCGATATGTCCCTCCTAGGGAGGTTGTATCCCTGAATTTTTTTTTCCATATATGCATGTTTGTTTCTTGTTTTTTAAAAGAGGGGTAGTTGGTGCATTAGGATTTAGGATGTTATTCGTTCTTACTATTTGCACCTGAATGGTTGTAAGATTTTCAATGAATTTGGTTTTTCCATTAAGCTCAACATCCAAATTATATTTTGCCAATGGCTGGAGAAAGTACGAATCATCCTAACTTAGAAATTGTATTGTTTCTGATAGCCAGTATCTATATGTGTGTTCCTTTTTGTTTTTGTTTTTGTTTTTTTTTTTGTCTTTATGCTGAGTTCTTGTTGCTCATTTACTTTATAAAGGTTATGGTGGTTGAACCTGAGGCATACACTTATGATGATGAGGTGATTAAAAAAGCAGAAGCTATGGGTAAAGCTGGATTAGTGGATATTACGGCGAGAGAAGATAGTTTTATCTTCACAGTCGAATCTACAGGTGCAATCAAAGCTTCCCAGTTGATACTCAATGCCATAGATATCCTGAAACAGAAGCTGGATGCCGTCCGTCTTTCAGATGATACCGTAGAAGCAGATGATCAGTTTGGTGAGTTAGGTGCACATATGCGAGGTGGATGATCCAACACCAGGCTTACTCATATGATATGTTGTTCCTAGGAGGTGGGTGGAGGCTAACTTGAATTTTGTTTTCGTGGATAATCTGGTTTTCTATATGAATGAACCCTGTGGTTTAGTGCAGTTTTTCCTAGCTTCTGGAAATGATTATAATGTAGTATCTTTGGCATTGTTTGACACGGATTCGTTAAGCATCTTGAAATTGGAACAAGATGGTGAAAAAACAATTTGTTGTTGGGTATCTTTAGGGGTAGAAGAGTGACATCAAACATTTGCATTGAAGTTCTTAGACAGTTGTTTTAATCTATTGTGCATCAAAGTAAAATTAAGCTTTTGCTCATTCTGGATGAAATTGGTGAAATGATTGGGTTAAGGAGGGGTCTATTTTCAATTGAACGTGTCTGTAATATGTAAAGTTTTCAACGTTAGGAAAGACTTTGAATTTATTTCTAAGTTCGCTGATTTAAGAATTCTAGACTGTGGACTTGCCCAGCTCCTCTCCTTGACATCTACTTTAAAATTTAAAATTAAATTTAGTGTTTATCGTCCTATGTTTTGAAAGTTGTGAATAGACAAAGTTTGATAAAGTGAGCATAATTCAATAGTAATTGGTATGTACTACCTTTTCTGAAGTTGGAGGTTCAAATTTTTTTGATGTCATGTTACTGTTTATACTTTTGGTCTTAAGTTTGTGGTCGATGACTATTTGATTTCTATGGTTTTAAAAATGAATAATTTAGTTCTTGTTATGAAATAAAGAACCAAAAACTAGATAAGAATACAAAAGAAGAATAGAGAAGAGAGGGAGAAGAGAAGATAATTGAACTCAATGTTGGTGTGTAAACAAATGATCTCTACAACTTCTATTTATAAGGTTGTGAGAATAATGGTTACAAAATCAAACATAAACAGGGGACAAGAAAGTTATGGATATTGACGGAGAGGTTATTGGATGAATTTGTAACCTAAGGAGGTTATGGACATCTAATAATATTTGACTTTAATATTGAATATTCATAATACTCCCCCTTTAGATGTCTATATTATATAAAATAAATGCCTCGTTAAAACCTTACTAGGAAAAGTCCTAGTGAAGGAAAAAGAGTACATCATTTTATATACTTTAATAATTGCCTCATTAAAAACATTGCTAGGAAGACCCAATTGGAAAAACCATAGTCAAGAAAAGAATGCAGTATTTTTACTCCCCTCATGAGTATATCACTTGAATTCTTCGAGTTGTCACATTTCAATGTTGTGCTTAAGCTTTTCAAATGACGGAGTTGGTAATTGTCTTTGTAAATAAGTCTGTCATGTTGTCTTTTGAAGAATTTTATTGAATATTGATGTCATCAGTTGATGCTTTGTCTTCACATAAGAACACTATTGGCTAGTTTTATACATACATCACCAATATCGCTGCATGATTTAAAGTAGTTGTTCTGATCTGCTTCATAAGCTCCCATAATATAGAAAAAATTCTTCTATATGTATTGAGTAACTCGTGTAAGATCTAGCTCGCATGAGTTAGATAAATAACATGTATCTTCATAATCAATTAGATCACAATTAGATCTATTAGAATAAATTAATGTAAGCTAATAATTCTTAAATTAAACATAACATAGTTTAATTCTATTTCAATATTTTTTGTAGAAATATTATTTTTATGTAACAAAATTACTAAAAATATTACAACAAATAGTGGATAAACTAGTAAAGATACAAGTGCACTTATTTCTCAAAAGTATGGTTCTTCACGACCTCAAGTTCTTCGTTATCTTTCTGATACGAAATTATATAATTTTTTTTTCCACATGGCCAAGTGAATGAATCACCCTAGGAAAGTTCAATGATATAACTAGTCCAATTTCATTTGCTTTATGCTTTATTTGCAAATTAAGACAAAACATATAATCTCAAATTTTTTTTAGAGAAATTCTATTGTTTTTGAAATCTCTTCAGGAGTTTCTACTCAAATCATCAAATTGGACAAATAGGGTTATGTTTATATCCTCTTATCAACAAAAATGTAATAAGAGATGATGATATTCGTCTGAAATATTTTATAACTCTCTTATTATTGAATCATAAGATTTCATATCTTTTAATCCTTCAGGGATATAATTATTAATAAATTTATATCAAATGTGTAATGACTACATCCATAAGGTGTATGTTAATTTTACATACACACTGAGATATGTTAGATATCTCATGATATTGTATCCACCATAGGAGAATATGTATCTCTCATATATAACCAATACCAATTCTTTGTGCGGAACTTGTCCCACTTTCTATTTGTTTTACAAACACTTTATTTGCATTCATCATGTTCGACATTCTCTAAATGTCTAACTAGTTCTCACGATTTGAAACATACAAGTTTATTTTGATTGAATTGTTTCTTTTCACATAAGCCAATCCTTTGTGTGTTGTCGAAACATTGAATATGTCTAAGTACATATTACTTATTTTCATAAATAATATCGTGAGCAACATTGTATGCAAAAATGTTGTCAAGTTATTTAAGTATGGTTCCATTTCTTGTCATGACATATAATTTTATTAAGATCTCTTTACCATTTTTTTTTACTTCAAGATTCTTATGAGTACTCATATTCAGGATTTCTTCTAGAATATCCATATTCTTAACTGATCATTAATTGACTATTTCTTCTTTAAGGATCTTTCTCTTTGGAACTCACATTTGCCTATCACACTTCAAGCGTGTAGTATTGACAACTTGTTGCACTAGGATATCATTCTTAGATGGTATCTTTGTAACCACTATAACTCGGTCACTTTCTTACAATTATAAATGTTCTGTAAATGTATCTACATTTGATTTGATATCATTTTATTCCAAAAGATATCTTTTGAACTTCTAGTTTAAAATAATTTGTATGATGATCAAAATGAGACAATATTTATGCATTTCATTCAATTTATTTTTTTCAACATTTTCTTAATTTCTCCCCCTAATGTTGGAAAAAATGTCTCATTAATGAGAACTAGCAAATTGCATAGTAGACATATCATCCATTCGGGATTTAATTGTTTGATCATCTTAAACATGATCTCATACAAATTTAGAAGCTTTTCTATTCAAACATATGCTACAATATGTTCGTTCACTTATCTCAATCAATTTTCAAATGTTTGGGATGCAAACTCACTAATATTCTTAAATCAAAATAATAAGTATATCTATGGTGTAACAACCCAACTCTTTATACTAAGCTGAGGTCGTTACTAAAAGGAACAATGACAAGAGACACCTTTTTGAAACGAGGGAAGACTAAATTTTCATTAAAAACGGAATATGAAAACATTGAAACATAAACGGGAAGCAAAACTGAGTCCCCATATGACATGTCACGGATCCTTCTCTGTCGCTCGCCAGCTTTCGTCTACCTTTACCTTCGCCTGAAATGTTAAACATAGAAAGAGTGAGTATAAACATATACTCAGTAAGGGACTTACTACTAGTCCCGCTAGGTGTCTGTTAACTTCCCATTAGAGTCCTGAAAATGGTACCCAATCTCTGGCACGTTCCCGAACACGTGCAACATGCGCTCCCGTAGGAACGAAAATCTGGTCTTCGGTGTCCCGAGGGAGCACCTAGGACATGCTGGTCTGTAGTGAACCCGGGGGTAACACTAAGACAATCAGGATGCGAGGACCCCGTCGAATCACTCGAATCATATCTATATCCATGCTAGACTGGCGTCCCGTCGGACCACACAGTCCTAAATAGGTGGTGATCCCGAAGGACACCCATGCAGGTACGACTCTAATAGACAAAGTTAACAGAACACCCTATCCATAACATGTAGCATAACATAACATCATAACATGGCATGAGTATTAATCTTAACGTCCTTAATCATGTGATTAATATATCATGCATTAACAATCATCAACAGTCGTCAACAACATACTACCGGTCATTAACATAACATCAGTCATCATCATCAATCATCAACATAATAATCTCAGTCATCATCATCAACATCAACTATCATCATAATCTCAGTATAATCATTATCATCAAATTATGCATTTTAGCTACCATCAATGCATAATCATAATTACATGCGGTCTCTTGAATTCAGTTCGAAGGTCTAGTAGGAGAATCTCTTACCTGGAGATTTTAGCCAAACAAAGGTACTCTCTAGTTGACAGTAAAATTCTCCAATTAACTTGATCCTAATCATAAAAGGAACACTTAGTATCTTAATTAATGAAATTAGCAATTGGCTAACATCCAAAAATTCTCCCAAATTAATTAACTTTTAAAAAAAAGGGTTGAAACCAATTCAACCTTGATTGGGAAAAATCCAAGATTTAAATCTTAAAAAGTTTAGCCAATTGAACCTTTAAAGAAACCTCAAATAGATCCAAAATTAAATTAATAAAATATTAATTTAATTTTATTTGCTTACCAAGGTTACTCAAATGGAGGTCGAAAAATCCTCTTAATTCATCACTTTAAATCCTCAAGCTTCCAAAGAGACCAATCTTAACTTCAACTGAGGCGGCGACAGCAGAGGGTTATCTTAGAGAAGAAGATAAAGAACCTTTTTCTTTTTCCTTTAATTCCATCTTAAGCATTCCAATGCTATTTATAGACCTAAATAATAACAATAATAATAATTATTATTATTATTTCCTTTTCGTTTTCCTTTTAGGATATATATATATAATACCAAAAAAATATACATATATCTTTATTCCCATTATCTTTCCTAAATCAATGCCTTAATCTTAGGCATTTATAACCATTAGTAATAATAATAATACTTCTTTATTATTATTATTTTTCTCTCACCAAAATCTACAATAAATATATATTTATTTAAACCATTATTCTCTCTTATAGATATATATCTTTTTCGTCCAATCAAAATCAACCAATCTCTCTCTTCATGGATTATTTTCTTTTCCAAATAAATATAATTATATTCCATAATATAATTAACTACACTTTTCCAAATTATTAATTAAATATATATATCCATATATATATACTCAATTAATTACAATTCCACCAAAACTAACTTTTCCCTCCAAAATCTCAAATTAACTTAAGTCCTCAGTTAATTTAATCAATCAAATCTTTTCCAATAAATCACTTATAACTTCCAACATGAATTATCTTAACTCAACCATAACAACTTCACTCCATAAACAATATTTATCTTCCTACATAATAATTAATTATCTTCCACAATAACTAATTATTATTTATCTTTCTTCAAAACAATTAATTATCTTCCACAATAATTAATTATTGTTTATCTTTCTCCAAAGTAATTAATTATCCTTTTACAAATAATTATATTTTCCCAAAATATAATTATTTTACTTCTTCTCCTTTAATAAATATCCTTTCCCCAAAATACAACTATCCTTTCCTTAAGTAATTATATTTCAACAAATATAATTATCTTTTCCATTAACATAATAATTATATATATATTTCCACGTATACTTATAATTATCAAATCTCCAACAAATTTTTCACCCGACAATTTAATTAAATAACATCCATAATTATTTAATTAAATTCAAGTTCAACAACACTAAAAATTCACAACTTTACTTAATCCTCTTAACCTACCATTTAATAAAAACTCAACAAACACCACGTGTCAAAACCTCTAATTAATTAAATATTCATCCAAGAAATATTTAATTAATTTTAATTCCCACATAAATCAAATAATTCTCATTAAATGGATTCAAAATAACGCCCAATAAATTAAATCTAGATAAACAAAATTAAGATAACTGACTCCAAAATTATCTAAATTTTTGGGGCGTTACATATGGCCAACAATAGGATGCGCCAACAAAAATTAATAAACCATGAATCTTTTCCCAAAAGCATGAGAGTTTCAATTTCAAATTTCGCTAGTGAGAGTTTGATAATTAACCTCTTGAGAACAAGAGACTCCTTGACAATTTATTACATGAAAGAATCTTCTAGTTCTTCAATGGATGTGAATGTATATTTCCAATCATACATTAATTTCATTATTGACCCAAAATGACTCTCATGTCACATAAAATTATGTTTGGATCAATGAACTTCAGGTTCATTGTTGCATTTATATCAATTACACGAATGTGTGTGTAATATAATTGAGAAGTAAAAGTAGGCAAATTTTCTATATGCATTACTCGCAAAAGATTATATATATATATATATATATATATATATATATATATATCATATATTATTCTTATAGTCAATCTCTCTAGATATGATATCGATTACAACATATACCTTTTCAGTTTACTAAACTTCTCTTTGATAGATTTACAAAGATAGTAAGGTTAAGACTATCAAATCTTGAAGGTGTATTATTTAGTTTTAAGTATAATATGCATAGTTGTACTATATGCAACACATAAATATCAAGAGATTATTCTTATTCTCTCCAAGAGATTAAAAGAAAATCCAAATATTTCATCCATATATAAATGGGCAAAAAGAATAATCATCTCTTTAATAGATTATAAGTAATATGTGATATCCAAATAATATCATATTTATAAGGTTAAAATAAAAACTATGATCTCTTCGAGAGATACAAATAATTTATCAAAGTTTGCTTTCATACATCGTTCTCCTTTTCATCGTTAAGGATTTTAATTTTTCAAATAGACTCTTAATGTACGACAAGTACAAGATTATTGTATCTTTTCCAAACATATTTGGAAAATAAAATTCTCATATGGTTCTAATCAAATAAACCCTTATTCTCTATTAACATAATTTCGATCTTACTAAATATTGTAACATTCACTTCAGGGAATGCTATTAAATTATTTGATCAAAACTTACCATCTTTTTTTTTTTATAAACATATGCTCAATATATAATGTTTCAAACTTTCTCTATCAAATTGTTATTGTAAGAGCAAAGATGTTTTGATATGTGCAACTACTGGTGCACGACAAAAACAATGAGCACTAATTGATTTATGCAACTTTAGGTGCATTAAATCAACATTAAGTTTAAGAAGTAATTAGCTATTATACATAGCTTTCATAAACTTTGGCATAAGAGAATTTAATCAAATATATATAATCACTACATATAAAATTTTTAAGACTCATAAAATTCACATGAGAATAATTTAAATATTTAACAATCAAATAAGTTTCAAAGACAACATTGAGAATTTATTCTCATATTTGAAAAACAACATTAACATTATATAATCTTAACGTGTATATATATAGAAGATAAACATTACCACAATATTTGTCAAGTAAAAAGAAATCCAATTAGGAAAATAAATATTCTAATTTAAACTTTCATATAAATTAATTAGAAAAACATCTCAATCAAATATTTCAAATATAAGAATTATATTTAAATATAAGGCATGATTTACCACCTTAATCTAAATAACATTCGAACATTTATAACATAAATCTAAAATGATATAACATATTTGATAAATCTATAAGTTTTAACCAAAAAATTAAAGTCAAGAAATACTTGATTATTTAATATCTTTTCTATTTTTGGATCACTCAAAACAAGGTTATTTAAGTTTCTCAAACATAAATTTTATTCCTCAACAAATATGAAAATTATTTATGGTATAAAATAGTAACCACACACATATATATACATTTAAGTTTGAATATATACTTATTCAACACATATGTCTTGATATACATATCTCATGTACCCAAAATTTAATATCACAAAATTTTACCATGAAATGTCATACATAACTTGAAACCAAATTAAGGATAGTTTTTCATTAAATCTATGCAATCGCAAATTTTTATTTTTTCTATTTAGTCATTCTACCAAAGTATGAGGATAAAGTACATGCAATTTTTGTCGAACATATGAAAATATGAATAAAGTTTTTCGATTCGATCAAATCAAATTATAAAACTAATAACAAATGTATCTTAGCAAACAATTTCACAATTAACATATATTGCATACTTAGTAATTAAGAAACACACACACACACACACACACACACACACACACACACACACACACACACACACACACACACACACACACACACACACACACACACACACACACGATAAAATCATCAAAATCAAAATACTCACCATATTTGGACGAAATTCTAAATACCTCAAAAACTATGAAAATAATTCTAGCCGGTCTTTAACAAGAATCAAAATCAATTGCTACAAAACCTTCAAATTAGTAGAGACTCGTGCTGATAACGTGTTATGAACAATTGAACTCAATGTTGGTGTGTATACAAATGATCTCTACAACTTCTATTTATAGGGTTGTGAGAATAATGGTTACAAAATCAAATATAAATAGGGGACAAGAAAGTTATGGATATTGATGGGGAGGTTATTGGATGAATTTGTAACCTAAGGAGGTTATGGACATCTAATAATATTTGACTTTAATATTGAATATTCATAATAGTTCTCAAGTTTTTAAAATTAGTTCTAAATGGTTTTTGAGCTAATTTGACTGTTTGTTTGGCCAACGGAAGAATGATGTAGCATGTGAGTTTGCCGCTAACTTTACTTATTTTTTATATTTTATTTTTGCTCCATCATTCCATTTTTCTCTTCCCTCTAGACATTTAGGTGACTTTGTTAGACCATAAACGAGGAAATGTCAATTTTGTTTGTTTTTTCAAACTAATAAAATGAACCAAAAGTCATAAGCATTGAATAGGGACTTTGCAACCAATAACCTTTTCATGCTCTTAGAAATAAAAGAGGTGCAACTGGTGAGAAAGCTAGGAATTATTTTTAAGTTAGATATGAGGATAACTTTTGTTTAACTGGTTCTCCATCTAGTGTGGAATGAGATTTTTTTGAAAATGAAAAATTGGGTTTATAAAATGTTTTATCGAACGATAGGACGAGCAAATACATATGTAATATGAATTATGATTTTAAAAAATGTTAATGTGAGACCAGATTGGGAGTATAATTCATCACATTCTATGATTACACTAGCCTAAAATATATGCGCATATATAAAAGCACAAAACCAACAATATAAGATTAGAGGACAAAGTAATAGCGTGCTTGAGTTTCAGTCTTACAAAATTAGTACACTCTGAAAAATCAATTTTTCTTGGTCCATACAGAGCGAGAACCACCACCAAAATTTGGTTAACAAATATATTTTTATCAATTTATAAATTGTTTTTGGGGCGTTTGAAAAAGTAGCAAAAAATTTTATGATAATAGGATCCATGTCACTATATTTTCTAAATTGTAAAAGTAGTAAATTTAAAAGCGGATAGCATTTTTAGCCTTCTAATATATCTAATTACTTGTCATATTTACAATACGAAAAAAAGATGTGCTATGGGCGGTTTTTTTCTAATTTTTGTTTGTCATTTGATGCAATTTTTATTGTTTGTCATTTGATACAATTTTTTTTCCTTGATAGATTACAATAGACTCCCATTAGTTTTCTAAATACTATTTAATCTTTTCAAATCTTAATGCAAATTTTACTAAAAATTTCAAGTCTCGAAGAAAAAAAACTTAAGTTTGGAAAATATAGAGAATACATTGTTATCTTGGACCAGATTATCACTTAAGATTCTACGTAAAATTTGATATATTTAGGATGTGTCGAAATACATTTTCAAGTGTTTAATTTAAAAATCAAGTTAGTTAGAGAAAAATTAAAGTGCTTGGTAATAACTCAAAATAGCTTTTGAAATGTGTTTTAAATAATTTTATCAAAAGGATTTTAAATAAAAACGAGTGAGGGAGATTTGAACTCGAAACCTCTTATCCTTAAGTCTATTTAGATGTCACTTGAGTTAAGTTTATTTTGACTACGTTAGGCAATTTATTTGTAAGCTCATGGAATTTGAAATTTGTATGAATTGATCCTTAATGTTTTCAACTTGGAATGGGTAAATTAATTTTTTTTAGTAAATAATGTTCAAAGAAAAACTTATTAAAAGAAAGATTAAATTGTGCAACGCCACTACATGCATGCATGAGCTAAAACCAATCTTTTTCTTGCAAACTCAAATGATAATAAATCCTCTTTATTAATCAAACTTTAAAAGAATAAGATCAACGAATCAATAAAATCCAGGTTTGAGGTACCCTTAATTAAATCTAAATAAATCAAGTTAAAAGACAAAATAAATTATTCAAGAACCTAGATATTCATCACGTGAATCAAAATATAAAAGACGTGAAAGCATGTGCGAAAACAATAACTAGTTCATTGGCATGTCTATGGATCCTTCTTGCTATTTGCCACCTTTGCCACCTTGTTCTTGTTCTTTACCTAAAAAATATATATCATAGAAAAGGTTGAATATAAAAGTATAAGTAAGTAACCCCACTACTAAGGTAAGGCTAAACATCTATTTCCTATTGATGCATTCAAACTGGGAAATCATGCCCGGATAGTCAAGAAATTACTTAATTAGCTCGCCCTACCGTAAGTACTATGTACCCTTGAGACTAGTGATTATGAAGGAAACACAAATCACTTGTGAATCACAATCTCTCGTGAATCCCGAAGGAGATACAATCGATAGTGAATCCCAAAGGAGACACAATCACCGATGAATGCCAAAGGAGACACAACCTCCGGTGAATCCTCAAGGAGACACAAACCTCTAATGCACACATTGTTATAAAGAGGAGGTAATTGTAATGTCCAAAAATTAAGGAAATTTTGGATTTAATTATCTTAGCTTTTATTTAATTATGTTTAATTATGTTATCTTGAGTTAGTTGAATTAGAATTATTTGGTTTTGTAAAAATTGGAATTAATTAAATATTTTTTGGATTAATATTTAATTAATTAGAGGATTTGGATTTCGTTGTTTTATTGAGAATCAAATTATGTTGTATGTTACGTGGTTTCAATTAAAATTGTGGATTTTAAGGAATTATGGTTAGTTATAGGTTAATTTTCATAAATATAACAAAACACCAAAATTTTGTAACAAAATCAAAAAGCCCATGAAGCCGGCCATTTTTTATAAATATTCTTGGTTTGCCCTTGCCGCTTTTGAATTTCCTTCTTCCTTTCCATCTTATTTCTTATGCAATTTTTCTTTTATATTTTTTTTGAAATCATGATCTTTGTTTTCAAACAATCATCAATCTTGTATAGTTGTATTATTTTTTTTCCAAGTGTTATTTGGTTCAAAATCGTTTAGATTTGGGTTTAGATTTAGATTTGAGTTTAAATTTAGTAAACGATCATGTACAAAATATAAAAGATATTGAACAAAAATTGTTGGATATTGGTACACGATCGTGTACTAAATATAAAAGAATCTACAAGATCGTGTACCAAATATGGTAGATGATCTTGAAAAAAAAATAATCGTTGAGATATTGGTACACGATCGTTTAGATTTGGATACACGATCACATATCAAATTTAAATGGTACAAGATCGTGATCTTAAATCAAGATCGTTTAGATTTGGTATGCGATCGTGTATCATTTCCTTTATAATAGCGTATTAGAAAAGAATTACGTGCGTATGTGGTCAATTAATTGCGTGTTGACTGGGGCATTTTTTGTATTTCCCATTGTGGGCTTGTGAGCTTTCTCCGTTTTCGAAATTATTTTATACAGTGTAAATATTTTGCCGGTTTGTTATATTTTTGAAAAAACCCCTTAATTCATCATCATCATCATCCTCGTTGTCGTCGTTATCATCATCATCAATAATTAAAGAAGTCTCGTTCTACGTGCCATCATCTTCTTCCTCATCATTATCCTATCCTGCCGCCTTATGTTTTCCCTCTCGTTCGTCGGAATTTTTCACCATCAACTACACCCAGTCGCTAATCACCATCGTCGATCCCTTCTCCTTGAGTTTTCGAGTTGTTTGGCAAAAACCCCACACCTAGTCGAATCTTTGTTCTACGTAAGTCGAACATTTCTCTCCGCACCATTTTCCCTTCATGAAGCCTCCTTCTCGGCTTGAGGCGGAGGATGCAGCTAGCCCAGATTCGACTAGACTTAATTAGTCGCGCGTCGAGCTGCCAAGACTCTTCTGCCACTTTTTTCAACCATTTTGAACCACTTTTGGTGTGTTTTTGATTGGGCTTTGGACATACCCATCAAATGTGATTTTATTTTGGATCTAATTTGGAGTTTTTCCTCGAAGGATTAATTGGCTAATTTGGAGGATTTAACCTATAGAATTTTTCCCATCTTAATTGGTTTCAACTCAGTGTTTGGTAAGTTAATTTGAGAGAATATTTGGATGATAATCAATTGTTAATTTTATTAATTAAGGTATTGAAAAATTTCCTTTAGGATTAGGATCAAATGAATTGCGAAATTCTTTATTATAAGTTAGAGAGTAATTTTTTTTAGCTAATCTCTCAAGTAAGAGATTCTACTATTGGACCTTTGAACTAAATTTGAGAACCTGCATGTATATACTGATTATGCATTGATGGAAGCTAAAATGCATATGAGATGCTGTAGTTTATCACTAATGTTATATGATGAATATGTGTGTTTTATGGTTTGCATGATTATACACTGTTATGATTGATGTTTCATGTCATGTTTATGATGATTGTTACATGCTTTTGAAAGATGGTGTTGGAATTTATGTCCTAAAACTCATAGTTTGTAGTTTAAATAATATTCTATTTAATAAAATGATTATTGAGGACTTATCAGTGAAAATAAAATATTATAATCTTGAATCTAATAAACTAAAGTCCGGATGCTATCTAGTGTAGACTTGAACTTTATGCAGACATAAAAGTGGATCAAGTTTGAGTTTATAGTCCAAACGATCTATAGTGTATGAATAAGATTGGGCGCCTTATTCTGGGAACGCTATAGATGCAACCCACTTTATAATTAGTACAAATGATGTGATCCTAAATCATTCACGTAGAGACATGAAAGTTGGGGCATCCTCTGTAAAGAGTTTACATAAGACTGGAACCATGAAATAGTCACTTTTAAGTTAGAACACCGTTGACTATATAAAACTGACTATTTCAATTATGATGACCTAGGTAACTTAATCTTAATCCTCAACTAACTATGAAATTTTGTTTAAACGTTATTATCCTTAGATTTGTATAGGTGAGGGCAGCTCAACAGTGCTGGCTTAACAAGCCTTTCATTTCAGGGGTAAGACCGGGTGGATGGCTAGGGACATAAGGTGTAAGACGAAATTCACTCCTACTCACGTTTTAGGGTTAGTAGATAGATTGTTCTCTTAAGGAATGAATCTAAGTGTTGAACAAGGGACCCCACCCTTTCATTGATCCGAGAGAGATTCGGTTTATAGGTTAGACCTTAAACCAATTGTTCAATAGTGAATCAATGAGACTTAAGGAACAAGATTTAGTCTCGGGGGTAAAATGGTATTTTGACCTAACTGAGATTACGAAAAACCAATGAAAGATTAACTTACTGATCATGGTTATATCAGATGAACAGAAATATATCAATAGTGAGGGGAGTGCAACTATGGGACTTTAGTAGAATGACCGTTAGTTAACGAATGTTGATTAGCTCGGTCTAAAAGAGTTTAATCAGTTAATCTCGAATCGTTGGAGCCCATGATCTATAGGTTCATTAGGTTTCCCTACTAGCTCATATGGATTTAACTTAGAATAATTTGTTGGAATAATTCGAACTGTTTGAATTAGGTAAAGAGAGAGAAATCGACATTTATATATGATATAGTCATCGGTTATAGCTTTAAGATAGAGTTCTATGTTTAAATGTGATTTAAATACTAAAAACATGAATACAGATTCATATTCGGAAGCTCGGAATTGATGAAAATAGTCAAAGTTGTAAAAAGTCAAACTTTGACCAACTTTATATTCAAATGTGATTTGAATTTCAGAAAAATGAATGTGGATTCGTACTCGGGAGGTCGAAATTAGTCAAAATAGACAAAATGGTAAAAAGTCAAAATGTTGAATTTTGACTTTGACTAGAATGGTCAAATGACCATTTTGCCTCTTGACCAAAGTTAGTGAGAAAATCCAACTAACTTTTAGTGGGCTAAGTGGAAGTTCATGGTGATGACACCAAGCCCGCTAAGAGAAAATGAAATGGTGAATAAATCCATTAATGGTTAGTGGATTGTGAAGTGTTGGGCTTTGGCGATTCAATTCTATGCAAAGTTTACATGTAATTTGTTTATAAAAGGATAGTGTTTTCAAAATTAAAAAAACTTTTGCCACTTTTTGATTTTCACTTAAAAATTTACAATCATAAAAGATTTTTCCCAATTCTTCCTCCAATTTTCATCTATCTCTCTTTATTTCCTTCTTTGAACAGGTCCCACAACTCGGTTCTAAGTCCGGAGAATAGCAGGTCAACACTAGTGATGGTTTCAGTACGAGTTCGGAGGAGATTGCGAGGATCAGGAGACTTTGAAGGTGAGTTTTTTAATTAACCCTAATTTCGTTTTAATTAGGACACGTTAATCACTAATTAGTTAGTTGCAATTAGGGTAAATTTCGATTCTTTCTTTCATTGTGCATGTCTCGATTTCTATTAGGTGTCTGTTAACTTTGATTGTTAGGTTGTGAACTCCACATGTACGGGGTCCTTAAGGGTCATTAGATTAGCGGTATTCCTATGAGATCACTCATTCAGGTGTGCTTTATCGGACACATGATATTATTAATTTATGGTACCTCCTAATGGAAAATTAATAGATCACCTAGTAGGACCAGTAGTAGGTCTCTTACTGGGTATATTTTCATACTCACCATTTTTTTACGTTTAATATTTTAGGCAAAGGTAGAGGATCTAGAAAGCTGGCGAGTGACAGAAAGAGCTTATGACTTGCCATTTGGAGACTCATTTTGCTTTCGCCTTTCTTTATTGGTTTTTAAGTATTTGGATTTTAAACATATTTTTAAATTTTTATATTATTTATTTATCTTTATTTTCTTTAAAAATTGTTAGAACTTCTGGGACATGTTTTCATGGCATTTTTACTGATTTTGCCAATTTGTGTTTTACGAACAAATATTTGAAATTATTTTAATGAAAATTTATTTTTCTTCTTTTCAAGAAAGTGTCCGATTCTTATTTATTTTTTAGATAATGACCTCATCTTAGTGTAAGAGTTGGGTTGTTACAGTAATATCACTAATCTATAACATACACATCATAAATCAGAGTTGCGACATAAATATACTAATCATCATCATGATTCCATCATATACTCATATTAGTCACATCACATAACTATAATCAAAACCATAATCGATTCAATTCATACTTTCAGTATTGACAAAAACATGTCACATTTCTTGAGTTTTATGTCCTAAAACTCCTAGATAATAAATGTAATCAATTGATCATTATTAATATTCTTATCATTGTAATTTCAATAAATGTTATTGATTATTTTATTAATTTTGTCTTAATAACCTACATCCAATAAACTAACATCATAAACTGCTTTATGAGTCTTGAACTGTATGTGGAGATATATAAGGCCCGTTTGGTAACGTTCCTATTCTTTGTTTTTTGTTTTTTGTTTCTATTTTTTTTAGAACAAGGAATAAGAATGTGTTTGATAACTATTTTTGTTTCTTGTTTCTTAAAAAAAGAAGAAGTAGAAACAAAAACAAAAAACGTATTTGATAATTGCTATTTGTTTCTTGATTTTCTTCTAGATTTATTTTTTATTTCTCACATCTACTTCAATTAAACATTAAACAAAAATATAGGTCATCCATCAAACATAAAAAATAAAATTATCAAAAGTTTATTCATTTAATAAGAAGAAGTACTGATGCACGAATAAAAATAATAACATAGACATAAAATTGTATCTATCCTTCAAATGTTGCCAAATTTGATTGGCAATATCATCTCTCACTCGGGCCATTTCTTTTAGATGATGTCAATTCAGTACTTCTTAATCCATCAATTTCAACACCCTCATCAATATCTTATGACATCTAGAATGTAATATTAATTTTAAAGTAAGTTATTATGTCTTCAATATTTAGAATTGAAAGAAACAAAACAAAATTTAATCTTTAACTCTACTACCTATGATGCTTTAGTGAAAAATCCACAACGAAAAGCCAGTTCCGCACAAAGAGAAAGACGAAAACTATGGATCCGGCGAAGAGGAAGAGGCAGACGAAAACTATGGATCCAACGAAGAGGAACAATAAGGCAAAAACTATGAATCCGACGAAGAGGAACACTCCAACAAAGAGGAACACTCCAGCAAAGAGGAAGAGTCCGGGTTGTAGAGGAAGACGATGAGAGGTGAAGAGGAATATGATGTGCAGAGGAAAACGTTGAATGAAAGAGGAAGAGGATGATTATTTAGGGAAGATTATGGAGATAAGAGGAAAAGGAAACCAATAAAAATAATTAAGAAAAATGAAAAGGAAACAAATAAAAATAATTGAGAAAAAGGAAAAGGAAACCAATAAAAATAATTGAGAAAAAGGAAAAGAAAACCAATAAAACAATTAAGAAAAAGGAAATGGAAGCCAATAAAAATAATTGAGAAAAAGAAAAATGAAACAAATATAAATAAATTGAGAAAAAGGAAACCAATAGAACTAATTGAAAAACATAATGGAAGAAACTACTTTTTTTTTGTTCCCAATAATTCCTTATAAAATGAGAAACGTTTATATTTTTTTTTAGAACGAGAAACAAGGAATGTTACCAAACACCTTAGTTTCTTAAAAAAAGAAAAAGAAAATAGAAACAGAAAATAGGGAACAAGAACGTTACCAAATGGGCCTTATAGGGATCAATGTTCCAGATATAGCTTAAAAGGTCTATTGTAGAAGGATAAGGCTGGATATATACCATATCTTAGAACACTTTGTACTTAATTCAAACACAATGATCCAAAGATTTTGTGTAGGTGACATGCGAGTGGGGGCATCTTATGTAATGAGTTGGCTGCATAAGGTCAGACCATGAAATAGTAACTACTAAATGTAACTTCGTTGTCTAATTAGGTTTCTATTTTAATAAAATGATCTAGACAACTAGGTATTAATCCTGAGTGTATTATGAACTCTTGTTCGCGAGAGGATTGTCCTTTGATTTGTTCGAGTGAGAGTGGCCATATTGCGTACTCAATAAGTCTACCATTTTGGGAACAAAATCAAGTAGGGAGTTGGAAACATAATCACACAAGATGAAACTAACTCATTCACGAATTTAGGGTTGTGAGACCAGAGTCCGAAATAGAAGGGTTTTGATCTTTGAAGAAGGTATTTTGGTAAATTAGGTGTCTTGAAGTTGGCATTGAAGGTAGGCGATGCGTTGAGAAAAATATGCATCTAAGTAATGACGTGGAGAGTAGGCGTTTTGATGCAAAAAGAGTTAGGCGTTTTGGAATAAGGCGATAAGAAAGTCGGTGTTAAGGATTTAGTATTTCAAGAAAATATCTAATCTTAATTTGACAGCTGATTATGTGTTGAGTTTGGTAAAGCATGATCTGAAAAGCTAAGTAAATAGACACGTGTAAAGTTATAAGTAGGAATTGATGAGCTAAGAGAAGCTGAAAGATGAGTAATCCATCTTAAGATTAGTATAAATAGGAGTGAATTCCATTTAAGAGAACACTTATCTACTTACCCTAAAGTAGGGAAGGAGTGAATTCCATCTTGTGTGATTATGTTTTCTGCTCTCAACTCGGTCTTGTCCCCAAAATGATAAGCATATTAAGTCTGCAATCTGGCCACTTTCACCTGTACAAATCAAAGGACAATCACTCGCAAACAGAAGTTCATAATACAGTTAGGATTAAGACTAAGTTACCTAGGTCATCCTAATGAAATAGAAACCTAAATAGTAAATGGAGTTACATCTAGTGGTTACTATTTTGCAGTTCATAGGATACCCTCACTCGCATGTCACCTACATGAATGGTATTGGATCATTGAGTTTGTATCAAATACAAAGTGTGTTGTATCCATAATGTTATCAAGATATGGTACCCCACCTTACCCTTATACTATAGACCCTTTAAGTTGATCTCAAACATTGATCCCTGTATGTCTCTACATATTGTTCAAGACTCATCAAACAACTTAGGATGTTAGTTTATTGGATTTAGATTACTAAGACAAAACTAATAATAAAATCAATAACACTTATTGAAATTATAATAATAACACTTTATTAATAACAATCAATGGATTATATTTACTATCTACGAGTTTTGGGACATAAAATCCAACACATGGTTCATGTTCTCGACGGAAAGGAGTGAATGAAAGCTAATGTGTGATTTGTGATTTATGTTTTATTGAAATGAGACATTGAGAGCATGTTTTATGAAAATGAAAATGAATTTTTTGATTGAATTATATTTCCCAAAAGGTTTCCTAAAACCTCACTCACTAAGTATTTGACCTATGGTTTAAGTTTTCCTTCCCTAAATTATGAAGGTGTTGAGGCCAAATTGGTAAAGGTAAGCCGAGCTGCTACGCGTTGAGGCGTTAGGCAGGCATTTTAAGGGTGAAGCTCTGGAAGACGTTGGAAGCCTTATTTTATAGTTTTGTATCTAAGAAAGCTTGTATTGTATTGTATTTAGAACGACAGTTGTTAAGTTAATAAAGTGAAGTTGTTTGTTATCTTGCGTTGTGAACGCTTAAGTTTAAAGTTTAAGCTTTGCGTTAAGATTGTTGTTTTAGTACTTCCGCTTACTAGGTGTTCAATGTGTTATCCTGCAAGGAGATACGCATTAAGTGTCTAGGTGATCATGTCCCACTTGGTCGCGTGGAAGTGATCTTGGGGTGGGGCTTGATAGGGTAAGTAGATGAGTGACCTTAAATGGAGTGTCTCTAAGGCTTGAAGAAAGGGTCCTAACCTCTCTATGGAAGAGAGGGAATTTTGTTTATTAGTTAGACTAATGAACAGGTTGTTCATTAGAGGAGCACTAATATTTAAGGATTATGAAGTAACCTAGGGGTAAAACGGTAATTTACTAAATGACAATTTGCAGTTTGGGAAGAGGTGTAACACTTCCACTTAGGGTTCTAAGTGAGATTGGCTAAGTTACTAAGCAAGAGTTACATGCGTCAATTGATGTCGCCACGTGTCCGAGATGACGCAGAGCGGTCGATATTCTCAAAATAGTTAGTTTTAAAACAAAATAGGAGTCGCCACCAATCCTTTTTATGGTATGATTGGACACCGAAATAAAGTAATTTTTTTTAAATAGAATAAAAAAAATGGTCTGCGAAAACTAGAGTTTAGTTCGAGAGTCATTTGTGTATGAGGAAGGTGTTAGCACCCCACAACACCCGTTTAGAAAACGGTGGCCAAATTTTAAATCTTGAATTGAAAATAATCTTTAATTTCTTAAAAAAAAAATATCTTATTTTACCTCTCATTACTCCAATATCTGAAGTTATGATCTCATAAAATAAGTGGAGAGCATTCTTTCAATTAGATTATATTGAAGAAAATCTTCTCACCTAAAGATAGTGAGAAATTAGTACAATTTCTCAAAATCCGTCATATAATAAAGATATCTTTTTATATTAATTAAAATCATTTTTTCTTGGGACCAAATCATGGATTCCCACAAATGTGATTCCTCACCTCAAGAATTCTAGAAAATTGGACTCCCAGATTTCCTAGATTCCTCGTAAGATTTTGTTTAAGAAAAACGATATAAGTTATTAGAAAAGATTGATTAAGAAACCTTGTGAAATCATAGATTAAAATTTGAATGCTTGAAAAACATAAAAAAAATTATAACTTTAAAAGAAAAAAAATCTCAATGATTTAACAAATGTTTTGTAAAAGATTTTAAAACTTTGAGAACGTTAAATTAGAATGATTTTAAAACATTGAGAATTTTAATTAGAAAGATTTGAAAGTTTTAAATAGGAAACAAATGAGGCTTAATAGAAAAGTTAGATAAAGTAGAAACAAGAGTAAAGAAGCATCATAATAAATTGTGCAAACATAAATAACATATTGAGATTATAATAAAAACATATTGGAGATCGTTATCGGACTTCCAAAGAATCAATTTCCTCACCTCAAGAATTCTAAAAAATCAGACTTCCAAATTTCCTAAATTCCGTCATCGAATGTTTTTTTAAAAAAATAAATTAAAATGTTAACAAATTTAAACTATTATTAGCAATAGCATATTAAATTGACCATAAAAGAGAATGAGAAAAAGTAAAATATTAAATAATATATAAACACTAGAACAAATATAGGCTTTAATGTCGCTTGGGAAAAATGAAAAAAGACCATTGATGTCGGTTTTGAAAAAGCGGACCTTTAATGTCGGTTCTCCACCGACATTAAAGACTAAGCTTTAATGTCGGTTTTAAAACGACATTAAAGGTCCGTCATTTTGAAAACCGACATTAAAGGTCCATTTAAATTTTAATTTTAATATTTTTATTTTTTGAATAAATTAGACACTTTAATGTCGGTTTTCCACCGACATTAAAGGTCCATTTAGTTTTTTTTTAATAATATTTTTTGTGAAAAAATAACATTCTCTCTCTTACTTTACCCTTTTCGACCGTCTGCTATACGAAACCATATTCGACATCTCCCTCGTCTTCTCCGAACGACTCCCCTCCATTTCTTCTCCGATCGACGCCACCATTTTTATCGTCGCCACCATTTTTATCGTCGCCACCATTTCTATCGCCGCCACGATTGTTGTTCTGTTCGCCCACCCTTGGAATCAAATTCGGCCGCATTTCTCTCCTTCTAAAGAAACTCATCCGCTCGTCCGCGTTCACAACAACCAGCAATCAGGTTCGCCCACCCTTGGAATCAAATTCGTCCGCGTTCACAAAAAACGTCCTCTCACATTCTCATTCTCCCTCTCACATTCACAGCAACGACGGTAAAATTTCCATCTTCTTTCAAGTGGTCGCGATTTTAATTTGGGGTTTTTAGCATGTTTTAATGTATTGCACTTGTTCATTCTTGTTCATCAATTCGAAATTTTAATGTATTAGTTTTAGGTTTTAGCTGTTACCAGGATATATATGGAAGATTGAGTATATGTTAATGTATTAGTTTTAGGTTTGAGCTGTTGTGGTAATTGAATGTGTGTTTTTTTATTACTATCAAAAGGGCTTGCTCTGGAGATTCCTGAGGATCTTTACCATTTGATTAAGAAGGTTGTCTCGGTTAGAAAGCATTTGGAAAGGAACAGAAAGGACAAAGACTCCAAGGTACACATTGTACTCTACACCCACTTTATATAGTAATCAATTAGGGATTATAATGTAGATTAATTGAAGATGAATGGACATTAGCCATAGTTAGAAATGAATATATCGTCAGAGATAGGGAGATTAGGAAAACTATCAATTTTGTGATGAAGTTAGTGGGCAATTCTGTGAGCAAACTTGTCTCTCAGTCTCTTTCACCTTTCTGTAAGTGATTTCATGTAGGAGAGGAGAAGAGTTTCCGGAAAAGCTTTTGAAGGAGCTTTGCTTGTAGATCATTCTTTTATTACTTAATAAACTACTCTCCTTCTAGGCAGTGTTTTCTCGATTCTTTGGAAGGTTAGTAGTTAGACAATTGGATATCACTTGGAGAGGAAATTATTCTCCTCCTCCTCCCCGTCGTTCTCCTCCTTCTCCCCTCTCCTCCTAAGAGCGCCAAGGTCTTGATTTGAACAATGGGATGTTTTTATTTTTAATTACCCTTCTTTGGTCTTTATTTTGGGGAGGATCTACGCAAGTTGTATGAATCAGTTATTATCCCTTATAAGGATGTAGCCATTTAATGGCGTTGTGTGTGATTTTGGTGGAGTTTAACTACAGCCACAAACACTTTTTGATTTAACTACAACCACAAACACTTTTTGATGTTAAATTCAGTAGTCTGGATATAATAATCACTAGAACAAAAGCTTTAGATCATTCTGATGATGTTGGTCTTGTCTATAGGAGAAATTTTAGGCTAAATTTCTCACACTGCTTTAGGGATAGATGAATTTTTATGTTTGATTTGTTGAAAGTTTTTCTTTTTGAATGGTAATTTACATTTACACTTTCTAGCATGACTGGTCTTTAATTCTTTTGAATATTTGATCAAGGTTTGAATGATTCCATGGTTTCATTCTTGCTTGAAAGAGTAGGTTTAAATTACATCTTGCATGTTAGGCTGTGGTTTGAATTGATCACTATTTTAGTTCGACAGTGGTAGAGATTATTGATGCAGGAACATAATGTCATAGTCTTAATTTGGTTTCAAGATTGTTTGCAAAAGATTCAATCTAGATAAAAGAAATCTACGTCTAGGTGTTGTATTAATTACATGAAGAGTCAAACATGCGTGTTCAACAATACCTTTGATGAAATATTTTCTCTAAAACTTCTCTTAGTTAATAACTTTCATATTCGATCACCTTTATTTACTTTCTTAGTTTAGTTTAAGTATCATCACAAGTCGGTCCTGTAAATAAAATTGGATGAATCCCTGAATAACTAAATGATTAATCAAATTGATTCCCTGCAGACGATATGCATCCTCTAAAGCCATTTTACTATATTATATCTTGACCATATGTGCTTGCTTGTATTGTTTGAAGTTTGCTCGCATCAAGTTTTTGGCGGCATTGTTATGGAATCGACTTTTGATTTTCTTTTAATAATTAAAATTTTTGACCAGTGTTAATTTAGGGTGTGTTTTATTTAATTTTTCATTTATTTTAGTTTTGAGTAGTTTTTTGGTTATTTGATTGTGGTGTTTGCATATATCATGTTTTATTATTATTTTGAATGGCCTTAAATCCCTATATTCAAAGTTTATATTCAAAGATAGATTAAGACAATTACTATATTATTAGACTGCAAGCACTCAATTATTCATAAAATTCATATTGTTTTTTACTAGTTTTGCGATACTTCAACCTTGAGAGGAATAAAAAGACATTTGGAGGGGCTGAGAGGTCTTGAGAGGATTTTTTTTCTTGTCACGTTTAATTCATCTCTTTGGGTATCATTCTTTAAGAATTTTTGTTATTTGTTCAAAGTTAATAGTAAATACGATAGTGAAAAATAAGTGTAATTGTTGTTCACTCAATTATTTTTGTTCACGTGTTCCATTTTATCGTAACAAGTAATTGTTGTTGATTTTATGACTATTTAGTTGTTTTTCATTTTCTTGCAAAATATGAGATGAGAATATTAAAGTTTTAACTTTTGAGCTTAATATTATAAACAATATGTGTGAGATGAGTTATGCTCATCATTTTACTAACAATTTTAGTTTAAGTGTAATTGAAATCCTAACTTTGACACTTCCCTTATTTATTTTTCATTCTTTTATTCTCTATGATATATTTAGTTCAAAGAACAAATTATATAAAAATCATTGATCATTCATGTTGGATTCGCAACATAAAACCACAACAATAGTTATTAGTTTAGTTAACTTTAAAGAGTGATTAAAAAAATGATAAAATGATTTTAATCATTTTTAGAATTATTCTCGAACATGCCTTATTAGAGTACTTAATATTGTGTTTTATTTACTTATGTAATCTTTTAGCCATTTTATCGTAACTAGTAATTGTTGTTGATTTTATGACTATTTAGTTGTTTTTCATTTTCTTGCAAAATATGAGATGAGAATATTAAAGTTTTAACTTTTGAGCTTAATATTACTGTAGTTTCTTTTCGGTTTATATAGAACTTGTTAGTTTTTGGAATGTGGGTTCAGTTTAAGTTTACTTAATTTCGTTGTTTTCTCCATTTTTTTTGTAGATTAAATTGCATCTTATATAATATGGATAAGTCGTGGATGCAAAAGAATAGAATGTCATCTGAGTATGCTTATGGGGTTGAGATGTTTATTAAAAATGGGTTGAAGCATTCAAAGACGTCGAATGTCATGGCATGTCCTTGTTTAAAGTGTGTGAATGCAAAAACTTTAGATGTGAATACAATTAGAGATCACTTGTTTTTTAACGGCATCGATCAGAGTTATCAAGAATGGATTTTTCATGGTGAATCACTACCAATAAAGAGAAACAATGAAAGTGTCTTTAGTAGTGTAAAAGAAGAAATTGACGAGGTTGATGTTGATGACACAATTGGAATGTTTGAGGCTGCACATAATTATTTTAATGACAAGTCAGAAAATTTTGAGGAAGTTGTAGATGATGCCAAGAAACCATTATATCCTAATTGTACGAATTTTACCAAAATATCTACGTTGATAAAGTTATATAATTTGAAAGCTAAATTTGGATGGAGTGATAAGAGTTTCACTGAGTTATTACAATTAATTTCTGACATCTTACCTACTCCCAATGAATGCCCTACTTCTACTTATGAAGCAAAAAAAATTTTGTGTACTCTTGGAATGAAGTACGAGAAGATTCATGCCTGTAGGAATGATTGTTGCTTGTTTAGGAAAGAACTGTCTGATGCAAATGTATGCCCCTCTTGTGGTATGTCAAGATGGAAGATTCCTAAAAATTCAAAGAAGGAGGTTAAGAATGTTCCAGTGAAAGTCATGTGGTATTTCTCTCCAATTCCAAGATTTGAAAGAATGTTTCGAAGCAAAGAAACATCAAAATTATTGACGTGGCATGGCAGAAAAAGAGAAGTGAATGATCTATTACAACATCCAAAAGATGCATTATCATGGAAAAAAATAGACAATTTATGGCAAGAGTTTGGGTCAGAACCTAGAAATCTACGTCTTGCTCTTTCCACAGATGGGGTAAATCCGCATGGAGATCTTAGCAGTAGATATAGTTGTTGGCCAGTTATGTTAGTGACATACAACTTACCTCCATGGTTGTGTATGAAGCAAAATTTTTTGATGTTGACTGCACTAATATCTGGTCCCAAACAACCGGGAAATGAAATAGATGTTTATTTAGCTCCGTTAGTTGATGATTTGAAAATACTTTGGCATGATGGGGTGAAATGTTACGATGCATATCAAGATCAATGTTTCAGGCTAAAGACTATTTTATTATGGACTATTAATGATTTTCCTGCGTATGGTAACTTGTGTGGTTTACAGTCAAAGGATATCATGCATGTCCAATTTGCGGGGAGAAAACTTCATCAATTTATTTGCCAAAAGGAAGGAAGATGGCATATATTGGGCATCGCAAGTTTCTACCACGTCATCATCCATATAGGAAACAAAAGAAAGTTTTCAATGGTGCACAAGAATTAGAATTGGCTCCAGAACCATTGAGTAGGGAAGAAATTTTCATACAAACAAGTAAGTACAAACACTCATTTGGTAAGAGAACTATGAACGAAAAGAACAGTGAAATGAGTTCTTCAGGAACTTATTGGAAGAAAAAATCTATTTTTTTTTTGAATTAGAATATTGGAAGTTTCTTGATGTGCGACATTGTTTAGACGTGATGCACATTGAAAAGAATGTCTGTGCAAATCTCATTGGCACATTGCTTGATATTCCCGGTAAAACCAAAGATGGAGTAAAAAGTCGATTAGATTTGGTTGAATTGAACATTAGATCAGAGCTAGCCCCTCAAGTAGGGGAGAAAAAGATCTTTTTACCCCCGGCATGTTATACATTATCTCGAGCAGAGAAGTTGAGTTTTTGTAAGACACTATCTGAATTGAAAGTACCAGAAGGCTATTCATCGAACATTCAAAGTTTAGTGTCACTCACAGATTTGAAACTGTATGGACTTAAGTCGCATGACCATCACGTTCTTATGCAACAATTGCTACCTGTGGCAATTCGTGGTATTCTACCGAAACATGTAAGACTTGCAATTATTCGGTTATGCTTCTTCTTTAATGCTATATGTAAGAAGACAATTGATACATCACAATTGAAAGGAATGCAAGAAGATGTAGTTGTCACTTTATGTCTATTGGAGAAGTATTTTCCACCATCATTTTTCACTATAATGGTACACCTTGTAGTGCATCTCGTAAGAGAAATTGAGTTTTGTGGACCTGTTCATCTAAGGTGGATGTATCCTTTTGAACGATATATGAAAGTCCTAAAAACTTACGTGCGAAATAGAAATCGACCAGAAGGATGTATGGTAGAAAATTATATTGTTGAAGAGGCTATAGAGTTCTGTTCTGAATTTATTGCTGGAGTTAGTTCTATTGGACTTAACTCATCTGTAATAAAAAAGAATTCGAACATGGATAGAGCATTATCAGCTTCTTCTTTTATCAGACCGAGTAAGGAGCAGTTAGATCAAGCTCATCTTTATGTCATTCAGAATGTAAATGATGTTCTACCATACGTCGAGTACGTGCTAAATCCTATCTATTCTCATTCTATATAAGTTGTTTATGTAATTACTTAATAACTTGTTATTTACGACAGACAACATATGGAGAGTTTGCGTAAGCTTAACTCTGGTAAAGCTCGAAGTAAAAAGTGGATTCAAGAAGAGCATAATCGCTCATTCAGTCGCTGGCTGTCCACACGGGTAATCACTACAATCATACTCTTTTATGTTTGTTTTGGATCTAACTAAATCCAATATATTGTGTAGGTTGCACTTGCTCTCGAAGTACCTAAAAATTCTATCACGCCTTCTTTAAGATGGATAGCTCACGGACCTTCTTCAGATGTGGCCACTTATTCTGGTTACATAATTAATGGATATTACTATCACACAAAAAGGCGTGATGATATTAGGAGAGTTCAAAATAGTGGAGTTAGTATAACCGCTACTACGATGCAAGTCTCTAGTTCTAAGGACAAAAACCCGGTCATGTCAGATATGACGTTTTATGGTGTAATACGAGAGATATGGGAGATTGATTACCATCAATTATCTTTTATTTTATTTAAGTGTGATTGGGTTGACAATAGAAGTGGAGTCAAAGTGGACGAGCTTGGGTTTACCATCGTTGATCTCAAACGTATTGGACATAAATCAGACTCATTTATTTTAGCCACTCAAGCAAAACAAGTATTCTATGTCCAAGATTCTGCAAATCCTGAATTGTCGGTGGTTTTAACATCTCCACAAAGAACTATTGAAGAAGATTTCTTTGAAGATGAAATAGGAGATATGCTTCAAGAGTGTGGTTACGAAACCATTAAAAGGATGCCCAATGTTGATACACCTAATGAGACTGATGATACAAATTCAACTTATATTAGACATGATTGTGAGGGTAGATGGGTAGAGAAGGGTATGTCATTACTTTTCTTTATAATGTATTTAATTTTAGAGTTCGTAATATAATTGATATGCTTATGGTATCTTATTACTTTGCTTTATAATGTATTTATGTTTAAAGTTCGTAATATAACTGCTATATTTATGGTATGTCATTACTTTGCTTTATAATGTATTTATGTTTAAGTTCGTAACATAATTGTTATGCTTATGTATGTTGACTTTGCTTATTAATGTATTTCCGTTTTTTGCAGATTCATAGATGGAGGATAGCAGTGAGGATGAAAGAGAAATGCTTCCAGAAGTAAGAAAGAAATCATTTGTTCCACGTGGGCCAACTACTATGTCTGAGTTGGCCTTAGTGAGAAATTCTGGGCAAAAGTTGCCCATTCAATTTAATGAACACGGACAACCTGTTGGAGCCACGTCTAAGAAAATGCAAAGTTACATTGGTGTGTGCGTTCGACAACAGATTCCTATCACATACAACTCTTGGAAAGAAGTTCCGAATGAGCTAAAAGATAAAATTTATGATTGTATATCGGTATGAGTTCTATTATTATGTTTTTCATATAATGTAGTTTGCTTTACACTCTAAGTTTAACTAAGCTTAACTAAGCTTTTTTTTTTTTTTTTTTTGTGTAGATGTCGTTCGATTTACAACCCAATGCTAAACATTCTATACTTATGTCTGCATCAAGAAAGTTTAGAACGTTCAAGACCACGTTAACTCAGAAGTATATACTTCCGTCTAAGGATCAACCATCACTCTTGCAGTTTCCTCCCAAAATCTATTCTCATATAAATCAAGAAGATTGGGAATCGTTTGTGGATGCTAAACTAAGTGAAGAATGGGAGGTAAATAAGTTTAAATTTTCACTTTAATTTTGTTTTGATATCTACCTACAAACTAATACGTTGTACAGGATTATAGTCGTATTCAAAGGGAAAGAAGGTCGAAATGCGTATACAATCACCACATGTCACGTAAAGGATATGCTAATCTTGCCGATGAACTAGTGAGTATTTCTAATTAAATTGAAGAATTTATCTTAATATGTTGTTAATTAAATATCTATCTTTTGTTGTAGAAAATAACGCATGATGTTTCCTATCGTTCAACTCTTTGGAAAGAAGCACGGAAAGGAAAAAATAATGATTATTTTGATGATGCTACTCGAGATTGTGCCTCTCGGATTGTAAGTATACTTATGATTACAATATATAATCTTTTGTTAACCTAACTGATGATGAATTGTTTTATACTTGTATTGTTTTATAGGATGAATTAGTTGCAACAAATAAAAATGAGGACATCTTGACTGACACATTGGGTTCCAAGGAGCACGGTGGACGTGTAAGAGGCGTGGGTGCTTTCGTCTCTCAATCACAATATTTCAACACAGTAAAAGGGAAGGAGGAAATGTGTCATAAAGAAGAGGATGACTCAAGATGCAAAAGTGACAAGAAGAGAAGTAATCACTCGAGGTCATCCATTGGAAGTATTAATATAGATCTTGATGCCAATGAGGACACACCTACGAACAAAGGAGTGGAGGTAATTGACTTTGTTGTCACTTTTAGTTTTTTAACGATATAGGATCAATTGTTCTTAACTATGCTTTTAATATTTGTAAAGGGAACACCATGCCAATTGTCTATAGGATCCATTAATAATATTGTTGCAGTAGCCACGATAGTTGAGGATAACATTGGATGTCCCAATGTTAAAGTTCTAGTAGACGTGGTTACGGGAGAAAATTTGACTATACCCAATCCAGTGAAGGGAAAGATAGAGACTTTAAATCAAGCATTGGGTAACATTATAGAATAGCCTCGTCGGCTTGTTTCTACGATCAATGACAAACAAGTGTGTATCTTTTTTTACTATTTAAGTTTTGATTTTATTTGTGTATGTATTTTGAATTTAGAACCTTGGTTGTGATAGGAGCATTCAACTAGGAAGGATGTCGTATACCCTTCAAATTATACTGACGTTAACGGGATTATTAAGCTTTTAAATAGACATGCCATGAACAACATGGAGGATGTAGACATGATTCGCATCCCAATGAACGAGCTAATATTTGGAAGTGACAAATTTGTTTATTTAGCTCGTGAAGATTTGTTGCATTACTGCGGCATGGTTGAAATCGGCTATATGTGTATACTAGCGTATATTACGTAAGTAGACAACTTATACTCATCTTTATCTCCAATACCACTGTTGTAGTTAGTTTGTTGATATTTTAACTATGGTTGCTTTTACTTAGATGTCTTTAGGATAAATGTGACTATGCAAAGAATTTTTTTGTCATTGACCAATCAAAAATATCGTCACATATCAAAGATCGTGATCTTCAATTCAGAAATTTAGCCAACCAGCTAGAAGCAGTTAACTTGGAACAGAAAGTGCTAATTCCATATAATACCGGGTAAATAAAGAAGAGAAACACATTAATATATTTCCATTGAGCTTAAATGTGTACTCACATTGAAGATGTTGTTTATTGTAGTTTTCATTGGATGTTGCATGTTATCGATCTTCGTGAAAATTGCGTTTATGTTTTGGACTCTCTTCGGAGTAAAGTCAATGAAGACATTCATGGAATCATAAATGTGTAAGTGTATTTACTTTATTACTTCTTATTTAACTTTCTTGTCTTCTAATGTTTCAAAATATTTAGAGGGTTGAAGACATGGCAAGCGAAACACGATCTACAACGCTATCGATCAACTCCAAAATAGAGACCTGTAAAGGTAATTTGCATTTACAGGTAATTATTTTTTATGAAACATAAGATTAATTTGTATTCAATTTATATACATGCAGTGCCCTCGTCAATTGGATTTTGTAGGGTGCGGGTACTACGTGCAAAAGTACATACATGAGATAGTGCATAATTCTAGTACTTCTATTACTAACCTTGTAAGTTTCTACTTTAACTTTTTACATATTACAATTTATGATCCAAACTCATACTTTCCATATCTTTCTCTTTGTGTGTAGTTCAATACCAAAAATGCATATAGGCAAGAGGAGATTGATGAGATTCGAACTGAATGGGCAACTTTTGTTAGCAGATTTGTGTAAGTAGTTGCTTTTTGTAGTTAGGTTAGTAGTTGATTTTTGTAGTTAGGTTAGTAGTTGGTCGAGTTAAGTTTTTGTAGGGACGAGCAGTCCTATAGTTTTTTGAAGGGCAGGTGGTCCCGTACTAATTGTTGTTTGTTAGATAGTTTGTACCTATACTTTAGTTAGTGAAGGAACTTTCTATTGTGTTTATAAATCACGATCTTATATATTATCTTTATATTTTTGAGTTTTCACTTACAGCTGTTGGTTGTTTATTTAAACATGTGATTAGGAGTTGGATGATTTTATTTGTTGTAATACTATGTAGAAGGGTGGAAAGGTGTGCTGATATTTTAGGTGTTGGATGATCGTATTTGCTGTAGTACTATATGGAAGTGTGGAAAAGTGTGCTTGTATTTTAGTGTTGGATCTTATGCATTGTAGGTGTTTATTATTGGTTTGGCATGGATGGTAGGATGTGTTGTTTGATATGTGTGATTATATATAAGTGGATATATTGGAGGATTTGGAGTAGTTGGACTTATAGTGTTGAATATAGCTGTGTTTATTGATATGAGATTATATGTAAGTGTTGGATGATGTGTATTTGTTGTAGTTCTATATGGAAGCGTATGCTGGAATTTTAGGTATTATTGTGTGCATTGCAGGTGAACTAGGTATTATTGTGTGCATTGTTGGAATTTTAGGTATTATTGTGTGCATTGAGTAGTAGGCATTATAGCTAGTGTGCAAGCCATTTTTTTTATTTTTTACAATATACGATGACGAACATTTCTGGACGTAATTCGACTCAAATAATATCGGTTTTGCCGTCATAAAAACTATTATAAATACGACATGAAATGTATCTTTAACGTGGGTATAAAAACGACATTAAATGTGTCTTTAATGTCGGTGGAAAAACGACATTAAATGTGTCTTTAATGTCGGTGGAAAAACGACATTAAAGATGTGTCATAAGCGACATTAAAGACATCTTTAATGTCGGTTTAAAAACGACATTAAAGACAGTTTTAATGTCGGTTATAAACCGACATTAAAGATGAACCGACATTAAAGACCTTCAATAACACCTTCAAAGATGTCGGTTTAAAACCGACATAGAAGGTCTTTAATGTCGGTTTATAACCGACATTAAAGCCCAACTGACATTAAAGGCCTTTAATAACGCTTACAAAGATGTCGGTCGCCAAGTGACATTAAAGGCCTTTAATGTCGGTTTTAAACCGACATTAAAAGCCAAATTTCTTGTAGTGAAAAGATAAGAACATATTAAAGAAGCAATAATCAAGATGAGAAAATACTAATGAAGCAATAATCAATGTTATAAAAAGAAAAATAATTAAATAAAAAATACTAATTATATATATATATACTTATATATATATATATAAGTAAACATACAATATATAGAGAATAAAACTTTAGAATAAATTAGCAAAGGAAAGAATAATAATTAATAATATATATAAAAAAAAGATAACAACAAAATATGAAGAAATATGTAATAAATAAAAAAACTATAAAATAGAATCTCACAAGATAATAAATAAATAATTATAAGAGAAAAGAAAAGTAAAGAAATAAGAACATAAATAATAAGCAAAAATTTAATCAATTAGTCTTTTTTTTTTTTTTTTTTTGCATTTTTTGGAAGCTTGAAGAAAGATAAAATAATGAGAATAGTAAGAATAACAAAAAACAAAGAACTTTGAAGAAAAATAAACCAACTAAAAAGAAGAAGAGAAAAAAAAAAGAAAGGTTGAAATCCCAACACATTTAACTCACTTGTTGTTTGAGGTTTTGATCATATTGGGACCAAAGCCTTACCATACACTTCCGACTAAGTTAGAGTTTTTTTTTTTTTTTTTTGTGTTCGATTCTTGGCTTTGTAGGGAGAAAATGAAGATTTAGGGGTTGTTAGAAGAGAAGATAAAATAAATGTTGTAGATTTTTTGATTTTTTTTTTAAAGAACATATGAAGGTTAAGAGAAGTAGTGACTATGAATAGTAGAGATTTAGATGAAGAAGAGAGGATGGGAATGTAGTAAAAATTTCTAGGTTTTTTTTGTTTGACCTTTTCTCTATGTTGTGTTGTGTCCCAATATATGAAGAAGAAGAGATTATTTATAGCAAAACATGCTTCTTCAAAGGGCTAAAAATTCAAAATTGCTAGTTTTTTTTTTTAATTTGAAAATAATACAAATTTTAGCATTCATATCAAAATGGCATGGAGCCTTTAATAACCAAAATCAAATGGTTTAGTTGCTTTAACTAAACTACCTAAAAAACTTAAAAAGTAGTTAAATAACCAGAAAAATGTAGTTAATCACAAAATTAAAAATAAACCAAATTATAGCAAAAATTAATCTAAAAATTAATTGATTTTAGATAATGTTGGACAAAATTCGGTGGCTACAATTTACATAAGTTATCAATGATTAGATAACTAAAAGAAATACAATACCTCGGAATACCCAAGCTAAATGTCGTTCGATATATTTTATT
The DNA here is from genome assembly GCF_025177605.1 of Cucumis melo. NCBI lineage: Eukaryota > Viridiplantae > Streptophyta > Magnoliopsida > Cucurbitales > Cucurbitaceae > Cucumis > Cucumis melo. Next base: position 15,593,820 of record NC_066861.1, read on the forward strand.
TTACACAAATCGTGCACACATTCATTTCTCTAACATCGATATTGTTTTTACATTTTGTGTTTCATTTTCAATACAACTTCCCCCCATCTCTTTTTCTTGGTTACTTGCTATAAGTTCTAAGATTGAGAAATCATCAGAGGCTCCTTGTAGATCGACTTCGAACTTGCTCTTACCTGCTAAGTTTTGAGTAAGCACAGATATAAGTTCATTTGAATCGAGTCACAAAATTCGACAACACATCTAATCGACATGTCACTTGTTAGTAAGACTTAGTTTCTTGTGGTTAGTTCCATAAATCATATGGTTTGGATTTAAACGACAAAATTTGCCCAATCAACATGACTTTAAAAAGGGCTAAAAGATCATAAGTTTAATTCACCATGACTACCTGTTTATGAAATAACATCTATAGGTTTCTTTGACACTTAACGATTTATCTCCTGACTTGATAACAAGTAGAATTACATACTATTGTAACCTTTTATTTAGAATAATTAGAAAAGAATGAGAAGAAATTGCCTTAATTTGAGATAAATTCGTAAGAAAAATGAAATCATGTGATTACACATGCTTACAAAACCCAATGTCTTGTAAATTATGAGTTTTTATAACTTTGAACAGCAAAAATTTGTACAAATTAAAGAAGCATTTGTTCTATGAGGAATGGAAGGTACAGTCGTGAATGGAAAGAAGGAAGAGGGCAACTAGAACTGAAGTAGTCAAGTAGGGAACCAAAGAACCAGGCGATGAAAAAGAACAGAAAATGATAAGCATGGTTGGTAGCTGTCAAATCAAGCAGGTTGGTATCCCACTTCGACCGTGTATCAGAACCAATGAATTTTTGATGCAATAAGATAGCGCAATAGAGCTAGAATTAAATGTAAGGCGACTGACCATAATTGGAGAAGCTTAGATCATTCATTTTGACGCCTATAAATAGCCCAGAATAGCTGAGCATTAAGAGAATAGAGGCTTCTACACAAGAGATTGGTTGAAGCTCTGTCACTATTCCACCATCCCATCTTCTACCTTTCGAACTTCGTTGAAGCGTTGGGTGTGAACTTAGTTCTTCTCTAAAAGTAGAAAGAGATTTCCACCCTCCATTCTCCTAGTAATCTCTTAAAAACAAAGACGATGTTGGAGCCAAATAGAACATGAGATTGTAACCTGCGACTCAACAAATGTTCTTGTCTTTTCATTTTAGTTTTCATCTTCATTTTATTGTATTATGGATTTGAGGTTCAAGAGATCAAAAGTTTTTAATATCAATATGAATACCTTTCGCTTCATTCATCCATGTTCTTTCTATTTTCATCATAATGCAATTAATTTTTCTATGGGCCAAAAAAGATAAAACTAAAATTTTTTGAAAGCGCCCTGCATCAGTAAAAGTTCATCTTTCTTTATTATGAATTTATTTCGATGCCTAATTTAACTAAGATAAAGTTAAGTCTTTTGTTTTAGAATCAACTTTAGTAGACATTCTAGATATAGAACAAATATGGCATTCGAAGCCAAGAGGCAAATAGCATTATTTTGAAATTGGAAACATGAACACCTTGTTAGATTTATTTTAAATATAATATTATTATTAATGTGGTCCAGTTGTATTATATGTTGTTTATCTCTTTCAAGTCTAAGGGAAGACAAGGAAGAGAAACACAATTCCTCAAGAATATTATTCATGGATCAAGGTATGTTGTTCTTTAACTAAATTTAATTTGTAAAATTATATAGTTCAAAGATCTTGACAATTATTGTTATATACAATGTTAGAATTTTATTGTATAATCATGAAACTAAAGTTTACATTTGGTATCTGAGTCTTGATTAAGAACCTGTGATTTTACATAAATGATTAATATTTTTTAATGTTTCCGCTGCATGTTTTTCTTAAATTTAAAGAAGTTTCCAACTTCGTTAATATTTCATTGGTAATTGAAATTTTAATAAAATTGATAACCGTTTGTATCAGAAGTTTAATCATCAATTTGAATCATGTATATTTATGATTGCGGGAAGAATGGAAAAAAATTAATCCACCACCGCCGGCCATAATCTTCCATTTGAACGTGCTTGTATCGTCGGCCACAATCACACGTTTATTAAAGTGATTTTTTTGTTTCTTTTTTCTTTTTGTTTTAAAAGATAATAAGTTAAGTTAACATAGTAATCAAGAATTAAAATCTATTTAAGAATTGAAGTTTAGATTTTAATAATCTTTTAAAGTTACTATATTTGGTATATATATCTTTAATTTATGTTTAAATCGATGATTATGAATTAATTATATTTCATGTGTTATGCATATATTATGTTTTAAAGTATCTATTTATCCTAGTGATTTAAATCATATCGTTTAGATTGAATGAGACTTTTGATAAAATTATTTGCAATATTAATATTTTTGCAAATTTTGCGATTAAAATCACATGGTAATTATGTTATTCAATATTTATATGTTAGAACTAATTTGTTAGTCACCAAAATGACCAAATTAGTATGTTATATAGATATCAAGTTAAACTTAATTGAGGAAAACAAATAAGTTTTAGAAATGGAAGAAAAATCTTCTATTTTCTTATTATGAAAAAGATTTTTTTTTTTATCTTTCTTATAATGGAAAATCTTTTATCTTCTTATTATGAAAAAAAAAAAGAAAATAAAGAAAAAGAAGATAAAGATTTCATTAAGAGATAATTTACCCTAAATAATCACACTATCAATATTAGGATTTTCCAAGATTCATTTTTTTTATTATTTAAAGTTATCCCATATGTAATTACGTTCTTAATTACTCCATTATTGTTACTATTTTTCTCATGATTGAGTTGCTTAAATTTAAAATATAATAAATTATGCATGTTTAAATTCCATAAAGTTTTGTACAATAAACTATGTTTTATTGTCCTTTTGTGTTATGTTTAAATCACAAATAATTTAAGCATGTATTTGTTTGTGATTATTTGATATCTATAATATAAATGTCACCAAAGTGACCAAATTAGCAAGTCATATAGATATTCCATTGATAGTGTTTTAATATGATAATTATTTGTGATTATTTTAATATGATATCTATATTATGAATAATTTGTTAGTCACCATAGTGACCAAATTAGTAAGTTCAATAGATATCAAATTAAGGTTAAACTAAATTACTCATATTTACGTGATGTTGATGATGAATCATATTATATTATGAAACATAAAGGTATTATGAGTATATTGACTTTCATTATTATAAAACATTTAAATTGCCCAAAGGTAATTAGTAGTTTTATAATTTTGAATCTTATTGTTGTTAATTGGAATTGTTTTATCACGATGCCTATGTTATGAACAGTTTGTAGTTACCAATGTGGCCAAATTGGTAAATCTTTAGACATTAAATTGAAGTTGATTCAATTACTCGTGTTCATTTATTGATAATGAATGAGATGATATTATGAAACATTAATAATTTGTCATGAGTGTATTGATTTTCATTATTATAAAACATTTAATTTGTCCAAAGGTAATTAATAGTTTTATAATTTTGAATCTTATGGTCAATTAAAGTGTTTGGTTAGATATTATTAGTATATCCAAAGATAACTATTGTATCTAATTTGGGGCATTTAAATTACCAACCATATGAAATTAAATCTAGCATCAGTTAAGTATAAATATTGTACATCGTTGTGTCTTCTAGAGAAGAACTTCAATGTATAAGTTAATGATTATCTAATATTATTTGAATCTATATTGTATCTTTATGTTTATTTCTCAAAGCAATAATATATAAGCATATATATTTTGTAATTGCATCATCTGCTCCCGTTTCTATTCATTCGCATGCTACATCTACAATCAAGTATAATGGACTCAATTTCTTTGATTGGTGAAAATAAATCCGAGTCCATCTTGGAGTTTTGGATCTTGATTATCTGGCATTCTTAAGTGAGAAACTTGTTGCACTTACTTCAGCTGCTAACAGTGATAAGAATAGATCTTTTTATAATGCTTGAAAAAGATCAAATAGATTGAGCCTAATGTTTATGCGAATGATTGTAGTAAACAATATCAAGTTTGCAATTACAATATTGAAAATGCCAAGATTTTTATAAAATTTATGGAAAATATGTTGAGAAAGCACATTGTTTTGACTCATTTGCTAAATTTTTAGAATGTCATGGTATTGTGCTCAATACACAATACCAGGAACACCACAACAAAATGGTGTTGTAAAGAGATGTGTACATTTATGAATGTGGTTAGAAGCATGTTAATTAATTTGTCTTTACTTGTGTTCTTATGGATGTATGCATTATTAACCGCTCAATATTTATTAAATATAGTTTCTAATAAGTCAATTCTAAAGACATCTTTGAATTGTGGACAGTAAGGAAACCTAGTTTAAGGCACCTACATGTTTGGGGTCGTCAAGTGGAAGTAAGAATCTAAATCCACATGAAAGAAAACTGGATTCAAGAACAATCGGTGGTTTCTTCATTAGTTATCCATACAAATCAAAAGGGTATAGATTTTATTGTCTTAACCATAGTATGTGAATAGTTGAAACTGGAAATGTAAGGTTTATTGAGAATGAGTGATTAGTGGGAGTTTGGAACCACGTAAAATGAAAATTCAAGAAGTTAGGGTGGAAATTCCTTCATCTATAACATCTTCTCAAGTTGTTGTTCTAGTAATTGTTTACTCTGTTAACAATCCATAAGAAGAACAAATTAATGGTCAAACACCACATAATGATGTTAAAATAAATGAACCTGAAACTGAGAGACCACAAGAAATAGAGTTAAGAAGATTTGTAAGACAAAGAAGATCAGCTATTTTTGATGACTATGTGGTTTATTTGCATGAGTCAAAATTTGACTTAAGTATTAATAATGATCTAGTTTTGTTTTCACAAAGCCATTGAAGAAAAAAATTATGTCAAATGGTTAGATATCATGAAAGAAGAGTTAAAATCAATTAATAATAATGAAGTGCAGAACCTTGTAGAATTGCCTAAAGGAAAGTAAAAGAGTTTGGTGTAAATGGGTCTTTAAGACCAAATTTGACTCAAATGGCAATATCGAACGACACAAGGCTAGACTTGTTGCTAGAGGTTATACTCAGAAAGATGACATTGACTACAAAGAGACATTTTCTTCTATCTCGAAAAGGGACTCATTAAGAATTATTATGGTTTTAGTACCTCATTATGATTTAGAGCTTCATCAAATTGATATGAAAACTACATTTTCTAAATGGGAATTTAGATGAACAAATGTTCATGGATCAACCAGAAGGTTTTATGGTTGAAGGAAAGAAACATATGATGTGTAAATTAAAGGTCAATATATGGATTTAAACAAGGTTCTGGACAATGGTATTTTAAGTGCAATGATACCATCACATCTTTTGGTTTTAAAGAAAACATCGTTGATCGATGTATATACCTAAGAATCAGTGGGAGTAAATTTAATTATAATCCATGGTTTATATGCTTACTTACGAGAGATCTGATCATTTTTAGGTGATTGGATATTTAGGCTCAAATTTTGCCGGATGTGTGGATACACGAAAATCCACTTTTGGGTATATGTTCCTATTAGGTGAAGGAGCAATTTCATGAAAAAGTGCGAAGCAGTGTATTATTGCTGCATTCACTATGAAGGTTGAATTTGTAGCATGCTTTGAGGCTACAATTTATGTTTTATGGCTGCAAAACTTTATCTCAAGACTTGGAATTGTCGACAGTATTGCCAAGCCACCTAGAATTTACTGTGATAATTTTGCAGCAGTTTTCTCCTGAAAGAAAAACGATAAGTATTCTAAAGGTGTTAAACGTATGAAATTAAAATACTTTGTTGTTAAAAAAGAAGTTCAGAAACAAAGAGTGTCAATCAAACACATTAGCACTAAATTTATGATTGGATATCTACTAACTAAAGGGATTGCTACCATTGACATTCAATGATCATGTTAAACGTGTGGGCATTAGTAGATATCATTATTGAAATCAAGATTATGCTATTTGACACTTTGAGCTCAATAAATATATTTATTGTTTTTTATTTTATCTTATGGTTCTGTTCTTATGATTAGTATATACATAAATGATCTTTATTATATATAGATCAAGTTAATAGAAGAACTATTTCAGTGATACATGGAAGAGAGTATGTTAATGCAATGATGTATGATCGCCATGATTCTTTAGTAGTTTTTTTGACTTGACATGATATGTTATGAAATTTAATTTTGCGCATTATGTCTATAAACGTATATGGTAAATAATGTCAATGGGCCAAGTGGGAGAATGTTAGATTTATTTTTATAAATATAATAATATTATTAATGTGACCCAATTGCATTATATGTTATTTATCTCTTTCGGGTCTATTATTTTATTAGGCTCGTTAGGTTAAAAGATAATACCCTAATTAAACACAATGATAGATGGTGTTTATAAATATAACCTTAGGGATTAGTACTCTCTTATTAAGTAGTTTATTCTTCCCATCAAGAAACCTAAATTAAGTCCTAAAGGAAGGCAAGGGAAAGAAACACAATTTCTGAAGAAGATTATTCATGGATCATGGTATGTTGTTCTTTAACTAAATTTAATTTGTAAAATTATATAGTTTAGAGATCTTGACAATTATTATCATATACAATGTTAGGATTTTATACAAAGTTTACACGCTTTGCTTTATTCATTGCTTAGAAACAATGTTGGCAACACTTCTTAGCCCTACTATCATCAAGTGATTCATTCCTACATTAATTCACGGCGTGTTGCTTTTATGGGTGATTGTCTAGTTTCATTTCATTCACATCCATGTCATTTGTTCCATTCTACCCTTAACTTGTAAATAGTAGGTTGTATCTAGTAGATTTATCATTCAACGTCACATACTGTGAATAAATTTATTGTGTATATATATTCATTGCCAACGTTTATCTCTAAGTGTTCAATTAAGTAAATCAACAAGTTCCTACGTTTGACGTCCTTGGATTTACCCAAAAAACCTGTCTTGAGTTTATTTCCCTTAGTAAATCAATAAGTTCTTGTGTTAAACCCTAAACTTACCCAGAAAATTACTTGTTCTGAGTTTATACATGAACTTAAGATAGAAAAATCTGTACAAAAGTGTCATATATCGACTCTTTAGAAGAATGAATACAAGTTAATTATCAGATGAAATAATGAACGTTTATTGCATACTAGAGATAGTTTGTTCATCGTCCAAAACATAAGTCTCACACTTGGGACTATTTAAACGCTAGCACATCTGCGAACAAACATCAATCGAGATGCTTTTAAGATAGATGAACGAGGTGATTAATATCAAAAGGGTAAGCTTCATCAGGTTGTTTGGCATTAAAGGCACTACTTGCTACTAATTCAAATCCATTTTCAGTTGGATGAACTCCATCAAAAAACATATAATCTCTTCTATTCTCACACACTTTTCCAAATGGAGTACATTGCATTTCTCCTGCTCCAACTTCACAGCAAGGAGCATCTAGATTCATTTTACCTGCAATAAATTAATATATATATATTTAAAATTTATTTCTCTATTATATTTATTTCTCTATTTATTTTCATAATCTAAAAGCTATAATTTCAATTCAACCAACTTTTTTTTTATTAAATTTCAATCTTTTACGGTTTTAGATATTCGTTCAATTTCGTCGGTTCAACCTTTTTGAGACAAGGTACTGAATTGATTTTTGTTTTTTTTTTTATTTTGAAAATTTAAAGCTATTAGTTAAGCTTTTTAAAGGTTCAAAGATATTTTAAAATAAAATACTAACATTTTCCTTTAAAAAAATGATTTGTAAGCGTATACTTTTTTAACTTGTTTCCAAAGCTTAAGGGTATTAAATAAAATTTTTGAAGATTGAGGAGTATTTTTTAAACAAAAGATCAATTGATTTGTTGTATCGGAAAGGATGGATAAAACGAATCGTGGATATTTCTTATTGTTAAAAACATCAAACTAAGAATTTTAGCCCCGTATCCTATTTAGTTCAATAAATGAATACTAATTAAATTCATATTGCTCACTTGAGTTATTTCTCTATGATTAAGGTTAAAGAAGAGAAAGAAGAATTTGTAAGAAAAGTTACCATAATTCAAAGGGTCAACGGTGGAAATTTTGAAGACATCAATGAAGGTAAATTTAGCAGAAGGCAAGTTGGCATTAAGGTGTTCAACAAGAGACTTGAGGCCAGCATTGAAAAGTTGAATAGCAGTATTTATTTTGTCCACACATGGAAGTCCTATGTGCTCAAAGTTTGCCCTTGCATATGGAGTACAACCTATGGATCCCACTCCAAAAATGGCCACCTTTCTTGCTCCTTGCTCATATAGAATCTGCATAAATGTATTTTCTTCAACATATTAAGTAATTCAACTCTCACAATCATAAAATTAAAGAAGTTCTTTATTTGATTTTTTCCATTCCTTTTCTCTCTCTCTCTCTCTCTCTCTCTCTCTCTCTCTCTTTTTTTTTTTTTGTTGGATTTTCTACACGTCCCAAGTGAAAGAGAGTGTATTATTGATATAATTTAATTAACCATAATCAATTAGTTTAAGTTGCTTAATAATTAATTATTTAGATTTAAGTAGTTTTATGTTTTTAAAATTTATGCATGCGTACTTATACATCTTTTCTAAATAAACATTATTTGAACTCATAACCAATTCTGAAACAAAAACAAAATGTTAAAATATACTAACCTTGCTTAAGTTCTAAAACTTTGTTTGGATTTCAAAAAGCACTCCTAAAATGAAAACAAGCCAATAGATGGAAGCGAAGAAAAAAATTATTATAAAAAAGAGCCTTTTAAGTTTTCACTTTTTTTTAAAAAAAAAACAACATTTGGATTTATTGTGATTATATTCTTAAAATAATGCCAAGTTTTTAACTACTTTTAGATTTGATAACTCTTTGTCACTTTTAAGAACGTTTGTAAGTTTAAACTTTTAAAAGCAAGAACTATATATATGGAATTATGAAGCAATGAAAAGTTAGCTGTTTTATTCTTGTTCTAGAAAATTGCGGTTGTTTTCTTATAGCTCTTTACAAAACATTTGAATTCAAACCCAAATTTAAACAATAAAATTAAATTTTAAAAAACAAATATACCTACATTTAGTTTTCAAATCTAGAGTTGGAAAGGTACTTTAAAACAACCCCTAATAAAATAGACATGAGTGTAAAGAGAAATTCATATGTACATTAAGGGCAGTATACATAAGTAGTGTAGTTTTTTTTTTTTTTTGAAAGTGATCGATTTAATTTAATTAGTAGAAGAATAAGAGTGAATATTGATAAACTAACCTTCAATTGTCGAGAAAGATCTTCGTTTAGGGCAGTGGCAAATGCTTGTGGAGAATATTGAGTACTCGTCATATAGATTGTTGGCATAAAATAGTTATTAAGGTAATCATTGCTTCCAATTTGAACTGTATATAAGCATTCTTTAAGATAGCTTTTAAGTTTACTACTGCTTCCAAATAATCTATGCATCTGTGAAATTGTGTAATTGTGATTTTCCAATTGCTTCTTGATGCTTGATACTTCCCCCTACAAACAAGTTAATTACACACATCGATATATATAAGATTCAATCTACCTTATCATAAATATACACAAACATATGAAGGATTACCATTATCCATTAATTATCATTTAAACATGTTTTATAAATTCATAATCCGTTTTTTAAACACCTTATATATTCTGCGTTTATGTTTGTTTCTTCTCAAATTTATAGCTTTCATCTTTATTTGAATCGACAAATGCAAGCTTTTCATAATTTCTTTTTTTTCCTAAAGATATTTGTATAAAATTTGATTATATAAAATCAATTTTATAGGTGAAAATAATGTTTATTAGTTTTACTTTTTTTTGAAAACACAAAACCCCAAGACTCAATTTTTGGTAACTAGTTTTTTGGTTTTTAGTTTTGAGAAACTAAATCTACATAAGCACTTCTTTCATGTTTAATTAGTTATATTCTTTCCATCAATATTTTAAAAAAACCAAGTCAAATTTTGAAATTTGAAAAGATAGTTCTTAGAAACATGTTTTTTTTTTCTTTTTAAATTTGTCTTTGAATTCAATTATTTTACTTAATAAAAATGAAAAGCATCATAAAAATTGAGAGAAAAGCGACTTTAATATTTTTTTTAAAACAAAAATCAAATAATTACCATACAATATTCAAATTGATTATCAAACGATCTATGTTATCATTATCTTAAAAAAAATATCACACACATCTCCAATCGCTATCAGCTTCGTTGTTCTAATGCAACAAAGCTTTGACACACACATACTTACGTTAAATTATTTACTAGGTGAAGATTTGAAACCTCCAACCCCACATACTGAGCTAAGAAAAATCCACATCTACTTTGTAACTTAACATGCTTGATTATCTGCCCTTTTGATTACGCATGCCATCATATAAAATGGATATAAGAAAACATAAAATAAATTTCTAGGTAAAAGTAGGGTTTATAAATTTAATTTTTAAAATTAAAAAATCAACTAGTTAATTATCAACATACGTTGTCCCATGTAGACATATTTCCAATTATCACCCATTCACTCTAGTGCAGCAATTATGACACACATATAGTAAAGTTTTATATATATAACTCAACCGACATACGTATAACATGTCTTTTAGCGATTATGAGATTAAGGTTCAAATTCTCACCCATTAAAAAAAAAAAAGAGAGAAAAAGTTAGTAATTACCAATGTTCTTCCAGTTTCAAGGAGAATTCCTGCACCTCCAGATGCATAGTTTGCACCTTTAAGAATAGTCTGACTCTTTGTAGTCCTAAATGGTGGAATGTAATCGCGAAATCCTAAAAATTGAGCTGAAAAATGAAAAATGAAAAATCAATATGACGATGATCTTTTTAGCAAAATCGATCTACAGTGGATACACGTACGTAAGAGGGGAAATAATGATAATTAGTACCAATGAAATCAGGAACGTTGCGGCCATTGGTGAATCTGCCGGTGGGTATGAATGACGACGACGACGACGATGGTGGGAAGTCAATGCCATAAGGCTTATAATCAGCTCTTGCACGACCGTATTCTCTTTCCAACATGTCGTTGTTATTGCCATTGTCTGCTTGAGAGTCTCCAAATACAAAGTAACAACTACATGCATCACTACCACCACCACCTTTCTTTTTTGATGCTAATGATGCAGCTCCATCAACCACACCATTTATTATTATTACTACTACTACTGCTGTACAATAATAATACCCCTTCAATAATTCTCCCTTCATTATTGCTGCTGCACATTTTTTTCATTTTTTCAAAAAATTATAATCCCAATGTTAGTGTTCCAAATTCCAAATACCCAAAACAAATTATAGGCCGTCAAGAGAGGGAGAATAAAGTCAGTTTTTAAGAATTGATCAAACCAATAATCTTCACAATTTCTAGTGGGAATTTAAGAAGGTTATGTACATTTGTTTTAGAGATAATAGGACATGTGAGAAACTTGTTTTACGTACAAGAATTCGGTCTGTTTTGTAATCTATCTGATTTTCAGTTAAGTTTAGAAAAACGCAACAAGATTTTATTTATGTTTTTTTTTCACCATTTTCTACTAATGTTTTAGAAATACAGGTAATGTTTTTGAAAACTAAAAAAGAAAGTTGTTTTTCAAATATTTGTTTTTAAAATTTGACTAGGAATTCGTTTTTTTTTTTTTTCTTTTAATGAAGAGTGAAAGCTATAATTAGAAATTAATATAGGAGGAAACAAGTATAAATTTAAAAACCAAAAAACTAGGCTGCCCAATATTTTTGTTTTTCTTTTCCTGATAAAGAAAAAAAAATTGTCTTTGGTTTCTTTTATCATTGAAAAAGAACACATACACATTTGGTAATGGTTATTCTTTATTTTATGTTTGAGAAAGAAGAAAACAAAAACCATAAACAAGAAACTTTAGGGTTTGCCAATCATTTAGGATTGGTTTTTAGTGTTTGAAAATGAAACCATCCTCTTTACACCTTTCAATTTCTTAACTTTGTCATATATAGTTTCTAACCATGTTTGCAAAAATCAAAATAAAGTTTAAAAACTAAAAATAGTAGTTTCTTAAAACCGGTTGTATTTTTGAATTTTGGCTTAGAATTAAATTCTATTATTAAGAAAAAAAAAGATAAAAATGAGGAGAAAATAAGCTTAGTTTTTAGAAAAAAAAGATCTTAATTTGTTCCCAAAAAAAAAAAAAACCAGAAAAAGCAATAATAATAATAGTTGTCAAATGCATTTGTTAATTTCTCTAAAATTCAAAACTGAACAACAATATCCAAATGGAATATGTATAAATTGTAGTTAAAAAGGGAATAAACGATTGGTTTTTCTCAATATAACGTGTATCCTTTATCAAAGAAAAAAAAATAAAAAACAGAATAATGCGTGTTAGTGAAGCTAATAATGTATTTGAAATTGAAAAAAAGTTGCTAAAAAATTAAAATGTATTTGAATGTATGCCAAATTTCTTACCAAGAGGAAGCTGCTGTAAACCACCTCTCTTCTATTCTGCATATATATGGGTAAAGAAAAATAAATAAATGCATCAAAATAATTATATATGGTACGTAGTTCTAATTTCTACAACACTACTCTTCATTCACATTAGGAATGTAAAAACTTCAGAATTTCCAAAAAAAAAAAAACAAAAAAAGAAAAAAACAAAAAGAAAAACCCTAACATGTAAATTTTTCATACAATAACCGCTACATACTCAATTTAAGTGATTAAAAACATGCTTGGATTGATTTTTCAAGTGTTCTGAAATTTTTTATAAACAATTAGAAAATCAATCCAAAAAAACCCTAAATAAAAGCATATTTAAGATATAAAATCTAGAAGAAGCATGTAAAATTTGGAGTATTGTTAAAGAGAAAATATGTTTCTAACTTCTCCAAATTAGGTTCACCAGCATCTTCCTCCAAAAATTCTTCAGCTTTGCTTCTTTTTCTTTTTTAGATCAAAAGTAAATCAACAAAGACAGAAAAAGCTTTCTAACTTTTCCAAAAATGAGAGATCTATGAACTATATTAATCCTTCTATCCTCTTTATAAGCCCCACTTTGTTTAACAAATTCTATACCAATCACTTCCTCTTTAATAGGGAGAGTGAATGGTCCATGTTAATTAAAGAAATAACAAATATGATATAATAATAGAAATCTTTCAGATATCTAATGGCCTTTTTTTCTCCCTAAAATTGTATTGGGAAGAAAAGTATGATGTGGATTGGATAAAGACAAAATTGTATTGGTGGAATATGATGTTCAATAACACTACCCAAATTGATTAAATTTTTATGGATAAAGATAAAAAACAATACACTGTACGATATAGTGATTTCTAAAATCAAGAAGTAAACTAAATGAAATAACAAAGGTTATAAATTGAAATAATCAAAAGCCTTGAAATCACGGATAAATTGTTATGGTCGAGATTTGTGTCCTCAAGTCTTGCAACCAATTAGTTGATTAATTTGATTATTAAATATACAATGTTAAATTTAGGGATTTTTTAAAAAAACAAAGCGTCAAATATTTACGTTTTACGAGACAATTTCAAAAATGAAAAAAAATCTATATCTAATTCTTTTGGTACACGATCGTTTATTAACCTCCGGAAATAGGAATCTTCCCCTTTCGTAGTTTTGCCTCTGAAAGCTATCACTTCCGTTGAAGATGAAAAGCCTGTTGTTGCCTCTTCTCAAACCATAATCAACCAGACTCTCGAGGACCCTAAAGTTTCTTGTAAGGTTCTAAGTATTCTTCCAAGCTAGTTTAATAAGCATATATTTTTTTATCAGTTTAAGTTCTTATGTAATGGTTGTCTTTTGGAGAAGTGGAACTGTTATATATTAGCAGTCTTTGATTCATTTTGGACATGGGGTTATCAATATGATTACGAAAATAATTTCTTCTGCAGTTTTTCTAAAAGCTAAATTTTAACTAAAATGCGCATTAGATTATTTGGTAGTTCTCCTTTTTTACTTTTTTCCATTTATTGTTGTTTTCCTCGAGCTACTCCTTAAGCATTACATGAACACTTTAGAACCCTTATCTACAGCTGGTCTTCATTCTCCAAATGATGGTTCCAAAGTTCGAGTTGCATATCAAGTGCAGCTCATGGCTACTCTTTTTACTTTCAATTGTTTATGACATCGTTGTTATTGTTTCCTTTATATGGTATAGGGCTTACCAGGAGCATATAGTGAGATTGCTGCATTGAAAGCATATCCAAAGTGTGAGACTGTCCCATGTGATGATTTTAAAGCTGTATTCAAGGTCAATAGATTTGTTTCTAAGTTGATATATACATGAGGTAAAAGATGTACCACACTTGTTTTTTGTTATATAAGATAACTATTATTATTGTAAATTTTGGAATAGGCCACATATAGAAAATTTTAGTTGGCTATATTGGATTGGAATTGTGTAATTGTTGATGACATATTGTTGAGAAAAATGAAATTATTGTTGGTTTACTTATTATACTAAACTTTTTTTTTTTTTTGTAACTACTAGTTGGAGAGTTCATTTTGTTGATGGATATGTCTTATTGAAACGAATGTAGGAAATAGAAAATGGAAAATTCAGTATATTTAATATATTAATAAACAGTATACATGACGCTAAATACATGTCAAGTATACTATCTTACTTGACATATAAAATGAATCAAATGTACTATTTTACTTGACTGGTAAATAGTGTCAAGTATACAATTTTACTTGACGTGTAAATAGTGTCAGGTATATTATCTTACTTGATGTATAAATAGTGTCAAGTACACTATCTTACTTGACGTGTAAAAAGTGTCGAGTATACTGCTTTACTTAACGTGCAAAAACCGTCAAACACAACATCTTACTTGACACGTAAAATGCGTGAAGTATACTATCTTGCTTGACACGTAAAAAGCATCAAGTGTGATATCTTACTTGACATGAAAATGACGCCAAGAAATAGAATACTTGACAATTTTTTAGTGTGAAGTTAATGCGACTATACTTGACAGCCGATTACTTGATGCTTTTTAAAATGTCAAGTATAGGTTTACTTGACATTGTATTAACGTCAAGTAATTTAATTCCCGTACTAGTGGTTGAGTGAGAAGTTTTCTGAGATAGCGACAGAAAAGTGAGGCACTAAAGAATAAAAATTAAAGTACGTGGTCTAGAAATGAAGGGGGAAGACAACTATTTTGGGCTTATAAATAGAGTTTGAAGGATGAATTTCATCATTTTCCTTCACTGCAAAGCTTGAATTTATTGAGTAAAATCAAGTTTGAGAGAGTCTAGATGATGATCGAAGGTTACTAAGAAGAAATCTTTGAAGATTAATGATGAGAAATTGAAGAAATTCCTAGATTGTAAAATAAAATTTTCCAATTTGAGCACTAGATTGTAAGTTATTCAAGTTTAGAGTTGAATATGGAAATTTTGGATGAAATCTAACAGGACTAAGAGAGGTTAGTGGTAAGGGGCAAGACGTGCACAACTCATGTTTTGGCTTGAGTTTGAATAAGTGGAAAGGTCCTTTGCAAGGTTACTGCATATAGTTTGGTGGGCAGCACACGAGGATGCATTGAGGTAGGCGCGAAAAACTATCTCGAGAGGTTAGTATAAGCATGCTATGTGCGCAACCCAGGCACCCAATGTGTGCCATGCAAGTCATACTACCAGTGAGTTCTATCATCTATGCGCCGAGTTTATTACCTATACGTTCAAAATGACATGGCTTGATGTCTATAAAATTTCTAAGCCATTTTATATATATTTTAAGTTTAAGGATATTAATTAAAGATCCATTTCCTAAATTTTAGACCAAGAATAAATTGGGCAAGTGTATA
Source organism: Cucumis melo (assembly GCF_025177605.1). NCBI lineage: Eukaryota > Viridiplantae > Streptophyta > Magnoliopsida > Cucurbitales > Cucurbitaceae > Cucumis > Cucumis melo. Next base: position 15,609,746 of record NC_066861.1, read on the forward strand.
AATCAAGAGGAGTTTAGCTTATTGCTGTGAGTGACAAAATGGTTTAAAGTTTTTTTTAAGTATTTAAAAAGCATGATTACTAAGTTTAAGTATTTAAGTATGTTTGTCTAATACTTAGCATAAGTTTAAGTATTTAAGTATGTTTCTCTAATACTTAGCATGATTTTATCAAGCGTGATTTCTTTACTTTACTAAGTATTTAAAGCATGAGATTTAGTCAAGTATTTGAATAAAGCATGAGTTACGTGAAAGTTAACTAACAAAGTTTGAGTTATAAGTGATTTAAAGCTAAAGTTATTAAGAACTATGAGATACTGTTCTAAAGCATTACTCTGTACCCTTGAGTTCTATTGATAAGTACTATAACCCTTTAGGGGTAGTTACCATGTGTTGAGAATCTCTAGACGGCAAAGATGTTGGGAGTATTGGGTTTGTCTTACTACAACAAAGTTATGTGGGTGCCAGAGGGATGAGATGCATGTTTTTGTGATGTTTATGAATTTCAGATTGAACTTATTATCGTTCTAAACTTGATTACCAGAAAGCTTGAATTATTAAGTTGTTTGTGAAAACTAGAAAATAAAGTTTGTTTATGCTTTAATGTATGAGTTTATGTTTATAAGCTTGAGTTATGTTTTATTTAAAAGTAGTCACTCACTGAGTCTTTCAATTCATGTTTACAAATGTTATCATTTCCCAAGTAGTGACAATGATCCCAAAGAGCTTGACCTACAACTGCTAGTTGATAACTTGTAGAAATACAAGTTATTATGGTCTTTTAGGTAAAATAATGGAGTCAAAATGCGAGATAAAGGACCAAAACACGTAGCTTTTATTGCAAATTTATAAAGTTAAGACAATGCAACTTACATAAGTCACCATGACTGATTAACTACGTTTTCAAATGCATGATGATGAAAAAAGAAGAAATAAAACGAATCACAGGTGAACGTGTTCAAGGACTTAGTAATAAGAAGTTGTATGGCGATCTAAACCGTGAGGCTTTCTGACAACAATTTATAGCACCTGGTGATTCGCTAAAGGACAAAAGTGGTAGTTGGAGTTGATGTGACATGAAACGACTACTTTTTCCACCGATAATTGTAGAGGATAAGGACAATTACGCAACAGGGTATGCTTATTTTGCCGTCTAAATATGCCTATAAATATCTCTAACTTTATCATGTAAAAACTCTCTTAGAGGGCTGGTGGAAAGGAAGTTTTAGAACCCTTCCCTGTTTGTAGAAGTTTTCCTACCTTCACCTCTTCTCTGATCAAATTCTGAGGGAGAGCTTAAAGAGAGATTAGAGAAAGAAGCTCACAAACCATTTCCCTAACTTGTAAAAGAGCCAAGCAATGCACACCAATGCATTTTGTGACTTGACACCCTTCTTGACATTCTATTTTCCTTTAATGTATTGTTTGAACTACTTGAGAGAATAAGTAGTAAAGACCTTACTAAACACACGCAGAAAGAAGTTTGGAAGCAAAACTTCATTCTGGCATTTTGCCTCCATCATTTATGTCTCAAAATGAGAACAAGTGTCATGTTTAGGCACTAAGAGGTTGCTTGCCTTTATTAGAGAGGAGATGTGATACTTATAAGTAAGGGAACCTAGATATATATATATATATATATCATGTGATTTATCTTCATCATTTGTATCTCAAAAGGAGAACAAGTGTGGTGTTTAGGTGCTAAGAGGTTGGTCGCTTTAATTATAAGATGGTTAAATGATATCTATGGTATCAAGGCATCTCTTGTGGCTTAAATTGCCTACAACATGTAGATATTCTTGCACCTTTCTTTAATACAAGTTAGCTCGCATTCCATGATCATTTTATTCCATTCTACCTTCTACCGAACCCCTAGTTTAAATAATATATTTAGAATCTATTTAAATTTATATAGTATTAGTTTATACTGCTTGAAATGAGAAGTAGGAGTTATAACTGATATTGATGAGAAATTCCCTGTGTTCAACCCTGGCTTACCCAGAAAACCTCTCATTTCACTTATACTTGGGCAAGCGAGAAGAAAACTTATACTCAACGCAGACTTAAAAGAAATAGCAATGCATAGGTATGATGCATATTTTTTATAGTATGATCCTCACCTAGATAAATATAGTTGACACCTTTTATCGCATAATCTTACCTCTTCGCGTTGTAAGTGGCAGAATTAGAACTTTAAATGACAAATTAATGAAACCAACTTGCATGCCCCATCTCGCATGCAATCTGTGAAGAGAATGTAGTATATAAAAACAAAAACAACAACACCAATCTGCCATTTGTTCTACTAAATTGTTTGCTATTTTGTATTACTCTTATGTGATGGACTAGTGCATAATTATGTTGAATTTGGGATTGAAATTTGTTAAGTTTGTTATATTTTGAAACCTTCTTATAACCCCACTGTTGTAATGTAACATGGACCTGTTTTCTAAGCATTCTTCCACAATGAATGTTTAAATTATATTTTAAGCTCACTTATGCATTAATTAAAGTAAGTTAGTTCAAGTCAAGTTGGTCAGTAAGTGTCATAAGAGGGTTGATGCTTGCTGGTATTGTGATAAATTGTAGATTACAAGTTATAATAGCCTTTTATATAGAATAGCGATGTAGATTCACGATAAAAGTGAGATAATGTATAATAAATTCATGAAAAAATTACCTATGTGATTTAAGAGTTGCAAAAGACAAAATGCCTGTTGATCACAATCTTTTCTTGTCTTAACGTAGGATTTTCATAGACAGAAGACAAAACAAAATGAAGAAGTTGTCTTAGGCGATTGATCTTGTTTGCGTTAACCAACCAAGTGATGAGAAAGATATTGTGTGATGTAAATCACTAGATGACAAATAAGTGGAAGTTGTGTTTGTTATTTGTATCGCTTGAAAGAGATGTCTTCTTTCCATCTCGCATTGTAATAACATAGTAAAGTTTCCTTCATTACTTCTGAAGTATGTAATAGCAAAGTTAGTTCAACAATGTCCATAAGCATTCATGTTCATGTCACCTTTCACACCACACCATTAGTATTACTTTAGATATATGATACTGTGAATACGATTAATTTATATTATATAGATACCGCATAAGAATAGAAGTAGGTGTTGTAATCCAATTATCTTAAAATTTTGTATGTTCTAAAACTTTTTTTTTTGTTATATATACTCTATTTGAGACGCCCCCGTCTTAAATGTCACTCCATGCGACCAGATGAGGGCGTGTCGCCTAGACATTCAAAATCATTCCCTTGAACCTTGGGGATTTTAGAAACCTCTGTAATGGAAAATAACTCTTAAAACTTAGCTTTATTGCTTGGTACTTAACAATTAGATTCCTTAACTTGTAGGCGATAAGCACAAAGATAAACACAGCGGAAAACCTTACAACTTTTGGACTTTGCTTCGTCACCACAACTCAGCTTTAACTTCTAGGTGACAATTCAAAAGATAACAATAAAGTAGCGAATAAACTTAAATTCTTCTCTTTATTAACTTAACACTTATAGAGTTTACAAAATACAAATTACAATATTGCATAAGATAAAACCAAGTCTGATCTTTTTGCGTCTTTCTTCTTTTCACCAAGGTGCAACTCTTCCTTCCTTATCCACCGTCTAATGCTGCTTTGTGTAGCGGGATTTTGAGGAGTATAAGAACTCTAAATTCACCCTTATACTCGAGCCACCGATAATCCAACTCAAGGACATCCTTTAGGTTCTTACTTTTCTTTCTTTGCCGTTAAACACTACTTCTTGATGCGGTACCTAGAGGTGTAAAGGTACACCGCGTCCTTTGCCTTGCACGCCGTTCCACCATCAACCTTGCGAATAGAGTTTAGGGCTTCTTTTTCCTGACTCAACTCTTCGGTTCTCTGGCTCATCAGGTTTGGCCTTACCAACCTGGGTATTGCACTCACCTTCCTTCTAAACCGAGTCATTCGCACTAAGGAGCAATGTGCTTACCAAATAGCTTCTTAGGCGCATGATGAGATGTCATGGCTAGCATGCCATGTAAGACATCAGAATAACTTTGCATTCCCTCCTTAACTAGGTTACAACACATAGGATCCATCCTTCGCCTGGTTTCAACCCTTAACAACCTAGGGAGAGAAAAACTTAAAACATAAGTCAAACATAATTAGTGAGTGACAAGTTTGAGAAAACCTTTCGGCGAAATCACATAGAAATAACAACAACAATAATAAAGTTCAATCGCAATACATAAATCTCATCGCATCAAGCCTCAATGATTCAACCATCAAAACAATCAAAATTACAAGCACCGTGTGCTTAGATCACCTTGCACACAAGCTCAACTCTGAGACCTTGGATTCTCCCCTCATTGAGACTGGGATTTACATTCGACCACGGTCACACAAGTTACCTACTATTTCCACCAGTACCTCATCACAATCAATCATTCTCTGACTTAAGATTCACATTCAACCAGCATCTCACCACTGTCTCACTTAGACCAGGGATTCTCCCTCATCGAGACTTGGAATTCATATTTGACTAGTGTCATGCAAGTTTCCTTGGATTTTGACCAATGCCTAATGTAGAATTACGCATCACAACTTTCCCCGGCATGGAATTCTTCCCTCGCTTCGACCTGGGATTCACACTCAACCAACGTCGTCTAAGTTACCTGGAATTTCTACCAACATCATGCGATAGATCAAACCACATCACAGTGTACCAACCACACAAATAACAATAAGGAAGTACTAACTCAAGCTTACCACAAAATCGCAAGGTCATAATATAAGCATAATCATAAGATTATGAAAGAATACTTAAAAAACTACGTTAATGGAACATCTTTCCAAAACGAAGATCAAAATACAGATGTTTTTTTTTTATTTCAACAACTTTTCACAAACATTTACTTATAAATGATGCTCAAGTAGAGAAAACGTTTAATATCAATCTACAAATCACAATGAAACCACATTTTTTCATTCACAAACAGTCATTCATTTTAATGGCCACTCACAGAAGATACTAATCCTCAACTTCGCCTTTTCGAATTTTGACTTCCTCTTCTTGTCTAACGGTTCTCTCGCCATTTCGTCGCACCATACAACCAACTAAAACTTGACACGTAGACTGAACGTCGGCGGCGATTTGACTTTTCCTTGAAACGCACACCTTATCTCCTTAGGAAGTCAAACTCCTAATCACCCGACTATTCTTTTTCTCTTCTCGAAAAGTCATTCATCTTACCTTTCCACAATGAGTTGTCAAGTCACCATGACAAGACAATTACTTCCTCGCCTCGTTCTCTTTGGCATAGATACTTCTTTTTTGCTTTATTATGCCAAACACCTAGCTCTTGGCATTTAACGCAAGCATCTTCCTCACTAGTCGTTCTCATTGCATCTTTCACCTTTACCCCATAGATCCTTGACTTATGTCTTTATCTTCACATCGTCTATTCTCTTTTTGCATCCTTTTTCGCAGGATGTCCAACACTTACACTTACCCGCAAAACTTCTCGTTGAAAGTCCTCTTCAATAGGACTCCCTTTTTTTGGATCAGTGCCTTACACTATCTGTTTTGAGCTATATATTGTGGATGTGAGATATAGGCTCTAAGTTTGCAACTAGACTAGTCAACTAAGATAGGGTCATGCGATAAAAGGGGTTGACACCTACTTAAATGTTGCTATGTCTAAGGATATATCGTGTATGTATAAGTTTTTCTCTTATTTGTCTATGTGTAAGTGAAAAGAAAGGTTTTCTGGGTAAGCTAGGGTTGAACATAGGGAATTAATGCACTTAAGAATATAATATAGCATTCGACTTCATGCTCGTTTTATATAGTATAAATTATGAATAGTATTATCTATCCTACGTATAACTATACTATGTGCGTTAGAGAAACAAGATGAAAGTGGACGTAAGGGTTACGCGTAATATGTACTCAATTGTGTTTAGACGATATAAATGAAGGAATACTTATGTAATCAGATGCAATATAAGGGCAATTAGTCAATCAAAGTGATACACATCATTTATTAACTTCAAACTTAGGACGAGCAACCTTTTGGTGACTGATGGATGGACATAACAACATGCTTTGGTTACTATACAAGATGCATCCTATCTTGTCCTAATTCATAGATTTATCATTGGTGTTTTAATTATACGACTTTAGCTAGGCAACAAGACATGACTATGCATTAAAAGATTCTAACTATGCGCATTGCCACTTCTAATAATAGACTGTGTTAAGTACAAGTCTTGCTCTCGTTGTCCAATTGTAAACAAAGTGAGAGGCTTCCTAGTAAGCCACGGTCAAACATAGGGAATTTCTTATCAATCCTAGTTATAACGCCTAGGTTAATTTCATGTGGTTTATTTCTATATAGTTCTATATTCACAATATCGTGTAAAGTAAAATCTATTATGTACACTAAGTGTCTCAGTAGAAGAGGGAGTGGAATGGAAGAATCATGGAATGTGAACTAACTTGCTAAAAAGAATAATGTAGGAAAGTCTTCACGTTGTATGCGATCTGAGTTATAAGTCATGTTTTTTATACGATATAGATAGTCTAGCCATTTTTTAATTAAGGCAAGCAACATCTCGACGCCTAAAGGTCACGCTTGTTCTCCTTTGAGGATACAAATGCTAAGAATGTGTTAAACGATCTACATCTAGGTTTTTTTACTTGTAAGCATCACATTTCCTCTTTAATTCAAGGCAAGTTACCTCTCGGTGCTAGAATACCATACTTGTTCGCTTGTCATAATATATGTGATGAAGGAGTAGAACACTAGAATGAATTTTGTTTCCAAAAGCCTTTACGAGCATTTAGCGAGGTAACTCTCTTGGTAGTTGGCTACCATTGCTTTAATCTTTCTTTTGAATATAATCAGGTGTTTGAATTAAGTTTAGACTAAATGTGGTAACACTTGTAAATAAAAAAAAAACCTTTCAAAGATGAAAAGTAAGAACTCAAATTAATTATAACACAAAGACACAAACATGTAAAGTAAAGAGACAAGAGAATGATAATGATAAAAGACATGCATTGTATTGAATAATGTTGTGGGCTTCTCGGCCATGGAGTTCATAACGTTCAAATAATACATGATAAAAATATTAAAATTGGAAAGCAAGAAATGGTGTTAAGCCGCCTAATGCATAGCAACGCATTCCTTGGCTCTTTTACAAGTTAATGGAATGACTTATGGGCTTCTCTCTCTAAGCTCTCACCTAGAATTTGATCATAGAAGATGTGGAGGAGGACAAACTTCTATAGAGTGTGGGCACTTGTTCTATCTATATTTTATTCTTCTCGCTATTTCTATGTATCTTTTGTCTAGTGGAGTTGAAAGGTATTTATAAACATTGCTAAACGAGAAATATCCAGGCCTTGCTGCGCAACTTGTCCTTATTCATCATGTTAGCATTGATGCCAATCTCGTTAGACCACATCGACCCCACCCCCACTTTGCCTTCTAGCGAATCAACACGCGTTATGAGATTGTTGTCAAAATGACTTGCAATTTGGATCACCTAGAGTCTTTTATTGCCTAATTTATCGAAGAATTTTTTTGCGATTACTTCATTTCTTCTTTTCATAATCTGCATTTAGAAACACCTAAACTTATAGTTAATCAGGCATAATTGTTTATGTATATTGATTTCTCTTAAGGTTATAAATTTACAACAAAAGCTACACGTTTTTGGATTTTACTTCGCATTTTGACTCCATTGTTTTACATAAAATGCCATAATAACTTGTATTTCTACAAGCTATAATACCCTCAAAAATCAAAGGACAATCCCTCGCAAACAGGAGTTATCCCCAAAATGATAAGCATATTGAGTCGGCAATGTGGTCGCTCTCACCCATAAAAATCAAAGGACAATCGCTCGCAAACAGGAGTTCATAATACACTCAGGATTAAGACTAAGTTACTTAGGTCATCCTAATGAAATAGAAACCTAACTAGTTAACAAAGTTACATCTAGTAGTTACTATTTCGCGTTCCAGTCTTTTGCAAACTCATTGCATAGGATACCTTCACTTGCATGTCATCTACATGAACGGGTTAGATCATTGCGTTTGTATCAAATACAAAATGAGTCGTATCCATAGTGTTACTAGAATAAGGTACCCAGCCTTAACCCTATACTATAGACCCTTTAAGCTGATCTTGAACATTGATCCATGTATGTCTCTATATACTGTTCAAGACTGATTAAATAACTTAGGATGTTAGTTTATTGGATTTAGGTTATTAAGAAAAGCTAATAATATAATCAATAATACTCATTGAAATTATAATAATAGACTTTATTAATAACGGTCAATGGATTATATTTACTATCTATGAATTTTTAGGACATAAAACCCAACAAGACCAACAATAAAACCATCAGACGAAAAATTCAAGAAAAACTTCGTCTATCACGCATCTTTTAATGATTTCAGTTGGGATTGGCCCTAGATCCTTCAAGATCTGCACACTTCTTGGCCGCATAGACCCAAATTAATTCTGCCCGAGCAACCATTAATTTTCCTTTTCTACTTCCAGTCTCAACATGAAACGATCCCAAGATGGCCCAAGAATCCATCTCTAAACCCTTCTATTCTTCATCTCGATGGATAAGCACCAAGATGTTTGTACCTTAGCTTTGGATTAACCTTTTATCTCAAATCTCATCCGGGATCACCTAAGGTTGCTCGAGATTTCTTATATAAACGAGTTCTATCTTTTCTTTCAGCTAGGCAAGATCAAGCATCTGTACCTCTATTTCAAGATACTAGTTTCGAGGCACTTGTTTTGCTTCACTAAACCCCAGGATGTTGTCTCGAGATACTTGAGTTGACCTGAGACTCTTTAGGTAAACTCTTAGCTCTTATCAACAATTAGCAAGAAAATGGTCTAAAAGATGCGGGTATTACAACTCACCTCCTCTTTGAGAAATTTTCTCCTCAAAAGTTGAAATTCTTAGTTGAACAGTGAGGGATACTTACTCCACATCTAATCTTTTGTCCCTCTAGTTACTTCCTCCACCCCATGGTGTCTTCAAAGGACCTTCACAAGCGGGATGGACTTGTTTCTTAAGACTGTTTTTTCCTATTGAGAATCTACACGGGCTCTTCCTTACAACTTAGACCTTCTCGCAACTCAACTTGGTATACTTGCAAAACATGAGAAAGATCTGAAATGTACTTTCTTAGCATAGATATATGGAATACATCATGTATCCGAGCAAGTATTGAAGTCAACTAAAGTCTATAAGTTGCTGGCCTCACTCGTTCTACTATCACATAGAGACCAATATACCTATGGCTTAACTTACCATTTCTGCCAAAACAAAGAACACTTTTCCAAGGAGTTAACCTCAAGAAGACTTGATTCTTAACTTCAAACTCAAGGTCTCTTTGTCTCTTGTTTTCATAAATTTTTTGTATATCTTGAGCTATCTTAGGATTCTCTCTGATTAACTTAACATTCATCGACAAAGCTTGTACTTGATGGAAAAAAACAAAGCACTAGAGACATGCAGCAGCGAAAAATATAGATCATGCTTTACTCTATATGCATCTAAATGATTTAGAAGTTAACATGCATGTACCATGCGATGAACCTAAACGAAGAGAGAGGAAGGTAAACGATGTACTTACCTTTGTAGTTCTCAACTTCTTCTTTGGTCCAAAACTTCTTCTCTTCCTGAAAATCACGAACAAGGACAACCACCAAGCTGATCTAGTATGCTCAAGACCAAGAACGGAGTTGTGGGACTCGGTTATGCGAAGAGAATTTTAGCGAGAGATGGGAGTCAATCGTTTAGGTGTTTTTCCAAAGAAAACCACATACTTTTCCCATTCGGTAATGAGAAGTTTTTATATGAAATTTTCATGCAAATTGCATGTAAATTATTTCATGTCTTATCAACACCTAATCAATTCATTAACTCTTTAATGAAATTAGTAGCTTCAAATTCATAATAATTTGCCACATTTACTATTAACTGTTTAATTAATAAAGTAATTAGCTAAAGGGGCATTTTAGTCATTTGATCAACTTTAGTCAAAGTCAAACTTTGACTTTTCTTAGTCAAAAGTCAACATTTTGACTTTTTACTAATTTTTCCGTCTTGCCTAATTCTAACCTCCCAAGTATGAATCCGTATTCATTTCTCTAAACTTCAAATCATATTTAAATATAAATCCTTAAAGTTTATTTCTACTGACTTCTATCTTATATATTTGTTGGTTTCTCTCTCTTATCTTTATTTGAACAATTCGAATTACTTCAACATGCTTGTTCTTAGTTGAATCCATATGAGCTAGTAGGGGAACCAAATGGATCTATAGATCATGGGCTCCAATGATCCGAGATTAACTGGCTAAACTCTTTTAAACTCTTTTATCTTTATTTGAACAATTCGAATTACTTCAACATGCTTGTTCTTAGTTGAATCCATATGAGCTAGTAGGGGAACCAAATGGATCTATAGATCATGGGCTCCAATGATCCGAGATTAACTGGCTAAACTCTTTTAGACTAAAGTTAATCAATATTCGTTAACTAAATAGTCATTCCACTAAAGACTCTTAGTTGCACTTCCCTCACTATAGATATATTTCTGTCCACCTGATATGACCATGATAAGTGAGTCGATCCTTCACAGGTTGTTCGTAATCTTGGCTGGATCAAAATACCGTTTTACCCCCGAGACTACATCTTGTTCCTTAAGACCCACTGATCCACTATTGAACAATTGGTTTAAGGTCCAACCTATAAACCAGAATCCTTGTCGAGCCAATAAGAAGGTGGGGCCCCCTGTTCAAGACTTGGATTCAGTCCTCAAGGGAACAACTTATCTACTATCCTAGAAGTGGATAGGAGAGAATTCCATCTTGCATCCTATGTCCCTAGCTATCCACTCGGTCTTTCCCTTGAAATGGGAGGCTTCTTGGGCCATCGATGTTGAGTTGCCCTCGCCTATGCAGATCTAAGGATACTACCGAATGAACAGAAGTTCATAGTTAGCTCAGGATTAAGATCAAGTTACCTAGGTCATCATAAATGAAATAGTCGGTTTACAGTTTACGGTGCTATAACTAAAAGTGACTATTTCGTGGTTCCAGTCTTATGCAAACCTTTTGCTTAGGACGCCTCCACTCCCATGTCTCTACATGAACGATTCAGGATTACATCGTTTGTACTAACTACGGAGCGGGCCGCATCCATAGTGTTTATCCAGAATAAGGTGCCCAACCTTATTTATACACTATAGACTATTTGGGCTGCATCCATAGTATTTATCCATTTTTATGTCTATACATAAAGTTCAAGTGTATTTGACAAACTCAGTAAAATAGCCTCGGGACCTAAATATATTGGTTTTAAGATTATAGCATTCAATAATTTCATTGAATCAAATAACAAAGTACAAGTTTTAGGACACAAATTTTAACAGTACTAACTCAAGACCAGCAATTGGTGTTCCTCCACCTCATTCCAGCACATTATTGTTCTACAAGGCTTACCATGCAATGCCTTATAAGGAGTCATTCCAATGTTAGAATGCAAATTATTATTGTATGTGAACTCCATAAGTGACAAGTGGGTATCCCAACTTCCCTTAAATTGAAGGAGACACACCCTCAACATGCCATCTAGAATATAGATGGTCCTCTTTAACTAACCATTTGTCTTGGGATGAAAAGTTATGCTAAACTTCAACTTGATCCTTAAAGGTCTCTACAAACTAGATCAAAAATTGGAAGTAAACCTCAGATCTCTTTCTGATACTATGAAGACTAACACTCCATACTGATCACCCTATCGATGTAAAGCTTAGCTAACTGGTCTAGTGTAAACATTGCCCTAATGGATACAAACCACACTATCTTGGTGAGATTGTTCAAAATCACCCAAATACCATCGTATCCACGGACGAAATGAGGTAATCCAAAGTGAAAATCCATAATTATATGCTCTCACTTCCACTCTAGCATTGTTAGTGGATTTAGAAGTTCTCCTAGCCTCTACAGAACGAGCTTAATTTGCTAACATGTCGAGCATCTATCAACATACTCTGTTATCTCTTGCTTCATTCTTGGCCACCAATAAATTTTCTTCAAAGTTTTATACATCTTGGTGCTTTTTGAATGCATTGTGTATGCTGAACTGTGAGCTTTTTTTTTAAGATAGCATCTTTTAATTCTCTAAAATTTGGAATACATAGTATGTCTTCCTTTACTATGGCTCCATCTGACCTCAACTGAAACTCGACCTCTTAGTCCTACTTGAACTACCCAAGCCTTTTCTAAAGCTGACTTTCTTCTAACTATCTTCTCATAATCTCAGCCACTAAAGAATAACTTACCTAAAACCAAGCTAACAAGATTCCTAAAGTATCTGCAGACACAACTGTTCGAGAACTCTTTAACTCTCTCAACAAAGCTACTCAAATACCACACAAGGAACTCTTCGAATATCTCAACTCCTACTCAAAGCATTTATTACAACGTTAGCCTTACCTGAGTGGTATTTTATGGTGCAATCATAGTCCTTGATCAGCTCTAGCCATCTTTTATGACTCAAATTTAGTTCCTTCTAATCAAAGATGTACTTTAAACTCTTAAGATCCATGAAAATATGACACTTCTCTCCAAACAAATACTGTCTCCATATTTTCAAAGCCAGAACTATCATTGCTAGCTCAAGGTCATGATTAAGGTAATTAAACTCATGCTTTTTCAACTGTCTCAAAGCATAAGCTATTACCTTTCCCTCTTGCATAAGCACACACCCTAGATCTTTCCTTAAGGCATCTTAATAAACTGCATACTCCTTCCCTTTAATAAGGAGTGTTAAAGATGGACGCTATGACTAACCTCCTTTTTAGATTTTAAAAACTTTTCTCACACTTTTCACACTTTTCCTACCAAATAAACTTAGCATTCTTCCTAGTCAATGATGACAAAGGTAATATTAATTTAGAAAAATCCTCAACAAACCGCTTGTAGTATCCTTACTTCATTCGCATTGGTTAGCCTTTCCCAACTAACAACATCCTCTATCTTCTGCTGATCCACACTAACTCCTTCTAGTAAGATCTCGTGTCCTAGGAACACCACTTGATCTAACTAAAACTCAAACTTACTGAACTTAGCATAAAGATGGTCACCTCTTAGTATTTTTAACAAGGGCTTTCTTATCCATAGAATAGACCAAAATGTCATCTATGTTTGAATTTATGTCGTAAAACTCGTAGTTTATAATTTAAAATCATATTTTATTTAATAAAGTTGTTATTGAGAATTTTTTAGTGAAATTAAATATTGTAATCTTGAATCCAATAAACTAAGGTCTCAAAACTATCTAGTATAGACTTGAACTTTATGTAGAGACATTAATTTGGATCAAAGTTCGAGTATATAGCCTAAATGGTTTATAGCATATGAATAAAGTTAAGACACCTTGTTCTGGGGACACTATGGATGCAGCTCGTTTTGTAGTTAACACAAACAATGTGATCTTGAATCGTTCATGTGGAGACATGTAAGTGAAGGCATCCTATGTAAAGAGTTTACATAAGAATGAAACCATGAAATAGTCCCTTTTACAATATAACATTGTTGACTATATTAAAACTAATTATTTTGAATATTGATGACCTAGGTAACTTAATCTCAAACTTGAGCTAACTATGAACTTATGTTCACACGAAATAATCCTTAGATCTTTATAGGTAAGGGAAACTCAACAGCATTGGCCCAATAAGCCTCCTATTTTAAAGGTAAGATCGGCTGGATAGTTAAGGACATAGGATGCAAGACGGAATTCACTCCTACCCGTTTTAGGGTTAGTAGAGAGGTTGTTCCCTTAAGGACTGAATCCAAGTTTTGCACAAGGGGCCCTGCTCTCTCATTGGTTTGAGAGGGATTCGGTTTATAGTTTGGACCTAAAACTAATTGTTCAATAGTGAATCAGTAGGACTCAAGGAGCAAGATGTAATCTTGGGGGTAAAACCATATTTCGACCCAATGGTGGTTACGAACAATTTACGAAGGATTAACTTACTCATCATGATTATATCAGATGAACACAAATATATCTTTAGTGAGGGAAGTGCAACTACGAGACTTTAGTGGAATAACCCGTTAGTTAACTAATGTTGATTAGCTGGTCTAAAAGAGTTTAGCCAGTTAATCTCGGATCCTTAGAGCCCATGATCTATAGATCCATTAGGTTCCCCTACTAGCTCATATGAAATTAACTTAGAAAAGTATATTGGATTAGTTTAAATAGTTCGAATTAGGTAAGGAGAGAGAAACCAACAAGTATATGTGATATAACGGTTGTTTATCAATTTAAGGTAGAGTGTTATGTTTAAATATGATTTAAATATCAAAAAATGAATGTGGATTTATATTCGAAGCTTATAAATGAAGAAAATAATCAAAGTTGAAAAAAATTCAAAATGTTAATTTTTTTACTTTGAAAAGTCAAATTATGATCGGCTTTATATTGAAATATAATTTGAATTTCATAAAAATGAATGTGGATTCATGCTTGGAAGGTTATGATTAGTTAAGATGGATAAAATGGTAAAAGGTCAAAATGTTGACTTTTGACTTGAAAAAGTCAAAGTTTGACTTTGACTTTAATGATCAAATGATCATTTTGCCCTATGACTAAAGTTAGTAGGAAAATCCAACATTTTGTTGGACAATCTCACTAACACTTAGTGGAATTAGTTATATTACCTATATCTACTATCCTATTTGCTTGCTAAGAACTTTGCCTAAGATCTCGAGATAAAGTGTTCAGACTCGATCCTACTTGATCGAGAGAAAAGGTAGAGGAAAGACAGAAGTGAGAATCTCGGAGCAGCTTTGAGAAATCTCGAGCATGTCCAGTCAAGAAGATTGAAGATCTCAAGAGATCTCGGGCCGATCTCGGCTGAAATCACTTAAAGAAGCATGACGAACAGATCTTTGGAAATTTTTATTGCGGAAGGTTAGTGTTTTTCGGACGCAAGGAGGAATTTTAAATACAAAAAAATCTCATTTCTCTCATTTCTCTCATTATTGGACCCTAAATATTTAATTTTGGATTTTAAGATGAAATTTCTTTAAGTTGCATTGTATTTTATGAAGGCTTGGTTAGAGTTTATTGGAGGAACAGAGAGCTTTGATTCTTTCCTAATTAAGATTGAATTGGAAATTTAACCTCAACTTTAGGTAAGTTTAACTAAATGGTTTTTTTATCTTTAAGCAACTGTTAAGTTATTGAATTTAGTATATTTTTCCCTTATTATTTAGGACTTGATTGTTTGGGAAAGTTTGATCGTTGCTATTAGGAATTTTTTGTTAAGCTAATCTCTAGGTAAGAGATTCTCCTACTAGACCCTAGTAATGAAGTTAAGATAGCTTATTTTCCATTTGTCTTAAGAGAGTTTGTATTTTCCTTTAAGTAGTAATGACCTCAACTTAATATAAAGAGTTGGGTCATTACTACATACATACATACATACATACATGTGTGTATGCATATCTAATTACAAAATTTGGAATTCAGTGGAGTTATTAATTAGATAGTTTTGGTTATCTAATTAATAAGTGGAAACTCAATAACTATTGTAATAACCCAAACTCTTAAACTAAGTAAGGTCATCACTCAAAAGATAAATTAGCATTTGACACTTTCTTGAAAAGAGAAAAACTAAATTCTTATTAAATATTATCAAATATATGTTCGAAAAACATACAATGGACAAAATCAGTAAAAATAGTATGAAAACATGACTTGGAAGTTCTAACAATTTTAAAGAAAATAAATATTAATATATTAGGTAAAATTTTAAATAAAATGTCTTATAATCAAATTACTGAAAAAGTAATGAATAAAAGGCAGAAGTAGAATAAGTCCCCATATGGCATGTCATGGGCCCTTTTCTGTCGCTCGCCAGCTTTCCAGATCCTTTACCTTTGTCTGAAATATTAAACATAGGAAAAATGGTGAGTATATAAAAATATACCAAGAGACCCACTATTGGTCTCACTAGGTGATTTGTTAACTTCCTGTTAAGAGATACCATAAGGTAATAATAATGTCTTATGTCCAATGGAGCATAATTGAGCAAGTGGTGCTGCAGGAACACCCTTAATCATTCGAATGATCCCGTACGAACTCCCCTAGTCATGGGAGTGATCCGTAGGTACATACTCGAACAGTGAGTAAAAAAGAAATCTGAAAAATATCTCATTCATATACAAGTGAGTAAAAAAGAATAACCATCTTTTCAAGATATTGTAACGAACTTATAACATCCGAAAAATATCATGTAAAGGATAAGAGGTTAAAATTAAAGTTATGATCTCTTCAAGAGATACAAATAATTTCTCAAAGTTCGCTTTCATACATCATTCTAATTTTCATCACTAAGGATTTTAATTTTTCAAATAGATTCTTAATGTAGAACAAGTACGAAATTATTGTTTCTTTTGCATCACACATTTGAAAAATAAAATTCTCATATAAATATGTGTAGTTCTAATATAGTAAATGCTTATTCTTTATTAACATAATTTCAACCTTAAGTACTAAAATATTGCAACATTTAATTACTTCAAGGAATGCTATTAAATAATTTGATTGAATTTTATCATTTTTTATAGAAATATATGCCCATATGCTCAATATCTAACACAATGTTTCAAACTTTCTATCTCAAATTATTGTTGCGAGAGCAAAGGATGTTTTGATATGTGCAACTACGAGTGCAAGACAAAAACAATGAGCATTAACTTATTTATGCAACTTTGGGTGCACTAAATCAAAATTGGGTTTAAGAGGTAATTAACTATTATACATAACTTTCGTAAACTCCGTCATGGGAGAGTTTAATCAAATATATAATTACTATATATAAAATTTTCAAGACTCACAAAACTCACATGATAATAATTTAAATATTCTCATATTTGAAATATAAAAGAAATATTACCACGATTTTTATCAAGAATAATGCAATTCAATTAAACAAACAAATATCCTAACTTTATTTTCCATATATATAACAAGCATTTTCAAAGATATAGAACATATAAACCCATTAAAAAGACATCTCAATCAAATATTTCAAATATAAGAATTATATTTAAAAATAAGGCATGATTTAACACCTTAATCTAAATAATGTTACTATGTTTAAACCATAAAACGATATAGCATATTTGACATATCTATGAGATTTTACTAAAATTTAAAGTCGTGATATATTTGATTTTAAATACTTCTTTTCATCTCACTCAAAATAAAGTTAGGTTAATTTACGTATAGAACAAAACTAAAAGTATCTTCGACCCGTATAACAAAATAAAAAAAGCTCATGAAGCTCGTATAACATGAGTTAAATTTTTCATAAATTTTAGATTTTCCATTCCAGAATTTATTCCTTTTTCGTCATCTCTCATTTTCGGCGTTATCTTTTTCATAAAGACTATTTTTTTCTTTTTTTTTTCATTATCAAGTATTGTGTCCTTCTTCTTCTTCTTCTTTCGTCTTATTTTTTTTACTACACGATCGTATACTTATATCTAAACGATCATTCATCTGTCTATCCCATATAGACAGAGATAGACCACTATCACTAATAGATAAGTGATATATATATTCAAACAATCGTTTAGATTTGGTAGAAGATCGTTTAGAATATTGGATAAAAGATCATTGTTTATATTTGGTACAAGATCGTTTAGACTAGGTACAAGGGAAGAACGTGTACCAAGATCGTTTAGGTTGGGTACAAGGGCACAAGATTGTTTAGACTGGATACAAGGGTACAAGATCGTTTTTCGCACATGTGTGGCGATTAATTGCAGGGTATTTTTGTTATTCACGTTGTGGGCTTGTGGGTTTTATCCCTGTTCTATACGGTGTAATTATTTTTGCGTTTTATTCTATTTTTTGGAAAAACCTCGTAAAGTTATTTGAGTTTTGCAAACTTAAATTTTTTATTGAGCAATATAATTTTTACTTGTAATTTATGAAATAATTCATGCTTATCATCAACACATGAAAAAATATAATGATGAAGTAACCACTGAATAAGTTTGATTAAAAAGTCTAAATTTTCAAAGTGTGAGGTTTGGAATCCAACAAGTCTATGTCTAAACAAATAAAATATGACTAAGAAACTTGGAGATAAAAAAGGTCTGATTCACCAAAATACAAAGTGACAGTTGTAAAAGATTTTTCTTCAAAAACTCACAAAAACACCACACACCTTTATTTATAGGACATGTCAGGGTATAGGTTACATTATGAAATTCAATAGACGAATGTTACAACGTAGAATTAAATAAGAGTTATATGAAAATTGGTAACCTATGTAGGTTAATATATCTAAATTTATATATATATATATATATATATATATATATATAATTATATTTATAATACATAATAGTTGCTTTTCTATTTTATTTATTTTTTAAAATCTTGTTTATTAAAAAGAAAAAAAGGAAAAAACTGAAAAATTAGTAAATGTAGCATATTTTTTGTTTTTGCTTTCAAAAATAACACATTTTTTAAAATATGTACGAATTTTCAAAAAATATACGAATCTAAAAGAAATGGGTCTTTTAAAACATATAACAAAACGGCAAAATATTTACACTGTATAAAACAATTTCGAAAGCGGAAAAAGCCCACAGGCCCACAATAGAAAATACAAAAAATGCTCCATCAACCACGCTGTCAACAACACGCGTAATATATTTGATACACGGTCGTTTGAATTTAGCTATTGTTTGGTCGTTTAGATTTGGATAGTCAAATCTAAACGATTTATTATTTCAATTCTATCTTTTAATTAGGTTAAACGATCGTTTAACTTGGTTATACGATCGTTTAATTTGGTTACACGATCGTTTAATTTGGTTACACGATCGTTTAATTTGGTTACACGATCGTTTAGATTTGGTTAAATGAACGATCGTTTAGATTTGACTAAACGAATTTTTCAAGATTCTTTTATTTGTTTACACGATCGTTTATTTTCAAGATTCGTATGATAAGATTTGGCTAAACGATTTTTTTAATTATTTTGGTACACGATCATTTCGATTTGTCTGATTGTTTATTTTTTTTTACACGATCGTTTAGATTTGGATACTTCAATCTAAAAAATCTTTTCAAGATTCTTTATACATGATCTTTTAGATTTGGTTACGACGTAAAAATGAAGAGGAGAAAAAGAAAGACGGCGGAAAGAAATAGCAGCGAAAAATAAAAAGAGAAAAAGAAGAAAGACAAATCAGATTTGGTTACCCAATTCTAAACGCCGTATAGGAAAAAGAAGAAGAGGAAAGGAAAGGAAAGGAAGAAAGATATAGAAAAAAATTACAAAAAAGACGACGGGTGGGTAAACTTGAAATATTTAAAAAATGGTATGCGTAACTAAATATTTTAGTAGTTTGTTATATTTATGAAAGTCAAATTAAAAATGGCATAAATTAAATTAAAAATGTAATACTTTTATAAATGAAACTTAAGGGCTCGTTTGGTAACGTTTCCGTTTCCCGTTTCCTATTTCTGTTTCTAATTTTTTAAGAAATAGACGTGTTTGGTACCGTTCCTATTTCTTGTTCCCAAAATAATTAAGAACGTTTTTGGTTTAATAAGAAATTTGTGGGAACCATAAAAAAGAGTTTCTTCTCGTTTCGTTCCTATTCTCTCCTTTCGTTTCTCCTCTTCGTTCTCGCTCTTTCTTCTCCGGCTCTTCGTTTCTCTTTGTTAGTTCCTCCTCGATTCTTCTTCTCTCTTTATTCTCCGTTATTCTCCAGCTCTCTTCGTGCTCTGTTTCTTCTTCGTTTCCGACTAAAGATATGGCTTTCAATCCCTCTTTCTCTTGTCGATTTTACTAATGGATTTTTTTTAGATATGTTTTTTTTTCTGAGAATGACCAGAGGAGCATGTTGTGTTTCTGTGTTTTTTTTTATGGCTCTCAATCCCTCTTTTTGTGTTCTAT
Organism: Cucumis melo; assembly: GCF_025177605.1. Lineage (NCBI taxonomy): Eukaryota > Viridiplantae > Streptophyta > Magnoliopsida > Cucurbitales > Cucurbitaceae > Cucumis > Cucumis melo. The sequence goes on from NC_066861.1 coordinate 15,629,778, forward strand.
GTGGAGGGAAATTGAGAAATCCATGGTTTTAAAATGGGATGTTAGAAATTCATAGTTTTAAATTATGTTGTTGTAGCTAGATTTCTTATCTTTGTAAATTTGCGGGAATATGGACGCTCTGCTCTTACAAGTGCTAATACTGATCAATTGGCATTCGGAGGTTCTCCAATATCGACTACCCTGCAACGAATTGATATGGAAGAGATGATTGTCTGTGTCCCTCGGGTAATGCTGAGTTTCAAAATAAATTGGTAGTAGCATTCCTTTTTCTCTCTTTCAATCTACCTTCATTCCTATTTCTCTCTTTCAATCTACCATCATTCCTATTTCTCTCTTTCAATCTACCTCTCTTGCTCCAGTGAATGATATTCGTGGAAAAGGGGATGTTAGAGATACAATTTTAGGTTTTAAAACGCTTTCAATCCCTCTTTCTCTTGATGGGTTTTTTTTTCAAATATGCTTTTTTTTTTTTTTTGCTAATGTTGTGTTTCAGTGCTTTTCTTTTATGACTCTCAATCCCTCTTTCTTCTGCAAGATTATTTCCTCTTTTTTATTCTATGTTGAAGGAAATTGAGAAATTCATTTTAGGTCTTTGAATAATGTGATGATGACTGTTTTTTGGAAATGTTATGAGTTTTGTAATGGCGAGAGAGATGGGCTTGAACTAGAGAAGTTGGTTGAAGAAGGATATAATTTGTTTGGTATTTTTAATTGGAGTGATCACTTTTCTTTGTTGGGGTTCTTGGATTATCTTTGTTAAGTTATATATATTCTATTCCTCCATGGAAGTGTGATAGACAAAACTACAGTGGTAAAATATATAGACCATAAACATGTGATGCTTATTTTAATAATTCTAGGAGACGTTTTATACCTATGCATTTGTTCAATAAATGATGGTTCTTAAATTCTACCATGTTTCATGAGTAACTTTTATTTATGGGTAATTTTTATACCTCATACACATGTGAGACAAGGGGCGTGAGAGTTAATTGCATTATCTTTGTTTTGTTTCTTTCAATTATGGGTGTTGAAATTGGACACAATAACTTACTTTAAAATTACTATTGCATTCTATATGTCACAAAAATCAACTGAACAACTATGTGTCGATGACGTTGTTGAGATTGATGGATTAAAAGGTGAGGGACCATGGCCAAATAAGAGTAAGCTTTGTTTGTAGACTTAATAGATGAAGAGGTTGCAAAAGGAAATCGACCAACTACAACATTTACAAAGACTAGTTAGAATTATATTAGAAGCCAACTAAATGCTAGTACAATATATAATTATTCTCATGATCAATTGAAAAATAAGTTCAACAAATTAAGACAAATTTACAAAGACTTCAAAAATATATTGAGTGATATGACAGGAAATGGTTGGGATCCATTATTAGGTACCATCAATCTTGAAGAGGAGAAATAGAACGCGCTTTTTAAGGTATAATAGTTGCATTTTTTTTTCCGTTTCTAATCATCTATAGGCGAATAAGAGAACTCAAAAGTTTTCATTTTCTATAGGTGAATAAGAAAGCTAAAAAATTTAGAAAAAGTGGTTGCCCACATTATGAAAAGCTCGTAAGGATTTTTAGAGATACTACTACAACAGGCGTAAATGCTTGTCCATCATCAAGACTTATTTCATATTCTGAAGATGAAAATGAAAATGATGTTGCAAGCAACATAAACATTGGTGTTGAAGAGAATGGAAAGGAAAAAGCAAAAAACAAGTTCGAAGAAATGAAGACAAATTTGACAGTTTCTTCTCATCATTCTTAGATGTATATGCGAAGAATGCAAAGAGAAAGAATGAAATCCTAGAGAAAAGATCTTTTTGTTGTATATCTAGTCAAGTTGATGAGAGTCAAACATCAAGTAAAAAAGATGATCTCCATGAAAAGTTGATGGAATGTTTGGACATTTTAAATACAATGGAGGATGTTGATGGAGAGGCTTATTCCAAAATATTGAAACTCTTGCACAGAGATCTTGCTTGGAGAAAGCTATTTTTACGCATACCTGATTTAAGGAAGAGAGATTTCATAAATAGTCTTTAGATGTCACTTAGGGATTGTTTTAGGATTATGTCATTTATTTTTTAATATTTGACTTGAACATAGATTTTGTATGTTTGACATTATGGTTTTGTATTTTTTTTAACATGACTACGTTTTATGTACTGAGATGGATTTGTACCTTTTTTGTGTTTGATTTAGGGATATACTAGTGAATTGATATGGACTTGATTCAAGATAATCATTCTGATGATGATTTTGATTTTGACGATGATGACGATGGTATCTGCATTATTTTTACTTTATTCTACATGAGCTTGCACAAGATACAATCTTCAAAACAATCATGTAGAACCTCTGCACTGAGAGGACATGATTATGTGATTGAATTGTTAAATGGAAACGATAGTAGATGTTTTGATTGTTTTAGGATCAAAAGAATTACATTCATAAGGTTTTGTGAAGATTTAAAATCAAAGACAAATCTGAAATCATCTAGATATCTTACCGTTCAAGAAAAAGTTGCTATATTCTTATTAATCATATCACATAATGAAAGCAATTGTATAGCAGCAGAAAGATTTCAACATTCAGGTCATACTATTTCTCTAGCTTTTAACCTTGTTTTGAGGAAAGTTTGCAAGCTTGGTAGAGAAATTATTCTTCCACCCAACATGGGCACTATACCAATGGAGATCATTTCAAATTCAAAATATTACCCTTTAAGGTAATGCATTAATGTTTTGATTTATTTTCAGAAATATAATGTTTTGAAATATATTTGTGTTTTTTATTATCTTTTAAGATTGTATTGGTGCTATTGATGACACTCATGTTGCTGCAAGTATTCCCCAAAATGAACAAATACCATTTCATGGAAGAAAAACTAACACAACATGAAATATAATGTGTGTTTGTTCACTTGATATGTTATTCACGTATGTCATGTCTGGTTGGGAAGGATCAGCCAATGATTCTCACATACTTCTAGAATGTATCAAGAATCCCGAGAATAAATTTCATATGCCTAAGAGAGGTAAATAATTATGTGTTTTTTAGATAATTTTTTATTTGCTTTATAATATGCAGATCAATACTATCTTGTCGATTCGGGATATTCAAATATGTCAAGATTTTTAGCAACATTTCGAGGTTAAAGATATCATTTACGAGATTTTAGAGAAAGGAGACATCACCCTCGAGGTAGAGAATAAGTGTTTCATTATTGACATTATTCACTGCGAAATGTCACTGAATGTTGTTTTGGTGTGCTGAAGGCTCGATTTCCTATTCTTAAGCAAATCCCTCCTTACCCCATCAAGACACAAAAATATATACTGATAGCATGTTGCACAGTTCACAATTATATTAGATTGAATTATCGTCAAATTGATATTTTCAATGACTTTAGCAATGAATTAATGATCACTGAAGATACATATAATTTGTCGACCAATTTGCAGAATGATATAACTGAATTAGATGTAAGCCGACAGCATCTACGAGAAATGATCCAAGTGAGAGATGATATTGCAAATCAAATTTGGACAACATTTGAAGGATAGATACAATTTTATGTTTATGTTATTTTTTTTATTTATGAAGTGGGATTTCTTTGTATTAAATGATATAATGTACTTTTGATCATTTTCATTTTTATATTTAATGCATGACATAACTTTTTATTTAATGTTTATTTGATTACATGTGAATAAAATAAAATTATTAAAATAAAATAAATCTTTAAGAGGAGCAATCAAACAAACTATTAAACAAGAAATAATAAAAACAAGAAATAGAAACAGTTATCAAACACGTTCCTGTTTCGCTGTTCTGATAAAAGAAAAAGAGGAATCCGTGGAAATGGCAAATATAAGAATGGAAATTAGAAAAATAGCAAACTGTTAATTTTTTTATTTATGGCAAAACTAATTGCCTGCAATAATTTTCCACTTTTTTCATCCGAAAATGCTCCTCAACGGATGAGAACTGTCCATAATCAAATACAGTATATTCAAAGAACCCGGGAAATCAAACAAAACATCACATAGCCGATTACAGTGTATCTGTAAACACACCCACTTATGATAATTATTAACCAAATCAAAAAATTATTATATTATTTCAAAGATCCCTAACCATATTCAATTGATTTCAATATCCCCTAATTATTCCCATTTTTTCCTTCAATAATTATATATTCAAACTTTAGCTACCGATTTTTTCCTTCAATAGCTATTAACGCAATGAATAGGTTCTAAAATTTTAATGCAATGAATATTTCCTTCCTAAAATAATGATAAACATGATGCAATAAATAACCATATACAAAAACATTAAAAAAAAGTAACGGAAAAGCATTTAAAACATTCAAAATTCAAATCTCTAAAATTCAAATTTAAATTCCAACCATTCCCTAAAATTATGACAAATATAATGGGAATACTTAAGTTTAGATTCAAATCCCAACTATCCTTAAAATCATGCCAAATAAAATGTGATCTATCTTTAATGTTGCCAACAAACCGGAATTAATGGAAACCAAAACACAAGATTCACCTAAAGACAATCTCAATTTTGAATATATTACGAAAATACAAAATTCACCGGAACGTTCATGGCCATTAAAACATAAATTTCAATGAAGAACGGAGCAAAGCATATTCTTTTTGAAATTTTAACATCTTTATATTCTAAACTACTTTAGAAAAATGACTAATATTGTCTTCCCAACATTATATTCATAAGATTATGCTATATACATTTTATTTCTTTGCCCTTGTCTATCATATTTTCATAATATCCGATCATTACACCAAATTAAAACGTGATCCCTACAAATGAAACAGGTACCCGTATAATATATGAAACAATAATTTAATTTAATATTCATCCCTCCTATATACAATCTACGAGTAAATACTTTATTCGATAAACGTGTTCCCTTTGAATTTTTCCATGGCTTTACAACGAGTGAAGACCGTATTCGATGGTAGATGGATTGAGTTCTGCTGATATATTGACTATCGCCTCCTTGATGTATATGTTCCAGTTTCATCCTCGTTTCAAGAATTTGTAAATTGTATCCAATGTAGACTTTTTCCAAATTCAGAAGTTTCTGTCTCTAGGTTGATCGTTTACTGGAAAGATTGCAACAATTCGAAACTCATTCGGATTGTTGATGATAAGGATATGTCTTGGATTATGTTAGTTATATCGAAATTCCCGACAATGATCTACTCATTGTCGTTGACACCGCACCTGCTACGGATATTGGAAATACCCCGTATTTTAGCAGCGAACTACCTAGAACCGAAGACTCACGTAGTAAAAATGTAATTATTGATCTCAATGCATTTGAATCATCACATACTGATATACCCATTAGAGTTGGATCAATGTTTAGGCAAAAATCAGTTTTGAAAAAAGCTATTTGTATGCTCGCTTTGAATAGTAGCTTTCAATTAGTTACTGTTAGGTCCAATCATACATCATTTGACATTAGATGTAAGGAACCAGCTTGCCCCTGGTATCTACATGCTTCGGTATTAAAAAAAAGTGATATTTGGATAGTTCGTAAATTCACGGATACACATCAGTGTTCTGTTGACGTCGTGAAGAATGACCACAAACAAGTAACATCCTGGATTGTATCTGAGTGTACGAAATTAATATTTAAAATGAATGACAAGGCTCCATGTCGTCCTTTGAATGTTATAAATTATATGAAGATTCACCACGAAGTGAACGTAAGTTATGATAAAGCTTGGAGAGGACGTGAAATTGCTTTGAGTTCCATTTGGGGTACTCCGGAGGACTCGTATGCCATGATTTCTGCCTTTTTGGATGCATTGATCTGAAACAACCCAGGTATAAAAAATTACAAATACCCTGTATTTTAACAAATACTACACGATCAATATAAAAATACAATGTAATTATAAACTACTTTATTTAACTGTTTTTAGGTACATATACGGCTGAAGAAGCAGATGATGAAGGTCGGTTTAAATTCTATTTCATGGCACTAGCTGCTTCAATTGATACATGGAACTACTGCGTACCTGTTATTTCTATTGATGGTGCAGCTATGAAGAACAAATATCATGGTACCCTAATATCTGCTTATACTATTGATGGGAACTCTCAAATTGTGCCACTAGCTTTTGTTGTTGTTGATTCAGAGAATGATTTGTCATAGTCATGGTTTTTTCGAAACCTTAAGGCCATTTTTGGGGAACATAATGAAATGGTAATTGTTTCTGATGCTCACAAAAGTATAGAAAATGGGTTTAATGTCGTTTATGAAATAGCTAAACATGGATTATGTGCATTCCATTTGTTGAAGAACTTGAAAACGAACCATAAATCACTTTCCATTGAGGACTCATTCAATAAATGTGCCAGAGCTTATACACTACTGGAATTTAAGTACTACATGAGGCAACTCGAACAACTATCTCCATCAATGAGGCATGAGTTGGAAGCAGTGGGAAGACACAGATGGGCTAGGGCATTTTTTAGGAGAAAAAGATACAGGTTATTACAACCAACATCTCTGAAAGTATGAACTCTACCTTGAAGAACAACGAGAATTACCTGTAATTGGACTTCTAGAATCAATCCGTAGTTTGGTTCAAAAATGGTTCTACGAACGTCGTACCAAATGGAGTTTCCAACGCACACAACTTTCAATATATGCAGAAGATATGATTTGAGAATCCTTAAAGGAGAGCCGCTCAATGAATATAAGTTATTTAATATTCAATAAATGCAATAAATGTGTAGTGAATTACCTTTTTTGTAAATGATATTTGTTGTATTGGTTTGACAGATATATCCTATAGACCAACATGAATTTGAAGTCCACTATTGTAAGGAACAATTTGTCGTCAACATTTTAAATCGGACATGTTCATGTCGTCAGTGGGACCTTGATTTGATCCCTTGTTCACATGCATGTATAGCATTGTTCACAAGGAATCTTAATCTCCATTGATACACTGGTAAGTTCTACTATGTCTCAAATTTGATAAACCTGTACAAGAAGGGGATGCATCCTATTGGTAGTGTAAACCAAATTAGGAATACGCACCAAGGTGGCAATGATGGAATACTTCCACCGCAGCCGGAAGACCAAAAAAGAAAAAGTTTACTTCATTTTTAGAGAAGAAAGTCACTGTTCATTGTAGCAGATGTGGTAAAAAAGGTCACAATTGCAGGTCTTCTAAAGAACCCATTTAGTAATTGCCTTGTTTAAGAAGTAAAAGGGATAATCAGTTTATATTTCGTTTCTAATTGTCTATATTCATAGTTGTATTTTCTTATCAAGTTGGTTGAATGATTCGTTCAAATAAGATCGGTCTTTTGTTCATTTAAATACAAAGTATTTCTTAGGTATGTTGGCTAAATACACTACATTGTATTTACCTGTTTTAAATTCAACTACAGTTATGTTCAAAATCCAATGTATTCCAACTTACTTAACAATTATCAAATAAGCATGAATTTATAAGTTTTGTAAAAACAAATATCTTAGTTCAACGAAAACAACGAATATTCCAATATATTCTAGACCCCTAACAAAAAAGCATAAAATAAATATTTCAAGCTTGACTTAGATGCAGATCAAACGATGGCCATTCTAAGGATGAATTCTCTATATCCTTCCTTGGTGCAACTACTTTTTCTCTTAAAGCATCTATCCATATTCCCGTTGAAACTGGTGTAACCTCTCTATACTCTTTAGCATTTGATCTTTTCATTCCCAACCCTTCCTTTGTGTTGTTCAACTAAAAAAAAAAGAAAGTCCATGAATAGGATAACAAGTTATAAATTACGTATAAACTAGATTATATGCTTACATGTTTTAGAACAACCCTTGCTGGTGCTCTATTTTCCGCCATATTTGAAACCCTATCATTACTCGGTATTTTGCCTATAATCTATAAGTTATTGGCAAACAAGTCTCTATATTAAGTATGTTATTACCATTTTCGAAATGTTGAACCAACTTTTATACTAGATATGTTATCACCTTGGCCATCTGTGGTCTATGTTTAATTTTGCCAAATGCTGGTTACACATTCCTCAACATTCTTGGGGTTGAATTCAATGAACATTGACCCTACGCATTCTTTAATATTTCTCAAGTATTAATTAAAGATACCATTCATATACAACAATTCACAACGTTTCGAAGGAATATGTAGTCAACCCACACTTACAGCCATTCACATCCTTATAGGCCAGATTTCAGATACAGCCTAACTGTTATCTCAATTGCCTAGATACAATAACCATACGCTCATTCTATATTATATCTGTCCATCCATTAACTGATCTTCATAATGTTAAATGTTTCACAGCAAGCCATTCAATGATATTCATAATGATAAATGATATTCAATGATATCCCTAATGATAATTACCCAGAATAACACCGTAATCAACACATACATAGTAATTACCAGCATTCATTACAAAAAACAGTGGCAACTTGTAGATAACCCAAAAAAACATTCATGTCATCGATCACCACACACTTAAACTAACAGTCAGCCTACTACCACAGTTAAAGGTACAAATTCAATGTAGTTTATACTATAGTCATTAAACATACACAGTCATTTAGTATAATAAGCATACACAGTCATTTAGTATAATAAACATACACAAATCCACAACTATACCGTTCTTCTCCTCTGTTCTTTTTTCTTGACTTGTCATATATAACACTTTCATCAATTAACCATATCAGCCTGTTTATCTCCTCATATGTTTCCTCCGTGGCCTATTACAAGTATGTACATATTAGTCTATAATATGTATTATATACATCCTCAACATTTTGATTTTTTTCTTTACCTTATACTGCGAAGATTCTTTATCTCCAGCTGTTGGTGGTGTCTCTGATTTTTCCACTTTAGATTGACCACCATCGTGCCCTCTCGAACTTTCTGCTCGACTTTCATCCATAATCCCTTTTCCGTCTTTGTCTTCATCGTCATCCCTTTTTCCAAGCACCGTTCGATTGCTTGAATCCAAGTTCAAATCTTCAACATCATCTTCTTCTTGGTCCTCCTCCACCTTGTCAAGGTGCTCTTCAAACGCCCTTGCTCCCTGCGCAACAAATACAAACCAGATACACTGTATTTGTTAAGATTCTGTTACACGCACACATATTATTAAAGTCTACACAACATGCTTACCATAAATTCATGGGTGTATTGGCCACCCGAAGAACTACATTGTTGGCTCCTTATTGCTTTCATTATTCCATTCATCTTCTGCACTAGTTCTTTAAATCGATTATTCATTTTCAACTCCACACATTTAAGAAACTCAAGAATACCTTCCACACTTGTCTCCATCCTCTGTTGGCTATTCTTTATCTTCTATACCATTTTCCTCGGGATATTAATCTCACTTCTAGACGGCATGCCTCTATTCAGCGAAATAGAGGCTATGTGGTCAGAATTCTTGGTCTTTCGAAGCTCATCCTCTGCTTCTTTGAGTATGTCTTTTTCTGTCTCGATGAATGGTGCGAAGAATGGCATTCCCACTTCATTTGGGGTTGCGAGCATTGGAGACACTTCAAGCTGTTTCAAAAATGAACAAAATACTCTATAAACAAAACTATTATGAATATATGAACTACTACAAATTACGAGATTTACATACCGTTGGCGAATCGAACACTTTCTGTTTTAAGTCCTTCCATTTGGGTTGTGTGTCAGCTGCCCAATTTATAATCCTAGGGACTTCATTGAAAATCCTTGTTGCAAAGAAGTTGAGCGGAGTACTTAATGTTGGGTTTACCTCATAAGCCCAAGCGAGAATGAGGAAAACAAACCCCCATATAGAAATACCCGTTTACCCCTTGCTACAAACAACCCCATTCATGAAGTCCACTAAGAGTTCAAAAGCAACTCTACCCCACGGGTACCCATCAAATACTTCATCATCATCTACCATAATGATATGATCCCAATCTACACTTAAACATTCTTGCTTAGGGATCAAAAAACTCTCTAGAAAGTGCAATTTGGCCATTTTTATCCTATCATCATCAGTTCTAGCAGTATTGAACATAACATTCAAGTACTGCCTCGTCACAGTTTTAAGATTTTCAAAATATACCCCTTTTAGCCGCCCACCACCCTTTATATCATCATGGTTAATATAAGGAATCTCATGGCATTTTAGGCCGGTTATAAGCGCAAATTCTCTCAACCCAAACCTTAAAACTCTTCCTCCTATTAGAAATTGAAGCTTACTAGTCGATTTGGGTTTGCACATTCGCTGAATAAGGTGCAACAACAATTGGGAGGATTGGTTTGTTATGGAGAGGTTTAGAAAGTGCCTAAATATGCCCTCCCTAAACCTATTAATCAGCTTATCTCCAAGATTTTCCTTAATTTTGTCTACTATTGTGCTCTTAATGTGTAGATTGATTTTTAAAGGCTCGTTTCTTCTTTCAGAACACATCAAGTAGACCGAGTTCTAACATCGATTTGAAAAAATCATCAATAACCACACATATATCTATCACATATAATTGATTAACACTAAAGATATATTGTAACTACCACAAATTAAACTCAGACTGTGAATGCATTCAATGTAACAATGTAACAGAACATGGTTTACATTTGTAATAAAAAAAATTTGCTTGATTGGATGCACTATATACACATATCTCATATGCACTAAACCGATAAATACACTGTCAACATAAAAGACAGTCAACATATATAATCGAATACATTATCAATATAAAATAACATACAACACATTCACACTTTTCATTACCAATTTACACATACACTGTAATTAACTACATCCCATACAATCAAGTACCCTAACATACAAAAGACAGAAGCCACATATTCAAAACACATACAACAGAAGTACCATACAATACATCTGTAACACTACAAATACAGAGTATCTAAATTACTCACATACACAGAAATAGTTACCTCAGATTTCTTCAGATTCATTAGGGCTTTTCCCTTTCTCCTTCTTTCTTCTCTTGCCTTTTTTTCCTTTTTAATAGCCTTCACCTAGTTTATAAAACCAAAATTTGAGGTATGTACGTAAAATAACATACACCAATATGAAATTACTTGCTTACTTTCTTTCCCTTTTCTCCAGCCTTCTTTCTTTTCCTAGTATCTGAAGGTATTTCACTCGTCGATGAATTCGAATCTTCACCCACGACGGTCTCGTCTTCCTCTTCTTCATCCTGTTCTTCTTCATATTATTTTTCTTCATCTTCTTGATCTTCAGCTTGTTCATCTTCTTCCACTTCTTCTTCTTCATGTACTTTGTTCTTCTTTTCGCTTTCACTTTTCGTATCATCCTGTTTGTCAAATTTACAATGAATTTATACAGTACATAATTCATCCATAACAAATGTTTGACTATTATACCTTTCCTTCAACCTCTTTTTGTTTTTTTCCTTCACCTTCCCCCTATAAACTCGCCTCCTCGAAACCTAAACAGGGAACAATATAAATAAAAGCTTAGTTGAAACCTAACAAACCACAAGTAATTGGAGAATAGATCTACACTTTACCAAACTCTTAATCCGCTGTTTCTTTTGGACAGTGGCCTTCTCTTTTTTTCGTTTCAGTCCTCACCCTCTTTTTTGAAGTTCCTAGACTCTCTCTTTTGCCCCCGGAGCCTTCTGCCATGATATCTTCTGTTCTCTGACATTTATAGAAAAACATATAAACATCTATAACTTGTTTATAATTACAGAAAACATGCATTTGTACCTCCTCAGAAGAACTCGATAGGTTTTGAATTCCTGTTGCCAATGATTTTCTAGAACCAGTGATCCACGCGGCTCTTAACCGATCACTTGTCCTTGTTTTGACTTCTCCCTTCCCCTTTTTCATCTTTATATTCTATAAAATTTAAAAAAATTCAAAAGCCAATATATATTTATATATAACTTCAGAATAGATCCCAAGTAACACTCCTAAAATAAAAGGCGTATCTGTTCACATTTTATGCCCTTTATTTTAGGAAATAAAAATTATGAAATTAAAATATAAATATGACTATCTATGCCATTTGAAAGCAATTTGAAAATTTGTAAGGTGCGGGTGGAAAGCAATTTGAAAGTTTAAAGAATCCAAAGGTGCGGGTGAAATTTAAACAAAAATTAGAACCGGAGAATTAAAACTCGATATTTTTAAACAAAGCAAGAATCCAAAGGTTGAATATGCAGAAAACACATACATGCAGAAAACAGAGCAAGAATCCAAAGGTTGAAGAAGAAACAACTCACCGATACTTTGCACAATGCGTGGTGCAAACCGATTAAAAAACGAAGGGCGTGAAGACGACGGAAAAACGACGATGGAAGACAAATCGACTGTGGAAAAACTAAAGAGGAAGCTACGGTCGAAAAACGAAGGACGTGCAAACGGCGGAAAAGTGACGGTGGAAGACAAAGCGACTGTGGAACACAAACGAAGGAGGAAGCTACGGTGGAAAAATGGAAGAGGACACGAGGGTGGAAATGCGTCGGGAAGCCTTTAAAAAACGGAAGTTCCTCGAAAGCTTTTAAGAAGTAAAAGGGAAAGAAAAACTAGGGTTTTGTTTGAAATGTGAAGTGGTTGCATGTAGAAAATGTGATGTTTTGTAGAAGATGGTTTATTTATTTGGGAGGGAAAATAGAAATTTGAAGGTAGTGTGTATTAAGTACAGCGTATTTGCGATTCTTTTTACTATTGTATTTAAGAGTCTATATTGTAAATTAGGTAGGGGCATTTAAAGCATAATTGTCTCATTTATTACGTGGAAATTAAGAGTTTTGCTATTTTGACAATTTAAAAAAATTGTGAACGTTAGATTTTGCTATTCTTTTAATCGCCCCAAAGAAAAAATAGAAAACAATAAACAGAATAAGGGTAGAAAATGTTATCAAACGGAACCTAAAAGGCGAGAAAAGAATAGTAAGTTAGAGGTGTTGATGTGAATTGGGCATTTTGATCTGGGTACTAACCCTCTCTATATGTGATTGAAGTTCGTTACTCTTACAATAGAGAGAGGCACTGAAACCTCATATTGGAAATTCAGACTCTCTATTGAAATCATGAAGATCGTACGCAAACAGCTTGATCCAAATGGAGCTGGTAGCGTCAAGGTATTCCCAAAAAGAGGGGAAAAAAAAACTTGTTATACTCATTTAAGATTTCTAAATGAATTTCTTTGTAATACGCGATTCTCCTCGTCGTAAGATTTTTTTTGTTTTTTTTTTTTAAAAAAAAAATTTATGTGGAACCCAATTGATCAATATTCATTTGCGGCTAATTTCTGTTGCGGAATCAATCTTGTTGGGGGCAGATGGTGCCGGTTGATTCAGATGATCTATGGCATGCGTTCAATCTGATAGCTCCGGGAGACACTGTTATGGCTGTCACCGTTAGGTATCTCCTTCTCCCATGCTCCACTTCTTATTTCTATTTTAATGGTTCTTGTTTTAGTTCTATTTTATTTTGGGTTTATTTTTCTGACGTGAGTTTGGATGAAAAATCAGTTTGACCACTTGCAGTTAGCTAAGTAACTAATTCTCAGCATTTGAACTTCCAGTTTTGTTAATTGAACCCTAAATTTTTTCAAAACTACAAAATTCAAAATTACTCACCAATTAACTACTTAATTATACAGATATCGACAAACAAGATAATAAGAAAGGAACCAAACCACAAAAATTCCCAAACCCAACTTCGGAAAGGTAAAAAACCATGCTACAAAATAAAGCAGGTGAAAGGACGCTCCAGCTATAACTTAAATGCCGAAATCTAAGTTCATATTTATCCACAAATTAAAGGGAAGAAATGAAAACTAAACAGAGGGAACTAAACAGAGTTTATTGAGCTTAGTTCTTATCCAAGAAAAAAAAAGGAGTTTATTGAGCTTAGCATGAGTTAATTACAGGAATAAAAATGAGTTCTCCTCCGATTTCTTTAGGCTTCTTATTCATATAACTCTTTTGTCATGCATATGATTGATGACAGAAAAGTCATCAAAGAGAAGGCTTCTGGAGGAAGAGATGCAGAACGAGTGAAACTCAAGCTAGAAATAAAAGTTGAGGAGGTATGAAATTCTAACAACTTAGCATTAGCATGGCAAAACGAATGTAGGAATAAGTGATCCTGTGGGAACTGCTATAAGTTCTCCATGATAGTTCAATAACTTATAAAGCATTATTTTTTTGCACAAGGCACTAAGAATAGTTAAAACTTAACGGGAGTTCTTAGGCTAGTTCAGCACCGTCCAGGATATGTTGAGCTTCCACTACCTCTGTTCTGTTTGTAAATTTTTCTTACTGGAGATAGATAATATATTAATATGTATGAGGTAAATATCAAAAGAAGATGATAAGTCCTCTTGAAAGAAGAGCCTAAGTAGAAGTAGCAACTCCCGTTTGTTTTCAACTAAAAATTCTAATTTGAAGTGGAAAATTCACCCAAACTTTGGATGCCAAGATACTGATGGATTTCTTATCGAAGCACCCTATTTTATTCACTATATCCTTATATAACAACAATAAAACGTAAGTTTGTAACCCCAGAAACCATTACTCAGAAATATGAAATAGTGATAGTAACTTTTTAGTTTGTCATTATGAATTTCATACTCACACATCCTTATTCGGCATTTGTTTCGTGTACAATTTATGTATTGGAATTTCTTTGAAGCTGCTATCCCATATAATGCTTGTTCACATGGGACATCTTTTAGGTGGCAGATTATGACAAAGTTGGCTCTATTCTGCGGATACGTGGAAAAAATATTCTTGAAAATGAGCATGTGAAGGTAACTACATTTTCTTATTGTTTTATTATTATTATTATTATTATTATTATTATTATTATTATTATTACTTAATAACAAGAAACAACTTCTCATTGATACTGTGAAAAGGAAAAAAAGGAAAAAAAAGGAAAAAATGTTAAAGGGATAACAACTCAGAAGGGAGTGAAAATGAAGAAAGACAAAAAAGAAAAAATAAATAAATAAATAAAACAAGAATTTAGATGCAATTACAATCAAATATAGTTTGGAGAGTGACATATTTTATTGAATTTATTTTTATAAATAGTCAAACTTTACTTGAGAAAAATGAAAGAGTACAAGAGAATATTTGGGCTATGTTGGAGGAGTTCCTTTTGCATCCACCTCTCAAAGAGATAGTCCAGTTTAATGGCTTGCCCCCGTGGTTTGGGACATTTGGGGTGAAAGGAACAAGAGAGTTTTTAGAGGTCTTGAGAAGGACCCTTACGAGATTTGGTCCTCAGTGAGATTCTATGTTTCTATTTGGGCTTCAATTTCAAAGTTGTTTTGTAATTATTCCCCTGGCAACATTTTGCTAAGTTGGAATCTTTTCTTGTAGTTGTATTGTTTGTGTGGTGATCTTTGTTCACCCTTTCTGATTTCATTATTCTCAAAATAACATTGCTTTTCTAATAATAATAAAAAAGAGTACAAATTTTTTTTTTAAAAAAAAAAGTACAAAAAAATATTTATAGAAAAGAGCTCACAATAAGAGGTCCCACTAATGAAATGGACCCCAGTCAAGTCCAATAAATCTTTCTAAAGAATAATATAGTAAGTTTTGCTGTTATTAATTTAAGTGATTTTTCCCTAAAAGATCAGCCATGTATTATCGTTTTGATATTCAGTGATGAGTTAGTTTATTAATGCTATGTTTCATTTCAGATTGGGGCTTACCATACTCTAGAACTTGAGCTGAATCGGCCATTTGTCTTGAGAAAGGTAAAATTTTGTTTGTCCTTCAAACATTTGGTGGTGTTTGATATAGTATGAGGTTCCATCTCAAAACCTCCATTGGCAATGTGAGGAGTAGCTCATCTATATTATATGGAATGTGAGCCCCATTAGTTTTTCCAATGTGGGATTCTCAACATCTCCAACAGGTGACATATACTATTTTCTGTCCTCCCAAAACGTTGCTTTTCTCCATCCAGCGTACTCCCCTCCAAAAAGTTAAAACCTTTTAATAGATGGTTTATGTTTGAAACTTAGAGTGTCCCACCCCGGCCTCGATAAGAATCTCATTCTTTCCCTTAGTTTTGATTCTTTTTAATTGGACCCGTTTTGCATATACCTAGCTAGTTAGTTTTCTTTTGTTGGGTCCTTTTGCTATGCTGGATTTTGTCTCTCCCTACACTCTTTTCTTTGTTTTCTTCTTGAAAGACACATTCTCATTAAAAAAAAAACAAATTATTGATGAGGAGAATTTTTTCTCCATTTTCTAGGATGTTTGGGACTCTTTTGCACTAGATGTACTCCATCAAGCTTCTGGTATGTTTCTGGGTAAACTGTTTCTGCTTCTGTTATGATATAAAGAAAATGTTGTTGAATTGGTTGCATTAAATATACTACTGTGGATTGAGTTTCTTCATCTAGAGCGCAATTACTATTTTTGAGTTCAACAGTATGTGTTGGTGAAAATTTGAACCTTTGGCATTTTGGCTAAGGATATAATATGGTAACTACTTTTAGTTATTCTCATGGTGGCTAGAGAGAAATTATTATTCATAAGATATCAATATGGTTGATTTTATTGCTGAATATATTGGACCACATGAAGGTAAATTTGATTTTAAGTTTGTTTTGAGATCAGTGTGGAAAGAAGTATCTACTGTTTCTGTTTTTGAAATTGTTAGGGCTCTTTCACATGAAAAATCAAAATACTTCTTTAGAATGCGATCAGCTAGCTACATAAAGCGTTTCCTTTTATATAATTATAATTTCCATCTATGATAGCTTTTAGTATATGTCGAGGAGGCTGATGAATGGTTGCTGAATTCTCTAAACCTCAGATCCTGCTGCTAGTGCTGATTTGGCTGTGGTTTTAATGCAAGAAGGACTGGCGCATGTTCTCCTTGTTGGAAAAAGGTAAATTTATTGTTGGTGGGATACCATTTAGGTTTTACCACGTATTGTATGTAAGTAGTCATTTTGATATATAGATGAATGAAAATTTTTTCTACAGCTTATTTGGAAACATTGATCAATATTTATTTATGGTCAATTACACTTTTGGTCCTCGAGCTTTCAAGTTTAGTGTCTATTTGGTCTCATAAAATTCTAAAGAAGCACTCTAGTAATTGAGGTTTGAAAAATAGTTCTAAATGGTCCTTAGGGTCAGTTTACTTAACGGAAAAATGACAGGCAGTTAATTGGTGATGAGACTGTACTGATCTGTCAATTTTAGGTGAGCTGACTAAAAAAAATTTTTTTCTTACTTGGTATTTTCGTGAGCTAACTAAAAAAAAAATTTTCTTGGTATTTTCTCTTTCTCCCTTTTTTCTCTCATCCCTACTTCTCCATTCTTTGCTTCCCTCCAACAGATCTTGCTGCGCGTTATCTAACTCGTGCATTTATTTCTTACCTAGTTGAACTCAACTTACTACTGCTGCTAGTGTTGCTCCAATTATAAAGATCAGAAGAATCACTCAACTTAACTCTTCTATCATTATTGAACAAATTAACATCAAAATCAATCACTTGAGGCTTAAAATTTTTCAGGGAATTTACCTCTCGCCACCATTTTGCACATTGAAATTCCTCCTCTCCTTGCTCCTATTTGGGACAAAAAAATTACTCTAAATAGAATTGTTGAGCGAAAGCTTCACAAGATTTCTTGTTTGCAGTGTTGGGCGTGTTACACTTTCTTTGATTTCCGTGGTATTTCTTTTTTATTTAAATTATTGCTTGTTTATTATTCTAAGGACGCAACTTTAGAACGCAAATAAAAGAGGAAGGTGAGTGGGTTTTCTTTAGTTGAGTTTTGATAGAGGGGAAGTGGTGGGGAAAAAGAGGATAGAAGATGAAGACGCATGAGGTCTACTGTCTATCTGGCAGCAGTGGCAGCGACAAGATATCCTGAATGAGGAGGGAGAGTAGAGGAGCAGGAGGGAGAAAGATTAAAGGCGACATAAGAAAAATAAATAATTTAAAATTAAAATTTCTTTGTCAGCTCTTTTAAAAATGACATGTGACTAGACTCCATCACCAATTAATTATCACGCCATATTTCTTTTAGGTGTATTAGCTCAACTAACTGTAGGGACTATCTAGAACTATTTCTCAAGCTAAAGGGACCAAGATTTGAAATTTTAGGACTAAATAGATAGACATTGAACTTACATTTCAGGGACCAAAAATTTAATCATCATAATTTTTAATATGGAATCTATGTTAACAATGTGGATTGTAGTCTGCTGCCGTTGTTCTTTTTTGTGTACAAAAATAACTGATTTTACAAAAGGAACGGAATACTTAAAAAACTTCCAAGAATTCTAAAAGAAGAATAAATTAAATTGGACACTACGAAGAAGAATAATTGAAAACATTTATATGTCAACAGAAGCCAAAATTTATTAGCAAAAATACAAACCACAAAAACCAAAAGGAAAAAAAAAGGCAAAAGAACAAAAAAAAAACACACATGATCTTCATGGCGAAAAAGGTAATTTAGCATAGGTATTTGCATTTGGAAAATATAGTGATTGGAGAAGTTGAAATTTGATATACTCCATAATTAATTATATTTTTGCCTGCTATATTTTCTACACCAATTTTTCTTTTGTACTTTTTGAATTGAAATTCTAGTTCAAGGGTCCAAAACGTGTCTAACAAGTCTGAGGCATCCAAGTGTTCAGTTGTATCAGACATGGACACATTAGCCAAAATTAAGTTCTCTGGTTCATATTTCCATTGAAACTCTGGTTCTCATCCAATAAAAAGATCAATTTCTTTGTTCTATGTTCACTTTTTGTGAGAGTGTTAATCTAACTATTGAATTGCGATGTAAGTGATTTTGGTTTTTTTGTGCTTATTTGTATCACAGTATGACAATTACTCGAGCTCGAATAGAAACTTCAATTCCTCGCAAGCATGGGCCGGCTATTGCTGGTTATGAGTCAGTATGGTTCTGCTATCTGGAGTTACTTTTCACTTCTCTTAAGATCAGTGTAGCTGACGACTTTGTTCTAGTCGTTAGTAGGTTAGAAACTGATATCTCCAAATTTCTTTTTTCTTCCACAGGCCTTGAGTAAATTCTTCGACAATGTTTTGCAGGTATCTCTTATCAAAACTTTAAGGTTTTGCAGGCCTTAAATAAGTGTTGTAATGCCTTGACTAAGTTCTCACGTTATTAAACAAGATTAAGCGAGCTCTTTTAAGTTCTAACTGGTTTTTATACTTTATGTAGGCTTTCTTGAAGTATGTTGATTTTAATGTGGTGCGCTGTGCAGTGATAGCTAGTCCTGGATTTACAAAGGTGTGCAGTAAATCCAAAATATTTTAAAATTGAACTTGAAAACGTGCATTTAGAACTGAACTTTAATTAATTTTTTGTTTTTGTTTTTGCAGTTTGAATTACATTGGTGTGTATGTATATTTTTATTGTTATTTTATTTTAGTTTTGGTTTTGCTATCTACTTCAGGACCAGTTCCATCGACACTTATTATTGGAAGCCGAAAGAAGACAGCTAAGACCTATTATTGAGAATAAATCTCGCATAGTTCTTGTACATACAACCTCAGGATACAAGTATGGTCCATATTTTTCTCTCTGACGCTGAAGTATTTAAAAGAAAATTAATAAGTATATGCGTAATCTCAAGTAGTTAATGGTTTTCCTTTTCTTGATAGGCATAGTTTACGAGAGGTTTTGGATGCTTCAAATGTCATGAATATGATAAAAGACACTAAAGCTGCTCAGGAGGTTCTTTACGATATTGCGAACTTCAGTGCTTCACATTACAGCCGTGCTCTAGTGTGCATTAATGTCCTCAAGTTAATTTCCTTATTCCATTCTTCTTTGTGTTCTCTTTTCTTCTATCTAGGTGCGAGCTCTAAAGGACTTTTTCAGCATGCTCTCTAATGTGAGTTTCCAGTTCTGCGTTTTATGCATTGAAGTTTTTTTTTTTTTTTTAAAACACCTATCATATTGGTAAATGATCTTTAGATATTTTATTTGTATGTAATAACATCTTGTTGTTGCCTCTGCATTTCTTACTTTAACTAAGACAATCTTATAGACACTATATGTACTTCTCTGTTATCATACTTATGGGACATTATTCTCTTGATTCCTATTATAATAAGGTGATCTAATCTACCAGTGGAACTTAATTTGAGTTGAATTCAGATAAATTTAGAACTGGGAAGGATGTGAGCCTAGAGTTATCAACTCAAAGAAAGATGTCTTGATTTTGGGAAAAACGAGATCTTTTGAAAAGGATTACTCCATTTATTGGTTGGATATGGAAAAGCTAAGGGGATTCTGTTTAAGAGTATTTAAATTTCTCAAAGGACATTTGAGGTTGAGTGACGTGTCTAGTACTCTGAATCATTTTAATAACACCTTGTTACTGTCCTGCTTCATAAACATCCGTGAGACGTAAATTGATGTTGCATTTTAACCGCTGATATGTATGCACGGGTATGAGTAAGATAGGAGAACTTTCGTACTGTAGTTGGCGATCTAAGGTTGATTGTCTAATTCTGCTTAGTTTAAAAGATACCTTAAGAATATTATGTTGCAATTTGTCTTCTTTGAATCTGGTCGGTGGCTGAAGAGAACATTCCTGTTTTCTTACATTTATTTTACATGCCATTTCATTCTGTTTTTCCTTTTGAACTGATGTCGCTGTGTGCAGGATCCAGACCGTGCTTGTTATGGACCGAAACATGTGGAGGTTGCCCATGAACGACTGGCTATTCAAACGTTGCTCATTACTGATGATCTCTTCAGGTGATGTTTCCTTTGACCATTTTATGATGAGTTTCTCTGCACTGTTGTGTTGATTTGAAATCATTTTAAGGGTGTCTTTAGTTTAACTTTTTAAGCGTTTAATTTGGAACACTTTCAAAGTTCATTTTAAATCAATTTGATAAAAAGGTTTAAATAAAAATAACTTTTGTTTTCTCTATAGTCTGACCAGAGACTCCAAAATATGGAGTGATTTGGAGGCTCAATTTTGTATGAGCATGCATATTGGATGAAATTCAACGAACATCTCATGCAATCTTAGTTTTCCTTTGAGATTAATCGTACTTTTCAGTAAGGCGCATTTGCATAGAATAAAACATAAGTTCTCAATTTTACATGGTGGTTTATTTTGACAACATAACATTCTGCAGGAATAATGATATAACGGAGCGACAAAAGTATGTCAATTTGGTTGATTCAGTTAGAGATTCGGGTGGCACTGTTCATATATTTTCATCCATGCACGTCTCGGGGGAACGTAAGTATATGTTTGTACACTGATAAAATTTGCAAACTGAAAGGGAATTTGAAACCATTTCTAGAACACAGAATGCAATTTCAAAAGTAGTAACACGCATGATCTTACCCTTTCATCTTTACCCTATCTGTTGGATGAATGCATTAAATGGGTATTGTTAATCCCTCAGGAACCTGTCTTATTTCATATATATATGTAGTATTCCTTTTTTTTTTTTTTTTTTTTTGGAGAAATATAGTATTCCATTTAACCAAGCAAAAACTTAAGGGGCGAAAAAAAGAGAAAGAAAAGTGCACTACTAACAATTTGTTGTGGAATGAACAGAACTTGCCCAGATAACTGGAATTGCAGCTATCCTACGATTTCCTCTGCCGGATCTCGAAGACATTGAAATGTAAATGTAATGTGGTTGAATTTATTACAATGTTATTTTGTTTAAAACATTAATTTATGGCCATTGGCCTGCATATAATAAGATGACGTCTGTATCTTTGTATTGTTCTAAAATTTGTAGATTGAACGAACAGTCTACCCCTAGATTATACTATGTGTATATGTTTAACTTTCAAAGTATATGTCCTATTACCGTACAATAATAATATTTGTCATTTGTCACTTGGCTTTTAAGCTTCCAACCTATAAAGCATGAATACAATAAAGCATGAATACAAGATAAAAAATACTAGGATGTGGATACGTTGAAGATACATTTAAAAAAATCCAGGATATATGCATATTTAATTTATATTTAAATGCAATCCACTTATAATAATCATAAAATGTAAGTTAATAACAATAATACAAAATACAATACAAACATTAAAAGTTGGAATACAATAGTCAATAACATTCAAATAGAAAAACTTGGTGGCGTACCAAGGCTAGATCAATAAGAAAAGAAGATGACCAGAGGGAAAATTATGAGGATAAATAAATGACTTCTTTGAATTATTTCCTGCAATCATGCAAGATTTTGTGAGGACTTAGACCTGAAAGTCAAAAAATTCAGTTGGGGTTTGGAAGGTTCTCTTAAAGGACCCGGTGGCTGACGTGGAAGCTTCTTCAAGGTTAGAAGAATAAGCTTTTTTTCTCTAGGTAGAAAAGAGGTGTTAATTTTTTATTTTAAAATAAAAAAACATTTCGTTGATAAAATTAATAAGGAGAGACTCCAAGCACGAAAAGGTGATTACAAAAAGAATGTCAATTGAAAACTAAGACATATAGGCTAAAGTTCTTAAAATAGTGCCCAATTTTGCACCAATAAGAAGTCATGGACAATACAATGTCAAAAAAATAAGTAAAAGAGGAAAAATAATCTTGGAAGAGACGCTCATTATGCTCGTCCTATAAAGCCGAAAAGAAAATTCGAAGAATAGCCATCCAAATAACATTTTTACAGCCAAAAAACGGGTGGCCCACTGTGAGGGAGGTAAGTATGTAAAAAATATTGTTGAAAAGAGTAGTAGACCATCCAAAAGCCTTCAAAATGAGATCCAAAAATTGTTGAGCAAAAGGATAATGAGTAAAAGATGAGTAGGGGACTCAACATTAGCACAACCACATAATACACCAAGATGGAGAAATATAAGGTATACAACGTTGGAGACGATCAACAATGTTAATGGCTTTATGGCTAAGCTCTCAAAAAAATATTTTAATTTTCTTTCAGAAAATGATCCATCCAAATAACATAATAAGAATCCATTTCAGAAAGCTTAGAAAACTTGGCAAGTCATCAATAATAGATTTCATAATAAAAGTAGATGAGGAATCAATAGTCCATCTCTAAGAATCAGACACCATACGAAATCTAACAAAAGACAAAATTGTAGACAAAGAGGCACATTCCTGAATTTCAGATTCAGTAAAATTACGCCAAAAGTGCAAGTCCCAAGTGTCGAAATCACAAGGCATGCTTCACCAACATAAACATCAGAAATACAATAGAGATGGAACAAACAAGAAAAAAAACACAGAGAGCATACCACAATCATACCAACAATCTTTCCAAAAAGAGATAGTGTCACTGATACCAAGACAATGTTGAGTTTGAGAAACTATAAGGTTAGTAGTCCGACAAATGGATCTCCACAGAGATTTTAATGACCTTCTAATAGTAGATGGCCAAACACATGAGGGATAGCAGTACTTAACCACAATGAGCTTACGCCACAATGCATCATGCTCATGTAAAAACTTCTAGATCCATTTTTCCAAAAGAGGAAAATTTCGATGATAAAAATTACCAATGCCAAGACCACCAAAAAACTTAGGGCGTTTTTGTTGGACTTTTTGTCCTAAAACTCGTAGATAGTAAATATAATCCATTGGTCATTATTAATAAAATGTTTTATTATTATTTCAATAAGTGTTATTGACTATATTATTAGTTTTGTCTTAATAACCTAAATCCAATAATCTAACATCATAAGCTATTTGATGAGTCTTGAACAGTATATAGAGACATACGGGGCTTTAGTGGAGTGTACACACAGTTAATGAATATTGATTAATGTGGTTAATGAGTTTAGTCAATTAATCTCATATCATTGTAGCTTCTAATCTGTAAGTCTATTAGGTCCTCTTCCTAGCTCGTAAAAGGTAATGAAATTTATTTCTATTGGTTGTAATTTGAAATGTTCAAATTTACTTTGGAAATTAATATAATTTATGGTGATACATTAGAATATAAAGTTTATATTTTAATTAGACTTTAATGTATAAATTTAATTTTGGATGTGATTCAAAATTAATTTATGAGAGAATAAAAGGAATAATTCAAATATTAATTTAATGAGAATTAGATTCATACTAAAACTATAGGTTAAAATTTAATGTGTATATGATACATATTAAAACTATAGGTTATGAGAGAAATTCATGTTTGAATATGATTCAAATTTGAATTAAATTAAATAGAAGATATTTAATTTAGAAATTAATTGGAGAATTAATTAATAGTTTAATTTATTTTGATTTAATTAAATTTTATTTAATTAAATTAAAACTATAGTTTATGTGAGAGATATTTATTTAAATATGATTTAAATGAAATATTAATTAAATATAATTTATTAATTATTGAATTAATTAATTATTTATTTATTTTAATATTAATATTAATTTAATATTAATTTATTAAATTAACACGGAACGTGGATGGTTTTCTCACGTTCTCAGGAGTTACTGTTACGATTCACAGAAGAGTTTTGTGATTTTTACGTACGTCGTTTTCTTTCTGAAATTTTTTTTCTCTTAATAATTTCCTCCTTCCAATTTGGTTCCCACAAACCATCTCAATCCAGGGAATATGAAGGTTTTTCAAGTGGTGGTGCTAAATTCAGAGACGTCAACGATCGTAAGTTTCCTCTTCTTTGTACAATCTGAGAACGGTTATTAAATCTTTGTACACTGATTTTGAAGAAAATAGGAAGCACAAGGACAAAATCTTCTTCCAAAACTATTCTTTTAATAATAAATTTGAATCTAATGTTGTTGTAATTTGTGTCCTAGAAATCGTACTTTGTTATTTGATTCAATAAAATTTATTATTAAATGTTATGATCTTAAAAACCAATAAATTTAGGTCCCGCGGCTATTTTATTGAGTTTGTCAAATACATTTGAACTTTATGTTAAGACATAAACATGGATTAAGTTCAAGTTAATAGCCCAAATAGTCTATAGTGTATGAATAAGGTTGGGCGCCTTATTCAAGAAGTGGCCCACTCCGTAGTTAGTACAAACGATGTAATCCTGAATTGTTCATGTAGAGACATGGGAGTGGGGGCGTCCTATGTAAATGGTTTCCATAAGACTAGAACCACGAAGTAGTCACTTTTAGTTATAACATCGTAAACTATAAACTGACTATTTCAATTATGATGACCAAGGTAACTTGATCTTAATCCTGAGCTAACTATGAATTTCTGTTGATTCGGTAGTATCCTTAGATCTGCATAGGTGAGGGCAACTCAACATCGCTGGCCCAATAAGCATCTCATTTCAGGGGCAAGATTGAGTGGATAGCTAGGGACATAGGGTGCAAGATGGAATTCACTCCTACCCACTTCTGGGATAGTAGATAGGTTATTCCCTTAAGGACTCAATCCAAGTCTTGAACAAGGGGCCCCACCTTCTCATTGGCCCGAGAAAGATTATGGTTTATAGGTTGGACCTTAAACCAATTGTTCAATAGTGGATCAGTGGGTCTTAAGGAGCAAGACGTAATCTTGGGGGTAAAACGATATTTTGACCCAGCCAAGATTACGAACAACCTGTGAAGGATAGACTTACCCATTATGGTTATATCAGGTGGATAGAAATATATCTATAGTAAGGGGAGTGCAACTAAGAGTCTTTAGTGGAATGACTTTTTAATTAACGAATGTTGATTAAGTTTGGTCTAAAAGAGTTTAGCCAGTTAATCTCGTATCGTTGGAGCCCATGATCTATAGGTCCATTAGGTTCCTCTACTAGCTCATATGGATTCAACTAAGAACAAGAATGTTGAAGTAACTCGAATTATTTGAATTAAGATAAGAAAGAGAAATCGACAAATATATAAGATATAAGTCGGTAGAAATAAACTTTAAGCTTCTTGTTTAATTATGATTTAAATAAATATGAATATAGATTCATATTTAAAAGCTTTAAAAGTTTTGAAACGGTCAAAGTTGTGAAAGTCAACTTGTTGATTTTTAACTTTGAGAAACAAAACTTTGACTGGGTTTATATTCAAATATAATTTGAATTTTAGAAAAATGAATGCAAATTCGTACTCAGGATGTTAGAATTAGTCAAGACGGGAAAATTAGTAAAAAGTCAAAAAGTTGACTTTTGACTAAGAAAAGTCAGTTTGACTTTGACTTAACTGGTCAATTGACCAAAATGTCCTTTGACTAATTATTCTATTACTAAATGTTAATGGGCGATGTGGCAGCCTATTGTGAATTAAAGGCCACTAATTTCATTAAAGGGTTAATGAAAAGATTAGGTGTTGAACATATATGAAATAAATTGCATGTAATTTGCATGTAAATTTCATATAAAACTTCTCATTACCGAATGAGAAAAGGATGAAGTTTTCTCTGAAAAAGAACACCTAAACGATATGCTCTCCATATCTCTCTATATTTCACTTCACAAAACCGAGTCCCACAACTCTATTCTTGGTCCTAAGCATAGTAGGTTAGCTTGGTGGTTGTCCTTGTTCGTGATTTTTAGGCAGAGAAGGAAAAGAATTCAAAGAAGAAGCCCATAACTATAAAAGGTAAGTTCTTCGTTTACCTTTTTGGCTTTTCATTTAAGACCATCACATAGCATGTGCATGTTAGCTTTTAAATCGTTTAGATGCATATAGAGTAAAACATGATCTATATATTCCGCTGCAGCATGCCTCTAGTGGTTTTTCCATCAAATGCTACACCATTCTATTTAATATTTACTATATGCATTAAAAAAACATCAATAATAACTGGCTTTATTACTTAGAATTTATTATTTTCACATCGTTTTTCAACTCGTTAAAGGAAATTTGTTCAACCACGACGAGCATAGCTCAACGATTTCCTTAAAGCCAAAAATTTAAATTCTACTCATATTTTTTTGTACTTCAAAATGAAAAAGAAATATGTTCTTAGATTCCATTTAGAACCATTTCTAAAGTTAATAGTGTTGGATTTTCAAACCTTGGGATTAGATGGACATTGAATCAGAACATTGGGAACTAGATGATAAAATACAAAAGAGAATATTTCTTAAATAATTTATTGCCCTATGTTTACACCTTACCTATCATCTTTCCTGTTAATTATTTGTCACTTGGAATGTTTACCCAAATTTGAAGTAGTATATATATACACACACATATACATATATATTTATTTATGTGTGTATAAACATATATATTTTCATGAGTATATAAACATATATATGTATAGATGTTTCCACTACTACAAAATCACTAGCTACTTTTACATGCTTGACGTTTTTGTTAAAAAAATGTTAAGTATTAACCATTTTAAAGGAAAAACGTTAGTATAGTTTAAAAAAACGGAGTTTTTCTAACTATTTTACGTTAGCCTTTACTTGACGTTTTATTCATGTCAAGTATTGCGAACATTTACTTGATGCGAAAAAAACGTCTAGTATAGTTTGAAGAAGACAATTTTCACCAAATTTTTTCGAATTATTTTACATTAGCTTTTATTTGATGTTTTATGTCGCGTCAAGTACAGTGGAGATTTTACTTGATGGTTTTTTAGCGTCAAGTATAGTGTAGATTTTACTTGACGTTTATTTCGCATCAAGTATAGTTGACATTTGCTTGACGTGGAAACAACGTCAAGTATAATTAAAATTTTTATTTTACACTTTAAAAATGTTTTAAAAATGTCAAGTATAAAAATAAAAAAATACTTTTTATCTCTCTCCTTCCATTAAATAAACTTATTAAAATAAACTTGTTAAAATAAAGTTATTAAAACAAACTTGTTAAAATAAATTTACTAAAAGAAACTTGTTAAAATAAATTTACTAAAAGAAACTTGTTAAAATAAATTTACTAAAAGAAACTTGTTAAAAATTAATTTATTAAATAAACTTATTAAACAAATTATTTTATTAAAATAAATTTATTAAAAATTTCTCTCCAAACCCTTCATCTCTCCCTTTTCTCTCCCAAAACCCTCAACGAACTCTTGTTCTCCATCTCCACGCCTCTCTATTTTCACCAGCCGCCGACCACACAGCCTATGCGATCTCCACCGGCCGCCCACCACAACCCACGCAATCTCTCCATCGACTGCGACTACAGCCTACACGATCTCCATTGGCTGTCGCACTCCTTCTCTACACTATCTCTCCCTTATCGAATAGTCGCCCACTCAGACTCCGACAACGACCCACAACACTCCGACGACGACCCACGGCGATTCTTTGAACACCATTCTCTCCCCAAATCTTCTCTTCAACTAACGCTCGGATCTTCACCTTCCTCGCTGGTACTTCTTTTCTCCTCTGTGAATTTATTGATTAGTAATAGCACCTTGCATTCCGCTAGTATTTTGGTTAGAATTCAACATTTGAAATTCTATTCTATCTGTACTTTATCCTTTTCCTTTCTTTTTGTATTATATTCAATTACTGTTTGAGAATATTTCTTTTGTGAATCTTTAGTGAAATTTAATCGATCTTTAGTTTCTTGTTGTCATTCTCTTTTGCATTTCATGATTATTTAAAGGTTATGTAGCTAATGTAGGAATTAGGATATTTAGTTGCATTGTTATTGTTATTATTGATGACCAATTTAGTTTAATAAGTTGGTACATTTTAAATTCTTCAAATTGTCTGTTTAAACTCTATTAATAAACCTATGAAATTGCATGTTATAGATCATTACCTGTGAAATTGCATGTTGTGGGTCTACATGTTCTGTATGGTAATTGTGAAATTTCAAATTGTATACTTTAGTCATTATCAATGCTAGCTAATGATTGCTAATTAGAGCATAGTTGAGTGGATAAGTTCCTTGATGGTTTGATCCCCACATTCGTTATAGTTGACGTTTTGGTTGTGTTGCTCAATTGAAGTTTTGAAGTGTTTTTAGATCAAACCACGCGTTGGGTATGGTGAATAGGAGTTTTTATAAGTTAATTTTGTCTTTTGGTTTGAGATCGTAAAGTTTGAAGCCAAGTTCGTTTATGTTTATGTTAGGATCCTTGATTTGAGACTATTCTAAGCCTTGACGAAGAGTAAATTGCTTGTTAATTTGAGCTTTGATTTCAATGTAAATGATCTTACTACTAGAACACTTAGGCTAGATTGGGATTTGTTTGTTGATAGGAAAGTAAGTTGCATGAATTACCTAATTTTGAATATTGTAATTTTTTTTGTAGATCCAAGATTAGCATATTATAAGTATGGATAAATCATGGATGTGAAATAGTATATTATCTAAAGAATTTGAGTTGGGTGCAAAGAACTTCATCAGATTTGGATTTTCTAATACAACTAATACTTCGATATGTTGTCCTTGTTTAAAGTGTGGAAATTGTCAAAAACATAAAGCTAATGATATTAGAGATCATTTATATTTTAATGGCATTGATGAAAGTTATAAGATTTGGTTTTGGCATGATGAAGAACTTCCTAATTCATCATTCTATGGAGAATCCTCTAAGTGTATGTATGAAGAGAATGATGTTGAAAATATAAAAGAAATGGTTAAAATTGCTCATAGGTAATATTTAAAGGATCCAAGTGGTTTTAAGAAATTGCTTAATGATGCTGAAAAACCGTTATACAAAGGATGCAAAAATTTACCAATTTGTCTACATTTGTGAAGTTGTATAACTTAAAAATTAGACATGGATGGAGTAACATTAGTTTCTCAGAACTACTAAAAGCGTTAAAAGACATCTTCCCTTCTCCTAATGACCTCCCTACATCAATGTATGAAGCAAAGAAAATGTTAGGTGCACTAGGAATGGAATATGAAAATATTCATGCATGCTCTAATGATTGTTCCTTGTATCGAAAGTAATATGCCAACGCAATTGTGTGTTCGCAGTGAGTCTAGGTGGAAATATGGTAAAGATGCAAATAAGATAAAGAAAATCCCTGCTAAAATAATATAGTACTTTCCCCCTATTCCACTATTAGAAAAACGAGTTTTAATGATACAAGACATCAAGAAAAAATGATACAAGAAATAAAAAAAAAATGGGTGAAGTAGGATAAAGTGTGATTAAAAATAAAAATATGAAATTTTTATTGACACAATTTGAATGACATAATTTAATTTTTCTTCATACAATTTATTCATAATTAATTAACGACATAATTTTTGTGTCATTAAATAATTATCTTAATAAAAAAATAATTATTCTCCTTTCTTACACAAATTTCCCTCCCTCTCGTAAACTCCATACCACAACCCTCGCAATTTTTTTTGCACCATCGACTCCCTCCGCCGTCTCGAGAAATTTGATTAAATATTGTAGTTTTGGAAAATAATTATTGATATATTGTAGTTTTGAAAATATTTAAAAAATGTGGTAGTTTTAGTTTCTCTCTCCATTGTCTTGGGTTGAACCCAAGACATTGCTAATACTTTTTTTAATTTAAATTTCTCGTCTCCCTTTGTATTCATTTTAATAGTTTTGTCAAACAATTTAAATGTTGTTATTACTCTTCAATATTAAAATTTATATGAATATTTCTAAATAATTAAATAATTAGATAAACCGTTTCTAATAATGACGCGTAATTAAAAAATTAGATGTAAATTAAAATAATTTTTAATAACCAAATTACATTTATTTGATTGATAAAAGAAATCAATGTGTTCCACAACCCGAACATTGTCGATTTCGAGCTGGTTGTCGACGTCGACTCTGAACTCTATGTTGTTCTCGGTCCTCTTGGTTCTTTGGTTCTTGTTGGTACTCTTGTCGATCTGATACATCTGTAGGTGCTTCATGATACAGATATTCATTATGTTCCCCATAGCCACGTCCGTGTCCATACATGTAAGAAGTTGATGGACCGACATCCATGTATGAAGACAATGGACCGACCACTGCATCATAATATCCTGTACCGACCTCAGAATCACAATATCCTGCTCCAAATGTTGGCATCATCGTCATCGGACTACCATAACCAGTTTGACTCTGTGTTTGTGTCGTAGGAGGCACTTCTTCCACATTATGGTAAACTTCATCGAGTTCAGCTTCTTCCACTCGAACACGTCCCCTATGAACTGGTGGAGGTACAATAGGTAAATCGTATATATTATGTATCTTCTCCATGTACCTCTCATTATTATTACATATATCAAGGACTTGTTGTGGATCATTTACTACATCACGAAGTCTTGCGTTGTTCGATCTCTGTAAATTGTAAAAAAAATTAGAAATATTTAATTGAATAAGTAATTTAAGTAATTATACAATATTTAAATATATACCAGATGACCCACGATTGCTCCTGGTCGAGTGATATAGAGCCTCGTAATATTATTATACAAATGGATGTATTCTTGAGTCACATCCATATCAAATTGCTGAATCGAAACTTCTATTGTCATAAATCTTCTACGAGATCGCCATCGTACTACTAAATGTGCAACCCTGTCGGACCAATTTGTAACTCTTAAGTCAATGTTATGTAGAAGTGGCTCAGTATTGCATACTGATGGGATATTTTGTTTAAGGCCGAACTGTCTAAGCACCCTATCGGGATGATGTCATTCACCAATATAGAAACATATGAGAGGACTGATGGTCCGCCATGTATCTTGACCGTTCTTACAAAAATTTGGCAAATTATCAATCACATCTTTGTAAGGCTCCCAAATAATCTGAAACATCATACATTACATTAAAAATAAATAAATATATGTTTACTAATGATTAAAGAAATTAAAATTTCAGTATCGACATACCTGATCACGCTGAAGAAGGTCGAACATGTACCTATACTGACTAACTACATGAGTAGCCGATCTAATTACACAAAATTGGTCTCTCCAACTGTATTAATAAATTAAATTTTAGATTTTGATTTAGGGGTCTTTTCAAAAATATAAAAAAGCGGTAAAGTATTTACACTGTATAGAACAATTCCGATCGTTTAATTAATTGGGTTACACGATCGTTTATATTTGGCTACACGATCGTTTATATTTGACTACTCTAAATCTAAACCATTTTTTCAAAATTTGGTATACAATCGTTTAGATTTGGCTACACGATTGTTTAAATTTGGCTGCACGATCGTTTAGATTTTGGGGTTCCAAATTTAAACGATTTTTTTTCAAAATTTGGTATAAGATCGTTTAGACTTGGCTACACGATCGTTTACATTTGGGGTTCCAAATCTAAACGATTTTTTTTCAAAATATGGAATACGATCGTTTAGATTTGGCTAGACGATCGTTTACATTTGGTAAACGATCGTTTAGATTTGGCTAGACGATCGTTTACATTTGGTAAACGATCGTTTAGATTTGGTGTTTTGTTACATTTGTGTAAGTTTCCCTTTGATTTAATTATATCACTCATTTAGTATTTAACTATTGTTTGATATAAATTAAAATAAAATAGCATACCGTGAACCAAGTGCTCGTTCAGATAGTAGATGATCATTTGTATGTGTAAGCTGTGGAGCTATTGTGGAAAATCGTTTCCAAGCCCATATTTGAAGAAGTATCAATTTACCAGCAATGTCATGAACTTCTCGCTTCGATGCTTTGCATAGTTGTCTATACAACCATGCCAAGCACACTCCACTCCAAGAGTATCGACCCACCTCATGTAAATCACCCAATAGTGTTAGGAACATCAGATGCACAAAACTACCTGATTTATCACAAAATAGACTTTCACCCATTAATTGTAAAATGTATGCTCTTGCATATCTGATCACGATTTCCTCTTCTGCATCATCATCAAGTCCTGGAAATTGTGACGCCAACCACTTGAGATTTAATCTTGATCCTTTTATTTTATTAGCAGGTAGGACCACACCAAGTAACATCTGACATAAATTTATCCAGTCTTCATGCACTTGACTGATAAGAGGTTCTTCATCAACAGATATTCCTAACAATACTTCTACTTCCTGTAAGTTGATAGTGCACTCTCCAGTGTGATGGAAAAAACAAAGCACTAGAGACATGCAGCAGCAGATTTTAAAGGATCAAACTTTACTCTATATGCATCTAAAACGATTTAGAAGTTAACATGCATCTACCATACGATGAACCTAAACGAAGAGAGAGGGTGGTAGACGATGTACTTACTTTTGTAGTTCTCAACTTCTTCTTTGGTCCAAAACTTCTTCTCTTCCTTAAAATCATGAGCAAGGACAACCACCAAGCTGACCTACTATGCTCAGGACAAAGAACGAAGTTGTAGGACTTGGTTATGTGAAGAGAATTTTAGAGAGAGATAGGAGTCAATCTTTTAGGTGTTTTTTCAAGAGAAAACCTCTTTTTTTCTCATTCGATAATGAGAAGTTTTATATGAAATTTACATGCAAATTTGCATGTAAATTAGTTCATATCTTGTCAACACCTAATCAATTCATTAACTCTTTAATGAAATTAGTGGCTTCAAATTCATAATAATTTGCCACATTTCCCATTAACCGTTAATTAATAAAGTAATTAGCCAAAGGGGCATTTTGGTCATTTGATCATTTTAAGTCAAAGTCAAACTTTGACTTTTCTTAATCAAAAGTCAACTTGTTGGCTTTTTACTATTTTTCCCGTCTTGACTAATCCTAACCTCCCGAGTATGAATCCGTATTCATTTTTCTAAAATTCAAATCATATTTGAATATAAATCCGGTCAAAGTTCAAAATCAACATGTTGACTTTTGATCGTTTTCTAAACTTTTCAAGCTTTTAAATATGAATCTATATTCATATTTATTTAAATCATATTTAAACACAAAACCGACTTATATCTTATATATATATATATTTGTTGGTTTCTCTCTCTTATCTTTATTCGAACAATTCGAATTACTTCAACATACTTGTTCCTAATTGAATCCATATGAGCTAGTAGAGGAACCTAATGAACCTGGGCTCCAACGATCCGAGATTAACTAGCTAAACTCTTTTAGACCAAAGCTAATCAACATTCGTTAACTAAAGAGTCATTCCACTAAAGACTCTTAGTTGCACTCCCCTCGCTATAGATATATTTCTGTCCACCTGATAGAACCATGATAAGTAAGTCGATCCTTCACAGGTTGTTCGTAATCTTAGCTGGGTCAAAATATTGTTTTACCCCCCGAGATTACATCTTGCTCCTTAAGACCCACTGATCCACTATTGAACAATTGGTTTAAGGTCCAACCTATAAACCATAATCCTTCTCGGGTCAATGAGAAGGTGGGGCCCCTTGTTCAAGACTTGGATTCAGTCCTTAAGGGAACAACCTATCTACTATCCCAGAAGTGGGTAAGAGTGAATTTCATTTTGCACCCTATGTCCCTAGCTATCCACTCGGTCTTACCCCTGAAATGAGAGACTTATTGGGCCAGCGATGTTGAGCTGCCCTCACCTATGCAGATCTAAGGATACTATCGAATGAATAGAAGTTCATAGTTAGCTCAGGATTAAGATCAAGTTACCTAGGTCATCATAATTGAAATAGTCAGTTTATAGTTTACGATGTTATAACTAAAAGTGACTACTTTGTGGTTCCAGTCTTATGCAAAGCATTTACATAGGATGCCCCCACTCCCATGTCTCTACACGAACGATTCAGGATTACATCGTTTGTACTAACTACGGAGCGGGCCGCATCCATAGTGTTTATCCAGAATAAGGCGCCCAACCTTATTCATACACTATAGACCATTTGGGCTATTAACTTGAACTTAATCCATGTTTATGTCTCCACATAAAGTTCAAGTATATATGAAAAACTAGTAAATAGCCTCGGGACCTTAAAAATTATTGGTTTTAAGATTATAGCATTCAATAATAAATTTTATTGAATCAAATAACAAAGTATGAGTTTTAGGACACAAATTCCAACACAGTGGGCATATAAAACGTATGCATCTCCGGTCTCCATCTCTCAACGAGTGCAGTAATAAGGTGCCAATCTAACTAGATGAAACCCAATCTAGCCATCCCATAAAATCCAAATACTTGGAGCAGAGGTAATATGTTACGGTGAAGTGGGATATTGCCTCTCTACGTATACAACCCAACTCACCTACCGTTCTATCGTCCCACACAATTGAAGATCGATGAAAAGATTGATCATACAGAACATTAGAATCAATCGGTCCTGAGTTTAAAGTCATAATCTACAGAGAAAATATTAATTAGAAAGTAAACAAGTAGGTACAACAAAAAATGCTACATAATGAATTAGATAAAATAATTTTATCGAACTAGTTGGTACACAAACAAAAAAAAATTAAGTACACAATTTCTTAATTATCAGGTGCTGGTCTCTGTAGCAAAGGACATTTCCTTCGATTGTGACCTCGTTGACCAAAAAATCCACATTGTACTTGAGAACTCGGTACTCTCCAATCCATCTCATTATGATATCGTGAACTCTTCGGTCGACCGGGTTTTCTCAACAATGATGGGTCAGGATGTAAGACGGGCATAACAGGTGTGATCCAATAATCTTCATGTGGTACTGGCTGAAACTGAGGAGAGTAACATGAAACATATGTTGAAAGTTTACAGTAGTCTTCAATGAAATCTTTGTAGTTCATGTTAAATTGCGAACAAACCGCCATAAAATGCGAACATGTATGCCAAAAGCTTGCCATTTGTTACATGAACAGTATCGTTATGAAGCATTCAACCTTAATATTTGAATATTTCCTCATTTCACATTAAAGTTATGGCGTCCGGTTTTCACATGAAACACGCCTTCATGTCGATCATATGATTGCACCTCATGTTTACTAGATCTTGCAGCCCATTTCAAGATTTTATCAAGTGTGTACCTGCAAAGTGACTTCACTTAGTACCGTATACTTATTCAAAACTAATTGCATGTTATAAATTATTACCAGGTGTATTTATCTCGATGTTCCAATGAAACTTTGATTTCTTCTCTTCTTTTATCAAAATAATTGACACATTTATAGAATGTTGCTTGAGCAAGAGCATTTATCGGTAACATTCGAGCTCCTTTTAAGACTCCATTCATGCACTCTGATAGATTTGTCGTCATTCATCCATACCTAAATCTGTCATCATGTGCTTAAGTCCATTGCTCAATATCAATGTTGTAAAAAAAGCTCAAACAGTTGCTGTTAATTTGTCTGATGTCTTCAATTGCTTTATAAAATTTTCGAATTTGGAATTTCCATCCGGCACGATATACATAATTTTTCAATGTATTAAACTTAAACTTTTTATTGAAGTTGCTAACAATATGATGCACACAGAACCTACGGTGACACTGAGGTTTTGTCCATCTGTTTGTTGGATTGTTTATAGCCGATATAATGCCAGCATGTCGATCTGAAACTAAACATACCTCATCATGGAATACAACTTTTTTTGAGGTGCTGCAAAAACCACCCCCAGGAATCTGGAGACTCCTCATCTACAATGGCAAACGCAAGTGGGAGAAAAGTTTGTTTGAGTCGACGGATATGGCTATTAGCAACTTACCTCGATATTTACCATATAAGTGAGTGCCATCTATCTGAATAACCGGCCGACATCGACTGAAGGCTTCTATACAAGGATCAAATGTCCAAAATACAGAAATGAGAACAACATGCCCTTCAATATTTGTGTCACGGACTCTCCATTCCACGCATGTTCTAGGATCAGTGTGTTTAACCATATACAACCACTTGGGCAAAAGTTTATATGATTCGTCACAGTCACCGAACACTTTTGCCACCGCTTTTCTTTTACCATCCCATGCTCTGTGATAAGGAACATGATATCCAAATTTTATTTTCATGTCGGACTATAGTTGTGCAATGCTGATTGATGGTTTTTCTTTTACAGCATTACAAAACTCTCGTGCCATCATTGAAGAATCCAATTGTACATGACTCTGACTAAGTTCAGAATAAAAAAACGTGTGTTGCTCGGGTAATTTAGTAAACTCGAACATACCATGTGCTTTTTTCTTCGATGCACGAAGCCTCCACGTGCACCCTTCTGTCCACTTCTTACATCGAATTACCCAAATAGTCGGTGTTGATTCCACTACCTCATATGGTGCATGATTCTTAATGGCAAAATATTTTACCATATGTTGAAGTGTTTCTTTATCTTGACATATCATTCCCTTATACAGTTCTGAATTGTCAACAACCACAGGGGCTACAATCGGGTCGTGTTCACGAATGCTATCTATTACATCCATATCTATCTAAATGAGTGTATTTGATGGTAATTCATATTCACGACCATTAAAGTTAAACTCTTCAAACTCATCATTTGTTTCTGCTCGAAAGTCCATATATTCATTATTAGCCATCATTTCTTCATCGTCATATATCAATGATGCAACTAGTTCAGAGTTGTTGGGTTTTATGTCCTAAAACTCGTAGATAGTAAATATAATCAATTGACTGTCATTAATAAAGTGTTTTATTATTATAATTTCAATAAGTGTTATTGATTATATTATTAGTTTTGTCTTAATAACCTAAATCCAATAAACTAACATCCTAAGTTGTTTGATGAGTCTTGAACAGTATGTAGAGACATACGGGATCAATGTTCAAGATCATCTTAAAGGGTCTATAGTATAGGGTTAAGGTTGGGTACCTTATCCTGTTAACACTATGAATACGGATCACTTTATATTTGATACAAACACATTGGTCCAGTGTGTTCATGTATACGACATGTGAGTGAGGGTATCCTATGCAATGAGTTTGCATAAGACTGGACCACGAAATAGTAATCACTAGATGTAACTCCGTTAACTAGTTGGATTTCTATTTCATTAGAATGACCTAGGTGACTTAGTCTTAATCCTGAGTGTATTATGAACTCCTGTTTGCGAGGGATTGTCCTTTGATTTGTACGGGTGAGAGTGGCCAAATTGCCGACTCAATATGCTTATCATTTTGGGGACAAGACCGAGTGGGGAGCTGGGAACATAATCACACATGATGGAATTCACTCCTTCCCACCTTTAGGATAAGTAGATAAGTGTTCCCTTAAATGGTGTCTCTAGGACTTGAACAAAGGGTCCTACCCTCTCTATGGCACGAGAGGGGTTTCTATTTAGTGGTTGGACCATAAACAGGTTGTTCATTAGAGGAGCACTGGTATTTAAGGATTAGAGGTAACCCAGGGGTAAAACGATAATTTGACATAGTTGGTGTTACGAACACTTGTGAAGGACTAACTTACTGGTATTAGTCTATATCCGTGGACACAGAAATATATCTACAGTGAGAAGAGTTCAACTGTGAGTCTTTAGTGGAGTGTACACACAGTTAACGAATATTGATTAATGTAGTTAATGAGTTTAGCTAATTAATCTCATATCGTTGTAGCTTCTGATCTGTAGGTCCATTAGGTCCCCTTCTTAGCTCATAAAGAGTAATGAGATTTATTTATATTGGTTGTAATTTGAAATGTTCAAATTTACTTTGGGAATTAATATAATGTATATTGATACATTATAATATAAAGTTTATATTTTAATTAGACTTTATTATATAAATTTAATTTTGGATATGATTCAAAATTAAATTACGAGAGAATAAAATATTTGAATAAGTTCAAATATTAGTTTAATTTGAATTAGATTCATATTAAAACTATAAGTTAAAATTTAATGTATATATGATACATATTAAAACTATATTGAGAGAAATTTATATTTGAATATGATTCAAATTATGGATTACATTAAATATAAGATATTTAATTTAGAAATTAATTAATTGGAGAATTAATTAACAGTTTAGTTTAATTTGATTTAATTAAATTAAAACTATAGGTTATGCGAGAGATATTCATTTAAATATGATTTAAATAAAAATATTAATTAAATATGATTTAATTAATTAGATTTACCAATGTATTGGTATTTTTAAGGTTCCAATTAAAATTGAGTTTATGTAATTATTCCGCTGTAAATGGTTTTCATCCCTTCAAGAATCAGGGACAATAACCTGAGTTCGATCTTCAAGCTGACCAAATGATTCTGAATTTAGGTTTATATCCAAACTCACAACTACTCACATTGACATATAGATGTACCATGTTCGGGATTGACATTGCAATTGAAAACATAGTTTTTATTGCTTGTTCATTTGGTATAGGGAATGGGATATACCAACTGATGATCCTACGATTTCAATAAATTGTTCAAAGACAATTCCACTGTTTACACTTATGGTAAAACCTCCACAAGCTGGTTGGTCATAATCGATTCCATCAATACCATCAATCATATTACCATTCATAAACAACATAAATCCCAAAATTTTGTCATAATTTTCTAAGAAAAGAAAAAAACGAACAATATATTATAAAAATATAAAACAACAAAATTATCTTTGATTATTTAACAACAAAATCTAATAAAATTATGTTTTACAAAATTATGCTTAACAATAAAACATAAATCTAAATCCCTTAAACTTAACAAAATCTAACCAAAATTAAAACAATTATAACAAAATTATCTTTAATTATTTAACCACAAAACTAATCAAATTTAATGATTAACATAACTAATAAAATTTAACAAAGCTTGATTAATTAAATATAAATCTAAACCTTTTTAATTTAACAAAATCTAACAACAATTAAAATAATAATAATAAAATTATCTTTAATTATTTAACAACAAAATCTAACAAAATTATGTTTAATAAAACTAATAAAATTTAACAAAATTATCTTTAATTATTTAACAACAAAACTAACAAAAATTAATTAAACATAAATCTATAACCATTCCCTCTAACAAAATCTAACAACAAAGAAAATAATAACGATAATAAAATTAAAGAAAAAAATACTCTCTCATCGATGCGGGAGATCTCGTTATTCGTTGAAATGAAAAAGAAGAAGATAAGTAGTGGTTAATTCACCAGAAGAAAGAAAAGAAAATATGTGGAAAAGAAGAAGATTGGAAAAAGATGAGAAAATATGTGGGGAAGAAGAAAATTTGAAGGAGATTTAAAGAAAGAAAAAGGATCACGTTAGTATTTTTTATGGAATGGCCGTGAAAGACCATTCAGGCAAGCAGAAGAAGGCAGAGGTGCCAGGAATAAGTAAGCGTGACCAGACTTTGTTTTGTTTTTTTTTTAAATATGGGAAAAATAGTTTATACCAAATTTTGAAAAAAAAATTGTTTAGATTTGGCATACCAAATTTTGAATTTTTTTTAGATTTGGAACCCCAAATCATCTTTCTTGTCTATAAAGTATCTTGAAAAATAGAAATTAGGGTAACTAAAATTAAAGGATCGTCTATAAAAAAATATTGAAAAAAATCGTTTATACCAAATTTTGACGTGTAGGAAATCTAAATGATCCTATACCAAATTAGTTACCAAATATATTAGGAGACATTTTTTGTATTTTACATTTCCAAGTTCTGACCAGACATTTTTTTTTAATAAAGGTAGATATGTTTTTTTTTTCAACACCCGAACTATTAAAAACTACGATATTATAATAAATATTTTCAAAACAACCATATATATCTCAATATTTTCTTATTTACTAAAAGGTCCGCCCTCTCACAAGCTCTCTCTCTCAAATTAGCGCCGACCATCCCTCTCTCTCGCTTGCTCCAGCCGAAGGTGAACCTCGAGTTGCCCTCTCTCTCGCAGACGCTTCAGCCGCCATTAGAAGGAGCCCACCACTGTCCGGTGCTTCTTCTCCTTCCTCCGTCCGCACTGCCGTCATTCCTCCGTTTGGTTCATTCGTAGAAGGCTCACCAAACACCAAGTACGACCTTTCTTCATCTGAACTTACATAGTATATTCCTTCCCAAGCGGTTGTTTTTGTACCTTTGCTTAAATTTCTACTAAATGTATTATTCCTTGTCAATGTCTTATTTCCCGATGCTGGATAATCTATGTTGAATGGACATGGATGCTGTTGTGTGCTATAAATTTGATTTTTTCCTCTCAAATTCACCCGATTTCTCAGCTGTTTAGAGCCAATTTTCGAATTGCTTCTCTTTTTGGGATTCCTGTTCACCGCTGCCGTAGGCTTGCGTGTTCACTGACTGAACGAAGTTTGTTATTGTATTAACAACTTTTCTGTAGTTTGTAATTCTTGTTTTTTATCACTTCCTTAGGCTTCTCTATATTTAAAGCATGTCCTGCTTTCTTTATAACCACTAGTTCTGCTTTTTCACCTATGTGTCTGTACAAATTAATGAATACCAATATTTAAGAGATGATGATTATCCTAAACACACAAAACTAAAAGCAATCTTTTATAACTAAACAAGTATGGAAAAAGCAGGTTAAGTTCATATATATGATCCACCTTTTTAGTCTGGGTGCCAATACCATAAAGAATACCAAGTCTTTCTCTCCTCACATTATAAGTGTAGGCTGTCTCAAATGTTAATCATCTCATTAGAACAGTAGAACAAGTTTTAATAAAGGAAAACCAAACTCTGAAATGTTCTATAATGAGTGAAATTACATTAGTAATCTTTGGAAGATTTGACAATTTTCCTTCCTTTTGTAATACTTGAATCAGCTCTTCTTTTGTTCACGGTAGTACACAATTCCTATGGTAAAATCAATTGACATTTTAAAATTTAAAGTAAGCTATTTGCGCACAACAGAAACTAAATAGTTTTAATAACATTACAGGGTTGAACATACGGAGCCTCCCATAGTAATAGAAATGGCTGAAGTATCGACTTTGCAGTGTTTTGATTGATTGGTGCATCTTGGTATGGTGCAGTTTTTGTGTGCCTAGGATACAGTTTGGTTGTGTGTTGGTTTTTTTTGGTAGGATAGGGTTTTGTCTACTGTAGCTAAGAGCTATATAGATGTCTGTAAAAGTTCCCTGGCTCTTGGATTATTGAAGACTTTGACGATCGTTTTTAAAATTGTTGAACGGGAGTAATGCTCATGAATGATGTTTTATTCTTGATAATTTTGAGCCTTGAATTCGTCTTCAATTTGAAGAATCTTGTTTAAGTGAACTCTATGCATGCCCATCATTTTAGTTGCTTTCCCTCTCTCTCTCTGTGGTGGGGATGGTGAATTACTTCGATGCTGTTGGAAAGGGAGTTCGTAATTTGAAGGACCATAAGGAATATAGCTTCCAGATTTGGGTTTATGTATTTATTCATTTATTTCTTACTAGTGTTTGTTTTTTTAGTAGTTTCATGTATTTCTTACTAGTTTTTGTTCTTTTAGTAGTTCCATGTGAACCCAATTCATAGTTGCTCAATTTATTTTTCATTAAGGATATTTAGATCAAGAAGTTGATTTATTTACGAGGAAAAGTCAAGTTGTAACCTTGAACTTCATAGGTTGAGTCCGTTAAAACTCTAATCTAGCAACTGTATCAATTAAATAGAATCAATTTTAGACCTTTTGTTAGGATTTCATTTTAAAACCATTAATGTATAATTTTCTCGTGTAAACCATTAAGTTGATCCTTTTTTAGGTTTTCGTTTTGCGCAACTTAATTAGATACATGAACCAAATGGGCAGTAGTGAGTAGTAATGACTTGCATTTATATGACCGTTTTATTTTATTTTATTTTTTATTTTGTCTTCTTCCTCTAATGTTCTCTACTTATTTTGGAAAACTACATGATATATTGAGAAACTTTTTAACTATGGTTGGGTGTATGGTGATGTGAAACAGTTAAAGTACTGACATAGAATTTACCCTTTGTTTGGGTATATTTATGTATCAATTACTTACTGTTATTGTCGTTCTTCTTGTACTACTTTTCTTTTTCTCGTAAAGTAGCCTCCTTCCATATCTCCAAATACTTTTATTTACTTCATTAATTTTCTACTTCAAGTCCTCCCAAGGCCAAACCATTCTTTTCTACTGTTATGTGTTACCCTTGAAGCCTCAAATTGATGTTCTAAGAAACCACTTTCTCGTGATTCTTCCTTCCGCCCTCCGTACGAATATTCTTCCCCAGCGGTGGCACCTTCGGCTCCAGCAGCATCACATTTGGACGAGCAACGACGCTTCGGTACGAGCGGCAGTATCTTCGAACGACAGTTTTTTCTGATTTCTAAATGTTTGTTGGGTCTATTTTAGTCTGCTTCTTATGAAAATTGTTGTCTATTGGGACTTCTCGAACTGTTGTGTGCTACAATTTTTCTTTTGATTTCTTGAATGTGTTTTTCAATTGAGGCGTTGTTCATCTGTATATCTCTTTAGTCTTTGCTGACATTGCCTTGGTCTGTCCATTGGGGAACATGGAATGGAGCTTGCTCACTTGATGGCCATACTTTTTGAATGTAGGTTTTAGTGAGTTTTTGAGATTTGGAGTTATTTTCCTCGTTTGCTTGAAATATGACTTCAAGACCAGAACTGCAAGCTCCTCCAGAAATATTCTACAACGATGTAGAGGCTCGAAAATATACTTCATCCTCACGTATCATTGAAATTCAGGTATGCCTACCAATGATCTTTGAATGATGCCTCTCCTAGTCTCAATTTTGTTCATAGAAAGTGACAATCTAGTTATGGAAAAGGATTTGTTGGTGGCAAATTTAATTCAGGCTACTGACTTTGTTCCTGGCTTTTTGAAGCAGAGTGCTGCGTCTTTTCAAATAATAGAAGTGGTTTCTCCATGCTATATGAGTTTTCTCATTTGTTTGTTGGTGTATGTTGAAGGCAAAAATCACAGATAGAGCACTGGAGCTTCTTGCTTTGCCTGATGACGGAGTCCCCAGATTGCTTCTTGATATTGGTATCTTTCTCTCTCCATGCCCACATATACTATAACTCTTCAAACGTTAAAATTGAAAGCTTCAAGTTCATATCTCTTACAGTCTTTTGAAATAGATAGTAAATCGTGGATGATGAGATGGACATGAATAGTATCACAAAAGTGGATAGAATGATTTGGTTTGTTCAAGCAATGGATAATAAATATTTTGTTTTTCTTCATGTGGCCTAGATGATGAATTTGATCATAATCTTCTATTTTTAATTCCATGCTTATATACATTCTTTTAGTGTCTTATGGATTATGGATAATGAATTCAGTGTGAATGATTCATTCAAGTCCATTTGACGTGGCAATAGACTAGTGTATTATTGTGTTCATTAAAAGATGAGTGGACTTTTACCATGCTTTTCAGTTAGGATTCAGATTCCATGTTCAATTTTGGTTTGTTGTTTCAAATTCTTGTATGCC
Source organism: Cucumis melo (assembly GCF_025177605.1). Lineage (NCBI taxonomy): Eukaryota > Viridiplantae > Streptophyta > Magnoliopsida > Cucurbitales > Cucurbitaceae > Cucumis > Cucumis melo. Next base: position 15,673,968 of record NC_066861.1, read on the forward strand.
TTCAAAAGGGTTGTCCTGAACATGTATGCTCTTTGAATACTTCAGGCTGTGGATCGGGTCTGAGTGGGGAAACATTGTCTGAGCATGGACACCAGTGGATTGGTTTGGATATCTCTCAATCAATGCTTAGTACGTGAATGATTTGAATTAATCTGAAGTCAAATATATTATTTACTTCTAGGAACTTTGTTCACTATGCCTTATGTTTTTCCTTTTTTTAAAAAAAAAAAAAAAAAATCAGATGTTGCATTGGAGCGGGAAACTGATGGTGACCTTTTACTTGGTGACATGGGTCAGGTACTTCATTCATGAGATTGCAAGCTAACTAGTTTATTGCATTTGCCCCTTTTCTAAGAAGACAACCTAGTTTATTGTTAGCGGTCAATTTATTTCAAAGAATGTTGTTATTCTCTGGTAACAATACAATCAAAATCTAATTACTACATGAGACGAAGGTTATCTTAATTTAATAAGAATCCTGAATCCCAAATTTTGCCTTCTGGTGCAGGGCTTAGGAATTCGTCCTGGAGTTGTTGATGGGGCTATTAGCATCTCTGCGGTTCAGGTATAATACTTGGCTTTTGTTTGTGGTTACTGAGTGATCATCTATCATCGCAAGGTTGTTGGGGGGTTGAAGTTGCAAATTGTTAATTAGCATTATCTTGCCTCATCCTTTCTGGTTCTTTTATATGATTGTATGACCAATCTATTAGCTTTGGAAGTTGAAGACGTGAAGTGCAGTTCTTAACTAGTTGTTTATTCAAAATAAGTTGATTGTTTGAGAGCATGTCTCACTTTCACTTCGTTCTTACAGTTAGAAGTTCCTTCTAAGAATTACTTCGCCGAAAAACATATATATATTAAACAAATTAGTTTCTTGTTAAATTTTAGGCTTTAAAACATATTTCCTAGTCCTTGTTCAATGTACCTGTGAAGTCAAAGCTTCTGGACTTTACCCTGCATTTATCTGACTAATTGATCTTCTATTTTTATTTATTTATTTTATTTGCTATAATTTTACAGTGGTTGTGCAACGCTGACAAGTCCTCTCATAATCCTCGACTAAGATTGAAGTATGTGTTACAAATTTCTCACCATCTTTAAGAATAAACTGCGTGCTGCTTGAAATATTTGACAGATGGATGTGAAATGAAATACGTAGTTACTAAGTTTTTTTTGCTCAAATCATTTTAGGGCCTTCTTTGAATCACTATACAAATGCTTAGCTAGGGGTGCAAGAGCAGTGTTGCAAGTTTATCCTGAAAACGTGCATCAGCGTGAGTTGATTCTAGGTTTTGCCATGCGAGCAGGATTTGCTGGTGGTGTCGTCGTTGATTACCCACACAGGTATGATTATGCTTGATATTTTTAATTAAACGTGTATCCTAAAACCATTATTCAAAATTTTATCTATATTGCCTCTCGCTGATTTCAAGACAATATAATGGAGGATATAACTACCTTGAATAGGATCTGTTCTATAAGTTGTACAACCGTGTGACTCCAAATGTCCAATACAAGGAGGGTATATACTAGTTTTATTCTCAAAGCAAAAAAAAGTTGCTAGATCAAGTGAAAAGCAAAGAAAACCAAGTGAAATCTTATTTCGAGTCTAGAAGGATATTCGGATGAAGTTGATTATTGGTTTAGTTATTAGTTATCAGTTATCGTATAGGAATTTTGATGGATTGCTAACTCAAGCATTGATATATACAATAAACAGTGCGAGGAGTAGAAAAGAGTACCTGGTGCTGACTTGCGGTCCGCCATCAATTAGTACAACTGTTCCAAAGGGAAAAGATGGAGACTGTGAGAGCTGTTCTGATGATGATATTGCTGAAGATGATGAAAATCAAACCGTATGTTCTTTTGCTGCCTATTCGCACAGCATGATTTTCCTTTGATGTATATGAATGTCATATGGTTTAGATTTGAAAATGACTGTAAAATGCATCAATTGGATTGTAGGTTCGTATGGCAGCACCAAGGAAAAGGCAGAAAATCACGAAGAGAAGCAAAGGAAGAGAGTGGGTACTGAAGAAGAAGGAACAGATGAGAAGAAAAGGAAACATTGTGCCTCCCGACTCGAAATACACAGCTCGAAAACGCAAGGCTCGCTTTTGAATATTGTATTTTTCATTTTATTCTTGTGAGATTACTTAAGCTATTACATAAAGAGTTTTAAGAATTATTGAGCTTTGATTGTCCGTCCGTTTTCAAATTCAACCATATATATTATGTATATGGCGAATGCATTGAAGGCAGAGTGAAATTTTGTAGCATCTGTTATCAGTTATATTGTTGAGATTAGTTTATTTTTTATTATTCTGTTCGAGTCTGTTAAGGATGAGTTACTATAAATACCCATAAATAAATAAAATAGCGAATGAGAAGTTACTTCACAAATTCTAAAAATAATGGTATCAAAGCATTTAGACTCATGTCACAATCTCCTCCTTCGTTCATAAATTTTTTATTCTTCTCTTTCTTCTCCCCGGTACATGGCTTCCTCATCCAAAAGTTCATCGAAGGAACTTCATCTTTGCTTTTTCTTCTAACGAATATTTGCAATCTCATCTCAATCAGACTTGATTCTTCAAATAATGTTCTTTGGAAGGTCCACTTTTCCTCAATAATGAGAACACACAAACTCTCCAATTTCGCTCATGGATCAAATCCTGCAACTACTATGTGAATCACAAATCCATCCTTACTTGCAACGATTGAATCCACTTCGACAAATACACCTATTCCCTCACCTACCATTGCGAATTCACTATACGACGATTGGATTGTTAAAGATAATGCATTCATGATGTTGATCAATGCTACCTTATCTCCTGAAGCCCATACTTACATCGTTGGTTGCACATTTTTGTATGAGGTATGGACTACCCTCGAAAAGCATTATTTCTCAAGTTCTTGATCAAATATTGTGACTCTCAAAATCCTTAGTCAATTTCGAAGAAATCAGATGAATCGATTGATTTATATGTTAAACAAATCAAGGAAATTAAGGACACACTAGCAAACGTTTTGACTCTTGATGAAGAAGATCTACTGAGTTATGCACTAAATAGACTCCCCGATGAATACAACACCTTCCACATGTCTATGAGAACTAGCTCACAATCAGTTACATTCACCGAACTACATACTTTGATGAGATCTAAAAAAACTGTCATGGTTAAACAATTCAAACGAGAAGATATCTCCTTAAAACCTACAACCATGTTTGCAGCCTCCTTGAATTCCAACCACATTTCTCGTCCAAATTCTTTCCAAATAACTCAAACACTAGAGGAAGAGGTCGTTGTAATAATTAATGGTCGAGGAAGAGGCTTTGGTCGTGGTAATAATGGATTTCATTCATGTTTTGGTTGTGGAAGGGGACTTCAACAATTTCCATCACAGATGAAAGAAAATTATGTTATATGCCAAGTTTGTACAAACCTGGTCATATAACTTAACTGTTATAGCCGAATAAATTACTATTATCAAGGTCATCAACCTCCTCATCAACTAGCAACCATGGTTGTAACTTAAAAACATCAATATTTCAACAACCAGAATAATCATTCTTCTCCTTGGCTGGCTGATTCCGATTTTCGTAATGTCGATGTTATAACCTCTGACTTTGAGAATTTGTTTATAGCAAATGAATACAATAAAGAGGAAAACATCACAGTTGGTAATAGACACAACATTCCCATATCTCACACAAGTAGTGGTACCCTCTCTTACTCACCAAATTATTCCTTTAATTTGTTAAACTTCTATATGTTCCTCGTATATCCACAAATTTTCTCTTTGTTCATCAATTTTGTTTTAATAATAATTCTTCTATTATCTTTGATGTTGACTCCTTTAAGATTCAAGACATAACCATGAGCCATATTTTGCATCAAGGTCCTAGTGTCGGTGGTCTTTATCCTCTTACTCCTCTGAAAAGCAAACCACTGCTCATGTTGGAATCAAATCTTCCTCAAATTCGTTTTCTCTTTCACACAAGCGGTTTGGCCATCTACATTTACAAGTTCTTAATTCTATCCTTAAACATCTATGCTTACCTACTTGTAATAAGCCATCTTGCTTTTGGAAATTCTATTTGTATGGAAAGATGCACAAACTACCTCTTTTCCAAACAAAATCTTCCTCTTTGTGTCCTTCACAAATTATTCACAGTGATGTATGGAGCCATGCCCTAGAACTATTAATAAATGGCTATAAATATACTAGTTTCCTTCATAGCTTGACTACTCTAAATATACTTGGTTGTATCATATTGAAAAGAAGTCCGATGTTCCCATTATTTTTCAATGTTTCAAACCTCTTGTAGAAAATCTTTTACCATCTCGTATTCAAGTTCTTAGAACATATGGACATGGTGCGTTTGTAAATCACCAACTAACAACCTTTCTTCAAACTAATGCAATTTTTCACCAAAAATCTTGCACCTACATATCCGAACAAAATGGAGTGGCTGAAAAAAAACATCGCCTATTACTTAAATGACCATTTTCCTACTAACCCATGTATCCTTACTAAATTCCTTTTGGCCTATGCACTTGTTGCAGCTCCTTTTCTTATACATCACTTACCTTTTTCAATTCTTCAAGATAATCACCTTTTGAAAAACTCTTTGATCATCGACTTCTCGATTATCATCACTTGAAGGTATTTGGTTGTGCTTGTTTCCATCTTCTTAAACCATATAACTCGAACAAACTTCAGCCTAAAACATCTCAATGCATTTTCCTTGGATATTCATTGGAGTATAAAGGTAACTTATATTTCAACATGAGCAGTGCCAAACTTTTCACCTCTAGACATGTCATCTTTAATGAATCCACCTTCCCTTATTCCACGTTGACTTCGAACTCACCTCCATTCCTCCGACTTCAGCATCTACAAATTCTACATCCTACACCCCTTTCTTACCTGTACTTATTAATTCAAATTTCACGATACCTTATTCAACACAGCCTTCAAATGAGATATTGGAAGCTAGTGTCTCCACTATCAACTTAGATGTTAATGATACTACTAATGATAATTTTGTGCAGTCTTATGATAGAAATACCAACACTAATATTGAACATATAAACCTCTTGCTGATAATATAACAGGAATAATCATTTTATGCAAACACTCTCCAAGTCAAGCAATACTAAGAAGAAAGTTTTTGTAGCTGCAACTTTTGTTTCTAATAACCTTGTTGACAGGGAACCCTCATCCTATACTCAAGCTTCCAAACATTTAGTTCGGCAATCAGCCATGCAAAAGGAATATAATGCTCTTATGAAACAAAGCATGCACTTGGATGCTCACTCCTCTTCCACCGGGTAAGAGTGGTATTGGATATAAGTGGGTATACAAGATCAAACGTCATCCTGATGGTAGTGTAACATGCTATAAGGCAAGACTTGTGACCAAAGGTTATCATCAAGAAGTTAGTATTGACTATGATGAAATTCAGGTTGGTTGTAGAAAAGCCCACTGTTCCAGTCATACTCTCTTTGGCTGCTCATTACGGATGGAATCTAAGGCAACTTGATGCCAAAAATGTCTTTCTCCATGGTGATCTTCATGAAGAAGTATATATGTAGCAACAATCTCAAGGATTTGTTCAGCAGTTCAATCTTGTTTGTAAGTTGCAAAGTCTTTGTATGGTCTTAAACAAGCACCAAAAGCATAGTTTGAATGCTTTACTTCTCACTTACTGACTTTGAGATTTATAACATCAACAACCGATTCTTCCTTTTTCATTAGAAGACAAAATTCCTTTATTACATATCTTCTCTTATACGTTGATGATATCATAGTCACAGGTAATGACTCCACTTATATTAATGATTCGTCGATTAAGTTGAAACACTAACTTTGATATGACTGACTCATGCACTTTAAAGTATTTTTAGGGCTTGAGATTGTGAATACTCAAGTTGATATCTTAGTTACTCAAACAAAATATGCTAGAGATGTGATTAAACGTTTTGAAATGACCGGCCGTAAACCGTTCAACACTCCCATTGCACTATCATTTTCTTTCATGATAGTTCTAAAGCCTATAGTATTGATGATAGCAAAGCTTATGGAGCACTGGTTGGAGCCCTTTAGTATTTGGCTTTCACTAGATCGGATATAGTGATGTAACTCAAATCTTGGCAAATTTGTTTCTTTAAAGAATTACTTCTATTATTATCGAATGAATTGGAAAGAACGAAGAATAGGCCTTTTTATAGCTTAATTCCATAAGTTTAATCTAAAACTAAAAAGGAAATTAAATCTTTAACTAAGATAATTAGGAAACTGAAAAAGAAATTAAACTAAGACAATTAGGAAACTAAACCTTAACAATTAAGAAAACTAAATAAAACTAATTACACCAATTTCCCTCCCCCTAAGATAAAACTCGTCCTCGATTTTAAGTTGAAAGTTGCAGCAAGTCCAGAGCAAAATATTCTGAAATGTTGGTTACATTGAAGATGGGATTGATGTGTAGATCATCGAGTAGTTCAATCTTGTAAGCATTGTCACCAAATCTCTTTAATATTCTAAAAGGTTCTATCTGTTTTTGCTGCAATTTACTGTATTTTCTAGTTAGTAGTCTTGCTTTCCAAAGGTAAATCAGGACTAAATCTCCTTCTTTGAACTATTTGAATCTCCTGTGTTTGTCGACTTCTTCCTTTAAGCTTGCATTCATTTTCTCAAGTTGGCTTGTCACTTCATCATGCAATTTAGTTATCCGTTCAACCGTGCTTATACCCCCAAGCTAAGATCAACTTTGAATGGTAGATTAGCAACATCAACAGTCGGCAGATAATTTGGTGTAAGCAATTTCAAATGGTGACTTACCTGTTGATATATTCTTCATGTGATTGTAGGCGAACTCTGCCTGAGCTAAGACAAGATCCCATTGCTTGGGCTTATCTCCACCAATGCAACGTATGAGATTAGCAAGGGTTCTATTGGTGACTTCGGTTTGGTCGTCCGTTTGTGGATGATTGGTGGTACTGAATTTTAAAATGGTGTTGAACTTCTTCCATAGAGTCTTCCAAAAATAGCTTAGGAACTTGTCGAAACGATAGACTTAGGAACACCATGTAGTCTCACAATTTTTTTGAAGAAAAGATTAGCAATATAAATAGCATCTAAAGTATTGTGACGTGGTAAAAATTGAGACATTTTGCTAACTTTGTCAACTACAACAAGTGCGGAATCATACCCTCTTTGAGTTTTTGGAAGCTAACTTTGTCAACTACAACAAGTACGGAATCATACCTTGGCGGTTTGACATGTAAAACAATGTTTAATAAATTTTGTTACGTCTTTTCGAAGTTGAGGACGATAATATCTTTCACATAGGAGTTGATAAATAGGTTTTGTCAATCCCAAAATGTCCCACATGAAGCTCTTTGATCAAGGCTTCACGAAGTGATGTTTTTGGGATGCAAAGTAAATTGTTCTTGAAAAGAAAATTGTTAGTTGTATGGAAATTATTATAGTTAACATGATCAACAAGTTACCAAAGTCGAGATTGGCTGGATAAAGAATGGAAAGAGATGCAAAAGCTATCACGTGAGTCTTTAAAATAGTAAGAAGATTGGCCTTTCTACTAAAGGCGTCTGCCACAATATTATTATTGCCCTCTCTATGCTTTTTTACATAATGAAAACAATGGATAAAAAATAGCGATATATCTAGCATGCATCCTACTAATTGTTTTTAGGGTTGCAAATATTTAAGGGATAAATGATCTGAATATAAGATGAATTATTGGTCTAAAAGATAGTTTTCCAAACAAGAGTTCCACTTTTGTCTTGCTTCAGTTGACTTCTCATTAAAGAACTCAATTGGGTGAGTTTGTTGAGATAGGATCACTTCTGTGCTATAACCATAAGCATCAATTGTTACCTCAAAAGGTTAGAGGAATTCGGTAGAGCAAGAACTCTTGCTTCAAAAAGTTTAATTTTTGCTGGATATGAAATGAATAAAAAAATGAACAATGTAGAGAAATTACAACTTCTCAAATTGAAATGGTGTATGCTTATATTTATGAATAATCTGGATTACATATATGAAATATCATGATCTAAAGGTAAAAATATATTAAATGTATGGCCAGACCTTTTGCTCTATTACAACTATTTAGGTTAAAGTAGTAACAAGAGAAAATTATCATTTTTTTGTATGATGTGATTTAGATCATGGATATAGAACATTGCAATCTATCTAAATATGAATGAATGAAAGTCAAATCTTGTGCACTATTACACTATTTAGTTCAAAAGGGTTATATGACGAGTAATTTATCCTTTTAAGAGGCATTCCCCGTCCCTACCCCATTTCCCACCTTCGTCCTCATGGAAAATCCTCATCTCCGTCTCCGCCCAATTCTCCATTTTGGGGAGTCGGAATTGGGGTCGAGGAATCCTTGTTTTGGGAAAAATTTCCCAATCTTTTCTTTTTTTTAATTGTTTTTTTATTTAAAATAAGTTAAAATTCAAAATATAAATTAATAATAAAAAATATTTAACATTTAATAAAAATTAAGTTAGTTTAATTATTAGATGAAATTAAAAAAATTAACAAAACTGTTAAATTTAAGTAGAAAAAATAAATCAATTAAATACAAATAAATAGATATAATATTAATGATACTAATACTAATAATAATAATAAAATAAAAAAAAAAGGTGTTCGGGAGGGGTTGGGGTTGGGGTTACCCTCCCCGTCCTCAGTCTAACTGAATCCTCAGTCTAACTGGGGATTCCCCATCCCGTATAGGGTGGGTACCTACGAGGGACCCGACTCCGTGGGAATTTTTGTCATCCTTATTTTTATGTTCGAGTGATTTACAGTAGTAAAGATATATATTTGATAAAAAAAAATCTCCTTCAAAATTTCATAAACTTTTATTGTGTTTCTTTTCGAATGTTAGCAATAAAAATATGAAGTATTGTTTAAACCATTTTCGATTTAGTAAAATAAAATTATAAATTTCACCGTATAAGAAAAAAGAAAAAGAAAAAACCATTTGAAAACATAACCGGATTTGCTTTGCTCATAGCTCCCCTTTTGGCTTTGTATCAAAAAGCAACTATAATTTCCGTAGACGTAATTCAAGAATTAAATAAATATGAATAAAGATTTGATAACAAATTTGTGGTTGTTATCTCTCATACAAATAACCATTTATCAAATAAAAATATGAAGAATATTATTGTTGGAAATTTATGCCAAATAAACTAAATTATATCTCAAATTCTCACTTTAGAAGTTATAGTCAAATAAGAAACCGCTCTTAAAATTGTAAATAATAAAGTAGAGTAAAAAGAAAAACGACACAAAAATATATTGATTTGCTCTAAACTGGAAACTACATCCAATCTTTTGCAATGACAGGTTCTACTGTAATGGAGATTTAAAACAACCCTCAAACATGCTTACAAATATGTCTTTTCAAATAGTCCAACAAAAGCTATTTGATTCAACTTGATATCTTGGAATAGAATAAAAGAAACCGTTAACCCCAATAGAAAATACACATCCTATTTTCACTTTGAATTCACTTGTCACTCACTAAATCTCAAAAGAGAAATACAATTCACCCTTGAATTTTCTTATTTGTTCAATGACAATAAGCTCGACACACCACACTTTTGTTATTCAAAAGTTTCTTCTTTTATAGAATAATTTCATGCCCATTTCTTTTTTTAATCATAACCACAAACAATTTAGCTAACAAAAAATTAGCTTTTTCCTACCTAAGTTCATTCCGAATTCAATAGGTCTTTAAGAAAAAAGTGTGTTAACATGCAAAATAAAACGTTGTCATGTATACATCGAGAAAGAAAATTTTATCTCCATGTAAAAGTTGCTTAAGACTTACACATATTAATTTTGGGTTAAATACTTTGGGCTCCACGTTCTTGACCATCTCCTACTTAGAGATCAAACAACGATCTTGTCTCTCACTGCAAAGAAACTTTTATGATCTTGATAAACTCCAAAAAAACCGTACTCTCACACATATATGTTATCTTTGATCTTCTTGGTAAACTCCAAGGTTCAATATAAAACCTGTAAAATCAACAAAGTGACAATATATATAGGTAACCATCTGAAAATAAGTTGTAGCTCATTTATGATTATTTTGAGGTACGAACAAGCTATGTGGAACTGTTCTCCAAACATATAACGAACAACTCCCACTCAGCTAAGTGATACCAACTGACATCTTCCTCAATCATGAAGATGTGTTTTTGAAAACGATAAATTCTACAAGTGACCTGACTCCTTCCTTCAAGTCTGCTGCCAAGCTGGAGATATTATCTTTGACCTTGGCAACTGTTTTGGCCTCTCACTTAGATGCCTCACTTGCCTCTGCAACTTCATCAATCTATCTGAATATCTGACAATTTGGGGTGTTCATGATAGCCATCAACCTCATCTCTTGGATTTTCCAATTGTTTATGAATTGATAGATCTTGACTTGAGTAATCAAAACTGGCTATATTGTTGTTGGCTCAACTGCTCCTCTATATCTGCCATTTACAACTTTAACTAGCATCGACCATCTCACGTTTTTTTTGGCAACATTAAAACAACATTTGTATGGTGTAAATTTGTATAGGCAACTACCACCACCTAGGATCCTAACATGATTTTACATTGGCAACAACCAAACTCACACCTATAATAAGTGGCAGATCCAAAAATTTTATATAGGGGAGCACCAGACACTATATAATAAATGCACCAAAAATGTTAAAAAAATATCTTGACATTTCACTGATGCTCCAATAACATTCACTACCATTTGTAGCAATAAAGAAAGACCGAAAAATTTCATATTATTTTTTTGTAATGTAAATATGTGAATTTAAAAATTACATAAAAAAAGAAAAGAAAAAAAGAAAGAAAAAGAACAATACCTTGGTTTTTTTTCTCTTTTTAAAAAATTATCTTCATTTTAGAAAATTACTGAAATTTCAATTTTATCTTAGTTTGGTTTTTTTTTCTTTTTAAAAAATTATATTTCTTTTTAGAAAATCGTTGAAATTTAAAAAAATTATTAATTTTTTTGAATAAAATTTATTTCGTGACTAGAAAAACTTGATATTTGAGATAATTTAGAAATAAATTTGATATATGAGAAAAGAAAATTATTGACATTGGAATAAAAACTACTTTGTGAAAATAGTTGAAAAATGTAAGATTTGTATTTCAACCTTGAGGTTTAAAATTGTGGATTGGAATAAAAACTACTTTGTGAAAATAGTTGAAAAATGTAAGATTTGTATTTCAACCTTGAGGTTTAAAATTGTGGGCACAACCAATACAACAGAACTAAAATCTAATTATAACAAAACTTTATTTAATATATATTTTAATATGATACTTCAAAATTAATATTAAAATGCAAAAATCGATAATGTGAGGGGGGCACGTGCCCCTCTGGTCCCTTAATAAATCTGCCCTTGCCTATAATCCTCATCATTCAATTTGCCAATAGAGACAAGATTTATTTTCATCATAGGCACAAACTTGACTTCCCGTAAAACTAACTTTTGGTTGGGTTTTATGTCTTAACTAAAACTAGTAGATAACAACCGTAAAATTTAACTATTATCTATAAAGTGTTATATTGTTATCGACATTGAAGGCCATCAGAATTTTAAAAACCATTTTATTAATTACAATGAAATAAAATATTTAATAAAAAATAAAATATTATTATTTTATTCCTCATCTTGTTCGACGGAAAAACGAAATTACAAAGAAATATTAACAAATCTACATTTGTCTATTTCCTCAACCCACTAACCTTTTGAGACAATTTTTTAATGGAGGGAATGGAATGTACATTTATTCAATTATTTTAAGTTAAAAAAATATTTTTAAATAATACAAAACGGACTAAAACATTTATAAAATATAGTAAAGTAAATTAAAATATTTAAAAGATATAACAAAATTTGGTTATGTCTTGTGTGAGGTATAATGATAAAATATGAAATTTTATTATGGCTCGTAACTTTTGAACACAGTTCACAATAAAGAAATAGCAAAATAGTCAAAATGCACAAAACACGTAGACTACCTTCCAATCGACCACCACTGCTCGTACCTTTTTCATCTAATAATCTTACGATAAATAGAATAAATAAACAAATAAACAATAATGATTAAATAAAATAATCAATTTTCTTCTTCCACTTTCTTCTTCATTCTTCCACCACTCTCCATCTAAGAGCTTCCAGTGTTAGCAGCTTCGAATCACACAGAAATTAGCTGAACAGAAGCGCGCTTCACTTTTCGGAGCCATGGTCGGAGGAGGTGGATGCTTTCTTTCTCTTCCATTTTTCGGGTCCCGGAAGTCCGAACCCGAACCCGATCGGGACCCGGTCCTGCTCGTCTCCGGCATTGGAGGCTCAATTCTTCACTCTAAGAACAAGAAATTGTTCGGCTTACAGACACGTGTATGGGTTCGGATCTTCTTGTCCGACATAGTGTTTCGTGAAAACCTCATTTCTACCTACAATCCCCACACAGGTCCTTACTCTATTTTCTTCCCAATCCAATCCTAATTGTTTGATACCTTTTTTTCTTTGGGGCTTTTAGTTGCTGCTACGGAAGTTGGAATCTTGATGGTATTAGATTATTCCATGTCCACGTGTTTTGGGGGTTTTTATTTTTAGGGTGGGTGAAGTTTGAGATCACTTTTTTCTTCTTTTTATATAAAAAGAAAGTATTCATCCAAAAGTGATTCTATTCATCTTTTTTTCTTTCGACTGTTTTTTTAATCAAATTTTGTTTTGTTGGTCTATAGTCCAAACTACGTGATTTTATTAGTCACAAATTTGTTATTTCTCAAGGTTCTTGATAAATACCTTTTTTCCCCTTCTGCTTTTAGAATCATCTTTTAAATATTTTTCAAATTAATATGATTTTTTAAAAGTAAAAAAAGAAAAAAGAACTTTTAGTTGCGTAAATAATTTCTTATCGAGGATCATTCTGTCTACCAAGTCAAACTGCTGGGTTGAAATATCAATAGGAAAATAAAGCAAGATACTTGCTAGTGGTTGCGTTAATTTGCAGTGAAATTTACGTAATATTCAGATCTGGGTCTTTGTGTTTGCCAATTCGGTGATGGAATGGATTTTTGAAGCTTTAAATAGGTGGAAATTTAATGGAAAAACTAAGGTTTTGTGGAAAATTAAGGTTCAAGCTTTTCTTTGGGAAGCTTGAAGTAAACGAACCGTAGGGTCGTCGAAGATATGACTTAGCTTTTTCCTTTTTTTTTTTTTTTTTTTCTTTTTTGAATTAACGATTTCATTAATGGTATGAAATTATCCAAAGAGATAAAAGATGGATCCCATTCGAAGAGAATACAAAAGATGTCTCGATTTTGCGACGAGTAAATTTAAACTATGACGGTAACTTTGGATGGTTGTTAACTTCTGCATCAAAATGATTGGGAGGGGTTCTTCATTAGCTTTTCTCTGGGGGGTTTTTCACCCTTCCGCCTTTAGGCTGTACTCCTTTTGAGATTGGTTAATACATTTTCTTTGTTTCTTATAAAAGAAAGATTGGATTAATTTGTTTATCATTTTATTCGGAATTCAAATATTAGCTTGTTTGGTAACAATTTTGTTTTTTGTTTTTGAAAATTATGTTGATTCCTCCGTGGTTCTTTGCTATCAATTATACCTCTTTTAGTGAAATATTTGCATTCTTAGCTAAGTTTTTTCAGGAATTCAAATATTAGCTTGTTTGATGATGATTTTGTTTTTTTGCTTTTGAAAATTATGTTTGTTGCTCCCTAGTTTCTTTGCTATGAATTTTACCTCTTTGCATTCTTAGCTATATTTAAAAGACAAACACAACTTTTTTTTCCTTTTTAGCTTTCATAACTTGGATTGGATTTTTAAAATATTATTAAAAATAGATAATAAAACAAAGAAACTTATGAAAGGAAGTAGTATTTATAGACTTAATTTTAAGGAACAAAGAAACTAAAAACTAAAATTCAAATGGTTATTAAATGTGCCTAATCTTGTATGTGGTTCGCATTGAAGGAAGAATGCCCATGTTTCTCATTCACTTATTTGTTTTAGGGAGGTTATTATTTTTCTCTTCACTAATCCTCTCTCATGCCGCGCTTGATTAGTAGGCACAAAGCTCACTCCTTTGTATTTCAGATGAAAGTTAATGTTTCTTTTTAGTACCTAAAAGGGGTTTTAAATACTATTTGAGTTTCGTACGAAGTTTTGGTTCATATTAGTACCTATACTTTCAAATTTTGTTCATTTTTTGGTATATGTACTTTTAAAACGACCATTAAGGACCATATACTTCTTAATATAGACTATTTTGGTCTCTCCTTGCTAAACTTCTACACAATTTTTATAGGTAACTAAAAGGGGCATTTTCAAATATAGCTAAAAATTGAAATTATTTACAGAATATATCAAAATCTATAGCCCATTTAAGTTTTTAAACTATATTTTGTAAATGTTTCAATTTGTTTTTTTTTGCTATTCATACTAACTAAAATCCATTACATTTCAAGAAGTGTATTAAGGGGTAGTGTCATATTGAAGTTGTTATTTGGAAAAAATGTGATAAAGAAGGAAATTAAAAAATAAAGGACTAAAATGTTCATTCTTTTTAGAAGTATAATCAGAACAAACATTTCAAAGGTACAAAGCTAAGTAGACAACTAAAATGGATGAAGGCCTAAAGTGCTAGAACCAGAATGAACAAAAGCTTGTTAAAGCTGCAAAGATCAAGTGGATATAAAACTACTCCCTAATTACCTTATTTCCCAAATTACCCATAGTTAAGAACAGGGTGGTTGCAAAAACAATCACCGAGAGGGTTCAACTAGATACGTAAATCAGAGCCAATCCCACTGATCTCCTCTTCTCTCTTTTTCTTTTTCCTTTTTTTGCCCGCCAAAATTTTTCCTCTCCTTCCAAATTTCTCAAAGGGAAACTAGAAAGAGAACCATTAGTGGATGGCCTTCGAATTATACAATTGACTATGTTGTTGCCTTTAGTGCTCAATCCTTGACTCTTGATAATGAAAAGAATAGTGGGAAATCAGTCTCTGTATGCGAGCACTGCAAGAAACAGTGGAACACCAAGGATCAGTGTTGGAAACTCCACGATCGTTGCTCAGGAGGTAAGAAACATTTCTCCAACAAGAAACAGAACTCAAGACGTGCCTCTGTTAGTGAGATTGCTAGCACCTCTAGTTAACTAGCCAGACCAGCCCCCTACTCTAGACGTCATTGCGCAATCGGGTATGCCCCAGTCCCTTGGCCTTATCAATGTTGACGGGAAAAATCCCTGGATTTTAGACTGGAGGGCTACAGATAATTTGACAGGTTCTTCGGAGCAGTTTGTCTCTTATACCCCTTGTGTCGGTAATAAGAAAATTCTGATAGCCGATGGCTCTTTAGTCTCGGTTGTTGGCAAAGGAAAAATAGTTCTCTTTGATGGTCTCTCTCTCCAGAATGCTTTGCATGTGCCTAAGCTTTACAATTGGTTATCTATCAGTAAGATCATCCACGAGAAGCACTATACAACTATTTTTTTACCTGAATTTGTTTGCTTTCAGAACTTGAGCTCGGGGAGGATGATTAACATTCCCCAACATAGCAGGGGAGGGGACTTTGCATACCTCTAGAACTAGTTTACTGTCTTCCTAGTTTAACACTTATGAACATGACTTTATGTTGTGGTACTTTCGATTGGGTCACCCGAACTTTGCTTGTATGAAATATTTGTTTCCCCATCATTTTTCTAAAGTTGATGTTACCTCTCTATCTTGTGATGTGTGTATTCGGGCAAAACAACGTTGGGTCTCATTTTCTTTACAACCATATAAACCCACACGACTGTTTACCCTTATCTATAGTGATGTTTGGGGTTTATTCGAGGTCACTACCTCATCTGGGAAATGTGGTTTGCAACTTTCATTAATGATCATACCTATCTTACTTGGGTCTATCCTGTCACCGATAAATATGAGGTTTCCTCTATTTTCCAAAACTTTTATCACACCACTAAAATGCAATTCCATACAAGAATTGCAATTCTTCGGAGTGATAATGGTCGAGAATTTTAAAACCATAACCTTAGTGAGTTCCTAGCCTCCAAGGGGATTGTTCACCAAAATTCGTGCGCTTACAGTCCTCAACAAAATGGGGTGGTTGAACGAAAAAACTGTCATCTTTTGGAAGTAACCCATTCTCTTATGCTATCTACTTCCCTTCCTTCATACCTGCGGGGAGATGCTATTCTTACAACACCTTATTTAACCAATAGAATGCCTTCCCGTATCCTCCACCTTCAGACTCCTTTAGATTGTCTCAAGGTGTCCTACCGGAGTCCTATATTTCTACTCGTTTAATTTATGAGGTTTCCCTTCGTGTGTTTGGGTGTATTGCTTATGTCCATAATTTCGGCCCTAATCATACTAAATTTACCCCTCGGGCTCAGGCATGTGTGTTTGTTGGGTATCCCCTTCATCAACGCGGTTATAAATATTTTCATTCGCCGTCCAAGAAATACTTTGTCACTATAGATGTTACTTTCTGTAAGGATAGACCCTACTTCCCTGTTAGCCATCTTCAAGGGGAGAGTGAGTGAAGAGTCTAACTATACCTTAGAGATTATTGAACTTACTCCTAGTACCGTGTCTCACTTCGATCCTCATCTCGTAGTCCTACCCACAAACCAAGTTTTCTAGAAAACGTATAACAGGAGGAATCTTAGAAAGGAAGTTGGGTCCCCCTACTAGTCAGCTGCCGACTCCAATCCAAGACTCTGAACCTCTTCGAGATCAAGGTATGGTAAACCCTACTGAACCTTTATTGATAATAAAATGTGTGAGAAATGAAAATGTGGAAGAAAAGAACAATAGTGATAAGACTGAGAACAAAGCAGAAACCAGCAATAAGGAAGTTAAATAAGGTCATATAGGGAAACTTGATGAGTATGATCCTTCCTTTGACATTCCCATTGCTTTGAGAAAAGATACCAGGTCTTGTACAAAACATGCCATTTGTAACTATGTTTCCTATGATAATCTCTCTCCACAGTTCAAAGCCTTTACAACAAGTCGTGGCTCTACCACAATACTGAAAAATATTCACATTGCTTTAGAGTGTCCTGAATGGAAGAATACTGTCATGGAAAAGATGAAAGCTCTTGAAAAGAATAACAATTGGGAGATTTGTGCTCTACCTAAGGGACATAAACCTATGGGATGCAAATGGGTGTTCACTCTTAAATACTAAACAAGCAAGGTTAGTTGTAAAAGAGATTACTCAAACCTATGGTGTTGATTATTTAGAAGCTTTTTGTTAAGATTCTTAACAATAAAACACCCAAACAGAGGCAGCACTCCTTCACAATGAGTTGGGAATCCTAAGAGGCTACAATAGCCTTTACACCAGATAAAACAAAAGATGACCTACCCTAAAAAAAGACCTAAATGATACTATTTATAACCTTCCTCAAATTCCACTCTCGTGGGCCCCACAACACTATCCCCAGCTGTCTTCTTTTTCAGCACCTTTTTCTTTCCTATAACTAATCATTAAGTTACCTTTTTACCCCTCATTTTATAGGTATTAATTATAGGAAGCCTTACAATACCCCTTGGCTATAAATTTACATTGTCCTCAAGGTGAAATGTAGGAAAACTGATTCCCAAGTTGCTTCAGCCTCAGGTAGCCTTTTCTATTTTACCAACCATTCATTAGCTTCTAGCTCTTTGTTCCACCTGATCCCGAGCACTATTTCTGGCCATAATTGGAGTTTAAACTCCTCTATCAGCATGAGGTGTTGATGCTGCACTCCTTGCTGTTTCCCCAACTTCAGCTTCAAATGTGAGATAGGGAATACATCATGGATGGCTGCTTCCGGTGGTAACTCCAAGCAATAGGCCACTTCCCCAATTTCTTACTTGATTCTATATGGTCCATAGTATCTAGGTGCCAGTTTCTCACACTTCTTTCTAACTAGAGAACCTGCCTATATGGTCTCAACTGCATGTACACTTCATCCCCAACTTTGAATTTGAGCTCTCCTCTTTTTTGATCAGCCATTTTCTTCATTTGTTTTGTGCAGTACGCAGATTTTCCTTTAGGGTATTAAGGGCTAGGTCTCTCTCTTTCAGGATTGTCTCTACCTCATTATTGGGAGTTTGCTAGTGCTCGTAGGATAGTAGAGGAGGGGGTGGTCTACCATAAACCATTTGGATAGGGGTTGCCTTTGCCGAAGCATGAAAAGTGATATTATACCACAATTCTGCCGAAGGTATGAATCTATTCCAACTACTCGACTGCTCATTGCAAAAACACCTTAGATATGTCTCCAAGCATCTGTTCACCCTCTCGGATTTTCCATCAGTTTGGGGATGGAAAGCCATGCTCCTTTTCAATATGGTTCCCATCATAGCAAATAGTTCCCTCCAAAAGTTGCTCAGGAAAATCTTGTCGCGATCCGACACAATGGACTTAGGGATTCCATGTTTTCCTATCACCCTATCAGTGAACACTTTAGCATCCTGTTTAGCTGAAAATAGGTGTCTAAGAGTTATGAAATAGGCATATTTACTTAACCGATCAACCACCACCATAATGACATTTACCCCACCTGCCAAGGGTAGTCCCTCAATGAAATTCATGGTCTAATCCTCTAGTATTTTCTCTGGAATTGGCAAAGTTTGCAATACTCTAGCAGGCTTCGTAGCTTCAAACTTATTCCTTTGACAAATATCACACTGCTCAACATACTTTTTGACGTCGTTTTTCATGCCTAGCCAATGTAATTCCCCACTCATTCTTTTGTAAGTTCTTAGGAAACCCGAATGGCCCTCTAAAATGAAATCATGGAAGGTATGCAACAGGTTTGGTATTAAGGAGGACATTTTTGAGATAATTACCCTTCCTTTATACAATAATCTCTCATTGTCCCATTGATATCTCCCTCCCTCTTCCGGATACTCCTTCAACCTCTTTATAATTTTCTGCAACTCTCCATCTTTTTCTACCTCCTTTCCTACCACTTCCATGTCAATTATCCCATGTGTAGTCATGGCATTCAACTTGGGCGTCTGTTCCAATCTCGACAAAGGATCAGCTGCTTTGTTTTGCAGTCCTGGCTGGTACAGAATTTCGAAGTCATACCCTAGCATCTTAGTTAACCACTTTTGAAACTGAGGTTGCACTTCCCTTTGTTCCAATAGGAACTTCAAAGCTCTTTGATCATAAATAATGGTGAATTTCCTCCCTAATAAGTAGTGTCTCCACTTCTGTATAGCAGGTACCACGACCATCAACTCCCTTTCATATATAGATTTGGTCTATGTTTTCGAGGATAGTTTCTGGCTAAAGAAAGTGATTGGATGCCTATTTTGTGACAGCACGACCCCCAAACCAAAACCTGATGCATCGGTCTCTATTATAAAGGGCAAAGACCAATTCGGTAGGCTAAGACTGCTATGGTAGTCATGGCAGCTTTTGATTGTTCAAAAGCTACTGTGGCTTCTCCATTCCGGTTGAATGCATTCTTCTGTAGGAGTTTAGTTAATGGGGCTGCAATTTCACCATAACCCTTCAATAATACCCTATCAAGCCTAGCCTTGCTTTTGATCTTATGGGGTTTCCCCAGCCCAAGTTGTCTTTCCCCAGCCCAAGTTGAATGCCATGAAGTCACACATGGGATGATTGACATGGAAGTGGTAGGAAAGGAAGTTGAAAAAGATGGGGAGTTGCAGAAAATTATAAAGATGTTGAAGGAGTATTTGGAAGAGGGAGGGAGATATCAATGGGAGAATGAGAGATTATTGTATAAAGGAAGGGTAGTTATCTAAAAAACGTCCTCCTTAATACCAAACCTGTTGCATACCTTCCATGATTTCATTTTAGGGGGCCATTTGGGTTTCCTAAGAACTTACAAAAGAAATGAGTGGGGAATTACATTGGCTAGGCATGAAAAACGACATAAAAAAGTATGTTGAGCAGTGTGATATTTGTCAAAGAAATAAGTTTGAAGCCTAGGAAGCCTTCAATAGTACCTTCTATAATACCCCGTCAAGCCTAGGAAACCCCACAATCCAATCACATCCTTGGGTTGGGGCCAATTAACCATGCTTTTGATCTTGTCCTCATCAGCTTCTACCCGCTTGCTATAAATCTGATGCCCCAAATACAGAATCTTCAAGTATGCTATCACACACTTCTTCTTATTGGAAAATAACTGGTTATCTCTTAAGACCGTAAACACCATTCCCAAATGTTTCTCATGCTCGGTAATATCAGCATTATAAACAAGTATATCATAAGAAAAACCAATACACATCTCTTTAGAAATGGTTTAAATACCTGGTTCATGAGAGATTGGAAGGTAGCCGGTGCGTTGGGAGGCCAAACGGCATGACAAGGAACTCACAATGGCCTTCGTGAGTTTCGAAAGCAGTCTTTTCAATGTCTTCCTCTTTTATTCTAATTTGGTCGTACCCAGATTTCAAGTCCAGCTTTGAGAATACCTTGGCTCCATGTAGTTCATCCATCAATTCTTCTATTACAAGGATTGGAAATTTATCAGACACCATTACTTGATTCAGCTTTCTATGATCCACACAAAACCTCCGCCCTCCATCTTTTTTCTTTACCAATAGAACCAGGCTGGAGTAGGGGCTGTGGTTAGGTCTAATCACCCCCGCTTGGAGCATCTCTGTCACTAGGTTTTCTATCTCTTCTTTCTGAGCATGACTATATTTGTAAGGCCCATCGTTGATGGGTTTTTGCTCCAACAATGTAAGGATGTGATGATCAATGCTCCTCTTAGGAGGTAGTTCTCTAGGCATCTCAAATATGTCACTATATCTTTCTAGCAGAGCTTTGATGATCTTCCTCATCACCTTTGATTTGTACTTCTTCATCCTAGTCTTCTTTGGTTTCGACCTCACAGAATTGCATCTCAACTAAAAAGCCTTGATCCTCTTCTTTTCATGTTTTTTCCAAGGTTTTAAGTGACCATTCAGCCTTAATAAGCGTAGGATCCCCTTTGAGAACCACTTGTCTTTCCCCTGCCCAAAACGTCGTGGTTAAGGATGGCTAATGAACTTTCATAATGCAAGTGAAATTTAGCCACTGCATACCGAGAATTAAGTCCACACTGCCAATTCAACTACCAAAAAATATGCCACAATGCAAAGTTCATTCAACTTAAGTTTTACTCTCTTGCATATCCCTTAACCCTTGCACCGAGTTACATTCTTAATTGTGACTCCAAAAGGAGTGACCTCCATCGATAGCTTCCTTTCCTCCACTATTTTCTTACGTATAAAGTTATGAGTGGCTCCACTATCAATTAAAACCACCACTCCCTTATCCATCAGTACCCCCTTTAATTTCATTGTGCCCTTCGATGAGAGACTCATGATGGTCTTAAGCTCAATTTCAGCCCCTTCTGCCAGCTCCAATTGTTTCAGTTCTACGAACTCTTCCCCATTTTCATCTTCTTCCTTATTGCCTTCTTCCTCATTCAAGATAAAAAGCATTAGTTCCCTCTTCTCCTTAACCTTGCATCTATGGCCATGGGAATATTTTTCATTGCACCTGAAGCACAATCCTTTATCTAGTCTAGCACGAAATTCTGCATCCGACAATCTTTTTATGGGGGGTTCATTCTTTTGGTAGCTGTCCTTGATGGGTATAGTCACTTGCTTCATTTGAAATTTAGTTTTCTTGTGAGCTTATTTATCATTCCCTCCCTTGCTTTTGCTGCTGATGCCTTCTCCACTCTTATGTTCTAGCAACCCCAGCTCTTCTCTTGCAAGCTTCAAAGCCAAGTTACGGTTGTTCGCTAATTAAGCTTCCTTCATACATTGTTCTAGGGTCTGTGGCTGTCTACTAATGACTTCGGCTTGGAGTGCTGGTTCTAAACTAGTCACAAATGCGTTCCTTAGCACACTTTCAGCCATGTGCGGAAGAGGAGCCGAGTAGTTCACAAATTTCTTCACGTAGTCATTATATGATCTATCCTGTTGTATTCGGATTAGCCTAGCTCCCTAACTTTTTTGCCCGAAGTCTCTAAAAAACTCGAACATTCTACTCTTGAGGTCTTTCCATGACTCAATCTTCTTTCTATTGTGGCTTTATCTATACCAATCAACCTCATCTTGCCCAAAACTCACTACATCCACTTTCACCTTTTCTGTTTCTGGCAGATTATTAATCTCAAAGAAGTGTTCTGCATGGTAAACCCAAGATTCAGGGTTTTCATCTAGATACATTGGCATTTCCAGCTTCTTGTATTTGCTTTGGTCCACTGTTCCTTGAGTTCCTTCATTAGTACCATCGAACTCCTCCATTTTTCCCTTCGCTTTCATCACAAAACCATCAAAGGTACCTGATTCTTCTCTTTTTCTATAGCTGTGATTTTCTCTTATTTCTTCTGCTAACCGATCCATAGATTTCTTCATTTCAGCATCATTTCTTTAAGACCCATGACTTCCTTCTCTGTTCCTTCCATCCTTTCCTCTAACACACGCTGAGCCATTGCACGAGTGGTAACCCCTAGTTTTCGAGGCTCTGATACCAATTTGTTAAGATTCTTAACAATAAAACACCTAAACAACTAACTAATGGCTGGAAATAGAGGCAGCACTCGGCCTTGCACAATGAGCTGGGAATCCCAAGAGGCTACAACTGCCTTTACACCAAATAAAACAAAAGATGATCTACCCTATAAAAAGACCTAAATGATACTATTTACAACCTTCCTCAAATTTCAATCCCACGGGCCCCACAACACTACACCCAACAGTCTTCTTTTTCAACACCTTTTTCTTTTCCATAACTAATCATTAAGTTGCCTTTTTACCCCTCCTTTTATAGGTATTAATTATAGGAGGCCTTACACTTTTTCTCCCGTTGCTAAGTTAAAAATTGTCAGAGTCCTTCTATCTGTTGCTGTAAACAAAGCTTGACCTCTATATCAGCTGAATGTTAAGAATGCTTTTCTGAATGGAGACCTAGAAGAGGAGGTCTACATGAGTCCCCCGCCTGGATTTGAAGCCCAGTTTCAGCAGGTTTGTAAACTCCAAAAATCCTTATACGATCTGAAACAGTCACCTAGAGCGTGGTTTGACAGGTTTACTACCTTTGTCAAGTCCCAGGGGTACAGTCAAGGGCATTCTGATCATACTTTATTTATAAAGATTTATAGTCAGATTGTTGTTCTGATAGTATATGTTGATGACATTGTTTTATCTAGAGATGATCAGATAGAAATCGGTCAGTTTAAGCAAAGAATGGGTGAAGTATTTGAAATCAAGGATTTAGTAAATCTAAAATATTTCCTTGCAATGGAGGTGACCAGATCTAAAAAAGACATTTTGGTGTCTTAGAGAAAATACACCATTTATTTGCTAACTGAGACAGGTATGTTGAGGTGTCGTCCTACTAACACCCCTATTGAATTCAACTGTAAACTAGAAAACTCAGATGATCAACTTCCAGTCGATAAAGAACAATATCAGTGCTTTGCGGGTAAATTAATTTACTTATCCTATACTCGTCTTGATATCTCCTTTGCTGTAAGTGTTGTCAGCCAGTTTATGCAGCCTCCCTTTGAGGAACACATGGAAGCTGTCAACAAAATCTTGAGTTGATAATGATACCTGGTAAAAGGTTGATGTCCAAAAGGATAGACAGAAAAACTATTGAAGCCTATACTGACATAGACTGGGCAGGATTTGTTGTTGACTGGAAATCTACCTCCAGTTACTGTACCTTTGTATGAGACAATCTTGTAACTTGAAGAAGTAAGAAGCAGAGTGTTGTGTCTAGAAGAAGCGTTGAGGCCAAATATCGAGCTATGAGTTTGGGAATATGTGAGAAACTTTGGCTTCAAAAAGTTCTGTCTGATCTTCATTAGGAGCGTGGGACACCAATGAAGCTAGTCTGTGATAATAAAGCCGTCATTAGCATTGCTAACTACCCAGTTCAAATGATAGAACCAAACATGTTGAAATTGATCGGCATTTCATCAAAGGAAGACTTGACAGTGGGAGCATATGCATATTCCGTACATTCCTTTGAGCCAACAGATTGCTGATGTTCTTACCAAGGGGATTCTTAGACGAAACTTCAACTTTTGTGTTAGTAATTTGGGTCTTATTGGTATTTACGTCCCAACTTGAGGGGGAGTGTTAGAATTAGTGGGCTTAGCCCATTGGGAGTTTTGGCCTAATTCACCATAAATATGTTTTCCTTTTTTTATCTCTATGTACTATTCTATTTATCCCCCTCTTGTACCTATTGTATTTATCAGAAAATAATAAGAACAAAATATTGTGGTTTTTCTCCCAGTACTCGGGTCTCCACATAAATCTGTGTGTTCTTTGTCTCTACTTTCAATACTATTACACACTATAAACCAATAATTTCAATTTTGGATTTAAAAACACTTCCACAGACCAAACTTTCCAATATTTCTTTTAGTATATGATTGGACGAGTTGGTTGTTAAAGTTAGTTGTTGGAGATGATCGATAAAGTTGGTGGTTGGAGTTGATCACCGAAAATGATCATCGAAGTTTGCCCTTAAAGGTAATTGCTCAAAGATGGATTTTGGAGGTGATCGTTAGAGATGATTGCTGGAGGTACTTGTCGGAGGCGATCGTTGTTTGAGGTGGTTTCATTGTTCGGTTGCTAGAGATGATCGTCAAAGCATGTCACTGGAGCAAGCAGCTATAGTTGCGCAACAATAGTTGTTGGAGTTGATTGTTGGAAATGGTTGTCGGAGCATCTCATGTTCAATGATTGTTGTTGGAATTCCTTGCGACAGTGCTTGACAGGTGGAGTCATTGGAAATATTAGTGATTAGAGAGATGGAGAGAGTAAGAGTAGAAGATGGAGTTCCTCTGTAAATGTGTAAACTTAAAAAGTGAACACTACTGAAGTTGGAAGTTGGTGGAGGTGAGTAATTTATGGACCTAACATTGAACAACCCAACTCATGTGAACTCAAGTCAATGCCTTAAACACCCCCTAATGGAAATGAGTGTAGTTGGGTCAATGTTTCTAATCTTACCAAATATGTGTGCTTTTGTTGGTGTTCCATTAGTTCTTTTTATAATACTCACTATCTGTTATTAGTTCAAACAAGAGAGAATTTTTGTAAATCTCCATGGGAGGAATAGAGGATGCAAATCTTTGTTGATCTTTTCATGATATCAATTAAATTGTCTCCTATCTCGAAGAACATCTGATACTTTTATTAATGGATATCCCTATTATTTGACCAAGTTCTAGAAGTTGGAAGTTTTGAAGAAGAGTATGCACTTTACTTGGCTGCCAGTGCGGGGGGTTAACATTATTGTTTATTTTGACATTGTGTACAGTTGCCAGCTGGTGCAAGAATATTCGTGGGAGTGTTGGGGCTTTGTGCTTTTTTAATCTTAATATACGTGGCTTTCTGGAATGCTTTCAAAGTAAATTTGGCTCCTTGTTAGTGGATCAGGGATGCTTTTATATGAGCTATTTCCTTATAATCCATTCTTGTGTGGGGGGGGGGGGGGGGGGGGGATAAAGTTGCTTCGTGGGAGCAGTTTTGGAGTGCCTGCACTATAATGCTTCTTTGTGGCATCTATATCTCCTGTATGTAGTCCTCCCTTTTTTATTGT
This sequence comes from Cucumis melo, assembly GCF_025177605.1. Lineage (NCBI taxonomy): Eukaryota > Viridiplantae > Streptophyta > Magnoliopsida > Cucurbitales > Cucurbitaceae > Cucumis > Cucumis melo. Next base: position 15,699,688 of record NC_066861.1, read on the forward strand.
TGCAAATGGGAAGCGTTACCACCACTTGTTGTCTTTTATTTTTTTTTGTAGTTGGGCACTTTATTGAAATAAGGAAAACCTTCCAATTTCAATCAGGATGGGTTTTCCAAGCGCATGGGACAAAGAAGACTTTAAAGTGATTTTTTTCCATGTCGATTATTAGGTTAGTAGTACCAGACTTTCGAGACCTTTTAATTTAATATATACCAACAAAAGTGCCCATATAAACTATTTGAAGGAAGCCTCTCCACCTTCTGATTTTGAGTATGCAAATTCTTATCTGGATTTCCTTAATGAACATCATTGGATTTTTGTTTTTTCAGGTTATACTGAATGCGTGGATGATAACATCGAAATTTTGGTCCCTGATGATGACGATGGCCTGTATGCTATTGATATTTTAGATCCATCTTCGGTAAGATAACATGAAAATTTCTAGTTGTTGATTGCTGATCAAATTACATCAAGGCCTTTATAACTTGTTCTAATAGGAATGCTATTGGGAAATGATTAGACTATTAAGGGCATATTAGTAATTATCTACACAAGTTTAATCCAGCGACCATTGTGAGGTTTGATCCTCAGTGATAGTTTCATGTATCCTTTTGGGTTTTGGTTTTGGAGTGTTTTGTTTTGTTTCTAAAGGAACAACCCACCTGATCCTACAATATTTCGGTATTAAGGAAATTCGTGAGAAATTAATTTCTTGGTAGGTGACCACCATGGATTGAACCTATGACCTCTTAGTTATTAAGACTATCTCATTTTTTTACCACTAGACCAAAATGGTTGTTTGGAAACTTTTTTGTAATTATTCACTTAGTAAGAATCCCTTTAGTAGGGATGTTTTGGTGGACTTTTTTTTTTTGAATTCCCCTCCATTCTTTTATTTTTTTCCATGAAAGTAATTTAGCCTACTAAAAAGAGAAAAAAAAAAGGGTATTTTCTATAATTTAGCCTATTCTTTTAATAAGAATGAAAAATATAATAGTTACCAAACACAATTCTGTTTTTGTTTTTCAGTTAAAAAAGAAACAAAATGATTTCCTACTAAACACAGAAAACAAGAAATAAGAGACAAACAAGAAACAAAATGAATTCCTAGCAAACACAGAAAACAAGAAATAAGAGATAAACAAGACACAAAATGATGCTAAAAAGACTCAACAATTGCATTGTTATTTGGTATAGGGGATATTTATCTGAAGAATTTTATAGATCTGTTTGATCAATATTTGATACCTTTTACCTTATACTTTATCATTTTCTCTTCAGCAGTAGGCTTGAGTTGGACTGTCTAGTCTGCCTTCCCATCTTTTTATGTTTTCTGTATTCCTCTAATTAAAAAACGAGAAGAAATCATGTACCATAAGTAGAATGTTGTAAGTGAATTAGCTTG